>NC_090022.1:119725091-122427591 GCF_037176765.1 Anolis sagrei
TGGTTTATATAGGATAACCAGGAAGCCCCGCCTCTCAGCAGTTATTTTTTAAACTCAGGAAGCCCCGCCTCTCAAAGAGAGCAGCCCTGAAAGCTGTTAAATTCAAACAAAGCTTACCCTGAAGCAGAAGGAAACAAAATGGGTTCCTGCTTCCTCAACTTCTGTGGAAAGCCCAGCTGCCCCTTGGGTTCAGACACTGGTTTATATAGGATAACCAGGAAGCCCCGCCTCTCAGCAGTTATTTTTTAAACTCAGGAAGCCCCGCCTCTCAAAGAGAGCAGCCCTGAAAGCTGTTAAATTCAAACAAAGCTTACCCTGAAGCAGAAGGAAACAAAATGGGTTCCTGCTTCCTCAACTTCTGTGGAAAGCCCAGCTGCCCCTTGGGTTCAGACACTGGTTTATATAGGATAACCAGGAAGCCCCGCCTCTCAGCAGTTATTTTTTAAACTCAGGAAGCCCCGCCTCTCAAAGAGAGCAGCCCTGAAAGCTGTTAAATTCAAACAAAGCTTACCCTGAAGCAGAAGGAAACAAAATGGGTTCCTGCTTCCTCAACTTCTGTGGAAAGCCCAGCTGCCCCTTGGGTTCAGACACTGGTTTATATAGGATAACCAGGAAGCCCCGCCTCTCAGCAGTTATTTTTTAAACTCAGGAAGCCCCGCCTCTCAAAGAGAGCAGCCCTGAAAGCTGTTAAATTCAAACAAAGCTTACCCTGAAGCAGAAGGAAACAAAATGGGTTCCTGCTTCCTCAACTTCTGTGGAAAGCCCAGCTGCCCCTTGGGTTCAGACACTGGTTTATATAGGATAACCAGGAAGCCCCGCCTCTCAGCAGTTATTTTTTAAACTCAGGAAGCCCCGCCTCTCAAAGAGAGCAGCCCTGAAAGCTGTTAAATTCAAACAAAGCTTACCCTGAAGCAGAAGGAAACAAAATGGGTTCCTGCTTCCTCAACTTCTGTGGAAAGCCCAGCTGCCCCTTGGGTTCAGACACTGGTTTATATAGGATAACCAGGAAGCCCCGCCTCTCAGCAGTTATTTTTTAAACTCAGGAAGCCCCGCCTCTCAAAGAGAGCAGCCCTGAAAGCTGTTAAATTCAAACAAAGCTTACCCTGAAGCAGAAGGAAACAAAATGGGTTCCTGCTTCCTCAACTTCTGTGGAAAGCCCAGCTGCCCCTTGGGTTCAGACACTGGTTTATATAGGATAACCAGGAAGCCCCGCCTCTCAGCAGTTATTTTTTAAACTCAGGAAGCCCCGCCTCTCAAAGAGAGCAGCCCTGAAAGCTGTTAAATTCAAACAAAGCTTACCCTGAAGCAGAAGGAAACAAAATGGGTTCCTGCTTCCTCAACTTCTGTGGAAAGCCCAGCTGCCCCTTGGGTTCAGACACTGGTTTATATAGGATAACCAGGAAGCCCCGCCTCTCAGCAGTTATTTTTTAAACTCAGGAAGCCCCGCCTCTCAAAGAGAGCAGCCCTGAAAGCTGTTAAATTCAAACAAAGCTTACCCTGAAGCAGAAGGAAACAAAATGGGTTCCTGCTTCCTCAACTTCTGTGGAAAGCCCAGCTGCCCCTTGGGTTCAGACACTGGTTTATATAGGATAACCAGGAAGCCCCGCCTCTCAGCAGTTATTTTTTAAACTCAGGAAGCCCCGCCTCTCAAAGAGAGCAGCCCTGAAAGCTGTTAAATTCAAACAAAGCTTACCCTGAAGCAGAAGGAAACAAAATGGGTTCCTGCTTCCTCAACTTCTGTGGAAAGCCCAGCTGCCCCTTGGGTTCAGACACTGGTTTATATAGGATAACCAGGAAGCCCCGCCTCTCAGCAGTTATTTTTTAAACTCAGGAAGCCCCGCCTCTCAAAGAGAGCAGCCCTGAAAGCTGTTAAATTCAAACAAAGCTTACCCTGAAGCAGAAGGAAACAAAATGGGTTCCTGCTTCCTCAACTTCTGTGGAAAGCCCAGCTGCCCCTTGGGTTCAGACACTGGTTTATATAGGATAACCAGGAAGCCCCGCCTCTCAGCAGTTATTTTTTAAACTCAGGAAGCCCCGCCTCTCAAAGAGAGCAGCCCTGAAAGCTGTTAAATTCAAACAAAGCTTACCCTGAAGCAGAAGGAAACAAAATGGGTTCCTGCTTCCTCAACTTCTGTGGAAAGCCCAGCTGCCCCTTGGGTTCAGACACTGGTTTATATAGGATAACCAGGAAGCCCCGCCTCTCAGCAGTTATTTTTTAAACTCAGGAAGCCCCGCCTCTCAAAGAGAGCAGCCCTGAAAGCTGTTAAATTCAAACAAAGCTTACCCTGAAGCAGAAGGAAACAAAATGGGTTCCTGCTTCCTCAACTTCTGTGGAAAGCCCAGCTGCCCCTTGGGTTCAGACACTGGTTTATATAGGATAACCAGGAAGCCCCGCCTCTCAGCAGTTATTTTTTAAACTCAGGAAGCCCCGCCTCTCAAAGAGAGCAGCCCTGAAAGCTGTTAAATTCAAACAAAGCTTACCCTGAAGCAGAAGGAAACAAAATGGGTTCCTGCTTCCTCAACTTCTGTGGAAAGCCCAGCTGCCCCTTGGGTTCAGACACTGGTTTATATAGGATAACCAGGAAGCCCCGCCTCTCAGCAGTTATTTTTTAAACTCAGGAAGCCCCGCCTCTCAAAGAGAGCAGCCCTGAAAGCTGTTAAATTCAAACAAAGCTTACCCTGAAGCAGAAGGAAACAAAATGGGTTCCTGCTTCCTCAACTTCTGTGGAAAGCCCAGCTGCCCCTTGGGTTCAGACACTGGTTTATATAGGATAACCAGGAAGCCCCGCCTCTCAGCAGTTATTTTTTAAACTCAGGAAGCCCCGCCTCTCAAAGAGAGCAGCCCTGAAAGCTGTTAAATTCAAACAAAGCTTACCCTGAAGCAGAAGGAAACAAAATGGGTTCCTGCTTCCTCAACTTCTGTGGAAAGCCCAGCTGCCCCTTGGGTTCAGACACTGGTTTATATAGGATAACCAGGAAGCCCCGCCTCTCAGCAGTTATTTTTTAAACTCAGGAAGCCCCGCCTCTCAAAGAGAGCAGCCCTGAAAGCTGTTAAATTCAAACAAAGCTTACCCTGAAGCAGAAGGAAACAAAATGGGTTCCTGCTTCCTCAACTTCTGTGGAAAGCCCAGCTGCCCCTTGGGTTCAGACACTGGTTTATATAGGATAACCAGGAAGCCCCGCCTCTCAGCAGTTATTTTTTAAACTCAGGAAGCCCCGCCTCTCAAAGAGAGCAGCCCTGAAAGCTGTTAAATTCAAACAAAGCTTACCCTGAAGCAGAAGGAAACAAAATGGGTTCCTGCTTCCTCAACTTCTGTGGAAAGCCCAGCTGCCCCTTGGGTTCAGACACTGGTTTATATAGGATAACCAGGAAGCCCCGCCTCTCAGCAGTTATTTTTTAAACTCAGGAAGCCCCGCCTCTCAAAGAGAGCAGCCCTGAAAGCTGTTAAATTCAAACAAAGCTTACCCTGAAGCAGAAGGAAACAAAATGGGTTCCTGCTTCCTCAACTTCTGTGGAAAGCCCAGCTGCCCCTTGGGTTCAGACACTGGTTTATATAGGATAACCAGGAAGCCCCGCCTCTCAGCAGTTATTTTTTAAACTCAGGAAGCCCCGCCTCTCAAAGAGAGCAGCCCTGAAAGCTGTTAAATTCAAACAAAGCTTACCCTGAAGCAGAAGGAAACAAAATGGGTTCCTGCTTCCTCAACTTCTGTGGAAAGCCCAGCTGCCCCTTGGGTTCAGACACTGGTTTATATAGGATAACCAGGAAGCCCCGCCTCTCAGCAGTTATTTTTTAAACTCAGGAAGCCCCGCCTCTCAAAGAGAGCAGCCCTGAAAGCTGTTAAATTCAAACAAAGCTTACCCTGAAGCAGAAGGAAACAAAATGGGTTCCTGCTTCCTCAACTTCTGTGGAAAGCCCAGCTGCCCCTTGGGTTCAGACACTGGTTTATATAGGATAACCAGGAAGCCCTGCCTCTCAGCAGTTATTTTTTAAACTCAGGAAGCCCCGCCTCTCAAAGAGAGCAGCCCTGAAAGCTGTTAAATTCAAACAAAGCTTACCCTGAAGCAGAAGGAAACAAAATGGGTTCCTGCTTCCTCAACTTCTGTGGAAAGCCCAGCTGCCCCTTGGGTTCAGACACTGGTTTATATAGGATAACCAGGAAGCCCCGCCTCTCAGCAGTTATTTTTTAAACTCAGGAAGCCCCGCCTCTCAAAGAGAGCAGCCCTGAAAGCTGTTAAATTCAAACAAAGCTTACCCTGAAGCAGAAGGAAACAAAATGGGTTCCTGCTTCCTCAACTTCTGTGGAAAGCCCAGCTGCCCCTTGGGTTCAGACACTGGTTTATATAGGATAACCAGGAAGCCCTGCCTCTCAGCAGTTATTTTTTAAACTCAGGAAGCCCCGCCTCTCAAAGAGAGCAGCCCTGAAAGCTGTTAAATTCAAACAAAGCTTACCCTGAAGCAGAAGGAAACAAAATGGGTTCCTGCTTCCTCAACTTCTGTGGAAAGCCCAGCTGCCCCTTGGGTTCAGACACTGGTTTATATAGGATAACCAGGAAGCCCTGCCTCTCAGCAGTTATTTTTTAAACTCAGGAAGCCCCGCCTCTCAAAGAGAGCAGCCCTGAAAGCTGTTAAATTCAAACAAAGCTTACCCTGAAGCAGAAGGAAACAAAATGGGTTCCTGCTTCCTCAACTTCTGTGGAAAGCCCAGCTGCCCCTTGGGTTCAGACACTGGTTTATATAGGATAACCAGGAAGCCCCGCCTCTCAGCAGTTATTTTTTAAACTCAGGAAGCCCCGCCTCTCAAAGAGAGCAGCCCTGAAAGCTGTTAAATTCAAACAAAGCTTACCCTGAAGCAGAAGGAAACAAAATGGGTTCCTGCTTCCTCAACTTCTGTGGAAAGCCCAGCTGCCCCTTGGGTTCAGACACTGGTTTATATAGGATAACCAGGAAGCCCCGCCTCTCAGCAGTTATTTTTTAAACTCAGGAAGCCCCGCCTCTCAAAGAGAGCAGCCCTGAAAGCTGTTAAATTCAAACAAAGCTTACCCTGAAGCAGAAGGAAACAAAATGGGTTCCTGCTTCCTCAACTTCTGTGGAAAGCCCAGCTGCCCCTTGGGTTCAGACACTGGTTTATATAGGATAACCAGGAAGCCCCGCCTCTCAGCAGTTATTTTTTAAACTCAGGAAGCCCCGCCTCTCAAAGAGAGCAGCCCTGAAAGCTGTTAAATTCAAACAAAGCTTACCCTGAAGCAGAAGGAAACAAAATGGGTTCCTGCTTCCTCAACTTCTGTGGAAAGCCCAGCTGCCCCTTGGGTTCAGACACTGGTTTATATAGGATAACCAGGAAGCCCCGCCTCTCAGCAGTTATTTTTTAAACTCAGGAAGCCCCGCCTCTCAAAGAGAGCAGCCCTGAAAGCTGTTAAATTCAAACAAAGCTTACCCTGAAGCAGAAGGAAACAAAATGGGTTCCTGCTTCCTCAACTTCTGTGGAAAGCCCAGCTGCCCCTTGGGTTCAGACACTGGTTTATATAGGATAACCAGGAAGCCCCGCCTCTCAGCAGTTATTTTTTAAACTCAGGAAGCCCCGCCTCTCAAAGAGAGCAGCCCTGAAAGCTGTTAAATTCAAACAAAGCTTACCCTGAAGCAGAAGGAAACAAAATGGGTTCCTGCTTCCTCAACTTCTGTGGAAAGCCCAGCTGCCCCTTGGGTTCAGACACTGGTTTATATAGGATAACCAGGAAGCCCCGCCTCTCAGCAGTTATTTTTTAAACTCAGGAAGCCCCGCCTCTCAAAGAGAGCAGCCCTGAAAGCTGTTAAATTCAAACAAAGCTTACCCTGAAGCAGAAGGAAACAAAATGGGTTCCTGCTTCCTCAACTTCTGTGGAAAGCCCAGCTGCCCCTTGGGTTCAGACACTGGTTTATATAGGATAACCAGGAAGCCCCGCCTCTCAGCAGTTATTTTTTAAACTCAGGAAGCCCCGCCTCTCAAAGAGAGCAGCCCTGAAAGCTGTTAAATTCAAACAAAGCTTACCCTGAAGCAGAAGGAAACAAAATGGGTTCCTGCTTCCTCAACTTCTGTGGAAAGCCCAGCTGCCCCTTGGGTTCAGACACTGGTTTATATAGGATAACCAGGAAGCCCCGCCTCTCAGCAGTTATTTTTTAAACTCAGGAAGCCCCGCCTCTCAAAGAGAGCAGCCCTGAAAGCTGTTAAATTCAAACAAAGCTTACCCTGAAGCAGAAGGAAACAAAATGGGTTCCTGCTTCCTCAACTTCTGTGGAAAGCCCAGCTGCCCCTTGGGTTCAGACACTGGTTTATATAGGATAACCAGGAAGCCCCGCCTCTCAGCAGTTATTTTTTAAACTCAGGAAGCCCCGCCTCTCAAAGAGAGCAGCCCTGAAAGCTGTTAAATTCAAACAAAGCTTACCCTGAAGCAGAAGGAAACAAAATGGGTTCCTGCTTCCTCAACTTCTGTGGAAAGCCCAGCTGCCCCTTGGGTTCAGACACTGGTTTATATAGGATAACCAGGAAGCCCCGCCTCTCAGCAGTTATTTTTTAAACTCAGGAAGCCCCGCCTCTCAAAGAGAGCAGCCCTGAAAGCTGTTAAATTCAAACAAAGCTTACCCTGAAGCAGAAGGAAACAAAATGGGTTCCTGCTTCCTCAACTTCTGTGGAAAGCCCAGCTGCCCCTTGGGTTCAGACACTGGTTTATATAGGATAACCAGGAAGCCCCTGCCTCTCAGCAGTTATTTTTTAAACTCAGGAAGCCCCGCCTCTCAAAGAGAGCAGCCCTGAAAGCTGTTAAATTCAAACAAAGCTTACCCTGAAGCAGAAGGAAACAAAATGGGTTCCTGCTTCCTCAACTTCTGTGGAAAGCCCAGCTGCCCCTTGGGTTCAGACACTGGTTTATATAGGATAACCAGGAAGCCCCGCCTCTCAGCAGTTATTTTTTAAACTCAGGAAGCCCCGCCTCTCAAAGAGAGCAGCCCTGAAAGCTGTTAAATTCAAACAAAGCTTACCCTGAAGCAGAAGGAAACAAAATGGGTTCCTGCTTCCTCAACTTCTGTGGAAAGCCCAGCTGCCCCTTGGGTTCAGACACTGGTTTATATAGGATAACCAGGAAGCCCCGCCTCTCAGCAGTTATTTTTTAAACTCAGGAAGCCCCGCCTCTCAAAGAGAGCAGCCCTGAAAGCTGTTAAATTCAAACAAAGCTTACCCTGAAGCAGAAGGAAACAAAATGGGTTCCTGCTTCCTCAACTTCTGTGGAAAGCCCAGCTGCCCCTTGGGTTCAGACACTGGTTTATATAGGATAACCAGGAAGCCCCGCCTCTCAGCAGTTATTTTTTAAACTCAGGAAGCCCCGCCTCTCAAAGAGAGCAGCCCTGAAAGCTGTTAAATTCAAACAAAGCTTACCCTGAAGCAGAAGGAAACAAAATGGGTTCCTGCTTCCTCAACTTCTGTGGAAAGCCCAGCTGCCCCTTGGGTTCAGACACTGGTTTATATAGGATAACCAGGAAGCCCCGCCTCTCAGCAGTTATTTTTTAAACTCAGGAAGCCCCGCCTCTCAAAGAGAGCAGCCCTGAAAGCTGTTAAATTCAAACAAAGCTTACCCTGAAGCAGAAGGAAACAAAATGGGTTCCTGCTTCCTCAACTTCTGTGGAAAGCCCAGCTGCCCCTTGGGTTCAGACACTGGTTTATATAGGATAACCAGGAAGCCCCGCCTCTCAGCAGTTATTTTTTAAACTCAGGAAGCCCCGCCTCTCAAAGAGAGCAGCCCTGAAAGCTGTTAAATTCAAACAAAGCTTACCCTGAAGCAGAAGGAAACAAAATGGGTTCCTGCTTCCTCAACTTCTGTGGAAAGCCCAGCTGCCCCTTGGGTTCAGACACTGGTTTATATAGGATAACCAGGAAGCCCCGCCTCTCAGCAGTTATTTTTTAAACTCAGGAAGCCCCGCCTCTCAAAGAGAGCAGCCCTGAAAGCTGTTAAATTCAAACAAAGCTTACCCTGAAGCAGAAGGAAACAAAATGGGTTCCTGCTTCCTCAACTTCTGTGGAAAGCCCAGCTGCCCCTTGGGTTCAGACACTGGTTTATATAGGATAACCAGGAAGCCCCGCCTCTCAGCAGTTATTTTTTAAACTCAGGAAGCCCCGCCTCTCAAAGAGAGCAGCCCTGAAAGCTGTTAAATTCAAACAAAGCTTACCCTGAAGCAGAAGGAAACAAAATGGGTTCCTGCTTCCTCAACTTCTGTGGAAAGCCCAGCTGCCCCTTGGGTTCAGACACTGGTTTATATAGGATAACCAGGAAGCCCCGCCTCTCAGCAGTTATTTTTTAAACTCAGGAAGCCCCGCCTCTCAAAGAGAGCAGCCCTGAAAGCTGTTAAATTCAAACAAAGCTTACCCTGAAGCAGAAGGAAACAAAATGGGTTCCTGCTTCCTCAACTTCTGTGGAAAGCCCAGCTGCCCCTTGGGTTCAGACACTGGTTTATATAGGATAACCAGGAAGCCCCGCCTCTCAGCAGTTATTTTTTAAACTCAGGAAGCCCCGCCTCTCAAAGAGAGCAGCCCTGAAAGCTGTTAAATTCAAACAAAGCTTACCCTGAAGCAGAAGGAAACAAAATGGGTTCCTGCTTCCTCAACTTCTGTGGAAAGCCCAGCTGCCCCTTGGGTTCAGACACTGGTTTATATAGGATAACCAGGAAGCCCCGCCTCTCAGCAGTTATTTTTTAAACTCAGGAAGCCCCGCCTCTCAAAGAGAGCAGCCCTGAAAGCTGTTAAATTCAAACAAAGCTTACCCTGAAGCAGAAGGAAACAAAATGGGTTCCTGCTTCCTCAACTTCTGTGGAAAGCCCAGCTGCCCCTTGGGTTCAGACACTGGTTTATATAGGATAACCAGGAAGCCCCGCCTCTCAGCAGTTATTTTTTAAACTCAGGAAGCCCCGCCTCTCAAAGAGAGCAGCCCTGAAAGCTGTTAAATTCAAACAAAGCTTACCCTGAAGCAGAAGGAAACAAAATGGGTTCCTGCTTCCTCAACTTCTGTGGAAAGCCCAGCTGCCCCTTGGGTTCAGACACTGGTTTATATAGGATAACCAGGAAGCCCCGCCTCTCAGCAGTTATTTTTTAAACTCAGGAAGCCCCGCCTCTCAAAGAGAGCAGCCCTGAAAGCTGTTAAATTCAAACAAAGCTTACCCTGAAGCAGAAGGAAACAAAATGGGTTCCTGCTTCCTCAACTTCTGTGGAAAGCCCAGCTGCCCCTTGGGTTCAGACACTGGTTTATATAGGATAACCAGGAAGCCCCGCCTCTCAGCAGTTATTTTTTAAACTCAGGAAGCCCCGCCTCTCAAAGAGAGCAGCCCTGAAAGCTGTTAAATTCAAACAAAGCTTACCCTGAAGCAGAAGGAAACAAAATGGGTTCCTGCTTCCTCAACTTCTGTGGAAAGCCCAGCTGCCCCTTGGGTTCAGACACTGGTTTATATAGGATAACCAGGAAGCCCCGCCTCTCAGCAGTTATTTTTTAAACTCAGGAAGCCCCGCCTCTCAAAGAGAGCAGCCCTGAAAGCTGTTAAATTCAAACAAAGCTTACCCTGAAGCAGAAGGAAACAAAATGGGTTCCTGCTTCCTCAACTTCTGTGGAAAGCCCAGC
The DNA here is from genome assembly GCF_037176765.1 of Anolis sagrei. Classification (NCBI taxonomy): domain Eukaryota; kingdom Metazoa; phylum Chordata; class Lepidosauria; order Squamata; family Anolidae; genus Anolis; species Anolis sagrei. The sequence goes on from NC_090022.1 coordinate 119,734,726, forward strand.
TGCCCCTTGGGTTCAGACACTGGTTTATATAGGATAACCAGGAAGCCCTGCCTCTCAGCAGTTATTTTTTAAACTCAGGAAGCCCCGCCTCTCAAAGAGAGCAGCCCTGAAAGCTGTTAAATTCAAACAAAGCTTACCCTGAAGCAGAAGGAAACAAAATGGGTTCCTGCTTCCTCAACTTCTGTGGAAAGCCCAGCTGCCCCTTGGGTTCAGACACTGGTTTATATAGGATAACCAGGAAGCCCCGCCTCTCAGCAGTTATTTTTTAAACTCAGGAAGCCCCGCCTCTCAAAGAGAGCAGCCCTGAAAGCTGTTAAATTCAAACAAAGCTTACCCTGAAGCAGAAGGAAACAAAATGGGTTCCTGCTTCCTCAACTTCTGTGGAAAGCCCAGCTGCCCCTTGGGTTCAGACACTGGTTTATATAGGATAACCAGGAAGCCCCTGCCTCTCAGCAGTTATTTTTTAAACTCAGGAAGCCCCGCCTCTCAAAGAGAGCAGCCCTGAAAGCTGTTAAATTCAAACAAAGCTTACCCTGAAGCAGAAGGAAACAAAATGGGTTCCTGCTTCCTCAACTTCTGTGGAAAGCCCAGCTGCCCCTTGGGTTCAGACACTGGTTTATATAGGATAACCAGGAAGCCCCGCCTCTCAGCAGTTATTTTTTAAACTCAGGAAGCCCCGCCTCTCAAAGAGAGCAGCCCTGAAAGCTGTTAAATTCAAACAAAGCTTACCCTGAAGCAGAAGGAAACAAAATGGGTTCCTGCTTCCTCAACTTCTGTGGAAAGCCCAGCTGCCCCTTGGGTTCAGACACTGGTTTATATAGGATAACCAGGAAGCCCCGCCTCTCAGCAGTTATTTTTTAAACTCAGGAAGCCCCGCCTCTCAAAGAGAGCAGCCCTGAAAGCTGTTAAATTCAAACAAAGCTTACCCTGAAGCAGAAGGAAACAAAATGGGTTCCTGCTTCCTCAACTTCTGTGGAAAGCCCAGCTGCCCCTTGGGTTCAGACACTGGTTTATATAGGATAACCAGGAAGCCCCGCCTCTCAGCAGTTATTTTTTAAACTCAGGAAGCCCCGCCTCTCAAAGAGAGCAGCCCTGAAAGCTGTTAAATTCAAACAAAGCTTACCCTGAAGCAGAAGGAAACAAAATGGGTTCCTGCTTCCTCAACTTCTGTGGAAAGCCCAGCTGCCCCTTGGGTTCAGACACTGGTTTATATAGGATAACCAGGAAGCCCCGCCTCTCAGCAGTTATTTTTTAAACTCAGGAAGCCCCGCCTCTCAAAGAGAGCAGCCCTGAAAGCTGTTAAATTCAAACAAAGCTTACCCTGAAGCAGAAGGAAACAAAATGGGTTCCTGCTTCCTCAACTTCTGTGGAAAGCCCAGCTGCCCCTTGGGTTCAGACACTGGTTTATATAGGATAACCAGGAAGCCCCGCCTCTCAGCAGTTATTTTTTAAACTCAGGAAGCCCCGCCTCTCAAAGAGAGCAGCCCTGAAAGCTGTTAAATTCAAACAAAGCTTACCCTGAAGCAGAAGGAAACAAAATGGGTTCCTGCTTCCTCAACTTCTGTGGAAAGCCCAGCTGCCCCTTGGGTTCAGACACTGGTTTATATAGGATAACCAGGAAGCCCCGCCTCTCAGCAGTTATTTTTTAAACTCAGGAAGCCCCGCCTCTCAAAGAGAGCAGCCCTGAAAGCTGTTAAATTCAAACAAAGCTTACCCTGAAGCAGAAGGAAACAAAATGGGTTCCTGCTTCCTCAACTTCTGTGGAAAGCCCAGCTGCCCCTTGGGTTCAGACACTGGTTTATATAGGATAACCAGGAAGCCCCGCCTCTCAGCAGTTATTTTTTAAACTCAGGAAGCCCCGCCTCTCAAAGAGAGCAGCCCTGAAAGCTGTTAAATTCAAACAAAGCTTACCCTGAAGCAGAAGGAAACAAAATGGGTTCCTGCTTCCTCAACTTCTGTGGAAAGCCCAGCTGCCCCTTGGGTTCAGACACTGGTTTATATAGGATAACCAGGAAGCCCTGCCTCTCAGCAGTTATTTTTTAAACTCAGGAAGCCCCGCCTCTCAAAGAGAGCAGCCCTGAAAGCTGTTAAATTCAAACAAAGCTTACCCTGAAGCAGAAGGAAACAAAATGGGTTCCTGCTTCCTCAACTTCTGTGGAAAGCCCAGCTGCCCCTTGGGTTCAGACACTGGTTTATATAGGATAACCAGGAAGCCCCGCCTCTCAGCAGTTATTTTTTAAACTCAGGAAGCCCCGCCTCTCAAAGAGAGCAGCCCTGAAAGCTGTTAAATTCAAACAAAGCTTACCCTGAAGCAGAAGGAAACAAAATGGGTTCCTGCTTCCTCAACTTCTGTGGAAAGCCCAGCTGCCCCTTGGGTTCAGACACTGGTTTATATAGGATAACCAGGAAGCCCCGCCTCTCAGCAGTTATTTTTTAAACTCAGGAAGCCCCGCCTCTCAAAGAGAGCAGCCCTGAAAGCTGTTAAATTCAAACAAAGCTTACCCTGAAGCAGAAGGAAACAAAATGGGTTCCTGCTTCCTCAACTTCTGTGGAAAGCCCAGCTGCCCCTTGGGTTCAGACACTGGTTTATATAGGATAACCAGGAAGCCCCGCCTCTCAGCAGTTATTTTTTAAACTCAGGAAGCCCCGCCTCTCAAAGAGAGCAGCCCTGAAAGCTGTTAAATTCAAACAAAGCTTACCCTGAAGCAGAAGGAAACAAAATGGGTTCCTGCTTCCTCAACTTCTGTGGAAAGCCCAGCTGCCCCTTGGGTTCAGACACTGGTTTATATAGGATAACCAGGAAGCCCCGCCTCTCAGCAGTTATTTTTTAAACTCAGGAAGCCCCGCCTCTCAAAGAGAGCAGCCCTGAAAGCTGTTAAATTCAAACAAAGCTTACCCTGAAGCAGAAGGAAACAAAATGGGTTCCTGCTTCCTCAACTTCTGTGGAAAGCCCAGCTGCCCCTTGGGTTCAGACACTGGTTTATATAGGATAACCAGGAAGCCCTGCCTCTCAGCAGTTATTTTTTAAACTCAGGAAGCCCCGCCTCTCAAAGAGAGCAGCCCTGAAAGCTGTTAAATTCAAACAAAGCTTACCCTGAAGCAGAAGGAAACAAAATGGGTTCCTGCTTCCTCAACTTCTGTGGAAAGCCCAGCTGCCCCTTGGGTTCAGACACTGGTTTATATAGGATAACCAGGAAGCCCCGCCTCTCAGCAGTTATTTTTTAAACTCAGGAAGCCCCGCCTCTCAAAGAGAGCAGCCCTGAAAGCTGTTAAATTCAAACAAAGCTTACCCTGAAGCAGAAGGAAACAAAATGGGTTCCTGCTTCCTCAACTTCTGTGGAAAGCCCAGCTGCCCCTTGGGTTCAGACACTGGTTTATATAGGATAACCAGGAAGCCCCGCCTCTCAGCAGTTATTTTTTAAACTCAGGAAGCCCCGCCTCTCAAAGAGAGCAGCCCTGAAAGCTGTTAAATTCAAACAAAGCTTACCCTGAAGCAGAAGGAAACAAAATGGGTTCCTGCTTCCTCAACTTCTGTGGAAAGCCCAGCTGCCCCTTGGGTTCAGACACTGGTTTATATAGGATAACCAGGAAGCCCCGCCTCTCAGCAGTTATTTTTTAAACTCAGGAAGCCCCGCCTCTCAAAGAGAGCAGCCCTGAAAGCTGTTAAATTCAAACAAAGCTTACCCTGAAGCAGAAGGAAACAAAATGGGTTCCTGCTTCCTCAACTTCTGTGGAAAGCCCAGCTGCCCCTTGGGTTCAGACACTGGTTTATATAGGATAACCAGGAAGCCCCGCCTCTCAGCAGTTATTTTTTAAACTCAGGAAGCCCCGCCTCTCAAAGAGAGCAGCCCTGAAAGCTGTTAAATTCAAACAAAGCTTACCCTGAAGCAGAAGGAAACAAAATGGGTTCCTGCTTCCTCAACTTCTGTGGAAAGCCCAGCTGCCCCTTGGGTTCAGACACTGGTTTATATAGGATAACCAGGAAGCCCTGCCTCTCAGCAGTTATTTTTTAAACTCAGGAAGCCCCGCCTCTCAAAGAGAGCAGCCCTGAAAGCTGTTAAATTCAAACAAAGCTTACCCTGAAGCAGAAGGAAACAAAATGGGTTCCTGCTTCCTCAACTTCTGTGGAAAGCCCAGCTGCCCCTTGGGTTCAGACACTGGTTTATATAGGATAACCAGGAAGCCCCGCCTCTCAGCAGTTATTTTTTAAACTCAGGAAGCCCCGCCTCTCAAAGAGAGCAGCCCTGAAAGCTGTTAAATTCAAACAAAGCTTACCCTGAAGCAGAAGGAAACAAAATGGGTTCCTGCTTCCTCAACTTCTGTGGAAAGCCCAGCTGCCCCTTGGGTTCAGACACTGGTTTATATAGGATAACCAGGAAGCCCTGCCTCTCAGCAGTTATTTTTTAAACTCAGGAAGCCCCGCCTCTCAAAGAGAGCAGCCCTGAAAGCTGTTAAATTCAAACAAAGCTTACCCTGAAGCAGAAGGAAACAAAATGGGTTCCTGCTTCCTCAACTTCTGTGGAAAGCCCAGCTGCCCCTTGGGTTCAGACACTGGTTTATATAGGATAACCAGGAAGCCCCGCCTCTCAGCAGTTATTTTTTAAACTCAGGAAGCCCCGCCTCTCAAAGAGAGCAGCCCTGAAAGCTGTTAAATTCAAACAAAGCTTACCCTGAAGCAGAAGGAAACAAAATGGGTTCCTGCTTCCTCAACTTCTGTGGAAAGCCCAGCTGCCCCTTGGGTTCAGACACTGGTTTATATAGGATAACCAGGAAGCCCCGCCTCTCAGCAGTTATTTTTTAAACTCAGGAAGCCCCGCCTCTCAAAGAGAGCAGCCCTGAAAGCTGTTAAATTCAAACAAAGCTTACCCTGAAGCAGAAGGAAACAAAATGGGTTCCTGCTTCCTCAACTTCTGTGGAAAGCCCAGCTGCCCCTTGGGTTCAGACACTGGTTTATATAGGATAACCAGGAAGCCCTGCCTCTCAGCAGTTATTTTTTAAACTCAGGAAGCCCCGCCTCTCAAAGAGAGCAGCCCTGAAAGCTGTTAAATTCAAACAAAGCTTACCCTGAAGCAGAAGGAAACAAAATGGGTTCCTGCTTCCTCAACTTCTGTGGAAAGCCCAGCTGCCCCTTGGGTTCAGACACTGGTTTATATAGGATAACCAGGAAGCCCCGCCTCTCAGCAGTTATTTTTTAAACTCAGGAAGCCCCGCCTCTCAAAGAGAGCAGCCCTGAAAGCTGTTAAATTCAAACAAAGCTTACCCTGAAGCAGAAGGAAACAAAATGGGTTCCTGCTTCCTCAACTTCTGTGGAAAGCCCAGCTGCCCCTTGGGTTCAGACACTGGTTTATATAGGATAACCAGGAAGCCCCGCCTCTCAGCAGTTATTTTTTAAACTCAGGAAGCCCCGCCTCTCAAAGAGAGCAGCCCTGAAAGCTGTTAAATTCAAACAAAGCTTACCCTGAAGCAGAAGGAAACAAAATGGGTTCCTGCTTCCTCAACTTCTGTGGAAAGCCCAGCTGCCCCTTGGGTTCAGACACTGGTTTATATAGGATAACCAGGAAGCCCCGCCTCTCAGCAGTTATTTTTTAAACTCAGGAAGCCCCGCCTCTCAAAGAGAGCAGCCCTGAAAGCTGTTAAATTCAAACAAAGCTTACCCTGAAGCAGAAGGAAACAAAATGGGTTCCTGCTTCCTCAACTTCTGTGGAAAGCCCAGCTGCCCCTTGGGTTCAGACACTGGTTTATATAGGATAACCAGGAAGCCCCGCCTCTCAGCAGTTATTTTTTAAACTCAGGAAGCCCCGCCTCTCAAAGAGAGCAGCCCTGAAAGCTGTTAAATTCAAACAAAGCTTACCCTGAAGCAGAAGGAAACAAAATGGGTTCCTGCTTCCTCAACTTCTGTGGAAAGCCCAGCTGCCCCTTGGGTTCAGACACTGGTTTATATAGGATAACCAGGAAGCCCTGCCTCTCAGCAGTTATTTTTTAAACTCAGGAAGCCCCGCCTCTCAAAGAGAGCAGCCCTGAAAGCTGTTAAATTCAAACAAAGCTTACCCTGAAGCAGAAGGAAACAAAATGGGTTCCTGCTTCCTCAACTTCTGTGGAAAGCCCAGCTGCCCCTTGGGTTCAGACACTGGTTTATATAGGATAACCAGGAAGCCCCGCCTCTCAGCAGTTATTTTTTAAACTCAGGAAGCCCCGCCTCTCAAAGAGAGCAGCCCTGAAAGCTGTTAAATTCAAACAAAGCTTACCCTGAAGCAGAAGGAAACAAAATGGGTTCCTGCTTCCTCAACTTCTGTGGAAAGCCCAGCTGCCCCTTGGGTTCAGACACTGGTTTATATAGGATAACCAGGAAGCCCTGCCTCTCAGCAGTTATTTTTTAAACTCAGGAAGCCCCGCCTCTCAAAGAGAGCAGCCCTGAAAGCTGTTAAATTCAAACAAAGCTTACCCTGAAGCAGAAGGAAACAAAATGGGTTCCTGCTTCCTCAACTTCTGTGGAAAGCCCAGCTGCCCCTTGGGTTCAGACACTGGTTTATATAGGATAACCAGGAAGCCCCGCCTCTCAGCAGTTATTTTTTAAACTCAGGAAGCCCCGCCTCTCAAAGAGAGCAGCCCTGAAAGCTGTTAAATTCAAACAAAGCTTACCCTGAAGCAGAAGGAAACAAAATGGGTTCCTGCTTCCTCAACTTCTGTGGAAAGCCCAGCTGCCCCTTGGGTTCAGACACTGGTTTATATAGGATAACCAGGAAGCCCCGCCTCTCAGCAGTTATTTTTTAAACTCAGGAAGCCCCGCCTCTCAAAGAGAGCAGCCCTGAAAGCTGTTAAATTCAAACAAAGCTTACCCTGAAGCAGAAGGAAACAAAATGGGTTCCTGCTTCCTCAACTTCTGTGGAAAGCCCAGCTGCCCCTTGGGTTCAGACACTGGTTTATATAGGATAACCAGGAAGCCCCGCCTCTCAGCAGTTATTTTTTAAACTCAGGAAGCCCCGCCTCTCAAAGAGAGCAGCCCTGAAAGCTGTTAAATTCAAACAAAGCTTACCCTGAAGCAGAAGGAAACAAAATGGGTTCCTGCTTCCTCAACTTCTGTGGAAAGCCCAGAGTTTAATTAATAACACCTTCAACTGCAAGATCGTATCTCACTTGCAGAGTAACTGCTCTTCTGCTATCTTGCGAAATGAGAATATTAGTCCAAGGAAAAGGGAAATGACCCATTAGAGTGGATGGATGTATTAACTGAAGGATGATAGGTTCCTCAACCCAAAGATTTGCTTCCAGGAGACAGGGGAAAGGATTTGGTAGGAATATATTTTCAGTTCTCTAAAATCAATGGATAAACAGGTCAATAGGGAAAAGGTGAATATTTTTAAATATTCAATCACATGTGTGCTGTAAGGAAAGAGAAACTTAGATTTTAATTTAAAATTGTACGTATGACCCAAAATGAGGTGGAATTACCAATAAACTATAGCCAAGATGCTATATAAGATGTAAGTGTAAACCTGTAGATCTAACCAATAATAATAATAATAATAATAATAATAATAATAATAATAATGCACTTTATTTATATTCCGCTCTACCTCTTCAAGGGGACTCAGAGCGGATTACAACATACACAGATAGGCAAACATTCAATGCCTTTAATTCAGTGAAATAACAAAGACACACAAATACACAGAATAAAGGGAAAGGCTTTCCCTTTCATCTCTGGCTTCTGGAGGCGGTGTTCGACTCTGGCCATGGGGAGGTGCTCTTTCTCCATTTTCAAGCTGAGAAGCCTGTTGCACATAGACACCTCCTGGTCACGTTGCCGGCATGGCTGCATGGGCACCTTTTATTACCTTCCCGCTGAAGTGGTACCTATTGATCTACTCACATTTCCATGTTTTCCAACTGCTAGGTTGGCAGGAGCAAGGGCTAACAGCGGGCGCTTGCCCCAACCTGCAGGTTTGAACTGCCCACCTTTGGATCAGCAGATTCAACAGTTCAATGGTTTAACCTGCTGTTCCACTAAACCAATTGGATTAGATCTCAATATCTTTTTTTAAAAAAAGGGAATTAGCAATAGGAGACCATGATGTGAAAGTCAAGATGCTCAGATCCTTAACATTACATTACATTACATGTTATGGAAAAAATGTAATACAAAGCTCTGACGGAAAGCAGTGGAAAACAGGCAGAAATAGCAAGTCTATGTGTATTAAGATATGTAAATGATAATAATTTGTACTTAATGACAAAATTAACTGATTGACTGAATAAGGTAGATAGGCATGTACACGTCAAAAATATTGGTACCTGATTATATCTGCCATGATTTGCTTTTCTGTTATGTACCATAATCAAAATAAACGGTTTTAACAAAACAAAAACAAAAAGATGCTCAGATCCTCAGAACACTGGCATATATTTCCCAAAACCACAGAAGAACATATACCGTATATCTAAAAAAACCTTTCTGCGAGGGCAATAGATCACTGTGCTGCTGTATAATGTCAAGGAAATGGTTAAAACTCAGAAAAAATGGCTTCCTTGGGAACATACAATATTGAAGAAAAAAGAAGGAAATATCATGGAAGAAATACAGGCAGACAACAAGAGTTGCAAAAGAAAATATTTTGAAGAGTATGTTGCTAACAGCATTAAAGCTACAAATAAAAGTATTTAAATACAGCTAGAGCAGGTACTGGGACAAGGAGATGATGGATCTTTGGATGACAATGTTTGATTAATAGTGAAGGAAAATATAGAGATGTCAGAGGAACTGGCTGACTTCCTCGTGTCTGTCTTCACTGTACAGGATATAGGGCTGTGCCTAAACTAATCTTGTCAGAAAGGCAGTGAAATAAAGGAAATAGTAATAACAAGGCATGACGTTTTCACCTTATTGACAGAAAGAAAGAAACCCACACCTGAGGAAAAAGAAAATAAAGGAAAACTGCCATGTCCTAGTCATCCGCAAACCAAATCAACAATTGGGCCACACAGTTTACAGAAAATACCTACATAAAAACTCCTCCGGGTCGAAAAAGAAGCACCATTGAAGCCCTGACAGACTGTGCAAAAAGAATCTGCGAACCCCATATCTTCCAAGGTGAACGGAATCAACTAAACGGGGCTCTACAGGCCAATGGATATTCCACCTCAGACATCAGAAGAGCTACAAGACCGAGAACAAGCCACAAGAGTAAAGACAAAGACCTGCCCAGTGGGAAAATGTTCTTACCACACATCAAGGGAACCACTGACCACAAAGGGAAGCTGATGAGGAAACACAACATACAAACTATCTAAAGACCCACTGAGAAAATTCCACAAATGGTATGTGCAGCAAAAGACAAGAGGAATCCTCTCACTTCTGCAGGAGTCTGCTGTATACCATGTAGCTGTGGACAAGTCTACGTAGAAACCACCAAATGAAGCATTGCCCAACCACAAATCAAGGAACATGAAAGACACTGCAGACTACTTCAGCCAGAGAAGTCTGACTCAGTAGAGCACTTGAGGAACCAACCTGGACATAAAACAAGAAGTAAAAAGTGATCACTCTTACAGTGGAACCTCTTTTAAACTTGCTCCTAAATGTGGCAAAAGGAAGGTGGCCAAGTCTGCTGTCAATACCAAATTAATCAGAATAATTAAAACAATAATAGGAAAAAATATTTTCCCAAATTGAGGGAAGGAATGTTACAATGACAAATATAGTTCACTGTAGGCAAATCAATGAGTGCTTTTCCCACACTATAACAGTACAAGTAGAGTCTCTCTTATCCAACATAAACGGGCTGGCAGAACATTGGATAAGCAAACGTGTTAGATAATAAGCAGGGATTAAGGAAAAGCCTATTAAATTTATTTATTTATTCACGACATTTATATACCGCCTTTCTCACCCCGAAGGGGAAATGTCAAATGTCAAACTATATTATGATTTTACAAATGTCAAATGTCAAACTACATTATGTTTTTACAAATTAAGCACCAAAACATCATGTTTTGCAACAAATCGACAGAAAAAACAGTTCAGTACACGGTAACGTTATATAGTAATTGTTGTATTTACGAATTTAGCACCAAAACATTGCAATGTATCGAAACAACTGTGGATCTAGGCAGGGGGCAGACTGTGTTGGATAATACAGAACGTTGGATGAGCGAAGGTTGAATAAGCGAGACTCTACTGTAGAGTGCATTACTATCACTATCATCATCATTATTAATCGTTTTGGAAAAATAACAGGCAATTACATCATTAATTATTACAATTTTAATTGATTTTATTTACTGAGAGGGTGATGATAGACAAATATAAAAAAACTAAACTAAAATGATGGTGAGATTAATTCTCCTGTTATAATATGATGATAAGGAAATATTCTGTGAGCTTTAAAAATGAAGAAAGCTACCAGTAATGGTTTCTTGAGAGTGGTTTTTGTTTCTTTGTTTGTTTGTTGGGATGTGCATGCATTCAACAGCTTCATTTTTTTTCAACATATGCCTTCTATTCTTTCATAGAATGTGGTTGGAAGAAGTAAACTCTTACACCAAGATCAAATGTGCACTTTCTGCATTAATTCCTGTAGGCAAGGATGCATGCCAGAGGACACTTGTTAAAGCGGTATTCCAAGAACCAGGATTAAAGTCTTGAAGTTGCCAACTAGAGCCTTCTTGATGAAGCATAGATTATGAAGACCAGCAGGAAGCATTCTTTTTCATCCATATCTTTAGATGCCTTTCATCCCTTGCTTGAAGGAGAGCCAAAGCAATGAACATTACTAAGGATTTTTCTTCTTCTTTCTTTCTTTCAAAAAGAACAGTCAGTTCTGTGTGGGTGAGAGATCTCAGACAGAAGGAGCTCATATTGCTAAATGAAGGTGGTTGATATTTTAGAGCACCAGAAAAAGCGGTCTCCAAAATATAGGCAAGTATTGGTGTTTATTTAGGTGCATTGGTGTCAAGAAAAGCCATGGGTGGATCTTTGTGTTGACTGTCATGGTTTGTCCTTGGTCTTGCAGCTCTTTTGATGTCTGTGGTGGAGTAGATCCACCAAGAGGAAAAGTGTTCTTATCAAACATCAAGGGAACCACTGACCACATAGGGAAGCTGATGGAGAAACGCAACCTACAAACTATCTACAGACCCACTAAGAAAACCCAACAAATGCTATGTTCAATAAAGGACAAGAGGGATCCTCTTACCTTGGTAGGAGTCTACAGTATACCATGCAGCTGTGAACAAGTCTACATAGGAACCACCAAACGCAGCATTGTCCAAACACGAATCAAGAAACATAAGAGGCACTGCAGACTAACTCAACCTGAGAAGTCAGCCAAAGCAGAACACCTGATGAACCAACCTGGACACAGCACATTATTTGAAAGCACAGAAATGCTGGACCACACTAACAACCACCATGTCAGACTACACAGAGAAGCCATTGAAATCCACAAGCATGTGGACAATCCTGACAAAATGAAAGAAACCATAAAAATGAACAAAATCTGGCTAGTATTTTAAAATTCTAAAATCAGGTTAGTAAATAAAGAGCAAAACTAAAAAAAAGGGGGGGGGGGGTTCCAGACAAGAATCAGCCAGGCCAGCTAACACCTACCAACAAAGGATTCCCTCAGGCAAGAATCAGCCAGGCTTCGAAGCTGCAAGACCATTCAATGCTAATCAAGTTGGCCAATTGCAACATTCACACTTGCCTCCAACAGACAAGAGTTCTTTCTCCCACCTTGGATATTCTACAGATATATAAACTCCACTTGCCTAGTTTCCAACAGACCTCACAACCTCTGAGGATGCCTGCCATAGATGTGGGAGAAATATCAGGAGAGAATGCTTCTGGAACATGGCCATACAGCCTGGAAAACTCTCAGCAACCCAGTGACTCCAGCCATGAAAGCTTCTGACAACACATTGACCTTACACTTGTTTGACTTTTATAACATTGAAAGAGACACAATTCATACTGGCCTTGGTGGCACTGTCATGTCTTTCCTTGTTGTTTGTTAGTCAGAGCCAAGGTGGCACTTTGAGAAAATGCCACCCCTACAATTGCTTTTAGAAGGCCAACACTGCAATATCTGTGTTAGGTTGCTAAAGCACTTGATATTTGTTTTCCCCCCAAATGTTTCTGAATCTTTCACTGGACACTATGATGTTGCATTCACCTAGCCTGGCAGTTCTTGCTTTCAATACAGGCCAATTAAAATTTGAAAATACAAATAAAATAAACCAGCAGTTAGACTCTTTGACCCCAGTGCTGATATTACCAAGCACAGATCTTGGGTTTGGCATGGGCAATGAAGTATTATGAGGCACTGGGATCCATGTTGAATTCTCAGCTATGGCATGGAGAAATGCCTTGAAATAATCCAGGCTCTAAAGGCTGAGGTAAAGAACAAATCCCATATGTCCCAGAAAACAAAATGGTAGCAACAACATTTGAAGAATACTGTTCAAGAGAAACAGTGCCAAGGCTCTATGGTCCATCATCTGAGCATTCACTTTTTTAAAGGCAGAATATTGAAAGGCGGGAACTTAAGACATCAAAAAGTTGTAAGGTTTCAGGTGTGCCTACATCACAAGGTCTAAAGGAGCAATATCTAATCAAAGATGGAAGTAGCTTGATGCTCTTATTGTCAATCCTCTTTCTCTCATGTAAACTTTTGTTGGTCAACTCCATCTCCGGTGAAACATCATAGAAATCTAATTACTAAGGAAATTAACCTTGAGCAATGAAGTGGAGCTTACAAATATATTTGTTTCCTACATTTCTTTGATGACATTAACATTTAGTCACTAAGTGTTAATGTTACTATAATAATGTTACTATAATAACAAAATTGATGGAGAGTCACAAAAGCTGCATCTAGCTACATCTGGGTCAGAAAGATGTGGAATAAACTTTCACGGGAGGTGGGGAGGTGGAGTTGGTGGCCGTAGCATCTGAATAACTAAACTGAAATTCTGCAGGTTTTAACATCTGGTAAATATCCTGAAGGCACCAGATCCTGCCTGATCTTGGAAGCTAAGCAGGTTCAGTGCTGGTTAGCAGTTGGATAGGAGACTTCCAATGAATACCAGATACTGTAAACTCTTATTTCGAGGAAGAAACTGGAAAATGCACATTTGAGTATTCTTAAAGATAGAATTAAGAAAACACTATGGGTCCTTCCTCACAGCCCTTGATCCCAGAATATCAAGGCAGAAAATCCCACAATATCTGCTTTGAACTGAGTTATCTGAGTCCAGACTCCGATAATGTGGGATTTTCTGCCTTGATATTCTGAGAAGGGCCCTCTGAAATCCATGGGGTCACCATAAGTCAACAGGTGATTTGAAGACACAGGACCCTTCCACACACCTGAATAAAATCCCACACTTTCTGCTTTGAACTGGAATATATGGCAGTGTGGACTCAGATAACCCAGTTCAAAGCAGATATTGAGGTATTTTCTGCCTTGATATTCTGGGTTATATGGCTGTGTGGAAAGGCCCACAGAGACAGAAAACATGCAACAAGGATAGAGACTGGGGATGTGGGCTGGATCAGACCAGATATAATTCCTTCCTTCCCTTGAAGCTGGAATGCGGGACATACCTGATATATATCCAAATAACATTTGTTTGTTTTTTCACCATTCATATTGGAGGAAATCTGTCCAGAATGTGGAAAATCTATGTTTCTTACTACATCTTCTGTCATGTTGTATTCAGGCATAATACCAGTTATGTTTACTTGCTGTTGTCACACAAATACAGTCATATCAATAGAAAGAGATTCTAATAAAACCAATTAAAAACAGTCAAAATTGGTACCTGGCTATTTGGGAACTTGGAACTCTGGAAACGTCCTTGTTTTTGGAATTAGTTATACTGTACTGCACTTTTCTCTCATTCCCTGCCTCTCTGGTTTTTCTCTGGTTGCTTGACAGTTCTGTTTGCCACTGATCCTTATCCCTCTATCTTCTTGTTAACTTGGTTTCATTGTATGCAGAAATTAAAACCATAGAGTTGGAGGTGACTTCAAAGGTAATCTATTGTAAGACTGGGAGTCATGCAGTCCACCAAATACTGAACTGCAAGTCAAAGCAATCTTATGGATGAACTATCATTCAGAATATCGTTATGGAGTGAACTTGACCTCTAAACAATAAGAAACCTCTTTGGTTTTTGCTACTTTGATAGGGGTAGGGGGAGACCAAGTAAGCAAACAAACAACAAAAAATATCAACATTAGTAAAACAGAGAACATGATTTTGTCTCCAACTACTTTTTCATATTGTCAGTCAACATTTCTACAAAATTCACTGAAAATGGTTACCAAACCAAGAATTATAATGATTTGGAATGGTGCATAGTCTTGCGTAAAAAGCTTTCATCTGCTGTAATTATTTGATCATTCTGAACAAAACTATTCCACAATATGTTTTCCCCATTTTTCCATCAAAAAAAGAAAAGAAAAAGACTTGGGGGGGGGGGGAGTTGTTGTTGTTGTTGTTGTTGTTAAAGTGACCCTTTCTCGAGGGGCTTTTGGGAGCTGAGAGTGTGTAACTTGTCCAGGGTCAGACAGAGGGTTCTCAGGGCCTTCAGGGATTCAAATCGGGTCTTCAGAGTCATAGTCCAATACTCAAACCATTACATGACACTGGCTCTCTGATATGAAATTAATGCATATATACACTTTCTTTTCTTAAAATGTCTCTCAGTGCAGAAGTGGCCAAGTTCAAGCCTTTGGGATCAACTGTGGCAACGCTTTAAATACATACAGAATAAGGCACAAGTCTACCCAGACTCATACTTGATAACTCTGGATCGTAACACATAGACGATATCTTTTTGTTTCCTGGATGCTGAGACCAGTTTCTATTCCAGTGAAGCATGAGGATATAGTGATCCTCTAGAACACAATGCAAGCCTTCAACTCTGGTTATTATATAGACAACTAAACTTTGCCTTTGTTTCTATGTCCTCATATAATTTTTTTGGCATTGTAGATGACTTTGTTGTTCAGAGGGGCTTTCCATCTTCTCATGCTGTTGTGAAGGGGTTTGGGGATAATCTCGTCTCTACAACAAAGCGGTGCAAAGGAGAAGAGGCCCCTGCAGGGAGCAACTTTTATAAAACCTCTTACCGGGCATTGAAATGGCCCTATTCAAGTTTGAAGAATACCAGCATGGAGATGGTCACCTAGCAACCTGGAGCAATGTGGCACAGCTTGGATTCCAGACCGGGAGAAACAATCATTCCTTGCTACCCTGCTGAGAATTGGAAGCTGGAGGATCGTCTCCTGAGAGCAGAGACAGAGCACAAAGATGGGAAAACCCTTTAGGGAAGAATCGTCTTTATTGGAGCAATGGCAAATGCCACATGGCACCAAAATCCCCCATTCTAGGGTATGAAAGGCAAAGGTTTAGAAATGGATCTTGTTCTTCTCTTGTGTGAATCAAATGCTCAGTTGACTCCAGCAAAGTTATGCTGCTGCATTGATGGAGGACATGAGAATTGATTGATTGATTGATTGATTGATTGATCGTATCAGAAGCAAACCAAGGGTACCGTTGTGATGTATTTAAAAAACACAACATATAGAAACTTGGCATTGAATCAAATGTTCTTTGACCAGTAGCTGGCCACGTGGAGTGCCTCTGGTGTTGCTATAAGGAGGTCATCCATTGTGCAAGTGGCAGGGCTCAGGCTGCATTGTAATAGGTGGTCTCGCATGTCGCGGACTCCACTTTGTGGCCCCATTTCTTAAGGTTGGCTCTGCATTTCATGGTGCAGAGTGCAGTCTGTTCAGCATCTTCCAAGTTGCCCAGTCTTCTGTGTGCCCAGGGGGGAGTCTCTCATTCGGTATCAGCCATGGCTTGAGGTTTTGGGTTTTAACCTGCCACTTTTGGACTCTTGCTTGCTGAGGTATTCCTGCAAGTATCTTTGTAGATCTTAGAAAGCTATTTCTTGATTTAAGATGTTGGTGTGCTGGTGGATATCCAAGCAGAGGATGGGCCAGAGAAGTTACTGCCTTGGTCCTTTCATTGTTGGCTGCTACTTCCCGGAAGATGTTAGGTGATGTAATACCCGCTAAACAGTATAATTTCTCCAGTGGTTTAGAGCATAGACAACCTGTGATAATGCAGCATGTCTCATTAAGAGCCACATCCACCTTTTTAGCGTGGCAAGATGTGTTCCACACTGGGCAACCAGAAGCAACAAGAGAATGAAATTAATTTTAATCACTATGTATTTCTCTGACCTTTCCTTAGGCTGCTCTTTCTTGTGCACCAAACCTCTTCTTTAAACATTAGGTCTCCCAGAGCTTGCATGCATGACGTGTCTCACCAGTTTTTGTATCACTTTCCTCCAATCCAGTTCCCTCCCAGTGTCTTGGCCCACAGGTTTCAAGGTTTATAACAACTGACTAGTGGTTGATGGGAGACATGTACATTTCCTGGGACCCAGCTTGCTTTTACACTGTTTTACACTCTACTTTTGCTTGATTCTATATCCTCATTCCTTTCTGTTATTGTTTTTCTTTGCAGTCAGCTCTCCACATTTACAGGGGGCAAGTTTCAGTAATATGGGTTCTCTAAGAATCTCTAGGTTCTCCAGTGTGACTCTATGTTCAACTTTTCCAGGTGGTTGACCATAGAGTTTCACTGGAGGACATAGAGATTCCGAGAGATTCCCCCCCCCCCCCTTAATTTGCCACTTTCCATTTTTACAGGAATCCTGTTCCCTTAAACCACGTGAATGTTGAGGGCTGATTCTATTTCTCTTAAAAATAAACTGGAACTTGATCCCCAAAAGTGTTTATGGATGCTGTGTAGAAAACAGCGTGTCACGGTGCAATATAACCCATCCAAGACCAATACAGCAAAAGTAAAACAAAAAGAAAAAAAGAACAACCTTTCAATCATGTAAAATGAAAAAAAGGATGCATCATTCCAGGAAACAACCTGGAGTCTGCAATGCAAGGGTTAACAGCATGGCAATACCAACATATCCTGTTTCAAAGCCAAGACAAATGCTAAGGTGATGTGAGGCAGAACAAACAATGAAATCCACAGAAGCAGATCTGTATCAGAGAAAGGCAAAGGATGGGATGCAAGCAGAGGGAAGACTATTTGGTTGTACATTTCTGGCAGGGTCTGGGCATAATATGAAATATTAGGTTTATGTATTTTATATATACTATATATAAACATGGCTATGCAGCCCGGAAAACCCACAGCAACCCAGTTTATACAGGTTCAAATCTGGGGAAAGCATGGATGAGCTCCCTCTGTCAGCTCCAGCTCCCCATGCAGGGACATGGGAGAAGCCTCCTACAAGGATGGTAAAACATCAAAACATCCAGGCGTCCCCTGGGCAAAGTCCTTGCAGACAACCAGTTCTCTCACACCAGAAGTGACTTGCAGTTTCTCTAGTTGCTCCTGACACACACACAAAAATTTTAGAGAGAGTTACTATGGTTAGTGTGGAAATTCTGCAATTATAAAGAATGCTATAGAAACTCATGAGTGTATTTGCATGTCCTGGTAGTAAGCTAGAATGTTTTTGAATTCCAGGTAAGCATTCTTAAGAATTCTGGCTTACTCCACAGAACTAGTCAGCAGGAATGACTAAATTAACCAGTGATCTTAAGTCTATTCATTGTTCAGTATGACATCCAAGACTAGCAATGTTTCTTTTACAAAAATCCAGAGAGCTAAAAAATCCCAGACGAATAGCTTCTTTCTCTGGATTGTTGGGAGAGACAAAAGCAAGGGCATCAATTCCTTCAAGATTCAGGTATCATGCGAAACACACCAAGAATAAAAAAGTCACCTGCAGAGGAAGAAAATAGTTAGTGTGGAACAGACCTAATAAATTCTGGGTCCCATGGCACACAAAGTGGGCCGAGACATTCAGTATCTTCTGGGCAGGCATCTTCCAAAACAATGATATCCAGATTCCATTTCTATGAAGATTCATGGAAATTCTAGATGACTTTGAGTAAGTGTCACTCTCTCAACCTCAGAGGAAGGCAAGGGCAAACTCCCCGTGAACAAATTCTGCCACGAAAACTCCACAATAGGTTTGCCTTAGGGTCACCAGAAGTCAGAAATGGTTTGAAGGCACATGACAACAATGATTGACTCAATTCACAAAGACACTTTTTGTTCCTATATTTTCTCTAGATCAGTGATTCCCATCCTGTGGTCCGTGGATCACCAGTGGTCCCCAAGAACTAAAATATGGTCTGTGATCTCACTGTTACTACACCGTTACAACTAGAGTGACTGGTCTCGCAAAACCCTCTTATAGTGCCAAGGCAACGGGGATGTCAGAAGGGGAGAGGCTGACCACCCACAAAAGGCACGACAACATCCCCCCAGACTGCTGCTTCTCCTCCTCCTCCCTCTCTCTGGGCGGAGCTGTTCCATGTGGCACACGGAAGTGCAGGCACCTTGGTGTCTTCATTTCAGGCCTGTTGCTAGGGTTATTTCGGGTACTGATTCAGTAAATTGCATTGGATAGACCACATCAGCTCTAGATTATTAAATATGTTTTTTGTGCGCGAGCAGATGGTGACTACTGGATGGTATATGTTCTGTATCAAAAACCAGAGCTGATATGATCTATCCAATGCAATTTTCTGAATCAGCATCCTAAATAACCAAAGCAAATCTAAAGTTGACCAAAAATTGATTTGTAACCCTTTTGGTACTAATGTTGGAGAGTGGTTTAAAAAAAGGTTGGGATCCACTGCTCTAGATGGATGCAAATGTTGAGGGTCTGCTGAGGTTCAGCACTTATCCAGATTAAGCTGCAAATACTAAACAAGACAATCTTGAAGGAATCACCTTCCATCTTATTATCATTTACAGTCTCTTAAAAAAGTATAGTTCATTTCCTAGATTACTCAAAACAGAACATTTGGGAATCCTGGCTGATAACTAATGAAAAAAGATAAGATTAACATCTCTTGTAAGAATAAAGGGCTCCTCTTCAAGGGCAGACCAAGCCAAAAGGGATTGTTCATAAACTTCACCTGATGATGTATTTTCTCTCTGATTGTCAAGGTAATAATGCCAGCAGGTTCCCATTAACTTTTACTATTAAATTTCAAAGGCATTAACCTGATTAAAGGCAACATTCAGACCAAGCGATCATGGTGTGCAATTGCTTCTCACAGGTAGGTCTTGGAATTTGCAATGACATTGTTCCTCCCTCTCACCCCCCACCATGGACATCTTTTTTTTATTTTTTAGAAATGCCATCAAACTAATCCACTGGAGAACTAGACTGCTACAAAAATAGTTACACAAGTGAATGTACTTTTTCAGAGGTTGTGTGTGATTCATGTGCAGCTTGTTGTTCTTCAGTGACTTCTTTCTAAGTTAACACAATTGCTAGAATCTTATCGCAAGTCAAAGTTATAGATGTAAATTCCCTAGTTGGAAAGCTGGAACACAAATACCAAATACAAGCTTCCTGTTCTTTCTCTGTGTAGTATGTTGTAAGATTTAATAGCTTACTCGTTGCTCAAATTTATCGCATCAACAATCACCTTGCTTCAGCAAAATGAGTGACAAATTATGGCACTGACAAATAAAATCAAACAAACACGGCACTGCAAAAAGAAATGCTACCATTACTGAAGTTTCTGCTAGAATTACTACTACTGTGTATATGAATCATGACTCATGGGCTTGTTACAGAGCACATATGCTTTCCATATACAGAGTTTAAACCATATAGATAGCTGCAGTGGGAAGAATCTTTGTCCAAGTCTTTAGAAAGGTGAACCAACACAGTTAACACTGCAATAATTGATCAAATGATTTGACCCAAATGGGTTTGGGAAAAATATTTAATTCTGGTATATACAATGGTGTTGATGTCTTGGAGGAGTTAACTGTATAGATACAAGGTCTTTAGACCCAAGGAGTTATTCTGTAGAAATAAAAATATGGCTTGAATCCAGATAAGATCCCTGTCTCCAAAGTTTTTTGTCCCAAAGGTAGGGGGTCACAGTCAAGGCTCTGTCTCTTGTCATGTTCGCTGGTAGAGTTTCATGATCTGTTCATCGTGAAGCCTTTTCCACACCTTCCGTTCCAGATCAAAGTCATGATTGGTGTAGAAGATCAAGCGCTTCCATTGCATATCATAATAATGATCGGAATACTTTTGGTAGCCTTCTGTGATGTACCCATATGCACTTACCTGAGGAAGGCAAAGAAATGCAATTAGAAAAGGGTCTGCACTGGCTGCAGAAAAGGAATGCTGAAAAGAAGACTTGGGGACAAGTGTGAGAAACCAGTTTAGTTCAGAGAACAGAAGACAAACGGGGAAAGGATGATTCACCCTTACCAAAAGTCCCCTCTTCTCAATGCCCAAAGTAGCTCCAGCATCATCCGATGTATCTTTCACTTCTTAACTTAAAAATAACTTAATAAATTACAATCTGTAGATGAGGCTTATCAAATGAAGACATATGGTACTGGCTTAATGGGGCTTAAATAATGGAGAGGGGGACTTATGGCACATATATTTGCCATTAGAAAAACAAAAAATGTTGCAGCAGGACGAAGTTACACAGCATATCAGAAGATACTCAATATTTATTCAGTCTTCCTACTGGGTACTTTTATTTCTATTTTGCACACTGTAGATTAATCAGTGAAGTAAAGAATGAAAGAACAGAATGTGAGAAGAAAGAAAGAGGTATGTGTAAACTTGGGGAGAGAGGATCTGGAGATTATAAAGTTGGAGAGAGAAACACCCTATAAGGATGCTCATTTTTGCCACCCACCTTGCTTCAGGTAGAATAGTGATGCCAAAGCACCAAAGTGCCCTGAGGAGTTGGCAGTTAACCCAGCACTTTCCTGTAGGGTGAATGTTTCCCTTTCCTTAAATAGTAGGTCAGACCTTCATCCAAGATGGGGAATCTTTGAGCCTTCAGATAATTTGAACTTGCTCTTGCTAACTGTTGTCAAATCAGCTTCAACCCTGAGTCCTGCCCAGAGTCCCTTTGAGGAGATAGGCGGGCTACAAATTATTATTATTATTATTATTATTATTATTATTATTATTATTAACCTAGGAATGTGAGACCTCCATATCACACTGGCCGGACCAGCCCAGGTCTTGCAGATGCAAGACTGTGGCTTCCTTGTTTGAGCCTAGAACAGCTTTTCAAACTATTCATGTTGGTGACATGAACAATTATTGGGTTGTTGTAGGTTTTTCCGGGCTATGAACAGTTATTATTATTATTATTATTATTATTATTAAACTTTATTTGTACCCCGCTAGCATCTCCCGAAGGACTCGATGCAGCTTACAAAGGCCAAGGCCTCAACACAAAAAAGCAAAACAATAACAATACAATTCAAAGCAAATTAAAACATAAGCAGCAATTAAAACATAAACAATAACAAAACATTACACCATACGCAATAAAAACCAGGGCCGGGCCAGTAATGGGTACAGGTTAAAAAGTGCTGGGTGTGGCAGGTGGTATGTTGGATTTCTGGGCAAGTGCAATGTGCAGAGAGTCTTAAACTCTAATAAAGTGCTTCTGGGACATAGTGCTGGAGGTTATCCTATTCCGGAAAGGCACATCGGAATAGCCAGGTCTTCAAGTTCTTCCTATAGACTGCCAATGTGGGTGCTAGTCTAATGTCTTTGGGGAGGGTGTTCCAGAGTCGGGGGGCAACCACAGAGAAGGCCCTGTCCCTCGTCCCCACCAAACGCGCCTGCGACGCAGGTGGGATCGCGAGCAGGGCCTCTCCGGATTAACAAAGGGAGCGCGTGGGTTCATAAACAGAGATGCGGTCACGCAGGTAGGCAGGTCCCAAACCGTTTAGGGCTTTGTAGGTAAGCACCTGCACCTTGAATTGGGTTTGGTAGGTAAACGGCAGCCAATGGGACTCCTTAAACAGGAGGGTTGACCTCTTTCTGTAAGGAGCGCCATATCATGTCACCAAGTCTTCTACTACTTTCTACCTAAACAAACATGACTGTCTTTTCTGGTGATCATGTCTTCTCATGATATGGTCAACTTGCAACTGTCTCGGTTTAGGTGTCTTGGCTTCTAGGGAGAGTTCAGGGTTAATTTTTTTAAAGGACTCATTTATTTGACTTTTTATAATATAGGGTTTCTGTAGAATTCTCCTCCAACCCCTCATTTCAAATCATGCATTGATTTTCCTCCAGTGTTCACAACCACAGATAAAAATCAGAATCCCACAATCTCACCACCGGCCATGAGAGACTGGGACTGCTGAGAGCTGCAGCCAAAATAGGGTCAGGACTGTTTTACCTTGTCACAGAGATGGAGTGCAGTTAACAAAATGAAGGCACCTGTTGTGGGTCTATAGATTCCCCAGTAGGATTTATCTAGATTTTTGGACCTTAAAAACCTGCAAAAGACGATAATATGCATTGTATTTTTGAAATATTTCATGAGATTATCAATTAAATAGAAAAGTTGAATGAACACACAAAAAAAAGGAAAGAACAAAGAAATGCAGAGAACATGCTGAGCTTGAGGGCAAAATGTATAATATGTATGACTAAAAAAAACCAAGAGCAAATACAGAAGATAAAAGACATACAATGATATTGTCTAAAGGAGCCACAGTAGTGCAATGGTTTAAACCCTTGTGCTGGCTCAATTGCTGACCTGAAGCAATTCCATGAGATGGGCTTAGCTCCCATCTGTCAGCCCCAGCTTCCCATGCAGGGACATGACAGAATCCTCCCACAGGATGATAACACATCTGGGCATCCCCTAGGCAACGTCTCTGCAGACGGACTATTCTCTCACACCAGAAGCAACTTGCAGTTTCTCAAATCGCTTCTGACACATCATATTGTCTGTAAATATATTTGCCAAAAATATTTAAATGCTAAGGAGGAGACAGGTTGTGTAACACTTACTTAAAAGGAAAGTACCCAGAACTCAGAATAGATGACACTGTTGAAATATTGATACCTAAATCTCAATGCTTTTCATCTTTCTCTAATGCTCAGGAGTATTCATGGGACAAGAGACTTGCGGTGCCTATCTTAACAATGGCAATTTTCTGGTATGAGGGAATAATTTAAATTTTACCTTTTAAAATGTGAAAATAATTAATACAAATTCACAGAATATCACTGGACTCTCTTAAAGGCATTATTCAGATATCTTCACAGAATGTCTAGTTTTAGCACTCAGCCGCTACCACTGAAACAGTGCTTTGAGGTTCAAATCAAAATATCCAAGCTCTTTGGTACATAGAAAAAATAATGGGTTTTGGGGACTTGTAAAGACATGAGCTCCTGCAGACTATAGTTTATGCCAAATGAAATGCATTACTCATGCCCAGAGATTGTTGTTGTTTTTGTTGCAACAGATGAATGTACCTGCCCTCTTGGAAAATGGTATTTTATAAAATAGGTGCTGTATTTCTTTAATTTCCCCAGGTAGCACGATTTGACAGCCAGCCAGGGCTTTGCTGTAAGATCTGCTAAAAGAATGTGTAACTCAAACTGTGCCTAACCATTTCTGCATTGTGAATAGTCTTCCCCATCCCAAGGAAGCTCACCTTTCTGGTGTCAGCATTGGTTAAGAAAAATGATGTAGCATTGTTAAGAGAGAAATGCTGAGGAAAGGGATTGGGGAAATTCCCTTGGAAGTGCCTGCTTCCACAGAATATACTTCAAAAGGAAACATCCGTGTAATGTTTAGCTTTGCCCTCATGTGGCCACAGTGCTTTACAACAAGGATGCTGTATCTCAGGTTCCTTGTCTGCAGCTTTACGAAGTCTTTGGGGGCCTTGGTTCTCATAGCCTCCCACCTGCAGAGTCCTTTTTTTAAAAGCCAGAAACAAGGAATAGAAGACTGGCATTATTACAAACCCATACATTGCTCCAAGGAGCTAAACATCTTTTCACTTGTCTTAATATCCTTGAGACACAAGCTTGCCCATGTCTTTCAAAGTGAGGTGGACACGAGGCAGTGTTTGCTGAGCAGCCACTGATATCAGATCCTTTTTTTTACACCTCCCTCTCTTGAGGGTCTCTTTACATAGTGTTGTGGTTCCATTTGAACTACCATGACAAAACCCTGTGGAAACCTTGAATTTTTAGGATTTTTTTTTCATGTCAGGAGCGACTTGAGAAACTGCAAGCTGCTTCTGGTGTGAGAGAATTGCAAAGACGTCCAGGGGACGCCCAGATGTTTGATGTTTTATTATTCTTGTGGGAGGCTTCTCTCATATGCCCACATGGAGAGCTAGAGCTGACAGAGGGAGCTCAACTTGCTCTCCCTGGATTTGAACCTCTGACCTCTGGGTCTGCAGTCCTGTTGATACAAGGGTTTAACCCATTGCAGTTATAATCCTTAGTCTGGGAGCTCCTCTGGTGCCTCTGATCAAAATTCAGATACTAGTATTCTATGGGATATTGCCATTGCATTATAATAAACATTACAATGGGTGTTTCTTATTTTTAAAATTGCTACAACACTCTCTAAAGAGGTTCTTGTGTTTCAAAATTGCAGAAGAAATCATTCTGGAAGGCACACCATCTATGGCCATTGAAGCAATATGGACAAAGAAGTTATGTCTCCCAAAGACTGACACAATTACTTAATAGGGTCAGGAGCCCTATTATGCCATACAGCCTTCCCCATCTTGATGTGGTCCAAAGGTGCCGGAATGCAAGCTGTGGAAGTCTCCCAAGAAGTTGGCCTTGTTCCCTCTCCGCTCTATTTCGGCCATCAAAGTACTTTAAACATTTAGATGAGTAAAGGCAAAGGTTTCCCCTGACATTAAGTGTAATCATGTCCAATTCTGGGTGGCGGTGCTCATCTCCATTCTAAGCCAAAGAGCCGGCATTGTCTGTAGATACCTCCAAGCAGAAGTGGTACCTATTGATTTACGCACATTTGTATGTTTTCAAATTGCTAGGTTGGCAGAAGCTGGGCCAAAGAGCGGGAAGTTATCCCGCTCCCCCGATTCGAACGGGCAACCTTTCAGTCAGCAATTTTAGCAGCTCAGCAGTTTAATCCGCTGCGCTACCAGGAGGCATAAACATTTAGATAGGTATTTGGATATCAAGCACTTGTAACATAAGGGTTTAAAAGGGGGGGGGAGGGGTTGCCGTTATTTTCATAGAAGTGAAGAATCATAAAGTTGGAAGAGACGTCATGGGCTATCCAGTCCAACCCCCTGCCAAGAAGCAGGAAAATCGCATTCAAAGCACTCCCGACAGATGACCATACAGCCTCTGTTTTATTTTCCTTGTTCTGTTTCAGTTGCTTTTGGCTTGTTTTAAATTAGTGTTGTTTTTATTAAGATAGCTAATTGTTTTAAAATATTGCTATTATATAATTGTTCTTAGCTATGTATATTTTGTTTTGTGGTTGGCCCTGTGTTTTCACAAATTTGGCATCTACAGATTCAACCACTTATTGCTTGAATATATTAAAACAGATGTTGAAAATCAAACACTGGCATTGCCGTTATTATATAAGGACACCATTTTAGTATGGTGTAGTATGTAATAGGGCTTGAGCAACTATGAGTTTTGATGTCCACAAGGGGTACTGGAATCAGATCTCGATGGACGCGGAAGACCCACTTTTCTCTATGTTCTAGAGCAGGGATCCTCAAACTAAGGCCCAGGGGCCAGATACGGCCCTCCAAGGTCATTTACCCGGCCCTCACTCAGGGTAAACCTAAGTCTGAAATGACTTGAAAGCACACAACAACAACAACAACAACAACAACAACAACAACAACAACAACAACAATCCTATCTCATCAGCCAAAAGTAGGCCTACATTTCTCATTGAAAGTTTATATTTGTTAAAATTGTTCTTCATTTTAATTATTGTATTGTTTTAAAGTGTATTTTGCACTACAAATAAGATATGTGCAGTGTGCATAGGAATTCATTTATGTTTTTCTCAAATTATAATCCGGCCCTCCAACAGTTTGAGGGACTGTGACCTGGCCCTCTGTTTAAAAAGTTTGAGGACCCCTGTTCTAGAGCCACCTCAGGTTCCACGATGGAAAAAAGTCAAGGCATAAATAAGATCAGTACTTCCCTTCCCTCTCAGTTTTTCACTATACACACACATACATTAGCGTTGCCAATGACAGTTCTGTGCTTTGGAACCAGTGTGGTGTCAGTGGGTTGAGCACAGTACTGTGGCTCTGAAGAATAGGATTTGATACCCTGTGACAGTTTTGCCCTGTGATAGGGTCACCATATATCAGAAACAACTTGAAGGCATACATATTTCTAATATTTGAAGGTAATTACCTGTTTTTCATGTATCTGATAAAATCTGGATGAATGACAAAATACTTATCCAGGTTGAAATTGGGATTGAATACATCCCGAGGCCTTGGCCTAAGAAAGGAAACAGAAATACCTTTAGGGAAAGCATAAGAAATGTTAGGGTCTCATTAGCTAGAGATGTCCGCTTCTTAAACTGTGAATCCCAACCCCAAATGGCCCCCCCTTAACTCAATGTTGGGGTCACAAAAAATGGAAAAAAATGGTCTCTGAATACCACCCATTTACATAAATCTGTTAGCAACAATGTGCAGTGTTTACAGTGGATTGTGCAGAAAATGCTTCCGTTGTACTAAAAAAAGAGGAAATTGGTCTGTTTTGCAAGCTTTGCAAATGCTGATTTATTTTAAATAAATGTTTGATATGTATACCCATTTTATATACACATATATCTGGGGTTGTGTAAAAATACTCAGGCAGAAAGGGGTCACAAGTGGAATAAGTTTAAGAAGTCCTGGCATAGATAGATAATCACAGAACGTTCTGTGAAAAGAAGAGTGAAAATGCAGAAAGATGAAGAAAGAGGGTTCTGGAAAGAGCTCAGAAAGTAGAGCATCTCTCACCCGTATTGGTCCAAAAACCCCTTCCTGACTTTCACGTTCAGTAGAAGAGCTTTCAGCCATTCGTAATCTCTTCCGCCTTCCAAGAAATGAAGGTACTTGATCTCCTAGGAAACATGTCACACATATGCTGGTAGGGGGCATAACAGATGGAAAGCAAACACTGCCAGATCGCATAATCACTGGGCAGGATTGGGCAGTCTTATGCTGGCCAAACTAAATCCATATCCTGCTCCAGGCCTCGTTTACATAAATGATGGCAGGCCAACCCCAGCTTTTCGATCAACTGAACAAGGGCAAAGCAATAAAAGAAAATGGAACACAGCAGAAACATTGGAGTGGTACTTCAAGCATATGGCGATGGTCCAGCCCAAGCCTAATCAGCATAAAGCAGGTACATGGTTCCTACTGTGCTGCCCCCGGATTTCACCAACTGGACATTGTTCTGTGTCAAAAACATTCACTTGAGGCAAAAACGCTTCTGTTGCCAAGCCCAATCCCACTAGATCATTAATCCTCATAGCATGAGAAACTCCTGCTTAGATTTTAAGCATCGGCTCCTCAAGCTGTGAGCATCAATGCATTAGAAACTAAAGCTGGGATAATAATCATTGAGAGCAGCCAACACTATTTTTCTATAATTTCACTGTTTAGGAATAGCAGAAGGAAAATGGGAAATAGGTCTTTTATCTTTAATGATGACGTAGAAGAGGGAATTTCAGCAGGTGTGACCTCTCATGCAACCAGATAGCAACCAAGACCTGCTGAAACCCTTTCTTTTATTTTTAATCATTTTTGTCATGTCAGGAGCGACTTGAGAAACTGCAAGTCGCTTCTGGTGTGAGAGAGTTGGCCGTCTGCAAGGATGTTGCCCAGAGGACGCCCGGATGATTTTGATGTTTTTATCATCCTTGTGGGAGGCTTCTCTCATGTCCCCACATGAGGAGCTGGAGTTGATAGAGGGAGCTCATCCGCCTCTCCCCGGATTCAAACCTGCTACCTGTCCTGCCGGCACAGGGGTTTAACCCACTGCACCACCGGGGGCTCCTTTTTAATCAATAATACAGGGGCACTCACCAGTTTTCTTTCTAGAAGTCACTCTGCATTGTCTTTTTTCCTTAATAGTCCCATTATCCTTGGGGATTTATACTAAATTGGACTTCTGAGGGCCAACGTGAATAAGACACTGGGAAACCTGCAATTTCAGAGGGGTGAGGAACAAGGAAAATTAGTGTCGTGGGGTTTGTGGTGGGGTTCTATGTCAGGAGCAACTTGAGAAATTGCAAGTTGCTTCTGGTGTGACAGAATTGGCCGTCTGCAAGGACGTTGCCCAGGGGACACCTGGATGTTTTGCTGTTTTACCATTCTTGTGGGAGGCTTCTCTCCTGTTCCCGCATGGGGAGCTGGAGCTGACAGAGGGAACTTGTCTGCACTCTCCCCGGATTCAAACCTCCAATCTGTCGGTCTTCAGTCCTGCCGGCACAAGGGTTTAGCCCATTATGCCACAGGGGTGAATTGATTTTCTAGCATTCCCCTCACTTGAGTCACTCCCTAAAGCTGTAATGTGTCCCACAGGGAGAAAACACATAACTTCTCTCACCTCTCCCATGGGGATCTTCTGGAATCCACGGTTCCGCAGTAACACATGAGAAGCCATTATGGAGTAAGCTGTGAAACCATAGAAGGATGTTCTTGTTCCCACATCTGCCTCATAGCCCTTCATCACGGCCCCACTCACTCTGGCCCAAGAAACCAAATTGAATTACAAAGTTAGTTAAGGGGATGCCATGAAACCGATTGACAAATCTGGCCTCACAATTCATCCTTCCCAACATTTTTTAATAAAATCAAGTGAAGGAGCTTGCTGGAATGGATGAAATTCACTGGCTGCTATAATATAATCAACTCAAGATGGAACTTTGTCAAATTTCTAGAGGAAAGGAGATGCAAAAATTGAAGGTGTGTATGAATCAGTATGATTCAGTTTTCTACAAACCAGCACAATCAAATTCATGCAGAACCACAGCTTTCCTGTAGATGTTAAGAGTGAAAATCTAATGAATATTTGTTATGCAGTATGATCCTTTCACGCACATACTTAAAATCTATGGATACAAAAAAACTCTGTGCACACAAAAAATTCCTCCCAGAAGTGTTTATGGGCCTTTCTAGGTCCTCCAATGCAATTCTGTATTATACTTCCATCCCAATTATAGTCAAAATATAAAATTTGCTATTATCCATGATTTCAGGTACCCAAGCCAGGCGTGGGTCTTGGGAGGATTCCCCTTGGATATTGGGGACAAACTGTAATTTGTCACTTTACAAATAGTCCAAATACAACTACAAATAAAATGCACAGGAATTGAGGAAAATTCTCAATGTTTAGAGCACAAATACTGTTGTTAAAGCATCAGTTTTGAAGGGAGAAAAAAGAAATACATTTGAAGAATCCAGCCTGTGCATGTTATGTGACTAAGAATTTAGAGTTTATATTTGAAGCTTAATGTTTCACTAAAGATGTCAGGTGTCTCTACTAAACTAAACCTTCCTCCCTGCTGTCTGCTGTTATGATCCAAGATAGCTTTCTGCTATTGAGATGCTATGCTAATTATACTCTACTGATGATGTTTTTAATAACTTGTTTTTCTCACTGTTTTATAATGTTTAGATTATTGTTGGTTTAAAAAAAATCAACACTTTTCTGTTTAACAGTAAAGTTCCTAAGCAGCCTTGTACTGTTTTAAAGGAAGGGTAGCATAATGAGAGAGGAGAATAATATAAAAGAGGGAAGTCCCTCTTACCGGAACACATAGTCATGGGAGTCAATCTCCTGGCCCATTTTTGAGTTGTTCAAGATCCCGCCATTCCCTACGACTGCACAGGTGATACATCGGGAAGTCTGGTTATTGCTGTTGTGAGCCCAGAACATTTGGTAGTAAGGTTTAGGGGGAAGCAAGGATATGACTTCTTTCACCACTGTGAACACAAATGTCATTCATTACAGATGACTGGCAAATAAAAAAAAAGTTGATTTAAGAGAGAAACAAAATAGAACTAATATACAGGAGTGAAGCTCAACCCAAAATCATTAAACTTGCTATCTTGTCCTGAAGATGGGCCACGAAGGTTCAACAATGCTTAGTACTAGTAGTAATATAAACACTTATTCTAACCAGGTGATTAGAGGCAGGAGGAATCAAACTCTACCTAAGACAAGACTAGGAAGGCTGAGCCCACTCCTAGCCCACCATGACTGGCAAGATCGCCAAGAGTAAACTCCTTTATAATTAAGCCCTGTCAGATATTATCAATCAGAAGTATACTAAGTGGTCAAACACTAAAAATATTCAGGTATATGTGGATGACACTTCTAAATACATGTTGTGTATATCAGTCTTCATATTTAAGTAAGTTTTAATGGCAATTGATGGGAAAAATAATTTGCCCTTTCCTTACAAGTAGGCAAAATCAATAAAAGCCCACCTGCCAATGCTGAGCTGCTCATACCTTAAAAGACAATTCCAAGGTACCCAAATATAAAACCCTACATTTTTTTGCTCCAAAAAGCAAATGTTTTTCTTTTGGCCCATGTCTGCCTCCCCCTTGGAAGAGTTGCTCACGTGAATAGTTTAGCTGCATGAAACCATAAGGTGGTTGGAAATGTTCCATACGCTCCCATTCACTGTCACTGAAATGGCTCCTGTCCATGAACAGAGTGATGTTGGGTAGGAAAACATCCTTTAGCCAATCAGATCTGGCAGCCTTGACCCGCAGGGAACCTGGACAGCTCTTGAAACACAGATAGAGGGAAATGAAGTTAGGAAGTGTATTTTCAAGGACCAAAATCTGTCTAAACAGCAGTGTGTTCCTGACACAGGGTCTAGCTCTTGTGTCGGTATCTCTGTTGCCAGATTTGATCTTGTTGGTGAACAACCCAAGTTGAGCTGTTGGGTGGAAATAAAGCTCTATACATTCAGCCTTAAACTCAATTTAAATAAACAATATCATGCCTTGCAGCTGAGATAAAAACACAAGAAGCAAATGCAGTGGCAGATCCAGAGGATTATTAAAAAGATTGTGCTGAACTGAGGTGTTGCCAGGCATGAGAGTTTATTCCATGGCTTATACAGAGATGGAGCCCTTAGCTAAGTCATCTATTGACACTGCATCACAGAGGCAGACAAATGGAATAAAGGTATCCTCCTGAACATCACGGAGGAGTTTTGGAGATTCACTCACATTGGCTTAGAGCAGTGGCTCTCAACTTGTGAGTCCCCAGGTTTTTGGCCTACAGAAATCCCAGCCAGTTTACCAGCTGTTAAGATTTCTGGAAGTTGAAGGCCAAAACATCTGGGGACCCACAGGTTGAGAACCACTGGCTTAGAGGGACCCAAGCCAATTCTAGGATCAAAATGTGTGATAAGAGAATCAAGAAACAAGAGGAGGACTGCGATACAAAAAGGAAAAAAGGAGCATGTTATAGCATCAACCCAGGTAGGGATAGTTTTATTTTGTATATGAATGATTTTTAATGAATGCAATATTAATTCTTGCAGATGAGCAATAAATCATTACACAAAGTCTAAATAAAATGATTAGAAAATTTTAAAAAATTGTGCTGCTGATCCATTAGGGTCACTTATATCAGCATGTCTCTTTTTCATTTATTGAACCACAGCAACAGTGCAAGGTCTGAGTAGAGCTGTTGGTAGTAAGGTGACTTGAAGGTGTCTCATTCATGGGGTTGCCATAAGCCACAGACAACTTGACAGCAGTTACCAACAAAGTAGCAGTAGAGCCTATGTCCCTATATTTGCTCAGGCAATTCTTTAGAGCCGTGGTTCCCAACCTGTGGTCCGTGGACCACCAGTGGTCCGCAAGAACTAAAATATGGGCCACAGCCTGCCGTTACTACATCATTGCAATAAGAGCTACTGGTCTCACGAAATCCTCTTATTATGCCAAGGCTTATTAAATATGGTTTTCTGTGGGCAAGCAGATGGTGACTACTGGATGGCATATGTGTTGTATCAGAAACTAGAGCTGATGTGGTCTATCCAATGCAGTTTTCTGAATCAGCACCCCAAATAACCAAACCAAATCTAAAGTTGACCAAAAACTGATTTGAAACTCTTTTGATACTAATTTTAGAGAGTGGTCCCTGGTCAAAAGAAAAGTTGGGAACCACTGCTTTAGAAGAACTAATAACATCACACAAAACATTTGTTGATGTTTTTTGTGCCTGTATGTCACCTGTTAACCTATGGTGACCCCATGAATTTCATAGGATTTTCTTAGGGCAAGAGATACTCAGAGGTGGCCTGCCACTGCCTACAGCAGCTCTTTTTACTTGTGACCTCATCATACAGATGACCCTTGCCCCCCATGCCATTTTGCCAGCCTCTGTGGTAAAATGGCAAGGATCCGAGGAGACTCTGTTATCCCGTGTGCACATGGGAGAAGCGGCAGTGAAATGCCTTCCGGTATTAGGAGGGAAGTGCCCTCCTAATGTTTCCACTCCAGTTGGGGGTGGGGCTGCAACAGGAAGTCCAGTGATGACATGTGATGGACAGTGTGCCCATTCATTGCTGGACTGTCCCCTCAGTGCCCAAGGAAGCTAAAAAAGGTAAGTGTGATGAGGTCCATAGTGGTCTCTCACCCACTCACTAACCAGGGTTGACCTTGTTTAACTACCAAGATCTGATGAGAGTTGGTACTTTCAGAGAATTAAGTCCACTTAAAACATTGGGGAGGGAGTATTGATTTGCTCTGGTCCCAATGTGATTAATGGCACCACTTCCAAGCAATGTGCTGCTGCATTTTGGAAAAAAAACAAGTAGGCTAGCCACTGTGCAGAAAAACAAATACTAATATTAGCAATGACATTTTTTAAAACCCCAAAGGAACAGCAGTCATCACTAATTGTTCTAGATGTTCAAGACGTCTCCTGTTATTGAGAAATGAAAGTAGACTAAAGAATAATAGCTTATTGTTTCTCTAGTTCAGTGGTTCTCAACCTGTGGGTCCCCAGATGCTTTGGCCTTCAACTCCCAGAAATCCTAACAGCTGGTAAAGAGTCTGGGATCTCTGGGAGGTGTAGGCCAAAACACCTGGGGACCCACAGGTTGAAAACCACGGCTCTAGTCTATATAAATATTCTCAGATCAGTGCAGGTGTTTAAAAACATTGTTAGAGCTCACCATGCCAGGAAAGATTATGAGGTAAGTCAAAGGTACACTTTACACTGATTCCTAGGTGATAAAAACAATTGAAGTATTATAGTAAGCTATTATTATCTTTACACGTTATACAGAAGCAGCAGTACCTTCATAAGAATTATGACCATGTGATGCTATATAACTACTTACTGATTGTGTGACTGAATTGTCTAGGAGATACTGGTCTTCAAAATCCCAATGGGGCTGAGATTTGAAGTCAGATGCTTTAAACCTGTTTCTGGGAATTAGATGTGTGGTCTGTTGAACCTTAGCAGTAGATGCGTTGTGACTCGTGACAACAGAAAATGGCTTCACTTTGGCAGAGTGTATTCCAGTTGTGTTTGGTTCTCTGCTTTGTTTCTTCTTGGTTTGGTTTGTATTGGGGAGTGCTGTGATGTTTCTTCCTTGAAGCTGCAGTAGATCGGATGTTGTGGTTGCATCCTTCTTCACAGTCTGCTTTGGACTGAATGCTTGTGTCGTATTTATGGTTTCAGCTTGCTTCTTTCCATGGGGTTTTGGCATGGTACTTTTATTTTTCTCTTTATTCTTATTTGGGGTGGACCATAACTTGTCTTCAGCCACCTTTCTATTGGTTACTGAGATGATATTCTTATTCCTGGTTTTCTTCTCCTTTGGTTTTGTTGAGCCTTTGAATGGAGCATTTTGGACATGTAATTTGATGGCTCCCAATCTTTTAATAGCATCTTGCTCCAGTCGAGAGCTGTTTGGCCCCAGTATCGGATCTGGAAACGCTGGTGTCTCTCTATTGGCAGTTACGGGTGCCAGGATAGCCTTTTGGATGTCCCCTTGTGGTACTCCGGTGGCACAATGGAAATAAGAAAACGGACTGAAAGGTAGTTAAGAAAACACACATTTACATTTGATATATTAAATATATACGAGATAGTGCACACAGGCACTTTACTGGACAATTTCTTTCACTTGACAAAACCTTGGATCTATTGGATATGGTTTATAGCCAAGATCTAGTTATACTCAATGTGCACTGAATGTGAGATTTTATGCATTAAAAACCAAGACTGCATTTAATACACATATAGAAATGCTACCAGGTGAGTTAACTTGATATCAAAATATTTTAAACTTGACTTTGTCTGAGGAATGTAATGGATTTGATATTTATTAACCATTATGTATTGGTTTTCTCCTAGTCAGGAAAAAGTGTCTCTAGTGCAGTGCCCACAACACAACAAGTAATGATACATATCTGCAAGATTAACAACCTTAACTGAGAGCTAAATGTTCATAGAATCATAGAGTTGGAAGAGACCTTGTAGACCATCCAGTCCAACCCCCACCAAGAAGCAGGACAATTGTGTTCAAAGCACCCCCAACAGATGACCATCCAGCCTTTGTTTAAAAGCCTCCATAGAAGGAGCCTCCACCACAGTTCGGAGTAGAGAGTTCCACTGCTGAACAGCTCTCACAGTTAGGAAGTTCTTCCTAATGTTCAGGTGGACTCTCCTTTCCTGTAGTTTGAAACTATTGCTCCACATCCTAGTCTCCAGGGCAGCAGAAAACAAGCCTGCTCCCTCCTCCCTATGACTTCCCCTCACATATTTATACATGGCCCTCATCATGTCTCTCTCTGTTTTCTCTTCTGCAGGCTAAACATGCCCAGCTCTTTAAGCCGCTCCTCATCGGGCTTGTTCTTCAGACCCTTGATCATTTTAGTCACCCTTCTCTGGGCACATTCCAGCTTGTCAATAGATTAACCATAGTTCATACCCTGGAAGAACAGGAAAAGTATTGTCTGATGCTTCAAAGAAAATAACTTTGTGGTGATTGATTCTCTTTTATTTCATAGTTCATTTCAGCCAACTGGCTCTTCTTAAAAGAAGGAAGCACTTGGCAAAGAATTTTAGCATATTATTTTAAAACACAGGCAAATTGATGTGAGAGTTGGTGCTCTTTTAGCTACCGTGGAGAGCCTCAATCCATTTCAGCTTTGAAGTTAAATATCAGTGGTTTGAACTGGCCATGGCAACAAACAAGCAGTCAACACAGCTCTTATAAAACTAGCCAGATGTGATTTGAATAACACATGCAAGTAAAAAATGCTGGCAGCTGCACTGTGCACTCATTATTGCTGCTGAGTGGATTTGAAAGCGAGCTCCATGTACAACACACATTGCAATAATCCAACAAGGACAAAATGTTATAAGAAGGACTGAAAAATGTGTTCTGCGTATAAAAGCAACAAATATATAGCAGATCTAGTAAAAGACATTAGGAAAGCATATGAAAAGACTTTGTACTAATTCCTGCACTATCTAATTTTTGTGCTACATCAACACCAATCACCCAGTGGTCATACTTCCAAACTTCTGCAGGCTGCAGTAATATACCTATCTCTCCCTCCATCCCAACGGCCATTGCCTTGGCTTTAGAGCAGTGGTTCTCAACCTGTGGGTCTCCAGGTGTTTTGGCCTGCAACTTCCAGAAATCCAAGCCAGTTTACCAGCTGTTAGGGTTTCTGGGAGTAAAAGGCCAAAACATTTGGGGACCCACAGGTTGAGAATCACTACTTCAGAGAGAAAGAAAAAAGACACAGCCACAGCTTCTTCATGCACAGGCCAACATGCAGATGAAAGGCCCTCCCTCCATCCCAAGCATCACTGCTGTGCCCTTCAAGGGTGAAAAGACATAAAAGACATAAATGTGAAACCAATATAATAAGCGAAATACCAAAAGCAAGTCAAACATTAAAACAAAGGAGGCTGGGCAGGGCCGAACTCAATGATAGGACGATATAAATTATTGGGAGGAGGATCTGGGGATAAGGAAGGATAATTGCACGAACCATAAAATAAAGTGCTTCTGAGGTCATTTTATGCAATGTTTGGTCAGGGGGTATCTTACATTCAATCACTGAAGGCACATTGGAATAGCCAGGTTTTCAGGTTCCTCCTGAAGATTGCCAGCATGGGGGCAATCTTTGCCTTGTTTTTAAACTGGTTTGTAACTGTAACTGGTCACTGGAATTTGACCACAGTTACAAACCAGTTTAGTAGCTATTACTGAAGCTGAAAAAGTGCCTTTCAAATCATGGCTGAGTCAACCAAGCCCTTTATTGATTGATTGGATTGATTTTATAGCTGTCTTTCTCCTAAGATGAGATCGAATACAGCTATAGCAGGTATTCTTCCTTGCAAATAGGGTGACACTGGGGATAATTGTTTGTTGCAGCTGTTATGTGTCTGCATTATATTTACTTTATTTTTATCCTGCCTTTTCCCCCATCACTCAAGGCAGCTAACAATGACATAACACATTGCAATAACATTTAAAAACAAGGCAAAGATTGCCCCCATGCTGGCAATCTTCAGGAGGAACCTGAAAACCTGGCTATTCCAATGTGCCTTCAGTGATTGAATGTAAGATACCCCCTGACCAAACAAGTATCAATTTTGCCTGTTTTCAACACTTTAAAAACAGTGTCTAAATCCAGAGAAAGAGGAAAACCTCATCGCAAGTAGCGTATAAGCAGTACAGTTCCTGAGGAACTTGGAAATAAAACATAAGGCAGACGTGAAACTGGAATCATGGAGACAGACTACGAATAATGTGCTGTCACACCCAGAATACTTATTTATTTAAGGTATTTCTATGCCATCTTCTAGTCCAGAAAGACTATTCCACTCTAGAGTGTGTGCATTTAAGAGACATCCTCAAATGATATTTGGGGTGAGGGGAATGTCAGGATAATAAACCAGATGTCCTTATCCTTTCACAGCATATTGACATAGTTACTATCACAACAGATAAAAGAACCCCCACCCACCCATTGCCACAGAAGGATGATAATGAGTAAACACACACTGCACCCAAGCATATGGACTCAGGATACCACGCGTGCACACACTGCTCACATATAAACTTTATCACAGGCCATTATTTCAATCCTGCTGATTAATTCACATTAAAACAGACTCATTGAATCAATGGGTACTATAGTTGAAACTAACCAATGGGGTGCACAGCATAACACATCCTACCTAGAAGAACCTTCAACTTTTATTATTTCCACCTTTGTCCCAGCTCGTGTGGATTTTCTGCATTCCCCAGACACACATCTGAAGTGAAAATGCCAGCTTTCTGTATTTGACTGGAATAGTGTCCTTTTTTGCAGCCTGTTTCAGATAGCCAGACCATGTTGTCCTGTTGTGTTTGAGGCTTCAGGTAGATGAATTGCTTGGACAGACTGAAGCCCTTGTGTGCTGATATTGTGCAGGAGGAAGGGAGATGATAAGGGAGTCAGAAACTGGCAGTGAAAGAGGAGGGGGAAGATGGGAGTGCAGCAATCTTGCAGATTAAGGTCAGATATAATGGCCCTGGGATAGATGAGGGGTGCACTGGGGCAAGACAGTAACAGTCAGTCTCCAAGTTACAAACAAGATAGGTTCTGTAGGTTAGTTTTTAAGTTGGATTTGTATGTAAGTCAGAACAGATAAATTTTTAAATGTAACTCCAGCCCACATATAGAGATAGAGAAATAGATAGATAGACAGACAGACAGACAGACAGACAGATAGTATAGACAACCCTGTTGTCTCACCCCCATCTGTAATTGTAACTATGAGTAGTTTGTAAGTCGGATGTTTGTAACTCGGGGTCTGCCTATACTGTTCTATTGAGTAAAGAGTAAAAAGGGCAAGGTAACAAGTCTTTCAATGGAACAGACAGGGAAATTTAGTCATTGCCATTATCTGCACACACAACATGAATGTCCAGTTGCATCATTAGACACAGCGCTGCTCATACGTGTTCCCTGGTTTTACCCAGTAGTTGACTGTGTGCCTTCTGATCTAGGAGACTCCTGGGATGTAAGGCATGCAACTGGTGACAGGGGGAACACATTTTGGACTATCAAGGATATGGCTTTCTTGTAAAAGGCATTCAAAAGGTGTTTACTTCTCCAGTACATCAACCTGTTTGAAATCTCAGGAGAGAGTTGTGGATAACACGAACTGTCAAATGACCAATGGATCCTAGACCAAATTAAGCCTTGATTCTCCCCAAAAGCCAAATGAGATGACAGGACTTATTAAGTAAATTGCAATGCTTGCTAAAATGAGAACCAGTAGAAAAGATAAAAGCCCACAATACAGGTGAATAGATTCATGAAAGTCCATGTGGATTCAGTGGCTGTAGTCAGTAATTTGGAAATAACAATATGGAATATGAAGGGGGGAAACTCAAATACAACCGCCATTTACTCCAATTAATTTGTAGCTCATGTGACACTATGCTTAACACAGAGATTCTGCATAAATACATTTGCAAGTAGATTACTTTTACACATAATTTAAGAAATATGTTCATTATAACTAGCTTGCCAGTTTGAAAAAAAAACTGGCAGGGAGCTATGCTGGTAATAAAATAAATTCCAATATCCATATTATAAACATAAAGTGTATTATGGTTTCACCACAATATGGGATTTGTCCCATTTATCTATTTTACTCCTATACAAGGGTTTGGTGAGGGATTATAAAAGTTAGTAGCCGTGAGGAAGTTTTGACTTCAGAATCATTTTTTTCAAAGCTGTATGAGGAGATCTGATCGCCCTGCCAATAAAAGTGAGCTGGCGACAGAAAAATATTATTTTAATAATGGACCAATTTATTGGTGACATATCCCTGAGAGAGAAGCCAGAGGTGGGTAAGCATAGTAACATTATAAAAAGATAAGCATGGATTGCTTGTTACAACAAATAACATAATTCCGCGTTTCTGAGAAGAGGTGTATCTTTTCTTACCTGTGTGGATGTTTTTCTAGAAAGCCAATGTAGGCAGCAAGAAAGAGAACAAGGAACAAAATGGTTGATAAAAACAGCCAGGACACCTTAGGAAACCTCCACCTCATATATCTCATGATTTCTTGCTAAACTTCCCAAGAGAACTTTGCTTCCTTGCCAGCCTGCAGAACAATCAAACCCTCCAACCTGCTCCTCTGATATCACTTGGACTGGGAGGGCAGGGCATACATGTCATTCAGCTTTAGCTCTAGGATTGCATTCCTCTGACAGAAAGATAGAGGAAGTTACTTCCTCCTTATATCAGATTTATGGTTCTTGCACACAAAATGGGCCAGCAGAGAAACTCCCTAAAGTCAAACAAAGGGGGTGCTGCAAATCGTGTTACACCAACCATTTTGTAAAAAACAACAACCTTCCACTTTAGTTGGAAGCAAACATTATCTGATGCTGACAGATAGCATGTCCCTGTGTGTAAGGTAAGCAGGTGGGGGAAGGAATGGGTCTCCTACACAAAGTTATGTGGAAGAGTATCTCAGTAGCTGTGTCGTCTCTCAGTCCTGAGAAACAGCGTGCACCTGACAAAATTTTCTCTTGTAAACCTGAAGTTACATATGGGGCAGAGAGAGGGGGAGGGGGAGAGGGAGAAGGGAAGGGAAGGGAAGGAGCCAACAAATAAAATTATGCTTGCCTGTATTTGAAACAAAGACAAAGAAGCTATCTTTTTAAAAAAGAAAAAGAAAAGAAAAGAAAAGAAAATCTAATCTCCAGATCCTATATCAGTTTTCTTGGAATAAATATTGAATACTGAGGAACCTGCTTGTAAGTGGACAAGTACCATTGCAGTCCTATGAATATTTACTTGGTAGTAAGCTGGCAGGACTGTTTGAATCCGGAGAGAGCGGGTTGAGCTCCCTGTGTCAGCTCCAACTCCCCATGTGGGGACATGAGTGAAGCCTCCCATGGTAAAACATCAAATACATCTGGGCGTACCCTGGGCAATGTCCTTGCAGATGGTCAATTAACCACACCAGAAAGCAACTTGCAGTTTCTCAAGTCACTCCTGTCATGAAAAAAAACAAAAACAAAAAAGTAAGCAGCAGTTAATTAAGTAGGATGTCTTTTTGAATAAATATTAATAATCACAGTGCCTTCATTACATGGGCTTCTACAAAATATGGTGGATGGATGTTGTAAAGGTTATGTGATTTTATCTTGTGTGACTCTAGCACTTACTCTACCAGCACCTTAACTCACTATCTCAGTGATATATTAGCTTTACTGAGCCGCAGCACTTTAATCGACTCAACCGTCTAGCATTAAATTCAGTCCTCCATGATGCACTTTAATTGAGCACTTTAGAGCCAACTGACCAAGCTATTGCACTTTAATTATCGATACCATCGTGTATGCTGATTCAATTATCTATCTGCACTTTAAGAACTCCTGCACTTTAACTCCTGCACTTTAAGAACTCCTTTGACAGTGTTAATAGTTACTATCCATGTTACTACCCTTTCCCTGGCATCTGTTAATCTTGCTGCTAATTGTTTTTGGTAGAGAAAGGGAACGGAGTAGATTAGAAAGACCGGAGTTTAATATAATAGGAGTGGGAAATGAACGGAAGGCAGGACTATGGTATTCTGGAACTATAACATACCATACAGTCTACAATGAATTATGGGCAGATATCTTGGCTACTGAATGCGTCATGGAGGAGGGAGAGGGTTCCGTTAACCGGGGAGCCCCCATAGAAGTCGTGGTGGGGCGGGGG
This sequence comes from Anolis sagrei, assembly GCF_037176765.1. NCBI lineage: Eukaryota > Metazoa > Chordata > Lepidosauria > Squamata > Anolidae > Anolis > Anolis sagrei. The sequence continues at coordinate 119,775,403 of NC_090022.1, forward strand.
AGATACGGGAAAAGGAGACCTTTAATTCGGCCTAGGGAACGTGGAACAACTTTAGTAATCCCAAATCGGTCTCCTGATATAGTAAGTCGGTGTAACCAGGATGGCGGTCCGATGAAAGTTGTTTTACCGTTGACAGATCTGGCGTTCAACAGCACCACTTTCAATTCGGAGGGACCGCCATCCTGGTTACACCGACTTACCATATCAGGAGACCGATTTGGGATTACTAAAGTTGTTCCACGTTCCCTAGGCCGAATTAAAGGTCTCCTTTTCCCGTATCTCCCTCGCCCCACCACGACTTCTATGGGGGCTCCCCGGTTTGGGATTACTAAATTTAATCCTGGATGAACGGGCAGATCTGGCGTGCATCACAGAGACCTAGTTGGACGAAGCGGGAGGTGTAAATTTAACCCAGCTTTGCCCACCAGGTTTCTCTGTGCAGCACCAACCGAGATCCGGAGGGCGGGGAGGCGGAGTTGCAGTGGTCTATAGAGATTCCATTCTTCTGACCAGGGCCCCCATCCCGCAGTCAACCAATTTTGAATTCGTCCACCTGAGGGTGGGTGACCGGGACAGATTAGGGATTCTGTTAGTGTACCGTCCACCTCGCTGCACTACAGACTCCCTGACTGAGCTAGCGGGGGTGGTCTCGGACCTGGCGTTGGAGTCCCAACGGCTGCTTGTGCTGGGGGACTTCAATGTCCATGCCGAGATCGCCTTATCGGAAGCGGCTCAGGACTTCATGTCTACCATGGCAACCATGGGGCTGTCCCAACAGGTATCTGGCCCCACCCACAGTGCTGGACATACATTGGACTTGGTTTTCTGCCAGGGATGGGAGGAAGGCGGTGGTGTTGAGGAGTTATCCATCTCTCCGTTGCCATGGACCGACCACCACCTGGTCAGCTTTAGACTCACTGCACCCCCCAACCTCCGCAGAGGTGGATGACCCATTAAATTGGTCCGCCCCAGGAGGCTTATGGATCCGGGTGGATTCCTGACGGCTCTTGGGGAATTTCCCGCCACCTCGGTTGGTGATCCTGTTGATGCTCTGGTCGCTCTCTGGAATGGGGAGATGACTAGGGCAATAGACACGATCGCTCCAGAACGTCCCCTCTCAAGTAGCCGAGCTAAACCAGCTCCTTGGTTCACCGAGGAGCTGGCAGCGTTGAAGCGAAAGAAGAGGGAACTAGAGAGCGTGTGGCGTTCGGATCCGAGCGAGCCAAATCGAACACGGTTTGTGTCCTTTTTAAGGGCATATGCCGCGGCAATAAAAGCCGCAAAGAAAACTTTCTTTGCGGCCACTATTGCATCTGCAAAGAACCGTCCAGCCGAACTGTTCCAAGTTGTCAGAGGCCTATTAAAACCCGCCACTCAGGATGGGTGCCCTGATGACTCGGCAGCTTGCTGCGAAGCCTTTGTTCGGTTCTTCGCAGACAAAGTCGCTTTGATCTGCTCTGGACTGGATACCATATTAACGGCAGTATCTGAGGATGTAACACAAGCATCTGCTTGTCCGGTTTTGATGGATTCATTTCAATTGGTTCAATCCGAGGATGTGGACAAGGTGATTGGAGGAATGAGAGCTACCACATGCATCCTAGACCCCTGCCCATCCTGGCTTCTGAAGGAGGCCAGAGGGAGATTGGCTGAGTGGGTGAAGGTGGTGGTTAATGCCTCCCTTCGGGAGGGCAAAATTCCAGCCAGCTTAAAGAAAGCTGTGATAAAACCGCTGTTGAAGAAACCATCACTGGACCCCACTCAATTCGTCAACTATCGGCCTGTTTCCAATCTCCCCTTTTTGGGCAAAGTCATGGAATGTGTGGTGGCCTCACAACTCCAGGCATTCTTGGTAGACACGGATTATCTGGATCCGGCACAGTCTGGCTTTAGGCCGGGGCATGGTACCGAGACAGCTTTGGTCGCCTTAGTGGATGATCTGCGTCGGGAGCTCGACAGGGGGAGTGTGTCCCTGTTGGTGCTGCTCGACCTCTCAGCGGCCTTCGATACCGTCGACCACGGTATCCTTCTGGGACGCCTCACGGGGATGGGTCTGGGAGGTACTGTTCTGCAGTGGCTCTGCTCATTCCTTGAGGGTCGGTCTCAGAAGGTGTTACTGGGAGCCTCCTGTTCAACCCCACAATCTTTGTCTTGTGGGGTTCCTCAGGGTTCAATACTGTCTCCCATGTTGTTTAACATCTACATGAAGCCGCTGGGCGAGATCATCCGGAGTTTCGGAGTGCGATGTCATCTGTACGCAGATGATGTTCAACTCTGTCACTCCTTTCCACCTGCTACTAAGGAGGCTGTCGAGGTCCTGAACCGGTGCTTGGCCGCTGTGACGGTCTGGATGGGGGCGAACAAATTGAAATTTGAATCCAGACAAGACAGAGGTACTCCTGGTTAGTCGCAAGGCCGAACAGGGTATAGGGTTACAGCCTGTGTTAGACGGGGTCGCACTCCCCCTGAAGACACAGGTTCGCAGTTTGGGTGTGATCCTGGACTCATCGCTGAGCCTGGATCCCCAGGTTTCGGCGGTGACCAGGGGAGCATTCGCACAGTTAAAACTTGTGCGCCAACTGCGACCGTACCTTGGGAAGTCTGACTTAGCCACGGTAGTCCACGCTCTGGTTACATCCCGCCTTGACTACTGCAACGCTCTCTACGTGGGGTTGCCTTTGAAGACAGCCCGGAAGCTCCAATTAGTCCAACTGGCGGCAGCCATGATACTAACAGGAGCGGGGCGCAGGGAGCACACAACTCCTCTGCTGCACCAGCTCCACTGGCTGCCGATATGCTACCGGGCTCAATTCAAAGTGCTGGCGTTGGCCTTTAAAGCCCTAAATGGTTCTGGCCCAACTTATCTATCCGAACGTATCTCAGCCTATCAGCCCACCAGGACCCTAAGATCTTCTGGAGAGTCCCTGCTCTCTATCCCGCCGGCTTCACAAGTGCGGCTGGCGGGAACGAGAGACAGGGCCTTTTCTGTGGTGGCCCCTCGGCTTTGGAACACCCTCCCTATAGAGGTACGATCAGCCTCCTCGCTGATGGTGTTTCGGAAGAGATTGAAGACATGGATGTTTAAACAAGCATTCGGTTAATCCGTTGCAACGAATTTTGATGACTAAAGGACTGGTAATCATGGACGACGAATTTTGGATTGTGATTTTAGTTACGAGATGCATGGGATTATTATTGGTGGCCCAATAATTTGTATTGTATATGTGTTTTATGTTTTAAACTGAATACTGTCTTTTAATTGTTGTAAACCGCAATGAGTCGCCGACTTAGGCTGAGATATTAGCGGTATACAAGCGTATAAATAAATAAATAAATAAATAAATTTAATTAGCGATCCCACATGCTGACACCAATTATAAAGGATTGTGGGATTATTTAATAACAAATCCCAAAAGCTGCTAACCAAATATGAAAGATTGTAGCTTATTTTAAGCAAAATCAAAAGCTGAAAAAGCTGGAACGATCTTCTGGCTGGAAAACACTAGCTGTTTTCCAGCCAGTTACATCAGCTCCACTGGCTGCCGATCCAATTTCGAGCACAATTCAAAGTGCTGGTTTTAACCTACAAAACCCTATACGGTTCCGGCCCAGTGTATTTGTCCGAACGGATCTCCCTCTACATCCCATCTCGAAATTTAACATCGTCTGGGGAGGCCCTGCTCTCGACCCCGCCACTATCACAAGTGAGGTTGGCGGGGATGAGGAGCAGGGCCTTCTCAGTGGTGGCCCCTCACCTGTGGAACTCACTCCCCGGGGAGATTAGATCAGCGACCTCCCTTTTGACGTTCAGGAAAAAACTGAAGACCTGGATATGGGAACAAGCTTTTGGACATGCTGGCAGCTAAGGGAAGATCTGACGACAAACATGGACGAATGGAATGGAATGGATATACGGAACTCTGAACACTGAACATGAGATTGTTTTGCTATTTATTATGTACTAATGTTTTTAACTTGTTAACTGTCTAAATCGTTTTAGGTATTGTTTGTTTATTGATTCAGGCATCGAATTGTGCTATTGTTTGTAAGCCGCCCTGAGTCCCCCCTTGGGGGTGAGAAGGGTGGGGTATAAGTAATTGAAATAAAATAAATAAAATAAATAGCTACCACCACACTTAAAAGAAATGTTTATCCCTTGGCTTGACTTGAAGTTTGAATAGGCTAGAATGTGCTGGATTTGCACTCAGGCTCTGTACACTGAGGTAACAAAGAGATTTCTTTTTAAATACACACTGCCACCATTTAACTCTGATTTCTTCTATAAGCTGCTTTAAAACTTCTCACACAGAGGCACAACTGAGACAGTTGTTGTGAACAAATGTTGTTTATTTGACAGAACTTGAACAATACAGGCTTTAAGCTTAGCGGTTGCAATGTTGGATAGAAGCCTATGGTTACTTTCAATAAAAAGTTCAGCACTTAGTTTCAATAATTCTTCTCCACTCCTTCAAGAATCTAACAGGTTTTCCCTCTGTCTAGTATTCTTGAAACTCCACATAGACAGTCCTTTTCTTCTGGATCTGTCTCTCCACTCCACCGGCTATTCTACCTAATAGCTATAAATCTTCTAACTAACTCTGCTGACCAACCGACCAACTTCTGGCTTCTCTAACTCTTCTTCACACCAAACCCTCGCTCCTCTCTTCTCTCATACACAGAACTTAACTGAGTTGTCAGGTTTTAAAACACACCCTTAAAGACATTTTTTTATTTTCTCAAGTTAAGCTCTGTCCACTCTCTCCCAGATAATCACAAACTCCCCACATTTCCCTCCAGGCTGCTCCTAATCACTGCCCCCTCTAGGAAATTAGTTTCTAAGATGGATGCCCCCAGGCATCCTCCTAAAATGGCTGCTGAACTTCCTGGGCCTACCTTCTGAACTTACTCTGCCTTGAAAAAGGTATGCAGTTCATAAATGATGTCTGTATGTTTTTGTTTTTTATTTTTAAAAAACCCTTTCTATTATAAAGAAAAGTTATTTAGATGTGAAGGTTTCTCTTTATGGATTTGCATGACCAGATGTGAAGGAGAATAGAACTTTTAAAGGTGAGACGCAATGTGAACATTTGCAAATTCATCTCAACTAGTGGACATGACAAAATGTGAACATTTTGAAATTCCTGTTTATATAAGTCTGGCAAAACCCTGTGATGTACATGAACGTACATCAGGATTTATGAGCATCATATCTGTGAAGAAGAAAAAATCAGTTCTGAAAGCAGCAGAATATTACAATCTCCTCAAGTGGTGCTATTTTACATCTTTACACATCAAAATATAAAAACCTGGCGAAATCAAAATTCCCATAAATATAGATTGTACAAGACAGTTCCAAGACACATAAAAAACTATTGAACTGAGGTACCATAAACCTCTATCTTGAGCAACCCCATTCAATTTACCCAACAGTTGGCAGCACTAATTTCAGTGAGATTGCCTCACCAAATTACAACTCCCATGATTCCATATCAATGTGCTATAGCACTTAAGTGTCAAATTGCTTTAATTCTACAGTATAGATGCACCCCGAGAGACTCTACATTAGTGCTGTTGGACCTCTAGGCAGCCTTATTTCTGTGCAACGGTTGCAATAGGGTACATCAGTTCCTAGTATATGCAATAATTCCACAGAATTCCAGACCAAGCTGAAGAAAAGTGGGATATATTTATTTGAAATGTTCTGCTTCAAGGCAGATTGTCTTCCACACCTGTCCCATATTATGTACCAGAACTTTTTAAATCCAGTGCCCTTCTATGTGAATGGTTTGGGGGGGAACAACATTTGTACTTCTTCCAAGTAAGCAAGGTGTGTTTCCTTTACATCAGACGTTGAAAAGGACCGAAAGTTTGATTGTTTAAAGCTACATCTAGTTTAATGACAGAGGTCCGTGAGCTAACATGTCACTCAACAGCCATCATTGTATTAAAGGTTGCCAAGTGGCATGTCTTCATTTACTCTGATGTGCATCAGTGCAGTCCTGGCCACATGTTGATGGCTCTATTGTATGTTCTTTGAATAATCTTTTCCTGGATCACCAGGAGCAAAGAGAATGAGAGTTTTTTGTAGCTCTACCCAAGACTTGAATTATGGAGAAATGATTAATGATCAACAGAAGAGGCACGGAAATGTCCTGAAGCTGTGTTAACTTAAAGGTCTATTTCTACATGGACCCTGTGGCCCCTTCCAGCTCTAAAGACGATTCTGTGGGAGGCAATAAAATCAGAAAAGTACTCAGGGAGAGTTGAGGGAGAGAAGGGCCTTTTATTCTAGTTGAAAATACACTTCTTTCCAGATGAAGAAGCTGAGATTGCTTTTCACCAGGGAGTCTGAAGGACCCAGAAGCACCAGTTTTCTTTTAAAACAACAACAACAACAACAACAAAAGCTGGGTTGTTGTAGGTTTTTTGGGCTATATGGTCATGCTCTAGAAGCATTCCCTCCTGACGCTCACAATCTCTGAGGTTGCCTGCCGTGGATGGGAGGGAATGCTTCTGGAACATGGCCATAGAGCCTGAAAAACCTACAACCCAGTGGTTTTGGCCATAAAAACCTTTGACAATACAACAACAAAAGCTTCCCTATCTCTCAAGAATAAGGGGATGGCAATAAAAATATTTCCAGAAAGAAGTATAGAAGTTCCAGGATGCAAGCTTTCTTTCACAAATCTGCCTGGCCACACTATGTGACTATCCATATTGTGAATGGGTGGTTTAGAATGCATTACCTGTGTTCTGGAACAGCTGTTCCAGGAGCTCCAGATTTATTTGCTGTGTTTATATGTTTGTGTGCAAACCCATGCTTGGGATTTTGCAGCAGGGGGTTTCCTGTTATAATTTGCATTTATAGGGTAAGCCACCTGCCAGTTATAGTTAGGATCCCTGGTCCCGCCCCCTTTTTGCTTTTTGGAGGGAAGGGGCCTATTTTCAGTCACACAAGGAAGCCAGTCTATAGGACGCAGATCAGCTAGTCCTGTAGGAAAGGCTTCATTCCTCAAAACCTTCCGGGGAAACAGAAACAGCCATCCGGGGTCCATCCAGCGACCATCCAGGGGTCATCCAGTGACCATCCAGTTCCAGGGATACGGAAGGAAAAGGTCCCAAAGGCTCTGGCTGAGAGCTCATAGCCTCTCAGCCTCACAGCACCAGAGGGGAAAACAGACCTGAAGTTCCCACTAGACAGCATCATAGAACCACAGAACTCCAGCTGCTAAACATCTTTTAGCTTCGTCTGGTAGGTTACTCGGTTTCCAGACGCATTTGGGGATCGGCAGTATTACCCAGACCAGCGAGGCCTAGGTGAAAGCGGCCTGGGAGGGATTATAAAGAGTTCTTCCTTATGCTGAGATAGTACAGTTAAACCAAGTTAGTGCCAGTCTCTTAAAGACTAGAATAGTAAAGCCTTGAAGTATTGTTTAAGATTTGTTCCTTAATAAAGACTTTGTTGTACTTTTAAAGACTCTAAAGCCCATTACTTCTGGAAGTCTCTAACAATCTCTCTTCGGGCACCCCGGCTTCCCACTGGGTTTAAAGTGTGCGTCCTGTAGAATAAAGACATTTTGTTCGGACCCAGTGGCGACAGAACAACCTGTGTGGCCTTATCACACCATTCCATTATGCTGCATTATTCCATTTGGAAACTGCTATAGTGGGTTGCTGACTCTCTATTGCACCATTGCCACATGTATGTTTTTAGAACCTCGTTTACACATATTTTATCTGCAATAACAATGCCATTACTAATTAATGAACCAACTCACTTTGTGATTGGTTTGTCTGTTTTTTTTAAATGTAGCTGTAATAATGTTACAACAGCAAAATGGTATGAGAAGGGGATGTGTTATATTATGATGGTACAACAGCCAAAAAATAAGATAGAACACAAATCAGAAAAAGCAATTAAATGGGGTTTGAATATACTAGAAACACATCATACTATGTATTTTTGACATTAATATTGAAATCTGAAATATATACAGAAAGTCTTTACGTAAGTAAGTAAATAAATAAATGTCGCCTTTTCCACCTGAGCACCAGAGGGACCAGAGATTTCCTCGGAAACTTTGAGGAAGGCCACACCCACAGCTCAGCCACTAATGAATTACTCGGAATACAGTGCTATGAGTTATTAGTGCACAAACTTTTTAATGAATTGTTGGAGGGGAAAGAGGTCACAAATGGACTATTTCCAGCATGGGAAAAACACATTTCCAACAATACCCGGAAAACCACAACACCTTGACATTAGAGTGAGGCAAAAGTGAAACTAATTCATCTCTATGATGGCATCATAGTGTGGTATGACAACACTTAGTAGATACATTGAATAAAATGATAGCAATGGATTTATGCAGATTAGCTGAGAACTCAAGTTACAGACCAACTTCATACAATGCTTACTTTCCATGATAATGAGAATCCGTTCTCTACTACTAAGTATGTGTGAGCATGTGTCACGCACATGGAGTTCATTATGCCTTCCACTCCAGCTTTCTGTTTTGGCAAACCATTTAGGGCACATGGCCATTTGTGGCAACAATGGCATTGTTTTAATCTTTCATTACGGCTCCCAGAGGCATGCAAGCATGAATGCCAAGCAACTGCAATTACAGTTAGAATCCCAGCTCTGTTTCGAGGCATGTGCTACAGCTAATTTAGCTCTATATTTCTTTCCAGCTTCTCTAATGAGCTTGCCAATTTGTGATCACGCTGGGCCCAGATAACTAAACAGGACATCCTGGATTCAGCTAGAGTCAGTGAAATGGGTGTTTAAAGAAGATAGAGGACATTATAATACAGGAACCTGGCTTATATAAATCTCTACATTCTTCAGTCCAAGGTTGTTTTCCCATAATCTTCAAAAAGTGTCAGGTTGCCACTGGAGCCCTAAGATTTCCCAGAACATTTTAGGTTAGGGTTCAAAGCAGGTGGCTCAGTGACTGATCAAGGAAAAACCACGGAAAGTCATTCTTTTTTAACAATAATAAGAATAATTATTTATAATTATAATTATAAATTGTATTTATTATCCGCCTCTCCTAGTGGCAGGTTACATAATTATCAAAACATATAAACATTGAAAAAATTCTATAAATACACATATTAAAATGTATTTCTATAAAAGATACATATGAAAACCGATTTTTACAAAATACATATTAAAATACACAGAACAAAGACCAAAATATAGGCCACATGTTTAAGTCCATGATTAAAGATGCCTGGGTAGACTTGCCAGAAGATATAGGTCTCTAGATGATTTTTAAATTCTGACAGCTCATTTAACTTTCGGAGCTCATTCAGTAGGTTGTTCCAGTCTTTGGGCAGCCGATGAAACAGTCCTCTAGGTGATGGTCGCCAGTCAGGTTCTGGCTGCTTGGAGTAAACAACCCCAGAGGACCTAAGTGTTCGGTGTACCCAAACCATGTAGGGTTTTAAAGGTCAAAACAACACATTATCCTTTTTCTGGAAATTAATTGGTAGCCAATGGAGTGATTTTAGGATAGGTGTAATATACTCATCCCTTGATGTTCCTGTAACCTGCTGTATTTTGAACCTACTGGAGTTTCTGAACTTGATACAAGGGCAGCCCAATGTGAAGTGCATTGCAGAAGTCCAACCTTGAGGTTACCAGTGAGTGCAATACCATATTTAGGTCCTCCAAATCTAGGAAGGGCACAGCTGGCATATCAGCCGAAGCTGGTAGTAAACACTGTCACATCTACCTGTGCTGACATTTGAGGAGACAGCTCCAGGAGCACTCCTAGGCTGAGGATTCAAACTTTCAGGGGGAGCGTAACCCTATCCAGAACTAGTTGACAACCTCTATTCCCAGGTTAGAACCCTTAATGACAAGAACATCTGCCTTGTCTGGATTCAGTTTCAATTTGTTTGTTTTTTCCTCATCTAGCCCATTACCTCCTCCAAACATTTATTCAGAGGGGAAAGCAATTCTTAGCTAAAATTGTTTTTGAAGACACAGAGAAATATATTTGGTTGTCATCAAAGTACTCATAACACTATGCCCTATGCCTATTTATTTATTTATTTATTTATTTATTTATATATCACATTTATATCCTGACCTTACAAAGGCAACAGTTTAATGCCATATATTACTACATCGGTAAATAAACAAAAACAAAAACGTTAAAACCAAACCCATTAAAAACATAGCATTAAAACATCAATTTGAGATCAGCCTACAGATGACCTCTCCCAAAGGTTTCATGTAAATGTTTAAAAAGCACTAAGGATATAATGGCCCCTTGTGGGATGCCACATAACAGCTCCTTTTCTGAGGAGCAGCTATCCCCAAGTGCCACCATCTGGAAACTCTGCCAAAGTGGTACGACTGGAACCACTGCAGCACAGTGCCTCCAATGCCGAACCCTCCCAGGTGTTCCAGAAGGATACCCTGCTCAATTGTATCAAAGGCTACCGAGAGGTATAGAAGCATCAACGGAGACACACACACCATGCCAGTGTGGTGATCATCCATTAAGGCGATCATCACAGTCTCAACTCTTGCTCTGAAGCCAGTTTGACATGGGTCAAGGAAGTGTGTATCATCCAAGACTGCTTGGAGTTGAAGGACAACTGCCTTATCAATCACCTTGCCCCAAAAAAGGAAGGTTAGACACTGGTCTGTAATTATTAATGTCTAGGGGATCCCAGGAAGGCTTTTTCAGCAATGATCTAACTACTGCTTCTTTTAAAAAGGATGAAAAGTTCCTCTTCCTGAGAGATGTATTAAACATTTGTTGTATTTAAGAGCAAATTTCTAGGTTACTGATCCTTTTAGATCAAGTAGGAGTATACCCTTCCTCAAGGAAAGATTTACTACTTCTAAGGGTTCATGTTTTCCCATTTTAAATAAATAAATAAATAAAATTATTATGACATAAGTAATTGAGGAAAGGGGCAATTACTTGAAATAAAGGTAATCTATAAGAGTGGCAAACATGACAGTACTTACAAAACACAACCTCAAACAGTCCACTTATACATAGCTGAAAGATATGGGATGGAACGGGCAAGCAAAATGATGGTCTGGCCTTTATTGCTCCATGGCTTTTATTGCTGCCAAAGATATATAATTTCCCTGTATGGGTAGAAAAACATATCATGTGCAATTGTAAAGGGGAAAACTGTTAGAGAAAGTGTCTTACACAACAGTGAAAAAAGTACACATGTGAGCCTAACCCAGGTTTTGTGAGCATGTGTTACCAACAAGATTCTAGCATCTAATATCCCATTCTGCAAACAGAAAAAATATGTCCAGTTCTCCAGATACAATTCTGAGCATATCTCACCTATCAAGATTGGACATTGCTCTGCTCCCAAGAAGTAAGCGTCTCCTGATTTCCTGGCTTCAGTCTACAGTAATCTTTGCACCTAGAAATACAAAGTCTGTCACTGCCTCCATGTTTTCTCCCTCTATTCCCTGGTTGCCAATCATTCTTGTTGCCATAATCTTGGTTTTTTTATGTTTAGCTGCAACCCAGCTTTTGCGCTCTTCTTTCACCTTGATTAGAAGGCTCCTCAGCTCCTCGCTTTCAGCCATCAAAGTGGTGCCATCTGCATATCTAAGGTTGTTAATGTTTCTTCCAGCATTTCTTACTTAACTCAAATTGTTTCCTACTTAGCTGTAGGAAACAATTTGACATGGAGGGATTACTGCGATGACAACAATTAACAGAAAGCCAACATTTTATTACAATTTCACTGCAATAGTTTAATTAAACTTCAATTTAAAAAAATAAATAACATTTTAAGGTACCCAAGCAGGAACCCATTTTTTCCTTCTAGCTTGGATAACTTCAGGATTATCAAACAATTTTTTGATACAGTAATGAACACAGACATTGCTAAACAAATTGCTAAATATTTTAGGGTGAGATGTCCATCCATGTTTTCAGTCTTAACAGTTTCACACACAATATGCTCAAAAGTGAAAAAAAAAGTATTCCATGTATTTATTTATTTCACATATTTGTATCCTGTTCTTCTCATCCCCGGAGGGAGACTCAGGGCGGCTTCACAATTCATTCAATGCCAACAACAGTAATAAATGATAAAGGCAATTAAAACATAAAATTACTAAAACATTGTTTAAATCACACAAGTTTGAAATCATAGTCCAGGTCAGTCCATTGTCATTCACACAAATTGGGTCTCATTCTAAACTGCTGCCTCTACTGTTCAAACACTTGGTCCCATAACCAGGTTTTGAGTTTCATTCTAAAGAATAAGAGGGAAGGGGCCAATCTAATGTCATTGGGTAGAGAGTTCAACAGGCGAGGGGCCACCACTGATAAGGTCCTGTCTCTCATCTCCACCAGTCTCACTTGTGAGGATGGGGAACTGAGAGAAGGGCCTCTCCCGCCAATCTTAGACTTCGCAATGGTTCATAGCAGGAGATACATTCAGACAGGTAAGCTGGGCCAGAACAGTTCATGGCTTTATAGGCTAAAGACAGCACTTTGAATTGTGTTCGGTAACAGATTGGCAACCAGTGGAGCTGGCGTAGCAGAGGGGTTGTATGCTCTCTGTATGTTGCTCCGGTGGGCAACCTGGCTGCCGTCCACTGGACTAGTTGGAGCTTCCGAACAGTCTTCAAAGGCAACCCCACGTAGTTTGTTGCAATAGTCTATTTGGGATGTAATGAGAGTGTGGACCTTGGGAAGTCTGACTTCCTAAGGTACAGGTACAACTGGCACATAAGTTTTAATTGTGCAAAAGCTCCCCTAGCTACCACCGAGACCTGGAGTTCCAGGCTCAGCTATTAGTCTAGGATCACTCCCAAGCTGTGAACCTGTGTCTTCTGGGGAAGTGTGGCCCCCATCCAGCACAGGCTGTAACCCTATGCTCTGTTCAGCCTTGCAACTGACCAGGAGAACTTCTGTCTTGTCTGGATTCAATTTCAATTTGTTCACCCTTATCCAGACCATCACAGCTGTCAAGCACCAGTTCAGGACCTGAACAGCCTTCTTAGTAACAGATGGAAAGGAGTGATAAGAGCTGAACATCATCTGCGTACAAATGACATCTCACTCCAAAACTCTAGATAATCTCTCCCAGTGGCTTCATGTAAATGTTAAGCAACATAGAGGACAATACTGGGCCCTGTGGGGCTCCACAAGTCAATGATTGTGAGGTCGAGCAGGTGTCCGCCATTAGATTGGCAACACCTTCTGGGAATGGTCCTCAAGAAAGGACTGGACCCACTGCAAAACAGTACCTCCAAGTCCCACATCTGCAAGGCGTTCCAGAAAGATACCGTGGGCAACAGTATCAAAGGCTGCTGAGAGGTCCAGCAGAACCAACAAGGGCACACACACCCTGTACAGCTCCCAGTGTAGATTATCTACTAAGGCAACCAAGGCTCTACATATCTTGTAGAGATCCTAATAATCACTAGTCAAACACCATGGAGTTGATCCTCCTTTAAAGTCTACCAGACAAACTAAGCAGAAAGCAGTTACTGAGTCCAATTTCTATAGACAACTATATTTATTATCATTACACCATCTTGTGTTACAAATACCTTCTCAAGTTTCATTCAGTCTTAGAGCATACATTTAAATTCTTCGGAATGGACCAGTTTCTTTCATTTGTCTATCACAGGATTCATTCAAGAAAATGGTTATAGGAGTGCACCTATCAACCGTATATGTAAAATACAGTGCAGCCTTTCTATGAAATAGACATCCCACCTCTAACTTTACTTGGGCAACAACAGAACTATTAGCCTGTCTTTTCAACACCTTGTTCAAAACTACGCAAATAGTTTATAGAAACGCAAGACTGCCTGTACATCTGCTATGAAGAGATTGGCTCCGGCATCCGACAGTGTAGAAAAATTGGGCGAGAACAAGTGAGTTTTATCAGAAGTAATAGAGCTATGTGACATAAAGTGCACCTTGATTTTATTACAATAGTCAGCCATTCTTGTGTTAATGTCTTTCACAACTTTTTCCACGTGTTCAGATTTTTCAAGAGTCTTGGAACTGCATATTGGCAGTAGTGAAGACAAAATTATAACAGTGTCTGGGAATGCTTTTCTGAGGATGTCTAGGTCATTTTTCATGGACATAAGAAGCGACAAGTTGTCATTGGACAACAGATCATCTTCCCCAAGATGAATTATTAGAATGGAAGGAGAACAACGCTTGTGGTAAAGGTAATTTAAAACTAGCAAGAGATCCTCCCATTTCATTGCAAATCTCCCATGCCAATACACATAAGCCTTTGAAACTGGGATGCCCAACTGCAATCCATGTAAATTGTTCTCAGCTCTTTTCTCTGATGCCAAGACCACAGAATTGCCACATATCCAGATTTCCTTTTGAGAACCTGAAAAGCAAAATACAACATTAGTCCAACACCTTCCGTTCAAAATCTATATATACTTATCATCATTATATAAGTTTTTCACAGCTGGAATTAAAACATAAACCTGGAACAATTTTGATCAACAAAATCTCAAAAGAACATGTTTGCTGTTGTTTCCGGAAGTCAGTATCTACTTTTAAGAATCAGGTTACTTATCCTCAGCCCCATATTTGCATTTTTGGACTGTAATAGTACACTGATCCTGGCTCAAATGAGGAAAAGGCCTCTCAACAACAATTTGTGGGACATGGGTGTTATTCCAGAATCTGGAATATCTGGTGTGAAAACCTGCAGCACTCTTTTTATTTGGGAGTATATGAATCAGTCGCACCTTTACATTCATTTGCACAACTCTATAGACCCTACATGGCTGTATGAAATTGAGCAAACAACTTCCTAAGGATTTTCATTCCCGATTTCCCAGGGATCCTTTACTTGTTGCTGTTGTCTACTCTTATGTCTTTCTCCTATTGGGGATTCAGAAAAGCAATATTCTATTTATGGCAAACTGACCCAATAGATTTGTATTTGTTCTGCAGTATGCATCATACTGTCCCTTCTTTTTGACAGACTCATGTGAAGGATGAGTAAATGTTTTAAGTATGGGAAGAAAGAGCTGCAGTTGTTTTTATTGGCCACACTCATTCTTTGCATGGTTTGTGTGTATTACCTATTTATATTGATACTTGCTAAACCCAACCACACTTTGCTTTGGCTCAGTCTAACAAGAAATGAATGAGATAATAAATAAAACTATTGTTGCAAACATAGATTCACTGAGAAAACACATCATTCAATTAAATACCCTGCTTTGTGTTACTGTGTCAATGTGGAATAAAAGGCAAGGAAAGATAAAGAGTTGGTTTTTTTTACAGAAATGATTTTTTTTTGTAAAGCTAGTGGATTAACTACATTTTTGGTTTATCTGTTTTCTGCAGAAACATAAATATCTGATAGTTTACCGACTCTGGAGCATGCGACATATAAGTAACCATGAGAGAAGCAATAGTTTTCTAAATTCAAATTGCGAATTTGCAAAGATTTTCCCTGTGTTTTATTGATACTCATAGCGAATGCAAGGTGTATTGGAAATTGAAGTTGTCAGTACTTGAACACCATGTAGGTCGGAATGAGTGATATGCCAACAGCAGCCAATCACAGCACAGCTTTCATTTCTAACACTGCTGAGGTGAAATGTCAGCTGCTCTGTGATTCGTTGATATTTCTTATACTGCTGAGGTAAAAGGAAAGCTGCGCTGTGTTTAATTGTTATGTCATCTACTGATGAGGTAAAAGGAAATCTGTGTAGTGATTGGTTGCTCATGCTCAATTTTCATTTCTTATACTTCTGAAGTAATATGAAAGGTAACCTGTGAGAGCTTGCGTTAGGCATACAGATTCCACTTTGTCTATTCCTGGACTGCTAGTTTTACTCTAAATACATGTATGTATTCGAATGCAACGTTGTGTCAAAATGTCAAGTCAATCAACCAACTACTTTTTGAGTTTTGTGAGCACAAACATACACAGGCCGAGATTTTATATATAAAGATAAACATATGGAAATTGAGAATATATATTTTCTATTTCCTGCTATAACATGGTAATTCATTATATTTCAGTTTTATTTGCTGTGAGTCCTAAGATTTACAGAGATATTCGCAGGAACACTTCAGCAAGCGAGAGTCCAAAAGTGGCAGGTTATAACCCGGAACCTCAATCAGTGGCTGATACTAGATGAGAAACTCTGGGTGACTTGGAAGGCGCTGAACAGACTGCGCTCTAGCATCATGAGATGCAGAGCGAATTTTCAAAAATGGGGCTACAAAGTGGAGTCCACGACAATGTGAGTGTGGAGAAGAGCAAACCGCTACCACTTACTACAATGCAGCCTGAGCCCTGCCCCATGCACAATGAAGGACATTTTTACAGTGACACCAGAGGCGCTTGAAGTGGCCAGCTTCTGGTCAAAGTTTTTAATGCCAATTTAAAAACTTTGTGGTTTTTCTACACATTATAACTGTATTCTCAATTTGGTACTGACACAATAAATAAATAAATTTGCTGCGAGGTGCAAAGGCGAAGTGTTTACTTAGCAAATGAAAAAACATTCACATTCTTTCATTGTATTGAAGTAAAGTAAGTAAGTAAGTAAAGTAAGTAAATTAAAGTAAGTAAGTAATTGAAGTTAAAATATACAATTGGTAGGGTTGCTAAATAAGTGGCACTAGATAGCCCTCAGTGGCGCAGTGGGTTAAAGCGCTGAGCTGCTGAACTTGCTGACCGAAAGCCGCAGGTTCGAATAAGGGGAGTGGCGTTAGTTCCAGCTTCTGCCCACCAGCAGTTCAAAAACATACAAATGTGAGTAGATCAATGGGTGCCGCTCCGGCGGGAAGGTAACATCCGTAGACCTTGGAGGTGTCTACGGACAATGTCGGCTCTTTGGCTTAGAAATGGAGATGAGCACCAACCCCCAGAGTCAGACATGACTGGACTTAAATGTTGGGGGAAAACCTTTACCTTTATCTTTGATAGCTGTGGACTGGGAGGTGCCCCTCTTGTTTTTCTATTTAGGTCAAGGATGGGTAAACTTTGGCCTTCCCTCCAGGTGTTTTGGTCTTCAACTCCTACAATTCTTGACAGCCTATTAGAAATGGTGGAAGTTGACATCCAAAACACCTTTCCTTTCCCATTCCACACAGCCCTATATCCCAGAATATCAAGGCAGAAAATCCCACATTATCTGAGTGTGGACTCAGATAACCCAGTTCAAAGCTGATATTGTGAGATTTTCTGCCTTGATCCTCTAAGATATAGGGCTGTGTGGATAGGCCCCTAGAGGTTTGAGTTAAAAGTTTTCCCCTGACATTAAGTCTAGTCATGTCCAACTCTGGGGGGTGGTGCTCATTTCCATTCTAAGCCGAAGAGCCAGTGTTGTCTGTAGACACCTCCAAGGCCATGCATGGAGCATCGTTACCTTCCTGCTGGAGCGGTACCTATTGATCTACTCACATTTGCATGTTTTTGAACTGCTAGACTGGCAGAAGCTGGGGCTAACAGCGCAAGCTCATGCCACTCCCTGAATTAGGCATGCCACCTTTTGGTCAGCAAGTTCAGCAGCTCAGCGATTTAACCCACTGCATATGGAGGGCTCCCTGGATTCAAGGCTGATGCAAAATAAAAAACAGGAGAGACTTCTGCTTGAGTCACAGGGCCCTTCCACACTGCCATACAACCCAGAATACCAAGGTAGAAAATCCCACAATGTCTGCTTTGGACTGGGTTATCTGAGCCCCTGATGGCACTGTGGGTTAAACCGCTGAGCTGCTGATTGAAAGGTTGGCGGTTCGAATCCAGGGAGTGGAGTGAGCTCTTGCTGTTAGGCCCAGTTTCTGCCAACCCAGCAGTTTGAAAACATGCAAATGCGAGTAGATCAATGGGTACTGCTACATCGGGAAGGTGACAGCGCTCCATGCAGTCATGCCGGCCACATGACCTTAGAGGTATCTACAGACAACACCGGTTATTCGGCTTAGAAATGGCGATGAGCACCATCACACAGAGTCGGACACGACTGGGCTTTATGTGTGGGTAATACCTGTCTGAGTCCACACGACCATATATTCCAATTCAAAGCAGGTAATGTGGTGTTCATGTCCATTATCTGTGTGGAAGGGGCCTTAGAGGCAGCGACTTACCTTTGACATACATAGCCATTGCAGCCTTGAATTGTTTCTTCTTCTTCTTCCTCTCCACTTTCAATGAGCCGGGACCTGGGCCTTCCTGAGAGCCCTCTGGGTTGTTGCCTTCCTCGCTGCCGCTCCTGCTGTGGCGGGGGCTCAGTTCCGGGACCTTTGCCGCGGCGGCCAGGGCTGCGGGGCCGAGCAAGCCTCGCTTCCCGGCGGCGACAACCGCCTCCAGGGCTTTCAGAAAGGCCGGCTTGGGGGCCTCGCCGGGAGGGTCCGGCGGCTTGGGGCTCTCGCGTCCTCCGACGGCTGCCATGGCGGGAAAGAGGCCCTGGAGTGGCGCAGAGCGGCCGGGGAATCCTGCCCACACACAAGAGGGCCACTGGGAGGGCCCCCAATCCCCCAAGGCGTTTGTTTAGGAAGCCAAAACGGAGGGAGCCCGGCCTGCCTGCCTGCTTGCAGTGCTTCTCTGGCTTTGTTTCCCTTGGCGCTGGAACAGATGGAGGCCGAGGCGCCCCTCCGCACACCCCCTTTGGCCTGGGCTCCTCTCCCAGGATACCTCACAGGCGGGGGCTTCTGGGAGCTGGGAACGACGGGCCTAGAGAGACAGAGGCAGCGAAGGAAGGGGCGTTTTCCCGCCGCAAAGCTTTCCCTTCTTTGGCGGGACTTTCCGAAGCCCCTTGGCCGAAGGGAGCAGCGTCGCCTTGGAGACCCGCCTCCCTCGCGAGGATCCCGCTATACGAGAGCGCTTGGGGACAGGGTTAGAATACGCGCTGAGGACAATTGAGCCTTCTCGGCCGCCGTAGCGGGAACTCCTCATCCGGGTTATATTGGGGTCATGTGAGCACCCAGGAAGTTTTTGGGTTGCCCTAGAGCAGGTATGAGCAAACTTGGGCCCTGCAGGTGCTTTGGACTTCAACTCCCACAATTCCGAGCAGCCTCAGGACCTTTCCTTTCCCTCCTCAGCCGCTTAACCGCTTACGCCCATGCCGGTTCTAGATCAGCGTTTCTCAACCTGGGAGGGGGGCGGGAGAGGGTGTCAGGGGGTTGCCAAAGAACATCGGAAAACACAGTATTTTCTGTTGGTCATTTCTGTTCTGTTGGAAAGTTACGTCCAATTCTATCGTTGGTGGGGTTCAGAATGCTCTTTGATTGTAGGTGAAGTGAGATTTTACAGTATTACTAGCTGTACCCGCCACGCGTTGCTGTGGCCAACCTTCCCTCCCTCTTTCTCTCCTTCTTTCCCTCTTTCCTTCCTTTCCTTTCCCCCCTATCTCTCATCTTTCTTCCATCTCTACCTGTTTCTTTCCTCCCTTTCTTTGCTCTTTGGTTACATCCTTCCTTCCCTATCTTTTGTTCCTTCTCTCCTTCCTTCCCTCTCTTTTTCCTTTCACTTTTTTATTTCCTTCTCTCCTTTCTTGCTTCCCTATCTTTCTTTCCTTCCCTGCTTCTCTCCTTCCTTCCTTCCCTTTTCCCCTCCTCTCGTTACTTCTTGACTGTCCCTTCCATTTAATATTGTATTTATCTCTTAGAAAGAAGGAAAGGAAGAAGGAAGGAAGGAGGGACAGGAAGGAAGGAAAAGAAAGGAGAGACAGGAAGGGAGGGAGGGAGGGAGGAGGGAAAGAAAGGAGGGGGATGAAGAAAGGAGTGAGGGAAGGAAATGAAGAAAGGGAAAGAAGGATGAAAGGGGGGAGGGAGGAAAAGAAGGAAAGGAAAGAAGGACAGGAAGGAAGGAAAAAGGGAGGGGGGAAAGAAGGGAAGGAAGGGAAAAAAAGGAGGGACAGGGAGGGAGGGAGAAGGAGGGGAAGAAAGGAGGGGGTGAAGAAAGGAGGGAGGGAGGAAAAAAGGAAAGGAAGAAGGAAGGAGGGACAGGAAGGAAGGAAAAAGGAAGGGAGGGAGGGAAAGAAGGGAAGGAAAGAAAGGAGGGACAGGGAGGAAGGAGGGGGATGAAGAAAGGAGGGAGGGAAGGAAATGAAGGGGAAGGAAATGAAGAAAGGGAAAGGAGGAAAGGGAGGGAGGAAAAGAAGGAAAGGAAGGAGGGACAGGAAGGAAGGAAAAAGGAAGGGAGGGAGGAAGGAGAAGGAAGGAAGGAGGAAGGGAGGAGGGGAAGAAAGGAGGGAGGGAAGGAAATGAAGCAAGGGAAAGAAGGAGGAAAGGGAAGGAGGAAGGAAAAGAAGGAAAGGAAGGAGGGACAGGAAGGAGGGAAAGAAGGAAGAAAAGGAAAGAAAGGAAGGAAAGGAGGGAAGGGAGGGAGAGAAGGAAGGTCCTTCATTCAAGCACTGTGGACCTTCCTTGCCCCCTCCTCTCCCCCCCCTCCTCCTCCCCTTCTTCCTTGCGTGGATGTTCAGTTGCTGCTGCCATTGCTGCTGCTTTCCCAACAGGGAAAGGAGGAGGAGGAGGAGACTGCTCTCCTGACATAGGAGGGAAAGAGAAGGGGCTGCATGTGGCGCACCTCCACTCCACTCACTTGTGTGTGTGTGTGTGTGGCCATGCACGTGCACCTGGCTTTAACGGCCGGCTGTTTCCCCATGAGGAGGGGGGGGGGGGGCGCGTTGCCATGGGTCTCTGTAGGCATGCAGTTTCCCCTTTGTGGACATGCAGTTTAGAAGTCCTTTCTGCTTTTTGTTTTTTTTGTTGTTTTTTTTTTGAGTGGAGAACATACATTGGGTTGTTAGGGACATAGTGTCCAAATTTGGTGTCAATTGCCCCAGTGGTTTCTGAGTTTTGATGGTATCACAAATGAACATTACATTTTTATTTATATATATATATAGATGTATTTTGGCCAGCAAGAAAAGTAGGTAGACCATATGCAAATAGTACCACAGTGGCAGCCAATCAGAACACTGCCACATACACCTCCCATCCTTCCTCCGCATACAAACACTGACTTTTATTATATACATAGACATATATAGATATAGATTATACTTAATTCCTTTGTTGTAAGTTTTCTGTTGTTAAGCTTATTTTGTATTATTTTGATGTGTCTGTACCTATTTTAAGGCATTGAATGTAAACCACTTTGAGTCTTTCTGGGGAGAGAGGGCAGTCTGGAAATAAAGTTTTATTATTATTTTATTATTAAAGCCCATATTGCAAACTATGCTTTTAAGCTTTTGTCTGCACAAAACACACCTGG
The DNA here is from genome assembly GCF_037176765.1 of Anolis sagrei. NCBI lineage: Eukaryota > Metazoa > Chordata > Lepidosauria > Squamata > Anolidae > Anolis > Anolis sagrei. The sequence continues at coordinate 119,796,646 of NC_090022.1, forward strand.
CTGCACATTACAAGGACGCCTGAGCCACATTCCCAGTTCACTCTCCCAATTTGCATGTCATGGATGATGAATGGGCATTCCTACCGGCTGTTAGGAATTGTGGAAGTTGAAGTTCAAAACACCCGGAGAGCCAAAGTTTGCCCATGCCTGCACTACAGTTCTGCAGACCCATTTATGTTGAATAAGTGAGATTTTACAGTATTATGTATTGTGGCCAGCAAGAAAAGTAGGTAGATGTCTTAAATTACTGGAAGATGACGTTTATCAAGACAAAATAGATTTTGGGGAGGCCATACATACCCCCCAGGCTGTAATCACAGGAGACATTAATATACCATATACAGTATAATAATTCGGAAACCATTTTAAAACCAGAGAAGGCAGGATATCAAGTTGTGTGACTGAATGTGCACCCCAATTGCCCATAAACATGAGGGTTTCTTAGGCAAGGAAGCCTCCCTGTTTCTCCCACTGATGGCTATTGGCAGTCTCCCATCCAAACACCAATCAATACAGAGCTTGCTTAGCTTTCAATATCAGATGGGAGCTGGTGCCTTTAGGATATTTAGGTCTAATAGGTTTCATTTTATGCTTTCATTTGCCAGCTAATGGTACTAGGCTCTTCTTATTGGCTTTTTCTTCTTTTGTATTATTTATTTAAATCTTTTAAAGACTAGCAATTGTATTCATAATCAAAATTATATACATTAATAAAATCAACAGAAACAGGAAGGACAAATGTAATGAAAAGAGATTTTACTTAACCATTAGAGAGCCAGTTAAATAGTCCTACTAATGACTGATAATGACTGATAATTATAAAACAGATTATTACATTATTAGACTTGTCACTGCTCAAAACAATCTTCCATTATTCTATCCTTCAGAATCTACATTAATTTGACTTTTTGGGCTAACTCAGCAGTAACAAATCTTAAATTATTCTTCTACTATCAGTTCTCGGGTCTGTTTTCCAAGTTTGTGAAAAGAATCTTCTTGCTAGTGTTGACATGTATTGAAGAAGTGATCCATATTTGCAAGCCAATTCATAAAGCCCAACAAAAACATTTCTGGAAATGTTGCAAAATCTATCTTTAATTGTTTGAAAAATTAACATATAATTCTTAATAATTTTTGTCCATGGCACATAAAAATATCCTTCCTTATCTTCACTAGTTTAAAAGTAAAAGATTCTGAGATGTTTTCAGCAGCTTGTTTGCAATTATGTACAACATATACATCATCTTATATAGGCTTTCTTTTAAAGTAAGCTTTGTATCTTCAAATCACATTTTCCCCATACATCAATATGAACATTATGCCCCAAATTTTGGACTCACCTTATCATGCACTCTTACATATTGGCCTTCTGCCTCAAATTTCAAAATACATTTGTATACTTTTAAATTATATGATAATAATTTCTACACAACTTTTAAATTAAACTCATTTTGTTATCTTTTATATTGATTACATAAATCCATTCTCAAATTGCACATAAGCAAACCAATTAAGACTTTTGCCTTCCTGATCAGACATTTCTGCAGTCCAATCTTAGATCGTTATGCACAGATTATAGCCAGTATGCAGTGCCCCCTGGTGGTGCAGAGGGTTGAACTCCTGAGCTGCTGAACTTGCTGACTGAAAGGTTGGTGGTTTGAATCCAGGGAGCGGGGTGAACTTCCGCTGTTAGGCACAACTTCTGCCAACCTGGCAGTTCGAAATCATGCAAATGTGAGTAGATCAATAGGTACCACCTTGTTGGAGAGGTAACTGCACTCCATGCAGTCATGCCAGCCATATGACTCTGGAGGTGTCTACGGACAATGCCAGCTCTTCAGCTTAGAAATGGAGATGAACACCACCCCCAGAGTCAGACACAACTAGACTTAATGTCAGGGGAAACCTTTACCTTTACTTTACCTTTACACAGCATAGAAAATGATATTTTGTTATGTATGTATCTCTGTGTTGTAGTCTCTTACATTATCTACAGGTTGAAATGTGTTGGCCTTTATAGACAATAAATATCTTTCAGCATCTTGAGATGTGTTTCTTCTTTCTTTTCTGGATTTTATTGGATGTTCTCCAATTTTTGCTCATTTTACCAAGAAGCAAGTTAATAAAAAAGGCACAAAATGTTATTTTTCTTTAAACAGAGAATTTATTTCCCCCCTTTTTATCCAGTTTGTCCTCCACAAAATAGCATGAAAGCAAAAACTGAGCCCTGTTGTCCCACAAGGTTCAAATGCACACAATTAGTGTCACATGATCAGGAGTCCTAGTGTGTATTAAACAGAGACCATGAAGAAATTTAGGAAAATACTGCAAACCAATAAAAAAATCAAACTTCTTAAATGAAAACATAAATTGACATTCCTTCAGCAGTTTATGCACTTGTACTAGATAATACAACCCAGTATTTTGTTTAAATTTAGCACTTGCTGCTTGATTTTTTTTAAAAAATTAGGTCTTCCTCAGCGTCCACCCAAACATAATTAGACCTAGGTAACTTCTGGTATTTCATTCTTCTTTCTCATTTCCTGTAAATGATTTTAGATGTGATGTTCAATGTGAACAAGAAAACCAATTTCTTGTAAAATAAGTGGGATGCCAAATATTGATTTTAAGTTGATATTTATTTGGTTCTCAACAACATGTTTCTGATGCATACATTTTATCAAATTTCCTGGCACAAAAATGATTTTGCAGAACTATGTTTCTATTGCATTATGACATACACACTTTTTAATATTTGCCGTGTCCATCAAAGAAATATCTGCACCATTACATTTACCACTTTTCAATCTCAACATAATGTTATTGGTGTGCTCTGTCATAAATATTCTTTAGGCCACAAAATGTAATCACTTTTAAGAAAAAAACTAATATTTTTCTACTTCAAGGAAAATCAGTTTCCATTAAGTATCCTCATAGACTAAAATACAAAAAGTTATTTTAGGTATCAAGTCTATTGTCCTGCTATCTCCAGTATACTGAAGGATAAAAACAATGATAGTCAATCTTAGTAACTTACAGCCTATATATCATACAGCCTGAGTTGATCTTTCATATCAGTTTCAGACATCTCTCCAAATGTGTCTGGTTTTTCCTTTAGGAGGCTGAAGATGGCAGTCAGCTGTTCCCTTTTAACCCTGTCAAGAAGAGAAGAAAAGTAACAGAATGGAAAATGGAGATGTCATTGACACATAAGTCAAGAGTTCCTCCAAACAGGATTAATGGAGTTTGGCAAAACCATTCTTAAATGCTTTTGTCTTGTGCAGCTGTGTGTGTGATACTGAAATATAGACCCATGAGATACTTCTCATCTGAGGAAAACAAAAAGGTTGAACATTGGAGTGAACTCCTTCCCCAACATGAAAAATAGAAAACTGTATACACATTTGGCTTGGAGTGTTTGGAATCTTTGTTTTTGAGTATGCACATTTCATTATTTAAAAAATGGCATGGCTTCCATAGTCTTCTCAGGCTTTTCTTTCATTTGGATGGCTTGTTGCTCATAGGAGCCACTTCATGTGTATTAGGTGGGAGAGTTCCATGAATTTCATGATGTAGTATTTTTTTTTTAACGTCACAAACTGGAGACGTTGCCTGGTTTGAGACGAGTGAAATATTCTTATGTCCCCCAATATGGAGATCTTAAAAAACAAGTGTAATCAAGACGATAAGAAAGGAGTATCTCTGGGTGCATCTACACTGTAGAGTGAATGCATCTTAGCACCACTAACTGCCATGGTTCAATACTATGGAATTCTGGGAGTTGTCGTTTTGCAGTCTTTAGACTTCTCTGCCAAAGAGCACCAAAGTACAACAATAAGCACCAGAATATCAGTGGGTGCCCTGTTCATGCTCTAAACCAGTTCTACATACCCTGTAGCTCTCCAGGTGTTTTAGACTTCAATTACTAGAATACCTGACCATTGTACAAGCTGGCTAAGGCTTCTGGGAGTTGGAGTCCTGATCCTTTCTTCTTATTCCCCCCCCCCTTTTTTTTTAAGCTGGAGAAGCAGACATGGATCCCTTCTTCACTTATCCACGTATTTGAATACTCCCCACTCTGCTGGGGCATCCCTACAGCCGACTGGGCGGCAGGGGAGTGCAAAGCCCAAAGGAAAAAAGTGTTGGATTAAGGAGGGGTGGTTTGGGTGTTTGGGGAACAAAATCAGCGCTAACCTTCCTAAGCATCCTTCTCCCTTCCCTTGGGATCGCGAAGACTAAGATCTTCTGGGGAGGCCCTGCTCTCAGTCCTGCCACCATGTGTTTGGTGGGGACAAGAGAGAGGGCCTTCTTAGTGATTGCCCCCTGGCTATGGAACTCCCTTCCTAGTGAGATTAGATCAGTCCCCTCCCCCCTGTCCTTCAGAAAGATGGTAAAAACCTGGCTGTGGAACCAAGCCTTTGGGACAGTGCAATAAGGCAATAGAAAACCCACTCCGCTGACCAGATCCATGAAGAGGTGTTTCCCCTCCATAGGATGGTGTAGTCCACAGATTTAAATGCAAAACACAACAGAAAACACAATGTCAAGTGATAAATGCCAGCTACTGACACTATTATCCTGCTGTAATTGCAATTTCCCAACCTCATATGATAAAGTTGTAAGTGTGGTCTCCAGACATCATGGTATTATGGTAGTTAAGCTATAAAACATTCCCATCTGTTTTAATGAATCATAAGATTCAGTTCAGCAGTACATATTGTTATGAGCTTGTACTATGGTTCTGATCTGCTTTAGCTACTATAGCCAGTGCTTTGGGATGCTGGTCACTGCAATGTTCCAGCAGTGTGGCTTAGGGGTTTGAGGATTGGACTATGTCTCTAGAGAACAGCATTCCAATTCTCTATTTGACCACAGAAACACACTGAGTGACCTTACACAAGTCACAGTCTCACAGCCTCAAGGGGAGACAAAGGAACTCTTCTGACAAATCTTGCCAAGAAAACCCTTTGTGTATGAATGTACCTCTGAACTACCTAAATTTGGAACAAAATTATTTTTTTTTCAAAGACACATGGACATCTGAAGTGGTTTCCGAATGTACATTTCTAAGGATCTCTCTGGTGATGAACAGGTCTTATCAATTGATTTTAGCTGAAATGTGGATATCATTATTTATGGAAAAGAAAGGAATATTTTAGAATTGAAAATAGAAAATATTTCAGTATGAAAAACTGAAAACAAATCGTTATGTAGATTTTAATAGCTAAGATTAAATGCCCAAACCATGAACAAAAGACATGCTTTAAGCTCAGAGGCAAAGTGGGGACGTGCCGGTGCAAAAGGGAAAAGATCTCTTCTTTCAAGGACTGATAGTCTTTTAAAGCCCATTGTGACATGAACTGTTGTAAGTCAAAAGCCTGCTTCGTGATTTCTCTAAAACAGGTGCAGTGTAATCCTGTCTATTCAGAGGAGAGTTCCATGGTGTTTAATGGGTGTTCATTTTCAGGAAATCTATTTAAGATTGCAGTTTAATTTACACCTTATACAACTGTACTAGAGAGGGCAGTTCTTCAGGTCGTATCTCAAGACGTCAGGGCTTTAGAGGTCACATCCAGCATTTTAGATTGCACACAGAAATAGACCAGCATCCAGAAATGAAACAGGGTTTTACTCTGAGTCAGACCAGTGGTCCATCTTGCCTCTAGACCAGGGGTCCCCAAACTATGACCCGCGGGCCGCATGCGGCCCGCCAAGGGACTTTATCCGGCCCGCGCGGCCTGTCTTGGCCTGTCCAAAGCCCCTCGCTGCGTGGCCTGTCCAAAGCCCCTCGCCGCCGCCAATGGCATCTGCTCTGCTTCACTTCTCCCTCCACAGGCTTCTCCCTCCACACAGGATGGAGAAGCCTGTGGAGGGAGAAGCGCTCTCTGCTCTCCTGCGGAGAACAGAGAGCGAAGCAGAGCGGACGGCATTCCTCTGTAACAGAAAATCCCTGGTGACGAGGAAGGCGTCCGCAAATGGTGGAGGTGGCACCAGGTGGGCGTGGCCAGCCTTCTGGGCCAGGGAAGCCAACATCGCTTGGCCACGCCCACCTGGCGCTGCCTCCACCATTTGCGGACGCCTTCCTTGCCACCAGGGATCGTCTGTTACAGAGGAATGGTGTCCGCTCTGCTTCGCTCTCTGTTCTCCGCGGGAGAGCAGAGAGCGCTTCTCCCTCCACAGGCTTCTCCCTCCAGCACTTATCTGGACCAGCAGCGGCTGCTGGAGTCCCCGCAGCGCTGCTCTGGAAAGGTTTGGCCCAATTCTATTGTTGATGGGGTTCAGAATGCTCTGTGATTGTAGGTGAACTACAAATCCCAGCAAGTACAACTCGCAAATGTCAAGATTCTATTTCCCCCATACTCCACCAGTGTTCACATTTGGGCATATGGAATATACGTGCCAAGTTTTGTCCAGATCTATCATTGAATCCACAGTGATTTATGGAGGCAGGTGAACTACAACTCCAAAACTCAAGGTCAATGCCCACCAAACCCTTCCAGTATTTTCTGTTGTTCATGGGTGTTCTGTGTACCAAGACTGGTTCAATTCCATCATTGGTGGAGTTTAGAATGCTCTTTGATTACAGGTGAACTATAAATCCCAGCAAATACAACCCCCAAACACCACCAGTGTTCACATTTGGGCATATTGAGTATCAGTGCCAAGTTTGGTCCAGATCCATCGTTGTTTGAGTCCACAGTGATCTCTGGATATAGGTGAACTACAACTCTAAAACCAAAGGACACTGCCCACCAAACCCTTCCAGTATTTTCTGTTGGTAATGGGAGAACTCTATGTCAAGTTTGGTTCAATTCCATCGTTGATGGGGTTCAGAATGTTCTTTGATTATAGGTAAACTATAAATCCCAGCAAATACAACTTCCAAATGACAAAATCAATTTTTTTTTAGTGAAGGACATACATTGGGTTGTTAGGTGTCCAGTGGTTTTTGAGTTCTGTTAATCCCACAAACGAACATTACATTTTTATTTATATAGATTTATTTCCTATATTTATACCCTGCCCTTCTCCCCCTGAAAGGGGACTCATGCTTACGTATTCCAAAAACCACTTTCAAAAAGACAGAAAATAGAATGCTTTCCTCATTTTAATTGGAACTATTTTATCTCCAGAAATGCTAAAACAATGCTTTATGTTCAGATTTTAACAATAAAAATACATCATGCATATCAGATATTTACATTACAATTAATAACAGTAGCAAAATAGGACATGTGCAGTGTGCATAGGAATTTGGTCATCTTTTTTTTTTTTAACTATAGTCTGGCCCTCCAATGGTCTGGGGGACAGTAATCCGGTCCCCCGTTTAAAAAGTTTGAGGACCCCTGCTCTAGACCATGGGCATATAGCCCGAAGAAACCTACAACAACCCAGTGGTCCATCTTGCCCAGCATTGCCAGTTCTGACAGGCAGATACTCCTTGGGATTTGTATGAGTAGTAGGATGGTTTGGGCTAGTGTATCTGTGGAACTGTAACAATATTACAGAATGCTCCAGCATTACTGTCATGTAGAAATCTCATATTCCCTTTAATGAAATGTCTGACAGCAGTGTTTTGAAACAAATGACGTTTCAAAAGTTTTCAAAGCCAGCCCATTTACATGTATGTAAGGCAAGTTTCAAAATGACCAGAATACCAGCCTCAGCAGGCCACAGTTTCTGGGTATCCAAGTCTAGAAGTGAATTTTGGAATACTCCCATGTGTAGGACTAATTATGTGGCTCACTTTGTCTTGCCAAACAATAGCTGTCGTCTGACCTAGTCAGGCAGTGATTGTGTGGCTCGTCATTCTCATGCAGTGGCAGCCCTTCAAATATTAACAGTAGTTCTGTAGGAGGAATCCTCTGAAAAATTGATCAGGCACCACTACTACAATGCCAAAAGAATATCTACGTGCTTGAAACTATTCCACCTACCTCAGTGTCCATTTTAGGAGGGTAAAATTAGCTTGAACAGAAATAGGAGGCACTGTATTTATAGTATTTGAAAGCAAAATGTATTTTTAGATGTCATTTAAATTGTAATTATAATCTAGTTATACCTTAGATGTTAGTTGCAGGAAGCAGTAACTATTTTATTTTGTAACAAACTGTGATTTCAAATTCTGCACTTAGTGTGCAGAATCAGCCTGCAATTTACACTGCGCATGTCCTTACTGGTTCAAAAAAGCTAAAACCTATTTCTAGTTTAATGCTGTCCTTGGTCAAAATGGCCATCTAGGTGCAGCCTGCAATGCGCACCTGCTTGCTATGGTCTGAACTTGGTTTTATAGTCTTTAGCTGTCTTGGTCCAACTTGATGTGAACTTATTCCTTAGCTTCTGCATGCTTATGATCTTCAGTGGGTCTGTTTGTTCTAGCATCAAACCTTCCACTGGTCCAGATCCCATTTATACTGCTACACTCCAATTGAGCTCTACCTCACAACAGCATGAAAGGAAGGGTGAAAAGAGTTGTGAAAATGATGCATCTGAGCATGTTTAGTTTGTGGCTAATCCAACTGAAAACACACTATGTAACAAAATTTGAAAATGTTTCTGTTCCTGGTTTGAAACTTGCATTTCCTGTTTAATTGTGCGATACTTACTTTGAAAGTAGTATACTCCTGAAACTTCATTTTTGTGGCTGCTACAAGCTATGTTGAATTGGTTGAGACTTTTAAATATTCATTGAAAAACTGTAGCAAGATGTGCTGCAGGAATTTCCGCAGAAACAAAGTTTTTGCAGTTGAATAAACTTTTTCCATGTTTTTGTGACAGAATCAATTAGGAAATAACATTTATAACTCAGGAACAAAAATTGTGTCACATAGTGTTTGACTTTCTGTTTAAAATCTTCCTCTGATTGATTTTTTTATTCCAACTACTAATCTTGGTTCGAGAAAAATATGGCATTGTTTCTCACACTGAAATATAAAGTATTTTTTCTTTTGGTGTAATCTTTGAAACACAGTAGCTGAGAACAGAAGAGTATGAGCCATCCACATTAAGGAACACAACAACCAGTTCATATAAACTAAAGGTTTATTGGACTGAGTAGTAATGGCAATATACATTTCAAGCCACTAGAAATTACAGTCCTGTGTATAAGAGTCACTTTCACATTTAGAAAAAAAGGTAGAAAATACCCAAGACAGCCATTTTGCCATTATTGAGGAGATATCTTTGCTCACAGCCACTAGTCATATTCCTGGTACAATATATGTATTGCTGTATATTGAAGCATTATATTGTATATAAGGCAATCTTTGCATAGTTAATGGTGCCTGGAACACTGAATAAGTCAGAAAATTTAACTGGAGGCAGAGTGCGTGCTAACAAGTATCTCAAAGCAGAGTATCCTTATATAAACAAAAATCAATTGCAAACTCTTATTATGCTAGTGAAAACAGGAACAAAAATGTTTTCCTTTTTTAAAAAAAACTAAAGCTTCCTGCTGTTTCTTAAATAAGCCCTTTAAAAAACATTATGCTACAGGAAAACATTTCCCAAACCTGGCCACTCCAAAGGATGATTGAGTAAATAATTTCAAGTATTCCCAAAGAATTAACTTTTCATTTTTAAAAGCAGCTTGACTTTGATATATTATGAAGTGTTAGACAAGACTTAATCTGTCTTCAAAATGTGGTAAGATATTGGAAAATTACAACTCAGAGTGGTAATTCTACAAATGGAAAGTGGCCTCAATACTCATGGAAGAAAAGGCTTATCAATCAACAGGTTTTTTTTTTTTACTGGAATTATTGTTTCAGTAAAGTCACTAATATACCCCTGCAGACCAGATTTTATGTACATTACAGTATACTGTAGCAATTCAGTACATTAATTGATCTATTGTGGAAAGGGAAGCAATATTTTTTAAAACAAAAGCATACCATATCAACAATATATTTGAAGATAGGAAATGTATATCAAATCGCAACTTGAGGGAAAGTACTCATAAAGTTTACTTTTTCAAACTCCCTACTTGGGATCAGAAGCAAGGGCCAAATTCACTAGCTATTGGGCATTAATTAATGAAGCTATAGGTTTCATGAAAAAAACTAATAATAAACAATTAGAGTAATATTGCACTCCTGTTCCCTTTATCTGATAGTAAACCCCACTGGATTCAATGGGACTTACTTCTGGGTAGACCTGTACAGTAAATCCTTCTTGGTTCTTAGGACTTCCCACTACGTAAGATAGAGGACCGCTTCTCATCAAATGGCTACAATGGAGGAGTGGCTACACTAGAGTCTATATCTTACCATCAAATCTCCACCTACAACTGAAGGAAGCACCTACAATGCTTCAAATTGCAACATATCATCTTGAAACCTATCAAGAAATGTTTTGGTCCAAGGCAGACTGATGGAGGGGGACCAAACAGTTTGATGGAATCACTGAATTGATCTGATGTAATTGTCAGCTTTAGTCTATACTGTCTAAAGAGAAATTATTACTTTGAGGATGCAGTGGATGTAGAGCAGCTAGCGCGACAACTTGAACACATTTAACTTTAAGCATCTTTCTTTCACATCAAAGTACAGGCTACCTCAAAATGCAGTTTCTTATTTTCTCCAGCCCATACAGTTCTCCAAACCCAAACACATAGATTCTCTCCAGTCTTGACATTACAGCATTATATTTTGGGGGAAATTAGGTTCAGCCAAAGAGAAAGTCCCATACTTTGAGGGGTTGCTTATATTTCAGTTGAATAAGTGTATCTGGTAGATTTAGGGGTTTGTTTTTTCTCAAGCCTTTAAAAGATGCCAAAGGAAAAGCCTTAGGAAGAGTCTAAGGATAACTTCATATAGTCTTCAGTTCTGCAAAAAGAAACAAGAAGAAAAATAAAGAGAATTCATTTGAGACATGTCACCTCTGAAGGCTTATTTATTATTCTTATTTTTTGTAATAAGTGGAGGAGAAGAACTTAGTGCAGAGAGAGAAATTTAAGGAATGTTTTTGAACCACCAGGGCACAAACACAAAACATTAGCAGAAAGTGTACCTTGAGATTTAAGGCATTTGCTTCATCATTTGCAGCAGGATAGTCTAAGCCCAATAAGCTGAGCATCTACAAAACCTCCTGGCTTGTATCCTGAATACTTACAGTCTGTTCTACCTCTATCAACTGGCAGGAATCTCTTGAAACATTTTTGAGGGAAGATACAGATTCAATATGCTTCCATGTCCCATCCTGAACACTTCATCCTTTCAGGTATCCAAGATCATTAGATCAACAGTGTATGTATTTCATGATATATGTGTATTCACATTCATAGATCTGAACTTAGAAAATAGTGCACGTGTATCATACATCACAATTCTTGCCTGGTGCTCACTTTTCAGGCACCAAAGTTTATTCATGAGTCATTCCAGGAAGATCAGACTCTCTTTTCACTAGTCCAAATAACCGGAGCTCACAATGAAAGCAATTACTACAGTGCATAACCATAAACAACATCTCATCTACTTACAATATAACCCTCTTTCTACAAATGTACATTACTTCATTCTCTGGTTTTCCACTGTATTATGTTTTTCATAAGTCAAGCACTGGACCATTTCATAAACACAATGGGAATATTTGACTAAATTTGGACTGATCCATCCAATACAGCAGGAGTATGCTATAAACTGAATAAAGGGAGGAATGGAAGAGGCAATGTAGATGCATCAGACCAATTGTACTGATGTGGACTTGCCAAAATTAAGCAGACTAAAACAGAATGAGTGATCATGGAATAACTATACAGTTGCAGTCAATAAGCTACTGTTTAATGGGGCATTATTAACTTATTTGAGTTAAATATTAAGTCGGAACTTTCTCATATGTTCTTATATTGTCAAAAAATAGGTAGTAAATGAGTAGAATCACATAACAAACAATGTTGGTAGCTTGTTATTACAGTATTGTTTTTCTAAATAATAATGGCAATTTCACTATAAATATCTTGTATCTATACTATTACCAATGGTAAGGGATAGAAAAAAGCTAAAGGATAGAAAGGAGGAGATTGTTGTTATGTGCCCTCAAGTAGTTTCTGACCTATGGCAGTCCTAAGACTACCCTTTCATGGGTTTTTCTGGATCTGAGTGTGTGACTTGACCAGGTTCACTCAGTAGGTTTTTGTAGGTGATTGGGAAACTGAACTCCCTGATCTGTAGAATGGTAGTCCAATTGTCAAACAATTACCTCATGCTGGGAAAGAATACTTAATATCAATGTGTATTTCAGCATGAGGCTGGTAATGTGGCTCATGTGAGTACGGTACTTCTGAATCAACTTCATCAGGACATTCTTTTTTGGAAAGACCGTTCCTCTTGATGTACTGGAAGAGGGCACTGACTGGGCACCCCTTTCTCGGGTTAAGGGACAATTACTGCAAGAGTCTGGAAATTCTGTCCATCACCATACCAAAACATTAATTTCTGAGCAATTCACTGTTGACACAGTCCAAAATGAGTTCAAATATTTATTTCATCTATTTGTATTTTACCTGCATTATCAGTAAGGGAAATGCCTTAGGTACAGATGATCAATTTGATATAATTGTCTCTTTTGTAGAGCCAACATAGAAAAAAAAACCATACTTTGCAAATTTTAATACAGAATACTTTGCATTATGATAAATGTTCTTACACTCACATAATGCATTTTCCATATTTTTCTGCATCTTCCTATCATCGTGTATCTTATACTAAACAGAAGAATGGGAGAATATTTATAACACCAAATGAGTTCGCAGATGGATAATGAGAAACAAGCTTAGGAAGATCAGTACAATGTAGAACATAATAGGACTCATTGTGAAGGGGTGCCAAAGGGGGCACAGTGGAACAACAAAGACCAAGAAAGAAGTCATAGCTGAGCAGAAAAAGGAAAAAAAAATCAAGAGCTCAAAGCATTATTTCCTTTGCCCTGCTCTCCCCAAAGTGAAGAAAAACTCAAATCTATTGGTGAAATACACCTTTGCTATTCTGTATAGGAAAGATTTCATGTAACTAAATAACTTCAGCAAGGATAAACAAAAGTTGTGCATCCACTGTGCTCTGTGCCAGTTGGATTTAGGAAATGCATAGGAAGAGGTCACCAGACAACGATGATCTGGCATCAGGAATCACACTGTCAAAGCAACAATCTGATTTTTTTTAATTAGCAAGGATTATAAAGTAATCTGCTGGTCCCTCACCCCAGTTACTTTTTAATCTCTGAATTTAGTTACAATCCCCACAGTAACTAGAAGTGGAGGTGCGATTGTGAATAATTCCTGATCTAATGCAATTTTTTTAGTAGCTTGATCTTGAATGGGCAATTAAGACACATTAATCTTACAAGTCATTAGTGCTTGCGAGGCTCAATGGAATTGCAGCAATGGGCATGCTGACATGGACCGAGATGTTTGCCTACATTTTTGAAGTTGCACTGGCTGTGTGAATATGGAGACTGATGATAGCCACCAAGTTACTGCAGACAGAGTTGGTAGAATTATTCATATTCTAGCCAAAGATTTTTCAGAAAATATTATTAGAACTGGCCTACTGATGATTTAGCACTACTTCTAAAATTTTGTTGTTGTTGTTCATTCGTTCAGTCGTCTCCAACTCTTCATGACCTCATGGACCAGCCCACGCCAGAGCTCCGTCGGCCGTCACCACCCCCAGCTCCTTCAAGGTCAGTCCAGTCACTTCAAGGATGCCATCCATCCATCTTGCCCTTGGTCAGCCCCCTCTTCCTTTTGCCTTCCACTTTCCCCAGCATAATTGTCTTCTCTAGGCTTTCCTGTCTCCTCATGATGTGGCCAAAGTACTTCAACTTTGTCTCTAGTATCCTTCCCTCCAGTGAGCAGTCGGGCTTTATTTCCTGGAGGATGGACTGGTTGGATCTTCTCGCAGACCAAGGCACTCTCAGAACTTTCCTCCAGCACCACAGCTCAAAAGCATCGATCTTCCTTCGCTCAGCCTTCCCTAAGGTCCAGCTCTCACATCCGTAGGTTACTACAGGGAATACCATGGCTTTGACTAGGCGGATCTTTGTTGCCAGTCTGATGTCTCTACTCTTTACTATTTTATCAAGACTGGACATTGCTCTCCTCCCAAGAAGTCTGCATCTGCAGTAATCTTTGCGCCTAGAAATACAAAGTCTGTCAGGGCCTCCACATTTTCTCCCTCTATTTTCCAGTTGTCAATCACTCTTGTTGCCATAATCTTGGTTTTTTTGATGTTTAGCTGCAAGTGTGGTCTCAAACGTTAATGTTACTTTCTAAGGCACTCTTATAATTGTTGGTTGCCAGTCACAGTATGCTGTAGTCAGAGTATGTTGGCATTCTATCCCAATACAGACTCAAGTTGAATTTTCTACAATTTAATTTCGTTAGAAAAAATTGATTATGCTTAATATTAGTGTCTGAAATTATTGGTATAAAAATTGGTTAAGGGCATTAAATTTTATATTTCATTCATTTTAAAACAACTCTCCTTTAATCAACAGGAACAGCAACTAAGCACTGGTGGCCTAGTAGGAGTCTGTGAGGCCTGCTTTCAAAGTCAATGTATATGTAGGAAGATATCTTGCAAGACTCCTGCAAGAAAAATGCAGTATCTGAAATGCATCGAGTAAAAACACTGTGGGATTATTTAATGCAGTGGTTCTCAACCTGTGGGTCCCCAGGTGTTTTGGCATACAACTCCCAGGAATCCCAGTCAGTTCACCAGCTGTTAGGATTTCTGGGAGTTGGGTTCCATCTCCAAGATACCTCATTATGCACAGGGTGTGGTGGAGGCTCCTTCTTTGGAGGCTTTTAAACAGAGGCTGGATTGAATGGCCCACGAGGTCTCTTCCAACTCTAGGATTCTATATATGCAATTACAAGTATTCCAAAATCCAGAAAAAATCTGAAATTCCAAACAGATCTGGTCCCAAACATTTCGGGTAAGTGATGCTAAACGTATGCCCACAATGAATAACAATATGACACACTCATTGCCCTTTCTATTCAGAAAAAAACAGCTAGAATGGAAGTTAAATCTTTTTTCAAGAGCAGCTACTACATACAACAACTGCTGCCTAGCTTAGAGGCCTGTACAGTACAAAGCTCTCTCCTCCAAAATCTTGCTGCTACTCCTCAACATCTGCTGCCTAAGACAGCCCCTTCACTTGACCTAATGGTAGGGCTGCAAAGTCTCATGTTTGTTGACAGTTTGAACAGCATCGGAAACCATGTTTACTGCAGATACAAGAATGGGTTTGCCATTATGTTGATTATGGTAGCACCTTAACCATGTCATCAGTCTTTCCCCACCCCTGAATGCTCTATCGTGCTGCAGAAGATGAACAGCAAAAAAAGGGAATAGGAACTTACCAGCCTCTTATCTTAAAGAAGTATCATGCCAGACAGGAAAGCAAAGCTGCTGATAAAGGAGGAGGAGGAAGAAGAGGATGCAGGTAGCATGAAACAGCAAATGTTAATGGGAAAGGAAAATTATCCTTATCCCAAGACTACTACACACATTAGGATTTAGCAAGCAGAAATCATGGAGGAGCAAGCAGTGAGGGAGCATGCACTGGAGAGCAGAGTTGGCAGGCACCAACAGGTATCTGCTCAAATGTATCCCCTTCCCTTTGAACATCTAGCTGTGTTTGTGGAAGGAAAAGCTGGGAAGAATGGTTACTTGTTTTGGTCTCTGCCACCTCTTTGGTCTTTCTTTTGGTCTTTGGGGAATGAAGTTCTCCTTGGGATATCAACCAGTTCAAGCCTAATCATACCATCTGCAACAATGTGGTGTTATGGGTAAACATTTTTTTTTTCTGTTCTGCTAGAAAGACGTAGGGCTAAACTCTGGGAAAATGTAGGTCTCTCTTGCCATATGTCCTGCTTGGTTTCAGAAAAAGGATTATATTATACTTCAATGGATGCCATAATGGTATTTTACTTCTTTCCATTCTATAAGATTTGAGTTTCAGATTGTGGTGTCCCAGTTTGCTGTAACCTTCTCTATTGAATCTCAAAGAACAAGCCGATTAAAGAGCTCTCTCTCTCTCTCTTTCTATATATATATATATTCATATACTCCCCTCTTCTCTTTCTCACTTGAGATCAAACAATTCAGCCTCAAACTACATGGATCCTTATCTTAATCATGTATGTGCTCACAATTCCTTACCACAAAAACCAGGTCTTGAAAATTTAACTACTGGTGGTGCCAGTAATCTCAGAATCTCCCCCAGACAGATGGGATTCAAGGAGTTGTGGCCTCCAAAGTAATTTTTCCTCAGTTGAGTCCAAAAAGGAATGCTCCCTATACCTGATTGTAGCTCAAAATAAGTAAATGTGCATCTCCATCCCTGCTTAAATATCTGTGCTGATGTCACACCATTCTGTCAAGGCTTAACCACTTGGAACAACCAATTTTGAAAAGTGCTGAACATTCTGTGAATGATGGCTACCACCAAACTACAATCCCAGGAGTTCTCCAGATATGACACTGGTTCCATAGCAAATTTAAATTTGTTTATTCAACCAAGGCAAAGGGATTTTGCAGCTGTGATTTACCAAATTTCAAATCAGAAATAGTTGCTACAACCAACAGAGGGCGCTTCAACCCCAGGAATGTATGTTGTCTTAAACAAGAATGCCTTTTAAGAACTAGACAAACTGAGAGGAGCTCATCCAGAATCAAATTCTCCTTTGAATTCTAACTTCCAACCTTCAGGATCAAATGACAGCATGAGCGGAACTAGAAATATATTGGAAAATGTACAGATCATCTACTGAATGTGCCTTATGTATTCAGGTTCTACAATATAAGCTTTAAACTTCTGAATGGCAGATAAAGACTGGTGGAGAAGAAGTAAGTGTTTTATTTAAAAAAACACAATACAATTGCCACTGAAGTCTGCTGGATGTTCTTTTGGGCAGTGTTTTCAGAAGGCCAATGGGAAGGGCAATGAAGCAGTGGGAAGGGAGGAGGCGGGTGAGGGAGGGAAAGGATTTTTCCCAACTCCTTCAAAGAAAAATTCTGGAACCGCTGATCAGAAAAATTACTTTTGGGGACTAAGTCTTCTTCTAGAAAATCCTCGTGAGTAAGCTATCTACTGTTCATGCTTACTGGAGACATTCTGGGAGTTAAAATTCCCTCCATAACTCAAACTATCCCGGGAAAGGGTGCTGGTCAATTATACCAATTCCCCGTTACAAAGCAAGATTATGAAATAGAACTAGGCTATGAAAGCAAAAGCTTCGAGAAACTGACAATACAGAGCCTACAGTGTTGACTTCTAGACACGGTAATTAAATTATTGCTGTGTATTATTTCTTTACTCTTTTCACTGAGTTCAGAACTAGATTTTTCTGCTTTTCTTGAGCCTCAATCCTGCCTTGTAGTTTGTTCAATGTCCCCTATTGCTTTCCCCTTCTCCAGCAGGAGCTGCCTTCTCCCTTCCCCCTCTCCCTGTTTGTCTGTTGTGCTGTAATCTGGTGAGCTTTAATCCTGAATTGATCCCCTAGCTTGCTCGCCCTTAGCATAATCATAAGCCATGGTCTTCAGCCACTTTCCGGCTTTGCTGTTCTTGTCTATTTCCTTGTCCTCTGGCTTGGAGTAGTTCTGCTGAGTGTCTTTTAATAATGCCTTTTTCTTCTTCTGATGGTTAAATCATCCTTAATAAGAAAACTATTACAGTAGACTCTAAATTAGCTTGAACTCAAGCCAAAAGTCAAAGAAACAAAATAATATTTTAAATAAAAAAATAAATAAAATCATATAAGTGTGTATGTTTGTGTTTTTTCTAAGTTACTAAGAGTTAAAATTATGTTAGTGAAGTTCATTAAACTGTAAAGTTAATGACTGCCATTTAACTAAAATTGCATGTTGCATTCACAAAGCTGTGAATGCAGCTTTACATATAATAAAATGGTGTTACATTATGTTTGTTTGTTTTGTTTTTAATTACTATATTTCAATATTAATATAAAGTGAATACAGGGTTTATGATATGCTATAGTATGAAGTCTAGTATGAGTTAGGGCTATTTTAATAGTAACTCTCAAGCCAGCTAAAATTACATTTATCTGGCGCCCACTAATCCCCTTGGGGACCAGTCAACTGAGTTTCCAGGCCATCATATGAATTACCTCTTTGACAGCCATAATTACCTTTTTAGATTTTGAAGTGATTCAGGTAACCGTGAAGAGCACTTTGATCTGTAGCAATTACTCATTGATAAACATTAGGTCCTCATTTGAAAAGCTTCATGTTCCAATGTCAAACCTATACTAGAAAGAGAGAAGCCAGCTTGCGTTGTTATCCATTTTATGGTCAGCTGCCAACCAAAGGCAGAATATGAGAACTGTAGTAGCTTTAGAGTTAAAAGACTGCACCTATGATAAAGAAGTCAAAGGTTCAAACCTCAGCCATGAGACCAGTAGACGGATCTGGGCAAGGAATTTTCTTATTTCCTGCCTCAGTCTGCAAAGAATAGCACTAGTCTACCTTCCTCGATTGTTCAAAGGATGAATAAAGTAATATATGTCGCATGATACTCATAGTGCTACTTAAATGCTAAATAACAAATACCTTGATCTATCTTTCTTTCCTCATGTATTAAATTCTCTGAAACTCTTGAGCAAGTTTAAATAATGTTCCCACTATTCAATGTCTATAGGATTAGTTAAGTGCCTTATAATTCCATGGTATCTGCTTAAGACAAAATGTAAGCTTCATATAATTAAAAAAAAACAGTGAGTAGGCTCTTAGCAGACAGAGTGGTTAGAATATCCTGTAATGAAGATATGTTTTTAATATTGAAGATTTTGGGGTGTAATCGAGACAAATTATTAAAACTCCAATAATTTGATGGGAAGTCTTATGCATGTGTTAATTTGAATTAGGAAATAAGAACAGACTTTTCAAACAGAAGTGTCATTTCTTAGTACAACTGTCAGGTCACTAGGTGACATTCTCTCATACTTAGATGGTATATTGTAGCAAACTTATTATTCCCATTATGTAGTAACAGGTCTGCAGAAATCCATTAATTTTTGGTGGAACTTGGCTCTAGGCATAAGAAGCTGCAACAATTACAGTCGGAAACTCAACTCTAACACAGAATGGAAAGAAGGGCTGTCCAACACCCACACAAATTAGCAACTGGACTAGAGGCTTAGTGTTCAGATTTAGGAGGCAAGTTTAGTACTGTAGTTCCAAGAATGTGCACTCAGAAATCTGATGTAAGGATCCTAATAGGGATATAGTTATCCACTAATTTTCTTCTTGAAGGAAGTAATGAGAGATTTTAGCAATTTTTTTCCTACCGTGGGAAACTCTGAAAACTACAGTCTATTTGCAATTCAGGATTTAATCCATGCAAAATCTGAACATGGTTGTTGTTTCAGAGAAACAGCATTTTCTGCACAAAAATGTGGTTTCATACTTAGAAAATGAAGTTTTCTGCACACACAAAAACCATGTGCAAATTTTGTGCAACATATGCTCCAAATTGCCAAGATTAATGTCAATCTATAATTTTACGGTTTCTCAACATTTGGGGGGGGGGGGGGGGAGAGAGAGATTTCACAATATTATTTCCATACCTAAATCCTTAGAGCTGAGTGATGAATTCTTGAATCTTGCTCTGGAATTGTTTAGTTCTTTTTGTCTAGTAGTAAGGGCAATTTCAGAATACCAGGGAAAGTGGTATAACCTGTGTGTTTTTTAAAATATTGATTTCACTTTTGGTGCTCATGGGAAATGAAATGGGGCACAGAGGGGAGGAAGACTAATTAGTTATGAAGAGGGAGACGGGAAGGTGCGGGTTGGGGGGTAAGGAAACATAGTCAACTTTAGTTTCAAATCACATTAGCAGAGGTTATAGGTGGTATCACTACTTCTATGATGCATCATCTCCTTACCAAAAGGATTTGTAAGAATGTTTGTGGCCGAGGACCTAAGGTACTTGCTACAGGGATGTGAGGTCAGAGGTCAGCTCAATCCTGTAATATAAATGCAGCAAACCTTGGTCACATCAAAATGGCAGCATTGCCAGGCACTGCCTGGCTGGGGAAGGAGGGGGGGGAGAGGGAGGGAAAAGAAGCAAGTGTGCATGTGCACGCACACGAAGAACGGGGAATCCAAAGGACTGGGTAATGGATGGCATGGCTCCCCTCGGCTGATCCAGTGTAGCTCCTTACCTGTGGGCAGCCCTGCCCAACAAACCAGCTAGAAGGAAGGATGATTTGGAGAAGCCTGAAATGAAAAATTGCTGATGCCACAACCAGCACTCAGAGGTAAGGGGGCAGGGACAGGAAACAAAACAAAACTAGAGCTTGGAAAAACAAACAAATGAACAGACACAGAGAAACAGAGAAAATATGGCACATTGACAAGAAACTGAGAATCCGTTAGAAGAAATGCAACAATCTGCCAAAGCCAATTAGTGCAGGAGGTTGGAGGGAGTTTGGCAAATGCAAAGGACTCTGCACAGACAGAGACAGCAAGCAGTCAGTATTCCACGTAAATTGTGGAAGGTGATATATATATATACATATAGCACAAGAAACACTGTCAACCAGAAAACAAACTGCCATTGCAAGTGGTACCACTGCAATCCAAGGGAGGAAGCCGTGGCACAGCATCTAGATTTGTCTCTTACGAAAAAACTGTCATGTAGAACTTTTTTTCCTATTGGATAAAAGATTCGTGGAAGTGTCATATTCACCATGTAACAGTTCCTTAATGGAAGCTAGAAAATCTCTCACAAATCTACTGCAGGACTGTAGAACCCAAGTATCTCCAGATATAGTTAAGACTCCAGGTGCTTACAGCCTCAGTCAGCCTTAGCTAATTGTTCCAAATAGGAGACTCAATTATTTAACATCTGGAAGACAAAAAGTTCAACATTCTTGCTCCAGACAATTAATATATTAAAGTGGGCCTGTTCACTATGCAGAGTGTGCAATATATCAGTCACTAAATAGGTCGCAGTTTATTTCCTGGTTGGATAGTTTCAGAAGTTATCACATGGTAAGCTGCCATACATAGCTGGCACATCATATATAGCAATAAGTCTGCATGTTGAGTGTTGTTCATCTGTTGCAGTAAAAATGACCCTAAAATTCTCATAGCATCTAAGAAGCAAGAAATGTATAGCACATTATATTTTTCTGGACTAAAGTGTATTTCATCAGATGAATGAGATAGTGTTTTGATTTCAGGTATAGATGCAGTATGGCTGTAATCAGTAAGATCAGACAGAAATTATAAACTTAAATATCCTGGGTGACACTTCATACATCTAGAGAGATGGTGTACCATTTATGAAAATCCATGTCATAGTACATTTCTCATTCTTTAAGTTCCCATAGGACTCTTCATTGCTCATGGTGTTCATGGCTTTTTCTATCAGCTATCTCAGCTCTCCTATCCTTTTTGTTCTGTTTTAGAGGACACTCAAATATGGACCTTTCTCACACAAGAACTATGCAGTAATGCAAGCAGAGACATGCCCACACTCTCTAATAAACAGAGTAGAGAAGGGTGTCCAGCAGGAAAGGGTGAAACAAGATTTCACACCAGTCATCAGTGGAACAAAAATACAGCACTGGGATAGGTCCCTAAAGACCCTCTTTTGCCTGCTGGCTCAGCAAGAAAAAACCTAGCTAACATGCTGGTAAGGATAGAAAATGTTCAGTATGTCAAATCTTCACTGGCATTTGAAAAATAACTGATGAAGAAAGGAAAACAAATTCTATTTTGATAAGTGAGGGAAAACTGATTCCCTTGAAGTATCCAACTCTACTTTTTCTGCATTATTGATGTACATGAAGATAAAAGACCAAATAATTTGCACACTTTATTTCATATTGTGAATATAAAACAAAAACAAAAGCTGCACTGAGCATTGTGACCAACATTATTTCTGATAAATAAAGTGGTACCTCAAGCAGCTCTACTAGTAAGAAAAAAAATAGGCTTGCAGTATATGATAACCTTATAACGAATTTTAAATCAGATTAGTTTGGCAAACAAACAGAGTTTGTGCATTTATTATGTATTTTGAATCATTTGTTTTGTTTCCAGCATGAACATAACATTCTCCCTTCAGAAGAAACACCATGGTAACAAACCAAGCTGAAGGCATTTCACCCAACCCATGAATTGACTCATCTACTAAGGAAAGCTGAGTGAGGTTAAGCAACTGGGCAGACAAGAGGACCACTAGACCTTTCCTAGTTATATGGTTCTAAGGTATAAATGAAAGAGGCAATGAACTCCATATCTCCCTACTAAATGAAGCTTAGAGAAAAAAGTATGTATAAATAAAAACACATATACATACACATTTTTAAAATAAATACACAATTTCATTTGTACTGTGCATTTGGCTTTTCAACATGATTACTTACCTGGTAAATAATGTCACGAGACATCAGGTGATTACCAGCTTGTTCATATTTAGATATTTCTTAGGCTATTTCCCTATTTTGTTTGCTCATTGGCATCACCTGGGCCAACTATTGGTGACAGGATCAATATATTTTCTAGAGCAGATCTTCTTAAATTGTGGGTCCTGACCCTAAATGGGGATTCCTTAGCTCAGTGTAGGGTCCTGAAAATTTTGACAGCAGTGAAAGGTTTCTGAACCTAGTGGCCGCACTACGGACTCTGTGGAAGAGGATTCAGCTGTACTTCCAAAGAAAGAGGAAAATAAGTGTTTAGCTAACCTAGCAAATGCTACTTTCTTATCAGTAAATGTCTGATTTTGTATCTATTTTATATACTTATATGCCCGGGTTAGGTAAAAATTTGTAAGGCCAAAAGGGGTACTGAGGGCAAAAGTTTATGAAGCACTGCTCTAGAAAATGGACTTATTCAGGGGATGCACTGTAGGCCTCCAAAACTTCACCACATAAAAGTTTCACACCTCTTTTTCATATGGGGGAAAAGTAATGTGTGTGAACATTATGCAGTGAAATACAGTATTCTGGAATATTCAGCTTGTTATGTCACGGCACTGGATGGATAAGAAAAGTGGAAGTGCCTAAAATTAAATCTACCATATAGATATTCAACACAATAAACTCTGTGCTCTATTGAATGAGGGTACTATCACCATTTGGATCTGACACATGGCTGCAAACCACAGCTGCACTCAATATTTATACCAAGTTCTTTGGTGCAGTTTGGACCCACTCAATTCAGCTGGTTAGATCAGCCTAAATGCAATTATTTGCTTATGAATTAATTCCAAATAAATTCATGATCAATTCCAAACTAATATATTAATTTTTCTTACTGGAATTATGCTGGCAGAAATCATAGCTAGTTCGGAACACTTAACCAACTAACAGCTTTAGGAAAATGTTTCAGTTCTAGGTCTATACTAATTTTAGACCCAAATGGCAATGGCTGTGTGGGTTGTCGTGTCCCCCCCCGGCACGCACCTTGAAAACTACAGCAGAATTATGTGTAGAGCTTTGGTGGAACAAACTGTAAACATTTCTATTACTTTACATTACAGTCTCCTTTACAGCCTTTGTTGTTATTGGAAGAAAAGTGCACATGCCCCAGTATTATTATTTTTAAAAAATGTTTGTGCTTTTGAAGCCAGCCTTGGGATTTAAGGAAGTAGGGATGAAGTGATTGTGCAAGTATGTAGCTTCAGATGAATCTGACCTCAAGTCTCTTTAAGAAGCATATTTGTATATAGCTCAGAGACCAAGCAGATCATACAAAACAACAGAGAGAAAAGACAAAGCAGACTTTGTTGACCACATCATGAAGTGTAACGAGACAGAACCACCAAGCCATTAGCAAGAAATGAGATGATATTCAACTGCTTTTCTAATTATTTTCATTTGGAAACAACTCATTGGTTGACTGATTGCAACTAAGAACACTTTGTCACAAAAATGATGCTAACCATGAAACTGTTTGTGTACAGCTGAGCTGTCTTCTACCCATTGGGACTTGGAAGAAATTAGTTAGAAGTAGTCTAGTTCTTAGTATAGGTGCAAGAAGCAATGTTTCCTAGTTTTTTTTAATCCTTCAAAATACATTTTCAGGAATTTTTAGAGGTGTTAGGGGAATTTACTTGCTTTTCAAAAGCAACAAGTAACACAATGAATTATTTTTCAAATCATCATAGTAAATAAAAACAAACCACACTTTAAAAGCAGCACTACATAGTCTGGTCCCATGGCACTAATTGGGCGTGGTTCAATGGTTTTCTTCATGCTAGCAGTTTCCAGGGGGAAAAAGAGGGAAGTGGGGAGTGTCAGGGCGCATTTTAATCTCTGAGGGCTGGGGAAATTTTCCCTATTTTTCAGGCAAGAGCTTATCATGACAGATCCAAGGCAGCATAGGTTTGGTCTTTAATGCAAGGGTTAGGAAATGTGGCACTCCGGGTGTTTGCTCTACAGCGTTCGTAATCCCTTAATACTGATGATGCTGATGGGGTCTATAGACCAAAATATCTGGGATGCCACAGTTCTCACTTTTCTTCCTAAAAAATTACTTCACAACCACTTCATGTGTCAGCTAAGCTGCAATAAACTGCAATTGGAACAATGCTATTCCATGTTGTATTATCATTCCCATGGGCTATTCTGAGTAATAAGGAATTAAAAGAAGGAAATTCACACTAGTCATGTACTCCTTTAATAATGAAAGGATTCATTGCACCAGAAGGTCACAGCATGATCAAGACAGGGAAACCAGGGACGGGGACTGTCAGGTACCCAATACATTGTAATCTGTCTGATAGCCACTGATGGCAACACAGAAAGTAAAGTACTTGTTATTTTGAGAAAAGTGTAATGTTCTTTGACTTGAAATGAAAGCCTAGGGCTGTTCTTAGCCAAATGATCCAGTCTGTTATGTTAGGGATATCACGGAGAACTACATTGCTCTTTCATTACCAGATAAATAGTTAGTACAACCATACATATAAATATTTCAAGAATCAACTAATTTCTGGCTACATGGTGTGGCTAGTAGAAGCTGGGTTAGAATCACTAGGCACTGTGCTGAACTTAACAGAAGCCCAACCTACCTTTGTTCATCTTCAAGTTCTTCTTTGGTCATCATAGCTTTATACTGGCTTCCCCTCAGTTTTCCAGGGCTATATTTAAAGAACTGTTCATCTGCTACAAATGAGAGAAAGATAATGCATCAGAGAAGGATACTTTTAGTTTATTATTTGGATTCCTTACTTCCTTAAACACCCAGTGACACATTCTACAGAGAGCACAACAAAACTTAACTGCCTTTAGATGTAAGCACGCTGAACATGTAACAAGCACACTGAAGATGTAAACAGGCTGATTATTCATTTATGAGAGGCAGCACATTTTCAAACCCACGCTTCAGATTTCTGATTGTGTCCCCAATTCCCCCTTAAAAGAGGGATCACAAATTCAGAGCAAACTTCACAGGCAGACGGTATGAAGTTAAAAGAAACAGGAGACCTGTGATGGAAAAGACTTTGGGACGTGACTGACTTTCAGAAAAGACCCTATGGAATGGGACCGAAGAGAACCTAATCTAATATTGTATCTTATGCTCCTTGAGTTTAAGACAGGGGTGGGAAACCTTCAGAAGTCAGTTTCCAACTTTCAGAATCCCTGACCTAATGAGGGGAACTGTTCAGTTAAAAATCTCAATCTCTAGAATTTGAAGCTAACTCAAAACTTTTCCTTTTGTTCTGTCTGTTTTTCTATCTCATATCCACTGCAAACAGTGTTTCTGGCTGTTTCTCTTGTTCTCCTAACCAATAAGATTCAAGACCATAGTTCCACTCCCTTGCTGAACTGTTACTATCACCATACCATATAGTACAGGGCTGGCCAACTGCAGCAGGTCCTGGATAATTTTTAATCCTGGGACCTTCCAAGATTCTCGTCAACAGCTCCTACAAAGCAGACTACTGCTGGTTCTCAAAAATTGGTATTTTATGTTAATATAGGGAGGCCTCGCATCCTATTTAAAAGGTAAATTACTGCACACAGGGGGTTCCATGAATAGCAATTTGCCTATTCTTTGGGGTAGAAAAAGGGCAGCCTGGGGACTGCAGCAGTTTGAGGGTGACAAAAACATGTTATGGGGGTTGGTTATGGCCTTAGGGACAGACTTTGTCACCATATAATCCAAGGAACCTAGTAAATGAGAGCAACAGAATTATTAGAGATGGATGTCTAGGTCTAATGATCAACAAATACTTGTCTTAGAATCCATAATGTTACCAGGGGGATACAGAGTAGAGCATTGTAATGCTAATTGGTTGGCTAAGAGGTCATGGAAATCATGCCGACACCAAGTTTTCTTTGTTACCAGCTGATAAGAACAGAATTTCTAAATACGGTCAAGCAAGTTTCTTTCCATTTGTAACAATGCATTATGTTTTCTTTCTTGAATCCTGCTGGACCACATTTCTGCCAATTAAAGCACTCTGGCGAACAGACAAGGAGCCAGAGGTTTATCTCTTCAAAGCAGATTTTGCCTCAGCTCTTTGTTTATGTTTTAAATCGCCCCTCTGGGTTATCCTCCTACAAGAGGCCCAGTAAGCAATACCACTGAAAGTCAATTACCAGCTCTATCGTGAAGGGATGCACCTGTGCCCATTTGTTTTTGTTTTAAGTGAAGAGAGATAAAGGTTTTATTTAAATAATCTCTGCACCAGATGGAGTATAAAGCAATGCTAGAATATTGTGGCGATCTCCAGAGGGGCATAGGTTGTTCTTAGTGTGGGCAGAGGAGTAGAGAAATGTCTGCTCTCAAAGTGCAGCCTGTACTGACATCCATGCTTTTTATGGCTAAGCTGAAAAGCAAACAGTGTAGTTTGTTCACCATTGTGATTTGCCATTCATTGTGAGACAGAGGCCCATAGCTAATTTGTATATGGTAATGTCATGCCGTCAGCAACATAATGACATCCTGTCAGTAATTTGCATCTCATTTGGAAGATTACAGAATTACCAAAAAGCCTTGTGCTCCATATCTTAGTCTGGAATTATTCTATCACCTTTCATTAAAACTACAAGAAGTGCTTGTCTTTGGAATACGTAAGAAACAGATATGAGAGAAGTATTGCTTGGCTACTTCCTGGCAACAACCCAGGCTTCCTTCTTTTGCAGCTACTTGGAGTTGTAGGAAAGCCTGATTGCCAAAGAAGAAAAGCCCATGCTCAACACACACAGTCCTGTTTCACAATTAAATTTTGACCAATGCCAGGTAATCTAAGCCCAGTTATCTAAACTTTTACTTTGATGAACAGACTGAGTCATTAATGACCTATGACAGATTAGTAGTGAATGAGGAATAGCAATGACTGGGATCCTCTCCCACAAGTGATGCCAGATCTCCAGCTGGCCCTACTACTCGGTAGAATGAAACAGGTATTTCAGGCACAGAGGGCACTGAAGGGAGATTGGATTCTTTAAACTACACAGTTTATTATTACTGTATATTCATTTGCAGGTAGGGTGGGGGTACTTGTGAGCTGTCTTTCCATGTGGGAAAGCAAATTATCTGGTGGATGGAGGGTGTCATTTGCTGTTCTGCCTAAGGCAAGACGTGTATTGATCCAGTCTTGGCTTTGTCATTGACCTCTAACCCACAGTTCACACCACACAAAAAGTTTCCTCAAAAAATCCCACATGTGCGATATACATATGAAGAAGCAATACTCCAAATACTTCTGTCTACCCATGAAATCTTGTCGTGCTCTCCATTTTTAATTTTCTTTTTTTTAAAAAAACAAACAAACAACCATGATTACCAATGGGAAAAGTTTGACTACCAAACACTGGACCATAGTACTTCATTTCCTACTAATGATATTACCTTACTTCTCTGTGTGAAATATGTACAAAAGTCAAGCTAATAACTTGATTGATTTCACTTTAAAGAGATGGAGGCACAACAGATTGAAGGGAAGAACCAAAAGCTTTACCACATACTTTTTATGGGACAAAGAGCAAAAAGAGCACCCCCTAAAATAGGGGAAATATGAGGTTTGTGCTTTGATAAATGCAAATCAGTTTCGGGTGGGCTCAGTACAAGAAAGGCATGGCATTCTGCAAAATCACTGTCACTTAGTCTCCTTGGCATTACGAATGCCAAGGGATTTATTTATTTATTTATTTGCTGCATTTATATGCTGCCCTTCTCACCCCGAAGGGGACTCAGAGCAGCTTACAAGATATATAGACATTCAATATATTATAGTATTCTGTATTAGGCCTGTGTGATCAATTAAAAAAAGTTTCAATACTCATTACTAAATTGGAAAAAGTCATTTCCAAAATGTTTTTAAAACATTTTAAATGTAACTATGACTTTTTTTCCCCTTTAAGTAATTGTGCTAAAGGGGCTCCTTTTTTCCTCATTGTTAGAGCTATAGGCATGAGACTTGAATTCTCTTGTCAGAGGGGTCCTCGCCATCCCAAACTACATTTCCCAGAATTCTCAGTCTCTTTCCCAGCTAGCTTGCCCTCCTAATGGTGACAGGCAACCTTAATTTGAAGAGGAATGGCCTCTTTGGCTTCATACTAACTGGGAAATTTACGAGGTTTATTGAAATGTAACGAAAAGTTATAGGTGAGTGTATTGATTCCTAAGTTTTTTGTGTGGCCGCCACCCCTCATATTTCTTAATATCACCTCTTATGTACGAATCTTACAAAACACATACGACAAAAGAATTACAAACCAAGTTTTGCACAGCCCTATTCTGTATCTCTAATCTAGTTTAGACTAGAAGAGTTGGAAGTCCTGCTGTGATTCATTATGCAATGTGATTCACAATCTTTCTGCATATACCATACCAGGATGGTATTTAAAGTTTTGCTTAGAAAAAAAGAATAGAATTATGTGTAGCTATGAATGGCAGTCCAAGTTGACTATAGACAGGAAAGGAAGAGTAATGTAATGATTTTCAGATGGTTTTATCCTCCACTTGATATACAGGGATTACTTGCTTTTCAACCACCCTTTTTTATATTACTTGCTTTTTTAACCATTTTAAATTATATCCTGAATCCATATATTTGCTCTGCTGCTTTGTCATATAATAAAAC
The DNA here is from genome assembly GCF_037176765.1 of Anolis sagrei. Classification (NCBI taxonomy): domain Eukaryota; kingdom Metazoa; phylum Chordata; class Lepidosauria; order Squamata; family Anolidae; genus Anolis; species Anolis sagrei. The sequence goes on from NC_090022.1 coordinate 119,825,719, forward strand.
CAAATTAAATAAACTAATTTAAAATTTAATCAATTTAACCAAATAGAAAATAAGATCAGATTAAAATACAACATACGGTTCCATATTTCAATGATTTTCTGATTTGACAAGGTTAATTTGTCGAATAAGCTGAGGACGTCTGTATATAAATGTATAATTTGATCTAAGATGGAAAGAACGACAAGGTTTTGCTGGAATATGTCAACCCATTTTCATTCTTCTTTTTAATCCCAATGTGTTGATTTATGTTGCTTAGATTACAGCTAATATCCAGAGAGAAACATCTTAAATTGTGAGTTTAAAAGGCCAGCTATAAAAGCTTGTTTTGTCACTGGACCAAAAAGCAAAAAGTAGCCCCTCCCTCGTGCATTTCCTCCTCACATACCAAATGCTTTCAGTACAGCCAGCGGTCACAGTAACCACAAACACCATAGCCCTTGGCTCAGGAACATCAAGAAATTCAGCTTCATCAAATTCTCATTTCCCCTCACGGAAAAACCAATGCCATCCCCTAACTATAGCAAGCATACAAGTCTGATTGACTGGAAGCAAATGGAAATTTAGCTCACTGAATTATCACATGCTATCAAGAAAGGTTAAAATGGGATTTTAACAGGTCACTAGTCTTAGAGTCCCTCTATTCAATGCCTGTGAGACCAATTTCAGCATCTGCTGTATCAATCAGTTGGACCAGCCTTACTTATTTAAACCTTAAAAAGAAAACTAGGTAATTAAGCATATTGTTTCTATGACATTCAGGCATGAGTGCCAGTGCTTATGTTGCCAAAATGGCACCATTCATACAGGAAGGGAATCTTGGAAAACGTCAAAGTTTGCAGAAGGATGAAAAACATTTAGCATTTTTTCCTTCTAATAACATATATGGGAGTGCGTATACACTTAACATTATTCATACACAAGAACAAAGCATTCTAAACATGGCAAAGAAATCCTTTGACAGATATTTTACCTGAGCTGAGATGGGAAGAGAAGCCCCTACAGAAAATCGTTGCTTCTGCCAAACCTCAGGATACATTTTTCAGGTTCTGGACTCATATCAAAGTATGTAAGAGGAATGGAATGACCTACTTTAAACAACGCAGCTCAGGAACTATCATTTTAAAAAGGCTTTTACTCACTGTCTTTACTGTCTTTACTCACCGCACTAAGAATCTGTGAAATGCTATGACACTCTGTCCTGAAAGATATTTTCCCCCTTGCAGTCATTGCCACCCTTACCAATAAAGAAGTTTCTACTGAAACTCCTGCAATACAATCCCATGCACATTTTCATAGATGTGTTGTTGTTGTTTATTTGTTCAGTTGCTTCCGACTCTTCGTGACCTCATGGACCAGCCCACGCCAGAACTCCCTGTCGGCTGTCACCACTTCCAGCTCCTTCAGAGTCAAGCCAGCCACTTCAAGGATACCATCCATCCATCCATCTTGCTCCTGGTCGGCCTCTCTTCCTTTTTCCTTCCATTTTCCCCAGCATCATTGTCTTCTCTTAGCTTTCCTGTCTTCTCATGATGTGGCCAAAGTACTTCATCTTTGCCACTTATATCCTTCCCTCAAGTATGGACTGGTTGGACCTTCTCACAGTTCAAGGCACTCTCAGAGTTTTCCACCAATACCACAGTTCAAAAGGATCTATCTTCTTTTGCTCAGCCTTCCTTATGGTCCAACTTTCACATCCATAGGTTACTATGGGGAATAGATGTGGTCCCAGACAACTGAATGGGATTGAACTTTCTACCACAGAAGGCCTTGCAGCTTTACTTGGGTTTTAATTGGTTTTACTTTGGTGACTCTGCCACCTGACTGGAAATTCATCCACTTAACATTGTGTAATGTTATTTTTTTAATGGCAAGTGACGAAGGCATGAAGGCTGGTTTGGAAGATACTATATATACTTTTGTAAACATCAACCTCAGGAATAAATCAAAGGCAGATTTGAGGGTCAAAATTATAGATGTCAGATCAATATGCAAGGAAAGGAAAGTGCTAGTATTGTCTGGGGGTTCATCCATCCCTGGTCACTGCTGCCACCATTTTCCTGGTCAGGCACTCAAAATGGCCAGAAGTAGGACAGCAGTGAAGAGGGTGCCATGTGAAGCGTTAATGTTTTTTTATTTCAGAGATAGGAACCAACATTCAGATTATATATATTGGTTAAAAGTGTTGTTTTGATCACATTGGCTAGAACCAGGAAAGAAAACTGAACTTAAAACAGGCGGATGCTAGATTGATATACACCCATTGCAACTACTGACTGGTTTCATACTATGTAATAAAATTTGAAAACATTTATGTCCTGGTTTGAAAGTGTTATTTCCTGTTTAATTGTATGGCACTTTCCTTGAAATTAGTTGCTATACTACAGAAACTTTGTTTTTATAGCTGCCACAAACTGAATTAGTTGAGACTATGAGATATTCAATGAAAAACTATAGTGAAATGTGCTGCAGGATGTCCTGCAAAAGCTAAGTTTTTGCAGTTTAATAAACCTTTTCCATGTTTTTATGATAGAACCAATTAGAAAATGACATTTATAACCCAAGAACAAAAAATGTGATATATGCTATTATATCTGCTGCAGAAAAATAAAGTGATAGTATGAAGGCATCCTTTATTACCTAAAGACTGGAATAAGCATTTCTACAAAATTGGCCATATATCACCTGGACTGCTTGCATAGGTTCAAGCTGAGAATGTTTTATGTGGCCTGTTCAGACATGGGGCCAACCAGCACTCCAACCACTATGACACACTAGCTCAACAACAGTAAAAGAAGAAAGCAGTGGGAAGTTGACCAGAAAGTTGAGAAAAGAAATAAGGAGTTAGACTTCCTTTAGAAAAGCAACCATTTATAATGGAAAGATGTTTCAGATCATGAATGCTGCAGGCATATACACAAAATGCATTAGTGAGGTACAAAAATGTGCTGCCTAACCACTCAAGTAACACATGGTTGCTGGAGGCTTCACCTTTCTGGCTTCACCAGTCCTATTAATAATCCTAAATTATATAATGTTTTTCTTGGGGGCAGAGAGAAATAATGCACTCAACATCAGGGCCTTGAGTGTAAAAAAAATCTGTCTTCTTTTTGTTAAAGCCCCTGCTTCTGCTGTTCTAATAAAGATCTCTTCTCTTGAGTTGTAGGCTTTCCCTTTAATGCCATGTTCCAGGAATTAGTGATAGATAAAGTGGAGTCTCGCTTATCCAACATAAAAAGGCTGGCAGAATGTTAGATAAGTGAAAATGTTGGATAATAAGGAGGGATTAAGGACAAGCCTATTAAACGTCAAATTACATTATGATTTTACAAATTAAGCACCAAAACATCATGTTTTACAACAAATCAACAGAAAAAGCAAAAAGCAGAACTGAAAACCGACAGGTCACAGGTTCAAATCCGGGGAGAGCGCGGGTGAGCTCCCTCTATCAGATCCAGCTCCTCATGCGGGGACATGAGAGAAGCCTCCCGCAAGGATGGTAACACATCAAAACATCTGGACATCCCCTAGGCAAGGTCCTTTCAGACGACCAGCTCTCTTACACCAGAAGCAACTTGCAGTTTCTCAAGTTGCTCCTGACATGACAAAAACAAACAAACAAACAAAAGAGAAAAAGCAGTTCAATACATGGTAACATTATGTAGTAATTACTGTATTTACAAATTTAGCACCAAAACATTGCAATGTATTGAAACAGCTGTGAATCCAGCCAGGAGACAGACTGTGTTGGATAATACAGAACGTCAGATGAGCGAAGGCTGGATAAGCGAGACTCTACTGTATACTGCTAGGGAATGCCATTCTCGTTTTCATTTAATAGGATATATTCGTGTGCATAAGCAGAGGGAGGGCCACTGTGGGCCTTCCAAATGATTTTGAACAGCAAATCCTATAATCCCCCACCATGCTAGCTATACTAGCAAGAACAGTGTAAACTGCAGGACAAAAAATACTGGAAGTTCTTTTTTTCTTCTTCTTTTCTTTTTTCTTTTTTTTTTTGCCCACTGCGGGCTAATATAATTTGAAGGCCTTTCCACACAGCCCTATATCCCAGAATATCAAGGCAGAAAAATCTCACATTATCTGCTTTGAACTGGAATATACAGCAGTGTGGAATCAGATAACCCAGTTCAAAGCAGATATTGTGGGATTTTCTGCCTTGATATCCTGGGATATAGGGTTGTGTGGAAGGTCCCTGAGACTGACAAGCTCACTTAAGGAGACGTGTATTTTTCAGAGTTGATTTACTTATTTATTTATAGTATTTATAGTATTTATTATATTTATATACCGCTTTTCTCACCTCTGGGGGGACTCAAAGCGATTTACAAAATATAATGGCAAAATAATGGCAAAATTAGGACGAGCTTGAAAATGTGGTTGTTCCAGTGTGCCTTCCCAGAATAAGGAAACTCCAGGCAATATGCTCCTCAATGCACTTTACTTAGAGATTCAGGATGTCTGCACGCCCCATCCTAAGGTGGAATTACAAAATGGAAGTTGGGGAAGTTACCAGTACTCATGGGATAGGGGGCAGTATGGGGTTAGGGAGGGGCTTGGCAAGGGTGGCGGGTGGTGATTGGATGTTTGGGTGGCAGGGGATGATTGGATGTTTATTAAACTGCACCACAACTTTGAACCAATGGGCGGTCCTAAACCGAACCCCTTTGACTGTATAAAAAGGCCACATGGCTTGAGGCCTGTGTCGTTTCCACCAGGCGCCATGTTGCGTAGGAGGCGACCCAAGCAGCTGCTTGACTTCTAAGTAAACTGCTTTCTTGAAAGAACCTGACTGCCTGTCTTGTTGTTCCTGCGCCCGCCGATTTGCAGCCTAGGAAAGAGATCATCCACTTCATTTTTGGTGACCCCGACGTGATTACTTTGAAGGGCCGATAACAACAAGGCAGGCCCTGTTGGCAGGCCGATTGCTGGTCCAGGACCGGGACTGGAGGCAACCACCGTGAGCCGAGAAGAAGGGGGCCCCCGACCGCCGCATAACCGGTTGCGGTGCTTCCCTCTTTGGGCCGGGCCCGAACCAGGACAATCGCAGTCGAAAAGTTCGCAAGAAACCAGTCCGGGGAGGATCCAGGTGGAAAGTCCAGGGGCGAAGGTTGTTCCGACGTCTTCAGAAATCTGGCAAGTATAGTGGTCAAGTTAGACACTAGGGAACACACACATAGGGCCGGTACCGGGGGAAAGGAAGGGTGATCACTAAGTTTCCCTGAGGGAGGGAAAAGGGAGGAAGGACTGAAAACCTTGCGGTTCCTGAAGTACACCGTTGAGTGTCCGGGTGCTCAGGCCAAGGCGGAAGGTCCGCGTAGGAACCATGGGTGGGGGAGGTTCAAAAAAGGACACCCCATTAGGATGCATGTTGAGGAATTTTGACAAATTTGTGGCGGCTTCAAGTCAGGCCGATCCAGAGGATTTTAAGGACTATAGGTTGAGGAATTTATGCACTAATGAGTGGCCGACTTTTCCATTTGGGTGGCCAGAAGAAGGAACTTGGGATATAAAAAAGATTAGGCAGGTTGAGGCCTATTGTGCTGAACATCATCCAGATCAGCTCATTTACATAGATGCGTGGGATACTGTAGTGACTCAGAATCCGGACTGGGTGCAGCAGTGTAAGAAGCTTAGGTGTATGGCTATACGCAAAAAGGGAGGCCGAAAACCAGCCAAGATCTTGGAGGCAGATGCAGAAGAAGAATGGCCCCAGGCGGTTCGAAGGAGGATCCCGGCGGGACTTCCAGGCCCTCCACCTCCTCCTACGGCCCCTCCGGCGGCCCACAACTTGTCCCCAGGACAGTCAGTAGTTGCAGAATTTGACCCTCTTGCTCCACCAAATATGGGTCCGCCGCCTTTGCCACCTTATGATAGTACTCCCTTGAGGCCTACTCCATCTGGGCCTCATGGGGACCTCTCTAAAGAATTGCAGAAGTATGTGAATCGGAGACTGCCCAGTGATGCAAGCCCGGCTCTTACACGAGCAAGGGAGGCTTTGAAAAAAGGAATAGGCGCAGATATGCCTACTGGGGACTTATTGGGAGAATTCCCGATAAGGGAAGTCTACGCCTTAGGACAAAATGACGCAGTCCAATCCCTCTTTCAGGTGGTCCCATTTACTAGCAGTGATCTCCTGAATTGGAAGAATTCCACACCTCCTTACTCAGAACAGCCGATGGCAATGGCAAATCTCTTAGAGACAATAATGTCCACCCATAATCCCACTTGGAAGGACTGCAAACAACTTTTGCAGGTCCTCTTCACTAACGAAGAAAGGAGGCAGATTTTAAATCAGGCAAGCCTAATTGCCCAAGAGGTAGAGGGGAGGCCGGCCGCTACTGACGTGGCCGAATGGGGACGTCAGCAGTTTCCCCAAGAGGTAGACCCGCAGTGGAACTACCAGGAGGTAGCACATCGCCAGAGGTTGAGTGTTTTCCAGGGGATTTTGGTGAAGGCTGTGAGGCGAGGGCCCCCGAGACCAGCCAACATTTTAAAAATCCAGGGGATACGCCAGGAGAAGTCTGAATCGCCCACAGCATTTCTTGAAAGGTTAGAAGAAGCATATAGAAAATACAGTCCATACAATCTGGACGATGATAATGGGAAACGTGCGATACAACAGTCATTCATTACTCAGGCAGCGGATGACATTAGAAGGAAGATACAGAAACAGCCAGGGTTCATAGGTAAATCTATGACAGAACTCCTGGCCATAGCGGACCAAGTCTATATGGCCAGAGATCAAGTTGAGGAGGAGAAAAGAAAGAAGGACAGGAAAGAAGGGTACAAGGTTTTGGTTAATATGATGGAGAAGCCCGAGGCGCCCAGGGGACGGGGGCGAGGGAGAGGTAGAGTACGGTTGGACTGGAACCAGTGTGCCAAATGTAAGAGATATGGGCACTGGAAGGGACAATGCAGGGGACAGGAGGTAGAGGGACCAGTCCAGAAGGATATGGGGGGTCGAGGAAGAGGTAGAGGGAATGGTCGAGGAAGGGGACGCGGAAGCTACGTCCCATTCCCCAGGAAGGAGATAGCAGCCGCCATAGTCTCAGAAGAGAATCAGTGGGTGGACATGGAGGAAGAGGAGGAAGAATGAAGTGGCCAGGCTCTTGTACTGCTGGATCCCGGGGAGCCGATGGTTAAGGTTAAAATCGGGAACCAGCAATTGGACTTTCTTGTAGATACTGGGGCAGAACGGACAGTGGTAAACCAAATGGTGAGCCCCCCCACAGATTACACCACCCGAGTGGTGGGTCTTTCTGGAAAGATGCAAAGGTGTCCGTTTCTGCAGGAAAGGACCTGTAACCTAGCAGGTCATGAAGTAAAGCATAGACTGTTGTACCACCCAGATTGCCCAGTGTCCCTATTGGGAAGGGACATTTTGAGTAAGCTCCAAGCGCAGATTCAGTTTTTAGAAGGGGGCCAGATGGAATTGACTTTGCCAATGGAAGAGGAATGGAGACTGATGGTTGCAAAGGAGGGGAACCCCGGAGGCGGCTCCAGTATACCAGAGTGGCCATGGGATAGGACCCCAGCGGTCTACGAGAGGGGGAAGAGAAGACGCATTCAAATGGACCCCGGGGTGCCAGGAGGCGTTCGAGAGACTGAAGGAGGCTTTGATGACTTCGCCGGCCCTTGGACTGCCAGATGTGGAAAAACCCTTTGTCCTATTCGTCTCTGAAAAGGATGGAGTGGCTATGGGTGTCCTTACACAGAAATTAGGATCTTGGCAGCGGCCGGTAGCATATTTGTCTAAGCAGTTAGATACAGTGGCCCAAGGGTTGCCCCCTTGCCTAAGGGCAGTGGCGGTAACCGTCGACTTGATCAAGGAAGCTAGTAAACTGACCGTAGGACAGCCGCTGACCGTAAGGGTACCACACCATGTTAAGCCATTACTAGATACAAAGGGACCTCGATGGCTCACGAACGAGAGACTGACTAAGTATGAGGGGGTCCTGTGTAATAACCCAATGGTGACCCTTGAGACCTGTGCCTCCCTAAACCCGGCCACCCTGTTACCTGTCCCAGGGGATGAAACAACTCACCAATGCACTCAAGTGATGGAACAGGTATATTCCAGCCGGCCAGACTTAAAGGATGTGCCGTTGTCTAAAGTAGACTTGACCCTATACACTGATGGTAGCAGCTTCATTGAGAGTGGTGAGAGGCGAGCAGGATACGCTGTTGTCCAGGAGGGAGGGGAGGTCCTGGAAGCAGAGCCTCTACCTCCGGGGACCTCAGCTCAAAAGGCGGAGCTTGTGGCCTTGACCCGAGCTCTACAGTTGGCGAAAGGAAAGCGGGTCAATGTCTACACAGATTCCAAGTAGGCATTCACCACGCTGCATGCCCACGGGGCATTGTACAAGGAGCGGGGACTCCTAACGTCGGCTGGAAAGGGCGTAAAGTATGCGAGTGAGATTGTAGCTCTCCTGGAGGCGGTCTGGGATCCGGATCGGGTAGCGGTGATGCACTGTAAGGGCCACCAAAGAGGGGAAGATGCGGTCACAAGAGGAAATCGCCAGGCGGATTTGGCCGCAAAGGAAGCCGCTCGGCAGGGTGCTGTACAAGGAAGGGTGGCAGTATGTAGAACCGATACTTCCCCTTTAGAAAGATTTCAATACACAAAGGAGGAGGAGGAGTGGGCTCTCACAGAAGGAGGACAATGGGAAGATTCAGTGATCGTGATGCCAGATCACCGTGTCTATGTTCCTAAAAACATGGCATGGCACATAGTACAACAGGCACATCATACCACACACTTAGGAAAAGGTGCCCTAGCGAAACTCCTCGAGAGACAGCTATACATCAACGGGCTACACAGTCTGTCCAGGGCAGCCGCCATGAGATGTTGGACATGTGCCAAAAACAATCCAAGAGAAGGACCTTTGCAACCTCCTGGGATCCAGCATACTGGGGGAACCCCTTTCGAGGCACTGGTCGTTGACTTTACGGAGATGTCCTCTCATCGGGGGCTCCGATACCTGCTGGTGTTTGTAGATACTTATACCGGGTGGGTAGAGGCCTACCCCACCCGAACTGAAAAGGCTGTCGAGGTGTCCAGGGCCCTCCTAAGAGACATTATTCCTCGATTTGGAATACCCCTGCAGATTGGCTCAGATAATGGCCCAGCTTTTGTCCATAAAACCATACAGGGATTGGCCGTCCTATTAGGAACAAAGTGGAAATTGCATTGCGCGTATAGACCTCAATCATCAGCTAAGGTTGAAAGGATGAATAGGACTTTAAAGTCAGCAATTTCCAAAATTTGCCAAGAGACTGGGCTACAATGGCCAGTCGCCCTGCCAATGGCATTGCTAACAGTCAGGTGTACTCCGCACCGGAGGACAGGACTGTCTCCTTATGAAAGGCTGTATGGGAGACCTCCACTCAATTTGAAAAACATTTTAATGCAAGGGGCAGAGGCCCATGTAGTAGGAGAAGAGCAAACGGAGGGACAGTTACGAGCTTTGGGAAAGCAGTTGGAAAAGTTAGCTCAATATGTTGCAGATCTTCATCCTCCTTATCCTACCACACCTCTGCATTGTTTTTCACCAGGTGACGAGATTTTAGTAAAGGAATGGAAGATTGACCCTTTGGGGCCAAAGTGGAGAGGGCCATATATGGTGATATTGTCAACCCCAACCGCAGTAAAAGTTAGGGAGATTAAACCCTGGATTCATTATACCCGCATAAAGCAAGCCCCACCTACGTGGAGGGTGGGAGGAACCGATCCGAGTGGATTAAGACTCAGGATTGTCCGGCAACACCCTAAGGGGACAACAAGGCCATGAAGCTGACCCCTTCGGGAACAACAGAACGCCGTTGGTCAAGTATGTCCCAGCGTGGCCAACCGAAAGCATTCTCCTGGAGTTGGTGGAAAAATGTCCTCATGGGAAGGAGGGAGACTAGAGGGCCGGTGGGACGGAGAACGGTGTTTGGGTTTATAGTGTTGTTTAGCATGTTTGCACCGACCCTTGGGAATTGGTTTACTCTTCATGCCAGCGAAATGTTCAAGGTACATGGGAAAAATGTGACACTGATTTATGAGCACCCCCGGAGGGTGGGGGATTTTGCCTTTCTCCCTGATGTGTTTAATGAACCCCAACCAGTCTTGGACGACTTATACCGAATAAACAATAATCAGCCCCCAGGGCTATTTACTAATGTTTCCAATAGGGCGGGAAACGATAGGAGTACATTGATTAGATTCCGAAAAGCCACCAGGGGTTTGTGTTTCTGTTTTGGCACAAAAGAAAAACAACCAAGTTTTGCCAGGGGGATACAAAAGATTTTTGATGAGATGGGAAACTATAGTGCCTGTAGAGATCGTTTCTTTCTCCATGGTGCCTATAATTACTCATACCTTAATGACACTAATAATCTCTCGGATTTTCTAAATGAGTCCGAATGGAAAGAGATATATCCAAATTTTCAATACACTTCCCAAGTAAGAATCTTTCCGGACCCTATAAATGTATGGTGGATAAGAGATCCCAACTTATGGTTTTTCTTTGATAAATGGGCTACTAAATACCATCCTGGGAAATATCAGTGTGCCGGCATAGGATACCTGACTTTCCCAGTCCGGGTTTTACACCTCACAGGAAAGATATCCGCCGGACCCCGAGCACGGAAAAAGAGGACAACTTACCAAACAGGGCCCCTAGGGGCAGGGTGCTCGGACGAGGTTATAATAGGACAAGGTTTGTCCTACTCAGAGGGGGCAAGGGTGATTGGAGGATCATTCACTGGGACTCTGACACTCGGGTCCTATCCAGGGATCATCTCTCAGGAAAATAGGAGGAGTATTTTAGGCCTCACCTGTAGATTGGAGAAGAGTGTAAATGCCACTGGGGAGATTGTAAGGGCCTTACAGACTGAAGTTGAAGAGTTAAGCCAGATGATTATGCAGCAAAAGGTAGCTCTAGACTATTTGCTGGCTGCAAAAGGAGGTTTCTGTAAGATGGTGGGGCCCCAGTGCATAGTTAGGTTCCATAACCTGAACTCTACCATTCAGGATGATCTTGAAACGTTACACAACTTAATAAATGACAATGTAAAAGAAGATCTGGGATGGTCCCCCTTCTCATGGTTAACCGATTGGTTGCCCTCAGGAACATGGATAAAAGAAATATTGATGATTTTTATGCTAGGCTTGTTTGTATTTTTCATTGTACTATGTTGTTCTCCCATAGTCATGCAAATGTGTACCAAATATATGATTCAGACCCCAACGGTGGAAAAAGTTGCTATGTTTCAACCCAGTAAGACTTGGAGGGATCCATAAAATGTTTATATTGTTGTACTCAAATGATAATGTCATTTTCACATTTGTGGAACTGTTAAAACGGTTATTTGATGTTTCGTTTGAAAAGATAATGACCACTGGTCTAATAGGATGGTCTACTGGGAGCTTTTCCAATTTCCCTAGACAATTGGACTTTCAAGGTCGGACGGGTTTTAAAAAATAAAATAAAATGGGGGAATAAGGTGGAATTACAAAATGGAAGTTGGGGAAGTTACCAGTACTCATGGGATAGGGGGCAGTATGGGGTTAGGGAGGGGCTTGGCAAGGGTGGCGGGTGGTGATTGGATGTTTGGGTGGCAGGGGATGATTGGATGTTTATTAAACTGCACCACAACTTTGAACCAATGGGCGGTCCTAAACCGAACCCCTTTGACTGTATAAAAAGGCCACATGGCTTGAGGCCTGTGTCGTTTCCACCAGGCGCCATGTTGCGTAGGAGGCGACCCAAGCAGCTGCTTGACTTCTAAGTAAACTGCTTTCTTGAAAGAACCTGACTGCCTGTCTTGTTGTTCCTGCGCCCGCCGATTTGCAGCCTAGGAAAGAGATCATCCACTTCATTTTCCCTTTAATTACCTATCCTTCTCGCCTTGTCATGCCCAGAACTTTTTAAATTTTTTAACTACTACATTTGGCTCTGCCACAGATTTTAATGCATCGTGATGTTTTGTTAATGTTTATTGCTTTGTTTATAAGTTCATTTATTTTGATTTGCTGTTGTTTTGTTGATGTATTTGGGCTCGGCCTCTTGTAAGCCGCATCGAGTCCTTCGGGAGATGGTAGCGGGGTATAAATAAAGGTTTATTATTATTATTATTATTATTATTATTAAATTCAATGCCTTACATACATAAACTAAATCAAACAACATATGACTTATCTGGTGTATATTACACCTTTTCCCCATAATTGGGGAAATTTTGCAATTTCAGGAGGTGCAGGAATTTCTCATGCTTTCAACCTGCTGAAAGAAACTGCGCCAACAGCCACCATCTTACACCTCCACAACTGTTCTCTCTTGGCCCTTGAAAACCAACTATCTAAGGCCTAGTCTACATGGGCAAAAAAAAAAGTGGAATCACCTCAAATCCATTGCTGGCAATCTCCAAAATGTTTACCAGCTTCTGATTTTTAGATGTAAAATTACTTTGCCCCAATTTGGGGGTAAAACTGAGCTTGTGGAAAACTCCAGAACATCCTGGGACTGTGTGGTAATCAGGACAGCAGGATCAGGTCTGGTTCGGGCAAATGTGCTATCCAAAAACCATACTATCACCCTTTCCCTGATCTGAGTAGCACCGAGTGTTACCGTTGTCACTTCTAGCCAGTCATGGGCTTTTGCTAATGTTAAAATGGGGTACCCATGTTTTGAGGGCAGGTGATATTTCCAAGCTAAGGATGGCTGAATCTGAGGATATGGAGGGTTTACAAGCTCCGTCCTGACCATCGCCAGTTTTGTTTAGGTTATAATGGATCAGAATGTAGTTGAAAATAAGGCCTTCCACCCAAGGAAGTCCTGAACAACTGCTGACAGATGATACAATACTATTTACCAGGACAAGCCAATTTCATCCAGTATCAGTTTGTTTATTGAAACTATACAACTAGCCAGTCTCCTATCTATTTAAGCAAGTAAATCTTGGCCTGACATAGGACTAAAATGACAGAAAAGGATTGACTGGCTTAGTTTGTGCATCAAGCTATTGTTAAAGACACATGAGCCAGACCTATGAAGAAATATAGCAATACTAACTCTCACCCCCAAATTACTTGCTACATGAGCAAATGTTATGTGTGATGTTCCTCTGTCTTTCTCAAACACAGATAATGCTATCTCTATCTTGTGGACATGGTGTGTGAGGATTAAAGATTGTTTATAAGTATTATAGGCATAATCCTCCTCAGTCAATAGGATTGTGGCTGTGACATCGGGCCTCGTCACAGCAGGAAAGTGGGACAAAGTAGCACAGCTTCCATCTGTACCCTTTCCTTTTTACTGGAAAAACATGCAGTGTATCAGTGTGTGGGGGGGGGGGGGGGGGGGGTAAGAGAATGGGCAGAGGGATGGCATCTCTAAGCTTTGGCTCTTGCTAATTATGATCACATACATATCTCAGTCAGAACAAAGGAAAGTGTGAGAACTGCACTGTCCTCTGGATGTTGTTCGACCACCTTAGGCAAACCAGCTAAAGAGAAGGAATGATGGGACCTGCTATTCAGCAATGCACATTACTACCATCTTTAACTTAGACTGAAGAGTAAAGGCAACCAATGGTCTTCGTGTAAAGGCAACCAATGGTCCTCCAGATGTTGGACTACAGCTTTCACCTCCAACCATTGGTCATGCTGTCTGGGGCTGATAAAGGAGTTATGAGTCCAACAACATCTCACAGGCTAGAGGTTCCCCATCATTATACTGGGTAATCTTGGGCACTGTGCTCAACCAAACCAGACAAAACAATACTCATATGTGCCATTCTAAGTGCTAGAGGGGAAGGGCAAGAAACGAGTATGTCAACTGAAAACATAAACAGATTTTCTCCATTGACTGCAATTACAAGATGTAGATGTAAATCTTCTTAAATGATAATTTTGTCCTCTTTCTAGAAAGGCGATGCAGAACTTTTAAAAATACATTACTATATGGTTTACTTCTTTAGTTGCACAGAGACAGGATATTAGGATTAACGTTGGCACCTTGAAAACAAGTAAACAATACCAACAGAACATTGCCGGTTACTTTATCAGCAGAGATGAAGTTTCCAAGGCAGGCTCACCTTCTATGTTATGCATAACACCAATGCCAAAGTCATATGAAACTCAAAATCTCCACAGGGTTTAGGAACTGATTAGGGTGATCCACACCAGGAGGCTGAGTGATCTGGATGGGTTACTGATGGTCTAAGGGATTTTCCTGTCATCTTGGCAGGCAATTCTGTTGACACTCTGGCTGACCTCTAGAATGGGGAAATAGCCGACAGTGGGCACAATTGTTCCTGAACGTCCCTCTTATAGAGTGGAGCCAAACTGGTCCCCTGAGTTTGCAGCAATGAAGTAAGTAAGGCGGAGACTAGAACAATGTTTTTGCTGTCACCATTACATTGGCAAAGAACTGTCCAGTGGAGTTGTTTCAAGTGGTCAGATGACTGTTACAAACTGGTCCTCAAGAGGAAAATGCTGACAACTCAAGAGCTCATTATGAAGAATTTTCACTCCAACTTTGGTGATGTAGTTTATACAGTCCCAGTGGATGTAATCCTGCTTAAACAGAGTTGACAGTTACTTTTCAATCTGCACAGCCTGACGATGTAGACAGGATCTTTGGTGAGGTGAAAGCTATCACATGTCCTCTAAATCCTTGCCCTTCCTGGTTGATCAAACAGGCCAGAGGGGGAATGGTGGAGTAGGTGAAGGCTGTTGTCAATGTCTTCTTAGAACAAGGCAGAATTACAACTTGTCTAAAGGAGATAGTTGCGAGGTCTATATTTAAAAAGCAATTCCTGAATCCCCTCATAATGAGTAATTATTAGCCAGTGACCAACCTTCCATTTTTGGATAAGATTTAGGGGTGTTTGATGGCCTCCTAATTCCAGGATTTTTGGATGACATGGATGGATGAGATCTATTGTAATCTGGTTTCAGGCCTGGTGATGGGAGACATTACTTTGGTCACCTTGGTAAATGTCCTACACAGAGAACTGGACAGAGGGGTGTGCCCTTGCTGGTTCTGCTGGATCTCTTGGTGGCTTTCAATACTATCAACCATGGTATCCTTCTGGGCCACCTCACTGGGATGGGTCTTAGGAGGAGCTGTTTTGCAACGGCTCTGTTACTTCCTGGAGCAACAAACACAGAGAGTGGTACTGATTGATTTCCGTTTGAATCTATGGGCATTGGACTGTGGGACTCCTGCCCTGACCCTAAACCAGTATATGCCATCAGTAATGGACTGAATGAGGGCAAACAAACTGAAATTAAATCCAGACAAGACAGAGGTGCTACTGATTGGTCAGAAAGCAGATCAGGGTATAGGGATTAAATCTATGCTGGATGGGGTTACACTCCCCCTGAAGATACAGGTCTGCAGTTTGGGGGTCCTCCTGGACTCAGTGTTGAACCTGGAGGCCCTGCTTTCAACGGTGGCCAGAATTGCCTTTGTACATTTAAAACTTGTGCATCAACTGTGCCTGCTTCTTCTGGCCATGATGGTACAGGCCTTAGTTATACACTAATTTACTTACTGTATCACAGCCTTTGAAGACTGTATGTAAACTTGGATGATCCAAAAATCTATGACCAGATTGTTAACTTGTCCTTCTGGCGGCAAGCTAAAATCTTTTTATTCAGGCAGATGTTTAAAGAAAAACGTTTTTAAAAGCACACCAGGTGGCTACTGCAAGGTATTAAATTATTTTAACGTAAGTGTTTTGAGTGACTTTAATTGACCTTAATTCTATTTTAAACATGCAACATGTGGATTTTAAATCACATTTTAATGTTGTGTGCTACTTTTTGTTTTGATTAAGGGATAAAAAGTGGGATGCAAATATAAAATAAATATAACAACAACAACCACCACCACCACAATGTACAAGGTCATGTTTAAACGTTGGCAACCTTAATGGGTTATCAGAATACATATCATTTTATAACATATATTTGAGGGACAGGGCCTTCTCAATGGTAGCCCCTCGGCTGTGGAACTCCCTCCCTAGGGATATTAGATGAGCCCCTTCACTCCTGACTTTCCACAGAAAAGTAAAAACATGGTTTTCTGAACAAGCCTATGGGAATCTAGTGCAATAGATAAACACAGAACTATGTGAAATCGAATACTGGAACAGCTTAGACGATGTTTTTGGATGACGAGACTAATAGTGAAGGTAGTGGTTTTATATGTTTTTAAAGGTATGTGTCTTATAATTCTGTTTTAAATGTTTATTGTAATTTTTACATTGTTTTAATAGCATCAAATAGCTGCCTGTGTTGTAAAGCCGCCTTGAATCACCTTCGGGTTCAAGAAAGGTGGATTAGAAATATTGTAAATAAATAAATCATAAATAAATATATTTGTTCAGTTTCTTGGAAAATGTTTTATTCATAAATGTTCATAGCACATGTTTTCATATATCTTGTTTTATGTTTTATAATCTTATCAAATTGTTCATTTTCTATTAACTAACTAGTCAACTAATCAATTCAATGCAACTTTTCTAGGTTTAGCATGAAGGCCTAAGCCTGGTCTTTAAATATAAGGCAAGGGTATGGGGAGATTGAAACCAATTTTGTCTTGAATGGCTGTAAACATATATTGATATGAGTCTGGAAAAATACTTTTGAGGATACAATTCCCCAAATCCTCCAGCCAACAGATCATATAGGCTGTGAGAGTCTAATAGTTGTACTTTCAAAAAAAGGAGCTTTTCTAAGCTCTGGTATCGAGAGGGAGTAAGGCTAAAAAGATCTGTTTTTAAAGTATAAGAATTTCTGAATAGGAAGATGTAAATTTATTCCCCAATGAGATCTAGATTAGAAATGTACTACAGTTGGAGGTCTACAGCTACACTGTAATTTCATTTTTATTGAATGCATAGTACAGTACTTTAATGAACATAGAGGATCCCAGTCTCCAACAGATTAGTCTACTGTGTTAACACTACATAATACATTCAGCTTTTTTTAAAAAAAATTGAGTTACATATATTTAAATAATTCTATATTATGTTATCTCTAGAAGAATGAACTACGTTGGGGAAAGAAGGTTTGTATTCAGCTTTAGAATTTTGATTTGGATACTTAGAAACTATAGAAATTAAAAACTAAAAAATGAAGTCATTCTTAATTACGGTCCAGATTCTTCAGTGTTTTAAGCTAGTTCTTTAAATTGCCATTAAGAAAGCTAATTTCAAATGACACAAGACTGGAATTCTCTGGGCAATACAAATAATAACAGGGTAACAAAGTTCCTAGCTCTAATGCATATTGGATACAGTTTTGTTTCTTAAGCTAGTATACCTTTTGTAAGAACTCACATGCCACAGCAGACCAACACATCTTTTTAGTGCACCTCAGAGCTCAACTACTAGATGGAGCAAGATGATTTTGTAGATGATTAGCCACCAAATCCAAAGCCCTCCTAGATCACTATGGCCAGAGCAAAAATTACTAGCCAGGAAGCAATTTTTCCTTATTTTCCTCCCCTTTGTTCTTGCTGTCAGAATGCGATCAATAGTCCAGTGCTGCCATGAACCTGGGCTGGTGAAGTTATGGGTTTTTTGAAGGGTGTCTGTGTTTGCCTACACTACAGGGAGCAAAAAGGCTTAAGAACTTAGGATCCATCGCTTCTTCTATGTTATTTTTATGCTTCGGGCTGCTAAATCCATAAGAGCAACATTGGAAATCTCTTGCCCCATCAAAGAGACTTCTGCCTGCAAAGGGAGACCCACAACATTCATTGGTCCCTTAGCACCTTTTCTTGAAAACTTAGCATGGCTTCCTTTAGCAGTGCCCAAGTGTGTATCCTCTGCTATCCCCACTTTTGCAGAAATTCAGCAGAATGGACAACTCAATTGATGAGTATTTTTCACCTAACATTGTGGCTTCTAAATTTGTACCCTGTGATGCTATTGGATTTCAGCTCTTGGAATCCCTTCCACGGGTCATACAAGATTTTCTTAAACTGTTGTCCAAAAACATCTAGGAATCCAAGTTTGGGAACCACTGATCTAGGAGGTCTGCTTTACGGTCATAGAGAAGATTCCTGTTACCCTTGTGTCTTGAAGAGACAGGTTCTAAGCCTGTATATTCCACACCATCTTTGTACAGTGGTTTGCAGTTCTTACTCATATGTGTTTAAATGTTCATGTATCCTACACCCAGCTAACCATTAGGTGTTACATTCAGTCTGTTATATTAAAACACCAGCAATCTACATCACCCTTTTACTTCGATCCCCACCTCAAGTATGTGTGGAGAGATTTTCAAATGTTCACTGACAAATGCTAGCAACAATATCTTGCCCTTTGTTCTTTCCCTACAACTGAAAAGAATTAAGAGCTCAGTAATAATCAGGAAGAGGAAGTTGCCCGTCTTTGAATCTCAGCTGCTTGAGGGCAGGCAGCTAATCCTCTCCCTTCTCCCAGGAGGGATGTGACAGTGGCTTCAGTGCCCAAGCCTGCTTCATCAGAGGCCATATTTATAGAAAGTGACAACCATGCCCTAGTCCTCCTTCATCAGAGCTCAGGATTGTCCTATATCTGGACTCAGACTCCCCGCCACACGCACAGGAAAGGCAGGATGGCTCTGAGAAACAGACATTAAGGGGAACACTTAAAAGATCTGGGTGGGATGATGTAACATTTGTCAAGGTCTATGTGTTGTTGTTTATTTGAGTTATTTATTACTCTTTTCACATGACAGCAGAATTTTTTTTAAAATTCAATACAATATCACATCTTCCATACTTATCTTCTTTTCTCCCATTCTTAAACCCTTTCCTCCAGGAAAAGCTTAACTATTTATTTTAATAACCATTATATTTCATGTGGAAGATCATTTTAATTGTATCTTCCATTTTCTTGTTCTCCCATTCACATATCCAACTAGTTTCCTACAATTTCTAATCCATACATCTTCATTTATCTCACAATTACATGCAATCCTTATTTCCCATATAAAATAAAAATAATCTAATCAGCTTCATATTGTTTCCACTTGCTTAAATCTCTCTTTTGTGCCTCTTTCCAACCATATGCTATAACTGCCCATGCAGCTTTTAATAACTGCTTTGTTAAACATCTGTCTTTGTCAAGGTCTGATTGTAAATACTAGAATTCTTTTTCAGCTCCCCTTCCATTGCATTAAAAAAGAGTGATATTGCAGCACATCTAACTAAGACATCAAACAATCCCATCCCTTTGTGTTCTTGTGAGTCCATTAATTAATTCCTTCACAGATGAGCATTTGAGAGAGGGACAAGCACTTAATCTTAGTGCCCAGAGGTCTTCTGCTTTTGAATTTTTCTCTCCCTCTGAAATATTCTTGAATAATATTCCCACAATCTAATAAAAACTAAACAAAAAAGGAAAATGGGAGGCACACAATTCCAGAAATCTGCCATGTTTTCCAATATGTTTGAAGGGCCAAAATAAAAGTGGAAATCTAGGAACTACCTGTAGATACTGCACTATATACATTAAAATCGCCAATCTGACACTTATAAAGTAAGAAATTGTGTTGAATCAGAGATATTACATATCTCATAAACTATTGATAATGTGCATTAAGGAGTACAGATATTCACAATTGACCTTAATTGGAATAGGATTAAAATGGAACCAAAAAGAAACAAAAAAAGGTATACTGAAAACAACCCTGTGACAATGCGTTGTAGCAGTATGGCATGATTAGCACTGCTGTTTTCTAAAATATTATGTCTGTCCATTTTGAAGTTCACATTTTCAGTTCAGATTTGTTATATATAATTATTTTCGTATGTGACACTGATATTTGTTCTGTTTCTCATAACATTAAATCAAAAAGGCACATTCACTAAGTTGCCCCCATTTTTGCTATCAGAAATTACAGTAGAGAAAATAAGTAAGAATGGCCCTTTTGTTGTAGAATGTTTGGACCTGAGAGTGACTGATGGTCTTTACACCAGCTGAAAAGGCTTTCGTCTCTAACTTTTAACCCTCCAATTATAATATCCCACACTTACCATCTTCAGTCTCAGGTTCTTTCACCACTAGTTTCTCATTTTCCGATTCCTGATCTTCCTCCTAAAACAAAAGAGGTAAACATAAACAATGAGGATATAAATAATTTTGTTGTCTGGGGCAGAACAAAAAAAATCCTCTCACATTCTCTTCGGTTATTTAGTCATGTGACAGAAAATTCCACATACTGTACATCTCTCCACATCCCTAACCATAAAAATAATAAATTCAATAGTCAATAGTTAGCATGTTGTCCCTTTATGACAATGAAAATCTTCTGATAGAGGTAGCTGCTCCATTCTGTCTAATGACGGAGCTGGCCTTACATAAAACTGCTACCAAGCTATTATTTAGAAAACTTTTTTTCTAAACAAAAGCACAAAAGAATTATAGACATCATATTTCAGAAACAGAATTTAGCTTAGGAAAAGCTTAGGAAAAAGCCTTCCACATAAAATGAGCCTGGAATTCATGTACACTTTCCTCACCAATGCTCTTACAAGCAATAGGAATAGTCAAATACAATTTAAAGCATCATTAATGTATGACAGAATCTCATTTAAAATACCCTCAGGGTATGCCTGCTATTTCATAAAACAAGACAATTGGAAAGACTAAGGTAAGGATTTTTCAAAAGAAATTTGAATTTCTTTGTGAGGGGAGTCCATATATCCCAATATAGAAATGAAATTACTTTTGTTTTGTTTTAATCACTGTTCTTTAATTTGTTTTGTATTCTTTCTTTCTTTCCTGCATTTTTAAAATTTTATTTATTAATTTATCAAACAAAGTGTATAAGCACAGATTCTTCCCTCTTTTTACAACATCTTAAACAGAAGAGTATGTTATATTATATAAATTAAAAAATATAACAATTAAAAAATAAAAAAACATCTTTAAGCATATTTATCATTTTTTTTAAACTTTCCATTGCAACTTATACTAAGTATACCTCTAGGTAAAGGTAAAGGTAGTCTCCTGACATTAAGTCCAGTCATGTCTGACTCTGGGGTGTGGTGCTCATCTCCATTTCTAAGCCGAAGAGCCAGCATTGTCCGTAGACACCTCCAAGGTCATGTGGCCGGCATGACTGCATGGAGCGTCGTTACCTTCCCGCCGGAGCGGTACCTATTAATCTACTCACATTTGCATGTTTTCGAACTGCTAGGTTGGCAGGAGCTAGGGCTGACAGCGGTAGCTCACGCTGCTCCCCGGAATTGAACCTGCGACCTTTCGATCAACAAGCTCAGCAGCTCAGTGCTTTAACCCACTGCGCCACCGGGGGCTCCTGGCGTATACCTCTACCACACACCTTTTATCTACTTATACATGCTTTATTCTTTCCTGCATTTATATACCACTTTTCTCGCCCCTGGGGAGTCTCAAAGCGGTGTACATCAAGTAATGGCAAGATTCAATGCTAAAATATATACAAACCAAAGTATAATTACTAAAACAATAACATAACTATAAATTAAACCATTAAAATAGTATTAAAATAGAACATAAACAGATATTTAAAAAATTAAAACACAGAATTTTATTTGTTATTGTTTTAATTATTTTATGTTATTTTATTTTAAGGAGATCAAACGAGCTTGATTGCCTACCATGTATATTTAATTCTGAAATGGTTTTCATACCCTTGTGCACACACAAAGGCTCCTGACAGAACACTATCTGTTTCTATTCCTGGTGATACTTTCTATGTATGTTAAAGGCAAGGGTTTTGACCTATTTCTATTCTATAATATGTTTTGGAGAAGCCCTTTGGCTCTGAAATTTAGACCCATCCCTGCGACTATAACCTTGCTAATATATATAGCACCTCTGAACATGTACAAAGTTATTTCCCTCATTAATACACACATGCAGTATACTTTACATTTGGAGAGGGTCAGTATTTCTCATAAAATTCCCATAATGCCCTGCATATCCCCTTTGCAGAAGTTAAGACTGCAACCCAAACCGAGCATGCATTCCCTTGACAACATCCTGCAAAAACAGACCAAAAGGGGGAAAATATTGACATAAAAACTAATAGCATTATTTCACAACTGGTTGTCTTTGTTCACTTTCACAATGTCCATATTTCCAACATCAGGGTTCTGAAAGGTTTCCAAATCCCACAACTGGCATTGTTACTTTCCAAGCTCTGCCCAAAATATACGTCGGATATGATTCAGTTCTTGTATCCAACTAGATGACCACAAAAAAACAGCAAGGTGTTCATGAGCCTGTTTTATCAGACTTGACTTATGTTCAGATCTGAGGTTCGTTTCCCACATCTGCACACATCTGCTCCTTGTACATATGGGAGGGACACTCCTATGTGTATACACCCAGATACACACACACACTTACTTTTTCGTTAGTGGTTAGGTGCTGGAATGTGCAACACCACGGCAGCAAGCAGCCACACACATCCTCTCTTTGTGGCTCTGCTGTGTCCCTGGAGAGGAGGGGAACAGCCAGTCAGATCCCAGATGGTGTGTGGGCCTGTCTGCTCTGCCCCAACCTGTCTTATCTCCTAGGGTTGATTCAATGGGACAGGGCCTTTGCAGCTGCTACCATTTTGCTCTGTTTGTAGAGAACAGTGCACATACAGAGGAAGAATCACAGGAGACTGCCAATCTCAATTAGGTAGGCAAAGTCAAGATGGAGATGAGACAGAGGGAGCAAATACTGATGTCAGGGCCATATGTCTCTATCAAGAATTTGGAACACAGAAAAGTAAGGAAAGAGAGAAGTAAGGAAAACAGGAATAATCTCCTTGGGGAAAAAGTCTTGGGAAGTGAAAAGGCTTTTACTAAAACCAGATTTGCTGTCTTAGTACGCCACAGGCCAAATAGGGGTGAATGGTGTCATCAATAAAGAATGTGGGTTATTCATCTGCCCTTTGAAGGATTTTCTGATCCCTGACTCATTCACTAGGCACATGCCCTGAATTACCAACTTCCTACACACACATCTATTTCAGTCTCTGTTCCCAAAATGGAAGCTCCATTCTTCATTCATGTCTTTCCCAACCCATTTTCAGGGTTGCAGGTGGGGTGAGGAGACAAGAAGAGTTGTGATCCAGCCAGCTGGCTTTTCTCATGCATCATTCTGAATAAGTGCCCAAGAAAAAGTGGCTTAGCCCAGCCCTCCCACGCTGAAAGGAATGCACTGGACCAACAAAATGCTGACTCCATATATGGAAGGTTGTTATTCTGAAGCTCTGGCTACAGTAGCATATAGCTGTGTCCAACATTAAACTGACAGGGATTGATCCACATTTACCCCACACAATGTTTTCCAGCTCAATGACATTGGGATGGGAATCATACCACCATTCAGATGTTGAATAAATTCCTAGGATTCCTACTTGGCAAGGCACACGTGAGGAATTTCTGTAAGCTGCAGCCCAGCAACATCTGGAGGACAGCTGGATTCTCACCTGTTTTATGTCTCTATTACTCCTCTTTTTATATGTCTGCTTGTGTGATTTTGTGCTGAGAAAGGGAGAAAAATATAGATAAAACTTTGAAAATTTCATCACAGAATGGTGACTCCTATACAACCCAGTGGAATTTACACTCACTAGTTTATGGGATGTTTTGAACTATAGCCCCCAAAATCTTTTACCATTCCCCCTGCAGGATGGGGCTGATGAATACGATAAATCAAAACATTCATCTGGAACTGCAAATGAGTGGATAATTTGCATTCCACCTGCTTTCTCCTCGCATACAGCAGCTGCTGATAAAATTGTATTCTATCTTATTTTAAATAGGTCTTACTAGTGTCAATAAAAATTTCAAAGGCATAACACAGAACACAGAGTGCTACATTGACAACAATTTTGCTGGAAATAACTCTGTATGGACAGGCTGTATTTTCTCTTTGTAATGTCAAAATGCCTGGGTTGTTCTAAAACGGGAAATAATGTCTTAAGTTCATAGATCTCCATCCTTCCTTTTTTTCCCTCCACCATACCTCACATTAATTTCCACTGTGTCAAAATGATTCTTTCTGCTCCCATTTTGAGTGCCTTCTGATTATAATGCTTTATGAATAAATAACAGCATCCATAAATAAATGCACCATCTGAGGTCAAGTTCTACATTTTTTATGCTGCAAAATATTACACTTCAACTACATGGAAAGGTGGCATTGACAGACCAAAAGTAGGGAAGGCTGGAGGGCAACATGCAACAACTGCAAAACAGATGTGCACATTTTGCCTAATTGACTGATTTTGCAAAACGAGCATTAGTCTACTAGTGTACCTCATGCAATTCTCCCCAAGCAGAATAAAGAAAAAAGCCTTTGGCTCCACTGCTGATGCTGCAGGTTTTAAAACAGAAGCCCCACATGCGTCCCCCATCCCCTTTCTGGTGACATCCCAGGACTTATTTCTTAAAAAAAAAGAAAAAGAAAAGAAAAGATAGAAAACAGATGAGATTGGACAGAAGAAGTAAATACTCAATCAGGTCTTTGTCTATTTACATACAGCTACTGTTTACTAAAAAAGAGACATTTCCCTTAGAGTTGCCATAAATCCGAAACAACTTGAAGGCACATAATAATATATATGTTTTTAAATAATTTACATAAATCATAGAGTTAGAAGACACCACACCGGCCACCCAGTCCATAAATTTTTTGAAAGTGACAGGGCTACCACAAATAACAATTTGTGTATACTTTCATTGGTAGGAAACCACTTACTGGTTTCCTTACTGCTTTCGTACAGAACTTTGAACCAAGTAAACGTTTTCCCTCAGATTAAGTCCCATTGTTTTCAGCTTCGGGATTGCTGTCTTCATCAGTTCAATGCTTGCCAGTTACGTAATTAAACAATTGCATGTATATTTAGCCAGAAATTGTATATCACATTATTATTTAAGTCAGGCTCTGGAACTATGGTGCTAACTTCTGTTAAGTACAAAATAATTTTGATTTAAAAACAAAATTAACATAAGATCCAACTTATTTCTTAGATAAAGGTCCATCTGACTTTGTTATGTCCATCTAATATGTAAAGTACGCTGTTTCTTGACCTTCTCACACTTGCAGGTTTCTGAGAAAAATACTTAACCATTTATTGCTCTTTTGCTTTCCCATGATTTTAAACATGTTCCTCTGTAAAGCTTAGCTGTTAAAAAGTTATGCATGGTACCTCCCCTCCAGTCCTGAAGATTTGTTTTTCCTCACAAGGTAGTACAGGCAGTCCTCAAGTTATGAACAAGATAGGTTCTGTAGGTTTGTTCTTAAATTGAATTAATATGTATGTTGGAACAGGTACATTTTCAAAGTGTAACTCCAGCTATTTTTAAAGCTTTAAGGGGTTAAGACCCCTGTGGTGTTTGTTTTGCTGCCTGTGCCCCTGCTCAGAAGATTTCACCTCACTTGCTATCCCTGTGATAAATTGATTTTGAAAACAATTGGCTTCTTGTGGAAACAAGGAGTGGTGATAAAGCTTCAGCTGAGAAATCTTTTCCCCATGATAACTTTCAGGAGTGAATTTCCCTTCCTAGAGGTAGACTTCTCTCACTTCCTATTGTCTCACTCCTGTTCTTAACTATGAGTTGTTTGTAAGTTGATTTTTTGTAACTCGGGGACTACCCGTAATTATGTGCTCCACATTCATCTTGAACATTTTTGATGCATTGACTTTAGTTCTCTTCATGTCAGCCATAATCCTAAGCAGAACAAAGTAGTTGCCTCAGATGGCAAACACTGGAAGTATATAGCTGTGGTAGCTATGAGTGGGAGTATGTAAAATAGGGGCATTGCCTTCCCAAATATAAAAACCCTACCAATCAAAATGTATTTTTCATCCACTTTCCCAATTTCTAGCACTGAAGGGAATGAGATATTGAAAATTAGTCACACTCAGATCTCTTATATTTACTGTGTTCACAATGTCTTAATAATTTTGTTTACTCCTTTTCTATGTTTGCGAAAACTAAAATGTTAAGCTACAGCAACGGTAGAAAGGAAAATTTAATTTGGGAGCAGAGAATTGTTTGGGGCCATACTTAAATTTCTAAATAGCTGCACTGCTAGGTGCAGAGTAGTGGCAAATGTGTTGGAGGGCAGAATTATTATTATTATTATTATTATTATTATTATTATTATTATTATTATTATTATTATAAACACAACAAGATGAGTCCACAGCAAACAAGATCACTCTGCTGGCTGTTGTATTGGATCACATGTCGGACACTTCCCAAGTGTCTAGGACTGTGTGATGTATCGGCAAATAATGCGTGCAGATCCCAGTAAGGTGGCCTTTTGCAGCTGACAGATGGTAATTTTGTCAGCGCCGATTGTGTTTAAGTGCAGGCCAAGGTCTTTAGGCACGCATCCAGTGTGCCGATCACCACTGGGACCACCTTTAGTGGCTTGTGTCAGAGTCTTTGCAGTTCAGTCTTTAAATCCTCATATCATGTCAGCTTTTCCAATTGTTTCTCTTCAATCCTGCTGTCACCTGAGATTGCAACATCGACAATCCATACTTTGTTTTTTAACACGATCGTGAGGTCAGGAGTATTGTGCTCAAAATCTCTGTCAGTCTGAATTATCATCATCATCATCATCATCATCTTTATATCCCGCCTTTCTCCTCATGGGGACTCAAGGCAGCTAACATCTATCCACACTAGGCAGTTTAAAAAGAGCAATACAAAAACCAATTAAATAGTAACAGCGTGGTGAAAACAGAATTAAAATACATACCCTAAAATTGCCTTTAAATCTCATATCCCCACCACCACCACCACCACCCAAACTATGTTAACTATCCATTTTGGCTCGTGTCCTCTAAGGTTTCACATTCAGGTGCAGTGGACAATGTCTCAGGAAGATTATGCTGCAACTTTATCTGACTTTTGTATGTACAACAGATAGGGGTGGAAATGTCTCCTCCTAGATAAATTGCTACCTTTTGGGGAAGTAACTTCCATGTCCTGCAAATGGTAATCCAAACAGGTAACTTTCCTAAGTTCTGGTATAGGCAGCAAATGTCTTGGGACAGTCATAACGTGCCAGATGTTGTTCCTTTTTCCTCTTGTCAGGCACAGACTTTTGCTCTTATGTCTGGCCTGCAGTTTTCCACCATCATGACTATACCACCAATGTGCAGCTGAGTTTGAGCAGCACATACTAAATATGTCTTATCCTTACTCAGCTTTGCAAAATCTTTCGTAGGACCCCCACCTCCACTGTAAGGAGGTTTGATGGCTGTTCCCATAATGGGCAAAGAAAGAAGACAAAAATTGCTACCAAGTGGGGGAATATGGGTGACCCAGTTGGCAAGGAGCCTGCAAAGGAACAGCCGCCTCAGCACCCCTGAGCTTCTTCTCTCCCAATGTGTGCTGATTGGATTTTGATAGTGACATGGCTACCACAGAAAGCAAGAATGCTCTCTTCAAGAAAAAAGGAAAGGTTCCTGCCTGAAGGAGGAACACTCTGAGAGCATCTGGAGATTTCCTACATGCAAAGGGAGTTTGAACAGCTGCTATACAAGACAAAGATCTCTTGACTGGGGCTTAATGAAGAGGCCTCTTGCCCAGCAGCTGCCTGAGGTACCCAGTCAGCAGGGACTGGGGCTAAAGGGTGTCTAAATCATTTTGCATTCTGTAATTGTGCCAGTCTTATTCCTCAGAGCATTTCTCCCAAACTGTGTTGCTTTGGACCCAAACACTTCCTCACAACAAACTCGCCAGCCTTGCCACACATCTTTATACCTTATAAACCTCTCTTCTGCACAGTACAGTTAAGCCAAGGAATAGATTTTAAAACAAAAAAGGTCCAGTTGTCAAAACAGTAAGACATCCAGTATTCAGCAGTCTCCCTGCTTTAATCCTTAGTCAGCACTGCCTTACAAAACAAAGCTTCTGTCAAACATCATCTATTACGCTTAGCTTTGGAAAAATCACTAGCAAACCCCAATGGGATCAAGGGAGAAAAATGCATTGTGAAATGAGAAAAGAAGTCTGCTTTGGTGTCAGGCCACTGGAGGAGCCGTAGTAAAAGCATTGGACTTTATCCTAAGACATCTCCCATTCAAGTCTTCAATACGCCATGAAACACAGTGTAGAACCTTGAGCCAAGAACTCTCTCTCAATCTGACCTACCTCATAAGGTTGCCAGTGAGGAGAAAGTAGATGGGAAAGGATCCAGGTGTGCTGCATTGAGTTCACAGGAGAGGAAAAGTAGGGATATTTGTTGTTGTGTGTCTTCAAGTCATTTGTGACTTTTGACCACTCTAATTCACAAAATATATAATATTGTCAGTTGAGTGACAGTGATCATTTATCTGACTGTCTGAATGCAGAACATGTCCCCTGCTAGAATTAATCTCTTCCCAGTAACAGTATGGATCTGTGTAGGAGAGAGAAATAAGCTCTTGATAAGAAGACTGTAAAACCCTGACATAATGATTGTTCAAGGAAATGAAATAAAGAAGTTCAAGAAAATGAAATGCTTCATTTGTAATTTTCTAAGGCACACATTGACTTCTGGTAAACAACCAACAGAACATATTTGAAGGAGCCAGGCTGGGTACTGTGTGTAGCCATGCCTCTTTTGGGCAGCACCATTTGCATTGTGAACTGTAGGGTGGGGCAACAATGAAAAGGCTGGGAGTAGATGGAAGCAAAGTACTGAGATAAGGATTTTGAATACTCAGGGTGGCCCACCCAAAACAACCTTTTGTTTCTAAATTTGGAAACATGTAGTCCCCCAAATGGATGCCAGCACCAGAACATCCCTGCTGTAGGGTTTCTCTTTATGCTTAGCCACACTCTTGTCTGAGCTCAGTTTAATCTGTTTGTGATTTCTCCCAGCAAATGTTCTGTAATGAATCACAGAGATATGGCTACAGATCTGCTAAACAGATCTATCTGAGCAACTAACTGCCATTATTGGGGATGACCCATGGCCTTAAGATATTGATAGAGCTTGTAAAAAGCTGCATTTTTGGATTACAATTTCCAGAATTCCCTCAATAAGTTGACACCAGAAGTAACTTTTCCCAACTCTGATTGTTTTAATCCATCTCCTCTTCATTTTATTTCCAGACAGCTTAATCTGAAGTGGTACCCATTACTTTATTTACTGGGGCACCCTAAACAAGCCTACTGGCAATTTTGGTAAACTTTACCGAAGCTGATACACTAAAAATTAAGGACTAACATCAAAGCAGAGTTTCTTGTCAGGTTTCAACTCTTTTGAATGTTCAATGCTTAAAAAGCAAGCTTTGTTCTGCAAGTATTAATATGCGTTCAGAATTTACAATTACATCAGAGAAAGAGCAAAATATTTCCAGAAAACTGAAATTAAATATTGA
The DNA here is from genome assembly GCF_037176765.1 of Anolis sagrei. Taxonomy (NCBI): domain Eukaryota; kingdom Metazoa; phylum Chordata; class Lepidosauria; order Squamata; family Anolidae; genus Anolis; species Anolis sagrei. The sequence continues at coordinate 119,855,105 of NC_090022.1, forward strand.
TTTAATAAAGGGAGAAATAACATTCTTTTTGGTGAAACTTTTGTTTTTACAAGGATCTTTTTATCTGAGGATCTTTTACTTTCTTTTCCCTTTTCATTCAGGTTGGTGATACTATATGAAGGATGCATTAATGTCTCAAAGGAAGGGCATTTCTAGGCGAGAGATCAAGCTCATCCATGTTCGATACTTTCACATATTGGCAAAAAGACGGAAGGAAGTGGTAGAAAGAACATATCCTAGCTTACTAGGAGTACAGTAAGTTAGGAGTTTACAATCTCCTTCTTAAGTCTGACTGTATCCTTTTTAGAGGGCTTTCCTGTGTGCCTTCTACACATAGGAATTCAGTCATTAATTTAGGAATTTTCATAGGACTCAACCCATTCTGGGTTGGACAACACTGTTGGGTTGCAGGTTTGCAGCTTTCAACATTCCTAGCTCATGGGAGATCCTGTCCTAAATCTGAAGAGTCCAGTCTAGAGATATAAACAGCAAGTATTATTAGATGATTCTTGCAGAAGAAAAAAAGCAGAAAGGTGTATCAGCTCTGCCAGAGGCATTGTTGTTATTTATGTAACTGTTGATGATAAAGAATTTCAAATATGAAACTACAATTTCAAGTTTAGAGATCCCAAAAGAAAAATCTCTGTCATCTCTCTGTCCCAGGAAGGAAGAGGGTGTGAAGGGAATGCAAACACCCAGCTCGGAGGAAGGAGAGTTTAAGCGGAAAACCAGAGCTTGGAAAAATAACTCTTGGCTTTAGTGCCAAAGTGTGCAACATGTTGCCATTTATGGTTCTGCTTTCTGACCCAAGCCTGATGCAACAGACTGCAAGAGGAAAGAATAAAGTCTGGAATAAAGGACACATTTCCTGAGCGTGGCTAGAGAGAGATGGTTACATCATGCCCGGTTCCTTCCCTCTGTCACAATCCTGCATCTAAAGTCTTCATCATTATACTGAGGAAGCAGCTGCTAAAACAAACTTTTCCCAGACTCACTGGAATAAGAGATGAAGTATTTTCTTATCTTGCAGTTAGAAGGCATGCAGCTATTAACCATGAACCATAACGGGGTGGGAATGCTTCAGTGGTGACTTACTTGCTAGCATGGGCTGTCCCCTATTTCAAGGTTCAGCAAAACTCTCATGGGGTGAGGCAGCCCACAGATTGCCTGAAGCCCATCCATGGACCCACTGTGGACCACAGGATATGAATCACTAGACCAGAGCTTTCCAAACATTTCATGTTGGTGACACACATTTTAGACATGCATCATTTCACAACACAGTAATTTAGTTTTACTAGCAGACCAGAGGTTAAACCAATCCCTTATAAGAGAGATGAACACATACATAAATTGTAAGTATGAAATTACTGGGGACACAATCTATCTCATGAAAACCTTTCCTTTATATATATATTTAAAACATGTAATTTGTAAGATAATAGCATAAAATTTCAAGATTTTGTCATTTTTTGTTATGTTCACATGACACACCCATACTCTGCAGCTAACACACGAACCTGTGCTGACACATAGTTTGGAAAGCTCTGCCCTAGACCATAGCTTATTTCTCTGACACATAAATCAAGCATTAGTTGTAAAGCTCCTAAGGTTACCAAAGGTTGGGGTCAGTGGGATTGCTGAGCTCTGCAGAGAGGTCACTCTCAGCGGAGCTATGTTCCCATTTATAATTTCAAACAGCAAATAATATCCACACAGATCTTGAAGTCAAAACAACAACCCAGGGGAATGCAGTTCTCTAGGAGCCAGTTGCTTGTAACTGCGTCCAGGTGCCAACATCCCCAGGCAGACAATTAGAGCCAAACCCTTGATACATTATTTATTATCAAGCAGGCAACTACTCTTATTTGCTATTTATTCCCTTTCTATATTTGCCCCAGCCCTGTATGCAGTGATAAAGATAACAAAGTTCCCCCAGTCCCACTCTGCCCCTCTTCCTGGAAGACTTTGCAAGGGACTGCTTTTAACCAAATTAGTTCATTGATAACAGACCTCCCACTGCCAGCCCTGATGATATGCAATGTCATTTTGCTCAGGCATTCAGTAATTATAACAGCACAAGACCAAGAGTCCAAAACAAATGATTTTATACTTCCTTTTCATTGGTACAATGCAATCTGGGGTACATCATGTTGATTTCTTTCACTTTTACTACTTGCAAAAAGACAGCATGCTCCTCCTAGTTTCCAAGGATATAAATATCCAGTTTTCCCAATAGAACCATATATACTCGAGTATAAGCCGACTCGAATCTAAGCCATATAAACTACTTTTACCATAAAAAACTGGGAAAACGTGTTGACCTGAATATAAGCCGAGGGTGGAAAATGCAGCAGCTACTAGTAATTTTCAGAATAAAAAACAGATACCAATAAAATTACATTGAGGCATCAGTAAGTTAAATGTTTTTGTAATTTATGACAAGACTGTCCAACTCTGATTAAACCAATATTATAACCTTCTTCAATGTAAATGTGCTTACGTATCCTTCCAATATTAATAAAGAGAGTAAAATAATAAATGTAATAAAATAATAATAGTGTAAAATTATGTAAATGCAATAACAGTAGAGTGAAATAATAAATGTAATAATGATAATAATAGTAAAATAATAATTGTATTAAAATATTAATAATACAGTAAAATAATAAATGTAATAACAATAATAACAGAGAAAAATAACATATAACCTTGACTCGAATATAAGCTTAGGGGGGCTTCTTCAGTATAGGCTAAAAAACTCAAGTATATACGGAATTTTTTTTTCAATATGGCAAAGACCAGCACCAGATTTGTGCCCATTGGCTACAACATTTTATTTCCTTGAAACTCATCAGGAACCTGCAGTTAATAGCTTGGGATCTAGCATCACTTTTATTTATTTATTTATTTATCAATTTTATATTCCGCCACTCCCCAAAAGCTCGGAGCAGTTTACAATATACATATGTGATACATTACATTTAAAATCAAAGAAAAATTTCAATCAGCAAGATTCAAATGCCAGCCTAAATAAATAAGTTTTACAAGCTCTACGAAAAGATAGTAAGTCTCGGAGAGCTCGTGTTTCTGCTGGCAAGGCATTCCACAGGTAAGGAGCCACCACCGTGAATGCTCTAGGAAAGTGCTTTGAGTAGCACTTTCCTACACAATCGACTTTTCAATGTTTCAAGGTGGTAATTACAGTGATTTTTATTCCAGCAACTCAACAGCAAAGAAACCTGAATAATAAAATCTCCCAGACTTACAGTCAAATAATGCATATTCCATAAGGAGGGATCTGTCATTTTCCTTCACAGATCTGATGTGAGAGCAAGTTGCAGCTCCATTCAAATTGGATAGCAAGAAATGTAACACATGCTAGAGCCAAATGGTAAGGGAAAAGATAAATGTCCTGTATGAGTGATGTGAGTATCCGCCTCCATGGTGTCCCCAGTAGGAAGGCATAAAGTTCATGGGATAATGGTTAATGGTGAAGGAATGTGGATATACAAAACATCTGAATTTCTGCTGTCAAGCAACCTTGGGAATCATTTAGCTTTTCAGGTGCTGTTGCACTGCCAGTTCTAGCAGCCTTACTTAGTATAGAGAACTATGAGGAATACTAGGAGTTGTAAGCCATCCACATCTGGAGGGCATGTGATTCTCCATCACTGCTCTAAAGGTTTGGCTCATTCTGCCAAAATGGCTTCCTACTTGGGCAATACACGTAGGAAGACACTGCTTGTGCTTCTCATTAATGTCACATACTAGACAAAAAGGGAAATTAAACACTTTATTATATACACATGCAAGACAGGTTTGCCGAGTTCCTGACCCCTAAAATAGAACTGACGGTGGCCTATTAAGACCCCTCTAATTGGTCTCCCTCACAGCAGGTGGCATCTGTCCCAGCAGCTCTAACAAAAGAAAGTCATTACATGAACTTGTACACATACACTGAGTTCAAAACCATAATTTGGGCTGGTGTCCTTGCCTTCAGTGGAAGATTTCAGTGTGGGTAAGTGTTTATTTCTCAATCATCCTTCAGAGATATTCAAGAACCATAAAAAGCAACTCTGTACGAGAAATTAAAGAGAAAGAAATAAGTGGGTAAGTTTCCATCAGGGGCTATCAATAGTCACAACAGTGACAGTTCTGTAGTGTCAGCTTTTCTTCTTATGAAAAAACCCTGTCAATTTAAGACACTAAAATGGGTTGTTTAAATGTGAGTTCTCTATATACTGCTAGTAGTCAACAAGCTTAAACTGGAGCCTATATAAATGAACTGGACTGTAATTGAATATGGATTCAATACCTACACAGTTTTTAACTGAACTATTACTCTCAGTTCATTTATTTGATATTCTCATTATTCTTTCCTCTCTCCTCTCTTCTAAAAGAGCTGATCAATGCAAAGCTTTATGTCAAAGAATAATCTCAATACCTACTCCTGACTAGAATACAAGATGAGGGATCTTCCCCTTTATATACAGTTCAGTGTGTCTATTGTATTCTGAAAGACGTTTAGGAACAACCTCCCTTCCCATAGCAAGGGCATTCTGGCTTTCAATTAGGAAATATATGGCAGCTATATTACCCACACCCACCCCACCCACTCCTCAAAAAACCTCCTACAGAGCAGCTGGCTTAACATCCATCCTCTCCCTGTTAATCAGGATATTGTATGCCTGAAAAGCAAGGCGTGAGTTAGGAGGCAGCTGACTCTGCAAGGGGAAGTGTCAGTTTACTGGCTGAATAAGACCACTGTTGTTTGGCACAATCCATTTTCCACATGGCTGTGCCTGTCAGAGGTGGCCCCTGCTCTGAGGAACTAAGAGTGCCGCACTGTGATTTTCACATCTTTGCTTCTTTGCTACAGCCACCATCTTCCAAAATTCCCGTTAAAATATTAACCCCAAAGAGTAAGTTAGGAAAAGTCTTCAAGAACCAATTCTTCATTTACCTATACATATGTAACTTGATAAACAATGTCTCCAGTGAAATATACACAACTTGGAAAAGGTGTATTGCTTTTGGACCACAGGCTGAGAGAATGTAACTTGCCCAAAGTCAACCAGCAGGCTTACACAGCTTCTGTGAGAAATGTGCCAGTCTAATGTATAAGTGAAAATTATTTAATATCCTTGACATCATACAAAACATAAAGCACATCTACATATGAGGCTGGTATCTTTTTGTGGGGGAATCCACATGCAAATTCCCAACTATCAATTTATTTAACATCAAATCATTTGAAATAATAGAAAACAATCAAGGCTGCAATCTGCATTTTGTGTAGATCAGGGCCAGGATGAAGATCCCTTGGCCCTCCAGATTATTTGGACTACAATTTCCATAATCCTTTGGGATTAGCCATTCCTGCTGGGATGTTAGAATACCATAACACCAAGAAAATCAAAGATTGTGCAGATGTGTTTTCATCAAGCAGTCTGCCCGTCTCTGTTTCTAAGGGAAACAATTAGCAATTTTCATCCCAAAATAAGAAATTATGAATTTCAGCTGCTGACTGGGAACAGGAAGTCATTTGTGCACATGCCTTTGCAAATTAGGAAGAGATATGAAGTTCTCACCTTAATAATCATGCAACAAGGAGTGAGGTTACAGCAGCATTTTAGGTCACCAGATGGTAAGCTAAATGCTCACACACAAGGCACTCATAACAACTAGACTAGAGTGCCTGGGAAGCTGTATGTTTTCCTTCTGGCTCAGCTGCTCATTTAGCATGCAATGCTTTTTACTTTATTACTACCAGCCCACACTATAACCTTAGGTTAGTAATCTGCAAATGGGAACAACGGTATTAAAGCTTCATTGACTGTAGAACAAAGTATGCTGTGGTTTTAGGGTAAAGTGATTAAGTAGGAGTTTTGTATAGCTGGCAGGATTCATTTCCACACATAAAAAGGTAGGGACAACATACTTCTGTGGTGCAAATAAGGCTTACTCCTATGCTGCAAGTGATTATTATAAGAGCAAGAAATGCCACCTAAAGACATTCCATTGCATGAGGCAAACAAGGTAGTGCCGCAATGTCTCATTTACAGAAAATGACTACAGAAGCTGAATCTTACTACAAGACTGGTGATGGGACACAATCCATTCACTGCAATGGAAGCAAGAGGCAAGCTTAGTAGATGTACGTATACAGTTCTTTGTCCTCTGATATCTTGCCACTGCTTAGGCCTCACTGTGGCCAATGGTAGATTTCCCTTTCTAATATCAGTAAATAGGAGAGTTCACAAACCTTGTTTTAAATCCACATTTATGTACCCTAAATAAAGAATCATCTCTAAAATAATTGGGTGTGTGTTTTTGTGTGAGTGTGTGTGTGTTTTAAGTGCAGGGTTCTCCAGGTCTGGAATATGAATGGCTATAAAGGCTGGTATGTGCTCCCATCCTCTTTCAACAGCCAAAGTAAGACACATAGCAGGCAAAGGAGGGCTCTTAAGAAACACAGCTTTAGTATTGCTAGTCTCTGGATATGGTCACTTTCTTTCTTATTTGAATTATCATACCCCTTTAAATGGGTACCAAATCCTTTTAAAATAGATTCAATATCAAGGCTTTACAGCTTTGAGAAGCATAAACCCACTTTTTGATTTATCTCACAGTGCTTCCTAGTCACGAGACACTGTTGGTTACATCTATACCAGTCACAAGGAATTTCGGGAGTAGCATAACACTCCTGATACTATAAAGCAAGGCCTATTCAGCAAACAAGAACTGGTATCTTTTAACAGTTTATCAAAGACTAAAGTGCTGAAGGAAATTATATGACCTAGAGATCATGCCTGCAGATTATAGTTTTTTTCCCCTTCTTCTACCAGATCCCTATGGCCGATCAGCAAATTTACCACCCTTTGAAGAGACTGCACCATCTCTGAAGAAAGAAGTCTTCTCTTTTGCATCCCTCCTGTTAACAAACAGCAAGCTTGCTAGATGCAGGAGAGAAGTACTCATGTATTCACTAAAATCTGATGAAAAATATTAAACAACTTCAAGAACAGGTTCATCCCACCACAAATGGTGTTCTAAACCATAAAGAGAAGGGCAAACAGCTACAATATTTATTTTGTATTAGTTTGACCAGAGCTCAGATAAGAGAAATGTGTTTTTTTTATGCCATACATTCTACACTAAGGCAGCTTAGCAGCATTATTCTGTGTACATCATCTTTGTAGCAGATTAAACAGGGAGGAATTTTGTTGTGGCTTCAGGAGAGCATCCTTTAAGTAATCGGAAAATGTAAAATTAGAAAGTAAATTGAAATGCTAGGCCTCATATTACTCGGATCTATTTATTGTTTGTCCATGAACAGTCAGCAAAGTTGCTAGTTTCTGGCATAAGACTTCCACACACACATCCATTGTCTATTGTTTCAGCAGAAGACAACATGCATGATTTGTCTACCTTCTTTCCTTTCACTGTCTGTTGTGATTGAACACTCATACTAAGGACAGGAAAAAGTGCAGTACTTCCCTAAATGGTCAAAAAATTCTGGGTCTCTCTCTCTCTCTCTATATATATATATATATATGGTCAATCACTCTTTCAAAAAGTCCTCAAATTTATAGAGGCTGAACTACAATGCTTGCTGTATTATATTTCTGAGTGAGGAAAACAATTCAAGGAACGAGAATGTTGTGCACACCCATCATTTTATGACTGCTGAAACATGGAAGGGTGATTGCATGGGTGAATGACCTATCAAAGCTGAAACAATATAGTAATTTTGTAGCAAGACTTCTTCTTCTTGTACATTCAGTGTACATTCAACTCTTTCTGGTCACTTGTTTTCAATACAATATCGAGGCATTCTCCTTTTTGTGCACTGATTTTGTTACTTTATATTATGTACAAAAATGTTGCTAAATACACTATTGATGATAAAGTCATCAAGTGATCATTGTGTATGCCCAGGCCAACCCTTAACTGTTTGTCTGTGAAGATGGGATAGGCTAAATTTTATGGGAAAACAGCTTGTGAATGTCAATAAACTATAGAAACAACAACAATTCCTCTGCCTCCTTCTATTTATTTGCACCCTGCTTTTCTCACTGCATTGAAACTCAAAGCAGTCTTTATAATAAATATTTTAAATGAGAAGTTAGCATGTGCATACAAACCATGCATTTCATGATGCATTCCAGTTTTTGGGAACATGGAAACAACTTTATACTCTGTCATAGACCACCGGCCTATCTAATCTAGTTTTGTTGATAAACTGTCAGTGTCTCACCATCATTTCAGGCAGAATTGTGTTCTGATTCTACCAGATATTTTAATGATTGAACTCAAGACCTTCTGGATGCAAATCATTTGCTCATCACTTTTTTCTGCCATTCTGCATTCAGTGATGAAATTAAACAGACTTTCTTGTCTCCTGCAATAAACCCCTGGGGTTTCTGCAGAACTGACAGCTGAGCTCACAGTGTCTAAAAATCACAAGCACTGGGTATTTCCTTGATGAGATATTATAAATCATGTCTGACACAGATTAAAAAGGAGCCATGAGGCATGCAATATCATTATGCTCAGGACACCCAAATCTTTCTCCAGGCCCTTCCTTGGCCTTCAGAAATAGTCAAATGGTCACTTCCCTAACTAAACAGACATCTGGATAACAGTAGCCCAGCCTCCTCTCCAAATCTTCATGATTAAGAGGCCAACTATTCTGGATTTTCTTCTCTAATTTCCAACCTCCCACTACAACTAAGAACAGAATATTTTTAAAACAGGCATTTTCTTGCTTACTGTACATATTCATATATAAATCTAGAAATTTTAGTCCTGCAAGATCATAAAACAAGCACTGACACACCCCACAAATACTTTCTGCCATGGTGCTACTTGCAGCCTTTTCAAGTGCCTGGATGGGGAAATTGTGACAGTAACTGCCCCTGAGGTTCTTCTGCCACTTTACCCTTGCTGCAAAATGACCATCAGAACTTATCTGTTGGTCATGTCAAAATACATAATTCACACCCCAAAACCTGCAATTGACTTATACACGAGATTAGCTTATACAAGGCAATATATTGCGATTCTTTTTTCCATTTCTTCTTTTTGACAGGTATTTGGTTTTGATGAAACAAATGAAATAGTAAAACTGCATTCCCCTTCTGGGAGTAAAATAAATCAAGTCAACCATTAAAAGCTAATCTAAGCATCTGCACTGAAATTCCTTTCCCTCAAACGAAGCTGACTCAAGCCATTCTGGTGTAGATATACATCATAATTCTGTTCGTGGCTTCTCAGTAGTAAGTTTCATCAAACTGAATAGAGGGGCTTACAACCATGAAAATGATTATAAAACTGCAGCTGAAGTATCTTTTTGAATTCTACATTTTTGGCGGGCCATTATACAATGATTTCAAACAAAGACTTTAACAAATAACCAAGAAAATGGCTGTACAAATCAAATAAAGCAATGACATGTACCAATTTGCTACCCAATCAAATAAATGAACAGAATCCACAGGCTCAAATAACATGGAATAACTCCACAATGAAAGTGGAAGGAATCAATAGAAAAAAGGAGACATACCTCAGTGGTAATGTATGGCTTTGGTTCAAACTATCTGAAATATGATATCTTCTTATACAAACCAGTCGGAGTTGTAGGACAGAACAGCACAATTCTGCAAGAAAGTATCTGTCCTAAGCTTTGGTGAAAAGACCATTCCTGAAAATCCTGGGTTGCTGCGGCCATCCAAGATGACAGTACTAGGTTAAATGGACTAATACTCTGATCTTTTGATATAAATCAGTCTTGTGTTCCAAACACAGGAAACCTCCTCCTGGAGATGCAACGCACATCCCATGATCAGATAATTAAAAGTCTGAATACAACCATTCAAATGCTGGCCAGTTTTACTTAGGCTTTAACCCTGTAGTTGGAGCAGTCTGATACTAGACAGAACTGTAAGAAGTGTCACAGACCAGGTTTTCAAAGTTCTACAGGATGGGAGGATGCCAGGAAGCAGCACATCTTTATATTGCCATGACTGCCACCCAACACGAATTCTGTGGACATCAATGCCGACTAAACAAACAGTTTGCTCAGAAAAGCCTTGGCACACGCCTGGTCCAGCATGCACTGTGCCAGTCAAGCCTAGTTCTTTTACGAACTTATTCAGAAAGGGGGGGGGGGTTACCGTGGATACCAATCAAACACAGTCTCCTCCTGTAACCAACCAAAATAAACTCTGAAAAGCAAATAGTCTAAATGGGACCATTCTTCTTACAAACAATGCATGGCAAGTGGCAGCAAAGTAATAAATCTCAACATTCTGGCACTTCTTTGAAGATCCAATGGGGTGGGACAAAATGAGATCAGGAGACTGTGGTATGGAGCTGATCTCGGCTTTCCAAGGCTAAACTGGGTTTTGCTTAAAGGTGGAGATCGTAGCAGGTGGCCTACAAAATCCAGCCTACAAAATCATCTATTCCTCAGAAATTGTTTTCTTTAAAAGGGCAATGTATGTAGTGACTATGAAGTTTCAAACGATGTAAACATCTGCCAAGCCCTTGAAGGTTACTATCCAAACAGGTACACTTAAGTGGATAAACATTTTACCATATTATAAGGGCAAAGATCTATGGATTCTGGGACATGCAGTCCCCCAAAATTAAACATTTCCAAACTCCAGCAATGCCTCCAACCTTTAACAACAGCCTTCTCACACTAGAGCTTAAAGAATAGGCAGAGTATGCATTTCCCATTTGAAACCCTGTGGCTGCCTCCTCCTGCAGAATTCTGGGTTTTGTAGCTTAGTGAAACTCAGGACCTCTCTGGCTGAACATTTTAAAGGTTCCTCTCCTAAACCTACAAGCCCCAGAATTCTGCAGGAGACAACTTCAACATAAGGAGCCCCGGTGGCGCAGTGGGTTAAAGCCTGTGCCAGCAGGACTGAAGACCGACAGGTCACAGGTTCGAATCCGGGGAGAGGCGGATGAGCTCCCTCTATCAGCTCCAGTTCCTCATGCGGGGACATGAGAGAAGCCTCCCACAAGGATGATAAAACATCAAAATCATCCGGGCGTCTCCTGGGCAACGTCCTTGCAGACAGCCAATTCTCTCACAACAGGATGCTCCTGACACGACAAAAAAACAAAAAACAAAAAACCTTCAACATAAAACAGTGTTAACTCAAAGTGTGCCTCTCCCTTGCAGCTCTCTGCCTTAGTCCCAGCATTCATTTGGCAGCAGTTCCCTGCTCTCATTGGTCTGTCCTTGAAGACTGCCCAAAAGCACAGCTGAGTACAGAGTGTAGCTGCTTCTCTTTCGACAGGCAATGGACCTAAAAGATCACAGAATATCCGGTCCTTTCCTCATAGCTGCACTGTGTGCTCCTGCTTGCTTCTGGAAGGTTGGACTTAGTGATCCTGATGGGAAAATATTCCTTATATAGGAGCCCCACCCTACTGACTTCCTTATCAGAGGAAAGCCTGTTTCTAGCAGCTCATGGTGGAGCTTCTCAGGTGTGTTTTGTCTAGGATGTGAATGCAAAGGTGGAAGGCCTTCTGCAAAGGACATCTAGCAAGCCACTTCCTTGCTGAGTTTTAGGAAGCTGGCAAAATCTGTGAATTCTATGAAAGACTGGTGATTGAGGCTGCTCCTAATTTGAATTATAGTAGTGATCTACATTTTGTAGTGCAATCTGATTCTTGTCAGTTCAGTCCCCTGCTCCTATGTAGGCATGGTTGCAGCCATATATTTTAAAATTTTGGAGAAATGATCTGATGTTATGGTGGTTGTTCCTGTGTTTGTGCATTGACCGAGAAAGCATATGGCTGCAAGAATGTGACTAGGGAGAGTTGTCACTGACTTTCCAGGTCTCTGCCAGGAATGGCCATGAAATAACCATAGCAGCATGCTGTGGTGCTTGAAAGCTGCTTTTCAAGGATACCATTAAGTTTCAGAAACACACATAGCATCCCATCAATGCATGGTAATAGATAGGGTACAGGACAATGGACCTGAAATGAAATGAGAGAAAGAGCACTGGAGACAAGCACAATGCACAAAGTCGTGTACACTGAAGATCACTGGAACTGGTTAGACTAGCTATTTTTGACAGTAGGGAGAGGTGAAAACTGGGACTCTCGGGAATCCCAGTTCTGTGCCAAATTTAATTTCACATGACAGACTTGTTCATGTCACACACCCCTCCAACATTCCAAAGATAAAAACCTGGACCAATACGCTTGCCACAGTACAAGGTGTGGTGGTTCTCTCCAAGCAGCTATTAAACTGTTGCTGTTTCTACTGGTAACCTGTGTCTGCTGTCTTCATCTTCTTGTCCTTCCCCCCCCCCCCCCCAAGGACTAGATGGGGAACTAGGCTGGAGCAATTGAGCCACCAGCTCAGCTGATTTCCCCTCAACAGAGGATAAGGCACTCTTATTTGGCATAGTCAAGTGAAAGTATGGTTCTTGGATGGTCAAGTGGAGGATGCACTTGAAGGGAAAAGGTGAAGGGAACAACTTGTCCCTATATCTGGCCTAGCTGAGCCTTCGTGAACCATGCAGAGCAGTGTAGCAGCCTTGTTCGGTGGATGAAACAGCAGTGGCAAAGAGGAAGAGGAGGCCAGGAACTTGACCTCCACTCAGCCTAGCCAAGTTTTCACAGACCCTACCAAGCAGAGTATATAGGACATGTTAAAAGCACATGAATAAATGTGAAGGCAGATAATTAAGCTTGCCCTCCTCACCTAAAGTGGGAGAGTTGCACATCATGGAATCTCTGAATTCCTGAGCCAAGAGTGGGCAACTGTGGACCTTGCAGGCATTTTTGGCCTGCAATTCCCATCTACCCTAGACAGCACTGCCAAAGCTAAGGGGGTTATGAGAACTGCAGTACAAAAACTTCAAGAGCAACCAGTCTGGCTACTCTTGCCTTAAACTATTTAAACACAATCCATTGCATTCAACAAACCCATTTTATCTTATTCTAATAATTATATAAAACATGACATTTGGGGCTCTAAAAACCATTAGAGGTTTCTCATACTCTGGGCCTCTTAGCTTGCAAACAAATCTAGCATTGGCCTTGCCTGTGAAGTAAAGTTTACCAGACAGTACACGAAGAGACAAGAGACATTTGTCTGCAACACAATATGGCAACATTCCATGGATATCTTCTGACATAGACAATAAACAGGCAATAAAATGAGGTAATCTTCCATAGAGAGCCAGGGCTAAATGTGGCTATAGTAAGGCACCTTTAGACAGCATTAGATAAACTGAGGCTGGTATGACATAGGAAAGAAAAGGACGTCAACCAGCCACCCTTGCCACAGAGAAAGAAAGGCCATTCTTTTTCACCCAGGAAACTCATGCCAGAAGAATAGTAATGCTTCAACAGAGCATACTGTCAGAATCACAGTTTGCTAAGGTCAGCTCTCATGTAAGTTTCCTGCCACAAAAGCCCGCTAATGTCCTGCACCCCAGCTTGCAAGGAAGGGGTACTGAAAAGCCCATCTGGCTCACAGTGGCCACAACAGCAAGGGATCTATCTCTTGATGAGCACGGCTGCTTACAGCAAGTTCTTTGCCATGCCAATGTTTCCCCTGGGAAATTACAGAAAGGTGCCTGAAGGCAAAGGCAGAAAGCTAGAGGAATGTGTGTGGGGTGTGTGTGTGTGTGTGTGGGGAGTAACCACCAGCTCCAAGGACAAATTAGGAAAGAAATGAACAATGAAGATCCTCCCACACAGGCTATGGAGGTCTGTTTAAAGATAAACTAACTTCCATTTACCTCACAAAGCAAAGGTGGTGTTTCTCTTGGGGAAATATAAGAAGCACACGAAGCAGAAACAACAAAAAAGTAGCATAAATGCAGTACTCAATTGAGAAGCCCAAAGCAAAACTGAAGTTATGGGAAAACTTTGGCGTTCAAAAAAAACCTCGGGAACATAAGGGAATAAACATGTTTCATTTCCTACACTACATGTTTTTCCACAATATTGATATTTCTGACTATTCTGAAAATAAATCATAAAGCAAACAGTGACAAATAATTTGCTTTTATCTAGCACTTTTGCAAATTCAATTTCAAATACATTATCTCAGTAACGATTACAACATGGATGAGCAATTAGTGATCCTCCAGATATATTTTGTCTGCAACTTCCATTATCCCTACAGCACAGACAGTAATAAAGAATTATGGGACCTGTAATCCAACAATATCCAGAAGGCTACTAGATTACTCATTGTTGTCTTACTTTATTGCAAGTCAACATGACCTATTATCCCTCTGTTGCGGAAGGGAAGTTAGGAAGCAACAGATGTATATGAAGCAGCAGTGAACACAGAAGCCAGATAAAATAGTGACCTCAATGGGATTAGATCATCTTAAAGTATCCTGGCTTGGCTCCTAACCAAGCCTTATTATATCTTCATTAACAGCAGACTGAAGTGGCTGCATTTGGGGGCTGATTTTGGATGCCCATGGAAGGGCAGCAAATTGCTAGCTATTTTGTTATTGTTGTTTTTAAGCTAGGGAGAGGGCAGAGGCACTTGTGAGATTTTCAGCCCATACATAAATGGGTAGGTTTGAGCACCACACACCCAACAGGACATAATTTGCTTCTCTGCTCAGGCTTCACATGTCTACATTCAACCCTAGTAGACTTGTGTATATGTAAATATGCCATAGCAGCCAAATGCTTACCCAATTTTTAATTGTGCTATGTTAGATGTTTAATTGTTGACCATGTTTTTAAATGTACTTATTTAGTAATTAATTGTTCTATGTTTTTATTTTGATGTTTAATTTCATTTGACTAGTACAATGCTATTACTCTGTATTATGTTTATTGTTGTAATGTTTTGGTATATGCAGGGCATTAAATATTTGCCTTTGTATGTGTAAACCGTCCTGAGTCCCCTGGGGAAGATAGGGCAGTCAAAAAAAAAAAAAAAGATGATGATGATGATGGTCATGGTGATAATGATGATTATTATTAGTAGTATTAGCAGTAGTTAAGTTTTTTATCCCAGAGCCTGGAAAGGTTGGTTTTTTTGGATTCCGTTTACCAGTTCCCCAGTCAGCATAAGCAGTGTCTCCTCATCAAACTTAAGGAGCATTTCTTAGCAGCACCCAGAGGAGTTGGTGTGTTGTGTTGTACCAAAATGAACACAGCATTTTGTGTCACTGAGAAATTAACATATTCTGATTCGAAGGATGCCAACGCCTTAAATCAAGAAACAGATTCCTACAGAGATACTCGCAGGAACACCTCAGCAAACGAGAGTCCAAAAGTGGCAGGCTAAAACCTGGAACCTCAATCAGTGGCTGATACCAGATGAGAGACTCCCTCCTGGACACACAGAAGACTGGAAAACTTGGAAGGCACTGAACAGACTGTGCTCTGACAGCACAAGATGCAGAGCCAACCTTAAGAAATGGGGTCGCAAAGTGGAGTCCACAACATACGAGTATGGAGAAGAGCAAACCACAGACCACAAATTACAATGTGGTCTGAGCCCTGCCACATGCACAGTGGAGGACCTTCTTATAGCAACACCAGAGGCACTCCAAGTAGCCAGCTACTGGGCAAAGGACATTTAGTATAATGCCAGGTTTTTAAACTTTGTTTGTGTTTTTAAATACATTACAACTGTGCCCTCAATTTGATTCTGAGACGATAAATAAATACTGTAAGGACAAGAAAATGTATGGGAGACAGAATGGAATAAAGGTTCTTAGAAAAACAATGACTGGCTGGATGGCTGACAAACTGAACTAAACTACTACATGGAACAGAACTTCAGAATATACCTGGAGATGAGAATATGGTTGTAGTGCAAGTTGTTCCAGTGTGCCTTCCCAGAATATGGAAACTCCTAGCATTAAGTCCCAACACACTTTATCAGAGATCCAGGATATCTGCATGCCCATCCCCCTCCAAACACTCTACCTGGTCATGCCCAGCACTTTTAATTTTAATTATTACATTTGGCCCTGCCATTGATTTTAACTGCGTCATTGTGTGTGGTTAAATGTTATTGCTTTGGTTTTGAGTCATTTTGTTGTTTGTTGTTGCTGTTGTTTTTACTATTGTATTTGGGCTCGGCCTCTTGTAAGCCGCACCGAGTCCTTCGGGAGATGGTAGCGGGGTACAAATAAAGGTTTATTATTATTATTATTATTATTATTATTATTATCTCCAAAAAAAACCGTAAGAAAATAAAAGCAATAATAAAAAAGATGCCTCAGAGCAAGTACAGAAGGCATTTCCTTTACTATAGTACCAACACCCAGCAGCCATTCGTCTGAAAATGGGAAAAGGCCTTCACAGCTATGGAGTGTAATCTCACAAGTTCCAACAAACTTCATTTTACAAATTAAGTATCTAAGCACAACATGTTCTCAGAGCAGAGTCAGAATTTCCTAGATTTATGCTGTGACCCATACCAACTGATTCTTGCAGATAAAGAGCCTATGCAATAGATAATTTTGCTCCTCATTCAAAAAAGAAATTTAACAAAAAATCTAATCTAACCACTTTGGAGAGAAGAAGTAGGAAAGGAAGGGAATTTAAAAAGAAAGAAAAAGAGGTGTGGGAGGATTTTTTTGTATTTAGAAACATCTTTCAGGCAAGTCTAGAGTGGAGACAGATAAATGTTATCTCTGCAGTTTTTTAGTCCAGACAAGCAAAATTTTAACTTGCTGTCAAGAAGTAAGAGGCAGCGAAGAACCAGTGTGTTGGCAGGAGTGACAGACGGGCAATATGTCTTGTTTTTGCCCTTAGGATTGCTCACTTATTTTCAATCGGAAAAAATCCTAAGCTGCCTATGCCACTGCCTCCTGCTCAGCTGTATACCTCAGGCATATTTCTGTGGAAATAGGCGACACCACAATGTCTCTCATGACTCCTGGAAACCATAAGACTGCAGCAGGAGGTACCATTTGTCATTAGGGAAGAAGGGGCCATTTAAAAGGGTTTCATCCGTGCACCACGCGGCATCACAGAAAACCTCAAACCCAGATTTTGGTTCTTTGGGAATTTAGGTCAAAAATGTCAGCATAAGCCAAACTTATCAATAGCTGTACTTCACAGAAATTCTATAGAGTCCTGGCAATAGAGAACATTATCAACATAATTGAGCATAACTTTTCATTGGCAATCTGAACATCTCCTTTCTGGATTGATATCCGTGAACGCCTGGGTGAATAGGACAACCCCACCCACTTCAAATCCTAGTTTATAGCAGCCACCGCCTGCCCCTTCGGAAGCAACTAGTGGATTTCCTGAGTTGATTACAAGGAGAGTCTCCATAGGGAGATGGGGTGGGATATAAATACAGTTTGACTGATGACTGATTGAGAGGAGGCGGGGAGAGAAGAAGACGATGAACAAGTGGAGGGAAGAAGGAAGAAAAAGATGAGCAGGAGGAGGAGGAAGGAAAAGATAAAGAGGAGGTGGGAGAAGAGGAAGAAAAGGTGGAGAAGGAAGAAAAAAAAGAGGAAGAAGGAGGAGAAAGAAGACAAGGAGACAATGAAGAAATGGAGACAGCAGAAGAAGAAGGGGATGGGAGTGGAGAGAAGAAGAAAAGGAGGAGGGTGTGTTTTAGAAGGCTTTCATGGCCAGAATCGCTGGGTTCCTGTGAGTTTTCTGGGTTGTATCACCATATTCCAAAAGCATTATCTCCTGACATTTCACCCACATCTATGACAGGCATCCTCAAAGGTTGTGAGGTTTGTTGGAAACTGGGCAAGTGGGATTTATGTATAGGTGGAATAATGTCCAGGGTGGGAGAAAGAACTCTTGTCTTGAGGTGAGTTTGAATACTGGCTACCAGTATTAAGGGCCCCCTGGTAGCGCAGCAGGTTAAACCATTGAGCTGCTAATCTTGCTGACTGAAAGGTTGACGGTTTGAATCTGGGGAGCAGGGTGAACTCCCACTGTTAGCTCCAGCTTATGCAAAGCTAGCAGGACGAAAACATCCAAGTGTGAGTAGATCAATAGGTATCGCAGAGGTGGGAAGGTAACAGCGCTCCATGTAGTCGTGCCAGTGGCCAACTGAACTTGGAGGTGTCTACGGAAAACACCATCTCTTTGGCTCACAAATGGAGATGAGCACCACCCCCCACACTCATACATGACTAGAGTCCATGTCAGGGGAAACCTTTACATTTACCTTACCAGTATTTAAAAACTCTAAAATCAGTAAATAAAGTGCAACACTCAAAAAGCAGGGGAATTCCAGAAAAGAATCAATCATGGCCAGCTAACACTTCTCCAAACAACGGAACCCCCAGTGGCGCAATGGGTTAACCCTTGTGCAGTCAGGACTGAAGACCAACAGGTTGCGGGTTCGAATCCGGGGAGAATGTGGTTGAGCTCCCTGTGTCAGCTCCAGCTCTGAGTCCCCTTCGGGGTGAGAAGGGCGGAATATAAGTGTTTTAAATAAATAAATAAATAAATAAATAATGTGGGGATATGAGAGAAGCCTCCCAGAAGGATGGTAAAAACATCAAAACATCTGTCCGTGCCTTGGGCAATGTCCTTGTAGACGGCCAATTCTCTCACACCAGAAATGATTTGCAGTTTCTCAAGTTGCTCCTGACACAAAAAAACCAAAACCTCCAAACAAAGGATTCCCTGGGCAGGAAGCAGCCAGTCTTTGAAGCTGCAAGGCCATTCAATGCTAATAAAGACGTCCAACTGAGACATTCAAATAGACAAGAGTTCTTTCTAACACCCTAGACATTCCATAGATTCCATAGATATATAAACCCCACTTGCCTAGTTTCCAACAGACCTCACAAAACCTCTAAGGATGCCTGCCATCGATGTGGGGAAAACGTCAGGAGAGAATTCCAGAGAACCCACAACTCTGGAACTGTCTCCCCAAGGACAGGCCCCAACGCTGGCAGTCTTCAGAAGGAGCTTGAAAACGTGGATGTTCCAGTGTGCCTTCCCAGAATAAGGAATCCTAAGCAATACGTCCTAAATGCACTTTACGGGAGACTTAGAAATGTCTGCACGCCCACCTATCCCAAAAATATCCCTCCTATTTCCCTTGGACATGTCCAGCATTTTTAAATTTTAATTCTTACATTTGGCCCTGCCACAGGTTTTTAAAATGTGTCGTGTTATTATTGTATTGTTTTTTTGCTTTTATGAGTTATTTATTGTATTGTTGTTGTTATGTTTTATGATGTGTTTGGGCTCTGCCTCTTGTAAGCCGCACTGAGTCCTGTGGGAGATGGTAGTGGGGTATAAATAAAGGTTTATTATTATTATTATTATTATTATTATTATTATTATGCTTCTGGAGCATGGCCATACAGCCTGGAAAACTCACAGGAGGAGGAGGAGGAGGAGGAGGAGGAGGAGGAGTCACATATTTCATAGCTTTACTTGCTGATGACAGATCGGGAGGTCCCAGGAGAAAACCAAGGCCCCTGAGAGGTCTAGAAGCCTCTCCTATTCCGAGGTCTGAAGAGACCCCAAACAAGTCGCTTAAATCCATGGCAGGGCAGCCGTTACCTTGCTCTCCTCCTCGTCGTCCTCCTCCTCGTCGTCGTCGTCGTCCTCCTCGTCCTCCTGTTGCTCCCCTTCGACAGCTAACGAAGCAGCCCCGGCGACAGAGGCCCCTTCTCCTTCTCCTGCTGCTACTCCCGCCACCGCCTCCTTCGCGAGGGGCTTCGCCGCCTCTTCTTCCTCCCGCTGGGCCTGGGCCTGAGCCGGCCTGGAGGGCGTCGTGGAGGGCTGGGGCTCCTCTCGGGCAGTCCTCTCCGCCTCTTCCTTCCCCCGCTCCCGGGTCTCCCCTTCTTCTCCTGCCGCCGCCTCCTCCTCCTCCTCTTTCTCTTCGGCCCCGAGGTTCTCCACAGGGACGCTTATTCTCCGCTCCCCCTCCTCCCCTTTCTTCTCCTCGGGGATGCCTTCTCCTCCGCCGAGGGGGTCGACCTCAGCAACAGCAGCAGCAGGAGGCACGGTCCTGGCCTCGGCCTCTCGGGGCTCCCCCACTTCTCCTGAGGCGGCATCGGCGTGGGCTTCCTCCTCGCCCTCCTTCTCTTTCTCTTTCTCCTCCTTCTCTTTCTCCGCTCCCGAGGAGCGCAGCTTGACGAAGGCAGAGGCGAGCAGCACCGCCAGGACGGTGAAGAGCAGCGGGAGGGCGAAGGACCAGTCCACCGCCAGCGCCTCCATCCCGACGCTCCCCGCCTGCCCGCTTCTCCCGACTGAGAGAGTCTCCCTCACAGCCGCAGTCCCGCCTCGCGCGCTCTTTCGGAAGCCGAGTCCGCTTTCACAACACGCGCGTCACAAGCCCCGCCCCTCGCAGGCCCCGCCCACCGCCGCCTGAGGGAAAAGTTCTGGCCTCTTCAGCCGAGGGAGGCGCCACTTAGACATGCCTATCCAGGGATGCAGGACTGAGGGGACGCCTCAGGCCTTCACAGAGAAGAGCTTGGCAGGCCTGCTTTCTGGGCTGGCTTTATAGGAATATACACACACATATACATCACTATTACTATGGAACAGGACCAAGCAAACTTAGGCCCTCCCTCCAGGTGTTTTGGACTTCAACTCCCACCATTCCTAATAGCCTCAGGCCCTTTCCCTCGCTTAAGAGGTTGAGGGGGGGAAAGGAAGGAAGGAAGGGGCCTGAGGCTGTTAGGAATGGTGGGAGTTGAAGTCCAGAACACCTGGAAGGAGGGCCCAAGTTTGCCCATGCATCCCAGAATACAGGCCTGAAGAACTGAAGGATGTTAGAACGGCATATATATATATATATAGATTTTTTAATATATATATATATCTAAATTTAGATTTAGATTCGATATAAATATATATATCTAATCTATATCTATATCTTCTATATATATAAAAATGCTCTGTGCATAATGAGTACCTTAAAAACAAAAGAACCAATTAACAAAATCACACCAAATTTGGCAACCAAACGCCTCACAACACAAGGAGTGACCATCACTCAAAAAATTACGATTTTGTCATTTGGGAGTTGTAGTTGCTGGGATTTATAGTTCACCTATAATCAAAGAGCATTCTGAACTCCATCAATGATAGAACTGAACCAAACTTGCCACACAGAACTCCCATGACCAACAGAAAATATTGGAAGGGTTTGGTGGGCATTGACCTTGAGTTTGGGAGTTGTAGTTAACCTACACCCAGAGAGCACTGTGGACTCAAACAATGATAGATCTGGACCAAATTCTACACAAATACTCAATACACCCAAATATGAACACAGATGGAGTTTGGGGGAAATCGACCTTGACATTTGGGAGTAGTGGTTACTGGGATTCACAGTTCACCTACCATCAAAGAGCATTCTGAACCCCAACAACGACAGAATCGGGGCAAACTTCCTACACAGAACCCCCATGACCGACAGAAAATACTTAAGGCCATCCAATCCAACTCCCTTCATCAGGGCAAGAAAACGTAATCAAAGTCTTCCTGAAAAAGCGCCATTCAGCCATAGATATAGATAGATAGATAGATAGATAGATAGATATGATTCACACACACACACACACACAGATAGTATCATAGATTTTAAAGGGACCCTTAAAGAAGGACAATTATATATTGCATGTTCTAGGATGGACAAACCAGACACTCTCCACTTCAACACTGACAAAGAAACAGCAATAAGTACTGTTTACCCACAAGCATCAAGACATTATATCTATTAGAAACCAACACTTTCTCATTACTTTATTTTCCAGATCAACAGACTGGGTCACAACAACGCATGGCAGGGGACAGCTAGTCTTCTATATAAATGAAAAGGAGTCCCCAGTGGCGCAGTGGGTTAAACCTCTGTGCCAGCAGATCGCAGGTTCGAATCCGGGGAGAACGTGGATGAGCTCCCTCTATAAGCTCCAGCTCTTCATGTGGGGACATGAGAGAAGCCTCCCACAAGGATGGTAACACATCAAAACATCCGGGCGTCCCCTGAACAACATCCTTGCAGACGGGCAGTTCCCTCACACCAGAAGCGACTTGCAGTTTCTCAAGCCACCCCTTACACAAAAGAAAAATATTCAAAAATGTAATGTTTGGTTGTGGGATTAACATAACTCAAAAACCACTGGACAAATTGACACCAGATTTGGACACAATACACCAATCAGGCCAACGAGTGACCGTCACTCATAAAAACACTGGAAAACACAGCAGAAGAGACTTAAAAAGCCAAAAAAAAAAAAAAACCCCATTACAACGCATGGGCAAAACCATATACACATATATATAACCACAAACATACATCTACAGAAAACATATACACAAATATATACACACACATATATACACACAGAAAACACATATACGCAGACTGGGCCACATCAACACATGGCAGGGGGCGGCTAGTAGATACACATACACACATAGTGCAGTTGTTCTCAACCTGTGGGTACCCAGATATTTTGGCCTACAAGTCCCAGAAACCCCAGCCAATTTACTAGCTGTTAGGATTCTGGGAGTTGAAGGCCAAAACATCTGGGGACCCACAGGTTGAGAACCACTGATATAGTGTGTGTGTGTGTTTTGCAGGCCTGTATTTAAGGATGATTTTATAGATCGATAGATAGCAGTCCTCGAATTACAAACATCTGACTTACAAACAACTCATAGTTAAGAACAGGGATGAGACTACAGGAAGTGTTTGTTTCCACAATATGCCAATTTGTTTCCACAATATGCCAATTTTTTTCAAAATCCAAAAATGGACAGAAAGTGAGTTGAAATCTGAAGAAGGGCACAAATAGTTGACCCTTCCCTATGCTATCCAAACCTAATATAGATATATTACTTTTGGCTGGAGTTACACTAAAAATGTACCTGTTTAATTGGTTCTAATGGTTTTAACTATTTTTAATAGTTGTAATTTTTAATTCAACTTTAATGGTTATATGTTTTCTAGGTTTTAGATTATATATTGCATTGCTTTTACTGTTAGCCACTTCAGGGCGCTTTTTTTAGAGAGAGAGAGAAGGCACTTTTGACATTGCCTGTGATCTGTCCCAAAAGCAATGCGAATTATTTTTTGTACAGCGCAAAAAGGCCAGGAAAGGAAAGTAGGTGTTGAGGCAGGTAGAGGGGGAGGTTGACCTTCCTCAATTGAGACCATGCATTTATAATAGTCAGTACATTAGCAAAGCACATAGTAGTTTACAGGAGAAAATGCAGGAGTCTGGAGCAGTTCCCTTCAACTTCAAGAACTGAGCACAATGTAGTTCATAGTGTGATGGGTGCTCCAAACACCTCCGTACCTTGACTTGACTGTGCAATTTCCTCCCCAAACTCAAAACCTGCCTCAAAGGACATCATTTTGGGACACTTGAAATCCAGGAAGATCCGGGCAGCTGTGAGGAGGGCTTTGAACAAAATCTCATGAGAAGACTTCCTTCACTGCTTGAAAAGTGGCAGAGCGGCAGAAAAAAATCCTATTCAATTACGATGAGCCTGTTTTGAAAGAGTTCAACTGTAATTGTGTGTATGTTCATTTTTTTTAAAAAAAAATATTGCTTTTGGGGAAAGACCATGTGTACACGAGTGTGTGTGTGTGTGTGATGTATGTATGTATTTGTGTGTGTATATATATATTCCTATTCTTATAATACCAGTCCAGAACACAGGCTGGCAAAACAAAGGGGTGTCAAAACTTTACGCATACACACACATTCCTTACAGCCTTTCAAAACACTTTGATTCACTGATATAAAACACAAACATTCATTCAACAGCAATAAAAGAACTTGCTCTGCAACATCAGCACCCACACTTAATCAAAACTGAGTAAATGAACTGATATAAATATGCATTTGCCAAAACACTCCACCCTTGTATGCAACATTTTAAATTTGTTTACCAAATTCAGAACCCAACAACACACTAGGAGCAGCTATAATATTTTTAAAAATCATACAGGCCTGTGTAATGGAGTTTTCAGACAGTCAACACATCCCACCTTGGTGGCTGTGCTTAGCCTGGGCCTTGGTTACTTCCATTTAGAATTACTCTTGATAAAATCAAGATTTATCTTTGATTTTAAAGACTGCTTCAAGGGTCACACCCAAAAGGACACTGGAGGAAGGCAACCTGAGATATGAACTAGCAATTGATTGCTCCAGGATGAAGATAACAAACGCCTCAAGTGCTTCTTCCACTTCTGGAGCATCCTTTTTTTAAAAAAAATTTTTTGCAATACTTCCAACTTGCTATGTCATTGCATGATGAGTGGATGGAAAGGGTTGTAATATATATAAAAATCCCTGCTTGAGTGTAAGTGCTGCTATTTGCTAATTTGCTGGCAAAGCGATAAAAGGTATTGATCTGGTTACGTTATTTTGCTTAGCTGGCTAAAGGCTAGTGCAAGAAGGTCAGTGAGGGTGGGAATATCGGGACTTGAGCATCATTATCTCCAGCTTGCAATGAAGTTTTCAGACTGACCATCTTTGTGCAAAGCTAAGTTGGAGAACTTGTGGCCTTCTGAACTACTATTTCCATTATCCCAAATCACGGGCTGGTGGAAATTGGGGGGGGGGGGGGGGTAATCAGCCCAATTATATATTTTTTTAATTTTTCTTTGTTGACAATCTTTTGTATTCAGTGTCACTCAGTACACTTCTTTCCATGCACACTCCTCTATTAATATACTGTGTCTCTATCTACTATTCAAGACGCATGCACCTTTATCCATCCAGCCCTAACGATCCATCTTTCCATGCAAATCAGCATGATTCTATCCATGTATTTACAAACATGCACACACATATATGGACTCATGACCCTAAGCTAAAATTGCCTGACTCATGACCTAAATTAACCAAGCAAAGTCACCTGTAAGCTTGTCCTACAAGTAGGTTAAAGTAACTATTCTGGCCCATACAGTGCAATACAAGCACTGAATAGACTGGCTTTCTTAATTCAGATGGTAACACATCTACATCTGATTTACGATTATTGATCTTGAACCTATATGGCAATATATAAGAACTTGCTCAACTGAGATAAGTAGAAAACTTTGGATAAATCCACCTCAGGATCGGTTACTTCTTTGTAAATAGCTGTTCACATAGTCATGGAGAGGGTGAACGAGATCAAGAGAACAAAGACCTATTTCTTTAAAAGGGACTGACATCCTCTCTCATTCATCCACACCTACACAGAATCATTTCGAAGGACTGTGCATTGTTTGATACACTTAGAATAATAGCAAAGCAAGACGTTAGATGGAAGCAGCATCTCTATCTCTGTATGTTTTTACACTTGACCACACTAAGTTGCCATGTCAGGCTTATTAGGTTTACAAAACTGGTAGCTGCCCAGAATGGGGTGGTGGGGAAGAGGAAACCTTGCCTCTTAGAGCTTTAACCCCCACCTCCAGCCCTTAAAGTGAAGCACTTGTGTGCTGGATCAGCATTACTTGATTTGCTTCATGGCCTGCGTATAAGCTCTAAGCAGGAAAGGGAAATTAAAGCCTGCATGCCAGACTTCATATCCTTGGGCCTCTGAGCACCCATTAGTCCTGCAGCTCCCCCTTCAGCTTCAACCCAAAAGAAGGACCAAAGGGAACAAAAGGAATTGCAAGGGAGGGAAGGAATGCATTATGACCATACAGCACACATGCAAGCTGTACTGTGCCAGAGTCATTGTCAGGCTGGTGAATGCATTTTTTAAAGGGAAACAAAGGAAAGAGAGATGTTACTGAGCTGGGTGGTATTGCAATTGGGTATCCAGAAACAATAACTACAGTGGGGTGTTCTGTGGTTTCTGAGCTGTATAGCCGTGTACTAGCAGCATTTTGTTTTGACATTCTGCCTGCATTTGAAGATCCTCTGAAGGTGCCAGCCACAGATGCAGGTGAAACAGGTGAAAATGCTGCTAGAACACAGCCATACAGCCCAGAAATTGCACAACACCTCAATTATTCCAGCTGTGAATGTCTCTGTCAATACAACAACTAAAGCAATAACTCTTTTCTCTCACTCATTCCATCCCAGCGAGTATATTTCAAAGGTTTTGAGGGTTCCCTTGCCCTAGTTTATGTTGTTTGCATCTTAGTATGATCTCTGAAAGGAAGTTATGGAATTGTACCCTAGCCAAAACATGGGGTACTGGATGTTGACTCTGGGAAGGCAGAAAGGAGACTGATCCTCTAGGGGTGTCATTCATATCCAAAACAATTTGGAAGGCACCAGGCCTGTAGCGAGGGGGGGGGGGGGTAGGGGTTCAACCCCCCCCCCCCCGAAATTTTTCAGGTTAAAAAAAATAAACCTGGTTTACTCATGAATTTTAACTGGTTAACCAAATCCCCATGCTAAGTCTATGAGATGCAAAAAATTGAGTCCCTCCAGAACTGCAAACACTATCTCAAGCAAATATTGACAATTTATTCACACTGTCATTACTTGCAGCAATAGCCGATGTAGCAAAGCAACCATGTTGGGCGGGGGGGGGGGGGAGGGGTGTTGAATGCTCTCATTAAGGAGGCCAGACTTGGTGGAGATGGTTGACACGGGCGGAGCTGCAGGTTATTGAAGGCTGCTCTGTCCTCTGCTGTGCTCTTTGCTTCAGCGTGAGCTAGGAGGCAGGTTTTAACTCCCCCCCCCTGAAATTATCAACCCCCCCCCTCCGAAATTTTCAACCCTCCCTGAAATTTTTTTCTGGCTATGGCCCTGGAAGGCACCTCCCTAAAGTGCCAATCTCAAGTTGCTAGTTAAAGTGGAATCGTAACACCATTAAGCATGTAGTGTTAAAAGTGCCCCAGGTTTCAATGAGGCATTTGCTTTCTTCATTCACTGGCCTCTGAAGACTATGTTAGGGGCAAGGTGAAAGCTAGAGGAGGAGTTTACAGGCAATATTACAGCCTTGGCAACTGTTTTTTATCTAAAGTACAGTAATGGATGGTATGTTTTGTGTTGAGGCTCTGGGTGGAGACCTACAGCCTTATGGGCCCTATCTGCATTGATCATTTAATGCAGTTCAAAGTGAGCTTCAAACTGCAGTAGCCAGACAAAACACACAAAAGCACGTGAAATAAAGCCCTTAATGTGCATCAGCACTTTGTGGTTTGTTTAACTACTATCTTGGGCTCAAACTGGTTCCAGGATTTTCTGGATAACCATTTGTATATTGACATTATTTTCATCAATACTGGTTTTGAAGCTGCATTAACTGGGGCTTTCTGTACCTGCCAAATATCTGGTTGTTCTGTGGACAGAGGCAACCTGGCTTTAAGGCTCCCCAGTTAGATGACTTTGTGGAGGTGCTTGCATGCAGACACACTTTTAAGCTAAGAGTCCTAGCTGGCAGAATGGGAAGAAAATCAATCCTGAATAACAGCTGGTATAAAAGGGATTTTTTTTGTCATGTCAGGAGCGACCTGAGAAACTGCAAGTTGCTTCTGGTGTGAGAGAATTGGCCATCTGCAAGGACGTTGCCCAGGGGACGCCCGGATGATTTGATGTTTTATCATCCTTGTGGGAGGCTTCTCTCATGTCCCCGCATGAGGAGCTGGAGCTGATAGAGGGAGCTCATCTGCCTCTCCCCGGATTTGAACCTGCGACCTATCGGTCTTCAGTCCTGTCAATGAGTTTAACCCATTGCGCCACTGGGGGCTCCATAAAAGGGATGCCCCAGTTTTCTTTAAAAAGGAATTGCTGTTGGTATTTCGAGATACACAATTCAGATAAACAATTTAAAACACTAAATATATAATCACTATCAATTTAAGTGATACAGGAGGATGGGGTTGTCTTGCCTTTCCTGAGAGCAGATATTGGGAAAGCTACTAGCTATGCTGTGCGGGATTCTGGGATTTATTGTCCAAAGTGAAAGTTTTCCATGGTCTTCCAGAGGATATTGCTTTCAAGCCTACAAGACACTCATCTGGAGAACAAATTTCCAAGTTTCAAATTTCCATGAGTGCCTTCTAATTTGTTTAAAACTTCTGGCTTTAGGAACTGAAGTTGTTTTCCATCAGGACCCCACAAATTCTTTTGACTCTGTCTGTTTTAGTCCTGTCAAAGGAACTGGCATGTGCTATATTGATTCGTGTGGTCTTTATCAACAAATATTTTATTCATCTCCTGAGATAAGGAGCACCAAGGAAATCTATTTTAGATAGAAGCGGGGTGGATAAAACAACCTCTCCAGGGTTGTAATGGGGATTGTTTTTCTAACTAATCCTATCAAGGCAGTGGTCATTAGCAGGTGGATGATTATATTCTTAGTAACAAACAGCCATAACACCTAATCTTCTCCTCCACACAGCTTTGTGTTTAACACTGAGGAATAGACAGAGCTGGACTCGGTACAAATGTGTGATTTATAAGCAACATTGTGAGTAGATGCGTATTCCTGCAAGACTGAGCTCAATTAGTCTGGAAAATCTCTATGAGAAATAAGATTTCAGAGTAATGCCTATATGGCAAAAACCGTTAACCACAATAACAGAATGTTAATTCTTCGTAAAGCTGCTAGTCTTTGATTCTACTGTTTTTATAATTGTAAGATTTTTCCCCACGTGACTGAACATTTTGAGAAACTAACCTTAGTGTCATTTTGATGCTTTAAAAACAAAACAAGAGATAGCATCTGTTAGCTTTCCAATTCCCTAATTTTGCCAGTGGTAAGATGATCCAAGAATTAGGCTTTTGTTGGGGTCCCCTGCTCAAAAAGGAGTATTGTGTCACAAAAGAGCCTAGAACTGTGTTTTCATTTAAAATAGTAATGGAAATGTTTATGCTATTCTAGGCTGTAATAAGTCAACTATTCAATGTTGTATTGGCTAAGTTAATCCATTTGAGGCAAAATAAACATGTGGTTTGCTAATGGCTATTTTTCCATCTGTGCACTTAAAATCAGGGGGTGGACAACTTGTGCCTCCTCCCCTAATGGCACTGGATTGCTATTTCAATCTTTGACTATGCTAGCAAGGGCTGTTAGGAGTTGCAATCCAACTTATGTAGGGTGCTACAAGCTGTCAACTTCTGGTCTAAATTACCAGGTTCAAAAGCCTCTAGCACTGTTGTTTGCCTTCCTTAGGCCCAGGCCATACCAGTCTTACGGGTGATAAGCCCATTTGTGAACTAAGGAATATGAATAACCAAGTTCACTTTGACTTTCTAATATAAGCAATTTGCTGCCCTCTGCTGGAATAGATGACCCTGCAGTAAAACTGATCAAGAAATAGCCAGCTATATCTGAGACTTTGCTGCAGTTATTGAAATGAATGTTTATATGAAAAAACGTGCAAAATTAAACAGGACATGATTTATTCTGATCTGGTTAAGAGGGTCTCCTGTGCCTTACGCACAAACTTTGAGGAATTTTCAGGATAAAAGGGAAGTGATTTCCTCTTAATTCCACTGATGGGAAAAGATCTTTGAATGATGGTGGATGCACAACGGTTAATAGCAATACTTTCTGGGTGAGATAGGACAGTTCCCCGGAAATAATCAGGTAACATTGAATTGCCAAGACTCCTATATAGTTGTGCCCCCTCAGGAATGCTTACGGGTGTACAGATTCTTTTGCTTTCACAATAGGATGTTGGTGATGGTTTTAATGTAATGTAGAATTTTTTCAGTTTTGTAAAAACACACCTGCAGGGAGCCAAAATTAATAGCAGCCTGTCTGCCAATGTTTAGTTGCTTTTACAACACCTCCATGGGTCACACAGCTTTCCTTCACAATTTATGTGGCATTATCTCAAGGCAGCAAAACACTTCTGTCACTGTTGCACAGAAAAGGGTGTGAATGTGAAAGTTTAAAAACCCGCTAAAAGCCCAATACTGCTAAATAATAAGGGAGTTGCTTCTTCAGTTGTACGGCTTCTGATAAACAAAGTAAATATTATCCCCAACTTGCTAATAATCAGACATGCTTAGCTTGTGTCCTGTTCCCTCCTGAGAGAGAACTGATACTGATGTACTTAGAAAACCTAATAGGGCATCAATCAGATGGAAAAGAGAGCTGACACAAGGGTTGTGCTCCCAAGCTTGCTGGTTTGGCAGGAATGTAAGAAGCATCCCACACAGAAAGGAGAAAACCTATAGGAAATGATTTTACAACTGTCCTTCCAGACTCTGGTGGTTTCAGTCTGGAATGTTAGATGGCAAAAGACTGGCACCAGCTGTAAATTCCTTTGCTGCAAACAGTATGAACATTTATCAAACAGGAAATCGGCCTTTCTTAACCTACTACCCTCTCAATATTTTACACAGCACTTCTCATGCTCATGCTAAAGGCAAACTGGGTGCTAAAGTCCACAACTGGAAGGCACTCGCTTGAAGAGCTTTTGGTGTGACTGGTGCTTACAGAGAAGGGACTAGCAATGTAGGTGAAGAACTCAATTTCCAAGTTATTTACCCTTTCATATTTCTAAGATCACATTTTAAGCAATTGCCATTCCTTTATTGTTGGCGTAACTATGGACAGGTATCTTGAGGCCCAATTTGGTTAGTTCCAGTATCTTCATGGGCATACTGAGGAAGGTGGATTATGCACTTTTGTTAAACAGGCTGAGAATTTCAAAATGCTTGGAACTAGAAGTGCTTTGAATTCGGAACACCTGAATTTGCATATCTGCATATAATGTATCTTGGTGATGAGATCCAAGTCTAAATATGCAATTCATTTAGGTCCCATACACTTTTTATACATATAGCATGAAAAATTGTAAATTGTAAGGGTAAACTGTAGGGGTGATGAGTTAAATATGATGTATGTATTTAGTTTTATCATATTTATTTACTGTATCATTATAAGTATTTTATTTAACTCATTATATAGTGTGTAATCAAGTCTTATCAAGGCTTGGTATTGTGATATGGCCTAAGGGCTAATTAATAAATTTTACTACTACTACTACATAGCCTGAAAGTAATGTCATACATAATATTTTAAAATGTTGTGCATATACTGAACCATCAGAAGGCAAAGGTATCACCACTTCATCTACCCAATTTAAGAGTATATTGAATTTCAGGATCCTTGATAAAGAATAACTTGTACTCAGATCTATCTGAAAGATCAGGTAATAACTCCTGGTTCAGTGATCTGAAACAGATACTGGAGCCATCCACTCTCTCTCTCTTCCTGTATGCGATGTAGGATAATTCCAAGACTGTGACATCCTGATGGCAGCTATAATGAATTATTGAAATATATGGGCCTCAGAGATATCACCTGGCCCACATACACTTCTTACTGCATTCTTCTGAATGCTTCCTATACCATCAAAGCAAGTGTTTTCTTTTGTGAAGAGGTCCTGTCAGTCTGAAAAAAGGAGGGACAGACAAATGTGTACACATGAAATATGTGAATCTTTCAAAGTTTGGATGAAAGCAAAATACAAATGAAGTAATGGAAAATAAGATTTTATTTTAAATTAAAAAAGTATATAATAATCATTGTCATCCAAAAAGAAGATTCAGACAATCTTGGCTCCACTCTATGGACGGATTTGACTTAATGAGTATAGTTAGTGGAGCTGGCACTTTAAACATGGCTGTAGGAGTCCAAAGAGATCTTACTCAGAAAAGGAAAGGGACCTCTGAGGGACCTCTGGCAGACAAAAGGTCTCAACATCATAGCATAGAGATTGGGAGTTCAAGAAAGAAAGGTTGTTAGAATAGTTCTCCAATTTAATAGTGGCCGTTGGTAAAGATGATCAGAAAACAAGATGGATCAAGTTTGGCTGAAGTCAACCAGGAGAATTAAGAAAACCAGTATTTTCTCTGATGTTATCTCAAACTCTCAGTGAGATTGTTCATGAAGGTACCTGCAAAACATACATGCTCTTAAAATCCATAAAGGAAGTGGAACCATTCACAAAAACAAATGTTCAGAAAAACATGACAGAAGTCAGTTTCTTAGTCTTTATCCTAAACATACCTAGTTTAGACAGGGCAGCTCATCTTGTACCACTTATTTTAGAAATGGAGGATTCTGGTGAGTCTTGACCAAGTGTTTATATCAAAATGTATTTTTTTAAAGTTCTCATAGTTAAATAAAAGCCAACAAGCAGTTGCCCTGATTTTAAGGAGCAGCGGACAAGAGCTGAGCTCTATATCAACAGCTGGCATAGTGTGTACACACACAAATAACATTTTTTAAAGAGGCACATTGAGCGCAAGATCAGCATTGTGGGACACAGCATCCTAAACATGGCCTAGAATATAAAGTTCCATTCAATAATGATCAGGTGTGAGTTGAATTCTAGTGCTCTCCATCATCATCTTCCATTACTCTCATGTCCAAAGTAAGAATCTGGGAAGAGCCTCCACTGGTTTTTTGCTTTTGGTTTTTTGAGGGCTCCACATCATATGGAGAACCTTCTTGTATAGCAAAGGCTCTCCCTCTGGCTGTCATTCCCTACATGAGATAAGCAAAGAAGGCAGGCAGATCTCATGCACCTTCCTTGTGTGTTCAGTTTAACCCTATTTTGAAAGCCTGACTAATGCTTTTATCTCCCCCACAAAGGAAGTGCCAAGCTCACATGTGAAGATCTAATGATGTTCTCCTGCCTCTTCCACAGCAAAATGTGCACTTACTTCCCTGAACTCTCCTTGGTGCAGAAAACCTGTTAAGCGAGACTTCTCTGTCCTATTGAGCAGGTTAAGGTGATCTGAAATTTGTTCATAACTCAGTAAAAAGTACGTGATTGGCTTCTAACTATGGCATCAAGTTAAGGACATTGTGATTCTGAGCAAATAGAGAACTTAGGATCTTGAATCTAAGCCTGCAGCTTCCTAATGCTATATCCAGAAACTACTCAAAGCTGTTTAGTACAAGCAATCACCTATATGACAGCATTTCTTTTCAAGCAGCTGTAACCAGATAATGTTTTGAACTAATAAGAAACAATGCCCTTTCAAGACAGTTGCTTGACTTCAGCTCAACAGGATGGGAATATACTTGGCATCTAGTCAGGAAATTACAGAATGCCCAACTCCAGACCAGTGGAGTTAGACACAGCTTCTCTTTAATTTTGTTTACAAAATTTACAGTTTAAAAGAAAGCCCCAGGTTTAATATGTGTTGTTTTTCTCAGAAGTTTTGTATTTTCTAATGCAAGTTATTTCTTACCATAGTACATCAGAGGCAAATTGCTTATATAAATGAACAAATATATATGAAAGATAAAATATTTAAAAAGGCGTAACAACACTGACTGCAACAGTGTTGGACTTCAGTTGCCTGTGGTAACTACCGATAAAAAGGAAAACCATTACTAGTTTGGCCCTGAAATGTCACAATTCTGATTGTTTTTGATACAAACAGAAAAATGGGAAAAGGCTTTTAAAAAGTCAATTCTGATTCAAGAAATAGGAGTTGTTGTTTTTTTTACTTAAAGGTAGGTCTTCCAACCTCGGTCTAACCAAAGAAATTTGGCAAATACTACCAGATTAATTTATTAAACCAATATAAACGTGAAATCCTAATTTAAATAACTGCATGGAACTGAACTGTTTTAATTACCAGTCATCATCAGGGGCTGGAACTCTAATGCAAGAAAAAAAGGTAAGAATCCAGCCAAAGCCCTTACAGGCTTCTATAAATCAAAGTGAATGTTTTTATGTTCACATTTTATGCTATTATACAATTTTTGTTTGATTACGTTGGGTTTTATTTATTGATATTAGGCTCTTATGTTATTTTGATATGTGGGGTTCCTCTGGGATTATTATGTTGATATTTGTCTGTTTATGGAGACATTGAATGTCTGCCGTTGTATGTTGGAATCCGCCCTGAATCCCCCTTGGGGAGAAAGGGTGGAATATAAATACATTTTTTATTATTTATTATTATTACAGGAAGTTGTTAAGTGGGTAAGGTAATTTTAAACAAATTTCCTTCCTTTCATGCTTGTTCCAGTGGGATGCCCAAGGCTGAGGACTAGGTTTTTCAGGGTAAAGAAGCTGATTAAAATAATCTCTTAATGTCTTTTATTGGGAACATCCCAAAGGACTCAATTCACAGGGATTCTGAAATCAAGTCAGGACTAGGAAAGACCTTTTAGTGCCATTGAAAGGTAGCTAGTGGCTTGGACTACTGAGCTCACAACAGCTTCGTAAATTTTAAATCAAGGAACAATGATACTTGCATCTTTCTATGCTTCTTTTCTACCCCAATATCTGCCTCAATAATTGTAAATTCTTAGTACAAAACCAACAGATATCAAATTCTACAGAATCATTCCCCTCATCACCAAAAGTGATATCCCAAGGATATTTTAAGAGTGCATCTACACTTTAGTATTAATGCACTTTGATGTTGTCTTGACTGCCAAGGCTCAATGCTATGGAATTATGAGATTGTGGTTTTACATTATTTTTAGCATTCTCTGCCAAATATGCTATGGAATCCTAGTAGTTTGGTGAAGACATTAGAACAGTGGTTCTCAACCTGTGGGTCTCCAGATGCTTTGCCCTTCAACTCTCAGAAATCCTAACAGCTGGTAAACTGGCTGGGATTTCTGGGAGCTGTAGGCCAAAACACTTGGGGACCCACAGGTTGAGAACCACTGCACTAGCACTATTTGTTAGAGAAAGCTAAAAGCCTTGTAAAACTGCATTAATTCTACAGTGTAGATGGTCTCTAAAGAAAAAATTATGCAAAAATTACTTGGACTGCTAAGATTAATCTGTAGTCAGAAAGCTGGTTATGAATAACATGAAATAACTCTTCACCAAAAATGTATTTCATAAATGCACTGAGATAAAGCTATCAAGTGATATACTGATCCTCGCTCTACCAATATGTAGGGTGGATTTTTTTCTGAAACACTGAAAATCATGGAAGAAAATACACTTCTTACGGGACCAGAGGTCTTACGGACAATTGGATACAAATGGGTGGATTTCACATTACCTGAACAATGGGATGCGGGGAAAACCTACAGCTATCCTCCACAAAGAAATATTTTTCAGTGTCATGTCTCAAAATGCAAGTATTGGGGTGTAACCCTTATCCTACTTTGCAGATTTTCAAGGTTGGGACACAGTTACAACAGTGGATGAAGGTACAAGCCCCATCATAGAACGTAACTCATTTCTACGTTAACAACAACAAAATCACTCTTGAAACAGCATATTCTTTTTTAAAAAATGGCTGCTTGGGATACACAGTCACATCTTATTTCAAGACAAAATACCACACACCTAAATTACCTGTCAAACTACAACAGCAGATTGAGTAATAGGGTTCTAGGCTCTAAAGTAGTTCTTCATAAAACAAAATGTGTTTATTCAGACTTCACCCACTTCTTATTTTAAAAATCTTTCTATTTTTATATTTCCTGAAACTCCCACAGGGAGATAAATTAAGCAGCTATAGCTTCTTCCTACCCACTATTTTCTGGATCAAGCTCCAAACCAACTGCAAAATACCAGCAATTTTGATGCTTTTATTAAAACAAAAATGTACATGTAATTGTAATGAGTTGCTGCTTTAGACATACTACTTACTATAGGTCTAATTAGCCCATGGTTTGATGTTATATATCTAAAACTTACAAAAATATGCTTCTTATGGGTGATCATTTATGAAGCAGAGGAATCACCATAAGCAAATATATCCACTGTTCCTTTTGCACTTTAGGAAAGGATCTGCTGGCCAATTACACATAGTAGTAGTGCATGAGAATGCAACTTGTAAACATATGACAATGTTGGAGCAGCATAGAAACTTTCAAAATCAACTTGATTAAATTTTAAGACAGCTTTGTTAATACAAAGTCCCTGCTTCCTGTACTGACTGCACAGAGTTCTGAGCCACAGCACAGCCTTGCAGCCAGCAGCCTTGTCTTCTCATGTTTAGCATATATGTTTTATGGAGTGTAGAAAGAGAAGGTTAAACACACAGAAATTTCTAGTTTTCTCCTTTTGTTAGGAAGGAGTCAGATTTAGATAGTAGGTAGTGGGAGGCAAAGACTGGATTTAAAACAAATTAGTGAAAAGTGGTGAAGACTTGAGAAAGATCCAAGCAGACAGTTGATGGGAGGAATAGAAGACAACTGGCTGGCTGCGACTGCCTTTAGATGGGTCTTGTTATCTTTCAGGGATGAGCACGACTTCCACAAGATTCCCTAATCCTGTCAAAAATAAAATACAACTGCCTGTCAGGGCATGTTTCTTGTAACTTATGCAAAATGACAACATAGAGCTTTTCACAAAAAAAACCAAAAAAAAACCCCGGATGTATTCTAAGCATTCTAGGTGCAGTTTCATCTTTGCTGATTTAAACCAACTGTCAAAGTTATCCAAACATGTAGACATTGGGAAAAAATATAAAATAGGCACCTAGTAAAGATACTTTAATTGAACAAATTCCCCATTTTGCTTGGTCATACAAGCAAAAGAAAAAAAGGACAAAAAGCCATACTCAAGATGCTTACCCAACTGAACTCCTGTGAAAAGGACATTAGGAAAAGAACACAGGCACTCCAAAAGAAGTGACTTAAATGTTTTACTGTCATGACCCACTGGCAGAAGTTGGGATAGTAAGAATCAACGTTCTGCTGTCAAAAAATGATCCTTATGAAAATAAAGTGTAACTGGTCCTTTTATTCGGTTATCTCAATCATCTGCTCTTAATAGCTTACATCTATGATTATTTAAAAAAAATGTTTTGAGTATAAACAAAGAAACACCTATGTAATGGTTGGGCAAAGTTACAAGAAATTAACCATAGTCATAATCCTTCAATTATGTCATTACACTTCCTTGAAAACAGCATTTTAATACCGCTGCAACAATACTTTCATTCTACATATCTGAAAAAAGAAACGTTGGGTGGCGTTTAATATGAATTTAAATGAAAGCTTTCTTTGGTGCTCCAAATTATTAGAAGGTTCTGTTTAGAGCATGCCTGCACAACCCGTAGTCTTTCAAGTGTTTTCACTTCAGCTCCCAGAATTCCTAACCACTGGACAAACTGGCTAGAGCTTCTGGGAGTTGGGAGTCCTAAACACCTAGAGGGCTGCATGTTGTGCAGGCTTGATTTAGACTAGAGCATCAGAAATGGGAAAGGAGATCTATGTGGAGCAGGTTGGTTACACAAACTGAAAGTAACACCCCTCCCTTATTCTCCCTTTTACATTTGCAATCACTATTGAAGGTCAATCTGATAGTTCTGAATTAATGCCCACTATTTGATTGTTAAAAATAAGTGTCGTGATATGGTCACCTGGAGGAGCTGCGCTCTTTGCTCACACAGTCATCGTGTGAGGTTGTATCGCCATTCCCCATCATGCTGCATGTCCTTCGCTTTTTCCTTCGATGCATCATTCCTTCCATCTCTGAGTTAGAATCACACTAAATACAGATATGACAAGAATAAATCCCAACAAGAAAAACAGCAATTCCATCATTACTTCTCAATAGTAGTGACAGCTTCTGAAGAACAGTATTGTTTTCTACTAATGTAAAGGTGAATAGAACACACACAGAAAACTGTAATGCGTGGCTTGTCACTAGCTTGTCATTTCTGAACATGGTTATACTTTTGGGCACTCCTGGGAGACACAATTATACCGTCTATTTAAGTTAGCCTTCAGTCTAAGAGTTTGGTCTGAAAATGTTTTAGTAAACTTTTCCACACTGAACGGCCTCATACCAGATATACTTACTTTTAACTCAAACAGCAGCCACACAAACACCATATTTAGATAAGTGGACCTGGGGAAACACAGTCTAACTAGGATTGTGTGTGGCAGGGATATAATGAAACAAAAAATAGAGATAGGAGATGAACTGGAACATCTGGGGAAAAAACAATGGCTGGCACCCTCAACTGAACAGTGAGCTGCTCGTTCTGCTTGGCAAGACACATGAATCATCTGCAAGGGTCGGAGAATTTGCGATGTATTTCAAAGACAGGTCTGGCTTATGAATATTTTCTAACTTTCAACATCTTGATCACAAGAAATTTGTAATGGATTTATAGTGAAGTACAATGCTGATTTCAGTGAAATGCATCACATTTCACTCTGGAATAGAAAAGATGCTTATATCCCAGCCATTCCTCACTCCTAAATGACTTAAATGGTTACACAGAATCCATACCTCTGAATCTGAATCTGAAGAACTGGAGCTGGAAGAACTAGATGAATCACTGGAACTATCAGAAGCAATGCCTGTTGATTCTTGTAAGTCAACAGAATCTGCCAGTGCAGCCAGGTCAGGATGTTCTTGCTTTAGGACTCTTCAGTGAGAAAAACAATATTCAAGATAGCATTTTAAGTATTTAATAAGTTAATCGGTGTACAAGTAGAGAGCACAATCATCATGCCTTTTAATTAAACACCGGAAAGTAAGTAATTTGTATCACAGTCTTCAATATATAGGAGACTTAAGAGCAGCCTCATAGCACAATGCTGAAGTTATCAACCAAAAAGTAAATATATACAGGCTTTAAAGCAGCAAAACACTGGCTCATAACTGCTATTTTTTATCTTTTGCTCAAAGCACCTTGTGTCTCAAGCAAGGGAAGAAGCCAGTCCTACACCTATCATCAGCTTCCCCCCCCCCCCCCAAATATTGTCATCTATCTGACATTTTCATAGTTAAGGTTTTCCACCCAAAGCCCTACTTCTTGTCTCAGACAGAAGACTAGTTAGAAGTGCAATCCATGTTCCTCTGACAATTACAAGTTACTTTCAATAAATAACAGTACCACAATTTAATGCTTTCAAACAATAATATCAAATATCACAGCAATCACAGAAATGGGGTTTTGCCTTTATGGCCCCATGTATGTTTTCCATTAGTTATAAGGTAAGCTGCTGTGAACTGGATATGGCATTAGCTTTATTCAATAGGACTCTTCTTATACACAACACAAGGGGAAGCAATCTTAGGGTATGAATACAGGCAAAGTAAAAAAAAAATATAAAGGCAGTCCTCAAGTTATGAACAAGATAGGTTCTGTAGGTTTGTTTTTAAGTTGAATTTGAATTTGTATGTAAGTCAGAACAGGAGCATTTTAAGTGTATCTTCAGCCATATATATATATGTGTGTATATATATATATATATATATATATATATAAAATATATATATATGTATGTGTGTGTGTATATATATATATATATATATATAGAGAGAGAGAGAGAGAGCTCAAGACACTAAGTAAGCATCAGTTAATATTAGGAAGTTTTATGCCCAATTATGAAGCACCTAAATGCAAGTTTTACCTTAAAACTATGTCTTTTAAATATACACACCAAAGTCACCTTAGTTTAGTTTTGAAATCTAGAAGTCTAATCTTCTTTCTGGACTCCATACTCTCATGCAAGATGTTGTCATTTCAAGCCAGATAGTCCAGACAGTCTTTTCAAAATGCAAAAACTTCATCATATTTGCATTTAATATATGCTGTCAAGTTTCACTTTGGGAGTATTTCTTGCTCTAGGAATAAATATTTGACTTGTCCTGCCAGCATTTGGGAAGTCACTGAAGTAATTATTACTTCTCTCACCTGTACCATTTTCTAGATAATTTTGGTCTTCCCCTTACGGTTTTGTGCCACACCACAGGGAAGTTTGTACAACTTGCAAAGTTCTGAGTAATTGCAATAGTTGTGTCAAGATTAAGAACAACATGCCACCAGCCACCTGAAAAACAAAGACCACACATAATTAAGAACTAATCAAATAATAATAATCATCCCTTTTCAAAAATATAAACTGTAGATACCAATGAGCCTGCTTATAAATTACTTTGGGGGGAAAATACCACCCCTGTCTAATTATGTTTTAGGGACATGGTCACAAAGACCAGCAAATTGATGACTACAGCAACTATTTCTACACCAGATGTCCAGCACACATATACTTTCCTTTTATTTCTTTCTACATTGTGGTGAAGAGAGAGAGAAAAGATGCTCCTGAACTAAAGCAGAAAGATGTTGCTTCTGCAAAAAGACCAAGACAAAAGGAAACAAGAGCCCTCTGCATCCTCTGGCATGTGCATTGGTTACCCAGAGAATGGGATACAGGCAGGTACCTTTTCTATTATGATCCAAGACAAATATATTTCTAATGAATTAGCAAGCAATTCCCGTTAAGTAACGATTACAAGAACACCTATGTAAAGAGAACTGCCAACTGCTCTAAATGAATAAAATAGAGACCTGCCTGGTATGGAATTATGTTTGACTTCCAGCTCAAAATTGTATGGGAGAAAGTAGAAGCCTCATCTAGTCCAGGATTTGTTAAGACACTACCCTCATTTTGACCTAGTGCAACTTCTTGAACTATTTACCCCAAATTTGTACAGTAAGCAGTCACATCATTAAAATTTGCCTCAGCATATGTATGGCTCCTCAACAGCAGATTTCAAAGCTCCCTATTTCACAGAGAAGGAAATGGAGAAAAAAGAAAGATAGAGGTAAAATAAACATACTGGCCATGGTGACACCAGTGTTAAGAAAGCCAACTGTTTTTACTCTTACACAGGAGTAAAATACGCTCTCTGCATTCCACACAATAATTAAAGCACAGCAACAACTTTTTTTATTGCCCCAATTAGCAATTACAACCCACTGTGCACTAGCTATTTTGAATTCCAAAGATGGCAGAATGTAAAATAAACGTTCTTTCCATTTCACAGAACACAGGAAGTCATTTCCCTCAAATTAAGAGAAACCAAACAAAATGAGGGTATACAGGCAGCCCCTGAGTTACAAACATCTGACTTATAAATGGCTCATAGTTAAGAACAGGAGTGAGCCAACAGGAAGTGGGAGAAATCTCCCCCTTGGAGGGGAAATTCACTCCCGAAAGAGATATCATGGGGGAAAAGGTGTCTCCACTGAAGCTTTTTCACCAATCCTTGTTTCTACAACAAGCCATTTTTTTCAAAATTCAATAATCAGAGGGACAGAAAGTGAGGTGAAATCTTCTGAACAGCAGCACAGACAGCAAAACAAATACTACACGGATGTTTAATATTTCCCTGTGCTATCCAACACACACACATACTATATACATATTGGCTGGAGTGACCCTTAAAAATAAGCCTGTTCTGACTAACATATAAACTCAACTTAAGAACAAACCAAAAGGACTATCTTGTTCCTAACTTGAGCACTGCCAGTACATGTTTCATTGCCTACTCTACCTATCAAATATCCCTTTACCCAAATGAGATTCAGGTATGTACAGATGTCAGAGAGATGCTGGGGATAATAAATACTCAAGGGATAATTCTGAAAAGCAAGTTTAGGTAAAGCCAGCTTTGTTTGTTATGTACCTTCACATGGATACAGTACCCTATTCTGAGGTGTTCTTGGTAAAACTGATTCAGAGAAAACTTGCTATTGCCTTCTTCTGAGGTTGAAGGTGTGTGCCTTGCCTGATGTCACCAGGATTGGAACCTTGGTCTCCCACAGTCCTGGTACATCATTCATACTACATTGGCTCTTAAAAAAACAGCTTGTCCACCTTCATTTTTTGCTTTTGCTTTAATGAAAATCTTAACATTGACAAATTCACTCCCATGTTATGTTAATGAAGCTCACTGCCACTGAGAAATTGTTAACAAGGGTTAACCCATTTCAAAACTTTCTTGCGTACAATTAATCTAAATTTTAGTTTACTTCTTAACTGTTTTATTTCAGGAATGCTTCCCTACAAAATACCACGCATACTTCTTGGTCAAATTAGAAAAAAGTGCCCACAAAGTAGAAGGGCATCAGTAAGATGACTATGTGAAAAAACAGCATCCTCATTAGCTCCAGAGGAAATTGTACAATTCCTTGACACCATTTTTGTTTGGAAGGGAATATTTAAATAAAGGTATGGTTTGATTTGTTCTTGTATAAAATAAAATCACAATTTTGCTCAAAGTTTGAAAAGTGCACATACCTGGTACAAAAACTGTTTCTCCTGGTTTTTGCACAATTTCCAAAGGTTTGAACTCAGAAGGCCAAGTAGGAAGCTGAGTTCTGGGATATATTACTCTGAACCAAGTGATGGCTTCATCTTGCTGGTTTCCTCCATCTTCACGAGTCACTTTAATCAATTCTCTGGGAGTGCTGGTTGGGAAAAGGCACCAGCGCTTGTGTCCTTGGACCAAGGAATTCCATGCACTGGTTCCCAGAGGGTCAATATGAATGCCTGTTCCAGATCGAGGTGGACCCATCACAAACCACCTACATATAAAGAAAATGTCCAATAACTGTATATATACATTCTGTAGTAACTATTTGTCACCTGGATGTTAGGTTTCAAACTGAAAAACAAATGAGATCCAGCAAGTCTGAAGTCTGCCCACTCCTATTTAGTCTTATCGAGGAAACTGGCTAGAAGTATAGTGATTCTTATTCCATCCACAACACACACTGTTATTCCTGTTGCGTTTTCTTTGCAGTCTATTTCACTTCTGCAGAAGAGTTGATATTTGGAGTTTTCTTAAAAAATAATTCTGGCTCAAAATTCAAATCTGACACACAAATGTCATACAGAGCAAAGGGAAAAACAGTTCAGTGTGGTAATATGAC
Source organism: Anolis sagrei (assembly GCF_037176765.1). Lineage (NCBI taxonomy): Eukaryota > Metazoa > Chordata > Lepidosauria > Squamata > Anolidae > Anolis > Anolis sagrei. The sequence goes on from NC_090022.1 coordinate 119,897,629, forward strand.
TTTGGAGAGCCAAGTCCCCACTGAGTGATGGAATGCACTGCGTAGTTTTGAGTCAGTCATGCTCTCAGCCTGACTTACAAGAATGCTGTTTTCAGGATAAAGTACACTGTCTTGAACTCACTGGAAGACATTTATTAGGGAAAGTTTTGCACTCATAGTGGGTTGTGTGCCACAAGAATAATAACTGCCTTTATCTGTTTCTCTTTAGGTGGAGAATAGCAAATTTATACCTGTAAGGTGGTCTTCTCTTCTCTCCTGCATACTTAAACAGGTCATCCGTGAAGAACTTGGGCACCCTGTAGTCCTCAAGAAGTTTCCTGCGCTTAGGGTGCTCCCCATAACTGCTGTCAAATATATAAAGTGGGCTGTCATCCCGTGTGGTCTCCATATACTCAATGTAATATTTCATCTTCATTTTAACAGAATAACCATCATTGTCCTCCCCACACTTGAACTTCTGGTTCCGGTACTTGCGCTTCAGGCGTTCGAGAGTCCATTTCTCTTGGGCAGGCCATTCCACCTGTGCATTTAGCAGGACAACCGGCTTGTAAGGCTTTTCGTAACGCTCAATGAACTCTTCCAATGACAAATGGAGTGCATCTGCTCTTTCCACATTGTCCTGTTAGAGCGACAAAAACTTTTAATACAAAAAAAATTGAGTGCAAATTGACATGCTACTACTTGTTACCATGTTAGTCCATCAAAATATGATTCCTTAGCTCTCCGGGGCTCAATCACAAGGCAGTTGAATTTATTTATACATTTGTTCTTTAGGGTCATACAAATTATCAACATAAAGATAAGTGGGCGAGTCGAGGGGAAGGGAGGGAGCCTCAGCCGCTGGAGAGGATTAGGGGCTCAGGGGAGGGAAGCTTTGTTCACTCTATCCAAAGCAGGAGAGTGGAACCTCGGCTGGCAATCACAGCCTTGGAATCCCTGGCAACTTCTTGGGCGGTGTTGCAACCTGGATGGTAGGGTGGAAGGGGAGAATGGCTGCCAGGCAGGGAAGGAGGCAGGTAGGCAGGTTAACTGCTCCTGGAGCTGACCATAGCTTACACTGCCAGAGAAGGAGGGAGAAAGGGAGAGAAAAGGAGCCAGACTAATTATTCTGCGGGCCTTACAGCTCTCAGGCCAGATCTTCCTCCCCACTATCCACACATTTCTAAAAATCACCAGATAGCCTCACATTGTTAATCCAATACAAATAATTTGGGTTCTGTCTGCATGAGTATAATGATGTCTACCACTTGTATACACTAGAAATACTGCACAGAATAATTAGAATAATTTTAGACCATTTAATAACACAACTCTATATAAAAGTAAGCCTTCATGAATTCAGTAGGATTTATTCTTGAGAATACAGAACCTAAAACCTTTTGGTAGTCCCAGGTACCAATAAATCAGTGGGATTTGTCTAAGTGAGTACTAGCCTAGACGAGCAAATAGATTTAAGACAAGGACTGCAACATTAAAGTAAACAAGATTTAAAATGAGTAACAATGAACTATTTGCTATTTATTTCCCCATTACAGATAAAAAGGGGAAAGGCACATGTTTCTGTTCTGCAGATGGAAATATGAAAGTCAAAATTATTTGCAAAAACCATTGATTTTTTTAAAATACAAATGTGAACAAAACAAATAAGACTCTACTTTTATTCTTGACCAAAGAGAATACATTCACATACGTTACTCTACTAATGGAAAACAAAACCTACATCATTACCATGGACAGATAGACAAAACCAGAACAATAATACAGAATTCTTTGCAACTTAATCTGAAAGCATCCAAATTACTTGCTACAACTGAGACTATTATCCTCAGTAGCAGTAGATTTTGCAATGGAAATTTCCATTCAAGTTTAAGTGGGTGTGCACAGGAGGATGATATTACTCTCACTTGGTTTACATCAGCAGGTTTTTTTCCATACTTAGATCATAGCAGAGACATTCTATTATACAGACATCTAACTGAAGCCTGAATTACCAAAACATGTAAACATTCACACATGAAGCTTTATTTTGGGCATACTTTTACAGAAGTCCAACCAAATTCAGTAAGGCTTACTCTCAAGTAAGTGTGCACAAGACTGCATTTGGTGTGCTAGTACAGCATGTTACTTCTCTGTCTAAAACAGCTCAAGTTCTATTTTGTGTTGTCTTACAGGACCACGGAGACAGGGTTTCTACAGTTTCCTGATAACACTGATATTCCTAGGTTAAATCAATACAGTGGCACAAAGCTCAAGTCACTTTCCCAGTCTCCTGGAATTAGAGTTTAAACACTTGACACTCCCTCCTTCAAATGATCTTCAAAACCCACTCTGTGCCTTGGGGGTCTTATATTACACAATAATCAGGGATAGAAGAACTGCCAGTAGGATAACTGAAATCCATATTCTCTATGCATATGTAATTCAAGCATGTACTCTTAACACTGGTGTTCAACAAACGCAAAGAGATTAAGCTGCTATATTTTTCTTAGACTCACTGTAACAATCCTGTAATATATGGACTATTCTACAGTCACAAGCTATCAACATCAACATTTCGTCTTTAGAAACTGACCCTATAGAATATTAACAGGCGAAGTATAGCCAAAGTTCCACAAGGAAGAGTACTGTCATGGATCATTGTATCATTTACTTTCTATTCTAGCAGTGTGGAAACCAGGAGGCAAAGATGTTAAAAGCCCACAAATATTGTCCATTTAATCAAGGGGCAAAAAAAAAAAAAGGGACAGGGATGTTGTGACAGTCTACTTTTGCCCACACCAAGAAATTCAAAACACATCTTACTACAGGACAATATAGTCTGTGTGTGTTATTCTACCCTTCAGAGTTCAAACAAGATAATGAGCCAATCCAACCAACGAGCCATATTCTAGACCTTTCTTTGTCTGGTTTTTTATATGTAAAGGAACAAGCATTTGTCAAATATATCTCACCATTCTACAATTCCTACTCCTGATCTGTTCCCAACTTGGCATAATGACTTCCTACACAATCCTATATATGTCTACACAGAAGTGTGTACGTCTCACTTCAATGAATCTTACAGCTAAATGAGTGGGTAAAGGGTTGCAGCTTGAGATCATCTGTGAGTTTGCTCAGCCTTTAATGCCACAATACTACTGACATTGTTGATATCCACTAGCTTCTAATGCAACCAATTGCAAGAAGGTACCTTTAAAATGAATTGCAGTATGACTTTCATCCCTCTAAGTAAGCCTCCCACAGTTGCAGGTTTCTTTAACTGAGTTACTGTGAGTTTTCTGACCTGTATGGCCATGTTCTAGAAGCATTCTCTCCTGACATTTCGCCCATATCTATGGCTGACATCCTGAAAGGTTGAGGGACTTGTTGGAAACTAGGCAAGTGAGGTTTACATATCTGTGGAATGTCCAGGGTGGAAGAAAGAACTCTTGTCTGCTTGAGGCAAGTGTGAATGTTGCAATGGGCCACTTTGATTAGCACTGAATGGCCTTGAAGCTTCAAAGCCTGTCTGGTTGCTGCTTGGGGGAGGTGTCAGCTGGCCCTGACTGATTCTTGTCTGGAATTCCCCTGCTTTTTGGGTGTTGCTCTTTATTTACCATCCTGAGTTTAGAGTTTAACAACTGTTTCTATTCTCTTGTTAAAATTCCTCCCAACAACCTTGAAGGAAAAATATTACTTTTTGCCAGTTTTATCAACCTATCTTCACCAAATGGGGTTCAGAAGTGTAATCAAATTTCCACCTTTACTTACAATTTAAACTTCCCTCACTCCCATCCCTCCCAACCTGTTTGAACTGCCAGAATTTCCACACCCTTTTCCTTCTACACTGTGATACAGAGAGAATAGTAGTTTGTCGACATTTTAAGAGTCCTAAAATTATGCTATTCCTGCTTTTAATGGCTCTGTTTGTTTAAATAATCTTGAATACTTGAGTAGAGGCATATCACTTGCCATGGTCAATCAAGACTAATTTTAAAGAAATAGATTAGGAATTTTATAATTTTAGTAATTCCAATGGCACACCAACACTAGAATTTTGCATCCATTTCATCTGGAGTAAACAACTTAAATCAAGACATAGTTTTCTAAGATCTACAGAGACACTCGCTGGAACACCTCAGCAAGCGAGTCCAAAAGTGGCAGGCTCAAACCCAGAACCCCAACCAATGGCTGATACCAAATGAGAGACTCCCCCCTGGGTACACAGAAGACTGGGCAATTTGGAAGGCGCTGAACAGACTGCGCTCTAGCACCACGAGATGCAGAGCCAACCTTAAGAAATGGGGCTACAAAGTGGAATCCTTGACATGCGAGTGTGGAGAAGAGCAAACCACTGACCACCTCCTGCAATGCACCCTGAGCAATGCACCCACATGCACAATGGAGGACCTTCTTGCGGCAACACCAGAGGCACTCCAAGTGGCCAGATACTGGTCAAAGGACATTTCATCAACTACCAAGCTTGCAAACTTTGTGTTTTGTCTGTTTGTTTGTTTTGTTCTGTTAGAAATGTAATACAATTGTCTGGTTGCCCCTGATATGATAAATATCTGGAGTAAAATGCACTTCAACATGACTGAATTGTGAGTAGATATGCACAGCTAGGATTACACTGTGGAAAATCCTCTCCGATGAATTTGTTTTCTAATTTAAAAGGGGGGGGGCACATCAAGTGGGAAATTAGCTCCTCTGGGTTCAACTACTCTTTGGGGTCATATACAGGATTTCTGATAAAACTATACAATTTGAGAATCCCTTAATCTGGAATTCCAAACTCTAAAATACTCCAAAATCCAAATCTGGTCCACACAGATGGCTGAGATAGCGAAGCCTTTGCTTTGTTTCATGTATGACACAATGCAGCAATGGATTCAAACGGAAAGCAAAGAGATTCTACCATAAACACTAAGGCCCCTTCCACACAGCTGAATAAGAGCCCACATTTTCTGCTTTGGACTGGAATATATGACAGTGTGGACTCAGATAACTTAACTCAAAGCAGATATTGTGGGATTTTCTGCCTTGTTATTCTGGGTTACATGGCTGTATGGAAGGGCTCTAGGAAGAGGGAAAGGGCTGATCGGCAGTGGAATAGGCGGAGTGCGGTGGAGTCTCATTCTCTGGAGGCTTTTTAGTAGAGGTTAGGTGGCCATCTGCCTGGGGTGCTTGGATTGTGTGCCTGGCATGGACCGGACAGCTCTTGGAGTCTCTTCCCAGGCTGGGATTCGACGAAGAGACATTTCTGGTCCCAAGCATTTCGGATGAAGGATGCTCAACTTGCACCACGAAATACTCCCATCCTTCGGGACCACAGGACGTAGCTGCTTTCCTCACAGCCCCCTCTCATGGAGGGAACTACCTCCGCGGGAAAGGGAGCCTTCCCGAAGAGGGAACGCGCCGGCCTACCCGCAAGGCTTTCTGTCCCCGAGCGACCTTGGCCTCAGGCGTCGCTTTCTCACCTCGCGCACCTGCGCCGCCCTCGGGCGCTATGTCCCCCCCCCCTTCCAGGCCCGCCTCCCTCCCTCCCTCCCTCGCTCTTCCTCCGGGGCCCACCTTGCACGCGCCAGGGCTGAGGGGGAAGCTCTCGCAGTAGTTGTGCCGCGTCCAGTCGAGCGAGTCCTTGAGCTCCGGGCGGGCGCTGCGCTTGGCCTCGCGGATGCGCTTCTTGCTCTTGTGGTTCATGCTCTGGCCCTGCCTTCGCTCTCGCTTCCCTGCCCGGCTCTCACACGGAGGCGCCTCGCCTGGACCGACGGACGGACGGACGGACGAAGGAACGAACAGCGCCGCCTCCGCTTCCAGAAATTTCACCTCAGCGAGGCCTTCGCCGCCACCGCGCCGCTACTTTGGCCCACTCAGGCCTCCGTGCTCTCCTATTGGCTGACGCTTCCCGTTCTCCCGCGCGGGGGAGGAGCTGATTGGTCGCTCTCTGAACGGAAAGGGAGGCGGAGGGGATGGGCATTGGCTGAGGAGGAGGAAGCGAGGCTGTGGCCGCCGCCATTTTGAGAAAGCGCGGCAGGCCCTCCTTCCAGTTCATGTCCCGCCCCCTTTAAAGAGCCGCGGTGTCCATGTGTCAATCAGACCTCCAAGAGCCATCCAGCCCAACCCCATTCTGCCAGGCACGAACACAGTGAAAGGGCTCCTGGCAGATGGCCCTCCTGCTTCTGTTTAAAACCCTTCAAAAAGGCGAGACTGTTATATTACAGATGACCATTCCACATTTATACTCCTGGATTGTGTGATTTTAAATAACTGTTTTAACTGATACATTTTAATGATGCGATTTTAATGTATATATTGTTTTATGCTGATATATGTAAAATGGTTAAGGTTATTTATAGTATATGTTATTGTCTAGAACAGGGGTCCCCAAACTATGTCCCATGGGCCGGATACAGCCCTCCAAGGTCATTTACCCGGCCCTCGTTCAGGGTCAACCTAAGTCTGAAATGACTTGAAAGCACACAACAATCCTATCTCATCAGCCACAACCAGGCCCACACTTCCCATTGAAGTACTAAAAAGTTTATATTTGTTAAAATTGTTCTTCATTGTATTGTTTTTAAGTGTAGTTTTTTTTTTTGCACAATAAGAAATGTGCAGTGTGCATAGGAATTCATTCATGTTTTTTAAAATTATAATAATATAATTATAAATATATAATACTTTGTACTTCCATTTGAAGGAAGGCGGGAAGATACTTCGTAGTTCCATTTGAAGGAAGGATAGAAAGGAGGGGAGAAATACCAAGAGCGGTATGAAATGAATCTAATCGAGTTTATTGACAAGTTCCGCATCACAGAACTGGCTGTCAGCTTTTTGCAGGCACATGGAATTATTGCCGAAGAGCCTCCATGTTGTGGAGAGCCTGGATGTGGGGTAGCCATGATGTTGGTTAAGAGGAGTGATATGAATAACGATGTTGCGTGATGGCCACATAGGAGAAAAACCAGTATCCAGGACAAATAGTTCTTGGGAGGGCAGGAGATAACTCTTCAGGAATTTATACTATTAGCCTACAGTTGGAGTTACCGTATTCCATTGTCGATCACCAAGCTGGTCGTTAACGTAACCCGCCAGACAGTTATTCAGTAGTATGTGTACTTCCGTGATATTTGTTCCTGGTGGCTCCTCAATCACCCTATCCCACTTGGAGGACACCAAGTCATTGTAGAGATTGACGAGTCCTTTATGTGTCATCGGAAGTACAACTGCGGACAGCGTATTCGAAAGCAATAGTTTTTGGTGTTTATGACATGGAGAAGAAGTTGGGTGTACTGCAGTTTGTGGAGGACTGCTCTGCAGCATCGCTTTTGCCTCTGGTCCCTCGTTACATAAAACCTGGGTCAGTTATACACTCAGAGCAGTGGCAAGTGATCCCACCATATACTCACTTAACTGTGAACCATACTCAAACTTCGTTGACCTGGAAACCGGGGCATGTACACGCCACGTTGAAACCTTTTGGAAACAAGCCAAGACTGTTTTCAAGCAGATGAATGGCACAATTGACAACATATTGCCTTGTCATCTCGACGAATTCATCTGGAGTCAGATGTTTGGCAATAACATGGAAGCGTTAAATAATCTTTTGGGTCAGATTGCAGAGTTCTATCCGGTTTAGTGTATTCTACCCTGTTTTATGTATTCCCAAACCGTCTGATCTCTCTCCTTCCCAAAGAAGGCTAAAGTGGAGTGGGGAGGGAAGGAAAGCCACAGTGCCATTCTATTGCATTTTATCCAGGTCGAGAAATGTCATAAGAAAAACTTGAAAAAACTTAATCTTTATTTTAAAAAAACAAACTTTTAGACAAAGGGGGTTCCACCACACTCTGAAGCAGCATTTTGCTTTGCACTCTTAAACAACACCTATTGCCAACCAGCTACCAAACTCACAAGTTGTGTATTTTTCTGTTTGTTTGCTTTGTTCTGTTAGACTGGTTGTTCTGACACGACAAATAAAAGGAGGTTTAATGTTTAAGTGAAATCTCATTTCTTGCTATTTTAATCAATTGTTTCACTGTGTATGATAAACATACTCTGCCAAACACTTCCCTGTTTCAATGTGCCGAAGCCCCAATTCAACTTTGGTCCACTTCCTGAATAGGAAATAACGGAGGGTTTTAGAGATACTGTGGATCTTCATTTCACAAAAAAACCCAGATCAACTACATTAACCATTCGGATTTTGAAGCATTTCAGAATTGTAAATAAGTGATGTTCAAACTACGAACGATTAGCATTTTGGAACATTTAAGAATTGAAGATAAAGGGATGTTCAAGCTATGGACAATTTGGAATTGGAACATTTTGGACCAAAGGAAGCAGAAAAATGAATGAAGAAACATGCTCAAATTGTGGTTCCATGTTTATTTTTACAATTTTTTAAAAATGTCCCATGGAGAATGTGGGACACCAAAGATCATTCTGATGGAGAGAAAGCACCCCATCCCCATCTTGCTGCCCAGAAGAGTTTGCAGTAAAGGGATCCCAGTAGATGGAAGGATCATGATGCCAAAGGCTGCCCTGACCATTTGCGTGAAAAGAAAGAAAGAACAAGTCCAGGCAGGGCAAAGTGTGGTCCTAAGATCTCACCTTTGGGGCCCTGAAGCACCCCAAAAGTCCCATTAAATTGTATTTATTTATTTAAAACCAGCTTAGGTATCCAGCAATTCATGGGTTAGGCCTTTAGTTGTGATATTTATAAGAAATAATAATTGTTTTGGGGTTTTATGAATGGTCTCATTAGAAAATACATAAGGATGTGGGTGAACTACAACTCCCATAATCCTGGGTCTATCCCCACAAACCCCACCAATATTTAAAGTTGGCAACCTCCCCCCACCCCCACCCCCAATTCCTTCCTGGTCTTGTGAAGCACTGGTGAAGCCAACCTTGAAGCAAAGAGGAGAGAAGGGGTGTTGGGATTGGGTGGTTTGGAGGACGCTTTGTCAGAGAATGAGGATCTACCCTGAAGCCTTTGGCTGCTTTCTTCCTCTAATACTTTAAAACCCATCAGCCCTATCCAGCAGGATGAATGGTCAGACGGGGTAGAATAAGGGCTGGTACTGACACAAGTGTGAGTACCACACTTGGCCCTCCAAGATGTTCTTGGTCCCCAGTTCCCATTATTCCCAGAGGAAGGAGGTGAGGGGGAGGAAGATTGGAAGAAGAAGCAGAGGAAGAGATGAGGAGGAGGAGGAGGAGGAGGAAGAAGAAATAGGGGGAAGGGAAGATGAGGGAAGGAAGAAGGAGAAGAGGGAAAAGAAAAGGAAGAGAAGGGGAGAAATAGAAGAAGTCGAAAAAGAAGAGAAAGGAGAGGAGGAAGAGACAGGAGAAAAGGAACAGGAAGAAGGAGAGGGAGAGGAGGAAGAATTATTTTTGCTGTTGTTAAAATATATTTATTTGATCGAGACCCAAAGCAGAGGATAGGAGTAGGACAAAGGAGAGGACAAATGACAAAACACCGCCATGTCCCCATCTAATCCTTTGTATGGTGGCTTGCAAAAATAAAAAAGGAAAGAAGAAAAAGAGGCTTCCATCACTGACCACCACCTGTCCTCTTTCTTGGGCCAGGTAAATGATGGTGGCCCAGGTGAAGCTATCTTTTGGGAATGGGGTTGGAGTAGATGGCCTTTGGGGGTCCCTTCAATCTTCAATGGATTATGGCCTCCCTTGGAGGCTTAAAGACATTTTTTGAGTTCTTTAAAGAGAAGTTGGGTCGGTCTCTTTGGGGAATGGGGTGGGATTAGATAGACTTTGGAGTACCACACCACTCTCATTCTATGTACAAAGGCTTCAAGGGAATCCTTTTAAACATGAAAACTAGAAAGATGATACTGAAATCTTGGAAGCCAACCAGAGGGGTTGGACAATGACTCCCATAATTCACCTGAGTGAGAATGCTCGTTGCGACTTTAAGACTGAAATGGCCCCATTGGGAGACCAAATCTTGACATTTCTGAGAGTTCCTGAAAACTATTGAGAAGAGTGATACTACAGCTCCCATCATTCACCAGCACAGCAGGGATGGGATTTCTTATCCAACACCTCTAGTACAAAGAATGTTTTCACCTGAATCCCAGAGAGGAAATGGGCCTTTTGGAGTTTTGACCTTGAGACAACATTGTGGATGTTGTATTGCAGAATCAGATCAGCAGAGATTTGGAGACCAGAAGCAAAAGGGTAAGGAAAAGCAGCTTCATCTGGACAAAAGAACTGGATGCAGAGACAGCCAAAACATAGAAATATTTTTTACAATGTTTTAAATTATTTTATAATATCAAAATGTTTACAATAATTTCATTTAATTTTTTAAACTCCTATCTGCATTCAGCGCCCCCTGGTGGCGCAGCAGGTTAAACCACTGAGCTGCTGAACTTGCTGACCGAAAGGTTGGTGGTTTGAATCCGGGTAGTGGTATGAGTTCCCGCTGTTAGCCCAAGCTTTTGCCAACCTAGCAGCTTGAAAACATGCAAATGTGAGTAGATTAATAGGTCCATGCAGTCATTCGGGCCACATGACCTTGGAGGTGTCTACGGACAACGCCGGCTCTTCGGCTTAGAAATGGAGATAAGCACCAACCCCCAGAGTCGGACACGACTAGACTTAATGTCAGGGGAAACCTTTACCTTTACTATCTGCATCCAAAAAAATATGTCCTGTCTCAGAATTTTCCAAGCCTGGAGGACTTAGCAATGATGGGACCCTCTGGGCTAGGGTTTCTGGGAGTTGTAGCCCCCCCCCGCCCCCCCCCCCCAAAAAAAAACAAGAAACACTGTGTATTCTCTGCCTTCCCCACAGTCAACTCCATTATCCAAGACTTGTTCCAAACTGGGGGTTAATGGATCCTGTAGTCCAGCAGGGGGCATTTATAGCTGTGGGTTCTGGGAACTCTAGCCCAAAAGGCCTGTGTACCTATGAACACCCATAGACCCCTACAGTCTATGTCCCCATAGAGCCTCCTAGTCCATGGGCCTCTTTATGAGGAAAAGGAAGCTGTCTCAACCCCCTCCTTTGCTGAGAGGGTTCCCTATGGACATTTTCCCTATTAAGGGGGAAATGTTCGGCATTGTGACATTCTCCTCTTAATTAAAAACAAGGGTGAACTGAGATGTTTTCTTTGCCCCCTGTGTGGTAGGAATGTGTATTTGTGTGCTTACATAAAACTTTGTTTTGGCCAGCGTTTTGGGATTGTTGATGGGGTGCAAATTGATGCAAACATCACAAGATGGATCCTGTGGAGAAGCAAAAAACGTCAAAACCTGGGCTCCACTCCAAGTCTCCAAAGGGGAAACCAATCCATACAAATCGCAGCCCAGGAAGGCCAAGTGTCCCAAACTAGGGAAATTTTATGCTGGGTGAGATAGTCGTCTGGTCTGTGGTCATCAAAAAGAGGCTGGACAGAGGGACATTCTGGATTGGGTTGGTAGACGGCTTCTGGTGTTCCTCCAGACTATGGACATCTATATCTGGAGGCCATCTAACCCAGAATCCCATTCATTTGGGGGCAGTTAATTGATTCAGGACTCTGTGATACAACCCACTGTGGACCCATCACTGGGATTGAATTAGATGGCCTCTGGGATCCATCCAAACTAGGTTTGTATGTCAGGAGGCCATCTAAATCAGAATCCAAATACTTGCAGTTGATCGATTTGTTTCAGCAAATTCAGCAAATTCCCCTTAATAGGGAAAATGTCCATAGGGAACCCTCTCAGCAAAGGAGGGGATAGAGACAGCTTCCAGGTCACTCCAACCCATCTTCAAATCCATCACTGGGGTCGGACTAGATATCCTTTAGGCTCTGTCCAAACTATAGGTTTCTATGAGGCATCTAGAGATTTAGATACTTGATGGAATCAGACTGTTTCATCAAAATGGACGCTGGACCCTGTGATCATTCCAAAACACTGGAGTTGGACAAGTTGACCTCTGAGGTGCCTTCAGTTATGAGTTTCTATATCAGGGGCTGTCTAAACAAGAAAAGAGAACAGTAGACTTCGTGGCAACTCTAACAAATCCAACATGGTTTGAACTAGATTACCTCTTTGATGCTTCCAGTTATGGATTTCTATATCCAGAGTCATCTAAACCAAAGAAATGGAATATGGGGTCTGAAGTTACTCCAGCCAACCCATGAATCCAACACACACAACCCATTTTGCAGCATTTAGTTCCAAGGGCAAAGGTCCAGTTTGTTTGTTCAAAGCAAGGGTAAATGTTTTGGGAGCTGACCTTTGGACATCCAAGCGGGAAATTGGCCTGAGACAAAGGGAATATTTTTTCTGCCTGTTGTTGTTATTGTCCCTTTTTCCACCCTTTTCTCTCTTGCATAACCCATCATGGGGATGGAGGGAGGGGGAACAAGGCACCCTGCTGACCAGAGTGCAGGATAAATAGAGGCCCCGCAACCAGGGTCCCTTGCATTTGTTCGTCCGCTCTTCTTTGGACAAGAAGTCAGAGAACAAAAGCGACGCCAGCCATGAGAAGCAGTTTCTGTTCATTGGGGGCCCTGGTGCTCCTCTTGGGCCTGGTTCGAGTTCGAGGAGAGGTGCCGGTACAAGTCGACTTCCAGCAAGACCAGGTAGATAGAGTATGGCCACTTTTCTTCATTGGCAAGTAGATGGTTTAAAGAGTGCCTTTTGAGGATGACAGCTCCTATCATTTCACAAACATCAGTTATTGATCATGTAGTAAATATCTATCTATCTATCTATCTATCTATCTATCATCACCCAGCAAACATTTATTATTGATCATTTAGCAGATATCTATTTATTTATCGAGATATAATCATCCAACATATTTAGCTAACATTCATTATCGATCATTTAGCTGATATCTATTCTAAGGTAAAGGTAAAGATTTTCCCTTGACATTAAGTCTACTCATGTCCGACTCTGGGGGTGGTGCTCATCTCCATTTCTAAGCGGAAGAGCTGGCATTGTCAATAGCCGCTTCCAAGGTCATGTGGCTGGCATGACTGCATGGAATGCTGTTACCTTTCCGCCAAAGCAGTACCTATTAATTTACTCACATTTGCATGTTTTTGAACAGCTAGGTTGACAGAAACTGGGACTAACAGCAGGAGCTCACCCCGTCCCACTATTTGAACTGCCAACCTTCCAATCACCAAGCTCTGCAGCTTAGCAGTTTAACTCGCTACATATAGATATAAATAGAATCACTCAACTGATTAAGCAAACATTCAATATAAACAATGTAGCCAATTTCTATCTATCTACCTATCTAGAATCATCCAGCAGATTTAGCAAACATTCATTATTGATCATTTAGCCGATATCTAGATAGATAAGAGATAATTACCTAACAGATTTAGCAAACATCCATTAGTAATCATGAAGCCAATATTTATCTAGATATAATCACACACACATATACAGGCAGCCCCCAAGTTACTAACAAGATAGCTTCTGTAGGTTTGTTCTTAAACTGAATTTGTATGTAAGTCGGCACAGGTAGACTTTTAAGTGTAACTCCATATGTAAGCGTGCATGCATGCTTTGGATAGCATAGAGAAGAGTAAACCACCTTTTGGTGTTTGTTTTGCTTATCTGTGCCTCTGTTCAGAAGATTTCACCTCACTTTCTGTCCCTGTAATAATTGGATTTTGAAAAAATTGACTTGTGGAAACAAGGATTGATTATAAAGCTTCAGTGGAGACACCTTTCCCCCTTGATAACAACTCTTTTAGGAGTAAATTTCCCTTCTGAAGGGTAGATTTCTCTCACTTTCAGTCGTCTCACCCCCGTTCGAATGTTTGTAATTCGGGGACTGCCTATACACGCACACACACACACACACACACACACATCTGCCTGCCCAAACCCTGTGTATTATATCTTTATTTGCCAAAATTCTCTCTCTCTTTGCCCGGATCCAGTTCACGGGGCGCTGGTTCAGCATCGGCTTTGCCTCCAATTCCCGCTGGTTCCAGGAGAAGAAGTCCGGGATGAAGATGTGCTCCACGGTGGTCTCCCCAACAGCCGAAGGGAGCCTGGAGGTTATCTCTACCTACCCCAAGTAAGGGTTTGGGGGCCCAGAGAGTGCAAAGAGGCACACACGTTATTTTTCAAGATAGCTCTTTTGCCCTGAGATTCCTCTCCTTTGGGAAATCTCAAACTCATGACTCACTCATGACTCCTCCTATACGGATTATATGCCACTCCTTGTCAAGTGCCAGGGCAAGTTACTTTTAAAGCATAATGTCCCATAGCCTGTGACCTCCTTTGCACCCCTGCTTAGTTAACCAGCCCCATTTCTTGATCTCTCTTCCAGGGCAGATAAATGTGAGACCCGAAAGAGCCTCTTCGTCCAGACGGAGCAGCCTGGGCGCTTCAGCTATACCAGTTCTTGTAAGTTGGAGGTGGATTGGGTCTTAGTATCCCCTTTATATGGGGCTGGGACTCTATAAAGTGGCTCCCTCCTTCCCTCCTTCTTTCTTTCCTATTTTCCTTCATTATTCTTTTCCTTCTTTATTTATTTCCCTATTTCCTTCCCTCCTTCCTTCTTTTCTTCCTACCACTCTTCCTCCCTCCCTTCCATTTTCATTTCCTTCCTTCTTTTCTTTCTTTATTTCTTATTTCCTTCCTTCTTTTCTCTTATTTCTCTGCTTCCTTCTTTCTTTCCTTCGTTCCCTCCCTCCTCTAGGGCTGAAGGTGGTGGACTAGATTAATCTTGTGGATGCTTTCCAATCTTAAGAATGCAAATTTAAAATTATAGAATCCCCAGAAGAGGCCACAGGGGCCAAACTTTGCCCTAATTTCTGTTCCAGATTCGGGGACCACCTCAGACGTCCGCGTCGTAGAGACCAACTACAATGAATATGCTTTGCTGATGGGACAGAAAGTCAAGGATGGACAGACCTTCACCATGGTCTCTCTGTATGGTGAGTATCCCTATCTGGTTTGATGGCCATCCATTTGGAGGGGTTTGGTTGTTTTCCTGCACTGGCAGAAGGTGTTTTGGACTAGATTACCCTTGGAGTTTCCTTCCAACTCTACTGGATCTCTATTCACTTTTGGTCTCTATTAAAATGATGATGATGATAAATACAATATAGACTTTTTCCTTCTATGGAGGTCTTTAAAGAGAGATGAGATGGACATCTTGCAGGAGGGCTTTAGTTGTGGGTGATTGGCGTTGGACTAGTTGCCTTTGGGTTGACCACCTTGGAGTCTCCTTATTTGGACTGTTTTTCTTTGGGGGTCTTTCAACAGTAGTTGGATGGCCATCTGTCAGGAGGGCTTTGATTGTGTCTTCCTGCATTGGCAGAAGGGGATTGAACTACATGACCTTTGGAGATTCCTTCTGACTCTAGTGGAAAGAGCTGACTCACAGACTTGCAGTCTTTCCTTTTTTGGAGGCATTTGAACCATGGTTAGATGGTCATCTGTTGGGAGGTTTGGATTGTATCTTCCTGTATAGTAGAATAGGGTTGGAACTAGGTGACCTTTGGGGTCCCCTTCGAATTTTGATGGAATAGGGAGTGTGATTGAGTCTCCTTGTTTGGAGGCATTTCAACAGTGATTGGATGGCCATCTGTGAGGAGGGCTCTGATTGTGTCTTCCTACGTTGGCAGACCTAGATGACCTTTGGACTAGATGACCTTTGGGGATCCTTTCCATCTCGAATGGAATAAGGACTACCTTAGAGGGCACCGGACTCTCCTTTGTCGATCTTTAGGCCATAGCCAGATGGTCATCTTCTGGTTCCTTATTTGCATGGAGGAAGAAGTTTGGACTAGAAGATCTCAGGTTTCCCCTGTAACTTTATGATTTTCGTTATCTCTTAAAGCCATAGTGCCTTGACCCTTCTTGTTTTTCTCCATCCATTTTCAGGTCGGACCAAACACCTGAGGCCTGAGCTGGTGGAGAAGTTCACTCGCTTTGCTTTGGAGCAGGGTTTGAACTCAGAACAAATCCTCATCCTGCCCAGGACTGGTGAGAAGATTCTGGGAGTTGTACTCTAAAGGAAAAGTAACTCAGTCAGGCATTAGCCTTAACAGAAGTGAAGACAATGGGGAATTAGCTGAAAGTATATTGGGGTGGGGGTGGAATAGAAGACCTCATGGTGTCCCTTTTGCCATGCCCCAGCATTTATTCATATCCCTCTTTTCTGACACTTTTTTCTGTTTTCCTTCCCCAATAGACCTCTGCATGGAGTCTATATAATAGCAGGTGAGTCTATGGCATTCCTCTAGGAAAGTCCTAAGTGCAAAACTTGTCACCTTCCCAATTTTGAAATTTTTTTCAGGCAGAGATCATCATCATTAACTTTAAACCCTGCCTTTCACCTCGTGTGAACTCATGGTGGCTAAGAGATAAATTTTAAAAAACTAAAAACTAAATATTGGTGTGTGGATATAAAGTTAAATTACAACTGAAATATAATAAATGCAATTAAAATTAAATATAAAAATATACAGTTCTGAATCCCATTATTGGTTCTGAATAGAATAAACTTACTCAATGTATGGTATTTTCCATGAATTCCAAAGTGCAAAATATCACAATTATAGATAGATAGATAGATAGATAGATAGACAGACACACACACTCATACACACACACACATTATATTGTACTATACGATATAATGTTATAATATATTGTATGGTATTCATTATATTATATATTTCTTATTAGAAATATAAATGATATTATATTTATTATAGTTATTATGATATATGCTTTTATATTCTTATAATATAATATATATATTGTACGATGTGATATTTATTATTAGAAATACTATATATTGAAATATTACATAATAAATATTATAGTTATATATTTATCTTAATAGTATGTTTATTACATTACATTATATAGATTATAAATATGTTGTCTTATGCTTATATTATATTGTATGATATATTTATTATTAAAATATTATATATTAAATATATTATATTTATTATAATAAATATTTATCCTAACAGCATATATATTATATTATGCTATAATTACACAATATTATATTGATCATTAATATTATATATTCACATGTTATATTATATTTATTATAATATTATATGACTATATTTATTATTATAAACATATGATATGGTTTACCGTATCTCTTCCTATGAACCATCCAAGAGTTTAAGATCATTTGGGGAGGTCCTGGTCTTGGTCCCGCCTTTTTCGCAGGTGCGACTGGCTGAGATGAGAGACAGGGCCTTCTCAGTGGTGGTCCCTTGGTTGTGGAACGCCCTCCTCAGGGATATTAGATCAGCCCCCTCCCCTTGACATTCCAGAAAAAAAGTGAAAATGTGGCTATTTGAACAAGCCTTCAGAATCTAATGCAACAGTCAAACACAGTATTACACGAAAGTGAACATTGGAACGGCTCAAACGACGATTTATGGACAATGAGACTAACAATGAAGGCATTGGTTTTATATGTATTTTTAATTATGTTAATTGTATATTGTTAGGCATCGAATTGCTGCCTGGTTGTCAGTAAGCCGCTTTGAGTCACCTTTGGGTTCAAGAAAGGCGGGATAGAAATATTGTAAATAAATAAATAATAAATAATGCATCAATAATAATAATAATAATAATCATCATCATCATAATATTCATTCCCCAATTTTATCTCAGGAACTGAGACTCAAAGCCATGCACCCAAGTGTCTCTGATAATTGAGAAAACTTCAATTTGAGAATAATATATATACTGTATTGAGAATATGTATTTTTTACTGTATTTTCCCTTTCTTTTTCCAAGACGAAAAAGGGAAGAAGGAAGCACCCGCCCAATTCCTGGGATTGAGCAAACTCTCTTGATTAACAATAAAATTAAACTTCAATATACAACTGTTTGAGTTGCATTTTTTTTGGTTGGCAATGTTTCCATGGCAAAACCAAAGGCAAAGCCACATGAATTTAATTCTATAGATTTGGACCCAAAGGTCCAGTGGCGGGGGGGGGGGGGGGGGGGGAGGGGGGTCGGATTTGATGAAAAACCTTAGAAGGCTCTTCTTTCACTTAATCCTCCTGTCCTTCTTAAGCCCATTTTAATGCCTTAATTAAAGGGTATTAAATTATGCCTGAGGTTATGGTTATGCAACCAGAGGGGAGGGGAGCATGGGATTTCTAGTATAAATCAGGGTCCTTCCAAGGAGCGACAACCATATTTAGGATCTGAAAAAGATGGCTCTCCTGCCACTGCCACTCTTCCTTTTGCTTTGGGCCTTTGCTGCTCAGGCCGATGTTGCCATTCAACCAGATTTCGACCTTGAAAAGGTAGGAACTACAATTCCCAGGAAGCTTATGAAAGGGACTGCAGTGTCCAGGCTTGCTTTAAGGCTGAGAGAGTGTTGCTCAGAAAGTTTCCAGGGATTCAAACTCAGGTCACAAAGCCATACGGCTGTTTCCCATTTTATACAGGGTTTCTCTTAGCAGGATTTATTATACCCAGAGGAGGTTTGCCCTCAGAGGCTGAGAGAGTGTGACTCATCCAACAGATTCCTGTGACTCAATGGGGATTTTAATCAGCTCTGGACGTTCCCATTGGACACACTTTTCAAATTCAGGATGTATTGTATCCAGAGGAGGTTTGCTTCCTCTGAGAGAGTGTGACTCACCCAAAATCTGTGCCCAAGGGAGGTTTTGAACCCTGATCCACCTGAACATTATTCCACCTGAAGCTTAGGAAGAATCTCCTGAACATAAGAAGAGCTGTTCAGTAGTGGAACTCTCTGCCTCGGTGTCTGAGGGAGGCTCCTTCTTTGGAGGCTTTTAAACAGAGGCTGGATGGCTATCTGTCGGGGAGGCTTTGATTGTGCTTTTCCTGCCTGGCCAATTGAGATAGGACTGGGTAGCCTTTGGAGTTCAACTGTAGGAGTCCAACTATTTCTCTATGAGCCAGCTTTGAGGTTGAGGTTCCTAGATGCTGACAGTATAGAACAGGTCAGCACATTTCCATACTTAGGTCTAGTCTTCTCAGAGTCAGGTTCATGGTCCGCACATTTTTACTCATGCACAATTAAAACTAGAGCATGCTCAAAACACTCTGGTAAGACTACTAACCCATAGATACCCTGGGTCCTTAAGCCCGATAATAAAAGTTTATAAAGCATAGATTGTCCCTATGATATTATACGGGGCAGAAATTTAGGGTCTAAACAAATTACCGATAACAGAATAAACCCCATCCAAATTTCTAAGAGAGATGCTGGGGGTAGACATAAGGACCACCGCTGCTGCTCTCAGAGCTGAATTAGAAATATACTCCATCGAAGGTCTCACCAAAATCTGGGTCTTCAATCAAAGGTAAAAAATATGTATCGGAAAATGGTAAAAAAGGTAAACGTAAATGTTTCCCCTTGACATTAAATCTAGTTGTGTCCAATTCTGGGGGGTGGTACACATCTCCATTTCTAAGCTGAAGAGCCACACCTCCAAGGTCATGTGGCCAGCATGACTGCATGGAGTGCCATTACCTTCCCACCAAAGGTAATGGCACTCCATGCAGTCACCTATTGATCTACTCATATTTGCATGTTTTTGAACTGCTAGGTTGGCTGAAGCTAGGGCTAATAGCGGGAACAAAATTATGCTTGGCAGAACAAACACAGCCACTCGTATCAAACACAGGCTCCTTGAAGTGGTTAGGTCATTTTAAAGAAAACTTTCAGCGGGTGCTTTACTTAAAAGTTGACATGCCAAGACACTTAAGAACTGCTTTTACAAGGGCCAGATTTAAACAAATGTAGTCAATGGAGAGACACGGTACATTTAATCAGATCTCACCTGAAGAAAGACCTTGTATCTGCGGCACTCCTGAAGTTGAAAATTTGAACCACATATTACATATCTGCTGTCTGTATGGAAAAGATAGGAAACAACACTTATGGTCTTATACTCGTAATAAAACGAGATAGGATACATTGGCCAAAACCACATTTTTACTAGCTAGTTCTAACCCACCTTAATAACAAAAGTAGCTCTTTATCTTTATACAGCACCTAAATTGGAAATTAGAGTACAGTCTATTGATCAGATTGGCATACAATGTAAAGGGGATGAGGACACCTGATGTTCATAATTAGGATTAAGGTATATTTGGCTACCAATATGCCTCCTCCATTTTTTCCTTCTATATATGTATATTTATATTCTTATTTGGACAAAATGTATACTCTTCATTGTGATTATACTGTGTATTTTGATCAGGCCAATTGACAGATAAATAAAATGGTGTCGTTTCATCTTTGAGGCTGGATAGCCATCTGTTAGGAGGGCTCTGGTGGTGGGCTGAAGAGAGTTGGGCTGGATGGCCCTTTGGGGTCTTTTCTAACTCTAGGACTCTATATGACAGACTGGATGGACATCTGTTTGGAGGGATCAGATGGTGTCCTTCTTGGCAGAAGAGGATTGGGCTGGATGTCCCTCTTCCAACTCTAGAATTTTATGACCCTGAGTCATAGTCTAATACTCTATGCCAGTTTCCAAGGAGGGGGGTTAAATAAAGCAGAAATGACCAAATGGCATCAAACTGGCTCCTTTTGTCCAGTTTGCAGGGTCCTGGCACCTGATGGCCGGTGCCTCCGACTGTCCGATTTTCCAGAAGATGAAGAACCTGATGACCACCTCCGCAGCCATCATTCGGCCCCTCCCCAACGGAGACATGACCTTCCTGACTGGATACCCTCTGTAAGTATCTGGACCCCAATCTGCTCTGGGTTTCAGGCCAACTTTAAAGCAAACAGCTCCAAAATAAGGCTAAATCCTTCAATGGGAACCTCTGTTTTTTTTTTTTAAAAAAAAACATTTTAAAAAAATCGTGTCACCTATATTCTTTCCTAACGGCATTAATGATATAGTGCAACAGTAGAGTAAATCCCATGCAGCAGCACAATAAATCTGTTGCAACAGTATAGTAAATCAATATAATGTGACCTGGGGGTTTATGGGTGTGACAGTAGAAACAAGGCATTTTGCCTGGATGTAGATTCCATTGTCATGCAAAAAACTAATTGAGAAGACCAGAGAAATATGCAACAATATTTGGAGAATGACCTCTCCTCCTTGGAAGGTTGGAGTAAACCAATTGGCAAGAAAAAAAGAAAAAAAGAAAAAAAGGAAAAGTACAAAAAAGGTCAAAAGTTTTGAAAAAGTTCAAACTGTAAAAAATAAACTGAGAACTCGGCAAATATGCAAGAATATTTGGGGAATGACCTTCTAACTTGTAAGGTCAGAGTAAACCAATTTTTAGAAAGGTTTTTTGAAAATCAAAAACAATTTGAAGTTCAAAAAAGTTCAAACTACAAAAATATTTGGAAAATGATCTGTCCCCTTGTAAGGTTGAAGTGAACCAAATTTCAAAAAGTTCAAACATTTCAAAAGGTTCAAAAAACCATACTGCAAAAATAAAATTCAAAGATTCTGGACAAGCTAATTTCAATTTTTTTCAGACTTTCATATTTTCTTTGTTTTGGTTCCTTCTCTTTCTTTTCATTTTCAGCCAGGAGGAATGTAAGACAATAGAGATGCATTTTAAAAAGACAGAGGAGCCTGGACGCTTCGTTATTGACGGTAGGTGTGCCTCTGAGTATGCACTGTGTGCCTTTGTGTAGGATTGCAGTTTAAAGCATCCCTGATACCTCTGAGTACATGCAAAGTATCTTTCAAAATGAAGACATCCATCGCATTTTGAACTGGGCCTTCCTTGAAAGGCTTGCTAGTGCCCCTGAGCATGTGCAAAGCGCCTTTCCCCTTCTATAATGATATCCATTATAAGGATTCATAAACTGCAGTTTGACACCACTGCGAATGCTATGGAACCTTGGGAGACATAGTTTGGTGCTCTTCGGCAAGGAAGGCCTAAGACTTTGTAATAATAATAATAATAATAATAATAATCAGAGGCGGCCCTAGGTAATTTTCAATGGAAAGCAAACAATATTTTGGCGCCTCCCCCCCCCCCCCCCAACCAATCACTGAAATATATTTTCTGTTCGTCATGGGAGTTCTGGGTGCCATATCTGCTTCAATTCCATCATTGGTGGAGTTCAGAATGCTCTTTGATTGTAGGTGAACTATACATCCCAGTAACTACAACTTGCATATGTCAAGGTCTATTTTCCCCGAAGAGCGCCTCAAGAGTGTCCCTGGGCAAAATCAACTATATTGCAAATGCTTACTTTGCGTAATGGGTTGAGCCGCCCCTGGTAGTAATAATAATATAACAATAATTGTAAAACTACAACTCCTTGGATCCCAAGGTGCATGTGCACCCTTTCTGCCAAAATGCATACTAGGTAAATGTAATTGCTTTTTAAAAAGAAGTTACAATTAAATAAGTTACTTTTTCCTCCTGCTGAGACAGGCAAGCAAGAGATGCGTGTAATGGAGACTGACTATTTGGAGGTGGCTTACCTTTACACTTTCAAGGAGGCCGAAGGGGAGCCAAGCAGCACCACCGTCCAGGTTCTGAGTTACGTATCGATAGGGGGTGATGGGAGATGTCAACTGGAATAAGAAGGAAAAAGAATTGCTCTCTAGGGGATGATGGGAGCTGCCATCGAAAGAAAGAGGAAAGGAACTTTGTTATCTATGGAATTATGGGAGCTGTCATCCAAAAAAGGGGGAAAGCTTTCCCAGCTGAGTGGCGATGGGAGCTGTCATTCAAAAAGAGGGGAATGATCTTTAGGGGATGATAGGATTTGTCATTTCAAGCAAGAGGAAAGCAGCATTGATAGTTGGGGGATGATGCCATCAAAAGAAGAAGAGGGCTGTTTTGGTAGCTGAGGGAGCTGTCATTCAAAAAGAATTCAGCATTGCTAGCTGGGGAATGATGAGAATAGTCATCCAAAAAGGTTTTTGGAAAATGGCATTCATAACCTTTTGGAGAGCATCTTTTGGATAAAATAACTTTTTAGAAAAGCATTACTTTCAGAGAAGAGCCAAAAATCCTTTGGAGTATAATCGTCTCTTGTGGTATACAACTAGATATAATTATGCAAGGCAATGGTTTCAGTTGTTAGACTGAATAGCCTGTTATCTCTGATCTATTATGACAACAGAGATTTTACCAGTGCATAAACAACAACAGGGCTTCAGAAGTCTTTTACAGTCCCCAAAAATATATGTTCTCCCATAAAACAAATTGTTTTTATCATGCATTCAAGGGACAAAAATGAAGTATACTTTGATAAAAAGAACATACTTGGTTTACTCACAACCTTCATGTGTTCAGCATAAACAGGTACAGAACTTATCAGTCCAGTTTCCTATATGTTTGAGATAATTCTCTGTGCTATCCGGCTAGGGCATCTCTTACAGCAAAAACAGTAAATGTGTGATCTGAGGTCTGCAGTAATCTTTCACTCTGCCGTGATCATGTGGTCTGCAGCCCCTTCTCAGGAACCATAGAGTAAAGGAAGCTGCATACAAGAACATACATACAAACAGTAAGCAACAGGATCATAAATAAACATTAATAGAGAAGGCTTGAAAAAGGTTGTCATTTCCAACAAAAAGGAAGGGAATAATTTCTATTTAGGAGATTATGGGCCCTAATATTGATTTTTCACATTCAGCTCGAAATCCAGAACTGACTCCAGAGATATTGGAGAAATTCAAGGCGTACTATCACAGCGTTGGACTCGGTGATGACATGGTGGCCATCCTGCCCAAGTCTGGTGAGTTCAAAGGAGGCTGAGAGAGTGCGACCTCCCCAATGCGCTTCAATGGCTGAGCAGGAATTTGAACCCAGGCCATCTAGTATCATAGTCCAAACCATGTTAGCTTTCAAGGCAATTACGAAAATATTGGGCTAGAAACCTCATCATTAGTCCTTATTAGTTTAGACCCCCCTTGAATCAGGAAGGATCAGAGTTCGAATCCTCTACCAATTAGAAAATCCACTCAATAACTAACTTCATGGCTCCTTACATTTTTTTTACTCATTCGCCTTTCCCCCTTTTGCTTTGCAGATTTGTGCTTCAAGGCTCTCAGGTGAGTGGGGAGGCAGGGGATTTGTAGTTTCCCAAGGTCTGTTTTTGGAGAAGTGAAACATTTTCAGCAACAGGCAAAAACTGAGGGAGAAGGGAAAAGGGGAACTTTTTGAAGGCAACAAAGAATTAATCTGAATTAAGACCATTGGACGGTTTTGATTTAAATCCAAGACCTGGTGCTTCCTCACATATTAATATTGCAAATAATATTACAAACAATATGTATTGTTACAAATAATAATTATTATCATTAATAGCAATAATATGTGTCAGTAATATTATCTATTATTACAAATAATAATGATTATCTTTACAAATAATAATGATTTGTATTGTCATAAATAATAATAATTCTAATTACAAGTAATAATGATATTTATTTTTCCAAATAATAATAATGATATTTATTATTCTTTTGCAGTGGATGAAGAAGACAGCCCAAGCTCTGGCCCTTCTCCAAATCAGAAATCACACATTTCTCCTTCCCTTTTCACGTCTTCTGCAATTTTCGACCGGGCTCTTCCATTCCCCAATTCCTTCTTGCTGAATAAACATGAATAAACATGATTTCAAAAGCTACCTTTCTTTCCATAATTTGGTCCTTGGGAGGGAAGATGACAGAACACTCACAGAACGTCTTTGTTTACCTATCAAAGAAGGCTTGGGTTGTGCTTCAGCCATACTGAAGTTATATAGAGACAGAGTTATATATAATATATTGTATACATACACACATAAGGCTGAAAATCAGGGAGATGTATTCTGAGCATATGCTTTCCCCTATCCATAGCAAGTTTGTCTTATTATAGGAGTTCATGTACATATATGCAATTATAGCAGGATATATGTGTGTGCGAATAGGATTCAAAATCAGGGAGCCTCTGAGGATATGCATAGCTATTAAGCAAGAGAAGTAAGTTTATCCAAGTATAGGAGTATATATGTGTGTGTGAGAGAGATTAAGAGTGTGTGTGTTTACACACATGGTTGAAAATCAGGGAAACTATGACCATAGGCAGATTGCTTTCCCTAATCAACACATAGTAGCAAAATTATAGGAGTTCATGTCTATAAATGTATCTGATTATAAAAGTTTATATACATAAATGTATCCTATTATAATATGTGTGTGTGTGTGTGTGTGTGTATACTTTCATGAATACAAAGAGTTGAAAATTACAGAGACTCTTACCATGTGCAGAGTGCGTTCCCAAAGAGGAGAAAATTCATCAAATTATAGCATCCCACTCATTTAATAGCCATGGCTCATTTATGGCCTCCCTGGATTTGTCTTTTCTTGCCTTGGGATGCATCTATAATGTCGAGTGAATGAAGTTTGTCCTTACATTAACTGCATGGCTTCAAGGTGATGGGATCCTGGGAGCTGTAGTTTCCCAAGATCTCTGTCAAACTATCATAGACCTCCTCAAGAGTGTTTCCTTCTTTGGAGGCCTTTGAACATGGATGGGATGGCTTTGGTTGTGGATTCCTTGCAGGGCAGAAGGAGGTTGGAGGGCCCCTTCCAAGGTCTTATGACTTTCCAAGGTCCTGTGATCCCTCTTAAGAACAATTTGTATGAAATGCCCATCTGTCCACCTGCGCTTCAATGGATGCCTTTGTCCCAGCTTATCTTCCTGGCCTGGCATCAACTCTTATCCCTTCTTAGATAAGGGAGACCTTTTGAGGTTGACTGTCGGCCAAATGCTTATTGGGTTCGGGGCCAAAGCAAATTCTCAACTCCAAGGGCCCTTTGTGGGGCTGGAGGTCCACTGTGACCTAGATCAACCACTGTAAGGCCAAAAACAACCTGGCCATCTCCGCAGCGTTGGTGCAGGGTCACCAGATAGGTAAGGAAGGGAAGAGGTCATCAAAGGGCAAGACTTAGGCAGAGCATAAAGAGAGGACTTCCTCCCAGAACCAAGTCATTCTTCTGCTCTAAGAACATTCATCCAAGAAAAGGAAGGAAGCACATGCAAAAGATGAACGCCTGGCTGCTTGGACTGGGCCTTGCCCTTCTCTGCACCGTCCATGCTGAGGATGATGAGCCCTCCGATACCGTCAATGAGGAGGTAACGGCCCCCGGCTGGGATGGGATTGGCACCACAATGTTGGACTTTGCTATGACCCCCCCCCTTCTCTCCAACCTCTCTTTCCAGGGTCTGAAGGAGGGCTACGTTTTAGGAGCCGCTACCAACCACCCAAAGTTTCGCCATTACGCGGACAAGATGCCCATGACCAAGGTCACCTACAAGAAGCTGGAGGACGGCAGCCTCACAGCATCCGCCATGATCCCATGGTAAGTGCCAAGTAGATCTTCATGGCAGATATGTCTCTTCCTCCCTTCTCCTTCCTCTTCTCCTCTTCTTCCTTTTTCCTCTCTTTCTCTTCTTCCTCAGCCCCTCCTCCTCTTTTTCTCCCTCCTCTTTCTCCTTGTCTTTGTCCTCTTCGACCTTCTTGACTTTTTCTCCTCCTCTTCATTTTCTTCATCTTCCTTGACTTCTCATCCCTTCTGCTTTTTTCTTTTTCTTCTTCTTCCTAATCTTTCTCCTCCTTTTCCTTCCATTGTTCCTTCTCCTTGACTTCTCCTCCTCTTCCTTCCTTCTTTTCTTTTTTCCTCCTCTTCTTTCCATTCTTCTTCCTTTCCTCCCTTAATTTCTCCTTTCTTTCTTTCTTTCTTTCTTTCTTTCTTTCTCCTTCTCCTCCTTTTCCTTCTTGACATCCTCCCTTTCTTCTTTTGTCTTCCGCTTTTCTCCTCTTTCTTCTCCTTTTCCTTCTACGTTTCTTTATCTTCTCCTTCTCTCCTTCTCCCCTACTTTCCCCTCCTTTCTTCTCCTCCTTTCCTCCTCCTCCACCTTTTTTCTCTTTCTCTTCTCTTCTTTTTCTTCCTCCTCTTTCCTCTCCTCCTGTTTCTTTTCTTCTTCCTTAACTTCTCCCATTTGTTTACTCCTTCTCTTTCTTTCTTCTTTCTCCTTTTTTTCTCCTCTTCTTTCTCCTCCCTCTTCTGTCTTCCTTTCTCTCCTCCTCTTCTTTTCTTCCTCCTCCTTGACTTCTTCCTCTCCCCTCCCCCTCCCCCTCCCCTCCCCTCCCCCTCCCTCCCTCTTCTTCTTCTTCTTCTTCTTCTTCCTCCTCCTCCTCCTCCTTGGTCGTCCTTCTCCTTGTCTGTCTTCTCTTTCTCTTCTCTCTTCTTATTCTGCACTCACTCTTCTTTTCTTCTGCAGGAAAAATCAGTGCAAGTCTTTCGCGGTGATCTTCAAGAAGACTGAAGATGGGAAATATGTAAATGAGTGTGGTCAGTATGGGGCAGACTTTGGGGGTGGGGGGAAGTAAACTGGTGCACCCTCCCATCCAAAGAGCCCCATGGTTTGGGTTCCTCTCAGTCTGGTTAAGAGTTGCTGTTGAATTTGCTTTGGGTTTTAGTCTGATCCAAAGCCCCCCTGACCCCCTTCTCTCTCTTCTTTCCTTCAGAATGGGGCCTGAAAGTTCTCGATATTATCTATGTAGCGGAGGATGGATCCTACTCCATTGTGGTGGCGACTTTAAAGAAGGAGGGCCAGGAACCCAAAGTGATCGTTATACTTTTGGGTAACGTTTCAAATTCATTTCTTAAAATAAGAGGCATAAGGGGCATCTACACTACAGAATTAATGCAGTTTGATACCATTTAAACTGTCATAGCTCAATGCTATGTGATCCTGGCAGTGGTTGTTTTGCAAGGTCTATAGCAGGGGTCCTCAAACTAAGGCCCGGGGGCCGGATACGGCTCTCTAAGGTCATTTACCCGGTCCTCGCTCAGGGTCAACCTAAGTCTGAAATGATTTGAAAGCACACACCACCACCAACAACAACAACCCTATCTCATCAGTCAAAAGCAGGCCCACACTTCCCACTGAAATACTAAGTTTACATTTGTTAAAATTGTTCTTCATTTTAATTATTATATTGTTGTTAGGTGTTTTTTGCACTGCAAATAAGGTATGTGTATGGTGCATAGGAATTAATCGGGGTTTTTTCCAAATTATAATCCGGCCCTCCAACAGTTTGAGGGACTGTGATCTGGCCCTCTATTTGAAAAGTTTGAGGACCCCGGTCTATAGCCTTCTTTGCCAAAGAGGCACAATCTATAACCTTCACAGCATTGTGCCAGGACAGCTGAAGTGGTGCCAAACTGCATTAATTCAACTGTGTAGACACACCCAAGAGATTTGAACCGTGGAGTGTACTACTACTAGTAGTAGCATTATTATTATTATTATTAAATTATGATGATATGGGTGATGCATGGAATTAGGAACTGTTTTAAATTATTATTATTATATGATGACAACGATGGTGATTATGCATGGGATTATGAACAGTTTTAAGCGTTTTGTTTTTGCTTGCTAGTTTAATAATAGTAATATTTAATTTTATTTTCATTTATAATTTTGTGGATATTAAAATTGTATAGTTTTAATAATAATAATAATAATAATAAATTATGATATTAATACAGAATAATAATAGTAATAACAGAAATGATGGAGGCAATAATAATATTTAATATCACTATAAAATAATAATTATATAAAATAACAGTGATGATTATAATAACATATAAAGGTAAAGGTTTTTCCTTGACATTAAATCTGGTCGACTCTGGGGGGTGGTGCTCACCTCCATTTCTAAGCAGAATAACCGGCATCGTCCGTAGACGCCTCCAAGGTCATGTGACTGGCATGGCCGCATGGAGCGCCATTACCTTCCCGCAGAAGCGGTACCTATTGATCTACTCACATTTGCATGTTTTCAAACTGCTAGGTTGGCAGAAGCTGGGGCTAACAATGGGAGCTCACCCCGTCCAATCAGCAAGCTCTGCAGCTGAACGGTTTAACCCACTGCACCATCACGGAGTATATTTATATTTATATGTATATTTAATAGTATATTGAAATAATAAAATACAACAATAAATATGACAATAATAATAAATAATACTTTACTAGACTTAAAGCAGGCAAAACCATTAATGCATCTGGCTGCAAATGTAATTTCTAGTTTTGAAATACTGATGTCCAAACCCCTTGGGTTTTCAGGGCAGAAGACTTGCAAACCATCTTGAACTCAGGACTCTCTCTCTCTCTTCTCTTTTCTGTAGCTAAAAATCCTTGGCTTACCCCAGAAATGGAGGGGGAATTTATGAAGAGAGTCGAGGAATACGGCTTGACAAAGGACCACATCAAGACCTTCCCCAGTAAGTCCTGCTTTGGGAGACATAGTTCAACCCCGTGGATGGCAAGGTGAACTAGGTCTCCCAACCTGGCCCCAAACTCAGGCACAAAGGCCTGAATGCAGGGTTTTGACGCTTGGTAGAGCCTGGGAAAGACCTTTTTGTAACCATGACTCCCAAGATTCTGGATCCAATTGTGGGGGGGGGGGGGGGGGGATTTTGGGAGTTCTAGTCCCAAAAGTCACTTTTGCTCCTTTCTCTTTGCAGTGTCTTGCACAGGATCAAACTAGGTGAGTTTGAGCAAATTTGGATTGGGATTTGAAGTCATGATTTTGGGGTCATTTGAGGACAGGAAAAAAAACTAAAACGAGCAGCTGTCAATCAACCTAAATCCACCAATGAAGGAAAGTATTTTGGGATAGCAGCAATTGGCTTGGGACTGTAACATCACCTTCCCAAATTAGATCAATGTATGGGGACTTTTTAAAACAGGCATGGAAGTGTGGGAGTTTCCCACTTTACAAACCTTGGAAGACTACAACTCCTAGGATGCCATCATCTTCATCCATGCCAGTTAAAGTGGCACTAATTTGATAGTGGTGATGGCCTTGGGAAACTGCAGATCCCAGGATGCCATAGTGCTGACTTTGCTGACTTCCTGTTTCATAGGTTTGCTCCAAAGGTCTGGAAGATGGAGTCCTTTTGGCCCGAGGTGAATGCTTCATCTACCTCTATTAATGATGCTCCGTCTAACTCTATTAATAAACCAGATCCAGAAACCACATTTGATGTCTCTTGTTTGGGTTGGGGGAACTACAACTTCCAAAGTGATAAAAGCCATGGTCCAAAAGAACCTTTTCCAAGGGCCAGCCTCTCGGCTTTGACTCAGTAACATAAGCACCATAAGAGTAGGACAAAGGGGACCCCCCCCCCCCAAGGAACACTAGTGAATTATAGGTCTGGAAGAGATACTCAAAGATCATCTAGTCCACCCTTTTACAGTACTATGATAGGAATAATAGTGAACCCCCGTTGGAGCAGTGGGTTAAAGCACTGAGCTGCTGAACTTGCTGACCGACAGAAAGGTCGCAGGTTTGAAACCGGGGAGCGGCGTGGGCTTCTGCTGTCAGCCCTAACTTCTGTCAACCTAGCAGTTCGAAAACATGCAAATGTGAGTAGATCAATAGACACTGATCTGGCGAGAAGGTCTCTGACCCTCAGAGTCAGACACAACTGGATTTAATGTCAGGGGAAACAAAATAGTGTTAGAAGGCACTCTATTTGAAGAAAGGTGGGATAAAAAAATAAAGATCATAATATATATTCATTTTATCTATGCTTCCACTGGAGGTCTTTTTCGGAGGAAAGAAAGAAATGGGAGAATCAGATTAGAGGAAGTGGCCTCTTGTTTTCGCACAAATTGAAATGAGACTCTTGAGTTCAAGGCCAAGCAACTGATGAAACTCCCCAACATTTCCTTGATTTCCTCAGACCTGGCAAAAAAAAAAAAAAGAAAGAAAGAAGGGGGGGGGGAGAGGAAGTCATCTTGGGAGGTGTAGCACAGGATGATAGGCTTGGCGGTGACCCCATTCTGAAGCTTTTATGGGGGAATAAACCAGGGACCATGATTTAAAAGCCATAGATGTGGATGAAACTTCAGGAGAAAATGCTTCTGGAACATGGCCATACAGCCCGGAAAACTCACAGCAACCCAGACATGTTTAAATATTGTAAAAAATGTCACATTGAGGAGAGGAAACTTATTTTCCGATGCTTTGAAGACTAGGCTGGAGCAATGGATTCCAATTGCAGGTAAAGAGAGTCCACATAAACATTAGGTAAAAGCAGTTCAGCAGTGGAATGTGCTACATCATAAAAGTGGAGGACTCTCCTTCTCTGGCCTACCTACGTGACCGCATCTCTGTGTACGAACCCACACGATCTCTTCGATCATCTGGAGAGGCCCTGCCCATGCTCCCACCTCCATTGCAGGTGCGATTGGTGGGGACGAGGGAGAGGGCCTTCTCGGTGGTGGCCTGACTCAACTCGCTTCCCAAGGACATCCGGGATGCTCCAACTCTGGCAATTTTTAGGAGGAGCCTGAAAACATGGTTGTTCCAGTGTGCCTTTCCAGAATAATGAATTTCTCAGCGATATGCCCTCATAATGCACTTTATATTATTGATTTAGAATTGATTGATTTGCACACCCTATCCCCTCTGAAAATTTTCCATCCCAGTTATACCCTACCTTGCTCATGCCCAGCATTATTTTTTAAATTTTAATTTTACATTTGGCCCAGCCATAGATTTTAAATGCTTGTTGTGTTACTGTACTGCTTATATTTTATTTTTGTTTATGAGATGTATTTTAACTGTTCTGTATTGTTTGTTTGCTATTGTTTTATTATTGTATCGTGGGCTCGGCCTCATGTAAGCCACACCGAGTCCCTTGGGGAGATGGTAGCGGGGTATAAATAAAGTTTATTATTATTATTTATTATTTCACGCAGAGGCGGGATGGTCATCTGTTGAGGTTGCTTTGTGTGTTCCTGCCTGGTAGGATGGGGGTGGACTGGATGGCCTTTGTGGTCTCTTTCAACTCTAGGGTTCTATGACAGTCATCTAGTGGGTTCTGGGGCCCCAAGAGGAATACGAGCCCTGCGCCAATGCCCAGACCACTACCAGGAGAAATACTCTTCGACTATGTTGAAATCAAAGCACCCCCGACAGATGGCCACTCAACCTCCGCTTAAAAACCTTCAGAGAAGGAAATTCCACCGAAATGCCCCCGATAAACCCAACCTGAGAAAAAGAAACCACACAAAGGAAGTGAGTTGAAAGAGGGCGGGCCCCCCATTTGCTATAGACGAGTGGGATCCTTCCAGCTCAGCCTTATGGCTTTCCTTAGTCCCGCCCTTTCCAAGGCTGGGCAGGGATTGGCTGTCTCGCGGAAGACGCTCTGGGCGGCTATTGGTCGAGAAGGGCTCACTCCAACGTCACTCCCTCCTAGTGAATGGCTTTAGTCAGTAGGGCTACCTGGACTGATGCAGAGGGAAGCCCGGATGTGCCAGGAGGCGCCTCGATGCAATGTGCGAGAATACAGATTCCTAGGCGAGGAGGAGGAGGAAGAGGAGGGAGGAAGTCAGCTGCAGCCAGAGCTGGTGGTGCTCATCCCCGAGGTGCTGATCTGTTTTTGTCATCATCATCATCATCATCATCATCATCATCATCATCATCATCATCACTATTATTATTACAGGAATTTGTAGGAAGTAATGCAAGAGAAGAATATTTCCAAGACCTGCATACTTCAGTATTATTTTAGTTATATTTATACATACTGTATGTGTGTGTGTGTGTGTATATATATATATATATATATATATATATATATATATATATATATATGTAAAGATATTACCTATGACATTAAGCCCAGTCGTGTCTGACTCTGGGGGTTGGTGCACATCACATCTCCATTTCTAAGCCAAAGAGCTGGCATTGTCCGTAGACACCTCCAAGGTCATGTGGCCAGCATGACTGCGTGGAGCGCCATTACCTTCCTGTTGGAGCGGTACCTACTGATCTCACATTTGCATGTTTTCAAATTGCTAGGTTGGCAGAAGCTGGGGCTAACAGCGGAAGCTCACGCCGCTCCCCGGATTCGAACCTGTGACCTTTCAGTCAACAAGATCAGCAGCTCAGCGGTTTAACCCACTGCGCCACCAGAATCCTCCCCCCTCATATGTGTGTGTGTGTATATATCTATCAGGTTTCTGCAAAGTATAAGGTAGTCTTCAAGGTCTTGTTTGATTTTGGAGGCTAAGCAGGGCCCATCCTGGTTAGCATCTGGATGGGAGACTGCCAGTGAAGACCAGGCTGTATTTCAAAGGAAGGAACTGGCAGAACTTCCTTTGAACCTCTCATGCCTATGAACACTCAATGAAATCCATGGAGCAGCCATAAATAAACAGATGACTTGGAGGCACATACACATCCATAAAGGAGTATTTCTTGGCCTCATGTGACCTATTATCATAACTTCATTTGTATTTAAAACCGTTAAATCTTGGGTGTTGACCTGAAATCAGAGAGGTGCAATGGTGTATACATACCTACTTATTGAAATTCATATAAATATAAATCCCCTTGCTAATCCTAACTAGACCCACTAAACCAATTATTGAAAATAAGTCAACAGTTAACTTGAATGTCTTTGATCCAACAGCTCTATCCTGCTTAAGAACACCAACTGCATTTAGGACCGTACAGCTGTTTACCTTGTTCTCCTTGGGGGCCAGTCCTAAAATTTAGTGGGCCTTACTCTCAAGTAGGAATATGGGTGTTCCTGAATCCCTCCGCTTTGAGACTGGAAGCACTTTGAAAGGAACAGACAAGTCAAAGCATGCTCCACCTCCTCCAGGAGTGTGAACTGGTAGCAGATCACTAGGGTTTTGGACACGATTGTCTCCTAACCTGGCCTACAACAGGTGTGGGCAGACTTTGGCCCTCCAAGTGTTGTGGACTTCAACTCCCACCATTCCTAACAGGTTACTGGGAGTTGTGGGAGTTGAAGTCCAAAACACCCGGAGAGCCAAAGTTTGCCAATGTCTGGCATACAATCACTCAAAAATGCGTGTTTTTGAGTGGTGTCCAGTGACACATTCTCGGATAGTTCTTTGTAAATTGCTGACACAGGACTAAAGAAATGATTTAGCAGATGCAGTTGTGTGTCTTCCAAGTTATTTCTGATGTATGGCAATCCTAAGAGGTTTTCCTGGAAAGATTTATCCAGAAAGGTTTTGCCATTGCCTTATTTTGAGGCTGAGAGAGTGTGACTACCATATGTGCGATTTCACAGGGACCATCATGAAGAAGTGTGACTTCCTAAGGTCACCCAGTGGGTTTCCTTGGATATTTGAACCTTCCAGAGTCACAGTCCAATGCTCAAAATATGTTATGCAGTCTCTTAATAGAGGGCGTCTTTAACCATGGACTAGGTAATCCTTGCCAGTTTTTCTATTCCCCTTTTCAACGTTTGCGTACTCTATATTCTCACAACTAAATTTGACAAGTCCGCACATGCACAGGACCAGAACCATGTGCGCTTCTTTGTATGCATTATATCTATTCTCATGATGCGGCATTAATCCCTAGAACCAGGATTACATACAAGTGTTTCTCAACCTGGGGGTCGGGACCCCTGGGGGGAGGTTGTGAGGGAGGTTTCAGAGGGGTCACCAAAGACCATCAAAAAACACAAATTTCTGATGGTCTTCGGGATTCTTTTGGTAGAGAAGACTGAAGATCTCTCCGCCTGTCCTTCTCTTTCTTTTTGGTGTTGGTGAACTACAACTCCCAGAATTCAAAAACAGCCCCCCCCCCCCCCAGTATTCAGTGTTGGCCATGTAGGTAGTGTGCCAAGAGTGCTCTTTGATTATAGGTGAACTACATCCCAGCAACTACAACTCATCCAGGTGGTTTTGACAGTAGTTGCACATGAATTTGTCTTGTTTGAAGCCCTTCAAAGCTAATGGGTTTGGTCCTACTGGAACCTTTTATTCATTTTTGCTGAAAACTTATTTTTAACCCAATTGCCCTCAACACACTACAAAACCCAAGGCCCTGTTGAATGTAGCCAGGGCAGTTAAAAGTGGAATCACAGTTCTATAAATATGTAGTGTTTAAGAGCTCCTCTCTCCAGTCAATTTTTTATTTAAAAGTATTTATACTGTTTTTTCAGGTCCTTGATCCTCAGTATGGCATGTACGTCTGGCCCTGTGCAGTGGTTTTGGCTCAGTATATCTGGTTTCATAGAAGACTAATCTGCGGCAAGAATGTTTTGGAGGTAAATTTCAATACCTTACACAGTTCATATACTTAATGAAAGTAGCAGGCTTGCTGAAAGGTAATTTTTTTTCTTAAAATGTATCTTGGTAAAATGCAGAGCTATGCTACAAACCTCAAGTACATGTAATAACAGGAACGTGAGTTTACAGTGGCCTCTCTGCATGCAATGGTCTTTAGGTCCAGGGACCCCTGTGAATTCCAAAATCTGTGGATGCTTAAATCCTGTTACATACAATGGCAAAAGGACTACAGCAGGGCATGCCTACTTTATCATGGTAGTGCTTGGCACCTAGCAAAATCAAGGTTAGCTTTTGGGTATTTTCCTCTCAAATATTTCTAAGCCACGGTTGGTTGAATGAGTGGATGCAGAACCCGTGGATATGGATGGCCAAATGCACCTTAGAATAGGCTATACTTTTACTAGGAATTATGTGCAATGTTGACTTACAAAGAAAGTGAACAAAGACAGTGCAAAGGTAGGTTTATGGTTGAACATTAAGAAAAAAAAAATGACGACCACAGATTATTTCCGTAACTTTAAACTAGTGATGCATTGCAATAGCCAAATGCTTTCCATACCATGGCTCAGTCATTAATCAGAATCACAGAAGGCTAGTATTTGAAGGGCAGGATTTTGTAGTGTCAAGACGTATCATTTAATAGTATAGTTAGTATTGGCCATGTATTTCCAATTTTTATTTCTCATTGTCAAAGTGGACAGTGAAGGTGATTGACAGTAATGCTTACTAAGGGAGAAGAAGGTAGTAGGGAAGGAGGAAGTCCATATCCTACATGATAGACTCAGTCGAGGAAGTCATGACTCTGAGTCTGCATGATCTGAACAGGGCTGTGGATAATAGGTTGACTTGAATGTCTCTCCTACTCATTGTAAGTCAGTCAATTTGACTGCAGTTATCAGCATGCTTTTTATTATCATTTTGTAGGTAAAATTAGAAGTTTTGGCTCTTCAGCAATTAAGTGTTTATTCTAGGATGTTTCAGACCCTTAAGATTCATTCCAGCTCTGCGAAGAATGTCGGTGGAAATAATCATAGTTTGCATGTGTCCACCATTTAAGAATATGGGATATTTTAAATTTTGATTGCCATACTAGATACATGCAAGAATGTGAACATGCACCAGCAGCTCAAGGCAAAACATAAGCTATATACCATTTGCTGTGTCCCTTGATCATGCAGATGAAGCACATCAATTTTAAAAAATTGAAAATATAACTGGATTCCATAAAGGAACACAGGCTTCTAGTAATGGGTCATTAATACATAGTTACATTAAGCAATCATTCTAGGAGAAAAAAAATCAACCAAATTTGAAAGGCATCATTATCTGTTAAGACGTGTTATCATTAGAAATGGTGAATTACAAACCAATATTTATCATCCAGCTTGGTGCAGGTGTGAGTCTTCCTGGAATCGTAGCAGCGAAATGTGGAGCAAAAACGATATTGTCAGATAATGCAGAATTCCCTGAGTGTTTGGACAATTGTCGAAGAAGCTGCCAGATGAATAACCTTGCAAGCGTCGCTGTCACAGGAATCACCTGGGGTCATGTATCACCAAGCTTGTTGGCTTTATCTCCAGTGGACATTATTGTGGCATCCGACGTATTTTTTGAACCAGAAGGTAAGTTGTTTGTTGTTTTAGGACTATGATTCATATTGATGTATGTACAAATGTTCCTGTTGCGTTTTTGAAAAAGCTTTTAACATAATTTACACCCCATGGCCTCCCCATCCCCTTGTCTAGCTGGAAGTTTTTTTAAAGCAACATCAGATTGGAAAAATGGTGGAGCTAGAGAAACATAGTGTCTTGTTGCAGCAGTCTGTGTCCAGTAAACAATGCAATAAAAGCATGAGCTGACAAAGCAATTTTAAGTTCAAGCTGATCCTACTGTGGCTACCTGCAACAGGTAAAGGAAGCAGCGGGCTCCTTCAAGATCCATTACCTTTCCAAGTGCGACTGGTGGGGACGAGAGACCTTCTCAGTGGTGGCTCCTCTGTTGTGGAACTCCCTCCCCAATGAAATCAGGTCTGCCCCCTCCCTCCTGGCCTTTTGTAAAAAAAACCCTTAAAATCTGGCTGTAGGATCAAGCATTTGAGCAGTACATGTAGCAATTGGGAAGAAAGTGATTTTGTGTGACCATCAATGGACTGGCCTTGGACTATGATTCTGAACTGGTGAACTCTTTTAAATTGAATGTTTATAACTGTTTTTATTTGCTATTTCAATTGCAATTTTCTATTTTAATGTATTAGTTTGGCATCTAATGGTTATCTGTTGTAAAGCCACCCTGAGTCCCCTTTCCGAGGGCGAGAAGGACGGGGTACAAATGTGAGAAATAAATAAGCAGAACAGTGGGGAGAAAGGCAACAAAACAGAATTCTGGTGAAATAAATCATTTAAAGGTTGCATGTTAATCTAAAAAGATCAGAAACTCTATTCCTTGGGAACATCTACTTGCAAGTATTCGACTATGCTACTTAATTTTTTTCCTTAACTTATCACTGGTTTGCTTCTTTCTTTTTGGACTGCAGCTGCAACAATCCATCACTACTTGTGCTTAGTAGATTTATGGCACATGACCCTTCAGTGGAAGAATTGCCATCCGCCTAATGTCTTGTTTTCCTGGAAACTGAACAAAACTCTTTATGTATTTAAAAAATGTACGGGTGGTCAATGTTCCTTTGTCCTATTCAAATGATGTTTATTGAATCTTCTATGGCATGTAGATACCAAGATCATTTTTCCTTTCCAGAAATGCAGCTGCAAGCCTTTACTCTCAGGGAACATTATGTGTTTGTCTCGTGCTTTGAAGTTGGGACCCCGCCATCATGGCATACGTTTTGTTGTTTGATCATGGATAAAAAATACTCTCAGCTAGAGAAGAAATAGAAAGCTTTAAATTATTTTCAGGCTTTACAATTCCTTGGTCCTTTGTGAAACATGCTAAAATGCTTTAATATATTTAATATTAATATAAAAATTCTTTTAAAGTATGTTAGAAGTTCAGTATTTAATGTTCTTGCACTACAGTATATCATTCCCCCCCCCCCCAAAAAACCCTTAGCCTAATTTATTTGTACTCCTATGTACTCCTAGTCCATTTGCATTTCAGACTTCGAAGACATTCTAAGTACAGTGCACTACTTGATGAGGAAGAACCCACACGCTCAGTTCTGGACAACTTACCAAGTCCGAAGGTATGGTTGTGCCAATTTACTCACTTTTGAGCCAAGCTTCAAGCACTTTCAGAGGCCCATGTTATCATCAGGTTTTATGTGATAAAAGAAAAGCTCACCTGAATTTCACATTTATTTGCAAACAGGTTGAATTTCTGAGAGGCCAATCTTAATGCAATCTGACAAGTCCAGGCCTAGCAGTATAAACATTAAAATGTTAACTATTTTTCAGTGCCGACTGGTCTATTGAAGGATTACTCTACAAGTGGGAGATGGAAAGCATCTGTGTGCCCTTGCAGTCTTTTGAGGCCAACAAGGAACAACTGGTAGGCTCTTTCCTTCCAGGGACACATACTATTGAAATGATGGTCATCACTCCAAAAAAGAAATTTTGTGAAGCGTCTTGAGGACAGATATACTTCTATTTTTAAAATAAATATTTGGAAATCTAAGCTGGTTGTCAGTGGATTAAACTTTATGATAATATCATCTGTTGAAAATTGTCCCCAGTGGATATTGCCGTAAACATACAAAGTAACTGACAATTATCTCTCATCAGTAACAATTCCTTCACTGAGCAACAGACTACTAGAAGCAAAACTCTGGAAGGCCACCTATTCCTTGGGAGCATATTTGAGGCTGGGAGGAGGCATGGCACCTCTTTCCTTACTGCTTTATTAATAGACCAGTCTCATCAGAAGTATTGATACAATGGCCACACACATACCTGTATTTGTCTACTATATTTTGCAACCTCTCACAAAATTCTCCTTATATTGGGTATTAATTTTTGCCGATATACAGCATCTTCCCCTACTTTAATACACAAAACGGAATCAAGACATTTGATTTCAAAAAACTGAACACCAAGAAAGTGTTTTATTGAACTACAGACAGTGGTTATAGTACAGAACGTTTTAAGAGATACTCCAAATTGATACTTAAGAGGAATGAATTAACTGCTTTAACATTACATTTTTATATGCAAGTTCACATATGTAGATGGTCTAAATTTACCATTCTGGAAAAATAAGGTGTGTATATCACCAGCTAGATGTGCTCACTGTATGCTCCATTATTTTTATGCAAGGCCCGGGTGACT
Source organism: Anolis sagrei (assembly GCF_037176765.1). Lineage (NCBI taxonomy): Eukaryota > Metazoa > Chordata > Lepidosauria > Squamata > Anolidae > Anolis > Anolis sagrei. The sequence goes on from NC_090022.1 coordinate 119,936,975, forward strand.
GGAAGTGCAGTTGTCAGGCAATTATAATTAACGGGACAGCCATTTGTTTCTGCACAAGGCATCGTTACAGGAGCAATCAGGAGAAAACAGGAAACAGCCAAGCACTCTGCACTGCAACACGCCACCTTAACAGCTAACCAGCATTACTCAACTGCTACACAACTGCGCCTAGTGCACAAAAATACATAAGAGAAGAGATTAGAATTTTGTCTTATAAAAACAAATCTTTCAAAATAATCTGTCAGCTGCAAAGTCTACTGTTTTGACTCGATACTATTTCACCTGAAATATTTGCAAACGCATTGGAATTTAAAATGTCAGAATTGGAGAAGAAAGGCAGAATTTGAGTATTTGGACAGCATTAAGCTATTCAGCATACTAAAGCTGCAGATTGAACTTCGAGGCAGCAAGTCACCAGTTTTATTAGCAAACAAGTCAGCACTATATGAACAAAAATGAAGTTTTACCTCAAATATCCAAGCCAATAATGAAATCTGTAGTCGATCACATCACTAAATTACAAGAAATTTGAATAATAGCAACAAAATGGCACATAAAAGTAATAGTCTGCCATCTGAGGCTCAAAAAGTAAAATAAAAACTTAGACAAAGTGTTACAAAATAACCTTTTTCAATAGCTGGTTGCTTGTGCTGGGGTCTTTCCAATGGACCGGCGATTCAAATGATCGGCTCTCCTCCAAAGGCATCCTTTATGTCGACTTCTCGTCTATTTGATGTATCTAGGTTTGAAAAATGTAGACTTCAGCAAGGAAAATCCTCTCCCCCCTTTCACATTTTGTGGATCCTTTCCTAGTAAGTGCTGGCCTTGTCTTGACACATCTGAGTATACATTACCCACCTCCCACCAGGCACTAATAGTTGGTGCAATGAGACTTTTTGAGGCAAAGACTGTGGATTCTCCATTAACCACAGCACATCGTGTTGAGGAATGCTCAAACTACACTTAATACAAGACCAGCCCAAGTATGTTAAATTACAGATGAGTTCTTATTCAAAATCTTGAACAATCATTAAACAGCCGCATTTCCATAACAGTTCTAGGCCCCCTTCCTTTGAAAAAAACAGGACCAAAAATTTGAGGGAGGTTAAAGACACACTATCCATTTTGCCCACCTAGCACATCTTTTGAGCCCGCAATTGCAGTGTAGAAGCGCCTGGTTTCCATAAAGATTTGCTTTTCAGCTTTGGTTTCTAACAACATTGGAAGCCATTGACCTGTCTGTGTGGCCACAGGCCCGTTTGCCCATTAACAGGATAGTGTATCTTTAACAAGTAAAGACAAACCTGCTCCAACACACGCCCACAGAAACTGGTCCCTGGAGGATCAGCCAAATCAGTTAAAATCTGCAATACTGGCCAATATTCTTTAAGCAAACAGGAGACCGCAGCTTTAGAGGGGAAAATGCAGATGTTGGGTAAGAACAGTAAGAAATAGTCATTTTCAGAAATAGGTAGTGTCGCAAAACAATAGATATTAAAAAGCAAGCTATCAAGAGCAACAAAAGAAGGTATCCTTTCATTAACTACATACTAAAGCACCCTCCTCAGAAGTAAACAACATGCCCCATTAGCTTTTACAGGCTCTAAAATACTCCAGGAAGGACCCCAATTGCTATAAAAAAGGGGCACACATGCAGGGCCAGCCGCCCAGAAGGCACCTTACCATTGCCTTAAGAGGACACGGCTCCTTCCTCTTCGGGAGACTTGGGCGGGCTCTTGGAACGGGAGCGCGACTTGGACTCCCTCTTGGAGACCGGTGGTGGGCTTCTCGACCGGGAGCGGGACCTGGACCGGGAGCGAGATCTAGATGGGGAGGAGGACTTGGACTTCGACCTTCGGGCTGAGCGAGACTTGGAAGTGGAGCGAGAGCGCGACCGGGTGCGGGAGCGGGACTTGGAGCGGCTGTAGCGAGATCGGCTCCGGGAGCGGGACCGGCTTCTGCTCCGGGATCGGCTGCGACGGCGCCTCCTGGGGCTGCAAGAGAAGGGAGAGAGAGAGGTTGAGGGGGAAGGAAACACAGGCAGAAAGGTGGGTGGGTTTGTGTAATGTTGCAACACTCTAGTTCAGGGATGGGCAAACCTTGGCCCTCCAGGTGTTCTGGACTTCAACTACAACAATTCACAACAGCTGGTTCGCCCATGCCTGCCCTAGTTGCTTTGAATGGGGAGTTTCATTCACAAGGGCGGGGACGCAGGCAGGCTGGCTCCCCTTCCTCTTGTCACGTGGCTGCCGTGGGGCTCAACTTTCTCTTTCCTGTCTTCCCGCCACCTCACTTCTGCCTTTTTTCCTGCCTGACACCCCTCCATGAATCACTCTTCACATGCTGCCAGGCACTAAGAGCGCACCTACACTGTAGAATTAGCTCAGTTCTATACAAGCAGAAACGTATTATAGAAACAGAGTTGGAGGAGATCCCAAGGGCCACCCAATCCAACCCCTTCAAGAAGGGCAGCCTTGCCGTGGTTTGAATGATTTGCGCACGGGTCTAAAAGGTTTCCTCTTGCAGGCAAAGACAAAAAAAGCACCCTATTATAACAGAAAAAAATATTTCCACACTAGACTGTAAGGGTTTCTTTTTCCTCCCTGTTGGGCTTCACACCTCACATGAGTCAGGAAAAAAACCCTCCCAAGGTAGAATGACTGCAGTTTGGCTGAAGGCGGTGGGATCCTGGGACACTAGCGCCATTTGGCAAAGAAAAACGTTGAAACTACAGCTCCCGTGACCACTTTTTTTTTTGTAAACAGCATATTTGAGAGTGATTAGTTCCTAGACCGTTAGTACTTTGTTCAGCACTTAATACACGGTTGCACTATCCCTTGCCCAGCCCTTTTATAGTTTGGCCATTGGTATTTTGAACCTGTCTGATGGGAGCTATACTGAAACCGGTTTGTAGGTATTTTCTGTATGTTTTAGTCGGGTTTTAGGTTTAATTGGTCTGCTTCGTTTTTCCTTTCTGGCCATTCAAGGTTTGGCCTTATATGTTGGAAACCGCCTTGAGTCTCATCGGGGAGAGAAATAAAGTTATATTATTATATTATTACTGTAACTTGTCATGAATCCCACCCCTTCCCGCTCTAGCTGTGTTCCGTGGGCTGGCTGAGGCCCGTGCTTGAGGGAGGCCCAAGCGCCCCCCCCCCCCCCAGGGCCGCTGGCTCACCTCCTGCTGCGCCGCCCGTATCCTCCTCCGCTGCCGTATCGGCGAGGCGGGGGCCCGCGGCGGCTGTGGTGGGAGTCGGGGGGCCGCCCGTAGCGCGCCATCTGGACGCGGAGCTCCCTGCCGTCGAGCACGGCCCCGTCCATGGCGTCCATGGCGTCCTCGGCGTCGCGCTTGTCGTGGAAGCGGACGAAGGCGAAGCCGCGGCTCTCCTTGGTGTAGCGGTCGCGGGGGATGTAGACGTCACCCACGCGGCCGTACTTCTCGAAGACGCGGCGGAGCGTGTCCGGGGAGGTGCGGTAGGTCAGGTTGTCCACCTTCAGCGAGGTCATGCCCTCCACGTCCGGCGGCGGGCGCCCGTAGCTCATGGTGGCCGAAAGGAGGAGGAGGAGGACGAAGGGGACCACGAAGACGACGACGACAACGGGCGAGGAGGCCCTCTCTCAGGGACCCGGATGGAAGCACGCGGCGCGGGGCCTCAGTTGTGAGCCGCCATCTCCGCGCGGCGCCACGAGCGAATGAGCCTGGGCCCGCCCTTCCTCCCGCACTTAAGCGCCGCCACAAAATGGCCGCCGACCCTGACCCGGAAGGGACCCTCGGCACCACCCACTCGCCCTCCCTCTCTTCTCAGTTATACCTCAGTCATACCTCAGCTATAGACTAATCATTTCGTATGCATGAGCTAAAATGGCGGGGGTTCTTGTTTCCAACAGCATGTTTTTAAACCATATTTTTCCTTATTGCGTTCAAATGCTCGGGTGTCCGTTAGGGCGCAACCCGGAAGGGAATGATGGGATCCTCGCCCCGCGCTCTCTCCCCTCTGCAGAAAATGATTTTCAAATCGCACTAAATGTGACAGAAGTGTGTTCTGGGATACCCTTTTTAAAAATCATAAACATTTAGTCTTGTATTTTAGACGTGAATGGACAGGACGGCGTTTGTCCGAAGAGGAAAATCCTGCATTCAAAATGGCGCCCAAAGAAAGGACGGAGCCGAGGGCTCCCTCAGGCGCGCGCACGGCGTCGGTGACGCGCACGTCACAGGCAAGCAAAAGCCGCCCGTCTCTGAGCCGCAGTGAAGAGGGGCCAGCCAGTCTCGGGAGGGGCGTGGCCACGCTTCGCCCCGCCCCCTGCGTCCTCTCTGAGTGAGGCCTAGGCGGCGCCCCTGGCTCCTTCGACGCACATGGAGCCTTTTGTCTTTTCTCTCTCGTGTTGGCTTACTCTTGGCTGTTAAAGCACAGCTAGCAGAGGGAGGGGCTGAAGGCAGCAGAGAAAGACAACATGAGAGACTAGTGAGCAAAGATTTCAGCTTTTCAGAACTTCTAATTGGAGTGGATGCTGAGTAAAGGGGAGTTATTTGCACTCCCATTTTACTGTGCTTTGAATGCGATTTTCCTTCTTGGCAGGAGGTTGGACTGAATCATAGAATCAAAGAGTTGGAAGAGACCTCATGGGCCATCCAGTCCAACCCCCTGCCAAGAAGCAGGAATATTTCATTCAAATCACCCCTGACAGATGGCCATCCAGCCTCTGTTTAAAAGCTTCCAAAGAAGGAGCCTCCACCACACTCCGGGGCAAAGAGGTCCACTGCTGAACGGCTCTCACAGTCAGGAAGTTCTTTCTCTTGTTCAGATGGAATCTCCTTTCTTGTAGTTTGAAGCCATTGTTTCGCATCGTAGTCTCCAGGGAAGCAGAAAACAAGCTTGCTCCCTCCTCCCTGTGGCTTCCTTTCACCTCTATATACATGGCTATCATGTCTCCTCTCAGCCTTCTCTTCTTCAGGCTAAACATGCCCAGCTCCTTAAGTCACTCCTTATAGGGCTTGTTCTCCAGACCCTTGATCATTTTAGTCGCCCTCCTCTGGACACATTCCAGCTTGTCAACATCTCTCTTGAATTGTGGTGCCCAGAATTGGACACAATATTCCAGGTGTGGTCTAACCAAGTCAGAATAGAGGGGTAGCATTACTTCCCTAGATCTAGACACTATGCTCCTATTGATGCAGGCCAAAATCCCATTGGCTTTTTTTGCCGCCACATCACATTGTTGGCTCATGTTTAACTTGTTGTCCACGAGGACTCCAAGATCTTTTTCACACGTACTGCTCTTGAGCCAGGCATTGTCCCCCATTCTGTATCTTTGCATTTCGTTGTTCCTGCCAAAGTGGAGTATCTTGCATTAGTCACTGTTGAACTTCATTTTGTTCGTTTTGGCCCATCCCTGTAATCTGTCAAGATCGTTTGAATGGCCTACAAGATCTCTTTCAACTCAATGATTCTATGATTCCAGCCTGTAAGTGTGAGTTGAGACAGACAAGAGGTCTGTTTATGGGAGTATCTATACTGTAGAATTAGTGCAGTTTGACGCCACTATAACCGCCATGGTTCAATGCTATGTAATTTTATAGTTCTAAAAGGTCTTTACCCCCCATTGTCGAAGCCTAAACCCCAGCCCCCAGTATTTTGTAGCACCAAGTTCAAGTGGTGTCAAACTACAGTGTCAATGCACCCTATGCTAAAGAGATTTTAATTGATGTCCATAAATGGTAGGCTTCTAAAAGTGCACCTGCACTGTCGAATTGTTATAGTTTGGCCTCACTTTAACTGCCCTGTCTCAATGCAGGGGAATCCTGGTGAAGCACCAGCACTTTTGGGCAGAGAAGGCTAAAACACATCATTATCAGAGAATGATGGTCTTCCAAAGATAGAGACTGCAGTGGGTCTGTAAGTGACTCCAGGATTCCCTAGCAGTTAACGTGATGTCAAACTACATGAACTCTGTAGTGCAGATACAGCCTTAGCTGGGTGAAACGTGTAGTTTCCCAAATGCTGCTGGATGGAGAGCCAGTGGTGAATAGTGAATGGATTTCAGTGCTTGGAGGGCTACATGATTTCCTCCCCAAAGTACACATGCCATGATTTGTGGCTTCAACAAGGTGGGGGCCAGTTTGAATTGAAGCAATACAGTTGGCTCCTCTGTATCCATGGATTTGATCATCAACTTGAAAATACTCCATATAAAAAAAATCCCCAAAGGCGAACCTTGACTTTCCAATTCAGTTTTAAGGAACACCATTTGACTATCTGTGTATATCATGAGCTGTGAATTTTTGTATTCATTGGAGTCCTGAAACCAAACCCCTGTGGATCCTGAAGGCCCACCGTAATTCTTTGCAGGCAGCGCATAGACACTTTTGAGGATATGATGAAAGCGGTGCCGCTCCTCCCAGAAAAATACACCAAAAATATACAACCTTCTGCATACAGGCTTTTTTAATTGGATTGGAAACGGATTTCCTTCATAAATCAGTCTGGAATGAAAGCAAATGAATGTTTGGAAAGCCTGGTTTATTTATTTACTTTATTATTTATTTATTTCTATCCCACTTTTTGTCCTGGGCCAGGACTCAAAGCAAAAACATAACACACAATAAAAATAAACAACATCATAAACATAATCGCATCTAATAAAAATTATTTTATAACCCACATAAATGCAATTAGCATCCAAACAAAGAACACAATTAAACATTCAATAGATTAAAATAAATTAAAAACCCCATCTAGACTAAGTTCATTTAGGTCACTGTCAGGTCCATTCCCGGAGATTATTTGTTATTTATTTAATATTTAATTTATATCTTCCCATATAGACTCCAAAGTGGCCTTTTTTACTACCTTAAAATACATTGTGATAAGAAAAAATGATCAGAACAAGGAAATTGAAGAAAGCCATTCATTCCTAGAAGTTCTTGAGTCCTTTGAGCACAATCCACCGGACCCCAAGAAGGTGGATAAATGGGCTTCATGTTAAAAAAGATTCATATCTAATAGCTGAAGATCCAACAGCACCTGGAAATATATGGTTGGGAAATCAAGCATGCATCTAAAAACTAGAATTAATGTGGTTTGATATCACTAACTGCAATGGCTCATTGTTACGGAATCCTGGGAGTTCTAGTTTTATAAAGCCTTTAGCCTTCACTGCCAAAAAGTGCTGGGGCCTCATCAAACTACATATCTCATTATTTCATCACTTTGGGTCATGGTAGTTAAAGTGGTGTCACACTGCATTAATTCTAAAATATAGATGCACCCATGGTCTGCTTCTTGTGTTTCTGAGGTCCCTTCCCCCTATAGAGGCATGAAGTAAGGTTGTAATTGTGACTGTAAGAAGAAATACTCAAATGAAGACAAAATGTATTAGTTTCTAACAATTTCTAGCATATCAAAACCTAGAAACAATTGCAGACCAAATCAAAAGATTATCTTTTCTATCAACTAAATGATCTTGACTAACTTGCTTCAAGCTTTTAACAGAGAGGGGAAGAAAATATGCAGCCCTGGTTGGTTCTACATTGTAAAATGAATTAGATTTGCCACTACTTAACTGCTCTGGCACAATGCTGTGGAATCCCAGGATTTGTAGTTTGATGAAGCACCAACAGTCTTGGGCAGAGAGGGTTAAAGACCATGTAAAATTACAGCTCCCAGGATTCCATAGCACTGAGTCATGACCGTGAAAGTGAGTTATTTATTTACCCTACTTATACCCCGCTTTTCTCAACCCCGAAGGAGACTGAAGGCAGCTTTACATATAGGCAACTGTGTGATGCCTTAAAACAACATGAAATTAAAATAAACATTTAATTAAGAATTACAATTCAGAGGTAAAGGTTTTCCCCTGACATTAAGTCTAGTACTTTCTGACTCAGGGGGATGGTGCTCATTTCTGTTTTTAAGCTGAAGAGCCAGCGTTGTCTGTAGACACCTCCAAGGTCATGTGGCTGGCATGACTGCATGGAGTGCCGTCATCTTCCCACTGGAGCGGTACCTATTGATCTACTCACATTTGCATGTTTTTGAACTGCTAGATTGGCAGAAGCTGGGGCTAACAGCGGGAGCTCACGCCACTCCCTGGATTTGAACCACCGATCTTTTGGTCAGCAAGTTCAACAGCTTAGTGGTTTAACCCGCTGCGTCATCAGGGGCTCCAAGAATTAAAATTAAAGCACATTAAAACATTTAAAAACATTACATTCACTGTTAAAAGTACACCACCCACAATCGTAATCCGGGGCCGTTCCAGTAGTCATTGCACATAATTCCTATCTATTATTGAACTATAATTATTATCTGAAGGCTTGATCTCAAACTGCATTTATTCTACAGAATAGATGCACCCCAAATTTGTCTTAATGCAGTTTACTACCTTTGAGATTGTAAAGCAATTTCAACCAGCTATTATAGTGAAGAGAGTTACAAGACAAGGTGCCCAAATAAATGCTAATTTCAATGTTTATAACAAATAGAAAGATTTAGGGGGGTTTTGCAGAGGCATAAAGAGTGAGACAGCTAAGAACTATTTATTATTTCTGCTAAGAGGAATTTCTTTTGGGGAAAAAACAAACAAGTGTAAAACACATTGATCAAAGTGTTATTTAATGCTAAGCAGTTAAGAGTGGCAATCTAACATTATGGAGCTAACAAAATTGCAACCATTCATCCATAGCCACCAAATAAGACATTTCTCATCACTGAAGCAGATCGCCACCCATACTCGCCATGTGCTCGTTCTTCCTGCTTTTTAGAACTGCATTTCCCAGGGTTCACCTCTTCTGCTTTCTGTCATTTGATCAGCTGACTTGACATGTGAGCTGGTCTTTATTTCCTGCCCTGAATAAATGGAAATTATCCAAGTTCCATTTGTTGTCAGGTGATTTATCGTTTTTGGGGGCAAAAACTGATTCAGAGATATGGTGAAGTGTCCAAGAAGATCAGCTGGGCCTGAAGGTTTCTTCTTTATGGGGAATCTACTCTTATTCTGAGTGTGAAAGGTAGAGTGAATCTTGTATGATCATTCATTGATTAGTGTGTTTTCCCTGCTACTGTTGTTGTATGTAGGTATTACATTCATAAATAAATAGTCTCGGTTAATGCAGTACTAGGGCTGAAGCTTTATTTATTGTGATCTTTTTTGTATTCTCTTGGCAGAAACATAAAAAGAGAAGGAAGTTTTAAAGCCAGACGCGCCTGCATTTCAGTTTGATAGCCTCTGGGGAAAACAAATAAACAAACAAAAATGAATTCTGAAACAAAAAAGCAACTGAACATTATTGTTCTAGGGACAGCCTTTATGTTTATGTTCACTGCCTTCCAGACTTGTGGAAATGTTGCGGTAAGCGCAGATATGTTTGTACTATTGTCTTCTTTCACTTTTCCTTTCTTTGTGGTGTATTGGTAAATCTGTTTTTCTTGGGGGCTACTGCCATATACAATATGTTCCTCTATTGATTGTTTTTCTCTATTTTATTTAGATTCATTGCTGAAGCATTCTGCTACTTTTATCTGGCAGTGACAAAAATGGTGTCAAAGTGGGGATGGGTGTGTTCTTAAATACACTTAATGTGGGGAAGGCTCTTCAGGCATCTGAAGATGGAGTTTAAAGTTTTAAAAAAGTGTTGGCAGCGTTTTTTTAAAATTGAAATATAGTATCATATCCTTTCATATACATAAGAATTTTGTTGTTGCCATATTATTGAGTTCATTGTGTAAAATATCATTTAATAGAATAACATTTTAAACATAAAATTCCCATGTTGGAATTTTGCCCCCCCCCCCCCTCTTCCCCAGTCATAATACCTGGTTCTTGTACTTTAACATTGTCTCTATAGTTGTATTGCTCAAATTAACTTGGCCCTTCTAGGCCAAACTTATCATCTGGCTTTTGCACTTTCCCACCAGCCCTGTCTTCATAATTGTATTTCACAAGCCCCTGCCTCGCCCCTTCGCTCAGTATATGGCCACAATGTAGGGTTGCAGGTTGTTGTGATGGTTATGTTTTTATGATGTTTGCATTTGTGAATTTTTATTGTGTTATATTTAATCTGTATTTGACTGGGCTTGTTCCTATGTAAGCCGCCCTGAGTCCCTTTGGGGAGATGGTAGCGGGATACAAAAATAAAGTTGTTGTTGTTATTCCAGGAATTTTTTTGAAGAGTTTCCAGTCTTTCTTGAATTTGAAGGGTCATTTATCTGAAGATATCTTGTCAAAATGCCAATTTCTGCTATTTCATCTACTTTTACTATCAATTCCTCTTTTTTGGTGTTTCTTCTAGTTTCCATGTCCACGCATACACAATTCTTGCTGCAATTGTCATCAGAATGAAAAATGTCACATCTTCATAACTTTCAGAATTTGATGCAGTTAACTCCTAACAATTGTACCTCTTTGTAAAACTCTATTTTCTTTCGCACACCTCTGAGGCCTATGTGAGGCTTTCCTGACTATTAGATAAGTGAGAACAAAGATAATTGGGTTCTTCTTGCCTTTGTTTTTTTATTGGAACAATGGGCATTTGGGAAAGGCTGTCTGATGAAACAATGTGTAGCCTTCCCATCTGACAAAAGCAGAAAATGGAGCATTTAGGGAAACCAATGGGCAAAAAGAACTAATTTACTTAAACTATGGTCTTACTTTTATAGTCCCTCTTTACAGCTATTTTGGTGATTGCTAGATAACATGTTTGACTCTTGATTGAATCTTTCCTCTTATCTCTGGAAAGGTGGTTATAAAAGTGTCTGGCTTATTCAGACAATTACTTTGAAGTTGTGAACAAAAGTAACTGTTATTAATGTATCTGCATCACAACTTTTTTTTTACTCTTTTGCAATAAAATTTTGTTAAACCATTCTATGTAATTAATTTTCTTTATTTCTTTTAAAAACAGCAAACTGTTATCACAAATTTAAACAACACCGATTTCCATGGTAGTGGCTACACAAGGTATTTCAAAACTATATTTTAATATTTTTATTGCTTTTCCACTGCATTCAGGCCCCTTCTATACTGCCATATAAAATCCAGATTATATCCTTTGAACTGGAATATATGGCAATGTAGACTCATATAATCCAGTTCAAAGCAGATCATGTGGATCATTTGCTTTGATAATCTGAATTATATGACAGTATAGAAGGAGCTAAAGTCTCTACATTCATGGATAATGTGAAACTGTGGCATTCTCTAGGGTCTATGATAAAGTGCTCATGCTCCTGTATTGTTCTTGTTTGTGTTTGAGGACTGTGTTTAATATTATGTCTAATTGAACAATGAGAGAATTATGAAAAGTTATTAATATTTCTGAAATAAACTGAAATTCCATATTTTAAAATGAACTTTTCAAAAATGCTTGGAGTTTAGTTGACATGCTTACTAATGGTTATTTCTTTCTGCAGTATGGCTGTTATTTATGGGGTGTTTTCAGCATCAAATTTGATTTCGCCTTCAGTGGTTGCTATCCTTGGTCCACAATTATCCATGTTCATTGGTGGCATCTTTTATAGGTAAATAAAATGTTTCAAATTCTTGAAATTTCATTCTTGTTGTCTGCTTTTTATTTGATTATGTCTACATAATTTGCTTACTTGGTGAAAACTAGTAATAGCTGGAGAAATAGGATAATAACTTTCTAAAGAGAAAGAAAAGCAGCTATGATTTGTTTTTCTGCTGCAAAATGTAAACCTTTGCATCCCCTGAAACAAAAATGGGGACTTCCTGTGGCACATTCCACATCAGGCCTACCAGATCCCTCAAGATAAATTCCCTGTTTGGGTGGTTGAAAATCTGTTTAAGACTCAGTGGATAAACCTTGACTTTCCACTTGAAGGCATATCTGGCACCACCACTGTTGTTTTTAGTTACCTTTTAATTGACCTTCCCAATGAAGAAGGTGAATATTGAATAAAGCCAAATCTTCAGTGCATTGAAACATTTGTGTGTTGAGCCGTTAGAGCTGAGTAACATGAGAGGGGGACTTCACAGCAAAAGGAAATGTAATTCACTGGCCAGTTTGGCAAATGTCAGGATAAAAAAGAAGATGGGAGAGAGAGTGACTTTAGTTCTGGCTACTATACACATGCAGCTTTCCCCTTCTGGGATAAATGTGGCTTAGAATACAAGGACAGCGGTTTCATTCATGAGAAAACAGGAGATATAGCTTAGTCCATGTTGAGTTTGAGAAAGAGGAGAAATCAGTTCAAATGCTTGTACAACAGGCATCCTCAAACTGTGCCACTACAGCTGTTTGGGCCCCCAACTTCAAGAATTCTTGACTATTTAACAAGCTGGCTAGGGCTTCTGTGAGTTGGAGGCCCAAATGGCTGGAGGGCTGCCATTTGAGGATGCCTACTATACAGTTACAACATTCACTGCATGGAGGAAGGGAGGGATTGGATAGGCAGTCTGAAGGCCGGAAGGTCTACTCTTTGCTTTTGAAGGGTGAAGAGAGAATAATGCACAAGTTTGAATGATTAATAAAATGTGACATTGTGTGTTTTAGGGATGAGCATCTTGATTTCCAATGTACTGACTTGCAGGCTTTTGGAATTTAAGAATACTATATTCACTTAGTCAAGTCGTGTGTCTGCTATAATGTAAAGTATATCTGGTAACTAGGAGAGGTAGTTTGTAGATTTCACTGGAGCAGGTAATGCTAATTAAGTTCTATAAAATACATAGACAATTCCCAGTGCAAGTTGAGAATTCTTTTATTAAAGTATCATGAGCACGGCATCATCCATGTTAACTCTGAATACCATACATGGTCGTCTTTTCAGCATATATATTGCCGTTTTTATCCAGCCTTCTACATGGACATTCTACACAGCCTCGGTTTTCCTTGGAATAGCAGCTGCTGGTAAGCTATTTTCCCAATAAAAACAAGCATTCCTAATCTTATTAATTTAAAAAAAGATGGATCAGCAAAGAGAAATGTGTAGTATCATGGCTAATATATCCCTGAGCAACTGAAAATGCTCCATGGTTCCCGACTTCTCCCCCTCCAAGCTTTTCCTCCTCTTTCCTGCTTCTCCCCCTCCCCTGCCTCTTTTGCTACCAAAAGTCTTTTTTCCTCACCTTCCTCACAGATTCTTTTCCCCTTACCTTCCTTGTTTCCAAAACCCTATTTTGCTCCCATCGCTCAGGGGGTGCTTTGATTGTGCTTTCCTGCATGGCAGAAGGGAGTTGATGTGGGGACATTGATTTCCAAGGGTTGGCTTGATGCACCTTCCTTTCGATACATTTCTCCCTCCATTTGTGCCTCTTAGAATTCCACAGCACTGCTGTTAACCCCTGGGGTTTCTATTATTATTATTATTATTATTATTATTATTATTATTATTAGATGCTCTGTGTTTTTCCTGCATGGCACAAGGGGGTTGGACTAGATGGCCCCTCCGGTTGCTCCTATTATTTATATATATATACACATTATATATAATGTAATATAATATAAACATTTCTTGGGGCTCCATGAGAAACTTTTGCTTCAAAAAGGACTGCGACTGAAAAGGTTTGGGAAGCCCTGCTCTAGCATGACCATAGAGTCATCCTGGAAAACCTAGCAGTGTTTCTCAACCTGTGGATCCCCAGGTGTTTTGGCCTACAACTCCCAGAAATCCCAGCCAGTTTACCAGCTGTTAGGATTTTTGGGAGTTGTAGGCCAAAACACCTGGGGGCCCACAGGTTGAGAACCACTGTGCTAGAGTTTTCGAGAAAGAAGATACTGATCAAATCTACAAGAGGTAAACCTGCAAATGTGGAGGGCCAATCTGCAATTTCAGATTTAAGGAAGAATTTCACCAAATTCCAGATTTTAGTCATGCATATTTCATTCATACATACAGTCAAAATGTATGAATCAGCTCTAAGATGTGTTCTAAAATCTAAATCTGAATGAACTATATCTGTAAGCTCACACAGATATTCACTGTGAATAAACTTAAATGAACATACTCCAGCACCATTTACTAATGTTTTGATTTACCCATCAGTATTGTGGACTGCTCAGGGAAACTGCCTGACAATAAACTCCAATGAAAACACAATTGGCAGGAACAGTGGAATATTCTGGGCATTACTGCAATCCAGGTAAGAAGCAATGCTACTTTATTTGGTTATCTCCACATAGGACTTGTTCGGTTTATTGATAGGTCCTTCACATTTAATATTTATTTGCTGGGTTTATAACTTCTGTCTCTTCTGAAAAATCCGTACTGAGTTACAGCTGAAAAACTTATTTAGGCTGCTATCCTGTAGACCAGTGTTTCTCAAACTCTGCTCCTCGAGGTGTTTTGGACCCCAGCTCCCAGAAATCCCAGCCATCTTACCAGCTGTTAGGAATTGTGGGAGCTAAAGTCCAAAACTCCCGGAGGAGCAGAGTTTGAGAAACATGGCTATAGACAATTAATTGGAAGCAAATCCCATTTTAAGAAAATATGGGTAAAACCGAGTTATTAGGGTCTTACTTGATGATTATGATGGATATTTGCTTGATAGATGAGTTTCTGTACGATGTGTCCTGATTTTGAATTTTCTTTTAGAAATCTGGGGGACAAGTTCCAAAGGTTTGAGAAAAAATCCCATCTCTCTGTTTGAGATGTGTCATGAGCTGCACCGCACTCTCAAATTGATTCTGGAAGTGGCCAGAAAACTTCTTTCATTTTTAAGAAGACGGAGATAGCAATTTTTTAGGGAAGAGCTCTGCCATGTTTTAAAGGAGAAGCAGGATTGTACTAATTTTTTTTGTTTGGTTCAGAAGTCTGAAAATGACAGAAATGAGTAGTACACAGGCAGTGTATGTGCTCTTTGTTGCCCACCCTTGTTTTAAATAAATAGGCAGACAATTTAAAGTTGCCTAAAACGGCAAACCTTTAGACACTTAGTATCAGGTGTTAGTGTATTGCAATTCATAGTTCTAGATCATAGGAACCCAGATTCAGCTCCTGTGAGTGACCTCAAAACAGTAATTCTTTGTCTGGCCTTATGTAAGGATAGTGAGGATAAATTTACATGTATGTGGGGTCATGGGGTAGGAGGAAAGCAATGGGGACATGCCAAACGTCATTTTTCCCATCCTGAAATTGACCCACTATGTGGACGTTGTGGTTTATCCCACTTCTTTATTTGAAATAATAATCTGTTCCTGATAACAAAGGCCGAATTACAGTAAGATAGAACAGAACAGTTTAAAAGCAATACAATATTAAATTGGTAGACTGAGTGCACTTAAGACATAAGTGCTAAAGCTTCCTAGTTTGAAACGAGGAGACAGAGTGACACAAATTAGCAGTGAGCTGAAGTGAAAAGGTTTTTGCTAGCTGCCTAAAGATCGAAAAAGAGGAAGAGAAACACCCCCAAGAAAGAGCTGGACAATCACAGCCCAGCAGGACTCAGAAGCATTATTATACTTGCTTGCCTGATTTTTGTACATGGTCAGAACAGGTAACAGGTTAATATGAGAAGGAACACATTGGTTTCTATGGTAATGTCCCATGGCTTTGAAGGTTTTATGGGTCACCCTAGTAACCTGTATCCACTGACCAAAGGTTTCCTAGAACAAACTCTGAAATCTGTTAGACAAGCAAAAGAAACCCTCCAGAGCACACAGTTTCCAGGCTATCTGGACTTTGAAGCATATATTCTGCTTTCACATATATTCAACTATGTTCCCTATGGGAAGCAATTTATTGGATTCTTATTCAGCCAGGAAATTCTTTATTTTTAATGTACTTGACTATAACAGGGGGGAAAGTATACAGTTTTGAGGAGCATGTGCTTGTTATGTTTTTCTGTTGTCTCAGGATGTTTGAATCTGCCTGCAATGCCAAGCTAGTTGACCTTATTCAAGGAATTTTTTGTGAGGATGGGGAAAGTTGTTTAGAATTGATTTGCAGTGTAAGATGTTTTTACATTCTTCCTGTTGTAATTCAGCTAGCTAGTTTAACAACTTACCTGATTTCTTGTGTTCACAGCTTGTTTTTTGGCAACCTCTATATATACTTTGCCTGGCGAGGGAAATCACATATAACAGGTTGGTTTTGTTAATAATATATATATTTGAGGCAGCAAGATTGAGGGTGAAATAATAATAGGAGATTTGCTATGCTGGAGACAGAATTTTAAGAACACCATGAAGATATTTGCAGCTTGTTTTAAATAGCTTCTGAATATTTACTTTTATTTTAATATATAGCAACCTAACTGTAAATATTAAATATTTTTGTTGTCTCTTCTCTATGTTTCTTGTTTAAATTCCACGTGTGTGCATCTGCTTCTCATTCTTCAAAGTACAATCCTTCTTGAAACTAGCTACAGTGGGCCCTTGGTATCTGCTATGGGTTGGTTCCAGGATCCTCACTTGGATGTCAAAATCAATAGATGCTCAAGTCCCATTAAATGCAATGGTAGAGGAAAACAGTGTAAAAATGGCAAAATCAAGGTTTTCTCTTCGAATTAAAAAATCAAGTTGTGGATGATTGAATCTATGGATGCAGAATCCATGGATACAGAGGATCAACTATAATTTGAAATGTGTCACTACTAGTGCTGAGCACCTTCTCTTCTTGACCTCACCTTGACCAGACTTTTGGTTCTTACCCGGCCTTAGTTCTTACTGTTTATCTTCCAAATCCCTCCTCAAATTACACTGTTCTTGAACTTCCCCTCTGCTTGCCCTGCCTACTAGAAAATTCAGTTAAGCCAAATCCGATTTCTACATCCGAGACTTATACCACATTTTGTATTTCCTTTATCTGTGATACCAAGGTGAAACTTGCATTAGCTGCGATATGCATATAATTTTGAATTGACCCATTTCCACTTTAGAAGACTATCTCACTTTATTTATTTATCTATTTATTTCAAACATTTCTATCCCGTCCTTCTCAACCCACGAGAGGGACTCAGGGTGGCTTACAAATGGCAACCATTAGATGCCAACAAAAACATCAATTGCATTACAAAACAAATCGACATTAGGTAAACAACAGATTACAAATATACATGTGATGCAGTCCAGATTAAAAAATATAATTAAAATCTGATTTTCTACATTTATTTATGTGCTTGTTTTGGGAAATTCTGTCTCTTCATATTCTTTGGCTGTAAAAATACAAAGATATACAATCATCCAGTAAGAAGGCAATACAATAGTGCATATTTCCTTCTGTTTATTGAAGGTCATGGTTTCTAGTAGAGATAGTGCTCAAGGTTGCTAACCATAAAAATGTGTATGAAATGACCAAATTATCATTTAAAGTTGCCAATATAATTGTGATAGGTTTTAGCCTCTCTCCAACTTATTTATTTATTAAGAAGGAACACAGGCTGGCTGTTGCTCTGCAAGGTTTCAGGAGGATTCTCTCCTAGCCCAGTCTGAAGATATTTTCTGGTGCTCTACCATCCACATTCAAGCTAGATTGGGTGATTTTTCACAGGCTTGAGGTATTATGAACAGTATTTAAAACTTTTTATACCACCTCTTTAGTCTCCCGTCCCCCTGCCCAATAATGACAATATGTGATAAAAGCAACATAAAGTTGGCACTAAAATCTGATTTTAGAAAAAAGGAGGGGCCATGAAAAAATGGCTAAGAGCGCCTTGGGTTCAAATCCACATTAATCTCATTGGGTCACATTCCTGAACATCCTGAAAACTCAAGTTTGGGAATCACTGCTCTAGCTCATCCTCATCAAATCTGGCTAGAATTCTTTTTAAGCTGTACCTTGAAATGTCATGGATTGAACCTATTCTAGTTTCTGCCAAAACTCACACAGTGCAGTCCAATTAAATAATGTGAAATATTTAATACCATCAGTGCATTCGTTTTAAATACATAATGTGAGTTTCATCAGTTCAGAGTTTGAATAATAGGTTGAAGTGAAAAGTTTCTTTAGGTATGCTTTAGGTATTCTTCACTTTGCTTCAACACAGAAATATCATCAGTAATGTGATGAGTTGGAATAGATGTACCGTTGTTTGTTGATGAAGGTATAAAACACTGTTTTTCTCTCCTCAGAAAGAGACCGTAGGACTGTCTTCATTGCTTTGACAGTGATCAGTCTTGTGGGCACCGTTCTGTTTTTTCTAATTCGGACCCCAGAAGAATCAAATTCAGACGAAGAAGAATCCAGTACTGATAACCTTGTGGAACGCACGTAGGTGTTTATGGCTACTCCCTTCTTAAATAAGCATGTTCCTGAAACCATGATTTCTGTGTTTATAAGAACTATGTCTCACACGTAAAAGCAATTGTGTGCATACTGTCTTGTATAAGGTATGACAACTTAAATAATTGTGCTTCTCTATTAATTGATTGCTTGGGGTGAGATGTTGCTGAAAAGACAATCTTTCTAACATGCCAGGATAAAATGGATTATAGCTCTCCTACATGTGAGTTCTACATTTCTGGAGCTACTATTTGTAGTTGGCATGTGAAAGAAATTACAATGGTTGGGATGAAGGTTTTGCTCTGTTTGAGGTAAACGAATTTGGATTCCTTGTCTAGAGAAGCAATAGTTTATTGGTCTCACTGTAGCTAGTCAAGCTAGGGCTGGGCTGGGTCACTTCAGACTGTAAGTGCACATTCACATTAATGCATGCTTTTACATAAATCCTGCAATTCCAATCCTTAGAAAACTAACATGCAACAGAGAATAATGAGCTAAGCTCCTTCTCCCTGGCATCTATTTTTCCAATTCATGTGGAAATGTTTAGTGAGGAGGCAAAGAAAACTATTCATGCATATAGCATTTTGAAGGCTTATTAAGGTGGTAGGTATGGCTGATTTATTAAGGTAAAGAGATCATAGAGCTCATAGAAAATTCTAAAGGGTGAATTTTTATTCATATATTATTTAGTTTAATAGCTTCCATTCTTATTCTCTTCTATTTTATCTATACTCTGTTCCATAAAATTGGGATTTAAGGCTTACAGTTTAAATAAGTCTCATTTCTGAATGGAATTTTTTTCTCATATTGATACTCATATTTTCCCAGTAGAAACGAGCACTGAGGGAAAAATTGTTACCAAATAGAACATGGCTATAATTTATTTTCTCAGTTCACTATTTATTTTCTCACTTTAAGTAAACATCTGTTTTTAAACAGGTCTGGCCAGAGCAGAATGACAAAGGCTGTAGATGCATTTAGTAAGTAAAATTCCAAATAATAAATTCCTCAGGAATGTTTATGATATTTACTCATTTAATTGTGCCCATCCACAGTCAGCTGTGATTTTTTCCCCTGCAAAACTTACTTACTGAGATTCTTAAGAGTTACAAGATCTCTGCTTTATTTTTTTCCTGCAGTTATGGCACTTTCCCTCACGTTGTTGTTGTTATATTATTATTTATTTCCCACATTTGTACCCTGTCCTTCTCACCCCGGTGTTGTTGTGGTGTGTCTTTGAGTTATGCTTGACCAATGGTGAATCTAAGGAAGAGCTATCATTAGCTATGATTTATTTTGAAGAACTTTGCCATAGCTTTCCTCTGCAGCTAGAAGTGTGTGTGACTTGCCAAGGCTATTTAGTGGATTTTATGGCTGAGTTGGTATTCAGATCCTAGTCCCTGGCAGCCATGGTCTAATATTCAGACAACTACACTATGTTTGTTTTCATTTCTTTTTAGTTAAATATATTATTTTTAATATCAGGACAGACTTCTCTCCATGGAAGAGAAAGTAGTTTTGGTTCTCTTATACAGTGGTTTCCTTAAAGGTTCTTTGTAGCTCAGTGAATACAGGCTGTCTTCTTAGTATGAGAAAAGTTGTAGTTTTTCCATTGTGGTGATGGGAGTTTGAAATCTGGCTTGCTTAATGTTTATTGTGTTTTCTATAACATGATTTTTTCAGATGTTGAATAGGCAAGAAGAGAGCCTAGTAGGATGTCTTATCTTGCCTGGTTCAAACAATAGATTATTCTGTCCTTATCTCTTCTTATTCCCTGTGGTCTCCTGATTTTATATTCAGGCTCTTGTATTAATAGAGAAGAGGTCATTATTATGGGGGAAGGAGTAGTTAGACAATTCTTTTCCCTCTTAATCCAGTATTAATTGAGGATTGTTATGATAGATGTATATGCATTTATGTTTTTTTTAAATACTGTGGCTTCTTTGCAGAAAGATCTATCAAGCTGTGTGCCACAAAGGAGATTCTGCTTCTCAGCATAACAACAGCCTATACAGGTAATTGAAGAACAAAATAACACTGGGCTCTGGAGCCTCTACGTATCCTTCAAACAGAGCCTTTTTCTTGTTCAAGATTAGCTTTCTATTATATTGTTGTTAAATAAAATATAATAAAAAACTGAAGGATCATGGCACCTTGGTAAATGGACTGAGCTGTGATCCAGAGGAGATTCCTGTATATCTGGTCATGTCAGTAAGTTGGGCCTTCCCATCCAAGAAAAGTATGTGTTGGGTTAAATCCTTTAGACTGCGTAGGTAGCAGTGGAAAACCAAAGTGTATCCATTAAGTTGGTACTCCAAAGAAAAAGGTTGGTCATCAGAAATAAACTTTGTGTTTCCAATTCCAGTGTGTTTCAATTTTATGCTGTTGATTGTGTGTGATGTTGTACTATAATAGGATTTTTTAAAAAAGTGTTTACTATTGCACTTCTCTTTGTTTTATTGCATAAAAAAGACAAGCTTTCTCAATGCTCATATGGCTCTGCCATTTCAAATCCTACTACTTTTAGCTACTGGATGTAAATCTGTAGGCACTCATATTTCTGTTTCCCAAATAATTGTGTATGGCTTCTGCCAAATGTTTATCTGCAGCCAAAAGACAGCTTTATGTGTTTTTTTTTACAGCGAACAGCTGCTCACTTTGATTATTGGAGTGGCTCTGCATAAAAGACCTTGAGTGATTTCCTTGTGCACATTTAAAATGTTTTGGACTGTGATTCTTTAAAATTCTTTTCCAACCTATTTGTCTGTTCAGTGTGTCTAAGCTTTTCATTTTCCTAAAGGGAACCCAGTGTACTTTGGTGTCTTTTGTAGGATATGTTGTATGATTGCCATCTGGTGGCTACAGTGAAGCTTATCTGTCGTCTCTTAGACTGCAGGCATATTTTCCAATGTTGTCCTTTAAATGTATATGTTATTTGCTTCATTTTATACCTAGCTTTTCTCACCCCATTAGGAGAGAGTTAGAAGGTTTTCCTTATTGCATGAGATGTCCAGAATTTTATAGGTGTGATTGTCTGCCTCAAAAAAAAAGACAAATCAATTTATTTGTGGATTTCAGTTAATTGAAGTGACTCATTTCAGTACTTTGTTTCTAATTTCAAAAACACTCCCTAGATTCTGCATCACAACATCTTTTGCTGGATTTTGCCTGTAGACTGGTAGAATATGAATGGAGGACATATACACATGCTAAAGACCCCTCCCCTCAGCACCAGCTGCCGCTCTGGGCCAGAGTGAAGAGAGAGGGGGCCAGGGGACAGTTCCACCTTGTCTCCTGTGCTATTCTAATAATATAATATAATATAATATAATATAATATAATATAATATGTATACATATAATATTTATATTATAATAATGTAATGCAATATAATAATAATAATATGATATTATAATTATATATTTGTATTAGATATAATATTAGTAATAATATTACGATATGGTGGTATGGTGCAATATAGCAATGTTTAATGCTGATATTGTACTATCCTAATAATATAATATATTGTATGTAATATACATCTTGTAAGCCGCTCTGAGTCCCCTTCGGGGTGAGAAGGGCAGCATATAAATGTCGTAAATAAATAAATAAATAAATAAATAAGCTCCCCAGTGCTCTAGGAAGAGGCGATCCTGGGAATTTGTTTACATTTGTTATTTTGTGCCAGTTGGTAAAATTTTCCTTTATTTATCCAATCTATATCCCACATGTCCACCAATAAATACAATGCATGCTACTCCCACCCCAGTTTAAGGATGGATATAGGACTGTAGAAGTCCAGTGTAAATGTTTCCCCAGGGCTGGTTTAATGCTGAATCTTACTTGAGTATCTTGGTGATTGCTACAGCTGGGGGGATAGTTACAGTATGCAATGCCACAGGCGGACACCTTGACTATCAGCAGCATACATTTACGAATAGCTCTGTTAAAGGAGCCACTATTTTGTATTGTCTGAAAAATGCTACTCTTACACAATTTAATCAACTTGTGTTTCAGTGCCATTTTGACACTGTTATTGTATCAGAAGTCCTAACTTTGACCTCTTTGCTTCTAACTTTTGGAGCTAGAGCAATCTATATTTTAAAAATTCATGCTTTTAGCGTACATTTCAGTAATAGCAACATCGTTTGCTTATGGTAAACACTTAAGAAATGTTCTGTTCCCAAATATTCTTTAGATGATAATAGAAATGGGTTTACTTCTTGCCTTGTATGCAGTATACTTGTTAGGTTCCAAAGCTAACAAAAGAGACAATCAATCCTTGCATTTGTGGATGCCTACTCCCAAGACCAGAAAAGTTTGATTCTCCCACCCCTTGCATGCTGGCATTATATAGATCCCTTGGTACACTTTGGTACTGAGTACCAGATAAATTGTGACTCCTTTTTGGTTCTGCTAAAAACCTCAGTGGCTGTCAATCACTGCTCCAAAGGGGTTTCCCGGTTGTTTAGGATGCATTTCTAGGTTATATGGGGATTTGTAGGAACAAAGCAGGGAGGTGCGTCTGGCAGAAGCAGCAGAATCCAGCTAGCAATGTATAATTTATTTGTGAATTGTATGGTTTGCTGTTGGGGTCCTACTTACTGTTGGGGTCCTACTTAGTTCCTTAAACTGAGTCTTTCTCATTGTGGTATGAGAAGGAATGGTTCTGATTCTTTTTGAAGTCTCACCTACTGTGATGAAAGCTAAAACAACTGTTTTTTCTAAAGGTCTGGAATTAACATTCTTCTCTGGAGTATACGGAACCTGCATAGGTGCTGTAAATAAATTTGGTAATGAAGAAAAAAGCCTCATTGGACTCTCTGGTATTTTTATTGGTGTTGGAGAAATATTAGGTGAGTTCAGACTAGATCTGAAATTGCAAATATCTATATATTTTCCTACACAGTTTTTTTTTTGCGTGCATTTGAAATACCACAGCAAAGGAAATTGGACTTGCTCAGAATTATAAGGCATGACATAACATGTTGATATGAAAGATTGAATAGAAATATTCAGTAAATGCAGTGAATATTAATTCTTAGATAAGAGCTGGGACACAATCCAGCAAGTGTATATTTAATGATACTAGAGTTTTAGTAGCAAACAGTGTTTGTGCTCATTATAGAGCATGCAAGCTGGGCCTTAGGAAGCGTCTTACAGTCAAGGCTAGCAACTGATCAGAACAAAAAGCAGATTGTCTTCCTGGTTGCTGGAGGTAGAGCATATTGCAACTAGAACTTGTTCTCACAAACAACAGATGAGGTGGTGAACTTGTGTTTTGTCTGCACCAATTTAGACTACAGGTGAGGGCTCACATACTGCATGGCATTCTATTTAACCAAGACGAAACTCACTCACTGCAATTACATTTTTTCTCTGACAGGAGGAGGACTCTTTGGTCTCTTGAGCAAGAGCAACAGATTTGGTAGGAACCCAGTAGTGATGTTGGGCATTGTGGTTCATTTCATAGCCTTCTATCTGATTTTCTACAACATCCCAAATGATGCCCCCATTGCATCCATGAATGGGACTGACAGTATAGCATACATGGAACCAAGGTATACATTATTTTTTTCCTGCTCCTCTTTATTAAGGACATTAGTGTTTACAGATGGACACAAGCCTGATTTGCAAGTGTTTGAGTGGAATCCATCCATTAGCATGTGAGTAACTAAACAAAGTCAATAGTGAGGGCATCTGCCTAGAAGTAGCCAGACCTTTGTTCCCTTTGAATTGTTTATTGCCTGGAGACATCCTTTGTCTGGGTGGTGTTCACTATCCCTTAATTGGTTACTGCCTGGAGGCCTCCTGTTTCTGGGGGGTGTTCATTAGTTACTGTCTTGATTCTGGTGTTTCTCAATTCTGGTAGCCAATTTTTGTTTGTTTTCATGATTTCTTCCTTTCTGTTGAATTTGTCCAAGTGCCTGTAGATTTCAATGGCTTTCTCTGTATAGTCTGATAAAGTGGTTGTCAAAGTGGTCCATAATTTCTGTGTTCTCAAATAATATTATGTGCCCAATGTGGTTTATCGTGTGTTCTGCTGTTGCTGTTTTGTTTGTTTTTTGGATAAAGTAGTCTGCAGTGCCTTTCATGTTCTTTGATTTGTGTATGGACACTGTTTGGTGGTCCATATGTAGACTTATCCACAGCCGCACAGTATGTAGTAGACTCCTGAAGTAGTTAGAGGATCCTTCTTATCTTTTGCTGAAAGTTGCATTTGTTGAAGTTTCTTAGTGTATCTGTAGAAAGTTTGTAAGTTATGTTTCTTCATGAGTTTTCCTATGTGGTGTTTCCCTTGTTGTATGGTAGGAACACCTTCCCTCTAGGTCAATGGTTCCCTAGCTTTTTTGGACCAGGAGCCACTTTGACCAGGGACCACTTGACCATGGACCACTCTACAACATTAGTACCGAAAGGGTTACGAATCAGTTTTTGGTCAACTTTAGATTTGGTTTGGTTATTTGGGGTGCTTATTCAGAAAATTGCATTGGATTGACCACATCAGCTCTAGTTTCTGATACAGAACATATGCCATCCAGTAGTTGCCATCTGCTTGCCCACCATATTTAATAATCTAGAGCTGCTGACCTTATCTGAAGCCCAAAGGTTGGGAAGCACTGCTCTAGGTGGCTCTTGTTCCTGTGGACTGTTCTTGGTCTTGTAGCTCTTCTGATGTCTGTAGTAGGGAAACCATTATCTTGCAGAGCCCAGTTTAGGTTCAATTTATATTGAAGGAGGTGAGGTTCACAGATTCTGTTTGCGCAATCTACCAAAATTTTAAATTGTGCTACTTTTTTGTTCTGGATGATTATTTCAGTTTTTATGTAGATATCTATCAATGTGTGTAGGTTTCCTTTATACTGTGTAACTCAATTGCTGGTTTGGTTTGCGGATGACTAAGACATCTAGAAATGGTAGTTTTCCTTTGTTTTATTTTTCTATAGTAAATTGAACGTTTGGATGGATATTGTTGATATTGTCCAGAAACTTGTTTAGTTAGGGTTCTTTCTCCTACCCTGGACACTTCACAGGTATATATACTCCCTGGGCTTTATCACCATCAAATCCTCTGAAGATGCCAGCCATAGATGCAAGCAAAACATCTGAAGAAAATGCTGCTAGAACATGGCCATACAGCCTGGAAACCACATAACACCCCACTATTTCATTCTCATCTGTTTCTTTCCTATTGGGAAGGACCCCCTTTTTTGAGAGAGAGAGATGTGATATTGCTACTCTGAAAATCTCAAAAGACATTGCCTTTCCTTTTACCATGTATGAAGGCAACTTGTAAATAATGGCATTGCTGGAGAGTGCATTGTGGATTAATTAGCTTGTCTGTTTAATAGGTTCATTCTCCCACATGTAGTGGGATTGTAGAAAAATTCAGAACTATTATAGCAAAATAAGAAATATAATGGAAGAAATAATAAGGAAAGTGAGATAAAGCTAGATTCATGTCTCTCACTAGAGGCAAAGGAAGATAACAATAATTGGGCAGAAATCCTAAAATATATGACAGCCGCAATACAGGCTATGATAGCCCAAGGATGGAGAGACAATACAAGATGGGATTTAGAAACTTGGTGGGGTAATCTATTGGAATATATAATCAATGATTTCATTAATCAAAGGAAAAACAAGTATATAAATAGTCATATAAAACAAAACTGGTACAGGAAATGGTCTATTCTAACTGACAGAATAGACGGAGATGATAGATATAGCATTTTGAACCAGGCTTTCCACACGGCTAATTTGATGCAATGACATCATTTAGGATTGTTCCAGGAAGGGGAGGGCAATGGGGAGGAGGGTATGGGTAATGGGTGATACACATCTAAGGAATGTATAAAGTGTCATATAAGGTAAATTTATTTTTGGAATAATGTATACCGAGATAAGACGTGTATGGCAAAAGTTTGTCAAGTGATGGAATGTATCAACTAAAATAAAAAACAAAACAAAAGTAATAAACAGGCACCACTCTTAAAAAACGTTTCTGTTTAATATTATAAAATGCATAGTATATGTGAATATACAAACTTTGGGGTGGGGGGAAAAATTGGATTGGGGAAAAAGAGATTGTATCCAGTTACTGTATTATTTTGCTTAATTGATGTTTAGAACAGTGTTAATTGAATGATAATATTATGAATACTAATTAATATACAGAAATGCTCGCAAATTTTCAAAAATCCTAGACTTTGAACGTTTCACCATTATTTCTCAGTTAGTCCTAACAAAAGTAATGGATTGTACTATATTCCAGTCCACGTATATGCATAACATTGCGTTCATTTTATTTTTCAGCAAAGAAGTTGCTGTTTTTTGCAGCTTTCTACTGGGCTTAGGTGATAGCTGTTTCAATACTCAGCTCCTCAGTATTTTGGGATTCTTGTACTCGGAAGACAGTGCACCTGCCTTTGCAATCTTTAAATTTATCCAGGTAATATCTTTTGTCAGTTGATGTAACCATACCCATATCTGCGTGTTTTAGTAGCCTACAGAAATAACACAGTACCTTTTTAGTTACAGATACACAAATAAATTGTAACATTAAAAGAATTACAGCCATCTAATTCTTGTTGGAAACCAGGAGCCCACTCACACTGCCAGTTGTATGTAGTGCTGTTGTTCCACTTTGAATCTTTCCATACAACCCTATATCCCAGAATATCAAGGCAGAAAATCCCACAATAACTGGTTTAAAACTGGGTTATCTGTGTTCACACTGCCGTATATTCCAGTTCAAAGAAGATAATGTGGGATTTTCTGCTTGATATCCTGGGATGTAGGGTTGTGTGGAAGGCCCTCAAACTGCCAGGATTATGTCCCATGAGATCTTGGAATCTGAGGTCTGTTGGGCCACTAGAGCTCTTTGACTGAGGATTTCTTCTGCTGTTTCTTAAACTGCAAGTTCCAGGATTCTGTAGAACAGAATGATAGTAGATAAAGCTACCAGTATAATTGCATAGTGTGAATGGGCCCCAGGTAAGGGTAAAAGAAAATAATAATGTTTAAGACTTTTTGTTTATGCAGAATGCTTGGGTAGTCAACATTCAGATGCAGGTGCAGTGTTCCATTGTATTTTTCCTGAGAAGAAACCATAAGGCAGATGGTGAAAATACCGCCTGACTTTACATGCATATGTTTGTGCTGTTCTGATTTCTGTAATATAAATCAGTGGTTAATATATACATAATGGAAATTTGGTGTATTCTTAGCAAAAGTGGGAATTTTTGGGCTTCAAACAATATTGGTTGTTATATTACAGTATGAGAAATGCTGTACATATCTACTGAGGGGAAGACACACTGACTCCAGTGTGTCTGATCCTCAGCTAAATAGGTGTAGCAGGATTGATTGTCTTTTACCAGTTAAATAATACCACTAATGCCAGAAATAGAAGTATTGTATTTGTCAAGCACAGAATTTAAATAAATACCAGTTCAATGGACTAAAATACAATCAATTTAATGGAAAAAACACCAGGCTGGTATTAAACGTACAAATAAAATTCTGTGTTGGTGCAGATTAACTGCATTGAACTGGATCATATGGCAGTATAGACTAATATAATCCAGTTTAATGCAGTTAAACTGTATTCTGAAATGGCATTATTTGGCAGTGTTGACATAGCCCTGTTAGTCTAGATTAGTATGCAAAAGTGTCTTGTAAATAATATTTTCAAGCATCTTTGAGGATTAAAGGTGTTTAAAGATCCCTTGCATATAGGTGGGAGCATGTCTGCTACAGTACTAAGGTATTTGAATGAAAACATTTTATAGTTTAACAATATTTATTTGAGCTAACCTGGATAGGGCAAGATATGTACTCGAATTTAGGGGAAATAGGAATGCCCTTAAAATGTCACTGAGATAGAAAGGGGCTGCTGGCAAAGTAACATTCATGACTCTTCTGCTTTCTTTTCCAGTCCGTTTGTGCAGCCATCGCCTTCTTCTACAGTAACTATTTGTTCCTTCAGTGGCAGCTACTGATTATGGCGGTGGTTGGATTCTTTGGGACAATTTCATTCTTCACTGTGGAGTGGGAAGCCCCTGCGTTTGTTGCCAGAGGTTTAGATTACAGCAGCATTTGATGGACGCATTTTAATTTATTCACGTACACCTATCCTCCTGCACACACTTATGGTTCTTCAAAAGACTTGATGGCATTTTTACTTATGGAACATAAAAAACTGAACACCAAAGTTTCAAAAGACTTTTCCCTCCCTCTTTTCAACTTGTGATGAGTAAATCATATATTACAGCTTTGAAAAAATTCTGGCTGCTGGAACATAAAGCATTCTTCTCATCTTCTCCAGTTACCCGACTGCCTGCTTATGAGGCCAGTTTCTCTAAGCTCCCTTTGCTCTTCACTTTTCAGTCATCTATCTGAAGCTTTGCAATCAATAGTCTTGCCACCATTTCTTGTGCATGTAAATCATTTTCCTCCTCCATAAGATGAAATGCATTGTAACCCAGATGTGTTTCAGGAAGAACAATTTACTTGGTAGACTGGAAAAATCCCTGAAAAAATGCTAGTAATCCATAAATGCTCTTTAAGGTTTTCCAGTTCCATTTTCTCAAACAACTAAATGGCTTATGTTTCAATGTGGAATCTCAATTTTTTGAAATAAAAGGGAAACTCTCCATTTTGGGATGAGAACATAAGGGAAGTAAATCTATTTGCATAGGCAATTTTGCTAACTGAATGTGAAGCCTGCTCAGAGGCAAAAATGGTTTACGATCCTGAGCCCCTCATATGCTTCCCTGTTTGTTTGGAAAGTATGTAAATTGTATGTTCTCAGGATTGAGTTTTTAATCATGTGTGCTGCTAAATAATTTGTTGGAAAACACTTCAAAACCTCTTAAAACTTTGCAAAAATGATCCTATGATATTCAAATATCTGGGAGAGTCGGTGAATGCAGTGTGGTATCACACATATAGAATTTGTTCTTGGTGCATGGCTAGAAAATCACATAGAAATGAAAGAAAATGGCACATTGTATTTTAACCTAATTTCTTTTAGTTATTTTATTGGCACCAGGAGTTGAGAAACAAGGATTACTGTGTATTCCCAGTTTAGGCATTGCAGTATAAGAATTGTCAGGGACAAATGAGAGACAAGACAACAGAACATTAGGCCATTTTTAACATGCATTTCTTATATTACATATTATTGTGTACCTGTCTACTCAGAAAAAAATTACTGATTTTAGGGAGACTTAATTTCAGATAAACAAGTATAGGTTGCAGTCTAAGTGTAGGCAAATGTGAGAAAATCATGTGTGACAATTGTACATGGTGCTGTGTGCATTATATACGTTGCACAATATTCTTCCAGGGATAAGACATAAACCAATTACCATTGTCTGGTTCTTTCTAGTTATTTGCTCAGAATAATTTTGTCAATATTGATGAGATTATAATAGAAGTAACGAAACCGCCTGTTTTGAAGTGGTAATTTTGTGAGAGCATTGTTGAAAGAGTGGGGAACATCACTTCTCAAGCAGTATCTGAGGAAACTTTCCAGCACAAAAAAAGCCTGTTCCATGAGAGTGCCTTTTAAACTTATTTGGGAAATTTTATTTAGTATGTTAATATTTTTGAGATGATTATTTTTTTAAATGACTGTATCAAGACATTGATTTATACAGTATTATACAGAAGAAAAGTGGGTTACCAATTAGAATATTTTTACAAGAATCTCCCATTTTGCTGTGCGTTTTTCTGTTCTTAACCACACAGTCCTGTGCTTAGCAAGAAGTAGTGGTTGCAGTGACAATGACTACACTTTTCTTGAGAGTAAATTGCATGGAATCTACTTATGAATAAATATAAACAGAGCTGAACAAAACAATATTATATTTACCAGAATGGGTATACAGTTGTAATTTTAATTAAAATCAAAAAGTCTCAACAGAATCAAATATATGAGAAGGTGTGATCTATAAAGAACTTTAAACCAAATTCTTAACTCCTTGCTCTTGTACCCTAACTTTGCTTTGTAAGCAAATTTGCAGAGGTTATGATGTTAGATCTACCACAAACAGTCATGTAATTGACTAAGATTCCTTCAGTTAAGGGATAGCTTAATTTTCCCTTTAAATCATGAAGTGGTAACAATGCCTGTTTGAGGTATTTTCACCCCCATAGTATACAAAAGGGGTGGAGATAAGACCCAGTTTGGGTCATCATTGCCTTAACTAAGGAATCCTTGGCTTCAGCTTGTGTATCCATGGAACTCAGAAATTGAGAGGTTGATGTCTGAACTTTCAGTGCAACAAATAATAGAAGTCGGCTAAAAGGAGTGAGATGTTTACTCTTCCTTTGCTGCTTGTTAACATTTGTCTGTAGTTAGTCCTAGCATAATGTGAATGGGGCAAATACATCTCAAGCATCACTTTTTTGTTTGACGTTTAATGTCTAGTGTTGCAGAAGGGAATTTTACTGAAAATATTGATTTTAAGCTCAGTACAGGGACAAAATTACTTGATAAAAATAAAACAGCTCCTTACATTTTCAGAATGTTTATCATTCAGTGTGTATTTGCCCCAAAATATTATTGTTAGCAATAATTAGTGAAGGGAATTCCTTACTTGATCAATATGCGAAAAAGGAACTATCAAACAGTGCCAGATGCTTCTGG
The DNA here is from genome assembly GCF_037176765.1 of Anolis sagrei. NCBI lineage: Eukaryota > Metazoa > Chordata > Lepidosauria > Squamata > Anolidae > Anolis > Anolis sagrei. The sequence continues at coordinate 119,967,815 of NC_090022.1, forward strand.
GCCAACATTTCAAGGCTATAATTTCCACCTGGCTGACCAGAATTGTAAATGGTGTTGGATAGGATTCATGCCAAGTGTTTTCTAGCCAACATGGCAGTTAGTATAGGCAGGTGTCATGCTGTTAGCTTATATGCAACAAGAACAGCTGAATCTGATTCTTAATGTTCTGTGCTACTTGGAGTACAACAGTTATAGCATCTCTATGTGGAGGCTGGGAATGAAGGGAATGAATAAATAGGATCTGTTTTCCTATTCATGAAGTAATGGATGGACTATCCAACTGCTCAAATAGATTTCCTTTGAAATAGTATCCTTTTCCAGCTGAGATTTTTTTTGAAAACTGTCCCAGACTGTCCCAGCAATCCCAGCCCTTAGGCAAGCAAAGCATCTCTAAATTTGGTAGCCATCTTCAAATGGACTTATTTGGTCCCATTATTGTATTTATGAAGTTGGGAGCTAATTTTATTTTCTGATCTTAAACATAAGAGGAGATGAAATATTGTTCGGAACAGTAGTCCTACTTTTCAGACACAAAATACAAGTTGAAAGTATTGTTTGTCCAACTCACAATGTTAGTGATGGTAGTGGTTGCTGGGCATAAAAGAAAACCAAAAGAATAGAAAACTAACTGAGCAAAAATTTTAGAAAACAGTCCGTTCAATCAAAGCATAGGTATCTGAGGGAAAAGATAAAGTTGCCCACAATAAAAGTCTGGGACAGTTTTCAAAAAAAATCTCAGCTGGAAAAGGATACTGTTTCAAAGGAAATCTATTTGAGCAGTTGGATCTTTTTTGGCATATGTTTTGAAGGGCATTTGCTGTCAAATGTTTATGAATTTATTCATGAAATCACTTTTCTGGCATTTCTTGTGTTATCATGGATTGTTTAAAAAACTTTTTGTTTGAAATTTAAAAAATGGCAATTGAACAAGCATTGAGAGTGTGAATTGTAGTCAATAAATACATTTTGCAAATGTGCTTAAGAGTTTGGGGGTTAAATGTATAAGATGATATGCAATAATGATTCCCATTAACTAGGATCAGCCTGTGCAAGTTGAGTATCTACTATCAAAGGTGCTTGAAAGACCAGAAGTGTTTAGAATTTTTTTAATTTTGCAATACCTGTATTTGCATATGCATACTTAATGAGATATCTTGGACATGAGATTCAAGTCTAAACATGAAACTCATATTTCATCTACTGCTTGAAAGTAATTTTATATATTTAAAAAAAATCTTTTGTGCATGAAACAAAGTTTGTTGCATCAAATCATCACGAAATGAAGTTGTCATTATTTCATCCTACCATGTGGATGATTTTGGAGTGTTTCTAATTTTGGAATTCTGGATAAGAAATGCTTTCACCTATACAGCAACTTGTAATGTGTGACACTATTGGAAAAACACAATTTTAGTATATTTCTCTCTAACCCAGTTTTCCTTGGTCTTGTATGTTCCAAATGCGTCCCTTATTTTTTGTTGTTGTTTATTTGTTCAGTCACTTCCAACTCTTTGTGACCTCATGGACAAGCCCACATCAGAGTTCCGTGTCGGCCGTCTCCACCCCCAGCTCCTTCAAGGTCAAGTCAGTCACTTCAAGGATACCTTGCTCTTGGTCGGCCCCTTTTCTTTTTTCCTTCCATTTTCCCGAGCATCATGTCTTCTCCAAGCTTTCCTGTCTTCTCATGATGTGGACAAAGTACTTCATCTTTGCCTCTACTATCCTTCCCTCCATTGAGCAGTCGGGCTTTATTTCCTGGAGTACGGACTGGTTTGATCTCCTTGCAGTCCAAGACATTCTCAGAAATTTCCTCCAACACCACAGTTCAAAAGTGTCTATCTTCCTTCGCTCAGCCTTCCTTATGGGCCAGCTTTCACGTCCATAGGTTACTACGGGAAATACCATTGCTTTAACTATGTGGATCTTCGTTGCCAGTATGAAGTCTCTACTCTTCATTATTTTATCGAGATAGGTCATTGCTCTCCTTCCTTATGCAAAACAACAAAATCAAGGTTTGCATTGGAATTTCTGTGTGTGGAGTGTTTTGTCAAGTTGTGTGTGATTGAATCTATGGATACAGAGGCCTGACTATGGATTTATGTTAAAGTTGTATGCATGTTTGTATTAGCAAAATACTCTCAAAGTGCCATTGGTATTTTGAATCCTGTCTGATGCAGTAAAATTGAAATTTGATTTTAAATTTTTGTGACTGTTTTAATAGGCTTTATGTTTATGCTTTATAATGTTTAATTTTGTTGTTGTTGTTGTTTTTTTGGTTTGGCAATTAAATGTTTTGTCCTATGTTGGAAACCGCCCTGAGTCCTCTTGGGGAGGTAGGGCAGTATATAAATAAATTATTATTATTATTATTATTATTATGCAAAAATTGCAGCATGGTAAATACTGCTCAAAGTAATAAAATCAATTTCATGTAGCAAAACAGTCAAGAAGAAAAGCCAAGAAGAAAGGGAAAAACTTAATATAAAATCTGTGACCCATGCTATATGAATCATAAAGGTGTTAGCAGATTCTCTGAAATTTAAGCACAGAAAGTGAGAAATGAAACCTTTCTAGGTAGGGAATTCCACAATTTTGAGTTCTATAAACGGAAAAAAACACAGTTGTGCTGAATCAATTAACTGACATCTTCCGAGAGGAGATGGACATAGATGCCCAAGGTTATAAGGATACTTTTATGTGTAAAAACAGTGCCATCTTCCACAACAGGGTTGCTCACTCTTCATTAGTCTTTCCACCTGGAGAATACAGCAACTTACTTTTATTTGGCTGATTCTCCACTTCCCACAAGACAGATTTGGTCTCTCTAACAGCTACAGGACTGGCAGAAAACCAACTGTTATGATCATCTCAGCATGGGGTGCATGAAGGGAGACAAGGTGACAGTCTGCCATTTTCTTGCATCTTCTCCTTCAATGTATGCTTACACCGAGACTAAGAAAGATCGCACAGTGCAACCCCCTTAACAGCAGCCTGGATATCCATGGTTCCACTTACCCACACCAAAAATACTTCTGGAAGTATACATAGGCCTCTCTAGGTCCACTAGTGCTATTCTATGGAATGCTTCTGGCCCAAGTATTGCCATGTTATTCATGGTTTCAGGTATACACAGGGGGTCCTGGACCATCTCGATACAGAACATGATTGATACAGAGGGCATGCTATAGCTTATTGTAGCCAAGACATCATTCAATAGAGGATGGAACCCATGCAGTGTAATCTTCACTTAAATGTAAACTAAATGATTTGGGGAGTAAACTGTATGAGGAGTAAGATAAGGAGGAGTAAAATACCAAATGGGGTCCTATTAGAGTACTAATTTTCCGAGAGCATGCTCAGTAATTTGGCCATCTCTCCAGGACTGTACAAGTCAAAATAATAACTTGTGCGTGATACGCACATGAAGATTTTCCTGCCAAATATCCGAACAGATAAGTCAATAGTCTCTATATATTTGAATCTACATCTGTCCCTACACTATTATAGTGCAACCCTGAACAGAAACAGAGTAGAGCATCATGGGACTATGTGGCTTCCTCCTTTTCTCTTCCACAATATACAGAAAACAAAAAAAAATCTGGAACATCTAGATAAGCAAGAATTAAAATAATTATAAACAAATACAAACCAATTAAGCATTTGTTAAGATATAGGTTACTTAATCTGAAATCATCCACAATCGTAGGATCAGTACCTGGCTAAAGATAGCAAGGCTGCATTTGGCTGGTTGGAGAGAGAAGTGCAAATGTGCTAGAAATTAAATTACATGCAATTTAGAAAGTTAATTAAACATCCTTTGTAAAATGAACAATTGTGCATTTTACAAAAAGGGGATAAAAGCACACATCATAAAAACTGATAAAAATATTGCCAACAGCAGCACACAGTATACTGAGTAGCTAGCACTTTACAGAGTTAAGCTATTATCTCAGCATGACAGAGAATCATACAAATGAGAAATTGGTAGAAAACAAGCAGCTCTTAAAACCTAAACATTGATCTTTGACTGTATTCTGTTCTATTAAAGCTCTTATCTTTTTGTATGTGCTGTTTTATTGTGTAGTGTTTTAGAATGATTCGTTTTAATTCACACTGCGCTTTGCCTTTATATCCTTGGGTCTAAATAGGGCCAAAAGCTATTTTAAGTAAGTAAAAGTTGTTCACATGTTTTCCCCTCCTCCTGCCCATCCACCAAAAAGGTGATAATGTGCAAGAAAAAAGAATGACAATTCATACTGTTTGGATATATGCAAATAAGACCAATGGGTTTTAGGCAGAGTGATGTATAGAAATACGTGAAATATTTTAGTAATTATTGCCAAGCTATAAATCAAATGGGTATTGAAGTAAACGTAGGTGAGCTTACCCATGAAATTAAAATCTTTAGAAAATAATGTCAGCAGCTACATAAAATGACTGCAAAACATAACTCTTTCTATACTTACAGAACAGAGAATCTATTTTCAGAGATTTCAAAATAGTGAGTTTTCAGATCTTATAAACAGAAGCATCAGTTTTTAAAGGAAGAGATAAAGAGTCACACTCATAAACCATTTCTTCTATGTGTCTATAAAGTCATTCTGCCTTGCAGATGTTCACTATGCTCTATATTTTCTTTCTGCTATTAAAGCCACATTGATTATAGTGCCCTTCATGTGCATGAGGGGAAAAAAACAAAGTCATAAGTAACTGAAAAATCATTACAAAAGTGACAGTGGCATTATTTTTCATGGAACTGAAAACGATGACTGCCTGGCTGCTTTCAGAGGCAAAGTGCTGTGGGAAGGCTGAATCTGGAAAGATACTAAACCACAAATAATAGCAATTTGCAGAAATCTCAAAGCTAAGCACATCTAGATCAATTGTGATGGTGTGGTTGCAGGGAGCTGCGCAACAAGAACAGAAAGAACAATGGTATGAATGGCCAAGGAAGGGTACTCTTTCCAACAGTGGACAATTTGCAGAGTTAGAGTATAACCACTGTAGCATTGATAGCTCCAGGAAAACTGTGATCTGATAGTGTTCTACTGCATTATATTCCAAGAACAGTCTTGTGGGAAGTCCTTGCACAGGAAAACAGTCATATCTGTACTAATTAAAACATTGAACTACATCAAAAGGAAGAGGAAATGACTTAATCAACCATCTAAAAGCTTCATAATAGCACTTGAGTCAGAATGTGATGCCATACTGTACGATCATATTTACTCAAGTCTAACGCTCACCTAAGCCTGTCTGTGCTGTTGGGCAAGAAATCCTAAGTTGGGACAGAGGAGGGAGAAGCAACAATAACTGTGAAAAGGCTGGTGGGAAGGCCGGTTGCAGGAGTGCAGATTCTCTCCTGCCTTTTCATTACCATCACCACCTCGCATTCCATTCAACAGCATTTTTTGTAATGCACTCCTTCAAAATTTAGGTGTGCATTAAATTTCATGGTGTATTATACTTGAGTAAATATGGAGTATTTTGAAGTGTACTGGCTTACCGGAGAAGTTACATTAAAGTACTTCTATGGGTCAAGGCATAAAATCCAGATGTTTACAAGGCACAAGGAAACAGCAGAGCTTAGTGAGCAGAAGTGGCCATATGACCTGGCATTCATCGAGGATATTACTAGGTACTTGTCTAAATTCAATGTCAGATTGCTAGGAATCTGACATTGCACACTGAAGCAGATAAAGTGATGTTTCAGCTGTGAAATATAGTGTGGCAATGGGATGAGGAATACTGCTTTCAAAGACTGAAATAATAGAAACCGGATGCAACAGTATTAGAATTAGAATAGCTTTATTGTCATTGTGTTATTGTACAACAAAAATAAATCAAATTAGAAGAGGATTCCCAGGAATGACTTGACTTAAAGAATTTTCAGATTATATCCCTTATGCATACATAGCACAATTTCTCCATAAAGCTCATATGGTCAGCTTGAAGTAATCACAGCCTGTTATCAAAACTGTGAATCCACTTCCATGGTGCCCTTCTGGCCACTGCATCAATGGTGCCCTCTTTGGCTCCCTCTGTGGATCTGCACTCACTGGACGGTTCTTCTCAGGTCCTTCCCATTCAGGACTCCTCACTCCCTCCACCACTGGTAGCGGAGCTTAATTATGACTCTGATTCTTCAAAAGGCACCCCAGAAGCGACAGACTACCTGATTGAATTGGAGTTGCCTTTCCCCCATGAGTCCAATACCTTTTCTGTGTTGATGGTGCGCATGGCACGAGCCTTGAACTTACCTATGCTTTACCTACCTGCACCAATGGATGGCCCTATCTTTCCTTCAGATCAGCAGCACCCACTTGCGACCATAGTGCTGCCACTATTGCCTTATTTGCTTCAGCTAGCCAGGACACCTGACTTTCCACCAGCCTTCATCTCGGCGGTTTCAAAGTGTATAGATACTCTGTATCGCGTGGACCTCATATCTGCTGATTCCGTCATGGACATAACCCAATTTCGTAGGCCTAAGAAGCCTTTAACAACTCTGTTTGATAAAGAGTAAGAAAATTGACTCCATGGGGAAAAGGGTACGCATTTGAGCTGGCTTGTTTACTTGCCTGGCCCATTATGGGGGATACATGGGAGCCTATCAAATGTTTTATGGTCTAAGATTGCCCCCTCTCTAGACCACCTAAAGATTGGTGAAATCTTTTCAGTTAGAGGCAACAACCCTAGCCAAACTACAAAAGGATTTAGCAAAAAGTACAGCGCATTAGGCTGGTAAACTCTGCCACAGCGTGTGATTGTGCTCCTCCAGTCTGTGTCCTGTTCAGCACTTGTGAACTTGTGCTCTGAATGTTTATGATCTAAGATCAATCTGAGGTTTTGTCTTTGTTTTTCTCTTTTGCCATGAAGTTCAAAAGCACTATTAATAAAGTATTAGCCTCAGGAAAGATCTGAACATAGGCTTGTTCTCCTGAATCTTTTTCCAAATAAGTTGTTGTCATATCCTTTTAATATTCATATTTCTCTGCATGTTGAATCTCATTATTTAAAATAAACGGCTTTCTATTTTTTTTAAAGAAAGAAGATAAATGGGAAGCCAGGCTGATTTGTTCTTATCCTGCAAAGGGCATTTGGTTGACAGTGTTATCTTTTGGAAGGGGAGAAAAACAGATAGAAGGTTAGTGCTTTAAATAACAAATCGCTCGTGCTGTCATATTAAAATTAAATTGCCATTTATGAAGGTCATTTGTTGAAATTAACTTCAATTAAGCCACCATATTCTGTGGAATAGTTTCAGCTTTCTTTTGAAGAATTTGAGGTGTTTTGAAGTAACCCAGTATGGTACTAGCTGATCCATGTTACCATTCACAAAGGATTGAGATAACTACTCCTCAGGGAGTGTGCTGTGCAACATGAAAGAAGGGCGACTTGCTTTTCAACTAATAGGAACTCGTAAAGAAAGAGAAGAATTGGGCCCATGGCCAGAAAGAAATTCTCCAGCAAATTGAGCAGATATATCAATGGAATGAAACTTGCTCAAAACTTAGGCAGAGTGAGGTGGCCACTTCACTTGGCAGCTCCTAGATGATGTAGAAAAGACTATTAAGCAATCAAGCTCCTTGACGTTGGTCTCCATTAGAAATATTGATCTGTGGACTCTACAAGACAGCCTGCTCTTGGTTTCCAAGGTCAGTTTTACAATGGCACTAAATCCAAGTTAGGAAGTGGATTAAAAACGAGTTCCACTGTGGATCGCCTACACAATCACCCCAGAAACTGGTTTGAGGCTGGAACAGTAGCCACAGTATGTTGATTGCAGATCGGACCCAGGAATGTTTTTTTCCTTACTGAGGCTACCAAAATGTGCTATCGCACATATCCATGTTTATTTTGGATCAGCACTAGACTAGTACAGGGCACAGGAAATGAGAATGAAGAGGTGGAAAGTGAGAGTTCCCATGAGAATGATGTAGTTCCCTCTCTGGGGATGCTTGTTTACTTTCCAATCAGTTGTGTTTCAGCATTTTAAAAGTGTGTCAGCACTAGCAATGTCCTAACAATTGTCCACATTTTTTGGTCTCGCATTTGAGCCCTGCATGGGATATACTCTGATTTGCTGCAGCAGATTTTTTAAGCTTATTCTGGACTTTGGAGTGTATGTTTTGGAGACAGCCTACCATCAAGCTGGCTTCAAACTGCATTATAGTTCCTGTGTAGAACTGGCCCAAGCTGCTAGTCTCAGAAGGTAGTGGAAGATGGTATTCCTTCATCAATATGATGCATAGGTTTTCTTGTAGTCTATAGATAGAATGAAAGGGACCCTTTTTGGCCTTATCTTGAAGTGGCCCTATTCTTGTCACACTTTAGGAATTCAGAAAACATTTGATAGGACCATTAAAAATATTCATCTCCAATGCAAGGCATAAAACCTGACATACTGTATTCACTTCCAGCATCACATTGGAGCTTCAGCATTTGAAGTATTCCGAATGGGGGGAGGGGGCATGGCCCTTGAGATGAACAATAAATCCCATTAGCCATGCTGACTGTTACAAGCATTAAAATCAACTGTCTGCAGCCTCATATATATATAAAAAGACATTTATGGCTTCCCTTGACATCCCCTTTCCTTGTGTGTCCTCTCTTCAGATTGTAAGCTTGAGGGAGGGGAAATGTTTCTTCTTATTCTTTTTCATTCTATCTATCAAAGTGTGAAGGTACTATAAAACAAATAGCTAAATCACCAAATAGCTAAATAATGACAGTGATAAACAACTGCCACTCCATATGATGTCTGAAACTTGTAACTGTCTGACTGCCATGGAAGCAATATCAAAATAATGAGTGAAATATTGCAAAATGGAGTGAAAAAACCCATTAATATATCAAGCAAAGAGCAACAATATATAGAAGCCTATTAAGATAATAGAAAGGTGCATGTAAGGTCTCCTAAGACATTTGCCCTTCTACTGTTCTAATTTAAAACCAAAGCCACGGAGATACATGGGAGGACACGGGATTATACAAGCAATATTCTCAAGAGAAGGCAAATGTATGTTCACAAAGCATTGGGGTATGGAGGATCTTCTGATGCAAAACCTGGACTTATGAATTTATGCTCAGTCACACTTGCTGATAACATTAAATTACATGAGGAGGGTGAGTAGAAAATCAGAATGTGAAGATTTTAAATGAGAAGATAAGTTTCAAAATGGCAAATGAAAAGTCATTGAAAAGGTGCAAATTACTCAGTCCAAATAAATTCCAGTTCCACATCTACACTGAAGGAATGTAAGTGACATCTGCTCAATGGAATTTGTCAAAGGGGAGAGTCAGAACTATAACTAGCTCTACACTACTTTAACTACCATGGCAGCAACTGACCAAAGCTGAAGACAAAGGAGGAAATTAGGAAGGAAAAGGGAGAAATTAAGAGGAGAAAGAAAATGGGATATTTTAAAAGAAGTTGAAAAAGTGGGCCTTTCTCTGCCAGATCAGGATAGTTGGAAGATTAATAGCACAAAATGCTTATCACGTAGTTTGGAGTGGAGTGGTAAACTGGAGACCTGAATGGGAATATTCAGCAATACAGCACTGTGCTCCAAGCCTGACTTCTAAAATGCTCCAAGATTAGTACTGGAGAGAAAGTGGGGTATTGTAAAAGCCTCAGTGGTTAAAGTAAAGCAATGCCATTATGGTTAACTGTTGAACATTATAAAATCCTACCCAGTGTAATGTCCTTATGCCAGTGGTTCTTCACTTGTGGGCTGTGAGGACGAAAATCTGGTACGCGAGTTTCCTTCCTCTTTATTTTATTTTATTTTATTTATTTTATTTCTGCTCCTTTCACGCCATCTGTCACTTTTTCCCTGTCGCTGACCATGGCATATATTCTGTATCAGAAACTAGAGCTGATATGGTCTATCCAATGCAATGTTCTGAATCAGCACATCAAACTGAATCTAAAGTTTACCAAAAACTGATTCATAACTCCTTTGGTACTAATGTTGGAGAGTGGTCTCTGGTCAAAGTGGCCCTTGATCAAGTAGTCCTTGGTCAAGTGGTCCCTGGTCAAAGTGGTCCCTGGCCAACCTTGGCCAAAGTGGTCTCTGGTCAAGTGGTCCCTGGTCAAAGTGGTCCCTGGTCAAGTAGTCCCTGGTCAACCCTGGTCAAGTGGTCCCTGGTCAACCCTGGTCAAAGTGGTACCTGGTCAAAGTGATCCCTGGTCAAGTGTTCCCTGATCAAAGTGGTCCCTGGTCAAAAAAAGGTAGGGAACCACTGTCTTATACTGTTTTGTATACAACTGAACAATCCAATGCATATCTACTCAGAAGTAGGAACCATTAATTTAAGTGAGAGATAGGACTTTATCCTATATTATCACACCACAATCATGTTAAAGGGACAGAAGCATCCTGTGTTTGTGCTACATGGATACAGCTCAGGACAGATGCACTCATTATTTAAAATCCTTGCAGTCGCTCTATGGCATGGTTGGTCAAACTATGATCCTATTTATGTTTCACTCTTCTGCACTGTCTCCATAACCCCAGCTTCCTGCCCTATGCCCTACCCAATGTGCTCTGTGTTTTTTAATCACTTTTTATCTTTTTAAATCATAATTTTATGTTATGGTTATAGGGAGGGAGGAATTAAAAATAATAGAAAAGAAATGGGGCGAAAACACTCTGCTTGAGGAAGAAAGGAGAGGAAGAAAGAGGATCATGCCTATTGATGCCATGTGACTTTGGCATATTGGCACAGAAGCGGGAGGGACCTATTGTACTGAGGTAAGTAATAGGAAGGCAGTGCTATCTGTAGGCACTGACAGGCTTTACTTACCAATAAAAGGAAGTGCTACATTCACAGAGGGAAGCAACATTGGCAGCAGGATGTACACAGTGTTGTGTTAGAGCTACGAGCAACAGTTGCAGTTATACTACTCAATTCCCATTTGAAAGTTTCGTGTGATAATGTGATATGTCCCTTAAGGAAAAAGAAACTTACAGCCTTTATTTACAGTTTGTATCCAAAACTAGAAAATATGGTACCTTACTTGGTGAAACTATTACAGTGTTCTCCATCAGGAAAGGATTATGGGCTTCTATGGCTGATCATGTACACTGCAAATCTAAATGAATCCTGGCTCCAGTCCTATGTACACTTACTCAATAAGCCTTGTTGAGCTCAGAGGGACTTAAATAAACATTCACACAGTGTCTGGTTGTAAGGCTTTTAAATCTAGACCCTTCATAATACCAAAGGGATTTCGATTTACTTGTTTTGAAGACATTCTGATTTGATATACCGTTGTAAGAGGGGCTATTATGTATTCCAGAGTCCCCAGTTGAAGTCAAAGAATGAAAAGTTTAGCTATACCCTTTATTTAAAACTGAATAGTAGCTTTGTTAAGGTGGCAGATATGTTACAACAGAATGGCTTTGCCTTCATCGTTACCAGAAAGGCATGAGGACTGAGATATGGCAGTTATATTTATAGTTAGTCAAAAGTCAGATGAGCAACCAGATAACAATTTCTAATTTAGGGTATAACCTCTTTATCCACAAGGGATACAAGCCTGAAATTACTGTGGAATCAGGAAACTGTAAATAATAGAGAACTCTGGTAGTAGTTACCATAGAATTGCCCTGGAGGACTTAGACAACTCTTAAAGCGACATTCTTACTAGAAATTTAGGCCCCTTCCACACAGCTGTATAAAATCCACAGTGTGGACTCAGATAATCCAGTTCAAAGCAGATATTGTGGATTATCTGCCTTGATATTCTGAGTTATATGGCTGTGTGGAAGGGCCCTCAATAGATCCTCCAACATGATTCTATGATAACTTCTGGCAGAAGCATACTATAGAAATATTGTTGGGTGGCTAACATGAGGCCAAGCCAAAAAATTACAACAAGGCAAAAAGAATACAAAAATACAACAATACATCAAATAAAATATAATAAAATATAACAAAAGAAAATAATACAAGATAAACACAGGATATAACATAAAATAACAAAAAAAAATTAAGCAGAGTAGGCAGGGCCAATTACAAAGGATAGAATTTTAAAACCCTGGGTGAGATGGATGAGTAGGGTAGTGTATCTGGTGGGAGGATTTAGATGGGACAAACAATGGGGTTTAATTTTACTAAAGGGTGTGATAAAGTGCATCGAATGGCATTTTGTACTAAGTCGGTCAAAGTATGGGGATTTGTTGTTCATTCCTCAAAGGCATGAAGATCCTAGAAATTTCCTAGAGAATACAAAATTCCTCAGATGCAGGTACGTGAAGCCATTGGTACCAGTCCCACAGGTATGGAGTTATACTTGATAATCCTAGCAACTGTCATATGAAGGTGTAGGCTTCTTTATAACAATATGTTGTTATTGCATTTAGATATCACTTTAAGTAGCACTGGCCCATTCTATAGAATCATGAGATTGAAGGCTGGAGAGGGATTTGGAATACAGGCAGTCCCCAAGTTACAAACAAGAGAGGTTCTGGAGGTTTGTTCTTAATTTGAATTTGTATGTATGCCAGATTAAGTATTAATTTTAAGTGTTACTCCAGTTATCTTTCTGTCTATCTATTTATCTTTGACTAGCATAGGGAAGGGTTAATACAACTATGGTATGTGTTTTGCTATCTGTGCCCTGTTCAGAAGATTTCACTTCACTTTCTATCCCTGTGATAATTGCATTTCAAAAAAAAAAATTGGCTCGTGGAAGCAAGGATTGGTGAGAAAGCTTCAGTGGAGACATTGTTTCCCCATGATAACTCTTTCAGGAGTCAATTTCCTGTCTGAAGGTTAGATTTCTCTCACTTCCTGCTGTCTCACCCCCTGTTTCTAATTATGAGTCGTTTTTAAATTGGGGACTACCTGTACTTTGGTTACGGAAACAGACCAAGACTTCCCAAGTTAACTGAAGAAGAGTGCCCATACTACATCCCTCTATGTGCTAAATGTTGGTATCATATATATAATTGGCTACAAGAGTTTCTTCTTTTCCTGGAATCTCACCAAGGACCAGCAGTTGGGACTTGTGTACAGCCCAGGGACCATAACACAGTGTCTGTCAAAGCCTTGTGCACAGTTCTGGAGGTGCCATAAGGGTCTACAGTTATATAAAGATAATAGACATCAGCATATCCATCGTCCTAATTTTTTGCCTATGTGAGTGAAACTGGATTCTGCCCAAGCATCTCCATCCTCCTCTAGATAAATAAAAGGTGATGCAGAGAGACTACAGCATTAGAAAGGGTTTTTCCACAAGGGGGAGGAGTATCCCAGCAAAACCGCATGGGCAGGATGTAATATTATTGTCCATGTTTTGGAAGCTCTCAGCTTGTTAGTAACCACGAACATAAGTTTAGTTTAATGGGTCTCCTCTAAGAATAAGGCTGAGTCCAACCCAATGTGTTGTTTGTGTCAACAGCAGATGTGACTATTTCCCATAATTATTCCGTTTCCTATTCATAATCTGCAACTGCATGTTAAAAGCATTTTTGGAAGCAGTTTGGTTTCACTCAGTTAGAACACACTGCTTGTAATTGTTAAGATAACATATAAAAATGGAAGATTGCAAATGTAGACTAAATGTATTCATTTCAGTCATTTAATTTAAGTGAAGCCAAGGGAAATGCAAAACCCAGTTTGTTGAAAATGGCCTCAGTGTCTGAGACAAACTCCCTGCACAAAGCTGTTAGGTTTACAAAGCATGCTTCATGGTCTGTAAATAACCAATTTTATGTTTGGGGAAAATGCATTATAAATTCTTCTCAAAGCCTTCAGGAAGACCTGCTTCCTAGACATAAGTTTTAGTTCTGGATTGTTCTTTGTTTTCAGATGTGTGTATGCCATTGTCCTCATGATGAAGATAGGGTATCTCTAAATGTTTGGAGAGAGTGCAGCAAATCTTTGTGTGTTTTGTGTCAAGAGACATACTACATCTTCCATGTTGTCCTTGTTAATGGAGGCCAGTTCATGAACCATCAAGGCTCTTATCACAATACATCTCTAAGTGATGAGTCATTCACCTATGAAAGAGAGCATTAAAAGGGTCATTTGATACTATACCCTTATGTTTCCATATTAACTGCTATGTGGCGTCATCATGTGGAGGTGTTCTAGGATTTGTGGTTTGGTCTCAGACATTAGATGAGCTCCAGACCGAGGACTGTGAAGGCCCCACTTCATCTGCCAATGCCAGAATTCCATGGCAGATAATGTGAAATTATAATGCTATACTTGTGTGCTGTAAAGGACCCAAGGTTGTGGGCTGCTGGTGGTAGGCTTCTCCTTGCCCTGATTACCAACAACAACAACAACAACACTTTATTTATATTCTGCCCTATCTCCCCAAGGGGACTCTGGACCGATCACAGTACTTACTTTTACTTACTTAGGTGATCTCTCGTAGTCCGAGGATGATGGCCCTCCAAGTGTAGTGTCCTGGCGGTGGGTCCGTAGGTGATCTGCATCTTCTCCCACAGATAGGTTTCCAGGTGGAAGGCAGTCCCGGTTGGGGTTGGCTTGACGTGCCTTCCTCTTGGCACATTTCTCTCTTTTGCCCTCCATTCGTGCCTCTTCAAATTCTACAGCACTGCTGGTCACAGCTAACCTACAGCTGGAGCGCTCAAGGGCCAGGGCTTCCCAGTTCTCAGTGTCCATGCCAGAGTTTTTAAGGTTGGCTTTGAGCCCATCTTTAAATCTCTTTTCCTGCCCACCAACATTCCGCTTTCCATTCTTGAGTTCGGAGTAGAGCAACTGCTTTGGGAGACGGTGGTCAGGCATCCGGACAACGTGGCCGGCCCAGCGGAGCTGATCGCGGAGGACCATTGCTTCAATGCTGGTGGTTTTTGCTTCTTCCAGCACGCTGACATTTGTCCATTTGTCTTCCCATGAGATTTTCCAGAGGCAGCGCTGATGGAATCGTTCCAGGAGTTGCATGTGACGTCTGTAGACAGTCCATGTCTTGCAGGCGTATAGCAGTTTTGGGAAGACAATAGCTTTATAAACAAGCACCTTGGTATCCCTATGGATGTCCTGGTCCTCAAACACTCTCTGCTTCATTCGGAAAAAAGCTGCACTCGCAGAACTCAGGCGGTGTTGTATTTGTCAATGTTGACTTTTGTGGAGAGGTGGCTGCCAAGGTAGCGGAAATGGTCAACATTTTCTAATGTTGCACCATTAAGTTGTTCTGGCATTGGAGAGGGATTGGCTGGTGACTGCTGGAAGAGCACTTTGGTTTTCTCGATGTTCAATGACAGGCCAAGCTTCTCGTAAGCTTCTGCGAAGGTGTTTAGATCACAGTACAGTGCCATTTTGGATAGACAATATAGAGACAGATAGAAGGAGGTCGACCAACATCCAGCTTTTTGGTGCCTTGGAAGGTTTGTGCTTGATATCCAACCACAGGGGGGTGCTGTTGCTCCATCCTCTATGATGAAGAGCTGTCAGGACTTCCTTCTTCCTTTTGGTCACTCGGCATTTCCTGTTTTTTTTAAAATGGTGTTGTAAAATACCTCCCCCGCTTGTTTTAGCAGTACCTAATTTCTCTAATTACAGCACAAGCTGTTTTCAAACTGCCTAGGTCAACAGTAAGCTGGGCTTGACAGTTGGCAGCTCATGCCAACCTGGGGCTTCAAACTGGCAAACCTTTCGGTTGGTAGAGCCTATCATTGCTGGTGATTTACCAGCTGTGCTAAACCTCAGCCCTAAAAACAAAGAACCTATTGAGCCAAGACCAAAAGCTATCTAGTCCGGCGGTTTTGCCTCCAACAACTAATGTGGTGCATGTGTGCAGCCAGTATGTATATGTTCCAAAATCTGAAAAAGATCTCAAATCCTAAACACTTCTGGTCCCAAGCATTTTGGAAAAGGGATACTCAACATATACACCTCTGAAAAACTTTCTATGGCAAGAATATCATTGGTTTCCCTCCAATGACTTTGGAAATGGAATCCTAGGCAAGTGTTTGGTCCGTGAATCTTCTTGCAGCACAGCAGTGCAATGAAGGTACACTTCTGGGAAAGAAAGAAAACTTGGAGTAGTTACTTTCTGGTTCAGGACACTGGGGTTTGCGGTCCAAAAATGTAGCTTTCCTGAGCTCTGCTTGGTCTACTATCCACGGCTCTCTCATTCTTCAAATGCCATGAAGATAGTTAGGTGGGTGGATCTAGATGAATTATTTCAGATAAGCTAATCATGTTTTACCATATGATCAGCTTTCTTTGTAGTTTTCCCCTCAAGCTGTGGATCAGCCTGCATGTACACACACAGTTAAAATACTTAGCAATGCATAAGAAAATGAGTGGTTTTCTCAAAGGATAAGAAATGTGGGAAAGGTGGCAAACGAGCTGGCAGCCCTTTGCTTACAAAGCCTCTGATGTAGCTGCTGGTAGCAATAATTAACACGAGAAATAGCTGATAATCAAAAAAGCCACATGTAATTCAATTATCTTTTCCCTCTGTCAGTTTGGTAGGTGTTAATCAGCTCCTGTCACATGGCAGTGAAATGCTTCCTTGCCTCAGATCTCATTTGGAAATGCATGAAAGATAATGTGGTGCCGTGAAGGATTAAAACCCTTTTCAAAAGTTGACAAGTTAATGGAGCTTTTTTTTTAAAAAAACAAACAAACAAGATTTGTTTGAATGATGTCAAAAATAAAAGGGAATCAGGATATGCAGATATATGACAAATGAGCAAAACTCTGATGAGGTGACCAGAAATGAATGACTTCTGAGGAGGTGATGGTTTCAGAATGAAGATGAGAAAGAGATTTTATGTGCATACATGCATGTGTATGCACATGTGTGTATCTCCCTCAGAGACAAAAAAGTACCATGATACAACAAAACCTATAGTTCTTAATTGACTTAAAAGTAAGCCTTTCCATAAAAGTCAGCAAAGATAAAACATGGCAGCGATGCTCTTCATCTCCTGAAAGAAATACAGATCATTTCAGGTCCTTTCTCTATGGTCTGAATTTCCCCATTGAAATTGAGCCTTTGTGTTTCCTTCTGCTTCTTTCTTTGATGGATGATATTTTAAAAATGCTTGCAAAGGTTTGCATTATATGCTCATATTTTATTATCAGAAAGACTTCTAATCTAGCAGAGGTTTCTGATAACAGAAAACAAAAGAAGTGCGTAGCTGTGAGTTTTCCGGGCTGTATGGCCATGTTCTAGAAGCATTCTCTCCTGACGTTTCACCCACATCTATGGCAGACACCCTCAGAGGTTGTGAGTTCTGTTGGAAATGAGGCAAGTGAGGTTTCTGTGAAATGTCCAGGGTGGGAGAAAGAACTCTTGTCCACTTGAGGCATGTGTGAATGTTGCAGTTGGCCACCTTGATTAGCATTTAATGGCCCTGCAGCTTCAAAGCCTGGCTGGTTGCTGCCTGGGGGATCCTTTGTTGGGAGGTGTTACCTGGTCCTGTTTGATTCTTGTCTGGAATTCCTCTGCTTTTTGAGTGTTGTTCTTTATTTACTGTCCTGATTCTAGAGGTTTTTTTAAAAAAATACTGGTAGTCAGATTTTGTTCATTTTCATAGTTTTCTCCTTTCTGTTGCAATTGTCCACATGCTTGTGGATTTCAATGGCTTTTCTATGTAGCCTGACATGGTAATTGTTAGAGTTGCCCAGCATTTCTGTGTTCTCAAATAATATGCTGGGTCCAGGTTGGTTCATTGGGTGCTCTGCTATGGCTGACAAAAGAAGTTTTTGGTGATAATCAGTTTGCACCTGTACTCTCTGACGCATTGAACATCATGGGAGGTGGCACAAAATATGCATCCTGAAGTAAGGAAGATGAAATGGGGAAAATCCCTTCTGCTTCTGTTACCTAAATCCTTGGCTAGATCAAAAATATGGTTGGATACATAGTATGGTTGGATACATGCTAGCATGGACCATTTATTCATTGGAAAGTAACATATTTCCACCTAGTATAGCACTATAATATGGCGTTCAAACTTCTAAGGCCTGGTAATAATTCTGAAAGTTCTTATTCCTCAAGAAATGAAAGCCCTTCACTAACTACATTTAGAGATTTTGTTGACACAGCTTCTAACGTATTTTAATCTTCTAACGTAATCAATTTGCTCACTTAGGTCTATTATCACAGTTCATTTCAGTCTCACTGAATCTAACTTAGCCCCCTTCTACATTGCCCTATATCCCAGGTTCAGATCCCAGATTATCTTCGTATCCCAGATTATATGGCAATGGAGACTCATATAATCCAGTTCAAAGCAGATAATCTGGGATCAGATCCTGGGATATAGGGCAGTGTAGATCCAGCCTTAGAGTTATCCTTAGTTAGAAGTATGAGCCCTCTTTGCTTTGATCTGGATTTACTTTCCTATTTGATGCCAGGCTGTTATTGGGCAAAGCCAACTCTTCACAAAGAATGGTTGTGTTCCTGAATTTAGGTCTAGGTTCTATCATGCATTCCAAGCTATCTCCATGCTTCCGCTGCACACTAATGGCATATATTGTAATACAGAGACACAATCTCCATTCTGATTTAGAGCTTTTGGTGCATATATTTCATAATGTTGTACTTTGTCACTTCATCATAGTGTGGAAATGACTTTTTGCAATCAAAGGCTATGTCAGTAGGGGTCATCCTCTGGCTGATAGGGTCTTCAACAGGGTCCTGGTGGCAGCTGACTGTTGTTTTGGTTGTGGAAAACTTCTATGGATTGGTCAAGTTTAAGACTGGGCACAGATAGGGATAGTTTATGGGATTATGGGGCAGTGTAGAAGGGGCCTGAGAGGAACCATCCAGCTTTGGCTTAAAATTCTCAGGTTACCACCACCTTCTGAGGCAGTGTTTCTCGACCTGTGGGTCCCCAAGTGTTTTGGTCTACAACTCCCAGAAATCCCAGCCAATTTACCAGCTGTTAGGATTTTTGGGAGTTGAAGGCCAAAACATCTGGAGACCCACAGGTTGAGAACCACTGTTCTGAGGGAATGTTCTGAGTGACCTTGTAATATAAGCAAAAGAAGACTGTATTCATTTTTGGTTCTGTCATCATAGTGAGAGTTTTATCAATCAATACAGAAGCAGTTAGTAAGGAGAACAAATTTCTAAATTTGCCAGTAAGAGATGGATTGCAAAATAAATTGTATAGTACAGAGCAGTGGATATCAAACTTTCAGCCGCAACTCGAAGTTTTGTGTCAGGAGACATTGCCATCAGATGCGTACTTTTTTAAGTCGGTATATTCTTATTCTGTTAAGGAGGCAAATTATGATCTGTCTGCCTTGGTTCTAATCTCTTTCTCCACCTGCATGCTGCTCTCCAGATTTACTCTCCGCTTGTATCCTTCATCTCAAACCTTTGCTAGGATGGGCCAGCAGAGAGCGCTGCTCACTTGCTGGTCCACCATCTCCTCCCGATACACTCACCCTGGTTTCGGAGTCCTTCTCCCATTTCACAAGTCACTTTGTACTGCACTCTCCTATGAAGGTGCCCTTTCCAATATCTCACTCCCACTGCCAACAGGAGACTTTCAATTAAACCCAGTGCAGGTCAGCTCTGACAAGCAGCCTGCCTTGTAAATCGAGAAGGTTATCAACTGAAGTCTACCTGAAATGCTTTAAAAGGGAGGCGAAGAAAAGCCTGGAAGGCTTTCCCCCCCTATTGTGATTCAGTGCTTTCCAAAGCAGTTGCTGCTGCTGCTTATCTTCAACCTATCTCCTCCTCCTCCCACCTCCTTCTTGGGATATTTCAAAGCAGATGCAGAATGCTCATTATGGGAAGACTATTGGCGTTTCTTTCTGTACCTTGAACCAGAAAGAAACCAGCTGTTATTTAGAACCAGGCTCCTCTTATTCCAGATGTATTGGGCTACAATTCCAATCATCTCCAACCAGCATGATCACATGAAAAATCCAAGTTTAAATGATGCTCCCCTCCACACCAATTACTTCATCACACTAGAGAAAAAAATCCACTTAAAATCCGGTTTCTGCCTCCTGCAGAATCCCGCCGTTTGTAGCCTAGAGAGGAGCTTTTAACAGCCTCACTAAACTACAATGGACTGTATGCCTGTGAAACGTGGACTGTCTACATGCAACTTCTGGAATGATTCCATCAGCGCTGCCTCTGGAAAATCCTGCAAATCTCTTGGGAAGACAAGCGGACAAATGTCAGCATGCTGGAAGAAGCAAAGACCACCAGCATTGAAGCGATGGTCCTCCGCCATCAACTCCGCTGGACTGGCCACATTGTCTGGATGCCTGACCACCGTCTCCCAAAGCAGTTGCTCTACTCTGAACCCAAGAATGTAAAATGGAATGTTGGTGGGCAGGAAAAGAGATTTAAAGATGGGCTCAAAGCCAACCTTAAAAACTGTGGCATAGACACCGAGAACTGGGAAGCCCTGGCTTGTGAGCCCTCCAGCTGCAGAATTTGAAGAGGCACGAATGGAGGGCAAAAGAGAGAAACGTGCCAAGATCCCTCGTTGTCCAAGTAGGATAATCAGTAGGATAAACAGTTTCTCTTGTACATTAGTTTTTATGTTTGTTAGTTAGATTTGTTTTTGTGTATATGTCTTGTGTGTATCAATATTAGTTTGCTTGTTTTATTTTTTTTGTGTTTATTTATATATATTGTTTTGGTATTTGAAGTAGATATGTAGTTGTATTGTATTAAGTATTAGATGTAGAGGTAGATGAGTAGTCTTTTTTTAAAAAAAACAAACAAACCCAAAACTTTATAATTTGTTTGCCCATGAATGCAGAATAACTTTTTTCATTTCAATAAAAATGGAAAGGAAACAAATAAAATTCAATAAAACGATTATATCCAAAAGACACATTTAAATTCAAAAAGGCAAAATAGTCAGAGCAGATCTGTGGTGTACACTAGTCATGCCTGGGAAGGAATAATATATATATATATTAGGAAAGAAAATAAGGATTCTTTTAATTCTTTTGCACCATTTTTCTTTTCAGGCACAGTGAGCCAAGCTAGCATGCAAATATGTCATCATCAGCCTCTGCCTTTAGCCTTGCCTTGCTTGTCTGGTACAGGGAATTGTGTCAAACATCTGAAAGGCCAAACATTCAAAATCTGCTTCAATTTAAGAGGTGATAAGATTGGGGGAAATTGAGCTCAGGGAAAGCATCCTCCCTTCTCAGTTCCATAGAGCTTTGTCCTTTTGGAAAATGGCATTCATAACCTTTTGGAGATCATAACTTTTAGAAAAGCATGATCTTTCAGAGAAGAGCCAAAAACCCTTTAGAGTAGAATCTTTTCTTATGGTATGCAACCAGATATAATTATGCAAGACAATGTTTTCAGTTGTTAGACTGAATAATCTATTATCTCTGATCTGTTAGGAAAATAGAGATTTGCCAGTGCATAAAACAGCAGAACTTTAGAAGTGTTTTTCAGTGCCCAAATATATATACTCTCCCATTAAAAACTTGTTTTATATCATGCATTCAAGAGACAAAAATGAAGTAGACTTGGATAAAAATAAGGCATTTTTGGTTTACTCACAACCTTCATGTGTTCAGTATACACAGGTAAAAAACTTAGCCCAGTTTCAGATATTTTTGCGATAAATCTCTGTGCCATCCACCCAGGGCATCTTTCTTGTAACGAAATAGCTATCTACAGGTCACACAGTCAAAAGGAGAGAGGGGGCATGTGGTCTGCAGCCCCTTTTGCAACTTCTCAGAAACCATAGAGTAATGGAAGGTTCATACCAGAACATACATACAGGAGACAATAAGCAACAGGATCATAGATAAAGATTATTAGTGAAGGCTTGAAGAAGGCTGTCATTTCCAACAATCCTTACAGGATGCTTGGAAGGAACTAAAGGCTTTTGCCAGACATTAAAATCTCATGAATGCATATTACATGTTGTTGTTGTGTGTCTTCAAATAATTTCCATCCTATGGCAACCATAAGGCAACTCTATTATAGGGTTTTCTTGGTAAAATTAGTTCAAAGAGGGTTTATTACTGCTTTCTTCTGAGGCTGGGAGAGGGTGACTTGCCCAGTGGGTTTCATGGCTTAGCAGGGATATAAATCTTGGTCTCCAAAGTGCAGTCCAGTGCACTATACCATACTGGCTCCATGTGAATTGTAATTACATACCCTTCAACATTTCATAGCTGAAAGCTAGCACAAACATCCTTCTTCCCCCAAGTACACTAGCTGCCCTGGATGTAGTAATCCTCATTTTTAAATATGCATATGTTTCCACGGTGTACTTGTGCGTACTATAGCTGCTGCTGCCGCCTCCACCTCATTCCGTTCCCTTTGAGCTTTGCCCAAGTATCAGCTCATGTTCCTCAGTCACCCAATCACTTGCTGGGGCAGCTGTGTCTGCCTGGACTGAAACGTAATCATCATCAATGTGGGCAGCTCCACCCAAAGCACTGCTACCCAGCATGGTTGGTGAAGGTTTGGCAACTGAAGTAAGCCTAGGAGAAAGCCGAAAAGAGAGAGAAATTGCATTATTTTGAAAGGAGTTTAAAAAGTGGGTGTGCTCCTGCAACATTGAGATGGTAAGAGGATATGAAAGAAGTACAATAGACTCTTGCTTATCAGATAAAACAGGGCTGACAGAACGTTGGATAAACAAAAATGTCAGATAATACGCTAGACATCTA
Source organism: Anolis sagrei (assembly GCF_037176765.1). NCBI lineage: Eukaryota > Metazoa > Chordata > Lepidosauria > Squamata > Anolidae > Anolis > Anolis sagrei. The sequence continues at coordinate 119,990,435 of NC_090022.1, forward strand.
GAATACTAATGACAGGGGCTCAAAGAGTAAAGGCAAGGCACGGTTTTGGGGCTAGAACCCCAGCAGGAAGTGCTCAGATGTGGAAGAGGAGCATGGAAATCACAGACAGAAGGAGGGAAGACGCTTCTGGTCCTGCCTCTTTTCCTCCCCCTCCCCCTCCCCCTTGTCTTGCCTTTTGCGCTTATTAGGAATGGAGAGAGAGTTGGGGAGCACTCCTTTAATTGAAGGGGAAATGCTGGAGGAAAAGGGAGGCATAGGATAAGAGTGTCAGATAAGATAGAATGTTGGATAAGTGAAGGTCGAATAAGCGAGACTCTACTGTATAGCTGTCAGGGGCCTATCCGCATAATGTTGACGTTGCTACTTTGGTGTAGAACTTGGTATACTCTGCTAGATTGCTCCAATGCTGTAGTTCAAGGATGTTATGGATTGTTAGGGATTCCTCATCTTCAGAAGAGGAAGGGGAGCAGGAAATTGTTCAGGAATTGGAAGGAGAATTGGAATCAGACAATGAAGTCTTGCAAGTGCCCACATTTCTGGAAAGGTGAAAGGAAACAGAGCACAGACAGCATTCAGCTAGAATAGCTGCTAGAAACGCCGAGGTAATTGGGAGCTGCCCTAGCACCTCCTGCGTGGGGAAATGCAGGGCTATAAATCAGAAGTAGGAGCAGTTAGCTTTCGCTGGTCACAAACTACTCTGATGCTAATGTTTTCGCTCCAATTGTACCTACTTCAAGTCTGCTTCTAAGGATTTAGTGATCTTTGCCCGTTGTCTGATGTAAGACTGCTGTTTCTTTTGGACTTTATCAGAGACTTGAGTTTGTGTCTGCATTAAGACTTCCTTGCTTTCTTTGGCATTTTCACCTGCATTTGCTGTTCTTTTGTGTTTGCTGAAGTAAAGCATTTTTCTTTTACTTTCAACGTTGTAATAAGGCTGTTCTTGAGGGGCAAATCAGGACATGGATAGAGATGAGAATAGTACTTGTTATTATTCCTTTTCAGATTAAAAAATGGATTTCCTGGCAATCATGAAAATTCCACTGGGAAGAATAATAGAACAAAGAGAATACCAATTTCTTTCTGGTATTCAGCATCCTGGAATGTTATGGAGGAATTATTTTGCAGAGAAAAATATATGAATTGTTGGGTGAAAAATCTATTTCTTCTTCAGAAAATGGGTTACCTGCACCAAAACATACTAACAGTTCTTTTATGTGTGTGTGCACAAATCCCACATATTATCCTCTGCAGAATAACTCCTTTGCCACACTCCAGGATGTTGGAATAAATGGAGAAAACTGCAGAATAATATGTATTTTTCTCACAGTATGGAGAAAACAACTGTAATTATTTACTCACATATGCAAGGATGAACTAGTCAAGGATTCATATAACTAGTTGAATAGAGTCTGAAACACTCAATGCAACAATCCTTCTTTCCACCACCTTTCATGAGAATAAACCACGATGCATTTCATGTCTCTGCTAAGGTTCAGACTAAAACATGTAGTCATCACATGCTAAGCTGATGTTAGCCTGCTCAGAGGCAGGGTTTGGAGAAGTTACTTTTTTGGATTACAACACTCAGCATAAAAATAAATAGCAGCATCCTGAAAAGCAATATTATCCCCAAAGGCAACATTTCTGAAGATTGCCAGAACTTCTTTCAAACTCAGCCCCCCTAAACATGCAGATAGAGCTAAGTATTTACACACTGAAGTCAATAGAAAGTGGTTTGGTCTAAAAATTTAACATGATGCTTCATGTGCTGGAGGCTGAAAGAGACAGCTTTGGCCGTATCTAAACCACCAGCTGTACTTGGAATTAAAAGTCCCAGCATGCAGCATGCTCCGTAAGCATCACAGCAGCTTTTCCTCTAATCTGTCCTGATGCTGCTGCATAAACCAGTCTCTTTCACTGCTACATGGTGAGTGGCAGCCTGCACGGGGGAATTAGCTGTGGGTGGAGGAGCGGGTTTTCTCAAGCCTGGCACTGGCTTCATGGAAGGACTTTGTCATTGGCGGTCTCTTGTGCAGACACAGCTGCTGGCTTATATCAGCCAACCTGCTTATCGAATATGGACACGAAAAAATGTCTCTGGCCAGTTTTAATTAGGGAATGTCATTTACCAGTGGCCAAGAGAAAGCCTCTGTAGAACAAATCAGCCAAATGGAGATGCGTGTCAGTGGTAGAGTCCAAAATTTGAAGATACTGCAACATTATTCGATGAGACAGAGTGTGAAAGAACTAGTTTATAAATGGGGTGGGTGAAGATAGTGGTATGAAATGGAGTAATTTATTTTGAACTCATGTTTTATTAATTTACTGTTCAAATGTAAGAGGTTCATTATTTGTGAAGATTATGATGACTTTGCCTACTAAAAGGAATTATGGGACTATATTATAGCCTTGCTGTTAATCTGATCCAGTGGTTACCATTTCCCCCCCAAGAAACCCTGGAAACTACAGGCAGTCCCCAAGTTAAGAACAAGATAGGTTCTGTAGGTTTGCCCTTAAGGTTTTTTTTATTTGTGTCAGGAGTGACTTGAGAAACTAAAAGTCACTTCTAATGTGAGAGATTTGGCCGTCTGCAAGGACATTGCCCAGGGGACGTCTGAATGTTTTTAACGTTTTACCATCCTTTGGGAGGCTTCTCTCACATCCCCACATGGGGTGCTGGAGCTGACAGAGGGAGCTCATCTGTGCTCTCCCTGGATTTGAACCTCTGACCTGTCAGTCTTCAGTCCTGCCGGCAGAAGGGTTTAACCCACTGCTCCACAGGGGGCTCCTGAAGTTGAATTTGTATGTAAGTCAGAACATGTATCTGTCTGTCTGTCTGTCTGTCTGTCTGTCTGTCTGTCTATCTATCTATCTATCTATCTATCTATCTATCTATCTACACACACACATACATACACACTTCAGATCACATAGGGAAAGATTAACACCAGTGTGGTGGCTCGTCTGTGCCCCTGTTCAGAGGATTTCACCTTACTTTCTGCCCCTGTGAGAATTTGTGTTTGGAAAATGTGGCTTGTTGTGGAAACAAGGATTGGGGATAAAGTTTCAGTGGATACATCTTTTCCCCATGAAACTAACTCTTTCAGGAATAAATTTCTCTTCTGAGTGGTAAATTTCTCTCACTTCCTGTTGTTTTACCTCCACTCTTAACTATGACTCATTTATAAGTCAGATGTTTGTTGTTCTGTGAAGAAGGCAATACCACTTTTGAGCCCTTTGTAAACGACTGTTCCCAGAATTACTGGGAGACACCATGGCCATGGTCTCAGATCATGATTTATAGGTGGATAGGTCTAAACTGAATAGAACAAAATGGACATGAATTCCATTGTCCTCTGAATCAAACAGTGATCCACATACCAGAAATCAAAATACAAATGGAGTCTTTCTTATCCGGAAATCTGAAACACTCCATAACCCTTATTTTTTTGGCCACTATCTGCCTTTTTTCCTACTTTCTACAGGGGCCTAGTATAAATTGAGTTCTCCTCACCATCTTCTTTTTCTCCCATCAGAGATTCTTAAGGTTAAACTCAGCGTCCTCCATGGACGTTATCCCTTGCACCCCCCTGCTCCCCCCGTTTCTAGACATTCGTAAAACAGTAAGGAAATGATGTATGACGGAGCCCAACCCATGATGCATGGAGACTTCCTCCCTAAGTTTGTCGTGCCTCACCAGGGAAGTGTCTGGAAACCGGGGTGAGGGAGGGGTGAAGAGGATGGGTAGAAATAGTCTTCTGAACTCAGGATTCGCTATACAACTGGAAAAAATGGGGAAAACATGTGGGATGGGATCTGTTAAATTTGCCTGTGTTGAATCGCTTCAGTGATATTGAGTATGGGACATTCCTATGGGATGTCTCCTACCAAGCATTGACATTTCTCTCTCAAAATCCTGCTTTTTCATGAGCCTGGCATGGTAATTTTTTAAAAAAGAAAATTGTAATCATTAAAAATACCAAAATTTCAAAATATCACCACTTTGTTTTTCCTGTCTTTTCTCCTTCATAATAATATTGGTTTTTAAAATTGTGCTATGGCTAGCATGCGAAATTGGGAGGAAGGAGGGGATGCAGATCAATGTCTCCTCTTTCCTTGGGAGTCACAGAATTGGAAGGGAAAGTTTCGAAAGTGGTGTTTCTCTTCCCAGATTAATGCCTCCTCTCCTTTCAGGAGTCGCAGGATTGGAAGGGACAGTCTAGTATCCCCAAATGTTTTCCCCCCAAAGTTTTTTTTAAAAAATTGAGTGGGCAGAGAAAAGGCAAGAAAGAATAACATATGATGGGATCTGAGAAAGAATATGATTTGCTTTCTAATGCTACAGGACATAACACCATGGATATTTGCCCCCCCCCCCCATGTGATAATATTCAATATCTTATTCACTATGTCTTATACAAACAGGAATTCCATAATTAGAAAAAAAAATCTGAAAAAAAATCTGATCCCAAGCATTTTGTATAAGGGAGAATCAACCTGTATATCTATATAGTTATATTCAACATATATTAATGGAAATTTGAGTTTTGAACTTTGGAGAGGAACCACGGACCTCATGATCCCATCTCTCATGGAAATACTACTGTATTATATTAAGAACCTTATGTGTCTTCTGAGAATCATAACACTTTCCTATATTTCCTCATCAGACTTTGGTAAAGTTACTTTTGGATGTCAAGTTACTTTTGAAAAAGTGGCCATCATAGCCACTTTTTCAAAGTACAGTAACCTTGAACAAATTTGCCCTTCACCCAGACTGAAGTCCCACAGAACTCAATGACACTGATTCCTAAATAAGATTATAGTCCAAGTAAACTCTGCAGTCTAATCTTATATGTATTTATACCGATATAAGTTCAATTGATCCAATAGAACTCATACTCAGTTTAGTGTGCAAAGGATCAAAACCTAGCTGCTGAGAAACCAGATTGTTTCTTTATCAGACATATACGATGACAGCATAAAGAAAACAGCTTTTATTACACACTTAGAGTGGATGACCATCTGGCTGGATCTTCTGCTCTAAGGATAAAGATGTGACAATAAATGTGCACATGTAATTAGCTTGTCGGAACTTGCACAGAGAAACATTGAATAGCAACCTCATTCTGGAAAATTAAGATGTAGCAAACAGAAATCCAATCATCTTTGGACATGCTGCCATATCTCTTCAGTGGCTTTTATCTGCATAATGCCAACTAATTCAGTAGACAGGACTCTTATCAAAAGCAGAAATAATAGCAATCTTATGACCTCATCACACTAGAGAATGAATCCACTCTAAATCTGGTTTCTGCCTCCTGCAGAATTCAGGGATTGTAGTTTAGTGAGGCTGTTAAAGGTTCCTCCCTAAACTATAAACCCCAGAAACCAGATTTAAAGTGGATTCATTCTCTAGTGTGAAGAAGTTACTAATTCTCTGTATTGGGGACCGAGGAAGTGGAATCTTCTTACTATAAGTCCTTTCTCACTGCAGAAGTATTGCACTGTGATGCCTCTCTAACTGCAATGACAACATCTTACAGGTCTGGCAGTTTGAGGATGACATTGTGTTTCCTTCTGGGAGAGCAGTAGTGTAGGAGTGTTGGGAGCAGGCCCAGCACTCCTTTAGCTTTTGTGGTACTACTATCAGTCTGCCTAGATAAACAAATATTGATCACTGCTGAAAGTAACATCTATCTCCCACTCTGTGAAAAAAAATCAACACCCACCCAGGCTGGGAAGGAGACTCTGTCCTGCTCTCTGACTACACTCTAACTACTTTTTTGTGCATCCCTTTGCCTGGCTTGGTTTTCTGGGCTAATGACTATGGTAATCTCTTAGTTTCTTGATCTTGGGACTGCTAATACGCCAGTGATTTCTCTCCTCTTTACTCTGGTGGTTTCAACAAATCTTCGAGAGTGACCAGTGCTAGCTCAGCCCAGACACAACCTAGCCCCCTATATATTACCCCGGTCATTCTCCTAACAGGCCCCTGGAAGTAGCCCGTCCCCGCTTTTGTCATTTACCTATTACAGTACTGTACCCAAATGTCGGTCCCATCCTATTTCAATTTATATCAGTCTTGACCCAGCCTTTTTAGTTGTCCTGACCCATTCCTTTTCCATGCCCTAACAAATAGACATGAAGTGCAGGCAGGATTTTTTTCTTTTAATATTTATGTGTTGTTGGGTAATGCCATGCTTATGTTGCTGTTACTGTTATTTTTTTGTTCATGTTGTGACTCTGTATGTTTTGATGTTGTTGCTTGGAAAATGCCCTGAGTCCCCCCGGGAGACAGAGTGGTATATAAATAAAGTTTTATTTTTAATTTTTAAAATCAAACTACAAACTTTAGCATCCCATAGGACGCAGCCACATAACTGTTAAAAACAATAGTTGTGCAGCTTTAACATGATGCTGCCTAGTAGACACCCCATAGTCCTAATTTCCAAAGCCCTCTGTTAGTAATCAGCTCAGACCTATTGCAAGGGTGGTCTTTCCTTTCCCCAGCAAGCCACAGAGAAAAGGTAGGAGGAAAAATGGAAAGCGAGAGAGAGGGAGGGAGGGAGAGCGAGCGAGCTGCCCACCACCAGTATAAGCAATCCTTTTTAATGTTAGCAAGCACTTCTTCACATAGAAAATGTTATATAGCAAGTCGTTGTTTCCAATTTTTGTTTTCTAGATGTGGTTGAACTTTAGTTCTCAGAAGCCCAGTCAGTGTAAGCAATAGTCAATAATTCCAGGAGTTGTAGTCCAGAAACATAGATTGGCTTGAAACTTGGAATGCACAGATATTGGGTGATGAGATACAAAGGAGAAGAGACCTCTAGAAAAATGTGTCCTGATGCTACTGTACAAGTTTTATGGAAGCCAGTCTTCCACTATTTTGCAGAACAGGAGGGGATTTTGGTAAGTACTAAAATCAAGGCACACTCATGAAATCATGATGATCCTTTTGCTGTGATTGTTCCCTGCAATGTGAAACTATCGTCCTTCAAATACATTTTTTATTCTTTCTTCTCTGCATCCCGACCCTGAAACCCATTTTTATTTTCCATGTCTTTCAGTGCATCATTTTGGTTGGCTGGCTACCTTTTCCCTCACTGCATATGTTTTAATATGCATTTGTTTTGTTAGAATTATTTTTGTTTTTTGCAAACATTGGGAGAGCTGATTATATTATTGTTTTGCTGAGCACCCAACTGAGATAGGGATGTGAGTAGAAAAGAGTTAACGTGTTCTATCAATAACATTAGCGAACAAATTTAATTTGGTTACAGTTATGTGAGAAGTGGAAAAAATTAATCAACATGTTTATACTAAATTGCCTATTAAGATAAACTCCTGAAAAGTTGAAGCTCTTACCAAAATCAATCTGAAGAATGCTGCTGGTGATTTTACTTCAGAGGAATCTTATAACTTAGAGATTAACATTAGTTTTTGCAGACTTGTGCTACATACTTGATTTTTTTAGGCCCCATTTACTCTGCCATATAATGCAGGTTGAAACTGCACTTTATGGCAGTGTAGATGGGCCATAGTAAATATCTAAGATGCTACAAGATCCTTTTTCATACTGATATTCCAGATTAACATGGCTATGTTTTTGAGTTCTATTTTCTTCATTTGTCACTGTGTTGATCTTGAGATAGAAAGTGGCATGAACGTTTGAAAAATTCTTATCCTCTTCTCCCAACATCGATCACTTTCTTTCCCTTTCCCCTTTCCTATAATAATATGTCTTTACCCCCTCCCCCCACTTTCATTAGTTTGTTGATTTACTGATTCCCTTATGGATGTCAACAAAAGTCCCAGGGTAAGAGCATCGGAATTCAGTTTCCTGGGACTGATGAAAAGCCCCTAGGATGCATTGGGTGTAGAATCCAAAGAAGACTCGTCTTTTTCAAGCTGCCCTTACTTGTCTTATATTTAAACTATTTTAGTCTTGGAATTAGTTAAACCATCCTACTCTAGCCATGAATAAAAATGAACAAAATTCCTGTGACTATTTGCATACATTAAAGAACCAGCTGGAAAACATAAAATTTGTTGGCTCTCAAGCATAGTTTCTCATTTAATTAACTAATAACTTAATTATGGAACTTGGAAGATTACTGCACCATAGTGTATTTCAGCATCGCAAGTTCATTCTCATCGAAAGCAGGCACATGCCAGCATATGCCTTCTTCCTATTGTATGATCTCTTTAGAGTGCTGAATGAACACAGTTTGTGCTCTCTACTTACCACATTCTCATGTTGACTACTTTTCCCAACACTCTCACGTTGACTACTTTTTCCAACCCATGCTTTGTCCTTCCTAGCCCATGCCCCCTTTTAATTTTTTTTTACCAGTACAAGTGCACAGTCTTGATGTCTTGGGCATTTTTACAAGAGTCCACCATTCTATGTCTTTGTAACTGTAACTGTATCATATCATTTATTTTATTTACAGTATTTATATTCCATCCTTCTCACCCTGCAGGGGACTCAGGGTGGATCATAATACACATATACATGGCAAACATTCAATGCCAATTAGACATACAACATATATAGACAGACACAGAGGCAATTTAACATTCCAGCTTTCCGGCTTCATGAGGGTAAGCTCGATTCCGGCTTGATTCTGGCCACAGAGGAAGCTGCCGCTTCACCATCCATTTATTACACCAATTCCTTTCATGGAGTACTTCCTCATTCTTCTGCATGCCACTGAAAAGTTTTATGGTGTCATAAATTAGTTAAATTAGCCTCTCCGCATAAAGCGGTACCTAAATTTCCTACTTGACAGATGCAACTGTCTTTCGGGCTGCAAAGGTCGACAGCAAGCTAGACTAATGGCTGGCAGTTCACTCCGACCTGGGCTGGCTTCGAACCCATGACCTCTCGGTCAATAGTGATTTAATGCAGCTAGTTATCAGCTAGCTGCACCACAGCCCAGTCCTTTGATTGCACAGTAGCACAGCTCTGGGTTGTTGAGTGTGTATACATTCCATCAAACCTCCCATTATAATAAATCTGGATGATATACTAAATATGGATATTGCAATTCCCAGCCTTCTACACGTAACTTTATGTTGTCAGGGGGTGATGTAGTTATCAGTGCCAAACCTGGTCTGGGATGCTGGAGCCAGCAGACCTCTGTGGGTTCCAATGAGTGACAATATTTGTGTGTTTGAATCCAGGACACCACATCACAATTGAAGGCGTGCATCCACATTCAAAAGGTAAACTTAGTTAACAAATCACCACTATTAGCACATGCATGAGTGTTGCTGAAAACATGAAGCAGTAACTGTTCCAAGAATATCTTGAAAGTAATACTCCCCATGAAGGGAGTGCTCATACAATGAAGAGAAACCAGAATAGCGCCATTAAAAACTACACAATTACGCAGTTAAATAAAATAAATGATAGGAATAATAGGAAGCAAAGATGGCAAAAGGGAGAAATAATGACTGCAGTTTGGGAACAAGAAGTGGAACGTAGAAATGTTAAACCCATAGCATCATGTGGATTCTTCCATTCTCATTGCAGCAGAATTTGTGACTTATTGCACCACTGTCAATACTGGGACAAAGTACTTTCAGGAAGCTATTCACTGGTTTCCCCAGTGTATTAAAAGCAATGGCCAAGCAGTTGAGGGAGGGGGAAACCTGCAATGCTACTGCTTTGAAATGGCGTGTGATTAGCAGTGCGAACGTTCACTGTTAACCCGGCTGCAAACGTTTGCATCAACCCTCATGCAATAATGTGCTAAATTAATGTTGAAAGGGCAACTTAATTAAATTTATCTTTAGGATAACTGATTGGCTTAACTTGCTCCTTATAGTTAGAAAATTCTGACTTCACAACTTAATTGGTTTTAATGAGTTAGTTCCTATTCACTAAAACCCAAGGAGCAACTAGCGTTGGGGCAGTTATGCGAAATGCTAATGTTAAGTATAAGTAGTTGCGGTAGAGTTCATCTCATAAGAACCATTAGATCTTTTATTTGAGCATGGCTGCCATCACAGTAACAATTCCCTATGAAAAACTAGCCTGCTGAAACTATATGAATGAGCCACTTTTCTCTTTTGTTTCCTAGTGGCTGTAGATTCCCCCCCTGCTTTTCCCTTCATTTCATCCATGGCCAGAGACAAAGAATGATATTGTTTACATCTCCCTTTTTTTGGCAATGAATTATTTATTTATTTATTTATTTATTTATTTATTTATTATTTGCATTTATTAACCGCCACTCTCAGCCCGAAGGCGACTCGTGGCGGTGTACAGAACATAGAACATGAAGACAACAGTTACAGTAAATCAGGATCATAACACACATCTTACTAACACACAGCTAATTAAACTAAAAGTCCGCTTCGTCTTGTTTGGGTCATAATCAGTCTCGTCGTCATAGTCCATTCCGGTGGTCATTCCAAAACATAGCACTTAATTGAAGGCCTTTTCGAAGAGCCAGGTTTTCAGGCCCTTACGGAAGGCCATGAGGGAGGGCGCCTGTCTAATTTCAGCAGGGAGGGAGTTCCACAAGTTCTCCAAAGTTAAGCTCCCCCATTTTGCTGATGGCACTGGTGCCTTTAATGATGATAAGTCGCTTTGTCCTCTGCCCAAGAGGGCTAATAGTTTATTAATAGGAAATGTTTCTACAGGATATCCTCATTCCACCAGACACTGCTTTGGCATGGGTTCCTGCCCAAGGCTGGTCACATCAGATGACACGAGAGATCAGTGTGACAGGCAGCAATCTCTTTGTCATAGCATCTTAACAGAGCAGGCGAAGAGACTAAAGAGTCTGGGGAAGGGCAGAGCATGCAAAGTTACTTTGAAGAAGAGTGAATAAAATGACACGTCAAAACTATTCCCAGTGGGGATATGGGAAGAGGATCCTACAGCTGTTTGTACTAGTTGTACTCTAGCTATGTATGCACTAGCACTACTGCCATAGCTGCAGATGATGTGTTCCCTGGCTTTGCATGGACACATGAAACTGAACAATAGCAGACAAACAATGGAACAAACAATTGCGATATTGAGAGGGGGGAGCTTGTACTGGAGACTCTAAGTGAATAAATATGAAGCATGTATGTTGGTTCTGCAGAAATGGGGATTGTACTGTATTATCATTTCCCACTGAAGGAAAGAGCACATAGCCACTGGGAAATCAGTGCAAAGGTAATTTCCTATGGGGGGAAAAATAAAAATGGGACAGAATTCTGTCTTTCTATTTGTTGACTCGCTTGCTTGTTTATTCATTTATTTGTGATATTTGTCTGTCATCTCTCAGTGTACCAGGGTTCCCAAGGCAGTATACAGTGCATAAAAGAGAAATATATAAATATGTACACTTTGCTATATCATATTGTATTTATTTATTTAATCCAACCTTTCTCAGAGGATGAGACCCAAAGTAATTCATATGTGTAGTAGTTTACGCATTGGACTATGATCCCAGAGACCAGGATCTCAATCTCTTTTCGACCATGGAAACTCATTGGTTTGTTTGTTTGTTTACAGTATGTATACCCTACCCTTCTTACAGAACACACATATGGCCAACATTCAATGCTGATTATAAAAGTAACAAGGACACAAAGAGAGATAAAGGCAGTTCTCCCCCCCCCCCCATCTTATTTTTGGCATCCTGGAGGCTGTGCTCAACTCTGGTCACAAGGGTGTGTGTGTATGCTGTCACTTCATCTTCCATGCCGAGGAGCTTTTCCTCTGATCAATGTCCTTAAGGGTCCATTTATTATCTCCCCACTAAAACGGGTACATATTTTATCTACTCGCATTTCTGCTTTCAACCTGCTAGGTGGGCAGGTGAGCTGGGGCTAACGACAAGTGCTCACTCCAACCAGGGCTTGAACTGCTGACCTTTTGATCGGCAGGATTTTTCTGCAGCACAGCAGTTTAGCCTACTGTGCTAAGCCCGGTTGACTTGGGCAAGTTACACTCTTTCAGCTTCAAAGGAAGGCAAAGGCAAACCCTTTCTGAAAAAGTCTGGTCAAGAAAACCCTATAATAGATTCACCTTAGCATAACTATAAGTAGGAAAAAACCCAAAACCACAGCAAATTTCCAATGTAAAAAGAATCTAATGGAAATACCAATGAATTTAAAATAAAATAGCCCATTCCTTATTATTATTTTCCTAGAAATAAATCCATGGTACTTTGCACATATAGCTTCAAAGCTCTTCTTAATAATGAAAGAACCAATGAAAGAAAGAGTGTCTGGTGACTGGCAAATTCATGTTTTCTTTCGTTACATAGTGCAGAAAAGAAGCAGACGTATTTGCCTTCATGGAATTGCCTTTTCTGCCTGTCTGGACTTTTCCTCTCTCATCTCTCTCTCTCTCCCCCTCTGCAAGTAAGCCCATCTTTTATAATCAGTTTCCTCCTCTTGCTGGAGCTCATCGTCCTTAATAATTCTCAGCTTACACTTTGTCATTGAGCCTCTCTGCAAATTGGCTAACCTGGGAGGAGAAAGCTGAGAGACAGGATAAGCCTCCTAATCCACTATCAGCATATGCCATCAGCTTCCCCATCTGCTAAGAGAGGCCTATGGAAGCCTGCCAGTGCCTGGTGTCCACATTGCCAGCCTTAAGAATTTATAACATGCTGGGCATAAGTGCAAGAGAATTTACTTTCCCCTTTCCTCTCCCCAGACCACCACCAGATTAAGTTAAAGTGTCATCAGCTTCTTGATTTTATAGACCAAGCCTAAGCTTCCCAGAAGGCACAGCTGGCTGTCTCGAACATGAGCAGACAATGATGAAGAATGAAGCCCAATTGGTTCATGGAACCAGGCACAATTTAGCACTACCCTCAACCTTGGTAAGGTTGGAGTACCACAGCCATCTCCTCTCTGGGCTGGGGAAATGCTTTGTGTTCACACAGGAGATTGAAGCAGATGCCCTCTGCAGTATGCATTTCATCTTGTTTAGGAGACTTGCAAATATCTCTCCATCACAGTTGTAGGCCTTTGGGTGGGATACTTTACAAATGAAATCAGTTGCATCTTGATTTGGAACAGAAGGCATTGTGAACCATGAGGGGAAAACATATGGGCTAGGATGGCTGCCAAAAAAAAAAAAAGGCTTCAAACCTGGAATTTTGTTGAAGCACAAGAGCTTCTTGAAACAGCTGGTTTGCTTACCAGAAATCTGCAAGGGGCTATTTGAGGCTGACTGACGGCTAGAGTTAAGCACCTTTTGCCTCCCTCCACACTGATCCATTCCGAACAAGCATCACTGAAGCATGTTTTCCTAAAAAAGGGGAGCTGTTGCTCAGAGTTTTGTTACACATGGGTTGTTGTGAGGTTTTTTGGGCTGTATGGCCATGTTCCAGAAGCATTGTCTCCTGCTGTTTTGTCTGCATCTATGGTAGGCATCCTTAGAGGTTTCCAATTTTTATGTGTCTTGAAACAGTTTCTCCATGTAGAGATGTTTATTTATTTATTATTTATTTACGATATTTGTAGCCTGCCTTTCTCAGCCATACAGCAACTCAAGGTGGGTTACAGATTGGCACAATTCGATGTCAAGCATTCATAAAAGTGCCATGAAAAACAATCAACATTACAATACATGTCCAATATATTGTTGAAGGCTTTCATGACTGGAATCACTGGGTTGTTGTGAGTTTTTTTGGGCTGTATGGCCATGTTCCAGAAGCATTATCTCCTGACATTTTGCCTGCATCTATGGCAGGCATACTCAGTTACACATGTTTGCATACAACATTTGTTACACATGTTTGCATGCAACATGTGGCTAACCCCCTGCTGCCAATACTAGGAGACATGGGCTTTATAGGCCATGAAGCAGGGCTCCAATGTATACAATGCAGCAATCCCCACAAAATATATCAGAATACAAATCCCATCCTTAGCCCACAGTCCCATGGTCATGCTGCTTGCAAATGGTAGGATTTATATTCTATCAGGAGAGTCCTAGGTTGACTATTTTGATGGAATTATTGAATATGTTAACCAGTTAAAATATTGTGATCTATTAGACGCTGGCCTTTTCTGTCTATGCTCTCTTCCACACAGCTGAATAAAATCCCACATTTTCTGCTTTGAACTGGAATATATGGTAGTGTGGACTCAGATAACCCAGTTCAGAGCAGGTATTGTGGGATTTTCTGCCTTGATATTCTGGGTTATATAAGTGTGTGGAAGGGTCCTGAGAGATCTTTATACATCCTTGATTATCTTCATCTCTCTCTGTTGGTCTTGTTTCTTCTCTAGACCAGAGTTTCTCCAGAAGGGGTTAGACTACAACTTCCATGAGTTGTAACAGGCATGACTAATAGCAGGGATTATGGAACTTCCTGTCTATCTATATCTGAAAGAGATTCTTCACCACTGCTTTATCCTACCTGCCAAGTGCATACTTGAGATGTGATCAGCATCTTGTCAGAACTGAGCCCACTTGATAACTTGTTATGTGGGGCTGGAAAGGGTGAATACTCTACAACGCTTGAATGCCGGATGTACTTTTCCCTTCCTCCTCCTCTGCCAAACCTGAAGCATTGCTTTGGGCTTCTGGGAGAGATGTTCAGCAGGCAGAAGTGTGTTTAACAGAGCAGGGATTACTATCATTAGATTGGGACACAAAGAACTTATTTCCCTATGGATGGAAATTCAAACACACATCAAATAAAGCACATAGTCACATTTGAGTGATGAACTTGGAAAGCTCTTTTCATGTTAAATCTAACTGAATCAATCTGATTGTGTTTTATTATGCCATGTTGCAATTCTTTTATATCTGTAACTGTTTACTGTGCAGAAATCCTTTTAAAGAAATCCTCATTGAGAACTAAAGTACTTATTTTTGAAGTTCTCTACCTAATCTCAGAAATCAGTTTGCCACTGTGAATATCCTGAATTACAGTGCTCCTGTATCTGTGGGGGATATGCTCCTGGCCTTCTTGGGGATATGTGAAAATATGGATAACACTGGCCAACACATATTTTTGTGTCTCAATTGTTAGACCTGTTTCTGGGTATATTTGACTTGCTGATTCCAAAAATTGCACTGATTTCCGTCCATTAGCTCTAATTTTTGAGATATAGGACATATGCTACATACCTGTCTTCATCTACTCACCTATAGAAAATCATGATAACCATATTTATTTTATTTTATTTCATTTACTTAATTTATACCTTGCCTTTCTCCCCCTCAGGGGACTCAAAGTGACTTACAACTTTGATACTATTCAATGGCAGTTCTAGAGCTGATGTGGTCTATCCAATGCAATTTTTGGAATTAGTGTGCTAAATAACATCAGGAACAGGCCTAAAACCCAAGACAACAATAATGTTTTTATGTTCAATAGAACAAACACTTGGACTAGGCTTTGGTTCATCCATCCATCCATTTATCTTTCTGAAAAAAAGAGAGTGTTACAGCTTTCAAATGGAGTGCAACAACATTTGAAGGCCCCATGAAGTTCAGTAAATGCAGCAGGATGATCTGAACAGCCTATGTGAGAAGGGGGTTTAACTGCTCATACAGTCAATTGGAAAACCTTCCACACAAATGCAGTGGCCCTCGGTATCTGCAGGGGTTCCCTTCCAGGTCCCCATGGTTATCAAACTCCATGGATGCTCACGTCCCATTATATACAGTGATGTAGTAAAATGGCGTCCCATATATAAAATGGCAAAAGCAAGTTTTGCTTTTGGGCTGAAAAAAAGTAAGATGATGGTAGTTTAATCCATGGCTATAGAGCACTCTCAGCCTTAAGTGGCTGAGGGGGAAAAGGAAAGGGCCTGAGGCTGTTAGGAATTATAGGAGTTGAAGACCAAAACACCTGGAGGGCCAAAGTTTGCCCATCCTGATATAGAGGGTTGATTGTATTGGAGTTGGTGGCAGTCAAACTACAAATGGAATAGTGAAATCATATCTCTAGAACACGGGGTTTGTTGCAATAGAATAAGGTAGGGCTCTGCTGTCAGCCGTTTGGGTTGCCCTTTCTCCCCAAAAGGAGTGTTTGTATCTCTAAAAGCTATAAAATTATCTAGAATCCTTCAGATGTGGCCTATTTCCCCAGCATTGGGAAAACCTTCTAGATTTCCCCTTGTCATGTTATTATTAAAATGTCAGGACTTCTGTCATGGAAATTGTGGTTATTATTCATTTTAAGCTCGTGTTAAAGGAAGAGATGAAAGTAAGGTGAATATATATAGAGAGGGGGGGGGGGAGGACATGGTGTACTCAGTGGCACAGCAGCAGGGCTAAAATGGTTGCAGGAGGGGATGACCTAGGAAGCCATTCCTGTTAAGAGACAAAGCTCCCTTGATGTCTCCCAAGCTGCTCAGGAGCTGGCAGGACAGCTTTCTCTACTGATGGAATGAGGTTTTCCTTTGGTCCCTCCTGCTGCAATGGTGTGCTACTCCAAAAACTGTGTGACTTCGGCATAAATCATCAAGACCTAAATATAGACTGAATACAGGATCACAAGGGTAACTGTATCCCCTGCTCTGGACAGAATTTTTACTTCTTTCAATTGAATGTTTTTCCATTCTCTGTAAAAGGAAGAACCCCCCCCCCCACAACTTTCACCCATTGCAGAAGGCTAGCTGATGCAAATTGCAAGAGCTGATAAAGAATGGAACAATTCAGTAACTCATTTTCCACTGAGTAATTATTAGTTCTTTAAAAAACCTTGAATTTGCTGAAAAGTACCTCGGTTTCTTCTCATTAGCACTACAGAACAAAGTGCATGCATAATTAGTAAACATTTGGCAGGCCTGCAAATAGGTTTTTAATTACACCGAAAGGACACTGTCAAGGTGTTTTTAATCATTTTAAACATAATTTCTTTGATGGCCTGATCCAAAAGAGTTTCTCTGGGAGAGGTCCATTAAGGCTGGAGGTTAAATTCTTGATTTGCCTCTGTTGACATTTCTTCTATAATTTTCACCATTGATCAGGCTTGAAGAAAGTATATTCCCTCAGAGTTGGTAGGCCGCAACTCCCATCAACCAAGGGTGAGAGACTATGGCAGTCCTGCAATTATGTCACTCCTGCAAGGGGCAATAGGTTGCTCACTCCTGCCATAGACAGGTAAAGGTAAAGGTTGTCCCTGATATTAAGTCTAGTTGTGTCCGACTCTGGGGGGTGGTGCTCATCTCCATTTCTAAGCCAAAGAGCCAGCATTGTCCATAGACACCTCCAAGGTCATGTGGCCAGCATTACTGCATGGAGCGCCGTTACCTTCCCGCCAGAACGGCACATATTGATCTATTTACATTTGCATGTTTTCAAACTGCTAGGTTGACAGAAGCTGGGGCTAACAGCTCATGCTGCTCCCCAGATTTGAACCTGCGACCTTTCGGTCAACAAGTTTAGCAGCTCAGCAGTTTAACCCGCTGTGCCACCAGGGGCTCCTCCTGCCATAGATGTTGTGGCCTATTTAAATTGAACTTTTGATTTACAACTTTAAGGGACTGAAGACACTAAGTAATAGGCAGTAGCCCTTAGTGATAAAGCCTAGCACCATGCTTCTAAACTCAAATTTGGGGACTGGAGGAAGATGTGTGGCCCTCCAGATTTTGTGGCCTGGCAAAATCCTATCAGGTCTCTTCAGCAGAGCAGGTCACATTACAGAATCTTGCCCTTCTCTGTAGACTCAGACAAAAGCCAACTGCTGCAGTCTCTCTTAGCCTGTTTGCTTTTTCACATTAATGCTTTTTTCCTATCTTGATTACATATCTGTTGCTTGGCCACACAGGTCCTGGCTTTCATCTCTGAAGTGTTGCAGTGTATGTTACTACAGCGTACTACAAATGCTACAGTACAACAACATTTAGGCACACCAAATGGAAGGAAACCTTTACATAAGCTTTCAATTTGTTCTCTGACCCCTCTTGTGTGAAAAATACCTCGACCCACTGAAGGCAATGGGGAAAGTACATAAATGCAAATCAGTCAGTTGAAGGGGCATTACGTCATTACTATTAAAATGATTTCTGCTTACTCTTGAAAGACCTACACTTTCAAGTTGCTTCATCAAATAAACTCATCTTCATAGTAGATTATATACAATGACTTTGTTATGTATGTGCAGCTGGAACTATGCCTAATTGAACAAAATCCAATTTGCTTCAAGTATGTGTGTACAGCAAGGATCAGCAACTGTATCTCTTCAAATGCGATTAAACTGCAGCTCCCGTCAGCCCTATCATGAGAGGTGATGAGAGCTGTAGTGCTGCAATATATCAAGAGTTCCACACACCCTACGCATGATATATTGAATTGTGTTTGTTGCTGGAAGAGAACAGCTGGCAGTTGGTTGAGAAAGACAAATGTAAAAACAGACCAAAACAAATGCAATGTCCAGTAACATTCTTCCAAGTCAACAAGCCCATGGTCTTCCTTATGCTAGAACTAACTTTGCTTTAGTCTTCCTCAGTCATGTAACATTGACATTGTGACTCCATACACCCCTTCATATGGTTGTATATATAACCTGTAATGAAACTGTAGAGAGCCAATATGTTGTAGTGGTTTAGTATTGGCCAATATATTGTCGAAGGCTTTCAGGGCTGGAATCACTAGGTTCTTGTGGGTTTTTTTGGGCTTTAGGGCCATGTTCTAGAGGCATTTCTCCTGACGTTTCGCCTGCATCTATGGCAAGCTACCTCTGAGGATGCTTGCCATAGATGCAGGCGAAACGTCAGGAGAAATGCCTCTAGAACATGGCCCTATAGCCCGAAAAAACCCACAAGAACCTATTGGACAATACTCAGAGACTATACCATGGAAACGATTGGGTGGTCTTGTGTATGTCACTCTAATTCAGCCTCAGATGAAGGCAACGGCAACCCCTTTCTAAACAAATCTTGCTAAGCAAATTTATTTATTTGCTATATTTATACCCTGCCCTTCTCACCCTGAAGGGGACTCAGAGCAGCTTACAAGTGAGCAACAATTCAGTGCCGCATAAACAGACATACAGATAAAATAAACTATTCTGTATTCGCTTATTGCACTAAAGAATTACTGTCTGAAAGCTTGGTCTTACAGCCACAATTTTAATTTCTTTCTAAGGGTCAGGAGGGAGGGAGCTAATCTGTTTTTGCTGGGGAGGGAGTTTTACAAATGAGGGGCCACCACTGAGAAGGCCCTGTCTCTCATCCCCACCAATCGCACATGCGAAGGAGGTGGGAGTGAGAGCAGGGCCTCCCCAGAAGGTCTTAACTTCTGAGAAGTTGTCCCGTGACAAGGACAGCTTAGGGTCAACATAAGTTAGAAATGACTTGAAGATACACAAGAACAACAATTTCTTGGAATAGCTTTCTTTTTGACATCACAATATCCCATTTCTCCTTCACATCAAATTTAGATACCATGCCCATCGAACTGAGTGGATGCAGGGACACCACTTGATGCCTCTGTCTCAGGCAGCAAAATATCTTTGGCTAGCCCTGTAAAGCAGCGGGGACTCAACAGCTGTAAAGTAACAGGCAGTATTCCTTGCATGCTATATGTATTTTAGTCCATATAACGTTTGCCCATGCTCCCTATTTTGGAAGCCATTCTCCCCAACACACATTTCATTTTTGTTTTGTAGAACTGAGTTGTGAGTTATTAAATAGGGCTGGTCTGGCACTGGAAGCTGTTTCATACTCATAAAGATTTACTAGCCTATCTAACTCAGAACTGTTTTATGTTTATACTGACTGGCAGTGGTTCTTGTGTTTACAAATGACTCTCATTTCTCCAAGGAGACATTGACAAGTGCACCTGGGACCTTTTATATTAGGAATATATATACATGCTCTACTAGTAAGATATGGCTCTTTGAGGGAAATGCAATTTCACCTTTTGCGATGGCTTGTGAGACCTATATGGCTGTATTGGCTTGCCCTAAACCAGACTGAAATTCAGCAACACAGTGACTTATATCCTGTGAAAACAAACCAAACAAAGAAATGAAGTTTAAATACCCCAATGCCCCAAATCCAAAACCAAACCAGTTTCATTCCATCTATATAAAATTGTATGTATTTGCACGAAATATTTCATTATACAAATTTACATGCCAGTAAATAGGGTGGCTCACAAGCCAATCCACAAAATAAAGTTCAATCTATCAAGATCCAACAACGCAAAAAGTCACATAACTAAACTATCAAGATAATGTAAAATTAAGAATACAATGGCATTGATTTCACAATGAGAATGCAGTTAAAATGTAGACTAATGCTGTGTGAGTTGTGTGGAGCTGTTCCTGAGGGAGGGTGCTGAAGCCCTTTATTGGACAGAGCTTGGAAGTAGTTTCATATAAATAAGAAGTTTCTTGTAATCCATGATTTACTACAACATTTGAAAACATTTTAGAATAAAAGATAGCATGAAAAACACTACAATAACGTGATAAGAAGGAACTGCCATGGCGGGAAGCATTTATAAAACAGGAAGACAGAAAGTATTTTTAAAGTCGTCGAGTGACATTCATTCTGGTACATGGTACCACTGTTTTCAGCTGTAGATTCAATTTGTCTCCTCAGTGGACAGCCATAGAGTCTGCTTCAAAAGTTGGCAAACTTAGGTTGCACCATCTGTTCAGTCCCAGAATGCACCCTCCTTCTAGTTTTACAGTTTTCCTCAACGGCAGTGTCTGCCTGTAATCTATCATAATAAAATAGGATGTCTGTACTTCTGTGGCAGACACAACTCATCGGATCATTGTGCTAGACACCACAACATCTGACAGTCGGGTATTTTTTCTCATTTAAATTGCAGTGCTCAGTTTCAGTCTGAATACTTGACATTTTAAAAAGGTGGAAATGAGTGCCCTAAGTTATTTAATGCTGGCAACTGGCATTCTCCTCATCCAATGAACCATGGATATGGACCAGGTCCATATTTGTGCCCATTAATCTTAGAATTTCTCCTGGGACTGATACCAAGTACAATTATCTGGATGTTAACTTCTCTCAGTGTCCACCAACTGTGACTTCCATGTCAGTAGTTGGGAAGTACAACTCCTTTGGGTTTTTGTCTGAAATTTAAAGGAATTATCCAAGAGTGTTGAACCCTATTCCCTGATTTATTTATTTATTTATTACATTTATATGCCGCCCTTCTCACCCTGAAGGGGACTCATATAATAGTTTTAGCATACCTTGGATAGTGCTCTGATGAAAACCTAGCATCATATTGTGAAAATAAGTTTCAACACTTTAGATAACTCCTTTAAATTTCAGACTAAAACCTAGAGCAGATCAACCACTCTACTGCCATGGAAGCCACCAGCTGCCAGGAATTTCCAACAAACATCTTTATTACTGACTTGTTAGCATACACCTCTTTTCTATAACTGTAACCCAAGTAGCATCAAAGGGGAAAGGAGACATGCTTGTTCTCTGCTGCCCCAGAGGATTGGGCTAGGGCTAGTGGTTTGAAGTTACAGGATAATTGATTTAAATTAAATATTAGAAGTCATTTCTAGACAGTAAGAGCAGTTTGGCAATGGAATAAATTGCCTCAAGACACTGGATAGTTGTTGCCAGCTGGGGTTGCTTGAGATCATGCACTGAGGTTGGACTTGAAGGCACATGATGCTTATTCCAGCTCTATTATTTTATGAGCCCCCAGTGATGAAATAAGTTAAACATTTGTGTTGGCAGGACTGGTCAATTGACAGGTTGGTGGTTTGAATCTGGGGAGTGGGGTAAGCTCCCGTCTGTCGAGCTCTAGCTTCTCATGTGGGGACCTGAGATAAGCTTCCAACAGGATGGTAAAAACATCAATCATCTGGACATCCTCTGGGCAATGTCCTTGAAGACAGCCAATTCTCTCACACCAGCTTCTAAGTTGCTTCTGACACAAAAAAAATCTACTTACAAGTCGTGTCCACTATCTACAGAGATTTTTTCAAACCTTTCTAAAATGTTTCCTGATGTTTCTTCCACTTCTCATTGATGGGGCATATAATTCACATCTGGATAGAGGAGGTACTCGCTCACTGGCCATGCTTCAGGTGAGCTATCTTTGGTTGACCCCGATGTTACTGTCAGAATATTCTCTACTTTGCTTCCTCCCTGTCCAGCTACTAGATACAGTTCAACAGCATATGTCCAGATGGTTGGAAAATGATAAATGAGCCACACAGGGAGAAGCATCCATCCGCATCAAGTGTTGTTTGTCTTTCTTCTCCTGGCCAGGAGTTTGATTTCCTGCTCTCCCTTTTTGGGAAGACTCCATAATTGAAATATATGGAATCGCTGGAAATGATTGAGAAAAGTGTTTTTGCAGTTGTTGAGCAAAATAAACTGCATTTTGAAAATAAATGGATTCCTAAGGACTTAGGGTATGGTTGGCAAGGAGTTAGTTCACACAATCTGTCAGACCAGACAGAGTTGTCATTTTTTTCAGAATTCAGGTTGGCATCTTCACCAGAATCACAGATATATTCTTAACTGGTCAAGCCTTCTGCAGCACTGTATCTCCAAATGTGTTTGTAAAAGAGGCTGAACTGTGTTTGAGGTGGTGTCACTGGATATTGAAAGAAATCTCTGAATTGGACTGCATCCAGCTCATCAGGGCTGGCCAAAAATATTTTGTTTAAGAGGGAACAGCAAAATAAACCTTCCACACCAAAGAATCCAAGTTATAGCATATATTGGTAGTATTCAGGGTTGGAAACATTATTTTAGTACCCGAGGTAGAGACTTCATTAGCATCTGGCCACTTCCCTGCCAGCAAAAATACAGTATTAACTTATTAAACAGATAACAATTTGTTGGCCTTTTTAGTGACTAAAATATGCTGCCCCCCCCCCCTTCCTAAAAGTAAAGCTGCAAAGTTAAGAGGGAATAGCAACATGAACCAAAATAAAAAAAGGGAAGAAAGGGAGAGGGGAAAAAGGAAATATGGGCCAGGCCCATAAGACTCACTAGTTTTTATTTTAGCACAAGCTTTCATGGATATCAATCCACTCTACACTGGACAGACCGGGCATTCTCTATGCAAGAGCATTAATGGTCACAAGCCTGATGCTAGAAATAATAATACTTTAAAACCAGTTGCCAAACAGTTCAGCATTCCTGGATCTATAGTAAGGGATTTGCAAATTGTGTCCTTGGACAAAAAAAAAAATAACAAAAGAAAACTACAAAGAGAAATTGCTGAACTGAATTATATTCATGAATTCCAAACCATTAAAAGAAGTATGAACAAAGATAATTGCTTCATGGCACGCTTCATATATTAATACAAGAGTCTTTGATACCACACTTGTCAAAAAGGTATCTTCTCAGAGACAATATTGAAATCAAGGAAACCGAGGCCCCATCTACACTGCCCTATAACGCCATGTTGGGGGTGCACTAGCCTGGAGCATCCAAATGATGCTTTAGGCCAGTGGTTCTCGACCTGTGGTGTTTCCCCAGGTGTTTTCTCCTACAACTCCTAGAAATCCCAGCCAGTTTACCAGCTGTTAGGATTTCTGGGAGTTGAAGGTCAAAACATCTGGGGACCCACAGGTTGAGAGCCACTGCTCTAAGCTAATGTGATTTAACCTGGAATAAAAATGAAAATCCAGGTTTATTCCAGGTTAAAGTAATGCCTGGTAAGATCCAGATCTCCCAAGAAGGCCCACATTTTTCTAGCTATGACAACTGTTTGATCCCAACGGGCAGTCCCCATAGCCATCCCACCTCTGTGGACTCAGGCAGTTTGGGCAAGAGGGATGGAAGTGCCTCCCTGCCACCTGCGTTGCCCAAAAACTTACATTTTGATGTACCAGGACCTCTGGAGAAGCCTTGTGCCTTGGTACTGAGACTTTTATAGTACATTTTGGGGGGAAACAGGAGGCATGGAGAGAAGGGGATGTTGTGACCATGCTCCAATGCTAATTGTGAATTAGTACGAGTGGGCATTTGACCATCTCTTATCAGTAAGGTGGGGTTTGTCCCTACTCCCTCTGTGTGGCTAGCAAATGCAGGTGAATTGGCATTTTAAATACTGATTGCACTTGCATTTGCACCAGTGTGGAAGGACCCTGAATTTTAGTAAGCAGATACATTGCTTTCAACATCCACACTAATTGACCAGTGTAAAGATCTGCATTGCCTCATACAGCCCTTTGAAAAATGAGGGCAAGGAACAAGTTTTACATCATTAAGGCTTCTATTACATTTTATTCCACTCCTACAACTCAGTACTGCATCTGAAAAAGTGCACAAAAGCTCAAACTAAAATAGAAATTGGTCTTAAATGTGCTGTTAAATTTCTTTTTCTCTCTCCTCCTTTTTATTCTGCAAGGAACTAACAAGGCTACTTCTTTGAAAACTATGCTAAAATGAAACAACTGCTTCAGGCTGTGAAGCTTTGTTGCCGTTAAGGCTGGAGCATCTTATAGAATCTTGGGATCTGCAGTTTAGAAATGTGCTTTTAAAATCCTCGGCTAGTGCTCTCCTCTGGTGCCTCTGATGAAAGTACAAACCCCAGGAAGATTCTGTAGGATTCAGCCATGGATGTTAAAAGTGGAATCCTATGGCTACAATTAAGTAGTGTGAAGGGGCCCCAAAGTCAAAGCCATCACCTTGTGCCAAATTTCTCTATTGTGTTGTAATGAATAATTAATTGTAATTGATAACCAAGAAGGCAAGATGGTTGTCTGCTGAGAAACTGGAAGTAGCCCAAGAAAGAAGGAAAGCAAAAGGAAACAGGGATAGTGGGAGATATGCCCAGTTAAATGCACAATTACAGAGGTTAGCCAGAAGAGATAAGGAACTATTTTTAAACAAGCAATGCATGGAAGTGAAAGAAGACAATAAAATAGGAAGGACAAGAGACCTCTTCCAGAAAATTAGAAACATCGGAAGTAAATTTCAGGCAAAAATGGGCATGATCAAAAACAAAGATGGTGTTGGGACTCAGTCTGTGTTTCACCCTGAATCTGTTATAGTGTTTTCCCCTTCTAATGTTTCTGAGCCTGTCTTGGATGTCAGTGAGGATAAGGTTCAAAATGGAGACACTTTGGACAATAAGGTTACTACAGACTCCAATCGAGAAGGGTCAGGGGAAAGGCTAAGTTCTCATGAGAAAATTCCAGGCTTGAGTTTGCAGGAAAGTTCACTCCCTTCTCCAGGCTCGGGTCTGCAAGATAGTTTCACACCTGCTGTTAATGAAGAGATAGATAAGACCAGTCACCGGCTGGAAATTAGCCAGAACCATAGAGAGGCCCAACTAAACTGATAGTCTGAAATTTTGCTGTGACATCAACGGATTGTTTTGTGCTCTCAGATGCAACCACAACACAACAGAATGGTGATCATTTAGTGACATAATTCATAGAATCATAGAATAATAGAGTTGGAAGAGTCCACATGGGCCATCTAGTCCAACCCCCTGCCATGCAGGAAAAGCACAACCATAGAACCCCTGACAGATTCTTAAGTTTGAAGGTTGCTTTGCTGCATAACTGCAATATCTGTCTTTCTATACTTGCCAGACATGAAAGAATCATATGAAAACATGCAAATTCTGCTTAACAGCCTTCAATACTCGAAGCACAATTGGAATTTGTGTGGTGATCTTAAGTTTGCTGCAATTCTGCTGGGTTTGCAGCTTGGTTACATGAAGTATTACGATTTCCTTTGTGAGTGGGACAGTCAAGCAAGAGATTTGTATTATATCAGAAAAGACTGACCTCCTTGCAATAAATTGGTTTCAGGGCAGAAGAATGTTGAACATGACGCATTGGTTGGTCCAAAGAAGATATTTCTTCCACCTTTACACATCAAACTCGGGCTAATGAAAAACATCATTAAGGCAACAAACAAGCACAGTGAAGCCTTAATTTACTTGCGGCAGATGTTTTCACAAATAAGTGATGCAAAGATAAAATAAGGTGTTTTCATTGGCCCAGAAAACCGAGATGTGATGAAGGATAGCCACTTTGAAGGTCTTCTACAGGGTGTAGAACATGTTGCATGTATAGCCTTCGAGAATGTTTTTTGTGACGATAAAGAATCGATTATGTCCAACAGGTTGAAAGTCTGCTTCAGGCATACAAATCAATGAAGTGCAACATGTCACTGAAGATACATTTTCTTCATTTGTAGTTATGTTTCCTGATGACACTATTACTGCCATACTGTATGCAGCTATAGACATAGCAATGTTTAGGATGTATTGCCTTTTTCTGGAAAACTGTACATGATACAGAGAAAATAAATACATAGTTGTGTTCAGTGTGTTAAAATCTACTTGATTCAGCCAAAATTGTGGAGGAAACAAAACATTCCCAAAAATTCATTGACCAGTGTAATGGGAGCATTGGTATTACATAATCAAGACTCCAGAAGTTTTTTTAAAAAAACCTTCAAAAGCTTTAGCTTCTATATACACACTTTTCACAGGGAATAAATCACACAGTTCACAGTAGAATGCAGATGCTGCACAAACATGAACAGCATAGGTCTCTGCCGTATGCCATGTGAATTAGCGGACTGCCAAACCTTTAACAGCAACAAAACCTTCTCTGATCCTTGATGGCAACATATTTAGGTCATCACTTCTACAGGCTGAAGCAAGCAGGCAAAGGGAGCTCAGCTATTCATTTTCAGATTCCCCTATTAACAGGAAGAAATGTAAATAATAATGATCATAACAAAGGTACTCAGTGGCAAATGCAGCCTGGATCTTTGTTTCCAAGGAGACAGAGGTTCATATATAGAGAGCACAGCAGGTGAGTAGTATCTCTCTCCCCTCCACGCGTCCCACATTAGAAGGACAGGAATGGCTGCCTATAAAAGCACCAAAGATATCATATTCTGATGTTAAAGTGATGCACTGACCTAACATCTCTCTCACAGCACTGGGCAGTTCTGTGCTCTGCTGCAATGCTTTCATAGAAAATTGCTTTCTTTCTTGGAACACAGACACTTGAGTCAGAAAGATTGCCATTGTAGGAGGAGATGGATGAACATGACAAGAAGCAAAACCGAGGGCTTCTTTAGCCACAGATTCATCCAATGAGAGCTGGTGCCCCTACATCCCTGGTTCGTGGGGCAGAAGACACCAAAGTTAAGTCACCTAGGTCTAAGGTTTTCTCATTCTTGACTCTTGTAGAGACATGCAAGTACCTTTCTTTTGTTTGGACTGTGTGACACTGACACACCGTGACACTGTGTTATTTTATTCTTTAATATTTACGGTGATTTTACTTTCACTGAAGACATTTTGGAGAAAGAAAGAATTGTGTAGTAATTGGAGTGTTGGACCCAGACTTTGGGATACCAGAGCCCCAATTCCTATTTAGCCATGGAAATCCACTGAGTAAGTCACACTCAGCCTTAGAGGAAGGCAATGGCAAATGCCTTCTCACTAAATCTTCCAAGAAAACCTTAGAAGAGGGTTGCCAAAAGTCAGGGTCAGCTTGAAGGCATGTAACAACAAAAACATATTTGAATTCTAGCTCCTTCTGGTTGTGCCTGGTTGACCACCTGCAGCTCATCTTTTGGAAAACCTTTTTATGTCCACCACTGAATTATACTGTACATTGCTCATAATCAGTGCAAAAATGCTTAGAATATTTCAGGGGAGTTAGATTAATATTTCCTTTCTTAAATCATTGGAAATGTTTGGACCACAATTACCAGAATCTCTGATCGCTGGTTATGCTGGTTGGAGCTCAGACAACATCTGAGCATTCGAGTTTGGGAACAACTGAGTTAGACAGTATTCTTCTTTCTTTCCTGCTCTTTGTCTCAGACAAACACCTTGTCCCAGACAGGCAACACTCTTTGTGTAGGAGGATGTTTGTTTAAATGGTAGTCACAGCTTTGATGCTATCTTCAGAATTTGTGTTTAAAATTCTCTTTTGATTCCCTTGAAGTGTCAGCTCCTCTTATTTTTAAAAGCTAATTTTACAAGGCTGGGGAAGGGGGAGGTGTGATGAATTTTGCATTTGGATCGTTCCATATTAACAGCAACAATGAGTCTTAGTATTTCCAGTTACTAGGAAGCAAAGGGGAATAACGTTTATGTTCGCAATGTTATGAGTTCTTGATGTGAGTTCTTTAAGGTGGTCATTGTGTTTATAGGGCTGGCCTTATTAGTTCAGATATTCAGAGTTAAATAGAAGCACACTATAGGATCTTCCTGTGGCATCTCCCTCTGAGCGTTTGGCTGACATGATGCTCATATGTTCCTCCACCCCCTGCAAATGCCTCAGTATAAAAGCCACTGTCTTCATTTTTTTCCAGAGCTAAAGCAATCATTGGAAGCCTGATACAGTGAGTAAGGCTGCCACAACATGCAGACTACACCAGAATCTTTGGGTAGGTGGCATCATCCAGTTTTCAGTCATTCATTTGGTATAATAGAATCACAGAGTTGGAAGAGACCACATGGGCCATCTAGTCCAAATCCCTGCCGTGCAGGAAAAGCACAATCTAAGTACCCTTGATCGATGGCCATCCAGCCTCTGTTTAAAAGTTTCCAAGTAAGGAGCTTCCACCACACCCCGAGGCAGAAAGTTCTACTGCTCAACAGCTCTTACCATCAGGAAATTCTTCCTAATGTTTAGGTGGAATCTCCTTTCCTGTAATTTGAAGCCATTGTTCCGTGTCCGAATCTCTAGGGCAGCAAAAAACAAGCCTGTTCCTTCTTCCTTATAACACCCTTTCACATGGCCATCATTGTGTCCTCTCAGCCTTATCTTCTGCAGGCTAAACATACCAAGCTCTTTAAGATGCTCCTCATAGGGCATGGTCTTCAGACCTTTGATCATTTTAGTTGCCCTCCTCTGGATACCTTCCAGCTTGTCACTATCTCATTTGAACTGTGGTACCAAGAATTGGACACAGTATTCCAGGTGAGGCCTCACAAAGCTGAATAGAGAGGCACTATGACTTCTCTCGATCTAGATGCTACACTCTTTTTGATGCAGCCCAAAATTCCATTGGCTTTTTAAGCTGCTCATCACACTCTTGGCTCATGTTCAACTTGTATTCCATGAAGACTCCAAGATCTTTTTCACATGTACTGTTGTTGAGTGACGTATCACCCATTCTGTATCTTTGCATTTCATTTTTTCTGCCTAAGTGTAGTATCTTACATTTGTCCTAGTTGAAATTCATTTTGTTAATTCTGTCCCAGCTCTTTAATCTGTTGAAGTCATTTTGAATTCTGATCCTGTCCTCTGGAGTATTATCTATCCCTCCTAATTTGGTGTCATCTGCAACCTTGATAAGCATGCCCTCTAAACCTACATCTAAGTCATTAATGGCTATGTCTTTGTGAGATACGTAATGTTATTTTACGTGCTGTGTTTAATAATGTTTAACATTTTATCAGAGGAGGGTCAATTTTGATGTTTTATACTGTTATTTTTATCAGTGACATTGATAAAAAACTGCTCTGAGTCCCCTTCGGGGTTGAGAAGGGTGGTATACAAATACCTCAAATTAATAATAAATAAATAAATAAATAAATAAATAATAAAGATGTTGAACAGTACTGGGCCCAGGACCAAACCCTGTGGCATGCCACTAGTCATGTCTAGTCCACATTTGCCTAGTTTGCTTGCAAGAAGGTCATGGAGAACTTAGATGAAGGTCTTACTGAAATCAAGATATGCTACATCCACAGCACTCCCTGCATCTACCAACTGGTAACTATTGAAAAAAGAGTTAGCATTAGCCTGGCATGACTTGGCTTTTGAAAAATCCATATTGAGTTTTAGTAATCACAGCATTTCTTTCCAAGTAATTGCAGACTGCCTCCTTAATGATCGGTTCCAGAATCTTTCATGGCATTGAAGTTAGGCTGACTGGATGGTAATTGGTTGGGTTCTGAAATCACATCTGCTAGTTCCTTCAGTATTCTTGGGTGCAGTTCTGGCCCTGGGGACTTGAATTCATTTAGAGTAGCCAGATATTCCTGGACTACTTCTTTACCTATTTTGGGGTGCATTTCCCCTATTACCTCATCTGCTCCATATTGCTCAGGTTGAACACCAATCTCCCTTTGGGAGAAGACTGAGGCAAAGAGGTGTCGGGCAGCTCTGCCTTTTCTCTATCCTGTTAGCATTTCACTACCTTTTTCTACTGACATAACCAAAGAACCTCTTTTTATTGGTTTTAATCTCATTTTGTGCCTTAGCCTTACGAACCTTCCCCCTAAATATGTTGGTTATTTGTTTGAATTCCTCTTTAGTAACACCCCCCCCCCCTTTTCCATTTCTTGTGCATGTCTCTTTTAAATCTTAGCTCAGTTAAAAGTCCTTCAGACATCCATTCTGGTTGTTTTACACTTTTTCTATTTTTTTTCCTCTTTGCTGGCACTGTTTGCAATTGTGCCTTCAGTATCTCACTTCTAGGAAACTCCCATTCATCATTAACTCCCTTTTCTTTTAGTATTCCTGTCCATGGAATCACACTCAGTATTTCCTTAAATTTCTTGAAGTCAACTCTCCTAAAGTCTAGAATACATGTTTGACTTCTCTTAGTTTCTCCCTACCTTTGTATCACAAACTCCTAAGAATCCCACTACTTCCATTCCATTGATGAGATCCTCACTGTTGGTTAGTTTCAGATCCAGAATAGCTGATCTCCCTGTTGTGTCTTCTACCTTCTGTATAATAAAATTGTCTCAATTTCAGAGTTTAAAACTAATGGGGTTTACTTCAACAATTCCTCTGAAAACTGGTACAGTTGTACTTTTGAGATGCTGGGATTCAGCTTGTAACATTCCAAAGGACCCTTCTCTATAGGACGGCTTAGGCATCTACTGCAGTCCACAAAGAGGTCACCTTGTCCTTGCTTTTACCCAGAGAAATACTACAATCCTATCACCTTAAAAAGACAGATGGTTGCTGACAGCTGCTGGTGAATTTGACAGATTTTAAAATGCAATAAAACGTATCCCATTTCTCCTCCTCTTCAGCTGTGCACAACTTCAGAAAGCAGGTGGAACTACCCATGGGGTGGTATCTAATCAAAAGTGGCCAAGCCACAAGCCTTTTACACTTCATCTATAAAACATGATCACAGGCTAAGGTTTACATGAATTATTCATGCTTATCAGCCCAGGGGATACTCTTTCTAGTAATTATCCATGGACGTCTGAAGTTCAGTTTATTTACCTGCAGGACATGGGTAACATCTCTGGGTGCAATGATAAGCTGTGGAGCACCTTGCTTTTTTGGCTGATGCTTTGCTTTATATCCCATAATTATGGTCTTTCATTTGAAGATCTCCTCCTGGTCTTCTCAGATATGAAGACAGTTAACAAAAGGTGCTTCTAGGTGTACTTATTTGTGAGTGTAGCTATTGAATTTAAATAAGCCATCTATTGGTGAATTATTGAGCCCAACCACATATGTAGACAAGGATCTCACTATAACATGGGCAAATGCATGAAAAACCAACAACAGTGTTGTCATAACTGCTTCCTTTCTTCCTTTATTTATTTAATTTATTCTCTGCCTTTCTCACCCCACAGGGGACTCAAGGCAGCTTACAGACACCGGCAAAATTCAATGTCACATATGAACATAACAATAAAAACATACCATATCCAACTATAAAACAGTTAAAACACATGAGCAAATAAAACACATAGAACAATAAAACAAATTGAAACATACAAAGTGCTTTCCTTTTATTATGTCAGTTTTGTTCCTCATAATCCATGTTGTAGGCTGCAACCCATGTTAAGCCTGATATGAAGAGAAGGTTTATTTGATGGTCCTCCTAGGTGGTGCCCATGTCACAGACTGAGATTCAGACAGACATTGCAAGTGGTAGTTGACAAGTGGAATCAAATAAGAGAGTAGAGGAAACAGACTGGTGATAATCCCAAGGGTGAAATCTGGAAAGGGGGTGGAGTCATTAGAAATAAGATTCAATTATCCAGACTAATCCTGAGAGTGTCAAGGTCATCCTATAGGTAGTCCTATAGGTGTTCTCATCTTCTCCAGCCCTATACATTATACAGGGTTAGTCAAAATGCATAGGCCAATAAGCCATTCAATTGAATGGCTTATTGGCCTATTTATTTTGACTAACCCTGTAGTTTGGGGGCGGGGGGGGGGGGGGAATTATCTGGTGAATTGTTTAATCATGGGCACAGTGGACAGAGTGAGTGCCACAGTGAAAAGTGGGCAGGGTGAGTGCCAGTCTAATCTTCCTGGGAAGATAGTTCCAAAGCTGGGGGGGGGGGGGGCACCACCGAGAAGACCCTCTTCCTCTTCTTCACCAACCATGCTTGAGACAGAAGTGGGAGTGAGAGAAAAGCCTCCCCAGAAGATCTTAGAGCTTGCACAGGTTTGTAGGGAAAGATGTGACTGCGAATTCAACAATGTGTGTGAGATTAATTACAGAACAGGAAAATGCAAGTTGAAACAGAACTTTATTGTCTGAGGCTGGATCCAACTGCACTTTATGGGTTTACACTGACCATATGACAGTATATACTTAGCCTAAGTAAACAATTCCCAAGAGTGGTCTTAGTGCAACCTTGGACCGAAGGTAGATCTCTAGATAGTTTGGATTATTTCTCACTACTGGCCACACTGGCAGAGACTGAAATCTGTCTTTTTCTCCTTCATGATTTTTGTGGCAAGAAAGACAGAAATGAATAAATCCAAGTGAAAATATGGAAACAAGTTGACGATATTGCTGTGTAGACCCCTAGCTTTGATAAAATTCCACAAATGAATCACTGCAGTTACAAAATAGGTGCCCCATACATAAACACCTGGGGCCAGCATGGCATAGTGGTTTGAATGTTGGACTATGACTCTGGAGACCAGACTGAAATATCTCTGCCACTCGAGTTGGGGAGAGGCATTCACCCTCAAAGATAAAGGGTCATTCCCATTTGGGACCTCCTTGGGGTCAGTCTGTGACACTTCATGAGTCATATCAGACTTTCCTGGGGCATTTTTAAAGCCTATCCTCAACAGATAAAATAAGTACAGCTCCTTTGCCCTTCCCATTCACCTTTATTACAGCAAAATCTCTATTACTTATAACTCTAGACTGCATCTGCAATGGGTAACTAGTAGATTTCTCACCCTGCCCTACACTGCCTGCTGATTCCCAGCTAAAATAATTGTTTTCAAAGAACAAATTCTATGTGGATTAATTAAAATGAAAAATGGCAAAAAGGTTCTATTGAATTATTTACCAGTATCTTGCAGATAGAACAATAATTGCTTATGTCTAACTGTAGGTGCTAGGAGGGAGAAGAGCAAAATGCAACACAGTATTTTTTCTGAGTCAGAAAATAGACTGGTAGGAGATCTCATTAGTCAGTTGTGCATTTGGAGGGGAAATTGCGTTGTTCCTTAGTCCAGGGTTAGCCAGATTGTCCTCCTGAGATTGTTGAACGGAAACCCCTCACCATTGACAAATCTGACTAAGGTTGATGGGAGTTGTAGTCCAGGAACATCTGGAAGGTGGCATTTTAGTGGCAACTGGTAACAACAACAACAACAACAACCATTTTATTTCTTACCTGCCTCTCTTGTGGCTCAAGGCGGGTTACATCACTTAAAACACATAATCACCTAAAATACTCTATAAAATATACACATTTCAACATATTTTTACAAAATAGATGCTAAAATACACAGAACAAAGATAAAAAATAAGATCTAAGTTTAAAAATTGTGATAAAAATTGTCTGGATAGACCTGGCAGAAGAGAAAAGTTTTAAAATGTGTTTTAAATTCTGAGAGCTCATTTAGCTGTCATGGCTCTTTTGGCAGGTTGTTCCACAGTCTTGAGACAGCTGATGAAAAGGTCATCTGGGTGACAATCACCAGTTAGGTTCTGGTTAGTTGGAGTAGCCACCCTTAAAGGACCTAAGTATTTGAGGCATATTGTAAGGGAGAAGGCGATCCTGTAGGTAACCTGGACCCAAACCATGTAGAGCTTTAAAGGTCAAAACCCACACTTTCTACTTTGTCCGGAATCTAACTGGCAGCCAATGAATTGTCCTTATGATAGATGTAATATGTTCCTGTAACCAATGTAGCTGCCGTATTTGGTACAAAGGTAGCTCAATGTAAAGTGTATTGCAGAAGTCCAACCTTGAAGTTAGCACTATATGCATGTTTAGGTCATCCAGATCTAGGAAGGGGAGCAGCTGGTGTATCAATTGACACTGGGAGTAAGCACTCCTGACCATCGCACCTACCTGGGCTAACATTTGGAGAGATGACTCAAGGAGCACTTCCAAGTTGTGAACAGTCTTTCAGAGAGAGAGAAAGTAACCCCAGCCAGAACTGGTTGACACACCTCCATCCCCAAATTAGGAACCTTAATGGCAAGCACCTTTGTTTTGTCTAGGTTCAGTTTCAATTTGTTATCCTCATCCAGCCCATTACCTCCTCTGGGCATTAATTCAGAGAAGACACACTATGCTGTTTTTGAAGCCATGGAGAAATATATTTGGGAGTCATCAGCATACTAATAACACCCCACTCCATGCCTATGGATAATCTCTCCCAACAGTTTCATGCAAATATTAGTAAACATTGGGGATAGAATGGCACCTTGTAGAATACCACATAACAGCTCCTTTTTTGAGGAGCAACTATCCTCAAGCACCATCATCTAGAACAGTGGTTCTTAACCTGTGGGTCCCCAGGTGTTTTGGCCTACAACTCCCAGAAATCCCAGTCAGTTTACCAGCTGTTAGGATTTCTGGGAGTTGAAGGCCAAAATGTCTGGGGACCCACAGGTTAAGAACTACTGATCTGGAACCTGTCTGAGAGGTATGACCAGGACCACTGCAGCACAGTGCCTACCATTCCTCCCCCACATTCCAGAAAGATGCTTTGGTCAATGGTATCAAAAGCCCCGAGAGATCTAGAAGCACCAACAGGAACACACTTCTTGTCAGTGGTAAGACGGAGATCAACCGCTAAGGTGACCATAGCAGTCTTAACTCTGCATCCTGCTCTGAAGCTGGTTTGAAATGGGTCAAGGAAGTGTGTGTCATCCAAGTCTGCCTGAAGTTGGAAGGCAACTGCCTTCTCAATCACTTTGGTCACAAAAGGAAGATTAGACACTGGTCTGTAATTATTAAGATTCAGAGGATCTTGAGAAGGCTTTTTCAGTAGTGATTAGGGGGTTGGACTGGATGGCCCACAAGGTTTCTTCCAACTCTATGATCTAACTACTGTTTCTTTTAAACAGGATGAAAAAATTGACCTCCCTGAGATGCGTTCATAATTTCTTGTATTTGAGATTGAATTGTATCTCCTCCCTGGATGAGCAATCAAGAAGGTCAGGGATCAAGAAAGCAGGTTGTTCTCCCTACTTGCCTCAGCAGCCTGTCCATATTAATAATACTCACCAATTGAAACTGATCCAGTGTGATCCCAGTTACAGAGTTGAGGACACCACACTGTTGGTCTCTGCTCAATGACCACATCTAAGTCTTCTCTTATGCTAGAGATTTTATCTGCGAAATGTTTGTTCAAAGCATCACAGTGAGCTACTGAAGGTTCTAGCAATTGGTTTGGAGGGGAGGGCACCTGGATTAAGCCTCTCACCACTCTGAACAGCTCAGTGAATCTGCAGATGCAATGCGTGAAGAGAGGAAAGCTTTATTTGCTAAGTGTACTGCAACCTTATAGGAGCAGAATTGCCCTCTATACCTTGCCTTGCCACATACAAATTGAGTTTTCCACCAACTGTGCTCTAGTTGTTGTCCTTCCCATTTCATTTCTCTGAGGGTCTTTGTATACTGGGAGCCTGATTTGTAATGGGTTGGAGAGGACATTTAGAGCAATTGTGTCAATAGCCCTGGTTAAATTCTGATTTCATTTATTGACCAGGGATTCAACAGGATCATAGGTGATGCCAGCCGTAGTACCCTCCAAGACCTCCTGGAATCTCAAAGGATCCATTAGCCTTCGAGGGTGGATCATTTTAATAGGTCCTCCACCCCTGCAGAGGTGGATGGTAACTGTGATACTGGCCCTGACCAGAAAATGACCTGTCCATGACAACTCAGAGGTATTGATTACTTAGCCCACAGATCTATTTGTTCCAAGCTGAAAATTGCATCGAAGGTATGACCTGCTGAGTGGGTCAGTCCAGAAACCAATTGGGATACATCCAATTGCTCCCCCACCCGTTCTCCTGGCGTGTCATTTCAATGTGCCAGGAGAGCTCGCTGGGACTTCTAATGGAGACCACATAAATATCTCTTAGTTTTCTAAGGGATCTAGGGGCTTGGGGGGAGGGGGGAAGACCTCCCCATGTTCTCTCAGGCTAGTGCTGAGAATGTGTGAATAACTCACCCAAGGAAGTACGCGCTTTCTGGGGTGGGTGCAGACAGCCCTCCTAAAACATCTTTGAGATAAAGGGCTGTCTGGATCCACCCTGAGTCCATGCTCTGATAATGTAAGATTTTCTGCCTCAATGTTTTGGGATATAGGGCTGTATGGATGGGCCCCTAGATTGCACTGGGGAATCTTTTCACTACTACCCAGTCCTTCAGCTGGTTCTCTCACCTGGTGTAACATTCCCAGAGCAACCACTATCCACCCAATGAGCTGTTTTTTACCAGCAACAATACACAACATACATTAAAATAAAAGAAGTCTTCCCAGCTGGTGGACTCAGCTTTACACTACTCTTTCCTTAGAGACTGCTGAGTCGCACCCAGCTGGAATGGGCTTTGGGCTTCAGTCTACTCAAAAGCAGACCAGTCAGGCAGCAGAAGAGCTGGATGAAACTCCTCTGGTTTCTGGCTTCTTTCTCCACAGTTCCTTTTTCAGGTTTTTCAGACAACCATGTAAGGTGGGTTGAGTACCATGGATAGTTGCTCTGAAGCATTTATTTGCTAAAAAGAAACCAATATCAGCAGCCATATTTTTAGTCATTTAAATAATATATATAGCTATCTATTCAGATAAAACACGGGTCATGAGGGGTGCACAGAACTGCACCATTTCTGGTATATATATATTAAAAACCTAAGCTGCTCAATTAAGCTTTCAAAATGCCAACATGCCACAAATCTTCAAGTAATTACATGTCTCCCCCACTCATTTTTATTGGTTTATTTCCCCTGATGATACCCTCCAGATGTGCTGGACTACAATTCTCATTGATACTACAGTTATGCCCACTTTCATTTTCTTAGCAGGATTCAAAACCAGAATAACAAGACATATTAATATTAATTGAGCTAGAGTTGGTTTATTTAATTGTCTTTACTGTGTGCTGGTAGCATATAGAAAAAACGAGGGAGGGTTATTTTCACTGATTATATTTTAGAAGCCAAAAACTGGTTTAACAACCAGCCATAAAATTATGTAGGAGAGAAAAATTATTTAAATTAAAGTAGAGCTACATTGAAATGAATGTTATAATTGCACAAAATGCCCAAAGCTAGTATGTACATATGGTCAGAAATAGAATTCTTTGTACAGACCTGAAAACAGTCTCCTATCCTAAGCCACTTGCCTGATAGTTCCCTGATGCTTTCCCAGTGAAAGTGACAGCATAGGAGTGCAGGGCAAGCCATGGACACTTGGGTCCCAGAAGTCATGCAGGGCCGTTACAGAGAAAAAGGGGTGGGAGTGGGTAGGCGTGGTGACTCAGTGATTTGATTCTCATTTCTATTTTATCTTATAATATAACGTACAATAGTGTATATTCATATTTGGAGTTTGCTTCAATGAGATCATTTGTTATTTGTTAGTGTGTTTATTACTGTTTAAATAATAATAATAATAAGAAGAAGAAGAAGAAGAAGCAGAAGAAGAACTCAGCCATTATCAGGACCTCAAAATCAAACTGCAGGGGCGGAGTTACCATGGCCGGCTGAACAGACGTCTTTCCTCCAGCTCTTGTGGAAATATAAGCAAACAAGCAGTGAAAATGAATGGATAATTGTCCTTTCTGGATCAAAGGGGAGGCGAAAGTCTGGTGCATGTGGAAAGCTTAAGAAGGTAATTTATTACCAATTAATTGCTTTGATTTATGAGCTTTGGCAGAAGATAAGGCGGCTGCCGAAAAGTTGCTCGGAAGCTGCTGTCGAAAGTGAAACCAAGTTGCCAATTATAACTGCGCACTGACTTGGAGAAGATAAACAGCTTGCAATTTAAATACAATATTAAAATACTAGAAATATTGGACTTAGTGACTTAATGATCCGGGAAGGCAAAATAAAGATTAGAGGCAGATTCCTCCTTTGAAGAAGGATCGAGCTAGTCTCGTCATATTAAAGGCGAACCCTCTTGGCATTGCAAGGCATATTTGAGTGGGACTTTCTTGTACTGTGTGCTGTGTAGAACGGGAAAACTAAGTAATTAAAAAACTGATGAAAGCAGGAGGAGTAAAACTGAGGTTGAATGAGAAGGAATAAAAAAAGTCAGGATACCCCAAAGCCAAATCCTCTTTGGGTGCGTTCCAAACCTTCGGACAGATCGCTTTCAAGATTAGAAAGACTGGATAGGACCCCTGAGGAAATGAGCACTGTCAGGAGAAGTCCTCCCCTCCCCACAATTAAGGGAAAGCAGCTAAAATGAACACCCCCCCCAAACCCCCCCTCAAATGGAAGGGGGGGCAAAAGGGGGAGGAACTATTTCTACCTCGCTGCCATATTTAACAGCAGAGTCAAAAGAAAGCAGGATGAGCAGTGAGAGGGAAGAATTGGGGATGGGCAGTAGTCAAATGCTAAGTAAAATAGCAGAATTGATTAAAGAAACAGCTGAAAGACAAACAAAGGAAATGAACTTGAATTTGAACCTGATGTTTGATAAAGAAAGAGAAATAAGGAAGGGCGAAATTCAGGCATTGAAGCAAGAAATTCTGACCAGCAACAAAGAAATGAGAGCAGCGTTGGACGCGGAACGGAAAAGCTCAGATGAAAAATTTCAGACAATAAGAGAAGCCCTGGAGATTGCACAGGGAGAAATACGAAAAAACAAAGCAGAAATTGAAAGAAGTACACAGGAACAACTGGTACTCAAACAACAAACGCAAAAAAATGAAAATAGGCTCTCTGATGTGGAAAGAAAGTTTGTGTACATGCAAGACAACCAAAGAAGAAACAACGTAATAATAAAAAATTATCCAGAAGGAAACAAGAAAGAAGATCTGAAATCTGAGATCCTGAAATGGTTGCAAAAGATTTCGCCAACACTAAGCTGGTCAGAACTGGATATTGAGAGAGTTCATCGCCTTCCGGCTGGAAGAAATAGAATAATTCCTAGGAACATAATAATTCGATTTCACAATTTCGCAAAGAAAGAAGATTTGATGAAAATATTAAAGAAAAATCCAGATCTCCTAAAGATGGGTGACTCAAAATTGGAAATATTTAATGACTACTGTCCTGAAACTAAGAATTGGAGATACTCAATGAAGCCTATTACGACGCAGTTAATGAAAGCTGGAATAGTATACACCTGGGGATACCCTATCTTTCTTAAATTTCAATGGAAAGGCAAGAGATATAGAATCGACACACTGGAACAAGGTTATCAACTACTGGAGGAGCTTGGCATAGTAAGAAGACAAGAGAGAGATCGAAAGGAAGAGGAGGTGAAGGATCCGGAGGGAGGAGAATTGGAGGAATTAATCGGTGCCGTTGGAGGATTCGAGATGTAAGAAGAAACTATACACTGCAATCAAGCTTTTTATTGATTTAAAATGAGCACTCGGGGGGAGGGAGACTCTGGGCCACGGGATGACTTCGCCCCCCCCTCCCCAATTGGGAAGGCCGGGGGCCATGATTGGGACGAGTAGTCCCGAAGATTGGAAGGGGAGGAAGGGGGGAACGAGGGAAGTGGGGGGATTGGGGGGAGGGGGGAATGGGGAGTAAGGGTAGGGGAGGGAAAGGGACAAGGGTTCACGTTGTTTCAAGCCACAAAAAAGCTTTTAAAGGGAAATGGAAATGATGTCCCATAAATTAAGAATTTCAACACTTAACACGAGAGGGTTGGGGACGGTAATTAAGAGAAGGCGGATTGAATCTTTACTGAAGAAGGATGCAGCGGACCTCATCTTCCTACAGGAAACACATCAAAATAGGCGGGGCTCAAACGAGCTAAAGTCGAGCTGGATAAGGAACTATGAAACATCTTTTGGGTCATCAAAGTCAAGAGGAGTAGCAATAATAATAGCAAAGAAATGTAATTTTGTCATAAACAAGGTATTGAAAGATGAAGAGGGAAGATATATAATAATATATGGGGAAATAGGGGAGGAAAAATATGTATTAGTAAATGTATATGCACCAAATGTAAAACAGCAAGAATTTTATGAAAAAGTGTTAGAGCAAATAGAGAATTACCATCAACAAAATGTAATATTTGGAGGAGATTGTAATTGCTGTATGGATTTAAAGAAGGATAAAACTACGATAGCATCAAAAGCTAGAAATATTGAGACAACGGAATTAAGTAGAGTAATGAATAAATGGCAATTAAAGGATGTGTGGAGATTGGTAAAAGGGAATGAAAGTAGATATACATATTATTCATCGGTACATAAGGTATATACAAGAATTGATTATATTTTTGTCTCCAAAAATATGACAAGTAAAGTACTAAATGCTGATATAGGTATGATTAAGGTTTCGGATCATGCTTTGGTTTCAATTGAGATTGTGTTGAAATGTGATTATGACAAAATGAAAAGGTGGAGGTTAAATACAAGAATACTAAATCACAAAGAGATAGTAGATAAAGTGCAAGCAGAATGGCAAGAAAGATGGGGCTTTAACGAAAAGGGGGTGACAAAGGGAGTTCTATGGGACACTATGAAAGCAGTGACCAGAGGGTTAGGTATAAAAGAGACAATTAACTTAAAAAGAAGGCAAGAAGAAAGGAAAAGGAATTTAGAAAGAGAAATAGAAGAGATTGAAAAAGCATATGTAATAAAGAGAGATACACGAATTTATGCTAGGTTAAGAGCAAAAAAAGAGGAATTGGATAAAATGGAAATAGACGAAGTTCAAGAAAATTTAATTTATTTAAGGAGGGAATATTTTGAGTTTAGTGATAGGAATTCAAAGATGCTAGCCAAATCAACACAGAAAAAGAAAATGGAAGGAATGATAAATACGATAAAAGATAAAACAGGTAAATTATGTAGAGCTATGAAAGAAAAATTGAAAGTATTTGAAGAATTTAATAAAGAACTATATCAAACCAAAGCAAGCCCCATAGAGGTAATTAGGAAATATGTGGAGGAAAATTGGGAAAGTAAGCTGGAGGAGAAAGATAAAGAGTTACTGGAACAACCTATTAAGAAAAAAGAAATAGAGGAAGTTATTAAGAAATTAAAAGTAGGGAAAGCTCCGGGCTTGGATGGTCTAGGTACAGAATATTATAAAAGCTTTAGAGAAGTTTTAACCCCAAAATTATTAGAATTGTACAATGGAATAATGAAGGGAGATAAAATACCCGAATCATGGAGGAAATCATTAATAATATTAATACCTAAACCTGATAAAGACTTAACAGACCCAGGGTCATATAGGCCCATATCATTAATTAATCAGGATGCAAAGATATTGTCCGCGATAATAGCCAATAGAATGAATAAATGTATGTATAAGTACATAAAAGAAGATCAGTGCAGGTTTATAAAAGGAAGACAAATGTCAAATTTGATAGGGAGAGCATTAAATAAAATTCATTGGGCTAAAGAGGGGAAAGAAAAAGCAGGGATATTATCATTAGATATTTTTAAAGCGTTCGATTGTGTGGAATGGGAGACATTAAGGGAAATATTGAATAAATTTGGAATGGGAAATAGAATAAAAGGAGTACTAAAACAATTTTACTCAAGGAACTCAGCAGTGGTAACTATAAATGACGGAGTGACAAACGAAATAAAAGTGACTAGAGGAACCAGACAAGGGTGCCCTTTGTCTCCGATACTATTTGCCATGGTGATAGAACTGTTTGCTAATAATATAAGGAATGATAAAAATTTAGAAGGGTTAGGAAAAAAGGAGAAACAGAAGGTGAGTTTATTCGCTGACGATACATTGTTATTTATAGAAAATATAATGGAGAAAATGGATAGAATAAAAGAACATTTGGAGATATTTGGGAAAGCAACAGGTTTACAAGTTAATTGGAACAAGTCAGAAATGATGCTACTTAATTATACAAGAGAAGAAGAAAAAGATTTTATAGAACAGAGCAAAAGGGGAATAAGAATTAAGAACAAACTAAAATACTTGGGAGTAATAATAACTAAGGATTTAAAAGAGATAGAGGAAGTAAATGTAGTAACATTAAGGAAAGAAGTCCAGAAAAAGTTAATAGAGTACGAAGGTATACGCTTATCCTGGTTTGGAAGAATAGCATTAGTAAAAATGAAAATACTTCCAAAAATAAATTTTATATTTAGGATGCTACCACTTCAAATTACAGAAGAAGAACTAACTAGATGGCAACAAATGATTAATAAGTACTGTAATGGAAGTAAAAGAAACAGACTAAATAAACAATTATGGTACAGATCGCAAAAGGAGGGTGGACTGGCGTTACCTAATATAAAAAAATATTATGAAGCAAGTAGATTAAGTTTGGTTATAGAAGGAATGGTCAAAAAAGAGGGAATAGATTGGCTTAGTAATGATTCAGGAAAAGTGGAAGATGAAACTTGGAATATATTTTTTAAACAGTTTACTAGAAAAGAAATGAGGGAAATTAGAAACCCAATGTTGAGCAACATACTGAAAGTATGGAATAAATATAAGGGGAGGTTAATAAAGGAGGGATCAATCATAACCCCAATAGTGATGGAAAAGAAGTTCCCAAAAAATTTTAAAAAAGTAATGGATAAAAAGGTAAGGGAAATAAACTTAGATAGGATAGGGGATTGGATGAAGGTGGAAATGAAGAGGGAAATGATGTTGGAAGAGTTTAAAGAAATAAAATTGTCATGGTTTCATTGTATACAATTAGAACAATGGTTAATAAACTGGAAAAAAATTAATAGAAGTGGAAGCCAACTCAATCAATTCGAACAAATAATACAGAAGGGAAGGAGTGTAGAAGAACACGAAAACTTGAGAGGTATAATTAGCAAAATTTATAAGATACTAATTGAAATGAAAGATGAAAAAACAAAAAAGTACACCC
The DNA here is from genome assembly GCF_037176765.1 of Anolis sagrei. Lineage (NCBI taxonomy): Eukaryota > Metazoa > Chordata > Lepidosauria > Squamata > Anolidae > Anolis > Anolis sagrei. The sequence goes on from NC_090022.1 coordinate 120,033,559, forward strand.
TTAAAGAGATTTGGGAGGAGGATTTAGGGATAAAAATAAGTGAAATAGAGTGGCAACAATTATGGGGACAAAGACATTTAAAAAATTTATCGATACGAGTTAAAGAAAACTATTACAAGTTAATATGGAAGTGGTACTTGACACCGGTAAGAATAGCATATATGAATAAAAATAACTCAACAAATTGTTGGAGAGGGTGTCAAGAACCAGGAACATACATACACATGTGGTGGCAATGTAAATATGTAAATAATTTTTGGGAGAAAGTATTTAGAGAAATAGAAACTATAATGAATATAGAATTAGATAAAAGCCCTAGTATAGCCTTACTATCAATATATAAAGATAAGCAATTGAAAAAGGAGGATAAAGAAGCGATAACAAACTTACTAACTATAGCAAGACTGCTTATAGCAAGGAATTGGAAAAAAGAAATGAATATACAAATAGAGGAGTGGTATAAAGAAGCATGGAAAATAGCAATAAATGATAAATTGACATGTATATTAAAGGTTAAAAAAGGTATATGGAAACAAAGCGATTTTGATGCTGTATGGGGAAGATTTGTGGTAAATGGATTAAAAAATAAGGAAGGAAAATTACCGTCACAAGAAGAAATGAAATTTTGGACAGATGAAATGTAAGAATGGTGGCTTGAGACGGGTGGAGGGGAGCACTGTGGTGAAAAAGGGGGAAAAAAAAAAGAGAAAAGGGGTGGAAATGTCAGAGCAAAACAACAAAACAACATGTTAAAGAGGTTGATGTATAAAATGTAATAGTATGTAATAAATGTGATAAAACAATAAAAAATTATTTAAAAAAAATCAAACTGCAAAGGCTCTAGCATAAACCAGTACAGGTGGTCCCAGTGGTCATCAGCACACTGGGTGCCATGCCGAAAGATCTCAGCTGGCATTTGGAAACAATAAACATCGACAAAATCATGATCTGTCGACTGCAAAAGGCCACCTTACTTAGATCTGCATGCATCATTCAAAAATACATCACACAGTCATGGACGCTTGGGAAGTGTTCGACTTGTGATTGTGTGATACGAAATCCAGCATATATATCTTGTTTGCTGTGACATACTGTGTTTTTGTGTCAGTAAAATAATAATAAAACTTTATTTGTATTCCACCCTATCTCCCAGAAGGGACTCAGCACGGAGTCCAATCCCAAAAAGGCAAATAGATGAAAAGTTTTCCTCATGCACTGTTACTCCCTATCTTGTTATCCATCTCTCTCTTTCTGATGCTTAATCTTACTAACAAATATCGTTTTCACAATCAAAATGTTTGAAGGAGAAATGAACAGTATACTTGCTGGCAATTGTAAAAATAAGAGATTGGGGTGGCAAAACTTAACTGAACAGGTTGCAAAATCCCAGGACAGGTTTTCCCAACCAGAAGATTTTCAGACATTCTCTCACTATTTCTAGACAACAATTCTTGTATTATTCACCTTGTAAACTCCCTGGAAGATGTTAGTAACAATGAATTAACCCCATTAAACACAAAATGCACATAACTGGAACTTTTCCTAAGCTATTTCACCTTAAACCCCCAGTAAGTTAAACAATATACAAACATTTACTAATTACACCTATGTGACTACAAGTTACTCACTATAGAAATAATAATATGTTCTAAAAAAGTGGTTGCACACTGGGTTTTTCACAGGTGTTTTTCCCTTTTTAATTTAACAAAGGTGCTTTCATTTGTCACATTTTAAAGGAATTAGATAATAGAAGTCTGATTATGTATGCTTTTATAAGTTCCTGTGGTGGCCAGATTGCTTGCTATTGTGAACCTCTCAAAAATGTTGTGTTGGAATCAGTTGAACAGAACATTTTATATATTACATTTCATACAGATTTAGTCATGTTTCAAGTACACCTACTGAATCCAATGAGAATTTAATTAGTCATGACTAATGTAGATCTTGTCAATTTTAGTAGTTTTAATCTAAGGATAACTAAGTCTAGATTCAGCTTCTAATTTTAAAATGGTGCCTCCCGAGTTTGGCTCTCCAGATGTTGTTGGATGTTCCTTATTGGAAGTATGACTAATGTACAGAGATTCTGGGAGTTTTTCAACAAATATCTGGGGACCCACAATTTGACAACCATTAGTGCTAAGCTGTGCTCCTCATGTGGTGGTCCCTGAATCTTGGCCACCAGCTTGTGGACATTGCCTGCAAGTCTGCAGAAAGTTCTCAGGAAAGAAAAAAAAACAGTTGTAGCCAATGGGCACAAATATGGTACCAGTCCATGGGACATCCTGGATAAAAATATGGTCACACCAGAGTGTCTGAGAATAGCTGACATCAAGTAAGGCCTATCCATGTAGGTCTAATTAATGAAAAGCACCATATTCTAGCCATAGTTATTTTACTGATATGAAAAAAAACCAGCTCTACCGAAAACATGTCTTCATGTGGATGCAATATCACATTGCTTGGTCATATTAAAGTATGTGCCAACTGTTGTCCAAAGCCTTGTGGTATTCTCTCATGATTAATTTCCACCCCTGTTTTTGAAAATGTGTGTTGCCTTTGGTCTGATTTTGTCGATTGGAGGCCACATTCTCTGACAGAGCCTGAAACCCCTCTGCATTCTAATCAAGCTCTGGGAAGTGCTTTCATCCCCCTTGAGCTTTTGTGTCATGTCTAAATTTGATAAGTATGTGTTCTCCTCTCCTCCATTCAACTCGGTAATGAAAACACTGAATAACATTCAACCCAGGACAAACACTCAGGGGGATTCCCCCAGTTGTCTCTTCCCCAGTCTGGCATTGATCCACTAATTCCAAGTAATATGTTTTAGCAAGTTGTTCATGCTCAGCTGACCGGGACTTCCATCAAGCTGCCTTTCAAATTTATTCACAGGGATGTCATTCTGGATCCCCATCAAAGGCTTTCTGAGAATGAAGAAGCATAATTGCCCAATCCAAATGAGGCATTCAGAGCATGCCATTGACATAGGGCCCCATCAAAGTGGATGGGGGTTGTGTGCCAACAGCAAAAATTTAAGGGCTACTTTATAAAGATGCTGTCTAATCAATGGAATTTAAACTGACATGGCCATACTGGATGTTTTGTTCTTGTTGATGTGGATTCTTTTAATTATATGACACATCAGTTTACTAAGTATTTCCAGTACCCTGAAGGTATCAGTTCCAACCTGATCTTGGAAGCCAAGCAGGGCAAATAATAATAATAATAATAATAATAATAATAATAATAATAATAATACTTTATTTATACCCCGCCACCATCTCCCTAAGGGGACTCGGGGTGGTTTACATGAGGCCAAGCCCTACAATACAGTGCAGCAATGCTAATAACAACATACAATGAAAATGAAAATAAAAGATAAAATACAAAAAATATAAAAAGCACACCAAACAACATAAAATCGTAATTAAAAACAGAAGCCTTGTTAGTACTTGGATGGGGGACCATCAAGAAATAGCAAGTGCTGTATGATAGTATTACTCAGTGTGGTGGTCCCTGGACTGATGCTGGTCTTTGACCTCTTGGTTCCAGATTCCAGAAAGGAAAGAAGCAATAGTAGTCAATGGGTACAAATTTAGTGCCAATCCTTGGCACACTGGAAAGCGATAACTTCTGCCCCCCCCCCCCCCCGCGCTCCATCAGACAGACCAAGAACCACTGGAATAGGCTGAATTCAGAGGAAAGGCAATGGCAAACCATTTCTGATTATTTCTTGCCTAAGAAAAACTATGAAATAATGGATCACTAAAAACTAACAGATGTCTGGAAGGCACACAGATGAGCTATTCTGCCTTTGGACTTTTACTGGGGTAGCGTCTATGGCTACATCTCCCACTCTTTTTAAAATACTAATGATGGCTTCAAGGCAAGATCTACCACTGGACAGAGTGAGACACCTTGGTTAGCAGATACTGAGTGTCATAAAAATATTAGCTATTTAAAATATCTCTATTTGAAATGGTTAGCTATTTGTGTGAATTCTTAGATAGTCAATTTGTTGTTATTGTCCTTCTTCTTTCTACTTTTATTGACAAGGATGGGAGAGATGTGCTTATGGGATTTTCTAAGTTGTGTTCTTGACTTTAAGTCCTTTGTACCATGATTTGGGTGGATGGGAAGCATTGTTTGCCCAAAATTGTAGAACATGAGGCCTTTTCCACAACACCCAAGAAATCAGAGGGAATTTTAAACCTGGTTGTGGGGGTGTGAATGTTGTACAACAAACAGAGGAATAAGTATAAATAAAGAAACTGATGCAAACAATACTCTGAAGAACTATTTTAAATCAATGAAAATATGACATATTCATTCAAGGAAGAACCATTTGAAGATGAAACTACAATGTTAAAAAATTAAGTAGAAGCTGCACTCGGGGTACCTGGGAGAAATAAATCACCAGGAACATATGGCACACCAATGGAGCTGCTTCAAGCTACAAAGATAAAATCCATTCAAATTAAAATGTGTTAACAAATGTGGAAAATGAAAGAATGATTCAGAAAGTGGAACAGTCTCTCTATTCCAATTCCCCAAGAAAGGGTACACAAGGGATTACAGCAACCACACGACCATTATAGTAATTTCATATGAAAGAAAGAAAAGTAGTGTTCCAGTACTTTTATCATATATGGAGTGAGAAATACTAGATGTCCAAGGAAGAAAAGGAAGAGTCACTAGGGATCATAAAACAAACTGTCATAAGTTTTTTTTCTGACAACATTTTGTCAGAGGGGTTTTGCTTACTTGTCCCAGCCTTTCTTTTAGACTGAGACTCTGTGACATTCAGTGAGTTTCCTTAGCAGAGCAAGGATTTGAACCTGGTCTCCAGAGTCACAGTGCAGTGCTCAAACCACTAACTACACCACAGAGATATCCTTAATTACGATTACATGTAGTTAATGAATCTGATGTGTGCATATGGGGAAGGTATTCTTGCAATAGATAAATGTGAAAAATATTCAGAAGTATTTGTTAAATACTGTCCAGTGGCAATCGGATCACACATACACAAATACACAGAGGCAAGCTACGCAGAAGTAATATCACCACTTCTATACAATGCACTTTGCACTACTTTCAGAGACGCTACATTCTGTTCTAAAGGCAGACTGTGACACTCTGATTGAATGGTGCATCATAATGAATTGTGGAACTGTTTATCAACCTTGCAGCCCACTGAAAAAAAATCATATCTTAATCGATTTTTTGCCTTTGGGAAGAGAGAGGGAGGGAAGGAGGTCAGACAGCTGTGCGATGGAAGATGGAGTTGCTGTGGACACAGCTAAATAATTTGCTTAGGATTTGATTCAGAAAGCATCTTCTTGCCAATTATGATGTTACTGACCAGCAAATGCTTTATGTTGGATAAAATACTTTTGGGGTGGGAGTAGGGGAGTGACATTGATTGATTTGCCACAGTGCTCAGGACCCTGGACAGCTCCAAAATGCTCTGCTGTACTTGGATGAGGCTTTGGAGTGGAGAGCTGCGAATGAAGGGATTTTTGGGGGAATGAAGAAAACATAACAAACAAGCAAAATGGAGAAAGACCAGTGTTGCAGCTTAACTTTGGGGCTGCTTACAGTGAGATGGTAGTGTAATAAAACAATGCTGTATACTATCTCTGCTTACTTCAATTATTTCCAGGGTCAGTACGCATCGTCCTTGTCTTAATTAACAGCCTATTGGTTACCTATGCTCTTTGCTCAGAACCAGCCTGCCAGATGCTCAATGCCCTGGTGCTTGTGGAATCAAGCAAGGCAGAGACCAAGCATAGCAATGGAAGATCAATCAGGTAGGCAGCTGTGGGTAATGGTAAGGAACAGTGGTGGGGGGATAAGACAGATAACAAAGTGAACAGGAAAAGCAGACAGACCCTGGAGAGATACAAAGAAGCCATTAAATGCCATATGTCAAGGTTGACTTGATGGCAGTTAACAACACAGAACTGGAGATCCCATCTAACTTGAGAGTTCTTGATTGCTGTGAGAGAGATTGGGACTGAAAGCGGACTTCATTCTTATTTTTTTAAAACGTTTTATTTCATCAAAAAGCCCACATTAAAAATACATACATTGCATTTGAAAATTCCTACTACACATAAAATACAAACAAATACAACAAGGATAATAAAGAAAGCCGCTCTATCTGCCACTACTATCAGTTAAATAATATAAAAAAGAACGCACTAATACCACACCAATGTGGAGTATGTTTCCAAAAGGTACCAAAGACAACTTTTTTTGAGAAATAAGTGGCAGCACAGTGTTACCTAGGAGTAGAATATTATGTACAGATCAAAACGATCAAAATGTACCAAAAGACTTTGGTACAGAGGTTGGAAAACAGCATTTTATAGCAAAAAAATGCTTATTCGGCACATGTTTTTTTATTGCTGTAAAATGTGTTCAGATGGATTAGATACATTTTGGAAACAAACTCCACAAATACGTAAACTAATTTACTACCAAAATTTCATAAATTGTTCCCACTCTTTAGTCTGAAGATCTAAATTTATCAAACTTCTTTTAATATCAAGCTAAACTACTTATCTTCTAACTCAAACAAAAATTCTGTCCATGTATATCAACCATTAAATCCCTCAAGCTTACTCTTTCCTTCTTTCTTCTTTATGTAAGTCAAAAATAGCTCTGCTGTCCTTCAGAACCTTATCCTATGACTTATTTCTGATCATCGATTGTTAAGTAAGTTGAAGGTCAAATGGCATTTCCCCATACTTTCCCCAGGCTGATTTTCTCTTTTTTAGGTGACCAATCACAAAACAAAGCATGCTAACTACAAGATTCATAGGTGAAGAAAATCATGTGCTATGACCAAAAGATGTCTTTTTGCCACTTTAGAAGAACTTCCACAAAACATGTGACATGAGATCGTTTAATTTTTAACAAATAGCTTACGACAGGTAGTAAATATTAGACCATCTTTCCTTGAATGAATAGGAAATTCAGAGAAGGTACTTCTTCTGGACACAGGCACATCATCTTCTTTGTTGATGATCCAACCCACTGCTTCTTAAACAGAAATGGAAAATAAGTCTGTTTAGCAGGTCTTGCAAATGCTGACTTATTATCGGTAAATATTTGATTTTTATATGTATTTTGTATATCTACATATCTGGGATTGTGTAAAATTTTCTTGGGCAGAAAGGGCTCATGAATAATTTGATCAGGTGGAAAAGGGTCATGAGTAGAAAGAAAATTAAGAAGAGCTGGTCACAAATGGGACCCCCTTAGCTCAATGTTGGGGTCACAAAATGCTCAACTTTCTATCTCTTTTACATGCTTGTATACCTGGGGCTGTGTAAAAAATTATTTGGTGAAAAGGGGTCATGTCTGGAAAGGGTTTAAGGAGACCTGTTCCAGACTACAGGTATTGGTGTATGTATGTTTATGAAATAAATGAAGGAATAAATATTTAAAATGACAAGATAAGAAACTACAGCACAAGGAAGCTTATAGCATGCTTTATTTTGTGATTTAAAGGTAAACAAAAACCTGTTTTGTAAGTCTGCTTGCTGATGCATGTATCTCTGTGGAAAACTCTTAGGGAGAAGGAAAATAGATTACTTTTTGAAAACAATGTCTAGTTTGACCCTATGTCTGAGAGAGAAAGGAAAAGGGAGAGTGAAAGAGAACAGAGTAAAAGTGAATTAAGGTTGAGCTCTGTTATCACTCCCTGCTCTGAAATCTATGGGGGAGCAACAACCTGTGGAGCATTAAGCTGTGAGCCTCCAGCTATGCTCGCCTTGCATATTTGTTATGAATACAATTATTATAAAATGTTAGTAGGGCTCTAAAGTCTCATATCATAGGAAACCAACCCTTTTTAAAAACATTTTATTTGGTTAGATGTAAGTAATTTGTAACATTGTCCCAATTTCATACATACAATGAAATTATTATTATTATATGACATATTCTATTGATTAAATTCCTTTACAATTCTATACATCTCTTACTTATACCTATCCATTTTCCCCCTCCCTCTTCCTCCCTCCGGGAACAGTTATGACTCTACTCAATGGTTTGTATTATTTTTTAGATCATGAAGACTTTTTGGTTCAGTTCCTTATATTTTTCTTTCCCTTTCATGCTGGCTATAAGCTCTTTCTACTTCAACAACTAGCTTTCCTTTGGATGACAATTCATATATTTTGTTCTCCTTTCAGTTATGTAGTCTTGGAGCAAATACTCTGATAAATATTTGAGCCATTTTAAAAATTCCCATTCCCTTTCATCTTTCCATCCTGAGGCAATTGTTGCTTGGATAGCTGCTATCATATATTTTGTAATTTTGATCTGGTCTTTTTTCCTCCCATTCCCTACAATTTGTTGAGTAAAGATTTGTTTTTTGTTTACATTGATTCTTCTCCCTAGTAATTCTTCCATCTCATCCTTAAACTTTTTATAGACATTTTGTAACTTTTCACAATCCCACTACATATGGATAAACCCTCCAACAAAATTTTGAGGGTTTTTTTTTTGGTAATGTGGGCCAGTTGGTGTGGGATTCGATACCATTTTGTCAACATTTTACACTGTGTTTCCTTAATCCTTAAATGTTTAATTTCCTGAATTGCTCTTATTCAATTCTTTATCAAATTCTCCTTGCAGTTTGATTCAGCTTTCAATACCTCGAACAAAGGATATTTCATATTGTATTTTTCCAATTATTTATATATCATTTATAACACCCCGATTCCTTCCCTCTTCTCTAATTTCCATTTTAAAATTTGGTCTGTCTGCTTTCTGGGCTTTCCTTTCTTTTCCATTCTATAATCCTCTGCCTCATTCCATGCCATAATAGCCAGTTCCTTTGTCTGCACTTATTCTTTAATTCATCCCATTTCTAATTGTTCCATCAGAGTTTTATAATTCACCAATTCTTGTTTCACATTTTTATACATTTCCTGTATATCTGATCTTTTTTATCTATTAGTCCTATTAGGAGCAGATCTATTTTATTTATCAGAAATATATTTTGCCACTTTTTCCAACAGTGCGTTGTTGAAAGCAATGGTTCACCTTTTATTTTCATTATTTCCTTATTATCTAACTTTTGGGTTGCTTTGAGCTTTCCAGGCTGTATGGCCTTATTCCAGAAGCATTCTCTCTTGATATTTCACCCACATCTATGGCAGGCATCCTCAGAGGTTGAGAGGTCTGTTGGAAAGTAGGCAAGTGAGGTTTATATATCTGTGGAATGTATTCAGGGTGGGAGAAAGAACTCTTGTCTGTCTGAGGCCAGTGTGAATGTTGCAATTGGCCACCTTGATTAGCACTGAATGGCTGCTTCCTGTCTGGGGGAAGCTTTTGTTGGAAGGTGTTAGTTGGTCCGATTGTTTCATGTCAGGAATTCCCCTGTTGCTCGCCACCCTCCTTTGGAACGCCCTCCCTAAAAAAAATAAAGCTGGCCCCCTCCCTTCTCTCCTTCAAAAATCAGCGGAAATCTACCTTTGCTCACAAGCATATGGAGTGGAGGAGGATTAGATGAAGAGAAACTACTACTCCTTTTAAATTTCAGTGTTCTTGGAACACATTTTTCATTTTGCAGCCATGTAAGGTATGGCATCATACAGAAAAAAATAAAACATTGGTTGTTATTTTCTTATACTGAAATCCAGAGAGGAATATGATTATAGTATTTGCATGCACAAACTACTTTTTCCATTATTAGAGTCAAAGGGAAAAGTTTTGTGCAACTTTGATTTTGAGAAGTTGAATTTTGTTAGGCTCATCCATGCTTACTTGAAAATAGCACTGAAAGCTAGTCCTGAAGCAGTATGTTTCATATTGCCAGAGCCCTGGACACAGTGCTGTAGATAAGCAACTTGTTAAAGACCACAGTTGCCCACCCAGTTCAAGAAACTCCTGGCCCATTCTTCTATCTTTTTCCTCACTTCTCTTTACATCATAACCGGACTACACCTATCAGCAAGGTGGGGGGGGGGGGATTAGGCTTAAATATCCTAAAGACACCATATCCCATCTGGTTGGAAACTAGGTAGGGTTGCCCCTGATTACTACTTGGATGGGAGACCACCAATACTGCAGGCTACATTTTAGGGGAATGAACTGGCAAAATTACCTGAGTATTTTTTGCCTAAGAAAACCCTATGAAAATAATGGTGTCACCTTAAGTCAACAGGTAACTTGAAGGCACATACTCATAAACAAAATTATTTGGGGAGATGGGCTACTGTAGCTTCCTGCAACATCTTTCTGAGGCTACACCAGGCGGGTGCATGGATAGGAAAGATACAAAAGCTCATCATCATATTTCAGGCATCAGGCACTTCAGGTTATTTAAGGGGAACAGCGTAGCTGTGGGGTGGCAACACAGCGCCATTGTATTGTGTGCCTGAACAGACATTTTTATTTCTTAATTTCACGATTACCTGACACACTTCTCTGCCTTTGTGAGTTCTCTATTCACTCTTAATTTCCTCCCTTCCCCGCCTCTCTCCTCCCGTTAATAGAAATTGCTTTGTTGTTCAACTTAATTTCACTCTTGAATGGGTCGAAATAGACTTATTTTCTATGCAGGCCTAATGCAAAAGCATGATGCAATAATAATTTTTAATACAGTCAAAAACCATTCCTCAGGAGACATGAAATCAAGTTATTTCATTCTTTATAAACCCAGAAAGAAATGCTCAAGATCTTTGAAGGACAGATGATTGCAAATGAGCCCAAAAGGCTTCTGCTTGCACGTTTGTGACTTTCTAGCAATGGTTGTGGTGGTGATGATGATAGAACCCACTTTCTACCAAAAGTGATTGATTAAGACAGAAACTGATATTTTAAAAAATTGCCTAAAAACTAAAACATAACAAACAAACAAACAAACAGCCGAAGAATAAAACAACTAAAGATATAAAGCACACAGCAGCAGATAAAACTCATTCTTAATAAAACTCTGGGGTAAAAATTATTCAAAGGTCTGAATAATGAATGAAATGCCTGAGTGAATTACAGGTACCTTGAAAGTAGACCAAAACAAGCTGGCTTATGGCCAGAACCTGATGCCCAGCCCTTGACAAGATGGTGAGTTGCATCAAAGCTTTTTTTCATCCGTGAAGTGGCAGAAAACACTGATTCTGCCCCATGGACCAAACTGAACTACTGCAGTTTCTTAATGAAGAACCTTCCAGAGTGATGGCTCCCAAGCTGGCCATTAACATTTCCTAGGCATGAAGGATGGAGTATAAAGTAGCTCTTTCATGGGAACTCAGTTTGAGCTCTCCAAACTCTGTTGTGCTGCTGTATTTTCTTTAGTCCTAATTATTGGTTTGCCTTTGAATCTGGATTACTCATCAGCACAGGCTTAGGTAAAGGTAAAGGTTTTCCCTGATATTAAGTCCAGTTGTGTCTGAATCTGGGGTTGGTGCTCATCTCCATTTCTAAGCCGAAGAGCCAGCATTGTCCATAGACACCTCCAAGGTCATGTGGCCGGCGTGACTGCATGGAGCAGTACCTATTGATCTACTCATATTAGCATGTTTTCAAACTGCTAGATTGGCAGAAGCTGGGGCTGAGAGCAGGAGCTCACGCCGCTCCCTGGATTTGAACCTGCAACCTTTCAGTCAACAAGTTCAGCAGCTCAGTGGTTTAACCTACTGTAGCACTGGGGGCTTCTACCTATACTGGGGGGACAGGTTTATTCTTGGTTTTCTCCAGGCTTGCCTACATGGGTTCAATAGCTCACACTCTATACAAAGTTACTCCTGGCTATCTTCATTATTCCAGCAACTTCCATTCCTTGTTGTGGGATAAACTGAGTTAAACTGTTTTAGCCCTGTGTCAAAGAAAGTTGAGAAATACTTCAGAGTTTGGCCAACTCTGAAGCAACCCTGCAGTTTGGGAACAGTGTGGACAGCAGGACTGGGTCCAATGCAAACTGGTTTGCAGTCCAAACAGGTGCACTCATTATACTGGCTTTCTCCTTCTTCTTGATGCCAGCACAAGAAACCTGTGGTGGCCAGGAGCCCCACAGAGCTCTGCTACCACCTAGCAGTGGCAGCCCAGTTATAAAGGGACTGTAATGTGATGTCCCAAGCTGGGACAAAGCAGTCTCAGCCTGGTTGAACCATGTAGACTTTGCCCCACTGTGGATTGGGGATGGTGTGTGTGTCTGCAGCCGAGGTCAGTCCAGAGCATTTCCACTCCAGACTGGCTATGCAGTAAGCAGCCAGTGTAGACGAGCCCTCCAAGCACTGTCCACAATGAGTACAACTTTCTCAATTTCCACTCCTTTGGGTTGCCTGGCCAATATTACTTCTTGTAAGCCTCGCAAATCCCAACTGAAAAATGTGAGTTTGTTCTAGAACAACCTGCACAAGTAGACCTCCCAAGCCAAATGCAGCACTCAAGTCATGCACTATAATTCTTGCATGGTTTTTCAGGGACAGATTGGCAACACAAAAGAAAGGGGATTTTGAGCTTTTGTTGGGCTACCAAAGATTGCTGGGAGGCCCAGAGATTGTATTTTAGGTATTGAAAATATTTTCTGGAATTTCTTAATGCATCAAACTGTTGTTGGTATTGTGAATTCAAAAGCATATCCACTAAGGCATGGGGAAAAGAGATAAACAGTTTAGTGAGCTATCTCATCTTGCTTCCAGCGGTAATATCTTCGTCCCACAGTTTCTACTATCTTCTTTTTAGGGAATGGAGAAGGAACAGAAGCAATTTCTTTAGGAGAAACAGTTGTTTGTTTTGTCTTTTTGTTGCATATTTAAACTGAAGCTCATTGTTTCAATAATGTAGTGTGAGCTCTGCCTAGAAAGAAGTATATACATACGTTAAACATCATAAATAATAATAAACTGCTGATGTGTGAATCCTCAGACAGATTAAACACTGTGTACAAACAGTTGATAGACTGTATTTGTATACTATATGGTTGATAAAATATGAGCTGCCGAATACTAATTTTTCTTATTTGTCAATATCTGTCCTATGAGCAGCAACTCTTCCAAATACATCAGCTATCAAAATGTTGCTAAACTCTCATCTGCAGTGGCCTCTATTGACCATCACATTCTGCCAGGGGGTAAATTTTAAGCAGTGTCAGGATGTTTCATTGAATATATATATATATATATATATATATATATATATATATGCCATTTAAGTTATCAAGTTATATGGTTTGGTGTGGAAATAAAATCAGGAGGAAAAATGTTTCCTATCCTCTGATTAAGTTCCTGTAGAATATAATTCTATTTATACTGCCTTGCTTGCAATATTGTGCCACCTTATTTTTTTGGGCAGCAATGTAAAGATGGGTCAAAATTAAGAGAATTGAGCAAAGTGATCAAAAAGCTATGTAGGGGGTCTGGGGTAGTGGGCATCTTGTTATATATCCAAAGAATTTATATTTGTTGGTACATCCATCTGGCACATATCCATTGGTACATGTATCTGGTGTATATACTGGAAATGGCCATCCTTTTGTCTTTACAAATAGAAAGCTAACATTGGTTCTTTTCAGCTTTGTATGTGGGGCTGTGGGTGGGAAGCATGAAACTAAAGTAAGGATCCATTCACTCTCCTATTCTGAGACAGAGGTTAAACTCTAGACTCTCTGGCAACCACAATCCATCTAATTTGCGAACTTGTTCTATTTCTTCCCTAGCCCCTCTTTGTTTGTACTTCCTAGTTTGATGAAGAATATTATGGGAAGTTCAAAGGCTTACACTCTTTTGTAGCATTTTTGTTTTATGTTTAACAAAGGCTTTATCTAATAAAGGCATGATGACAAGCTGTGGACTTTAAGTTTGTATGGTACTATAATTAAGAGTCATTTCACACTACACAGTCCTAGCAGTATGAATCCACTTTAATTAGTACATGGTTGCATTCTATAGAATCATCGTGTGATTTGTGGTTTGATCAGAATCATCAGAGGAGTTTATTAGGAGAGGATTCAGAGAGATGCTCCCTAAAATGCCTGTCCCGGGATTTCATAGAATGGAACTATGACACATAAATGGAATCACAGTGCTATGATTTTATAATGTGAAAAGGCCCTATGTTAAAAAGAAGATGTTCTACCTGTATACCTAGTCTTAATCCTACTTTTTTTTCAGGTCAGGAGCGTCTTGAGAAACTGCAAGTTTCTTCTGGTGTGAGATAATTGACTGTCTGAAGGACGTTGCCCAGGGGATGCCAGGCTGTCCTTGTGAGAGGCTTCACTCATGTCCCTGCATGGGGCGATGGAGCCCCAGATTTGAACTGCTGATCAGTCAGACAGCAGTCCTGCTGGCACAAGGGTTTAACCCATTGCTCCATTCGGGGGAAGAGAAAGGATCACCAGTGACAAAAAAAGGGGAAAGTAAAAAAGACACAGACATTCTGAGGCTAAAGTTTTGGCATTGTTTGAACAGTTGCATAGGGAGGACAAGTGAATATCAGATTTAAAATGTGAATCAGCATTTTGAACATGAATACCTATTTCAGGTTTTGAAATGTGAGTGCTTTTAGAGTTGTTTGCATCTGTATTGTTTGGGAGGGGAAAAAATCTCATAAGTTCACCTATCAAGCACTACTGTGTTTCCACTGTCAAATATTGTTTAGATGCAAAATGCCATTGTCAGCAAAGAAATGTTGCACTGCACTTTGTGTAAATATAGCAGAAGAATAAACAGGATTACATATCAACTCAAGCAGTTGTCAGAGTGGTAGACATGATAGTTTGTTGCAGTCAAAACAACATAGAGTCTTGCTGGATCTGTTGGGCTAGGAAATTTGCTATGGCATCAGCTTTCATGGAACCAATCAACTTTCACTTGGTGTAGGTACCTAAGAGACCACAGTCATACTAGGTGATACAAAAGTGTATATCATTTCACAATTATATAATGTCTTTTTTATTTGTAAGGAAGCATGCAGCATTATTCCTCAGTCAGCTTTTCAAACTAAATCCAAACTCCCCAGCTTGATACAAAAACAGAGGAACATGTTTGACATCAGTAGATTCTGCCTCTTTTTTTCCTTCCAAGAAGCTTGGGGTGCTGGATTAATAATGGCAGTGGGGAAGATTTAATCTGCCACACATGATGCACAATGGTCTTAATTCAGATTCGTCTCCTGCAGTTGTTTATAATTAGCTTTTCATGTCAGCTATCCAGGTAGACATGTTACTAATGTATCTACTCTTAGTCATAATGACATGTCAGTGTTTGCATGTTGCCATTCGCTTGTTATTATATGTCTTCAAGTCATTTTCAACATCTGTTAACCCTTAGGTGGACCTCTCATGTAGTTTTTCAGTCAACCCCCCCCTCCCCTCTTTAAACAGCTCCCCTGGCTGCCAATAAGTTTCCGGTCCCAATTAAAGATGCAGGTGATCACTTACAAAGCCCCAAATAGTTCAGGAGCTGCCTATTTTTGAGAGCATATCTTCCTTTATGAACCAGTATGGACCCTAAGGTTATCTGGGGAGGCTCTGGTTTCGCCTGTGCCACCGTCTCACCATTAAGAAGGCCCTTAAGGGAACGAGGGAGAGGGCCTTCTCAATGGTGGCCCCTTGGCTCTGGAACTCCCTACCTAAGGAGATCAGATTGGCACCAACCCTATCCATTTTCCATAAGGACCTTAAAACCGGAATGTTCAGTTGTACATTTGATTAGGCAGCTCACCAGAAATTGGATCGATCTTGCCATAGCTCCTTACACTTTAGTTGGCCCTCCCACCTGTAATCCTGTTACTGTAAATGCCTAAGGGTGTTATCCTCTTTGCTGTGACCTTTAACTGAATTTGAAACAAATCTTGCATGTTCCCTGGCTCTATCCAGGAATGATTTCACATTCTCTGATCCCACTGCACTCAGCACTTAATCTTTCAGCCATGATATTGTTTTTAATTTGTGTATTGTGTTTGATGTTATTTGATGTTGTTTTTTTTAATTGTGTGGGCTTTAATCTGTATTTCGTGCTTCACCCTTGTAAGCAGTTCCAAGTCCCTTCAGGGAGATGTTGGTGAGATATAAGAATAAAGTTATTATTATTGTTATTACTATTATTATTATTTTCTTGGCAAGATTTGTTCAGAATGGGATTGCATTTTCCTTCTTCTGAGACTGGGAGCGGGTGGATTTCCATGTCTGAGTAAAAGTTCAAACTGTGGTCTCAAGAGATGTGATCCAACACTCAAACCATTACATCACACTATTTTTTTCCAAGCAGGGAGCTAAATGCAAATAATCAACAATTCATCAAGACAGGAATATCTGGAGAATATTGTGGGTCAGATTTTACAAAGGTTATTGTTTTCCTTTGGGAATTTTTTGGGCTCTCATCTACTGCAGCTCTAATCTAAGCTCAACATCAAATACCCCAGCCATGTTGTGAATAGTATTTTGTGTTTTGCTGGGAGCCATCCAGCAAAGAAAAGCCAATTTTTCCTAAACTAAACTCTGCTCTATTAGATATTTCAGCTAAAGGAGTTCTTGTATCATGGAAGTGGGGGTACATGGATACCCCATTTATGGACAACGAACAGAGTAACCAATTGCCTTGTATGGAAGAAAGGGTGGAAATTAATCAGAGTGTTAGCCAAAGAGTAAATGTTTTTGATAGATTGGCGTGAGAGGGAGAAGAGAAGAAGACATGAAGGATTTATGCTATGGCCTTATCTTTCCACATCACCCAGATGCAAAACAAATCTCAAGCCAAAGCAAGGGGTGATACATTGGTTGTGTTAGGCACATAAAAACTGAGGAAGCAGAACTGAATAATCATGACATGAAATAAAGATATACGGCATCCTCTGAATGATGATGCATGGCTTTATTCTCATGGCTTTCACTTTGAATCTATGCTTGGATATATCAAAGCACTGAAAGGAAAATGGCTGTGCAAGGAACATAGAGATTCAGTTTGGCAGCAAATGGCTTGATCGCTAGAGCTAAACTCAATACAGGGCTTTGGGAGGGAGGAGGCCCAGATTGTACTGGAGAACTTGAATGTGTAAGGTCAGGGGAGTGCTGCAAATACTGTAGAAGTTTCAGTGCTGCTTTACAGCTGTATACCCTGGGTGCAAAAAGTCACTTTCCAAGCATCTCTCAGCTTGTTGCCACTTCACCTCCACCTGAGTTCAGGGCTGTGGGTAGTGTGTGTGTGCTCTCAAGTTGCCTGTTGATTTATGGTGATTTCATTCATTTAATAGGGTTTTCTTAGGCAAGGAACATTCCGTTGGTTTTGCCATTCCCTTCTTCTGAAAATTAGGATATAGTATTTAACAAATCTGGTGGTCTTTTATCCAAGTACTAAACCTACTTAGCTGGCATGACCATTAATCAAAGTGAGGTGAATATATCCAATAGCAAATGCCTGGAGGTGTGTGTGTGCTGTGGAAACCTTCGAACTGGTCCTTCTGTACTCAGCCTGTCTCATAGGTTGCCACCTCTGTTTGGGGGAAAATGTTCAGCAGCAAATCCAGCCAGCTTCTATGAGTGGACTAGAAAGGTGTCACCATCTTGTTCCTGGCCTTACGTCATGAAATATCTTCAATCATCCTGTGGCAGCACCTACCCGCATCTTAGAACAGCAGAAGAAACTGAAGGAGTTAATGAGCTTAATAACGCAAAAATGCTGAAATGCTAACTTAGAGTAAAGGTACCCTTCTCGGCAAAAAGGTACGGGAGATTGGAGGCCAAAGGGGAGACTATGTGTTTTGAATATACAGGATGTTCAAGATGTCTAAAAACACAGGATTACCTGACATTTCAATGCTTATCTATATACAAAATAATATATGTTTATTTATCCTGGTGCCACATACGTAGAGCTTAACAGTTAGAAGGGCCGAGATGGCCAAATAATGAAAAAAGCATGTTTTTAAGAATCTGATTGGAGAATGGAGATGGGTTGAGGGGTACTCCTTGACACAGTAAGGAGAATGTATAAAAGATAACAAGATTCTAACGGGATGGGAAGCCATTTCTTTGAATGCACACTTTTGGTCTTCGGCTGTCTCTGTGTGGCCACGCTGATTTTTTTTAAAGATTTTTGCTTCACCTAAGAAGGCTAGTTGTTTGCATCTGCTTTGTGGGACCGAGACGTTTTGGGGTTCTCTTTCAAAACAATAAAGATAGGGTCATGATTCCACTGTGATGATCACACTGTTCACTATCACTTGAGACAGTCTTAACTCAAATCCCCATGCTCTTCCTATTTGTTAAAGGAAGCACATCATATTTGCAATATTTTCACAGAGGATTGTTTCCACTAGGATCTCCATTAGGTCTACTTCCACTAAATTTGTACATGTGGTTAATCCATCAGACTAAATAATAAATATAATTTTATAAAATAGAACTTCAGATATTATCTCACTTCTTTGTTTCTTTTTACTGTTCGGGAAGAACTCAGAGAGATGAGGAACAAGCGGCAGGTGGTCAGAAAGGAATGAAAAATAAGGAGAGATGTCTTACAGATGGCTGCAGTAGCTTCCAGAATTGCTGACTGCTTAGAGTCCATTGGAGGCCTTTCACCATTTTAAGTTTTGCATATAGAGTCTTGTGGAAGTCAGGACTTGTTTCTCTTCATATATTTGGCTCATGACACTTTATTCTGGCTTTTAAATGTAGCCCAAGAAGCTCTGTAAGTTGGCACTCTGTGTTGATTCTAACCTAGTTTGGTATGTTAATCCTCAGTTACATAGAATATTTCAATGACAGCACCACTAGATGACTCAATGAACACCAAATAAATACTGGTGAGGACACTCTACTTGAACTTATGATACTCTGTTCTGTAAGTGATGTTGGAGATGGTAGCCATTAAATGAAAATGACTTTATGGAACTGATATCACACGAGAAGCAAAAGAAAGGCATTTAAAACATATTCTTTCAAAAAAGGAAAAGCTGTATGCTATTGATAGAATTTTGAGAGTGACCAAACTCTTGCAGGCCGAAGAATATCTTGAGACTTGCTTGTTGCCTTAAGTAGTGCTAAGTATCTGTACAAATTAGTTCTACAACCTGTTCTTTATGCCAAGTCCCACGTATTTCATAGTGGTCTCAGATCTGTGGGAACTCAGGTCTAATCTTGGTATCTACTTGATTCTGCTCTAGTGGCCAAAAGCTAATTGCAAATTATGTGAGCATGACTTGTTCATATTTCCATTTCTGGTTGTTAGTTTTCTGCCCCTCAACAATCTTCCATTCCAAACAAATTGGAGATTTGTCAGTGACCACAGACAACACCTTTATTGGTTTTCTACTCATTGCCTATAAAGGCGATGGGGACTTCTTCTCTGGATGTCTTCAAAAAGAGTATGGACAGCTACCTGTTGGGGATGTTTTTGCTGGAAATCCTGCACTGAGCAGAGGACTGGACCTGATGGCCCACAAGGCCCCTTCCAGCTCTATGGTTCTGTAATTCTGCTCACAAGTGGATACATTATGAAGTGTGCCTTGTGCTCTCCTATTCAGGACCCTGGCCGGAGCTAAAAAAGAAGCTATGTGCACAGCCAATTTCTTACCCACCCCAGCAAGCTTTTTCAGGGTGCCTGGCCTCTCTTTGCATAAGCTCTACTTCATTCTGCTTTGCTGTGGCAAGCACTGAGGCTTGAAGTCATGGCTGGCACAAGGCAGAGCCAGAATGGCTGCTCCTGTTTTTAGATACCCATTGTAGTACGTTATATGCAGAGAGCAAATTGGCAGTTAACCATCTGTTTCTCAGCAGTGAATAGGCATGTCCAGAAAATCAATTAAAGATTAAAAACAAAACAAAACTTCAGCCTCTGTGCTCCACTGCTTTTCTTACCATGTCCCCTGGCACAAACAGTGAGTCCTATTCAAATGAAGAAAAACACTCTTCTTTCCTCAATAGATTTTTTTTATTTAGTCCAAAGGATTATTAGGAAAATTCTTGTCACGTGTTCAGGACCAAGTTTCTGGGGAGAAAATCCTGAATCTATTTAGCCTGAGCTTTGCCTCTGTTGTTACTGTAGTCTACAAGCCAGAATCAGTAACACTGATTCAAATGTTCCCACATTTGATTATTTATATCCCACATCTCATGTTTTTAGTTTTTTCCTGAAGGCCAGGAGGGAGGGGGCTGATCTAATTTCACTGGGGATGGAGTTCATAGATGAGGGGCCACCACTGAGAAGGCCCTGTCTCTTGTCCCCACCAGTTGCGCTTGCGAGGGGGGTGGGACCAAGAGCAGGACCTCTCCTGATGATCTTAGTCTCTGAGCTAAGAGACTATCAACAGAATATGAAGAAAGTGAATGGTTTCTAATTGGCTAGGGGTTCAGGCAAAGCTATGTGAGGGGACTAAAGCATTCTTATTTAGAGGGACAAGGCCCACTTTTTGCCACCACCATAGCTACACTCTTAATTGGCACTCTTTCATGGGTTTTCCCCAGCAGTTGCTATTCATTGCCTCTGACAGGGTTAGTAATATATAAAAGTAATGAGTAGAAGCTACTAATATCCTTATCTGTCAACTATTAATTCTCCTATTGCAGCTGGTCAGGTTGTTGGCTGTTGTGGCAAAGAATCCTATAGTTCAACTATGCTCTATGTGAAGAAGTATATCCCATTTTTCTTCTGATTTTCCTATTATTCAGCTTCACTGTTCCTGGAGTAACAAACACTTCAGCTGCCAACAGACCATCATCAGATGTTTAAACTGTTGCTCCCACGTCAATGGATTATTCATCCACAGCACAGCATTTTCTGGAAGTTCAGCAGTTTCTGCGCTTTGGCACTGCTGCTGTTCTTTCATTTGCTTCATGATTTGGGCACATGGTGAATTGAAATGCCATTAATTATCTTGTGTTTCAGTGGAAGTCAATTGTAAAAATAAAGTGGTTAGTTGATTTTGACTGCTGTTGTTTACACAAAGAGAAAACTTGTAGGGTAGGATTTATAATGGAGCTTAATTTGTACTATCCATTATTTGTTGTCTGTTACTGCTTCTGTTTCAACTCAAAAGAAGGCTGTAACTTCATTTATTTAAGGCAAGAAATTAAGTGCTCTGATTGAATTTACTTTGTTCAACTTTCATGGCTTGTTTTTTTGTTTGTTTGTTTTAGTGTGTTTGTGCATAGGATTATTGCATTGGGTATTTATGAGCCAAATTTGTAATAGTGTGAACCGAGTTCTGGGTTAGCCATGCAAGATGAGGGGCCACTCAAGGAGATACTAAATACCTCCTTGCTCAACAAACTAAAATGCATACACATTCTTGTAACCACAAGTAACATGAGTGTATGGTACCAAGCAGATTTTAGACATTATATTAGACTTTCCATATCTGGTGCCCACCAGATGTATTCCAGGATAAACACAATGGACAATTATAGTAATTTGGAAGCACTTTAACTGCCATGGCTCCATCATAGCAAAATCTGGGATTTGTATTTTTATGGGGTGATATACTTTGAATTCTTTAGTGTACTTCCCTGAACTACAACTCTGGAGAGAGATAGGAAAAGAACTAGCGGAATGGGACAAACAAGGGCTCTCCCTACTAGGGAGGATATCATCCATTAAGATGACAACATTAACAAAAATGTTGTTTTTGCTTCAAAACATGCCAATGATCAGCAATGATTCCCCACCCCCCAAATTTGGCAAAAAGATATATCGAAATTTATTTGGGCTGGGGGAAAAAAGAGTAAAAATGAAGATACTTAATGATGAAAAAACAAGAGGTGGCTTATCTCTTCCAAATCTACAACTCTACTTTCATGTGTGCTGTTTGGATTGGATTAAAGAATAGGTGACCCTAGAAGATAATGAGCTACTAGATTTAGAAGGCATAAATCTCCCATTTGGATGGCATGCTTATTTGGACATATAAAAGTCCAAACCAACAGGCATATTTAATGACCAAAAGGTCCCAGGTTTGAATCTGGGGAGTGGCATAAGCTTCTGCTGTCAGCTCCAGCTTCTGCCAACTTAGCAGTTCGAAAACATGCAAATGTGAGTAGATTGGGTTGAAGAAGGGAAAGCTAATGATCAGATAAAGGAGAAAATGGACAGAGTCCTGGATTGGCTGCACTTAAAAATGCTTTGTTGTAATGTTGGAGGGAGGGGGGAGGGAAAAAGGGGGCAAAATGTAATGGTTAATGGATGTATATAAAGTAAGTTTATTTTGATGGATTAGATGGATACCATTACAATAAAAAAAAACCACAAACTTCAAGGTGACACCACAAATGTACCTTTTGAACATGCCAAATAAAGAACTAGAAAGGAAATTTGGAAAAAAACTTTTTATATAGCAATGACAGCTCAAAGGGTATATGCTAGATATTGGAAAACCTCAGAGATACCTCCCTTAGAAGAATGGGGAAAATGCTACTACAAGAACTACAAGAGTTTTCACATAGAGAATTTTAAGTACCATCCTGAATTACAAACCCCAGGATTTTATATGATGGAGCCATGGCAGTTAAAGTGCTAACGAACTACAATAAATGTGCATTGTCTATGTGGAAAATGGCTCTTAACCTCAGGAGAAGCACTGTGACTATATACTAACTAGCAACAGAACAATCAGCATTGCTTAATCAGTTTAGATATGCTCCCACTCTCGCTCCCAAAAGATCCATCAAACTAACTGGAGCAAGCAAAACCCTTGCAAGGCTAGTTACGCTGATAGAAAAATCAAGAAGCCAACAGGTAGGGTCTGTATTGGGTGCTTATTCATCTATTTATGCTGTTGTGAATGGGTCAATAATCAGTAAATACAGTACAATAAGAAATTACAAAACTACAATTATTCACAATTCAAGACTGAATCACTATTGATAAACCAGAATCAGTTATGATCAATCTGACTTATCCCATCCCAACGATCCAATAAAAATCTTAAAGCTTGGTGCCAAAATGAGCTCTGTGTCAGTGCTAAGAGGCCCAGTGGTGGGAAGATATCCCACAACTGGGGCACCACAGACCACCCCAGGCCCTGTCTCGCCTCTCCACATGATAAGTTGTTCTCAACAGTATGTAATAACATGGTCAGTCCATATATGTAGGGAGATCAATCTCAACTTAGACAATTGGTTGGAAGATTGTTATGAATTTTAACAGCACTCTGGCCAGGCAGTAAAAAATTCCTGGAAAAAGGAATTGAGACCCATTTGTGATCAATATGCCCTAAGACAGTTACATCTTCGGGATTTGATTTGAACTCTGAAGCTGCAAAGATGGTTCAAAATACCTATTTAGTCTATAAAATCCTAAGTCTTGCATGGACAATGTATCTGAAAACATTGCTCATTAAGATTTGTATGTGTGTGTGTATATATATATATAGTCGAAGGCTTTCACCTCTGAGGATGCTTGCCATAGATGCAGGCAAAACGTCAGGAGAGAATGCCTCTAGACCATGGCCATATAGCCCGAAAAAACCTACAACAACCTCTCTCTCTCTCTCTCTCTCTCTCTCTCTCTCTCTCTCTCTATATATATATATATATGTAGATAGATAGAGAGAGAGAGAGAGAGAGAGTGAGTTCATTTTGCACATTTTTGCTGTTTATTACCAATCTGTGAATATAGATCAGCATCTGTGGATATAGAAATAAGTAAGTAAAACTTTATTTATATTCCACACCATATACCCATAGGGACTCAGGGCAGCTCACAACATAAAAAGGCGAACATTCAATGCCATAAAAATACATCAATAAATTAAGCAGTATGAATAAACAGTAAAAACATTCAACTAGATAACAAATCACAATAGGAGCAGTAAAACACATTACACAATATAAATAAAAACAGGGTTAAAGGCCATATCCATATTACATTCCTTGTATCAAAGCGCGGATCTTTGACCAGTTGCCTCTCCATAGGTTTGGGTACATAGGAAGGTTTTTATTTGCTTCCTAAAAGAGGACAGTGATGGGGCCATTCTGATCTCCTTTGGGAGGGAGTTCCAGAGGCAGGGGTCAATTGCAGAGAAGGCCCTCTCCCTTGTCCCTCCCTTGTTTGAGACCGGGGTGGGACTGAGAGAAGGGCCTCCCCTGATGAGCACAGTGCCTGGGCGGGTTCATATGAAGAGAGGCAGTTGGCCATGTAGTCTGGACCCTAATCGTCTAGGGCTTTAAGATCCCCGAGGAACCCCACAGGCCAGTGGCCAAGGGGTCGAAAAGAAATCACTCAGTACCATTTTCTGGGTTCAGTCCTCCATGAAAGAATGAACCCACTGTAAAAGAGTGTCTCCTAATCCCATGCCAGCAAGGTGACCCAGAAGGATATCATGGGCAATAGTATCGAACATGGCTGAGAGGTCATCTAGCTCTTTTCATAGATCATCTACCAAGGCGACCAATACCGTTTCAGTTCCATAACTAGGTCTGAAACCAGATTGAAATGTATCCAGATAATTAGTTTCTTCCAAGAAACTCTGGAGCTGAGAGGCCACTACTCTCTCCAAGACCTTGTCCAAAAAGGGGAGATTTGAAACTGGCCATAATTGTTTAATTGGGTGGGTTCCAGTGCTGTTTTTTAAAAATAGAGATTTTACTACTTCCTCTTTAAGGCTAGCTGGTATTTGGTTTTGTACTAAGGAGGCACTTACCAGCACTTTCACCTACCCTGTCAGTCCCCCTCTGGCTTGCTTAATCAGCCAGGACTAGGATCAAAGATTAAGGATGCAAGATCTTCTGCCAAGATCTTGTCCATGTTGTCAGGTAAAACAGATTGAGAGGTATCCTATATAATGGGACAAGCAGGGGCCCAAGTTACATTAATGGAACCTAGAAGGCTGACAATCTGATTTCAAGGATCAAAATGCCTCTACAATGGATAATCAATATTGTGTGATGGTTTCCCAGGCCCTTACTCATAGATGCTCCTTTTTATACTTTACAACCCTCTTCTCATACTCACAGAACAGCAGTGCTTAAATTTTTGAAGCTCTACTCCAGTAATGTCACACAAAACAGCATCATGCTTTAAGAACGTTGATACAGTAGAGTCTCGCTTATCCAACCTTCGCTCATCCTATGTTCTGTATCAGGGGTCCTCAAACTTTTTAAACAGAGGGCCAGGTCACAGCCTCTTAAACTGTTGGAGGGCTGGGTTACAATGTGAAAAAAACATGAATGAATTCCTATGCACACTGCACACATCTTATTTGTAGTGCAAAAAACACTTAAAAACAGTACAATAATTAAAATGAAAAACAGTTTAAACAAATATAAACTTATTAGTATTTCAATGGGAAGTGTGGGTCTGCTTTCGGCTGATGAATTAGGATTGTTGTTGTTGTTGTTGTTGTTGTATGCTTTCAAGTCATTTCAGACTTAGGTTGACCTTGAGCGAGGGCAGGGTAAATTACCTTGGAGGGTTGTATCCGGCCCCTGGGCCTTAGTTTGAAGACCCCAGTTCTGTATTATCCAATGCAGTCTGCTTCCTGGCTGGATCCACAGCTGTTTCAATACATTGCAATGTTTTGGTGCTAAAATAAAAAATACAGTAATTATTACTGTCGATTTATTGTAAAACATGATGTTTTGGTGTTTAATTTGTAAAATCATAATGTAAATTGATGTTTAATAGGATTTTTCTTAAACCCTCCTTATTATTCAACGTTTTCGCTTATCCAACGTTCTGCCAGCTCATTTATGTTGGATAAGTGAGACTCCACAAAGTCATACATTGCCCTTATTGAAGAGTTGAGTTAACTGTTGTAATTCAATCTTGTTGCCTCCCTTTAGAAAGCAAATTATGTTTTCATGATAGTACTGTGAGGACAAAATTGGTTTTGATTTTGAAAACTGGTAACCCGTGTGACTAAAGGAACAGAGAAGAACAGTGTGGTTATGAAAAGGATATAAATCTGATGACACAGCAGAAAGCTGGGAGAAAATGATTATGATGAGAAGTGAACACTGAGCTCTGTCTGTGTGTAATTTCATTTATTTGTTTAATATGGGGATTAGCCAGTGATATGTTGCATATAGTGCCAACACCATTGGGTTTCATTTGTGAAGAGATACCACATACTTTCAGAAATGCAATATAACTTTATGGATTATATTTTCTAAGGTTTCAGTTGTTTACACAATCAGCAGAATAAAATGATAAAGCTTATCCTGGCTTATACATCTAAGGTGCAGAGGTGTGAGGGAATTAGGCTGTTTGAAGGTTTCTCCGTAGCTCAGTGCCATCCATGTCCAAAGGAATACAGCACAGCATGGAAAACTGGGGCACTTTCTAGAGAAATTTTGCAGCTGTAGGGGAAGAAAGGAGGCAAAAGTTCTGTGCTGTGAAGAGGAAAATATATATTATTGATACGGCATGACCCATTAAAAAGTAGAGGACGTATTCTGGTAACTTGAAATGAATTCTGATGATCTCTTGACACCATTTCTCCCAGCAAACCGTATATGATTTGTAACAGATACATTCAAGACAAATAAGTTTTACAAATATCTTTAAGCATGGACTTTTAAAATGTAGAGATTCATTTGTGGTAACAGTCCTTTTAAAGGTACAGTTTGAATTGCAAGTTCAGTACTTATTTACTTAGGTGATCCCTCGTTGCCCGAGGATGACGGCCTTCCAAGTGTAGTGTCTTGGTGGTGGATGTGTAGGTGACTGTGGAGTCCTGTTCTTGACCCGCATGTTCTTCCACAGTGAGGACATCGGTTTCCAGGTGGAAGGCAATCCCAGTCAGGGTTGGCTTATCCAAAATGCATGGAACCAGAAGTATTTGGGATTTTGACCCCCCCCTTCCCCCGTTTTGGAATGCTGTATTTGCATATATGTACATACATGAATATTTTCGTCTAAACATAAAATTCATTCATGTTTCATATACACCTGATACACTTAGCCCAAAGATAACTTTATACAATATTTATAATGAATTTGCACATGAAACAAAGGATGTGTATATTGAATCATCTGAAAGCAAAGGTGTCACTATCTCAGCCACGATTTGGGAAAATTTCATATTTTGGAATTCTGGAAAACAGAAGCTCAACCTGTAGTTACTAAAAAGTTTATTGCCATATATGGAGCATAGCAATGGAGTATGTAGGGAATGCCTGTGCAAGGAGAAAGACAAATAGCACATGTGGTTAGCAATGAGGAGACAAACCAGATGTTAAATGGGTGACCTTGTGATCATCCCATTTTAACTTCCTACAAACTGATTTCTTCACAGATCTAAGTCGCATCAATCACCAAATCCATATTTAGGCCATCACAGAACAAGGTACTTTGGAATGCAAGCTACAATGGTGAGAGAAAAATGAAGGAGAACAAACAGGTATTTCTCCAGCACAAATTCTAATAATATGCTAAGTATATCATTCAGTTTGGTCATGAGTTTCTAGAGGAACAAGGCTCATTTTATTCTTTGTATTGATCTTTTTGTTGTTGTTGTTTATTTGTTCAGTCGCTTCCGACTCTTCATGACCTCATGGACCAGTCCAAGCCAGAGCTCCCTGTTGGCCGTCACCACCCCCAGATCCTTCAGAGTTAAGCCAGTCACTTCATCCATCTTGCCCTTGGTTGGACCCTCTTCCTTTTTTCTTCCATTTTCCCCAGCATCAGAAGTAAGTGGCTTCTGATTTCCTGGATGCAGTCTGTGTCTGCAGTAATCTGCCTAGAAAGTTTGTCACTGCCTCCACGTTGTCTACCCTCTATTTGCCAGTTATCAATCAGTCTGGTTGGCATAATCTTGGTTTTTTTTTTTTTAATGTTTAGCTGCAACCCAGCTTTTGCACTTTCTTCTTTCACCTTGGTTAGAAGGCTCCTCAGCTCCTCCTTGCTTTCAGCCATCAAAGTGGTATCATCTGCATATCTAAGGTTGTTAATGTTTCATCCAGCAATTTTAACTCCAGCCTTGGATTCATCAAGCCCCACATGTTACTGATGTGTTCTGCATACAAGTTGAATAGGTTGGGTGAGAGTTTACAGCCCTGCTGTACTCCTTTCCAAACAGGTGGACATTGAGTCGACAGCACCTCCTTTCTGTTCTGTCTATTTGTGTATTGTCTATACAAAGCATCATTGAATGTTTGCCGTGTATGTGTACTGAGATCTGCCCTGAGTCCCCTTCGGGGTGAGAAGGGCAGAATATAAATAAAGTGTTGTTGTTGTTGTTGTTGTTGTTGTTGTTGTTGTTGTTATTATTATTATTATTATTATTATTATCTTAAACCAGTTGGTTGTTCTGTGGTCTGTTCTTACTGTTGCTACTTGGTTGTTATACAGGTTCCTCAGGAGACAGACAAGATGACTTGGTATCCCCATACTACCAAGAACTTGCTACAATTTATTATGATCCAGTCAAAGGCTTTCGAATAGTCAGTAAAACAGAAATACAATATACAACTTTTGCATGATCTCATTTTTGAACTGCAGAAATATTTTAGAACTGCACATTTAGCCTAGAGCTGTATATTTTGTGCCAAGAAGGTATGTACAAGCTTAATACAATGTAATATGTAGTAATGATTTTATTTATGCAATGTGATATTATGTATTTATTGGTTGCCCTTTACTGATTATATATAGCACCTTGAAGAAGGCTTTAAGAGCACATGCAGACTGAAGTTGGGCTTTCTACCAATAAATAGCACTCTTTTGAGCATCTGAGACATGTCTCTTGCTTCTTTGTAACGTTGTCTTCCAGCATTGAGTTACAGCCCTGCCCCAGTGGAGAGGACAGCGCTGCTGGTCACCAGTTTGTCCATAACAGTATATTTTACTCTCTGAGGTTTTCATTAATCGTCTTCATTTTCATTGTTTTAGAACATGGATATTGAAATACTGACAGGTGGGTAATGACTGAGTTCAGCTCCTCCAAGAACAAGGACACTCTACTAATTAAATCAGGATGGAATGAGCTCCTAGAAATGATTAACTGTAAGTCAGAGTCTGAGGAAACCATGCATGCTGGACACCTCATTTCAGTCTGTATAGTCTTCTTGGGTCAGTAAGAGGCACTTTTTTTGACCTTGAGTAATGTAGCATTGAGCAACAAGGTAGACACATTTAATCAAAGTGTACTTTCACATATAATTATACCAGCCAGAGAGGGTGAACATTTGGTGATAGTAATAAGGAAGGAATTTAGACAGCCCCAGGGACACATTCTTGGGAGCAATAGGACTGATTACAAATTGCCCTCTGAAATCTTAGATTGGTTTTTCTCACCCTTTGGTCCTCCTCATGTTAGGGATTTCAGCTCCCAGAATTCCTGACCAGTGGTAATGTTGGATGAGAATTCAGTGTGTTGGTGTCTACAATATTTGGAAAACCAATGGTTGAGAACTACTGTTCTAGGTGACATTATAAATCTGGAGGGAGAAGGTTGATTATGGATTCCTACAGCCAGTCAGAATGAACTCAGAATTCTGATGTGCTCTGTGTGTATGCACGTTTAGTGTATGTAGCGGGAAGGTATAGTTATCCACTGGATCTACAGTCCCATCAAGCCCCAGTTTTAGGACTGGGCCCTGATATAATTCCCATCAGTCCTGATGGGAGTTGGGAGTCGAGCAATATCAGGAGAGCTGCATTGCTCATGCCTGATTTAAGATTCTGAACATCCTTACTGTCATTTCTGATTATACACCGACCCTTTTGTGTAGGAATTCAAGGTGGCCAATAATGTACATAAAAGTACAATTGTTTTTAATTTTCTGTGCTTTGAAATGACTTTATTCTTAATAGAGATGATGTTATTAGGCACAGTTGTATTTCTGTCTAGTGTGCCAGATTGGAGGGGGGCAGATTGTAAGGAGCATTTTTATATCAGATATTTGAAGGAAGACTAGCCATCTGTGTTGATGACAAGAATAGTTAGAGCAAAGTTAGGAGAAAGGCTAGAATAACTGTTGGTTGTTGAAATGTGTGGCATACCATCTGCCAGAGGGGCTTTGCTATTTATCAGTCTGGTAACCACACTATCTTCTCCCATCTGCTCCAGAAAATCTTCCAAGTATTTCATGTCAGGTAAAAGGAAGGAACTGGCAAAACCACCTCTGAGCCTTCCCTGCCTAAGAAACCCTAGGAAATTCATGAGCTCACCATTAGCCAATACACACCTTGAAGGCATGTACACAAAAGTATTTGGCCCAACAAGATCTTATATGTGGGTTTATTTGTATACAGGAAAGGATACTGCTTTGTTCCTAGATGTCAAAGGAGATAATGAAGGTGTTATAACACAGGAGTTCTAGAAATTTGTTTCTATTTCAGACCCACAAAAGCTTCTCAAAGGGCCCCCTTGATCACCCATTTTGGAACCAGGATTCCTGATCAGCTGGAGAACCTCCACAAGTGGAGAAGGCTGTCTTCTTTAGAAGCAATGATGGAAGTGATGGAGTAAGGGAGCCTGCCAACCTGCAATTACTGAATGCCAGAATAGGCTTTGAAAAAAACAAACCAGTGATGCTATGGTTGCCCTTTGCGCATCACTGAGCTGGGCCAGAAAGGGGTACCAGCACTGCCATTCCAGTTGGGTCACCAGCACTGAGTGATGTACAGCCAAATCTTTGCTGAAAATGATTTCACATTATACCTCACCTCAGTATCCCAAAGTGGGAGGAGTGACTTCTGTCTGCACTAGTAGAGAATATGGAGCACTTTCACTATGGAAAGTTATAGCACCATGATCCACTTTAACGGTCATTGGAACATCCTAAGGAATCCTGGGGCTTGTAGTTTGCTTAAAGTATTAGAACAGTGGTTCTCAACCTGTGGGTCCCCAGGTATTTTGGCCTACAACTCCCAGAAATCCCAGCCAGTTTACCAGTTATTGGGATTTCTGGGAGTTGAAGGCTAAAACATCTGGGGACCCACAGGTTGAGAGCCACTGTGCTAGGGGAGTCCTCTGGTTGAGAATTCTAAAGGTATCTCCCTAAACCTCAAATCCCAGGACTCCATGACAATTAAGTGGGACCATATTACTACAATTACGTTGTTTGGAAGGGTCCCTAGTGGTCCCTTGTGTTTGCTCCTTTAGCAGCAGATTGGGTCAACAGTCAGAACAAACAGGAAAGCATGTTTTTGATAGAGAAACTACAACCTTAAACTCAAACGTAAGTATTTGACAAAGCTATGGTTTTCTTGAAATTGTATGCAGAATCCTCAGTTAGGTAGCTAGGGACTCCCAGGCCACTTCGCTACCTGAGGCATGATGGCAGATGAATCTTCCTACCATAAGTCATGGTGCACACACTGCACAGTATTCAAAGCCAGCCAAGCAATTTTGAGAAATGAAAGAAAGCTTCCAACATGCACCGGTTTTCCATTCTTGTTAGTAAAAACACAATTACAACAAATTAACAACTAGCAACTTACTGCCCTTTTAAGATGCTCTCACCAGAGGGACAATCACACTTTGTCTTTTGTGGTGCTGAAGGGAATTCTTATGCTAAGACTGGCTCCCAGTTCTGTACTTTCATCGTCTGGGAGGCCAATCAACAATGCTTGCATAAACATCTTGCTATGTCGTCCTTTGCTTAGCTGCCATCAAAGTATGCTTAGTTCTCTTTAGCCCAGGTCTTTTCCTTACCTTTGTTTGGTAGCCATGCTCATTTGCTGTTTGCCGTCCTAGGAAGGAGTCTTTCTCAAATTACTACCTCTAACTCCTGAGCAGCTTATTTTTTCCAGCACATGACTTTCCAGTGGGCCATTTAAGCTAAAGGCTTTGGTGGGCTGCCTTGGAAAAGTGCCCACTGTACCAATTCAACCATGTAAAATTGCACCACACCAGTGCACCGGAGCATTTTACTGATGCAGTGCACCAGCTGGAGTTTGGCCACTGGTTAGGCTTTGATAATCTGATGTCCGAATATATCCAGCCAGTTTTGTATTCAGGCAGTTTTATATAAGAAATCTCAGAGAAGCAGATGTTATAGTGTGATTTTGGCTCAGACTATTGGATGCATGTGAAACATAGCCAATCCCATTATCTTTTGCTGATCTTTATGCCAGAACCTAAATGCTCAAGACCCACTAGTGTCCAAATATGATATGCTCAGCTAAGCTAATGCAACAATCCATTGGATTTTTCTACATACAGTGGACTAACATGAAAAGGGGGCGGAAAAACTCTTCCTTTTCTCATGAGTGATAACTCTGATGTCAGGGTTGTGATTTTCTAAAGTTAAGTTTCTTTCTTTCTAGAAGCTAGGAATCCTTTTTGAAAATCTGTAGAAATGAATTTGTAGTCAAAGATAAGCTAGATTTATTTATTTATCGTGTCACCAGCAACCATTGTATTACAATTCTAACAGAGCAAAACAAACACAGAGATTAAAAAGAAAAAGAAAAAGAAAAGAAAAGAAAAGAAAAAAAAGAAAAAAAAACCACACAGATTTTGTAAATTTGGTATTTGGTTAAATGTTCTTTGACCAGTATCTGGCCACTTGGAGTGCCTCTGGGGTTGCCGCAAGAAGGTCCTCCATCGTGCATGTGGCAGGGCTCAGGGTGCATTGCAGCAGGTGGTCAGTGATTTGTTCTTCTCCACACTCCCATGCCGAGGATTCCACCCTGTAGCCCCATTTCTTAAGATTGGCTCTGCATCTCGTGGTGCCAGAGCGCAATCTGTTCAGTGCCTTCCAAGTCGCCCAGTCTTCTGAGTGCCCAGGGGGGAGTCTCTCATCTGGTATCACCCATGAATTGAGGTGCTGGATTTGGGCCTGCCACTTTTGGACTCTCGCTTGCTGGGGTGTTCCAGCGAGTGTCTCTGTAGATCTAAGAAAACTATGTCTTGATTTAAGTCGTTGACGTGCTGGCTGATACCCAAACAGGGGATGAGCTGGAGATGTCTCTGCCTTGGTCCTTTCACTATTGGCTGCTACTTCCCGGCGGATGTCAGGTGGTGCAATACCGGCTAAGCAGTGTAATTTCTCCAGTGGTGTGGGGCGCAGACACCCCGTGATAATGCGGCATGTCTCATTAAGAGCCACATCCACTGTTTTAGTGTGATGAGATGTGTTCCATATAGATGTGCTATTGGGACAGAGAACAGCAGCAAAGAAAACTTCAAGGAGCTGTCCACATCAGCTACTTATGCCATGTTGTATATAGTCACCTAAAAGAGGGCAGACACAAAGGCTTTACAAATCATGTAAAATCTACATAAGCAAAATGATAGAGTTGTATGTTTTTTAATGCACAGAGACCACATAATGTAATGTAATTTTCAAGACACATTCTTAAAATTTCTGTCCAATAATTCTTTGAAATGGGAATGGTATTTTGAAATGGGTGTGAAATTACAGGTGAAATCATACATCAATTCTGGCAAGTAGAGGACACATCTATAGACTAATTTAATCAATTTTTGAGAGGTGATTCAACTCATGGGTAAATTTAATTGATTCGATGGATCTTCTTTAGGAAGGACTAACAATAAAATTTAGGCCATTGTGTTTTACATCATGTGCAAATGGAACCATTCCACTGGTGACACATGTGTACAAATATACAATGCTACATACCACAGTATCTGAAGATGATCAATACATGGAATTCAGAGATTATTTCGAGTTGGTGCACTTTGAGGAAAATTGTAAAATTAGCTGGCTATTCTACTGCACTAGGTATGGCCTGTTTTAGTAGTTATTACTAATTCATTATTTGTCATTCCTAATGATTTTACTATTACTTCTTATGTTTTAACACAAAATAGGCATATGTTTTTTTGTAATTGGAATTATTGGAGCCCCCGGTGGCGCAGTGGGTTAAACCCTTGTGCCGGCAGGACTGAAGACCGAAAGATCGCAGGTTCAAATCCGGGGAGAGGCTGATGAGCTCCCTCTATCAGCTCCAGCTCCTCATGCGGGGACATGAGAGAAGCCTCCCACAAGGATGATAAAAACATCAAATCATCCGGGCGTCCCCTGGGCAACATCCTTGCAGACGGCCAATTCTCTCACACCAGAAGCAACTTGCAGTTTCTCAAGTCACTCCTGACATGACCAACCCCCCCCCCCAAACCCCCCCCCCAAAAAAAAAACAAACCCTGGAATTATGTGCAGTGACTATTGGAATGGCCCAGATTATGACTTTGGATAAAGTGGTTTAGAGTGAAGGCATTGTTTTATATATTTAAATGTTTTAATGTATTTTATAATTATATTTAAATTATATTTAAATATTTATTTTAACTGTACATTGTTTTGGGAAGGCTTCGAATAGTTGCCTAAGTGTAAGCCACCTTGAGTCCCCTCCAGGGTGGAGAAAGGAGTAGAAATGTTGTAAATAAATAAATATTTATTTATTTATCAATCCAATCTTGCTGGGACTGACCAACAGGTTTTCAACCAGTGTCTCAGGCCCCATCTACATGGCAATACAATGCAGTTTCAAACTGCCTCATGTGGTCAGTGTAGATTCATATAATGCAGATCAATGAAGTTAAATGGCATTATATGAGTCTACACTGGCCATATAATAAGGTTACAAACCACATTATATAGCACCATAGATGGGGCCTTACTCACCAAACAAAACAAGACAATCAGAGTTCATACAATCATTAACCTACCAGGATATTTTTGAATCAGTGCCAGAAATATACTTTGCAGTTCTGAAGGGGCAAAAGATGGTATATGGATATAGATTTATTTTAAGGGGCACATTTGATGAAATGGGAAAGAACTGATACAGAAAAATAGTCTAATGGCTATGAAGATTTTGTAGGAGTACAGGGGGAGAGTGCTTGAGTGCTTCATAGCTCAAATGGAATAGAAGTGGAGTATTTGATCTCTCTCTTTCTAAGAAATATCATAAATAACATTAGTCTAAAATGTATTAAATGTATTGTAATATTATTGTATTCCCTATGACACAAACAATACAAAGTCATCCCCCCCCCCCCCCCGGTGCTTGTACAGTAATGCATCCAATAACATAGTGGTAATAAAAAAAGATACCCCTGCAACCCAAATACTTACCAAAATTACCAGACATTACATTTCCTGTGAGAAAACAGTAACAGCTGCATACCTATTGGGAGAAAATAAATGGGAAGAGTTTGGATGAGAGCAACTTGCCAGCTGAGGCCCTGGAGAACAGCAAGCTGGCTAGAGTGATGTGTGTAATGTTGTGCATATTTAATGTCATGCCTCCAAGGGTTTTCTGCTGTCTCTCTCTGTTAGGTCAAAACAAGGCAAACAAGCAACAGGACTGCCTACTAAAGAACCAGTGGCTATAGTCTTGTCTAGGGATTATGTAATGTGCAGAAAGTACACCAAGTGATATTCATTACATAATGGCAAATATGGGCATCCAAGCAGATGAGGCTGAGGACCAGCTGGAGAAAAGAAAGAGGGCCCCTCTTAATTCCTGTCTGGGCATTCACATCATTAATATGGCATGGAAAATGGGGTGGCCCAACTCCTGTTGCCACTTGGACTTGGAACAGGGGAGGAGAATTTCATATCAGAATCAAAATAGCTTTATTTGTCATTGTGCTATTGTACAATGAGATTACATGCCTTCCCTTGCACACACCACAAAACAACACACTCATCCATCCACACCCCCACCACCACTACTCAGCCCCCAATGCCACATCAGTGCAAAACCACAGTTCATCATAGCCAGAGCTCTAGAAAAAAGCTAATTTTCAGTCTGTTTGTCCTTGGATTTGTGTACCATCTACCAGATAGCAATAATTTAAAAAAAAGAATATGCCGGGTGAGATGGATCCCCAAGAATGCTCTGAGCTTTCTTAAGGCAATGGAGATTATAAAGTTGTTCCAAAGAGGGGAGAAGGCAACCAATGATTCTCTGTGCAGAACTGGTGACCCTTTGGAGCAGCTTCCTATCTGCCCCTGTGCAGTCACCAAACCATGTGCAGATGCAGAAGGTTAGGACATTCTCTATAGCACAGTCGTAGAAAGTCACCAGCAGTTTTTCATTCAGAGTCTCAGGTAGTACTGTAGTATTGTAGGAAACACTCAAAGGAATCTACATTTCAGCCCTTCAATGATGAGGATCGGTCCCAACATTAGGAGGAGTGAGGAAGCTGCTTCAGGGAGCAATTTTTGTGTATCACAAAAGGGAACAAATATTTAATTGTTTGATTTGTATCTTTCATTTTTTTCCTAGTGAATACCAGGTGAGATGCTTGTGGAGCATTTTGCTTCATGTGCCCATGGCCTTTTAGAACAAATACAATATAATTTACGGCTTGGGATATGTTACTTGGGATATGGCATCAAACTGCATTAATTCTACAGCGTACAACTGGCCATTGATGGATATCTAAACCATGTCATGAAAGGCAATGTTAAAAGATCGACATCTGGGGGAGAAATGGAAAGGTACAGTTTGAGAGAATGTAGTTCTATGAACAAATAAGGAGTTCTGTGGTTTAAGTTCAAGCTTTTGCAGTTTGTGCACCATATACGTTGTTAATTTAGGTAAAAAATGGACCAGTTCACACAACTCCTTTTGAAAGACTGCTTACAGAGTGGAACATTCAGTTAAAAATCTGTGCTTCTTGTGGAGCACACAGACGGTGAGGTCTTCCCATGAATACTTGATTTGTGTTGGAAAAAAAGCATAGCCTGAATCTGACTTAGTTCAAAAAATGCTTGTGTAAATCATTTGTAAAAAGCAAGCCCCTTTAGATGAGAAAAATCATCCTTGATTTACAACAGGGGGTGGTTGTTTTCTTGCAATGTACAAATAATGAGAAATCTTTGACTGAAAGTTTCAAGTTAAAACTGCTTCTAGGGATAAATGGCATTTCTCTATAGGGCTACACCAGTAAAGTATAGCCTGCAGGTGTGTGCACGGAGGGGTTGCTGAAACTACATGCGGGAATGTACTTTGGATCTTGTAGCTATCACACAATCCAATTCTATTTCCCGTCTCAAGGGCAACATAGTATGGAAAGGCATTTCTCAGAAAAGCAGCAAATACTGTCTTATTGCCTATTGTTTTGATGTACCTTCCCATTATTCTTTCTGGGAGCAGGCAGTAAATCTTCTTTGGAAGAGGGTTTCAAAACTGAATGTACAGGCACATACTTGCATTTTCCATTCACTTTTGGAAACAGCAATATATCGGGTAAAGCTGCATCTTAAGACAATAAAGCCCCTGTTCTCTTGGGCTGTCATGATCATAAAAACGTGTGCAAACAATGTAGAGGCCAGATGGTGAGAGGTAGATTTTCCCAAATGCAAGGCTGGCCTTAGTGTTGAATGATCTAGTTATGAATGACCAGCAAGCATGTTGAACCTTGAACCTTACTTCCATTTGCACAAACCTGATCCAAAGGGTACTTACCTGACTCATCACTTCAATTCTGCATTAATTTACTAGACCTGAATCCTAATTTGGAAAACATTCTCATTGTCATGGACAGCAGTGTAACAATTCAGGTGTTGTTTTCATTTATTGTTTTCCTTTGTTTGCTCTGCCTAGAGCTAATGTGAGAGCTAATGTGTTGCAGTCATATAGTGTTGGACTATGACTCTTGAGACCTGGATTCAACAGAGATCCAGGGGTGACCTTGGTTGAGTCTTGTACAGCCTCAGAAAACCTAATGATAGGTTCACCTTAGAATCACCAGAAGCTGGAAATGACTTCAAGGCTCATAACAACAAAAATAACTGGCATTAGAATGATAGCATTGGAAGAGACCACAAGAGACCCCTTACCATGTAGAAACACACAATCAAACCACTCCCAACAGATGGCCATTTGCCCTCTGTTTAGAAGCCTCCCGAGAAGGAGACTTCACCACACTTGGAGTTCACATGTTCTACAATTGAACAGCTCTTGCCATCATGAAGTTCATCCTAACGTTTAGGTGGAATCTTGAACTAGGATGCTTTGGATCTTTTTTGTAGATCTATTTTACGTTGAATACAAAACTGCAGAGGGGTCTAGTACAGGGGTCCTCAAACTAAGGCCCGGGGGCCAGATACGGCCCTCCAAGGTCATTTATTTGGCCCTTGCTCAGGGTCAACCTAAGTCTGAAATGACTTAAAAGCACACAACAATCCTATCTCATCAGCCAAAAGCAGGCCCACACTTCCCATTGAAATACTAATAAGTTTATATTTGTTAAAATTCATTTTAATTATTGTATTGTTTTTAAATGTTTTTGCACTACAAATAAGATATGTGCAGGGTACATAGGAATTCATGTTTTTTTTTCAAATGATAATCCGGCCCTCCAACAGTTTGAGGGAGTGTGACCTGGCCCTCTGTTTATAAAGTTTGAGGACCCCTGGTCTAGTAAATAATTATCTGCTACAAAATGGCTCTCTAAGTCTGCACTAGCCTTTCTCATCCAGACTGACCATCGGAAGACTCTTTGATAGGAAGAATTATAGTTTTCTGATTCAAAAAGAACTATGGAATAGTGAAATTTTTATCTCCAAGCCTTGGTGTGTGAAATCTGATTTTTTAAACTTCCCCGAGGCAAATCTCATACAGTTTAGGTTAAAATGTCCAGAGGCCTTTTACTATGGCCTGCTTTGCTGATGTATGTAATCTAAAGTGTTTTACAATTTCAGGCTTTCAAAAAGCACAGACTGACTTTCAGTGATGAGTAAACCCTCCAGAACAACTTGAAGCCATTCTCTGTATCTACAGCTTTGTGCTCTGCATTGATTTACATCTTCTCTCACACAAAAGTGAATGCCAGCCTGCAAGCTTAACTTCCCTTGAAGACTAAGGCAGTTTCCCCTCTTCTCTTCTAAGTTAGATAATGAAGGAAGACAGTTTAAGCACCGACCCCACCAAATTTGTAACAACAATGAGATATCTATAATTTCCTAAGTATTGGTTTCCAAGGCCACTGCTTTGCTTTCTGCTTTTGGAAGGAGATGATGGATGACTTTATTACCCTGCTTAGATTTTATATCTATCAAATTAAACATGCAGTGAAGTGGTCGTTAATTAAGATTATGCGTTGTCAGGTTTTGCAAGATGAAGGGAATGGGATGGCACGGCCACTGCTTCAGAATTTCATCTCCCAGGTTTTATTAGAGGACTCATGCTGTGTGTCGATTGGCCCTTCTGTAGCTCAAATGGCACCGTCTTTACACCAGAGAAAAACAGCAGGAGGCAGTGAGGGTTTCTAAGATTTTCAGAAGGGCTATACACTTTGAGAATAGGAAGATGGGATGTCAGACTAATCAGTGAAGACTGGATCAACTCAGGATGCCAAGTATCTGTGCGAATGGTAGGGTTAAATCTGGGAGCAGGGAATCAGATAGCATATTCTGAAAAGGGGGGCGGCTGTCTGAACTCAACCCCCCCCCCCCCAAAGCATGTTAGCATAACAATGGGAGAAAAGTAAAGGAGAAAATCTCACCATCTCTGTGTGAGGCTGACACCCCTGTGCTACAGGCAATATTTCTCCTTCATGAGTGCTGTAAGGTGAAGGACAGTGCATTCCAGATGGATAAATACAGTCAAGGCAGCCATGGCGGCCCTGAGTTTGCAAGACCTGAGCAGGGATGTTGATGATGAGATGACATGCAGGTCTCTCATTCACAGGGTTGCCATGAGTCAAAGTCGAATTAAAAGCAGGTAAAAATAACAACAATGAACCCATACAAACAAAAATGCGATTTAAAAGGTACAAACTAGGAGGTAAAATATGGTAGCATGAATACATTTAAATTGCACTAAAAGTCCCCCAAAGACATTTTGAGATAATATAAAACAAGTGGCCGCAAACATTAATGAATCCTCAGCTATCCATCATGCTTAAATAACCAATATGTGTTCATAAAGGCAGATAAATAACTCACCGGGCAAGTATGGTAATAATACCCAGTGCTCTCCACTCTGTAACAATGTGTTCCAGTTTTGCGTGGCTCTCACAATAGTTCTTTCATATGGAGATGTTGATGGGACTTGAATGGAATAATCAAATAAGATGTTGTTTCCCCGACTCCAGAAAAAGCCTTTTGAGCTTGGAAGAGGAATAACATGACCTTCTCTTTTCTATCAGTTGATCTCATGGGTATGATCAGATTTGGATAAATGATTTGTTCTTTTTTCTTGCCCCAGGGATGGAAATCACACAGCCTTCCAGGGAGGCTACAGCTCCCAGCAGCTGTACTACCCAGCATACCTGATGGTGAGGAAGGTTGGGAGCTGCAGTTTAAAAACATCCGGAGGACTGGACAACTTATTTCCATGACCTAATTACATTACTCCCTATTCTCATCTAGAGTTCTGTATGTTTTGATCCTCTGTCACCTTGAATACAATAAGGTGATGCAGCGTTCTTGAAGCTGGAGAGTCTGGCATCAGGGTGCAAATGTCTTACTCCCTGAGCTGGACACAACAGACCTGCTGGAGTTGCATCTCAGTGCCAACATTGTACCAGGAAAGATGTTGGAATTGCAGCTCCTAGTGAGTCAGATCAGTAAGGGAAAGAGGAAAATTGATGTTCTCCGGTCCTAGAAAGCTGCTGCTGCTGTCCTGGCTCCAGAGTCTGAAGACTGAATTGTTGAGGTCTGCAGTCTGAGAATCTGGGCCACCTGCAGGATTGCTAAACTGACCATCTGCCAAACTGTCTGCTTGCCTACAGGCTGTGAGTCCTTAGGAATGTTTAATAATGCAAAACCTGAAAGACAGTGACATTCTGCCATACTCTAGCATCTCCAAGGAGAAAGGAATAGCTTGCAGTTCCATGTCCTTGATTTTATTTCTGGCTTCAGCCATATCTTACAGAGTTTGGAAGTGTTACTTCTTTGCACTACAGCAAGGCCATTGACTACAAATATCATGGCTTATGTTATTTGTGGTCCATTGTGATTCCAGTGGGGAAATTATGGGAGTTATAACCCAAAAGGTAATATTTATTTATTTATTTATTATTCGAACTTATATGCTGCCACTCCCCTGGGGCTTGGAGCGGCTTACAAGAACAGGTTAAAATCGAAAACAATTTAAAAAACAATTAAAAACAATTAAAAAACAGCTATATCAAACATCAAAGGCCTGTCGAAACAGATATTGCCACATGGCAGGTGGTTAGGCTGGATGGCCCTTGTGATCTCATCCAACTCTCTGATTTTATTTTATGATTTCCAAATCCTCCATTCTTGTGCAAAAAATCAACCTTATTATTTAAAATAATTGCCACAGGGACGATGCTTTCCTTTATATTTTCAGTTTTGTTTTTGAGGAATGGCACAGATCTGCAGATAAAGCCAATTATTTGTGACCCCTATGTTTAAATGACTAGGAAGGTGGTTATTTGGTGTTAGCTTTCTCCAACAACCTCCTCTTCTAAGGCAGCGCACCTTAGGAACGAGCTCATTTATATTCTGAAATCAACGTATATGTTGCTGGGAGCTTGTCAGCAAGCAAAGATTCATTAGCTGATGAGGCCGATCAGAAGTCTGCTTAATGCTGAGGGCAAGCCTTCAGTGTTAGTCAAATCAAGATGACTCCAAGCATATTCTCTTTCCTTGTCCTCTCAGTTTTGTTTAAATATTGTTGATCTGCCTGGGCTGGGCCTGCTTTGGTTTACACTTTCTTAACAGAGGGATGGGCAACTATTATTTTTGGCTGCCACTACAAATTCTCTTACCTGTCCCTGGTAGAATAACCAGACTGAAAATGGGTGGGAATTCTAAGAGTAGACGTCTTGACTGTGGGCCTGCAAGTGGCTGTAGATACCTATTCTGGATCTGCATGATCTTTTGTAGTGAGAACATACATTTCCAGATGGAAGGAAGTCCTGAAAAGGGTTTGCTTGATGCGCCTTTCTCTTGGCATGTTTCTCCCTTTCGCTCTCTCTTCATGCCTCTTCAAAATCCATAGCACCACTGGTAACAACCAACTTCTAGTTAGGATGCTTGAGGGCCAGGGCCCAGTTCTCAGTGTTTATGCCACATTTTTAAAGGTTAGCTTTGAGTCCATCTTTAAATCTCTTTTGTTGTCCACTGACATTTCAGTTTTTGTTCTTGAGCTGAGAGTAAAGTAACTGCCTCACAAGAATCCTCACAAATCACCTTCTATGTATTTCAGAAGACACCCTCCCTGAATCACAGGATAACTGTATTGGAGATGTGGAAGGATTTCTACAGATGTTTCTTGTCACCCAACTTAGGGCCCTTCCAAACAGGTCCTTATCCCAGAATCTGATCCCAGGTTGGGAGAAGGATCCTGGATATTCCACAGATATATAAGCCTCACTTGCCTAGTTTTCCAGCAGACCCCCTCAACCTCTGAGGATACCTGCCATAGATGTGGGTGAAATGTCAGGAAAATATGCTTCTGGAACAGAGCCATACAGTCTGGAAAACTCACAGCAACCTAGTGATTCCAGCCATGAAAGCCTTTGACAACACATGAAAACTTCTATTATTTCCTATCAGCAGCTTGATTTTATTTATTTGTCGTGTCAGGGCAACCAGTCAATTGTATTACATTTCTAACAGAACAAAACAAACAAACAGACAAAATACAAAATTTGCAAGTTTGGTAGTTGATTAAATGTCCTTTGACCAGTATCTGGCCACTTGGAGTGCCTCTGGTGGTGCCGCAAGAAGGTCCTCCATTGTGCATGTGGCAGGGCTCAGGGTGCATTGCAGCAGGTGGTCTGTGGATTGCTCTTCTCCACACTTGCATGTCGTGGATTCCACTTTGTGGCCCATTTCTTGAGGTTGGCTCTGCTCTGAACCATTCTGTCACTTTGTGTGTTCAATGCACCTTTGGTACAAGGAGGTACACACTTGCTTCCCAATTTTAAATTCCTCGCTCTATAGAGTCACTTGAGGTGCATTGCCGCAACCATATACTTGCTATCCAAAGACAATAACAGGAATCAAAACCCTGCTGTATCTGTTTCAAAATGTACTTAGAAGGATAAATGTTTTGTTTGGCCTTGATAAAAGATAAACAAGGTTCCTCATCACGTTTTCATTGATTGTTCTAAAAACAAATATTTCTCTTCACAAAAAACCCCCAAACAAACCATTGAACACAAACATTTTCCATGAATCCTAGTATGGCACGAAGTACTGTTCCTCACCAAGGTCACTATGAAGATGTCACCACCATTTTAGGTTACCTCTTTTGTATAGATATTTCTGACTTCCACATGCTATCAGCAAATGCTATTATATCATTATAAATGCTTCAGCACGCCTGCATGAGATAA
This sequence comes from Anolis sagrei, assembly GCF_037176765.1. Lineage (NCBI taxonomy): Eukaryota > Metazoa > Chordata > Lepidosauria > Squamata > Anolidae > Anolis > Anolis sagrei. The sequence goes on from NC_090022.1 coordinate 120,076,699, forward strand.
TAGGCAATTGTCTCTAATATGCTGTCTGCAATTGCTTTAGAAAACTGTATTAAATAGTGGCACAAAATATGTAAGATTCAACTCCAGTTGCTATTATGTATTAGAAGAATCTAGTTCAGTCCATAGTGATCAATATATCCACTAACAAAAGAAGCAATTGATTTGCGGTTTCGTATAACTTGAGGGGAGGAATCATAGCAGAGTGAAAGAGTACCTATTTTACATGTGAATGAGATATACTTGGTAATTTGGAATACCGTTATCTTTCTGAGACCTTGAGACTGGCAATCAGAACAGGCAAAGTGAAGACAGATAAAGCCCGGAGAATTTATTTTTTTGGAAAGGCTCTAATTGTCCAAATCCTTAATCCAATAAAACACTGGGTTAGAGTCCGCCAAATGTACTTTTCTAAGCTTTGAGATAGTCTGAGCACCTTCATCTGCACCTGTGTGTATGCAAACAGGCTCCACTTGTAATGGTGTAGGGGAAAAATGAATCTTTTAATGTCCATGAACAGAGTGTGTTAGTAAACTGAAGTTTGAATCAATGAAAGTATAGTCCCCAGAAGTATAATGTGTTAAATTCTGGGCACTGCAATTTAAGGTGGAGAGTAAGGTAGAAACTAGAAAATATCAAAGGGACAGTTATGAAGGTGCTGAGCAGCTTGAACACCAAGTTCTTTGAGGAAGAGTTGAAGAGGCTGAATAAGAGGCAGTATGGTTGACAGCTCTTTAAATGCTTGTAGATGGCAGACAGATGTTGGAACAGCTGTTGCTACAAAGACATAACCAGAACCAGTGGGTTCAAGTTGCAAGAAAGGAGATTTAAACCAAACTTATAAAATAAGTTCTTGATTGCATGAGTGGGGTTTGGTAACATCAATTTGCAGACAATTTGAAGGCACACTCACACACCCAGTGACCATCACCATTTGCCTAACTGGTGCTGATGGAAGGTTTGTAGTCTCATCTCTTTATATATTACACTTTGCTCCCCAAAAGGTCAAACATTCAGTATAGTTAAAAACAACATAAAGGCCAAACAATAATACAATAAAGCTGTGATGTCTGAGAACAATTTCAACTAGCATACAAACATGCACACATTTCAGAAATCTATGAGTGACATGTTTTGCTATGTTCCTCAATCTGTTTTAGTGCTATGCTTGTGATGGCCAAACAAGATGTTATTGTGGCAAATACATGCCCTCTTTCACTTTTCTCCATTCATACCTCATCTGGAAATGAAGTGAAAAATAGAGGGATGTAAGCAGCAAGCAAATGGCTCCAGGAAGGATGATGCGGCCTGGTGTGTGTGTTTGTGTGGGTAAGACCTTCTCCCTACTCTACTTTTTATATTTGAATGGGAGAGATATGAGAATAATGTTATGCAGTTTCACCTTATGTAGCTTCTCTGCGTATTACTAGCCATTCCTTTAATAATCACTATTCACAATGTTGAGTTATAACCATTCTTCTTTGGACACCTTCTCATCATTCTCCAATCTTGCTCAACCTGTTCTCCAGAGTCATAGTCCCAACACTCAAACCACTCTGCCATGCTGGCTCCACTTATATAGTACATTGCCCTATAACCAGTATATCTGCTGACTTGGAAGGTGCTGAACAGACTGCACTCTGGCACCCTGAGATGCAGAGCCAGCCTTAAGAAATGGGGCTACAAAGTGGAATCCACAACCCGTGGGTGTGGAGAAGAGCAAATCACAGACCACCTATTACAATGCAGACCACCTATTACAATGTGGGCCCTGCCACATGCACAATGAAGGACCTTCTTATAGCAACACCAGAGGCACACCAGAGGTCAGCTATTGGCCAAAGGACATTTAGTGTATTGCCAAGTTTTTAAAACGTTGTTTGGGTTTTTAAATACATTACAACTGTACTCTCAATTTGCTTCTTACATGATAAATAAATAAATGCTGAAAGGTAAACCATCCTGAGCTAATTGGGACTTTGTCCCTGCTAGGCTTTTATTGGATTTCAGCCTTTGAATGTGCTTGGTTGAAGACAGAGAACTTTCTCACACCTAATAGGAAGGGTTTCATTGCCTCACTTGTGAAATTATTGAGCAATCTGAAAGATCTGGTCCAGAGCAATGATGGTTAGAGTTGCTAATTGTCAGGGATGGATGCCTTATTCATGCTCCTAGCTCCTTCACAGCAGTGAGAACTCACTCCTCTCTGGCACGAAGGAGGAAGGATATCCTGGCATGGCCTGCTCCCAGCAGGGGGGAGATGGGCTCACTATCACAAACCCAAAGTGTTTCTTTCCAGCAGAGCCTGTCAAATGTCTCCATTAACACATCCCTCAACTTTTCTTGCCCTTCAGCTGCTGCTCCAGGGAGTTTCTTTAATGGCTGTTTTGATTCTTTATGTTGTTTGAAAGTAGAGGCTACTTTTCAGATATTTGAGAAGGTCCTATCTGTTTTAATGTAAGCCAATTGCATCTCCTCCCTCTCCCTCCTTCTCTGGTAAGCTCTGCCAAAAAGTCCCAGTCCTTTAATTTCCAAACAAAAAAAAAAAACCCAAAACAAAACAAAAACTGTTTTCAGGTTTTCCTTCATACTCATACATCACAACTTGGAAGTTCTGTATAAAGAAAAACTGATAAAATTTTTGATACTAAGGGACTAGGTATTCAGACTGAATATTGTGAAAAGGGTCATTGCTAGCTGAACCCTGAAAACAAAACAGGGTGCATAATACCAAGGAAAAAATAAGGGAGAAAACATCAAGGGCTGATGCAAAAAAAAAAAAAAAAGAATTTTATGTGCTAAAGGCAATATTTCACCTTCAATGGCACCATAGCATGTAGAGCAGTAGGAAAAGAGGAAAACCACATTTTAGAGGGATAAACTGAATTACAGAAGTAATGGCTGCCCTCAGTCTGCAAGACCCGCACAGTCTGTTGATGATAGCCTAACTTGAAGGTCTGCCATTCATGGAGCCAGCACAAATGAAAGCCATCTTGATAGTAGTTAACAACAGTGGAAAACTAAATGCTGGTTGTTGCTCAAGTGTCAGTGGAGCTATCCAGAAAGTTGAATCCTATCTACAAAAAAAGTCAGCATTTTTGAGATCCTCATGAACTGAAACCTGGATCATTTTTCCTACTACCCTGTCTTAAGGGTGTGTTTTTACTTTAATTATTACAGCAATATCCTGAGAAATTCTGGGATTTGTAGTTTAGGGAAAATTATGTTACAAAGTGCTCTAGTGAATCTCCAATCTACAAATTCTACTGTTTCATAGGATGATACCATGGCATCTAAAGTAGAATTGTAATACTATAATTATGTAGTGGAATGGGAGACCGTAACTAGATTAACTGCCCTGCTGAGGTGTCAGCCACCAGCCACCACTTGCATGAATGATTTTTAAAAAAATGCAGGTTATTTGAAAGTGAACCATGTCAAGGTTTTAACTGGTGTATAAGTTACTAGGTGGCATCAACTATTGCCCAAGTTCACAATATGTAACTGACGACAGCAATAATACACCAGATTTCTTCTAAAAATTCAATGCACTGAATAATAATAATAATAATATATTGTCACACCCTTTCAAATATTTAAACATGGCAAACATGTCCCCTCTCTTTAATTCAGAGATTTTATCTGGAGTACTGAGATATAAATCTCAGTACTCAGTACTCAGTACTCAGTTTCTTGATACAAGGCCCCATCTCTGTATGAATAGATGAGCAAACAGGGCAAAGGAAGCAAGTGAATCAGTGATGATTAACTTGTTTTCATGGCATCCCAAATAAGAAGCATACAGTTTATAATATCCGAGGCAGGAATAAGAGGTTCTGGAATCCTTATTACTTGGAGGAAGGGCACTATCACATGGGGAATACAAATGCATCCATGCATTGCCATGTGAGTATGTTGGAGCAAGAAAGTGAAACATGTGGGCTGTATGTGTCTTCCAAACCTCCCTTGCTTTTGCAGACTTTTCAGCTTATTTATTTTTAAAAATATAAATTGTATTTGTTGCCAATGAGGAGGGAAGCTTACCAAATATATGTTATCCTTCCTTTGTCTCCTTACCTGAAACATTTTTGCAGTGCTACCACTGACAGGTAAGTAAAAGCCTATAGGATCATACTGAACAAACGCTCCTTCCTTCTGTCTGGTGTGCTATTGTGAGCTGTGGACATCCTTGAAAGGTTTTGGAACTGCCATCAGAGCCCGAGTGCCCTTAATAGAAATCAATTTGCATGCAACATTCCTCAGTTCACATTCAATGGCTAATCAAGGTTTTGTGAACTACAACATTTCTTTGCTCAGGACAGCTGAAAGGAGAAAAAGGAAGGATTTGAAACTGAAAATAATTGGGAGGAACCGATCTATCCTCACTCAGGACGTGAGCTGTGTGCATGAGAAGGAGAGATGGATCTAATGTCAAGGGTGGCATATATGCACATTCTGAAATGTGGTAGATTCTTATGATGACAGTCCCTCTGGGTTCTCCAAGGAGAGTCCCAGAATGCAAGCAGTTATATTGATCCATCCCAATGAGCCAGTTCCCCCAGTTTGCCTTCCCATTAGGTGGTCTTTTGTAAAGGTCTTAACATTTAATGGTTCCAGAGAAAGTGGCAATAAAAGGCTTACATTAGAGCAAAAGTGGCTCACAACAATAGATTTTTGCTAGGGAAATCAATGTTTTCCCCTCACAGCCCAGTTTAGCTCAGAGGAAAGAGCAAAATCCAAATACAGATGTGGAAAGGATCAGGTGATGCCATGGTCCCTGATGGACTTTCAGCCCTGCAAGGCCTGGCTCACTACATACACACTGCTTCTGTCAAAATAGCTTGACAATACTGGAGCCCTTAATTGTGCTGTTGTAGGCATGCCTGAGTGCCATCTGGGAAGGGAAGAGGCCTGACTGAGAGTTATAGCTGTGAAAGAGTGGAAAATGAGTGCCTTGCCTCCCAGATAAGGATTCTACCCTCCGCAGGGAAGTTTATGCACTTATTTATTGACTGCATTTTTATTTCAGCATAAGGACTCAAGGTGGTTAACAGCAAACATGATGCAATGTAAACTAAAAATAAAGCTAATGTATTAAAATATGAATATAAAAGATAAACCAATTAAATATTTTGTGTCATGAGGCATATAAATTAAAATACAATTAAAATACCATAAAAACTACATAGCACCCTCTCCCCAAATCCCACTCACACCATTCCCAGCAGCCTGCCCCTCACCTTTCCCTAAATGCCTGATGGCAGAGATACATTTTCACCTGCCTATGAAAGACAAGCAGGGATGAGGCTCTCTTGGGCCCTTCCACACAGCCCTATATCCCAGAATATCAAGGTAGAAAATCCCACATTATTTGAGTGTGGACTATCAGTTCACAATAGATATTGTGGGATTTTCTGCCCTGATATTCTGAGAAATAGAATTGACTAGGCTGGCTAGGGTTTCTGGGTATTGTAGTTCAGCAAAATTAACAAATGCTGATTCCCGTTCTTGTACAAAGGCAGCGGTTCTCAACCTGTAGGTCCCCAGGTGTTTTGGCCTACAACTTCCAGAAATCTCAGCCAGTTTACCAACTGTTAAGATTTCTGGGAGTTGAAGGCCAAAATATCTGGGGACCCACAGGTTGAGAAACACTGGGCTAAGGCAGGCTGTGCAGGCCCAGGAAATGGCTTTCAGGTGTGCTCTGCTTCTCAGCTCTTGGACAGCTCCTCTTTTGCAGCACTAAAAGCCAAATGCAACAGATGATCCCAACCGTTCCCACTAGATGGCATCCAATTCATATTGCACAAGGAAGCTGATGCTGCTTCTCCTCCTCCACCGAATCCTGACTCTGAGCAGTGCATCCTTCCCCGATAGAAACAATGCAGCCCGTTCACAAGGTTAAAGCAGAATGTTTTGGCTGGCCAAGAAGATGCGAGGCAGTTGTTGGACCGGGATGGAGGAGCTGTGCCCTTTAACCACTGTATCTCCGGCTGTGACTGGGAGTCTGCTCTCAACGAGGAAATAAGCCCTGGAAATGGCATCTACCTGGCAGTGCTGAAGCTCGCCTGGAGAAGGAAAGGAGCAAACGTTTGCTGTGGGGGTTCAATTGAGGTGTATGCTGAAAGAGAGAGAAGGAAGTAACTGGCTGGGATGAAGGATCTCACCCATAGAGGAGTCTCTGAACCCAGGCATTTTTCACCTGAATTGAGGATTTAATATCTGGAGAAAAGGGGTGTTGTGTTTGCTTCAATTTGCTTCCAAAATGTGACTAAAGCCAATACTACACCATTCAGTCATCTTCTGTCTTTGCTCATACCTGTTTCTCCTACAGCTGAAATCCATTAAGAGAAAAACCACACAAGCAGACTGCCCAGGAGGGAAACGAAGATCTCATTTGCTTTATTTATGTGGATTTATTGTGCAAATTTGATATTCCTTTTCTTCACGTGTTGCTGAGAGTCTCCAGCTATGTACTCTTTGAAATAACTGTGGTCAGACTCATGAAATACTGGCTGTGTTTTTAATTTTTTTCTGAAACAAAGTTTGAACAATGATTACAGTGAATTCAGATGGGAAAATAATGGTCAGAAGATGTCTTGTCACCCTAAAGCCTTTTAGGTAAAGTTCTCCTGTTTTGCTTCACGCTGATGTAGAGCTTGGAAGGAAATGGAGAAAACTTCCTTATTGTGTGATGTGTGCCAACCTTTTGTTGCCTAAGGGGAGAGAGCTCATTTGAAGTCTGTAAAAGAAGTGGGTTTGTTTTGACTTCACCTGAACGTAGGTGGTTGAATGCCTTGCCGTGGTGGCATCCTGCTGGAATTGCTGAGGGCTAGTTTCTTGGAGTAAATAGTTACTATTTCATGTTGAGACTTGTAGATAAGAGGTTTATGTGGTTTTTTAAATCTTGTAAATGCACCTTAGATACATTGTTCTAAGTTAACTGCTCTCCATAAAATAACTCCAGGTCCATACTGCTTCCATTCTCAATGGGTTCCAGGAATTTCAGTTTCTCCTTGCTGCTATATTCAACCTGTGGGTCCCCAGATGTTTTGGCCTTCAACTCCCAGAAATCCCAACAGCTGGTAAATTGGCTGGGATTTCTGGAAGTAGAAGGACAAAATATCTGGGGACCCACAGGTTGAGAACCACTGGTTATGGTTTTCCCCTCACAAAAGAAATTGCTTGCATGACTCCAGTTTACTATTGTAGTCTGTGTATGTTCTAAGGTAGTGTTCACATGGGGAAGGCTGTGATGGTGAAGTGGTCTAATAGGCCAACTCAGATTGATTTAAGGATCAAACCATTGGTGAAGATAACATGAGAGTAAGTCACAGCTGCTTCTCATTTTATAGTATCTTAAGGTAAAGGTTGTCCCCTGACATTAAGTCCAGTCATGTCTGACTCTGGGGTGTGGTGCTCATCTCCATTTCTAAGCCGAAGAGCTGGTGTTGTCTGTAGACACCTCCAAGGTCATGTGGCCGGCATGACTGCATGGAGTGCCGTTATAGTATCATAGTTTCCCACTATAAGTAGGTTCCCAGTTTAAGAAATAGCCATAGACAGTAAATAAAAATGCAGACAGAAGGTAGTGATTTCCAATAGGAGTAAATGGAAAAGTTATTGTTTTGTATTACAACTCTCAAAGTTTCCTAAGCAGCGTGGCCACTGGCCATTTTGGCATGGGCTTATGTTTTTCTGAGAGTTATACAGGTAGTCCCCAAGTTACACACATGATCATTTCTGTAGGTTTGTTCTTTAGTTGAATTTGTATGTAAGTTGAGACAGGTATATTTTTAAGTGTAAGTCTCTCTCTCTCTATATGTGTGTGTGTGTGTGTGTGTGCGCGTGCATACTTTGGGTAGCATAGGGAAGGGTTAACACCCCTGTGGTGTTTGTTTTGCTGCCTGTGTTTCAGTTCAAAAAAAATTCACTTCACTTTCTGTCCCTGTTATCATTGAATTTTGCAATATTTGGCTTGTTATGGAAACAAGGATTGGTAAGAAAGCTTCATGATGACTCTTCCAGGAGTGAATTTCCTTTCCTAGGGGTGGATTTTTTTCACTTCCTGTGGTCTCAGCTCAACTATTAATTATGAATCATTTGTAAGCCGGATGTTTCTAACTTAGGATCTTGCTGTAGTCCATGGAAGTGACTATTCCAAGCTCTTATCTTTGTCTTCTTGGAAGTAAGTTTCATTGACCTGTGGTACCATTGCCCAAATGAGACATGATGAAGGAGACTCATGTTTGTTGGTGTGTTGATAACATTCAAATCCATTTTACAGCTCGATTATACTTAAAACATTTTGAATTTCTGTTTGTAAAAGCAATAGCAACAGCAAACCATTTTTTTTGTAGTGGGGAAATGGTGCTAAAGGGACAAGATGTTTAGTCCTTTTCTGCACCCTGCTTTTCCCCACCAAAAATTGCCCATTTGAAGCTACCCAGCCAGAGAATCTATAAATGGGGGAATCTAAGCCTGAGCTCATGCTAAACCAATTATGTTTATTTGATGTAAGTTTGGCCATAAGGCTAAAACTGTCTTTTTAGCTGTGGCTACCTGGAACGTTTTCCTCAGGCAGGTGTCAACTGCCAGTTCTGGGGTACCAGGCAAATGCCCAGCTATTTCTACATGTCATGTAAGTTTCCTTGTTTCTGTTTTGTTCTCTTATGGGTTTATTTGAATTTAGGGCAGCCAGTTATGGTGGGTCCCCTGGGGACAGTCTTGGGGCCACATGGAGTGTTAAAATGCCAAATAAATAAATAATCAGACCTGGAAGTGACTAGAAGGCTCCTCTGGGATCAATTCACATGGCAGTTCAAACACTATGATTTTACTACATTGCTGTGGCTCAATTTTATGAAATCCTGCCGTTTATAATTGAGGGGGGGGGGGCATATTCAGAATCCTCATCCAGGTGCCTTTAACCAAGCAATAAAGTAGAATCATACTGCTATGATTGTGTAGTGTGAAAACATCCAAGGTTGGAGGGGAAGGGAACAGTGCAATGTGGGCTACCATCTATTTAAAAGACAAATTACTACTGGGAAGGAGGTTTTTCAGAAATTTACCATTTAAATGGGGTATCCGGAAGGACAAACAATAGAAAAAAATACAGTCTTGGGTCATAGACCATTATTGGACTGCCTTTTGCCTACTCTAATAGTTTTTAGTTGTTTTTGTACTCTTTTATAATCAAGTACCATATCAATCTTATGGTTGCCTTCAAAGAACCGTTGAACTCATGAATGGAGAACCCGTGGTACAGAGAGCCAACTATAATTTTTGTATGCAGGCTAGGGCCCTTTATATTTTTCACACACTTTGGGTTCCAAGATGTTGTTGAATAACAACTCCCATCACTTTTGATTATCCCCCATATGGAGTGAGGATAATGGGAATGGTAACCAAACAGCACTTATGATTTTGTGGTTGCAAAAAGGTTAAAGGACATTATAAAGTCTTGTGTCTCAATTGAAACCCCACTCTCCTGACTAAACAGAACAAACAGTGTCCTTCCAGGTGATACTGCATCATAACTCCCATCAGCTCTGATCTTGATGTTTGAATACAGGAGTTGGAGTCCAGCATCTGGAGGGTCATTTAGAGTGATATAGAAGGTCACATTTGGACCACGGGCCTAGAGTTTGACCCATGTACTCTAGGCTGTTATGGACAGTTTTGTTACACAGAGACCTTCACAATAACCAAATGGTGTGTATTAATTACTAGGATGGGATGTGCCAACAGGTATGCCAGTGTACCAGTAAACAAGAAATCACATGCCATTGGTATGGCAGTGATGTCATGTAGATACTACAGGCAGTTATATCCAGTCATTAGTGTGAATCAGTACTCACCTGAAATCTAAGAAGAAATTGTTTTCTTTAGTTGGCAGAGAACCTGGGTTGGTTCCCCTGCCTCTTGGCTTAAAGGGAAGAAGCTTCCATGCCAACTTCAGAGAGAAGAAGGGAGGGAGAGAAATACTACCACCCTAGCCTTTTCCAGCCTGGTGTCACCAAGATATGTTGAAGTTCCCATTACTTACAGTCTGGCTGGGAATAATAGGTGCTGTAACCCAATATATCTGTAAGGAGGGCAAGTTGTAGCAAGATGTGACAGGAGGACAAGAATTTTTGAAGCTGAGATGAAAGTAATCTGATGTACTGTGTTTTAAATGTAGAAAGAAGCAGGCGTCTGAAAAACCATTTCATATGGCTCCCAGGGAGGCATCCATGGGAAGGCGACCTGGCCTTTAAAGGAGCTTCCCAAGGTGCTGAACCTCAAAGTTTTGCTGTTTGAACAGTTTCTATAAGTCAACCTACAGCCTGGAATTGATTCACTGCCCAAATGATAAGGGAGCCACAGACCACCACTGATTGTCACTTGTGGCAAACTCATACAGAAGAGGTTTTGATCTGTAAGCTTCCCTGAAATGTGCAGTTTATCCTTCTCAGAACAAAAGTGCCAGTCCTAATCTTGCTTCGGTTCATAAGAAAACTGGCTGAACTAATGTAATTTGAGTCCTAAGATGAGGTTGCATGCAAAGCTAGATATTTGGTGGAAGGATGTGTGTTTGAGTAGAAATTCACTAACTGTGCCAGTTGTGTCACAGACTATACTCAGCCATCTGCAAGAACTGTCACTTTCTCTCACACTGAATGACACTCGGTTTAATAGAATGGCAAAGCCTGACTTAAGAGGCTGCTGAGCTGAAGGATGGCATGAGTGGAGAAGGCAGGACTAAACTCCTTCTTTGATCTTCTCTTGAGCCTTTAAAAAAGTCACTATGGCTTCAAATTGTATTTAGGGAAGGAAATTACTTCAGGGTCCAGTTTTTGCCTCCACCGAGGATTGCATTGCTGCTTTTCACTTTTGGTTGTGACTTTGAATTTTGGATCAGGCACTTTTTTGAGATTTGGGTTTTTGGTTGGCAGTGATGGAGTGCAAGGAACTTGTGCTTCAGGGATAGCAATTTGTGATATTTTTTTTTGCATTTTTTTCAATTTCTGCTGCAAGTTTTAACTTTTTTGTGATTTAGGAATTTTTAAGGGGGTTTCAGGGAGTTTGGAGCCCAGAAAAAGGCACTGAAGATGACATGTGAACAATTTACCAGGTTTACCATCTTCAAACTAAATGAAAGCCTCTGGAGCTGACATGTGACCAATCAACTACATTTTACTATCTCCTCAGTGAAAGTGCAGCATAAAATCCACTCTAAGGCTAAATTTTACAGGAACGTTCTTAAGATGCTGAACTCTGATCTCCCAAATGAGTTTTTGGAAGATACATTTTTGTAAACATACATTCAAATTTGCATGTTTGCCTACATTGCATATCATGGCCATAACCAAGTCATGGAAAGTGTTTAAGAGTGAGTCCCAATTGGCTTTGCCAATGACAAAAAGTGCTAGAGATTTCAGTCCAGACATATTGGTAAAGCCAACTGATTAATACACCCTTATAGAAATTATTTCTTTATGAAAGAGTCCACATATGGCAAAATCAGATTGCTTTGTACCAACAGCATTACTGTTGTAGAGTATTAAAGTAATTCTGTGGCCTCTCCTACTCCTCGCTTTTTAACTCCACCCTTCTCTTCTTCAATGGAAGGAGCCTTAGGAAATTGTGAATGATATGATTAATCCAGTCCATTTTAACAGCTATGTTAGGAAAGGTGGCTCCATGTCACCTTTAGCCTAAGTCCTGGTTGGGTGATTTCCTCAGGTATGCATACCTTGGACCAGACTGGAATTTACTACCATGCCAAAATGCCCCCAAACCCCTTCCAAAACAAGAACCACAGGGAATGTGTTCCTTGTTTTAAAGCCATCAGATACACTACACTACATCAACAAATTCAAAGCACTCTTCCGGTTTGGATTGGAGCTAAAATAAACAAAGCTTCTAGTACTAGTGCCTCTTAAAATAGGACTCAATGTTGTAAATTAGGAAATTGTGGTTGGATAGAAATCAGATACTGATCAGGAGGTGTTTTTGTTTTGTTTCAGGGAAACCAGAGAGAACATGATTGTCTGATCACCATATTTTCCCATTGAAGTTCTCACAGTTGTCTTATTTTGATCTTTATAAGTACCTCAGACACTGCAGTTTTGATTTTTTTTTACTCTTATCATGAAATACTAAACCATGCAACTTCTTTATTTCCTCCTTTTTTCAGTTAATCATCATCATTTTTATTCCCCCCTCCAGTGGTCTAAATTAGTAATTAAAGGCAGTGTTTAACCATCACTCCTTGATAGATTATAATTATGAAGATTCAGATCCACAAATAAGGTCTTGCATAATGATGAGTCTTTTATCAATGGGAAGAATCTGAAGAGAGAAAGAACAAAACACAGAGTTCTGGCAATTAAATGTCCCAAATTTCCACCATCGTTTTATGCATTTCAAGCATTAGGGAACAAACAGACTGTAGCTGAAGAGAGGGAATAGTATATAGAAGTGAAATTTGGTGGTTTGCCATTGTGAAATGTAATTTCCACTCTAGAGACCTTGATCCTCTTCCCATATTTTTAAAGGGTATTCCCACACGTTGCATTTTCCACTACCCCTACAATACTATATAACTAATGCAGGCAGATGTATGCATGTGTTGTAGGTTGGCCATCTATACTTCAGGGAGCAAAAGGGAATGTATGCCCCAAAGCAAGGACAAAAAAGAATATAGATGTGCATAAAATAAAGACTGCCTAAATGATAATTTACATATAAAGACGTAAATTGGAAAATCATTTTTACAATTTCTTTCAAGACAATACGTCTCACCAGTTTGTTGTTCAGGTACCAAGAGTAGGTGAGCAACTGCAGGGCTCTCTCTCCTCCTTCCTCTCAAAGGTTGTATTTAGACTGGGATGAGAAAGCCCCTTGAATCAAGGACACTTTCAAGCAGAGGACTGATATCAGTAGAATAGGATACATGGCCATACCAGGCTATGCATACAGGGATGTGGAAATTCCCATGAGAACCATTTTGAAGCTACTTTGCATCATCATTTCTGTTTAAAATGTGACACCTATATCAATTGTGCAGAATATTTGGTTTTCAGTATGAATTATTTAGCAGCAGTGAATCTGATGCTGCTAGCCCTTCAGGACTCACAGATTTGCAGTAAAATGTTTGAAACTTCATGTTCTTCGAGCAGTTTCAAAATATTAGAATTGGGAGCAATCAGTATCAACTTACTCAGCTCTTGCTTAAGATACATACCCATATTTTCACAGAGAAATACATACACATGCCAATTCTATCTGTCTACCAGCACTGGTTCTGCTATTAGACTAATGGCAGACAAAGCATGACATAGAGGGGGCATGAGCTGGTTGTTCAGCACTTCTGGAGGATGGGACCAGGACTGTTTTGACCCTGTGCTTCTCAAAATGCTGGTCCATGAGCCAGCAATTGCAATTCCACAAAGTACTTTCAGGAAGTTATGCAAATGTGATAATAATATGACACAAATATGGCATTATTCTTTGGCACATTACAAATGCTTTTATTGGTCTACTGCACTGGATAATTTAAGAATAGTTGTTCTAAATGACCTGTCCTTCATGTCCCAAATTAGCCTGCTGTCCTTATGTGGGACAGAGGGTGCTGTCCCATCAGCAGTGAGTGGTTCACCTGTCAATCTGGTTGGGTGCTGTAGAAGGAACTGGGGCGATGGGGCAGTTATCTTGGTTTTTTACCCCATTCAGCAAAAAGTCTCAGCTCAACTCTGCTGTACAAAGTCTAGAACAGTGGTTCTCAACCTTCCTAATGCTGCAACCCCTTCATACAGTTCCTCATGTTGTGGGGACCCCTCAACCATAAAATTATTTTTTTGCTACTTCATAACTGTAATTTTACTACTGTTATGAATTGTAATTTAAATATCTGATATGCAGGATATATTTTCATTCACAGGACCAAATTTGGCACAAATATCCGATATGCCCAAATTTGAATACTGGTGGGGTTGTGGGGGGGGGGGGGGGGTAGTTGCTTTTGTCATTTGAGAGTTGTAGTTGCTGGGATTTATAGTTAACCTAACATCAAAGAGCACTCTGAACTCCACCAACGATGGATTTGAACCAAGCTTGGCACATAGAACTCCCATGACCAACAGAAAATACTGGAATAGTTTGGTGGGCATTGACCTTGAATTTTGGAGTTGTAGTTCACCTACATCCAGAGAGCACCGTGGATCTGATGGATTTGGACTAAACTTGGCATAAATACTCAATATGCCCAAATGTGAACACTGGTAGACTTTGGGGAAAATAGACCTTGCCATTTGGGAGTTGTAGTTTCTGGTATTTATAGTACACCTACAATCAAAGAGCATTCTGAACCTCACCAATGATAGAATTAGGTAAAATTTCCCATATAGTGTTTTCTGGTGGTCTTTGGCAACTCTCTGACACCCCCTTGTGACCTCCCCCCGCCAACAGGGGTCCTGACCCCCAGATTGAGAAAGGCTGGTCTAGAGACCCAGATCAGTCAGTCCTAAAATTCTGGTGGGCCTGGAGGATATGAAACCTGTCTTGAATGATTCCCAATCTTTCCCGGGTCTCCTTTCTCCTGAGTTTAAGAAAATACTGTGCTCAGAGTCTGGAATCTATATGTCTGATTCTGGCATGCCAGGTTTCTACTTGAATTGAGGAAGAAATGAGGTAGAAGGCACAAATGTTGCTTCTGTCTCGGTGCCTTGCAGCATTTGAAGCATGAATACTGCCGGTGGGTGATGAACTGGCAGCATTTCACAGTTTGTAACCTGAGATCAATTGGTTCTTTTGTGTTGGTTGTGAGCTGATGGAAGGCTGAAAGGAAAAGAGCAACACGATGTGCAAGATGAGGGGGAGAGGATTTCTTAAGGAATTAAAACACATTTAATTGTTCAGAATCTGAAATTTTTAATTAAGTGTGAAAATGATCCCTGTTATGTCCATGTCTTCTCCTTTTCGGAGAAGACACGGACAGCGGTGTGGCCCAATGGCTGCATGCAGGCCCCAGAGGTAAAGTCATTTTTTGCATTCTCCCTCCCCTACCATTTTTGACCCCATATGACCTTAAATGTTATGAAAGGCATTTTGCCACATTTTTGCATGCCTGGGTCATTTTAGAAACAGGAGAAGAGAGGTTTTTTTTTTTCTAAAACAGGAAGTTAACAGCTCTTTGTTCCATAAAATGGTCCAGAGGCTCCTAAAATATTCCCACTAGAGCAATTGTGGACAAAAACTGCATTTTTGGGGTGTAGACTAGGGGGTATAGTGAGTCCTTTAAGGTCTTGGGTGATGGGCAATACAATGCCTAGTTTTCCACTCTGCACAGCTCTAGTTTAGCTAATAATTTTTTTCCTTATGGTTACGTAGCTTTCACCAAGTTCTATGTCCCTATTGGCATCAAATATGACATCCTATATTATTGTTTCCAGGCCTGCACTCGAACCTATGGGAGCTTATACTGACTGAGACTAGGGTGCTCCTAAACCATTCTATCTTTTCTGTCTAATTGCTATTATATATGGAATAGAGGGATGTCTTATTTTGTCCTTTATCTTAAGAAGGGGAAAAAAGACTTGGGGCCCTTCCACACAGCCCTATATCCCAGAATATCAAGGCAGAAAACCCCACATTATCTTGGTGTGGACTCAGATAAAAGCAGATATTGTGAGATTTTCTGCCTTGATATTCTGGGACATAGGGCTGTGTGGAAGGGCCTCAAGTCTCCCTCCCCTGACAGTTTTTCAATAACACCTGATACAAAACCTCTTGGGGCATTTTACATTACACTGTCATACCTCATTAGACTAGAGCAGAATTTCTCCAACTGTGCTCCTACAGATATTTTGGACTTCATCTCCCACAATTCCTAACAACTGGTGAGTTGGCTGGGATTCTGGGAGCTGAAGTCCAAAACACTTGGAGGAGCACAGTCTGAGAAACATTGCAAGAGAGCCTCTATCTACTGTAAATCCAGTTGCTGCCTCCTGCAGAATTCTGGAGTTTGTAGTTTGGTGGGACCTCTTTGATTGAGCAATTTAAAGCCCTCTCTCTAAACTACAAACCCCAGAATTCTGCAGGAGGCAGCAATAAGGTAAACAGCTCTAGTGCAGGGGTTCTCAAACTTTTTCAGCCACAGTGCCCTTTTTGAAGCAAAGGTTTCTCATGGAGTCCCAAGAAATGTGTATTGATATTGTATTGTATATATTATATTATATTATATTATATTATATTATATTATATATCAGGCATGAGCAAACATTTTGATGCACTGAGTTTTAAAATTTGACAGATGAGCCAGGCCAGTTTTTTTTGTCATATCAGGAGTGACTTGAGAAACTGCAAGTCACTTCTGGTGTGAGAGAATTTGCTGTCTGCAAGGATGTTGCCCAAGGGATGCCTGGATGTTTTGATGTTTTATCATCCTTCTGGGAGGCTTCTCTCATGTCCCCGGATGAGGAGTTGGAGCTGATAGAGGGAGCTCATCCGTGCCTTCCCCGGATTCGAACTTGCGACCTGTTGGTCTTCAGTCCTGCCGGCACAGGGGTTTAATCTGTTGTGCCACCGGGAGCCAGATCAGTGGCAGATAGATAGAGAGTGTTTGTGTGGACTAATTGGAAAAAAAAGAACACTGCACATATTTCATTTGTAGTGCCAAAAAGAAGAGAGAACAATACAATAGTTAAAACGAAGAATAATTTTATCCAACATAAACTTAACAGTAATTCAGTGGAAGACCCCAGGGGCCATCCAGTCCAACTCTCTTCTTTCATGCAGGAAAAGCTCAAAGAACCTTCAACAGATGGCCATTCAGTCTTTAAAAAAATATATAGCAGAAACCCCAGGGACCATCTAGATCAACTTCCTTCTGCCATGCACAAAAATCACAGTCAAAGCACCCCCTGTGTGCAGTGAGAGATATAGGGTATCGGAAGCAAGGAAGGTGAGGGGGAAAGGATCTGGGTGGTGAGGGAGGTGGTGGGGGAAAGGGATTTGGGGGTGAGGGAGGCAGGGGAGGGGGAGGAGCAGGAAAAAGGAGGGCAAGCTTGGAGGGGTGAGGAGAGGGCACTGGGGAGTGCCTTAGTATGCTTCGCGGAGCCTCAAGGGCTCCATGGAGCACACTTTGAGAACCACTGCTCTAGTGTGATGCATTCCACTAATTGCAATGGTTGCATGCTGAGCAATTCTGAATTTTGTGGTTAGGGGCACCAAAGGCTGAAAATCTGCAGTGCCCTAACTTTAACTGCTAACTCCATGATTCCATAGGGCATTGCCATGTCAGCTAAAGTGGAATCATAGCATTATATGGTCGGTCCTTCAGTTTGTGGAGTTGACTTTTGCAGGTTTGATTATGTTTTCTAGAAATCTCTAGGTTCTCCAGTATGACTCTATGGTCAATTTCTGGTAGAACCACAGAGGTTTGTTAGAGAACCTAGAGATTCCTAGAGAGACCCCCTTTCCAATCATTTGCAGGTTCTTCAGTGTGTTTCTGGCAGAAACACGTAAACATCCCTAGGAAAGTGTTTTCGCATGCAAAAGAGCTGTTTTTAATTTGTGATTTCTCTGCTTGGGGGGGGGGGGTGATCTCCAAACCACAGAGCATGCGAAGGGCCCTCTGTATTTGTCAGGTACAGTGGATTGTCAGATCTTTGGTCCTCCAGGTGTATTTGGACTTCAGCTCCCACAATTCTTGACAACTGGTAAGCTGGCTGGGATTTCTGGAAGTTGAAGTACCAAACAACTGGAGGACCAAAGGTTTGGAAACACTGCTCTAGTGTAAAACAGCCCCCAGAGACAGCCAAGTATACTATCAGTACCAGTCACTTGAATGTATTTGGGCCTTGCCTTCTTGCAGAACCTCTTCCTTTTCCTCCTGGGAAAATACCAAAGTCTAACTCTAAGCATCTTTAACAGTTTTTTTAAAAAATGCAGATGTTATAGAACTGCACCGTTTCTCCTTTAAAAAATGAGTGGGTGAAATGACTAAATCTATTTCAGGAATAAATGCAAAGGCACCACTGTGAAATTCATTTTAACAGAAGGTCTGTGAAACAGAAGCTCCCGTTGGATTATTATGCCCTGCAATGACTCTGAAGTTGTGTGTTATTTGAAGCTTTCATTCTTGTTAAGTACAATTAATTTGTCTAACTGAGAGAAGCATTCAGTTCTCTTCCGGCTAACTCAGCGTTTGCTTCTGCCTGCAGCTCATTCAGTTCAGCAAATGTAAGAAGAAGAAGAAAAAATAATAATAAGGGGAACGGGAAGGAATGGGGGCAAGAAGCTGTGAATTTTGATGGCCGTGTTTCTCATTTCCTACTGCACAAACATTGGCACTTTGTAACTACCGGCAGTTGGTTGTTAATTACTTAGATTGTGGTATTTAAGATAGAGTGAGATACACAGTCTGCACCCTGTAGTAAGGATTTTTTTTTAATAAATGCTGCATTCAGTAAATGCTAGACGAAAACTCCTGTTTTTCCCTGCTATGTACAACTACTGAGCGATGCAAATCTGACATTTGCAATAGTTCATGATTCCCTCTCTTCTGGGAACAATGGTAGCTTTTAAGGAGCAGAAACTACCAGAGAATTTTAGTAGCAGCTTTTAATGGATAGACTGGGAATTCTCCTAGCATATTGTTGAGCTATAAGATGCCAGGCCTGACTTTACCTTTTTTCATTTTGTCTCCCTGTGCAGGATATTTGTGGTGGGGATTGGATTTTTCACGCTCTGCTTCTTAATGACATCTTTGGGAGGGCAGTTTTCAGCCAAAAGACTGGGAGACTCTCCATTCACCATCAGAACTGAAGGTAGGTAACATGATCATAGATTTAACCACATTTTCCAGATGGAGAAGCTAGAGAAGAGCTTTTGTCTCGAAGGACTTTTTCATACCAGCCTTTTGTCTTGCCACAATTGCATTAGTGTAGGAAATTGAACAGTTTTATAACATTCGTCATCACAGTTTTCTGCATTAGTGCAATAGTGCTGCTTTGGCAATCCATGGTCTAACTTTCCATGCTGAAATTTCATCTTCTATATAACCATTAAAGGTACAGCCACCAACTCAATTTTTCACTCTAGCAACCCGTCAACATCACACAGGTACAGACCATTGATTTGCCAGCAGGAACCTCTCTTTCTCTCTGCTAACATTTGCACTCAAGTTGGTGTGACAGATAACTGGTGCCCTGTTCTAGGCATACCTTCCAGGAAATAGTAGAAAGGTTTGACTGGAACAGAGCTCAGAAAGATAATAATTGATTTTTAGTTTCCAGATTCTACATGCCAGCAAGACCACTGACTAAACTTGTTGGGGAATTCTAGGGATTGTCATCCAAAAAAGGGTATATCTGTCAGAGGCCAGAAGAAATGCAGGAGAACCATTGATAGTTTAAAGTGAAATGGGTGGAAAGTCAGCTGAAGAAAACAAGTTAGGATATTTTTACAGGAAAATTCTACAACCAGGCCAACTTTAAGTCTGGATGTATCCAAATCAGCTCCCTGAAGAGAACAGCCATCAGTTAAGAGGGGTGATTCCCAATTTTTGGTTCTCCGGGTGTTTTGGACTTTATTTCCCAAACTTTCTGAATATTGGCCAAACTAGTTGTGGCTTCTAGGAGTTAAAACCCTAAACACTAGGAAGACTAACATTTGGAAATTGTTGATTTAAAGGGGCTAATTCTGAAAGACTCTCCAGTGCTGCCAAAAAGCCTTTGGAGTTGGAAAAGAAGGTGGGATCAAGTAGTACAGAGTGTTTGATGTGGCACATGCCTTTTAAATCTACTGCTGTAGCTGTCTACCATTCCTACCTCACACAATATTTTTCACATGTAGTTTATTTTCTCAGACTCATCATTTGATCTGTCTACACAATAGCCCTGTGAACAAGCAAGTGAGGAACAGAAGCAAGGACAAAAACAAATCACATTTCTGGTTTTGTATGATTTCCACCATAGCTTTGGCCATAGATGTTTGGCCATTGCTTCCTGTTTCCTCACTTAATGCACTGGATTAGCAGTTCGAAAACTTTGATCCTTCAACTCCCAGAATTCCTGACTGTTGGTCAAGGTGATTGGGGTTTCTGGGAGTTAAAGTCCCAAACACTGGGTCAATCAAAATGTGGGTATCACTGCCACTGGATGGTATTGCTATCAGGATTTGCCCATTCTTCTGAAGGCCATAGAGGAGGGGACAAGGGAATAAACTCAGTCGGATAACATCTGTTTTAACTTGAATATTTTGTTCTGTTTTTTCCCCTTCAATTACACTTCAAGGAAGCTTGCTTTTCATTTTAAAGAGTACAAAATTCCACATTAAAACCAACTTTTAAAACACCCAAAATGCCAAATTTCAGCAGTTAAATCAATAACCAGAACTGTATTATTTTTGCACTGTCAGGATAGAACGGTTTTTAGCCTAGGGCTGAAAATACCAGCAAAGAAGCAAATATGCTAGAGACCAGGAAGGGGAGAATGGTGCAGCTGGGGGTGGTCTCAAGTCACCTTTCACCTGTCAAGTCCCTTTCAACTTTTGTTATCTTGTCATTTGTTTGGCAGAGTTTATTACAGGAGAAGGTAATCAAAGAAATACAGGTTGAGCATAGTTTATCCATAATTCCAAAATACGCCAAAATTTAAAATTGTCCACATAGATGGCTGTTTTTTCCCCCAGTGGTTAATATGCCACTGGAAAGCAAAATTATTAAATTATATATGCATTATTAAAAATGTATTATAATACCTTCAGGCTATGTGTGTAAGGTGTAATTTGAAACATAAATTAAATTTTGTATAGAGACAGACCCATCTCCAAACTACTCACACTGTACATCTAAATTATGAAACATTCTTGGTAGACAGCAGGTGGTCATGTAACCTGGGTTCGGACCAATTGGGCAACTTGAGAGTTTCTGTGCCTGTATTTATGACAGCCAAGCAGTGGGGTAAAGATGATGGAACTCTTGATTTTCATAAATGTATCCCAAAGAATATAAACCAATCAGAAAGTCCTGGTATTTATTTGTTTTACGAGATCTTGCCAGTTTGATGATCAAGTGCCTTTGGTGAGTGAGGAGCACACTGTCAGGCTGCCACTGACTCCTTCGAATGATAGCGCATAGGAGACCCCAAGGGCCATCTAGCGATCCCCTTCTGCCATGAAGGAATACACAACCAAAACACTTGTTATAATGGATGCCAGCCTCTGTTTAAAAACTTCCAAACAAGGAAACCCTGTCACACTCAGAGGCAGTGTATTCCAATTTCATATAGCTCTTATTTTCAGGAAGTTCTTCAAAAATGCAGGTGGCATCTCTTTTCCTGTTCTTTGTATCCATTGCTCAATGTCCTAGTCTCTGGAGCATCAGAAAACAAGCCTGAATTATCTTCAATACAACATCTTTTCAAATACTTAAATGAGGCTATTATGTCACCTCTTAACATTCTCTTCTCCAGGCTAAACATACCCAGTATCCTAAGCCATTCCACATAGGGCTTGACTTCCAGATCTTTTACCATGTTGATTGCCATCCTCTGGACACATTCCATTTTGGCAATATCCTTCCTGAATTGTGGTGCCCAGAAATGGACACTGCGTCCCAGGTGAAGTCTGACCAAAATAGAAAAAGTGGTGCTCTCACTTCCCTTGATCTAGATCAGTTGTTCCCAATCTGTGGCCTGTGCACCACCACTAGTCTGCAAGAATGAAAATATGGTCTCTGGCCTCACCCATTACTATACCATTGTCTCAAAACCACATGGCAACAAAGGTCTTGTGAAACCCTCTTATAGTGCCGAGGCAATGGGGATGTAGCGAGGTGAGAAGTTGACTACCCACAAAAGTCTAAAGTTGGCCAAAAACTGATTTGTAACCCTTTTGGTACTAATATTGGAGAGTGGTCCCTGGTTAAAAAAAAGGTGGGGAACCATTGATCTAATGCACAATGCTCAGCAATGATGGATAGAATGCAACAGAACTCTAGATTTTCATAAATACCCCCCAAAGAACATAATAAGCCCTGAAAAGCATATGATGAGGGAAGATAAGAGAGGAAAAATTGGGGAGACAATACCTTCTGAACAAAGCAGATCTCTACTAGCTCTCTGATAGCCTCCATTTGGCAGTCAGTCTAATGAGAGAAGAGTCTCTATAACAGGTGGCTTTAATTCTGAGAAGATATTTTTATAAGGAATAACAAAACACCTATTTGTGAAAGAGGAATCATTACACAATGGGGCGTTGAGGGATGAATTGTGAGAGCTATGTATGATTCCTTTTAAAAAAGCAACTGCATAACTGCGCAATATTGTAGAGAAGGCAGAAAATAAATGATTGCTAAAAGTCCAATTTAACTTCAAAAGAAAGAGACATCTAGGAGGGAGCGAATGCTATTTGAAAGCAAATTTCACACACCCCTCCCTGCTTGAAAAGAGCATTTTCAAAGTTAAAATAGGCTGGAAGCACCAGAAGGCTGATTTGAAATAGGTCATGGTGGAAGGTTATGTACATCATACTTTGGCCTTAGGAAGAATACACAGCTGCCCATGGTTGTTATATATTTCAGCAGTGTTATCCAACAATAGGCTACTGTTGCTCATTGTCTCCTGAATAAATACAATAGTAACTACAACTGCTGCTAATATTTTACCATCTTTTGTCACTTGTTATTAGATAATGGTTGTCTATTGTTCACATTTTTGGGTTCTTCAGGAACTAGGGCTGCACTTATATTGCTGAATTAATGCAACATGACATCACTTTAACTGCCGCAGCTCAGTGGTATGGCATTGTGAAATGAGTAGTTTGGTGAGATACCAGCAGCTCTCATGATTCCATTGCATTGAGCCACAAAAGTGAAAGTGGTGTGAAAATGCATTACATTTACACTCTTCTCTGAATGACCACATTGAACCCAAACCAAACAGTAGACTCTAATTTAGGGGTGGAAAATCTTTGGCCATCCAGATCTTTTTGGACTCTGTCTCCCACAATCCCTGACCAATGGCCATGCAGGCATTGAATTGGAAGTAGAAATCTCAAACCAGTGGAGGAGGAAAAGTTCCTGAACCTTTCATTAAATGAAGAGTAAGTTGTTATTTGTTGTTAACTGCTCCAAGTTGATTTCGACTTATGGCCTTGTCTCCTGCTTTTGCGTGAAAAAGGGACTCCCAAGCCTATTTAGTTGCCACTACCCCACTATTATATTTCTCTATATGAAAACAAAAACCAAGAGTTCCTGAATTTCCTTTGAAGTTAAACCACACTTTTTGTTAAATGAAAAAAACCATCCCAGAACAAGGGAATTGGAATACACGTGACCTCCATTTGTACTATGTGGGTGGGGAGGTTTGCAAAATGCTTAGTTGACTTCAGAGGTGATTATCTTGTAATGCCACCTCTGTGGCACTTGGCAATAAAGTTTTCTCCTTGGTAATGGAAGCCTAGTTTTATTTATCCATAGAACCTCTCTCAACAGCATGACCACCATTAAGGCGGCTACCCAATGATTAGTGCTTCCTTGGCTGGGTTTTTCCAGAGTTGAACCTCAATTAATGACTTTTTTCCTATATTCCGACCCCTAGAACATTTATTTAGACCACTTTTCACTAGAGCCAGGCCTTCTACTTAAACAGGCACTTATATTTTACTCAAACAATAATCCCTGTTCACAAAAATAGTAGAAATATCCTTTTGCTCAGTCCCAGGTCTGTTTCCTGCAAACTGCCTGATACCTAACTGTAAATTACCATGATATTGCAGTTTTCATCACAGTTGGAGCCAAGACATGGATGAATGATCTCTTCATGTTTAAGTAAGGGTAACAGCCAAAACAAAGCTCCCTCTCAGTCATCCTGATCTTGATGTTCAAAAGCAACTGTCCTCTTTCAGGATATATGCTGAAATGAGGAACAAATATACAATAACACACCATTGTTCCTGGGAGACAAACCATAGGCTATGGGGAGAGGGGGAAAGGAAAAGAAAACCTTTTCCAAGGCTCAGTGACATGGACCTTTATATAGGGAATTCAATTCTACAGTGAGATTAAGCTAGTGAATTAATGCAGTATATGGAATAGTTTTGAATTTGTGTGTTATTCCCACAAGGAATTCTGGTATTTGAGTTTACACATATCTAGTGGCGTTATTACAAATCCCTAATGACTGTTTTATATGAACACCTACATATTTAATCAGGCCAATAGCCATTCATCAAATCACAAAGCCAGGTGGTGGTGTTTAATTTTTTCCGTGAGTCGTTCATAATAGTATTTTCAGGTGCTTTTCAGAACTGTGCATTGATACAAAAGCTGGCCAGCACAATGGGACGTTAAGTGCTGAATGCGTTCAGAAATTCAGGACCTGATTCTGATTTCCATTACAATTCTGGTAAACTGAAACTATTCTTCCAGCCTGCGCCTCATTTTTGTGTAAGACTGTTTGGGGGATCAGAATTTGATCTTCTTGCAAATGACCTAAATTTTCTTAATAGCTTATTTTAGTTAGAAGTCAGAAAAAAAGGCTAAACGAAGAGTGATGGCTTGTTAAAAAGACCACACGTTGTGGGCGCAATAATAGAAACACATGCAGATTTCATTACATTGCCAATGAGCCTCCAGAGATACATTTGAAAAATAAATTGGTATGCAGCAAGGACTTCAGGAATAAAATTACAGAAATACCGCTAGCTGCAGCAATGATGGTTTGTTAATTGCAGCAAAAGTGCACCTTGGAGATTTTAACGTGAGTTGTCAAGGGATAGATCAAGATCTGTTGATGCCTGAGGTAGAGCATCCAAATGGTGTTTTCCACTCCCTCAGAAAAAATATAGTAAATGTCTCGCTGGCATTCTCCTGTCTTAAAACTCTTGTTTGAAATTTTGCTAAACAGAAGGATCTCTTGGGGTTCTGTTCTGTATTTTTCCAAATAGCCTGCCTCTCTCATTCGGCTCCAAAAGCACTTTCAGTTTTGCCATCTGAGGAAATCCGACCGTCTCTTCATTTCCCCCTTTCTCTCCAAAGCTTACTATTTAGGAGCAGCAGCAAGGGATAAGTGTTAGCATTTTTCTGTGATGCAGTCATTCCATATGCTTCTATTGTCCCTGTCTGATGGGTTAGTCCCAATTAATCACATGTTGTCCCACTTTTGGGCTGCTTTTAAAATGTCCCAATTCCTCCCTTTATTATCAGCTGCAAACTATGTTCAAAATGCAAAAGTAATTTGCACTCCATTAACTCCCCAGGGGAGAGAGGAGAGGAAGGTGAGGAATCTTGCCCTTCCCAATATGTTCAGGTAAAAGCAAGTTGTTGCATCTTAAGTGGTCTTCCTTATTAGCCCTGATCACACTCTGATACTGGCCATACATGTATCAGTTTTCATTTATGTAATGTTGTATGGTATAACATTCAAGTTATTGGAAAATCTGGATCAGGCACTTGTGGTAGGGATCTCTTTTTGTCTACAACTCCCATCACTATTAGCCAGAAGAGACACTATTAGCCAGAAGAGAGATTGAGTTCAAAAACTTCTGGAAGGCCACTATTGCCCATTTGTTTCTCTAGTCTACATCATCAATAAGTCCCCACATATTACTTAAGAAATGCCTTTAAGAACAATGGTATTCACTGAACTCCTCTCATGAAAGGATCTGTGAGATTGTGTTGTGTCACTGACAACCACAGAGAACATAACTTTCTGGCCATGTGCTGGGCAGTTATGTGAAGCTGGCTACATGTCAATGCATCTGTATCTCTGTTCACTTTGAGCAGGTTGGAAGACGCCCTGTATTGGCTGAGAGACAAAGCCTGATTCATTCTAGAGCAGCAGCTTACCAATGCAGTCTTGATTCAGAGTAGATGTACACCCCTAGCGGCATTCATCCATGCAAGGAGGACTTAAGCACAGCCTGGAAAATAAATAAATAAACATTACTACCTTGGTGGGTGAGGAGCACACTATTGAGCACAGGTCAATGTAAAAGTAGAATTTTGTGATGCCTGTATGATGCATGTCTGTTATTTTAAAGGGTATATAAAACAAGACTTTTCTTTGTTCTGTACCCTGTCTCTGGATTACCAGCAGGGTCCATATCCGGTTGGTGCCAACCGAGAATAAACTGTGCTTTTTCAGACCTCAGGAACTCTCCTTGCCTTTTTTCCTCAAACCTTCTCCCTGCCATTGCACTACAACATCTTCTCAAAAATTGAAACATGGCTATTATGTGACCCCTTAACCATCCCTTCTCTAGGCTACACATACCCAGCTCCCTAAGCAGTTCTTCATAAGGCTTTACTTCCACACCTTCTACCATTTTGGTTGTCTAATCTGAACATGTTTCAGTTTGCCAATACCTTCTTGAATTGCTGTGCTGTATCCCTGGGGATGCCTGATCAAAGTGGAATAAGGTGGCACTATTATTTAACTTGTTCTAGATGAGTGTTTTCCACAGAATGATACTATTACTATATTTATTAATATTGCAAAGGCTGGATGGACATCTGTTGGGAGTGCTTTGATTGTGCTTTTCCTTTATGGCAGAAGGGGGTTGGATTGGATGGCCCCTGGAATACTGTTAAGTTTATGTTGGTCTAAAAGTTTGCCCATGTCTTATGTTATGTTTATATACATTACATACTATCATTCATCTATCTATCTATCTATCTATCTATCTATCTATCTATCTAAACATTTTTTAGAGCTCCATGAGAAAGTTTTGCTTCCGGAAGGTCTCCACATCTGAAAAAGTTTGAGAACGAAAGGTTCTAGCACAGACTTTCTCAAACTGTGCTCACGCAGATGTTTTGGACTTCGGCTCCCACAATTCCTAACATTTAGTAAACTGAATGGGATTTCTGGGAGTTGAAGTCCAAAACACCTGGAAGAGCACAGTTTGAGAAACACTGCTCTAGTGGATGCCTGGTTTTACTTTGGAGATGGAAATATCTGGAGAAGGGCCTGAAAAGATGCTTGTACATGCCAAGCAGGCTCAAATGTGAAAAACTGAAAGATTATTCTATTTAGTTTTATTGAGTTATCTTTTTGGCCTACAGGGGCTATGCTGGCTGAGGGATTTGGGGATTTATAACCCAATATTTTTTTCTTAGCTCCAATCTAGTTTAGTGTGATCTTCTTTTACTGGCAGCATCTCTTCAAATGGGAAGTGCTTTCCCATTTCTCCTTCCATGCCTTTTTGAAGGGAGATACCCAGAATGTGGAAAGCTACTTTCATAAAGGAACTACTTACAGTTAGAATTACAAAAACAGTTAGCTAACATTATGGTTACACTTTTGTTGTGTGCCTCCATGGGGCTTTCTTGGCAAGATTTGTCCAGAGGGTTTGCCTTTGCTTCTCCCTAAGGCTGAGAGAGTGACTCACCCAT
The DNA here is from genome assembly GCF_037176765.1 of Anolis sagrei. Taxonomy (NCBI): domain Eukaryota; kingdom Metazoa; phylum Chordata; class Lepidosauria; order Squamata; family Anolidae; genus Anolis; species Anolis sagrei. The sequence continues at coordinate 120,104,081 of NC_090022.1, forward strand.
GGCTACCTAGTGGCTTTACATAGTTAAGTGGGGATCCAAACCCTGGTCTCCTAGTGCCACAATTTAATACTGAAACCATTCCTCCATTCTGCCTCACACTGTTTTTTTTTTAAACTTGGGAGTAACTATATATAATAGTTGCTTTTGAGTCTTAAAAATGAATTTCTGAATACAGCATATAAACCATGTGACATTTCTCCTATACCATTAATGACAACACACCCCATGACTCCTTCAGGGTATAATCACAGCACAATAGAATGGGATTATTGCTCTTCAAGTGTCATAATGATAACTTAATGATTATTCCTTACTGGAGAAAGGTACTGATTATAAATAGTTGTTCATAAAGAGCAGTTTCCAAGCTCTGGAGTTATAAGGGATGACTTTTTGTTGACCCTTCCACATCTAGAGGGCATGCTCTACCACCAAACTCAGGCATCCCCCACCCTTGGGGAGAACAAGGCTCTTAGCATCTTAGAGGTGGTTTGGGTTTGGAGCCTTTCTCCCAAGCACTACGAAATGGAGTGCATTGCCACCATGACACTGTGTAAGTCAACCCTGAAAGGTCAGTGTGGGAGATCATTGATCGTTTCATGCCCCAAGGAGATTTTCCAAGAACAATGGATTAACAGATGGTGGGGTCGCTCAGCGCCTGACAAGAGCAAATGCTAGCAGGGAGGTGTTGCCATTTCTCCTGTGAGTGGACTTCAGGCACATTTATGTCAGTGTAGCAAACCCATACAATTTTAATAATATCATTTGGTCACTGAGCATAAGCCTTTTTAGAGCTATTGAAGAAGAAAAAATAGACAGAGAAACCTATATATCCATGAAGGATATGTTCTTGGACTTTTCATGGATGTGTGAAACCACAAACATATGAAGAATCTCTCACCCAAGGATACCATAGAGTATCCTTGGGTGATGAATATTGAGTGTGTGGTGGGTGTGTGTGAGTGTGTGTGTGTGGGATGGTGGTGGTGGTCATCCTGTACTAACATTTTGCAGCTATTTGTAAATGATAGGATGGTGCTCAGGGACCCAGAACAACATCCTACCATTGCCCCACTGTTGATTGCTTGAACAGACAGCATCTTCATTTTTCCAAAAAGCTCTCCTTTGTTTGTATAACTTCTACTTCTATGTTGTAGTCTTCCCTTTCAGTTTTCCTCAGGGAACTGATTAGCTGAATTTTCAGAAGAACTTGTTGAGTAACAGTGTTCTGCCAGCTGCTGTAGCTGTCGGGGAAATAAAAGAAGAGAGAAAACTGATTTGTCTGGGCTTCTTGCTGGACTGCTTAAAGATTTCCAGTCATGTCAGCCCAGTGAGAGTTGCATGCCAGTGGCAAAAGGTAGAAAGGGGAGTGTTGTTCCCCAGCTGATCCATCTGATGTGCCAGTAGTGGCGGTGGTTGTGTGCCTTCAAGTCATTTCTAACCTATGGCAACCCAAAGGCCATCTTATCACAAGACTTTCTTGGCCAGATTCACTTTCTTTTGAGGCAGAGTGTGACTTGTCCATGATCACCTAGTGGGTGTCCATGGCTCAGGGGGGGATTTGAACCCTAGTTTGCAGAGCCATAGCCCAATGCTTAAACACTCCACCAGCATGTTTTAGGTGGCTGCACAAAAATAAGGTGTGAGAATTATGCAAGCTTTCAAATGTTGTTAGATTGTAGTTCTATGGATTCCTTATCTTAGGTTGTGCTGCCAACTCCATGGGGAAGTTTACAGAATTTCTACCCCTGTAAGTGGTGTGTGCCTTCAATTCTGACTTATGGTAACCACAAGAGATAACTATCACAGAGTTTTCTGGCAATATATTTTTTTCAGAAGAGGTTTGCCATTGTCTTCCTCTGAAAGTAGGACTTGACTATGATCTCCCAATAAGTTCCATGGCTGAGTACCCACAGTGACTGGTCCTTCTTTCCTTATGTCTCAACATTGTCTTCTTTTTATTTACTATCAAGTCAGCTTCCATGTACAGTAGCCCTATCATCAAGAGGTTTCCAAGAGCCTGGTGATAAGCAACCTTGGTCATGTCTTGCCGACTCCATACTATGGTCTCCCTCTTTTCTTACTGCCCTCTATTTTACACAATAGTCATGTCATCTCTTGTTTTGCCCATGGTTTGGATCAGTCAAAGTAGCTTTAGGGAGATTTAAATTTGGCTTAGATGGGACCAAGGTTAATATCACATGGATTTATTTAAGATCAAGACAGTGTACAAATATTGTATTTGGTGCCTATTGAAAATATTGTGAAAATATTGTGAAAAGCAGATGAAAAAATAAAACAAATCAAAATAGACAAGGCAATGACATGGGGTTCCAGTTGTCTGACAGGCATAAGGAAGCATGACAACAATGTCATGGAGCTGTTATCTTTCCCAGATGTTGTTAAGGGGAAAAACAAACTCCTCTGCCTTAGGGCAGAATCTGGCATGTGAGAAATAGGCAATGTAATGTTAATTGGGATGATGTTTTGAGCTGTAGTTTAGCAAGCACATCATAACGAATGCTCTCAAACCTATATAACTAAGACAGACAGAAGTACTTGAGCAATTCCCTGTGGGATTTCTGGAAAATGGCCATTATACTTGAACAGCTTGGTTGTAAAATGATGTCTCATACCTTCCTGAGTGCATCATTGAAAGAATAAGAAAACATTCTCTCTTGAAAATGATGTTCTGCTATCATCTGATCCTCACTGCACACACACCAATATTGCTCTTAAACAGCATCATCAACAAGTAGCTAGCATGAAGATGAGTCTTGTGTTTGGAAAGGCTGTGAAATGATGGAGATCACACTGAGTAGCTGAATCTTCAATTATGACTGATCAAGCAGTGATTAATCATAATAGAAGCCACAGTGGCACAATGGGTTAAATCCTTCTGCTAGCTGAGCTGGTGACCTGAAGGTCGGCATTTCAAATATGAGACAGGGTGAGCTCCCATCTGTCAGTCCCAGCTTCCTATGTGGGGACATGAGAGAAGCCTCCCACAGGATGGCAACACATCTGGGCTTCCCCTGGGCAATGTCACTGCAGACGACCAATTCTATCACACCAGAAGCGACTTGCAGTTTGTCAAGTCACTTTTGACATGATAAAAAAAGCAGTGATTAAATCAACAAATGTGTATATTGTTTTAAATATATATATTGATTCTATGTCTTTTTGACTGGTATTATCACATATCTCCATGTATCCTAAGAGATTCAGAACAAACAATAGTAAGTACAATGCATCTGGTTACTGGTCACTTCTATATATTGAGGTTCACCAGGCATTACTAAACTTCAGCTCTCAGCAGCCCTAGCTAGCATAAGCAATTGTGAGGAATCCTGAGAGTCACAATAAAGTCTCAAGGACCACATGATTCCTATCCTGAAGTTGTATGCGTGTAAGGCTTGAAAACTTCTCAAGAAGTTTTCATTTTCATTTTCACTCTCTTTTTCTGTTGGGCAAAAAAATTGTTCATTTTGCACCTTATCCCCTTTGAAGCTAGATGACCCCATTCTCTATGCCTACCTCCTCTCCCTCTCACATACATGAATGCACACACAGACACGTACAGCCACTCACTGCTACAATTTATTCAGAGAGGAGTAGTGAGCTGACAACCATCTATTGTATGGAAAACAGATGAGCAGACCCAATCCCACAGTGGAATGAAAACATGCCAGTTTTCTAGTGTGATGTGGGAAATCTCCCCTCAAAGATCCCAGCAGTCTCTGCTTTCATCAGCGCAATGCAACAGACTCTGAAAAGTATAGGCACAGCCTCAGTGGGAATTGATGTTCTTTTTCGTGCTGGCCTGCAGTCAATGCATTTGCCAAATGATGACCCAGAAAGACAACCGTTGTCTGGGAGAGGACTAATTTCGTGTGGACCTTGATCTCTCCGACTTCGAGAGAAGCCTTCTTTTCTTCTGTTCTTTCCTCTAATCACGTACAGGAGCCCAGACTGACAGGCCTGCATGTCCAGTTTCTGAACCAGATGGAATCTGTCTTTTCAGAGCTCAGTGAGAAAAACACAAAGTCCCGAAGGCTTTTGTTTCAGAACACAGGGTTTCTTTCTTGACAGCTAGCCTGTTTTGTTCCTGTGTTTGTGGCTTCACAGTGTTAGCATATGGTTCAGGCAGGGCCAATTCAGTACACTTTTCTGCCTGAGGTAAAGGACAAGTTGGCATACTTCTCCCTGTTCTACTTAGACAAGAGATTGCCAGTTGAATTTACTTCAACTCTGATTATTGGGCTATGTCCTCCATTTCACTTGGGGGGTTAATTTGTGGGGTGCAGGGCAGACAGTCTAGAATATACAGCTTTGGCTTCCATAGGAAGGGAATGGGCATGGGTTTGCAGCCATCATGTTTTCCTCCATCCCATTGATCAACTACCATTTGAAGCCTAAACTCAATTGCTAATTATAACTAGATGAGTCATTGAATGGGTGTGTTGAATGAGTCGATTTGTTAAATGGTAAGTCAGAACTTTACATAAATCCCATCAATTCCATGAGTCTTTTCAAGGTGGGACAAGCAATTCAATCTTGGCTTGAAGTGACAAATTCATTTTACCTAATGGTTGTAACACCTTTGTGTGTAATAGAGATTTTCCATTGAGGGGGTTGGGGTGGGGAAGGAAATGTATAGGGCAGTGTTTCTCAATCTGGGAGTCGGTACCTCGGGGGGGGGGAGTGGTCACGAGGTGGTGTCAAAGGGGTTGCCAAAGACCATCAGAAAACACAGTATTTTCTGTCGGTTATGGGGATTCCATGTGGAAAGTTTGGCCCAATTCTATTTTTGGTGGGGTTCAAAATGCTCTTTTCTACAACCTCCATCGGTGTTGACATTTGGGTATACTGAGTATTTGTGCCACGTTTGGTCTAGATTCATCATTATTTTAGTCCACAGTGCTCTCTGGATGTAGGTGAATTACAACTCCAAAACTCAAGGTCAATGCTCACCAAATCAAGTATTTTCTGTTGGTCATGATAGCGCCAAGTTTGGTTCAATTTCATAGTTGGTGGAGTTCGGAGTGCTCTTTGATTGTTGGTGTACTATAAATCCCAGCAACGACAACTCTCAAATGACAGAATAAAACCCAACCCCACCATTATTCACATTTGGGCATATTGGGTATTTCTGCCAAATTTGGTCCAGTGAATGAAAATACATCCTGTATATCAGATATTTACATTACAATACATAACAGTAGCAACATTACAGTTATGAAGTAGGAATGAAAATAATGTTATGATTGGGGGTCACCACAATATGAGGAAGTGTATTAAAGGGTCACGGCAGTAGGAAGGTTGATAAACACTGGTATAGAGTATTCATAACCTCTGATAGACTAATGATTCACAAGCAAATGAGCTTGGCCTTTCTTGCTCGCATACGAGCCTAGTCATTGGATTCTTTACTTGTTTTAATACTATGACTCCTAGTTGTATTTGTTTCTAAACTTTGTTTAAGGTCACTTTGGGGTACTTAGTAAATAAAACAGTAGATGAAACAGAAAATGCAGACAGGTTTCATGATTCTAAAAAGATGGTATTTTTATGAGTAGAAAAGCTAAAAAATTAACAGACCATCAATTAAAAATGTCATATATTGAAGCTTTGCTATTAAGAAAAGACCATCTTCTCAGCATTTTGAGATGTCTCTCTTGTTTCTTCTTTAGGCAATGGATTTTTCTACTACTAGAAGACCATCTTTTGAGCATCATTAAATATGTCTCTTGTTTCTTCTGTGGATGCCATTGCATGCTCCCCACTCATTTCCTTAGACTTATGGAGATGGCCTTTCTTTGCCTTTACACTGCATTTCATGCTTCAGTAATGTCTGTGTGGGAAAAAAAAACATATGATAGAGAAGAATTGCCAGGTTTTATGTGATTGAATGGTACTGTAGTTACCATTTATTTCAACAGTAATAGTGAAATCCACGCACTGGAGAGACTGACTGCCTTGAGTATAGAAATGTTTGACATGTCAACAAACCCTGCAGAGTTTTGAGCAGATGAAGAATAGCTACAAGATTTTAAGTCAGTGGGTAACTCAGCTAGCAAGCTGGAGCCAAGATGGCACAGCAGGGGGGATGGGAGAATCAACATGGTTAACTGTCTTTTAAACCTGAAAATTTGTATGCCTCAATTCATCTCCTCAAAAAATGTCCCTCAGATGTTACACAGTACATTTTCAAATGGCTTGACTCCTATACATCTATTTACACATGCATAAATAAGTTAAATCAGATCACTATTGCAATCCTATGTACATTGACTTGGAAGCAGGCTGATTGAATTTGATGAAGTAAAGTGAGTCTAGGTGGAGTTCAACTGAAATTAGATATGTTTAGCATTTGTTTAAGAAGGGGACAAAAGCAGTAAAAACATATGCTTGTCACAGCACATGGTTTTTCTCACTTCTGTATCTTGCATTTGGTGACTAAATATTGTTATGGAAATGGCAAACAGTTAACTGTAGTGCACTCACCTTTCTCTTAATGTCTAGTATCATGAACATTACGGATAATTCAGGATACATTATGGTTCCAAAATGCTTTATGTCATTCAGGTCAGATGAGAAAAAGCTGGGATAGATTATCCATAGAGCAGTTCTAAAAATACTTAGGTATAGTCCTCTTGCCCAACTTCTCTGTCCTCTAAAAAGGGGGCACATAATTATTTTATCCCTTTGAATCCCTGCTGTTTTGGTTAAATCTCAGTACTCAGACTCTTAACAGACTTCTCTAAAACAATGTTTCTCAAATTGTACTCCTCCAGGAATTTTGGACTTCAGCTCTCAGAAATCCCAGTCAGCTTTACCATCTGTTAGGAATTGTGGGAGCTGAAGTTTGAAACATCTGGAGGAGCACAACTTGAGAATTTCTGCTCTAAAACAGCAGATTTAGGCAGAAGGTCCAGGGCTGCATCTGCCCCAGTTTTGGATCCCTGTACCCTTGCAGGCCATGCCTACTCATTTCCATCCAGAAAAAAAGAAGTTAATTTTCAGATTTCTAGGATTTGTTTTTTGAGGGACCTTTTCCACATTCACCATTCCAAAGGGTGATTAAATCTTCCTGCCTTGGAGCCTGGCGATTCCATCGACGCCTTGGTGACTCTCTATAATGGGGAGATGTCCAGGGCGTTAGATGCGATCGCACCCGAACGCCCCATCTCGTTGCGCCGTGACAGGCCATCTCCCTGGTTCACCGGGGAGCTGACTGTGATGAAGCATGCGAGAAGGGGGCTAGAGCGCAAATGGAGGAAATCTCGGGTCGAGTCTGATCGAGCACGGGCTAAAGCCTCTCTGAAGGCATACTCCGTGGCTATACGGGTGGCCAGGAAATCATTCACGACCACCCGTATAGCGTCTGCAGCAAATAGATCGTCGGAGCTGTTTCGGGTCGTGGGGGAACTCCTCCACCCATCTGTGGTGGAGGAGCTCACTGATGACCTAGCAGCTCGGTGTTGCGATTTCGCACACCATTTTGCAGATAAAGTCGCTCAGATACGTCTCGAGCTTGACTCCACTTCCATCGCAGTGCCAGAGGAGGTGACGGAGGCACCTGCTTGTCCATCTTTGTGGGATTCTTTTAGGCTTGTTCTTCCTGAAACCGTGGAGGAGGTTCTTGGGGCTGTGAGGGCGACCACCTCACTCCTAGACCCGTGCCCATCTTGGCTCATTAAATCAGCCAGGGAGGGGTTGGTTGACTGGTTTGTATTGATTGTCAATGCATCGTTGGAGCAAGGGATTTTTCCATCTGGTTTGAAACAGGCAGTGGTTCGTCCACTCCTCAAAAAAGCTTCCCTTGACTCCACGGTGCTGAATAACTACAGGCCAGTCTCCAACCTCCCTTTCTTGGGTAAGGTGCTGGAGCGGGTGGTCGCCTCGCAGCTCCAGGGCTTCCTAGACGATACCAACTACCTAGATCAGGCACAGTCTGGTTTCAGGCCTGGTCATGGCACCGAGACAGCCTTGGTCGCCTTGGTGGATGACCTCCGCAGAGAGCTGGACAGGGGGAGTGTGACCCTGTTGGTTCTCCTGGACATCTCAGCGGCTTTCGATACCATCGATCATGGTATCCTTCTGGGACGACTCTCTGGGATGGGCCTTGGGGGCACGGTTTTGTCGTGGCTCCGGTCCTTCCTGGAGAGACGCACCCAGATGGTGAAGCTGGGAGACGCCTGCTCGGACCCCTGGCCTTTGACCTGTGGGGTCCCGCAAGGATCTATCTTGTCGCCCATGCTCTTCAACATCTACATGAAACCGCTGGGAGAGGTCATCCGGAGTTTTGGAGTTGGGTGCCATCTCTATGCGGATGACACACAACTCTACTACTCCTTTCCACCTAATTCCAAGGAGGCTTCTCGGGTGCTGGACGAGTGCCTGGCCGCTGTGTCGATCTGGATGAGGAAGAACAAGCTGAAGATCAATCCCGACAAGACAGAGGTCCTCCTGGTCGATCGTAAACCGGATCGGGGTATAGGGTGGCAACCTGTGTTGGACGGGGTTACACTCCCCCTGAAGCCACAGGTCCGCAGTTTGGGTGTCCTCCTGGATTCTTCGCTTACACTTGAGGCTCAGGTGTCGGCGGTATCCGGGAGGGCCTTTCCACAACTGAGACTTGTGCGCCAGCTGCGACCGTACCTCGTGAAGGCGGATCTGGCCGGGGTGGTCCACGCCTTGGTCACCTCTAGAATGGATTACTGCAATGCGCTCTACGTGGGGCTGCCCTTGAAGACGGCTCGGAAACTACAATTGGTCCAGCGGGCAGCAGCCAGGATGCTAACTGGAGCTCATTATCAAGAGAGGTCAACCCTCTTGTTCAAGGAGCTCCACTGGCTGCCATTTATTTTCCGAGCCCAATTCAAGGTGCAGGTGCTCACCTACAAAGCCCTGAACGGTTTGGGACCACCCTACCTGCGTGACCGCATCTCCATCTACGAACCCACACGCTCGCTCCGGTCATCTGGGGAGGCCCTGCTCGTGATCCCACCTACATCGCAAGCGCGCTTGGTGGGGACGCGGGACAGGGCCTTCTCTGTGGTGGCCCCCGACTTTGGAATGCCCTTCCAAAAGAGCTTCGTCAGGCCCCTACTCTGGCAGTTTTCAGAAGGAACCTAAAAACTTGGTTGTTCCGATGTGCCTTCGCAGATTAGGAATCCCCATCTCAAGTCCTAGATGCACTTTAGCACAACTAATGTTGCTGCACACCGCACTTTTAATCCTACGTTCCTCCTGCCATCTCAGCACTTTTAACCCTGTACCCCATTGCGCTGGCCGAACCAGTTTTAATAGTGTCTTGATGTATTGTCATTGTGGTTATTTTGCTTAATTGTTTGATTTGCTTTGTTTATTGCTGTGTTATGTTTTCTATTGTATTGTGTTTTGTGGCTTCGGCCCGTGTAAGCCGCATCGAGTCCTTCGGGAGATGCTAGCGGGGTACAAATAAAGTTAATAATAATAATAATAATAATAAATAAAAATGGCATTTGTTGCAGCCTTTTGCAAGCACAATTCTCTATTTTAACTCAATTGTTTTGGGCCAGTGGAGGTGTAATGGCACCCAAGGGCATCACAAAATCTCTCCAGCTCCTTGGCTGCATGTGGCTTAAAGACCACACAATTCCCTCCCCTTATTTATAGTCTGCTTGCATGGAGAGAGTTCAGCCTGTCCAGGTTCTTGCCTACCCCAGAGAGCAAATGCATAGAGGTCTTGACAATGTTACATCGCCTATTTTTTTTTCTTGTGATTGTTTATCTGCTTTCCGCCTAGAAAGAAGCCAAAGTGCTGCTGTTTTCTTTTCCCATACTTGTTCCCACTGGAGCACTGCATCTCTCTCCTTCTCATTGGCAAGGCTTCCCTCTTCCTCTGCTGGGATGTGTTTAGTTCTATTACAGAGCATCGAACACCACACTTCTTGTAAATAAGGAGCACACAAATGGGCCAGCACAGGATGGTAATTGATAGAGGATTTGGTGTTCAGGTGTTGAATGTGGATGCGCTGGCTGTTAAAGTACAAACTGTTGCAGTGTGAAAGGAAGGCAGGTGGTTTAGAGGCCCACTCATGGGCAACCATAGGACTTTTTGTACTTAATGGGTAAGAAGCAAGCAGCTCAATAGAATGCAGCTGTCATTCATGTAGAGAGTATATACTACTGCAACATCTCTGTCTTTGTATGTGGGTTTTATATTTTAGAATAACATGTAATAGCATTTAAAAATCCAGACAATACTATGGGAATTATATTGCAGGAATGTAAAAGAGATTTTTATTCAGGCTTTACAGAAGACATATAATTTAGGATGTGTTTCCAAATTGGTCTAAAGCAGCATTTTTCAACCTGGGTTTGGGACCCCTTGGAAGTCACAAGGGGTGTCAGAGGGGTCACCAAAGACCATAAGAAAACACAGTGTTTTCTGTTGGTCATGGGGGTTCTGTGTGGAAAGTCTGGCTCAATTCTATCATTGGTGAGGTTCAGAATGCTCTTTGATTGTAGGTAAACTATAAATCCCGGCAACTACAACTCCCAAATGTCAAGGCCTATTTTCCCCTAACTCCACCAGTGTTCACATTTGGGCATTTTGAGTATTAATGCCAAGTTTGGTCCAGATCCATCATTGTTCGAGTCCACAGTGCTCTCTGGATGCAGGAGAACTACAACTCCAAAACTCAAGGTCAATGTCCACCAAACTTTTCCAATATTTTCTGTTGGTCATGGGAGTTCTTTGTGCCAAGGTCGGTTCAATTTCATAGTTGGTGGAGCTCAGAATGCTCTTTGATTGTAGGTGAACTATAAATTTCAACAACAACAACTCTAAATTACAAAATCAACCCCCCCAAACCCCACCAGAATTCAAATTTGGGCATATTGGGTATTTGTGCCAAATTTGGTCCAGTGAATGAAAATATAGCCAACATATCAGATATTTACATTATGATTCATAACAGTAGCAAAATTACAGTTATGAAGTAGCAAATAAAATAATTTTATGGTTGGGGTCACCATGATATAAGGAACTATATGAAGGGGTTGTGGCATTAGGAAGGATGAGAACCACCGAGTTCTGATGTAGCTCCTTGTTTTTTTCTGGTCAAATTGTTGTCACCTCTACATTTACTACATTTACTTGTTCCATTGTTTTGGAGGCTGTTGATAATTATTTTCTGGTCTAGAATCAGACCTTTTCCAAAGTGTTAAAAAACAACAGGGCATGGTTTGCTGAGATAGTCTTATAGCTTAAAGCATAAGTGTTAAAGTGTTTTTATTGAGTTACAGTACAGGATTACCATTTCACTGATGCACTACAACTGTATAATTAAAAAAATGGACGCTAGAAAAAGGGCATGTATTGTTCTGGTATATCACAGAATAAAAAGAAACCCATTCAAGAGTAGAAATAAAATGTTCATCTGGTGCTGAGTATTGCCAGAAAATAATCAGGGAAAAATAGAAATAGTGATTGTATATTTTATGAAACTCTCAAGAACTACAGCAACAAATTCAGCAACCACCTAACACATTTGTCTTGATGGAAGGAGCTTTACAGAAATAAAATACATCAGAAAAAGTTGGTGACGGGACAGATAAAGATACTCATAGCAATTTACTAAACAAGACTTAGCAATTTGATTATATTAAAAGTTAATGAATAGCATAAATAAATGAGGAAGTAAATGCAAACTCTTTTCTGGTATTGCCATTATTGTCATACCACTAAGAGCTTCACATGAGAGCTGCTGGGGAGGCCCTTCTGTTCTTCTGTTTGAGCCTAAAAACATGACTAGTCACACAGGCCTTTGATTTGGAGTAATGTACTGTGGTCATGTGATGATGTCGACCATTGTTATTTGGCACTTTAGTTCATGTTTGAAGAAACCTGATGACCCACAGGTATGTCTGTGTTTTAGAAATTTATTTTTTTAATGCTATTGATCAATGTGGTTCACATTACATTCAGTAAAATTGTGCATTGTTGTGATGATATGTAATTATATTTTATGTGTGGCACCTTGAGTACTTTGTTAGCCACTCCGAGTCCCTTCGGGGAGATGGTAGTGTGATACAATTAAAGTTTTAGTTAATTTATTATTATTATTATTATTATTATTATTATTATTATTATTATTCTCCAGCAAAGGATCACCGCCTTGTCGGGGCGCTGGAGCTTGAGCACCTCAATGATGTCATGAGCGAAACCGTGAAGGGCCACCCAAGACGGGACGGTTGTGGCAGAGAGGTCAGACCAAGCGTGATCCCTGGGGAAGGCAATGGCAAACCACTCCCGTATCCTTGCCAAGAAAACTAAATGGACCAGTACAACCAGAGATATGTCGGTATGCCATTGGAAGATGGGACTCCCAGGTCGGAAGATGGCCAAAATGCTACTGGGGAGGAGCAGAGGATAAGTTCAACTAGCCCCAGATGTGACGCAGCTAGCTCAAAGCCGAAAGGAAGGCTAGCGGCCGACGGTACTGGAGGCGAACGACGAATCCGATGCTCTAAAGATCAACACACCACAGGAACCTGGAATGTAAGATCTATGAGCCAGGGCAAATTGGATGTTGTTATTGGTGAGATGTCAAGACTAAAGATAGACATTCTGGGGGTCAGCGAACTGAAATGGACTGGAATGGGCCACTTCACATCAGATGACCACCAGATCTACTACTGCGGACAAGAGGAACATCGAAGAAATGGAGTAGCCTTCATAATTAATAAGAAATTCGCTAAAGCAGTGCTTGGATACAACCCAAAAAATGACAGAATGATCTCAATTCGAGTGCAAGGAAAGCCTTTCAACATTACAGTGATCCAAATATACGCCCCAACCACAGCTGCTGAAGAAGCAGAAGTAGATCAGTTCTATGAGGATCTGCAGGACCTACTGGATAATACACCAAAAAGAGACATTATTTTCATTACAGGAGACTGGAATGCCAAGGTGGGAAGTCAAATGACAACTGGGATCACAGGCAAGCATGGTCTGGGAGAACAAAATGAAGCAGGACGCAGGCTGATAGAATTTTGCCAGGAAAACTCGCTGTGTATAACGAATACTCTCTTCCAACAACCTAAAAGATGGCTTTATACATGGACCTCACCAGATGGTCAACACCGAAATCAGATTGACTACATCCTTTGCAGCCAAAGGTGGCGGACATCCATCCAGTCGGTGAAAACAAGACCTGGGGCTGACTGTAGCTCAGATCACGAACTTCTTATTGCCCAATCTATATCTGTATCTATGTATATAATAAAGGTGAAAGTTTGTATGCGGCGGACAAAAGTGTGGCGGTGCGACGGGAGGAGTATGTGCCAGCGTTTTGATTGGCCAGCCTGAAAGTTCCAAGATTCCGATTGGCTGGGCAGCGGTGCTATTTGCATATGGTCTCTGATTGGCCAGCTTCAATAAGAGCCCCTGGTGGAGAAAAGAGTTCATGGCAGAAACGGGGACATGAGAAGGAAATTTGCATATGGTCTCTGATTGGCCAGCCTGAAAGTTCCAAGATTCCGAGATGACAAAGAGAGGAAAGGAAAAGGCCAGAGGGGGCTGAGTCAGACAATTACCAATACAGACCATACTTGGCACACAGAGCCCCCATGACCCACTCAACATCCTACTGCAGTTTGGAGGAGGATGAACCATGGATGATGGGACTTGCAGTACCATCACTCACATTCTGAGACCGCTGTTAACCTCATCCAATGACTGATCAGGACCAAACTTGGCACATAGACCTCTCATGACCCACTTTACGTCCTGGTGTGGTTTGGCCGGGGATGGACCATGGATTATGGGACTTGCAGTACCTTTGCTCAATTCTTGAGACCACTGCAACCCTCATCCAATTACCGATAAAGACCAAACTTGGCACACTGAGTCTCCAAGACACACTCTACATCCTGGTGCGGTTTGGAGGAGGATGCACCATGGATGATGGGACTTGCAATACCTGCACTCCCTTCCTAAGACCATTACAACTGCCAACAATGATGGATCACGACCACAATTTACACAGAGAGCCCGCATGACCCACTCTACATCCTTGTGCGGATTGGAAGAATTTGACTATGGATGATGGGACTTGCAGTCACTTCACTCACTTCCTGAGACCACTGAGACCCTCGCCAATGACTGATCAAGACCAAACTTGGCACACAGAGTCCCCATGACCCACTCTACATCCTGGTGCACTTTCGAGGAGGACAGACCATGGATGATGGGACTTCAAGTATGTCCACTCCCTTCCCAAGACAGCTGCAACCCTTACTAATGTCCGATCAAGACCAAACTTGGCACACAGAGCCACCTTGACCCACTCTACATCCCGATGCTGTTTGGAGAAGGACGGACGATGGATGATGGGACTTCCAGTGCAGTTCAGGGCAGGATGGGCCACTAATGATGGGATTTGCAGTACCTTCACCCGATTCACTTCCCACAGAACATTGTAGCCCCTACAAATCACAGACCAGGCCCAAACTTGGCACACAGAGTACTCATGGCCCACTCTACATCCTGATGCAGTTCTAAGGGGGATGGACCATGGATGATGGGATTTGAAGTATCTTTACTCACTTACTGAAACCACTGCGACCCTCATCCAATGACCAATCAAGGCCAAATTGGCACACAAAGCCCCCATAACCCACTCTACATCCTGGTGCACTTTTGAGGAGGACGGACCATGGATGATGGGACTTCAAGTACCTCCACTCCCCGAAACTGCTGCAACCCTCATCTAATGACCAATCAAGACCAAACTTGGCACACAGAGCCCCCATGACCTACTCTACATATTGCTGCAGTTTTGGAGGAGGGTTGACCATGGATGATGGGACTTTCAGTACCTTCACTCACATTCTGAGACCTCTGCGAACCTCATCCAATGACTGATCAAGACCAAACTTGGCACATAGACCTCTCATGACCCACTTTATGTCCTGGTGTCGTTTGGAAAAATTTGGAGATGGATGATGGGACTTGCAGTACCTTCACTCACTTACTGAAACCACTGCGACCCTCATCCAATGACTGATAAAGACCAAATTTGGCACACAGAGCCCCCATGACCCACTCTATATCCTGCTACCGTTTGGAGGAGGGTGGAACATGGATGATGGGACTTCAAGTTCCCTCACTCACTTCCTGAAAACAATGCAGCCGTTATCCAATGACCAATAAAGACCAAATTTGGCATACAGAACCGCCATTACCCACTTTCTCTAATAACCCGGGCAGCGCCGGGTACCCAAGCTAGTATATAATAAAGAAGAGTGTTTGTTTGTATAGGACAGAGGAAGTGTGGAGGGCGGAAGTGTATGTGGCAGCTTTCTGATTGGCTGCCGCTGTGGTGCTATTTGCATATGGTCTCTGATTGGGCAGCTTCAATAGGAGCCCCTGGTGGAGAAGAGGGTTCATGGCAGAAACCGGGCATGACAGAAGGAAATTTGCATATGGTCTCTGATTGGCCAGCCTCATTTCCAACATTCCGAGATGACAAAGAGGGGAAAGGAAAGGCCAAAGGGGGCTGGGTCAGAACACTACCAATACAGACCGAAATAGGCACACAGAGCCCCCATCACCCACTCTACATCCTACTGCAGTTTGGAGGACGATGAACCATGGATGATGGGACTTGCAGTACCACCACTCACATTCTGAGACCGCTGTTAACCTCATCCAATGACTGATCAGGACCAAACATCGCACATAGACCTCTCATGACCCACTGTACGTCTTGGTGTGGTTTGGCCGGGGATGGACCATGGATTATGGGACTTGCAGTACCATTGCTCAATTCTTCAGACCACTGCAACCCTCATCCAATTACCGATAAAGACCAAACTTGGCACACTGAGTCTCCATGACGCACTCTACATCCAGGTGCAGTTTGAAGGAGGATGCACCATGGACGATGGGACTTACAATACCTAAACTCCCTTCCTAAGACCATTACAACTGCCAACAATGATGGATCAGGACCACAATTTACACAGAGAGCCCGCATGACTCATTCTACATCCTGGTGCGGTTTGGAAGAATTTGGCAATGGATGATGGGACTTGCAATCATTTCACTCACTTCCTGAGATCACAGCGACCCTCACCAATGACTGATCGCCAATGACAGACCATGGATGATGGGACTTCAAGTACCTCCACTCCCTTCCCAAGACTGCTGCAACCCTTACTAATGTCCGATCAAGACCAAACTTGGCACACAGAGCCCCCATGACCCACTCTACATCCTGCTGCAGTTTTGGAGAAGGGTGGACCATGGATGATGGAACTTCCAGTACCTTCACTCACATTCTGAGACCTCTGCAAACCTCATCCAATGACGGATCAAGACCAAACTTGGCACATAGACCTCTCATGACCCACTTTACGTCCTGGTGTTGTTTGGGAAAATTTGGAGATGGATGATGGGACTTGCAGTACCTTTGCTCACTTCCTGAGACCACTGAGACCCTCGCCAATGACTCATCAAGACTAAACTTGCCACATGCAGCTCCAATGACCCACTCTACATCCTGCTGTAGTTTGGAGGAGGACAGACCATGGATGATGGGACTTCAAGTACCTCCACTCCCTTCCAAAGATTGCTGCAACCCTCTTCTAATGACCAATCAAGACCACACTTGGCACACAGAGCCCCCATGATCCACTCTACATCCTGCTGCAGTTTGAAAGGGGATGGACTTTGGATGATGGGACTTGCAGTACCTTCACTCACTTACTGACACCACTGCCACCCTCATCTAATGACTGATAAAGACCAAACTAGGCACACAGAGCCCCCATGACCCACTCTATATCCTGCTGCTGTTTGTAGGAGGATGGCCCATGGATGATGGGACTTCAAGTACCTTCACTCACTTCCTGAAAATAATGCTGCCATTATCCAAAGACCAATAAAGACCAAACTTGGCATACAGAACCACCATTACCCACTTTCTCTAATAACCCGGGCAACGCCGGGTCCCCAAGCTAGTATATAATAAAGAAGAGTGTTTGTATCGGACAGAGGAATTGTGGAGGGAGGGCGGTGTATGTGCCAGCATTTTGATTGGCCAGCCTGAAAGTTCCAACATTCGGATTGGCTGCCGCAGTGGTGCTATTTGCATATGGTCTCTAATTGGCCAGCTTCAAGAGGAGCCCCTGGTGGAGAAGAGGGTTCATGGCAGAAACGGGGCATGACAGAAGGAAATTTGCATATGCTCTCTGATTGGCCAGCCTCAAATCCAACATTCCGAGATGACAAAGAGAGGAAAGGTAAGGCCGGGGGCTGGGTCAGAACACTACCAATACAGACCTAAATAGGCACACAGAGCCCCCATCACCCACTCTACATCCTACTGCAGTTTGGAGGAGTATGAACCATGGGTTATGGGACTTGCAGTACCATTGCTCATTCTTCAGACCACTGCAACCCTCATCCAATTACCAAAAAATACCAAACTTGGCACACTGAGTCTCCATGACACACTCTACATCCAGGTGCAGTTTGAAGGAGGATGCACCATGGACGATGGGACTTGCAATACCTGCACTCCCTTCCTAAGACCATTACAACTGCCAGTGATGATGGATCAGGACCACAATTTACACAGAGAGCCTGCATAACTCACTCTACATCCTGGTGCGGTTTGGAAGAATTTGACAATGGATGATGGGACTTGCAGTCACTTCACTCACTTCCTGAGACCACTGAGACCCTCGCCAATGACTCATCAAGACTAAACTTGGCACATGGAGCTTCAATGACCCACTCTACATCCTGGAGCAGTTTGGAGGACGACAGACCATGGATGATGGGACTTCAAGTACCTCCACTACCCAAGACTGCTGCAAAACTCATCTAATGACCAATCAAGATGAACGTTGGCACACACAGCCCCCATGACCCACTCTACATCCTGCTGCAGCTTTGGAGAAGGGTGGACCATGGATGATGGAACTTCCAGTACCTTCACTCACATTCTGAGACCTCTGCAAACCTCATCCAATGACGGATCAAGACCAAACTTGGCACATAGACCTCTCATGACCCACTTTACGTCCTGGTGTTGTTTGGAAAAATTTGGAGGTGGATGATGGGACTTGCAGTACCTTTGCTCACTTCCTGAGACCACTGAGACCCTCGCCAATGACTAATCAAGACTAAACTTGCCACATGGGGCTCCAATGACCCACTCTACATCCTGCTGCAGTTTGGAGGAGGACAGACCATGGATGATGGGACTTCAAGTACCTCCACTCCCTTCCAAAGATTGCTGCAACCCTCTTCTAATGACCAATCAAGACCACACTTGGCACACAGAGCCCCCATGATCCACTCTACATCCTGCTGCAGTTTGAAAGGATGGACTTTGGATGATGGGACTTGCAGTACCTTCACTCACTTACTGACACCACTGCCACCCTCATCTAATGACTGATAAAGACCAAACTTGGCACACAGAGCCCCCATGACCCACTCTATATCCTGCTGCTGTTTGTAGGAGGATGGCCCATGGATAATGGGACTTCAAGTACCTTCACTCACTTCCTGAAAATAATGCTGTCATTATCCAAAGACCAATAAAGACCAAACTTGGCATACAGAACCGCCATTACCCACTTTCTCTAATAACCCGGGCAACGCCGGGTCCCCAAGCTAGTATATAATAAAGAAGAGTGTTTGTATGGGAAGGACAGAGGAATTGTGGAGGGCGGAAGGGGTATGTGGCAGCGTTCTGATTGGCTGCCGCTGTGGTGCTATTTGCATATGGTCTCTGATTGGCCAGCTTCAGTAGGAGCCCCTGGTGGAGAAGAGGGTTCATGGCAGAAACGGGGCATGACAGAAGGAAATTTGCATATTGACTCTGATTGGCCAGCCTCAAATCCAACATTCCGAGATGACAAAGAGAGGAAAGGAAAGGCCAAAGGGGCTGGGTCAGAACACTCCCAATACAGACCGAAATAGGCACACAGAGCCCCCATCACCCACTCTACATCCTACTGCAGTTTGGAGGAGTATGAACCATGGATGATAGGACTTGCAGTACCACCACTCACATTCTGAGACTGCTGTTAGCCTCATCCAATGACCGATCAGGACCAAACTTCACACATAGACCTCTCATGACCCACTTTACATCCTGGTGTGGTTTGGCCGGGGATGGACCATGGATTATGGGACTTGCAGTACCATTGCTCAATTCTTCATACCACTGCAACCCTCATCCAATTACCAATAAATACCAAACTTGGCACACTGAGTCTCCATGACACACTCTACATCCAGGTGCAGTTTGAAGGAGGATGCACCATGGACGATGGGACTTGCAATACCTGCACTCCCTTCCTAAGACCATTACAACTGCCAACGACGATGGATCAGGACCACAATTTACACAGAGAGCCTGCATAACTCACTCTACATCCTGGTGCGGTTTGGAAGAATTTGACAATGGATGATGGGACTTGCAGTCACTTCACTCACTTCCTGAGACCACTGAGACCCTCGCCAATGACTCATCAAGACTAAACTTGGCACATGGAGCTTCAATGACCCACTCTACATCCTGGAGCAGTTTGGAGGACGACAGACCATGGATGATGGGACTTCAAGTACCTCCACTACCCAAGACTACTGCAAAACTCATCTAATGACCAATCAAGACCAACATTGGCACACAGAGCCCCCATGACCCACTCTACATCCTGCTGCAGTTTTGGAGAAGGGTGGACCATGGATGATGGAACTTCCAGTACCTTCACTCACATTCTGAGACCTCTGCAAACCTCATCCAATGACGGATCAAGACCAAATTTGGCACATAGACCTCTCATGACCCACTTTACGTCCTGGTGTTGTTTGGAAAAATTTGGAGATGGATGATGGGACTTGCAGTACCTTTGCTCACTTCCTGAGACCACTGAGACCCTCGCCAATGACTAATCAAGATTAAACTTGCCACATAGAGCTCCAATGACCCACTCTACATCCTGCTGCAGTTTGGAGGAGGACAGACCTTGGATGATGGGACTTCAAGTACCTCCACTCCCTTCCAAAGATTGCTGCAACCCTCTTCTAATGACCAATCAAGACGACACTTGGCACACAGAGTCCCCATGATCCACTCTACATCCTGCTGCAGTTTGAAAGGGGATGGACTTTGGATGATGGGACTTGCAGTACCTTCACTCACTTACTGACACCACTGCCACCCTCATCTAATGACTGATAAAGACCAAACTTGGCACACAGAGCCCCCATGACTCACTCTATATCCTGCTGCTGTTTGTAGGAGGATGGGCCATGGATGATGGGACTTCAAGTACCTTCACTCACTTCCTGAAAATAATGCCGCCATTATCCAAAGACCAATAAAGACCAAACTTGGCATACAGAACCGCCATTACCCACTTTCTCTAATAACCCGGGCAACGCCGGGTCCCCAAGCTAGTTTAGAATAAAACTAAAGAGATCAGGGAAAATACACAGACCAGTTAGATATGATCTCACTAACATTCCTAGCGAATATACAGTGGAAGTGAAGAACAGATTTGAAGGACTAGATTTAGTAAACAGAGTCCCAGAAGAACTATGGACAGAAGTCTGCGACATTGTTCAGGAGGCGGCAACAAAGTACGTTCCAAAGAAAAAGAAAACCAATAAGGCAAAATGGTTGTCTGCTGAGACACTGGAAGTAGCCCAAGAAAGAGGAAAGCAAAAGGAAACAGTGATAAGGGGAGATATGCCCAGTTAAATGCGCAATTCCAGAGGTTAGCCAGAAGAGATAAGGAACTATTTTTAAATAAGCAATGCATGGAAGTGGAAGAAGACAACAGAATAGGAAGGACAAGAGACCTCTTCCAGAAAATTAGAAACATTGGAGGTAAATTTCAGGCAAAAATCAGTATGATAAGAAACAAAGATGGCAGGGACCTAACAGAAGCTGAAGAGATCAAGAGAAGGTGGCGAGACTATACAGAAGATCTGTATAGGAAGGATAATAATATTGAGGATAGTTATGACGGTGTGGTGAATGAATTAGAACCAGACATCCTGAGGAGTGAGGTTGAATGGGCCTTAAGAAGCATTGCTAACAACAAGGCAGCAGGAGACGACGGGATCCCAGCTGAACTGTTTAAAATCTTAAAAGATGATGCTGTCAAGGTGATGCATGCCATTTGCCAGCAAATATGGAAAACATAAGAATGGCCATCAGACTGGAAAAAATCAACTTATATCCCCATACCAAAAAAGGGAAATGCGAAAGACTGCTCAAACTTCCGTACAGTTGCCCTTATTTCTCATGCCAGTAAGGTAATGCTCAAGATCCTGCAAGGAAGACTCCAGCAATACATGGAGCGAGAGTTGCCAGATGTTCAAGCTGGGTTTAGAAAAGGCAGAGGAACGAGAGACCAGATTGCCAATATCCGCTGGATAATGGAGAAAGGCAGGGAGTTTCAGAAAAACATCTACTTCTGCTTCATTGACTATTCTAAAGCCTTTGACTGTGTGGATCATAATAAATTGTGGCAAGTTCTTGGTGGGATGGGCATACCAAGCCACCTTGTCTCTCTCCTGAGGAATCTGTACAAGGACCAAGTAGCAACAGTCAGAACTGACCACGGAACAACAGACTGGTTCAAGATTGGGAAAGGCGTACGGCAAGGCTGCATCCTCTCACCCAACCTTTTTAACTTGTATGCAGAACACATCATGCGATGTGCGGGACTGGATGAATGCAAAGCTGGGGTGAAAATTGCTGGAAGAAACATTAACAACCTCAGATATGCAGATGACACCACTCTGATGGCCGAAAGCGAGGAGGAGCTGAGGAGCCTTCTAATCAAGGTGAAAGAAGAAAGCGCAAAAGCCGGGTTGCAGCTAAACATCAAAAAAACCAAGATTATGGCAACAAGAATGATTGACAACTGGAAAATAGAGGGAGAAACCGTGGAGGCCGTGACAGACTTTGTATTTCTAGGTGCAAAGATTACTGCAGATGCAGACTGTAGCCAGGAAATCAGAAGACGCTTACTTCTTGGGAGGAGAGCAATGTCCAGTCTCGATAAAATAGTGAAGAGTAGAGACATCAGACTGGCAACAAAGATCCGCCTAGTCAAAGCCATGGTATTCCCTGTAGTCACCTACGGATGTGAGAGCTGGACCTTAGGGAAGGCTGAGCGAAGGAAGATCGATGCTTTTGAGCTGTGGTGTTGGAGGAAAGTGCTGAGAGTGCCTTGGACTGCGAGAAGATCCAACCAGTCCATCCTCCAGGAGATAAAGCCCGACTGCTCACTGGAGAGAAAGATACTAGAGACAAAGTTGAAGTACTTTGGCCACATCATGAGGAGACAGGAAAGCCTAGAGAAGACAATTATGCTGGGGAAAGTGGAAGGCAAAAGGAAGAGGGGCCGACCAAGGGCAAGATGGATGGATGGCATCCTTGAAGTGACTGGACTGACCTTGAGGGAGCTGGGGGTGGTAACGGCCGACAGGGAGCTCTGGCGTAGGTTGGTCCATGAGGTCACAAAGAGTCGGAGACAACTGAACGAATGAACAACAACAACAACAACATTATTATTATTATTATTATTATTATTATTATTATTATTTATTGGGACTTTATTGCATGGAGGTGGCAAACTGATATAGAATAAGGATCATCACCTATGGTGACAGCCCTATCACATGATATTGTGGGATATCCATTGCCAGTCCATCACCTACCAATAGTGGACTTGACCCTAGCTATTGATGGGCAACAGCACCTAATTACACTATGGCTTTGAAATTTATCTGGTGCAATGAGGTTCAGGTGCTTCTGTGACAGCATGCTGGTGACATCAAGTGGGAGGATTGTCTTCCACTCCCCCTGTCCCCCTCACTTTTTGTGTGTCAGGAAAGACTTGAGAAACTGCAAGTCACTTCTGGTGTGAGAGAATTGGCTGTCTGCAAAAACATTGCCCAGGGGACGCCTGGATGTTTTTGATGTTTTACCATCCTTGTGGGAGGCTTCTCTCATGTCCCCTCATGGGGAGCTAAAGCTGACAGAGGAAGCTCATCTGCACTCTCCCTGGATTCAAACCTCCAACCTGCCAGCACAAGGGTTTAACCCATTGCACCACTAGGGACTTCTGTCCCTCTCACTGAGAAAGAAGAATTCATTAAAAATTACCCTGAATTTGTGTAACCACAAAATGTTTTTTAACTTAAAAAAGCGGACAAGGCAGTACAGTGGAAAGTGCACATGTGAGGCATTGCAGTTGCATGACACCATCAGTGGTACAATGAGGAGGGTGCCAATATTGGTAAATTGTCACTATCCCAGGTTGCTGCAATGCCATGAGATAGCAGCTTCCTATGGTAAAGCCACTGAAATACCCAAAGTCCTCAATTCAGATGAGTTGGACAATTGTGGTAGTAGCCAGTTTTCACCTTGTTGTGGTTGAACAATGTTACTGTTTTAGCTGAAAACTGGAAATGTCTGGAGTTCTGTCTTTCAGGTAAGTCAGTCTTCACAATCTTGGAGGCCTCTAGGAGCAGTGATTAACTTCTCTGGACATTTTTAACATTCAGGTCAGGGAGTGAGTGGTTGTGAGGGAGTAATGGCAAGCTTGAGACAGAAAAACAGCACTATTGGGATCATATGCAACCCACAAGATGTTGTGATTCCTCACTTTTCTCACAAGAAGTATTAGGCTGCTGCAAAAAGGAGTTGGTGAGGGACAAAGGGATTAGATTATCTTCAGCCGAATGTGCTACATCAAAGGATGATGGATGTTACAATGCAACCCAGAGTTCTGAACTCAGGACATATGGTATGTGTCACTGAACTTTCCTAAATGAGATAAATCTAGTTAGCAATTGTATGAGAAAGAAAATAAACTCTAACATCATCTCTTGTAACTGTTAGATCTGTATGGCCTGGAGTGAGAGTAATTTAAAAGCAGTCTCTGGAGTTGGCAGATGTTGTTCAATACCTCCAGGAAGCGAGCAGTTCTGCAGACTAAAAAGAAGGGGGCTAGATTCCCACAGTCACTGTTCAGATTTAAGAGCGGAGACTTCAGAGTTGAAGAGGAGGTTTTAATTGGTGGGAAAAGGCCTCCACATCTGTGCTTGCTCAGTAATCTGTGAATTCATGCCTTGCACCTGCACCCTGTAATTCTGCATCCATTGAAGAGCAGACCATGGCCACCTGGTTCTTCTGGCTGTGCCGAAACTGCTGAGTTTTGCTTTGCCAGATCAGTTTATAGGAAGGCTGTGAATGCAGCCAGTTTGCCTGGACGTCTTATGATTCATTGCTACTCTTTTCTCCAAAGGCTGGCTTTTGCTAATGGGAGTAGCAGCTGCAGTACTTGTGCTTTCCTCATTATTTGATTACCAGGAGGATGCTTTATTATGGGAGCAGGGCAGAGTAACTTTTTTGCCACATCCCATTCTTACAGGGGATTAGTTGGTAAAGCAAAAACAGAAGTCATATATTAGTTTAGCTACTGTGTACCTCATCACTGGTCACATCAAGGATGTAATTTAGAGAACAGCTTTAGGTGCAACTTCCTAGCTGATGCTGACAGAATGTAAAGTTTCACCATCAAACTTATTTAGACATTCATGAGGGTGATGGTGGAAAATAAAATAAATGACATCTGAACAACATTCTCCACTGTCAAACTGTAGATATATAGCTCAAGAATATTGTCAAGAGTTCCTCCTGAGATGTCACTTGATAGCTGTGTAGATGACCCAGTTTGGCACTTGTGGTTACCAGTCATTGGGGACAATGGAATTGGGCTTACATGTATCACCACTGAGAATTTGAACCATTTTTATCTGGGCTTACCCTACTATAACCAGCCAAGTATCAGTAGGACTTGAATTATCTCTTACTAATCTGCCTGATAACTGAAGCTTTCACAAGAGCTTCTTCTGATGATTCTATAAGAGTTGGAGATACACCTGAAGGCCACTCAGAGCAGGCACTTTAATGCATCTTTACTCATCTTGAGATGGTTTTTCCTGATGTTTTCAGTAAGTTTCATTCATGTATTTCTTTTTATTTTGACCTCCTTTGGTTATTTCAATTTACTGTACATCATTCCAAAATCTTTGAAGCTATACATTTAAAAAATATGTAGTCCATAATTCTGCCAACCAGAGGCATGCCAGAGGATATACAGCACCCCCAGAAGACATATAAGAAAAAAGTCTGCTAACCTTTGCTATTCAGACTCTGAATTCACCTTGGGAGAAGGTCGGTTGTCCCAGTTTAAGCAGTCACTTTAAAGGGAAAATAAATCCCATCAAACTAGTAAGAGTATTAATTCAAGTGTCCTAAACTGATGTGCCAGCAAAAATTCAGTGTAACAGCCATCTCGCCACAGATTTTTTTTTCTCAGCAGGCAGGCCAGAATTTCAGCTCTGATAATTGCATTCGGCTTCACTGAATTCCCTCCTGTATTTCCAACAGGAGATGACATCCGTCTTCTCTTCACAAACTAAAAAATGTGGTGTTGTGCGAGGCTGCTGCTGGCTTGGTAACAGCTCCCATTTGCTGCTCCAGGGATGGTTTTGTGTTGGTTCTGCTGGTGGCAAAGGATTCATTTGCTTAGACAGCCAGAAGATGGAATATGAATGCAGGCCCTGAATTGTGAAAAAGTGTTGATGTCTGCTTCATAGTCAGCTCTCTGTCTGAAAAGAAAAAGCATGCAAGTGTGATGGAATGAAGGATTAGTCATGGGCCTCTCCCCTCCTCCTGTTATGCTGAAACATCAGCTATTCCGAATTAGTATGGGGAACAGCAAGTCAAAGGGAGGCAAATTTGAACTATGGGTTGGCTTAAAACATTTATAAACTACCTATTGCTAAATTAGATCCCATGGTTCTGTGCAAAATTAAAAGCTCAAAAATAAGAGCTGCCAAATCAGGCAATAAAAATGGTGCTCTTAGCAAGACTTTAAAAAGCCCAGAATGTTTCAAAAGCTAAGGGATTAAAAAAACAACAACCCATTTTGGCCAGAGCCTCAAACAAGTCATGTTGATGCTGGTTTCATGCAAGCTACCCTGAAAGGTATTGTCGAAGGCTTTCATGGCTGGAATCACTGGGTTGTTGTAGGTTTTTTAGGCTGTATGGCCATGTTCTATAAACATTCTCTCTTGACGTTTCACCTGCATCTATGGCAGGCACCCTCAGAGGTTGTGGGGTTTCACAACCTGTGAGGATGCTTGCCATAGATGCAGGTGAAACGTCAGGAGAGAATGCTTCTAGAACATGGCCATAAAGCCCGTAAAACCTACAACAACCCACCCTGAAGGGGATGTGCCACAGGTAGAAGGGCTCACACATTTTGCTGATAGCACCCTACTGTACTAAACAGAAGTGGGTTTGAGATGGACCCCATTTAATGATCACAGAGTTTTGGTGAGATGAATGGGAGAGAAAATATCCTAGAGGTGACAGAAGTGAGTTATATTCCTTCCTCAACTCTTCCCCATTTTTCTTTCTGTCTTTTTCAGTTTTGATCTGTATTGACTAGGGAACACTGGGATCACTATTCTTTGAACTGTTATTGACTACTATTATCATGTTATGTACCTTCATGCCTAATTCACTTACAGTGACTCTATGTTAGAGTATTCTTACCCAGATTTATTCAAAGGGACCTTGTCCTTCCCTTCCTCTGAAGCAGAGAGAATATGACTTTCCTAAGGTCATGCAGTGGGTTGTTTTATGGTCGGATGTAGATTCAAACTGGATTTCTAGTCCAATATCCAAACCACTGCTTCTGACACTACTAATCCAAACTCATGCTTGATGCAAAGTCTAGAGCACATGTTTGAAAATGCATGATACTGCTTTTCCGTCTTTTTTGAAATATGGCTGCTGCACACCATCACAGTGGGTCATTACCTCTTAAACACCACACATTCCTATGCATGTGCATCCTTACTTCCTTTGGGGAGGGAAGAAAGATACGGCTTCCCACAGCAGTCAAGCAGGTGAGATTAGCTCTCTGAAAGCAGCAAGAGACCTATCAAGGGGAGGGAAAAGACAACAAGCCTGTGGAGCTGTCAGGCATTGCTTTCCACCTCCTCTTCTCTTCCTTCGGTTCCAGCTCACTAGGCTTGGCTGCATCATTCCTGTCTCTCCCTCCACAGTTCCATCCCGGCCTCCTCTCATTCCCCACACTGGTCTCTCCACAAACCTTAGCAGCTTACGAGTGTTCTTAAAGACACAATTTCCTTTTAAAGACGCACACACAAAGGCTATTTCTATTTCCCTATCTTTTTAGTGAAATCTCACTATTTGTGTTACTGTGCTGTACGTACACACAGAGGATACTACATAAAGAGAGTTTATTATTTTTTTAATTTTCATGTCAGAAGTGACTTGAGAAACTGCAAGCCCTCTATGGTGCAATGGGTTAAACCTTTGTGCCGGCAGCACTGCTGACTGAAAGGTCGGCAGTTCGAATCTGGGGAGTGGGGTGAGCTTCCATCTGTCAGATCTATTTTCCCCTATAGGGACATGAGAGAAGCCTCCCACAGCAGGATGGTAAAACATCCAGGTGCTTCCTGGGCAAAGTTCTTGCAGACAGCCAATTCTCTCACACCAGAAGCCATAAAAAGAGTTGTGCCACACTGCATCATATGGGATTTGCTCTCTTGTGGAGTTTTATCAACGAGCAGGATTTCACTTGCACTTTGTTAAAAGTGTGTGTGACAGGTATCATGATACAAACCTCATTCCGTATGAAAGTCTCTCATTCTGCATGTGAATCTCAATTGTGTAGGGGAAAGGAAGGTGAAAAGGACTAGATAAGATGCTTTTAAAGCTCAGAAAAATTGACACCCCCCCCCCCAAGTATACATGCATTCTATACAATATTCAGGAATGTAAAAAAAAATTGGAAAAATTGGCAGCAAGACTTTGTAATTTAGGATTTGAAAAAGGGATGGGGAAATGATATGGGGCGATTTTAGAATGCTTTTAGTTGTGAAAAAAAAAGATAAGTGAGCACTTTAAACTTTACTATGCCTCCTGCTTTTTAAAAACATTTCATCAAAAGTGTTCTAGTTACAATTGTTCAATGTGAATATTGAGGAGATTATGAATTGTGTTTCATTCTGTACCATATGGTAGTAAATTCTGAAAGAGAACTAAAACACAAATATGTTTTCTAATTTCAAAAACGAATGGGAAGTGATTATTGTCCCTGTAGCGATAGGAAATGGGCGTTGGTGAAGGTATGGGCTTGTGACTGGCACCAAAGGGGCAGAGGGACTGAGAAATGGCAGGCAAAATTCCTCTCCCAACAATTACAACAACAACAATGGCAACAACAGCAACAAGAACACTTTAACAGCAAAGAACTGATAGAGAGTATGAATAGTTGATAATGGTGCACAGCAGAGGCGAGGGGAACATTCAAAGAAGACAGTCTGGAGGGGAAAGGTGGAATGAAACATTATGAAGCAGAAGGAAGTGGTGGGAATATTGTATAACGAATACATCAGAACAATGTGGAAACCGACAGTTTAAAGTGAGTCATCTGTATTCTTCCTGTCAGTTCTAGTGGTATGAATTGGACTTGGAAGCAGACAGGCAGGCAAAGGAGCTCTTTTAACACGGGTAGGATATGATCTTGAACAGTCGGTGTCACTCAGAATTCTGGCAGCTGGGCTTGGTAGCTACTTGGAGCATCTGGATTGCCTTCAAAGGCAGCTTCACATATAAATGCATCACAGAGTTAGACAGCCATCTCTGGGGAAGGTTCATTTAAAAGACTATTTTTGAATCAGGGCCAGGATCAAAACAATCCCCTGGCATGCCCTTCTAAAAAACAACAGCAGCAACTCTTTGGCATATTGCAAGAGGTCTTTGTTGAATTTTTTGGCTGCTGGAGTCTTCTCAGCTACAGCTTCAGTGTGTCATTATATTCCATTTCTTTTGAAAGTAACTTTCTAAAACTTTTTATGGAGCTCAGAATCACAGGGATATAGTACTATTTCCTGTTGGAGTCCTCGGTTCATGTGTCTTCCAGGAACTAATATTTCATTACTTGTCCTTGAAACTTGCCATCAGGTCCAAACTGGGCCATGGAAGGAAATCAGTGACTGGATCTCATCCATCCATCATATATAATAAAACTGAACAGAAGAAATAGACTCTCATTTCAGGTGGGGATCATGGGGAGAGTTAATCCCATCTCCCATTGCAATGCCACCCTGTCAAATGCAATTATCTCTTTCCAAGATGCTATTGAATTGCTTGTGGTGGTGGTAGCAGGAACATAATGCTTCTAGTCAGGCTTGGGCCCCAGTTCCAATCAATCCTAGCAAGACCTATAATGAGAATAGTATTCCCACAACATTTGGTGAGTTGAAGGTCCTTAGCTCTGATTTCTCCTATTCCTCCTCCATTCATATCCACGCTAAGAATACACTGAAGGAAGAGGAGACAAATGTGTGATGTATGAAATGAACAGTTTGTTATATTCCTATAACTTGTTTGGCACTTGCAGATGGGAAGAGAGTACTGGGTTTCTTTAGGGAGAGCAAGTAAATACTACCTCATACTCATAGCTCTTGACTCTTGGAATGTTATAACAGTTATCGCTTTAAATGTCATGTCCCCATATTATTAGATTCCTTGGGTTTGTATTTAAAAACTTTATCACACCAATCTATTGTCATATTGAAACTGCAAATTGAAACTTACCATTATTGGAATGATCACTTTTACACTTCACCATAAGTTGTGTAATGCCAGCACTTGGTTAATGTGAATTCCTGTGATTAGTATTTAGCAGAGCCTCCCTTCTTACCTGTATTTGCCTTACATAGTGTGCTCCACATAGTATGTACATTGCTTCCCCCTCCCCTCAAAGTTTTGGTGTTATTGAAATATCTTCCTCCGCTTCGCAATATCAGGGCTTCAGAGGAAGGACATTATTGCACAAGACAGAATAGCAGTATTGGATTCATTGATAGGTTTCCCAGTCTATGAAAATAAATAATCCGATTACAATGGAAAAGCAATGCAACTATAGGAGAGACACAAGCTTATTATCATGCCATATTTGTATTTTATCAGTCTCATGTGATAAAGTCCTGTTAGAATTCTCTGCTATAGCAAACACATAGAATCATACAACATAGAGCTGAAGGAGACCACAAGGGTCATCCAGTCCAACCCTTGTAATGCAGGAAAATACAATTGAAACTCAAATTCCAAATCCAAAGATCTCATAGGATGGATGTGTAACAATAACATGGTATCAAACTGCTAGTCTAGACACATGACTTATGACCTTTTCTTTTTTCTGTGTGATTGTGGGTCAGTCCTTCCTTGTCCTCTCTGTGCATTTCCAAACAAACCTCTAATGCTACCAGTCAAAAGAACTGTTCAGCTCTTTTGTCTTTTCTAGTTTAGCAGCTTTTTGTATTGGTCTGCTGTAAAAGAATGATGAAAACATGTTAAAACACAGGGCAGTAACAAAACGAAGATGGGATCATTTGGACATCTAATAAAATTCCTCAAACAAAATAGGATGATTACATAATAAGAGGTTCAATAGGAAGCACTTTTTAGTTCTTTTAAAACACTGTCCTTCACTATGAATGTAACATGTGGCATAATGTTGCCATCAGTGGCTCCTAAATTCACAAACATTTGGAGACTTGGAAGATGTTTTAATCATGCAGAATTCAGAAAGCAAATCAGCAATCTCACCCATGGCAGTTCATTATTTTCATAAGGCATTAATTCCACAGGACTGATTAAATCAATTAATTGATTTTTCGATACCAAAAAAGTCAAAGAACAGTTTCATCAGCTTACTATCAGCAAACACCAGCGAATGCCTCACAGGGTGTTAATGGACCTTTTCTGCTCTCTCATTATGTCTTTACACACTGATATTCAACATCTTTGCAGATATCTTGTGGACAAAATGAACTTTATGAAATAAAAAACCCATTTGTGGAAATGTAGCTTCCAAACCCAAGCTGGTTTTAAAGGTGATGGGGTTTACATTGCTATTATTTATTAGTCACAAATTTTTTCATCATCATACAAAATAGGTTGACTTCAGTGAGGGGATGATGATTTTGCATGTCAGGACTTCCTTTTCTAAAAATAAATTGAACAAAAATGATTGTATATGCAATGAGTGTACTTTGTGTGGAAAACAATGTGATTGTTAAAATTTATTTCCCATATACATTCTCCAAATGAAAAAAAAGCTATGAAAGAAATGTGTGAGCAGCCTCATAATCACTCCTATTGTTGAGAAAACCGAAGGTGGAGAACCACAGCTTTACCTGAAAGTCTGTCCAGCCCAACCTCATAAGATGGAAAATCAAGAGTCCTTGAAGCTTTCCATAAACAGATTGCAATCAGGCTGAGCAGCACTTATTCAGTCACCTGGACAATTTCCCCTAATATGGGGGGGGGGGGGCAGTATGTATTTCTGTTTTCTGCCCTTTGGCTGTTCCCCTTTTGGGGCCATTTATCCAGATGTTCTTGGACAGTTTTTCCCCTTTTCAGAGTATTTCTTTCTTTTGGATATCCTCTCTTATGTGAGTCTTTTCACCTTAACTGCAGTGGCTGGCCTCAGTGGGTTGTGATGGATTTTAAATGCAGTCCTGAATTTTCTTCAAATGGGAAGTCAAGGGTGGACTGTGTGATGGAAGAGATGCCTTCAGGCTGTACTCAGTGAGTGGACCAACCAACTTTTATTGGGGGATTAGACATGGCTGTAGTTTGAGCCGTGGAGGTGGTAGGCATGTGTGCTGATGTTGCGTAGAGTTGGTATGAACACGAGAGATCTGGGGAACAAGGCTTCAGACATGGGAGGGGAGGGTGTTGGACTTCTCTGCTTCTCTCTGAACAAGGGTAGTCCTTCCCCCATGAACAGTGTCATTGGATTTCTTTTATTACATGACAAATAATGGACACCTAAGGTTGGGTCAGAGAGGAAGCAAGAGTGCCTCCACAGGATGCAAAAGACAATTAACATTAAATGAAATTCTGCCTGTGAAGAGCGATACCTGATGTAAGGATTGTCTCTCCACAATTGCAGAAAGAGAACATTCATAATACGTATTAATGTTCCATTTTACACCTTCCTTCCACCCCCAGCCATGAAAATAGCTTACAATTTGGTTTGGCTTCATGATCCATGACATCACATGGTGTCATTGTGTTGCAATCAAAGGGAGAGCAGTGTGACCTGCCTTCCTTTGGAACATTGGTGGAAACAGAACTGCAGACACTTGTAGATGTGGTCCCCACAGTTTAAGACTAGGAAATTTGATCTGAATACTTTGCTTCTGTTTCTGCAGCTGTGATTTCAGTTAGAATTTGTGATCCAGATAAAAAGGACTCTTTTGATGGACTGGCACTGTGTAGTTTGGTTTGTGTTTGCTTCAGGGATGGGCATCTCTGTCTGTCCCTCAGGATGTTTTCCACATTATTCCTATCAACTCTTGGCAAAATAGCCAACTGTGAGGTCTTGTAGGAGATGGACTCCATAAACATCTGGATAGCAATTGTTGCCTCCTTTAGTTTACTTCCAACAGTTTGGACTTAGCAAATTGCAACCAGTGCAAAGAATTTGAGATACAATGATGTAACTGCTGCTAGTTAAGAGTTTCTTCTCTCAACAGTGGCTGTGGGTTATGTGATAGTTTCAGGAGCATACATTTTTGGTGTCTTAAAAACAATGCTAAATGCTATTTGAAATTCATCATCAAATAAAGTTTTGGGACCAATGGGAATTGGGGTCACGAATTCATAGATTCATAGTGTGCTGTCGCACGCTGTGCCTGTGCGCATGACTGTAAACAGGACATAAATTCCGTGTGCCCAACGGCACGCCGGGGCTGCCTCAGATTAAAGGCCCTTAGATTCCCCCAAACAAAGTTCTGTAGAGGCTTAAAGTAAGTCCAACAAAGTTCTTTATTGATGAAAACTAACAGGTACTTTCAAAGTTTCTTAACAGTCTATAGGCTCTTGCAATCTTGTTCACTGGGAACAGGCACTATCTTCTTAACTGTAATTAACTAATGGGGAAATCCTAACTTCTAATCTGGGCAGTCTGTACTTGCCTCTGTTGACGTGGAGCCCCTGCACCCGGTACCAACTGCGTCTGGCTTCTGCGAGTGACCCTTGCCCCAACAGAGCTTGGTAGACCTCCAGGGAAAAAGGAGTTCAGGTTGCTGTGATGGCCAGCTGAAGTCCCTCAGCTAAGCTGTGGCTGTATGTCTCCCGACCAAGCCATAGGGCTGTATAACCCCGGCCAAGCTGTAGGGCTGTATGATCCCGGCCAAGCTGTAAAAGATGAAGCTTTTCTACAGGAGCCACTTCATTTTGTGTCCTGTGCGAAAGGCTTCTCTGTGAGAACTAACTCAAAATGGCTCCTGTTCCCACTAAAACTCAAAAAGGGGCGGGACCAGGGAACCTAACTATTATCGACAGGTGGCTTGCCCTATGAATGCAGCCAAAGGAAACCACCTATCTGCAAAGTCCCTAAAACTCAGGACTGCAACAAACACTAAATGCAAAAGCAAACAGAAATGGAGCTCCTGGTACAACTGTATCAGGACACATAGAATCATACAGTTGGAAGAGACCACATGGGCCATCTAGTCCAACTCACTGCCATGCAGGAAAACCACAATCAAAGCACCCCTGGCAGATGGCCATGTAGTCTCTGTTTGAAAGGCGGCATGTTCCACTGTTGAACAGCTCTTAGAGTCAGGAAGTTCATCCTAATGTTCAAGTGGAATCCCCTTTCCTTTAATATGAACCCATTGCTAGTTTCCATGGCAGCAGAAAACTTCTCCATCTTCGTTATGACAGCACTTCAAATATTTAAACATGGCACCCGTGTCTCCTCTCAATTTTCTCTTCTGCAGGATAAACATACCCAGCTCTTTAAGCTGCTCAGAGGGATTCATGGTCACTAGACCTTTGGTAATTGTAAATAACTGTAAATAAGAACTGTAAATAATAATAATAATAATTTTAGTTTCCTTCCTCTGGGCACCTTTCAGCTTATCACTATCTCTCTTGAATTGTGGTACCCAGAATTGGTCACAATATTCCAGCTGAGTTCTGACAAAAGAGGAATAGAGAGGCACCATTAATTTCCTTGATCTAGACACTGTAGCCCTTTTGATGCAGCCCAAGACAAAGACCTCTTCACACAGGACATTTTTGTCCCATTTTGCCACTTTTATGCACATTAAGGTTGGGGCCTGCCATGTGCCACCACACAATGCACAGCAGGCCCCGCCACATTCTTCCCAAAGTGGAGGAGAAGTGCCCAACGGAGCTAGCAGCATTTCCTTCCCCTTTTGCCATGTGATGGCAGAAGGGGTGGTGGGGTAATGTGCGTTGCTGTCCTTTCTGTCATCTGATGGGGGAGGGAAAGGGTGCCAATGCACTCTCTGTCATCCCTCCGTATGATGAGGGGAAGAGAGAGGGCACGTGGGGCACCCCAGGCCGCCCCATCCAGTTTGCCTTTCTCAGTAGATTGCCATGTGAAGAGGTCCCAAGTCTATATATATATATATATATATATATATAATTTTTATTGACAGTTTTTGTTCAAGTGTACATCGAGTGGTAATCATTGACATATCAAATATTTATCTTAAAACAAAGTGGGGGGGGGGAGAGATGGGAGAGGATAGGAGGGAAGAAAAGAAAGAAAGAAAGAAAGAAAGAAAGAAAGAAAAAACCACAACCTGACGGGGGTGGGGGCAAGGTGTGTAGGTCCCAGGAGGTCCCAAGTCTTTATTTTGCTTTCTTCTCCTCTTCCAACAAAATAATCCATTAGAAATTGCACTAGATAATTATTGTTGCCAGCAAAACCTGCAGAGTGTGAACTCTTGATGGGACAGCATTGTCTCCTTTGTTCTCAGATGCACTTGATGTATGACACATCCAAAAGGGAAATTCTTGCATATGAATAATTTCCATGCTTTTAGAAAATGCAAAGAAATAAGGAATTATTTTGTGGTTTAAACATTTCTCGCTCACTATATATTTTGGAAATGATGGCTTTTGCTAAGTTAGTAAATTTGGAGAGATATAAGACTGGTGAAGGTCACCTTCCCATTCCAGTGTAGAGCTTAGATCACAATGGAGAGTATAAGAGCATCATATTAATAATCCACAGAGGCACAGTGGCAATTAGGCTGTTCAGAAGTTCAGTACTGCATGTAGATTTACATTGGGTTTTGATTTTGTGCTAGCTGTTCTGTTCTGACAGCCAATTTGAAAACAAGCCTTCAAGCAAAGCATGTAAAACAAAGCTGGTTTCTTTGGGGAGAACCATACAGTATTTCCCCCCCTCATCCTCCTTTACATGAAGGCTCATTATAGAAAAAGATGGACATTGCTTTTATGAATCCAGTTTAAGTTAAGCTTAAGTCCAATTACTAATTACCTGTTGATTCAGACCCATTGAATCAACAGGTAATTAGTAAGTCAACATTTATATACATTCTATGGACTCAACAGGCTTATTTCTTAGGTGGAGATTAACAACTGAATTTAGCCATTGGTTGTAACCTTGTGTAGGTTGATATGGCACTTAAATACAAATGAATGTAGTGGAACTTGCTTCCAAGTAAATATGCATAGAATAGTGCCAATACATGTTCTTCTCTGTAAGTATATATGTATATGACTATTGCCAAACTTCATTTGAACACATATTATAGCAGCCATGGTGATGAAATGGTGAAGCCTGGCCTATTCGAAATGCCATGAAATTTGATGTTGTACAGGTCTCATATAATCACAAGCCCCACACAATGTGAACTACAGTATCTCAATGTAGTGTACTATTCTGTGCAGTGTGCCATGTCATAATAGTTGATAACAAAATTGGCCGAACCTATCTGAAGGATTGACTTCATTTAGTGGAGTAGAGTGGTCATTTAGGAATAGCTGTGTTGTATGATTTCTTAAGTTTGATGGCTACAAAGAGGAAAATAGAGACATTGTTTGCATTCAGGAGTTCTTATTTCCTGATATTCTACTTACACTTTCTTATCATACATGGTCTAGCTTGTTTGGACTAAAAAGGTCATTTTTTTATCCTTCACTTTGTAGATGGCTATACTCATTCAGTTTTATAGAGCTGATACTTTAAAGAATGCCTATTAGAAAGGCATTAGGTTAAGAATTTGTCTGCACTATATCATACCCGACTGCTTTCTCTCCACAGTTCTGTTAGTGTAGGGAATAGAAACATATTGGTTTTAGAACATTCCTTATCATGCTTGGGTGATCTGTGGTACCACAAATGAGTATTCCACAAAACCTCCGTAACCATGCTTTCCTGACCTATGCCTTACCCAAGATACATCTTTCAGTTTTCATTTTCATTTTATTTTTATTACAACTTTATAGCAAAATAATTTTTAAAATAAATAGCAATAGAAATGAGAAAACAGCTTGCTTGGGAATTGTGAAGGAGAATTATGCCCTGTGACTGCTGGCATATCAAAACTGAAGCAGAAAGGACCTGCCACACAGAAGTTAGTAATGAGATCACAATGGTATCAAGAGCCATTGATGAGTTTTATCCATTAGTAGAAAGGTGATGGATGAAATGCAAAACAGCCCCACGATTGGCAAAATATGTGATAAATCCTGGCCACAGAGGTTACTATCCTGCTGAATTTTCACTTTGCCAGCCTCATGCGATAAAGTCCTATGAGAGTCTAGAAATATAGCAGCCCACAAAAGTGAAAGCAGTTCTGGAGAGGTAGTGTTCTTGAGAGTAATACTGCTCAAAGTGGTGGTCTGTAGGTCATTTCTGGTCTCTGAACTATTGGCTGCCAGTCCATGGCACGTTTCCAGGAGAGAAGGAAGCAGTAATAATAAAAAGATTGTGCACACAAATCCCTGGTACATGAGGGAGGGATCCTTTCTAGCCCCCCTGACACATTGGAGGGGGGAAAAACCCTGGCTAGCCCCACCTTGTTTGCTTACCTCCCTGACCTGGCAGGCTGATGACTGCCTTGGGCCCACTAAAGCTGCCACAGGGGGGAAGATGATTGAGAGGCACCGGAGCATGCATATCCTGCGGCATCAGCTGTGTCAGGAGTTATCACTGCAGCCCTGACATCTGCCAGACAAGCAGTAAATAGAGAGAAAGCAGAAGCAAAAACACACATGCACCTGGAGAACGTGAAGGACACTTCTGCACATATATAGACAGGGACGGGAAAGATCAATGGAAGGGAACATGATGAAACTACATGTCTGTTTGACAGAGGCTAAGGCCCCTTCTTCACTGCTATATAATCCAGATTATCAAACCAGATAATCCAGATTATCATCTTTGAACTGGATTATATGAGTCTACACTGCCATTCAACCCAGTTCAAAGCAGATAATCTGGATTGTATATGGCCTAACTCAGACTTTCAAACAAACGAACTTTGAATGCAAGAGAAATATTTCCTTTCCTGTATGTATAACTAGATTACTAGGAGTGCAGCAAAAAGACAGGTAGGAAGGTAGGTAATCAGCCATAGCTATAGGAAGTCTGGGCTCAGTTCTTTATTTTGCCAAATGGTAAATGGTGTTGGGAGCTGCAATTCAACAGCACTTTGCCCAGCTATGAAGTACACATAGTTTGTCTGCTTTTTCCTATATGGAATCCTCTCACGTATATGAAATGAATCATCATGCAGCTTGAAGCAGTCTTCAGGTCTGTTTTTTTTATCTTTAAACATTCAGTTTCTAAACAGATACCCATCTCTTTGAAGTTGACTGTAGGAACAACTGGCTGGCTGTCTCACTATCCCTCATCCTCCCTTGTCCACTGAAGGCAAGGGAGGAAAGTGGGGGTAACTCCCAGCCTAGAGAAAGTGAGAGGCGAGCATGTGGAAAAGGGTAACAAGTGATCCTTGGGAACAAAAGTGATAGATGTATACAATACCTTTCATGAGGCATGGCCAGATGTATCAGTTGCATGGTTTATTCCTTTATGGGAACACTGAAATGGGGAAGTGTTGATCAACTACTATCATTTACGATACTGAACCTCAAAAGTTCTGTATATCAACACAAGCCAACATGGCCCTGTCTCTGAATATAGTGAAGTAGTCATGCATGATGACTAATTTGTGCCCCTCCAGATGTTAGTGAGCTGCAATTCACATTAGGTCTTATACTGCATAGCCAATAGGGAGGGATAATGGGAGCTGCTGTCTAATATTTAAAGCACTACACCTGGTCCGTCCATGACCTATGAAGATCTTCCCTGTTTTTTTCCCCCTTCACAGCAGCTCTTTCTTTCTAGGAAATGAATCATCAGGCAGCTTGAAGCTGCCCCCATGACTGTTTTCTATGTTCAGAGTTCAGTTTCTTAGGCAGACATCCATTTCCAAATAATATTTTATATTGTGTGAAACAGTGCTGACAGTACTTAGCAAAGTGAATCGTATTTTTTTCCCTGATGTTAAGAATATTGAACTCTCTCTTTGGGTTACACTGGCAAGCATCTCTTTGAAAGACTAGTCTACCTCTTCACTTAATAACTTCCTTTTATGAGCTCCTTGGCAACAAAGCAGGGCAAGTTAGTTGTTTGGATGGTGTCTGGGGCTCTTGTGAGTTGTAGTAAAAAAAAAATATCCATGAAGCTGTGCTAGCAAGCCTTGTAAATCTTGTCTTCCTTTCTGCTGAGCGGAGATTGCTAAGCTACATTGGTGTTGGTTTCCATGATAATACAACTTGTTATCATATACACTCAAATCCCCATATTTAGACAGGCCATTACAGCCAAATGCTAAATGTTTTCTTCTGTTTTCAGCATATCAGAGTTGCATTGGAGGGCCTAGAAATTACTAGAAAGGCATGCTCTCTATGGCAGATTCAAGTGGAAATATACCATAGAAGACCTAGCAAATTTTGAGAAATTGCTTTTCTCTCCCGTTCATGGGTAATTGAAACTGTGGAAATAGGTTTTGTGGTTACACCTGTCTTACTTTATTTACTATAAAATGTGCATGTTTAGTCCACGTAAAAAGATGTTTGATATCCACATTATGCCTTATCTTCCAGGCATAATGTTACATCCAGACCAGTGAAATAATAACATAATCTTGGATACTGTTGTGCCAAACAATTTGTACAAGGAACTGTGGCCCCCTTGGCCCTCATGCACTGACATATTCATAATCTTATTGCATAAGTAAAAAGTCAGTTTTTGGAAGAGCAATCACCACTTACTAACTGACTGCCATGGGCCATCCTCCATACTTACTCTGGCAGGGCTTCTCACTCCTGTGGTAGAATAATAGGCTGTCAGCCCAAGTAAATAATTAATGGTTTATTTCCCTTTCATGACACTCTAGCTATGCTGCTCATTGCTGATTTTCTGCAGTAAGAAAGCTGCCATGCTCTGTGCCAGCAAATCCAGGGTTATCATGGTCCACTCAAAGTCTTCTTGTGCAAATCCCTTAAAAAAGGAATGGGAGTTTGGAGAGTGCCATTCATTGAAGATTATCCAGAAGAGGTCCGGCTGTGCATTGTGCCACAGGCTCCTTTCAAAAGCCCAGGTTTCAGTGGTAGAAAGTGAATGGAAAGAAAACATGAATACCAAGAGTGGAGAGCTCTTCTTCTGCCCAGCAGTAATGAAAACATGACCATCTGTAATGTAAAATCCCACTGGCATTGCACAACCCTCTGAATTTTCTTATTTATATGGAAATATGGGGGAGATGTATGCTCATGTTGAAATGTGGACCTGGCGTTTCATGTTAAATAAGTTTCCATTGAAGCAAAATCAAAGGAGGTGAATGTTGTTCTGAGAAAACAACGTTCACTGTAAAAATTGGTATCCAGTGTGGTTTTATGTCTCAGATCAATACTTCTAAATTTCTAGTCTTCCATGTATTTTGGACTTCAAACCCCAGCAGCCATTGTGGCAAATGGGTAAAAATACTGGGATTTTCCAACATCCAAAGCATCACAGTTTGAGATGCAAAAGCAGTTTGTGCACAATTGTTTTGGACTTCAAACCCCAGCAGGTGTTATTGCAAATGGGCAAGGACAGAAATATTGTCCTAGACTGTCATCCCTGCCTCTCACCGTCCCAGTTTGCTATGGATGGTACCAAGTCATTCCAATTTTTAAGCTTTTTACAGAAATGTCATAGTTTCTTTCTCTTCCTCCCATACTTCTGCTTCATTTTCATCTACTTTCAGATGCAAAAGCAGTTTATGCACAATTAACTCAGCAGAGGGAGAGGAGAGGAGGAAGGAGTCTTGCCCTTCCTTGTAGGCTCAAGCAAAAGCATACTGCAGCAACTTCTCCTGGTTTGTGCATTCTTCTTCATGAATTTTTTATACCATCTTCATCACATCTGGATATTGCACAGCCATATCTTTCCTGGTGTACATTTGTGAAATATGGTATCAGGGATATGGATGTAGCAAAGACTTGGGTTAAATATGGCTTGGGCATTGGTTAGGGTTCTCCAACAACTGTAAAGATGTTTTTCAAACTCTGCTGCCAGTGGACACATTAAATTGGGGAACACTTCTGTTTTCTAGTCTGTATGATATATTTCAAAGGAATGAATGGGCAAAATCAGTTATGACTATTTCTTGCCTAAGAAAAAACTACATACATATACTCTGTGAACCAAATTACAGAGAGTATAGGGGAAGATGACATTCGGTTAAAGGTGAGAACACTCCAAAGTTCACTGGCTATGTCTTATTCCTCTGGGTTTAGTGGATCACAGCTGTGCTTTTGTGGCTGTCATTTAACTGAATTGAAGTAAACTCAGTCCCTTTTCAGTTATCAGGGACATTTCAATGCTGTTTCAGGGTACAAGACTCCAGAAATAGTACATTTTCTGTTTAAGGGGATGGGAGGCTGCTTGACCTGAAAGTCCTATGAAGTATAGGTATTTATTTTTGATTATAAGAAATGCAACAGTAAAGCAAAGCAAAATGTTTGCTTATATTTCATTTGTTAATTACACAAGTATTTCATCTGCGGTCCATGCTTTTGTGTGTGTGTGTATGTGGGGGGGGGGGTGTTATAAATTGCAAATGGAAAAGTGAAGGTGAACATGACTAATAATAACATTAATAACTCATGGCAACATATTCTCATGGCAACATAATCAGATGCAGTACAACTCCTGTATCTGTAGAACTGATATGTGCAGCTTCACTTATCCATGGTTTCACTTATTTACTTAGGACCTCCTGTATAAGTTACACCCTCTTCTTGGTACCTCTGTTCATCTCATTGAAGTCTGGGAATGTATCCCCCTTGGATATGGGGGTCATACAGCACAGCGATATGTATGTTCTTTTCATTGTATTTGATCTAATAGTTATTGTACTTGATTATCATTTCAATGAAGACATAAAAAATAAATAAGAAATGCAAAAGAATGATTGAATTTTTCTCAAAAACAAAACACACACCACCCCTGATCTT
Source organism: Anolis sagrei (assembly GCF_037176765.1). Lineage (NCBI taxonomy): Eukaryota > Metazoa > Chordata > Lepidosauria > Squamata > Anolidae > Anolis > Anolis sagrei. The sequence continues at coordinate 120,145,597 of NC_090022.1, forward strand.
TGTCAGGTGATCACTGAGATTGGATTGAGTCATTCAAATGATCCCTCAGCACAGTCAGAGATCTCTAACAAAGTACTATGGCTATATCACAGCACATGATATGCTTCTATGCACTCAGTTCCAGCTGAGAGAGTGGGTGAATCGGCCCAAAGCTGTGTGGAAATTATAGAATAGGATGTTTTCCTTCGCACTCACTACTACAGGCGAGAGATGACTTCTCCATAGAGCTGATTTATGATTGATTGGGAAGGTCTCTTATTGTTAAAAATGACCAGTGATAAAAGCTAAATCTCATTCTAAAAAATGTAAAAAATAAATACAAGTGGTCTAAGTGTAATTTTGAGTAAAATAAAATAAATGCTTAGTCAAGTAAATGGAATGCAGCTGCCCTAAACAATCTTGAGAGGACAAAGCTGAAAAGTGGCTTATAAACAAACGAAATGTGAGGTAGCATCTTCTCTCCTTTCGTCTTCTCTGCCAGATACATCAAAGCCTGAATGAGCAATTTGCATTGATTCTACTTGAGGGCAAGAAAAGGGCAGCAAATAGATTAGCTAGATAGATGGAGCATAACCCACCTCATCAGCCCCGTTGACAGAAGGCTTAAGTTAAATCTGCTTCTTTTGGTCATTTGCAAGGCAGCAGACTCATTGCTGGTACATTTCCGTCATGCTCTGCAATAGATTAATGGTGCATCCATAGCAGTTGTGAAATGCCAATTTAAAAAGCAAGCCCGCAAGCTGATTCGCAGGCATTTACAGGTGTGAATCGATGTTGCTGGCACAAAGGCCCTGCAGCTGAGTTGTTTGACTCACGCTGCCCTCCCTGTCTGCTTTATCACAGCTGCTAAACAGGTCAGTCTCTTCCAGCTCCATGTAGTTAAAGAAAAACAAAATCAGTGGTGATGAAGTCCAGTCGGCTCGGAGGGCACAAACACTTCTCTTTCATTCTCTCCAAAATCAACTATACACAAGCATGTCATGCCATTTCTTTGTCTGCTTTTGCACAAAGCTGTCATGGCTCAAAGAAGAAATCAGCCAAGAGGCAAATTCTCCTTGCTACCAAAAGAGAAAACTACTTAGGAATGTAAATCGGCTGACCTATCATGGCAAGAAAAAAAGACTGGCCTCTAAAACCCACTCATGTGCATTATGCTATGGTACATTCAGAGTTTGGGTATGTTGTTTTTTTGAATTAGAGTTTGCAGAGTCCCAGCAGGGTCAGTGGTTATACTATCTGATGCATTATGGGACTTCCAATTGAAACAACCTCCTTTAAAGCTCCGGATCCTTCTCCTGTTCAACTTGTGTTCTGATTTTATTTTCTAACTGGCTGTTTTGAACCCATTCTCTTTTATTTCTTTTGTTTAACTAGCCTCAGTTTAGAAAGCTTGTTATTCTGCTCTGAATCAGAAGTAGGTACAAATAGCATTACCCGAGTAAGAGGCTAAAGGGATAGGCTAAAATGCTGAAAAGGACAATTTAGAGCATAAACATTTCACACATTATAGCAGAAATTGCATTATCTTAAGAATGTTTGAGGACTTGGGCAGTGAATGGCATGCCTGCCAAAGTGTTGGAAGGATTAAGGCAACATGGGAAGAATTTTGCATGGCTAGCATTGCAGTTAAATAGAATTAATGTAGTTTGATGCCATTTTAACTGCAATGGCTCAATGCTATAAAATCCTGGGAGCTGATGGCAGTGAGGCACCAGTTTTCTTTGGCAGTGAAGCCTAAAGATCTTGTGGAATGACTCCCAAGATCCCAAAGCATTGAGCCATGTGCACTTAGAATGGTGTCAAACTTGGTCTAGATGCATCTACGATACACTCAATAGTCACTTGACCTTCAGTCATCCTTCCTTTACATTAATTGTAAAGTGGGACCATTAGGTTCATTCTATGGTTGTGGTATGAAACAACTTCTGGGCATGGTCCAGGGGATGATACACTCAAAAGCGCATTCGCATTCATAGGAGCCATTTGTTTGAAAATAAGGGAAAAGCCAGAATTCTTGGAAGTAACCTAGACTAGAGGTTATATGAAACATGCGAGCCCATTCCAGGTAGTTGGCCTCAGCTGTGACTGTAACAAAACTAATCCCTTCCTCGAAGCTGATGTCTGGATTCCTCCTTTGGTCACCAGACTGGGAAAATAAGGCAGCTACTGTCCCTTTAATAGATGTGTAGAAGAGGGAATATAAGCAGGTGTTACTTGAAGCTCTGCCAGTTAACAAGGAGCACTTAGAGCAGGAGCTGTCTTCAGTTTTCACTCTGCCTACTTTACAAAGAACAAAAGATATTTTTGGTGTTATAGCCCCATAAGCATATGTTTGTGTGTGTTGTATGTAGTTTTCACAGAGTTTGTGGGATGGTTCTTATTAATCCTTTTGGACTCATTTGTCTGTAGTCTGGCAGGCTTTATCTTCTCTGAAAGAGCTGCTTTCACCTGATTCTGTCAAAATATAGAAAACATTAAAAGGCTATAGCTGCTCATTGTTTCTTTATGTGATAATCAGTAAGAAGCCATCCAAAGCAACCAGAATGCAATACTTTTCCAGAGTCCCAAAATGAAGCCAGCCATTCCCCAATGCTCTGAAGTGAATTCTGGATTAAGACTCCCATCACTTCCACATTCAGAGCTAAAAGGTCCAAATGAGACTCATGTTAGTCTCTGCTAAAAAAAAAAAAAGGCCACTTTCTCCAATCAAACAAACAGTTCTATGATCTATGGGATTAAAAAAAAATCAGAGATGGACAGTGTTTTTTTTAAATATTAGGACCCTTGGAAGTTAGGAAACTAGAACCAAAGTGACTCTTAAGTGGTGTTGGTAGATGTGAGCCACAGTGACCAGGGCCTCCTGTTATATCAGTGCTCCTCCCAGTACCTCTTTTCAACCCTGCCCAGTGCTTAAAATATCTGCAGAACACGTCACCCAAGTGGAGAGAAGTCATTGCTATGAATGGTCTGCCAAAGCAATGTTGTCAAAATGTCAGGTTAGAGTTTCCTTTCCCTCTCCTATATTCTTGTGGAAGTTTCCCCCCCCCCCCCTCCTTCTCCCTATGAAATATGACTGGTGCAAGTACTGGATGGTTTCCTGAGGGATTAAAACTGTACTCTGTTAATGACTGGAACTTCCATTTTTAGTCACACTCCCTTGTATTCCAATCACCAGATAATCCATTTCCTGAACTGCATTTCCATTAAAGGCTGCAGCATATCAGAAGCATATCGGGCTACTGTATGGAGAGTGAATTGTGGGGTTTTGTTGTGGCTTAAACTCTGCCTTTATTATAATATAACTTAGTCACATGAATTTCTATGGCTGAGATTTCTGTCTCTGAAGAGTGAAGAAAAGCTAAACATGTCATGGCTGATATATGAGCATATTAAATTAAAATTAGCATTTTGAGAAGGTTAGAAAGGGGAACACTTCCAACCATCTGTCCACTGTAGTCCCTATGGCTTTCAAGAGACCGATAGCAACATTATCCCCTCTGTACCTTCAAGTCCCTTTTAAGGGGACAGAGAATCTTAAAGTGATTTAAACTATCTGTTTGATCTCAATAAGCAATAGATCTGAAAGATATATTATCCCCTTTTAGAGGTGTTGAAAGCATATGATCTTTTTATCCAGATGTCTCTGCTCTGTATATCTAAATGGGTCAGCTTCTACTTACTAGCCAAGTTGAAGTCATGTCTGTGACTTGGGTTGAACAGACCTCCTTGAGACACTCAACACACATGTATACACACATCCATTCTAGTCAGTCATTTACACACTCTTTCTTCATTCATAAATAGCATACTCGTGTTGCACTTCTGTTTATATCTCATTTCTTCCCAAAATGACTAAGACTTTTTTTTTAAAAAAAATACAATCAAGTGTTAAAACACAATAAATTTAAAACACCTCACTTGAAAAAAATGCAGCACCCCCTCAGTAAAAAAGTCCCTTCCTCAACATCGAATAATTTACTACAAACCTGAAGACCCTTCTGGCTGAAAGGAAGGTCTTCAGTGGAAGGGCAACAGCTAAAAGACCATCCAGTCTTCCTTTGGTAGGGAGTTTCTGTTAACTTCTCTAAGCTCTGTGAAGTCATTATCTTCTTTTGGATAACAACTCACAGAATCTCCTAGAATATATTTGGAGTTTTTCTCCCAAAGGTAGCCTGTTGAAATTAAAGGCTCTTAAAGTGTGGAGGGGAAGCTTTGTGCTGGATGGGTAAGCTACAGGTGATGCTGGCTCTCCACACATGATATGGACCAGAGTTGGGTAATTGTGGCCAATTTGGAGGCCAGCTTTCTGCCCTGAACACTCCTGGTTCTCATACGCTGTGAAAAATGACACAAACAAATAAAAACATTTGGAAGTCAGCAGAATTTCACTCTTGGTTTTGAAAAAAAATGGTAATTTTTAACATTGAAATGGGAAGAGGGTTGTAACCTATTAATAGGTTAATTGCTGCTTCTAGAAGTTTCCAGGAGAAGCAATTCACTATTTTGCCAAAAAAAGAAAAAGAAAAGAGGAGTGGTTCAAGGGAGGATGTAAATACTTAACTATTTCTCCTCACTCGTGGGGATGAATACTTATGGTAACTTTCTACATACAATAGGAGAAAAAGAACATCCCTCTGAAATATTCTCCCCATATTGAAATATTCTGAAAGGCTGTTCTGCATTAAAAAAAAAAGGACTGGTTTCCCCATAAAAATCTGTTTTCCGTATAACTGCCCTCCCACTATGTTTTACTATGCAGATCATTTCTTCCGTGACACTTTTGAACATTTGGATACTAGATGAAATAGTTACTACTGTGTAATTCTTCCTGATAAGGTTTCCTGACTGAAGGGATCTTTTTTTTTGGATCCACTTCTAGGCCAAGGAGAGTCAAATGTCATGTACAAATGTCAAGGCTTATGCAGCCTTGGAATCACATTTTGCCCAGGTCTGATCAAGATCTTGGTGTGACTTTCATGTCCTCGGAAGAACAAAAATGGACACCCAGTGCTGGTCAGGAAAGCTTTTGAACAGCCCTGCTATTGGAAGCTGGCGGTTAATCAGACAACTGAAGACTAAGAAAATAGTACAAATACACAGATGGACTTTTATGAGTGATTTTGTGAACTGGACTAATGTGGGAGTAAGGATATGGAAGAAGTACTCCTGCCTCTTGTATGCTAACATTCTGAACCGTAGTGAAATCCTCTGCTAGAACAAATAGTAATAACCCACTGTCAATTCCCTTCTTCTGTTAAGCACCAGGTGCAGGACATGTAAACAGAAAAAGAAACAAGAAAAAAATCAGCCATGCTATGAAAAACAGCAGACTGTTCATGTCAGTGGCAACGGTCCGATGCCTGCAAATTGCCCTGTGCAGATTGGAAGAGAACAGAATCCCTTACAGGACTTTATGTCAGTTTTCAGTTGCTTCTTTTGCAACCAGAATATCAAATTATTCCCATATTGACCACATTTCTGTAGCACCCAATACTCCCTGGACAGTTTTCAGAACAACTAAACCTAGCCTAGATAATTGCTTTCCTTGCAGACAATCTCAGATTCTGTCCCAGAAGGAACAGGGAGCCCAAGGATAGGCCACTGCCTCCAGTCATTTTTTGCCCACAGTTCCAGCCCAAGCTAGCAAATAGAGCAATAGCCAATAGGATATGTGTTGGGAGTTAAAGTCAGAAACAGCTGAAGGGCCACACTTTCCCTACCATTCTACAGTTAGCAGGAAATATATGAGCATACCTGAGCTCTAAAGTCTGTAGAGGAGGCACTTTTCTCCATCTTACCACCTTCACTGGTACATGGGAGAAGACCATTTCTGAGGCTGCTCCCACACATTGGACCTCCCCTCCTAGGAAAGTAGGACTTTTCCTTTGGCAGAAGGTTAAGTCCCTTTTCCCCATCAAGTTTTTGGAAACTGATTTTAACAAACAAAGAAACAAAAAAATAGAGGGTGGGGGAACTTATGTAGTGCAGTGCCATTTTTAATCTGACATATAGTTAGATTTTAAATGTATTGTGATTTAGTGGTATTTTTATTTCATCTTCATTTTGTATGTTTTTGCTAGATGTGCTGTATGGGTTCTCTGTCATTTTGTAAGCCACCAGGAGTCCTAGCCTGGGAAAAAGGCTGATTAATAAAGTGATGGATGGAGGGATATAAAAAAGAGCTGCTACCCATTGGAGTAGACAATATTAGACTGAACAGAGTGACAATTTGATGTGTGTGAGACAACGTTTTGTGCTGCAAAGGAGCATTTACAGAAATGAAAATCGAACACAGGTTTCTTCCTCATTCATAACAGCAGTGCTCACACAGGCAGCCCACTCACCTGAGCTAATAAATATACAAACATGGTTGAGAGAAGGATACCTGAGTGCTGGTCGAAAGTCTACAAGCAGTGCTGGTCCTCCTGGCTTTTCTAGAAGAGACTCCCTCTCTCTAGGACAGGCTGATGTCAGGGCAGTCCACTGATGTGCCAGAGTACATACATTTGTTTACCTAGACCACTACGATGGCTATGAATTGACTATAAGTATTTGAGAGTCAGCATGGCATAGTGGTTTGGATATTGGACTATGACTATGGAGACCAGGGATTGAATCTATGTTAATCCATGGAAACCCACTGGGTGACCTTGTATAAGTCACACACTCTCAGCTGAATGGAAAACAAAGATAAATCCTGCTGTGAATGAATACTGCTACAAAAGTCCTGTGATGGATTCATTTATGAAGTAGCCAAAAGGTGGGAAGAAATTGAAACCATACAACAAAATCTTATGGATAACTGTAACAAGATTTTTTTTACAGCAAAGCAACATTGCTATTACAGCCCACAATGATTTTAATGAAAACATCTATTCTAAACTGACTAGCCAAGTCAGCTCCACTGTCTCCTGCTATCCTCATTTCATCCTAATATTGGATAATACCTTGAAATCAAGAGCTAAAACATTATTTATGAATGACACCTTTCAATGCAAATATTGTAAAGGATGTGAATGATGAAGCAAGCTTGTTTTCTTCTACTTCAGAGATTAGGACACAAATCACCGTGGAGATTACACCTTAAATGTTAAGGAGAACTCTACTGTAAGAGTGGCTTGGAGTTGTTTGGAAGGTGAGGATGGACTCTTTGAAGATCTTTAAGGAGTGTCATCCAGCCCTATATATAGCAGGACAGATTGGACTGGGTTTGCTTCCAAAGGCTGGCATGTGGGGTCCGTCTTGCTTGCAGGAACGCTGAGGATTTTGTGATATTGTTTGTCCACAATTCCTTGCCACACAGTGGAGCCAGGCTTCAGTTGGGTTTGTTTTGCTTAGCTGACAAGACCCAAAGCGATTTGCATGACCAGTTGTAATACATGTGGCACAGCTTGTAAGTCAGTCACTGCATGTAGTCCGGCTTCAGGGCACTGCTGTGGGTGCAATGGGGCCACATCTCACTGATTTGTTGCAGTTTATGCGGAAGCTAACCAGCAGACTTCCCAGCCCTCTGTTGATCCACACAGAGTAAATGAGTCAGAGTAAATGGAAAAACAAAATTTACTCTTGAGTAAATTTTGCATCTTTACAAAAATCTACAGCCTTGAAAATAACTCAGTCCATTACAGAAAATAACTCAAAGTCCAATGCACTAAAACCATGCATTATCTGCTTCTTCAATGGTGCAAGGAGTCTTGAAGGAAATGGTTCAGAACTTCAGCAAGTCCTGTAGTATGTCCTTGATAGAAGTCCCACCATCATGGAACAACATAATCTGAATCCACCATGAAGCACTCCTCATGGTATACTCCATGCAGGGAGTGGTTCAATCTTAATTGCTTGTTATCTAGGTGTTCCTCCTCAACACACACCCACACAGGAGATGATCCTTGCAAAAACTTAACCAGTACATGCATATCCTGTAACATGATTGACTCCTGTGAAGAAGTCATACCATTCTGATTGGGTTGGCTACAGTGCTGGGTGGTGGGTTCTGGAGTTATCCGTAAATTCGTGTAAAGAATTCATTACTTTATAAATTTGTGTTTTTGTGTAATGAGGAGTTAGAGCATGGAAAGGTCATGCTGGCCACATGTTTCAGAGAGATGTAGTCCAAAATAAAATGAATAACCAGGGCCTAGGTTTTATCTTTAGATTATACTTGGAGAGCAGCACTAGAGTTTCTGTGGTCAAGCGCTGTGCTCCTTGAGGCAGGGCAGCATCTGGAAATCAGAGGCTGTTGGCACGGAGGGGCTCTCTGTTTCCCCAATAGAGCTGAAAGCTGCCAGTATATCTTCTCTGTCATGCACCTGCTGCCTGTAGATATTTTGGTGTGAAAAGCTGGATGCTGTTCATTCCTCCCAATGTCTTTGTGTGGATATCTTCAGACACCGTGTGCTGGTTCTGTAAAAATCATGGGGTCAGAAACCTTGTAAGCTGCAATCTCAACTGCTCAGCTGACTCTCCCCTTAGAGCAGGTGTGGGCAATCTCTGTGAGTCTATCAGGCCCAGGTTTTTGTTTTTTTGGCACAGGGGAATACATGAAAAATACATTTCTGGCTTCACAAACCCCTTTGAGAAAGAGTGAGGAGAATACCAAGGCACAGGAGAGCACTGGGCCTTTTTAAAAACAGAGGATAATGCCTTTGGAGGATTTTAGGACTGGAAACTAGCCTTTTTCAAACATATTTTTGGCAGTAAGGCATGGGGAGGGAAGGTAGGGAAGCACCTGAAGCTGCAAGAATATTTTTTAGAGATTTTATGTGGTTTGTGAGATACACAACATCTTACTAGCTGGTGGATGATTCAAGAATAGAGTTCTTTGGATCCTGCCCCTCTTTTCCGGTCTTAGGATAAGGGGGCGCAAATCTCAAGGAAAGAGTACTGCCTTGAAAACTGTACTGATTTATTACACTTGGTGCTTTGCATTGAATTGTTGTGCTCTATGTAGCTGTGGCTAAGTCTCCAGGAATCATACTTAATGACATCACCAGGGGCTGCTTCCTGTGACTTTACAGAGTTGTCAGAAGCCCCCCAGTGGCACAATGGATTAAACTTTTGTACTGGCAGGACTGCTGACCAAAAGGTTGATGGTTCAAATCTGGGGAGTGGGGTGAGCTCCCATCTGTCAGCTCCAGCTTCTCATGCAGGGACATGAGAGAAGCCTTCCACAGGATGATAAAACATCCAGGCATTCCCTGGGCAAAGTCCTTGCAGATGGCCAATTGTTTCACACCAGAAGCGACTTGGCAGTTTCTCAAGTTGCTCCTGACACGGAAAAAAACAAAAAAAGCAAAAACAAAAACAGTTGTTCCTAAGTCTCGGGTCTTGGCCCTTGGGATACTCCAGATCTGACAATCCTACAGTTGGAGCTGTACATCCTTCATTCCATATCTCTAGCAGGACACCTAGGTTCTTACTATACAGAGATTTATGTTCACATTTATATTCCACTTTTCTTCAATGAGCATAAGGTACAGTTTGAAAACATGTAAATGTGAATAGATAGGTACCGCTCTGGAGGGACTGCTCCATGCAGTCATGCCGGCCACATGACCTTGGAGGGGTCTACAGACAACGCCAGCTCTTCAGCTTAGAAATGGAGATGAGCTGAGTTGGTCATGACTCGACTTAATGTCAGGAAAAATCTTTACCTTTACCTTAAGGTACATAAATGGTTTTCCTCCTCTCCCTTCTTTATCCTCACAATAACTGTCTGAGATCCATTGGCCCCAAGAGTGAGCCTGACTGGCTCAAGGTGAGCAAGTGGTTGCCAAACTGAGGGGACAATAAAACTTGGATCTTTCAAGTCTGCTAAATATGGGGAATTTTGTAAAGGCATAAAAGCTATATAAGAAGAGACTTAGGTTTCTTCCACTCCCGCGATTCTGCCAACTCCTTAAACAGATTAGCACTCATAGTTTTCCCTGGGGAAAACATCTCATATTTCAATAAGCATGAGGCGCCCCTTCATCCACCTTTGCTTTAATCTGAGTACTTGTAATTACTTAGCCTAGTGCCCCTTTGCAGTACTGTAAGCCATTTCCTCAAACCTCCTCCATGTTTACTGTCACATCTCCTGAGACAGTGTGAGGTGATTGATTATGGTCATTATTTCAAAGCACCATATGAAAATTTCTCTACCCTACTCATTAATTGTTTCTAAGAGTGCCTGCCTTTTAGGAAGGGAGGGGCACAAACCAGGCCATTCTTCAGCAAACTCCAATTCATATTATGCACAATTGTGTATTTCCTTTTAAAAACATGCACTTTTTTGTTTGGCTTTGTTTACCAACAAGACACATTTGAAACCCCCTCCCCATTTCATTAATGGTTCCCTCTAAAACAGACCTGCACAACTTAGCACAACTTAGCAGTATGTAGGGCCAAAATTAAAATAGGTTCAACTTCTTTGGGCCCCAGATAGGTTTTAATTTTCAAATAATGGTATAATTCTGGTATAATTAAACTATTTTGCAAATAAAACATATTAAAAAGGGGAATTTCAATTAATATTAATTATACTTACTACTTAAGACTTTTTTTAAATTAATAATGAAATCACATTGTTGTTAAAAATAATTTGGTAAGTGGTACAAGTTTGAATACATTTTTCAAGTTTTCTTCCTGTATACATTTAGTGAATGGGTTGTACAGGGTTAGTCAAAATGCATAGGCCAATAAGCCATTCAATTGAATGGCTTATTGGCCTATGCATTTTGACTAACCCTGTATTACATTTCTTGTCAGCCATCGATTTATCATGCTCCAAAATAATGTTTGAAATCATTTTTGAAATAACCTCCAAGTGTTTCTTGGTTAGAATTGATAGTTGTTTGTTTTTATTCACGTTCATAAAGAAGAAGGCTTGTTCACATATGTAGGTATAACCAAATCTATCTTAGGGAACAGTAGTTTATTAAGACCCGGAGTGAACAGACAAAAGACTAAAGAGAGGGTTGGACAAACACAACAAGTACCAAGCAATGGGGGGAGGGGCAACAATCTAAAAAAAAAAACAGCTAATGGAGATGTCCCACAGGCTTAGATGTCTTTACACTAATGCCCAGAGAATGGGAAATAAACAAGATGAGCTAGAACTCTTAACACAACAGTTATGATTGGGTTGGACTAGATGGCCCATGAGGTGTCTTCCAGCTCTATTATTCTATCTCTAAATGTGTGGGGAGTTCCAGTGGATCCACAGAGAAAGGATCTTTTATCAACTTAGATTTGATGCCATCTTCTTTGGATAGTGACAGTATTCTGTCAAACTCTTGGATCAAAAGGTCAATGTCATTTGAATATTTTCCTCCTAACTCAGTATGCTTACACAACAGAATATGTTTCATATACGTAGTAAAGTGGCACATTTCTCCTTTTGACAGTTGGTATCTGAATAGCCCCAGTTTCATTTTGGAAGCCTTTACTGTTGCAAGCATTTGAAAAATAAATTGGCTTTTGTCTTGAGGCTGTAAATTCATTTAGATGACCTGTGATGTCACATAAAAATAAAGGTCATTCTTCCAAACTTCATTGTGCAGCTCTGGGATTTTTTTTGTGTCATTCTTTATGAACTGAATTGTTTCTTCCTTGGGAGCAAAAAACAATGTAAAACGTGGATCAACTAATGAATTTCTGTGTGATAGAATACATCATTGTAGGTGGCACCAACTTCTTCAAGAAATGTATATTGTATATATAATATATATATATATATATATATATATATATATATATATATGTATCTGAATGATATACAACAAGGGTGACAGAGGGCACCCTTGTCTTGTCCCCTTTTGGATTTCAGTGATGTCTGACAGTTTGTCATTAAGCCTCAGTTGAGCAATTTGCTGAGAGTAAATAGCCCACACTGCCTCTTGAATTGTGGGCCACCCCCAAACCTTCCCAATACTTTTTGTAGAAATCCCAACTTACATTATCAAATACTTTTTCTGCATCTAAAAATATTGAAATCATATCTTTGTTTGGGTCTTCTTCTGCAATCTCTAATATATTTAGCACTGTCCTCATATTCACTTGGGAGAGCTTAGTGCCACCTCATGCACATTTTTATGGCTAAGTCTTTTTTCTTTAAAGATGTACACTAAAATATAATATAAATAAGACAAACAATTTGCAAATATACAGACATGAAGAGAGCTAGGATTGGTTGTGGTTCTCTTGTGAAGTGCCTATTTTTGGTTGTAAACACAAGTTTATCATATAAGGAATTGATCAGATGTAGTGGGTGGGCCTAATAACTATTTGTGGAGCTAACTATATGGTTGACTCCTGCTCAACCTTCCCTTTGCAGCTCCTTGGAGCTCTACAAAATATACTATGTTAAAGCTAGTCTTCACTATTAACTTCCTTGTCTCTCTTTGGAATGATCACCACGTGGCTGACCATATGGTGAGGCTTTAGATTGCTACCTAATCACTCCCAGTCTCAAAGACAGTGGGGTATCATGAAGGACTCGCAAAGAAGACTGCACTCTACATATTCTGAGCTGCTGCACTTGTTTTACATCATTGTATAAAAGGTCTAGGGAACTGTGGGAATTGTACCTTGGCTTACTTAGATGTGTGTTAGGAATTTCTTGCCTTGTCTGAGTGTATCAGAGCAGATCTGGTGGATGAGGGATGAATGAAGGAAAGACAGGGGCAGACCTAACCCAGTTGCCGAGACTTGCAAATTCTGAATGTAATTACTTTTCCAATAATAATGTTGTTCATTGTATGAAACAGAAAATGATAGCTCAGAGATTCGGTCAGCTCCCATGTAAAGAGGTATCAGCACTTCTGTATGTCTTAGCACTAGTGGGTTCTGCCAGAGTGGTAGGGCCCAGGTGTATGTGTCTTATTAGCTTCCCAAGCTTTCATGGTTTTACTTTTCAGTAGTAAAATGCAAGCTGGTATATAATATATTTGTAGGATGGCAGGCAAGTAGGCAGTCAATGGAATAAAATGTAAGACACGAATTTGTCATTCCATTTCTGTAGCTTCCTTTTAACAACTGCTTTTCCAGCTGATAACTCTGAAATAAAGTGACCTGTAAATGAACTGAGTTCGAATTCTGTGGGTGCCCAGAAATATGCTTTGGGCCTGGTAGAAATTAATCCTGGCTCTTGCATCATGAAGGGCTTGCTTTAGCATACACATATACACCCCTCAGAGGAAGGCTCAGATTTCCAAAAGATAAAATACTAATTGTGGCCAAGATTTGTAACATATATCTTGTTATCCTCCAAAGACCCCTGGAAAAAAAGAAGAGAGATAAAGTAGATGGGGAGAATATGAAGAATTTCTGAAAGGAAAAGCTTTCTGAAGATGCCTGCTGAAATTGACAGGCAATAATGTGGTACACTTCCAGTGCTTCCATCTTCTTCTGTAGAAAATCATTCATTAATGAAAATAATAATAATAATTATAATACTTTATTTATACCCTGCTACCATCTCCCCAAGGAACTCGGTGCGGCTTACATGAGGCCAAGCCCACAGTACATCAATAACAAAAACAATAAATACAATACAATTAATAAATCACATAAACAATAAACAATAAACAATAAACAGTAACACACAAGTATTTAAAAACCTATGGCCGGGCCAAATGTAATAGTTTAAAATATAAAAAATAACGCTGGGCATAAACAAGGTAGGATATAACTGGTATAGGGTTTTCAAAGAGAATTGAGGGAATGCAGTCAGTCCTAAATCAGTGGTAAAGTGCATTTTGAGGTCATATTGCTGAGAGTTTTCTTTATTCTGGGAAGGCACACTGGAACAACCACATTTCCAGGCTCCTCCTAAAGACTGCCAGAGTTGGGGCATGTCTGATGTCCTTGGGAAGTGAGTTCCAGAGTTGGGGGGCCACCACCGAGAAGGCCCTCTCCCTCGTCCCCACCAATCGTGCCTGTGAAGGAGGTGGGAGCATGAGCAGGGCCTCTCCAGATGATGAAAGAAATTGTGTGGGTTCGTACACAGTAATATGGTCACACAGGTAGGCGGGTCCCAAACCATTCAGAGCTTTGTAGGTAAGAACCTGCACCTTGAATTGGGACCAGAAAATGAACGGCAGCCAGTGGAGCACCTTAAACAGGAGGGTTGACCACTCTCTGTAAGTTGCACCAGTTAGTAACCTGGCTGCCGCCCGTTGTACCAATTGAAATTTCTGGGCCATTTTCAAGGGCAGCCCCACATAGAGTGCATTACAGTAATCCAATCTGGAGGTGACTAAGGCATGGATCACCCTGGCCAGATCCGGCTTGTTGTTGTTGTTGTTGTTGTTATTACTACTACTACAACAACAACAACATAAAAACAATACCAATAACAACACCCATGGCTTTTGGTAATTTCCCCCCAAAGGAATGAATTGCTTTTCTAACTGTACAGAACAGTGTATATATGTGTGTGAGAGAGATATAAAAATGGGACCTCAAAACGATGAACTCCATATTCTGTGGCTCTGTAGGATAAATTAGGGAGCCCATGTTGACCTTATTCCTAGTTGTAAGCTATCTTTCAACTAAGAATGTTGCACAAGCGCCACACACACCTCAGACCCCATGGGACAGCTACATATTAGTTAGCATAATCCCTTACAGTACACTGAGAAGGCACATGGGACATACAAGAGCCACTGAGTCTTTTTCCTGTTTTCCCTGATATCATCTTACATATTCCTGGGAACATTTCCTGTGTTGCCAAATTGGACCCCTACCTTGGGGGTCTCAATTGAAATCACCAAAACCCTGAGCACTCATTTATTTACCTGACTGGCACTCATTGTATCAACCGGAGCAGAGATATCAAAACCTATTTCAGCCCATTATTTATTGATCCACTACATTCCTTTCTGTTCACATTCCTCTTCTGGGTGGATCAATATACTGACACAAGCCTTCAAAGTAATCTAATTACAGTTTTATCAAATTTCAGTTATGCTTATTACATTGTTACTGTTTTGTTGTGCTAGGAGTTCCAGCTCATCTTGTTTATTTCCCATGCTCTGGGCATTAGTGTAAAGACATCTAAGCCAGTGGGACATTCCCTTAGCTGTTATTTGAGATTATTGTCCCCTAGCTGCTTGGTACTTGTGTTTGTCCAACCCTCTCTTTAGCATTTTGTCTGTTCACTCCGTGCCTTGATAAGCCACTGCCCCCAAGGATAATGTCACCTTCCTCCACACAACCTAGTTTAAGTCTGCCTGATGTGGATTTCCAGTCTCTGAGCAAAAACATTCCTTCCTACTTCTGTGAGGTGCAGCCCATCCCGTGCCACTAGGCTATCTTCCTGGAAGAGCACACCATAGTCCAGGAAGCCAAATTGTTCTTCCTGACACCATCTGCAGAGCCAGTTATTCACCTATGCTATTTCTCTCTCTCTTCCTGGGTCGTGTCATACAATGAGGAGGAGAGATGTAAAGACCACGTGTACAGTAAGATCATTTAGCTTTCTTCCAAGAACTTCAAAATCCTTTCCACTGAAGCTCAATTGCTGGCTCCACCCCCAGAAAGTACAGATGACCTAGCTGAAGCTCCACCCCTTGAACACATGGTAGAAGCTCCTCTTTTCAAGCACAGAACCAAAGCTCCACCCCTTAAGCATACGATCTCAAACACACAGCCACAAACAAAAGGCTTCAAGCAGAGGGATCAGTTTTTTAGGCACCAGAACAACTTCACCAGCCGTGGTTATTAGGAGTGTTTGAGGAATCCTAGAATCATAAAGTTGGAAGAGACCTTGAGGGCCATCCAGCCCTTGAGGGCCAAGAAGCATGAAAATCGCATTCAAAGCATAAGCTGCTTTAAGATTAATTTTAGGTGAAGGGTAGGCTGTAAATCCAGTAAATCAAATAATAAATTATCAAATGACAATGGCCATTAATTGGAAAGGGAAATGTTTTTGCTAGTTCCCATGACCCAGAAATGGAGATAGAGAGAAGATTTTTATTTGGGAAACAAAACTTTTCATGACTTTCAGAAATTCTGTTGATAAAATCTGCACAGTTAAAAAACATGTATACAAATGAGTATTTCAAAAATAAAAGCAAATGTGATTTAATTAGTGAGTGGTTTTGTGGAAACAACACAATTTGATACTTGCACAATTTGAACCCTGTACAGAAGAACACACTGTTTTAAAAATACACCCCCTCAAATATGGGTGTAGCTTTATCCCTTAAAACAAAAATCCACGTGGAAACAACAAGGACAAACCTAGAGCATGGATAGGTGGGTGTCTATGCAATACCTTGCTAGGTACATCGGAACCTTGTAGAAGGTACAATGACAGGTGATTATGTCAGCATCTGGGAAGATCTAATAATCTCAAAACACTTAACAAGTGAATGAGAGGCAAAGGGATTTAGCAAAATGTAGGCAGAGTGATGAGCATTTACAAATGTTACATTCACATTACTCAGCCAGAATGTAGGAAATGTTAACAACAATCTTTCATCCCAGTGTGCATTATGCAAATCTTCACAACTAATTAAACACCATTTTCTTGGAAAGATTCAGTTCAGCTTCCATAATAATGATAATGAACTTGTATGACTTTTGATAGTGCTGTCTGACAGAACTTGGAAAAGTTCCCTTTTTGGATCTGTGACCTTTTTGGCTGGGGATTGGGCTGTGAGTTGTAGCAAGCTCCCTTGCCCCTTAACCCCTGAAATAACGAGACAGACAACAAAAGTATGGATTCAAATTGGGCAACTTTTATTGAATGTTACCTATTTAACTTTACCTGAACTAAACTAAGTGTCAAGGAACTTGGTGGCAAGCTGAGGCATCGTCCCCAGCTACTGATTGTGTGATGTCAGTGTGCCCTGGATCCCCAACCGGGCAACCTGAAGGTAAAAGTCTGGAGAAGCCTGCGTCCGCTTATTGATATCAGCTTCTCCCTTTACTGGGCCAATTGATGTCCCCTCACCCATTTGTTGACTTCTAGGTGAGTGTTTGTTGTACAGTGCCCCCCACCCGTAATGGGTGCCATGTGTATACCTCCATGTCAGTGTTTTCCTGAACTATTTATGCTGGCCTAGTTAAACCAAACCACTCCATCTAGCCCCTAATAACAGTATAGGGTAGGCGAAAAAACCCCCCAGAACATGAGAGGCAAAAAATTCCTACCCGGCTCCAACGGGCAACCCAAATTATACTGTCAATGGGCGGGAGTGGCGGGCGAAAAGTCAGCAAGACTGAAGGTAAGGGGCTGGCTCACGTGATAAGCCAGCCCCCGCCCCTCTTCGAGGAGGTTCTAACGGAACCTCCTAAACTCTCCATTCAGGGGGTGGGGCAAATCGCTCTCCCCACCAACTTTGTTGATGTGGAGAGTCCCTTGCCCCTTAACCCCTGAAATAACGAGACAGACAACAAAAGTATGGATTCAAATTGGGCAACTTTTATTGAATGTTACCTATTTAACTTTACCTGAACTAAACTAAGTGTCAAGGAACTTGGTGGCAAGCTGAGGCATCGTCCCCAGCTACTGATTGTGTGATGTCAGTGTGCCCTGGATCCCCAACCGGGCAACCTGAAGGTAAAAGTCTGGAGAAGCCTGCGTCCGCTTATTGATATCAGCTTCTCCCTTTACTGGGCCAATTGATGTCCCCTCACCCATTTGTTGACTTCTAGGTGAGTGTTTGTTGTACAGTGCCCCCCACCCGTAATGGGTGCCATGTGTATACCTCCATGTCAGTGTTTTCCTGAACTATTTATGCCACAGATTGGGGGCAAATGTCCATTTCGCCCCCATCCCCCACCAAGCCCCTTAAAACTTCCTGAATGCCTAACTGCAAATCAGCTAAAAATTGTGCGTTACCCAAATCCGTTAAATGAACACCATCAGAACGATAAAACTGTGTCTTGTCATGTGTGATGTCCTTATGTGGAATGTAAGACCCCCTGCCCCGTGCTAAAGCCGTGCGCATGGCCCGGTTCACACGCTTTCTGGCCTTCTCGAGCTTCCTGACATCACCGCCTCCTGGCCACCGAAGGCGTGGAACGATGGCCGACCAAGCGATGTGAACCCGGGGCCATGCCTGCCAGATCTTCAAAATGTCGGCACGGGCTTGAAGATACAAGGCCCTGCCGTTAAGCAGTCCCAGATCATTACCTCCAATATGGAGCACCAAAACATCAGGAGTGGGCCTGCTCCTGTCCTGGAACAACAAGGGAACCAAACCGTCCCAACGAAGGCCCCGAACACCCTTCCACTCGACCAATGCAGTGGAAGCGCAACCCAGATGCTGGCCAAAGGATGAGTTCCTGGCGTATCTCTCCGCCCAGTGGACATAGCTATGCCCACAAACAAGGATTCTCCATCTATGCGCCAGCCTGGCAGACTCTGAAAGAGAAACAACAAACTCACACAAGTACCGAGCGAACATAACGCCTATAAGCATCCGATTTCCACCTGCCTATTGATTTGATGGCCTCCTCATTGAAACCCAAGTGCGCTGCTGAAGATGCTGCTCCAATTCGAAAGGAATGAGTGCCAAATTTGTGAGAACCCAACCCCAGCATCTTCAGCGCCCTGTCAGTGATGGCCCAAAACTGATATTTTGTGAGGGGGGTGGAATCCTGATGACAAAACAAGTATCCTCCCGCCTGAGCCCTGACTTGAAAGAACTGTGCCATAGCCGAAACAGGGCAAAGCTCAGGGTCGCTGCATCTGTCTAATGTAACTATAGCGCCCCTGGCTTGCTGGTCCGTCTTGGACGAACGTACTAAAATTTGGAGGGTGTCGTGTGTAAGTTTTATATCCGACAACACCAATGCCCGCTGAGAGACATCCCTCTTAGACATGGCAAGCAACTCACTTATCCTAAGAGCAGCGAAAAAGGCCGTCAAGGCCGCCGCATGGAATAACCGCTGCTCATACTCGGACTGACACACCCTGGGCCATGTTCCCTTCAATCCCTTTAAAATTGTGGGAGACAAAGGTTCCCTTTTATCGTGCGATGGACCCCGTTGGCGTGCCCAACCCGCAATGATTTTATGGAGGCGGAAATCGTTTGTGGGATCCGAAAAACCCTGTGCCTTTGACCAGTAGGCCAACGCCGACAACTGGGACTTAATAGTGTGCGGCGCTAGGCCCCTTCTGCGTGAGTACACACAGAATTGCGCCAAATGTTCGTAAGGAATCGGTACTGTAAACGGTAACTGATAAAACTGTCTAAAGTCATGAAACTCCTCCACCACCCTCATATAAGACTTCCGTGAACTTGGGGCTAAAGCCAAAGCCATACCCATTACCGCCTCGTCCCTCCAACCTGCCAAAGATGGCCTGGCATACGCTGTGGATGAACGTCGGCGTTGGGCGCGAGTTGTCTGAAGCGCTCCATCTGTTTACGAGATAGGGCGTCAGCCAAAGAATTGTCTATTCCCGCTATGTGAAAGGCTTTGAACAAGATATTATGCCTCAAGCAGTGCAACGTAAATTGCCTGAGCGCCCCCATCACCCTGTTGGATTTGGAAGTCAAGGTGTTGATAACCTGAACGGTGGCAAGGTTATCGCACCAAAAATGAACAGTCGAATTAGCAAAGGCCTCAACCCATACCGAAACAGCAACAAGTATGGGAAAAAATTCCAAAAACGTTAAATCTGCTGTAATCCCCTGCGTGTGCCAACTGTCCGGCCAGACTTCGGCACACCAGTGTCCCTGGAAAAATACCCCAAAACCAACTGCACCCGAAGCATCGGATGCCACTTTAAGTGCATCCTGCAGCCTCAATTCCTGCCTCCAAAACGAAACCCCATTAAAACCCTTTAAGAATTCCATCCAAATGAATAAATCTTCTCTAACTGAACGGGTAACCCTAATCCTGTGATGGGGCATTTTAACTCCTGAAATGGCATTACAAAGCCTACGTAAAAAGGCTCTCCCTGGGGCAACCACCCTACAAGCAAAATTTAAATGGCCAATTAACTCCTGGAATTCCTTTAAAGTGGCCTTTCTACGTCCCAAAAACTGTTGAACCCGTCCCGTCAAGTCCGCCACCTTACAAGGGGGCAACCTGGAATATTGCTGAACCGTATCCAATTCAATACCCAGAAAAGTCAAAACCTTTGCTGGGCCCTCTGTCTTTTCCTCCGCCAAAGGAACTCCTAACTCCAGTGCCAGCTCCTGGAATGACTCAAGTAACCCCTTGCAATTGCCTGACCCGGAACGCCCCACAAAAAGGAAATCATCCAAGTAATGGGTGACTCCGGACATTCCGGATTTGGTTCTAACGGCCCAATCCAAAAAGGTGCTAAACTGCTCAAAGGCCGCACAGGAAATGGAGCACCCCATAGGAAGTGCTCTGTCCATGTAGAAAAAACCCCCAAATTGAAACCCCAGCAGCTCAAAATCCGCCGGATGAACGGGAAGCAAACGAAATGCAGACTTAATGTCGCATTTAGCCAGCTCTGCCCCAAGCCCAAACCGCCGAACAAGCTGCACGGCCGAATCAAACGATGCATAATGGACAGAGCATTGCTCATCTGGGATCGCATCATTCACCGACCTGCCCTTGGGATAGGACAAGTGATGAATGAGGCGATATTCACCCGGTGTTTTCTTAGGTACTATCCCCAAAGGTGATACCCGCAACATCGGCGTAGGTGGCTCCACAAATGGGCCCAAAACTCTCCCCTCTAAAACTTCCTTATCTATTTTACGCTGAACTAACTCCTCCATCCCTATAACAGATTTCAAATTTGGGGATAAAGTTTGAAACCGGGGACCCAACGCCGGAATACGAAAACCCTCCGAAAAACCTTCCCATAGGTACTTGGCTGACCCCCTATTCGGATACCTATCTAACCAAACCTTCAACTGATCCAACTTAATTGGGCTGGGGCCCTTTTGGAACTGGGGCCTGTCCTGAGGGCTTTTTAACAAATTGGGTGTCCCTAGGATTCCCTCTCGCAGCTCTCCCTTTAGGGCAATTTCTGGACGGGTGCGTGCCATAGCAAATTGCGCACGAGTGGGCATATCGACATCCCCTGCGTGAACAGGCTCCCTGAGCAACAAATTCCCAACATAAAGGCTTTTGTCGCTGAGACTGCTGCTGGGGAGCCACCTGCCGAAAGGGCTGCCCTGCCTTATTCTGAATGGTATGCCCACTATCAGCTTTTAAAGCAGAGGAAGCCCTAGAGGGATTCATCACCTCGATCCAAATTTGATCATCAATTAAATCCCAACGCTTGTCAGGATGGGAAGCCGCCTCGGTTCTAAACCGCCTATCATATTCCAACCAAGCGTTAGGAGGGCCACTAACGTAAGCTTTATTAATGATATTCTGATACTGCCACAAAGCCGTAGCCCTTTCCGGGGCAGCATCAGAAAGCAAGTTGGCATACATTGTGAAACAAGGGAGCCAATTTTCCCAATTCTGCTCAACCTTGCGCTTCTTGATCTTCTCCTTACTGTCCTCATCTAACTCCTCCTTCTCTTTCTTATCCATATCCCGAAAGTATAAAGAAAAGATATCCACGTATTCATTCCTTAATATCTTTTCCATTGTTTTCGATGCCAAATGGGAACCCAACCCCGAAAGGCTAACAGTAGGAGTCGCCTGTGGAGGCCATTTTGCAGTCCCCCAAAATTTACTTGCTTCCCCCGTTCTAGCCGACTCTAAGGTGACAGTAACAGGCTTAACCGCCTGAGCATCGGCAACATCCTTATCCTCCCCTATCTTGGGGTCCACACCCCCCTCTGGCGGAATCCCAACTGCCACATGTGACTGCGTCCCCACCACCGATTGTGCCCGTCCCTGGCCCCATGGCCAAGCAAGTGAGGCAGAAGTAGATGTTGATGTAAGTGTGGCACATGCTGATGTGAGTGTGGTGGAAGTACCTGCTGGGACAGCCGTCACCAACTGCTCACGTCCTGCTACATCGGCAGCAGCAACACTCGACCCAACCGACTGAGTGGACCCGGCCACGGCACTGGATGTGGAGGCCAATGCCGTGGGCTGACTGGGTCCGGCCACAGCAGCCGCTGAGGAGCCAGATGAAGCCTGCACGGAAGGATGAACTTCGGGGCTGGTGATGGTCTGCACCGCCGGGGACACCAAAGAAGAGCCCTCCGCAGACCCCGGAACCACCGGTTGTTCAGGAAGCCGGACCGCCCTTTCCGCCCCTGCGGCTGAGGTTGACTCTATAATAGAAACCCGGGACAGCAGAGATTTAAATAGCTGCTTCTTACTAACCCGGCGAGTGGAGCTTACAGCAGCACCACCCAAACCAACCCCCCTATTTTGTTCTATCTGATTAACGCGCTGCAGCAGGGCCTCCAAATCTTCCATGGACACCCCATCTTCATCTGACGACGACCCGTCCTGGCGCAAAGGGCGCTTGCGATCTGACTTCTCGGCGGGGCCCTTCCCCTTAGGACCCCCCTTGTTCTTCTTAGAAGGCATCCTACAACACGAAAGAAAGAGAAAAACTCATGAGCCCTCTCTCCGTACCCAATGCACGGTCCTTCTCCTAGCATCATCCCCTACCTGATGCCCAATCAGCGTAACTAGCCAGCACACCATCTAATCATAGAATCAAAGAGTTGAAAGAAAACATAGTGTGCAAGTGTGACCGCCATGGCGCCATAGAATCAAAGAGTTAGAAGAAACATCATGTGCGTGTTAAAGCGTATCAGCGTAGAGCCATAGAATCAAAGAGTTGGAAGAAGCACCATGTGGGTGTTAAAGTGTGACAGCCATAGAGTCGTAGAATCAAAGATTTAGAAGAAACCATGAGGCACCTTATAACCCTCTATATGGTGCCCTAGCCACACCACATCCCACCTATGGTGCCTAAGGACCGTCATTTAGAGAGTCCAAACCACCCCCCGGCATACAACACAATATGACCCAGCAAACACAACTCCCCTTTTGAACTCATTTTGAACTCATTATTAGTGGTATTATTATGCCCACCCTTATCAAGCTCATTGATCCCCTAATCTTATAAGGGGATATTGGTGACACTTTAGAGTAACAAAGCTGGTTTCTTGTTAATGTGGAGAGCATGGGAACAGTGTGGGACTGTCTTTAATAGAGTAATTTGTCCCCAAAAGGAAGATAGGGGACAATGTGAATCTAAGGAGAGAATGTGCACAACATAAGGACTACCCAACATCCCCCCAAACAGGATGACTCCTATAAACAAGTCTTAATGCCACCAAAATTGATGATAAGGCACCCAACTGCGTCACTGCCACCCACAAAATGGCGACGGCAGCCTGCATCAAAAGCGCCAGCCAAAACGGCCCAAAATGGCGGCCACAGCCGCCAAAAGCCCTGGAGCGGCAAAAAACGGCCCCAAAATGGCGGCCGCAGCCGCCAAAACCCTTGCAACTACGACACAAGCTAAAATGGCGTCCGCTGCAAAATTATCTGCGCGCCATCACTAAGCGCCTGGCGCAAGCGCACACAAGGCGCCCAGAGGAGCCAAAAACAGGCAAACAGCCAAGCGCACCAAAGGCGCCCCAGAGGAGCCGGAACCGGCAAACAGCCTCGCGCTCCAAAATGTGCGCCGCCTCCCCGCGCCTGGCGCGAGCGCGCGGAAGGCACCCCGGGGAAAAAGCCGCACCGCGCTCCTTACATCCGCGGCGCGCGCCTGGAACGCGCCGCGGGCCTCCCCTCGCCCAGCCTTGGCCCCCAGCGCCCTCGCAGGGAGCGAAATCAAAAGCTTCACGGGTCGCCCGCCGGAGAAAAGGGAGGGGGCGGCGAGGCAATGAGGCCGGCGGCCATGGTTTTCAGGCTCAAACTGCGCGCTGCCTAACTCGCGGGCCTGCCGGCTGTGAAACAAGGACGGCGAGGGAAACGGCGACCGCCGATCCCGCGCCCCGTCTCCCCGCTTCGGGCCGAAGCTCCACGGCAGCTACCCAAGGGGAAGGAGAGCAGCGCCCTCCTCCCCAACCAGCTGCAAGACCGACCTGGAGCTTCACAATATACGTCTTGCCTCTTCGAAAAGTCAGCAAGACTGAAGGTAAGGGGCTGGCTCACGTGATAAGCCAGCCCCCGCCCCTCTTCGAGGAGGTTCTAACGGAACCTCCTAAACTCTCCATTCAGGGGGTGGGGCAAATCGCTCTCCCCACCAACTTTGTTGATGTGGAGAGTCCCTTATTTGAGTTTTCTAAGTTCCACTTGCATTGCCCATCCTTTTTTCTTGCCCAGATCACTTCTTTAGTCCTGTCTTTTTCCTTCCCGTGTGTCTTAAAATTCACAGCAGAATTTCTGGCACATCTGAAACTTTAATAAAATGCAGTGTCAGGGGTCATTCTCAAATACTCAACTGTGAGTTGATTTTCCTTCTGTAGGCTTCCTTTTCAAATATTCTGCTTGCCTGTAGGCTATTATTCTCCCTCCTCAATATCTGGGAAAGGGTCCAGTTTTGTGGTTATAATGCAGACACAAAAGCAAGGCAGTGCACAGAGTGTGGCTTAGAATTACAGGCCAGCAATCATCTTTTTCAGTGGGGTAAATGTTTATGGTGTAATGAATAGCTGGTTGTTTTTTTGATCTCCTTCTGGAATTCAACATAGTCTGTTATCCAACATATAAACTGTTCTGTACCAATTCCAATTACCAAAGCAAAAGAAACCAGGATTCTAGGAACAGATCCTTCACAGACAGAATATGTAGTTTTGTACTGCATGTCTGAGTGTTGTCATTGTCATTTTCTATTTTCAAGTTGATTCAAACTGATGGCAACCCTATCATAAGGTTTTCTATTTTATTTATTTATTTATTTAGAACTTTTATATACCGGTCTTCTCACCTCGCAGAGGGACTCAGGCCGGTTCACAACAACAGTAGCACAGACAATCGTTTAAAAACATCACATCCCATAATACACAAAACATTAAAATGCTAAAATACAATCATACAATTACATAGGCCAAGTCATCAAAATGAAATTGTAGTTTTCTAGCTGATTATGTCTTCTAGCTGATTATTCTAGTTTTCTAGCTGATTATTCCAGCACTGAATAATACAGAGTCTGGCTGTGTGTATTTCTGCTGCAGTAAATCTGGCATTTGTTTACAAAGAGACTGCTTTGGAAATTCAGTTAACATTTCTACAATAAGACAGAACGTATCTCCATCAACAACTTTTCCCAATTTCAGGTCAACAATATCACTGGTTATTTTTGGCACATCGAGGAGAAATGTTTGATGTGGAAGGGTGGCTTGTATTTGGCCTTTAATCCGCATGTTTCTGAATGCTGAAAAGTAATTCAAAGCTTTTGGAGTCCATTTCTCATCAGCTGGTAGCACATTTGCAAAAATGCCCAAAACCATCTTTGGAGGCAGTTGAAACAGCTCATCAGTGGCAGAAGCAATGTGAGTTTCATGAACTGTCAATATTTTCCCACTGTCTACCAGAAATACCTCATAGATATAGATCTTTTTTTGTACGACTCTTCCCCTGGACCATTTTCCAGACTTCCGGTCTTTGACTAAACAAGCCTCACCAATGCCAACGCTGCCTTTCACCTTTGGCACCTGCTGAATTTCACATTGCAGAATGTGGTAGTCAAGCTCTCATTCTGTGCAATACTGTCCTTGAAATTTCACAAGAACTTCATTTGGGTGGAAGTATATGTCAGTAATCTTCACCTCTACCTCTAGAAATTTTGTTGAAAAAGATGAATCCATCTCAACCACATACCTCAGTCAAGCCTTCCCACTGGCCCAGCGCTGCTGCGAGGAAAGGACGCCTTGCCTTGCTTGAGTAACCAAGGCAGGCGGGGGAAAGGCATTGGCCCCGCCGCCTCACTTGGCGAGAATGAGGGCTTCTCTCCCCGCTTTCCTAAGCATATGAAACTTACCCAAATGTTTCCCTGATTAGGTAGGGATTTGAACCTTGGTTTCCCAGAATCTTAATCCAATATTGAAACTTCTACAGATCTCTAATTCTCTAAGTCCACACAGAAAAGACTAGTTACTACAAACTTAAATTGTGATCCCAAAGGAGCAGTTTTATAGACTGCTGTTATTGATTTGATTGGAGCCCCCAGTGGCGCAGTGGGTTAAACCCCTGTGCCAGCAGGACTGAAGACCAACAGGTCGCAGGTTCGAATCCGGGGAGAGGCAGATGAGCTCCCTCTATCAGCTCCAGCTCCTCATGCGGGGACATGAGAGAAGCCTCCCACAAGGATGATAAAAACATCAAATCATCCAGGCGTCCCCTGGGCAACGTCCTTGCAGACGGCCAATTCTCTCATACCAGGAGCAACTTGCAGTCACTCCTGACACGACAAAAAATGGATTTGATTGAGATCATTTGGTCTGTGTCATCTTTCCCCCCAAAGTCAAGATGGCTGACGTGATTTAAAGCAAATACATGTAAAAGCAAAATATACAAAAAGTTAAAATTCAATTAAATTATCTATAGAATTAAAACCATTTTAAAAACTCACTTAAAAAGATAAAAGATAACATTTAATAGAATTGCATATATTAAAAGCCCTTGCAGACAGTGTGTAAAAGCCTGTTAGAAGAGTGAACTCTTTACTTGTTCTTTCTGTATTAGAGAAGGGAGGTCTATTATGGTCTTTTAAGGTTTTCTTATGTTAAGTGCTTCTCAAGTTTACAGATGACACCAAATTAGAAAGGATAGCTAATACTCCAGAAGACAGGATCAGAATTCAAAATGACTTCAACAGATTAGAGAGCTGGGCCAAAATTCAACAAAATGAATTTCAACAAGGACAAATGTAAGATACTACACTTAGATAGAAAAAACAAAATGCCAAGATAAAGGATGGGAGATGCCTAGCTCCACAACAGTTCATGTGAGAAAGATCTTGGAATCTTCGTGGATAACAAGTGAGCCAACAGTGGGATGCAGCAGTTTAAAAAGCCAGTGGGAATTTGGTTTGCATCAAAGGAGTATAGACTGAGGGAAGTCATGGTGCCTTTGTATTCTGCATTGGTTAGACCTCACCTGGAATACTGTGTCAAATTCTGGGCACCACAATTTGGGCACCACAATTGAAAAGAAATACTGATAAGCTGGAAGGTGTCCAGAGGAGGGTGACTAAAATGATCAAAGGTCTGGAGTCCACGAATTGCTATGAGGAGTGTCTTCAAGAACCGGGTATGTTTAGCCTGCAGAAGAGAAGGCTGAAAGGAGACATGATAGCCATGTATCAATATGTGAAAGGATATTATAAGGAAGAGGGAACAGGTTTGTTTCCTGCTGCCCTGGAGACTAGGGCTCGGAGCAATGGGTTCAAATTACAGAAAAGGAGATTCCACCTGAACATTAGGAAGAACTTCCTGACTGTAATAGGTATTTAACAGCAGGGAGTTGGACTAGATGGCCCATGTTGTCTCTTGCAATTATGATTCTATGATTCTAAATGGTTAGGGCCAATCCTACTGTAAGGTGGAGTGAGCACAGGTTCTGATGTTAGCTGAAGTTGATGGGATTTGGAGTGCACCAATATCTGGAGGGTGACCACTGAAATATACAATGTACCAAATCTGTACCATTTTGTTATAAACCTAGTCTTCCCCACATTGGCTCATTGTCACTTTTGCTTCCACAAGAACTGGAGTAGCAATTTCATTGGAAGCAAAGCATGAGGATGGTGGATGACCCATAGTGCTTCTGGAAGGCATCCCAGAATGTTAGGAGCTGCACATGCTTGTCATTTGGGTTGAAGGGAAGAGGAGGAAAGAGAGAGGAAGAAAAAGGAGGAGAGAAAGAAGAGTGGCAGCTAATTAGTTTTTGCTACTGCCTTGGTGGATTCATCAGTGCAAGAGGGCAGACTTTTAAAGGAATTTGGTTTTGACTGTCCTGACCCAATGCTACCAAAATTTCCATTACTCCTTATTCTGTCATGGCTTGTGCACCCCATTATAGTAGGGTAGTGAATTCACTCCAGATTTTGGTCCAAACCTCAAAGGAGCTATTCAGGGCACTGACCTTACTTTGGGAATAGGATGCATTGCCTTTAAAGTTTGGAGTAAAATCCAATCTGGATTCCTCAACCCAATGATGTGGAATCTACTAGCTGACACTGCTGTTACTCAACAAGACTATATAACATGGAAGACTAAAATGCTACTCAGGAAGATTGATGCCTAACATGTAACTCATTACACTGATAATTAATCATTTTAAAGCTCTGTTGTGTCTGTGAACTGTCCACCATTGCTCCTTTGAAATCCACCTGTGCACCACGGCCACAAGAAGGGAACAGAAAGAGAACGGCCTTATTCCACTTACATACACAAGAATGGGCCTGGTGTGACTTATTTTGTTATTTAGGATGGGTGTTTTTGCAAAACTTTGCAGCCCTATTATTTTCATTCAGACATCATCTGAAGCAGTTATGGTTTATATAGCATCCAAAAGTTCTATCTGGAAGCCAGAGAATTTAATAGTGTGTGCCTTCTGCACATGAAACATCACTGCCATGTCAGCTAGAGAGAAGCTGGAACTGGAAGTTACTGCATGATTTTACAAAAGATGCATGAACAAGGACATTGCTCGGGGCAGTTGTTTGCAATGTTGAGTGCTGCAAGTTATTAGAATCCCTTGAGGAGGATGTTGGTAATGGGGACTTTTTGTATACAATATACTGGGAAGAGCATATGTTAAAGCTTGCATAAATGCAATGCCCTGCTCTCCATATAAGTCCCCAGAAAAAGAAACTTATCTTTTTGTATATTTTACTTAGTGTTGTAGAGAAAAAAAGTCATGAGACATCTTCCTCATTGAAGCTGTTTCAGGATGGATAAGGATGCTTCAGAAATTTGTCTTTTGTAAATTTTCATCCTGACTGACTTGATCTGTACTTGCCAGGCTGATGCATCAACATCATTTTCCTTAGGATATACTCTTCTCTCAATTTTAATGCAGTTCTTGAGACTTTTTTTTTTAAAAAAATCAAAATGCATATAGTATGGCTTCTATATGTGCAGAGGATTTGTTCACAGCAAATCCAATTGAAATGAAGAACCTCTGTCCCAAAAATACCATAGAGTTATGCTGGAGAATCTAGAAAATGCTTAGGATATATTTTGTTAGGTGTGGATAAATAAAACAGTGGATATTGAGTGTCACACAGTATTTTAATACAAAATAATTTTAAAATGTGCTTTTCAAAGAATAGAAATGTATGTTTTGTGAAGAAATATATTAAGAAATATACATTGCAATGTTCAATAATATTGGAAAAAAGGAAATTATAACATAGCCCAACTATAAGAATTGTGGTGTCTTGGTTTTTAGGCCTGTTCCTGGGTTATTTGGGGTGCCAATTCAGAAAATTGGATTGGATAGACAGCATCAGCTCTAGTTTCTTAGATATGGTTATCGTGATTTTCTATGGGTGAGGAACTGAAGACAAGTAGATGGTATATGTTCTAGATTTCAAAACTATAGTGGATGGGGGAAAACTGGTACAGTCAGCAGGTCAAATATATCTAGAAACAAGGCTAACATTTGAGGCAACAAAACATGTATTGGCCAGTGTAATCATAGATCAATGTGTGATAAAATGAATTTTGAACAAATGCATGCTCAACCAGTGGTAAGCTGATCTCTTCATTCACCAGCGGTAAGCTGATCTCTTCATTCATGCCATCAGAGATGGGGCAATGCATAACCTGTTCATTGAAGGCTGCTTGTTGGGGGTGTTTTGTAATCTAGGCCTATTCACACTATACAAATACAGTGCTATATAGTGCTATAGTCTCCTTTAAATTTTATGAGGAATCTTGGGGAATGTGGGTTATTCAGAGGCACCAGAGCAGCTTCCTAGCTGAGGATTTTAAAGGCCTCTTCCTGAGCTTTCCAGAATTCTATACAATGCAACCACTTAAAATGGAATGATAGTGCTTTCCCTGGGTAGTGCGAGGGATCCCTTCCCTTTGCCAAATATATTCTAAAGCACATCTAGGCTGGGGAACACTATGGAACTTCACAAAAGCTCAAAAAGGCAAGGCTCAAAGGGTCTTCTCCACAGTGTGCGACATTGTTGGATGCGAGAGGTCCTGGAACTCATTACACACCATTACTCTTAATCTGTCTTTGGAGGATTATGTTTCAAAAGGATGCTTGAGGTGAAAAAGATGTGTTGGAAGATAATCATGTGACAAATGCATTTGGACAAATACAAGGCAAAAAGATATTGCTTCCTTGATTCCACAGCATGCCATTAAAGAGAATAACAACAACCCTACAATTATAAAAAGTGGGACAATTTCTTTATCTTCCCAAGGAAAGTGATAAACTCATATTAGCTAGCCATACTAAAGAAAACAACTATGAGCATTGTTTTGGGGCGCTTAGCTGAATCTTATCAGCATTCTCATCTAGAATAGATGCATGAGGATTTGCTTATTATTCAGCTATAGGCAGCTGGGGCTATCATTTCTGTGTGTGTTCGATAGAGAGAGATTGAGCTAACAGTCCTGCCGATACCCATTTTGTCTCTGATCTTGTAGGGGTTTCCTCTTACGAGGTGGAATGGAGTGGAAGGAGAGGAGGTCCCACAAGCAGAAAGAAGCTCCTAGATTTAGTCCATCTCCAGAAAGATAGTTGCTGCAGTTTTCAGCCAAACTAGCAGCAGCTTCAGCCACACAGATCAATGACCTGGCTTAAATATAGGGCAGCTTCACTGTTCACATTCTTTGCAGGGGCTATGTGGAAGATAAATAAAATGGAGATATGCAGTTTTCTTGATTCAATGTCAGAATCCCTGTGACCCCAGATAGCTTAGAAATGGGCTATTTAAAAGAACAGAAATGCAATGTTTTAGTAGAATTGTGGCCTGGAACATACCCAGTGGGTTGATTTTGCTACCCATAACATTTCCTAATTGACTCCATAAATCTTAAATGACTCCCATCATTTTAATGGGCTGAGAGTGACTGCAAGAAATATTCCTGGAATCACGTGTTTATTTCTTTATTTAACACATCTATCCTGCTCTTTATCTCTCAAAGTGATCTCAGGGTGACGTACAATATGAACAATTTAAAACACTCCAGACTAAAACATAAATGACTTGAACTAGATAAAAGCGTATTAAACATAGCAACCCTTAGTGCCACTTTAAAAATAACCACCATTTACAACCTTGTACATGTAAACTTTGAAGTAAATTAGTCCCTGAAGGTTTTAATAAGAAGCCATATTTTGGCCTGGCAATGGAAAAAAGCAATGTTGTTACAATCCAATCCTCCACGTTCTTAACTATGTGTCTTTTGTAAGTCAGATGTTTGTAACTAGGAGACTGCCTGTTGTGGGAAAACTTGGATAAAAGTATAAATATAAGAGTTAATTAAAAGTTTGTACAGTTAAAACATTAAAATATGAACAAAATTAAAGTCTATGTGAACCTTAACAAAGAAAACATATAATTAAAACCCCATCCTCTTCTGTTTCCAAATACCTGGTGGTACACAATTTTTTTCCCCCCAATTGCCAACAAAAGGAGAACAAGGACCGGACTATGGCCTCCTGGAAGTGGGAATTCCAAAGACAGAGCAGCCGCCAAGAATGCCTTCTCCCTTGTTCCTGCCAAATGAACCAAACTGTATAGGACTTTATAGATAACTTCTGGGCATTTTACAACAAGAGGGTTGTGTGTTTCCTTTAACCAACAACCAAGGCATGTGTTGTAGCCAGGCCCTACTTCTTCAGGAACATATTCAGTGTGTGCATTAGCTTTAACTATGCAAATATATTCCTGGTCACCACTGGGCATTCAGGCTAAAGGCTAAATTTTTTTGGGGGGGGACCCCAAACAGTGAACCCTTGTTTTCAGGAGGTGTGTAACCTCATGCAAGTTGAATCCTATTCCTAGATTGGTCTTTCAACTGACACCCCTGTCTTGTATGAATTAAACTAAGTTATTCACACCCATCCTTTATATTATGGCTAGCAGGTATTGGTTTGGCACAGAACAGAGCAAGAGAGCTGGGTATTATCAGCATCTTGGTGAATATTTGATCTCAAAACTCTGGAAAACATCCCCCAGAGATTTAATGTTAAATCGCATAGGGAGCAACACAGGATCCCGAGTGATTCCACATTGGCCATCTAGTCCAAGCCCCTGTCATGCAGGAAAAGCACAAAGTACCCTGACAGATGGCCATCTAGCCTCTGCTTAAAAGCCTCCAGGGAATCCCCAGCATCACCCACTGGAGCCACTGTGAACAAGGTAATCTAAAAGGATATCAAGGTCAGTAATACTGAAAACCTTCAGAGGATCCGACAACAAAATTATCTCCCCATTCCACTCTCACCATAGGTTCTTCACCGAAGTTGTTCCATATTATGTGAACAGAGGGTTGGGTGGGGAGTGGCAGTTCTGGTATGCCACCAGTACAAGGCCTGAAACAAGATCTAGTGAATACCCAGGAATCCAGTAAATCAAATTGGACATCTTAATGAGTCCAAGGAAATCAAATCAGGGTGTGTGCATGAAAAATATTTCAAACTCCAGAGTTCTTACCAGTCAGTGGGCTGGAGTACAGAGAATATGATACAGATACGCAAACACACACACACACACACATCGTAGGATTTTTAAAAAAATCCATTAGTTATGTATGTAGCTGGTATTTCCAATAACCTCTCCTTTTTCTGGCCTAACTTCTGCTTTTTTTACCCCCCCAGCATCCTGTTTAGACTGTAAAAATTCACTGAACTGCATTGTATTTAATATTGAATCATGCTGCATTCAGTGCAATTCCCTTGTCCCTGAATGTTTGGAATGGCTTAAGGCAAGATCAAAATAAAAATTAATGTCTGCCCAAGTTCTCAGGAGACCTGAGGGCTATTTATGTGAAAAGCTGTCCAGAGAATTTGCTTCCACTTCTGATTTGTTTACACATTCAGAGAGGTGAATTAAAGGTTCAGCTCTTAGGTCTGAAGGGTGGATTCTTTGGGAAGGCTGGATTATGAGGGATAAGATTTGACCGACCTGCAATCTAGACATTGTGTCACTCAGTTACCAGTAAGTGATTGTACCGCATGTCTATCTTGCAGGCTTCCATTTCTCCCTCCAGTGTGTATTTGGAGCTACTTTACTCGATTGTCCCAATAAGATAGAGGTCAATTGGAGCCTTCATGGGTGTTTCCTACCTTGTCTTATTGGAGGAAGCATACAAGAGCAGGAAAGAATTGTTGCTTTTCAGCCCTGCTTTCCTTAGAGCAGTGGTTTTCAATCTTCCTAGTGCTGCAACTGCTTAATACAGTTCCTCATGTTGTGGTGATCCCCAACCATGAAATTATTTTCATTGCTACTTCATAACTGTAATTTTGCTACTGTTATGAATCGTAATGTAAATATCTGATATGCAGGATGTATTTTCATTGTTTACAAATTGAATATAATTACAGCATAGTGATTAATAATAAAAACAGTATGTTTGGGGGAATATGGACAACAGATGATGGGATTTGCAATATCCTCAACCAATGCAGCTCTGACTTCCATAGACCACTGAGACCCCCACGAATGACATACCGGGACCAAACTTGGTACACAGAACAACCATGACCAACAGAAAATACTGGAGGGGTTTGGGGGAATGGCCAGTGATTTAGGGGAGTTGTAGTTCACCTACATCCAGAGAGCACTGTGAACCCAAACAATGATGGATGTGGACCAAATTTGGCACAGATACCTGATAGGCTGAAATTTGAATATTGGTGGAGTTGGAAGGGGATTGATTTTGTCATTTGACAGTTGTAGTTGCTGGGATTTATAGTTAACCTACAATCTTGGTACAAAGACCCAACATGGCCAACATTGAATACTGACAGGGTTTGGGGGTGATTGAACCATGTTTTTGGGAGTTGTAGTTCACCCATATCTGTATGCATTTTATTTATTTATTTATTTACTATATTTATACCCTGCCCTTCTCACCCCGTAGGGGACTCAAGGTGGCTTACATACAGGCCCGTAGCCAGGATTCGATTGGGGGGGGGGCTGAGTTTTTTTCAGGAGGGGTTTTGGGGGGGGGGCTGAGTTTTTTTGGGGGGGGGGCTGAGTCTGAGTGAAAGAGGGTCTACCCTAGTAAACCTTTTGCATCATTACCCCAATACCCCCATGCATATGGGATATATTGAGTATGGTGATCAGATCATGATATGAATAAACATAACAGTTTAAATAATGCACCAATAAGGCCTTTTCACGAACCACAATGAGAATTTTTTTTGGGGGGGGGGTGAAGCCCCTCAAGCCCCCCCCCCCCCCCCCCCCCGGCTACATGCCTGCCTGCTTACATATATAGGCAGCAAATCGATGCCATATGGGCATACATAGTAAAATAAACATATACATTAAAACAATCATTTAAAACATATCAAACCTTAAAATCACTTATTTGAAATCACATAATCCAATATCTAATTTTTAAATGGGAGCATTAATAAAAACAAAAGGAAAGATTTATTTTTTTTCAAATAAATACCGTTAAAAATTACTTAAGATGCTTCTGCTGCTCCTCCTCCGCCTGATGCTGCTGGGCCACTATCAGTCCCAGGTTGTGCGAGTGCTTACCCCCCCCCCCCATCTTGAAGGGACTTCTGGCGCAAGCCACCCTCCAGCCTCGCATGCTCTCCCTTGCCCACATATACACACACACTGCCATGTGGCGAGCATGCCTTCTCTTCCCTCCCTGCTTGGAGCCTCAAAATCAGCCCTCCTCTTGGCTGAGAGGCCAGCCAATCTTAGCACTGGAGGGCTTTTGGTGGGAGGATTCTGTCTGTTTCCAAAAAGGAAGAGATGTACAGGCAGAGAAATCTTCGGACTTGGGTTGCTGTGAGTTTTCTGGGCTTCTCTGCCAAAATAAGACCATCAGAAATACATGTTTTCTGATGGTCTTTGACAACCCCTCTGAAACACCAATTCGACCCCCACCGGGATTGTGTTCTTCAGGTTGAGAAACAATGCCTTATACTATTTGGTTGGCTACTGTGGGAACAGAATACTGGACTAAACTGCCTCCTATCTTATCCAGCATGGTTTTTCTTGTGTTTTTGTTTCCTTTCTAGAATTTAGCCTGTTTATTTTTATTTTGCAACTAGAAAATTGGGTTACAGCAGGCAGGTTCAGCTAAGGCAAGGAGGGTACAGACAAACCAAGGACAAACACAAAAGTACCCCTGAGGCATGTGAGTGGTGAATAGCGGTTTATATAAACCAGCCTCTCACCAGCTCTAGAGGACCTGGGATAGCACCACATATAGATAGATACACTCCTAAGTGATATTGGCCCAGCTGGAGGACGGATGGCTCCACCAGCAATGTCAAGGGATGGTTTCCATGTCACTGGAAAGGTGGGTGTACTTAGGGTTGTAACTAAATTTTAAAGGAACTATTCAAGGTGCTAAATGTATTTGGGCATAAAGTTTGGCACCTTGGGGATAAAGTTTGGCTCATTGAAATGCTGATCTAAAATCTGGAGACGAGAGCCAACAGGTCCCATTGCCCAGGAGAACCTTTTGCAAAGAATTTGAAGGTGTGTGGGTGAATAAGGAGAGAAGTGTAAGCTTGAATAAATCTCTTTCACTCACTCCATTGACTGGCTTGAAAAAACATCCTAAAGTTCAAAAATGATTGTATTGTAATAGTAAACAGATCACAGAGCAGGAAGATGTACTGTGAAGTCTCACCAGCTGGAACTATGTAAGATATCCTCTGTGAACCAATTTTTAGTCACTGCATCTCTAACAGCAGAACCGTTCACAAATTTACAAGTGAGGGACAGTGGTAGAATATGTTCCATATATACACACACACGCAGATTCTTTGTCCAATATTCAGCTTGACTGCTCTAGTTGAACTAGATAGGCCTTTGGTCTGATTAATCCTGACCCTTATGCTTGATAGAATTTAGGACAAGTGTTTTAAATCATCGGAAATTTGAAAGCAGGATGGAGCTGCCATACAAAAGAAAGTAGCAAGTGAAATTGCTTCCCATTTCTCCACTCAGAGAGACAGATTACCCACACAAAAGAATGGAAGATTGATTGGCAGTTAAATAGATCATTATGATGCAGATCAGCCCATTTAATTAATAGATGTGATCCTAATTCATGGATGGAAATAATGAAGCCCTAGACATTATCGGACTGCAACTCCCAACATTGCCCTTGTCCTAATTCAAACCCACCTTTTTGTTTTTGCATTAATTCTGTGTCTAGAAAAAACTGTCTTTAGTAGCAGACTTACCAGTGGTTATTTCTACGTGTCTGGTTGTTTTAAAGTCACAGCAGTAGGGCTAATTAGGAAATTGGCAATCTGAACAAAACCAGAGATTCTTACCCAATTAACTCCCACCCGTCAGTGCAGGAAAAAGTATCATGTAAACATTGTAAACAACATTGCTGTCCTTAATAAGTGGAGATTCAGTTTGCACAAGGACATTTTTAAATTATTGAAAATATTGAAGGTTTAGCTAAATGATGTCATAATTCTTTGTTAGGGTAGCCAACTCGATGTAGCAAGGCAGCAAACGAAAAGCTTTTTGCCATTATCCCTGTACACAAAGTGTAACTTAATAACTTTTTGGTTCACTTTCTTCACAAAAAGAAAGTTGGTAACCCATGTTAGAAATAAAACTGAATTGATTCTGTGAACACTTTGAGTTGGCTGTTGAATTAAACTGTTAAACTAAATACTTGTCTTTCATCCTGGGGTGTGGACATGTTCTGAAATTCAGTTCCTGGTCACCGATCTGTTGTTTGCACTTTAAAAAGAAAATGCATTGCATAACTGTGTTTTCTCCGAGCCTCTGAGTGTTTCACTTGTCCTCTAACTTCCTGCTGCTTTGAAAATGAAAATGTGCTTTAAAGGAGCCAGCAGGGGTGGAATGAAAAAGAAAAGTTAAATGAGTGATTTGGCTAAAAACACACATATACACAAGTGCACGCAAGTCTTATGCAATCAAATCAATTCTCTGCCCTCTGCCTTCACAGAAAGGTCTTTTGGGCATTAGCAAATGGAGGTAACAGAACGCAATCTGTGGAACATGAGGGTGGTCTTTGAATTAGATCACCCTGAAGAATGAGAATAAATTTTGCACATGTTTATAGAACAGATAGAAATAAGTGAGGACAGAAGAAACAGCGTGGTGATGAAGATCTTCTGGAGATTATGCTATGGCACCTTCTAGCATCAGATTTTCCAACTTGAGATTTCTGGCTTGGTATTATGTATTTGAAATTCAAATTTTGGTGTCAGAATCCATGGCTATTATTAAAATTCATTGGGACACTGTTTTTTGACATATTAAACCAATGGAAACAAAATGAGCTACAAGTAAAGCAGGGACATTATGCGTATAATATAAAAATATGATTTCCTTGAAGAATTATAAATCACAATTATAAATTCAGTGTTTAAAAGTTGGATTTTTAAAATCTGCAAATTACACCCTGTCAAATGCTTGGGACCTTATGTACATCCACTGCTGCCAGTCAGTCTGGTGGTGGACTCTCAAAAAAATAACTTGCAAGCTCTAGTGTATGCTTTTGCCACCACATGAGAAGTCACACTTGACATACAAGCCAACCATTCTACATAATTTTTAAAAGTACAGGGCCTTCTTACATCTAATCTGATCTTTGTATTTCTCCCTTGCTGTTCAAAACAAGGTTCCAAAGTTGGTTTTCCCATTCCAGTGCTCACTGTACAGTGTACGGAAGAGTTGGTTTTAGCCCTAAAACTATAGTTGTTCCTTTATAGCAATGGTCATAGTAAGGTACTGTATATTTAATAAATTAAAGATGGTTTATTTTGAGGTGGAGCTATAATAGGTGTAAGGAATTTTATGGGACTCTTGATCCAAAGAAGTATTTTTCAAGCTTCCAGAAGGCAGCCCACAGTGCTGTTTTGCGTTGTATTCAGTGTTTGTTATTGCTGTTTTAAAACTGGCTCTAGGTTGTTTTTAGGAGTTAATAAAAAGCATTTTTAAAAGATCTCCCAGTATTGTTTTAATTCATGTTTGTTTGTTCACTGTCGCAGGGGGACTTCTAGGATAAGAGCGGATACAAAAATACTATAAGCAAATAATATTTCAGATTGTAGAATCCCAAGAGCAAGCTGATATGGACTGATATAGGTCAGTTTTGAAGGTTTTTGGCTATTTTAGAATGGCTTTCCCATACTCTCCTGTCTCATGGCAGACCTTTTGACTGTTACTAATGCTCACCTTTCCAGCCTGAAACTTCTGTCTTCATTTCTGTTCGTTATGAATGATGCTGCAGTGCAAAATGCCATTCTATTCCATTTCCTTTCAAATCTCTTTTTATGTGTGTGACTACAGTGATGGGAGCTCTGGAGTCCAGAGGGGTGCTGAGGAAAATGAGTGATATCCTGGAGATGATGGTGAAGAGGATGGATGTACTAGCCAGGCTGGAAAATAGCACAGACTTCCGGAAAGGGGAAGAGATGCATTTCCCAATGGACAGGTCAGTACCAGTAGGTTGGAAAAAATGATTGAAGGACCTCTTCTGAACTCAAGAAATAAACTCTGCAAAGCTTAGTTCTGTATATAGTGGGAGTGGGAAAAAGTTGACTTTCCTGATGTTTTTGATCTACTGCAATGAGCATAGGCCTTGGTTGATGATTGTAGGAGATACGGTCCCAAATATCAGAAGAACCAAAGGTTGCCCACTTTTGTTGTACAGAGTTTTGCCAGAACCCAGCTAGTGCTTGGGCCAGTTTCACAGTGCATTGGTTTTGCCCATTCTTTCTTGAGCATTATATAATGGAGTCACGAGGGCAGGTCAAATTGTGAGATAGGTCACTATGCATCTTTTTATCAGCAGAAACCTAGCTGTGTATCCTACTTATTTCTTCTTTAATATTCCCTTTTAGTAACCAAGATTTTTAGATCATTTTGTGCAAATGGAGGGGGGAAAGGGACACAGAGGGGAGCTGCAAAACCTCTTTCTGCATGCTACCTCATTGATATAAGTATAAAGTATATTTCCAATGTGTTGGATCTTTCCAAAATTAAAGGCTCCTGATTTTTGACCAAAAAAATATGAACTGCTGTAATTCAATAGACATTACCCTATAATCTGAATCAAGAATGAGCTCTGGATAGCATGGGTATCATTGAAAAACTTTCTTGCAATCTCCAGAAAAGGATCAGAATTAGAAATGTTAACAGTAACATACCACAAAGAAGGAAACTGAGTTTAAAATAATTACTAGAAATGCAGTATGGGTTTTAAACAAATTAATTTATATGATGGATTGTCTGTACATTTTTAAACGTTGAGTTTTAATTTGATTCCAACTTGATCTTGCTCTTGAAAACGTAGATGATTAATTTCCGATGACTGTGCAATTGTTAACAATGGAAATAACATTTATTTTAAGTTGGGCATTGTTATGGAAGAAAGTTAATATCCACAGTAATTAACAGCACAGTCTTTCAGTCATAAGAAACTCCTTCATTCCTCATTCTCATCATCATCCCATTCCTTAATGTCTTATGTGTATTCAGACAAGAAATTTCATTTGTTTATTTAGGGCTGATGCAGACAGTGCCTTAAATGTATTAACCCCAACTACAATAGGCCTATTGCATCAATGGCAAGACAGCACTTCTGTAAATTCCTTTCATGCAGCAGACCTGACAATTGTATTTAAGCCAAGGGCTCCAATCCTGAGAAAGTTAGTTGGGGTTCATTGAGATTAATGGTACTGTATTTACCAAGATCTTGGTTTTTTTTCTTGCCAGTGGATTTTAAGTTGGCTACATTTCTCATAGTTCAAAGTACACCAGACTTGCAAGAACTGTTGTGGAGGTGATACTCTACAGCTGGCCTTATCTATGATATGCTTGTTAATGTCTCTCTATATTATCTAGCTAAATTGGTTTTGCAGATTTTTTAAATAATTGATAAAGTGCTTTTTTGGAGGGGTGGGGGGTATTTCTTGAAATAACTCCTAGACATTGATCCATAGCAAGTGAAATGCGTACATGATAGTCTGACTGTAAAAAGCTAATAGCATAGGATCAATATATTGTATCCCCTTTACAGGCAGATGAACATAAGGTGTTATGCATGCATAGAGGTGGCCCTAGGTAATTTTCAATGGTAAGCAAACAGTATTTTGCCCCCCCCCCCAACCAATCATAGATATATATTTTTTGTTCGTCGTGGGAATTCTGTGTGCCAAGTTTGGTTCAATTCCATCATTGGTGGAGTTCAGAATGCTCTTTGATTGTAGGTGAACTATGCATCCCAGTAACCACAACTCGCATATGTCAAGGTCAATTTTCCCCCAAGAGCGCCTCAAGAGCGCTCCTGGGCAAAATCAACTATACTGCGAATGCTTACTTTGCGTAATGGTTGAGCCACCCCTGTGCATGCAATTCACATAAGTTTTTAAAAAACACATATAGGTTGTAACCCTGAATGCCTCAGTGTAGTAGTTCTGCTTGAGGAACTAGGGGCATAACTATACTGACCACTTTATGTGGATTGAAGGCATTTCAAAGAAATTATTTTAAAAATAATTATCAGCAGAAGTGCACTCAGGAATGTGAATTAGAGGCCTTAAACCAGGATAAGCAAAATTGAGGGAAACTCTCAACTAGGGTCCATAATGCACATAAATGCGTGTAGGTGTAAATCACATTACATGGTCAACTTGATTAAGCAATGAGTGTTCTGGTGATCTGCACATGTGCAATGGGGTGGGCACATTGAAAATAAACCCAAAACCTCCACATCTGCAAAGCTTTGAAAACCTATGAAAACTGTGAAGCTGTGGATACTGGAGATCCTGAAACCACGTTGGAGCCAAACTCTCTGGTGCATGTAAGCACCACCCAGGACTCAACCTGGTTCCTACACTTTGTTTAATCAGCTGCTTAGTCAAGTTACTTCCTCTTCTGCCACTCTCATCCTGCATCACTTGGTCAGTTTAGATGTGTCCTAACACTGAGTCATTTACCATCCCTCTGACTTATGTTAGAACTGTTGGAGCCACTTCCCACAGTCAATAGTGTTCAAATAAGAATGTTGCAGAAACATCTGGCTAAGTTGCCGTAGCCAGGGGCAATGTGGTTATCCATCTGCTAAGATTTGCCACAGTCTCCAGAGGTCTCAGTGGCTGATGTAATAATTTCACATCTGGCTACATTGACATGCCCAGATGTTTCTGGGAGTCCCCCTTCTCCATGGACAAAAAGTCATGCTTGTGAGGCTTTGATAGCTCTATGTCAGGCCATGGGTTGGAGGTTTTGTTTACTGCAGAGGGAGGAAGGGAATATCAGTCTCTGCAGTGAACAAAAACAGACACATCCAGGCATAGGTTTAACTCATGTTGGCATATGGTATTGAAAGGATACCACCTAGTGTGTATGATTACAAAAGCTGCAGCAGAACTCAACACATACCTGTTCAGAGGTAAGCCTTCCTGATGGGATCTTCCTGGAGTGAATAACAGGATGGGCATGGCAAAGAGGATGCCCTGTCATCAGGCCCGTAGCCAGGATTTTGATTCGGGGGGAGCTGAGTTTGATTTGGGGGGCTGAGTCTGAGTGAAAGAGGGTCTACCATAGCCAACCTTTTGTATTGTTACCCCAATACCCCCATGCATATGGGATATATTGAGCATGGTGATCAGATCATGATATGAAGATAGGGCAGGATAGAAATAAATTATCATCATCATCATCATCATTTTACTGACACAAAAACACAGTAGGTCTGCTGAAGCCCCTCAAGCCCCCCCCCCCCCCCCGCTACATGCCTGCCTGCCATACTTGTTGCCTGAAGCAGTTGCCTCAGCCTGCCCAAAGGCAGGGCCAGCTTTGCTTCTTGCAATAATTAGGACATCCTTCCCCTAATGGCTTTGCTTGCAATGGCAGCCCAAGTTCCATGGTTTGCATAGAATGTCGGGTACAGATGTCATTGGGTTGAGCTAAAATATAGGTTAATAGGGATTGTGGGGGGAATCATTTTCAAATATTTCCCACCAAATCACTGTTGTGAGTGTAGTAAGTGCTAAATACACCCTCTCAAATATTAGTATTAGGTTCATTAGAGAAATGTGTCCCAATTGTTCTATTTGTATATTCCAATTCCTCATTTGTTATTTTTGAGCTGCTTTATAAGTATATCATGATGTTGTTTATTTGATTGTTCATGATTTTATGTGTTTTGTTATGTTTTTCTTGGCATTAAATGTTTGCCAATTTTTGTTGTAAACCACCCTGAGTTTCTTTCGGAAGATAGGGAGGGATAGAAATAAATCATCATCATCATCATCATCATCATCATCATCATCATCATTTTACTGACACAAAAACACAGTAGGTCACACCAAATGAGATATACATGCTGAATTTCATATCGCAAAATGACAACTCGAAGACTTCCCAGGCGTGATGTATTTTCGAATGATGCGTGTAGATCCAAGTAAGATGGCCTTTTGCAGTTGACAGATCATGATTTTGTTAATGTTTATTGTTTCCAAATGGTGGCTGAGATCTTTTGGCATGGCACCCAGTGTGCCGATTACCACTGGGACCACCTGTACTTGTTTATGCCAGAGCCTTTGCAGTTTGATTTTGAGGTCTTGATAATGGCTGAGTTTTTCTGTTGTTTTTCCTCAATGCAACTGTCACCTGATATGGCAACATCAACAATCCAAACTTTTTTCTTTTCCACAATCGTGATGTATTGTATTGTTCCAAAACTTTGTCAGTCTGGATTTGAAAGTCCCACAGTATTTTTGTGTGTTCATTTTCCACAACCTTTGCAGGTTTATGATCCCACCAGTTCTTCACTACTGGCAGGTGGTATTTGTGACAATGAATCATTTGGGCCACAGAGTTGTGCCTCTGTTTGTAGTCCATCTGTGTGATTTTCTTGAAGCAGCTGAGGATGTGATCAATGGTTTCATCAGCTTCCTTGCACAGTCAGCATTTTGGACCATCAGCTGATTTTTCAATCCTGGCCTTAATTGCATTTGTTCTGATGGCTTGCTCCTGGGCTGCAAGAATCAGGCCTTCTGTCTCCTTTGTCAGTGTCCTATTCATGAGTCGTAACCAGGTCTTCTCCTTATCAACTTTTCCTTCAATTTTGTCAAGGAACCGCCCATGCAATGCTTTGTTGTTGTTGTTGTTGTTGTTGTTGTTAGGTGTAAAAATTGATAATTGTATGTCAGATACTGAAACATTAAGCAGGTTGTGGACACCATTAACTTCTGAGAAGGACTTAATAGGTCATGTTCGTGTCTGCTGTAATGGAGCAAGCCCACATAGAAGGAACAATTCTGGAAATGGCATTGTTGTGCCTGGTGGCACTCCACAGAGAGTTTCCAAAGGTGGTAAACTCCTTATAATCCTTAACTATGTAGTTTAAATCCATGGCAGTGCCCTGCTCTGCCCTTTTCCAATTAGCTCACTTTCTTTTCCCTCCAGGTGTTGTAGTTCAGAGAGAAACGTACTCATCATTACTTCTTCCAGTGGTCAGGTGCATCACTAATCTTCAGCAAGAAGGAAAGTGTATAATAAGACCTCAGTCTTTGGCTTCCTTCCAGTTCAGTAGCCAAAGCCTGTGTTTGAGAGAGACAGGGAGTAGTTTCTTCTTTCCGCCAGCTACAGGCAGCTTTGAAGTTCAGCTTTGATTCTCTTATTGGCAAGTGGGGGGGGGGGGGGGGGTGATGGAGTGTTAAGTTGACAGAAGGCAATGTGCTTTGGCAATCTCTCCTCCTAGCCCCCCTCCCCTTGCATGTTACTCTGCCTTGAAGTCCTTACCTTCTTGATGAAATGTCTCCCAGCTAGGCTATCTTCCTTGCTTTCTTTTAATCTTAGAAAGGAAAACAAAGTGTTAGCTTTTGGAGACCAGGGGCAATGCTATGCCTACCAAATAAATGAGATACTTGAATTATTGCCACAAGAGTCAAAGGCAGCTCTGGATAATGTTTTAGGGCACTTAATTGAAAGGAGATAGATATGACATTAATGCAGAGAGCATATAAATTTGGAGAAAAATAGTGGTGGCTACCATTTTTTGGGAGATGCCATTATGGGGACCATTCTGTTAGCAAAGCCAACAGTGTGGCCATTGCACACAACATGAACCAATGCACAAGGTGTCCTATTACACAATATATCTTTCATTATGCATCACAACAATTCACTACCATAATTGTGTAATATGTCAGGGATATAGCTGCATTATCATAAAATTATGCTTCGTTGTTTCTGATGTAGGATTTCAGCCAGTGTGTTTATGTTTCCCAACTGAAAATGAGGTAAAGTTGACCACTAGCACTGTCCTTGAAAAGAAGTCCTTAGGGATTTTGAAATCTCCGCAGGCATAAATGAGCTCTGCCTTCATTTGAGTTAAAATGATTTTTTCCTAACCATCCATTCAGTTGTGGAGGTGCTATGACATGTTTATGAACATTCCCAGAGATCAAATATAGAAATGGTTTTCCAGATACAGGGTTTTCAATAGATGGGGCTGGTGGGAAAGGTGGCAATATTGCCATCAGTATTGACAATCAATTATGACACATTGCTTTGGAATATGTTTGTTTGCTTGCAAATCAATAGTACTCTTCAGATGACACTTCCACAGATCCATACAAAACTAATCAAACAAAAA
Organism: Anolis sagrei; assembly: GCF_037176765.1. NCBI lineage: Eukaryota > Metazoa > Chordata > Lepidosauria > Squamata > Anolidae > Anolis > Anolis sagrei. Next base: position 120,190,227 of record NC_090022.1, read on the forward strand.
CAATTAAAATGTCTGATACTGTTAAAATGACAAAAAATAAATGTAAAACAACAAAACATCCCAGAAAAATAAAGCAGTGAAGTTGAAAGGAGCTAACTCCTAAAAGCCTGTTGTGCAAGAAAGGAGCATACAAATGGCGCATGTTCCCCCATGATATTCCAAAGTTATGGGTATAAGACCCATTGGAATCTAGAGAAATGCCTATTATTTTATGACATATATTAGCATAAATTTCATATGGGACAATGAGTTTGTATTACTTTGAGACTTTTATATTAGGAAATGCTGTATAACCTTTGAAAAAATGAAGGTGTTCTTAGTTCCCTTATCACAGAACTGTTTGCGAAATATAGCATTTGTTCTTGAATATGAGGTTCTTTGCTTCATTTATTGATTACAGTTTCACTCTGCCCTTCCTACAACAAGCTACTTTCTCCACAGTTTTTCCTGAAATAGCCCAGGAAGGTTGGTTGGGCTGAGAAATGGTGGCTAATCCAAATGAGAGCTATAGCAGGTGCCAAATGACAACTGGCAGGCCACTTATGTAGTTGAAATATTTATCAGCTTTCTATACCACTTTTCTCCCAAGTTACATTAAGGTGGCTAACTGATAAAATCACATGAAGCATTATTCAAATAGGAAACAGATGAAAAACACACTTAACACCATTAAAAATCCTTTTATAATTGGAAGAAGATTGGGTCATTAGTATCCACTGGTATTTTGTTCCAGGATACCCCGTGGATACTAAAATCTGTGGGTGCTCTAGTCCCATTATGTACAATGGTGTAATAAAATGGTGTTTTCTTATATAAAATGGCAAAATAAATGTTTACTTTTTGATTATTTTTTTTTGGTGGTGGTGGAGAAATAGTTTCAATCCATGGATGGTTGAATCCATAGACACAGAGCGATGACTGTATCTGCCAGGATTAAGAGGCCCTCTTACAGCAAACCAGTTTAGTTGGCTGGTGGAAGAACAACAGAGAAGAGTCTCAGCATAGCTTGGTAGGCCCCTCTACAGTCTGAAAGCAATCACTCTGTACCCTCCAAGAGCAGATAGAGACTGCTATGTTGACAGCACTTTCACAGATTTCAGAAATTTCTTGACAATCATAATGTAATGTCAGATCAGGTCTTGTTATCAGAGCAGGAATATGTGACAACTAGGACTGTTATCGCAACTTTACCAATCCTTCTAATAACTTTGTGTTCACAGGACAATTCCCCCAGGCATCTTTATCCACTATGCTTAATTGAACACTTGTCTGTTGGGGGAAAATGTCCAGAACTGTCTTGGTAACTTCTGCTTGCAAAAAGTAGAGATTACACAAGTATGTAATTAAGTCATTTTTTGCAGGGGGAGGGAGAGGTTGTGTGTATAAAGTGCTTCTTTCTGCAAAGCTTGCTCTCAGTTGCACATGGCAGTCAGATGGGTTCGAGGAGCACCCCCAACCACCCTGACCATCTTGTGACACTACCCACCCAGGAAGGAATTGCTGCCAATCATATGTGTCATGAATATCTGAGGCTACTTTTTAGCTTAGTTGTTAAGTAATAGGGACAGCTTAGCACATTAATGTGATGCTGAGCCCAAGCAGAAAAGTCAATTTCTATTACAATGTATTTTTCCTGATACACTTGATCTTGCTGGCTTTCCCAATAATATCTCTTACTTGGTTAAAAAAACAACCCCAGGCCTTTCTAGGTTGGTGTGGTAGAAGAGCTGAAAAATTATGTACAGGGTGTTGTGATGGTCTTTATTATTAATGGTCTGACGGGGATGGGTGCTGAGAAAGTGCTCTTGATGTTGTTTGCCTTCAATCTGTTTTTTTTAAATGTTGATCCTAAGGAAATCCTATCATAGAGTGTTCTTCATAAGGTTTGCCATTGCCTTTCTCTGAGGCTCAGAGTGCGTGATTTGCCTAGGATCTGTGAATGCAATGTTTTATATGTTTTAATGTGCACTAAATTTTAATTTTAATTTTTAACTTAAGTGTATTCTGTTTGTTGCCCAAAGACAATGAATAGTTGCCATATGTAAAACCGCCTTGAGTCCCCTTTAGGGTAAAGAAAGGAGGGGTACAAACAGAGTAAATAAATAAATAAATAAATAAATAAATACATAGGCTCTCCCAGCAGTTTTTCATGTCTGAATAGGGATTCAGGTTTGGAGGTCAAAATTATGGACTTTGATTTGACTCAACAGATAAGCTAAATTCATTTCACAGATAAGGGAAAGAACCAATGTTGCTTCAGAAGGTCAGCTTCCCTGCCCACTAGTTCTACTACTGCTATTATTTACAGTATCTATACCCCACTCTTCTCACCACAAAAGGGACTTGGAGAAACTTACAGAACACACGTATGGCAAATATTCAATGTTGATTATACAATTAACAAGGACAGACAACAAACAGAGATAAAGGCAGTTTTCCCATTTTATTGCAAATCTTGTAGGGTGGGGATGAGATGTGCTGTTGCTCCATCTTCCATGTCGAGGAACTTTCCTCCGATCAATGTCCTTTTAAGGGTGTCTTTTATTACCTCCCTGTTAAAAATAGTACTTACTTTATCTACTCACATTTCTGCTTTCGACCTGCTAGGTGGACAGGTGAGCTGAGGTCAACGGCGGGTGGTCACCACAGCCAGGCTCAAACTGCTGACCTTCTGATTAGCAGGATTTTTCTGCAGCATAGCGGTTTACCCTGATGTGCTAAGCCCAGCCACCATTTCTCCTCTCTCAGGCATCTCAAAGGCCAGAAGCAGCTGAAATAATAGAGGGAGTCGGAGCTTCTTTTAGATTCCCCCAGGATGAATTAAGCTCTTGAATTTCCCCACTCCACTTAGAGAAGGGGATGGTTTCCTTTTTGATAAGAGTTCAGGTACAGGTCTCACATTGACTTCTAGACTTCTACATGACTATAAAGATTAGGTTACATTTTGCACTACAGCTTCCAGAATCTTTCAGTCTATAGCACCAGTGTCCATGCTGGGTATGTGTTCTGGGAGGTGCGATCTAAAAATCCTAACTTACCCAAGCTCTTATTTCCTAATTTATCCTGCCTTGTAGCTCTCCTGTTCTCACAAACCAGAAAAAATTATAGAATGAGAATATTTAATTCCTCCATTGTTAAATTATAAGAAACCATCACAGGAACTCTCTTTCCAAGTTACTAATACTGACATATGGTTTTCTTATTTGGGTTTTTTTTTAAACACAGCAGCCTTTAATGCCACTTTCATCCACATTTGGCCATTTGGGGGTTTGTATGCTTGTTTCGCTGTTTCATTTGCTTCCATTACTTCAATGTAGATCCCAAATGAAATTACCATTTTCAATGCAGCTTTATAAAGATGAAAGGGAATGGTACCTGAATTGCTTTGGAGATGTGATAGCCACCCTTGAGGCAACAACATGATGCAGACCAGGGCTTCTAGGCAGGAAGTTGTAAGGAAAAATGCCTGTCCTTGAAGCTGAAATGAACATGGGAAGCTAGAACAAAAACACACAATAAATGTGAAATAATAGGAAGAATTGTTGGCAGTGGACCAAAAAGACTTTAAAGCAACATAAGAGCTTTAAAAATGCTGTTTCTTCTGCTGTAGAACTCTCTGATTCAGATAATAAATCTAAATTTCCCTCTATATACATGTGGACAGAAACTTGAGGAGATCTTTATTCTCTGGTCAGCTTACTAGCAAGTCACTTCTGGGCTGGAACCATTTAGGGCTTTATAGGCTAAAGCCAGTACTTTGAATTGTTCTCAGTAGCAAACTGGCAGCCAGTGGAGCTTATGCAACAGGGGAGTTGTGTGCTCCAGTGAGCAACCTGGCTGCCACTTGCTGGACCAGTTGAAGCTTCTGAACAGTCTTCAAAGGCAACCCCATGTAGAACGCATTGCAGTAATCTATATGGCAGGGGTCCTCAAACTAAGGCCCGGGGGCCGTATGCGGCCCTCCAAGGTCATTTCCCGGCCCTCACTCAGTGTCAACCTAAGTCTGAAATGACTTGAAAGCACACACCAAAACAACAGTCCTATCTCTTCAGCCAAAAGCAGGCTCACACTTCCCATTGGTGGTGGCCCCTCGGCTCTGGAACTCCCTCCCACTGGAGATTAGAACTGCCCCTTCTCTCCTGACTTTTAGAAAACAGGTGAAAACCTGGCTCTGGAAACTGGCATTTGATGAGTGAGTCAATAACTCATGGCTATATGGATGGATGGTGATGAACAACAATTTTGTGTCGACTTGGCCATTGTAATTATATGATTGTATTTTTAGTATTTTAATGTGTTAGTGTATTATGGAATGTGATGTTTTTAAACGATTGCTTGTGATATTATTGTTGGAAACTGGCCCGAGTCCCTCCATGGAGGTGAGAAAAGTTCTAAATAAATACATAATAAATACTAATAAGCTTATATTTATTACAATTATTCTTCATTTTAATTATTGTATTGTTTTAAAGTGTTTTTTGCACTACAAATAAGATACGTGCAGTGTGCATAGGAATTCATTCATATTTTTTTTTCAAATTATAATCCGGCCCTCCAACAGTTTGAGAGACTGTGACATGGCCCTCTGTTTAAAAAGTCTGTGGACCCCTGCTATATGGTATGTAACCAGAGCATGGACCACTGTGGACAAGTCAGACTTCCCACAGCTGGCGTACAAATTTTAACTGTGCAAAAGCTTCCCTGGCAAAACCTGTGTTTCCAGGCTCAGCAATGAGTCTAGGATCACTCCCAAGATGTGAACCTGCACCTTCAGGGGGAGTGTATCCCTGTCCAGCACAGACTGTAACTCTATGCCCTGTTAGAGTACCTCTGTTTTGTCTAGATTCAATTTCAATTTGTTCGCTTTCATCCAGATCGTTACAGCTGCCAAGCAATGGTTCAGGACCTGAACAGCCTTCCTAGTAGCAGGTGGAAAGGAGTAATAGAGTTGAACATCATCTGCATACAGATGACATCTAACTCCGGATGATCTCTCCCAGTGGTTTCATGTAGATTAGATCATGAGCTGAGACCTCCAGTGATCCCAGGACCTCAGTGGATGATGTCATTAGGAACATCACCAGAAGCTTCCTTAAGCTTCAGAATGACACTCACCATGTTATTAAGGCTGGTTTGCCCTATTACAACAATACAGAATTATATAATCGTAGAGTTGGAAAAAAACCCCAAGGGCCATTCAGTCCAACACTCTGCTATGCAGGACCGCATAAAGGACTCCTGACAGCCTTTATATAAAAGCCTCCATATCCACCATATCCAGGGCAGCATATCTCAGGAAGTTTTGTCTTATGTTTAGATGGAATCTCTTTTCCTGCAGTTTGAATCAGTTGTCCTTGTTTCTAGAGAAGAAGAAAAAAGTTTGTTCCTCCTCAATATAATGTCAAATCATATGGCGATCATGTTCCCTTCTTTCCTCTGAGCTAAACATATCTAGCTCCCTAAGCGTCTCCTTACAGAGTTTGGCTTCCAGACCTTTGGTCATTTTGGTTGCCCTTCTCTGGGCATGTTTCAGTTTCTTAGCATCCTCCTTGAATTGTTGTGTTCAGAACTGGATGCAGGATTCCAGAGTAGAATACTTCTCCTTCACTCAACCTAAAAACTATACTTCTATTGCTACAGTCTATTGATGCATCTTATACAGAATGGCCATGTGTGTGTGTGTGTGGGAGGGGGGGGGGTGTATGTCTGCAACAACTAAATAGTGTCTACTGCAACACACTTTATGTGGGGCTGCCTCTGAAGACTGCTTGGAAGCTTCAATTAGTCCAACAGTTGGCAGCCAGGCATTTGCCCACGACTTTTGGAAGGCGTCAAGTTAGAGAGTGCCGTTTTCTTCCACTGGCTACCGATCAGCTTCCGGTCACAATTCAAAGGGCTGGTTTTAACCTTTAAAGCCCTAAACGGTTCTGGCCCAGACTACCTGTCCGAACATATCTCCTGTTATGAACCATCATGAAATTTAAGATCATCTGGAGAGGCCCTGCTCTCGATCCCACCGCCATCGCAAACGCGACTGGTGGGGACGAGGGACAGGGCCTTCTCTGCAGTGCCCCCCCCCCCCCCCCCCGGTCTGTGGAACTCCCTCCCCACAGACATCAGATTGGCCACTTCCCTCCTGTCTTTCAGAAGGAAACTTAAGACCTGGCTATGGGACCAAGCGTTCGACCAGTAATAACAGCAAATAAAAGAAGATTTGAGACAATGAATTGACCTGGACTGGATTTTGAATTCTGGATTTTGGACTCTGATTTTAACAGGCGTGTTTTAATCAATTGTTTAATTACTGTTTTTAATATTTTAATGTATGGTTGATTGTTTTTATGATGTTGGCATCTTATGGTGCATTTGTGAAGCCGCCCTCAGTCCCCCCTCGGGGGTGGGAAGGGCAGGGTAAAAATATAGGAAATAAATAAATAAATAATAGGGAGCTTGGGGTGTGTTGAGAAGGCAGGTAGTGTCTCTTGTACAATTGTACTACCCTGTGCCCTATGGGATCATGGATGTATGTTGACAAATACTGCAACATCCACATTTTGTATTATATGAGCATGGAAGAGGAGGAGGAAGGCAGTAGAGGGGGAAAAGTTCTGGTCATCTTCATTCTTCTTAATGGTGAAACCAGATGTTTTAGTGATTTATTGTCTGTTAGTGGTTTCTGTAGAAGATCCAACTTGTTCTCATATACTTCTTAGCCGTTGTTGTGTATTTTCAAGTCATTTACAATCCTGGCTATGGGATCAGGCCTTTGCAGGCTAGGCTGACCTGCTGACAAAGTGACGGCTTTAATGGACTTGATGGGCTGTTTTTAGGACAATGACTTAAATCGGTGACTGTTTGACTGTTTTAAAGTTTTTATACTGTTTTTATATTGTTTTTATTTAAATTGTATATTTATGGTTTTGGTTGTGGGCATCATGGTGTGCCGGTTGTTAGCCACCCTGAGTCTCTCTGCGGAGCTCGAGATAGGATGGGATACAAATGTCTGAAATAAATAAATAAATAAACTCATGGCAACCCTAAGAGGTGGGAGTCTGTGACTTGCCCAGATCACCCAAAGGATTTCCATGGCTGTGCGAGGATTCAAGCCCTGGTCTCCAGATATGTAGTCCAGCAATCAAACCACTGCACAATGCTGACTCTCCAGATACTTATTTTGAAGCTAACAGTTGGGCCAAAGTACTGCTTACTCAGCTATTTGACTTCAGTAGTTGGTGTTCCTGAATTAGAAGAGTGGTGGGGAATTGTGGTCCTTCAGATATTATTGGGTTCCAATTCTCATGAGTTCCAACTGACATAATCAGTGGTGGATACTGATTGAAGCTGTGGTCCAGTTTCCAGAAGGACCACATATTTCCCATCATCACCATAGATGCTTATAGAAACTTTCTGTGGAAATGGAGAAGTCATACTATGTTTCAGTGGCTTCGGTATCTTGGGTAATGTGCATAATTAGCCCTGCCATGTGTCTGAAGTAGTGCAATTTGCAATGAATATATGTCTTACATGGAACCTTGTTAATGCAAAAGAACATTGCCTGGAAGTGACAAACACTTCATTAAGGTTACATTGCCCTGCTGTAACAATAACAGTTGCCATTATTTGTGGTCCATGCATACAGATATGTAATTGTTTGGTTTTCTCCTAATTGATAGCCTCCAAAAAGCACATTCTACTGGTCACCAATTAATCTTGACACCTCATTACTTTTCAGAGCCCACTTAATTTCCAAAAGCTTTGAGCACTCATTTCTGTACTAGTTGACTTTATGTCCCACTTCATATGTAATAGCTCACAATGTAACAGTTAATGAGAGACATTCTTGTAGCTAGTCTCTTGCCAGCTTAATGCTGTTCATTTCTAAATTATTGCCAAAGATAGAACATCTTTAGATAAATTGTTAGGAGGCACTGTGTTACTTTCCTGCCCCGGCATTAGATCCATCCCAAAACTCTTAAATATAAAGAATGAAATCTTGCATCAAGGTGGCACAGCATAAATCACTACCTGCAAAATTGTTGTGCTACGTCACCCTTATCGAGGATTCTGACAGTGTGCAGCTGTTCATGTAGCGGAAATAGTGCTTGTGCATGCAAATTGCAGAGAAAATCAAGGAAGCTATGGATCAAGGTGTGATGGATTAAGAAATGCAGTCACTTGCGCAACGGTTACACCTGTAGAGCTTGTGCAGCTATCATCACCAGCAGGGGCTGGCCAATATCAGCCTGGGACACCACTGTCATTCATATTTTCTTGATGTTCTCTCACACTGATGACAGCTCTTTCTTTGAGCAATATGTTTTCTACTACTTCTGGGCCCTAGGAGAAAAAAAGAATAAGGGAACCCCCAATTCTCTTTGGGGATAGGTTATTGGTACTCTTAGTGGCATGAATTGCTGTCCTTTTTTTTATTGCAATGTACATCTGCAGCAGACACCATAAACAACATGACATGCTACACAGAGACTAAGAGTGTGCTTAGCCGAATACCTGCAAAATAACAAAGCAAGTGATTTGTTACTGTCCAGATGAATAGAGGCGTGAAACGTGAAAAGTCTATATGTTTCATGGTGGGATCACATCAAAGTGGGGGAAGATAAGGTTTTTCCCCAGAATGGTAATGTTGGAAAGATTAACATTGGCTCATTTTTTACTACCAAGAATCTCTTTGTCTACCCTTGGCTTACATGATCTCCACCCATCTTGAATAAGTTATGATGTAGCAGAGACTTAGATGAAAACAAGGCCCAGGATCCTTCCCGAAAGGGCCTATATCCCAGGATTTGATCCCAGGTTTTCTGCTTTAAACTGAATTGTATGACTTCGCACTGCCAGATAATCTGGGATAAACAGAAAACCTGGGATCAGATCCTGGGATATAAGGCCTGTCTGGAAGGGCCCTCAGACAGTTTACTTGAAATACACATGGTCAGCAACTTATTAAGGTCTCTTCTAGTCAGAAAAAAAATAGGGTATTACTCTTCACTGGCTGACAGGAGCAGCATCTCTTTCCCTTTGGCCTTGCAAACATCTACCAAGGCAGGTGATGGCCTTTCAATTGATGTGTCAGATATTCCAGATTTTATGTAGGAACATGGCTCCCCACCCTGTTATAAGTCCGGCCAACTTATGCAAAGTTTGCCTTGGCTTTAGCTCTCTATAGTGTTAACTGTGGTGTAGGGATTGACAAAGTATGGCCCACGATGGGTCAAACTTTTTTTTTTGTTCCAAATGCCACCAAACACTGGCCCAAAATGCTCTCTGGAGTGGCATTTTCACAACATTTTGGGCCTTCCCAGCACCAGTTTAAACCCAAGAGACACCTTTTAAAACAGGATGTGAACATGAAGGAATTTCTGCTCACATAAAAGGCCTAAAATAACCACAGAAGGTCCCATAACATGGTGAAACCCCCCCCCCCCCCCGGTCATTTAAAGGGCTTTTAGGAACAAACTTCTTCACAGGGACTGCAGCCATAGCCTTCTACACTTACTCCCTGTGTAATAGTGGGATGAACAAAATGTGACTGTCCTGATGTCTTTGACAGCAATTCCCAGCAGCCCTTGCCAATCTTGAGGGATAATCCTATGGAAGTTACACTTCATAAACATCTGGAGGATCAGTGTTTCATCTATCTGAAAAAGGGAGAACTTGAGGCAGTGCAGCTCACTTAGAGCTATTCAAAGCCCTGTTTTCATCTGCCCCTTGAGACTTGAATTTTTCTGTCTAAGCTGTACTTTATCTATACAATGTTCTACCATATTCTGCGAATTCTCCTTTGAAAGGAACACTGATGAAACCGCATCCTATACGAATATTCACGCTTTCTTTATAGGTATTCTAAATTAGACAAAATGCTGAAATTACATTAAAAGGATTGTTCTTGAATAAAACACACAGTGCACAAACTGATATAGTATCCTAGATATCAATTTTGTTGTTTTTTATTCATTCAGTAGCTTCCAACTCTTCGTGACCTCATGGACCAGCCCATGCCACAGCGCCCTGTCAGCCGTCACCACCCCAGCTCCTTCAAGGTCAAGCCAGTTACATCAAGGATACCATCCATCCATCTTGCCCTTGGTTGGACCCTCTTCCTTTTTCCTTCCATTTTCCCCAGCATCATTGTCTTCTCATGTTTTCCTGTCTTCTCTTGACATGTTTTCCTGTCTTCTCATGATGTGGCCAAAGTACTTCATCTTTGCCTCTAATATCCTTCCCTCCAATGAGCAGTCGGGCTTTATTTCCTGAAGTATGGACTGGTTGGATCTTCTTGCAGTCCAGGGCACTCTCAGAATTTTCCTCCAACACCACAGCTCAAAAGCATCTATCTTTCTTTGCTCAGCCTTCCTTATGGTCCAGCTCTCATATCCATAGATTACTATGGGGAATACCATTGCTTTAACTATGCAGATCTTTGTTGCCAGTTTGATGTCTCTACTCTTCACTATTTTATCACCTCCCAAGAAGTAAACATCTTCTGATTTCCTGGCTGCAGTCTGCGCCTTCAGTAATCTTTGCACCTAGACATACAATACATTGTCTCTTTTCTATAAATCCACAATCTCCTAGTCTTAAAGGATTCCAATAGTATGCCCTTTGTGAACAAATGTTTTCCAAGAAAACCTCGTGATAGGTTATTCTAAGTCATAAATGATTTGAAGACACACAACAACCAATCGGGAGCAGAGTGCTACAAGCACCTAGAAAGCTTCCAAGGAAGCAAAACCTTTTTTTCTTGTTTGCTTTTTTTGATTGCTTGTTATTCAGAGCCGCACTTTCAGTGGCCATCATCACGCCTTCTGGAAGCATCACCTGCTGTTAGAAAAAAGACTTGATTTTCTATAGTGGTTAAAAGCTGAACTTAGTATATAGCCTTCTCTCCCTTTTCTTTGCCTCTCACTACATTTTGCCTCGGAGGCTTCTGTTGTGATTTGCTTGCACAAATTTCACCTGCTGTTGTCCTGCTTTGATTCAATCCTCTTCTTGTGCCTTCTTTCATGCAGCTTAATCTTCTAGGTTAGTCTGCTTTTCAGGCTGTGAAAATCTGCCTTTCTCATTTTCATGGAGCTTTTCAGACTTCCATTGGCAGCCTCATCCCGTTCCAGGTCTGAGTCAGTTTGTGTGTGAGAATATTGTTTTCATTCTGCATAAAATGTATTTTTATGTGTAGTTTGGATATTTATGTGTGAACATTTCTTTGCTGAAATGAGCTAACAGGTACCACTGTCATGTTGAGGAACCCTCCTTTTCAACCACTAGCCTTAAAAACGTGTGGATTTCTGAAACAAGACAACTATATCCATTTGCTTGTCTTAGGAGGCATGGAATATCTGCTTTCCATTGTGGAATTGAGGGATCTTGGAAAGCTTAATGATATGATTTTTTAGAAATATTTGTAAAGCTAAGCTAAGAAACTGCTTGCAAGTAAAATCTTCATTCCTCAACGTGGGAGGCATGCTAATGGGTGGCTAATTTAGCATATAATTAATAATCATGTAGAAATAAGCTGGACTTTACAAATCCACAATATAATGAGATTCCCTACTCCTCCCCCCGCCCCCCGCCCCACCCCCGGGCAGGTGCTTTGGGAAAAAAATGTGTTAGAAGTACCCAATTTTCTGAATATACTAAGTTGCCAAAGGCTGAAAATATTTTATCATTTTAATTGTCATTACCATGTTTATGACATGTTTATGTGATGTCTGATGATGGCTCTTTTTCTTTGTATTAAAGGACCCAGAACAGTGCATGCTTGGGCATAATGGATCCCAACCACTTCAGTGAAAAAAGTGGCTATTGATTATGGAAACTGTAGGGAAGCTGAACCCCAACTGCTAGTCTATCTTCTTTCTGCAGGACTTATAAAATCATTTTGACCCTCAGGAAGGACTGAGGAAATGCTTTGAACAGTTGGCTGCTGCCTTCTAGTGTCATAACTGCAGTTATTTCAGTAACTGTTTTCCAGAATGTTGATTGAAGAAACTGGTAAAGGTGCAGGGACATTTTCATTTGTGTGTGAGCACTCATCGTGTCTGCTGCTTCCAGACATTTGTGTTCCTTGCACTAATAAGCCATTTCTCTTCTGCTGTCAGCTATAAAGAGTGCTGCAGTTCACTTTCTGCACCATTGAGGATATTGCATTTTTCTCCCTCTTCTGTTTTCTCCCTTTACTGCTTCATTCTGTTTACACTTGTTACTATGACATGGTGTCTGTGGGTGGGGAAGTGGAGGAGGGTTCAAGTCATCTGAGTCATCATTAGTAGGAAAGTATACAAATGAGGAATATTTAAAAACTAGTCAGTCATTCAGTCAATTAATCAGTCAATTGCCTTTTTTACTGCTTGGTTCTTATCCCATTTAAGAGTGATTACCCAATTAACACCCATAGATTATAAAAGCAAAACAAAACTCCAAAGTATCTATCATTTCTTTTGGATCGGAAATGGAGTTTTGAAATGTTCAGTATGAAATAAGTGATGGGGGTGATGGGGGGAGGATATACCTCATTCAGTGGCCATTTCAGATGGTGCATTAAAGGTGATTTTGTTCCTAAAAGTAATATCTCCAAACTCTAAAAAAACAAGTCAAATAATGGTAATTGGAAAGTGTATTACATATTATGGTATTACACTGCTATAATATTCTTCCATCTGAGCAGTTTTGCTAATATTTTGTTTAAGCATAAATATTCTTGAGGAGGTATTTTGTGCTAATTGCAAAGCTGCTAATCAATGGGTTTATAAAATGGTGCTCACTGCAAAGATTATAGTGACTGTATGCTAGGCTGTGATAAGATTGCTCTGCCTGGTATATTACTGTCCATATCAAAGCAAACAAACCAGTGCTGTTTTTTTATATACTTGTGGAATGTAAACTGCATCCTGCATGGATGTAATAGAAAGAGGTAAACTGAATAGTGTAATTATATTCTCCACTGTAAATTAGCTGAAACCATTTTAATTCCCATGGCTCAACGGGAGCTGTAATTTCACAAGGTATTTAGCTTTCTCTGCCAAAGAGTTCTGGTGCCTCACCAAACTACATATCCCAGTATCATATAGTATTGAGCCATGGCCATTTAAGTGAAATTAAATTGCATTAATTCTACTGTGTAGATGCACCCCTAGAGAGTCTCCCTTTATAATTGGCACTCCATCAATTCAACAATTTATGGCTTGGAATCTATATCTCTCTCCAAAAAGCATGCCACAATTTTGCCGTTTCACATAAGAAACACAATTTTACCATGCCTTTGTATGTAGTAGGACTTAAGTACCCACAGATTTTGGGATGCAGAGAGGGCCCTAGGACCAAACTCCAGTCGGTACCAAAGGCCGACTGTATATCAGAGCAAGTGCATGCTGGTGCAGAAAGGTGTGGCATGCCAAGAGGCCCACAAGGAACCCCCATCACCATGTAAAAAACGTTTAGGTTTTCTGACTGCCTTTAGAAGCATTAAAACACTTGAATGCAAATCCCCTTCAAGGCAACTCCTCTGGCTTTATTGATGTGTGGACTCCAGCCATACAGAGATTTTCTGCTTCCGTGGAACTGCGCTGACATTATTGATTCCTTGCCTAGATTATGTTCCAAAGCAGATAATGCTTCAGAGTCTCTGAACATTATTCATCAATCATGTGCACCATGCAAAAAAAAAAATGTATGCATAAATTCTCACTTATATATTTTTTTAAAAACTTCATCCATCCACTAAACAATTTTGGCAGAGGAATCACTCTTGTCATTTCTCCTTTTCACACAAATCCTGAACACGATCAGCTTCCTCAGTAAGACTTGGTGATTTCATGCTAAATGAGATAACCTCGGTGCAATGCCAAGCTCCATTCCAATGACCACCCATATTTTTAGGGAATGCAATTAGTGTGTCAGGTTAAAAATAGTCTTGGCTTCATCCTGAAACTGATGGGCTGTGCAGCTTTTTCATATTTTACAACAGCGGCTCTGTTTTCTGTTGGATCCCATCTTCTCTCTTCCTTTTTACTTGCTGAAACTCAAATCCTCAGCATTTCTTTCCCCTTTTTTCTTTACAAGTTGCCCTCAGCATTAAAAATCATGACACCAAGAGCCCATTTTGCAAATGGCACTTCTCTCTGCATTAACATTTGGTGGCACATTGTTGAGTCTCAATGTTGAGAGCCAAGTCTTGCCTCATGAATTCAGCCCCCTTTAAAGAAAAGGACAGCTGTAGCACTCAGAGATTCTTGCAAGTGCAAAGAGATGCTGAAAGAAAGTGGGGAGGGGTGGCTTGTGGAACAGTTAGGCAAAACCTGTTGGACAGGCCCATCTTATGTCTGGTGATCTTGGCAGGAGGGAACAGGAAATAAATGAGATGGAAGGATAAAGAAAACATCATACCCGCTAACTGTTCCAATTGGACAGGGAAAGTCCCTCTATCTTCCACTTTTTCAGCTGCTTTTAAAGTGTCCCTGCTTTTCTCTCATCCTGTGCTGGCTAATCCCAGATATCAGGTGTCCCAAAGATGAACAGCCAATAACAGCCACATCAATGTACAGGAACACAACTGTGAATAATATTCACCAAAGTCACTATGCCAAGTCCAAGATTAATCCAGAGAGAGTAGTCCAAAGTTCAGATGCACAAGTCAAGCCTGGAGCAGACAGGTCAACAATAATCTAAAGCAGAAGTCAAGGTCCGGAAATTTTCAGTGAAATACAATGATGAGGGGTACAACATGGTTAAAACAGTGTGCTAAAACAAAACACTATTAAAATCCATATAACAAATACACACAAGTAAAATGCAATTTAAATTTTACCGATGCAATGAAGATTAAAATTCACAAGCTTAAAATTCACTAAGTATGTCTGCAGGAAGAGATAGGTCTGAAGTTGTGTCTTAAATTCTGAAATTTTTTGGAGCTCTTCCAGCAGGTTATTACACAATCTTGGGGCAGCCAATGAAATAAATAGATAAAGAAATATAACATTAATGATGAAAGATTACGGGAGATCTAGCCCAACAACATCTGCATTCTCCATTCCTTATCTGTAGGAAGGTGTGCTGGATGTCCTTGTGACCCTGTAACTTGCTCATCTCTGTGAAACACACTTGTGCTATCCAACTGAATCTCCAGCCTCAGGTGAATGAAGATTGTAAAGGCAGAGATTACATTATTAATCTGATCTGACAGATGGTGAGCCCTGGTCACATCATAATTCTATAACAGAGATTAGATGTGCAGGAAGGTCATGATGGCTTTACCTAGGATGTTTTAGAATAATAACAGGCACACCATGGGAGCACTAACTCTATAAACTGCTGATTATGCAGAGCTTTTGGACACATGAACAATCAAACAGCTGCTACATGTCCTCCCTTCTTGTGCTTCCAAATGGTCTGGGGTAGAGCATAATATTGCTTTACTCATTGTGGAACAGATATCTACAGTTACAAACTGGCTTTCTCCAAAATGGGAGTTGTCATGTGGCCAGAATTTTGACGGTTACCACATTACAGATCAGGACTTTAAAAAAACTTTTCCATTTGCAACTCCTGTAGGCCCAGGAAATGTTTACGTGATCCAGGGTATATACAGGTATATAAAACAAGCATTTATTGATTAAAAAACCAACATTTGTAAGACTGATTTTCTTTTTTATGAAGTACAGCTGAAGCATCTTCTGCAGAGTCCACCATAAACTCTGTACAACAGATTTGTGTACATGTCTAAGGACTTCATTAGACAGGCAAAACTGCCTGTCCGACAACACTTGGACCTCTCTTCAGGCATGTAGCCCACCGGATCCCATCACATGATGTCAATCTACTTGTGGTGGGGCTCCATGCCTGAAGCAAGGTCCAAGTGTCACAGAGCCAGCACCAGCAACATGGAATGCTTCCAGTGTTGCATAGTCAGCAATGGGGGGAAGCCAGGAGGTGACATTTCCCCTTGTGGAATGAGATGAGGAGCAATGAATCATAGAATCAAAGAGTTGGAAGAGACCTCATGGGCCATTCAGTCCAACCCCCTGTCAAGAAGCAGGAATATTGCATTCAAGTCACCCCTGACAGATGGCCATCCAGCCTCTGTTTAAAAGCTTCCAAAGAAGGAGCCTCCACCACACTCTGGGGCAGAGAGTCCCACTGCTGAATGGCTCTCACAATCAGGAAGTTCTTCCTCATGTTCAGATGGGATCTCCTGAACAGGCGATGCAGTGCACAGTTTGATGTGTTCCCCTGCTGGATTCTCCATGATCCGTGGCAAACCTTTTGTTATCACCGGATAGGTGACCTCAGTGTAATGAGTTGCTAAAACAGTCATTAGGTGATGTTCAGAAAAAGTTTATTGTTGCCAATTTTTTTGGAACTTCACCGTTAAGCTGATGGGACTCCATTTGGGGTCAGGACCCGCAGTTTAAGAGGTAGTATTATAGATGACTTTTCAAAGCTGTCCTAGCAGTGCAAATCTGTACATGACTACTCTGAAGAAAACCCTACCAAAATCAGTCCAACCTACTATCAGATATTGGAGGGTATGATTAAAACCTTGTTATCCTGATTAAGAAGCCAAATGTTGCATATTACAGGAGGTCTTTAGTATCTGCCGTGGTTTGATGCCAGGACCCTGCCATGGATATCAAAATCTGTGGATGCTCAAGTTCCATTATATACATTGATATAGTAAAATGGTGTCCCTTACATGAAATAGCAAAATTCATGTTTTGCTTTTTCAGATTTTATTTAAAAAAGGTTTTAAGCTGTGGATTGTTGAATCCGTGGATACAGAATCCATGGATAGGGAAGGCTGGCAGCGTATAAATAGATACCTGGGAATCCATGAATGAATGAATGAATGATATTTCCTATCAGTTCAGTTTCACTGCATCCCTCATGTTCTGTCTTTAAAATGCCTCGCTTCTGCCATTTGTATTTGTCACACACTGAAGTCAGTGCTTTTGACAATGAGCTGCTAAGAATACCAGATTAGGCTGAGAATGTATTTAGGACTTGTAGTACAGAGACGGCACAGAAATAGAAAAAGATTCATCTTTTGGTAATGCCCATTTTGTAAAAGGCAATAAAGATGCAGTATCTTGTAAAGAGATAAACATGCTGTAACTAAACCAGAGTGACAAAATTGGAGGCATGAGACAAAGCATGGAGAATAGTGAATTAAATTAATGTGCGTGTTTGTATATGTGTGTGTGTGTGTTTTAAAGATGGGGGGGGGGGGGAGGGGGAACCACCTCCCAGTCACCCTCATAGTGAAAATGATCTGCCATGGGGAGAGATACATCTTGCTGGGAGTTTTTGAAGGAAGATAAATACTGTACTCTGTGTATTATAAACTGCAACGTGAGCTGAATCTTAATCAAGACATGGAAATATAAATCTAAAAATAATAAAGGAAAAATCAATATTGATGCTCTGGAATAAAAGTACTATATTTTTGTTAGTAAATGTTTTTAAGATCCTGGGGAAAAATTCATTTGAGAACTCATGGTAATTTACCATAATTTCAATAGCTGGCAAGTTCCCAGAGCATTTTGCTAGGATTTATACTGTCACCACAGAACAAGCTTATATATAAATAAACACAGTTCCTTCCTTTACTGCTCTAGTTTCCTGATGCACCAGAAAGGTGCACTGGCAGGGTGGTGATAAAGTAATTTCAGCAGCTGCTAGAGATCCCTTGTCTGCATTTTTCTGTATGGTCCTCGATGTTTGACCCATCTATAAACTGAAATGAATAACGTAATAATTTATTTATGTGATTTATAAACCAACGTTCTTTCAGAACTGGGATCCAACATGGCTCACAACATGATAAAAATGCAAGTAGACAATGGCATTAAAATACAATTGAACATAGTATGATACTGAAATCCATGTGGATTTAAAGTAGTTCATCTGAAACTCATCTGAATAGGAGAGTCTTTGCCTGACAGCAAAAAAGTCAACAGGGAGGAAAACGTGAAGGGAATTCCACAGTCTGGGAACAGATCTCTGCCCCATGTGGTGCTTTTTCAAGGTTTCTTTTGAAAGGTCTTTTAAAGTGGGTGGATTAATAAAAGGTGATCCAAAACTGGGAGCCCATTCTCAAGATACGATTATAGTGTTGTGAATTCACTTTAACTGCCATTGCAATGTGCTATGGAACCCTGGGATTTGCAGTTTAGGGAAGGGCATTTAGAGTTCTCAGACAGAAAGCTTCTCTAATGCCCCTGACCAAACTTCTTGGACTATACATGCTATAATGTCTGATAGAACCTGCTCAAACCAGTAGTAGTTCCAGATTGTTTTTTTTTTTTTTTGTCTCTCCATCCTCAGGCTATTACCACCTTTTCTGTTAGGATCATTGCTTTAAAAAAGTCCTTGCTTTTTACACTAATCTTATTGTTCTCTATTGTTGCCATTAACATACATTCCATGTTTACCTGGAGGAGCCCCCGGTGGCGCAGTGGGTTAAACCCCTGTGCCGGCAGGACTGAAGACCGACAGGTCGCAGGTTCGAATCCGGGGAGAGGCAGATGAGCTCCCTCTATCAGCTCCAGCTCCTCATACAGGGACATGAGAGAAGCCTCCCACAAGGATGATAAAAAAAATCAAATCATCCAGGTGCCTCCTGGGCAACATCCTTGCAGATGGCTAATTATCTCACACTAGAAGTGACTTGCAGTTTCTCAAGTCGCTCCTGACACGACAAAAAAAAAATGTTTACCTGGAATTGAATTTTGAATAATTTCTTCCTGATGTGTATAGTATACTTTATTTGAAATTATAGGTTTCTTTTCACCCAAGATCTGCTCTCTAATAGTCCTGTTCCAAGTTTAAATTTGTCTTTGGTTGATTTATAATGGGAGAACCTGGAATTAAGAACATTTTAGCAGCTTTTAGCAGCTTTTATTTTACTGAAAATATACAAGTTCTCTCCCCTCCCCCCATCCTTTCATGATGTTAAGGACTTTCCCCAATGCCTCTTCATAGTTACTCCTCGTAATCTTTTCTGTGTTTTTGTATTGTCACTCCCAAATATTTTATTTTCTTCTTTTCCATACCTATTTCCATTATTTTATCTATTTCTATTTTTCTAATTATTTACTTTAAATACATAATTTCTGTTTTCTTTATGTTTATTCTGAATTCTATATTTTTTCATAGTAATTTAGTATAGTTTTTAATTCTCTTATTCCTACTAAGGAGTTAGTTAATATCACCAAAATGTCATCAGCAAAAAGATTCAATTTAATCTCCTCACCTTGACCAAATGTACATCCGGGACATATAGAGACATCCTGTCTTTTTTCAGCTCTGAAATAACTAAAGGGAACGCAGTGTAAATATTCTGAGCACATTTCACAGAAACTCTTGTGGAACAGTTAATGTGACACCACTTTCTCATTTGAAAGCAATGAAAAGAGCATTTAAGCATGATAGCCAAATATTCATTTCTAAGTTAATACTTTTTGATAAAGGAGCAACTGACAGTTAATAGAACTGGTAAAACTCTTTGTATAAGTAATAGACCAGATTGTCATCTGTAGTAAAATGAGTCCTTTTTATTTATTTGCCACAATTTTGTACCAGCTGGGAATCTTGACCATAGGCTCATTAGATGTGTATCCAATTTTACAGCTAAAATTCTCTCCCCCAAATGCAATTTTGATTTTATTCAAATTAACACTGATCAGAATATTATCAACAAAGTCTGTTTTCCACTTAACCTGCTTATTCAATAGGCTTGTGGTTGAATATGGAGTCTTTATATTCTGCAAGTCTTTCCAGAACTCGGAACTGTACTTTTTGTTCTACAATTCACAGAGTCCCTCAGCAGCTTAGTGGAGAAAATAAAAGTCACATAGAATCCAATGACTGGTATCTTTTATTGCAATGTGCAGTGTAAACATTCTGCAGCCAGAACTATCCTACGTATCTCCTGTCAACCCCTCACAACTTATTGTTTAATTTCTCCTCTCACTACGCAGAGTCAATCCAGCCCCTGGTTTACTGGGGAGCCGGCAGCGATGAAGCACACGAGACAGAGGCTAGAGTGCCACTGACAGAAAACTTGAAAGGCAGCTGACCGATCACGGGCTAGAGCCTCTCTTAAGGCCTACTCTGCAGCAATAAAGGCAACCAGAAAGACTTTCTCGACTGCCTGCATTGTGTCTGCATCTAATAGACCTGCAGAGTTGTTTCAGGTGGTTAGGGAGCTCCTTCACCCCCACCAGGGTGGGGAGAACCTTAAACACCTGGCAACTCGATGTGGTGAGTTCGCACATCATTATGCAGATAAAGTCGCCCAACTGCGTTCCAAATTAGATGCTGGTTTTGATGCAGTGTCCATGGATGTAACCGAGGTACCTGTCTGTCCGGTTTTGATGGATTCGTTTCAGCCTGTTCAGCCTGATCCATCTTAATTGGTCCTCCTCCCCTGCAGAGGTTAGGGGGTGCAATAAGCCTAAACCTGATCAGATGATGGTTGGTTCAGGGCAACGGAGCAATGGTCAGCTCATCCACACCATCATTTTCCTCTCATCCCTGGCAGAAAACCAAATCCAGTGTGTGCCCAGCTCTGCGAGTAGGGCCAGATACCAGTTGGCACAACCCCATGGTTGCCATGGTGGCCATGAAGTCCTGAGCCATTCCCAACAGGGTGGTTGCCACATGGACATTGAAGTCCTCCAGCACTACACCCTCCAGATCTCAGTTGGTGCTGCACGGAGTAGCCTGGTGGACAAAGCTGAGAGAGATTACCTACCCCCACCTCCCGCCTCGTCCAACTATAATGCACACCAGATCTGTAAGCTCATCCAGAATCAACTCCTGGATGATGGCTGTTTTTCCATTTATAGATCTTGTGTTCAATAGCACCACAATTATTCCAGAGGGACCACCAATGTGGGTATTCAGTTTTACCATGCCAGGAGACCATTTTAGAACTATAAGAACTCTCTTGCTTTCTCTAGGCTGAATTGGTGGTCTCCCTTTCTTGTATCTCTCCCTCCCCGATATTACTTCTATGGGGGTAACCCGACCACTGGAACTTCTCCCTCCTCCAACATGCCCCACTCTCCTGCCCTCACCCCAAGGTCCCAACGTTGTTTTCTGGTGTAATAGCCCAGCATTACTAGCTAGCTTTATTCCCCATTCTTCCCTTCACCCCATCCTGCAATCTCTAATTTTCTCCAGCCTCTCTCAATCCCCCCCCCCCTCATAAAGTGCAATTACAAATATAAAGTTCAGGGGGCTTTTTTGGCAGGTTATTTGACATTGCAATTGGGGCAATTCATTAAATACAATGCCAGCAGGGGACCAAATTGATATTATCTCTATTAAGCTTTATTTACTGTCCAGCTTTCATAACTATACATAGATATTGGAAATAATAACTTCAGTATGCAGTGATATATCGCTGTACTTCAGTACCGTGTTTAGTGCTCTTCAAGTCCTAGGGTGCATCTACACTGTAGAATTAATTCGGTTTGACACCACTTAAACTACCATGGCTAAATGATACAGAATCCTGGGAGTTGCAGTTTGGTGAGGCACTGTGCCCTTTGGCAGATAAAGCTACAGATCTTGTAAATAGGATTGAGTCAGGGCAGTTAAAGTGTATCAAACTGTATTCATTTTAAAGTGTAGATGCACCTATATTCTTCTTCTGATTTCTTCACTGCAGTCTCAATTCTGATAAGTGACTGGGACAAGATATGAAAAATCTTGAACTATTTCAATGTCTTCATTATCTACTTTAAAGTTATGCAAATCAATTATACACATTATAATATTATAATATTTTTAAATACCATAGAATTAAAAACAATATAAGGGTAAATCAATAAAAAGTATAGTGCCCGGTTGGTGAATGTCCTATCCTTAGCACCTGGTCAGTAGCCAAAAGTTCACAAACTTCCTCATTATGCCTATCACTCCACAGCAAGCCTTATGCCTTGATTTTAAATGAAGTGCTGCTTTGTTTTACTTTTTTTTAAGCTTCAGGATATGTAGTTCCTCTCTGGTAGCATGAAGGGCCAATACTGGCAGCCATAAACCATAGGGTGAAGGATTTTGAACTGGGTTCCTGCCAGCAAAAGCCTTTCAATCAAGAGCTCTAACTGTGAAGCTTCATGAAACCAGAAGCAACATTCTTTTCTTTCTTTCTTTTTCTTAAAAAAAGAGAACCCATGAGGACCGAGGTGCTTTAAATTTCAACCTTCAGGTTCACTGATCTGTTCAGGAACAATCATAACACTTAAACAGAAGGGACTTGAAATCAGGACACATTTTCCTGCTGAGTTAACTCTGGACAGCAATCCTAAAGTTTTGCTCATCATGACATTTTATGCATTTTTTAAAAAGTCTGTCTGGGTGGTAGAAAAGCTGTACAATTGAGTTTCAAGGGGAGACAGCATAGTGTTATGACAATATTCACTTTCAGAAATATTTTAGGATGGCATGTGTGTATGTGTGAATATTTTTAATAGGGAAATAATGTTGTTGGATAGTTAGCTTGATTTGCTAGCAACCTACATTTCCATAATGGGTTTTCCATAATTTCTTTCTCATAGGCAACATGCTATGCAAAGCAATCACATCAGATGCAGCCTTGTTATAGCACTATGATTCCACTTTAACTATCATAGTTCCAGCCTATGGAATCCTGAAGTTTGCAGGTCAAGCACAGCACACAATCTAGGTTCTTGTAGGTTTTTTCGGGCTATAGGGCCATGTTCTAGAGGCATTTCTCCTGATGTTTCACCTGCATCTATGGCAAGCATCCTCAGAGGTAGTGAGGTCTGTTGGAAATAGGAAAATGGGTTTATATATCTGTGGAATGACTGGGGTGGGGCAAAGAGCTCTCTGCTGAAGCTAGGTGTGAATGTTTCTGCTGACCACCTTCATTAGCATTTGAAGGCCTGCCTGTGCCTGGGAAAATGTTCTGTTGAGAGGTGTTAAGATGTGCCTGGTTGTTTCCTCTCTGCTGTTTTGCTGTTGTAATTTTAGAGTTTTTTTTAATACTGGTAGCCAGATTTTGTTCATTTTCATAGTCTCCTCCTTTCTGTTGAAATTGTCCACATGCTTGTGGATTTCAATGGCTTCTCTGTGTAGTCTGACATGGTGGTTGTTGGAGTGGTCCAGCATTTCTGTGTTCTCAAATAATATGCTGTGTCCAGGCTGGTTCATCAGGTGCTCTGCTATGGCTGACTTCTCTGGTTGAAGTAGTCTGCAGTGCCTTTCATGTTCCTTGATTCGTGTTTGGGCAATGCTGCGTTTGGTGGTCCCTATGTAGACTTGTCCACAGCTGCATTATATACGGTAGACTCCTGCAGAGGTGAGAGGATCCCTCTTGTCCTTTGCTGAACATAGCATTTGTTGGATTTTCTTGGTGGGTTTGTAGGTTGTTTGTATGTTGTGTTTCCTCATCAGCTTCCCTATGCGGTCAGTGGTTCCCTTGATGTATGGCAGGAACACTTTTCCTCTGGGTGGATCTTCATCTTTACTCTCATGGCTTGTTCTCGGTCTTGCAGCTCTTCTGATATCTGAGGTGGAGTATCCATTGGCCTGGAGAGCCCAGTTGAGGTGGTTCAGTTCATCTTGGAGGAGGTGGGGTTCGCAGATTCTTTTTGCACGGTCTGCCAAGGCTTTAATAGTGCTTCTTTTTTGACTTGGGTGATGGTTGGAGTTTTGATGTAGATATCTATCTGTGTGTGTGGGTTTTCTGTAGACGGTGTGACCCAATTGTTGATCTGGTTTACGGATGACTAGGACATCTAGAAAAGGCAGTCTTCCTTCATTTTCTTTTTCCATTGTGAATTGGATTTTGGGTGGATGCTGTTAAGATGGTCCAGGAACCTGTTGAGTTCTTCTTCTCCATGGCCCCAAATGGTGAAGGTGTCATCCACATATCTGAACCATATAGTGGGCTTTTTGGTTGCTGTCTCCAGGGTTTGTTTTTCAAAGTGTTCCATGTAGTTAGCTATGACCGGGCTGAGAGGGCTCCCCATAGCTACTCCATCTTTCTGTTCGTAGAATTCATTGTCCCACTGAAAGTAACTGGTAGTGAGGCAATGGTGAAACAGAGCTGTGATGTCTTCTGGGAACCTCTGGTTGATGAGTGCCATGGTGTCTGCTACCGGGACCATGGTAAACAGAGATACCACATCAAAGCTGATCAGTTTGTCGTTGGTATTTAGCTTGAGATTGCTGATTTTTTCTATGAAGTGGGCTGAGTCCTTGATGTAGTGTGTAGTGAGCCCAATGTGGCTTTGTAACTGTGCAGCAAGAAATTTTGCTAGGTCGTATGTGGGGGATCCAATGGCACTCACGATGGGTCTGAGTGGGGTGGAGTCCTTATGGATTTTTGGGAGTCCATAAAGCCTGGGTGGAAGGGCTTCCGATTTACATAGCTGTTGTCGTATGTCACACAATCTGTCTGGCTGAAAATTCTGACTGCTCTTTCCTAAAATGCAAATCCCACACTGTTAGAAAATATAAACAAATAACGTAGGAATGGAACAGTAGGATAGAATTAATTGCAGATAAATGCATTTTAAAAACAGTAAAATATTTTAACAATTAAATACAAAACAAATACAATTAAAACAGATCAAATATATGACTTAAATACATATTAAAACTGACAGCAGACACACATCTAGCACTATAGTTTGGAAATGGCTCTTTTAAACTTTCCTGTTTTGATCTAAAAGGGATCAGGTAGTCTAGCTTGCTTCTATTATCAGTCTACCACCTTTTTCATTCTTTATTTTGTGGTAAAATATAGCAGAAATGGTTGGAGTCCTGATGAAACCCACAAGCATCTCCACTACTGACATTTCTCCATTGTTTTGGCCACATTATTGTACATGAAATTTCTTTTTAAAAGGGGATGGCAACTAAGAGTCTTGGATAAAAGGTATAGGGGCCTTGCAACCCCCGCTTTCATAGTTTGTGTTATCTGCCATTTAAAGGTTTTCTGAACAAGCTTCAGCTCTTTTTCAACTCAAAGAACAGTAAACTTATTTGGTGAAGAGAAATGGAACAGACTTATAGGAGTCTGGCTGGTACGTAGCTCACAAATGAGAGCATTTTAACCATGCCTTCCCTCTTCTGACTGTACTCCACTTTTCTCTTCGTTCTGCACATCCCGTGCAGCTATTCTAGTGTGGGCAAAGAGATGAATTTTAATTTGCAGTTTGCTACTTCTTTAGGTAAAACAAATATTCCAGCATTTTCTTTCCCTTTTATTTCTATGGGCAGCCTGAAATTATGCATTGAGACTACATGATAGGAATCACTAAGACTTCAGAAAAATATTCAGGGATAGCCCCCTTGGCCATACAGCAAAACGAACAAAATTCATGGAAGTGTGATACCTGTTATCAGCTAACCAATAAAGGCTTATGCATTT
Source organism: Anolis sagrei (assembly GCF_037176765.1). Classification (NCBI taxonomy): domain Eukaryota; kingdom Metazoa; phylum Chordata; class Lepidosauria; order Squamata; family Anolidae; genus Anolis; species Anolis sagrei. The sequence continues at coordinate 120,215,644 of NC_090022.1, forward strand.
TGAATGGCCAATAAATGTATTACTCTTTTGAGGATTTTGTTTTACTTCAGAAAAATGTTATGTCTGCCATATGGGAGGCCACCTGAAAGATTTCTCCCTAAAATATAGATCACCCTGTCCACTGGACAACTACATGTGTTAGGTAGGCAAAAGGAAATATGTCTGGATTCATATTCTCCCATTAGGATCTCTCTTTAATAACTGCAATCTGCTCATCTGCCTTCGTAGCTTTGATTTTTTAGAATAAAATAGACCCCCTAGTCTGTTCTTTGCAATGTAAGAATACAGTGGAGGTGGCAGGGGGAGAAAAAGGAGAAGAATCTGTGGCTTCAGTTCCTAGATTAGGAAGAACTCTGTTATTACTTCCCATTCAGCATCACAATCCACAAAGTGCTTTGAAAATTGCTTGGCTCTTTCAGCTGCAGAGACACTCTGTGAAGTAGCCAATTATTGGGACCTCTTTTTGTAAATGGAGAAGTGAGAAACTGAGAGGTAACAATTTGTGAGAGGAAACAATAGCTGCACTGGGATTTGAAGCGACACTTTTCCTGAACAGAGCCAAGTTTATTATCTATTGGACCACACTGACACTCTCCTTTCTTGGCTCTTACAATAAGAAGCATCACGTCAAGCTCAAGTCATCCCCACCCATTGCACTGTGCTGATCTTTCTTTAAGGCCATATGTAATTTACAGAGGGTCCCATTCTTTCAACAAGAATAGGGTCCTTTTGATTTTAGTGAGGTACACAGTAGAATGGGGAAGGCCAACCTTAACATTGTAGATGCTGGTCCATAACAACAACAAAAAGTCCTTAAAGATGAACACAGTTATGGTTGAATAAGCTTTTGAAGACTGCAGGCCACTTCATTGAATGCACAGAGTGTCATCCTGAGCTGTTAGTACAATCGACCCTCCACATTTGTGGATTTCAGTTTTGTGGATTTGGTTGTTCATAATTTGATTAATAAGGTTTCTCTATGAATCTCTAGATCCAGCACATTCCTGTGGTCAACTACTGGCAGAGGTTGATTTTAGAGTCAGGCTGGAGAATCTAGGGATTTCTAAAGAGTACACTGCTCTAGGCATTCATAGGTTTCCATTGCAAGTTGAACATAGAGTTGCACTAGAGGAACTAGAGATTCCTACAGATATGTTATTTCAGGTTTAAAATATAATGTTGTTGTATTGTCGAAGGATTTCATGGCCAGAATCACTGGGTTGTTGTAGGTGTTTTCGGGCTGTATGGCCATGGTCTAGAGGCAGATAATGTTTTTTTACATTCACAGTTTTTCCACTTTCATTGAGGTCCTACAACCCTAACTCCAAAGAAAGTGAATGAAAGATAATATACATATGCTCATGGCTGCCAGAAAGGGCCTTGTAAAGTTAAATACACTAATGAACATATGTGTATGTAAGTACAACAGCAGTTTTTCCAGTCCCCATGTTAACGAGGGAGATATGCATTGCTCTTCTTTTAAACTTTCTTTATTTGCACAAATATTGCAGTAGTTAAGCTTTATAGCTGGAACATTTCTGCTGGTTTACAATGGCGGAGAAATCTCTGATACTAGATTTGTGCAACCAAACATATTTCTACTTGTTAGCTTCATTCAGCACATTCCTACAGAAAAAGAACCACAGGACATGTGAGAGAAATTTAACAAAAAATACATGTATTGGAGAATTGGGGCATCAGAGAGCATCTAGTGGAAAAGTTGCAGGCAGCATGGAGTTCTACAGGGGGTTCATTTACTACCTCATTAGATGGGCCGATTCGCCTGTCTTTCTCTCGCGTGGAGTGGTGGCTTCCCTTCACTCCCTGTTGGGAGCCCAGAGATTCACTCTGATGCAGGGTGAATCCATGGGCCTTTTTGATGAGGTAATAAGAGGTCTTCTTCCCCAGTTTTCTGGAATAATTTCAGGCATTGATTAGGAGAGACCACTGTGCTAACTATGATCCATTTTGTGAATGTTTTCTCTTACAATAGGAAACTTGCATGGAATCAAGGAAATTTGTCTTAAGCCTTGTTTACACTGACATGTGCCAGGAGAGAGCGTGCTACATGCCCCTTCTGCCATGCATGCCATATGTTCACCACCCTGCCTTAGGTCTCCATAAACTGGACAACAATTACTACATGCCTAGAACTGCAGCTGCAAATACTAGGAAGGAAAGTGTGTGGCAGTTTATGATAGATTGTGGACCACATTTAGCTTATGGGTCATACATATTCTGCAGATATGAATTACAGCATTAAAATTAACAAGTAGTATGCATTTGATTCTTATATAACCTTCTGGGGAGAGAGGCGGTCTAGAAATAAAGTTTTATTATTATGTATTTTTATTATATTTGCTAAAAAGCAGCCATTCAATTACAGCAGGATAAAGAGTGGGCTAGGAAAGTGACAACCTACTGTGGTCCTATGTTATGATTGCAACTGTGATGTGTTCAGACCATAATTACCGGTGTGCCATAAAACCAATGTTTAAATAGGTCAGAAAATAAGTCTTTATATATTTTTCAACTTCTGCAGAAGTGAAGGATACACAGAGTGTGTTGTGTTAGGAGCTGAATGGCCATGAAAAATGTCACTGTCAATAAATGGACGACATCTAACAAAGTGTACATACAAAATAGATCTTTCCTTCCTTACTTTCTTCTCATCCTGTCCTCTGAAGGGTCTGTAGCCACAGAAAAGGCTCTGTCTTCATAAGAGCTGACTATACTCAGATGTCCTTTACAGGCTGCAGTGGGAAGAGATGCCACCCAAAATCAGGGGGAGGAATTTTACACCATTCACCTGCAGGTTTTTTTATTCCCTCCTCCCACTGTATGAGCTGGCATCCCATCTGTTCAACATTGGATTTCACCTCAAATTTATCAGAAATCTCTCTTCTGGATTAGGTACCCTACAGGAATAAAACATGAAAAAGAGAGGACAGAGAGACAGACAAAAGTGAAGTGCTTCAAATCATTTCTTCCAACTGTAAATATATTTGTTTTCTTTGTTTTATATCCTGCTTTCTCTCCCTTTTTGAGAGACTCAGAGAGGCTAACACTCTGCAACAATTCGAGTGTTTATGATCCCCCCCCCCCCCAATATGAACTTATTTATTTTCTTCAAATATATATTTACACAATGGCCAGAATCTTGTTAGCATATAAGTCAAGGTTACACATATTGCAAAGGAAGGTATTTGATACCTCATCATACAACATCCCTTTCCTGGCAGCTCAAATGCAGTGAAGAACACTGCCATGGCCATTTACTAACTGGAGGTGAGAGCAGCAAAGAGCAAAGGGTGCATCACAAAGATTCTGGAAGGCAACATCAATCCTCTTCCTTCAACTGCAGGACTTCAGCCAGGTTATGTGCGGTCACCTCCTACACTTCGTATCCTTACCCTTGGCCAGTAAATAGCTGTGGTAGTTTGAGAAGTGCCTTTGGGAGCAGAAGCGAGGTGGAACTGCATGAGCGATGCTCCACCCATACCATCACAACCTATGACACTTGCAGTGTATTCCTACTGTGCATGTCTATTCCAGCAGCATTGTTGTTCTACAAGGGTGCATTATTGATATAATCCAGTTAGTATTCAGACTGGCATGTTCAATGCAATATGACTGCTCAACAATTCATCATGTACATTTTGGCTCTTCTGTAAAATGCACTGCCAAATTTATGAGGGACATTCAAGTTAAACAGTGACTTTTTAATTTTACAATATAAAAATAGATGCTAGTGTGGCAATACTGCATGATGTAGTAAGTGTCTAGTGAGTCCTATTACTGATAGGTAGCCCATGTCATAGGCCAGTCCAGAGACATAATCAAGATGGCAGACAACAGTATTAGTGTGTGCATGGAACAACATGTTCTGATGAAGTTTCTTGTGAACAAAGGGAGTAAAACCCATGGATATCTACCGAAGACTTCAAGCACAGTATGGTGATGATACACTCAGCCTTTAGTAAGACATTTGAGTGGTGTAAACATTTCAATGATGGGCATAAGTCCATCATTGATGATCCCAGCCATGGTGGTTCCAAGTTCAAGTTCCTGAGAACATTCAGTGTATGGAATTCCTGATCCAGGATAATCAACACATAACCTATCATGAAATCACAGAAGGAACCAATCTTTCTGTGAGAACGGTGAACAAAATGATCCATGAACATTTGCATCTTTGAAAAGTTAGCACACTCTGGGTATCAAGGCAGCTTGGTAAAGGAGTTTCTTGGAAGCCAGCATTTCAGCATTGATGACAAAGTGAAGCAGGCTAACCTAGGATGTTTCAGGCATTCTAACAAATCTTTATGCAAAAGCTTTCCAGGCATTAATTAAATACTGGTATAAGTGTAGCAAGGGAGTATGTTGGAATGCAGTTTCCTTGAATTTATTTTATTTTATTTTAGAAACTCAAAAGTCCCAGTTTGAGTTGAACACCCCTTGGATATGTTTGAAGTAGCCAAATCTTAAATTGGTTAATTGTAGAATACAGTATCTAGACTGTAGCTCTATTCACGTATTGGAAGCCAGCACTTTTGGAAAAAAAATGGATTTTTCCTCTAAGTAGGCTTGTGTAGATTCCGATGTCATACGTTAGCTGAACCTGAAGTTTTCCAGCCTGCATGTGAACTAACACACTTCTGCTTAAGACCTCAAAACAAAGCGATTTGACTGTATTGATAAGAATTTAACAGCACAGTGTAGTAGTGTCATTTAAAAAGGCCATATGAGCTATTAGCATTTTGTTCTTTCTTTACTGAATGTACAGTTCACGTAGTTTCCTCCTAGACACCCTCACCAAATTGGACAAAATGAGACCTGCCATGTAAAAGTAGTGACAAATCTCTAATCCCTAAAGTATATTTTAACTGTGCAATTGAACTATTCCTTCATTCCATCTCCTACTCCTCTGTTCAACACCAATTCATTGCATTGTTTTTAGTTTAGTGAAAGAAACATTTTTTTTTTCATTTTAGCACATTTTATCATTTCTGCCAAAGTTTAATTTGTCCAAATCTTCTTTATGCATTTGTGTATCACAAATAACACAAAACCCTTACTTGGAAGTTTAGAAACTTGACAGACATTATTGAGCTTCTTGGTTTGTAGTCTTAAAATAGCTAGAATCTTTTGGCAGAGAAATGTCTTTGCGAATTTTTGTTTTGTTGCATCCAAGATCTTCAATTCCCCTTAGGAGAGCACACGGAAGACATGACTACATGACTTGTTTTCCATAGCCCAATTTCTGTTGGTCCTGCTGCAAAGTAGATCTCTTTTGGTTGACTTGTATTGAAAGCACAAATAACTTACATTTCACGAGTCAGCACTTATCTTTCCTCGGGGTCACAAGGACAGACCTTGAAAAGTGATGCTAAAAAATAATATATGTAGAACTTTATTGCATAAAAGTGGCAAACTGGCAAACTGCCGTCTTTGGTGCTAGTTCTATCACATGATGTTATTACCGATCCAATACTTCCCCATAATGAGGCCGTCAAGGGTTATTGACAGCAGAGCTTCTCAATAGCCCCTGATCATGGGATTTACTTTATGTGGTGAGGTTCTCCAGCATTTGTGATGGCACCTGCTCCTCTTCCCCAAAGAAATTTTAAACCCAGAAGCATAGCACTGTAATGTTGCCTTTCACAGTGACCATAAGTATCCACATTGCAGGACCACAATGGCTTGACAATCAGAATAGCTCCAGGAATATGCCTTTGGATTGTGTGATTTTAATTAATTGTTTTAAAATTGATATGTTTTAATTATGTAGTTTTAAAGTATATGTTGTGTTATTCCATATATGTATGTAATGCATTGAGTTGTGCCTTGTTGTGAGCCGCCCTGAGTCCCCTTCGAGGTGAGAAGGATGGGATATAAATGAAGTATAAATAAATAATAAATAAATGGTGTGTGTGCTATCACATATGGTAATGTCCTGTGTAGCTATGTAACAAAAACCCAGACAGTAACTTGCAATAATGACTGTTCTAATTTTAACAGTACTCATTCCTTTACTAATACATTGTAGTTTTTCCAAGTAAGGCAATAGCTCACATTTTGGAAGTTCCCCTCAACATGCCCAAGGAAGTGTTTCAGCCCTACTTTAGTACTAAGAAAAATTACCATAAGCATAAGTGTGGCATTTGTTAATATTTTCTCTTTTTTCTCTTTTTGTGCTATACTTTTCTTTTTAGCAAGGACACTATTCTGAGTTTACATAAATCTGATATTTTTGGAGATAATTTCATATGAGTATGTCATATGATTTGAAACTGCTTTGGTGCTGATGCATTTGCATTGTTTTCATTATACTCTGCCATATTTGTTGATAGCTGCCTTGAATCCCTATATTGGGAGAAAGGTGAGATAATACTGTATTTCTTCAGATCTAAGAAGCCATTGATTGTGAGATGCACATTAGTTTCAGTGCCACCAAAAGAAAAAAAATAGATGGATAGATGCTGTGATTCACCCCATTTTAGAGGTGTATACGGGCAAAAGGTGCATCTTAGAAACAAAGAAATAGGGAAATAAATAATAATTAGTAAACATAGCTGACTACATGAGAAAAATAACAGGGGTAACAGTCATTGGCCAAAGTCCTTTTCTTACTCCTGACCCCCCAAACTCTATGGGATTTACCTGCATGCTGAATTACTATACAACTAGAGTGAATGGTATCATCTAGTTGGGAGAAAACCAAAAGGATTTCTATGTTATTTAACAGAAGAAACTACTGTATATATTCATGTAGTCAACCTCCCGTATAAATCTAGGGCAAGTTTTGGAGCCAACATTATGGATTTTGATGTGACTATGGATGCCAAGGATCATTTTGCAGAGAGAGGAACCCACTGCCTCATGGGCCAGCTGCTCCTGGCCATAGCCACCATCTTCCCATGTAGGCATTCAAAAATGTAGAAGGGGCACCACAGTGGAGAATGGAGGGGTGGAGTGTCCCAGTGATACTTTTGAGTTGTTCTGGGGAAGGCCGTGCTCTTGCATTTCATCACTCTGTTCTAAGAAGGGGATGGTTCCATTTAAATATATAAAGGTACACTACTCAGGTTGATCTGTGGAGAAGTCAACCAAGATTTTTGGTTTGTTTTTTACTAAAATTTCTAGACTTAGACATGACAATATAACATAGGTAATACCATCACTTCCAGGCTCTGAGAAAATTCAGCCCTTTCACAAATTGCATATACTAAAATTTACTTTTAAATGTACTTGTACTGAACAGCTATTCAATGTTTCCTGATGAATAAAATTATATAACTTCAAATACAGAATTTCTGTATTCACAATCTCACCTTTTCAGGTGTTTGTTTGAAATAATATTATGTTTACATTAAGATATATATATATATATATATTTAAAAAACACTAGTCTGAGAAACAGATAAAAGATAATGAAATTATCAGAGTTAACAATACATATTACTTTATACAACTATTATTGCATAGTACTAATCCACTAACAAAAGAAATTAAGATATGTATATAGTTTACTGACATCAATGGTAGAAAAATAGAGTTCAAATTAGTTAATGGATAAAATAAGGAGAAGGAATATTGTGCAGAGTTGGAAGAGAAGAAAAGAAGGGACAATATAAGAAGATAAAAGAAATCAACGCTGATCCTGAAGGAAGAAAGTCCCTATTGATCAGAAATAGTCCATATGGTGGACAAATTCAAATTCCTGCCAAGGGCAGTTCAGAAACTACCATGGTCATTTCTGCTCAGTTCAGAAATGACCATTGATTGGCCTCTGCTGTTCTCTCTCTAGCAGTCAGTTTGATAAAAGGCTGTGAAAAACCGAGGCCATCAGTCTCCTCTCCTCTGTCCCGCCTCTCTGCCAGAAAGCAGCATCCCTCTCCCTGGCAGGGCTATTCCTGTCAGCATCTGGCTTTGCAGTTTCAAAGAATTGTTGTTTTAGAGCAAAGGGCCCTTTTTGCTCTTTTTGACAAGCAAGCTTGCCTGCCTGACAAGAATGAATCATGGCTTTATTGTCTATTTACTTACTTTTCAGGTTCCATCCAGCAGTTGGCTTGATGGAGAGGATCCAAGCAATTGCTCAGAATGTCTCAGACATTGCAATGAAGGTGGACCAGATTCTTCGCAACAGTCTCCTAAATGGAAAACGTAAGAGATGCATTCATTATCAAAACAAAACAGTAGCTTCGGTTTTATTATATCTTACAATGGAAAGGACTTGACCTGAGCCTGAATTCTCTGGGGCTGTTTTAATTAATGATCATGTCTTCTACTCAGGTCTGAATAAGCAAACTGGTGGTTTCTTCCCCAAATCTGCTCTAGGTTTGAGGAGGCTAGAGCATATAATTTTCCTGAAAATGTAACTCTGGCATCTCTTTTTAAAGAATAGTGAATTACTGAGGCACAACATTCTCAAATTAATCTAGTATGCTATGCATGACTATGGGCCCTTACAGACAGGTCCTATATCCCAGGATATATCTGTTTATCCCAGATTATCCGGCAGTGCAGACTCATATAATCCAGTTTAAAGCAGAAAACCTGGGATCAGATCCTGGGATATAGGGCCTGCTTGGAAGGGCCCTATGTCAAATATAAGGGATAATGATTTAAAATAACAGAATTCTGTGACTCAAACTTTCTATTTGCAATAATTTTCTGGTTGCAGTGATTTATAAATTAGCTGCTATTACTTTTGAAGCTACACAATTCTCATGATGAGGGGAAAGACCATCCAAGATGTCCTGGTGTTAACAGAACTCAAAAAAAGGCGGTACACCTGTACATGCCCCTCTACATTGGTTAACCTAGTTTAGTTCGTCATTGTGTTCATATAATTGTTAGCCTAATTTTGTTATGTGAACAAACTGTTCTCCAATGATATAAATATTTTAACTTTTGCTAAATAATCTTCTGAACTAGTATCTTATGTCCGAAACCGGTGGCGCAGTGGATTAAACCGCTGAACTGCTAAATTTGCTGACTGAAAGGTTGGTGGCTCAAATTAGGGGAGTAGTGTGAGCTCCTGCTGCCAACCTAGCAGTTCAAAAACATGCGAATGTGAGTATATCAATAGGTACCACTTCTGTGGGAAGGTAACGACGCTCCATGCAGTCATGCTGGCTACATTACCTTGGAGGTATCTATGGACAATAATCTCTTCAGATTAGAAATGGAGATGAGCACCACCCCCCAGAGTTGGACTTGACTAGACTTAATGTCAGGGGAAACCTTTACCTTTATCTATGTTAGTATTGACGTTTTATGAGTAGGGGCAGAATTCTTATTTGGGAGTCAGTGCTGCCATTTTGCCCCCTTCCTTTGGTGACTGCAACCCTGGTCAGTCAGTCAGAAAGGAAATGAAGGAGGAAGTGGTCAGTCTGCCCTACGCTGATTCCCCCCCCCCTCCCTCCATTACATAGTACAGCCTGCAGCATGGAGAGGATGAGATCTTTAACTGGCTCTGCTCAAGTCCTCCAGAGAGGGAATAATTTAGGTCAGCAAAATACTTGACAAGCAGAGGACCAGATATGCCCAGCAACAATGCTCACAGTTGAAACAGCAAGCTCCTCAATCAGAAGCAGCCCATTACCAGGAAAGCATGTGCGCCACTGGCAACACACAATCATCTTGAGAACACTTTATATTTGCTCTTCTCCCATCAACATCTTCAGTCTTTGGCTTCCTGGGTATGTTTGCTTATTAAAGGATCCCCTCCCTCCCAATGTGTTAATAGGCTAAGGAAGGGGATTACAGGAGAAGTCACTTTAATCATGCAACAATGAGATGTTTATTTCCTCCTAATCCTCAAAAAAAAAAAATCCCCAGCGACACCATTGAAAACACTTTGCCTTGAATCCCATGTGAGTGTCGTCTCTTTTCAAAGCTCAATTTATTTGCCTTTTTTGTCCCCTCTCCTTGTCCCTGTGACTTTTGGAAAAGCATGGCCTTTTAAAGATCATAACCTTTTGGAAACCCTGAAATCTCCATTGCCTTTTGGAAACATGACCCTTTTGGAGATTAATTGGCATTCACACTATTTGGAATTTATTTATCGTGTCATCAGCAACCATACCATGGTGTTACAATTCTAACAGAACAAAACAAACACACAGATTAAAAAGAAAAAGAAAAAAAACACACAGATTTTGCAAACTTGGTAGTTGGTTAAATGTCCTTTGACCAGTATCTGGCCACTTGGAGTGCCTCTGGTGTTGCTGCAAGAAGGTCCTCCATGGTGCATGTGGCAGGGCTCAGGTTGCATTGCAGCAGGTGGTCTGTGGTTTGTTCTTCTCCGCACTCGCATGCCGAGGATTCCACCCTGTAGCCCCATTTCTTAAGATTGGCTCTGCATCTGGGGACATGAGAGAAGCCTCCTCGCAGGATTGCAAGACATCCGGGCGTCCCCTGGGCAATGTCTTCGTAGACGGCCTATTCTCTCGATCCAGAAGCAACCAGAGACAACTTGCAGCATGCAAACAAGAAAGCAAAACAACCAACGGTCCTTTTCAGGCGGGTTACATCCCGCCTTGATTACTGCAACGCTCTCTACGTGGGGTTGCCTTTGAAGACGGCCCGGAAGCTTCAACTAGTCCAACGGGCGGCAGCCATGGTATTAACAGGAGCAGGGCGCAGGGAGCACACAACTCCTCTGCTGTACCAGCTCCACTGGCTACCGATCAGCTACCGAGCCCAATTCAAAGTGCTGGTTTTGACCTTTAAAGCCCTAAACGGTTCTGGCCCTACATACCTATCCGAACGTATCTCGGCCTATCAGCCCACCAGGACCCTAAGATCTTCAGGAGGAGCCCTTCTCTCCATCCCGCCTGCTTCACAGGTGCGGCTCGCGGGAACGAGAGATAGGGCCTTTTCTGTGGTGGCCCCCCGGCTTTGGAATGCCCTCCCTATTGAACTAAGATCAGCCACCTCGCTAATGGCATTTCGGAAAAATCTAAAAACTTGGATGTTCGAGCAAGTTTTTAACTAATTTCCGATGTAAGGTTATTTTGACCATGGACTTGCAACCAAGGATAACGAACTGAATTACGATTTTAACTATGAGATGTTTTCGACTTGTATTGGTGGCCTGATACTAAGTATGTTCATACTATGTATGTTTTATGTCTTGTATTTTGATATCTTATTTTATATTTTTAAGTGACTATTGTATTTTAACAAGTTGTAAACCGCAATGAGTCGCCGCACAGGCTGAGATATTAGCGGTATACAAGTGTATCAAATAAATAAATAAAATAAATAAACCATGACAATAATCTCAATCAACATCGAAGGCATGTCAGCTGTCAAAGAACAACTGCTCTATGAACTGTGCCGAAATAAGAAATGTGAGGTGCTGTGTGTCCAAGAAACACACAGGGATGAACGACAGAAACGACCCAAAGTTCCAGGAATGATCCTAGTAGCGGAAAGACCACATGCGCAGTATGGAAGCGCTGTCTTTGTCAAACCAGGCCTCCAAGTCAGCAGTGCCCACAATACTGAAGAAAACAATATCGAGGTTCTAACAGTAGAGCTTAATAACATCACCATCACCTCTGTGTAAAAGCCCCCAAATGAAGAGTTCTGCTTCTCCTCCCCCGAGAACTTTGACAGGCATCAAAGGGCGGTAGTAATTGAGGACTTCAACAGCCATAGCCACATATGGGGCTATGCTCAAGAGGATAAAAATGGAGAGGCTGTCCTGTCCTGGTCTGAACTGCACAAACTATCACTCATCCATGATAGCAAGCTCCCACTATCCTACAACAGCGGGAGATGGCACCGAGGTTATAACCCAGACCTCTTATTTGTGAGCGACAGCATCGTACAGCAATGTACTAAATCAGTGGGACCACCAATTCCAAACACACAGCACCGACCAATAATATGCCAACTGTTCCCAACAATAAGGCCTCAAGAAGTTCAATTTAAACAAAGATACAACTTCAGAAAGGCAGATTGGACTAAATTCTCAGACATGTTAGATGACATGATCACATCGGTCGTGCCAATCCCTGAGGAATACGACCATTTTCTTGAAATAGTGAAAACCTGCTCACGGGCCTCCATACCGAGAGGCTGCAGAACCAACTACCTTCAGGGCATTAGTCCTGAAACAGCGGCCTTGTTGGAAAACTATTACAGGCTCCACAACGAAGACCCATTTAGTGAACAAACCCTTCAGGCAGCGCAGAGCATTGTGTCCTCCATCTCTGAAGCCAAGACAGAACAGTGGATCAAGTTGATCACAGAGGTCGACATGGGCAGGAGCAGCCAGAAGGCGTGGAGGCTGCTGAGACGGCTGAGCAACGACCCCTCACAAACTAATACCCATGCCAACATAAAGGCAGATCAGATAGCACACCAACTCCTGAAGAATGGGAAACCCAACTTTGCCACCAAAGTGGGAAAGAAACCAATAGCCAGACAACCAGAGATTGAGAACAACAACCTCCATGAACCTTTTACATCTACTGAATTGGACATGGCTCTCAACAAATGTAAGAATGGCAAAGCAGCTGGCCTGGATGATCTACGGATGGAACAAATCAAGAACTTAGGTCCAAAAGCAAGGCGCTGGCTGCTGGAGCTGATGAACAACTGCACTGCATCCTGTCAGATCCCCAAAATCTGGAGGAAAGCAAGAGTCATCGCCATCTTGAAGCCAGGCAAAGACCGTAACGACCCAAAAAGCTACAGACCAATCTCCCTGTTGTGCCACCTCTACAAAGTTCTGGAGAGACTTATTTTGCATAGAATTATGGAAAATATAGACCCTTGTCTGATCCCACAGCAAGCTGGCTTCAGAAAAGGCAAAAGCTGCACATCGCAAGTGCTGAACCTGACTATTTGGAATAATCACAAGCCTTTTGTAAATTATGATCTTCCTGAGAAGAGTTAAATACAAATGAATTGAGTGAATCTTCTCCTTAGTGGTAAATATCCATTAGTATTCATGCAAGGCAAATTAGTTTTAACAGTTGTTAGACTGATATACCTGGTGATCTTTCTGAAAGGATAGGAACAAAGATATGCCAATGCACAAAATATATAGCAGGTTTTCAAAAGTGTTATTTCAGTTGCCCAAAAACATCTACTTTCCCATAAAATATATTGCTTTTAAATCATGCTCTCAACATACCAAAAATAGGTAGTCTTTGTTACAACTAACATAGTCGATTTACTCACAAACTTCATGTGTTCAGCATAAAGGTACATTTCTTATTGGTTGAGTAAGTTCTCTAATGCATTCTGATTTAGCCTCTCCTTTGTTGCATACAGACTAACACTCTCTTCAGCCTAATGCGTTACTAAACATTGGCTCAATACAGACTGCTACAAACTGTAGCATACTGACACTACTGACTTCTAAACTGTACTGCACTGCTTCTGATGCAAACTGACTTCTAAAATGGAGTCTCAGTCTGAATAGTCCCAGATCTGGTCACATGGTCTGTAGTACCTTCCACAACCTCAAACAACACAGAGTTAAGAGAAAACTGCATATCAAAATTTACATACAATAGAGTAAGCAATTTGAATGATATAGATAACAAATAACTAGCATAAGTGGCTTGTAGAAGGTTGCTGTTTCCAACAGTGACTGATCTTGCTGCAGGATGTGGTTTGTAGTTGACTTCACTGCATTTATGGACGAATTATGCATTTATGGACGACTAGCTCCAATTTCATGGCACCCTGCAAGGAGACACCTCCCCCTTTCCCCTGCAACCCAGCGTCTCCTCCCTTTGGGCTACCACTCAGCACCCTTCTTCTCACTTGACTACTAGCAGAGTTGCCCCTTTCAATTGAGTGAGATGTATTCAAATAGATAAAAAAAGAGAGAAAGGGTCCTGTATTTGCTTCTCTGACACTTTTAAAATGTCTTTTATGGGTAAAAAGACTTATTTTGCAAAGCCTTTGGAAAAGCGAGGGGGATACGAGACAAGATATGAAAAAAAGATGACTGGAATTGGAGAAACAAGGGGTGGGAGTACAATAGCACAATTTCAGAGAAGCATGATAGTGATTTTTTTTAAAAAAAAAACTGTTATGTTACTGGTACATTGCCATTTGTTTAAACAATGTGATTTCTGTGAGACAACAGGCTAGTGTGATAAAATCCTAATATTAAGTGCTAGAGTTTCAGTTTTAGTTAATCAGATTCTTTCAACACTGCTCTTTTGTACTCAAAACCAGCAATGTGGATTTCTGAGGCAGCCACTGGCTCATATATCAACAGGGCAGTCAGTTCATTCTCGATAACAGTCCAGAATGCAAAGCTATATTCTCAAGCACATTCAGCATCTTGAATCATGTGTTTAGGTTTGAACTAAAACTCACTGATATGGAAATTGCAGCTACCTATGGTGGAGTCTGTAGCCTTGGAGCTAGAGCTGAGTCTGGCCTGCCAGTCTCCCCTGCTTTGTCTGAACATGTCAAGGACTTAACCAGAGTCTCACCATCTTAAGAAGGCAAAGTATGAAAGAAAGGAGCTCCACTGGGACCTGCTGCTTGTTCCTGTCTAAACTCCCTCAAAGTGAAGGAAAGGACTTTGACATCACACTTCTATTCAAGGTCTCTCTTTTTACTGAGAGTAGTAGGGGCAGGGGAGGATTAAAATTGACCTCTCTCCCATACTAAGGGCTCTTCCATATAACCCAGAATATCAAGGCATAAAATCCCACAATATCTGCTTTGAACTGAGTTATCTGAGTCCATACTGCCATATATTCCAGTTCAAAGCAGATATTCAGCTGCGTGCAAGGGGCCTTAGTTGCAATATAAAGGTGACCCCAGGCCAATCAGCTTTATGGAGAGCAGCCTGTCTTTGCTTTGCTAGCACAATTGGATTTCAATTGACCAATCTGAAAACTGATCAAGCTGGAAAACCAAAGACAGATTGCTTTTATCCACTAACTGGAACTGCTATGAGCATGTGTGAGAGAATGAATGTGTATGGATATATGTTTGTGTGCATGCATTCATATTCATGTGTGTGAGCAAGGCCTCATTTCCTTATGCTTTGCCCCATCCATGCCTATTACTGCTACATCTAATATCAAACTGTCTTAGATTTAGATTCTTTGGCTGGTGCTTCCCTTCCCATATCCTCTTTCCTGCTTCTTGGCAGAGGGTTGGACTGGATGGCCCACGAGGTCTCTTCCAACTCTATGATTTTGTGAAAGGACACTTTTGCTCCTACAATCACGCTCCTACTGTTCTTTCCAGACCAGGAGTTCATACCTTGTCATTTGATGATTTTTTTTTGTTTTTTAAAGTCTTATCACCCATTCTGGACTATAAAGCTTTGGTTTTCCTGAACCAAAGATTAATACTTTGAAATTTTTAAATAGATTTCATTATGATAATTAATGTGACAGATTCAAAAGCATTTTCTGAACATTTGTCTCACTGTGGTGTCAAGCTGTGACCCTCAGGTATTAAATATTGGCTTTCCTGCTCATTCGTCTTCATCCAGCTGTGGCTCAACGCTCCAAATGGTGTTTACTGTTGTCTTCCCCTGAACATGAAGAGAGTTGCAAGGAGTGCAAGGAAGTCAATAAAATATTGTCAATTCCTGTTCTATTATAAAATTTTAATATCTGTCTTTAATCTGCAGCAAAGACTTCTAATGAACTAGTGTGGCAAAGACCTTATTTAACATTAAGGACATAAATAATGGCAAAGGTTTCAGCAATTTGTTCATAAAAACAAATGGAACATATTATGAATAGTTTATAACACCCTTGCCAGTTTCCTTCTTTTAGCTTTTGTACTATATGAATAATAGAGAAGTATCCAAAATTGGACCTTATTGGTGTCACAAAGCACTCCACCTGGGGAATGGTAGCAACTACTTTATTTTACATCAGCACACCTAGTTGGAGGGATGACTTCAGGGAACCTGTGAATGCTGTTTCCCTGGTCCCAGTCTATGCCAGCCCCTAAATACCCCTTTCTCTGCTGCACTTTCTCATCTCTGTTGCACCCTCTTCACTTGCTATGTCTGAACAAATTGACTAAGGAGGACAAACAAAAAGGAAGAGTTACTTTCACATACCCCCCGTTTCTCTTTCTCAGGAGGGGAGATGGGGCATACCAATTGTGTCCAGAGGAAAAGCCTCTTATGGTGGACCCATTGCCCTAAAAAGCAGAGAATCGGTTTTAGCATAACTTATTCTGTCTTAATAAATGCTCAGGACAGTACACCTTTAGTTCAAGAAAAAAGGAGAAACAAAGTCAGTCCAAGTTCATAGACGTAAGATATAAAAGAGCAGAACAGTGATTGAAACAAAGCAACCCAAATATGTCCAAAAACAGTTAGGGAGTAAGTAAAGAGAAGAGTCCAAAAAGCTATCCAAGATTTAATAAACTAGAGAGCAAGGAATGCCATAATGCCAAATATAGTGACTCTACTTTTTTGTACCCATCTGTAATCGTATATCTATTGTATTTATTCTTGTTTAGTTATATCTGTTTTATAATACTTTGAATGCCATGATACCATCTTGTGGAATCCTTTGGGATATATTCTTTGCCAAAGACCTCTGGTACCTATTTATAAATAGTTGTTGGTTATATAAGACTAAGGGGCTGTGGTGGTGCAGCAGGTTAAACCACTAAGCTGCAGAACTTGCTGAACGGAAGGTCAGTGGTTCGAATCCATGGGACGGCGTGAGCTCCTGCTACTAGCCCCAGTTTCTGCCAACCTAACAGTTTGAAAACATGCAAATGTGAGTGGATCAATAGGTACCGCTCTAGTGGGAAGGTAACGGTGCTTCATGCAGTCATGCCAGACACATGGCCTAGTAGGCACCTACACACAATGTCTGCTCTTTGGCTTAGAAATTGAGATGAGCACCACCCCCCAAAGTCTGACACAACTAGACTTAATGGGAGGGGAAATCTTTACCTTTTGTATAAGACTGGTGAAAGTTTCATGTTTTCAAAAACAATTCCAGATGTTTTGGACTTTAACTCTTGATAGCCTCAAACTGCATGTAAGGAGTTATGGGGGTTATAACAATATAATTACTCCCCACCCTTTAAGTACAGTGAGAATGTGGAGGTGGCCGAAGAATGAATTTCTTTCTTTGTTAGAAAGCTACTGTGAGTGCTTTCTCATTAAATTGTGGGGCATGTGGGTGGTCTTGTTTCAAAAGTGTTGCTGCTCTGTACTTCTGTGTTTGCTTATATTTGTGCCACTAGTTGTCCCATTGGATGATTCTGTACTTAACCAATTACTATGTCCATTTTCTACTGCAGCGTGAAAATGCTTATATTTTGAAAAGCTTTCAAGTAACCGCCTTAGACACACAGCTCTCCTTTGTCACAAATTTTGCTTTTGGTAAAATCTGGGCCAGCCATTAAGGTGCCTAAGTTGTGAATTGAGAAGCATGGTAGTGAAAGAACTTTACAGAAAGAAATAGATAAAGGAACTCTGCCTAGGTGCTATTCAGAATAGACTTAGATAGTATACCAGGTGGCCCAAATCATGCTCATAATTGCATTTTTCTTCAGACCATTAAAAATGACCCTGAACAGCTTTTGCATTCCTTTGTATTGCTCTAAAGAGGTATGGAAATCATATACCTAGAGTACAACAGGTTCAAGATATGTTAGAGCGGACAAGGATAGTTCGTTTACCTAGTAATTTGGTGTGTCAGGGTGTGTATAGGATGCCAGTAATGGCAAGAGGCAAGACAATTTGCATTTTCAATAATAGCGATAACTAAAATATTCCTTTAAAAAAGCTGGTATTCTTAGCACCCCAACTTCTGCAGCAGAATCCCAGGTCACAACTAGATCCTTTGCCTTTTACATACATACCTCATCTGTACTCAACAGCCATAGAAGGCAGACGAGACCAGTGTGAGGTGCCAAGGGACCCCAAGTACCCGGACTGCTCTGGAAAAGTAGAGGTGAGTAAGCAAAGTTTGGATTCATGCTCTCGTTGGAATAAATGTGGAAGATTTCTGTCTGGTTGACAATTGTTTTTTAAATAAAGGAGGACCATTGGTGGATTTGCACACTTTTCCAGGGAAAAACAAAACTGTAGGATGTAAAGTGCAGTTTACAGGGGCTTCTTCCATGTGTCAGGACTGGAGAATTTGTCCTGGTTTTATGGTACAGTATTAAAGGAGCTATCCAAGGTTCTTAAGCTCCTTTGGTGATGAAGCTCAGTAAGTTTGCTTGCTCCTAGATTAACTTGGAGTAGATGCAGTAGTTCATTGACATGGGAGCTGCTAGCCATCACATGAAGGGCTATCAGATAGATTTAGGACCTCACTGCCTAACTGCCCACACAGTCTTGCAAACAGTGGCAAGGAGAGGCAAAAATGCTCAGGGGTTCCTATCCTGGACTACAGTCTGACAGAACCAAGGTAGTAGTAGGAGCTGGTGGGACTTGTTCAATTCTACACCAGTCCATCCATTCAGTTGAGAGTTGTACATGAGTTTTGGGTTTTCCCATGCCATGCTTTCCCTTCTTCCTTTAAAATCAGGACATAACTGAAGTCTCTGTAGTTTAATTAATCATAACTTTGCTGTGCATCAGAATTGGAGGAACAATCAGGTTTGGAACAAATCAAAGTCTGAAATCATGGTTTGAATTAAAGTTGATTAAAGATTCAGGCTTGTTTGAATTTAAGATTTCTGATTATGACTTAAGAGGAACCTGGGCTGAACTCAGACCAGACAGTTTTTGATTGTGGCATGTCAAAAAGGGGAGAATGGAAGCAGGAACATAAAGTCTGAGCACACAGGGGCAGAACCCATACATGTCTCTGTTTAATAAGGTATTTATATCTCACCCGGACCACTATAAAAGGATAGTGGCTTGATGCAGTTGGATTCAGTTAGTGGGAGATGTGTTTCTGCTTCTGCATATATTATTCAGCATCATCAAATGCCCACTCTTCTGCTCACTATTTTCACAATTGTTATATTGTGGCCTGGTGGCACTGGTTATTGTGCTTGTTAGTTTCTATGCTGGTAGCAGTCCCTACTAGTACTCAAACAACAGGTAGAACAAGGGGGTGAAACTTTCTCCTTACTCTCATTTGTTTCAGAACAATGCTATACTATCATCCCATTCTCAGTCCTGTTGTTACTCCTCACTAGAATAGATCAATTGAAGTAAAGCATTCAACCATTGACTTAATTGGTCTATTTTCATTGCCACTAGCACACAGGATGCTTTCCTGTGTCTAACTGGGGAACAAAAATGGACTTCTACAGTTACCAAGGAGGCAGGAAATGCAATAGCCATTATAGCCAGTAAAATTGGCTCTCTTTGGTTTCTACCTATCAATGGCTAAAATATCATCATTTTTCTTTATCAGCTGCTGTGGAAACAGGATATGAACTCTGCATTGGGACATTTCACAGGAGTATAATAATCTGTGATGGTGAAAGATTTTGAAAAGAGTATTCACAAACATTAGAACACCACTAAAAACAATAGCAACAAGTAACACATCTCAGGTAAAATTCGCTAGCCATAGAAGTAGAGGATTAACACTACAGACAGCCCCAGAAGAATTTTATATTTCTGCTGGTGGATGCATTGTTGAAAGAGGAGAATACTTAACATTTTCTGTTCAAAAGGATCAAGCAATGGAGCAGGTTAGGATAATGAAAAAGTTAAAACAAAGGAGTGAGGTTACACGACTCCTTTGTGTAAAGCCTTAGCAACTAGGTTGCCCTGCATTGCATGATTAATGTGCTAATGTAGCATTTACATCTATATTAATTATTCATATACCAGCAATTGTGAGGAAGCTCCAATGGATTTATTGCCTTGCTTGTTTTTACTCTGGAGTGTTATCTGTGGCCTGGGGAATAAGCTAAGCAAGCACTGCAACCTGATGCTGGCTTCTCACACAATACTTTGCCTCATGTCGTTCATATTCTTGACTTGAACAAGATACTAGGGATATAATCTTTTGCTCATTTCACTCTTTCACAGGGGACCAAGCAGGTCTCCTGTGAAAGACTTGCTTAGTCCCTTGTTTTGTACAAATACAACAAAGTTGTTTCACAAAACTATTGCCTTTTGCACACATTAAAGTAGTTTTGTACTTTGTACTAGTTGAACCTGCTTAGTACATAATGATGTTTTCCAATGAAAATATAATTGGAATTATTTAACAATTCAAAGGTCCTGTCTTATAAATCTTGTTAGCCTGGAATTTAATTTACTTTGTCAGACTTTTGTAATGTGTTAAGACAGGCTGAGACACCCTTTCATACAAGGCTGAGAATATTTGCATTCTTTTCAAGTGTTTATGTAGCAAAAGCATTACATTGCATGGTGGTGTCTTGGAGTTCAGCTGCATATCTGAACACATGTTTAAATGGATAGAAATTATTTACACACACACACAAATATGAGCCACTATTTAAATCTACATGTGTTGTCGAAGGCTTTCATGGCCAGAATCTCTGGGTTCTGTGAGTTTTCCGGGCTGTATGGCCATGTTCCAGAAGCATTCTCTCCTGACATTTTGCCCACATCTATGGGGTTGTGAAGTCTGTTGGAAATTAGGCAAGTGAAGTTTATATATCTGTGGAATGTCCAGAAAGAACTCTTTTCTGTTTGAGGCAAGTATGAATGTTGCAGTTGAATGTCCTTGCAGCTTCAAAGCCTGGCTGCTTCCTGCTTCCACGATATATAAACCCCACTTCCCTAGTTTCCAACAGAGCTCACAACTTCTGAGGAAGTCTGCCATAGATGTGGGTGAGACATCAGGAGAGAATGCTTCTGGAACATGGCCATACAGCCCGGAAAACTCACAGCAACCCAGTAAATCTACATGCATACAATAAAAACATTAATAAAAAAATACATCTACATGCTACTGATTGAAATACTTGACAAAAGGAATTAAATGCTAGATTAACAAGACACAACCATGCCTTACTTTGATTGTCTCATCTACATGGCGGTCATTTTCCGCCATCACTTTCCATGGCTGGGTTAAATTTTAAATGTAATTTAATTGTTGGAGGCAGTAATTCGATCTCCTGTCTGGATGATTGGTGTGTTTTACATATTGGGAGTGGAAGGCTGTCTCCTGAGTGGATTCGTTTGTGTAGTTAAGTTTGGAAGAGGCTGGCACCAGCAATTATAGAGGATGATAGATCTCCACAGAGAAGCCCGAGGTTATTGCTTTGCATGCAAAATCACTTCCTGAGAACCTTGCTATATTTCTGCCTCCCAAGTATGAGGACGGTTGCTCTACATTTCTATGCTAGCGTGCTGCTGTATTGATTTCTCACTTTGCCACTTTTGACACATACACGCTAGCATGCCTTTGTTCTGGCAAGGGCTGCAACATTTATTTGTTTGCTGTGATGACCAGTGCTGGTGCGAACTACAGTGATAAGCAGGATAAGCTTTGAGAGAGGTGAATTGATAGATACTACCAGAGCTTCATGACAAGGTATTTTTCGCAATGTCATGAAAATATTTCTAAGGGGCGAAGGAAGTGCGTTAGATCATTTTACAACTGTTTCTCACATGACACTTTGCTTACAGATAGGAAAGGAACCATTATAATGTATGTATGAATTTATACATGTATGTCTGGTCCTTTAGTGTGGTAGTTGACCCCTTGATTCATGCCATGAGCAAATTTTTATGAGAATGTTATGTATCTTGTTTCATGTATCAGATGAAGTGGATTCTGGTCCATAAAAAGCTTTTCTTAGTGCTTAATGTGTCGTGGAAATCTGTGGTGTTTCTAGCATGGCTACACCTTTGGGAATCCAGTCATTCTGAACTGTTTTCACAGATTCTATTGAAAATATTTTTCAGGACTTATTTCATCAGTTATTCTTTTCCAGTC
Organism: Anolis sagrei; assembly: GCF_037176765.1. Lineage (NCBI taxonomy): Eukaryota > Metazoa > Chordata > Lepidosauria > Squamata > Anolidae > Anolis > Anolis sagrei. Next base: position 120,237,516 of record NC_090022.1, read on the forward strand.
TGAAATGCTGCTTTTTTCACTGAATCTTCTCAAGCTCAGCAAGAACTATGCCTGCTTTGACATTGTCAATAACTTCCCTAACGTATCGCATGATAAAATCCAAAAAGAGTAGATGAGCTTTGAGAAATGCAGGCATCTTCTTGATCCAGATCTGAAGCACCATTCATTTCCCTTGAAAGCTACTTTGACTATCACAGGTGTGAAGGTTTGCCTAATACCCCATTTCTCTTGCAGTGGATGAGGGCCAGGTGGACATCAGACCCCTGCTATGCATTTTTTGGTGTGGATGGCACAGAATGCTCATTCCTCATCTACCTCAGCGAAGTTGAGTGGTTCTGCCCAGTGCTGCCTTGGCGGAACCAGACAGCAGCTTTACCTTCTACAAAGCCGCCACCCCGGGTGCAGGTGAGACTTGTAGGTTTGAGACTGTGCTTGTTAAGTGACACTAGCTCATCATAACAAGCTTTAGCACATTTGTAAAGGAGGTGCTCCCTCAAGTGGTGAAATGTGCCTGTTTGTCGCAGTGTGAAATTGCCCCCATCTATACAGTTTGTGTGTAGCCTGCTTTGGTCACTGGAAGTTAAACACAGACTTAATTTGCAAGTCAGTTTGCAGAGGCAAGCATCCCTAAGGAAATCCTGTCATGGGAGGGGAAATGGGTGTATTGAATTGGTTGTGGGAATATGCATTTCTTTAAACATTTTGTCTGATTTTCAGTCACTTATTCTCACCTGGGAGTTCCTGGTGGCACAGTGGGTTAAACCGCTGAGCCGCTGAATTTGCTGACCAGGGAGCAGGGTGAGCTCCTGCTGTTAGCCCCAGCTTCTGCCAAGCTAGCAGTTTGAAAACATGCACATTTATTTATTTATTTATTTACGCTATTTCTACCCCACCCATATCAGCCTGAAGGTGACTCAGGGTGATGAACAGTCAGCACAATTCGATGCCATATATAAAATACATACAACAATAAAAAATCACATTACAATGTATCTAAAAACATCAAAACAGTAAACAATAAAAATTTTAAAACTATGTCGACATGTTTAGGCCTCGTCTGTTCCATTGTCTTGGCCATTTCTAGGTTATTTTCTGATTCAAGTTTGTCTGATTATGCTGAGGCTCCAAAGGCTTGCTTGAAGAGCCAAGTTTTCAGGGTTATTTGAAAGGTTAGGAGGGAGGGGGCCAATCTGATATCTCTATACAGGGAGTTCGACAACCGAGAGGCCACCACAGAGAAAGCCCTGTCTCTCATCCCCACCAGGCATGCTTGTGAAGCAGGCAGGATCAAGAGCAGGGCCTCCTCCTCTGATCTCAAGTCCCTGGCAAATTTTAGTAGATCAATAAGTACTGCTCTGGTGGGAAGGTAACAGTGCTCCATGCAGTCATGCTGGCCACATGACCTTGGAGACATGTACGGACAACGCCAGCTTTTTGGCTTAGAAATTGAGAGGAGCACTACCCGCCAGGGTCAGAAACCTTAACCTTTACTTTTTAGTCTCTCCTGAAGCTTGTTGGATTAAATGTTCCAATACAATAGTAACAGACTACCAGGTTCCAAGAAAAAAAAGTGTACCAGGAAAACTCTTTGTTAAAAAAAAATGTAGCAGTGAAATCTTTGCTGATGCTGCTGGGCAGAAAGAAAATTGTTAAGTCTAGACAGGACCTGAACTTTCCTGCTCACTAATCAGGATGTTCCACCTCCACTTTGACTGGGCTAAGTGCCATTAAAGAATACAGCTTGGAAGATTTAGTAGGTGGATTACAACATCCAATGACCATGCTATTTCAGAGACTCTGAAATCTGAGGACCCCAAAAAGCAATTTTTTAAACTCTGGTAAAGAGGCACTTAAGATCCATTAGACTGCTGTGTGACCTGTTGTAAATATATGCCTTTCCTTGTAGTCTCACACTTTTCAGAACTACATTAGCAGAATGCCTTGGTGGAAAGAGAGGAGTTGGTTAGGTCTGTCTCTTCCTTAAGCAGTTCTAGGAAGTTGAATAGCCCTCTACCTGGAGTCCTAACCATTTGTCTGAAGGTTTTTGGGGTAAAGAGGAGGAAGATGAGGACTGAGTGTCTATCTCCAAATCTTCAAACCACTCTTATGAAGATTTTTGGAATTCCCTTTTGCCAAAAATATCATAGATGTAAAAGAATTATCCAAGGGAATATGACAGGTGCCCATCTTTCCAATTCTTAGATGTCTTTCTCCAGGACCCTTCCTCTCAGTGTATAATATACAATGAAATCAAGCTTCAAGCAGTTCTCCCCCTGCAATTCATAACAGCTTTGGAAAGATAAAATTACCTAATAACTGAACACAATCCCAGCAAAATGAAGCAATGGCTCCTTCTCAGAAGTTTTGATTGAATTTGGAAGTAATATCAGTTTAGTGTCTCAAGATATAATGCTATTCTGGGTCAGTTTTACTATGCTGACCCGGAAGGCAATACTGACATACTTATTTTATGTGGTCTTTGCAAGCGCTTGACTATGTCTCTTGATGCCAACCAGATTGTTAATTTCTGGGCATATCCAACTCAGCTGGCAAGCGCTGATGGGATAGAAGCCAAATGGCACCACTGAGAACCAAGAGGGAATCATCAAGGGTCAGGATGCTTGGAAAAAACCAATAAGTTTTATGTGAACCTTGGGAGATGCTCATCTGCATATTTCAAATGCAGCCTTAAAGGAACAGAATTATCTATGGACAGTGAATGCTTATGTTTATTGGGGTGTGGGAAATGGGAGATTAGGGAAGAAAGAAACAGATTGGAGTATTCTGGAGAAGGACATGGCTGCCGACTTGAACCCTGAAAAAGAACATTCCAGTCTGCTCTGCAACATTTTGTTTCAGAAGGTCAAAGTTGTATTAATATAGAAACCATCTCCACTCACTATAACAGAATTAATTTTCAAAATGGCCTTCTGCATGTTGCCAGCCTCTGTCTAGCTATCAGTGCTTAAAATAGCTTTAATATAGAGATGTCTTCAGCCTTCTTCAAAATATTGTCGAAACAATGAAGAGAGAGAAAAAAGTATGTACAGAGGCCTAAAGAACTTAGAGAGTGGGTTTATGTAGATCCCGGGGCCTTGCATTATCTGGAACAACTTGCCTACATCCTTTCCTCCTCCTTGTCTTTCCTAGGCAGCTTTTCAGAGAGACTTTGCCTACCTCCTGGAACTGATTGGCAGTGGTAAGGAGTCTTTGATCTTCATGAAGAAAAGGATCCGGCATTTGACTGCCCAGTGGCTTAAGGCTTCCCATAAACTGGAAGAGAAATTACAGGGCAAACAGAGAGATCAAAAACAGGTAGAAACTCACATCAGTTGCTTGAGAACCAAACTATCCATGTGGCATTATTCAATGAAATGCTTGACTTGCTGTGTGCTCTCTGGAATTGTTTCCTTTTCTTAATGGACCTCCCCCTTGTATACCTCCTTCCTTCATTCCTCCTCCAGATTTTGATCCACATTGGCTTCTTGACAGAAGAATCGGGAGATGTTTTCAGCCCTCGTGTGTTAAAAGGGGGCCCACTGGGAGAGATGGTCCAATGGGCAGATATCCTTGCTGTCCTTTTCATCCTTGGCCATAGCCTGAAGATCACAGTCTCTTTGAAAGAGCTCCAGAGGTGGGTTTGGTAATGAAACACCAGCTTTAAAAATAATCATGGCATGGAATGAGTCAGGTCCTCTTTGGGCACTGGTACTCCACTTGTTTTTCATGTTGCTAGAAGAACCCTGCCTCATCTCCTTCCCTCCTTTTTTTCTCTCATATTTCTAACACGTTTTTGGGGGTCAGTTGATAGCTACCATTTTAAAAAAGGTACAGGGCTCTCATGAAAACAGGAGTAGGTTGTGGATGATGATAATGACAACAGCGATTATGATGATCAGTAATAACAGTTTCATCACCACCACTATGACCTGGGCTATTATCAATCTGAAAGGAACAGAAGGTCTTGCCCTTTCCTATATTTAGTTCTCACATACTTGGAGGCAAGAAGTTTGGACCTAGTACCTTGCTACTCTGGAAGACCTTAATTGTCTGGCTCCAACAAGAACAAACCACCAATTGAAAATGCCAGATTCTGCCCAGAAAATTGAAGGAATATTTGGTATTTATTTTAAGCAGAATGCAGTAAGGCTAGTGTAAGATGAACTTTTGGTAAAGGCAAAAATAATTACTCAGAATGCTCTTGTAACATAAAAAAAGTTGAGTTTATTGTCTCAGGAAATCCATCTTTGGATAGAAAAGGAGATAGGCTTATACTTGATTGCAAGAGCTCCTAAAGTGGTCCTTGGTGTGCAGTAAGCTAGCAACCATTTTTGGAGTTTGGTCTCATGGATGCTCCTTTTCCAGAAGGGTAAAGTAATAGGCAGAAAGGAATCATAAGGTTTGAGCCCATAGACCAAAGAAAGACAGAATGATGGGTGGAAAATAAATGTGTTTTTGGCTTCCAATCCCCACTAATCACTTTATACAAGAGTTTATGCACCTTTACTTCTAACAGAAATAGCTAGTCCAGTGCCAACTGGTGACTGTTATGACAGTATCCACATATCACTTCAACCTGGTTTGTTGTTGTTGTTCTCCTGTCATAAAGACACAAAGGTAAGTATTCAGCTCATACAAAAGTATAGCTTGATGCTTATTTCTTTAGGTGGGTTTTTTTTAATGTCAGGAGTGACTAGAGAAACTGCAAGTCGCTTCTGTTGTGAGAGAATTGGCTGTCTGCAAGGACGCTGCCCAGGGGACACCCAGATTTTTTTTGATGTTTTACCATCCTTGTGGGAGGCTTCTCTCATGTCCCTGAATGGGGAGTGGGAGCTGACAGAGGGAGATCACTTCACTCTCCCTGGATTTGAACCGCTGACCTATTGGTCATTAGAATCATAGAATCATAGAATCAAAGAGTTGGAAGAGACCTCATGGGCCATCCAGTCCAACCCCCTGCCAAGAAGCAGGAATATTGCATTCAAATCACCCCTGACAGATGGCCATCCAGCCTCTGTTTAAAAGCTTCCAAAGAAGGAGCCTCCACCACACTCCGGGGCAGAGAGTTCCACTGCTGAACGGCTCTCACAGTCAGGAAGTTCTTCCTCATGTTCAGATGGAATCTCCTCTCTTGTAGTTTGAAGCCATTGTTCCGCGTCCTAGTCTCCAGGGAAGCAGAAAACAAGCTTGCTCCCTCCTCCTTGTGGCTTCCTCTCACATATTTATACATGGCTATCATATCCCCTCTCAGCCTTCTCTTCTTCAGGCTAAACATGCCCAGCTCCTTAAGCCGCTCCTCATAGGGCTTGTTCTCCAGACCTTTTATCATTTTAGTCGCTCTCCTCTGGACACATTCCAGCTTGTCAATATCTCTCTTGAATTGTGGTGCCCAGAACTGGACACAATATTCCAGATGTGGTCTAACCAAAACAGAATAGATCTTACTTCCCTAGATCTAGACATTAGTCCTGCTCGCACAAGGGTTTAACCCATTGTGCCACCGGACGGGGGAGGGGTCCTTAGGTGGGTAATAAAAACAAGAGAAAGCGCAAGGAGTGATATAGAGACGACCATGGGAGCAAAGCCATGTCAAATTGCTTTGGTTTTATAGTGTAAATGCACCCCTAGTCATTGAGAGAATGGAGGGTAAACATACTCCTTTTGGGATGATATTTTTAGAATAGACAAATGCTTTTCTTTTTACTGCAGTGACATCCACACCCTCAAAATAGTCAAAAATGGTGGAAGGACATTTCCACACTGATGAAAGTGTTCCTGTAAAGCTCTTCTTGCTTGAGCATTGTGCTACTTAAAGCTCAGACTGAGTTGCAGAAAGCAATTATCCTAAATAATGGGGATTGCTCCTGATGAGGTTTAAGAACAAGAATGAGCAAACAGGATCACAGCAGGCATGTGCTGATTAGTATTTAACATTTGCTGATTCAGTCTGAATAGCATGGTCCCTTATCAGCTCTAGCTTTTTTGCCATTCTCAAAAACAAAATAGAACAAATCAAACCTTAGTGCCAAAGTAAATGTAATAGGAAACAAAGGTAAATGCAACAGGAGTGAGCTTCACATCTTGTTCTTTGTTTGAAATGTGAAGTTCCAATGCCCTCGTCTTCTCATTCTACTATCATTGCAGTGAACAGTTTATTGGTTTTGCTAAGTTTCAACCATTGTGGGGAGTGGGGTGGGGGTAGAAAATACTCAACATAATGATATTTGGACCTGGGCCAGTTGTTACAGATGATGTGAGAGAGAAATGCTTAGGTGTGTGAGAGAAATCTATAATGTTTGGGACCAGAAGTGTTTTGGATTTTTTTCCAGATTTTGAAATCCCCCTATTTGCATATATGTACTTAATGAGGTATCTTGGAGATAGAACTCAATTCTTCATACAGATCCTAAAGGCAATTTAGATTCTTTCATAATTTTATACATGAAACAAAAGTTTGTGTACATTGGACCATCAAAAAGTAAAGGTGTTACTTCATCCATGTAAACAACTTCAGATTTTGGAATGTTTTGGAATTCCAGATAAGGGATGCTCAATGTGTGTTTGGTATTCCTGTTGAAATCAGTTTTTGCAGTACATAGAAGATGTGGCCCTGTAGATGCTGTTGCACTACATCTCCCATAATCCCTCATTATTGGTTATGTTGGCTAGTATTGATGGGAGTTATAATTGGGCAAGATTCAGAGGGATATCCTGGGAGAAGAGTAGGAAAATAATATCTTTTGTGTTAGCCAAAGTTTCTGGTTTTATAGTATTTTCTGGTAGGATTCAATGTCATCCTCTGTCTCCATCATGGTCAGAGAACTAATAGGTAGAAGAAGCATCTGCATTCACTTTGTATCTCACCCTTTCTCTCTGATGACTGGTGGATACTTAGATCTCTTTCTAAATGTTATGACACCTCCATATAGTGAGGTCATCAACCCCCAATTGACTCTTCCAGCTAAACCCAGTTTTCTATGAGAAGAGAGTATACGTAGTATAATTTCTTTAGCTTTTTTCTTAATATACTGTGACATGCTCATGTTTTGTAAGACAGCAGACCCATAAAGTATATCTTTTCATAATGTTTAAAGGGCAGGCAAGGGGGCCTCCGTGTTCAGTGAAGCCACAACTCTATTTTTTTAAAACTGAATTCTGTTTTCTAGCTCTATGTGGAATTTCCCCCTGCAAATCATTTCCTCTTGTTTTGTACTGCATCCACTGAATGGTTACGACAGGGGCCATCTGGTGATGTAGTTAATAGGGATTGTATCTGAAGGATGAGTCAAATGTCTTGGTGGTGCTTAAGAGTGTGAAGGACTTAATTATGACTGTTGAATCTTCAGGCAGGGCCTTGAGCAGAGTTAGAGTGTTTTAGCCCATAGAAAGGAAAATTCAGCTACATCTTTATGACTCCTTTGGCTTATCTTGTGCTAATTTGGATTGTATCGTACTTCAACTAGCAGTTAAATATGTTTTCATGGGAATGGGATCTATTTTGTGAATAGGATGAGGGTCACTGTGTAGCCTTCTGGTAGTACCCAACAGTATATTTTGTTTGCATATGGAGGTCGGATTCCTCTCAATTCCCTTTGCAGGCAGAGAATTGGCCAAAGTCCAGCATCATTTTTCTTCATTTAGTTGGCTCCCTCCATTACATCCTAAGAAATACACAAAATTTTAGAGTTAGTTTTCCTTCACATCCCAGAATAAATGTGTGAGTTAAGGGCCACAATTTTATGAACTGGCTTGATGGAAAGGCATATCAGTCCATGCTACTTTCTCCTCTTTCTCAATGACAGCAAATGAGAAAGTTAGGACAAAATAATCTGAATCCTATTGTTAGCCAAAACTATTGCTCCTGAATCAATTGGATTTGCTTATATATTGACTCACCAGTCAACTATTATTCCTGTGGGTCTCATCATTATATCATCATAGGCTATCACTCGTAGCCGAGTATGATTGTCTTCCAAGGGTAGAGTCTTGGAAGTGTGTCCATAAGTGACAGTAGAGACCTAGTCTGAATCCACATGGTCTTTTGTAATGAGGAACTAGATTTCCAGATAGAAACTTGTATCAACAAGGGTTTGTTTGACATTCCTTCCTCATGGCATGTTTCTCCCTTTCTCTTCTTCACAATCCATAGCAGCTGACCTCCAGTTGAAAGTTTGAGGACCAGTTCTTGGTATTTATTCCACATTTTTTGGATTATCTTTAAGCCTGTCTTGAAATCTCTTTTGCTGTTCATCAACATACAATTTTCTTTCTTGAACTGAGAGTAAAGCAACTGCTTTGGGAGACAGTGATCAGGCATTTGGACAATGTGGCCACTCTAGTGAAGTTTTTGCCATAGAATCATTGCTTCAATGCTGATGGTCTTTGCTTCTTCCAGAATGCTGACATTTGTCCGCCTGTCTTCCCAAATGATTTGCAGGATTTTTAGATAGAATAGCTCTAGAAGTTGAGAGTGATGATCTAGATGGTCCATAATTCTCTGGGTTAAAATAGAGTTAAAAGGACAATAGCTTTATAAACAAGCATCTTGATATCTCTACGAATGTCCTAATTCTTGAATACTCTCTGCTTCATTAAAAAAAATGCTATGCTCACAGAGTTCAAATGGTGTTGCATTTTGGCATTGATGTCAACTTTTGTGGAGAGGTGGCTGCCTTGGTAGTAGAAATGGTCAACATTTTCTAGCATTACACCATTTCTGGCATCGCAGAGGGATTGGTTGGTGCCTGTTGGTAGAACATTTTTGTTTTCTTGATATTCAGTGAGAGGCCAAGCTTTTCATATCCTTCTGCAAATGTGTTTAAAGTGACTTGTAGGTCTTTATCTGAATTAGCCTAGATCATGTCACTGTCAGCATATTGGAGTTCTAAAACAAAAGTTGTTGTGACCTTACTTTGGCTTTCATCCTGCTGAAAGAGCTTGCCATCTGTCTGATGGGCCCCCCAGTGGCACCATGGGTTTAACCCTTATGCCAGCAGATTGCTGACTGACAGGTCAGTGGTTTGAATCTGGGCAGAGTGGGTTGAGCTCCCTCTGTCAGCTCCAGCTCCCTATGCAGGGACATGAGAGAAGCCTCCCACAAGGATGGTAAAACATCAAAACACCTGGGCATTGCCTGGGCAATGTCCTTGCAGACAGCCAATTCTCTCACATCAGAAGCGACTTGCAGTTTCTCAAGTCATCCCTGGTTTGCTGGCTTCCACCAGGCTAGGAAGTGTTGCAAGTTCATTCCTGGTTTGTTGTTGCAGGATTTGCGAAAGAACTTTCTCAGTCATGCTGAAACTGTAGTTAAGGAAATTATGGTGAAGGGGAAGAGTATACTTGCTTCTTGTCTACTGACAAACTCAGTAAAAGCCAAAGTAAAGCCTTAGGAAGTTTTGTGCTAGAATTGGAAAGACCAAATCCTCTCTCACCATGAAGCTTGTTAGTTACTGCTGCCCATCTTCAGTCTTTCCCTCTCAAGATTCTTACGTACATCATCTTACATCCCGTCAAGGGATAACATGTGCCATTTCTCCTTGCCACTTCCTTCAAATATGGTAGGGTAAAGAAACTGAAATAATAACACATTTTTCCTATGGACCAATTAAGGCATAGGCAACGAATTTTGTGCTGTCTGATTGTTTGATGGACTGGTGAGCCTGGGGTGGATGAGTTTGATTTAAGTGTGTTTGCACACAGTAGCTCCTTTTCAGCTGGTTAAAACAATGCTGATGGCTGCTTCAGTGACAGACTTGGAGACTCACTCTTTCATCTTTTGTGATGGATGGGTGGGGGAAAAATAGAATCACCCATTCTACATGACATAATCCATGGTACTTTTTGTGAATCTAGAAAAGTGATCATTTAAAAGGAAGGATTTGTGTGGTTTTACCACCACAGAGTTATAATCCCACCATAAAATACGTGGGCTGATTTTATCCCCCAAAATTGTATGCTCTCTAAAATGCAAGCTAATTCCTGTGTTTAATTTGTTCTCCTCCCTAAAGTCCAGTTTTGCCACAAGCTTTGAAAGATCGCACACTGCAGCTTAAATGCATTTGCATAATTGCCTTAATTTGTCCTATAAATTCCAGTTAAAGAATGCAAAACTTAACTGGAATATGTGTGATTATTGTAGCATCATGGCTGTAAACTTGTGAGAAGAGTTGGCATTGATATATCTTCTGCATCTACCACTCCTCCAAATCTCACTTGGAAGCAAAAAAACAAAAAACAAAAACAAAAAAAACAACATCTGGTTGCCCCCTGGCTCCCATAGTTAAAGTCAATGCATGCATTTCATTGTTTTTCCATTCCCTTGCATTTCTTGGTGAATTTGTTAGCATCTCTTTTATGCCTTCTGACAGCCAAGAGGTGAAATGTACTTGATTATCTCGTGCAAACCACACTAAGGAAGGTTGTAACATCAGCAGCAATTTGCAGCTCCTGGGAAAGATTGTGCAAGTGTCAAGCTGAATCAGTTTAGGTTGCAGAGAGGTTTCATTGTCTATAACATTTGTGCTGCACATAGAGACCTTTCAGGTGGAAATGTATGTAGCTGGTTGTACAGTGCAAAACGGGGGGCAACATCCCTCTGCTGCCAAACAGAAAAGCTAACAAACTAGGCTTTGCAAAACATGATGATACTAAGATATAATTTCTACCTCCATCTCAGGCACTTGATGATTTGCATGCATAAGTGGGGTGCCACTGCTACAATTCTTATGTGTTTTACATAGATGTTGGCAAAATGGAAATGTGGGACATGCTTGCTGGGGAGGTAAAGAATATCCACAAATATTATAATTCTCAGTCAGAAGGGATGACTTAACTTATTATGGATCTCCTCTTACATTTTCTGATTATTTATTTGTCCATTTGCATTTCAGGATATGTTTGCTTTTATTTGTGGTAAAAGCTGGGCAAACATGTATTTGTGTGCTACCTACCACAAAGTATTTGTGTGAACTACATTTGCATGCAAAACTATATATTTAAACAAAGCCAAGATGCCCCAGCTCCTAGAGAAGATCAGGAAGAAATGTGAAAAGAAGGAGACAGTAACCCCCTGAAATGTATCTATCTAGGGCAGTGGTTCCCAATCTTTGGGCCTTCAGGTGATTTGGACTTCACAGTTCCTAACAGCTGGTAAGTTGGCTGGAGTTGAAGTCCAAAACACCGGGAGGCCCAAAGGTTGGGAACCACTGATCTAGGAAATTTATCAAAATGATGCTGGCAAATCACATTTTCAGCAGGACATCAGCATCTTTGTCTTGGTCATATCACATGGCACAACCCCTTTCCTGCTGCTTTCCCAGTGGGAGACTATTGGAAGGTATTTGTTTTTTCCAAGGGAGATATTTAATGGATTGTTTGTAAAAAAAAATTCCGGGCTGTCTCCCACTAGAAGAGTGGTAGCAAAGAAGCAACATCATATGATATGTCCAAGGTGAAGATACTATTGTCCTCCTGTAATTACGATTTGCTTACTTTGTGTGATAAACTCCTTTTAGTCAGAAGGAAGGTCAGCAATGAACAAAGCAGAGAAAGGAAAATTGAGGAAACATCTGTAATTCTCTACCCATCCAAATACATGCAACTTCTCTTTAAAGTTAGTTCAGTCTCTCTTGCTTGCTGCAATTTTGAGTAATGTTTTGACATTGTAAAGGGAACAAGTGCAGCAGGAATCTATAATTAAATTAGGTTTTTTTAGAGTGGCAAGAGATCATGGGGTCTTTTAACCACCTGTCTAGCATTTGTTTAGAATACTCTGACACTTACATAAATATTTCTTGAAATGTTGGCAGAGGGGGAGCGGGGATGAAGAGAACTTGTCAAGGTTTACAAGTCATTTTGGTTAGAATAAGAGTAGGGAATTGAACTGTAATCTAATTGTTGGCATTTCCTTTTATACATAGGGATAAACTTTTAAAATATAGTCATAATTTTTCATCCATTTTCTTTAGGAAATTGTGTTCTTGAGTATAGTGGCAGTTCAGACAGGGCTCACCAATTTATTTTCCATTTGCCACATGTAATAATGAGTCTTTAGTGTTTGGTTCCAGGACCAAAACCTTCAAATTCATGGATGTTCAAGTCCTATTATATGGTAACCCTTACATAAAATGACAAAATAAAAGTTTGCTTTTTGTAATTTCGGAGGGGATGGGTGGTATTTTCAAGTTGTGAATGTTGAATCCATGGATGTATAATCTTTGAATTTGGAGGACTGATTGTATTCTGGAAGGTGTCCAGAGGAAGGTGACTGAAATGATCAAAGGTCTGGAGACCATGCCCCAAGAAGAGCATCTTAAAGAGCTGGGTATGGTTAGCCTGTAGAAGAAAAGGTTGAGAGGAGACATGAAAGCCATATATCAATATGTGAAAGAATGTCATAAGGAATAGAAAACAGGGTTGTTTTCTGCAGCTCTGGAAACTAGGACTCAGAACAATGGGTTTAAATTACAGGAAAGGAGATTCAACCTGAACATTAGAAAGAACATTGAAATATGCATTGCTTTTTAAAAAAAAAATCCCAAAAGAGGTTGGTAGTTAGAACAAAAACAAGGGAACACTTCCTAAAACAATGAAATGCTATTACAGTGGAACCTCTGCTTATGAGTGTCTCATCTTAAGAGCGTTTTGAGCTAAGAGTTGTCATTTGACAGAGGAGCAGCATTTTGAATTAAGTGCTAGCACCAGAGGGATTTAGGGATTCGAGGAAGCAGCCTCTGTGCTTCATGCTCTTGTCTGCTTTGGAAGGTTGATGTCCACTTTGCTCTTGCCTGCTTTGAGGAACTTTGGTTGATCTTTATTTCTGGTATGTTTGGCTTCATAAAGAGAGGGAGAGAGAACAAGAAAGGGAGGGAGGCTGGAATGCGTACAGTATGAAGAAAATTATTCTTCTGCCTCTTTACTTTGTGCTTTGTGCTTACTTGCCACAACATTGTGCTTCTACCATTTTAAGGTTGATCTTTTTATTGTTCCATGTGAATGTGCATTTATATACCATTTGCTATTTATAAAGTACATTTTTCTAATTAAAAACAAAAATGGGGGAGGTATTTCAATGAGAAATTTTACTTTGAGATAAGAACATTTTGAGTTAAGAGCTCTGTCACAGAATGAATTAAACTCTTAAATCAAGGTAACAGTAAAATTCATTAAAAAATGTAAAATCCATAAAACAGCGAATGGAGTTAATTATTGAGAAAATGAACAAGAAATGCCAGGGTAAACATATAAGTCACTCAGTTCTGGGAGCCCTTTATATTCCAAAGGGAGACCATTCCACAAAATGGAGGCTAGCAGTTGGCAAAGTCTCCCCCAACTAGTGAATTTAAGGACCATGGAAGCTTATATTTGATAACATATTTTTGTGCACTCATTTTATGGAGTGGGAATTGGTCAGGTCTTTTAAATATGAGGACTGAACACAATGCTTGAGAATTCCCAGTTTTTAAAAAAGCAAATACACAGTTCAAATTTGGGCATCTAGATCTATTCCATGAGACAAAAATTGGAACTTCAGTAAAAGCAAAACTTAGACTATCTTTTTTTGTATGGGTCCTGTTTAATTACAGACAGTACATTTGTCTGTGCTTTTCATAGTTTGTTTTCTTTATTATGCTCGAGACTTGCCTGGTTTGTACGTAAGCTCCAAACTTTCAAAGGAATGCATTTTAATTATTTTTAGTAGATGAAAGCTTTTTAAAAAATACATCCATGGCTTGTTTTTCTCCCTGTGAAGCAAGAAAGGCTTCAAGCCTTGGAATTTGAAATCGCTTTGCGTTGTCTATTGAATGTACCTGTGCTGATAACAAGGCATGCAAATCAAGCCATTGCATGTGACCAAGAAACAACAGCAACAGCAAGAATAAAGGTAGACCACTTCTATGCCACATTTCATGATACTTGTAATACTTACCTGTGTGGTGGTTACCCCGTAGGAGGAATGGCCACAAGTGTATGGGCATTTCTATTCAGGGGTAGATAGGCACAGCAGTCTCTTTCCATTCTCCATCATTTTCACAGATGTACATTATCTCTTCTTTCCTTTTCTACATTAAGCTAGATATGAAAATTTTAATTTCCTTTTGTGCACATTTTTGCACATTTTTCATAAAATGTGCACATATAAATATTTTATTTGAACAGATGCATTTCTCTGGTTGTGATATATTCTAAAAGATGCATTTTAAAAGCACACTTTGAGACTTCTCTGAGCTGAAATTCACAATAGACACTGAAAAGAAATTCAAAATTTGATTTGCTCATTAATCCATGTCAGATCAGTTTGCATCAGCATTTGCAAAAATCAGATTCTTCATGTAACCATAGGGCACACAAAACATATATGCACACATCAAAAAGGACAAAAACAAGTAAAAGGATAGAAGAAACTGAAGGCTGTAGTTAAGTACATATTTCCCACTGCTAGAATTAAATTGTGATATTATTGCAAATGAAGCAAAATTCAGAGGAGCAAAATGAACCAAACAATAAAGGCACAGTACAGGAAGAAATACACTCATCCATTAGTCTACTCATCTCATATATGTATTGTAAAGCTAAAATAGGGTAGTTTCCATGTGTGCTGCCCTGAGCTCCATGGGCCAAGTACAAGTAATGTATTCTGTCAAGAATCAGTCATGCCCCCCCCCCCCCCCAATTAGTCATGTGTTATTTATATCGTGGGCAAGTGCTGCAGATTCAAAGATTGTCTCAAATAAAAAACATCTCAGTAAAGAGATATGTCTCTTCTGTACTTTGAAGAACTATAGAAGCAATCACATTAGAACCTGCCCAAAGACGTATCTAGTCCAGCATCCCATTCCTCACATGGACCAGTCAGATCCTGATGGAAAACCTACAACCAAGAGATAAACCTAAGAGTAATCTCAGTAGTCATAGATTCTGCATGCATGGATTCCCCCAATACAGCTTGGATTTTTTTTAAAAAAAATCTGAAACACAAACCTTAAGTTTGCTATTGTATATAAGGGGCACTATTTCCTAAGACTGGTACATAACAACACTTGAATATCCATGGACTTTCATATCCATGGGGCTCCTGGGACCAAACTCCAGCAGATCTCAAGGGCTCACTATATAACCCCATAGTGTGGAAAGACAATCACATTTCTGTACATAACTTAAAACTGGAAGAGCAACAATCAGGTACAGATAGGATTCAATCAGTCTGGAGACTCGAGTACCCTTGGCAGCAGATGCAACCTGCAGGGAAAATGCCTCAGATATAAATAAACCTTAACGTGGAGAGGCTATGAAACAGAGGGAGCAGAAAATGATTGTTACTGCAGTGCTTTTCCAATAAATTAATGTCTCCCAAATGGCACAAATGAAAGAGGGTGCATTATCCAGGTCTTTAAGATGTATAAGCCTGCAAGGTGTATTGATGGTGTAATTATACCTGTTTACGCTTAATGGAGATATTATCAAGGGACTGCATCTTATTCTCCTTCTCTGTTCACTCCCTGTTAACACTTAGATCCTTAGCTAGTGGAAATTTACATAACTTTATTAACATCTAGTGCTCAGGACTCAAATTTCCTTCTAAATGCAGTTGCTTCCAGTCTACTTATTATGTACAGACAAACACGTTTGCATTGCACTCTGTGATAGAGCTGATCAGCGTTTAAGTCCATAAGTGTCAGTGAAGTAGAAAGGTCAAGCAGATACAAAGGGGAACATAGCTATTTGTGTGTTTGTGTAGGGGAGAGAAGAGGGGAGGAAGGGGGAGAGAGGAGACATTGAATTGTATTATATGAGTCAACATTGCCATATTATCCAGTTCGATGCAGTTAATCTAATTATATGGCAGTGTATATGGGGCCTGAATCTGCGTGTCTTTGGAGATTAATACAAGAGTGATTGACAGTTTTCACTTCATTGTGTTGTTAGTTGAAATATGACTTATTAACATGTGCCAAGCGGTCTCTACTAACCAGCCTCAAACTACAAGACACAATTTGTTGCTGACTTACACATCCTGGCGTGTTGAAAATTGTTTCTTATAACATCCGAACCATCAGTTTATTCAGCTACCTATTCTGAAAAAAGACCTGACGAACAAAATGGAAGAGAAACAAACCAGAGCTATGGAAAGCAAGCTGTGGTTTATTTAATTATCTACCATGTGATTTATAGTTTAAGTCACTTGCTATCATTAGTATCTTATTGTGCACACCTTGCAAACATGCACACACAAGAAAATAGTCACAGCTGTTTCACTTATGAAGTTTCTAATGTTTTAAGTTTCAGGTTTGGCCTTAAATGGTATGTATTACAAAGTTTTTGTCACTCACAAACTTATTTATTTATGTAAGTTATCAATTTAAGTGCACTTTGGTGCAATGCCTTTCCTGTTTGCTTGTGGTACGATAAAAATCTAGATTATCACAAGTTATTCTTTTATCCAACAGTGTACCATGTTAGAAGTCTTATGTGTGGAGGATACTTTTTAATGGTATTCAGGACACATAAGATTAGCTGAAATGGCAGTCCTCCTTGGGTTTGGATCCAAATGATTTTATGACTCTCATGTGGAGATGCAATTACATGTATTGGTTTGTATTGATGATGATAGCTCTATATGTTCAACAGCATTAATAGCTACCCAGCACCTGAGAAACCCAACATAATGTAGAAATCAGTTAACGATGTTGTTACCCCCCTCCCCTCTCTCATTTTTCCATTAATGTTAACATATGTGTGGGATTAATGCAGTTCTGAAGGTCTCTCAGACAACACTGGGAGCTGTCCAAAGGTTCATAGTGCTGATAGCTGTCCCCTGTGGTGTTTGTTTTGCTATCTGTGCCCCTGTTCAGAAGATTTCACTTCACTTTCTGTCACTATGGTAATTAGATTTTTTAAAAAATATCTTGTTGTCAGGCATGGAGCCGGGGGGGGGGGGGGGGCTTGAGGGGCTTCAGCCCCCCCCCCCCCTGAAATTCTCATGGTGGTTCGCGAAAAGGCCTTACTGGTGCATTATTTAAACTGTTATGTTTATTCATACCATGATCTGATCACCATACTCAATATATCCCATATGCATGGGGGTATTGGGGTAATGATACAAAAGGTTTGCTAGGGTAGACCCTCTTTCACTCAGACTCAGCCCCCCCCCGAAACTCAGCCCCCCCGAACTCCCCCTGAAAAAAACTCACCCCTCCCCCCCCCAAATCGAAATCCTGGCCTGCTTGCTGTGAAAAAAAGGATTGAGGATAAATAATAATAATTTTATTTCTTGCCCTCCTCTCCTCGTGGTTCGAGGCAGGTTACAAATACACATATCAAAATGTATTTCTATAAAAGATATATATTAAAACACATTTCTATAAAATGCATATTAAAATACACAAAGCAGAGATTAAACAAAGGATATGAGTTAAAGATTCATGCTTAAAAACTGGCTAGGTAGGTCTGCCAGAAGGGATAGATCTTTAGATGGTTTTAAAATTCTGACAGCTTATTTAGCTGTCAGAGCGCTTCCAGCAGGCCTTTCCATAATCTTGGTTGGCCAATGAAATAGTCCTCTGGGTGATGGTTGCCAGTCGTCTTTTGGCTGGTTGGAGTAACTATTCCCCTAAGGATCTCAGTGTTCAAGGCAGATTGTAAGGAGAAGGTGATCCTGTAGGTAACCTGGACCCAAACCATGTAGGACAGTGGTTCTCAACCTGTAGGTCCCCCGTTGCTTTGGCCTACAACTCCCAGAAATCCTAGCCAGTTTTCCAGAAGTTAGGATTTCTGTGAGTCGAAGGGCAAAACATCAGGGGACCCACAGGTTGAGAACCACTAATGTAGGGCTTTAAGGGTCAAAATCAACACCTTGTACTTTGCCTGGAAACTAATTAGCAGCCAGTGGAGTGACTTTAGGATAGGTGTAATATGTTCACTCCTTGATGTTCCTGTAACACTGGTCAACAATTTTTGGGGGAATGTTTGGTTTCCTCCACAATTTTGGGTGAACCAAGTAGATTTTAACACACTGAACACAACTATGTACTATCATATCAGTATCACGTACAGTTTGCCAGAAAATGATGGTACATCCTAAACATTGATTTATGTCTATAGTGGCATACACTTTGTCAGTAATGGTGTCATCAGGGAACAAAACTAAAAATGTTTCACCACAGATTTTCATTTGTAATCACTGTCTGACTCTTTGTGGATGGCAGTCCAACAACAATCACCCAACATAGGTGGATTTCACTTGCCCTGATACCTTTTTCTCCATTTTGGCAATGTCCTGATGAAACCTTTCACCATGTTTATCACTCACAGCACCCAGGTACCTGCACAGAAAAAAAGCATTCACCTGAGCAGTAGCTTTAACTAGAGAATGGTATTTCCAGTTGGAAGATAATTAATTTCCCTCTGTCTGTCTTGATCTGGATCAGGTCTTTCCTTGACTGCTCTCAGGTTTAAAAAGGAGGAAAATCCCAAGTGACAGATCCAGAGACATATTTAATTTCCCAACTCCTTGACCTTGAGACCAAATTAGAAGTGACAGGGCTATTATCCATGTGCCTCCCTTGTTACCAACACAAGAAGAGCTCTGCTGGATGAGACCAAAGGCCTTTGCAGCCTGACATTCTGATCACAGAGAGGCTAACTAGGTGTTTATGAGAAGCCCACAAGCAGGACATTGGATCCCCCCAAAGTCCAGAGAAATTACTTTTTGGACCGCCAGAATCTTCTAGGTAGTGTGAGCACTAGCCACACTGACTGGGAGATTTTAGGAGCTGGAAGCCGAAATAATGGACCCTGCTTTACCCCTCTTTGTAAGGCAGCCTTTCCTGTGTATTTGTGCTCACTCAGTTCTGATTCCAAAAGTGAGCTTTGAAGAAAGAAAACACCCAGACCAATTAGGTGAGAGGCAGTAGGCAAGGGAAATATACAGATAACCGCTGTGTGCTACGGTCCCATTAAAGCAAGATTCTTACCACTTCTCCACTTGGCATGCAAACAAAATAGATATGCGGAAAGAAAAAAGAAGTAGCTGCAGCCAAAGGTTGTTTCATCTTTAGCACAACATCTGATATTCCTTTTTTTTTTTTGACAAAAATATGTATGACTTTTTCATGTAGGCCAGGCATAGCCTGCTTGTTTCACCATTGTCAGGCTCATTGTCCAAGACCTCCTTGATTTATATTAAGAAAAAAAAAATCATAGAATGCCTATTTGTCTATAAAAAGTGGAAGAAGGGGGGAAAGAAAAAAATAACATAGCAGCACTTCTCTCTTCTATACTTTAGTACCCCTCCTATTTTTCTTTATTTTTCACCCCTTTTCTCTCCTCCTCTCTCTCTCTCTCTTCACCACCTTTCCCCCCTCCCTTTTTCTCTCTTTTGTCTCTTCAACCCCTCCCTTTTATGCTGCAAGAGACTAACAAGGCTGCTTCTTTGAAATCATTTCAATCTAATCCTTACTAATTAGGATGAGTCTAAAATCTGCTACCTTTTAGTTATACAAGCAACTTTCTTTCTTAGGGCATATCATGAATTAGACTGACTCACTGCTTCTGCTCAAGGGACAGAGTTAAATCGCTTTTCAGTGCCACTGTATATTCTTGAAAGTGAAAACATTTGCCTGCTTCCCCTCCCTTGGGTTTGACCCTTTAAGAAAAAGGAAGCAGGAGGAATCAGTGAACTGTTAAATTTTAATTCTTCATGAAATAGATTTACTTTGTACCAAAAGAGCCACTTGGCACTGGGGGAAAAAAAATCTCTCTTCATAAACTGTAATTACTGTGTTTCATTATAAAATTGCTTATGTTCTAAATAAAGTGTTAGATGGACCTATAGGCAGAGAGCTCTGCCACAAGTCATCATTTGACACTGCTGTGCCTGCTAAATGCCCCCCCCCCCCCCGAAGGCAAAGCTGCAAAGTAGATGTCCATGGGGCTCAAGCATAGATTGAAAGCCCTTGACTTGGAAGCTCTTTACTTAAAATTCCACTGTCATACTGGAGGGCTGTTTCATTTTTCTCCCCCTCCCCACTTGGATTTTACTCCATGCTTGGGATGCAGTAACATTCTCCGTCTCTGCTAGAGATGAGTGATGGTTGAGGTTCACAGATAGCTGTTTTGGCATTTGCTAGATTGCACAAAGTGTCAGGCTTTTGCAAATATTCTTCAGAGAAGAAATATTCCCTTTTATCAGCCACTTTAACTTCCGTTGACAGAAGATTGATCAAGGGTCTGGGCAATCTGTGTAATTTTTACCCCATACACATACCACCACATCATGGAAGCAAATGAGGAATACAGCCCTACCTTTGAAAAGCTCTCCTCTGTTCACGGAGACATCTGGGACCTCATGTGAGTGGTGTAGTGAGTCCATTGTAGGGTTTAGCTTCCATCCTGAAGGGGCTGCTCAATGTACCAAAACGACTTGGATAGTTCACTCCTACTGGACACAAGTGTTGCACAGTACCTGTGGGATCTCTTTGGCAAATAAAATTGTGTTCAGCCTAACTATGTTTGTTAGATCCTGTGACAGATTTTGAGGGCAAGAAATGCAGCTGAAATACAAGTTTTTCACGGTGAAACTGATTTAAAATCACAACAGCTCTCTCTTAACCAAGGTTTCCCTTATCCTAGTTTCAGCAGTTGTCGGGAAATATATGGGGAGATGAAGGCTGTCATGTGCAACAATAGACTGCTGCTTGATTTCTGTCTACAAGGAAAAATATTGTTCTTCTAACAAATATTCCTTCACTTGCAAGGCATCATCACTCTCTTGTGATTGCATTAGATTTGTCAATCATTGCTACCAAGATAATAGAAGTGTTTGTGGGCATAACTTGGTCCTCCAGTGCAATTCTATGGTATAGTTGGGTCAGAAGTTGACCATCTGCCTTCTGCTTGTTGTGTAAGCGTTGGTTGAAGATGTGACTTAAAGAAAACTTGGCAGTAGATTAGTTCCTTTGCCCTTTATGGGACAGTAGGTAATGGCGGGAAGTCTTTGTGGCCACAGGAACAATTTCAAGATCCCCTTTAATTCTGTGGTAGAGGTTATGTCTAAGTAGTCAACTATGGTTGACTACTTACACACAATTCAGTACTATCTATATTTTCAGGCTTCCATAGGGAGTCTCGGGATGTATGGATAAGAAGAGTTGCTGTATCAACTGATATGTGTGTATTTCTGTGCGTATGTAAATATATCTGCATGCCTCTTAGTTGTGGACTTCCAAGTCAATGAGGCAGTGAATCCACCTTGAATCTGAAATAAAATGGAGCTCCTTAATGTTCTGACTCCATTTGGGAGAACCTTGGATAGTTCAAGTTCAAACTGATATTCAAAAGAGCATGCCTACTCCCCCTAGCACAGAAACTATTAGCTGCCATTCTCTGTGTATGATGGAGAAACATGAGTAAGCTCTGCTTCCACCTTCCCCATATGCAGTTGCTTTAAGGAAGAAGTTTCGCACAGCCAACATAATAGAAAAAAACAATCAAGGGCCTCATCATACTAGAGAATGAATCCACTTTAAATCCGGTTGCTGCCTCCTGAAGAATTCTGGAGTTTGTAGTTTAGGGAGGAGCCTTTAATAGCCTCACTAAACTACAAACTCCAGAATTCTGCAGGAGGCAGAAACCAGATTTAAAGTGGATTCAGTTTCTAATGTGATGACATAGTAAATCACATAACTGCTCTGGTTCCTGGTGGACTGGAGTGCCAGAGAAAAATTTCTTACAAATCGGTTAAGTATGGCACATCCCTACTTTATTGTTGGTACTTAGCATACTGTCATTAAGTGTTTCAGAAATATGGTACACAAATCCTGTAAATCAATCATAAATTGAGACCCACCCCTCCTTTTAAAAATAGCAATGGCTATATTGTGTCTTCAGTGTTTTGAGTCTTTTTTTCCTCTTCCTTATAAGGTTACTGTAATTTATAATTAAAAAGGACTGGCCACAGAGATGCAATTAGTGCTGATGTGAGTATATTGGCGTGTCCTCTGCTAGGAAGTGGAAGTCCCCCTAGATCAATTGGCTGCTGGATGGTTCAGTTCAGAGACCAGTCATTTGGAAGCACGACTCAGGTTAATTTGAAAATAGGTCAATGAGATGTGACAATAGCCAGTGTAATCAGAATCTGTTGTTATCTCCTTCAGCAGGGTTTCCTTGGTTGCTTAAATTACCAATAAGAGGGGTATAGTGAGGGAAAAGCTTGCTATAGCTTTATTCTTGGCTACTGGCATCTGTTTGAGACAGATGTCCAAAAACAACTAGCAAGACTTTGCTGTATAGGTGAATGTGGCGCCTTTTAAGTAGTTTAATTAAAGGGGAAACAATGTCAACCATCGCTCATGTTATTTTGTATTTAATATACGCAACCCAGCCTCATTTTGCAGATGCTCGCTAGCTCATTTGCTTTGTAATAGCACATTCCAAAGCAATCTTAATTAATGATATCCCCATAAGAGGTTCATCGCATCCACAGAAGAGAGGATCCGTGGGAATTCAATCAAAAGAAGATTCTCTTAGTCA
Source organism: Anolis sagrei (assembly GCF_037176765.1). Lineage (NCBI taxonomy): Eukaryota > Metazoa > Chordata > Lepidosauria > Squamata > Anolidae > Anolis > Anolis sagrei. The sequence continues at coordinate 120,260,043 of NC_090022.1, forward strand.
ATTTTTCATTCTTTTTTAAGATTAGATTTTCAAAAGTGGATGCAAAGATGGCACCACTACCACCCATCCAAACAGATCTGTAAAACTCTTGGCAAAGAAAGCGTTTATACTCAATTTTATTTGAATAATTTCAAGCACCATTAATAGTACATGGCAAGAGGAAAAATTACCAAGTTTTCACTCCAACCATGAGTGAAATTGGGTTTAGTAGAAAATTAGTTGACTTAAGTGGCAGATGATGCAAGCTTGAATGAAAAATGTTTAAATAAGGAGGAATTGTAGAAGAGACACACAAGGATGAATTGAGATCAGCGCTCAAGTGAGAGTGCATTGCTTATGTGTGTACATACCTTCAAGTATGGCAAGTTATGGCAAGGTTATGAATTTCATAGGATTTTCTTAGGCAAGGAATACGCAAAGGTGGTTTTGGCCATTTCAGATCGTGTGTTAACAGCTGAAAAAGATAAAGGGGAAGCAACTTGTGAATGCAGAGCTTTTATCTCAAAAACATACATATAGGGCTAGATCCCGCAACAGTAAGATTCAATTGATATTCCAGAGAAGATGTGGAAGTCATACTGATGTTATATCAGCTGGTGAGCTAGGCTTTGCTTTTATGGTTAAATCACATATATTATAATTTGTATTCACTGTTATGATAAAGAAGCTCCATCAGAAGCTGTATCCTTTATCTTTCTTGAGTCATTCATGTAATGTGAATTGCAGGGCAGTGAATGCTAATGAATGCTCAACCAAACTACACTGGACAAATTAACAACTGCAAAATAGATTAGTTTTTGAAAGAATACCCATTTTAGAGTCAGTCATTTAGTCTATCCAGACATGTCATTCATCAATCACCTTTAATTTTCAAAGTACTTAAAAAGCAGAGTAGATATACAGGCAGACAGATAGACAGACATTGGATTGATAGAAATCTGATACATTATATATACACGTAAATGCACTTATACATATAAATTATACATAGACTTTAAATGAGTTCATCAAGGCCAGTTTCTTTCAGAGATACTCTGAAATGCATGCATTCAATTTGCATGCATTCTAGAACCATTCATGATGGGGGGTGGGCATATGAACGGGTGCATGTTTTCATGAGTGAATGAGCAAATGAGTGTGAAAGAGAGAGATTGAAAAATTCAGCATTGCTTGCATGAATGGAAAGAGACAATGAGTTGTCAAATGCTAGCTAGCAAATGATTGTTGTGTGTCATCACATGGTTTCCAACTTGTGGTGATCCTAAGAATAAGCTGTTACAGGGCTTTCATGAAGATTCCTATCATATTGCACTATCAACTAAGCAAAATCTGTGCAAAGATGTAAAAAATGTCACCCTCAATTGCCTCATGTTAGCAGGCATTCCAGTGACTGCACAGGACCAGGTTGCAGCATTGATCCAACAAAGCGCAACACTGTAGCTTTGCTTCACAGATGAGAAGAGGAAATGCAACACTGCTGACCTTCTGTGATTCCCACTTTTAATCCTCTTGAGTATTGAAAAACCCCTAGCAGCTGAAATGTCTTTGCCTTGTAGGTCAGGGAGCTTCCAGGTGATTACCCTTATGCTCCTGGAAATGCAAAGATAAATGTTATCACACTTCAGCTTGATAGTGATAACCTTCCTGACTTCCCTTGTGAAATCTTCTTGAATTGCATCTGTTGGCTCTATAGCCCTGTTGGGAAAGAGAGGGAGGAAGGAGAATACAATTATATTATCCACAGGCTACAGAACCCGAAATGCGTTCAATGTGCACCTCATGGTTTATGTCAGTTTTATTCAGCCAAGACCACTCCCATTAACTTTCAGAGATTAACCAAAATTATACATGTACTCATCTGGCTGCATGTACACAAATACAAGACTCACACATACATGGATATAAATGAAGGAGAGCTGAGAAGTTGATTTGATTCATACACACACACACACACACACACACACACACACACACACACATGTCGGTAAAGGTTTTCCCCTGACATTAAGTCCAGTTGTGTCTGACTCTGGAGTGTGGTGCTCATCTCCACTTCTGAGCCAAAGAGCTGGCATAGACACCTCCAAGGTAATGTGGCCAGCATGACTGCATGGCGTGCCATTACCTTCCCACCGGAGCGGTACCTATTGATCTACTCACATTTGCATGTTTTTGAACTGCTAGGTTGGCAGAAGCTGGGACTGACAGTGGAAGTTCACGCCGCTCCCCAGATTTGAACCTGTGACTTTTCGGTCAACAAGCTCAGCAGCTCATAACTTTAACCCACTGCGCCACCAGGGGCTCCACACACACATATATTCCCCCCAAATTTACAAAATCTTTATAAGGAAGAACTAGAGATGGAGGCAGGGGAGGAGAGGAGGAAGCAACACTGATAGTTTTCCCAGAAGACTTTGGCTATGATCAGAGGCGGCCCTAGGTAATTTTCAATGGTAAGAAAACAGTATCCCCCCCCCAAAAAAAAACCCCCCCAATCATTGATATATATTTTCTGTTCATCATGGGAGTTCTGTGTGCCATATTTGGTTCAATTCCATCATTGGTGGAATTCAGAATGCTCTTTGATTTTAGGTGAACTATACATCCCAGTAACTACAACTCGCATATGTCAAGGTCTATTTTCCCCCAAGAGCGCCTCAAGAGCACCCCTGGGAAAAATCAACTATACTGCGAATGCTTACTTTGCGTAATGGGTTGAGCCGCCCCTGGCTATGATCCTAACTCACAACATAAGCAAGACGAAGTTCATTTCACACTTAGTTATATATATTTGGGGGGGGGGGGAGTGTTGCAGAGATTGGTGATCTGTTCCTTCCTTTGCAATGTCCAAAGCAATCCTAAAATTCATTGCTGTGTTGCAATAGCCATTCTATCATGGGTAGAGAGCAGACAGACAGGACTGGGGAAGCATCTGACTGTGTTTCCATATCAAAATAAGAACCAATGACATCATCTACTGCAACCTCCAGCAGATCTTGGTGGGTGATATCCTCAGTTCATGCCTAGCTATGGGGATAAAGCCGGACTCTCTTCGAATTACAGAAGAAATAGAATGGCTATTAGAAGAGAATTGGTATTATCATAATACAATTCTGAGTTGTGGGAGTGCAAATAGAAGTGGAAATAGAAGATTCATGGTAAAGTTCCTGATGTAAAAATTTTGGTGCTTGAGTGGTTAGTTCTAAAATGCCTAGCGTTGACTCCTAGCATATTCAGCTGTGCTTTTGTATTCAACTATGAAGATGTTGCTTCTTTCTTTCTTTCTTTCTTTCTTTCTTTCTTTCTTTCTTTCTTTCTTTCTTTCATACTTTCTTTCTTTCATACTTTCCTTCCTTCCTTCCTTCCTCCCTCCCTTCCTCCCTCCCTCCCTCCCTCCCTTCTTTTTTCTAACAAATTCCACATTCTGACAACTACATGGCAAGGAGATACAAAGTGATCCTCTCCATATTGGGAATATTGTTGTGTGCCTTCAACTCTAAGACAAACCTTTCATGGGGTTTTCTAAGGCTAATACTTCTACATAAATTTGATGTGATGGGGGAGGGGGGGATGAAGCAGAATTTTAAAGAATGTGGGAGAATTTTAAACTGACAGATGGATCCATCATTAATATGCAGGTGCAGCATATGCACATGAGTGCATACACAAACCAAACTCATATGTTATCATCAGTGCACTACATACTTTCTATTACAGCAAATGTGTTATCATACAATTATGTAATCTTGAGTTTTTGTTAGCGTTTTAATCAAGAACAGAAGTTGTTAATATTATCAATGACTGGAGATGTTATGCATGTCAGATCTTGGTACATGCATTTCTTTGTTGCTTATATCTTTTCGGCAACTGGGTCTGCCCATCTTGCTAGGATTCTGTGGTCCTTTAAGGCATGAAGCTCATCCTACTGAGCCTCAGCCTGAAAAGGGAAAAGAAACCTGATGTCTCCTGAGCCTGTCATGCTATGAAATTTGGGCAGTAGATACCAAATGTAATTTCTAACAAGCAGTGACATTTTGATTCCTTTATATATAGACTATCTACATTCGAGTATAACTACCACAATTTACTTTTTCTCAGCAAAGTATCTGATCTCCGACAAGCTAAATCTAAATCCACATTTCAACTTTCCTCCCACAACCACCACCACCACCACACAATTCTAAAAGCATTGTGATACCTGATATTTAGATTCAGTCAACACTCATGTCTATTTCTTGAGTATTCCTTGAACCCAACTCTTTGTCAGGATTTGTTCTCCCCACTCTTCAAGAGAAGGTTGAAATTTCCTGTCTTTAACTGTGTGTGTATGAAAAAGATAAAAAGAGACAGAGAGAAGTAAGCAGACATACAGGTGGACACCTGGGAATAAAATTATCAAAATTTCTAAATGGCTGATGGCTGACAACACTTTATTTTACAGCAATCTTTAAGACACCATTAATCATGTGTGCCCTTTGACTCTTGAAAGACAATGGTGATTGCCCCCTTTCTTCCTTTTCTTGTTGCTGCTTCTTTCTCCCAAAGGCCAAATGGTTCTGTTGGGAAGCAAGTGAAATTCCATTTTCTGCCCCATAGAACAGCTAGTCTTTTAAAGAAAGAATTATCTCCTGTACTTCAATTACTTTAGCATCATTTACTGCCAGAACACCACTCTGTGGGAATGGGTAAGATACACAGAACTATTTTAAGCGAATTGTGGGCTAAAGGCTGGCAAGCAGGTCATTGCCTTCCTGCCTACACATGTTCAGAAGAGTGAAAACAAAATATGCTTCATTAATACAACAATTCGAAATCAACTAATAATGTAAAGGTTGAAAATATATGCAGCATTACATCAGGGGTGCTTTTTATGTAAACCTGCTAAACACATTCAATTTTTTGCTGCAATCACTTTGGTTTTCTCATACAAGTGCTATTATGAATTTACACATTTTGGAGAGGTTAAGTAAAACTGTAGCTTCTAATCCTATGGATATGAGAGTGCTGATTAATTATAAAGGGAAGACTGAAAAGAGTGAGAGGAAAGAAAGAAATGTATATAGGATATGGACAAAGGCTGATCATATGAACTGATCATTTTTGCCAAAATGCATTTTCTTGAAGCTGACAGCAATAAGATACATGTTCTTGTGCAGCTGAAGCAGTAAGATCTTCTGTCCAAAGCATGATAGATGGTGAATGTTTATCTTTCCAGCCTTGAAGTGTAATTCTTTTTGCAACACTAAAAGCACGCAGGGCTCAACTATGCTGACTCTGTTAAATTTCACACCACAGCAATGTAATGTAAAAGAATGCGAGCATTTACAAATGTCAGTGATTTTTCTAATATGTTAAGCACATCTTAGCAAAAAGTACTAGTCCCTGGATCTGCCCATATCATATGCCATGGGGAAGCCTTATTGACATCACATCAGCAACATTTAGGTCCCTTTTACCCTGCTACATGATCCAGATTATCAAAGCAAATAATCCATTATCTACTTTGAAATTGATTATATGAGTCTACACTGCCATATACACTTCAAAGCAGATAATCTGGATTTTCCATGGTAGTGTAGAAGGGGCTGGTGGGTTACATCTAGTTAGGACCTTACCATTGCACTGTGTGTGGTGTGGTTATGTCATTTTGTGCAGGGGAAAAACAAGTTGTTCCACCTTTGGACTTTGAGTTTTCCACAACTCTATGGAGCCTTCCCTTCCACCATCAAGTCTGCTGTGTTGGGTACATTCTCTCTCCCCCCCCCCCCCCCCCAAGTTCTGGCCTGCCCTCCTTCCCCAGCCCCCCACTGCACAAGTGGACTTAAACCAGTTGTGCATTGATATGATCATTCTAAAACATTTTAATTTTTCGATTGTACATCTTTGTTCTTTAGTGTTGAATGTCTTGTATTTTCCAGTGTCTCAGAAAATGCCTGAAAAGCTCTGCCTACTCCAGAATGCATATCTGTGCTCTTCTGTATTATTTCATTTTGTTTCTGGGGCTTGGATGTGTTTAAAATGATTGTTAGATACAAAATGCTTTCTATTCATGTCATCTTCCTGGCTACCCACTTAGCATAACATTGCCCATAAAAGTGAACTTAAATTACAAGTGAACACGCCACAGCTCATCCTTGCCACTGCCAAGCTTTCTTGTTCTACATGGTACTGGAGCTTATATTCTTTGTGACAAGAGCAATGAAGCAGCTGCAAGCACTTATCCCCAGCTCAGAAACCATAAATTGGATATGCTTGTTGTTGCTAGCTTCAAAAGGCCGGGTGGCTATTCGTTAACTGTTTTACAAAAAACATTTCTTAGTGTCAGCCTGGGAATAGTGGGGCTAGGAAATGCATGACCAGCAGTAGAGTTAGAAGTAGGTTTTTCTGGGTTCAGTGAAGTATATCTGCCATTTGAGTTAATACATGGAATGTATTGCCAAAATGCACTGCGAAGAGCAGTGGTACAACTGTGAAGGACAAATTGGCTTTATCAGGAAAGGCCATAACATGCGTGAAGCCTTCGGTTAAGTCCCTGGTCATCCTTGAGAAAATCATGGAAGACCTCTTCCCATCTATATACACAAGGGGTGTGGAGATATGTGCTCTCCAAATAGTTGGGGCTTTGACTTTCAGAAGCCTTGTGTGATGGGGTTAGATAATGGGGTAGAATTGTACCTGGCTGCCCCATACCAATGTCTTTGAATTTATGGTAATCCTTCTCTTTGTACTTAAACCCTTTGTCATTTTCTCCCAGCAACTTAGGAGTGCCTCCAGGACGGGGCAATTGCCCCCTTACAGTTCCTTTGCCCTTCGACCTCATTTACACAGACTACCACGGGCTACAACAGATGAAGCAGCACATGGGCCTCTCCTTTAAAAAATACAGGTAAGAAGCTACCCCCCCCCCTCACTTCTGCTTTGACTTTCTTTCCATTCTCTGAATTGAGCCTTTTAAAAAATCAGTTGGTGGAAACTGCTGTGACAGAATTGACAGGCGGAGATGTACATTTACTCAGAACACCTCTGTGGGGGCTCTACAAAGTGTAACATGCCTTGGTGAATCCTGAGATCATACTACATGCACACGCACACACACACACTTTTCTATTTCTGTAGTGCACTGGGGCTTTTTTGACATCCCTCCTACTGTTCCTCCTCCAGACATCAAGGCCACCCTCTTCACTATGAAGTGATTATTTCCTATCTCATAGGGTTTAAATGGAAAGCAGCTTTAGAGATTGAAGCTGATGAATGGCAATTGGAAGGGGAGAGGCAGCAAATGAAGCTGCTTAACTCTTGCTTTTCCTGTTCCAAATTATTCCCCCTAAGAAGTTGCTTTCTTACCAGCAAGGAGTCAACTGATGGTTCATGTATAGCAAAGTTGGGCAACCATTTTACAGTAAGCTAGATCGGGGGTCTTCAAACTTTTTAAACAGAGGGCCAGGTCACAGTCCCTCAAACTATTGGAGGGCCGGATTATAATTTGAAAAAATATATATGAATGAATTCCTATGCACACTGCACGTGCGTTATTTGTAGTACAAAAAACTTTGAAACAATACAATAATTAAAATGAAGAACTATTTTAACAAATATAAACTTACTAGTATTTCAGTGGGAAGTGTGGGCCTGATTTTGGCTGATGAGATCGGATTGTTGTTGTTGTTGTTGTTGTTTTTGTTGTTGTTGTGTGCTTTCAAGTCATTTCAGACTTAGGTTGACCCTGAGTGAGGGCCGGGTAAATAACCTTGGAGGGCTGTCTCTGGCCCCCGGGTCTTAGTTTGAGGACCCCTGAGCTAGATCTTATGACCTTCAGCCATTCATATGAATAGCTGCTTATTTCCTCTCCGAAGTGACAGTTTTTCAACAACTGAAGTAGATTCTCATGTGTCAATGGTGTGAAAAATCAATTGGGGCCTGATCCAGGAATCCAATATACTTCTGACAGAGCTTGTTCATCACAGATGACAAAAGTGGATGCTAATTCCTTACTATTCACTTTCCATATTTATGTTAATTTTTAATATGATGGTGCTCAAGAAATCCCATGGTGTCAGGCAATAATCATGAAAACATGGACAGAAAATTCTTCCATGCAGCATGTAGTAGTCTTGCCCATTCCAGCTCTGATATCTCAGAGTCAATGCTGCAAATCCAGGAGATACAACAGTAGGAAGGATCTCGGGTATCTTCTCTGGGCTCTGGGGCTATTGCAGTATGTTACTGAAATCAGTCAACTTCATGTTGAAAGGCTTCCAGGAATGGGCAGCTTCTCTTTTCCTCTTCAGCCAAACCCAATCTCTTCATGCTTCTTGTCTGACACTTTTTTCTCCAACTTTGGATAGTCTTTTACCAAGCCACACATTTTGTAATTGAAAAAAATAATGATTAATGCTATACTCATAAAATTTAAGCCAACTTTACCAAATGGCAGATTAGCAATTGGGTAATTATTATACTGGCCTAAAGGAATAATTACTGTCATTGAGCTGGGATCTAGGACTGGTTGCATCTAACTGCAGTGGAGATTTTGAAAAGGTCTGTATGTTTTAAGCAAACCATATAGAGTAGTTATGCATCAAGGTGGCATTTTTTCTTCTTCTGGAACCATTTGCAGTTGCATAGATTGCCATAAAAAACAAAACCAGGAAAAATGTAAAATGTTGAACAGTACTGGAACCTGTTTAAAAGGTGAATTGCCACTTGTAGGTGGTCCAGGGAGTATAGAAGGGGTGCAAAAACAGGCTTTACCTTTCCCATCCATTCACTGCCCTCGATCTTCCAAGGCAATCTTTTAAATATTGTTTGCCTTCTTTTTCTCTCCTTTTGAAGTTACAACTCTACTTGCCATGATTTTATCTTGATATATGGGTGTTTTTCTAGCTTAGTTTTACTTTCCTTTCTTGATGTATTTCCTTGTTCTGGTCTGGTTTTCCTTTGCTTGTTTGTTATTTTTTGGAAAGAGCAACATGTTTTGCAGCATTGTGCATTTTTCCAAAATCTGAATGGAGTTGAAAGTGAAATTCTCTTGAACTTTTAGCCTCCCCTTTTTGTCCTCCAAATAAGGCAGCCAACAGTAAATTTCTAGCACATCCTCATAGCTAGACTCCCCTCCTAACTTGTTTATCTGTGTGGCTCTGATAGCTGGTAAACTGCCCAGTGAGTGCCCTCCATGCTGTTTCCCAGCTGCCTTTGCCACCTGCTGGGTTACAGTCATGAAGGAGAATGAGCCACCTTATCTACTTCTTCCCTATGGCGAGTGCCAATACTCTCTGAGGTCAGGACTTCACAGGTCTGTGAGAATAATAGTAAATAATGTTTCTTCTTCATGGTCTCTGTGAAATCACACATATGGATATTTCCTGTGCCTGTGCAGTCAGTTCAGAACTCTCTAGAAACTCTTAAGATACATTTTGAAGTAGCCCCACCCACACTCCCCATAGAGCTATATAGCCAGTGGGAGGGGCTACACTCAGCCTCAGTTCCTTTTGTCCACCGCTTTTGCAGCAGCTAGGAACTTTTCTCTGCTCTTTTGACTAGCTATAGTAAATCCTTTTGACTTTTTAGTTTTTCTGACCACGGACTGTACTGACCACTCTACTGGACTGATTAATAGTTTTGGGTTGTGATGCTGTGCTCGGATAATGGCCAATAATGTCTTCAACAACCTACTTCAAGAAATGCTCAGCCTGTGAGGGAAAGCTGCCCAATACAGATGGGCACGCTATGGCTCTCCTTTGCCAAGGGGAGGGCCATGCTGTCCAACCCTGGCATGTGTGCCTTTCTTTTACCCCCAAGCTTGCAAGAACCATGAGCCAAGGCGTAAGGCCCTCTTATATGAGCAAGCCCTCCTCCCCCCTAGAGAGGAGAGTTCTGAACTGACTGCACAGGCAAAAGGAGTGATCGGCTTTGGAACCGCCTGCTTCTCCCTTTGCTGGCGCGGCTTTGGAAGACTTCTTACCTGTGACAGGGAGTCTCTCCCCAATCAGCCTGCCCCTACTAATCCAAAGGCTAAAAAGTTCAAGCCCTCCAAATTCTCATCATCCAGGCTCGCCAAAGGGCTGCAGTGGGGCAAATGGCTTAAGAAGCAAAAGAGAGGAAAGCTGACTGCTATTGCCTCCTCAGGGGCCTCAACATCGCTTCCAGTTGTTGTTTCTGGGGCACTGACTACCCAGGAATCTGCCGTCTCCACTCCTGGAAGGCGTGTGCACAATGGCTCTTGCTACCCCAGCGGACGTGCAACTTCCTCCTCCAGCTGAGGAGCTCAAGCTCTCAGCAGGGGTCAGAACCAGCAATATCGGTCTCTCCTCAACCCTGCTGCCACCCTCTGAAGCAAGGCTCTGGGGAAGACTCTAGACCTAGATCTTGCGAACACTCCATCTCCCACAGATCTTATAAATTCTGGTATTCTTACTATTTGGGATTGAAGGGATGCTCTTCAGCTTCATGTTTGTGGGCCTTGCTCAGCCTATCTCAAGGCACCTCCTACTATCGCAGGTCATTACATCAAGTTGAGAACTATAGTCAGAGATCCCCCTCCTACTTTAAGAAGAGAGATTATAGTGGCTTTTATTATGTCCCTGACCACCAGTGGCGATATACCTCTATAGGGAGTGTGGGTGGGGCTACTGCCAAAATGTATCTTAAGAGCTTCTAGAGAGCTCCGAACTGAGTGTGCAGGTACAGGAAATACCCTTATGTGCAATTTCAGAGATGACCACTCAAAGAAACATGGTTATAGGTAAGCAACCATTCCATCATAATCTATAAGTGAGTTCAGCAAAGGCCACAAGGAGAGGCAGGTGGTGGTGGGATGGATCAACCCAAGGCACCATTGCCTATCCAGTTCTGTTTTAGTTCTCAGGATTTAAATATGCATTCAGTCATGAAAATCCACTGGGTGATCTTGAGTGGGTCACAACACTCTCAGTGCAGAAAACATACTATAGGTTTGCCTTAGGGTCATAATAAATCAAAAATCGCTTGAAGGCACGCAACAATAATTCAGTACCAAGACAAAAAAGACTCTCTTGCTGGATCAGCAACTAGCAAAAACTTTGTGATTTAATTTAGAACTGATAGTCCTGCTTTTCATTATTATTGTCCTCCCCCTGCCTGCTATCCTAGAGGATTTTATGAGGGAGAAAAATGGCAGGCAATGTTATTGCCTCCATTATAAATCAGTTTTCTCTCTGCATTCAGCTTGGTTGGTGAGAAGAGATGATATTCCTGTTTTTGCTTTTATTCTGTCTCTCTCCCGCATCCTCCTCCAAACATTTCCCAGCCACCGTTGATGTTACCAAGCAGTATAGTAAAGCTTTTGAGAGGGGGTAGCATAGCTACCCACTCCATTCTAGCAAAAGGCAACTTCACTCCATTAGCATTTAGTACAACTGACAGTGTTGTTCCTTGAAATGCTATTTATTATTTATTTATTTATTATTTATTTATTTCTGCTGCTTATACCCCGCCCTTCTCACCCCCGAGGGGGGACTCAGGGCGGCTTACAAAAAGAAGGCACAATTCGATGCCCTTATCCAAACACGTACAAATATAAAAACAATTACAATAGTTAAACAATTAACAGATTAAAACATCAATATATTGCACAATAGCATATCAATAACAGTCTCATGGTCAGTGTTCCGCGTTCCATAGGTCCAACAGGTTTCTTCATTATTTGCCCATCATTATGGTCTTTCTTTTTAGTTGCCAGAGTTTCCGAAGGCCTGGTCCCACATCCAAGTTTTCAGCTTTTTCCTAAATGAGAGAAGGGAGGACGCTGATCTGATCTCCCCAGGGAGTGAGTTCCACAGGTGGGGGGCCACCACTGAGAAGGCCCTGCTCCTCGTCCCCGCCAGTCTCACTTGTGATAAAGGCGGGGTCGAGAGCAGGGCCTCCCCAGAAGATCTTAGACTCCGAGGTGGGATGTAGAGGGAGATCCGTTCGGACAGATACACTGGGCCGGAACCGTATAGGGTTTTGTAGGTTAAAACCAGCACCTTGAATTGTGCTCGGAATGGGATCGGCAGCCAGTGGAGCTGGCATAGCAGGGGGGTGGTATGCTCCCTGTAAGCCGCTCCGGTGAGCAATCTGGCTGCCTCCCGTTGGACTAGTTGGAGTTTCCGAGCAGTCTTCAAAGGCAACCCCACGTAGAGTGCGTTGCAGTAATCCAACCGGGATGTGACAAGAGCGTGGACCACCGTGGCCAGATCCGACTTCCCAAGGTACGGGCGCAGCTGGCGCACAAGTTTTAATTGTGCGAAAGCTCTCCCGGCCACCGCTGAGACCTGGGGTTCCAGGCTCAGCGATGAGTCCAGGATCACTCCCAAGCTGCGAACCTGCGTCTTCAGGGGGAGTGTAACCCCGTCTAACACAGGCTGTAACCCTATACCCTGCTCGGCCTTACGATTGACCAGTAGGACCTCTGTCTTGTCTGGATTCAATTTCAATTTGTTAGCTCTCATCCAGTCCGACACAGCAGCCAAGCACCGGTTCAAGGGCTGGACAGCCTCCTTGGTGACAGGTGAGAAGGAGTGACAGATTTGGACATCATCTGCGTAGAGATAACATCTCATTCCGAAACTCCGAATGATCTCTCCCAACGGCTTCATGTAGATGTTGAATAACATCGGGGACAGAATTGAACCCTGTGGGACTCCACACAACAACGGTTGTGGGGTCGAACAGGTGTCACCCAATAACACCTTCTGGGACCGACCCTCAAGGAAGGATCGGAGCCACCGCAAGGCAGTGCCCCCGAGCCCCATATCCATGAGGCGTCCCAGAAGGATACCGTGATCGACGGTATCGAAGGCCGCTGAGAGGTCCAGCAGAACTAACAGGGACACACTCCCCCTGTCTAGTTCCCTGCGCAGATCATCTACCAAGGCGACCAAGGCTGTCTCAGTTCCATGTCCCGGCCTAAAGCCAGACTGTGCCGGATCTAGATAATCAGTGTCTACCAGAAACCCCTGGAGTTGTGTTGCCACCACACGTTCCATGACTTTGCCCAAATAGGGGAGATTGGAAACTGGCCGATAGTTGTCGAATTGGGTGGGATCCAGTGATGGTTTCTTCAACAGCGGTTTTATAATAGCTTGTTTTAAGCTCGCTGGAAACTCTCCTTCCTGTAAGGAGGCATTAACCATCACCTTCACCCACCCTGCCAAACCCCCTCTGGCTTCCTTGATCAAATTGTAAAATTTACAATAACAAATTGGCAACCTTCAAAAATACCAAGAACCAAAGACAAAATCGAATTCGGCTCAAGATTCATAATAGGACATTGGCAATTCCAAAAATCAACGCTACAATTCGGCCCGAAACAAATAAAAATAGATTGGCAATCAAACAATCCTCTCCTGACAAGATACAACTGAGGTGCCAGGTTGGTGGCCCCTCCAAGCTAAAAGTGGTGCTGTTCAATGCCAGGTCGGTGAATGGAAAGACTTCCATCATCCAAGATCTAATTCAAGAAGAACGAGCTGACCTGGCTTGTATAACGGAGACCTGGTTGGACGAGGGGGGAGGGGTCAACCTCTCCCAGCTCTGCCCACCAGGTTACTCAGTTCAGCACCAACCAAGGCTTGGAGGGCGGGGAGGCGGAGTCGCAGTGGTCTATAAGGAGTTTATCCCCCTGATCAGGTGCCCCATCCCACAATCATCTTCCTTTGAATGTGCCGGCTTTAGGATAGGTGACCGGGACAGGATAGGGATTCTGTTAGTGTACCGACCACCCCGCTGCACTACAGTCTCCCTACCTGAGCTAGCAGGAGTGGTCTCGGACATGGCGTTGAGCTCCCTACTAAAACATTAGTAGGAGAAAAGGCTATAGTTGGCTGTTATTGGTCTTGCTAATACTAATTGGTCCCTTTGCTGAAAGAAATGTGTGCAAATTGGTATTGCTTATTTCACATAAGACTCAAGGGTTTCTCTTTACACACCTACACACTGCAGCTGACACACAAACGTGTTGTGAGTGTGCCAGCTGCAGTTTAAAAACTCTGCTATATAGGGTATTTTATAAGGTCCAAAAAAAAAGAGCCTTTTTAAAAGAAAACATGTTGAAGGGAGCCTGTTTGACATACTCCTAGGGTGGTGTTTATCTCACAAACACCCCCATTCTGAAATGTTGATTTAGGGCCATAGCATGTTGAAGATGCCATGTCCTCTAGTAGCAGAGATCCCAGAAATTTAAGATCTTTGCTAAAACTGGGTGTGACTCACGGGCTCCAGATAATGACTCTCCAGTTCATGTTTTATAGATATTAATATTATCATCATCATCATCATTATTCACAGTTTGGCAGCTTACAAAAGATTTTACAACAACAACAACAACAACAACAACAACAAAACTTTATTTGTCTACCAACCCCCGAAGTAAAACATGAGAATAAAAGACACAACACCAATGTTTGGATTCAAATTGGGCAACTTTTATTTAGCGTTACCTATTTAAGTTCTTAACCTAACTCAAGGGTGCAAGGAACTGGTGTAACCTAACCCAGGTAGTATCACTACCCGATAATAACAATTTCCGGGCGAAGCACCTGGGTTTTCGGTAATCAAACCGTATCACCATCAAGGGAAAGGAATGAGGAGTCTCTTCCAGAGCTCTTGTATCGAGACTCCTTCCAATTAAAGGCCATTTAACTACACCTCACCCTTTAACTGTAGGTGAGTGTTTAACTTAACGGCCTTTCACCCCTTAAAGGGGTGCCCTAGGTGCACACCGACTAAAGGAATTTCCCTATCTATTTATGCCTGGCCTACTTAATGCATAGCCCACTTCCTCTATCTAGCCCCTAAACAGTATAGGGTAGGCAAACCCCCCCCCCCCCCTATGAAACAAGAAGAGGAAAAAATTCCTACCCGGTTCCGCAGGCAACCACAAGATATACTGTTAATGGGCGGGAGTGGTGGGCCAACTTCCAGGCGCAGAATGAGCCTGGGAGGGCCTGGCCTGTGCTAGCAGGCCACGCCCCCAGATATTCTGGAGAGTTCCACCAGAACTCCTCCCTGCCTCGTGGGAGGCAGACAAATGTTTTTTCTCTCCCCATTTTATGGGGAGAGGAAAACTATTATATACCGCTCTATCTCCCCAAAGAGACTCAGAGCGGTTTCCAAGTAATGTAATCAATACATACAAAGAAAACAGCATAAACATAAAATTGACAAGACAATATAAGCATTAAAAACCACAATAGCACATATATTTAAAATAATCCTGCCTGTTCAAGGCAGTTTAAAAGGCCGGGCTGGGCTAGTGCGATTTTAGAGGGCCTGGGAAATTAGATACAGTCTATGGCTGTACATTTCCAGGGCCTAATAGAAGAAAGTGACCTGGGTAATTGGTAGAAAAAGATATAGCCAATTTCAACAGTATCTGGGGCAGAGCTAGAACTAGTCATTTTCAAAGGTTTGTTTAAACCACAAGGTCTTACGAAAGGAGGGGAAGGATGGGGCCTGTCTTATTTCTCCAGGAAGGGAGTTCCAGAGGCAGGGGCCACTGCTGAGAAGGCCCTCTCTCTCGTCCCCACCAACCGTGCTTGTGATGGTGGTGGGAGTGAAAGGAGGGCCTCCCCGGAAGATCTTAAAGTTCACACCAGTTCATAGAGGGGAGATGCGGTAGGCGGGGCCTGAACCATTTTAAAATAATAAAAAGTTTAAAAATGATCATACTATAAAAAAAAGAAAAAGAATTTAAAACACAAACCATAAAAAACATAAACCAGTAAAAAAAGATGGAACAACCAAAATAAGAAATAGAAAATCCAGCACATTATACAAGGCACATCCTGCCTAGACAATCAGTTCTCCAAGGTCTGTTGAAAGAGAAAGGTCTTCATTTGTCTGCAGAACAAGATTGGGAATGGTGCCAGTCTAGTCTCTCTAGAAAAGGAGTTCTGGAGCCTGGGGACAACCACTGAGAAGGTCTTCTCTCATGTTTCCACCAGATGTATCCATGAAGGTGAAAGGATAAATAGAAGAACCTCCTCTTCAGATCTCCAAACATTGGCAGATTCATCAAGGAGAATATAGTCCTTTGATAACCTAGTTCTGTGCTGCATAGAGCTCCATCGATCAAAACCAATCCTTTGAATTATGCCAGAAAACAGACTGGCAGCAAGTGGTGCTGTTACAACAAAGAAATTGTGTGTTCTCTGTGTAGCCCACCTCAGTTAGCAATCTGTCTGCAGCTCTTTGGAAGAGCTGAAGCTCCAAACAATCTTTCAAAACAAACTTGCAGAAAGCATTTTATTGCAATCCAGCTGAGTTGTCACTAGGCATAACCAGCATGACTTTTCTTTCACTTCCCTTACTCAGGTGCCGTGTTCGAGTAATTGATACCTTTGGGACTGAGCCTGCATACAATCATGAGGAATATGCTACATTGCATGGCTACCGGACAAACTGGGGCTACTGGAACCTGAACCCTAAGCAGTTCATGACCATGTTTCGTAAGTGGTTTGCCTGTCCATTAGAAGTGGTGTGAATATGAGTCACACTTCATGGTTAAATGCTACATCCAATATCAAAGACAGAATAGCTCTATCATAGCTGTTTTAGGTAGTATGCCAATTCGAACTGCTGATTATTTCCTTGAAACAATCGGCCATTTCTTGGGCTCTGGCAGCTTTCCCCCCCTGAACTGAACTACATCCGAACATGTCCTCTCCCTCTGCCCAGACTGCTTTCCATAACTGCATCCTCCTAGAATGTTCATAGGTGCTATTTAATCATGAGTAGATTAATACAGGAATTAAAACAACTCAAAATACCAGTTAATGTAGCCCAAGCCTTACTTATTACAACATAGACATGTTTCCTCCAAAGCTTTGTTTCTTCTGACAGCTCATTTACTGGCTGAACTTTCAAGTATTGTATGGCCTCTTGACCAGTTATCCGAGGCTCATTTACACTATAAAGTTGTAGCACTCTGATCCCATTTTAACTTCAATAGTTATGTCTAATGGAATCCTGGGATTTGTAGTTTGACCAATCCCATGATTCCACAGGATGAAACCATGGTGGTTAAAGTGGAATGATAGTACTAGAACTGCATAGTATGCATAGGTTCATGATCACTCTGCCTTGAATCAGTTGCTTGCATCATTTGTATAGCTTTCCTGATACTCCATTCTCACAGCTAGTAGAAATAAAACATGTGGAATATATCTGAAGATGAAAGAGCCCCCAAGTGCTATGAAGAAAGAATCTGAAAAGGTCTGTGGCCTATGCTGCATCTATGATGTAGAATAGATTCTGGAGTTTCTGCCAGATTTGGACCTCAAACTTCATTCCCCAAAGGGATCTGGGTAGGCAGATATGCTGATGCCTCCTGACCTTAACCTTGGCAATGACACTCCAAGGAAAAGCCAACTTAATAGGGTTTGCCATTTTAATTAGCATTCATACTTTCCCGTCGCACTCCCACTGTTCTGCTAATTATGCTTTGCAGCCGCCCTTGCTTCTTCCCTTCCTCCCTGGTGTCGCGAGGGTGAAAGACCTGCAGCTGCCACAGTGCTATGGCGCTGCAAGGGGTGCGCTCTGGGAGCTGCCAAGAGAACCGATCATTCCTCTCCCAGCTGGAAGGAAAGTGACAGCAGGTAGATGAGAATGTAATGACAGTTTTTTAAAAAAATAAATAAAATAAAACAAAAACCTTGGGATTAGATTGGAAAGGACACAAATGGACTTTTGCAAACTTGTGTGCTGTTAGAAGATTTTTAAAATATCCTCTTCTAGGATATGTACGCAGTCACACGCATTCAGTCTTAAAATGCCCTGGGGCATGATCAGAAATGGCTACAGAATAACTGAAAAATGCAGGATCCTGCTGTAAAATTAAGGGAGGAAGCGATTCAGAAGCAGGACAACAACTAGAAATAGGTCAGTCTTAAACACAGCCCAGTTTCCTTAAAGCTGGATGTGGAAGAAGGACTGTAGGTGGCATCTTGGGAAGCCATGTGGCATTGTTCTAGGTCATTTAATTGTGAACCCAAATGTTGTGCGTGAGCATCAGCACCATGTCAAGTAGAAGCAAGTTCTTTTGCAGTGACATAAAATAACCAATACTTTTTAATGCAGTATCTAACAACTCACTGCAGAGTATTTTGTTTCAATATACATTTCTAAGTTTTACTCTACATTTTGTTGCTATATGTGTTCAAGGTGACAACAATTTGTGGTGACTCAATCATATGGTTTTCTTGGTAAAGTTCAAAGAGTGTTGCCTTCCTCTGAGGCTGAGAAAGTGTGACTTGGCCATGATCACCCTGTGTTAGTCACTTTGTAGTAGTGCTCCAAACAATTTGTTAAATTTTAAGCAAGCCAGTCATACAGTCATACAGTTTCTTGGATATTTGAAGCTATTGGAGGATGAGACTAAATTCATTTTTAAAGGTTGTGCTAAAAAAACCAATTCTTAGTCAAGACGTAACAGTTTTACTTATTTTAGAAAAGATTTTCTAGGGCACATGTCTTTTTTATTTCTTTTATACCCCCGCTTCATCAGTTCTACTAGCTCTTGTATAATGAAAGGAAAATAATTAATGTATGTCTAGGCTTATTCAATTATTAGATCAAAAATATTGTGTATCGAAGAGTGTGATATGTCTCCATGGATGCATTTCTGAAATTAATGTAACTGGCTCAAAAACTAATGCAGCAGATCTCTTGTGAATTATCAGAAAATTTGTACTCTAATTGTGAGAGCGCATGGGGGAGGATTTGTCACTCTTTTTCGAGAAATATAAAATCTACACCAATGAAGCTGTAAGCGAATCCTAGGGAGGGTTGTCTCCATGGCACTCAGGAAGGGATCTTCCATTGAGAAAATATACATATTTTTTGCTATTAGGAATGACAGAGAGACACGTGGAGTATTAAGACATTAACAGCCAGCAAATTTATGAATATGTATTTTCCCCCACAGCTCATACGCCTGATAATTCCTTCATGGGATTTGTGTCTGAGGAGCTGAACCAGACAGAGAAGGAAATGATTAAAGCCAATAAAGCCAACAACATGGCAGTGGTATATGGGAAAGAGGCCAGCATTTGGAAGGTGGGTAACTGACATTCACACAAGCAATTTATCATTTAGAAATGGAAGATAAGATAGCTTTGATTTCTCATATTCATTTACCACCTTTCCCAATAGAGGGTGGAGAGCTGGTAAGGGAAATCAAGCACTTAAGCAGTCATTGGTTTTGTTGTTGTGTACCTTCAAGTCATTTCTGAACTGAACCTATCATGAGGGTTTCTTGACAAAATAGTTCAGAATGAGTTTTTCCATTGCCTTTCTCTGAGATTGAGATAATGTGACCTAGAATAATCGAATCATTGAGTTGGAAGAGACCTCAGGGGCCATCCAGTCCAACCTCCTGCCAAGAAACAGGAAAATCGCAGTCAAAGCACCCCTGACAGATGACCATTCACCCCATTTCAAAGCCTGCAAAGAAGGAGCATCCACCACACTCTGTTCTTCCTAATGTTCAGGTGGAATCTCCTTTCCTGTAGTTTGAAGGCATTGTTTCAAGTCCTAGTCTCCAGGGCAGCAGAAAACAACTCAGAAAACAAGCGTGCTCCCTCCTCCCTATGACTTCCCCTCACATATTTATACATGGCCCTCATCATGTCTCCTCTCAGCCTTCTCTTTTGCAGGCTAAACATGCCCAGCTCTTTAAGGCATTCCTCATAGGGCTTGTTCTCCAAACCCATGTCAACATCTCCCTTCAATTGTGATGCCCAGAATTAGACACAGTATTCCAGGTGCCTAAGGTCATTCTGTAGGCTGAACTCCGGTCTCCAGAGTTTAATTTAAACACCACAAGCACTACACCATAAATAATTTCATAGATTATTTCATGGATTTAAACTGTTTTGAGGTGATGGAGGGAGTAGTAGGAATGTTTACTATTGAGGAAATTTCAACTGTTCCATTCCCATGTTATCCACGCTCACTGGCTGAGATCCTGTGTTGTGCATATCTCCACATATGCCCATCTGTGTCCTCCCAGCATCTGATGACTGAATGGGTCCTTGTTGCTCTTGCTTACAAATGGGGAGGAGAGTGAAAAGGGAGGTGAACCAACCCATGTAGAAGCAGCTGTTCTCAGCTTAGTTGTGGACATAGAAATGGACCTTTTCCTTGGGAGCCCAGAGCAACCAGGTTTTCATAGTTTAAATTGCTTCCCTCTCTACTTCCCTCCCCAAGGGTTCAGACAAGGCTTGATACCTGCCAGATGGTGGGAAGTGTTAAACTGGAATGCAAAGGCAAGAAAATAGCCCTCTGTGCTGTGCCCAAAAGGGGACTCATATGTGCATAAGTAACAGGATTCTGGTCATAGTCTTCCCAGTTATTTCTAAAGTTACACAGCATCCGGTTGATGAGTTTGGCATGCATCATGCTCTGGTCTGTTCTGAAGATGACTATCACTAATCTAGCTGTTAAATAGAAGTTCCTTGGATCCCAGTTGCTATAGAGTGCATTTTCAGGAATAGGCAGGAGAGTTCTTGCATGCAGGCAGCCCGAAGCATCATGTTGGATGGATGCAGGATGTAATGCTAGAAGAAACCTTAGTTTGATCCAGCAGAGCTGTTCTAGAATTTTTAATGCTCATGTTAACTTATATCACACCATCTTAGAGCTTCCTGAAAACCTTGTTATTTGTTGTCGTTAATACAGAAGAACTAATTCTCGTGTCTTGTTGCTTCTCTATGCACAACATGTGGGATTTCCAGTTGCAGGTACTGTGACAAATCATTGCAAATTATATTTATGTCATTTACATGTATTTTAATATATTTCTTAGATTTAGCTAAGCATTTCATATGATAAAATTGAATTTTCATTGAATTATTACATTGGGAGAACTGTGATAGAGTTTATTTTATCAACTTGTATCTTGTGGCTTGTTATAAAAATAAATTCATTGGTTTCCATTATTATAGCACAAAAGAAACATAGAGAACTTTTTATTTTGCACATACAGTTGGTCCTCTTTATCCACGAGTTCGGCAGTCATGGACTCAACCATTCATCACTTGAATCCATAAAACAAACCCTGATTTGGTTGTGCCCTGAGCTTCTTGCCATTTTACAGATCCTCAGGATCTTTTGTACACTCACTTGAGCTGGCCACCATTTTATATAAGGGGTGTCTTTTTACTCACTATGTATAATGCAACTTAAGCATCCACAGATTTTCATGTACATGGAATGTCCCAGAATTAAACCTCAGTGGATACCGAGGCTCTACTGTACATGAAATAAACAGTCAATTACAGAGGTGTCAGTCATACAGATACATTTGTTTTGGCTGGGAATAACTTGTGGTGCTCATCATGAAAAGCCGCAATTCAACTAACTGCAAATGGCCATCATCAAAGCTACAGTGAATGACTTTATTCATTCCTGCTAGGTGCAAATATTACATGGAAACAGGGTTTCCATGCTGAATAATTTTACTCATCCTATCCATATTTGCTAGATCCAGTGATAAAATACAAATGCAGCACAAGTAGCAGTACCATTTTTTTCCGTTGAATCCAGTTGGAAATAATAATATCAAGTAGGCTTCCACGTCAGTAGGACAGTGAAGCCATTCTGAGTGTTAGTCCAAAATGTACAGGAACTGTCCAAGGTGTGAGTTTATTTAAGGCATGGGATTCAGTATCTTGGATAACTCCTTTAAAGTTCAAAATAAAAGAGCAGCCATGGGAGCTCTGAGCACATATATGGACATAGTTACTTCCCCACATATGTGAGATTCTTATTTATTCCTAGAAGCTAACCAATGCCCTTTCAGAATATGCTCTATTTTATTTCTTTGACAAACTATCAACACTATTTTTATTGCCAATTATTCCTTCAATGGGCCTTTAATCTGTTTATTTTAATGGCTTTCCTCTATATATCAGTCTCAGGGACAAATTGTCATGCAAGCTACTTCCTGGCAGCTCAAAGGACACTTGTGGACTAACCCTGACTGACTCAATTCATTTTGCATAATCTCTTCTCTCTAGTATAGAGCAACAACAGAGAGAAGAGCAGAAAAATCTGCCAAAGGTCACACTGACAATGTGTGTTGTTGTATGATGCAATGGGTTTTGCAGCTTTTGGAGAGGTGATCCACAATATTGTTTGTCTGGTTGAGATGGTGTACCCTTCTATCATGTTTTCCCAATATGTGGTGTCATGGAGACAGAGCCATGCATCCAAGCTGTGCAATTTGGTCCCCAATCTGTGTCAGCATAGAATGCTTTAGAGCAGCGGTTCTCAACCTGTGGTCTCTAAACTGACATTTTCAGCAGCATAAAGACATAGTTATCTACATTAACCCTCAAACATTTCATATTCAGTTTATTAATTCTTTTCCTTGCTAGCTGTACAAATATTTCCTGCATTATAACCTGCATGTTAAAAAATACTCTAAACTTGTCTGTTGCACAAGAAGATGACATGTGAAGACATTTTAAATGAGTTGTCATTTTGTGTTGGCATGATTGGATCAAATCTGATTTGATTGAGAATCACTTCAGCTTTTTTAAAAAATGCCACTTAAGTTAGGAAGCCAAAACAAGCTGTATTTTTCTTTCATAGAGGTGCATGCCATTTGGTGATATAAACCTTGCCAAATTTTGAGACTGGCTGTTTCCATGAGGTTTTGTGCTTGCCACCCTTAATGTTTGCATTTCAAAGGGTATGCCCAAGTAAGTTGTTGTCTAATAGGGACAGCTCATTCTGCTTTTCTGGAGAAGCATTTCTTTGTTTCGGAGGGAATCAGAGTGAAGCCCCTGGGATTGTCTCCCCCAAGTTCAGAGCCGAAATTGTGCACTGAAAGGGTAACAGAAATAAATATTTATAATGATTGAAGTAGCATTTTGAAGGGTACAGATCTGAAATTAAATTAAAACCTAACAGAACTGGAACATGGTGTTTGGCTGCTTTTCTTTACTTGCACTATGTTGTCTTCTGTTCAAATTGTCTTCAGTGAGTTGGCCAAATTCCGTTTGACTTCAGGATTCAACCAAACTAGCCACACAACCTTACTACTTCATCACACTAGAGAATGAAATCTGGTTTCTGCCTCCTGCAGAATTCTGGGGTTTGTAGTTTAGTGATGCTGTTAAAAGGTCCCCCCCCCAAACTACAAATCTCAGAATTCTGCAGGAAGTAGCAACTGTTTTTAAAGTGGATTCACACTCTAGTGTGATGGGGCCCTTAATCAGTAATGCCAAGGTTTTCCTTACTCCTGAGTCTATGAGAATTTGTCGGGAGAATGTGCTCGAGGTTTAGTGCCTGGGAAGCGCTTCATTTCATTGCACGATTAATTGCCACTTATATATCCCCCATTTCTCTCCCCCTTCACAATTTAATATGGCTGGTCTTAGTCTCTTAATGCTGAGGAAAGCAAGGAAATAGGGGGAGGGCAAATGAAAAGAAGCTTATTCTGCAAGGGGCAGTGCTGACCACAGCTGAATTCAAAGGGGAAGTTGCTTCTTTTGTGTAGAATTTATGCTGGCAGCGAAAAGAGATCCACGTTTGGAAACATTGCATGACATATATTGATCCGCCAGCCTATTCACTTGATGGAGCGATAATGAAGTTCTTACCGACTACGTGCAATTCTTAAAAGGTAACATCAAATGAGCTCCAGAGTTAATCAACCTAATGTGAGCCCCATTCCCAAAAAGGAAAAGTGTGAGGAAGCTGCAAATAAATACTTCTTTTCAAACCCTTTGAGACCTTGTCTATTTTCCTGCAAAGTAGCAATCAAAGAAGAGAAAAATAATGGACTCTTCCTGTGTTTGTTTTCCAAGGTATTATGGTTCAAGTGGCCATCCCCTTTAATTGAATAGTGAGTCCTCCTTGTTACTTTTCTCATTCAGCAGCCAAAGCACAGCCTTCTTGATGCTGTTGGAGTGTAGCTCCACGGGGCTTAAAGTGATAGATGGTGACAGTTGCAATCCAACAACATCTGGAAGCTACACCTTCCCTATCTCTGAAATAGATTGCAGTAATCCTTGTAACATTGCTGCAAGGTAGAGCAGCATTACTATTATGTTGGGAAAGGATCTTCCAATGAGATCATGGTTCAAAAAGGTTTTTTGGCATGAATTTCTCAAATTGTGTCTCATTTGATTCATTCTCCAACTATTACCTGAACTGATTTCTCATAATTTGTCTACAAGGAGAATTTCATTTTGATTTATTCTAGGTTTCTGAGCAAGATCTGTGGAAAGTGATGAAATCTGGTTGTTCTTGCAGGATTGAAACCTTTGGCTCTTAGCTGACACTAGTGAGATTATTTTTGTTTCTTTCCTCCCTCAGGGCAAAGAGACGTTTCTAGCCATCCTTAACAAGTACATGGAGATCCATGGCACCGTTTATTATGAAACGCAGCGCCCCCCTGAGGTTCCAGCTTTTGTCAAGAATCATGGCCTTCTGCCACAGCATGAATTCCAGCAGCTGCTAAGGAAGGCCAAGGTACTTTTTGTCATTATGCCCCCCCCCCTCCCAACACATGAAGCAAAAGTGTGTTTTAGCAATAAGAACACCTGTTAAAAATATCATGCAACTTCGCTGTCATCCTGGCTACAAGCATGGATATGTGTATCAAGGGTAGTGGATAGTTCCTTTGCATTGTGGTGCCAACGGACCTACTGGGGCAGTGGATGTACCCAAACCAACTGAGGATTGTGGTTTTCCTATCAATGGGGCAGTGAAAATGCTTTGGATTTGTAATCAAGATTTAAAGAAGCTGTTCAAATACAGAAACCCTTTAAAGATTAAAATCAAAGGTGATTCATATCATTCAAGCTATCAACTACCACACACCTAAAGAGGTAAATGGTACAGCTTCACCTCTCTCACCGAACCTGGTGTGTCTAGGGATTGCAGGAGCTTAAGCCCAACACTCTGGGAAGCCACTGGCTTCAGGAAGACTGCACTTACTAGCTAGTAATGGTTGAATGGTATTGATGTCCAGCATTTCAGGACATAAACTTACAGGAAACTGTATTATGTAAATTTTATTATGCTGCAACAGATTGCTTTGGTCCTTTGTTCCCTGTGTTTTCTTGTGTCCAAGCTTTCCATGGGGGGCAACCCACCCATGGCTGACATGGCAGTGGATAGCAAGATGCACACAGTACCGAGCAGCTGGGTTAAGTGAAACAGGTGTGTTTTGTCTCTTTAGGCTGAGGGAGTGTTCTTTTCCATTTGTCAACTAATCTGTATTCTTCTCATCATCTTCTCGTTGCCTCGGCTTCCAACTCATGAACCATGATAAAGTCTAAACAGTCGTTATATTCCATTTAAGAACTCGTAAACACTGGAATCTCAAGATGTGAATGTGGGATACTGAGCTGGTTTTCTGATAATATTTTAAGCTCTTTTATTATATGCAGTCATAGACAAATATATGCTACCCTCACAGAGAGACTTTACATCATCTAAACACTGAGATATAATAGTGTTGTGGCATCCTAGGCGTTATGGTATCTGTCGAGGCAGCAACCAGTCTCTCAGTTTTGCTCTCTTTCATTCACTCTATTTCTCTTTCCCTTCCTCTTCTTCCTTCTTACTCTTCCATTTCCTCCCTCCCTATCTATCTATTGATGGATCCATTTATTTATTTACTGTACTTATACCCCGCCCTTCTCACCCCAAAGGGGGACTCAGGGCGGCTTACAAACTATGGCAACAATTCAATGCCAGATTCAGATAACAACAATATCAATAGAATGCAATATTATAAAACTGTAAGAAACACAAACATATAAATTAAAATAGTCTTTGAAATGATTAAAACATATTAAAACATTTCAAACATATCAAAATTACATTGCATTGAAGCACAATTACAGGTCTTACAGTCCAGTGGCTTAAATGGCCCAAACCTTGATAAATAACAGCCTAGCATCCTCAAAACATTGTCACATTTATTTATTTATTTATTTTACTTGTATACCGCAGTTTCTCAGCCTAACAGGCGACTCAACGCGGTTTACAACAAAGGTACAACAGTCAACGATATACAATTTAAAACCATAAAAGCATAATACACAATATTGACACAACAATAACAACCCAATGCATCTCATGACTAAAATCGTGATCCAGTTTCGTCGTCCATATT
Organism: Anolis sagrei; assembly: GCF_037176765.1. NCBI lineage: Eukaryota > Metazoa > Chordata > Lepidosauria > Squamata > Anolidae > Anolis > Anolis sagrei. The sequence goes on from NC_090022.1 coordinate 120,286,195, forward strand.
ACCATTCCTGTAATCATCACATTCATTGCACCGATTAACCAAATGCCTGTTCGAAAATCCAGGTTTTTAATCTTCTTCAGAAAACCATCAGCGAGGGGGCTGATCTTACCTCCATGGGAAGGGCGTTCCATAGCCGAGGGGCCACCACAGAAAAGGCCCTGTCTCTCGTCCCCGCCAGCCGCACCTGTGAAGCAGGCGGGATAGAGAGCAGGGCCTCCCCAGAAGATCTTAGGGTCCTGGTGGGCTGATAGGCCGAGATACGTTCGGATAGGTAGGTTGGGCCAGAACCGTTTAGGGCTTTAAAGGCCAACACCAACACTTTGAATTGAGCCCGGTAGCAAACTGCCCACCCCCATCTAAAATTAGTCCAATCCACCCCACACCCAATTGCCCTTAAGGAATGCCCAATGGGCTGATGAAAGATTCCCAAAAGGCATCCAGCTGCTCCAGTCTATTTAACCCAGACCAGAACATTTGGTCTGGGGGGGGGGGGCAAGGGGGTCACATGTTAATAAAAGATCAAACACTGAGGTATATTAAGCCACAGCATCTCCTCCAAGGGCAGCAATGACAATAGTGGTTGAACAAGCCAGTGTTGTAACACAACAGCCAAGGGGGCGATGGTGGAGGAGGCCCCAAGACTGCCTGTCTGATTTGAACACTGCTGCAGCGATGCCAGAGGGGATGATGATGGAAAAGGTCCAATATTAGAGGCAGCCCAATGCAGCCACTCACTGGAGGCTCCTCTCTCAGCTTTTCTTACCAGTCTGTGCTGCAAGGTTTTAAAGTGGTCAGCAGCATGGTGGAGAGTCATTGAAGCTTCTCTCTCAGCTGTTCTTACCAGTCTGTGCTGCAAGACTCCATCCATCATGGAGATAAGAACTACATCTAGCCTATTAGAAAGCAGAGGTTCTCTTTTACCAGCATGGACTGGACCTTTATCAGTTAAACTGTTAAGGAACAGCTGTCTTTGTACATGGGGGACTGATATTAAGCTTAGTCTTGCATCTGTCTCTCATTAGCCAGTTTTACATCCTTCACAGCCTTTCTCGGTCCAGTACATTTAGAAATCCTTACCCACAAATTAAAAAAAGAACATTAATGATATATATACATTTCTCTTATCTAAGCATATAAGAGATTTTTTTGCTGGTCTTTTCTTTAATTTGTAACACCTGAAGGCAAAATAGAGGTTGAACAAAATCATTAAGAATATTGTATTTATAATTGCCTTCAGTTATGTATCTAAGGTGTGTATGACATTAATTTCATGTTTAGATTTGCATCCCAACCCCAAGTTATCTCATTATGTATATATATGCAAATACGGGTATTCCGAAATCTGGAAAAAAGAAAACCAAAACATTTTAGATCTCAAGCATTTTGAACAGGTGATACTCAACCTGTCTAACCAATTTAGCACTCAACTTCTAACTCAACCTCCAGTTTTACACCAAATTAAATAAATGCAAGGGCATTTCTTCCCAAGTCAGCATGCATCAAATAGCAGTATCAATCACAAAGCTTCTTTCAGGATCATTACAGTGGCCAGCTATCTGTCTCTCCCCTAGTGACTTGCTGGTCAGAGAGGAATAAGGGAGAAAAGTGGGCAACAGAAATAGAGTGGGTGACAGAAATAGGGATTCAAATTGTACAGGTAAAAAGAGAATTGAGTGGCCAATGTGAGGAGGAAGAGAGGGTGGTCCCATGAGAGATTTACCTTAAGCAAGACTTGTTCAAGATTTTTGCTGCCGGAGGCAAAGTAGCAAATCATGCTTGTCTTACCCATGCTAGTTACCGTAAGTACCCAAAACCAACCACATTACGTTCTGCACAAGGCAAAACATTCCACAAGCAAATTTCCATCCCTAGCAGTAAAAATACAATGAAAACAGTAAATAGGGAATAACTCATTGACCCTCTATGACACCTGAAGCTAATGTTAAGGTCAGCCCTACCCTTGAGAAAATGTGTCCCCCCAGAGAAGAAGGTTTCTCACCTCTTCCATTGACATTCCTTGCTCCTCTGATCTGATCAATTCCTAAGCAAAGTAGCAAACCACTAGCAGAGCTGATCATGCGAGGCTGATGAAGTCACTGCTTGTATCAAAATGGCATAATAGAATTAGGAGAGTTGAACAGAGCTGAGCTGAAAAGAAATGGCTTGGGAAAAGTATAATCTCATTATGGAAAGAGATAGCTGAAGATCTTAGAGATAGATCTTCCCCACAATTATGGAGTCAGAGGTTCCTGCTGCAACGGTTTAGCTATTTTGCTCATGGTTCTAAGGAAGGCATTGGAGCGTATAATTGCAACAGGGAATTTATTAGGCTTGTTCTCTGTTTTCTGTCTGCTCCTGTATAAAACTCTCCAATGTATACTTTATTGGCTATGATTTGTTGATTTCTTTAGCTCCTTGGGAATCATCATCATCACATCATCCAAACCAAGGGTGTAAGATTTAGGAGAACTTCTCCTTCATTAAATGGCAACTGGTGGCTTCCATGTCAGAGGCACCATGAATCCACTCAGGCTTTTAGCTTCATGGATAGCTACTTTAAAGTTCAGACTAAAATCTATAACAGATTCATGATGGCATTTTCAAACTATGCAAGTATAGTGCTGTGATTCCACTTTCGATGCAAGGTCTGCATCTTGTGAAATCCCAGGATTTGTAGTTTGACCAAGATCACCTAGAGATGCTCCCTGGCAGAGACTTCTAAATGCCCCTCCTTCAATTAAAGCAGAACCTTAACACTAGAACAATGTAGTTAGTGTGAAAGGGTTCTTACTTTTCCATGGACACAGAATTCACCTACTGCCATTGCCCTCACCTCCAAAATCTTTTTAAAACTTTTTTTTCTGTTTCTCCTGTTATAAGCAAAAATGACTTGTTGTAACTTTGTCACATGGCCACTGGAGTTGCTCGGTGTTGTCAGGGAGCATGGAGTACCCATCACCCCATATCACCTCACTCCTCTCCCAGCTGATCCCATGCGGGGAAGCGTGGAGCACACTTGGAGTGTGTGGCTTCCTCCCATTACTTGTAATGGAAACACAGGCAGCCTCCCTTGGCTCTACCCATCTTCACCACAGAGTTGTGTTGGGGTCTATTGATGGGAGCCAGCGGGCTCTTTGGGCCACCGAATTTTGCCCTTTGTGATGAGATGTTTGATCCATCTATAGTCAGAATGGAAACTTTTCTCAAAGGGAAGATAATGTAAAAGTGTGAGAGCCCTTTTAATGGCAACATGTTCTGATGCCTATTTCCCTATCAATTTCCAATTCCAATATGCCCTAAAACTGAGTTGGGCAAAGTGTGGCCTATAGGGCACAGGTATTCCTTGGGACCCCTGAATTTGACCTACAGGAGCTCCTCAGAGGCCTTCCAACATTTTCATTTTCCCCCAGACTGATTTTGGAGTGTTTCTTGTCCCACAAACACTCCAAGTTTCCTAAAGCAATCTGAAAAGGCAACAATTTTCCACCCTGAATCCCCCAAAACAGAAACAAAGATATCACATCACTTCTGACACACATAAATGTGTTGCTGTAGTGTGGCAGGCAGATGTAGGAAGGAAAAATGGCTCCTGCTATTTGGTGTTGTCCACCTTCCCTAAAAATCACCCGGCGTGATAAAAAATCTAGAAGTGAAAATTGGAATTTTGTTTCTGAGATTTTGTTGAAAATCTAACATTGTGGTCACTGCCCCCACAGCCATTGGTACATACCTATTCTTAAGCATTGGGCATATTTATTGGTAGACCTATTTATTTTCTCAAATATTCCTTGATTAAAGCTTCTACTTTTCTCAATAAAAAAGAGGGAATGGACTCCACTGATTACAATTGTAAAATCTCTTGTTTGATACAAAGGACCTTTTCACACAGGGGAAAAATACCCCATGCACAGCGTTGACAGGGCCTGTTGTGCACCATCACACAATACACAGCAGGCCCCACCTGTTGGGACTCAGCCTGTGTGTGAACCTGAATCTCTGATTGTATTGCCTAATGTTGATGCCAACGTTGATGTTAATGTTGATGGGCCTAATTTGGATAGTGAGGCTGAAGTGATCAATGAGGACGAGGTTCAAGATGGAGACACTTTGGACAGTAAAAATCCTACAGGCTTTGATTTAGAGGCTTCAAGGGAAAAGTCAAGTTCTCATGAGAAAGTTTCTGTCAGACAGAGAGAAGAAAATTCACTCCCTTTTTCTTCTGGCCCGAGCTTGCAAGATAACTTGACACCTGGTCGGGTCAATGATAAAAGCCGCAGTCTGACATGTGATGGGGGTGGGAAAGGGTGCCAACACAACCTTTCCTGCCCTCCATGTGTGATGAGGAGAGGAGGGAGGGCGCACAGGGCACCACGAGTAGTGGTGCATACCTTCCCTTTCGCCAGCTGGGCTATGTGACAAGGAGCTGAACTAACCTGGATCTTATTGAATGCAGAAGTGCCCTGCTCATCATTTAAGCTTATTAATACTATGAGCTTATTAATCAGCTTGGTTTATTCACTGCCTTGGTTTTGTACTGAGAGAAAGGTGGGCTATAAATCAAACAGACAAACAAATAAAGAGAAATGTGGGATATAAATAAATCAAACCAATAAATAAATAAATTCCACCCACTCTTCTGGACTATTGCTATTCTTATTTTAGTAGGGCTAAAGTCTACACATAGTCTTCTGCAGTGAGCAGTCCAAGGAAGATTGTTTACTGAGGCAAAGTATAAAATGGCATACTTTTCCAATTCCAGATTTATTTATTTATTTATTTATTTAGTTGATTTTCTGTCTTCAGAATTGTTATTGTGTGCCTTAAAATAATTTCAAATTGTTGCAACCCTAAAGGAAATCTTTCACAGGGTGTTGTTGGCAAGGTTTGTTTAAGAGGGAATTTCTTTGCCTTTGTCTGAATATGTGATTTGCCTAAGGTCACTCAGTAGGCTTCCATGTCTGAACAGGAATTTAAACTCTGGTCTCTAGAGTCATATTTTAATGCTCAAAGCACTACACCAAGTTGGTGCACTTAAGTTCAGAAGATTTCTTTTCCCCTCATGGTTTTCAACTGGAATTGAAAGTGAGGGGCTATCTCCAGGAGCCCAGCTTTGATATAAGTGGTTTCCATATAGAAGCTTTCTTCCTTGGCAGTTGATTTTAATTCAACACCAGCAATTGGGTGGCATCTTCCATTAAATATGGGCAAAAAGGTAGTTTTTGGTGCATAGGGTCTCAAGATAAGAGAAAGAAAGGATCACAGGACTCAGGAAGCCCAGCACAGAAGCTTCCAACCTTCTGAAATGGATGTTGCATTCTGCCTAATGGCAGGAGTAGATTTAATAACTGATTTAAAAGAAGCAAACGAGGCTGTGAACAGAAAATGGTGCAGGTAGTCTAAAGGGGGGGGGGTGCCCCTCACTGCTGAAGAAAAGCTCAGAGGCTGGAGACTCGGTATGGTTAAGGAACTGGATGGCAGATGGAGAGGCATGTAATGTATGGATCTTGTATGGGCCCCGGCAGCTGTATGTCTATCCAGGTTTATTCAAAAATAATGCTCAATGTATTCAATGGAGTTTGCTCCCTGGTAAAGAGTGCTTAGAATGACAGCCTGGCTGAATGTTTATGTGGCACATATTCTTCGGAGTGTATTTATCCCTAGAAGGTGCTTCCCAAGAGGCTGGCCAAAAGCTTTTTGCTGTTTGGTCATGTGGAAAGGCATGTTCCTCAAAATAGCCACAACATCCCTCTTTGACCATGTGTCTCTCTACATGACAGAAAGGAAGCACCATGCAGAAAGTAAGGGGAAGCCCAGAACAGCTTGCACAAAGACACCTCCTTGGTCTCTGGGGAATCCCAACTGTCACATTAAAATGGAAATAATTTTATAGGACACACAGAGGCAGAAATGCACTAAGCTTTGAAAAATAGGAGAAAGATGCTGATGGACTCAAAGCAAGGGCACAAATAAGTCAAATTCCAAATTTTCAATTCACACCCTGTTCTAAATCCTTATCATGTTTTTTTTTTGTCTTCTGCCCCCACTCCTAGAGGCTAATGCAGTTGGTTATGTAAAGACAACAATATCTCTAAATAAAGAATGTTACAAAATAGTGTGTTGAACATGTTTACAAACTCTAATTTGACATCTGTGGCCTAAATATGAAAATCATGGGGAAAGGGCTAATGAGTGACTGCTAATACATGCAAATGAATAGAGTGTATCTGGAGCATATGATAATTCAGATGTGTTTATTGTGATCCACCAAGTTGCCCTCTGTGGAGTGATTGCAGGCTTACAGCCAATAGGTAAGTATTCCAAACAAAGGCAAAAGGAGGACTTGGTATAATGTGAATTCCCACTGCTAGTGAATAACAATGAGTTCTGTAGTCAAAGGTTCCTGCAATTTGTGATATATTTCAGCCTCAGGCAGAACCTCATACGTTGCTCCACACCCAACCAACTCCAGGTACCACCAATTTATTTTTGCCCATTACGGAGACAATTCCACAGCATCTCTCCTACTAGCAATGCAAATGCAGTTAGAACAAATCCCTTTCATGAAATCCAAATCCCGATTCCTGTTTTCTATTATGGCCAGCCTATGTTCCAGCCAAAGCAACATGACAGAGAAAATAACAGAAATGATATGAAAAGGTGAAGTTTTGCTGAAATGTCTGGGTTTGTCTTCTGCAGCTCTTCATTGGATTTGGTTTCCCCTACGAAGGCCCTGCCCCTTTGGAAGCAATTGCCAACGGCTGTGTTTTTCTTCAAGCTCGTTTCAATCCACCCCACAGTTCACTCAACCATGAATTTTTCAGAGGGAAGCCTACATCTAGAGAGGTAAGCCTCCTTTGAAACAAAGGAGGTCATAGGGAAAACCCTAAGCATGTTTCTTCCTGTGCATAGTTGATTTGAAAATGTAAAGCCCTAGAAATGTAATCCCATCCTTCTGAGGACCCAGTGTGTTCCTGGGAGGATAGGATACTAAATCCAAGAGATTCATACCTCCTTTCAGCACATTGTTTCTAATTTCTGAAATTGCTTACATTACTTACAATGTCCTGCATCAATGTGGTTTTTTAAAAGAAAAATATGAACAATGTTAAACAAGGAATATTCAGAACTCAGAAGTAACTAGTTACAAAAATATGTAAGTAACTAAAGTAATTGATTATACTAACACTGCAAACTCTTATAAGTAATTCCTTTATACTCAAACAATGAGCTATTGTTTTGATACATCAAGATTGCAACATAATGAAGAATAACTGAAGACATTTATAGTATTAAAGTAAATTAATGTTCAGTTACTGAGATACACATTGGCTTCACTAAGTGATGGAGAAAACAGTCACAAGGATCAAAACTTGGTTCATGAAGTTGAACAAAAACAAAAAAAAACACTCATTTTTAAAAGAAGTAAATGTAACTGTTTTTGCCTTGTTGAAAAGAAACAAGGCTGGTGTTGGAAATCTACCAGACTTTGTTGAAATGTAGTTAAACACTACTTTCAAAAGCAATGATTGCAATGGGAAAAATAACTCAAAATAATTACTTTTGAAATATAAATTTCCAAGCTTTTGGCCTACTTTTCATGTTAGTCCTCTCTTATAAAATGCATATAGTACATTGCAAGAAAATATGCATGCAGTACATTGTGATGTGTGGGACCAACCACCTGCTGTGCAGAGTTTAGAAAACTAGACCTTGATTTCTTATCTCATTTTTGACTTTGAATATTTCCTCCATAACATCCCTGGAGTGCTATCCTTTTAATGTGAAACAACACCATTAAGGTTTTCGTTGCTTTCTTTTTCTCCACCCTTGGTGCCTCTTTTAATGCTTGCCATATTTTCTGTAATGCATCCAGTTACAATGCCTACTTTAAGAAGGGTGAAGAAATACATTTCTTTTCTGTGTATTAGGTATCGTCCCAGCATCCTTATGCAGAGGATTTCATAGGGAGACCGCATGTGTGGACTGTGGACTACAATAATTCAGAAGAGTTTGAAGCTGCTATCAAAGCCATTATGAGGACCAAGGTAATTGCTAAGCCAAACCCATGAAACACTTTTAGCCACAGTAGTGGGGAAAATATTTCAGTATTTCCCCCCAAAATACTCCAGGAGGTAGAGCCAGCAGAAATAATGCCAAGTTAAAAATGAGTGTGGTTTTGTAATGCACCAGAGGGTGGATAAAATGTAGGAATTCTCAATCTATTACAGGTACATTTCAGCATGCAAAGCTGCAAGACAGGTGGCCAAACCATCTGGATCTGGAGATGTTAATAACTTGTGTGAGTCGTTTTTTAGCTCTAAATCTGGAAATGAAATCATTCAACACTTTTGATTTTGAACCTCTGCCCAGCGCTTTGGTTTCTAAAATGTACACCCACTTTAAAAATATTCTGAATGCCAGGAGAGTGGGAGGGTGTAATCTTGGGTGAATTCTAAATCCCTCTGGTGTGTGTCATGATTTTTTCCAGGATGATCACAAAGTGCACATGAACACGGTTTGGGAAGGTCACAGCAAAGGTCCATATTTTGCAAAGTAGCTTCTGGAATTTCAAGATCCCAATTTTGTCATACAGAAGAACAACTAGGTCTAAAACAACATAAGAACATTTGTTAGGCTGGTCTAGAAATTACAGCAAACACATAGTTGCTTCCCAAAGGAGAAATTATATATATTATTCTCATCCTACCTTTTTGCTCATCCCTAGTCTGGGAAAGTTTAGTGGATTCTTTTTTTAAAAAAAAAACCAAACAAAACAAAAAGAAAACCTTGCATTAGCTAGTATCACAGTGGAATGATGGTATTCCATCCTAGCTTCATGGGTTGGTGGTGTCAGTGATGTTCGGCTATCATGATATCATGGCTCAAGCGACTGCTATGATATATTATGGAGAATGGGGGACAGATTAGGTGGTTGCAGCAAGTGGCTTCCATGTTTGTGGCCTGATAAACCCACTGCAAATTTTAGCCTGAAATTTGAAGGAGCCCCCAAATGTATCAAACATATTTAATGGGCACTGTTTAGCACCTTGGACAGTTCCAAACTGTGATCAGAGCCACCACCTGCCACTGACACCAACTGTAGGATAATTGCTTATGGAATCAGCCACATGGTTCTAATGGCTAAGGGGAAGTCCTGTTGGTGTCTTGCATACAGCCCCTCATGAAAACAGTTGGACATTTTGATCTAATATTGAACTGTTTAGATGAAGGTTAAATATAGTTCAATTGAACAAGGATGTGCATTATGCATTGATGCACATTCTGCATGTTTGTGCATTGCATATGAATGTGGATCATGTGTGCGTGCCATTTGGTGATATGCATAGCACCTGCAGATGCTCATGTGGTTGAGTGTCTGATAATGTACTATCATAATTCAATAACTGCATAATTCTGTAAGGTTATGTCAGAATAGGTTCTCAGCCCTAGTTCAATCCTAAAATACAGGACTTAAAAGACAGCATGTACAAAGACATCAGCCGAAGGCCTGTGTTAATATATGCATTGTAATGAAAGCCTCCATTTCTGGACCATTTTTCAAAGGCTGCTCCACAGAGCCTCTTATGTGTCAGGAGAAATTAACATGATTTGTCCACTGCCCTCCCCCCAGCCCTCAAAATCCCCAAATGCACCAGGTAATTTTTATAATCTTTAATTTAATTATTCATAATTAATATTAGCAGAATTTGTGTGAAGACATTCAAGAGAGAGAGTCTCAAATGTTCCTGTTAAAACTGAACATTGCAAACACTTTAAAAATATTAATACTGGAAAGTAAAGACAAGGACTTCCTGAAAAAAATGCAACACCTGCTGTGTGATGCCGTATTGGAAAGTCTCTTAAAATGTATCTGTCATGAATATTTACCTCTCCCACAGCAGAAGCCTTTCAAGTTGTCCACATCATTAAAGTCAAGTCTCCTGGAGGTGGTAAATCTGCTGATCTCCATTCTGCTCGCAATTTGCTCTGGGTGGGAGTTGGGTGTTCCTGTTCTTATGAAGATGATGTTGTGCTAAATGGTGCCTCTCTTAGTATTTGGATCTGACAAAAAAAGGCTAGGAGAAGTCAGGAGATTCAGCTCATTGGACTGTGCCTTAAACAGCTAGTTTGAAGACCAATAAATACTGAGCCAATGCCTGCTTGTCTAAATTCTCTGCTGCATATACTTATGTGATCTTTTTTTAGAGGGAGTACCTGAGTTAATCTGCATTACCAAAAAGTAGCCAAGATTTTTGTGACATCTTCAAGATTTATTTGGACTTCAGTTCCCTTCAGCTCTTCAATATGGCCAATGGTGAAAAGTGAACTTTCAAGGCCTAAAATATTGTTCCACCATGAGTATGTTAACTGCTCTTTAATATTTCTGTATATGTATTTGCAAATACCAAGGTGTCACTTTGGGGCAGTACATCTTAAGTATATATAGAAAACTTGTCTACATATGAAAAAGTGTTCAGGTATGAAGTGCTGTTGACTTTTTTTAAGAACATGCAAAATGTGGGATGCAAATTCTCAGCATTGTACATATCTGAATCTCACATTTATGTGGTCTATTTTGCCTCCCCCAGATGCTGAAAATAGTTGATTTACTATTTGTAATGTGGCATAGCTTTTCTTGGCCACTAAGCTGTACCATTTGGTGCATGCTGCATTTGGATGCTTCAGACTGGTCCATGGAGTGTGTCTGCAATTATGAATTCAATGTAAAATAAATATACTAGTTCTCCCTTACCTGATTGGTTTCATTGTGCAATCAACACACACACACACTATATGTATATACACACACACACACATATACACACATACAGTATGTGTATACACACACACTCCACACACACACAAATCCTCACTACTGAATCGCCTCAGGAAATATTTTGATATCTTAGAGTTGCTTTTGAAAAGCTGTTCTATAAACCATCTGGAAGCAGGTATAGAATACAAAGCAACTGAAAATTACTTCAGTTACCTTCATTTTTTTTAAAATGGCAGGGATATTAGAGATGCTGTCATCACGATTAAGGCCAGAAATGACTATCTTTAAAAACATAAACACCTTATTATAGGTTTATGTCTGTTGAATTGCCAAGATATTTTGTCTTTGAAACACTGTTCTGTCACAGCAGGAAAGGACTCAGTTGAGAGGGAGATCTAGTGCCTATACCCTGATGCATATTTACCTGGTGAGTTCTATGGGACTTACTTCTGAGTAGACTTGAAATTGCTGTCATGGTGAATGTTCTCAATGTGCAATGTACATCTGTATATTCACCAGATGTGGGAACAATTAAATCCTTTCAGAATATACAATGTATATGCACTTCTGCCATGTATATCTGCATATAATGAAATCAGTATTCTCACCTGAATCTTGAAATAGGATAGATGCTTTCTAAATGTGTCCTGCATCTCAAGTCTAGCATCTGTCCATGTTAATTCAGTCCCTTTGAGAGCAATGCTAAGCTGCCTGCTGGGCATTTCTTGGCAAGGCAAAAGAAATGCCCCTTTTATTTTCCTGTATCGCCAAACTCTTCATGGCTTTTCCCCCAGGGAGAATACAATGATGGGGATTCTTTGCAAACAGGTAGATGTTACTATACATTGATGGTTTGATTAGGGGCTGGAAAGAATTGGGGAATAATATTGTTGGAAAGTATATTTGTTAAATGTCATAACACCCTGATCTGATGAAAATCTCCACAGTTTGGGACTTTTCGGTGCAGTAGTAGCATGGGACTTGTTCATTTATATTGTACAACAAATTACATTTTTGATGCAGAAATTAATATTTTAATTTTTGCTTTCTGTGTAGATAATGTGATTTCCTATGCAGAAGATGCTATCCTAAATGCCACATGCAAATTTAGCACAGGTTCTGAATATTTTCTTACAGTAGGAATAAAATTGCTCAAAGTACTTGTTGTTTCCTTTAAGAACAACACTAGCAAAGAATTATATCCCTACTGTGGATTCTTTGGCTACTCATCTTTTGTCTGCTAGCTCACATTCTTCACTGTGGACTAGGAGAGGGAATTCGTAATGTATGGTTCCAAGTGTAGACTTCTCATCACTCTCAGAAGGGGAAATCCACTGTGTTTTTTTGGTGCATCTCAGAGATAATTGATTATCTTTCTTCATTTACTGGTTCAGAGGATGTCACACTGGAAATACAGTTCACCATGCTAAGAGAAGGAGACAATGTGTACATAGTTAAAATAATGATCTGCTAGCTGTTATTATTATGCAAAGGAGTTTTGCAGCACCTTTGGCACTAACAGAGGGTCCATCTACACAAATGGTGATACTGATCTGGAGTGGTGTGCTCCCAGTCAGTACCACCAGCATGTGTATTGCAAGCTGCTGAATGGTTTTGTTGGTTATTGGTAAACAAAGGCAGAAAGAAAGGTGTTACCTAAAGCCAAGGTTAGTAAAGCCATATGAATTGTGAAGGGAGTTACTAGAATGTAGTATGATGTTGGCTGGGTGACAGCAAGGAACTGTGTTAAAATGGGCAAGAGCACCCTCGTGAGGTTAAGTATTAACTAGTGTTATCATATGTGTAGTGTGTGAGAAAGCTATTGCCTCTGTCAGTGGGCTGGAGCTTGAGGATATACTATATTAATCTGATTTTAAGACACCATCAGTTGTCAGACACATGCTTATTTCAGTATCACCAACAGTGAATATGTATGAATATGTATATGTGTATATGTCTTAGGGGGCCCCCCGGTGGCGCAGTGGGTTAAAGCACTGAGCTGCTGAGCTTGTTGATCGAAAGGTCGCAGGTTCGATTCCGGGGAGCGGCGTGAGCTTCCGCTGTCAGTCCTAGCTTCTGCCAACCTAGCAGTTCAAAAACATGCAAATGTGAGTAGATCAATAGGTACCGCTCCGGCGGAAAGGTAACAGCGCTCCATGCAGTCATGCCGGCCACATGACCTTGGAGGTGTCTACGGACAACGCTGGCTCTTCGGCTTAGAAATGGAGATGAGCACCACACCCCAGAGTCAGACATGACTGGACTTAATGTCAGGGGACTACCTTTACCTTTACCTTTATATGTCTTAGGGTTGAAATGAAGATGAGCACCACACCCCAGAGTCAGACATGACTGGACTTCATGTCAGGGGACAACCTTTACCTTTATGTGTCTTAGAATCCACAATTCTAAGACACACCCTGACTTTAGAGACGAGTACCACAGTCAACTTTTACAATTCTGAAAAACTAAATCACAAGCTTATTGAAGTATCCATGTAGCTTTTCCTTATTTCTCTCTCTTTTGACTCGAACACTCTTGTTCATCAAAGGGCTCCAGAAGGCAGTGTGTCAAAGTGGTTTGAGTTTTCATTATGACCCTGGAGAACAAGACTTGAATCCCCATTCAGCCATGAAAACACACTGAGTCACATACTCTTAGTTTCAAAAAACATCCTGGTTCCCATAAGTTGAAAATTGCTTGAAGACAGACAACAACAACAGGAGCAACAATGGGAACAACAAATGCTCTTCCTGTGTGCTCTTTAGTAGTATTGAGTTTATGGCTGCACAATTATTTGTGCATTAACAAGCAAAATACTGCCCTCTGGCTATGCATTTTTCATATTTCCATTTGTTTTTTCCCCTAGAAGCTTGCTAACTCAGGGCTCTAATCTCTAGGTATGTAGCAAAAACTAAGGTTCAAGTGAGGTTGTTGTAGGCTGGGTCACCATAGATGGCTAGATGTCTGCATTTGTCTTGGACTTATTTGTTTCTTTGGTCCTGCTATCATGCATAAGGCATTGTTCCTGAAGATAATTTTAGCAAGAGCTCACCATTTTTCTTGTGGCATTCAGCACCTCAGACTGCAAAGAGAACAGTCTACAGAGCAACGGCATGAAGCCAAGAGGGAGTGTGGGAGATAAAAAGACAAATTACAGCCCTCAGAGAAAGGTGACACGAGGAGTATTGTCCCTATGATGAATTACAGCTGTTACAGAGAGGTTAAAGGCTGGGGCAGAGATGGAGTGGTTTTCTTTTGAGGTCACTAGCATCAACTTGAGCTTTTACATTTTCGAAAATTGTTCTTACACAAGCAATTTAATGCACCCAATATTCTGGTGTGGTGAAGGGAGGAAGGCATCATTATATTAAAGTCAAATGTACAGAAATATGATGGTAAATTATATATTTCAGGGTATGCTTGAGAAAGTAGCATATTAAGCATCGCTGTGAAAATAGCTAGTTAAAATATTCCTCAGGCTGCTGTTACACACTGTTAGACAATTGCATTATTTTCTATTTATTTGGCTGATAACATTTGGGTTGGGACTTTTCTTTTTCTCCTGTGGTTTTCTTTGAGCAGGATTCATTATGCTTCTCAGAGCAATGATTCCTGTTGGAGAGGCAGATGCTTGTGGAGAAATCAGACTTTATAATCTATTCCTCGATGATGAGTATGTTTCCTTGTTACTAATCCCATATTTCAAAACAGACTCCATAGTCTTAATTGCCTGCTACTCATGGGTAACTCTCCTTAACTCAATGCTCACACTTGTTTCAGTCACCTTTTTCCTTGGGCTATATATCTAGTCTTAATAAAATCATTGTTTAAGCAGCAGGGGTATTTTAGCTCCCCTTTAAAAGATAAAAAATGGCACAAGATAATTCCTCATGATTTTTAATAAAAATTGTTTAGAAGTAACAAATTAATGTTAATCTGGTCCGTGAGTTTCCTTCCTCTTTATTTTATTTATTTTATTTCCACTCCTTTTGCACTGCCTGTTATTCCTTCCCTGTTGCTGACCAGTCCCATTTCCTTGAATAGAACACATCAGCTCTAGATTATTAAATAGGTTTTTCTGTTGGCGAGCAGATGGCGACTACTGGATGACATATGTTCTATATCAGAAACTAGAACTGATGTGGTCTATTCAATGCAATTTTTTGAATCAGCACCCCAAATAATGAAACCAAATCTAAAGTTGACCAAAAACTGACTTGTAACGCTTTTAGTACTAATGTTTGAGAGTGGTCCCTGGTCAAAGAGGTCCCTGGTCAAAGTGATCCCTGGTCAAAAAAAGGTCAGGAACCACAGGTTTATACATCCAGTGCAGTCATGATTATACAGCAAAGTCTTTAAAAATAATTATTGAAATAAATAGACCACTTGCTATCTCTTGTTGATAACTGAAGTGCTTGAGACCTTTCCAAAATGTCATCACTTAAATAAATGGTTGATTCTTTTTATGGGAGAAAGAGGGCATGGGTAGACATTATATGAAGCCTGAATCTATTTGCAATCATACCTGCTAATGAACTTAGCCTGAACCACCAAAATGTAATTTGGTAAACAATCCCAAAGTGACCAATTTAAGGTGGGATCAGGTGTCAAACAGGGATGTGTTATTTTCCCCATCTTATTTGCCATCTCCGTAGCTATGATTTTACACCATGTTGACAGGTAGCTTCCCACCGGATTTCCCACTGGAAATCACAAATTGGACAAATGGCAAGCTCTTTAACCTCAGCAGGCTGAAAAACAAAAGTAAGATCACAACAATCTCTGTTATGCTCACTCAAAGGAAGACCTACAAGCCACCTTAAATGCCTTCACATAAACATATGAAAAGCTTGGCCTCTCACAGTACATTGAGAAAACCAATTAGTTCTACTAGCAGGCACAAATCAATGCTTTTGAACTGTGGTGCTGGAGGAAAGTTCTGATAGTGCCTTGGACCGTGAGAAGATCCAACCAGTAAAGCCCAACTGCTCATTGGAGGGAAGGATATTAGAGGCAAAGATGAAGTGCTTTGGCCACATAATGAGGACAGAAAAGCTTAGAGAAGACAATGATGCTTGGGAAAATGGAAGGAAAAAGGAAGAGGGGCCGACCAAGGGCAAGATGAATGGATGGTATCCTTGAAGTGACTGGCTTGACTCTGAAGGAGCTGGGGTGGTGACGGCCAACAGGAAGCTGTGGCATGGGCTGATCCAGGAGGTCACAAAGAGTTGGAAGTGACTGAACGAATAAACAACAACAATCAATCCCTTTGCAGTGCCAGCAATAAAGCTTAACAGCGTAATGCTAGGAAATGGTGACCATTCTGCTACCTAGGCAGCCAATTCTCCACAAAAGTTGACATTAATGCTGAAATATACTGTCAGAGCTTTGTGAGCTTAGCCATTTTTTGAATAAAACAGAGTGTTTCAGGATCAGGACATTCGTAGGGATACCAAGTTGCTTGTTGATAAAGCTATTGTATGCCTGTGAAACATGGACCATCTATAAAAGTCACTCTAAACACCTGGAAAGAATCCATCAGTGCTGCCTTCAAAAAATCCTGAAAACCTCTAAGGAAGACAGGTAAACAAATGGCAGCATTCTGGAAGAAAAAAATATCACCAGCATTGAAGTTATGTTTCTCTGCCACCAACTTCACTGAAATGGCCACATTGTTCAAATGCCAGATCATCATCTTCCTATACAGTTACTTTATGCTCAGATCAAGAACAGAAAATGCAATGTTGGTGGATAGCAAACGAGATTTAAAGATGCCCTTAAGGCCAACCTTATAAAATGTGGAATAAACATCAAGAGCTGGGAAACCCTGACCCTTGAGTGCTGTAACTGTAGGTCAGCTGTTACTAACAGTGGTGTGGAATTTGAAGAGGCACAAATGGAGGGCGAAAGGGAGAAATGTGTCAAGAGGGAGGCATGTCAAGCCAACCCTGATCGGGACCACCTTCCATCTGGAAACATCACTGCATAAGATCACGTGATCAAGAATAGGTCTCTCCAGTCACTTATGGACCTGCCACCAAGACACTATCCCTGGAAGATAATCATACACAGCCACGAGTTATCACCTATAGTAATAGTATAGTACACTATTTTTAGCCTGCCTACATATAAGTGCATATATTTTTTTCTTTTAAGCACTTTATAGCTGCTGTCCATTGATGTCAGCCCTATGTAGTTTGGTTTTATGAAAATCACCTGGTTTGAAGGAAGCCTATTAAAAGGATGCATCTACACTGTAGAATGAATGCAGTTCAACACCATTTTAACAGCCATAGTTCAATACTATTGCTGTCATTTTACAAGGTCCTTTGAGCTGTCGTTTTACATGGTCTTTAGCCTTCTCTACCAAAGAGTACTGGTGCCTCCCCAAACCACAAATCCCAGGATTCCATAGCATTGAGCTATGGCTGTTACAATGGTGTCAAACTGCATTTATTCAGTTTGGGACCCACCTACCTTTCTGACCATATTTCCTTCCACAAACCTGCATGATCTCTTCAGTCCTCTGGAGAGGCCCTTCTTTTGCTCCTTCCGCTTTCACAGGCTTGACTTGTGGGAACGAGGGAGAGGGCCTCTCTGCTGTGGCCCCCTGTTTCTGGAACTCGCTGCCTAGGGAGATCAGGCAAGCCCCTACCCTAGATGCTTTCAAGAAAGATCTCAAAACATGGCTCTTCCGATGTGCCTTCGGAGAGTGACCACTCATTCCATCTGATTGCTTCTATCTACAGTTGCCCTTAGTATAAAGCACCTTCCCCCTGCCCCCTATAAAGGCCAAATCCCTTTGCTTCTCTCTTTCAGGGTCCTCTTTGATAAATGCAGTTTTATCCCTATCCCGCCCAGGGTTTTGACATTTTAATATTTTACCTCAAACATCTGACCTGCCCTCTGTGTTTCATTTTATTATGTTGTTATATATTATTTTATTGTTATTTTATATATTTTGTTGTGATTTATTTTCTTGTCTATCTTGTGTTTAATCATGTTGTATTGTTTTGGGCTTGGCCTCATGTTAGCCACCCCGAGTCCCCTTTGGGGAGATGGTGGCGGGTCATAAATAAAGATGATGATGATGATGATGATTATTATTATTATTCTACAGTGAAAATGCACCTCAGGTCCTCCTTATGTTGTTTTTCAGCCTCCTTTCAAAAAGGTAACCTGACATGAGTCTTTTACTAACACAAGGCACAAAATGTAACATTATCACCACCACTCTTACAAAAGTGGGATTTCACTCTCCCAAAGGAATAAAAGTAGGACAATTCTGTCATATAGAAATCCATTTTATGTGTCAAACATCAGCCCTCCAAGCTCTGCATTCATATAAGTCAAGCAGGCAATCTGGGTTATACCAAACAAGAGGCTTCTATTTAAGGAACTTGCAGAAGCACCCATCAAATTGCTGTCTTACAGTTACTGAAATCAAACCTGGGCAAGTTCAATCATTCATCGGAAGTATCAACTCCTGTCATTATGTTGAAACTGATTACCATTTGCACCTGTAATTAGATATAATGGGTACAATTTCCAACCTTGCTGAACTCTCAGCGGAGATATTTATGGCAGGTTGCTTAGCGGTATCTCCTCCAGGGTTTTGAGATGCAGCTTGACTCATTCATTAGGAAGGAGAGAACAACTCGACTGAGTCGGTATGTGGCTAATACAACAGACATAGAATGGGCCATAAACCAAAAGTGTATCTTGGCTTACGGCCTATTTGCTGTCCATTGTCCAACCTCCCGCAAGATGCTTATAGTACATCAACATTATCAGCTGTACAGCTATCTGTAATCAGGACTGTTTGTTTAGGTTACATGCACACAAGTGCAAACTTCACTTTTGGGAACAGGAACAGAGTCCAATATCTTCAGATGTTCTGCTTTGGCTGTTTTTGAAAAGGCAAATTTCTAGGTTTTTAATTCTAGTTCTTTGTTTAAGGCTCAGGCCTGATTAAATATCGTAACCTGGTGTGTGTATATGTGTGTGTGTGTGTGTGAGAGAGAGAGAGAGTGAACTCAGAGGAATTTCTAGTCACCAGGAGTGGGCTTTCATTACCTTTTAAGCCTTTGTCCCTTGATCCAATAGTGCCGAATTAAACGTGTGAAAGTTAATTTGCTTGTCTTTTATATGGATTACAAAAAAAAAAAAATGGCTTGGAGTTGGCATTACCTTGATGGACATCTGATGTTTTTAGTCTATAAACATTAGTAATCATTACTTTGAATAAATCCTTATTGAAATAACAACCATTATCTAATTATAAGCAAATGGTGGTATAAGTGCTGTGAGTTTTTGAGATGGTTAGAAACTCAAGCCATATAATCAATTACTCTGTATTCTTGTGTTGGGTTTAAAGAGCAAAATGTATAGGTTTTCTTCCAGAGAACCCACTGAAGACAGAATACAGGAGAAGATTTTGTGACTTACCTTATATATTCATGTATAAATCTAGAGATTTTAGTTTAAAAATTCAGTCAAAAGACCTGCTGACTTATCCACACATCAATATGAATACTGTATCTTAACTCTTATATAGAAAAGCCATCTCCTCCTTTGGATGGAATGGTGAAAGGTAAGAGTTTTGTCTATCTTGGGAGAACATAAAAGAAACAATGCCCCCCTCTATTTCCTCTTCTCTGGCCTTTTGGCCTTTTTGATGCCTGTGATGGGAAATAATGGAGATCAGGTATGGGTAGCCTGCTGAAGTGTCATTGTTGCGTTCCCCCTTGTACAAAATGATCCTTGACCTATCCAGGAGTCATATATCACAATCCATATTTTTGGCCCCAAAACCTGTCCTCAACTTATAAATGAGATTGACTTATATATGGGTATATATGATAATAATTACAATAGTCTTCAAAACTGGCTCCTGTGGCTGCAGAGCAGGGAGGGTAAGGCAGAAGCTAATGAAGTAAATACACAGACCCCTCCCCCCCCCCCCCCCCGAGTCTATTGCAACAATAAACCTTGCAAATGAATGGAACTGTTGCTATCCTCACTGAGGTGGAGATTTGCAAGCAACCATTTTCTCTTACCTGGTGCTCAACTGACCAAAACTGGAGATTCTGCACCCTCAACTTCTGCTTGGAGATTGGAGTTCAGAACTGTCCTCAAATCTGGTAACCCTAGAATGAAGACTTCTGCCTTCCTTAATAAAGGGCAAATGAATAGACTAGATTGTGGTAGACGACTAAATCACATGACCTAGAAAGATGACATGAAAACCAAATACCAAGAACACTTCTTTCAGGGGCCCCTGGAAGAGGATCCTGAATGATTAAGCATGATGATTACTGGGACCACATTGCATCCCATGAGGTACATCGCCTTGACTCCAGCTTTTCTCTCCTGGAAATACATTCCTCTGAAATAGTCCTGAATCTGAGTGACACATTGCAGCTCAGATGGAGAAAGTGTGCCTCTACAAATGTTGGACTGCAGTTCTCATTGTCCTTACTGCTGGGTATGGCGGATGAGAGTTGTCATTGAACAGCATTAGTGGGATGTTATTACACATTACCTTTATTACATGGAAACATCTTTTTTTTAAAGGGCTTTTAGATAGCAGCTCTCTGGGTGCAAATCAGCTTACTGTGTGGATCATTTCTATCATGTGGAAAATCTCCAAGGGAGCAATAGCCACTGGCACATTATGAAAATGCATCCCATAGCAACAGTTGGCAAGAGGAGACATTTTAATAGCTTTGAACTGGCATTTGTCCCATTGCCACTGTTTTATGACCACATAATAGCAACACATGCTTGCTGTGATTTGAAAACATTGTTAAGCTGGCAATATGCTGAAAAAGGCAGGCAATTTTCTTATACCTTTGACATCTGTATGCATAGGAGGGTTGTTTTGCCCCACATTATTCAAGGAAAACCAAAGTAAGCTTTTTTTTTCTATGATGGAACAGCTTACCTTTGTTAAATGAAACAAACCCGATCAAACAGTATCAAACAATCACTTCCATTGGGATTTTTCTTTTGTACAGCTCAGATATCACTTCCAAAACTCATACTGACATAGAGGATTTCCAGAGAGCAGAAAGCTGCATCACTTGCAATGACACTCTTTAGTAATGGTCAGAATGAAATTTTTTATAGGTGCCTTTCCTAAGCCCAATTTAAATGCCATGATTTAATGCTACAGAATTAAAGGAGTTGTAGTTTTAACAAGGTATTTTGCTGTTTCTATAAAAAAAAGTGCTGGTGCGTCATCAAACTACAACTCCCAATACTCCATTGCACAGATCTACTCTAAATCAGGGGAGATTTTCTGCTTCTTGGCAGGGGGTTGGACTGGATGGCCCATGAGGTCTCTTCCAACTCTATGATTCTATGAAATGGGTGGTTGTGCTCTCTCTGAACAATTCCTTTAAAATGTAGACTAAACTTCGCAGTGTATTTGCTACTTCACTCAGTTAGAACCACCCCCCCCCCCCCACCTTGATTCAAAATGGTTGAGTTTGCCTTGGGATTAAGTTTCATCCGCTTTTGACATACATCCTTCATGTAAGGGATGCTAATTGATGGAAGAACTGTCATGCAAAAGCAACAAAGGTGGTTCACTATAATATTTCAAAGCTTCCTTATAGGAGGGTGACAGCCATTATTCTGTGTTTTTAGTGTTCCAACACAATAAACTTTCTCTCCATCAGCTCCTTCCTTAGCCTCACTGGATTTGGTAGCTAATCATATCCTCCATTTAAATGCTAATCTTTCTCAGCTGCGGGCCCATTTTATATACAGCTTGGCTTTTCTGGTGCAATAAAGCTTAAGCTCAAAATGTAAAATATCCAACACAATTCCTCAAGGCTTTTTATCCTCCCACCCCCTCCCCATTGGTAAAAAAACAAATTCTGATGAATGGGTAAATAAATTACTTACTGCCTCTAAAATGGAGAAACGGGGCTTTGATTTTGTTGTTATTTCTTTTCTTTTTTGTAGTGGTCGAAATTTGTTTTACCAATGTGCCAATCATTCCAGCTCCAAAGAACCATTTTAATTCTGCGTATGGGGAATTCAGAACTAGAAGAAGAGCATCCTACGTATATTCCTTTGTGGTTCTTCAGAGCTCATATTATTGCACAAGAAAAGTGTGGGAGAGATTTGATCAGATTCCACAAGTCCCACTCATTGGCTTCCACTCTCAGTTTAAAGAGCTTTAGCTTGCTAAAAACTGTCCAAAGGGTTCGACTGCCTCAAAAGTGAAACGCTGAGCTTGGAAATATGACTTTGCTCTTTGGGGAATGCTGATAGTTACTGTCATTCAAAAATGTAGCATTTCCGATTTTGTTTTCAAAGGCCTTTGGGGAATTACTGATCCGGGGTGGGGGTGGGGGGGTTGGGAGAAAGGTGTGTGATAGTGTTTTGCATTGTCATATTTTTAAATAGGCATGTTTTCAAACTGCTTTAATTTTAATTGTATTTTAGTTGTATTTATGTTATAATTTTTTTAATGATAAGGATTTCTATTTGTACCTGACAAGCACTGAGTTCCAGGAATGGGTGGTAAACAAACAAGAATATTCTCAAGCCAGAAGCTCAGCCCAGTGTATTATTCAATAGTTCCTTTTTGTGCTCTGAGCCCCCATGTTGAGGGATTACAACTTCCACCCTGTGCTTCCTGGCCATCTAGAATCAATGTGAACATTGTTAGGTGGCTTGTTGAGATCAAATCCCCCCAAAAGGCCCATGTGGGGATGCATTCAGAGGATAGAGGGGAAACCAATATGTGTGGGGAGAGAGTTATGGAAGCTTTAAGATCAGAGATATCTTCAGAGGGAATCCAATCTGCTTTATCCTTAGTCAGCCGCTGATAAGCCGCTTAAGAAACCAAGCTCACCAGGTGGAGGGTTTTGTAGTCAGATTCTGAGGCCTCACTAGAGCACACAAGGGGACTTTTTTTCTAGAAGTAAAGAAAGGATGCCATATGCTTTTAATCGCTTAGCTTTATTTTAATTCTTAATTGGTATCCTTTCCCCCTTCCTTGGCTTTGATCTGCTGTTTCTTTTTTTAAGGCACAAAGAAAGAAAGGGGAAAATACAGGCTCATTAGGTGTCACTTGTCCCAGAGAGTCTGTCTGTTGCTGGGGCACTTTGCCTTTCAAGACAAGACAATTGGAGGCAGCTCTCTTGGTAGCAGATGAAGGCAAGGCTGTCTGTTGCCATTGTCTCACATGAGCATTTCTGAGAGGTCCAGCAGGATGCCTGCCAGGAAGGTGCATTCCTGAGAACAGGGAAGAAGCCCAAAGAGTATGCTCCAGGCTGAGTCTCAGTATAACATAGTACAGAAATGGGAGAACATGCCAGCTGTCAAACATGCTGTTGGGTTCAACAGCTTTGCTCAAAAAATGCCGGTACAATGTATGAATTACTGTCAGACTTATCTCAAGGAGCTTTGAGCCCTTCTTTTGAGAATCTTAAAACCAGATGTGCACAATAATTGTAACATCTGGGTTTCTGGGATTTTTAAATAATTAAAACTTTTATGAGATGACTGAAAACTGTATGACTTTCAACTAGATCTTCTGTATTTGTTAGTGATGCATATGTGGCAGGGATGTGTAGGGCTGTCTCAGTATCCTATCCATCAGCAGCTCTCACAGACCTGATGTGTCCGACTACAATTCTTGCCCAACCCAGTATGGCCCATTGACCATTCCACTACCAGTGTTGAAGGAAGGCTGCTTAAAAACCAGATGAAGTTGGGGTAAACAATCTGCAGTGAATTTGGTATTCATCACAGATTTCCCCCCTTTCTACCACTGAGTTTTCTGTCCTGCTCCCAACACCCTGACCTTGCCCTTCCAAAATCCGATTTGGTTAACATGTTTAGCCTGAACATAGACTTCTGAGAGATACCTGGTCCTTCAAAGCTAGTTTTGGGAGTACTTGAATAGTGTAGAGGTGCCTCCTGCTCCCACTGGATCCTATATTCTTCCACTGTCAAATGTTGCCATGAGATTGTGAAAAAGATAAGAGAGTCACTGGTTTTTCATTCTGGGTTTTATTTTATATATATTTTTATATAGCTATTTTTCATCAATGTTATTCCTATATTCATATACACACATATTCATACACAAACATATGTATACACTGTGTTGTACTGCTTTTTGTAATCTGTTGTAAACTGTAAAAATGGTTACATTGATCATAAAAGCCAATGGGATTTTGGCCTGCATAAATAGGAGTATAGTGTCTAGATCCAGGGATCATGCTATCCCTCTATTCTGCCTTGGTCAGACCACACCTGGAATACTCTATCCAGTTCTGGGCACTGCAATTTAAGGGTGATGTTGACAAACTAGAATGTATCCAGAGGAGGGTGAATAAAATAACCAAGGGTCTGGAGAACAAGCCCTATGAGAAGCAGATTAAAGAGCTGGGCATGTTTAGCCTGCAGAAGAGAAGGCTGAGAGGAGACATGATGAGGGCCATGTATAAAGATGTGAGGGGAAATCATAGGGAGGAGGGAGCAAGCTTGTTTTCTGCTGCCCTGGAGACTAGGACGCAATGGAACAATGGCTTCAAACTACAGGAAAGGAGATTCCACCTGAACATGAGGAAGAACTTCCTGACTGTGAAAGCTGTTTGGCAGTGGAACTCTCTGCCACAGAGTGTGGTGGAGGCTCCTCCTTTGGAGGCTTTTAAATGGTCATCTGTCAGGGATGCTTTGAATGCAATTTTCCTGCTTCTTGGCAGGGGGTTGGACAGGATGGCCCATGAGGTCTCTTCCAAACTCTATGATTCTGTGATTTTATAATTCTATGACTGGGTAAAGAAAGCTGGTCAGATTTACCAACTTACATTGCTTCTTCTAAATACAAAATTGAACAACAACAACAACAACAACAACAACAACAAAACTTTATTTATAACGGTCTCTCTTCCTGAAGGGACTCGGATACATTGTTTATAAAATTTTGTTTTTTCCACAGTGGAGAGATGGATGCTCTCTTGGCTTCAACTAAGTCTTGGTCTTCTCTTCCTCTAGGTTGATCCCTATCTGCCCTATGAATACACCTCTGAAGGGATGTTGGAGAGAATCCATGCATACATTCAATACCAGGTAGCTGAACGCTTTGTTCTCAAATGCTTTCCTGGTTGTCAGCACACCTTCAACACTTTTAGCAAAGTATGTGGGGAGGTAGAGGACAGCCTTCTCCTCTGTGAGTCTTTTATATTCTATGCACCACCATTGGTCAAGTGGAAGGAAACCAATGAAGCGTCTGCTTCTTACAGGGGCCTTGTGTAAGCAGTCCTCCCCCTTTTCCTCCCTTCTCTTTCCTCCCTATAGGTCCTTTGAGGAAAACATAGCAGGATCTGGATGTGGGACTATCTGTCTTTCCCAAAAAGTGGAATTGGGTGGCTGGTGGCAAAAAAGTGTTGATTTTTGGAGGAGTTGAATTTGCAGATAAGGAGACTCGACCAGTATCCACCCCCACTCCCATACACACCATGAAATTTTCCTGCAGTTCCTACATTTTTAATGTAGCAGGAACTTAAAAAAATTGAACAATGAGAAATACAGTTTAGGCATTCACAGAAAAGAAGAATGCATAGTTACCAAGGAAATGCAAACAAAACTGATATAAGAGTTCTAAAGTCAAATAGTTTTCAATGTCTCACTCTCTGCAGTGCTATAAATGTTGGAATTGAAGGGAAAATTCACCAGGGAACAGAATTGTATTTCGAGGGCCAATGCCCTAATTTTCTTTCCATAACATTACACCTTTGGAGGAATGCATGTGAAACCAAAACCATTTTGCACTAAAATTGTCCATTTCCTCCAGTTTAAGGCAAGCAGCCTCAGGAAAGTTGTGTAACCAGCAGTTTTGGGTTCTACCACTTTTGCTGTGGGAGCAACATCCAACGGCCAGGCATTTGAAATCACACAAGATTGATGTGTCTATATTTAAACAGCTTAATTTCACCTAAGATTCCACTCTTTCATTCTTTCACTTTTCCATCCTTAAGGTAAAGGTTTCCCCTTGACATTAAGTCTAGTTGTGCCTGACCCTGGGGAGTGGTGCTCATCTCAATTTCTAAGCCAAGGAGCTGGCGTTGTCCGTAGACACCTCCAAGGTCATGTGGCCAGCATGACCTTTTCATTCCATTCTTATTGGAAAGAAAAAAAACATTTGGGAATGCTTCCAGCCTCTGAATATTTTATGGGCGTTCCAAACTATGGCATCTTCCAATGTGTGCTTAAGAATAAAGTTTTTCCAAGTGTATTCCTAAGCACACCCACACTCCCTTAAACCAACATTGGTGTAGTGTACCTTGCCTTTTGACTCACAAGATATAATAATGCATCATGTAATAGGGGCTGTCTGTCTGGAAACAGCCCCAAAGAGTATACTGGGAATAAGCCATACTACTAATAGTGGGGCTTAAAAATCATGTTATAAAGCTTAGTCCTGAATTTTTCTATATCAGTGGTTCTCCACCTGTGGGTCCCCAGGTGTTTTGGCCTTAGCAGATGTTAGGATTTCTGGGAGTTGAAGGCCAAAACATCTAGAGACCCTCAAGTTGAGAAGCACTGTCCTATATAATCACAGAGTTGGGAGCGAGGCTCTCTGAACAAACCTCTCACCTTGGTGTTGCTAATGCCTTTTGAATGTGTCTGTGTAAATACCACAATTTTCTGTCCTATTAGGATTTCTGTGCCACTGCTGCCCTGACAGACAAGTCCAGTGGCAAACCTATGCAAAGCTCTGCAAGCCCATTCAGCCCTCAGCCCAATTCCACCAACCTGGTTGGGCCACACAGTTCCAGCAGCAGCCTTTCCTTCTGGCCTCCAGTCAACTCAATGCAGGTGTGGGTATCCATCCCGGGCCAGGCATGCACCAGTACTTGTCAGCAGCATGGTTTGGTCTGTGAGCCGGAGTTCTTCAAATTCATCAACAAAAAAGAGGTGTTTCAACAGTAAGTCTGTGTCCTTTCTCCCACCTTTGCTTTCTCTTTCTCTGGGACCCCTTGTCTTCCTCTTTATGTAATGCTAACAGTGTCAAATATCAAGCCAGGGATGTATATTTTGAAGCCACAGGGCAAAATTGTAAAGTTCACATTTTTTATCTCTGTCTGAATTGATACTGAGTTTTGGCATTTAAACAAGACAATATTGCAAGCTGACATTTCTGTGCCACAAATGAAAACTTATTGGAAAAATACCCATTGGATGAGGCACTGAGCTTTTATAGAGCTGGATGTTTGATTCTGCAGCTCACATTTCAGCTCTCAAATCTGAATTTTATAAAATTTTCTTACATGGGCATTTAAGAATTTCACAGGATCTTAATAGCTTGTATTTGTTTTGGATTTTTTTATTTTGTTTGAACAAAGTTTGGGAATTTGAGCAGAAAACTAGAACTAGTTGACAACTTCTAGAGAGCACAATAGTTCAACCTGTAAAACTCAAAGGAGGCATCATTTTTCTAAGGGCCCTTCCACACAGTCCTATATCCCAGAATATCAAGGCAGAAAATCCCACAATATCTGAATGTGGACTCTGATAACCCAGTTCAAAGCAGATATTGCAGTATTTTCTGCCTTGATATTCTGGGATATAGGGCTATGTGGAAGGGCCCCATCTCAAAAACCCCTTTTCTCCTCTGGCCCATTTAATCCTAAAGGTGGCCAGAAGGTAATTGTTTAGCAATTATAGCTGCAAAATGGCCCTTTGACCGCCTGAAAAGTTATAAATGCATACTTCCTGGAAGGCCTCTGAATTCAGCCAGGTTTTAGCTCTGAAAATGAATCCTAATACTCAATAGCTGCTTAGAGACACCAGGTTCTTTACTTCTAAGTTACCTGGATCCAGCTTCTGAGGGCCCTTCCACACAGCCCTATATTCCAGAATATCAAGGAAGAAAAGCCCACAATATCTTGAACTGGATTACATGAGTCCACACAACCATATATTCCAGTTCAAAGCAGATAATGTGGGATTTTATTCAGCTGTGTGGAAGGGGTGTGAAGCCGCTTCTACACAGCTGAATAAAATCCCAGATTATCTGCTTTGAACTGTAATATATGGCAGTGTGGACTCAGGGCCCTTCCACACAGCCCTATATCCCAGAATAGCAAGGCAGAAAATCCCACATTATCTGCTTTGAACTGGGTTATCTGAGTCCACACTCAGATAATGTGGGATTTTTTGCCTTGAAATTCTGGGATATAGGGCTGTGTGGAAGGGCGTCAGATAACCCAGTTCTAATGAGATTTTGTGGGATTTTCTGCCTTGATATTCTGGGTTATATGACTGTCTGGAAGGGCCCTGAGTAATATACTAGTGTCCATCTGAGACATTTTTCCTACCTGAGGCAAACAGAAACAAGGTCCCATCTCATTTCCATTCCATGTACAGAGACATACTAGGTTGACAATCAAAACATGTTTAAACACTGACAGGGAGACTCATGCTTGAGGATAGCAGATTAGTTTCAGGGGTGCACAAAAGGCTGTGTGGAGCATACCTGTCTGGTCTTAGAAAGGGAACAGAAAAAGGGTGCCATTGTTGCTACCTCCAGCATCCCTGCTGCCTAAGATAGTTGCCTCTCTTTATCTTGTGGTGGATGCCGCCCCATAAATCACAGATATACCCCACAAGCCTGAAATCTGTTCTCTCCATTTAATTATCTGAAGTCCTGAGAGCCAAAATAAATCTTCACTAGTCCCTTTTGCCTTCTTTCATAGAGGCTTCTTTCACAGATGCCTCTCCTGACATTTATTCAGTGCTTTTTGCACACACCGCGCAACAGAGTAAAAATATTTTGACAGACCTTCTTGTGGTATTGTTAATGCCTGTGAGTGTCGTTCTGTGGCTTGGAAAGGTGTTGGGTTTTCAGAGGCACCACTGTTCCCTTGTCTTTTCCTTGCCCCTTTTATCCGGCTGCCTGTGAGCATACATTTGGAACACACAGGCACTGACATTTTAATAGAACATAAATCTGCCACCCAGCTCCATACATAGCTCTGGACAATTAAAATGGGTGCATTATCATTTTTGTCACGGCGGCCAAGCAGGCAATTTGAGTCCGAGTGACATTTTTATATGATAAATTAGAGGCAGAGCTTGGATTCTATTTGCTAAGCTCCTTAGCTTCTTAAAATCCAACCGTTCTGGAGAAATTGCTGGTTCAGAATCACTAGCTTCCATCAGAGTGTATTAAAAGAGATACCTGGTTGTTTGTCGAACTGCAAGAAGAGAGAAAAAAGGTTGGGGGGGGGGGAGAGGTTAACTTCTGCCCTCCCACTGTTGTTGGACTACAACATCCAGCATTCCTCACCATGTCTGTGCCAACTATGGCTGACAGGAGATGCAGTGCTGCAACATCTAGAGCCCAGTAGCACTTTGCCTATCCCTGGCTTTAGCATCACCTGGAGATGCATCATGCAGTTTAGAAATAGCTCACTAGTTACTTGTAATGGATCAATTTCTCAAACAATAGGGGCATAACTGAATTACGTTTCAGCTGTAATTGCTAACAACTGTTTATTCCAGTGCTTTTTGTCTTGTAACTATAACTTCTGCATTGCTTTTATAGTTATACCTGTGTGTGAAACGGTCCTTGAAGTCACATACTTGGAAACATGCTGGAATGTGTTTGTAGCACCTCTTGATGGAGCTGACATAACTTTCTCTTTTGTATTTTTGCCCCTTTTAGAATCAACATTGTCTGTGACAGCACAGAATCAGAGATGAATCACCTTTACCCAGCCGTGGCTGAAAATGTTCATGAGTGTTACCTTCAGAAGGACCCTCTGTTATTCAGCTGTGCGGGATGCAATACCAAGTACCAGCGCCTCTGCCCATGCCGTGATTACCGAAGAGGACAAGTGGCCCTGTGCAGGGACTGTTTGTGATTTATGCACTCTAACACACCCTTACACACAAGGAGTAACTCTCTTTCTTTCCCCGTAAAATCTTCTGCAATACTCAAGAAGTTTCCAGACAGGACCATCTTCTTGGAGACTTGTGAAAATACTTGGATGTCAATGAGACTTCATTGGTTGTTTTGTCTACCAGTCAAAGATGAATGACCCTTTTCCAACATTAATTTTAAGGCATATCTCCTCCACATCCAAGCCCACTGGAGACCTCAAAAAGGCTTAGAAAGACCATGTCAAAAAGCCTTCTGAAAGACAAGAAGGCCCCACTTTAAGAATTCATCTTCCTTAAACATCTGTATTTATTTTTTATTGGGGATGGGATTGAAATTAAAGTGGGAAAAAATCAAGAAATGGTCTGTGTGATGAATTATTTGAAAGGGTTTTGCTTCACAGAGGCAAGCTTGCTACTAACCTCCCCAGAAGGGCAGGCGAGAGCTGGGGTTGAAAAGGAAATGAGCAGAAGGGCAAGTGAGAGTGATGCAATTTCTGCATGCCACTCATGTTCCTTTTCTAGGTGGCTTTGCACTGGTAACTGCCCCTCATAGAACTTGCAAGGGTAATGGGGGTGTCTGAAAATCACACGGGTTCCAGGAAAAATAGTAATGGGGTAACTTAGTGTAGTCGTATGTATCAGATGTTGGTGAGAGGCATTTTCCCACCTAATGTGCTGGGGACCAGTGGTACCATATTTGTTCCTATTGTCTACAGCTCCCCCCTCCCTACTTTCATGGAAACCCGATGCCATCTGGCAGCCAATGGCTCACAAATTGACAGTGTTCTACAGATTACTACCTTGAATACTGCAGGTTTATGCCATTTGTGTGAGATAGGGAGTGGCAGTGAGGGCATGTAATCAGGATGCAACAATTCACTTTAGAAGCAGTCTTATGAGTAAAATTGTATTTTATTGGTTTAAGAAATAGCTACTTTTCTCGTTACCTTTCACACACACACACACACATATCTCAGAAAACAATATATATATATATATATATATATATATATATATATATCTGTTAGGTTGGTTCAACCGGACAGCAAAACTCCACAACCCCCCAACGAAACTGTACCAAAATTGCCATGCCCATAACACAACCCACAAGGTACAAACATATCTACTCAAAATGAAAAACAACACAACAACACACTCACAAAACGGCAAAAAAACACAACTCAAAAAACCCCAACGAAACTTAACCAAAATTGCCATGCCCATAACACAACCCACAAGGTACAAACATATCTACTCAAAATGAAAAACAACACAACAACACACTCACAAAACGGCAAAACAACAAAACTCAAAAAAAACCAACGAAACTTAACCAAAATTCCCATGCCCATAACACAACCCACAAGGTACAAACATATCTACTCAAAATGAAAAACAACACAACAACACACTCACAAAACGGCAAACCAACACAACTCAAAAAAACCAACGAAACTTAACCAAAATTCCCATGCCCATAACACAACCCACAAGGTACAAACATATCTACTCAAAATGAAAAACAACACAACAACACACTCACAAAACGGCAAAACAACAAAACTCACAAACCCCCCAATGAAACTTAACCAAAATTCCCATGCCCATAACACAACCCATAAGGTACAAACATATCTACTCAAAATGAAAAACAACACAACAACACACTCACAAAACGGCAAAACAACAAAACTCACAAACCCCCCAATGAAACTTAACCAAAATTCCCATGCCCATAACACAACCCATAAGGTACAAACATATCTACTCAAAATGAAAAACAACACAACAACACACTCACAAAACGACAAAACAACTGAGCATGTGCATTGGTGCCCAGCCGCCAGTTCCCTGGCGCGCGCACACAGTCTTCCGGCCAACGTTCCCTCTGCGGAAGCCATGCCCACTCCAAGCCCCGCCGCGCCGCTTCCCGCACACACACCCGCCCTGCCGCACACACACACACAACCCCACGCTCCATCACTCCCCCCGCCGCACACACACGCAACCCCACGCTCCATCACTCCCCCCACCGCCACACACACACGTGCAACCCCATTCCCCCCCGCTGCTGCACACACACACACAACCCCACGCTCCATCACTCCCCTGCCCCGATCTTACCTCCTTTTACTTCACGCCACCTCCAAACCCCACCCCGCCCCTTCCCGCCCTGTCAAAATCCAGGAAAGACAGGAAGGAAGGAAAGAAGGAAGAAAGAGAAAGGGAGATAAAGAAAAGGGGGAAGGAAGGAAAGTTAGAGAAAGAAGGAAGAAGAAAAGGAAAGAAAAGGAAAGATGGAAGGAAAGAAAAGAGAGACAGCAGAAGAGAAAGAAAAAGGGGGAAGGAAGGAAAGAGGTAGAGAAGGAAGAAATGAGAGACAGAGGGAGGGAAAGAAAAAGGGGGAAGGAAGGAAGGAGAGAAGGAAAGGAAAAAGGGAATAAAGGAAGGAAAGAGGGAGTGAAGGAAGGGCGAAGATGTAGAGAAAGAGGGAGGGAAGGAAAGAAGGAAAGAGAGAAAGAAGAAAAGAGACCAGAAGAGAAAGAAAAAGGGGGAAGGAAAGAAGGAGAGAAGGAAAGAAAAAAGGAAATGAAGGAAGGAAAGAGGGAGTGAAGGAAGGGGGAAGATGTAAAGAAAGAGGGAGGGAAGGAAAGAAGGAAAGAGAGAAGGAAGAAAAGAGACCAGAAGAGAAAGGAAAAGGGGGAAGGAAGGAAAGAGATAAAGAAGGAAAAGGAGAAGGAAAGATGGGAGGGAGGGAAGGAAGGAGGGAAAGAAGGAGAGAAAGAGGGAAGGTTGGCCATAGCAACGCATGGCGGGTAAAGGTTGTTATTTCTATGATTATTATGATGCTATTATTCCTATGAGACCCTTTTAGGGGGAATGGGAGAGGTGTCAGGTCCCAGAGGCAATGCATTGCATTATTGTTATTGTTATGATGGTGGTGAAATAAAAGGAAATAAAAAGAGAAAGAAGGAAGCAAACAGGGAGGGAAGAAAGGCAAAGGAAGAAAGGGGGAGGGAATGAAGGAAAGAGAAGAATGAAACCAAGTAGTGAAAGAAGGAAAGAAAGAAAGAGGCAGAGAAGGAAGAAAGGAGAGAAAGGGGGAGGAAATGGGGGAAGGAATAGGTAGGTACCTCTCTTTCATAATAGTCCAGATATCTACCTCAACTTTGATAAGTTTTACTATAGGCCACAGCAACGCGTGGCAGGGCACAGCTAGTATATATATATATATATATATATATATATATATATATGTATAACAAAAGCTCCAGCAAAGGATCACCGCCTTGTCGGGGCGCTGGAGCTTGAGCACCTCAATGATGTCATGAGCGACACCGTGAAGGGCCACCCAAGACGGGACGGTCGTGGCAGAGAGGTCAGACCAAGCGTGATCCCTGGGGAAGGCAATGGCAAACCACTCCAGTATCCTTGCCAAGAAAACTAAATGGACCAGTACGAGGAGAGCAATGTCCAGTCTCGATAAAATAGTGAAGAGTAGAGACATCAGACTGGCAACAAAGATCCGCCTAGTCAAAGCCATGGTATTCCCTGTAGTCACCTACGGATGTGAGAGCTGGACCTTAGGGAAGGCTGAGCGAAGGAAGATCGATG
The DNA here is from genome assembly GCF_037176765.1 of Anolis sagrei. Lineage (NCBI taxonomy): Eukaryota > Metazoa > Chordata > Lepidosauria > Squamata > Anolidae > Anolis > Anolis sagrei. Next base: position 120,319,508 of record NC_090022.1, read on the forward strand.
CTTTTGAGCTGTGGTGTTGGAGGAAAGTGCTGAGAGTGCCTTGGACTGCGAGAAGATCCAACCAGTCCATCCTCCAGGAAATAAAGCCTGACTGCTCACTGGAGGGAAAGATACTAGAGACAAAGTTGAAGTACTTTGGCCACATCATGAGGAGACAGGAAAGCCTAGAGAAGACAATTATGCTGGGGAAAGTGGAAGGCAAAAGGAAGAGGGGCCGACCAAGGGCAAGATGGATGGATGGCATCCTTGAAGTGACTGGACTGACCTTGAGGGAGCTGGGGGTGGTAACGGCCGACAGGGAGCTCTGGCGTGGGCTGGTCCATGAGGTCACGAAGAGTCGGAGACGACTGAACGAATGAACAACAACAATATAACAAAAGACAGCTAAGTTTTTGTTATAGTTTTGTTTAATAAACTCTATTTTTTCAAAGTATAAATATAAATTGAGAAAGACTATCTATCTTAGTTTAGCTACTTTAAGTTTTCAAGTATTTTCAAAGTAAGCATTTGGTCAGGAGTTTTTCACATTTTCTGCCACTTATCAACCCAAAGGGCTTTGTTTGGGGTGGAGGGTGTCCCCCTGTCACACACAAAAGCAACAAACAGTACAACAGCTTACTCAGTGAGTTACTCCCTTTAGCATTAACAATTAACTACCCTTATAACATTGTAATTAGTAAATGTATTGGATTTCCTTAAAATAATTTTCCAAGTTTGGGAGAAAGTCATTCAACATCACCACCATCATCATATTTATTTATACTCCACCTTTCTCCTCGTGGGGACTCAAGGTGGCTAGTTTCAAAGCTGTAATACGAAAGTTAAAAAGCAATTAACAAGCAATTAAATAGTAGCAGTGTGGTGTCATAATACGTCGTTTTAATTAAATAAAAATTGATTAATTAACTTAGAGGCTGACTCCAACTCAAACGATCTGATGGCAGCGGGGCTCTTCATTCAAACCATCCCACCGCTGCCACCAAAATGTAACATGAGAGGGGAAAGGGGAATCTATTACGTGAAGAGGATCACCATTAGTTTGGAGATCCCACCACAGTGTCATCAAAGGTAAAAAGGATGATTATTTTAAAACGACTTAAGTGTATGGAGGCTGCAGATACTTCGCCCCAATACACAATATTCTGAGGTAAACTTAGTGTGGAAACTGGCAACCACCCAAATTAAAAGGAGTTTTCAGTTCTTGTTTAACCAGAGCTTTTGGGTAGGCTGGAATGTTCTGGATTCGCACTCAGGGCTCTGAACACAGATGATTAACAGTGAGATTCTTTTAAATAATTGCTGCCACCATTCTGGGAACTCTGTTCCCTTAACTTCTATGGAACATCTTCACACAGAGGCACTCTTGAGACAGTTGTTAAATAACAAAGAACAAAGTTGTTTATTTGTGTGAACTTCAACAATACTGGCACTTAAGCGTAATGGTTGCAATAATGAGCTGAAGCTTATGGTTACTTTAAAAACAGTTCAATGCTTAGTTCCAAAAACAACTCTTCACTCCCTCAGGAAACTAGCAGACTTCCCACTGACTAGAATTCCTGATTTCTCCGCACAGTCCTTTCCCTTGGATCTGTCTATTCTCTATACCAGCTATTCTACCTGATAGCTATCAATCTTCTCTAACTGACCACTTTGGCTACTCTAACTTCTCTTCTCCTAACTCTCCCAAAACCTAACTTTCTTCTTCAACACACAGTCCCTGACTCAACAGTCAGATTTTAAAACACACCCTTTCAGGCAATTTTTTTGCACTCTAAGCTCTGCCCACTTTCTCCCAGCCAATCACAAAGGCTCTCCACATTTCCCTCCAGGCTGCTCCTAAGCTCTGCCCCCTCTAGGAAATGACTACTCTAAGATGACTGCCTCCCTGCACCATCTCACAAAATGGCTGCTGAAATACTTGGGCCTATTTCCTGAGCTTTTCCCTGGCCCAAAACGCAGGCAATTCATCACATGTGGTAAAAACAGAATTAAAATATGGTAGATATACTAAAATGGCATTTAAAACTCATATCCCCCCCCCCCAATCCCACCAACAGCACCCCCTGAATCAAAAACTACAGCACCCCCTGAACTGATCTTTAAAACCTTCATGTTTGATCACCTGCCGCCAGAAGAACAACAGGGAGGGGGCCATTCTGGCTTCCCTGGGAAGAAGGGAGTTCCTGAGTAGAGAGGCAGCCATTGAGAAGGAAAGCCCTCTTTTTCATTCCCACCAATTGGGCTTGAGATGAAGGTGGGGCTGAGAGAAGGACCTCTCCTGTAGATCTCGGGCCTGGGCAGGTTCATAGAACAGGATGAAGTCAGCCAAATAGCCTGGACCTGGAACTGAACCTGAACCATCTAGGACTATATAGGTCATAACCAGCACTTTGGATTGTGCTCAGAAACAGACTGGCAGCCAGTGGGGCTGCTGCAACAGGGGGTTGTCTGTTTCCTGTAGCCAGCCCCAGTTAGGAACCTGGCTGCAGCTCTTTGGACCAGCTGAAGTTTTTGAGCACTCTTCAGAGGCAGCCCCACGTAGAGCATATTACAGTAATCCAGATAGGATGTAACTATGCCATGTACCACTGTGGCAAGATAGACACTGGTTTAGGGTCAGGACACCTTCTTTGGCATTTGGTGGAAAAGAGTAGTAGAGTTGGGTGTCATCTGCATATAGGTGGCATCAAATTACAAAACTTCAGATGATGTCTTCCAGCAGTTTCAAGTCTATGTTGAACAGCATCAGGGACAAAATGGAATTCTGAGGAACTGGCCACAGGTCACTAGCAAGAGGTTCAAACAGGAGCCCCCCAGCACCACCTTCTGAGTACTGCCCTGCAGGAAGGACTGGAACCACTGTAAGACAGTGCCTCCCGGTCCCATCCCAGCCAGACAACCCAGGAGGATACCATGGTATCAAAATCACTGAGAGGTCCAGGAGAACCAACAGGGACACATTCCCTCTGTCTAGTTCTCTGCGTAGGTCATCCACTAAGATGACCAAAGCTGTCTCTGTTCCATAGCCAGGCCTGAAACCAGATTGAAATGGATCTAGATAATCCATTTCATCTAGAAATACTTGGCATTAGGAGGCCACCACGTGCTCCAAGACCTTGCTCAGAAATGGGACATTGGACATTGGCTGATAGTTGTCTATTATAGAGGGGTTCGGGGATGGCTTAAAAAAAAAATATAGACCTTGCAAATGCCTCCTTTAGGCAAGTTGGAACTTTGCCTTGCTCCAAGGAGACATTGGCTGCCCCTTTCATCCACTTTATTGACCCCCCTCTGGTCTGTTTGATCAGCCAGGAATGGCAAGGATCTAGAATACACATGATAGCTCTCATCTCTCCAAGGATCCTGTCCACATCCATGGAGGAGCATCCCTATATCTGGAGAAAGAAGAGATAAAAAATAAAGTAAATGGACTGGACATCTGTTATGGCCTTCATGGAACAGGGTGAAGGTTCTATCCTGCCCTTGCATGAAAGTGGCCTATGAAGGGCAAAGGGGCACAAACACAGGAATCAGTGGAGAAAATTGAAGCACCTATCTTCTGATAATTGGATAGTCAGTGATTGTGATGAAGTGGGAGAGAAAAAGGATTGGTGCTCCTTGAATGCTTATCTGCAGTAGCCTTGTGCTCTTTCCCTATGGGGCAGGTAAAATCTGGGAGCATATATACTCTCTCCCTTTTTAGTGTTACAGTGTAATTTTCTGTGTCTTGGTATTAGAAATGTTATGTTTTGTTCCCAGGGTGAAAAACAGAGTTCCCAAATGTTGTAAAACTTCATGAAGAAGTACAGTAGACTAATCTTAATCTTGTGAGATTTCCTTCATGTAGTCAAATGTCACAAAATATTGTAGAAGAATTATTCTGAATAAAAATGTGACAGAAATACATGTGCACAGGAATTTAAACAGATTTTTTTCTCAGTTCTTGTGGGTTTTTTCGGGCTATATGGCCATGTTCTAGAGGCATTTCTCCTGACGTTTCGCCTGCATCTATGGCAGGCATCCTCAGAGGGTGAGGTCTGGAGCTGGGAAAAAGGGGGTTTATATATCTGTGGAAAGACCAGGGTGAGACAAAAGGCTTTTTTAAGATGGGCTAGGTGTGAATCTTTTCAATTGACCACCTTGATTAGCATACAATGGGCTGACTGTGCCTGGAGCAAACTCTTAATGAAAGGTGATTAGATGTCCCTGCCTGTTTTTCTCTCTATTGTTTTAATTTTAGAATTTTTTAAAACTGGTAGCCAAATTTTGTTCATTTTCATGGTTTCTTCCTTTCTGTTGAAATTGTCCACATGTTTGTGGATTTCAATGGCTTCTCTGTGTAGCCTGACATGGTGGTTGTGAGAGTGGTCCAGCATTTTTGTGTTCTCAAATAAAATGCTGTGTCCAGGTTGGTTCATCAGGTGCTCTGCTATGGCTGATTTCTCTGGTTGGAGTAGTCTGCAGTGCCTTTCATGTTCCTGGATTCTTGTTTGGGCGCTGCGTTTGGTGGTCCCTATGTAGACTTGTCCACAGCTGCATGGTACACGGTAGACTCCTGCAGAGGTGAGAGGATCCCTCTTGTCCTTTGCTGAACGTAGCATTTGTTGAATTTTCTTGGTGGGTTTGTAGATTGTTTGTATGTTGTGTTTCCTCATCAGCTTCCCTATGCGGTCAGTGGTTCCCTTGATGTATGGCAGGGACACTTTTCCTCTGGGTGGATCTTCATCTTTACTCTTGTGGCTTGTTCTTGGTCTTGCAGCTCTTCTGATGTCTGAGGTGGAGTATCCATTGGCCTGGAGAGCCCAGTTGAGGTGGTTCAGTTCATCTTGGAGGAGGTGGGGTTCACAGATTCTTTTTGCACGGTCTGCCAAGGCTTTGATGGTGCTTCTTTTTTGACTTGGGTGATGGTTGGAGTTTTTATGTAGATATCTATCTGTGTGTGTGGGTTTTCTGTAGACGGTGTGACCCAATTGTTGATCTGGTTTGCGGATGACTAGGACATCTAGAAAAGGCAGTCTTCCTTCCTTTTCTTTTTCCATAGTGAACTGGATGTTAGGGTGGATGCTGTTAAGATGTTCCAGGAACCTGTTGAGTTCTTCTTCTCCATGGCTCCAAATGGTGAAAGTGTCATCCACATATCTGAACCATATAGTGGGCTTTTTGGTTGCTGTTTCAAGAGCTTGTTTTTCAAATTGTTCCATGTAGAAGTTAGCTATGACTGGGCTGAGAGGGCTCCCCATAGCTACTCCATCTTTCTGTTCGTAGAATTCATTGTCCCACTGAAAATAGCTGGTGGTGAGGCAATGGTGAAACAGCGCCGTGATGTCTTCTGGGAACCTCTGGTTGATGAGTGCCATGGTGTCTGCAACTGGGACCATGGTAAATAGAGACACCACATCGAAGTTGATCAGTTTGTCATTTGTATTTAGCTTGAGATTGCTGATTTTTTCAATGAAGTGGGCTGAGTCCTTGCATCCACCCTAACATCCAGTTCACTATGGAAAAAGAAAAGGAAGGAAGACTGCCTTTTCTAGATGTCCTAGTCATCCGCAAACCAGATCAACAATTGGGTCACACCGTCTACAGAAAACCCACACACACAGATAGATATCTACATAAAAACTCCAACCATCACCCAAGTCAAAAAAGAAGCACCATCAAAGCCTTGGCAGACCGTGCAAAAAGAATCTGTGAACCCCACCTCCTCCAAGATGAACTGAACCACCTCAACTGGGCTCTCCAGGCCAATGGATACTCCACCTCAGACATCAGAAGAGCTGCAAGACCAAGAACAAGCCACAAGAGTAAAGATGAAGATCCACCCAGAGGAAAAGTGTCCCTGCCATACATCAAGGGAACCACTGACCGCATAGGGAAGCTGATGAGGAAACACAACATACAAACAATCTACAAACCCACCAAGAAAATTCAACAAATGCTACGTTCAGCAAAGGACAAGAGGGATCCTCTCACCTCTGCAGGAGTCTACCGTGTACCATGCAGCTGTGGACAAGTCTACATAGGGACCACCAAACGCAGCGCCCAAACAAGAATCCAGGAACATGAAAGGCACTGCAGACTACTCCAACCAGAGAAATCAGCCATAGCAGAGCACCTGATGAACCAACCTGGACACAGCATTTTATTTGAGAACACAAAAATGCTGGACCACTCTCACAACCACCATGTCAGGCTACACAGAGAAGCCATTGAAATCCACAAACATGTGGACAATTTCAACAGAAAGGAAGAAACCATGAAAATGAACAAAATTTGGCTACCAGTTTTAAAAAATTCTAAAATTAAAACAACAGAGAGAAAAACAGGCAGGGACATCTAATCACCTTTCATTAAGAGTTTGCTCCAGGCACAGTCAGCCCATTGTATGCTAATCAAGGTGGTCAATTGAAAAGATTCACACCTAGCCCATCTTACAAAAGCCTTTTGTCTCACCCTGGTCTTTCCACAGATATATAAACCCCCTTTTTCCCAGCTCCAGACCTCACCCTCTGAGGATGCCTGCCATAGATGCAGACGAAACGTCAGGAGAAATGCCTCTAGAACATGGCCATATAGCCCGAAAAAACCCACAAGAACTGAGTGATTCCGGCCATGAAAGCCTTCGACAATACAGATTTTTTTCTGTAGAATAATTTTTCTGTAACATTCAGGATGTTTAAAGACAGGAATAATACAGAAAAATAACGTTTATTTTCTCATGGACTGAGGAGGAAACTAGTGCAGTTAGTCATCCCTACAAGCCAGGGTGAAATAGTGTAGGATATACATTCCTATTTGACACAGCTTGTACTATGCCATATTTCAAGTTGTGGCGCTGTAAAGCAAAAGTGTCCATGAGCATTTGATGAACGACAGAAGGGATGGGATGGAGAGCCACCCTCATCTGGGAAAGCACACTTCAGGTCTAGGGACTTGATTATACCAGGCTGTATGGTGATGATTACACCGTTTCAGTTATGTGGTTTAAGAAAACGGAAATGTACAAATATTAAAACAATCACTTTCACACCTTCCTGCAGTTGCATAATACTGTTACTTTGTTGATGCAAGTTCCTCTGATCAATATTCTGCACAGCCTCACTTCATGTCCCTATCTGCCCTACCAGTACATGCATGCTGTGTTTTTTCTCCTATTTTCCCTCCCCTTCTTTTAACCACAACAGTTTGGGCATTCTCCCAGGACCTGTATCCACTTCACAATATCAGGACTGCAGCCGAAGGGCATTCTTGCATAAGGAAAAATGATGGAAGAGCAACGATATTGAATTTATTGATGAGTTTTCTTTTCAATGGAAAGAACTGATTTAAGCATGTGATTGGGAGAGACAACACCACCACCATTTGGTAAGCTTCATCCAAAGGGGCTTTTATCCTGCTATCAATCTCATGTGATAAAATTGCATATATAGAGGTAGAGAAGCTGAGTTTCTAGGTCCTAAAATAAGGTAAGTCCCTATTTCCTGACCTGCCTTTTGATTCATCCTGGAACAGTTCATTCTTGTCTGGATAGGGCTTCAATTTGTTCATCCGAAGTCTATTAGGTCTGATTTAGGACTAGAATAGCTTCCTTAAATTTAGAGAGAAAGTTGAGTGTTATAAACATATTTGTGGTATGAAATCCCAGGACTCTGGACAACTCCTCTCAGTGGCTTCATTCATATATTTATCAAAGAGGGAGCAAGACATAATCTTGCCTTTAAAATCAAATTAATGAAAAATATGCCCCAAACTCTTTAAGTATTCTGATTGTCCTTTTCCTATGTCTTTTCCTTAAATGAGGTCAACAAAACTAATTGAGTACAATATTTCAGATTAGACATACCATAAATTTATCTGTGACATTACTGTGCTAGCATTATATTTTTAAATCCTTTCTCCTGTAATCTTAAATGAAGACTGTGCCCTTTCAATTGCTACCACCTACTGAGTTGATGGTCTCATTCAGCCATCCACCATGACCCCAAGATTTTTTTGTAAAATGCACAGGCAGTGATGTCTCTCCCATACAATGAAAGAGTGGGGGTGTGATTCATCTCCAGGCTTTGGAAAGCCTGAATCCAACAATCAAAGCTTCAAAATATAAGTAATAAAGGGAAAATGGAAGGAAATGGCAACTCAGTTCCTGATAAGCTGCAACAAAAAGTAAAATTTTCATGCCTGCATGCTAAGATGGAGAAACACATGGCCCTAAAGATGTTGTTGGATAGCAACCCCCATTATGCCTAACAAACATAGCCAGCAGCAGAGCATGATGGGAGTGGCAATCTAATGGTATTTAGAGAGCCGAACTTTGGTTAGTCCTGCTGTACACACTCGAGAGTAAATCTCAGTTGAACTTACTTCTCAGTAGACCTATATAGGAATCTCAAATATTCAACTATCATCCAGGATATATATTTCACCCTAATCATATTAATGTGAATGGAGAAAACAGAAAGTGTCTTTAGTTCTTAAATCACCAAGCTGAAAACCGGTGCTGTGGGATCACATGCCATCTCATCTCACTTACTTACATTTAGTTCTGGGGCAGAAATAAGTAAGTTCTTGACTAAGGAAATGGTAGGTCCCTTTGTTGGAACCACTGCAGAACAGAACCTGGGAGAAGTATACAGCACACAGTTTTAGTAATAAGTAAAAGTAAAACTTTATTTATACCCCATCACCATCTCCCATAGGGACTCTGGGCAGATTACACTATAGCACACAGGTGTCATACAATACATAAAATAAAATATATCAACATGTAAAATCAATACCATATTACATAATCCAGATATATAAAACTGAATAAAAACAGCCTCTATTAAAATAGAAACTGTAAAATAAGCTATAACTGTTGATTAAACGATCCATATAATCAATGCAGCAGCCTAGCTGTATGCTCATAGAGTTTAGATATAAAGTGCTAAGTGGTTTGCAATCAGTTCTGGCCTGACTACTGTCTAAACATTATCTAAGGTCTGCTGGAAGAAAAAAAACCCCAAGTTTTTAACTCCTTCTGAAAGTGCTATAATGTGGGGGCTTGTCCACATTACATATTTGGGTGGTACTGGTTTTCCAGCCTGTTACCATCTAAATACAGTATTTGGGGCTACAGTTCTCTTCATCATTGACCACATGGGGAAGGGATGATGGGGGCTACCATCCAAACAATTTGCAGAGCATCAGGTTGGGAAAGATAGGTATAGGAGTGCCTACAATTCTGGTAACAAGTTTTTTTGACTCACCACCAACTTCTTTCTGCAGATCCAGGACTCAATCAAAATAAGTTTCCTGCAAATGTCTAAACTGGAAATAGATTCTGGGATGAGATTCTGTATTTAACAATGCAATTGCACATTGCACATCATCCATTGTGCACTGCAAAAATACAACAGTACTCAATGGCATGTTGCACAATGTTGCCATTCTTCATGTAGGTTGCAAATTGCTGATGGAGTTTATCTCTATATGTGGATATTTACACTACACTGAGAAAATGTTGGATTGCTGCTATTGTTGATTAAAACATGTTTTGTGTAAAGAAATCCTTTATTTTGTCACCGAACCTCCTGCCATTGGTTTTATCAAGCCACACAAGAAGACATTATTGCACTTAATTATGTATTACATCCATCTATAGATGCATGGGCTGGATGCTCCTCCATCCCTCCCAGTTCCTTTGATAAAGCAGTATTTTGAGAGCACAAAAAGTGATATATGTATGTACTTATTCGTACTAATCATATAGAATTTTATAAAACTCTGTGAGAGAACATGGAGTGCATACTGTCACTCCAATCAATGGAAAAAGAAAGAAAGAAAGGAAAAGTCTTTACAAGTTCTGAACAGATTGTTGTAGACAGGAAGAAATCAGCTCAGTTGTAAAGCACATAAAAAAACACAAAGATTGCCTTGTTGAGATGGTGCTTCAGATTCTACACATTTAGTTCTGTATGGGGAACCGTACAATCTTGGACTTTTCTGGGAGCTAGGAGTGTGATTTATTTGACAAATAATACAATGAGAACACCATGGATGAACAAGAAAAATGAAAACAACTCCAGAATGGAATAGGATACCTGTCATCACCTAACTCCCTCTCTCCTATCTACCCATTTTGATTGACAGAACTCTCTTGTCCCCTACATTCTCTCCCTCTCCTTTTTAACCACCTATACCAGACATGGAGATGACTCCTGCGTACACAATATACACTGAGCACATACACAAACAGGAGTGTGGGTTGTGGAGCACGAGTGGTGGCAAATTATGTTTCCAGGAAGTTAATCAGTGTGGTCTTCCTTCCTTCCAGAAATATCCACCAGGCTCACCTTTCTTCTGGAATCCAAATGACAGGACTCCCAGGATCACTTATCTCTCAGTCTTTCTCTCCCAGAATGGATGGGTTCTCTTAGTTAGCCAGAAAACAAGTTGTATCCTTTATCTGAAATTCTTGGGACCAGAAATGTCCCAAATGTGTATTTTGTTTTGCGTTTGGGAATGCCTGTATTTGTACATATGTCCATAATGAAATATTTGAAGATGGAATATCAGGGTAAGCATAAAGTTCATGTAAGTTTCCTTTACAGTTTGTACACATATCCTGAAGGTAATTTTAAGCTCAATACTTTCAATAATTCCAAACATGAAACAAAGTTTGTGTACACTGAAACCATTATAAAGCAAGGGTGTGCCTATCTTTGCTACTCATAAGAACCATTTTGAAGCATTTTGGATTTCAAAATTCCAGATAAGGGATGCTCAACTCGTAGCAAGCCCAAATGACTGGCATTTGGGAGAGGTGTCCATTAAGGATTTCTCTTCATGAGGTTGACCAATTCAAGAGGCCGGAAGCAGAAGAAGGGTGTGATAAAAGAGATGAGGAGGACTTCTGCTGCTCTGTTACTGGTGATAGGAATGCCTTCCGGCCTACAATTAAGACACAGTCCCAGGACTACTGAGAGCTTGTTAGTAGTGCTGTTTCTATTTGAACAGCAACCTTCAACAGCACCATCTACTCACGCTTGAAGCTGGTTAACCCTGGTTAATAGAGAAACAGGTTTTACACATTGCAGATGCCTCTGAAATACGTAACTAATTTTTAAGTGGAGAGAACCCCTAGACACTGTTTTCCATACATTGGAAATTCTGTTGCAGACTGATAGGAGGTGGCTTCTACAAATCTTAGAAGGATCCTATACACAATATTACACTGTGTTGAGTCAGGGTCAAATTAGAAAAAAAAAAAACAGGAATGGAGGTGGCCTGGAAATTATCAGGGTGGTGAGAGGCACAGAGGAAGAAATATCACTTGCTTTCCTCATTACTATAGAAATAGTGGTAATGAATATCAAGTTTAGTAAGGACCAACTCTGAGACTAAAGCACCCTATCCATCCAAAATCTGACTTTATGATGACCCATTAGCTTGAACAAACAAGTTAAGCACATCTTTAAAATATTACCAATGTAAGCTAACTGTTATTGCAAGCTGAATGGGATAATTAAGCAGGAATTCAAGGAGAAATGGAAGAGTGGCACAATGATTTCTAATAATGATTTGTCAACATGGAGAAATACCAAATTTATTCCTTATTCCATCATTATTTCTTCCCAGATAATGACATTCTGCACTGGCTGCATTTCTTTCTGATATGTGGTTAGGACACATGAGCTTTGGTCAAAAATAAAAGTAAGTTGCCATCTGTATTAAGGGGGTAAGGATATCTCTTTAACTTCAGCTCACAGACCACTTAAACCAGTTTCCATACATGTAAAAAGAGGGGAGTGGGCTGCATGTGTGTAAGAGGATGGAGGTGTGTGAAAGAGACTTAATTGAGCTTTGGTACAGTTTTTAAAATCTGTATTTAATACTTGCTTTTGTCAGTTCAAAATACAGTGTCATAAAATCCAAACAAAGGGAAGCTGGCATGAGTGGGATACCAGCTTAAACATAAGTAAATGCACATTCCTGAGGAGAGTGATTTGTGAATGATGCAGCCTTATCTTGTCCTTCCCTGTGCCTTTCCCTGGTTTGCTGATATGACAGTTGGCTGCCACGGTGTCATGAGATGAAGAAGCTGTTGAGAGCTGGCCTGATGGTCATCCAATTTATATTTGAATTGTGACCAACAGACATTACCTAATGCTGTGAGCATGGCCATAAATCAGTGCAAGTCAGATGGAACAAACATGGTCAGTCTGCTCTTTGTTTTCAGGTGTTAAATCATTCCTCCAACTTGTCCTCCCGCTACTGACAGTAGAGCTGCTTTCTTAATAACAAATAGTTCCAAGGGACAAAATTGTACACCTTCTCTATGCTATTTATTGTAAAAGGGAAAGAGCAGAAAGATGTGTTTTGCATACATCAAGAGATATACAAATACAATGTAAATCCTCGTCCAGAATAAAGCCATCCCTTTGGTCTGCTCTTCTGAAGGTTTTGCTTCCATTCTTCCTGTGAATAAGATTGGTGACTTGATCCATTTCTGTTATCAAAACATTTCAGTCGCTGTTCTTGAACCAATGGACTCTGAAGATGTTTCCTGTGTTTTGTTCACATATTCTTTTTGATAAAATAAGTGCATTATTATCATAGCATCATAATATACATTAGAACTATTACTCTGAATGACTAGAATTCACATCCACAGTTATAAATGTGTAATCTTGAGTGACACATTTTTAGCTGATTCATATTTACAATCTCAATGTATTCAATGGCATAGGAAGTATATAGTGCTCATGAAAGTCCCCTGAATCTAACTTACTAGGCTGCAGCAGCTGTGAGTGCTGGGCATCTGTTCTCCTGTTGATTGGGACACAGCAGAATGACATTCTCACTTGCCTCCTCATACAAAGAGGAATTGACAGAGGTCCTGCTTCTAGCTTCCACAATTGTGATCACTCAAGACAGGAACATGAAAATGTCAGTTGCTTCTCAATAGAAAGGGGAATATTTATTTATTTATTTATTTACAGTTCTTATATTCCGCCCTTCTCACCCCGCAGGGGACTCAGGGCGGATTACAGTAAACACATATATGGCAAACATTCAATGCCAGTTTGGCAAACAACATTTAACAGACAAAGGCTATTTAACTTTTTTTCTGGCCGCCAGGGGAGCTGCTGCTTTTCATCGTCCATCAACGACACCGATGAAGTTCTTCCGCATTCCACATTCCCCAGAGTCTTCTTTCTTTATGGCCTCATAAATTAGTTAAATTTAGCCTCCCACACAAGGTGGTGCCTTATTTTCCTACTTGACAGATGCAACTGTCTTTCGGGTTGCAAAGGTCGACAACGGGCTACACAATGGCTGGACACCCACTCCAGCCCGGGCTGGCTTCGAACTCATGACCTTTTGGTCAGAGTGATCTTAATGCAGCTGACACTCAGCCAGCTGCGCCACAATCCCGGTGCAATGAATAGACCTTCATTGCTCACAACAAACTGCTTCTTGGTAAATAAAAATTGGAGGGGGCAGGTGGAGAGATGCTGCTTAGCCATGTAACTAAAGTAATTATGCCTAGAATACTCACCAATATTTTTAAAAAACAGGAAGGGAAATCCAGTACAAAGGTAAATCCTAGAATGGGGAAAATAAATTTGATATTTGCCTCCCATGATTCTTATCAGGTTGACAGCTCCACTGCAAACCCTTATAACTCCATGTTTGCAAAATTTTGAATTTGTGATAGCAAACTATAGCGAAGATCGAAGCGACAACCCTGACAGAGGGGAACACCAACCCACCACTGGACACTAGTGTGATAAAGATCAAGGCTATCTTGGCAAGGGAGACCTAGCAATCACTCCCACTGCACACCAGCTTACAGGGTTATCGCTCAGCTGGACACTACATTAAATAAAGATGGTTAACTATATCAAGGGGGGAAAGACTCTCTTATCCCACCTCAGTATTATAACTAATAAGTGACCAGCTATGATGTAGTTGTAGACCGATGTATTTGTTAAATTCACTGCCACCACCTCAATTAAATAGGTCTGAGGAAAACCATATGTGTGAATGTGAAAAATAGGAAAAGTTATATGCAAGCTCTTTGTTCTTCTTTGACCATCGCTACTTTTGCTGACTGGACTGGGAGTAATCTTCTTTGAGTTGACTGAGATGTAAAGTTTGGAATAGACCGAGGCAGACACCAATTTAAAGGTGAAATAAGAAACAGGTTTATTATAGAACTAGATAAACAGATCAACTCTTAAAAAGAGTTGTACAATAATCTTGATGCAGTTTAGTTTCTTAATGCTTAGCTGGATAAACAGGCAGTTTTACTTAAAGGCTTCAACTTTTGTTTCTCAGTGAATTACTTGTCCTCACACTGATCACCACGGACACAGTGTGTCTTTGGAGCACAGCACCCAAACTGCCTCCCAGAGCAAAATCAAGCTTCCCTTTCACTGACCCTATCCTGTACAGTGAACCAGGATCCCTTGCCTATGCCTTGCTCTAATTCTAAAGCCTCACACAAAAGTTTTCCCTCCCTGCCTAAGATCTCTATAGCTCTCTCTCCCTAAAATATACTTCTTTCCTCCACGATGTCTAAACTCCAACTCCCCAACTTGTCAAATAAGCCAGCCTTTTTTCCCTCTCAATCCTAACTCCACCCCTGACTAGACTAGCCAATCAGGAGTCGGCTGACTCCTCCCTCCTGCCTCTGGCTCTCTTGCCAAACCCAGAACATGTCAGCTACTGACTTTCCAGGCTTCGGCCTTCCTGCCAAAAAGGTCAGTTTCATAACACAAACATCCCATTAAATCCTATTTTCATGTACTACTAAAAGCCATTTATTTTGGTATCTAGCACTGCACAACTGGATCAGTCTGCTACTATTTCAACAGTTTTGGCTCTTTTCTATGGAATTCTGTATTTGTAGTTTTCTGGTTATGCACTCCCCCTGAAGTTCAGCCTTAGAATATGTCACAAAGAATTTTAGATACTTCATGGAACTACAAATCTCAGAGTTCCAAAATATGGAGTGATACAAATTAAAAGTACTAGATTGTCTAGTATGGATGCAACTTGCCCTTTGCTCTCTCTGGTTTAGACTTAATTCATGTTTTGACATTTCTGGTCTGGAAACTGAATTGTTTACTTTTGAGATAATCACAGTTTACTATATCATTGACATCTCCAGCTAGATTAAACAGGATTTATAATACAAATAGGTTTGTTTTCCAGAAATACTATATGTTCGATATGTATTTTCTCCCCTTTGGTAAATGATTTAGCAAGAGATGAGTGAAAATGTGTTTTAGACTATAGGTTGCTATCTTTGATGTCACTGCTTAAAATTCAGCAATACTGAATGCTTCAGTGCTGCATTTCTATGACCATTGCCAGTGGAGTTGGGATTTTCCTCCATCTTGTTCCTTCTGCAACTCTCTATACTTCCAAAATCCTTCTTGAAAACACAAAGGCACATAGGATGTAGTATCTGTTTACAGAGAATTCTATGTAATTCATCAATTTATGAATCCCAAAATTCTGTCCGAGGGAACAACAGTTATAATATGAAATTGATATAAAGGTATAGTACAGTGACATCCTGAAAGGGCTGGCTGATCTTGGAAAATATTCCATGGCACTAATTATTCTTCTAAAAGCTCAGTGGGGGAATAACACCTTTGGGAGTGCTGATACTGTGAACTCTGCACATGCCCACACTCCTTCCATCTGTGCTAATTTGGCAATGAAAATCCTGATTGTCTGAAATCTCATTTCTTCCACAGAAGTCTTGATTTTTCTATTGTTTTCACAGTTTCTCCTTTTGCTTTGGCCCATTTCAGTGGTGAAAACTGAACTCAAATCTGAAAAGTAGTTTGCATAGGTAACTCAGCAGGATAGAAAGGAGGGATAGACTTTTGCCTTTCCCAAGAGGCTCCAGCAAAATCAAACTTCTGTGTCATCTCCTAGCTTGTGTGCTCTTCCTTATTTCTTTTCCCACATCATTCACCTTTTGATCTTGCTTGAATACACATGTGCTGGTTTTCATCTGTGAAATGCTAGAGAGCATGTGCCTAACTTGTGTTAGGCACATGCTACTCTTTAAGTAGACCATATATTGAAACATTACTACCAGTTTCCAGGGGCATGATTTCAAGGATTTAAAATCCTGGGAAAGAGTTACACCTCTGGAGGTCTCATCACTGGAGAATCAAGATGCCACGAGGACTTGACAACACACATCTGAAATCTTTGCAAGAAAATTCAAATAAGGAAAAATGGGCTCTGAGATTCCCTCCCTCAACCTCATTTCAGTTTCCATCTCTGCTGCTAAAGTTTCTCATTTATGTTCCAGTCATTTCTGGTCTTGATTACTATAATCTCCTCTTCAAGGCTCTCTCAGAATCTCGTCTTTCTTTTCCAATCAATTGAGAATGCCTTGGCCAAAATAATATTTTCTGTTCATTTAAAGTGATCGTGTTATACCCCACTGCACACTCATACCATCAGTTATTAAGGATGTAATAATATGCATCTTTTTATGGGAGACGTCTCCACTGAATCCATTATGCAAGTAGTGGGCAACTAACTGAGATACATATGGGATCTTGGAGGGCAGCACCACCCATTGCAATCTCATCACACATTATTCGTTTTTAAATGAAAAAATAGAAACTTTTTTTTTAACTCAAAATGTCTCTGACTTTGTCTAGAGGACATGGGCATTGCTGTTATCATTTTTGCCCCCTCTAGACTGTGTTAACTTTAAGCCTCCAAGAGGCAAAAAAAATGTTTTAAAAAATCTCTATCAAAGCTAAAACAGCCCAGGAAGACCAAAAAGCATGGCAACCTTTTTCTTACACACTTAAGAAGTGCTAGGGTGCTAGGGGGCAGGAGACTGGATTAGATGGCCTAGGATTCTTTGGAGAGCTGCACCTCACTGCAAAAAGAGAGAGGGTGGGGGGAGGGAGAAATTGTTTGTACTTTCTGCTTTTTAAAAGGTCTTTAAAATCTCATATAAGTGACCAGGGAAGCAAAATATGGCAAAAATGCTAATTTCCCCCCCCCCCTCCCCATTTGGGGCCACCAAAATGTCCCTAAAGCAAGCTGAACTTTGCCTGCCATTGCTATAGCAGCTGAAGGAGACATTTTGAAAAAAAGGGGGAGTGTTGAAAAATATTCAATTTTTTTCAAATTTCTTAGGGCTCCATTATATCCCTGGGGGAGTAAACAATTAATGGGCCCATTTTCTATCCTTATTTCCAAGTAAACTTGTATGGTTCCTATACATCAGTGGTTCTCAACCTGGGTCCCCAGATGTTTTTGGCCTTCCACTCCCAGAAATCCAAACATATGGTAAACTGGCTGGGATTTCTGGGAGCTGTAAGCCAAAAACATCTGGGGACCCAGGTTGAGAACCACTGCTATACATATTTATTTTAAGAGTAAATCCTACTGAATTCAGAGCACCTTATATGAGTCAACCTGTATAGGATTATATTCTATCAGCTACACATTATGTGGTGCCTTATCTTTAAGCTGTTTGCCATTATATTTAATGGCATATCTTTTTTTTTAAATCAAAACCAACCTTTTAGTTTGTCCTTAAGCTAAAGTGCTGCAAGCAATGTTATCCCCAAAGAGCTTAGCAAAAAACTCACAGCAGGTCTCCAGAGGTTCATTAACACATCTTCACAGGCTAAAGGCTGGTATCTCCTGGGACTATTCACCTTGAAAGGCCTTCTTGTTACTTCCAGTCACATGAGTCCAAGGCTGCAGTGCTAAACAAGGTGCCCATATGACTGACACTGGAATACTACACAGACACCATATACACTTCAGACCTCAGGGGATTTGAACACATTAGTTAACATAATCCTCTCACAATGCCTTGGGAAGACACATAAGACACACAATGAACTTATACAAGAGCCTTAGGATCTTATCCTGTTTTCTCCTGATAGGATCTGGTTTATTCCTGGAAATGTTTCATCATCCCTGTCACCAAATCAGACCCCTAATTGAGGCGTCTATTGAAATGGCCAACATCCTGATCACCCCTTTGTTTACTGGACAGATCAGTCAATGGACACAGATTTTCCAAATAACCTAATGACAGTTTATTAAAGTTTCCCACCATAATGGGGACCAACTAGCAATGACATCAGACAAAGCCCTGGGCCAACCAGGGAGCAGATCCTAGACAGCCACCTTTTGGACCAATCAGAAGCTAGCATGGTAGTCTTGAATAGTTGTCAAAGTACAGTTAATATGCCTATGTATTCATAATTGTGGTACATCAGTTCATTGCTGAAATCTTCTTTTGCCGTTAAGAATAAAGCCTCTGATTTTGTCTTCTGAAAAGCTTGACACACCAGGCTCCGAACCTGAAATCACATAAGTGCAAGATTGATTGGAAGTGAGTTGCCTTTGCTTTCCTCTGAAGATGCAAGGATATGACTTATCCAAGGTCACTCACTGTGTTTCATGCCCTTGTGGGGATCTGACCCCTAGTCCCCATAGTAGTTCAGCACTACTTTGCCTGCTAGCTCTCAGCAATAGCTTCAGTAACACTAATGTCTCTCCATTACTATTCTATTCAGAATAATCTCCCAGCTACTTTTCATTTTAAAGGTGTTTAAGACTTCATCTACAAACACTTCTGTGTGATATAACATCAGCTCCAGAGTTCAAAAGTATTCTTTCCTTGTGGCTGTCTCTATTGTTGCTGACATTTATAATGATTATTTATACAACAGGAATATTTTTCTCCTCCTTCTTGCAATTCAGAGACATTTGCAATAGTTTAGGATTATAAACAGTGAAACCGAACTAGTGTTAAGGGGGGGGGGGGGGGTTGTTACCTTCTCTGTTCAATTTTGCATTTTTCTGTGCTGAATTTCTTGTATTTGTTTCCAGTCTAGTTCTGTATTTCATTTCACAGTACTGCTGAGCCAAAACAGAGTGTGCTTTTCACAAACACTTAAGAAAATACTCCCTCTTTTAGTGATACTGAACTTTGCTAAAAAGAAAAAGGCCAATGTTTTCCCCATAGTAAATCATATGCAGGTGAGACTGAGCTTTGTTGTCAATGTGTGGGAATTTCTTTGAGAATTCTCTCTTCCTTGAAACTGTAACTTAAAGCTGACCCACACTTTCTGCAGAAGCATTTTGTTGCATTTTTGGGAAAGGTATTTAGAATTTTTGAGAGCCAATATAGTGTAGATATTTACTTGTTGGACTAGAATACTAGGGGACTGGGGTTTGAATCTGTGTTTAGCAATGGAAACCCACTGTGTGATACTCTCTCTCATTAAGAGGAGGAAAATGGCAAACATCCTCTGAATAAATCTTGAAAAGAAAACCTAGGGAAAAGTCAGCATAAGTAGGAATAAACTCAAAGGCAAATAACACACATCACATTTAGAAGCTCTGGTCTCAAATCCCATTTTCCTTGTTGTTGTTGTTGTTGTTGTTGTGAGCTTTCAAGTCAGTTCTGACCTGTGACAGTCTTATCATAAAGTTTTCTAGGCAAGATTTGTTCAGAAGAGGTTTTAATTTCCATTGCTTTCCTATGAGGCTAAGACCTCATCTACACTGTCATATAATGCTGTTTGAACTGCATTGAACTAGATTATGAGTCTACACTGCCATATAATCCAGTTCAATCCCTGCATTCTGAAACTAGTAACTGGCTTGACCTTGAAGGAGCTGGGGGTAGTGACGGCCAACAGGGAGCTATGGTGTGGGCTGGTCCATGGGAAGAGTCGGAAGTGACTGAATGAATGAACAACAAACAGCATATTTATGGATTCTATTTTTAATTTATATCCCGCTTCTGAATGTGATTCAAAGCAGCTTATTGCACAAATAAAGCTGAACACCTAGAACTCTATGAAGTATAATAGTTTAAAAAGCATTCAACACTAGTATATTCTACTAAAGCATTGGTTTTCAAATATTGAAAACAGTTAATAAAGCACTTAAAATACTTATTGCAAATTGAAACAGCATGCCCAGTTGTATTTTCCTTCAGTCCTCAAATTTCCAGCACTGCAGAGAATAAAACATTGAAAACTGTTCACACTTAGAGCTTGTTAACATTTACTGTGTTAATATGCCTTCGGGAACTGTGTGTGTGCATGCGCCTTTAAGTCACTTGTTGATTTATGAGAACACCATGCATTTCACAGGATTTTCTTAACAAGGAATACTCAGAGGTGATTTTTGCCACTTATTGTCTCTGAAATATAGCTCACAGATCCCATGCCACTATGAATCATTAGAGGTCTTCCATCCAAGTACTAACCTAGGCCAATCTGCTCAGTTTCCAAGACCAGATAAGATCTAGCACTTTAGCCTTCCCCTTTTCTTTGGATGCCCAAATCTTATTTCTGCAATGCTAGAAATGTGGAAACTGAAGGAAAATTCCTAAGGAAGGTATAATTTTTATTCATCCCCTCACCCTACATACCTACATTCATGAATACATATTGACTATAAGTACTTGGATGGGATACTGACAAGGAACACCAGGTGCTGCGGGCTATATTTCAGAGGAAGGAACTGGCAAAATCACCTCTGAGTATTCCTTGCTAAGAAAACACAGTGAAATGCACAGGGTTCCCATAAATCAACAAGTGACTTGAAGGCACAGGCACACACATAATCTAACCACAGGCTCTTCCAGATGGAGAAAATGGGTCAGGAGGTAGCAGCAGTTATTGCTATATTAGCTGATTTAAAAATAAAAACACCAGTTATTGAGAAACCATGCAGTATTTGGGCTGTTTCTTTGCTTTGCTGTGCCATTCTGAAGTGTTTTGTCCCTACTTTAAAAACAAGGTTCCCTCACCCTCAGACAAGCCATATACTGAGTTATGACACCAACTGTTAAAAAATGGTATCCCTAAGCTCTTTCCTATTCTGAGATGCTTCTATTTTCTTCCTTGTTTCACCTCTCTGCACTCTTCTCCATTCAATGTTTTTTAAAACTCTTGCTAGAATCTTAGGGCCCTTCCACACAGCCATATAAGACAGACTATCAAGGGAGAAAAACCCACAATATTTGCTTTGAATTGGGTTATCTGAGTTCACACTGACATATATTCCAGTTCAAAGCAGAAAATGTGCGATTTTATTCAGTTGTGTGGAAGGGACCTTAGTGGGTTTCAGGGAGAAAAATAGTGATATACCACCTATTAGCGTCAGCAGAAGTATTGTAAAAAAAACCCTCAGAATAATGGACTCTGGAGTCATGAGTAAAAAACAGGTTCAGAGTTACTTAAGCAGTTCCAAAACACAACCAACGCCATAAGCGAGCAGACTTGAAGTACACAGGAGAAAGGAAATGGGAAACGAAAACAAAAAATGAAGCTGGCTAGTGGTTATCTCATAGGCACTCCTTAAAGTTTCACACAGCTAGAAAACTCAGGGTCACAGGGTCACATTCTCACAGCTCGTTGCTTTGCTGTTTTTAACTCTACGGTGTAAACATACATCCTGGCAATACAATCCTATTGCAACTACATTTCTACTACATAAAATTACATTTAAACATACATCATACATGAAAATACACACTGACACCACCTACACCACTACTCAATAGTGTTCCCTCCTGGGTTGGCTCGATTAGTCTCAGCAGTGGTTTTGAAGTCCCATTGTCATGTTGTCCTGGGGAATTTCAACATCCATTTTTAAACTCTCTATTTCAGGAGCTCCACAATGATCATGGTCTTTCCAAAATAGTATCTGGTGCCACCTTGTGTTGCGGATCACATTCTGGATATGGTAATCTGGGTGAAAAGGAAATTTCTAAAAGTTCTATTTTCATGGACGGATCACTAAACTCTAGTAGAGTTTTGATCTACTGGGATTCAGAACCTCTGTGGGGTGGAGGGTCAATTAAGATGGTTCACTATAAGGGCCTTACAGATTTGGATGAATTCCTTAGTAAAAAGTGATGCCATAGGAGATCTAGCCAATGTGTGAAACAGGAAAATGGCCAAGGCAGTGCACCCAATTGATCCTAAGCATCCCTTCCCACAGAGAGAGCAAGTGAGCCTCTAGGTAATGAAATTGGTTGGTAAGAGCAAATCTGTCTAAACATTGTCCAGAGCCCACTAGAAGGCCTGTGTTGAGGTGGTGGTGATGGCAGCTTTCTTTCTTGCCACAATTGCATCTGTACAGTGTCATCCAGCAGAGTTGTCTGATGTGATCAGGATCATTTTATGATCTGTCCTCCAAAAGATAATATGTAAATCACCATTGTAGAGAATTTGTATTGTATTTGGCAGATAAAATAGTTCAGATCCACCCTGATGTCAATATTGTGGTTAATGCAGGCCCACTGTATATAATCTTGGCCCCTACTTGTCTCATTTTATTGGATATGTTTGAGTTTGTGGAGCCTGTGGATGTGGATAGCACCACATGGTCACTAGACATAACCTCTCCCTGGCTTTTAAAAGCAGCCAGAGAGAAACTGGCTGAATGGATAAAAAGATTACTGAATGCCTCAGCAAGTTCCATCCTATACATTTTCTATTGATGAAAAGCTTTACTAAAAACAAATCTCTCTGAACCAACTCCACTAGATAATTACCAGCCAGTCTCCTTTTTTTAAGGCAAGCTTCTGGAATGTTGTTGGACTTCTAGCTCTAGGGGTTCCTGGTAGAACTAATTATCTAGATCCATTTCAATCTGGTTTCAAGCCTGGTTATTTGATAGAGGCAGCTTGGATCACCTTGGTGGAGGACATATGTCATGAACTAGATAGGATATTGTGTACTTGTTGATTTTACTGGATTTCTCAGTGACTTTTGATACCATTGCCTATAATAACCTTCTGGGCTGCCTCTCTGAGTTGGGATTTTGATGTGCTGTTCTACAGTGGTTCCTGTCAATCTTGGAGAGGCAAATTCAGAAGGTGGTGCTGGGAGCTTATTATTCAACCACCTGGTCATTTTGTCCCCTGTGCTGTTTAACCTCTATACGACACTGCTGATGACCCAGAATTTCAGAGTGCTGATGACATCTAATTCCAAGAAAGCTGTTTCAGTGTTAAAACAGTGTTTATTGTCAGTAACAGACTGTTTTAGGATGAACAAATTAAATCTTAATCCAAACAAGACAGAAATTTGACCATTGGTGCCCAGGCATCTGTGGTGAATAGAGGTGGTTTTTCTTCCCCATTTCAACACACCTCAAAGACGGACTCTCATGAACCCCATCAAAGGATGCAGGACTGCTTCTGGTGGTTGCACATGGGACTCTGTCTCCACAGCACGTAGAAATGGGAGGATTAGAAAAGCTTGGAAACCTCAGATCCTGGAATAATCCTAAACTGGCAACCCTACTTTGAATGTCTGTATATTCAACAACATCTGTGGTGCAGAATTTGTTTTGTCACAGAAATGTACAACATAATAATCTTCTGTAGGTGTACCTATTAAATTTGCGCACTCAAGCTAGATGAAGATTTGGTGCCTGTGTTTGATAGGAATGTCTTCAAAAATGTGAGGGGAAAGCACTTGATATTAAACATTCAAATGTGAAAGTGAGTCATGCATCATTAGCAAAGTCACTCAAAAAGATTGTGGGCTTAAAAAATCATTCTGGAACATAAAGGTCCAGATTTAGAAGTGTCAAAAACACAACAGTGTAATGGAATTAGTATTCCTCCCTGCTCTCTCAGTTCTAATGGATGTTTGTTTTCAAACATTTGTTAAATCTTGGTAGCCTCGATGTTCTCTGACAGGACAAAGTTCACTTCTTTCTGGTGAAGTTTTCTGAAAAGACAGTCTCACTGGACAAGACTTTCTGTTTGCTGAACTTCAGGCTTCCTACTTCAGAGTTGTGGCTGTTTTCTTGATGGGTTGTTTTATTTTCCTGACTGGGAAATTGTATTGAGTGTTCCTATCTCTCTGAAGAAAAATATTGATCTGGTGTTTAAATGGCTTCCCATTAATACATTACAATGGGTGTCACTGGAGATTACTTTTTGATCTGATTACAAAGGGAAGCCTCAGATACTCTGCTTCAAGAGAGCTTTCACCATGCCAAACCTTGTTTTGTGCTACACAAAAAGGACTATTTCCCAGTCTTTTAACTGAGAGCAAAAATGTGTTATTAACATCTTTAAAATACCCCCTGTTCTGCCAAAGTGAAAAGAGAAGCAGTATTAAATATGCCAATTGAATTGATTGCAGACAGCTTTTTAAAGCAAGGAAAGGAAGATGTATCATTGAGAGAAACATGATTCAACCTGCAATCCTGTGCACATTTTCCCGGGAGTAAGTCCTCTTGCTCAGTGAGGGCATACACTCACATAGACACATGTAGCACTCAACTGCCATTAAAAATGACAGAATGAGTTCACACTTCTATTTTATCTTTCTAGCAGTCTCGGGCAATTTAGGCTTATAAAGAACGCTGTCACCAGAGGAAATAGCAACAGCTGACCAACCATGATACTCATGTTCCAAGTACAAGTATATGTGGATCCTCTGCCAAATTTTTCACCTCACCTCACCGCAATTACTGCAATTCATTGCTGAAATCAATTCAAATATTAAATAATATGTGTTGCTTAAACTACCTGCATATTTGTCTTTCTCTAAAGAAATTAGTCTGTGCACGAGCACAAGAACCAGGTGTTTTAATCTTTTGGATGTCATGGCAGCACTGTGGTCTATTAGTCTTCATTTGGTAAAACAGGAAATAAGTGTCTTGGAAGAAAAGGGGCATACAAGACAGGAAGACTGGTGTAGTGGGAACCATGGATAATAATGAAGCCTATTGAAATGAATGACTTCCCCTGTAGTTACCATAGAAGCATGTGGAGGACCAATAATTTTCCTAGAGAAATTTAAGCCAAGAGTGAGGATACTCCTCAACCTGCAGAAGAACACAATGAATGATCAAGAAGATGTTTAAAAATTATTAATGCAATACACTGAAGGACTATGTAAAAGACTAGCCATACCTTGCCACATGTTGCTGTGGCCCAGTCTGTGTATATTTGGTTTGTGTCTGTATATATTTGAGTATATGTGTATATATGTGTGTTTGTGTTTATATATATGGTTTTGCACATGTGTTGTAATGTATTTTTTTGGCTTTTTAAGTCTCTTCTGCTGTGTTTTTAAATGTTTTTATGAGTGATGGTCACTTGCTGGCCTGATAGGTGTAGTGTGTCCAAATTTGGTGTTAATTTGTCCAGTAGTTTTTGAGTTATGTTAATCCCACAAACGAACATTACATTTTTATTTATATAAATATATGAAAGAATGACAGATTAATTCAAGGAAGAATAACTTGAATATGAAAACAATGAAGACTAATCAAATGCTTCCTCTACCTTAGCTCAGTTATCAATGAAAAGAGGAACTGTGGTGAAAAAAATCGGAAAAAGTCTACAAAGAGCAGTTAAGAACTAGATAGAGCAGTGTAAAGATGTACATGTGCCATTGAATTCAACATCAGGACTGTCTGTGCCAAATTCTATGCACAGTTGTGAAAGTTGGGCAGTGACAAAAACTGATAAGGAGAGAACCATGTCATTTGAAATATGATACTGAAGAAAACTTCTGTTGACATCATGAACTGCCAACAAGACAAATGAAATGATAGAACAAATAAAGCCTGAACCCTTCCTAGACGCTGAGATGCCTAAACTGAGACTGTGTGCTCTGGATATCATAAGAAGATACGATACACTAGAAAAAGGTTTGGCAAGATAGAAAGGTGAAGAAAAAAAACAAACAAACACTGTATTCCAGGGGGATATATACTCAATCGGGGAAGCAACAACCCAGAATTTGCAAGACCTTTGTTAATACAAAGTGAATTGGAGGTCTCTCACTCATGGGCTTGCCATAAATTGGAGTCAACTAGACTGCACTTAACAGCAATAAAGATGAATATAATATGATATCATAAAATAATTATCTCTTTCTTCTCAACTGTTTTAATTTTGTAAGCCAGCTTAGGTCCCTGAGCTGTGAAAAATTCAGAAAATAAACAAATTAAGCAACAAAGCAAACATTTTGTATAGTTATATATAACTAGCTTCACATCACTTGGTGGTGTGTGATACACTTAGAAAAATTATTGGGTACTCCAGCCTTTGTCTTCTGCTTCCTTTGTCTTCTGCTTTTTATGTCATCTTTTTAGCCCCATTCATTTGCATCCTAACACTTTCCCATTGCAAGACTCAAGGCATCTAACAAATACTGGAACACATACAGCTAAAAAAGAATCAAATCATACAAAGGTTAAAAATATAAACCAATAACAGCACTACAAGCAGGTAAAAACACGACCCTTAAAAAACAAATACATTCTGAAAAATGTGACCAATGAGCCCGCAAAGGCCTCTGAAAGCAAAAGATAGCAAAGAACATGCCTGTCTAAACTCTCTTGGAAGGAAATTTCTAAGCCAGCCATCTAGAAAGCCTTTTTCTATGTCCCCTTCTGATTTTCCTGGGAGGGTAGTGGAGCTTCCTCAGAAGTTCTCAAAGCATGGACAGGTTTATAATGGCAGATTGCATCAATACAATACAATACAATACAATACAATACAATACAATACAATACAATACAATACAATACAATACTGAATGCGTATAGGGTTTCATAGGTCATAGCCAGCACTTTCCATTATGCCTGGAAAGAAACCAGGGCTGTTACAATAAGGGAGTGAACCCTGTAGCCAGGGTTTGACTGCATCCCTTTGGACCAATTGAAGTTCTTTAACACTCTTCAAAGGTGGACCCATATAAAGGCTATTACAGAAAAGCAAATGGGATGTAATTAAAACATGTGCCTCTATGGCATCTCTAGAAATTAGCACAACTGGCACACAAGCCTTAACTGTGCAAGTGCATTCCTGGCCATTTTTAAAACTTGTGCTTCCTAGCAAAAGTTGAATTCAGGAATACATCTAAGCTGCAAGCCTGTATTATCAGAGGGAGTGTAAATCCATCCAGAACAGAATTAATACCCATTCGTAATATGCCTTTCAATTTTTGTCTTGTTTGGACTGAGCTACAATCCGTTTGCATTGATCCATTTCTGATGACAAGCACTGGTTTAGAACCAAGACAGTTTCGTTGGATGAAGGTGGAAAGGAGTCATATGTCTGAGTGTCATTGGTATTCTGATGGCATAGCACACACAAACTCTGGGTGACTTCTGCAGACATGTCCTGTACATGTTGAATACCATGGGGACAAAATGGAATCCTGAGGGACCCTACAGGTCAACAGCTAAAGAGCTGAGCAGAAGTTCCCCAGCACTTCATTATGGGCTTCCTCTTCTGGGAAGTAATTGAGTCATTGTAAAATAGCTCAGCCAAGTCTCAGCCCAGCAGGTAGCCCAGAAGGACACCACGTGCTCAGTGATATAAACAGCCACTGAGAACCAACAAGGACAAGCTCTGGTTCCCAAAGCAAGTCTTTCATCAAGGCAAACTATGCATCTCTGCACATAAATAGGCATAACACCAGACTGAAATGAATCTATACTATTTGTCTCATCAAGAAACTTCTGGAGCTGAACTTCAATTTGAATTGGAGGTGGGTTTTTAAAAAAGTTTCAGTTGAGAAAAGAATATATTCCATAGATTTTTTGGCTGACAGAAGCCTTGCTTCTAGTAATGAAAATAGACTGAAATGTCAGGGCTGGATAGCACTTTGGTTTCAGTCCCTGGCTGCAAGGTTTCTCTGTGACAGCTGTCTAGCAGATCAGTCTGAGTGAACATTTTTCTACACATTTGGGTCTTTTATTATCACAGATTCTGGGAAGTTGCACTGGTCCTTAGTACAGAAAGATGTCTATCTACATTCTGTACTGAGAATAAATGAATTTGATTGGGCTGCCTAGACTATTCCATTAAAGTAGTATCCACTTATATATTGCTCAGGTAGCTAAAGGAGAGTCAAGAAGCTAAGCTGTGCCATTCTGAAATTCCTTCCTGTGGCCACTGGAAAGCAGAGCTTAAAACAGATTCACGTCATATCCTAGAAACCCTAGCAAGCATGGCTACTGAGCTGCTCTTCCACCCTACACTTCCTTCTTGGTTGTTATCTTAGTTTGCCATCTATTTAAGATTATAGTCACAAGCATAACAATTAGAGACAAGTATGTTTTTAAAATTAAAGATAACTGCATCTCTGTTTCAGTTCCAGATTTCCTGTTTCTGAATTGGCCTAGATATAACCAGTTTCAAGAACTTTCTCCAAATTCTTAGGGTATATATATCCATCTGGAGCAGCCCTGGATCAGACACGTTCCTGCCAAACCCTGGGACATTGTCGAAACACCTAGATTATATCTTGCCTCCTTCTTGTTGGTTATGTGGGCACCCTCTGACAGCAGAGATGCCCATGACAGCCAGGAACTTTAATGAACACGATGAGTCTGTGCCAGTGTCCAGTCTCAACAGTGAATTGATCTGAATCAGACCTGATCTTGTTTAAACTACCCTGAGTATAGAATTGTAGCACGGGTAATTCAAAAGATTGCCACTGAACAGCAAAGTTGTTTGAATGTTTATGCAGAAAGAACCCCACAATGTTCAGCGAATTTCCCTCAGATATGTATTTATGCCAGATTGAACCTGTAGGCTTTGCTGCTTGGGATCAAGTTCAAATGTCAAAACTCCAACATTGTCATTTGTATTCAAACGTGCTCTTTCTAAAGATTTAGTCACCTTACTCCTTTAACATGCATGTGATTATGCACAGCAAACATACCTCTGTGAACTCCCTGCTGCTCCTGCTATCTTCTGTTATTGTGGAGATAGAACCTTGGTAGGCATGTGCTGTTTCTCCAACTAGATAGAGCCATTTATTTTTTGTAAGTCCCTGTGGTTGGAGAAGAAAAATAATGGCACACAGTAGAAATAGACATACATTTATTTTACTCTTCTGATGACAATTCCAAGACAAATGCTAACGTAATACAGAAAAATGTGTCAGTGTTTTGATATTTTATTTCCATTTCTGTGTAACATTATCTAAAGAGGTAGGAAGCAAAATACAAAATACCACCAAAACATAGTCTGTTGGAACAAACCAGATCTTTCCTAGAATAAAGACAGATGCATGGGAGAATTAAAGTAGCAGTGGAATAGCTCAGGTTGTTCCAATAATGATGCTTCAGTAGAGAGGCAGCTATGGTCTCATCCAGGATCTATTTAGCTTTTCTGCCTGCAAAAGTTCTACTATGTACTTCCTGGGAGAGGGCAACTCTGCTTGTATATGTAGGTCATGTATACCCACCTTTTATTGAACTGAATGACAAGGCCCATTTGGACAGCTTTAACAATCACCTTGAAATCCTCTTCTAAAGTTCAAACTAGAGTAGGCTCATAACCTTACTGACACTGGAACCTGTGCCTCTGAAGAATAAAAATATTTGTAAGCAAAAGTGTGCATCCATGCCTTCTATGATGTGCGTTTGAAATCCAGTGAGGACAGCAGATCTGGCAACATGATTTTTGTGTGCCCCTGCTCATATTCATCCTAGATGCCGATATGGCTTTGTTCATATTCTGGGAGTGGCAGCCAACCAATGAGAATCAAGCTGTTGGCTGACCTGAAGGAAAGGCAAGAAGTTTTCCCACAGTTTCTTCTATTTCAGTCAGCAAGTGACTCAGTCAGGTGACTGGAGTGAAGGATCTATCATAGTCAGTCAGGTCACTCACAGGAAATCCAGCAAGATGAAGGGTGAAGTGGTTTTCAGCTAATCCAGAAGCTGTTCAGCATATCAATAGTCCAAATAAGCAAAACAATCAAGAAGAAAAACAAAGTTACAAATCATAGCCAACCCAAGGTCAGGAAAACAAAAACCCTTGAAAAGTACTGTAGTTACCAAGAAGATGGTTTGAGAGCAAGAAAGCTGCCAGGGAGTATCTGTGAGATATACAGCAACTGTTTCAAAATCACAGGTGCCTAATTAAGTCAGCATCTCCTACTTAACAACCACTGGGACTATTGTAATATCTCCATAGCTGCTACTTAGGATGTTAGAGTCAGTTTGGTGTAAAGATATTTCCCACTCACTCCCATCCATCCTCCATTATTGCACATGCATTTTCTCATCACAACTTTTGGGCACATATGTATGAGATTCACATCCAGGAGATGGCATTTAAGATATATGGTCCAAAACATTTGAAGGTACTTTGGTGATGCAGATAGCAGGAAGCATGCATTGCTCAGATCAGTAGGAGTGGTGATATGCCAAACCCCAAAGCGAGGTGGTATCCATCCATGTGGAAGCATTTTTCATTGCCCAGCTTTCACAACCACACAAAGAAACTGGAAGTACAAAGGCACAGACAATCCTGACATTAATATTCAATTATACACCTCTGTACTTGAGGATCTTGTCTAGTTTCTCCATAAGAGCCTTTCTAAATGCTAGTCTTAGTCTGTTTTTCCCTCTTCTCCTGGTTTATCAGCTCCTGGACTAATGTGAAGGTTTGCCAATGTCTGGATCTGGTTTCATGATAATACCAACTTTTTAAAAGCTGTGGAATTATTTTCTGTCTTATATTTTTTGTTCTGAAGAGCAAGTTCCCAGCTTGGATCTGCAATATAACTTCTTTTAAAAACAATTTACCTCTGTGGCCCTTAGATCTTTCAAATGCCCTCTTCTCTTCTCCCCACCTCACCCCATTTGTCTATCTCTCTCACTATAAAATAAGATCTTGAAGTGCAGCTTCCATAATCACTCACAATTGGCAAAAATTTGGCTGGAACTGATGTCACATATAGGGCAAAAACCTCTGGAGGGCTACAACTGTCCACTTCTGGTTGAGATTAATTCTCAGCTTTAGTGTGTCTATATGTTTGGCTATGTGCAAATGCTCGGGGATATTAATAGAACAGGAAGACATGTCTTTTCTAACAGAATGCTTCAAGAGATCATTTTTATTCAAGCTTTCTCCTCTTCCTAGAATTACAACCCTCTGCAGAAGGGTTTATAATCCCTTCTAGAACTCAACAGTTTGTGGGAGTGAAATTGTCCTCTTTACAAGCACATTTACTTTTTTCACAAGGGCTTGTTTTATGAGTAAGTGCACACATGCCAGGCAGTCATGTGCCTCCAGTAGGACCTCATGCCCTCTGGCCTGTCATTGGTAAGCATCATTAATACTGCAAAATTGCCTGAGTAGACCTGCGGGCCATTCTCCTGTACCCTGTCAGCAACAACAGGTTTTGAAGAAGACAGGATTTGGATAACAGCTGTCAAAAAGAGAGAGGCTTGCGCCAAGGGGACATCTCTGTGTTTCAGGATGGAGTTGATTACTTTTTTAAAGGCAGTTATTTACTGTTATAACTCACAAATGCTTAGCTACAGTTGTAGATATAACTTTGCAAGATAACCCTTTGCAGCCACTTGTCTAAATAGTCATTAAAATTGGTATTTAAATTACTCCCCATCCTCAAACAGGGATACTACAAATCACTGATTTTGGTACAAAACATGTCCTCTTCTCATTTGCTTTATCATCATATTTTAGGAATATTTTGTATCCATATTAAGCAGAGTGTAGTGGGCTAATTCAATTGAATGTATAGTATAAAGTTAAACAATTACTATGGATGTTTTAATCGATCATGACAAACTATGATTAGTTCATGAGGAACTAGGTGTGTCACAGCATTCATTTTTTTTATCTATGACATGAACTCAGGACAAAAGGCTACCATGAGGACAAAATATGAAAAAACAGAATGGTTTCCAATTGGCAAGGAAATCAGCCGTAGCTCCACTTTATCACTCTATTTGTTCAGTTTGTACATTAAGCTGGATTAGTTCCTGAGGAAGGAAATGTGATGATTGGAAGAAGAAAAAGCCAAAATGTAAGCTACCCAGATGATACCATACTACTTAGCTGTAAAGACTACTTTTAAAAGGCCAAGGGAAAAACGGGCGAAGACAGTTTATAGTTTAATGTTAATAAAATAAAAATAATGATAACAGATTATCTATATGTCTTTCAAATGGGAAATTGCTTTCCACGTCTTGGCTTAGCCATTTATCAAAATGCAGAGTGTAGACAAAAACAGACTAAGACTAGCATTTAGAAAGGCTCTTATGGAGAAACTAGACAAGATCCTCAAGTACAGAGGTGTATAATTGAATATTAATGTCAGGATTGTCTGTGCCTTTGTACTTCCAGTTTCTTTGTGTGGTTGTGAAAGCTGGGCAATGAAAAATGCTTCTGGAATATGGCCATACAGCCTGGAAAACTCACAGCAACCCAGTGATTCTGGCCATGAAAGCCTTCAACAACAAAATCATACTTTTATGTGGTAAAAAGAAAGTGTTAGGTTCATCAAATCAAAAAATCCTTCCAAGAATAGAAAATAAATGAACTATACTTGTTTACAAGAGCCTCTAAAACTAGATGCTTTGATTCAGGGGTGCTTTGATTCTGTGTTCCTGAATGGCAAGGGGTTGAACTTGATGGTCTTTGTGATCTTGTCCAATTCTATGATTTTACAGAGGTCATGTGTGTGTGAAAGCTATGGCCACTCAATTCCCAAGATGGTAACAGAGCTCCTCCAACATGTACATTTTACACATAAACACATATAGATATTATGAATCCACTTATATGAACAATATTCCCTAAGGTGTAGAAATTCCACCACAGCTTCAAATGGTCACTTCTGTCAGTATTCAGTCATCACCGAACACCAAAATATTCACAACCAACCAAATGCTGGTATAAGCAAACAGGTCAAGCCAATTATTGGGGGTTACACCAATGATGGGAAGACTAGAGACCTCATCAAAAAGGATCATGGATTTGCCCCGCATCTGGGTGAATCCATGGGCTCCTAGTGGGGGGCATGGAGAAGCCACCACTCCTTGCCCCACATCCCCCACCTTAACTTACCCCTCATCCCATGGAGGTAAGAGTTGCCACCTGGCTTCTCCCCATTGCTGGGAAGGCAACACAGGAAGGTTCATGTGTTGCCACAGTGGCAGAGTGCACTGCTTCCTCTCCCTTTTTGGAATGGAACCCTACTGGAAGTGACTGTACATCATGTGAAGGGCTCTGTGCTGAAAATGGAGAGGAAGCAGTGTACCACGGGCAAATCGGCCCATCTGATGAAGTGGTAAGTCATGATTCAGGGACCCCATAGCAACACGGTTGGTTATAAACGTTGGTTTTGGAATGGACAGCCTGAGATATCTTTGGACCAATGATTCAACAACAGCAATAAGAAACATGGAGAGAGAGGACAAGAGCAGGACCAAGGAAATGAAGATAAAATAAAAAACAGCTAAAATATGATGCAATGAATTTCTATTTTTTGGAGGTCTGCAACAACTCTGGCATAATGCCAAACATTTCCAGCTTGCCCAGCAAATGAACAAATTAGCAGAATTAGACACTCATAGAAAGTAGTACAGATAGAATATATACATACATTCATGGACATAAGTCACAGCTTCATAGATGGGTCAAGCATTGAGCTCCCAATGTGGAGGAAGGCTGCACCACAGATGTAAATCTTTGTCTATATGGAATCTACTTGAATAAGCCAGCATAGAGAGGCTCAAGCTCCCAAGGGGTGGAGGTGGGGGATGGACAACTAAAGCCTTGGAAATGAGGGATAAGCACCAAAACAGGGGAAGAGAAAGTTTCTAGGAAAGATTATAAGGGATGGGCTTGAATGTCACATAACACCCAATTCTTGATGTGTTGCTATAGAGAGTACATCTCTGCTGAGTCCCATGACAAAAGAGCCAAATGAATGCATGCTGAAAAAACCCCAAGGCAGCTATAGATTTCAAAATCAAAAGAATACAAAGGAATCGATCACTCTGGGCTGGACTCATGGTGAGAATAGAACAAAGGAATCAATAGCTTGATGGGGGAGAAGAGATAAAAGAAATCCTCAGAAAAATTCTTGAATACATGACTGATTTAAAGTTTTCTGGCCAGACATCATAAAAAGCTATGTGTCTCAGAGACAGGTGGAGATCTAAAAAAAACAAAAAGCATGTCCACACAGTAGTTTAAACCAATGATCTGCATTGGTGCCCTAATCTGGCTAGTCCAAATGTATCCACAGTGGGTTGTCCATCTAATGTAGTAACCTGGTGCTAGCCAGGAAAATACCTGCCTGTATTTGGGGAACTGCCACTAGGGCAGCTTCTCTTATTTTAATCCATCCACCCAGAAACAGGTGAAATGGGTTTCTCAGTTGAGCATCCAGGGCACTCTATCATGCAGTTTTCTTGGCAAGATTTATTTAGAGGATAAATTGTTCTAAATGTCATCAGAAATGCAGATTTGTAACAGTTAAAGAATATGTGGGATAGGCCCCTACCCCGGAGGGTGAGGGTGGGATGGGCATAGAATCTAAAAATGAGAACCTGGAGAGAAAAAAGCAAAAATAATGAATGTATAGCTAAGCAGAGGAAGAATCTGTGATTATTTCATTTAAAAACTCTTAGTTAAAGTAAGATACAGGATATTGATATGCCTACATTTTCTTCTTGCTTCCTGCCCATGTTAGGGTCAGATGCCAGTGACCCAGGTATAAGATAAAAACTATGCATGTGAACAAAGTCATCATATCTGAGTCACACAGAAAATTTAATAAATTTGATCTGAATTATGAGGCAAACAAAAAAATGCACACCTCAATTAGTCATTATGTAAGTAAATCAAGCTGATTGAGTGACTCCACTCTAGTCAGGATTTGCAATAGAACTTTGGTCAAAATTTCAGGTGTTTGTCCATTGGATTTGGTTTGCTTGGATAGCCTGCCAGCAACATTGCTGTTGGTTTGCTCTTTGCCTTCAAAATATAACAAAGTTAGTGACAACTAAAAATCATTTGATAAAGAACATCTGTGTTTTAAAATTTTTAAAAGGTAACACTTCCAGTTGTGTGAAACCTGGAACCACAGGTTTTGGCAGTGGGCAGGGGAGCTTTTGCACAATTGAAACTTGCGCACCAGTTGCGCCCGTACCTTGGGAAACCAGATTTGGTCATAGTAGTCCACACTCTAGTTACATCCCAAATAGACTACTGCAATGTGCTCCACATTGGGACTCAATGCCTTTGAAGATTGTTCAGTAGTTTCAAGTAGTCCAATGGGTGGCAGCCAGCCTGCTCACCGGAGTGGCATACACAGAGAGAACATCCCTCCTATTTCATCATCTCCACTGGCTGCCAGTCTGCTACCGAGCACTATTCAAAGTGCTGGCTTTATCCTATGAAGCCCTAAATGGTTCTGGCCCAGTTTACCTATCCAAATGTATCTCCATGAGCCTGCAAGGAGATTAAGATCTTCTGGGGATGCCCTGCTCTCAATCCTGCCTCCTTCACAGGCATGGTTGGTGGAAACAAGAGACAGGGCCTTCTCAGTGATGAACCATCGGCTATGGAACTCCCTCCTGAGTGAAATTGGATCAGCCCTCACCCTTCTATCCTTTATGGAAAGGCTAAACATGTGGATATTTCACCAAGCATTCAATGAGTAACCTATCACTACAATAAGGAAATATGAAATAGTGCAATGACAACCTGGAACGGTTGTGGACTACAATATTAGATTGCATGATTTTAAATAATTGGTTTTAAGGTTTTATATGTTTTCAATGCTTATGTTTTATTATGTGTTTTGGCTTCTAATTGTTGCCTATATATGTAAGCTACCTGAGTCCCCTATGGGGTAGAAAAGGACAGGGTATAAATACAGTAAATTAATAAATAAATAAAGAAGTTTAATAGTGGCAAGTCTGTAAGTCCTCATTTATCCTCCTGCATCCCACTCTGCCTTGGCAGTTCTTTCTGCTTGAAGGCACTCATGCTGTATTCACAGTTTGTGGGATCTGATCATGTTGAGAACTGGGCAAATCCCACCTACAGTATGCTGTGTAGGAGTCAGACTCTTTTGGAAGGGAGAATTAATGGAAGATGTCATACCAAGTCAGGCCAATGGTCAATGTTAACAAGTACTCTCTACATTGATTTGGAGGAACATACAATGCTGTGAGGCAGAGGCCTTCTCAGGGCTGAACTAGATGTTGCAGTAAATGTGTCACTTAGAATCTCATCAAAGCAATAGCAGGCCAAGAAGAGAGACTTTCAATGAGGACTGCAGAGAAACATCCACACCCACAGAACAAACCTCTGTTAGCCTCAGGTGGGAAGATTCTATTTCCCTCCAAGATTGATAGCATAGTTGAACAGGGACAATTTTCATTGCTGGGAATGAAAGGAGAGAAATGAGTTCAACACTGTCTTCCCTCTGTATTGAGACTTGACGGATAGCCTCCCACACTTTCCACCATGAGGATGTTAATGGTGGAGATGATTAAGTAGAATGAAGATGATTTCTTCTCATACTTCACAACTATTACTAAAAAGAAACTAAATTATGTGGTCATAGTAGCCAAGTCACTATTTTAAACTGAATGGCAGAGATGGAGAGACGGAAGAAGTGAGGGGGGTAGACAAACGGACAGAAATCTAACTGACGCAATGTTTAGTGCCCCATATTTTTTGTCCCCAGGCCAACAGACTAGACATTTATAAATCAAAATGTCGTGAAATAAACTTACCCATGTGACATTCTGCAACTGACCTCCTGAACATTGGAGGAACTAGCCTGCAGAGAGGTCAGATACATGTAGAGCCTGGAGGAAGATGAACTGGCCTCATCATAAAGGCTAGATTCAGCAGCAAACACCGATCAAGCCCCAGTCACCCATGGAGCCGGCCAGCTCCCATCAAATGATGTTGTGCCAGCTCTGTAGGTGTAGGCTTCCCGTGTTCTATGGGGGGAAGTCACATGCACCATGTGTATTCCATGCTTTCCCCCCATGTGATTGCCCTCATGGTGAGGTGGGTCATGCAGTCAATGTGAGGCATGGGGCACCAGATTCCCCACACCTCACAGTGAAACAGACTGCCACCTCCTTCTGCCATAGGCTGTTGCAGCCCAGCTGTCTTCATGGCTCCTTTTCACCCAAACACCCCACAGTTCAACAATAAATAATAAGTTTATTAAGAAAAGAGTATATAATAGAAAAGGCAGTTTCAAAAAGGAGTAGACAATAATCCAAAACACATTCCAAAATCAGTAGATTAAGCAATCACTTAAAGTATAATAAAAAACCAGACTGTAAATGAAGTTTCAAAGATACCGTATATACTCGAGTATAAGCCAACCCGAATATAAACCGAGGCACCTAATTTTACCACAAAAAACTGAGAAAGCATATTGACTCGAGTATAAGCCGAAGGTGGGAAATGCAGGCACTACTGGTAAATTTCAAAATAAAAATAGATACCAATTGTAAAGAAGCGTTAATCCCACCGGTTGTCAACAAAATTATGTGAGGAAGTATTAATCTTCTTTATAGCCACTAATATTCTGTGAGGAACCTTCTTTTAGATATCAATTAAGCTGCCACCAATATGTTTAGAGACGCTGGTTTAGGTCTCTGTTTATCTTTAGTTGTGTTGTGAGGTGACTTTGGTAGTGTGGAATGCACCAAGCATGACAGCAATCGAGGAGGCAGGTTTGAAATATAAGGAGAACAAGTTTTATTGTTAACAGAACGTAATTGTTGCAGTTTTGAGAATTTGAACTTGGCACAAGGCTTGATGTTACAAAATGGCTGGTTTGAGATACATGCTTCTGATGATACAATTCTACAAACTTCTTCTTAGTGAAGTGCTTATACTACTTCAGAGTTCCCTATTGTGAATGTCCACACTGTTTGCCCTATACTCGGAACAAACCACTGATCACCAGTCTTTCCTTACTGGCAATCCTGAAGACCCCCTCTGTTAGATTCTTTTAACCTAAGCAATCTAACAAGGTAACACCTTCAGCTCTCTTGCTGAAGAAATATTCACAAATTCTAGGAACTACTGAATTCTCACAGCTTCACAACAGAGCCCTAACTGGCTATCCTCTTCCCCGGGTCTCGTCCACCGGACTGAACTACTTTTCCCAGAGTCCTTTCTTGACTCTGCTATTTCCCAGAGCCCTTAACTGGCTATGCTCTTTTCCGGGTCTCCTCCACCGGACTGGAGCTTAACTGCCACTTTCAAACCTTTTCCTCCTTAAGCTCCGCCCACCTCCTCTGCTGCCTTGTCTTGTCACCATGGCAACCTATCTCTCTCAGCTAGGCCCTGGCAACAAATGTAATCCCTAAATACAGATTCAAACACATTATAGATAACACTTTATAATAAACATTATAAATACAGTTTAAACACATTATAAATAACACTTTATAATAAATACATCTCTACACCAATAAAATTACATTAATTGAGGAATCAGTAGGTGAAATTTTGAATATTTACCATATTTCAAAGAAAAACAGTAAACTAGCTCTGTAAATGGAAAAGGAGGGTCAAAAAATATGGTATCAAGAATAACATTATTATTTATTTATTTATTTATTTATTTATACCCTGCCCTATCTCCCCATGAGGACTCAGGATGGCTTTCAACATAGTAAGAGGCAAACATTTGTGCCTATATAAACAAAAAAGTAAAAAAAATAAACAAAAGACAATACTAAACATTGTACAATAAGTTAAAATAAACAGTTGCATTAAATAATTATCATTAAAAGCAATTTTAAAAACAGCTGAGGTAAAGTGTCATATCAGTTCCCTTTCGCCTTCTCTCAAGTTTCTTCCATTGACA
Source organism: Anolis sagrei (assembly GCF_037176765.1). Taxonomy (NCBI): domain Eukaryota; kingdom Metazoa; phylum Chordata; class Lepidosauria; order Squamata; family Anolidae; genus Anolis; species Anolis sagrei. The sequence continues at coordinate 120,358,198 of NC_090022.1, forward strand.
CTGCCTAGAATGGCATTGGCTTTTTCAGCTACAGCATCACACTGTTCACTTGTGTTCAGCTTGTGCTTGACTAAGAATCCTTTCATAGAATCCAAGAGTTGGAAGTGACCTCTAAAGGCCATCTAGTCCAACCCCCCTTCATGGAGGGAAAGCACAATCAAAGCACCCCTGTCAGATGGCAATCTAGCCTCAATATTGATGATTGGTAATAATAGAGTTGGAAGAGGCCCGTTGGGCCTTCTAGTTCAACCTGCTTCATTCTGTCTTCAAGCAGGGAAAGCACAATCAAAGCAACCCTGTCAGTTGGCCATCTAGCCTGAATGTCAATTATTGATAACGCCATCTTCTGCTTTCGCCTTCCGGTGACTGAAAGAGAAACAGAGAAGTGTGCATGAAAGGTGAGAAGGGAGGCAGGCGCATGCCTCCATTTCTCCTTCACTTGCCGTGCATGCACCCTCCGCACAGCAAACCAGCTGGCAGACAGGCTGCATGCATGGCGAATGGGAGAGAAATGGAGATGCGTGCCTCCCTGCTCATCTTTGTGCCCAGGGAGAGTGGAGGAGAAATGGAGGCACGCACCTCCCTCCCTGCATGCCTTGCCGCACACGCGCACCTCCATTTCTCTCCCACTCACCACACATACAGCCTCTCTGCCCTCCATGCACACAGCAAGACGAGCAGAGAGGTAGGTGCATGACTCTGTTTCTTCCCCCATTTGCCATGCACGTGCCTTCTGCTCTCTGCAGCTGGGTTGCTGTGAGGAGAGCAGACAGGTTGTGCGCGGGGCGAATGGGGGAGAAACAGAGGCGAACACCTACCTCCCTGCTTGTCTTGTCACATGCATGTTTCTGTTTCTTCTCTTGCCTGATCTCCGCACATGTGGTGAGAGGAGAAACAGAGATGCACAGCAAGATGAAGAGGAAAGAAGGCTCCAGAGGGCATGTGCACCATGAGTGGGGGAGAAATGACAGCGCACATTTACTTCCCTGCTCGTCTTGCCATGAGCATGCCTCTCTTCCTCTTTCTTTCACTACGTGCGCGGTAACTTTTTCCAAAAGGAGGCCTCCGCAGTGGATGCAACGGAGGAGGAAGCTGCGGAGGTGAAGACAAGGCCAGGGACTCCACCAGCCGGCCTAAGAGCCTTTTTTTCCTCAGCTTTTTCTTCTTCACCCAAATATAAGCCGAGGGGGGCTTTTTCAGCCCCCTAAAAGGGGCTGAAAAACTCAGCTTATATTTGAGTATATATGGTATATCCATAAGCTTGATAATCTTGTGCGTAAAAAATAGTAGTGACCAACCCTGAAAACGAATCCAAAATCCCAAAAGGTAAAAACAAGAAACTATAATCCAGGGGTTTTAACACTTAAACCAAAACTATATGCAAAGGCTTGAAAACTTGTACATAACTATAATCCAAAGGCTTGAAAACTTAAACCAAGAATTGTGATCCAATCAAGAGGCATTAATCTTAAACAGGAAAGCAAGATACAGAACCATAGAGGAGAACTCCTAACTCAGAGCTCCCAAAACAAGCGACTTGACCCATGAAAATCTAGTTGATCTCACAACTAACATTATCTCAGAATGCTTAAGAATTTTAAACCTTACTCATGACATCATTCTTTCTAACATCTGGGTTCCCTTTGCTTATGTTTCAGCCTCTGGGAATAACGAATTTGTCTCTGCTTCACACTATCTCTTTGTAACTGTAATTGTTGAGTTATAAGCAGAGCTCCCGTCTTTTCCACATTTCTTTTAGAGTCAACCCCTGGCAGATTCTCATGAGAACCACTTTCTGTTTCCTTAATAACAGAGCTAACTGAAATATTCCCATCATCAGGAGGAACACTTTCATTATCTCCCACAGAAGTAACAGGCTCAGAAGTAAAAAACACACACTCCACCAAAAAGTCCCCCACCTCTCCTCCTCCTCCTCCTCTGAGACTTCACAGGCCACAACATTGGCCGTCTGATGAGGTAAGCAAACCAAGGAGATCACAGACAGTCAGAAAGCAAGTTCATCAGATAACACCTGGTGGCCCTGAGTTTTAGACTGTCCACGTTATCACACCAGGGCTTTAAAGCAGACAGCCCTGCATTTCTGATACCTTCAGAATTCTGGAAAATGTAGTTTAGAGTGGGCCCTTTTGAATTCTCACCTACAGAGGATCTCAACTTCCCAAACTACATTTCCCAGAATTCTTCAGCTGGCAGAAATATGGGGCTGGCCGCTCCAAAGCTCTGCTGTGAAAACGTTGTAGGACTACATTCATTTAATCCCCCCAACCCTTAGGAATGAATGGTGGGGGTGGCATTCATTTCTTTGCTGGGAACAAATTCTTTTAGAAGACTGTGCCAACAGCAATGTGAAAGGGGAAAGAGCAAAAACTGTGGTGTGACCCCAATCTTTCATTAGAGATGGCTAGCCCTTCTATTTCTACTCCTGTTTCTCAGCTTTGCTCAGGACTTCATGCAGCACTTTCCTCAAAGTCCAGTCTCAAGATACATTTAAATTTTTAATGTTTCAATAAAATTGTGATTACAAATACTCCAATCCAGATTTAAAGTAGAAAGTATTCATTTCCTGTAGTTTAATTATTCAGTAGATCTTACTGTGCATGAGGGAGGATTTTGTCTGCTGGCTTAGCACTGCAATGATTTGCCTCAGTGATTTTTGGAGGAGATGGCAGTGTGGGCTTTCCCCTATAGCATGAATGCTTCCCTATGTCCTCCATTTCAGCCACTACTACTCCTTGTAGCCCCAAGACATTTGCAATCATTGTTTATATTTTCAGTAGATACAAGCTAGGAAACCAACTTCCTCAAAAGTGGATTACGGTTCAGAACAGCAAATTGGGATTTTCTCATTATCATCATCAACAACATCATAATGCATTTGTATATAGAATTAACCACAATTAATCTGGAAACGTCATCCATGATTTTATTCTTACCACATGGTCCACTTGTTCATGTTTTGAGCTTTGGTGAAAAGGAGACATTCATATGAATTTTTAAAATCCCATTTCTCACCCATCCCACTCAAAATCCTTCTCCTGCTTTCTCTCTCTCTCTCATATTTCTCTCACATTTAATGTCCCATATCTCATTTCATAAGATTAAAAAAAGGTAAATGTTTCCCTTGGACATTAAGTCTAGTCTGGGGGTAGTGCTCATCTCCATTTCTAAGCCGTAGACACCTTCAAGGTCATGTGGCCAGCATGACTGCATGGAGCACCGTGAACTTCCTGCAGAAGCGGTACCTATTGATCTACTCAAATTTGCATATTTTTGAACTGCTAGGTTGGCAGAAGCTAGGATTAACAACGGAAGCTCACCCTGCTCCCCAGATTTGAACCACCAACCTTTTGGTCAGCAAGTTCAGAATCTCAACAGTTTAACCCGCTGCATCACCACTTAAGATTACTTATTTCCAATTCCTATATTAGGAAACTCAAAATTCAGCCATAAAACACATGGAGATGTGCTGTAGAACAACAGGCAATCAACTGGATGTTCATTCCCTACAGGCCACCCTTGTTGCTTGTTGGTTTAAAATCTTTTCACTTTGTAGTTAAGGAAAATACCATATTATAATCATAAACTAAAATAATCAGTTTGGCTCTTGTGGCCTAAACATTGCAGTTTTCCTGAGAGACTGCAAAAAACCAGAATTAGTTTAGTAAAAATCAAGAGAAGGCTTTGCATAAAGATAAAACTGGAGTATAAAATATGTTAGGTCTTTAGCAGGCTCTCTCATTTAACTAATTAATTCATTCATTAAGAACTTAAGTCTAAAATTAACCTGATACCAAATTTCAATTTATACTTTTTAAATAAATGCAATTAAATCATCTGATTGCATTAGAAAATTTCCAACTTAGCAGATAAAACTTGATAGATTTTATCTGGTTAGTTCCTACCTCTGGAGGTTAGCAGGAAATGTTCAAATAGTATTATGAGTATATACCACTTTCTAGTTTAATAAGTGGATAATGGACAAGACATAAAAGGACCACTTGGGGTTCTTCAAAAGCCTTGTAAAAACTCTCAGTTGATTGGGGTTTTCTATTAACTGGCTTCATAACTGAAATGAAATCATCACACTACAAACATTTAATTCCTCTGTTTTTATGAGCTGTTTTGGACAGTCTCCTTTAGGTTTAATGTTTAAGTCTTTAACTTTGGACCCTGAGGGTGTCTTGGGGATGTAGAAGTATTGATGTTAAACCCAGAATCCGCACTGCTCCCTGACCAATACTGGAGCTTTCTCAGAAGGAAGAGGATAGACTGCTGTGCTTTATTCTGTTGACATAGCCTTAAGAAATACGTAAGGGTTATTTATTTATTTATTTACATTATGTCTATCCCGCCCATATCAGCCCAAAGGCGACTCAGAAGTTATGCATTCACTACCCACATCAAACATTTCTTTGACATCTTTCTCCGGTTTCCCCTTAAAATCCAAAAAGGTGGAATTATCAATTTCTCCAAATAGAATTTGGCAAGTAGTTTTAAAGAAAACAGAATAATATACCAAAGTAACTGAGCAGGGACAAGATGCTGCTCTGGAGGATGACCTTCATTGTCTTTGAATACCAAATAATCTGGGCAGAATAGCACAAGTAATTAGAATAATGGGGCTTTGGCCTTCAGGTCAATGTTACATTTATGTTTTGTTCAATATCATCAAGGTGTAGTTCTAGGCTATCAAGTAACCATGATTACAATACAACAAGTACAAGTACTATACAGTGTCCAAAGATTGCATCAGGAATTACTTCCAGTTGGGCTAAACGTTGGTATTGTACTACCAAGAATTAGTAAGGGAGAGCTCCTGTAATCTGTTTTTTTTAAAAAGAAGGGCATTATTTGAAGTGCATACATATATTATCAACAAAATATGATGTCCTCAGCATGGGAGCGCTCCTGGATCCCTTCCTCCAAATGTAACCCAAGTAGATGCGATGGTCAAGAGTGCTTACTACCAGATTCAGCTGATACACCAGCTGCGCCCCTTTCTAGATTTGGAGGATCTAAAAATGGTAGTTCACACACTGGTAGCCTCAGAGTCAGGCCCGTAGCCAGGATTTCGTTTCGGGGGGGGGGGGCTAAAAAATTTTTCAGAGGGGGTTTGGGGGGGGGCTGAGTTTCGGGGGGGAGCTGAGTCTGAGTGAAACGGAACGCCCCCTCTCGAATAGCCTAGCTAAACCAGCCTCTTGGTTTACTAAGGAGCTGGCAGCAATGAAGCGGGAAAAGAGGAGGCTAGAGTGCGTGTGGCGCCGGAACTCCACCAAACCTGCTCAAACACTTCTGAAGACCTATTTAAGGTCTTATGAGGTGGCAATAGCGGCGGCGCAAAAAACATTCCTGACAGCCAATATTGCATCTGCGAAAAATCGTCCAGCTGAGCTTTTCCGAGTTGTCAGGGGTCTGTTACATCCGCCAAAAAGCGAGGCCTCAGACAACTCGATTCTTCGCGGATAAAATTGAGCAGATTCGGTCGGGTTTTGATGTCATGTTAACGGCAGTCTCTGGGGATGTAACGAGAGCATCTGCTTGTCCAGGTTTGTTGGATTCGTTTCAATTGGTTCAGCTTGAGGATGTGGACAGGATCCTTGGAGAGGTGCGACCCACTACATGCATCCTAGACCCCTGCCCATCCTGGCTGGTCAAGGAAGCCAGAGGGGGTTTGGCAGAGTGGGTGAAGGTGATGGTTAATGCCTCCTTACAGGAAGGAAAATTTCCAGCGAGCTTAAAACAAGCTATTATAAAACCGCTGTTGAAGAAACCATCACTGGATCCCACTCAATTCGACAACTATCGGCCAGTTTCCAATCTCCCCTATTTGGGCAAAGTCATGGAACGTGTGGTGGCAACACAACTCCAGGGGTTTCTGGTAGACACTGATTATCTAGATCCGGCACAGTCTGGTTTTAGGCCGGGACATGGAACTGAGACAGCCTTGGTCGCCTTGGTAGATGATCTGCGCAGGGAACTTGACAGGGGGAGTGTGTCCCTGTTAGTTCTGCTGGACCTCTCAGCGGCCTTCGATACCGTCGATCACGGTATCCTTCTGGGACGCCTCTTGGACATGGGGCTCGGGGGCACTGCATTGCAGTGGCTCTGATCCTTTCTCGAGGGACGGTCCCAGAAGGTGTTATTGGGTGACACCTGTTCGGCCCCACAACCGTTGTTGTGTGGGGTCCCACAGGGTTCAATCTTGTCCCCGATGTTATTTAACATCTACATGAAGCCGCTGGGGGAGATCATTCGGAGTTTCGGAATGAGATGTTATCTCTATGCAGATGATGTCCAAATCTGTCACTCCTTCTCACCTGTCACCAAGGAGGCTGTCCAGACCTTGAACCGGTGCTTGGCCGCTGTGTCGGACTGGATGAGAGCTAACAAATTGAAACTAAATCCAGACAAGACAGAGGTCCTACTGGTCAGTCGTAAGGCCGACCAGGGCATAGGGTTACAGCCTGTGTTAGACGGGGTTACACTCCCCCTGAAGACGCAGGTTCGCAGCTTGGGAGTGATCCTGGACTCATCGCTGAGCCTGGAAGCCCAGGTCTCAGCGGTAGCTGGAAGAGCTTTTGCACAATTAAAACTTGTGCGCCAGCTGCGCCCGTACCTTGGGAAGTCAGATTTGGCCACGGTGGTCCACGCTCTTGTTACATCCCAATTAGATTACTGCAACGCACTCTACGTGGGGTTGCCTTTGAAGACTGCTCGGAAACTCCAACTAGTCCAGCGAGAGGCAGCCAGATTGCTCACTGGGGCGTCATACAGGGAGCATACCACCCCCCTGTTATGTCAGCTCCACTGGCTGCCGATCCAGTTCCGAGCACAATTCAAGGTGCTGGTTTTGACCTCTAAAACCCTATACGGTTCCGGCCCAGTGTATCTGTCCGAACGGATCTCCCTCTACGTCCCACCCCGGAGCCTAAGATCTTCTGGGGAGGCCCTGCTCTCGACCCCGCCTCTATCACAAGTGAGATTGGCGGGGACGGGGAGCAGGGCCTTCTCGGTGGTGGCCCCCGCCTATGGAACTCTCTCCCCGGGGAAATCAGATCTGCAACCACGCTCCTTTCCTTCAGGAGAAAACTAAAAACATGGATCTGGGACCTGGCATTCGGACAAGCGGGTAAATAAAGAAGAACTCCATTGATGGCTAGGAAATGACTAACGGATTGGTCATGTGGAACTCTGGAAACGAAACGCTTATTATAAGAATTGACTTTTATAGGATGTTTTATATGATGTTATACAATGTCTCAGGTACCAGTTGTTGATGTTTTATTGTGTCTATAGTTTTAATTGCATTTTTTGTATATTGTTCTTTTATATTTTTGTATACTATGTATTGTGTATAGGCATCGAATTCTGCCTTTTCTGTAAGCCGCCCTGAGTCCCCCTTCGGGGGTGGAGAAGGGCGGGGTAAAAGTACCAGTAATAAATAAATAAATAAAGAGGGTCTAGCCTAGCAAACCTTTTGTATCATTACCCCAATATCCCCATGCATATGGGATATATTGAGTATGGTGATCAGATCATGATATGAATAAACATAACAGTTTAAATAATGCACCAGTAAGGCCTTTTTGCAAACCACCATGAGAATTTCGGGGGGGGGGGTTGAAGCCCCTCAAGCCCCCCCCCCCCCCCCCGGCTACATGCCTGCTCAGAGTTAGACTTCTGCAGTGTGCTTTACATTGGGCTACCTCTGCACCAAGTTCAGAAACCCCAACTTCTTAAAATATGGCAGCCTGATTGATTATTTATTTATTAACTTCATTTCCACCCTGCCTTTCTCAACCCCGGAGGGGACTCAAGATGGCTTACAAATCCAGCAAAAAATTAATGCCACACAAATGAACAATAAAACACATCTTATCACAACATGAAACAATCTAAACAGATTAGCAATTAAAATACATATCAATCAATCAAACAGATTAAAGTCCGTCTAAAATGCCAGGTCACGATCTCATATCCATAATCGTTTTCCAAAATCCATAGTCCATTATTCAAGCTGTTAAAGTCTCATTCCGTAGTTTCCAATTCACCAAATGCCTGCATAAAAAGCCAGGGCTTAAGTTTTTTTCTAAACACCAGGAGGGATGGGGCCTTCCTGATGTCACTAGGGAGGGAGTTCCACAGCCGAAGAGGGATGCACCACTGAGAAGGCCCTGTGCCAACCAATCATGCTTTCAAAGAGGTTAAATCGGAGAGCAGGGCCTCCCTAGCTGATCTTAAAGCTCTTTTAGGCTCATAGAGGGAGATGCGTTTGGACAGGTAAGTTGGACCAGAACCATCCAGAACCGTTGGAACATCCAGAAGTGAGCATATTACATCTATACTAATGTCACTCCACTGGCTGGCAATTAGTTTTTGGTTAAAGTACAAGGTGTTGGTTTTGGTTTTTTAAATTCGATATGGACTGGGACTAAGTCATCTACAGGATCACCTTTCCACCCCAAACTTAGGTTGTCTAGGGGATGTTTACTCCAACCAGCCAGAACCCGACTGGTGACCATCACCCAGAGGACCTTTTCATCAGCCACTCCAAGACTGTCAAATGACCTACCGGAAGAGATCCAACACCTGAATGAGCTGTCAGAATTTTAAAGCCATCCAAAGACCTATCTCTTCCAGCAGGCCTATCCAGCCAGTTTTAATTATGAATTTTAAAGTTGTGTCCTGTGTTTTAATCTCTGTTCTGTATATTTTAATATGTATTTATAGAAATATGTTTTGATATGTATCTTTTTTAGAAGTATATTTTATGTTTATTTATTTATTTATTTATTTTACAAATTTGTATTTTACCCTTCTCACCCTAAAAGAGGACTCAGGGCTGCTTTACAGCAGGCACCGATTCGATACCAATACATATAAATATAAAAATAAACAAATACAATTAAAACCATACAATTAAACATGAATTATTAAAACATAAATTGTGCATATGTACATTTATAGAATTTTTCCAGTGCTTATGTGCTTTAGCTATGCTGCAACCCGTCTTAATCCACAAGGAGAGATGGGTAATATAATAATAATAATAATAATCTTTCATAAACTTGATTTCCATCTTAACTCTACGCAAATTCTGATGAAATTAAAACATACAAAGCAGGCATATCTCTTTGGATCCAATTAAAATAACTGTTGAATTATATTTTGGGGAAAATTATTTCTTACTACATAATCTACTCCTTGCACCAAGGAATATAGATATCTCTTGATGGACATCTTGAGATTTATATATATTATTTTGTTATTTTTAATATCTTGTACACAGTTTATAACAGACTCATCATTGGCCAGGAACAGATGAACCACATTCTAAGTACACCTTTGACCTTGAGTAATAAAATTAATAACATTTTACAATCCAGCACTCTTCTGATAATGTTTAGTACCAAACATTAAGTTTTACAGCTCCTCATTGCCCCAATAACCCTTGTCCTTGAGCAGGAGCATTAACTCAACATTGTTTCTTAGACATTATTCAGAACACCTTGCCAATTACAGGTAGTTCTTGATGTCCATTCATCAGAATTCATTATGGATCTGCTCTGTAACTTTATGAATCTTCTCTTGCATACTATTCCTACATTGTGGAATGACCTACTGGAGTATATTCATCAGATGGATACACTCTCTCCATTTAAATAAGTAGTGAAAACACTATTCCAGCAGTTCTGTCCAGATGATTTTTAAAGTATGCATGCATTACTTAAATATGTCTTGGTTTTATGTGCTCTTTTAATTGGTATTTGCCTAATTGTTGTTTCCTGCCTTGATCCATAGGGAGAGGCAAGTAAAAAATAAAGGCTGGAATCTTGTGAGGAAGTTACAAATGCATAAGCATTTTAGTTAAATGGCTGTGGAGTGACTTATTGGGATTGATACATCTCTGTTTCTCTGTTACTTGGGAACCTGATGACTGATGTTTCCATCCCAACCTATAAACAACCTCCATAATGTCAGCAGAAACTGGGTCCTGTCACAATTTCCTGAGATTCACCAGACATCACTTACACAAGCAGCTAGGTGGGAACATAAGTCAGGGGCTTCCTGAACAACAGGAGACTTGACCCTCGTCAATTACAGCATCGGATTCCCAGTAAGTGGGGACCGAGGCACTTTTTATCCCTTTTGGCACTTTAGGTAAAGGTAAAGGTTTCCCCCTGACATGAAGTCCAGTCATGTCTGACTCTGGGGTGTGGCGCTCATCTCCATTTCTAAGCTGAAGAGCCGGCGTTGTCCATAGACACCTCCAAGGTCATGTGGCCGGCATGACTGCATGAAGCATCGTTACCTTCTCATCAGAGTGGTACCTATTGATCTACTCACATTTGCATGTTTTTGAACTTTAAACCAGCCTAAATATCAATTGGCACCAAATCTTGTATGATCTTGGAAGTTAAACAGGGTCAGCTCTGATTAGCACCTGAATGGCACACTGCCATCCAATACCAGGTACTGCAGGCTATATTTCAAAGAAAGGAACAGACAAAACCACTTCAGAATACTCATTGGCTAAGAAAACCCTGTGAAATTCTTACAGTCTCCATAAGTCGTCACATGACTTGAAGGCGCGCGCACACACATGTGTGTGTGCTAAAGGAGATAATACATAGAGCTCATTAACACCAAACAGTTAGTATTGTGTAGTTCTAGGTCAGTGGTTCTCAACCTGGGGTCCCCAGATGTTGTTAGCCTACAACTCCCAGAAATCCCAGCCAGTTCACCAGCTGTTAGGATTTCTGGGAGTTGAAGGCCAAAAACACCTGGGGACCCCAGGTTGAGAACCACTGTTCTAGGTAGCCAACAACACAATTTATTAATTACCCCTCCTGGGAGCTGAGAACGCCTTAAAAGCTTTCCCACGTGATCCGATAAAGAAAATATACATCACACTTTGTATAATATGAGATTAGCAAAATGTATTTATTTATTAAATGCATTTATTTATGAGAGTGATTACAATTACACCACCTTGGGTCATGTAATGAGAGAAAAATGAGAAAAAAATGGCATATAAATTAAAGCGATCTGCCATAGCTATCTATCTATTGCACATCTATGGCACTCAAGTAATGATATGTTGACAAGTAGTTATATAGGGAGGTGATGAGATATATCATTTGTTTTGCATGTGCCTTCCTCTGAGGCTGAGAGAGTGTGACTCAAGGTCAAAAGAGTGTGACTTGACCAAAACAACAGTTTCAGCATTTATTTAAGAGGGGATTGTCTGCGCCTTTCTTTGAGGCTGAGAATGAGATTCAAAGCTGAGAGAGCGTGACTCACTCAAAACAACAATTAATCAAAAACTAACTTGTTTACCCAGTGTTGCCTGGATCTGCATTTCCTGATCCTATTTATTAGAAATATTCCTTGTTAGCTTTAAGATTTTATGAACAACTCATTAGGAAATGTATACCTGATCCATAAGCTAGTTTGAGAATAAAAATTATTGTGACCCTAAAAACATTTATTAGGGAGCATGCTCCTCTGAGCTCAAAGGGGCATATATGAAGCAGGAGGAGGGAGATGGGATGGTTTGTTTACATCATCTGGCTACAGTAAGATTCTGATTAAGGTAAAGGTAAAGGTTTCCCCTTGACATTGTTTCATTGTGTCCGACTCTGGGAGGATGTGTTCATCTCCATTTCTAAGCCATAGACACCTCCAAGGTCATGTGGCCAGCATGACTGCAGCTCAGGAACAAAAAGACTTTGCCTTTCCTATCTGCAGGCTACCCTACTGACATTGATCTAGCCATTATGGTGTTTTCTGCAAAGGCTTCTGGGACACACTCTAGGGGACATTTGGCTTCTGAAGGATGATAACAAGGCTTATTAGAAGCATGACCCACATAGCTTGCTCATTTTGAAACAGCAAACATTGATTTCCTTTCCTTTAAAAAGGCAGCAAAAAACCAGGGAAGAATTCTGGGCAAACGCCATGTACTATATGTAGTCTGGAAGCACCAGGAGCTATATCCTGTTTTCCTAGATTTAAAAAAAAAATCAGAAATATGGTAGCTAAAAGGAAGACACATCAGTGTTCTTTTATGACTGGCTACTTTAAAAAGTCTCTGGTTTGTCTAAAAGAATATAACATGTGGAGGCTTCCTGTGCTCTGCACACACACACACAAATACACAGAGAGAGAGAGTCATACACACAACTAGCAGCAGCGGCATCCTCATAAATTGTGCTGCTGTCCGAGAAGGAGCGAAGAGGAGATGACTGCTCCAAGATGACCCAACTGAGAAGCCATCAATTTCTTCATGGAAGAATCAATTTTTACACGCTTGTAGCTGAAGGGATTACTGTTGACCTTGGGAAATCATAAATAGAAAAGCTGCAGTGGCAAGCCATTCCTTTACGGTTCCTTTCCCCTTTTTTCTGTATTCCAGTTTTTTATTTTATTTAACAATCAACATGCCTGGGTTTGAAGCACACTAAGGAAAGTTGTGGCACCTTAAATACTGATGACAAAATTAGCATGGTATGCTTTAAGGTGCTATATATTCCTACTATGTGCTTCTTCTTTCTTAGTGTCTCATATATTTCCCTAATTTGAAGAGGTGGCATCTGCTTTTACAGGGAATAGTTTGTATTCCAACAGTTACTGCTGCTGGCTATCTAGCCTCATATAATTTCTCCCAAAGTGGCTAACTTTGGGAAACCTATAAGCAGCACACAAACTTGACATGGCTCCCAAGCACCCCCAGTCAAAGCATTGCCACCTCTTAGGCTACGTAATCACACATGCCAGAGACTTCTGCGATGTGCTTCTCACAAGAGCAATGGCAGGTGCTGATGACTGCTGGACAGACCACAGGCTAATCCGATCCATGATGGCTATCAAGATCATCCTCAAATGCAGACTCCAAGGAAGAAAGATAAGGTACAAAATGAACACCCAAGCCCTCCAGGAGCCCTCCAAATGAACCCTTCTCCAAACAACACTATCGAGGTATCTCCCATCTAACCTCCGCTAGGAAAATCCTTGCAATATGCTGATGACACTTCCAGTAGTGGCAAGATGGCGAACGCCACGGGATCCTGAAGCTCCTCAAGGCTTTTCAGCTCCTGTCCCTCGTCCAACGTCTGGGTAGAGCGAAAGCTATAGTCAAGCTCCCCACACACACAAGCGGATGTTGTCTCTGCGCATTCAGAAGAATACCTACGTACAAGCCACTCTAAACACCTTTGCAGAAGCATACAAGAAGCTTGGTCTCTCATTGAACATCGAGAAAACCAAAGTGCTCTTCCAGCAGTCACCAGCTGATCCCTCTTGAATGCCAGAAATACAGCTTAATGATGTAACACTAGAAAATGTTGACCATTTCCGCTACCTTGGCAGCCACCTCTCCACAAAAGTCAACATTGACACTTAACTACAACACTGCCTGAGTTCTGCAAGTGCAGCATTCTTCCAAATGAATCAGAGAGTGTTTGAGGACCAGGACATCTGTAGGGATATCAAGGTGCTTGTTTATAAAGCCATTGTCCTCCCAACCCTGCTATACGCCTGTGAAACATTGACTGTCTACAGAAGTCATACGCAACTCCTGGAACGATTCCATCAGTGCTGCCTCTGAAAAATCCTGCAAATTTCTTGGGAAGACAACCGGACAAATGTCAGCATGCTAGAAGAAGCAAAGACCACCAGCACTGAAATGAAGCTCCTCCACCATCAACTCCGCAAGACTGGCCACATTGTCCGAATGCATGATTACTGTCTCCCGAAGCAATTACTCTACTTTGAACAAAATAACAGAAAACTGATTGATGGGGACAGGAAAAGAAATTTAAAGATGGGCTCAAAGGCAACCTCAAAAACTCTGGCAAAGACACCGAGAACTGGGAAGCCCTGGCCCTTGAGTGCTCTAACTTGAGGTCAGCTGTAACCAGCAGTGCTGCAGAATTCGAAGAGGCACGAATGGGGGATGAAAGGGAGAAACATGCCAGGAGGAAGGCATGTCAAATCAACCCTGACTGGGACCGTCTTTCATCTTGAAATTGATGTTCTCACCATGGGAGAACATGCAGATCAAGAATAGGGCTCCACAGCCACCTACGGACACCACATCTGGAAGACAATAATCCTCAAGCTATGAGGAATCGCCTAAGTGAAGAGAAGTGAAAAAGTAAATAAAATATTAAAAGACATCACTTTTTTCTTTTTGATTAAAAAACAAGAAGACAGATTTATTTCACTGTACATCTAATTGTTTTATTTTTATTTTTTTACCCTCAACATAGAACACTTTTGCACAGATAAATGTAAAGCTGCAAAGGACTAGATGGAAGTCACCAAGACTCTTTTTATATATATAAATCTTGAATCCTTTTCCCTTTGTTCTATCATATTATTGTTCTCCCACTTTACTTGTAGAAGAAAATACCCCTCCCTTTATCCCCCCTACCTCCACCTCATATCTTTGATAAAATAATATATATATACAAAAAAAAAAAGGTGAAAAGTGAAAGGCTAACTTTGGGAAGCCTATAAGCAGCACATAAAATTGACATGGCTCCCAAGCAATGTCAAATTCCCATTTATTGGTTTACAGTAATAATGGTACAAATTGGTTTTCTCCATTTTACTTTTCATAACAATCCTGTAAAATAGACTGGACTGGGAGACAGTCTGAGTAAGTATTTTAAACTTGGTCAGAGGGCCCCATGACATTATAAGATGAGCACCTGAGAAGTGAACTCTGTTTAGTTCATGTTTATTCATAAATTGATCCTGATTCCCAATTAAATTAAATTTTAAAAAATCAGCAAGTTAATTTCTACCCGCATGTTAATTTCTTAAAATATTGTAATTGTATAACATACCAATTGCCATTTTGTACTAATTTGCATTTTTGGAAATGCATTCTTCTACATGGCAAGATGCATAAAGATGGGAAATCTAAAAGACAGGTATGTTTCAGTCTATGTATTATTCCGGTGACACAGTTAAGAAGTACAGTTCCTCTAGCATTCTTTCTGTAGAATATAATGGAGGTTAATTTTATTCACACAGGGATATACTCCCCTCACTCCACCTTACCTGAACAGATGAAGCTAGATGTGGCTGCTTGGAAATCTTGCCTTTAGATGAGAGTTTGGATGGCTACAAGGGCACCCTTAAGCACCAGAAATGATCTCCTCAATTGATACCAAGGGTCACAGTTTCATTGTGATGAATCCAGCACTGGAAACTGCTTCCAACCTCACAGCACAGCCCACTTGCCCTACTTGGGCTGATGAAATGCTGCTGCTTGTTAAAACATTCAGATTCTTCCAAAGAAGTAGCTCTCTGGAATGCTAGATTAATAACATTATGCAAGCATTGCTTTTCTGGATCCAAATGCAGCTTCAGTCTTGTGCATTCAAATCATGGCAAGCTGGAGAAATCTTTGGAATTTCATAAGAAAAGTTGGAAAGATTATTGGTATCCTCTGATATGCACTATATGCCTGCATATAAAAACAACTGCCATTCACCATATATACTCTCACACAGACACAGCTGCTATTCAGAGTTACACAGTTGTCTCTGTTTATAGGAAGGTTTGGAACTACAGTTTCCAGAATCTCCCTTTTTCTAGGATCTTGGGACTTGTAATCCAAAACCTTTTTTCCAAGGTCTGGTATTTAATGTACTCTACATCAAATATCAAACCTTAAAAATTACTTTTGTTAATTATAACCTCATAACAAATAGACTGTTATCCCTTAACATAGTACAGTGTTATAGCCAACTACAGGTTATGGGGCTTATATTGAAAGAGGGCAACTCACTACAGCAAAACCCTGTGTTAATATTGTAGGTCAAGAGTATGCCTGACTCTGATTTGTATTCCATTCACTTTAATTCAGCAGCAAATGGGTATTTAAACTAAAGGTAGCCAGCTATAGATAGGGGAAGGAAGGAAAAAGAAATCCTCTGGGTACACTCAAGCTATTATCATTAATTTTCATGTCTAAATGAATAAAGTGTGTGGTACAAACCAGAATAGGAATCAAAATTCCATATGGATTTGAAATTCAGTATTGTGTAATTAAGCCCTGAAACTTTTATTCTTACATAAAACAGTATTATAATGGTCAAGTTAATGAGTATCATAATTTAAATGTGCTTATAATTAAATAATGTTTAAATTTGGGAAGTGGTACCACCCAAACACAGACTGAATTGAGTAGTTACTTATCAGTGGGCCTACTGGGAAATTGAGGAGTAGTTAGACAAGTGATGACATCCATGTCTGCCTTCCTTGTGTTACCCTGTCCTTCCTTCTCTGTCACCTCTATTTTTCTGGTAAAACCTGCTTATCTGTGACTCCAGACTACTTATGAGAAGAGGAAGAAGAAGTTGCCTTAGCCGTCTGTACTTGCCTTGCATTCTATTACTGGGTAATAGTGAAGTTTGGGCTGGGAAGGAGAGAGAATAAGCAAATGGGCAGATGAGAAGGTGATAGAGAGGAGGATCACATTGGAAGCTTTTTGCAGAATAGGCAGGTAGAAAATCTAAAGATTGGTCAGTAATTGTGTTAACAATTTCTTGAATCAGCATGATCAATGAGAACATTCTGATAGTTGTACCCCCCCCCCCTTTTTGTGAAAGGCAATAGATACATATCTCGAACAACAACAACAACAGAGCCTCATTCCATCTGGGTTGTTTTGATACCAACTATACGGCAACTGTTTTTGGGAGAAATAATTTCTTCTGAATATTGTGAAGGTCCAAAAGAGTTGGCAGCTGGCAGGATGCAACTGGTTCTATAAATACCTCTATAAATACTCAATGCTGGTTTTGTGGCAATATATACTTTCACAGAAAAATCAGCACACATATCTTCCCTGCCTTGAATATCTGCATGTCTGACTTTTCTGTTTACTGATAAGGCAATGTGTCCATCCACACTCCCAGACCATTAAACTTCTTTTCTGAAAAGTGTTACACATTATTATTAAAGAGATCTGACTGGGCTGCTGCTTTGGGGTGAAAAAGCCAAATGAAAGAGCAGAAAGTTCAAAAAAGTCAGGATAAATGGTTCAGCAGAGATATATGGGGAATAGATCTGAAATGGAAAATGCAGAAGGTCAAAACTGAAAGATACTAACTGGGCTAAATGAAAGCCACCAATTTTGGGTTATTTAAAAAAGGGAATATTTTAAAGCTTTTGAGGATTGCAGCGTTCTTTGCTGATCAACTGAAAATATTTTCTGCTGAGTTTGGTACTGCAGGCTGGTAATGCCACCCTTGGTCTTTACAGCAGCCTCACCCACAGCTAGCTTGTCTTGCTGTTAGCCGCTTCTTTGAGCAGCAGAGGAACATAGATGCTGAATCTATGCAGAGTAGGGTTCAGCACCTGGATAGCTCCTGTAACACCTGAAGGAGCTTGGATGAGGTTGACATTAAAACTGAGGAAAATCAATGCCCCCAATACTGGAGCCACTGACTGTGTCTGGATTCATAGATAATTATGATTTTATCACACAAAGCTGCTAGCCCATGATAGCCACACTGTCACAGATAATGGAAACATACTCATCATTACATCTCTCTGCATTCACAAAACTATGTTGATTTGCCGATCTGGTTCTGCTTCAATGGCAATTTGCACCTTTATGTGGTAAAGTCTTCAATTGTATCCATTCACTTCCCATTACATTAGCAAACCCCTGAAAAGTTTCACATTCTCATACCTAGTAGTAATGCAGTCTGCCACTAAGTCTAAGCATGTGTCATGCATTGGACTGGTGATGCCCCAGAGCCATGAAACTAAGGGAACTCACCTAACACTATATGCTTCATCTCCAGTCCTACATCATTCCCAAAGCATCTGAGCCATAGTGAGCAAAGCCTGACCCTGAGCCCAGTCTGCCAGCAAGGTGTCAGAAATGGTACAGTGTGCCACCAGGAAAACTTTGATCTCCACGCTCCTGCTGTCATGTCTTACTTGGGGTTCCTCTTGGAGTGAGGAGAGGAGTGCCAAGGGTGCCATTGTTGTGCCATCTTCACCACCGAGACCAGGAAGCTAGCTACACTATACTATTGGCAGGTACACATTACCCCCTCCCCCCACCCCACACAAACCTATTTATTTCCCCTTGCTCTCTGATTTCCCTGGTATTGATTACTGTCTTGGAATTTCCTTAGGACAGGGACTTGTTCACTTATGCACTGTAAAGAAAAGAAACAGCCACCAAGGAAAAACAACACTTCTTCAAGAGCTTTCACTGGCCGAGGCATCAGAAAGTTTCAAGATCCTCTGTGTAACAGACTGCTTTCCTCATATATCATTACAAAGAGATGCTTTATTTAGTACCCAAAGAAATGGAAGGAAATGGCCTGCATCGGCTGTGCTAATGTGACTCCATCAATAAACCATTAGTGGCTCAAAGGTCAAATGACAACAAACAGAGATAAATGAGGCTTCAGTAAAAGATATCAGGATCCAAGCCCAGTTAGGACAATGAGGTTCAGCTCCCAGCAGGACTTACTGCACAGTTCAAGCCGCATTCTCAGCAACTTAGTAATGTGTCAGGGGTTGCAGTGTTGTTAACTTTTAGATAATATGCCAAACTCCATCCCAAAAAGCTATTGTGTGTGTGGCTGTTCTATAAGTCTGCCGCACACACAGTGCAAGGAGAAAAATGATGTAAATTATGTGTTCTAATGGCAGTGAGCAATGCTTTTATGTTGACTTAAAGATTTGGCAGTGAACACTGTGTATATATAGGTGTATGTGTGTGTGAAAGTCAAATTTGCAAAGTGTCTCTGGCAATCTGTAAAATGCCATTCAAAAGATGCATTGTCAGCTTCCAAACCCACATAATATAATCGTAGGAGTCTGGTTTTGGTTAAAATTTCTCCCACGGACTGGAAAATAGTCCTTGGCAATGATTTCTGACTCCCCTAAACATTGGTTCTAGATATTAGATTTACCTGACAGAAATTCTAAAAGCCCTGAAACTTTTATTCTTACATAAAACAGTATTATAATGGTCAAGTTAATGAGTATCATAATTTAAATGTGCTTATAATTAAATAATGTTTAAATTTGGGAAGTGGTACCACCCAAACACAGACTGAATTGAGTAGTTACTTATCAGTGGGCCTACTGGGAAATTGAGGAGTAGTTAGACAAGTGATGACATCCATGTCTGCCTTCCTTGTGTTACCCTGTCCTTCCTTCTCTGTCACCTCTATGATGACCTGATGATGACACTAGCCATTTTTTGTTTAAACTGCATGCTGTTACTTTAAATTATGGCACTGCAGTTAGGTTTCATTTCAGTTGCTGCTGAATATCAACTTCTAAGTTTGCAAATGTTGCTAATTTTGGGTTAAGCTCCAAGAAATAATCCAACCTTTCAGACTTCTCAAGATACTCGCTCTGTAAAGTACATGGCTGACAAGCATTTCTGTCATCTCCACTTCCAGTTGTGTCTATGTGTGTGCGTGTAAGTATGTGCGCAGGCCCCATCTCTTGTTTGGAGAAACAACAGTTGCTGACAGTTGAGTTCAAAAGGAGTTCTTATCTCCTGCCAAGAGGTGAGATGTTCTGTCAAAAGCAGGATAATTAGGCAGCCCCGCTTTCATCATGAAGGCATACAGCAGAGAATCTATCCCAGCGTTTGTCCAGATCTTGCTGTTTTCTTGAAAACCCCAGTCATGCTTACAGTGCAATGGTAAAATGTTTGTACTGAGTCAGCACCAAGTGAGCCCTGCATTTAAACTCAATTTGTTATCATTCAAAGAATGCAGAAATTTCTAAGAACTGAAATGCTTATCCCTAGGCTTCCAGCATCACATACTGGCTGAGATCCTGTAGTACTTTTGCATGAAAAACTCCTCTGCTCCCATAATCAGCATTTAGCCACTGTAGCTCACACACAGACACACACTTCTGTCAATGACTAGTAGCGAGCAGCCTACATCCCCTATGTCCCCATAAAGATTTGCCCATGGTCTTCTGGTTAATAAAGTAATTGTTTTGTACCAAGCATTCTGCCAATATAGATAAATGGTGAGTCTCAAGTATGGGGACGGATTGGGCAGAGAGACGTACAAAGCTTCCTATGAAGAACTATTGCACAGGAAGTCTGCTAGGAAATTTTCCTCAGATTCTTAGCTGTGATTCTATATTGCCCCCCCCCCCCTTGCTATTTTGCCTGCCAGATGGCATCAGCAAGAGTTTAAAGACGCCAGGCTGGCCGGTTGGTATGCCATTGCCACTTGGATGCGCATGAAAAAGTCGGAGATTATTTCTCGTCAGACACTTGCTGTGAAATGCTAGAGTGTTTCTGCAATGGGTGTCTACGGACCAATGCATCTGTGCAAATCGTCATTCCAGCATGCTGTTGGAGGGCCAGCATGAGACACTGGTGCCTCTAGAGTGATGTAGTGTTTTTTGCTCTGGCTGCTTCACAGCCATTCCTGAAATTATAGCAGCTTCTTTCAGCTCAGTCTTGAATATAATTTGAAGGGATAAGGAGTCCAAGAGCAGAAGAGAGTTCCTAAAAGTTTGCAAGGAGAAAACAATGCATATTAGCTGGAATCCTTTTGGTGGCTTATGTTGGCATAATGGACCATTAGGTTAGCATAAGGTAGATTTTGGGTCAATGCATATCAGCAGTGGAGAGGAAACCATCTCCACTAGCATTGAAAGCTCCAGAGGACTCAAAGGGGAAACTTTCTGTCCTGACAAAGATGACTCTCCTTACTATATCCCTCACTCCTTTTGCCTTGGACCATTTTACATCTACAGGACTGATGCCATCTATGTCAGCATAGTTATGTCAGCCAACAGGATCATGGCTATGAGCAAAATCGTTTGTGGTTTTGGGTGTAATGGTTAGTACATTGGTCCAGATTTTGGAAAGTCTAGTCCTACTAAACTATGGGATTCTCAGGCTGACCCCAAGCCATCCAGAGGCTACCTCTATCTCTGACCTATAGCACAGGTTATTGAGATGATGAAGAGGGAGAAGAAATGAACCATGTGTGCCTCCTTGAGATATTGTGTTCCACTGCTAATTTTGTGGACTGGGAGTAAACCTATGAAGTGCAGAGTATAACCTGGGGTAACCTACAGAGTATAATATACATTGTACAAGGTAATAACATTGGGAGCTGAAGATATTAGAAGAGAGAGTGTGTGTAGAACCTAGCAGCAACTTAAGTCTGGAAAAAAGGATCACTCGAATGTAAATAAGAAAAAAGATATGTGACCTACTAGCAGAGAGATGTGAGTAAAAGTGACCGAGAAAAAAACTATTGACAGGTGCTCTTGTTAAGGTAATTAGGATGGCAGGCAAAGCTAAAGAAAAGCCTGCAGTCTCTCCTTGAAGGTTCTCACTATCACAGCCATTGTGGGTAGCCAGAGAACAAACAGAATGAACAGCTGGAAGAAAGATGAGGTGGTGGCAGCAGATGTGGAACTCTTCTTCTTCCTTTAAAATATTGACCATCTCAAGCCCTGAGATTTCAGACCCAAACATGAAACCTAGAAACACAAGAGACAGTGCCTTGTGATGTTTGACAGCTGGTGTAACAAGACACATCTCCTGAATTAAGCACCAGCCAGAGATGCAGAGTGTGTCCTCTTCGAATTCAAGCAATAAACATTTTTTTTCAAGCTAGTGCTTTCATTTTAACATTTCTCCTCAATGAAGAAACCCGGAGATGCAAGAATCTCACTCAAAGCAACAAAGAGCATCTGATAAAGGCTGCCATTTGCCCTTCGACTCTACATAGTTGCCTCCATCCCATTTGTAGTTTTGACTTTTATGAATTTGATTATTCATGAATTTGATTTAAAATGTTCTCTCTAAAAATATCTAAATTCTCCAGTGTGACTCTATGGTCAATGTCCTCCAGTCATGCTACAGGACACCTCTCTAGGAACTTCCAATTCAATTCTGTGTTCAATTTCCAGCAGAACCTGACCATAGAGTCATGCTGGAAGACCTAGAAATTCCTAGAGAAAGGTTCTCTGATATTAAAAAAAAAGCAATGGAGGTCCCCATGCCCCCCACCTCAGCACATGTGGAGGGATAATTGTACCTGTCTTTTATTGTCTTTTACAGAGTCCATATTGCCAAGAGGGAATGCCCCCTTTTCCTGCATTTAGATCCCATCAGATTATATTTTAATTGACAAAGAAGTAACATCTGAGACAAATTGTATTCCTGTGACTGCAACTAAGGGATCTTTCAGATAGGCCCTATATCCCAGGATCTGATCCCAAGTTTTCTGTTTATCCCAGATTATCTGGCAATGTGGATTCATATAATCCAGTTTAAAGCAGAAAACCTGGGATCAGATCCTGGGATATAGGGCCTACCTGGAAGGGCCCTTAGTCATTTTTCTTCTTCTGTATGATTTTAACATCTTGCATGATAAAGTAGCCTGGGAAGATTAGAAAGTTTGCAAGATGTATTTTGTTCATTTTTCTGCATTTTGGATGGCTAATGAAAGTATTGTTCTTTTGCGGATTTTGTTATATTTTGCTATATGGCCAATACAGCTATCCCTGAATATGCTTCATGGGTTTCTTGAGGTACCTTTGCTAGAAGGCAGAGGGAATAAATGTTGAATTCCAACATATCTATGAAAGAGCTGCTGAACTCTGCAGTGAAAGGTCATGGGTAGGGAAACTTGAGACTTGGACAGCACTGTAACGTTCTTCACAAAGCCAGAAGTTTTCTCCCTCAGCTGGATGAAATGCTGGGATGCTCCTGGTTGAGTTCTGATTGAAACAAGTTTAATGTAATATATAATACTACAGAACTTTATAGCTGTCATATTTTTGTCCTCCTAAGTTAGAAGTTAGAATTTGAGAATGCAAAGCTTTTGGCACTGTTGTCCTTCAAGGCAAGCTGCAAATGTAACTTAATCACATCTTCAATAATTCAGAGGTGATTGAGTATTTAATTTCTTCCATTTGGCAGAGATGGCTGGAGAAATGACTGGGACACAGACAGTCGGAGCCTAGGGCAACATGGGGTTGAGGGAAGGGCGAGCTTCCTTCCCTGAGGTAGTTAACAACACCAGTGTCAAGGGAGCTATTTTGACAGGAGGCCACCGGCATAATAATAGCAGATGCCTTGTACATATGTTGTTATGCATCGCAGTGAGTGTATTTGCAGAGAAAATGGCTCATAAAGGTTCATGCTGTCTAGTTAACATTGGTCACCTTTGTCTCAGGGAATCATCCTTTAAGTGATAAATCAATATCCAGAGACCAGTTAAATGTTCTCCTATGGCTCGTGATGCAGGAAATAAGCTGTCAATGACCTCCCCTTGCATGCTACCAGACAGCACTAAGGAAGGAGGAAACTGTGTGGTCTACTATCTCTCCCCTTTGAATTTCTAAAAACCTACATCTGTATCTGTTTTCATTTTTGTGAACCACTTCAAGTAATGGGGGCAGGAAGAAGATGGGGGGGGGGGGTGTGGCGAGGGTACGTCTTCACTGACCATCTAATACAGCTTGAAGCTTGTTTTAAACTGTGGCCACTGCAAAATGCACATGGCCAAAGCACACTTCAGCATGAATTAAAAAGTTGAATGCACATACAGCCAAGTTGGTGGAAAGTCTGAGTTAAATCCCTTAATGTGCTTCAATGAGCACTAAATCTAAACCATGTCACATAGATTGAAAGATCTGCAGCTATCTCTTATGGGTAGAATCTCAGCTATAAAGATGAATGTACTACCAAAGTTGCTGTTTTTGTTCCAAGCCTTGCCAATTATACTGAATGATGCTCCATTTAAATAATGTCAAAAAGACCTATCAACATTGATTTGGCAAGAAAAAAGACCTAGGGTCAGATTTAATGTGCTACAAGATGATAAGAAAAGAGAAGGACTAGGGCGCCTTAGCAGAGCTGAATAAAATCCTACATTATCTGCTTTGAACTTGAATATATGGCAGTGCAGACTCAGATAGCCCAGTTCAAAGCAGATATTCTGGGTTATACGGCTGTGTGGAAGGGCCCTAGGTCTTCCTAGTCTCAAAATCTATTATCATGCATGCTGTTTGATTTAGTTGAAGAATTGATCCTGAGAAATGAATATTTATTGCAGCTAGAAGAAGGTCTGAAATTTGTGATTCATGCCTTATCTATGGTATGATAAAATAAAGGCATACTCTAATTTTAATATCCATTACATACGGAGATCGCTATTACAAGTGTGGAATAAATAAGAGGAAAGATTTTATACCAAGAATCCCTTATCGTGCTCTCTACATAAAGTTTTGTTTAGAAGGGAAATTGGCCTGAAAGCGAAATGGTTGACTTATAAAGTCTGGTTGATACTGGATCATGAACAATTTAGAATAAAGACGAGAGAGAAATTGCTGTCTGAAGGTTTCCCAATAGAATGGTTGTCCACAGACAATTTTTTAGAATGATTCTAAATGAACAAAAATGGGTTTGTAATTGATATACCTGAACTTGTTATAGACTCTGGAGATGACCATTTAATTTAAGTTGTTCAAATTGTTGTTTAAATATAAATGGAGGAGGAATAGGTGAAATAATGTATGGTTAAGTGGGCACAACATTTTGGTAAACAAATACAAATGGAACAATGTGAAAGGGTCTGGGCAAATAGTTTGAAATTTACACTGAGGAATGACTTGAAAGAAGATTTCTATAAATGTTGTATAGATGGTATCTGACACTGGAAAAGAATGCTAAGATGAATAAAAATAGTTCTAGTGATTGTTGGAAATGTGGAGAAAAGGTGGGCACCTTTTACGATATGTGGTAGTCATGTAAAAGAGCCCAGAAATACTGGGCACAAACATAATTTTAGAAGAAATTAGAAGTTAAATTTAGAATTTAAAACGAAACCTGAACTCTATCTGCCTAAATGTATAATGATCAATTCGATAGAAAATGTGGAAAGTTATTGATATATATATATATATATATATATATATATATATATATATATATATATGAGACAATGGCAGCAAGAATTATCTATGCTCAAATACGGAAAGAGTCAATAATTCCAATGAAAGACGATGGGGCCTCTGTGAATGAAAAGTACTTTCTGTTGCTGAATCAGAGACCCCATAAGTTAAAACTGCTGCTGCTGCTTCACTCTTGTGCTACTTTCTTTTTACAATGTTGCTGCTTTTTTGTTTTGGCCCAGTCTGTTTTAACAGCACACAAACATATGGGATACAGCATTCTGTTTTCTCCACCAAAATTAGCCTGTTAAAAACATAGAAGGATAAAAACAGAAGTCACACCCTGCAAACAAGACACCATGGACCTAAAGAACAAGTGGAAAAAAAGACACAGAAAGAGGAAATAATGTATGCATATTACATGTTACGGTACATATACAAGATAGCATTGATGACGTTTGACACCACTTTAACTGCTAAATGCTAGGGAATTCTGGGATTTGTGGTTTGGATGAGGCACCAACACACTTTGGCAGAGAAGCCTTGTAAAACCAGAACTCCAATTATTCCATAGTGTGGCTGTTAAGTAGAGTCATACTGCAGTAATCCTGAAGTGTAGACTGATAGATTAGATCAACCGATCAATCGATATATATGGAAATATAGAAACACATACGGGTTATTCATGACCTGTCATAAAGACAAAATAGGTGATCATGCACAGTACCCTGGATGTGGGAAATCCAGAGAGCCTGAAATAGATTGTATATTTCCACTCCAGTTGAGCATATCTGGCCAGCTACTAACATCATAATTTAATACCAGGCTTGCAGGCAGTGTGCAACTTTGCTTTCAGGACAATTGGAGTTGTGCCTATAGAGTTACATTTGAGTTCAAGTAATACTCCACATTACACTTACTCAGCCAAATCTTGAATGTGCTCATCTCCAACAGTACACTGGAAGAAAATGTGCTCACAAAGCTCCACTTTCAATGGCATATTGAATTCTAAGCAAAGAGAAAGATGGGATATAAATTCAACAAACATTATTTTTCTTCGTGGCACAACCTCAATGTGCAGCAAATATATGAATTCTGAATGCTTTGTTGCATGCATATGAATATCAAAATTTCCTTTTTCAAGGTTTCCTGGCATTATTACTAAAGGTAGTCAGCAATTATATAATAGGCGCTAACTAACTGTAACTAAAGTGCATGACTTACTGCTTTGCTAATATGGGAGAAGCAAAGAAATGATGCAACTATGCACACAACAGAAAAGATATCCTCAAAAGCACGTTTTGTGTAATTCTGTTCAGCAATATTAGCTGAAAATGAAGAACCATTTATCCTCAAAAGAATCTTGTATGAACTAGCTACAATATGTCACTTTGACCTAACAGAGTACAATAACAAACTTTTTATTTTGCTATTTTATATATTGGACACCATTTTAGCACACCAACATAAGGAATGGGACTTAATGATCACAGATTTTGGTATCTGCAGAAAAGTTGGATACCAAGTACCACTGTAGATCTTATTACTCTACCTACCTATCTCAATAATCAGACTATAGATGTGTTTTGGGAGAGAGGCAAGAATGATCATAAAGTTTTCCTGGGAATATCCTCGAAATATTATGGACATTTCCCTGGAACCTGAAAATGGATATTGAGATTGCATGATTGAATGCTTCTACTTTTTTTTTTTTTTTTTTACAAAAACAGCATTATTTTGTACCAGCAGCAGAAAAAATCAAAGACTAGACCTCAAAGACACAAGTTTTGATGGCAAGTGAGAATATTCAAAATGAAATGCTTGCTCTTAAAAAAACTCAAACTAAAAAAGTATACATTGAAATGTAAGAAAGGATTCTATCTTCAGTAGAACCCTAATATCCTTGGGTTTTTAAAAATCTATTGGGGGTTTTATGGAAAAAAACATTCAAACATGCAATCGTCACCCACATTCTGAAGTGGAACATGCCGAGAAGGACTTTGACATCAGATTTTGCCTGTGTCACAGGTATCTGGAGTGATTTTATCCCCATATATGCCACTGATTTGAAAATGCCCAATTTCAGGGAAAATATTGGTCTATACTCCCTCTTGTTTTTGGACATAGCACTCTGAATTAACATAGTCCTAACACCCTTGGTCCTCCACAACTTAGTTAAACTTATTTCCAAGTTATTATGCTCAGACGCTCAGCAGTAGCATCCTTTACCACAGGAAAGGGAAGCCATCAAAACATTGCCTACTCCTGGGATCCTAACACTAGCCAACCAAAGTGCATCTTCCCTCTTCTGTTGCCATAGAAACAGGCAAAGGACTTTTAAGCATGACTCATGGGACCGTGCTGGGCATACAATAGAGCAGACCACTATTCTATGGTGATGATAAACATAGGGGACTTGGGATCTCACTAAGCTGAGGAAGGAAAAACAATGTTTGACCAAAAAAACCCCCAACAAGATAATAAGGAATAATAGGGACATATTAGATGGATGATAGACCTATGATAGACAGATAAAATATTCTTCCTGTTTTGGGTTCAAAAGAGATGGGTTCCACAGAATGAGATGGAATGGTAACCCTGAAGAATGAGGCTACGGATGCAGAGCAAACCACACTAGCAGTCTCTGCAAGCTACAGTTTACGAACATGATCACTTTATCTTCCAGGGCCAATCATTTAAATCTGAAGATCTGTAAAAGTAGTTGAGAAAGAGGCATCCCTTATCTGAAATGCTTAGGATCAGAAGTACTGGATTACTTTGTTCTCGGCCTTTTGGCTAACATCAAGTGTAGTACAACAAAATAGACGTGCGCACTGCAATTGATAGTACTTTGCGCTTGAGTACATACAGGTAATTTAGATTTGACTTTTGGGGATTTGAAATGCCTGTATTTGCATATAGGTACATAAGATACCTTGCAGATGGGATTCAATTCTAAAGACAAAATGTGTTGATGATCCATACATTGTTTATAGACATAGCCTGAAGGTAATTATATACGTGTATTTTAATAATTTTGTGCCCAAAGCAAGGTTTGTACATTGTTTGATGCGCATTAAACCATCAGACAGTGAAGGCGTCATTATCTCAGTCACCAAGTGGATGATTTTGGAATATTTTGGATTTTGGAATTCCAGATAAGGGGTACTCAAACAGTATAGACAAATGAGCCCCTACCCTCAGATGGGAACAAAATGCATCATACAACAGGAAAGGTGATTCCTTCAAGAGACAAAATTGGCTCCATCTACACTACATTATATGGTCAGTAGATTCATATAATGCAGTGCAACTGCATTACATGAGTTTACACTAACCATATAATGCAGTTTCAAACTGCATTATATGACCACGTAGATGAGTCCATTATTTCTGTCTTCAATAACAATCATCACCATCATCATCATCATCATCATCATTATTTATAACCTGCCACCATCTCCCCAAAGGGGACTCAGGGTGGCTAACATGAGGCCAAGCCCAAAATAATACAACATAGTAAACATATCAAAATTTAGGAGAAACAAAGAAGGCCGTCATTTTGAGCAGAAACATGGTTTGATCACTGAAATATGATCCTAGAAAGTTATGTTTGAATCCCCACTCAGTGATGGAAACTGATGGAAACCTTGGATTAATCTCATTCTCTCAGCTCCAAAGAAAATTAAAGGCAAATATCCTCTGAACAAATCTTGCAAAGAAAGCCCTACTATAGAGTTGCCTTAGAGATGCCATAAGCACACAGCAATTATGAAGATTTCACAGCAACTTTGCTTGCTTAATGAAAGTTCTAAATGTGAAACGGTGATCCTTCAATGCTCTGAAACAAAATTGGTGGTGCTATGTGGGATAGAATAGGAAGACTATAAAATGAAGGGGTCTAGATGTGGCCCATCAGTGAACAATGATGTTGCATACTCTTACTCTAAATACTCATATTTCCTTGTACCATTGCATTTGGAAGATAGGGAATTTTACAAAATGATGATTGCTCTATGCCCACCTGAGGATGAGAACAAGTTGCACTTACCTCCAAGACCTTTGGGACTTCAGCATCTTCCAAGACCTGGCACTGTTGTCAAAATCCAAAGTGTTAACAGACCACTGTGGTTGGTTTCTCATATCCCAAGCAGCTTCATAGGCCACTCTCATGTTTCCAATGACAGGGACATTTAATTGCATGCCTTTTACCATGTCCCTCCACTGTTTCTTTCCCTTCTCTTTCTTTGCTTGCTGTCCTTCCCTAATTGTGCTGTGGTTTGAGATGTAATTTGCATCTCAACATCCTCCTGGCTTCTACAAACAGGATTCCTCAGACTGATTTAATCACCTCATTATGTCAAACAAGTTCCTGTTATTTCTCACAGTAGTAATAGTTGCCAATTTGCATGCCATAGCTGCCCAAAGGTCCTTGCTTAGCAATAATGCCTATTTATCAACGTAACCTCAGCAGGATCCCTTGAGCTGCTTCTTGGTGTCAATGGAGATCATCTTTGGTTGCCACAGAGAAGGCCCAGTGTTTCTCCTTGACATAATTTGTTTTCAAAATGGTTTCATGACACAGTAGGGGTGCTTCAGAATAGATTCAAGACACAAGAGTCTTCACTATATAGCTCCTGGGTTTTGTGAGTTTTTGCCATTTACTATCTCTTCTACACCCTCATGCTGTACATTTGCAGCAATTTCCTGGCTCTTTACTAGAGTTCTTTCAAATGGTTTTTTTTTTTTTACTGATTTACTGAGCTAACCTTATGGGCTGAATGGAAACATCTTCTCTTTTTATGTTTTGCTTTTTTTGTTTTAATTTAGACATTAAATTATAGTGCAAAAGTGCTATTTCATTGATGCATTATAGCACGACAACTCTAAAAACTAATTTAAAAGGAAGAGAAGAGCACATAGTTTTCAATATGCCTCAGAATATTTTTTTTACAAAAAACCTCAAGGGCAGAGATGAAGTGTTGCAACTGGTGCTACAAACTGTTACAAAATAGTCTGGAAAATAGGAACATTGCATGAATATTTTTAAAAGTCTAAAAACTACAACAGGAAATGCTGTAGCCTTCTTATACTTTTGCTCTGTATGAAAAGTCCCTGCCTGGAAACAGTTATGGTGCAGGTAGTGAGTTGTGAATCACAAGCCCCATGTTATGTGCAACATATTGAAAATTATAACTGTTGCCACACCCACTGTACTTTATAGGTTGAAAAAGGTGTGAACGCTTGGCCCCACTGGTAATTGTTCAGCAGGACATGATTTCTCATTTCAATTTATATAAATTGTGATCTGAATTTTATTTTGGATGTCAGAGAACTTGTTCTACTGATTGAGACTGTCAGCTAGTGCAACCTTATGGGCACTATTTATTTATTTGAAACATTTATATTCTGTCCTTCTCACCCCGAAAGGGACTCAGGGTGGAGCACAACATGTAAACAGCAAACATTCAATGTCGGGACATAAAACCATAAATATGCACAAACATTAAAATCACTCCTATCACTTTAAAATCAGTTGCCTAAAAACCATCTCAGGACCCCATTCTGTTATTGCAGATATTCCATCTCCAGTTCTTAGCTGGCAAGTTCCCCAGACTGGGCAAGAAAGTAAAAAAGCATGGGAGTCACTGGATGAAATAGTGAAAGCCCTGAGAGAACTGTCAGTAAAAGAAGCAGACAGAAAAATTGATCAAGGAGCTGGGTTGTAGGTTTTTTGGGTTGTATGGCCATGTTCTAGAAACCTCTGGTATTGCCTTCTACTTGCCTGTGTCTGATTTGGCCTTCTGGAAAGATAGCCAGGCCCCCAAACCTGCAGTTTTTGTGGAGCTGAAATCACTCAATATTTTGCCCTTGCCCTCTGATAATTCCCGAAGAGGTTGGCGATTACGGAGCTGTCCAAGGAACTGTCCAAGGTCAGATATAGACAGTGGCCTTACCACTTAGAGAAATCATAAGGAACAGGCCCAAGAGGAGTATCAAAAGTGGGTCAAAGAAGCCTCAAGAGTCAGGAATTCAGTAATGATGAAGAAAGGTAACATGGAAGGGAATGCAAGCATTGCATCTTATAATCTCATGTGTCTAATGTGAGTGATTTTTTGCCCGGCTGTCTGGGAAGTGCTGCTGATGTCATTCAGGATCACTTCAGATGCACCAGGCCCTTCTACAATGTCATACTTTGGCTCATATGGTTTCTTTTATGCTCTTGCTTCTGCCAGTGTCACTGCTGAGGGTGTGTAGGCTGGAAACTGAGCCCTCTTCCAGATCCTGAGTGGGAGATAGATCTCTGTTGGAGGGTCCTTTTATATGAAAAAAATTGGACCCTCAAATTATAAAATATATAAATTTCAAGACGCGGCTTCATTGCCAGCTCCTTTTCACAAATTAACCTTGGAATGTTGCTCAACACACCCAGAGCCCAGGAAAGAAATTTCTATAATCCTCTCACAATCAACTGGGAGGCTTGAAGGGAACTCAAAAAGAGTGAAAACCCAAAAATACAATTAGTAAAAAGCCATATGTCAGAATTCCTTGGCTCACAACCCTAATGCAGTTGAAAAAGAAGGCAATTAGAGACAAAATCTTTGAGATGGACGTAATTGACAACTTGCGGACTAGTAAACAGCAGGGTTTCTCCACTTAGTATCCTCTACTAAAGAGTGACCAATATTGCCAACAATATCTTCAAGATTTAACATCTGTAGCCCTTAGGAAAGCATTTACAGCTTTCAAACAATGCCATCAGGCTGGTTAGAGGGAAGACATAGAGGGACCCCTCATGTCCAACGTCTTTGTATATGTGGGTCTGGGGAAAGAGAGGATTTAATACACTATCTGTTACATTGCCCACTGTATAATGACCCTCAAAACAATCTTTTGGGAGCCCTTTTGGAAGAAAGGGCAGCATGGCAACAGTCAACAGTTATCTGTGACTTCTTGGTGGATTATTCCAAAGATATAACATTGAAGGTTGCCACATTTGCAGTCGCAGTCCAAAAAATCCGAGCCAAACTAGTAAAGTCCACAGCAGAAGCTAGAAATGGAAATTAAGATATTTTGGGGATGATACAAACCAGACATTTGTAATTGTTATTATGTCACTACTATAATTTTAAAGAGCTAGTATATGGAACTTGTTTTAATACTTGTATTGGAAAGTGCTTATTGTACTTTTAAAGGTTGTATATTTTATGTCATGGCCTATGGCTAGTACAATAAACAATTCATTCATTCAAGAATTCCTTGGCTCAAACTCCTTTTTGATGAGTTCCAATGGTGACAGGCTAATTTCACTGCTAAATTTTGAAGTTGGGCAGGGCTGGTCTTGAAGAGGAACACTAGCTAAAAAGAGGAGTTCCTACTGGAAAAATCAGCCTCCCTTCATATTTGGGTTAATATAGCTGAATTTGCCAATCTGGTGTCTCTTGGATATTGAGATGTGTGTGGCAATCCCAAAAGAAGGATCTCCCCCAGAAAGTAAATTTTCTTGACCACTGCAAGCTATACATGGACTTCTACTTTGCCTTCCCTGCTCTTACCCTGTCCTTGGAACAACAACCCCTAGGATCAGGACCTACCAGCTGTTAGGAATGGAATCCACAATATAATTGAGAATTTTACTGGAGATATTAACCCATTTTCTACTCTGTCTTCTTGTCCTGCATCCCTTGCTGAAAAATATTTATTTAAAAAAAATAGCCTCCATTTTTAAAATGAGTGTATTGTTCAAAATTTCAATCCACAGTTAAACCTGGATAAGATTAGCCCAAGAGATCTTTCCCACTGGGTTGTCGTAGGTTTTTTCGGGCTATATGGCCATGGTCTAGAAGCATTCTCTCCTGATGTTTGGCCTGCATCTATGGCAAGCATCCTCAGAGGTAGTGAGGTCTGTTGGAACTTGGAAAAAGGGTTTATATATCTGTGGAATGACCAGGGTGGGACAAAGGACTCTTGTCTGCTCTTGTCTTGGTGTGAATGTTTCAACTGACCACCTTGATTAGCAAATGGCCTGACAATGCCTGGAGCAAACTTTTGACAACCCAGTGATTCCGGTCATGAAAGCCTTCAACAATACATTGATCTTTCCCACTGTTTGTTAAATGCTTCCCAATCAAGGATTCTCTTGAACTCTCTTCACACATTTGCTGTTAGAGCAATTGGGCTTTAGACACTAAGGATTTCCTTCAAGCCTCTAGCCTATTACATTTTGCCTCTAGAACTTTCCCAATTGGTCAGTCACCCATTGTGCAGACGTATCTAAGGATCCATACCATGTGACCAGATATGTTTACAAGCTTGTAAATGACTCCATCATCTCTTCTTCCTCCCCAAAATAGTGAATGCAGGCTCTACAGAGGTTCTCCTCATTTTGAAGCTTTTTTGTAGTTAGTCAGGGCTTAAGCACTGCATGTATATATGCTTGAATGAACTGTTAACTATAGTTTGGAAAGTTTGAGCTTGGAAACTTCCATGCCATCTGCTTGCTTTACTTTACAAAAACTAGTCTCAGAAAGACCCAAGAGATTTAGCATTTCTACTTGTGAGCTCTGCTACAGGAGGCTGAGTCTTTAAATCAGCCTTCAACTCTCCCAGAAAAGGGACCAACACCAGGGGAATGTAAGCCAAATCCAAAAGTTACCAGAAGCAGGTGGAGGATTTATTACAGCTTTAAATGTAACTAGATAGCATATACAATTGTGCCAAAGTGTATAGTCATCATTCTTGTCTTCTTCAGTTGTTGAGCTGGTTTGTCTACAATGATGAATTGATAGTTCAGCATTAAAGAGTGCTCCTCGGGGTACTGAAAGCTAAGACTATGAGACCTGCTGCTTTGCCTTCCAGCCTCCTTCTCCTTTAAGCATAGTCTACTGTTAAAAATAGAAGATAGCAGGGGATGTTAAATCTTCAGTCAATCTCCAGTCCCTCTGGGAGTGCCTTGCTGGCTCCATGCATTAAATAGGTTTATGGAATTTGAGTGCGTAAGTTCACGTGCTTCATTTCATACTGCAGGACAAAGAAGGATTTTGAAAGTGGCAGAGGAATCCAGGGAGAGAAAACACAGCCATGGTCTTCAGGCTTTGAATATGTAGGAACATTCTTGGAAGTGATGGACAAACCTGTGAAATGCAAATTAAATTTCTGTTAACAAGTGCCATTTGAAATAGAGTCATCTTGTTGATGTTCATGAGTTCTATTGTCATGAATACACAATGTGTAATCTTGCTAATGCATTCTCATTCTTTTGCCACTCCAGTTTGCTATCCATCACTCCCTCCTGTGTTCATTGCCTCTCATTTTTCCAGGTTTTTTACAAATACTTCTTGGCTTGCAAAATGGCTATGTTTCTTTTCCAGACAGACTGGATGAAAGGACTCTGAGCAAAAGGGTGGCAAAGTGTTTTGAAAAGGACTGATAAGCATGGGCATTTCTAGGGATTTTTACGATTGCTGTTCAAGCATACACACATTGCTTCAATACACATTTTCTAAGTGTGCGTGTTTTGTTGTCTTGTGTCACATTTAGAAGCTGCAAAAAGAAAACCCCGAGAATTTAACAGCTCTAATGTGGAAGAGTGATATATTCTTGTTTCACAGAAAAAGCATACTAATCCCTATAAAGAAAAGCTGTGTAGGCAATGAAGAACATTTATAAAGCAAAGCTGGGTATGTGTGAGGCCTGCAACCCTTTAGGAAGAAGAAAGAATGGGAACATATATACAAATACATCATGGCAGTCTTAAGAATGGGCATCAGAAAATTGTCATATGACTTGTAAGGGAAAAGGTTGTCTTGTATGATGAATTGTTTCATTTTGGAAATTTTTATGCATATACTGTAGTAGCAGTGGAATTTTGAGTTTGAGGTTTTAGTGGAACCCAGAGTGTAATTGTACTTTTTACATACAATTACTGCAAGATTTCCAATATATTAGTCACTGTGCTTAAGAGCTTCTGTTCTTCTGGCTATTTTTTTTCCAGAACTTTTTGGAAGACGTGGGACCAAACTCATAGAAGCAAAACAATGCAGCTGGTTACCATGCATTTGTTTTTTGTTTTTTTTTTACTCTTTCCTTTTTGATGAAGGATATGATGGAGCTAAACTAATCTTAGTGCAGAAGCTCAAGGATATAGGGAAAGATGGGATTAAGACTTGTCAATCTAATACTTCTTAAATCTCTTTCATTCTTTTCTGTCTGTCTTCTCTCTGAGACTTCCCAAATATCAAGTTGAAAATGACTTTTACTCAAGCAAGATTATATGTACTCCCTTTAGTAGATTGGATTGGTCAACAAAAGGGAACACTTAAATGGGAGGTAATATTCAGTTGTGATTCCCTTTCTGTGGAAAATATTACTCATGCTCTTCTCAACTGTTCTGACTGTAATGGTCTTAAAAATATAACCATTTTATATTTTTAGAATTAATAAAGGGAAGGTAATATTCTGTGAAAGTTTGTTTCTGCTTTCTCTAATGTTGATAGATCTGTATCTTTCAAGACATTTACATTTCTTGTCAATCTTTTGCAGCTGCATAAAGCAAACAAGCCTCAAAAGCTCTACAGAAAATTACCGAAAATCTGATAATCCATGAGAAGAGTTTCAAAGTTTTAAATTCTATAATGCTGTAATGAATTGTGTCTTCAGTTTTAATTGTGTATAATGCCAAGTTGCTAAAGTGTAATAAACTTCTATTTGGTTCATTGTCACCAAAATATTCTCAGATAGACTCCAGCTTTGTTTAATACTTTTCCTGGTATTGAGGTCAAGTGGACAAGCCTCTAGTTTCCTGGTTCTTCTTTTCCCCTTTATTGATATGACAATGTATCTTCACCTCCTCTCCTCTGGCACCTCACTCATTCTCCAGAATATCTCACAAACGTTGGTAAGTGGTTTTGCAAGTTCATCTGCAAGTTCCTTTAATAATCTGAGATACGCTATATTCTTCCTTTTTTCCATTTTAGTTCCTCAAGTTTACTCTGCAGTAACATTGGCTTTTTTCCAAATTTCTCTGTTTTTCTTCTTCCAATGGATTGTTTATGATTGTATGTTTAGCAGTTCCTCCTTCATAAAATTCCACTCTTGCTGAGTGTCTTTTTCCCTTAGCATCTCTAGCCCTGGGATGTTACCCTACATTTCCCTGAGCTTGATAACATCAGCTGTCATGAAATCCAAGGTTGTTTTTGGCTGTACTCTTCTTTGGAGTATATTTAGTACATATATAGCAACCTATCTCTTTTCCCTAATGCATTTTGCTGCTTTATAATAAACTTTTCAGCTCTCCTCCACATCACAAATGACTCTACAACAATTAAACACACCAGGAACTTGCACTACACTATGAAATTGTCATATAGCACTGTAACATGGTTATAACAATTTTGTTGTTATAACAATGTTTATAACACTGTAGATCTAGTGCATACCAAAAAACTCAGCCACAACACCCCATATGGTCATCATAAAGATGTCTTTTTAATATCTGTGAATTGATTGGGTAATTCCTTTGCAAATTCAGGAGAAATGCCACCTTAAAAAAAGAAGAAGGGGGTGAAGACCTGAGTTAAAAATCATTAAATTCTTGCCTTGCATAGAAAACTTAGTAATCACGGATATGCTACAGACTTGGGCCTCTGCATTTTGTTATTTGGCAGCATAATTTCCCCCCCAAGGGGGCCAAAACAATGCTTTTTAAATGGACAAAGAAGTTACTTCCCTACGACAGATGGTGTGTCAGTAATTTCTCTGAGGGGTTCTATGCAGTTATAAAACTCCTGTTCTTGTGGAAGTTACTCTATGTGTTCCTGTTAAGGAACCAGGTATTAAAAAACGTATTTGTAGTGGTCTTCTACTCAAACAACAAAACACAGAGATATTTTTTTTTCTTTCCCAAATAAGCAGAAAGACTTTTCCTTCTCCTCTGCTGCAGCAGTATACAAATCATATACAAAATATACAAACTTTTCCCTCACTACTCACAGCATTAATTCTCCAAACCACCATCCATTCCTCATCAAACTTACTCAGTATAACTACAACTTAGATGCTACTCCCATTGCATTAATCATCACATCCTAATTACAGTGGTTTAACTCTTTTACAGATTGTTAGACTAGAGATATGAACTCTGCTTTCACTTAGAAAATGCCATGTAATCTCCAAATCCTGACAATTTCAATGTCTTAATTTGGCTTATTATACTGAAACACTGAAGGAGCAGACCAGCTGCTTACTAAACAAGTGGCCAGAATAGTGATTTAAATTTTTTACTTCTTATCTCAAACTTTCAAAGGCTCAATGAAATCCAAGAACATGGAGATCATGACTCATATGGGAAAGGGGCTGCAGCACCCAAAATCCCTGGCCTCTACTGGAAGTCCCTTGGTGCAGCTTGACACACGAAACTTTGGCATAGCCAGGTGCAGGATTTTTTTAGGCAAATGACTTCAAGCTCTCTTTTAGTCATGTTGTTGTTATTCTTTTATGCATAGAATGAAAATCTAAATGTTCAATTATATCCTAAACTGTGAGCCAAAGGAAAACCTGCAACAGAGACCAACACTACACATGGTTTTCACACAGACAATTGCATCAAGACAGTAGATATATGTGGTTGGTTCTAGGTAACCCTTATATTTTAAGTACAAAAGCAGTGTTGGATATAAAGTAACGTGTCTGCTGATTATCAGTATTCCTCCACAGAAATGTGTACTTTCTATTTAGTAGAGTTTAAACTCTGACCTTAGAAACATTGTTTTTCTGGGCTTCAACCCCCAGAATCCCCTTCCAGTTTTTGGCGTGATGCTAGACGTTACAATTCAAAACATATCATAACTCCAAAAGCTGTGAAGTGTATGTCGGTCATTCAAAAAGTTCTGCATTACTGGTAAAGCAGTGGGCCAGCATTCACATTCAGGTCTGACTGCAAAATCATGCAATACTACTGCAATATTCTCAAACCTTCAGAAATATTGGAAAAGTTCTGGAAGCAGATCTGTGGGTATCACTTGCTTAAGGAATTGGTACCCTAGAAAACCCTTAATAAAAATTATTTTTTTAAAAGGAATTGCTACTCTCAGATCTTGCATTGGCAAGCTCGCAGATGCAAGTGCTTGATGAAGATAAACCAACTATAAAGCCCCAAAGAACAGTGTATGGCACCTGTGAAGAATGGAGAGGGGCATTCCTAAGCATTTTCACATTCAAACTCCATGGCACATCTGGAGATATTCAACTGACTGAAATGGGAGGCCAAGAAATCAGACCAGAGAGCACCTGAGAACTCTCCACACATAAGAGCCTATATTGGCAAGCTCCTGTGGGAAAGAGTTAGCCCTTCAGTGCCAAGAAAGAAATCATTCAAAGAGCACTTACATCGTCCTTACTCCCTGGTGTTATATGACTCTCCTGATTTGATGTGGCGTTAGTAAATTAATGTGTTTAAACCATCTCCATGGCATGTTGTGAAAGGTGCTGGGCTTCTGGATATCTAAAGGATATCCCTTAAGAATCTGCATGGAATGACTAAGGCAGGGCAGATCATGAAAATGAATTCTGTCTTGCTCCTTTACCATTTTCTTCTGACTGCCTGAGGTACAGGGAGGGAATGGTCAAAGTCAGTGTATTTCTATACCAGGGTTTTATAATGCAAATGCCTTGCCTCATTCATGGAATGTTTTTACAGTAGTTCTTCAATTTCCCTTTCCATAAAATAGATCTACTAAAGAGTAAAGTAAGAATAGTTTTGCCTCAATGGCTGCCCTGGGCACTCAAGTTCCTTTGTACAGTGACTTATTCATTCAGACAGATCTTTGAAAACTGATGGTTTGATTGCTTTTGAGAGAATGCTGTGCTGCTTTAATTGTACTGTTTTATTTAAACTGCTTTCTAAACACTTCCATTGTATTTTTAAAGTGTATTCAGTAGTATCAATAGTTTAATTCAATTTTGTTGCTGATATTTTTTGTGCTTTGACTATATTGTATTGTTTTATTTGTAAGGCACCTTGAGATCTGTGTTTGGGGAAAAGGAGGTTTTTAAAAAGATAACAACAAGAACAACAACAATATGGTTTATCATCTGCAAACAACAGTTCAGAATATAAATCTGAAAAAATTATCACAAATACAGGACTCCAAATCTTATGAGACTCTAAGATTAAAGCTGAGAAACAATTAGAACATAATGTGCCAGACACTATTGTGGTTGATAAAAGGCAACTTGGATTATAAATGTGACTATCTTAGGGGATAGCAGAATTGAAGAAAAAGAGAGGGGACAGATTATGAACATCACAACCTACAAACTGAGATTCAGCACCTCCGGGAAAAGAGAATAACTGTAGTTCTCGTGGTGATAGCTACTCTGGGAGCAGTTTCAAACTGACTGACAAAATATCAAAACAAGAGGATCACAATAGCAAAACTACAAAAATTGAACACGACACCTTCTCTGATATTATATCACTGTTTGCTAGATTCTTGAATAGAATCTGAATCATGAATGGTTCAAAACTCCAGCTGGTAACACCTGGTAGATGATGAAATTGAGATAATGGCACTTAAAAGCTCCTTGTATTGAAGCATCCATGTGGATGATTCCTAATTATCTCCTTTCATCCTGAGAAGATTCATAATTGTGGTTGGGTGGAATGTAGTAGTTTTCTCAGGGTTGTGTGAATCCAAAATTGCATTACTCCACAGCTTTTCAGAAAACAGAAAAACTGTTAACACCACAGCTTTTTATCACAGTGTCCAGTATCTCCTGAAAAACAACCTGAAGAATGTCACCACAGAATTTAACAATACTTGTAAAAATAGATTTGAACTATTAAGCCTAATGGACCAGTAGCCAGAAAACCCCCGGAGTGAAACCCAGGGACATTGTCAGAAAGGAATGCAAAAAGTCACTATCTGAAGGCAAAGCTAAAGAACAGTGTCAATGGATGAGAGATAAAACTCTTCAAGCAATTAAAATAAATGAGAATGAAAAATAAAAGGGAACAAAATAGTTTCAAACCCCTGAATATAACTACTTAGGACGAAAAGAACTATTATGCTATTTAGTACAGAGAAATTAATGGTGTCAACAAAAAAGATAAAAAAGAGACTTCTTTCCCAAGATCTCTGAGAAATCAAAGGAAAATCTAAACCAAGAATGGAGATACTAAATGACCAGCAAAGGAATACATGAAATGACCAAGTAGAAATAACACAAATGAAAGAAACAATATACTGAGTCCCATATACAATGGATGAAAGGATGACACATACATTCAAAGTGTGGTGGTGATAGCAATTAAATACAACTGACAAGGAAATCTTGGAAATTTCTTTAATTTTAGGCTACTGCTATATGTCAAAGTTAAGCATAAAAAGAAAACTTGGGCGACGTCTCAGTTTCAATTTCAAAACCCCATCCC
Organism: Anolis sagrei; assembly: GCF_037176765.1. Lineage (NCBI taxonomy): Eukaryota > Metazoa > Chordata > Lepidosauria > Squamata > Anolidae > Anolis > Anolis sagrei. The sequence goes on from NC_090022.1 coordinate 120,398,597, forward strand.
CTCAACTCCCAAAGTTTCTCCATTCAGCCTCTAGGTCTTCCAATCTGAGCCAGTTCGTATTGTAAGGCTCCCCACTGCACTGGGCCTCCTGATGTTTCACTGGCTATGAAACTCATGGCATGGTGTTCTGGTGTCTCAGACACACCAGATACAGATCCATGACACAAGGAAGAACTATTTAATGATGTGCCTATATTTTGAGAAATTAAAGTGAAAGCTGTGCTCAATGCACTTGGGAGAAATAAATCACCCAGAAAGTTTAACTTTAAGAAAACAAAAATAATGATGACAAACAATTTGCATAACTTTAAAATAGATTATGGGACATTGAAATAGTACAAGATTCTCTATTCCATTGTTCAATCATTTATCAGAATGGAGACTGCAGTAAAGAAATCAGACTAGAACTTGTGGCTATGAAAGAACTCGACAAAATTCTGATGTGTACAAGATATTTTATTTAATTTATTTTTTCCATTGCTATTCTAGGATTGTCAGTGCTATGGCATTTCCCATTTCCATGCACAGTTGTGAAATCCGGATGTTTGGATAACTCATTCATAGGATTGCCTTAAATTGAAATTGACTTTATGGCAGTTAACAACAACAATAAATAGTACAAGTCCTTGAAAGCACTTAGTAAATCATCCTCACCACCACCAATATCATCATTATCACTGTCATCTGACAGAGCAGGCTCCACTATTAGGCTTAGCCCGATGTTAGGCTCTGGCCCCTTCTACATACCCATATACAATCCAAATTATCTGCTTTGAACTAGATTATATGACTCAGATAATCCAGTTCAAAGCAGATAATGTGGATTACCTGATTTGATAATCTGGATTATATGGCAGTGTAGAAGGAGCCTCAGTGGCAGATGCTACCTTGCACTCTGAACCAAATCTCCGGTTTTCAGGTATCTCTTTCTGCGTCCTCAGGTAGAAGTGCATGGCTGCAGTGGGACAAAAACTATTATGATGTAGCCTATCCAATGTTTTCCTTTTCTTGCCAATATGCCTCTTAGCATTATTTTGCTTTCAACAAAGGCATGAAGAATGGGTAGAAGTATATGAAATGGAAAAGCTGTCAGCCCTAAAAAAGAAAGAAATGGGGAAAGAAAAAAGATTCAATTCCCTCCATTTTCTGAGCTGATTGCAGCTGCTGCTGAAAGGAAAGAAGACACCTTAATTTTCTCCCTTCATTTCAGCCTTTGGGATTGCTTTGTGTTTCTTTACATTATCTCTGCAGTTCTTCTTGCCTCCTCTCCCAATTTTTCCCATCTTCTCAAACCATTAATATAATTGATATTGTCAGTCTCCCAACCATGTGAAAATATTGCATGGTATTAGCTGTCTGTCTTTTTATAAAATACTATTGATGAACTCTCTGTCTCTCCAGATATACTCAGTTATTCATTTAATCTATTTTCCCTCCTCATTGTAGCCTGAATTTTGCCTTTGGCAACTATTCCTCTGAAAAGCTTCTGAGTGCAATGCTGAAACTCAGCCCTATATCCCAGAATATCAAGGCAGAAAATCCCACAATATCTGCTTTGAAGTGGGTCATCTGAATCCACACCTAAGGCCCTTCCACACAGCCCTATATCCCAAAATATCAAGGCAGAAAATCCCACATTATCTGAGTGTGGATTCAGATAACCCAGTTCAAAGTTGATATTGTGGGATTTTCTGTGTGGAAGGTTCCTCGGATAATGTGGGATTTTCTGCTTTTGTTTTCTGGGATATAGGGCTGTGTGGAAGGGCCCTCAGGCTGGATCTACACTGTCATATAAACCCTATATCCCAGAATATCAAGGCAGAAAATCCCACAATATCTGCTTTGAACTGGATTATCTGAATCCACACTTAGGGTCCTTCCACACAGCCATGTAACCCAGAACATCAAGGCACATAAAGCACAATATCTGCTTTGAACTGGGTTATCTGAGTCCACACTGCCATAAAATCCAGTTCAATGTGGATTTTATACAGCTGTGTGGAAGGGGACATTGTAAAATGTATGGTGAGATATTAAAAGCACAGTTGCAAACTATTCCAATGGGAACAGAAAACTAGGGGCCCTTCCACACAGCCCTATATCCCAGAATATCAAGGCAGAGAATCCCACATTATCTGAGTGTGGTCTCAACCCAGTTCAAAGCAGATATTGAGGTATTTTTCTGCCTTGATATTCTGGAATAAAGGGCTGTGTGGAAGGGCCCTAAGAGCTCTCTAAAGCAATGGTTTCCAAACTGTGCTTCGCAGAGCCATAAGTGTCCTGTGTGCACTTCTCAGGGGCTCTGTACCTGTTCCAGGAAAACAAAAAAAATGAATAAAATATTTAGGCCTACTGTTGCACAGCATTGCACTCTATTTCTGTTGTAGCACAAAGGCTTTGATTTATTGAACTCTGAATAGTTTTTATGTATGGCCAAATTTTGGCAATATTGTGTATATTGATGTTAGTTGAGAATAAATTGAAATATTATGGTAAATTTCAACATTTTTGAAATACGATTTCATTGCATGGATGCTGCACAATTCTTTAGATATTTTTACATTTCCTTATCTCTCCCTTCTTTCTCCCTCCATAACACTACTTCTAAATAACATTAATTTGTAAGACATAGGGTAGGCCTAAGGGGCTCCACCATAGAAAGTGATTCTAAAAAGAGCCCCGTGAGTCAAAAAGGTTGGGAACCACTGATCTAAAGAAACCAGGGTAGATATATGAAGAACTTCCAGATGAGCCAAGGCTCAAAAGAGACATGTATAAGAAATGAAAGAAGGAAACCCTCAAAGAGGAATCTAAACAAATACCTAAGACTTGTAAGGTAAACATTAGAAAAGGTAAAGCTCAGAATGAGCTCAGGTGTGCTGGGGAGACTGAAAAATAAGAAAAATAATGCTTCTGCTTCTGGTTATGATACGAGCAAGAAGAAGAACAAGAAAATGAATAGGGCTGCTATGTATAGAAGATGGTGAAATGCTAACAGGGAACAGAGAAGGCTGAACTGTTTAATACCTTCTTCAGCAGACTCTTCTCCCAAAAGGAACATAGTGCTGGAATCTGTGAACATGGAATAAATAATGCAGTAAAGGGAATATAGCCCTGAGTAAATAGTTAGGACAGGAATGTATGGTTACTCTACATGACTTCAAGTTTTCAGGACTGGATGAGCTGCATAGAAGAGGAGATGGAGGGCCCTTCCACACAGCCATATAATCCACAATATCAAGACAGATAATCCACAATATCCACTTTGAACTAGTTATCTGAGGGCCCATCCAGACCGTACCTTTATCCCAGGAGCTTCCACAGCAAACAGGAGGGTGGCTGTTCCCTGCAAACATAAAAGTAATCACTACACAAGGCAAAAACCACAAGATTTCTAGGTGTGGGAATATTGTGGTTTTGAGCTGAATATCCATATCTTTAAATGTCTGCATGTCCCTGCGATCGGAAATCACAGGATTTTTAAATTTAGGTTTCTTCCTGGGTTTGAGATGTTTCTTCCTGAACGGTCGGTTCCTAAAAAGAAGGTGACACTTGACTAGAAGGCAAAAACTTTGTTTGTGTGTCAGAAACTTCATGAAATGTATTTAGGACACAGTTTCTCTGGCCAAGACAAAAAAAAAATGGAACTTTTGTAATGATCCACATATCCGCATAAAAAAAACAACCTGCTGAGGTTTCTGGCAAAAGTCCTGTGGTGGCCATCTTGGGAGCCTCTAAATCTCACAACAAAGCATCACGTCTGGACAACGGTGGCAGAAATCTCAGGACCACCAGTATGTGGACCTCTTCTGAAGTCCCGGGATTTTTTGCCCCTGTTTAAAACCCATGATTTAGTGCTGTCTGGAAGCATCCAGAGTCCATACTGTCATATAATCCAATTCAAAGCAGATAATGTGGGATTTTATACAGCTGTGTGGAAGGGTCCGTAATCACTAATTCCCTGTTACTCAAGCCATGTAGAGCTTTATAGGTTATAATTAGTATGATGAATTTTTCCCAAAACAAACAGATAGCTTTCAGAAAAGTATTTTGTGTGTGTGTGTGTGTGTGTTTGAAAAAGAATCAGGAAGAAAAAAGAAGAGAAACAAATGGACAGAGGGAGGGAGGGAGGGAGTGGGATGTGCAATTATGTTTTAATTTATGTGGTAGAAAGAAGGAATCTCATTCAAGAGAATTGGTGGAGCACTCTGCCTTGGAAGCTGGTTAGATCATGTTCAAGAGAGCTATTTAAACAGAAGCTGGACAACTATCCTTCTGTAATTTCTCCTTGCATTGCAGGATGTTTATTATGCAGGGGACTGGACTAGATGAATTCTAAGTTTCCGCTCATGTTTATGATCCTATGATCTTCTCCAGAGGAACAATGTGGCTTTTTTTTCATTTTTATCCTAATTTATATGCATACTTTATGTTTCTGAATAACAGGTGTTCAAATAAACTAGTAAACAAAATGTGAAAGTACAGAGATGTGATTCAGTGACAAATAGTGATTCCATGAAACAATAAACATCTCTGTACTTTCTGTCTGGAAACAGATAGCAGCTTCAGAGGGTGATTTAAGTCCAGTGAAATGGTATGAGAGGAAAATATGAAATACTTTCTCCATTGCAGTGACCTCTCCCCTCCTCAAAACCATATGTGAGGGAGAGCTGCTCACAGAACAGAAGAAGGGGGAAGATAATGGGATCTCAGTGTCTAATATCATCCATCGTTGTCGGATGTAACTCACATAGGTTTTATAAAGCAAAATTAAGGAAAGTGACGGGCCAGTGGGTTTCTCCATGATTTTTTCTGAATTCAAAATGTGACAGTGAACAATCAAAAGAAAGATGAAGGTTGAACATTGGAAGCAAACAGGATGCCAAGCAAATTGCATATGATTTTCCATTGTGCTTCAGGGATATTTACACCTAGTAAACAACAGTGGGCTTGCTTTGTTTCTAAGAGCTTTCCTCATTTAGCCAAAAGAGGGGAAGGAAATGACCCTCACACAATGGCATCTTCTCCAGCAGTAGGCAGCAGGCAATGGATCCATTACAACACAAACCACAGGAGTTCTTATCTTCTATATGGATCTTGACTCCACTTGGGATTAAATGGCTGAATTATGTATAGAGATAAACCTCTTCCAACTCTTATATGTGAGCTCTTGAATCTCCTGTGTTTTAGAGCCATTTAGTAGCTGGTATGTATTTGCTACAGCGATTTTATCAGTGCCAACAACAGAAAAGGCAGGACTGGGGATCAGGAGAGTGGTGGCCTTAGGGTCATTTTAAAGAATAATTGCTCCTTGCTTTGTAATTTCTCAGTGGACAATTAAAGTTATGCAAAGATCGCTTACAGCAGCATAGCTAACCAGCTTCTCTTCACTTCTATTTCATGCAGCCCATAAGATTTTGACCTTCCAAATGCAACTGCTACTGTATATTATTTATTTATTATTTATTTCCTGCATTTGTAACCCGCCCTTCTCACCCCCGAGGGGGGACTCAGGGCGGCCTCACAGCAAGGAGCATCTGGTGCTGTCACAATTATAAACATTCAAAGCATTAAACAATTAATTAAAACAGTTAATTAAAAACAATTAATAAAAACAGTCAGTTAAACAATCAATTAAAACACACCAATTAAAATCCAAATTCAGGTCCGGGTCAGTTCATTATTGTGAGTTGCTTAAATCTTCTTCCCACATTGCTGCTATTCAATGGTCGAGCTCTTGGTTCCACAGCCAAGTCTTGAGTTTCCTTCTAAAAGACAGGAGGGAGGTGGCCAGTCTGATGTCCCTGGGGAGGGAATTCCACAGACGGGGAGCCACTGCTGAGAAGGCCCTGTCCCTCATCCCCACCAGTCGCATTTGCAATGTCAGTGGGATCAAGAGCAGGGCCTCTCCAGATGATCTTAGACTTTGTGATAGATCGTAACAGGAGATATGTTTGGACAGATAAACTGGGCCAGAACTATTTAGGGCTTTAAATATTAAAACTAGTACTTTGAATTGTGCTCAGAAGCAGACCAGCAGCCAGTGGAGCTGACGTAACAGAGGGGTTGTGTGCTCCCTGTACGCCGCTCTGGTGAGCAACCTGGCAGCCTATTGTTGGACTAATTGAAGTTTCCGGGCAGTCTTCAGAGGCAGTCCTACATAGAGTGTGTTGCAATATTCAGAGTGTAACAAGAGCATGGACCAACGTGGCCAAATCAGACTTCCCATATGTGTATTTTGGTCTTCCTTTGAGGCAAATGTATGATTAGGGAGAGAATTCATGGCAAAACAAAAGTGTAATTTGAATATATCTTACTATCTTTTCTGTTTCATCTCAATAACAGGACTGTAATGCTAAAAAAAAGATTTCTTAATTGGCACTGTCACTGATTTCCACTCCACCACAAATTTGGAAGTTGATATGGAAAATATTGAAACCAACTTCTCAGAATTCACAATCCTATGTTGGTGTGGAGTCTTCCAGCATAAGAATAGGAAGTTGACCACAGAATCACATACCGAAGAATCTAGAGATTCCTAGAAAGAAAAAATTAATAAAAACTGTAAATAATCAAATCTGCAAAACTCAAAATTACAAATGTGCAAGAATGACTGTATTATCCCAGTGATGTGAGAAAGAACAGCAATGCAGTCAGACCCGAATATGAGATAGAGCTTTCCCTTGCAAGTGTGGAGACTTGCTTCAGCACTGGAGTTCATTCTATGCATACAGAAGATGACAGTATGTCACACGGAAACAGGCTTTTTGATTTGTGTACTGCAGCCTGCAATGTCTGGAAATGCAAAGTCAGATTCAAAGTTTTACTATTCTGGTCCTCTTAGAAAACACCTGAACTTTGGTGACATTGTGATCAAAGATATGGGTGTTGATAGCATAACAGACAATAAAATAACTGGACAAGCAAGTTGGTTTTTGTGTATGCATTTTTTTCATATTTTTCCAGCAGGCTTGAAAATGTAGTTACGTAGAGCAGGGGCCATCTTGGTGATGTGTTTGTGTCATTGGTGGTGACAGCTGATTGCATTGGGTTGCAAACATCTGGTACTGAATGCTTTCCTACAATCAGAAAAGGAAGCAGAATCTGACCAACAGTCAGGGATACAAATAATGAAAAAAGGAAAGGTAAGAAAAAGAAACACCATTAATCCACATTTTAAAACTAGTTTATTCAGTTCTCCAATCAACCAGATGATGAAAGGATTTTAAAAAGCTGTCTCTCTGGCTGGGGTGCCAGCAGCCTTGGAATGACTATTGAGTAATTGTTTGGTGCTTAAAGTCCAGGTCTTAAAGATCTTAGTGTAATAACTCATTGAAAAGATATTGAATACTCATCACCGAGGAGAAAATATCGTCCCTGTGGTGCAACGTTTATCTGACAGCAAATCAGCGCTTGTTCATTACTCTCTTCTGCAAAGCTGAGGAAGAGAAGTAAAACAAAATTGTAATAAACTGAAAGGTGGAGGATGCATTAGAGTCTTAGTGGCCAAAATCCAAGCCTGAGAGACAAGAATCAGTTCTATGCACTTCTGTCCGTCCCTACAGGGCAGTCACAATTGCTCTATCAAAAATACCCATAGATAGAACTGCATCTGACATGCCTGATTCCAAGGGAGAGTCAGAGTAATATTGTAGTGGGACAAGGTATTAGAATACCTGCCATGTGACTGAGCTGGAAAGGAGTGCAACAAAAGGTGCATCTACTCTGTAAAATTAATAACAGTTTGACACTACTTTAACTACTACATCTCAATGCTATGGAATCCTGGGAGCTGTAATTTGGTGGGGCACCAGCAACTACCGTCCGGTCAGCCTCACGTCGATACCGGGCAAGATTCTGGAAAAGATTGTTAAGGAAGCGGTCTGCAAACACTTAGAAACAAATGCAGTCATCGCTAATAGTCAACATGGATTTATCAAAAACAAGTCATGCCAGACTAATCTGATCTCTTTCTTCGATAGAGCTACAAGCTGGGTAGATGCGGGGAATGCCGTGGATGTAGCGTACCTGGATTTCAGTAAGGCCTTCGACAAGGTCCCCCATGACCTTCTGGCAAGGAAACTAGTCCAATGTGGGCTAGGCAAAACTACGGTGAGGTGGATCTGTAATTGGTTAAGTGGACGAACACAGAGAGTGCTCACTAATGCTTCCTCTTCATCTTGGAAAGAAGTGACGAGCGGAGTGCCGCAGGGTTCCGTCCTGGGCCCGGTCCTGTTCAACATCTTTATTAATGACTTAGATGAAGGGCTAGAAGGCATGATCATCAAGTTTGCAGACGACACCAAATTGGGAGGGATAGCCAATAGTCCAGAGGACAGGAGCAGAATTCAAAACGATCTTGACAGATTAGAGAGATGGGCCAAAACTAACAAAATGAAGTTCAACAGTGACAAATGCAAGATACTCCACTTTGGCAGAAAAAATGAAATGCAAAGATACAGAATGGGGTACGCCTGGCTCGAGAGCAGTACGTGTGAAAAAGATCTTGGAGTCCTCGTGGACAACAAGTTAAACATGAGCCAACAATGTGATGTGGCAGCAAAAAAAGCCAATGGGATTTTGGCCTGCATCAATAGGAGCATAGTGTCTAGATCTAAGGAAGTAATGCTACCCCTCTATTCTGCTTTGGTTAGACCACATCTGGAATATTGTGTCCAATTCTGGGCACCACAATTCAAGAGAGATATTGACAAGCTGGAATGTGTCCAGAGGAGGGCGACTAAAATGATCAAGGGTCTGGAGAACAAGCCCTATGAGGAGCGGCTTAGGGAACTGGGCATGTTTAGCCTGAAGAAGAGAAGGCTGAGAGGAGATATGATAGCCATGTATAAATATGTGAGAGGAAGCCACAGGGAGGAAGGAGCAAGCTTGTTCTCTGCTTCCTTGGAGACTAGGACGCGGAACAATGGCTTCAAACTACAAGAGAGGAGATTCCATCTGAACATTAGGAAGAACTTCCTGACTGTGAGAGCCGTTCAGCAGTGGAACTCTCTGCCCCGGAGTGTGGTGGAGGCTCCTTCTTTGGAAGCTTTTAAGCAGAGGCTGGATGGCCATTTGTCAGGGGTGATTTGAATGCAATATTCCTGCTTCTTGGCAGGGGGTTGGACTGGATGGCCCATGAGGTCTCTTCCAACTCTTTGATTCTATGATTCTATGATTCTATGATTCTTTGGCAGGGAAGATTAAAGACCGTGTAGTACCACAGCTCCCATGGTTCCATAGCATTGAGTCATGGCAATTAAAATGGTGTCAAACTGCTTTTATTCTACAATGTAGATGCACCCATGGTCAGCACGGTTTATGTAAACATTTACAATTATAGAAAGCTGAACAGCAGACTATAGTTATGATCCCATGGACAGATATCTAAGAGTAAGCCCCATTGACCAGAGTTGCATGCTAAATAAATGTGGATGAAAACATCACAATTGGGGCTAGTTCTAATCTGTGGGGCTAAAAATGAGTGCTTTTTGTTTCTGGTGAGTTCCTGTGAAAGGGAAACAGAAACAAATTGAAAATGTGTCCCCCTCCTCCATAACAATAAGTGGCTTTTCCGTATTAAATTTGTGAGTTTTATCATTTTTCCTTTAAGACCTCAAAAAAGCACTTAAATTGAGGTTTTAGTAATATGCAAATTAAATCAGTTAAAAGGCAGATGATTATCAACTGAAAATTCTTTAATTGATTGGGAACACTAATTAAAATGTTCAAAGCCCCAGGCACTTTATGATGCGGCTGCTGCTGTGTGCATTAACCCAGCACTCCATATGATTGCAACTGGATGATGATGGTTGATACTACAACTTTCTCATTTGAGATGTTTAGACTTGATTGGTTGGAATCTTTGCTGAATCCTAGAGTCAATGAGCAGAGCTGAAAAAAGTATTTTTTAGAGGAAGAAACTGACAAAACCACCTCTGAGTATTCATTGCCTAGGAAAACCCTATGAAATTCATGGGTTTATCTTTAATTGATAGACAACTTGGAACCACATACCTACATGCATGCTAATCTCTATCTCTCTGGTCTAGGCCAATTATTTTCAAACTATTCTAGAAGATAGCTTGAATCGTTACGTTTTTGGATAACAAAACCCAGAATCCCCCAGGCAGCATGGGGATTTGGAGAGCTGTCATCCAAAAAAGTAACTTTCCAGGCTCTCCTCCAGAAGCAGATTTGTGTTTCCTGAGGGGGAAGATCAGCAAATCAGCTTTGTTAAAATGCAACTTGCCAAAAAAGCGTGAGTGTAGACTGACATTGCTTTTTCTCTCCTGACTAAATGACTGAAGAATAACAATAAATTCTACTGACTGAACTAGGTGACTAAAGCCAACAAAGATTAAAGAAGGGGGGGAGAAGACATGTCTTTATATAAATGCACTGCAAAATTGGAGATAAATTTTAGGGCTGTGTAGAGTGTTTGGAGGCTCCATTATGTCCCTGCCTCTGAGCCATTATGGATCTCTTCACGTAGGACATTTTTGTCCCTTTTTGATGCTTTTATGTGCAGCTTGGATGGGGCCTGCCGTGCAGCATCACATACGGCAGGCCTTGCTCGCATTCCTCCCAAAGTGGAGGAAAAACTCCAAAAGGCACTTTCTCCTCCACTATGAGGAGGAAAGTGTTTGAGGAGCTCCAGTGGAGCTATCCACACTTTCCTCACCTTTTTGCCATACGATGGCAGAAAGGGCCATGGGGCAATGCACATTGCAGCCCTTTCTACTATCTGATGGGGGAAGGGAAAGGGTATCAAAACACCCGCTCCCATCCCCACTGTGTGATGAGGGAAGGAGGGAGGGTGTGCAAGACACCACAAGCCACCCCCACAACTTCCCTTTCACAGGGCAATGGCATGGTCCAAAAGGGCCACGTGAAGAGGTTATATATTTCACTCTTGCTGATAATCCTTGTGGTTCTCAAAAAAAGGAAAGTGGATCCTGTCCATATGATCTTATATTGTGGCTTATGTGAGACATTGCAGACATGAGAGTGCTTGGTTTATACTAAGTGCACCCTAGGATAATGTACTCCCCAACTGTCCCAATTTGCCAAGGGCAATCTCAATTAATCCTGTGCTTTCCCACATTTCCATCTGCCTTTAAAATGCCCTGGTTTCTCTCTCTTTTTCCCATTTCTCACCTTTGTCCTCAGCTTACTTGAATTCAAAGTACAAATGTCGCTTGCACTCAGTGGTGTGAAAGGACAAGAGAGGGCAGAACCCTTCTCAGGCAAAAGCAAACAATGTCAATCTTCCGTGGCTTCTGTGATATTCTACAGCAATAACACTTGCCATATTGACCATACCTTGATGTTACCTGGCCACATGTTTTCATCTGTGAAATATTGGAAGATATGGAATCGCAATTTCAATGTAAGGTTTCAGAATATATTCCATTTATGCTTGACCATATCTGTATCCACTGAGTCTGTGCCCACAGATTAAATCATCCATTGCTTGAAAATATTTTGAAAATCTGAAAATCAAACTCTGATTTTGACATAAGGGAAATCATTATATGGGACTTAAGCCTCCGTTGGTTTTTTTTTAAAATCAAGATTCAAACCCCAGTGGATACCAAGGACCCACTGTATTATTTATTTCACAGACCACTTGTAATCAACTAAGCTTTTGAAACACTTCAAAAACGCCTGTGTCAGATTCCATGCATATTGTGTCCTTTAAAGGCACCTTTAAGCAAGCACCTCCTTCCTCCCCACAAACATGGCATCCACAGTCATTACTCAGACGGGTAAATTTAGCCTCCCTATCTGGGTAATTGCGACTTGTGCTCATTTGTCTAAATGGAGTGTATAGAAATGCAATTAAACAAAATTAGTTACTGCATCACAGAAAGAGTCAGTGCCGGCTGCTATAGCAACTGCAGAGAGAACATTCTCTACTAAATTTTATGGCAATGGTGACAAATCCTTTTGCAGCTCTAATATAATGCAAATCCATACAAATGACCATTTTCTGCCTTTTTTCATTTGCTCAGTCCTTCAAATGAGTATATATTGCACTTTTCCCTCTTAAATTTCTCCCCAATTTCTCAATTTAGTGGAAAATAGGAGAAAGACCAACAGGCAACAGAAGATACATGATTTACAAATGCCAAAGTAGCAATCAAGAACATTTTGCATGTGTTTCATTTCTACTGATTTCAACACAGGACATGCCATGCTGATGTCAACACAGGATTGCATTTAGGATGGGGTGGATATTTTAGAGGTCCTCAATCAGTCAAATCACAACCATGAGCCATGAGGACTACCTACAATAAATAAGCAACATTTTCATTACCTCTGATGAATATAATTATCTGGAAACATTATAACATCTATTTTCTAAATATTCTCTACCACACACACACACCCTACACACACACCATGCTAATGTTAGCCTAGTGCATCAAAACCTAAAGTAGATCATTTCTAGTTCCAAAACATTTTTTAAAAAATAATTCTTTTCTTTTCTCTCTCTCTCTTTTAGAGAGGTCAGCCCCAAATTCCATCAAATATTGCATGACTTCTTAATATTATCTCATGGCTGAAAAACCAACAACAATCATCACTGCAAAGCAAAAGCTCTTGTGATTCCATCAGGTAAACATGCCTTCATCAACTTCAGGAGGAAAATGTGTAAGGCTCAATTTGCCTGGGAAGAAAGGATAGAGAAAAGATCTGTTTGGTGACAATTTAATTTTGTCTGCATATCTCATCAAATAATGTAAGTGATTCCACAAGACAATAGAATGGAGACTTGTTAAATCCTTAAAGATTGTGGAGGAAAATCCTGATTTTCAAGGTAATAGTTCCTCTGCAAAAGTCCAGTAATGATGATATTTGTGGTAACAATGAAGAAGTTTCATTTTAAGAGTGCTGATGGTCTAATTATGCCTCTCCTTTAGAAAAGAAGAGAACAGAAAAAGAGAGAACACCTTCTGATTGTCACGATCATCAAATCTGCCAAAATGTGATCCTGCTACCCTGTAATGTGATCCTGCTATATCAGCTCCCACGCATAAAATTTCTCAGTTGACGTCTACTGCCAGGCACCAGCTGAAGGCAATCAGGTTTCTAGTTACTATCACCCTGGCCCAAGTCATTTTTCCACATAAAGGAGAGCTACAAATTGTCCTCTGCCCTACACACACATACATATCAAGGTGTGCAATGCCCTGGGAAATTCTTAGAATTTTTTTTTTGAAGCAACAAACAATGCAGAAATACTTGATAGTATTGAGCCCCTTGCCTTGAACTTCCCATAGACCAAGGCTGAGCAACTGTGTAGGAACAAGGGGAAAATATGTCTCCCTGCTCCATCCTTCTGGGCTGCACATACACACATGTGCCTTGCCGAAAGTAAGTAAAGAGTCACTGGACACAATCATGCTATAAACTGGCACCTTACCCATTGCCAAAGGGTACAAGTACATAGCTCGGTTGACCCATCGGTGGAAGAGGCTGGCTGGTGGCTCGAGAGACTAGTTCCTAGAGTCACTGGACACGACCATGCTATCATCTGGCACACCCATTTTTCTCTATAGTTCTTCTCAATTTGATGGCAGGAAGTGACTGAGTGTGGAGGTGAAGCCATTTTTCCATGTTTCCATGTGCTTTGGGGGTATATTTTCATGGCTCAGGGACAAAACATCCCTCAAAATTGTGCTGTATATTTTCAAGGTAACCTGGGCATTTTGAGGAGCTGCCATAGGGTTAAAAGTGTGGTTCCTCTAAACTCAAACCACCTAGTTCTTTGTCACAACATATTGTATAACTTGGCAATATATATTTTGTTGGTTATTAAATTTAGAGTTAGGTTGTTTTATATTGTTCAGTATGGTTTGTCCTGATGTAATTCTGTTTGAATGTTTTTCCCTTTTGACAATGAATGTTTGACATACATGTTGGAAACCACCCCGAGTCCCTTTAGGGAGATAGGGCGGTCTACAAATAAAGTTTTATGTGGTCCTGCTACCCTGTAATAATAATAATAATAATAATAATAATAATAATAATAATAATGTTGCTTTCTGTTCCTTATTTTTTCTATTGCGATTATACAACCTGATGTGTATGTTCACTGTCCCAGCAATGAGAAATATATTTTATGCCATCTACCAATAAGTAAAATGTGGGAATAATGTACTAACGGCACCAATATCTTGTCTGATCTTGGCAGCTATGCAAAGGCAGCACTAGTTAGTACTTGGATCACCAGATGATGCTGGCTACATTTCAGAGGAAGAAAATGGCAAACAACTTCTGAGAAAACTCTATGAACTTCATGGGATCACCATAATTTGACAGGCAACTTGAAGGTCCTGTGAATATAGGCACACATAAACACAACCAATTGAGCAAATTGGGACCTTAGGTTGCTACAAAAGGACTGGAGGGGCTCCAGCTTGATGAATTAGATTTGGGAAAATTGAAAAGTAGCCAACACAATGGCTCCTTCAGTGAGGATCTGCTCCTGCTGCACGTTACCTACAGAACTCTGTCTAGGGTCCTGAATATTTCTTCTTCTTTGCTGTTTTTTGGATATAATTGGGTTGAAGAACTGGAATCTCCACATAGGATCTTGCTTTATCTACCATGCTTTAACTCATTGAAGCTGACCTATTTTCTTCCAGAATTACTGATAATGTTCAAAGAACCAAAATTCTCTCAGCATTTCCCCAGAACCAGAATATCTGGTTTGTGTGACATCCATATTATAACATTCTTCTTAGGGGAAATCACATCATAGATAGTTGAATCAGATTTGTCAATTCCTTTTGCTTTCTGAAAGATTATGACAAGTTTTCTGGAGGGATGTTTTAAATGCAATAATACCATGCATTATTGGCATGTTTAGCAATGCTTTATGAAACACAGACTTTTAATATACACCTAAATTTTGGAATACTCTCAGCAAAGCAAAGATGCTCCAAATAGAATTAACATGATGTTGCCATCTGTCAGAAATGTTATTCTGTCAAAGTAGTTTGTCACTGTTCTATTTAGAAGGTTACTGGCAATTGCTCTGCTTGCTGAATAATGAACAAGCAGGAGTTTGCTCCACAAAGGACAATGCCATCTATTGCATAAAGCCACAGAAATGACCTTCCTGAATATTAATGTGAGCATCAGGACTAAATATCTGTCACAAATCAAGCATTCAAATAATTTTATCTTCCAACCTTGTAGGAGGCTAATATGAAATATGAGCAGCATGCAATGAGAGAGAATGTGTGACTTTGAGAAAGGTTTTTCTGGGAAGATATTGAATTCAAATGGATGGAAACTGGGTATATTTGCTAACAGTCAAATTATTTTTATTGTCATTTCTTCTTCCTAGAATTTCATGAGATTTCTTGAAATTTGTGGTATATATCTTCCCTTTGAAAAAACTGGGGGGGGGGGGGGTAAATGAGTCACATGTTTTGGGTTGAGGTGGGCCTTGTCTAAGAGAACAGGAAGGAAGGAAGGAAGGAAGGAAGGAAGGAAGGAAGGAAGGAAGGAAGAGAAGTACTGGTGTAAACTGAAAGTTTTCTTTCATTTTGCTTTCTTTCCTAGCATTAGGGCTCGTGTATGAAAGGTTTAAATAGTCTTGGCTATCTAAAACTTTCCTAAATTGCTTTTATTTTTATTTGTGAGCAAAAATGACCAAGCTGAAGCACCACACACCCCTAAGAGAGTTCTATATGTTTGACCACAATGGCAAATGTGTAAATATTGACAACTATGGCGCTTAGGAGGTCTACTCCTCCTTAATGTGACCCCACACTTACATCACCATCACCTCTCTCCCCATTCCAGGGAACTACATAAGACTGGAGGCACACCATGAATTCTTTCCAGTGCTTCCTCAAGTACTACTATTGTTAATTGAAATATTAGAAAAATGAACCAGTGGAGGTGGGCATGTGTTTTTTTAATAAAAGAAATATGTGAAGGATAAGATGAACCTAACAAAACCCTCCTTGCACTACTTTATTTTGTTGGAGTCACTGCCATCTGAAGAGGAGCTTTCATATTTATAGCACTATATTCTACTATATTCTTCCTAGGGAATTCTGGGTCTGTAGTTTTGTCAGAGGCACCAGAGGAACTCTTTGATGAAAATTTGAAGGCCACCTCCCTCCACTGCCATCCCCACAGTTCCATTGGACAGTTAAAGTAGAACCATAGTGCTATAATTGTCTAGTATGGATGTGCACCTGGTTCCAAGTGAATCTCCCTGAAGTGCATTTCATAGTCAGATTGCCATCACAGAAACACCTCTGTTGTAGATATCCAACTCTCCTTCTGGACATTTGAAGAATAGGCTCAAATGATGATGGCCTGATGATCTTGATAGTAAAGGAAAGGGAGTGGAATGCTTCCCAGTTCCCATCATGAATATCATGATAGGACCACCTTAGACTACTTTGTAAACAGTAAGGACCATACTATGGAGTGGAAGAGAGCATGCGGCAGTAATATTCAAAATAGAGAGTGCACAACTTATGAATGGATAGTAATGTCCATTAATTGAAGATGAGTGAAATTTCCAAGTGATCATTCAAACACTTGAAAAAAATATGTATATGGGTTTGTATTTTGCAAGTATCCATGCTAAGCAGTCACTACTGTAGTCTTTCTGTGCAAGGAACAGATTAGCAGGTCCTCAACCCCTGGGGTCCTCTTGGTAAAAAGAGCTGGCCTGCAGTTTAATCCAAAAGAAAAAAAAAGAAAAAAGCTCATTGTCAGGCCTCCTTCTATCCAAGACAATAGGAATAATTTAAAAAGCAAATGCCAAGCCTGGATGACAAAGGATAAATTGTATCATAACTGGAAAAGATTATTTAAAAAGCCACCAGGAGACTCTCTTGGGAAATTTGTATTGCTGAACAGCTGATTCCCCCCCCCCCCCCTTCCTTGTTCATTTCAAGACACTTGAGAGCCTCTCATGTAGAAATCTTCAGAAAGATGCACCTCAGGGGGTACTGAAAAATATTGACAAAAACATACTTTGCACTTATTATGAAGATCTCAGCAGGTGGCAAAAACACTGCAGCAAAACCCAAATGGGGCCAAATCTTCTGGGCTTGAGCTTATTCCGTGTCAGGGCTTTAATAAGTAACTGGTGCTGTTTTTGTAGGGAGCAAAAAAGCTATTTTGAAATTGGAATGGAGGACATCAGACAAGCAGTCATGAACCATCACAAAAAAGAAGCTGCAATACACATTACGACAGGAACAGGGATGGACAACTTACAGCTATCTAGCAGTTGTTGGACCTCACACTCACTAGCCCTAGTTGGCATAAAGAGTTGTGAAAGATAATAGGGTTTACTGCAGGACAACATCTGGAGGGCCACATGCTCCCCCTTTCTTGTTAGACTACAGCATAGTTCATAGTTCTTGCATATGCTAGCAGGGTCATGAGAGCAGTAGACAAAGTTGAGGTTAAGCTATCAAGCATGAGTACAGCAACATTAGAAAAATTCAAGGAATCCAGGTGTTAATGTTAGGAATATCTTCCTGAAGATGCAATAATCAGTGAATAAATGGGGAATAAGGGCTTCATCACATGCAATAAAATGAGCGTTTCTACATATTTCAGAAATGTCTACTGACAGAGCCCATCACATGATGCAGGTTCCAAGTATTTCACCATTTCTAAAATGTAGTTTTTCCTATGCTTTCAAAGTTGATCTGCAATCGACTTCTTTTCTAATTTCCTGTGAAAAATGCCCAATTTATCATGTGATGGGAAATCCCTCTTGGCCACTTGTAACCTTAATGATGACATCATCATAGAGGGAGGAGCCGAGATGGACAGTATTAATTCCTTTCTTCTACCATTACCATTTTGGGACTGAGGAGGAAGAAATGGTAATGTATATCTCTTTTTAAATTTTCCAGAATAGGAAAACTCCAATAACAAGTCCCAGAAGCACTTTATTAGAATTAAGATTGCTGGCACACTGCACTTACCCTATAATCCTTACATATCACCTGTCACATCAGCACTTTTAATCTGTACCCATTACTCTGGCCCGGCCCAGTTTTATTGTGTCTTGGTGTATTGTTTTTTGCTTGTTGTTTAATATTGCTTTAACTGTTTTTAATTTGCTTTAGGTTGTGTATTGTTATGTTGTGTTTTGAGGCCTTGGCCTTTGTAAGCCGCATCGAGTCCTTCGGGAGATGCTAGCGGGGTACAAATAAAGATAATAATAATAATAATAATAATAATAATAATAAGCCTTACCTTTTGAATTGAGAGCTATATGTGCTTATAAAGAGGAAATTGTAATATCCAAAGAAAATGGAGGAGGAGGAGGCAATGGGAAGAGAAATATGTCTCCCATGTGATGAGAAGGCAAACGGATAATTAAAAAAGAAAGTGGAAAGAGGGAAACTGCGTAATGGGGGTAGGAAAATAATCCATTTAATTTGTAAAGCTTAAGGGAAAAACAACAATCCCAAATGCTTTACTTATCCCATGAGATGAAGTCCCAAGAGAAGATGGATGAGCAGAAAGAGCTGGGCCTGGAACTTCTGGAACAAGACAGAGGCACAAGAATATGGTGCAAATCCAAATCACATAAGGCAATTTTAATTGCAGAATTCTTTAAATGTTTACTCAAAGGTAAGTCCCATCTAGTTCAGTGGTGGGCCCTGGCATGTGCATTTTGGATGCTAGCTCTACATAGCAATTCTGTACAACTCTTCTGAAAAGGATGCCTGAATTGTGTTTGTTGGCAGTCAGTTCTAGATAAGTGTACATAGGACTGCAGAGACACAGTGCATCTTTCTGTCTGTTTATTTAGGCATTCTAGGAAGCTTAATGAATTAGCATGTCACGCACTGAGACCTAGAGTAGGACCTCCACACCACAACAGATTTGACAATGATCACATTGGGACTAAATCACTTGATGAAAGTAGATATATCTGATAAGTGCAGCAGGTATTTACAACAGGGATACATCTATAGATCTGGAAATAGAGGATTGTAGTATATTAATTTTTTTTTAATACAGGCAATCCCTGAGTTACAAACACATGACTTATAAACGACTCATAGTTAAGAACTGGGGTGAGACAACAGGAAGTGAGAGAAATCTACCCCAGGGCAGAAAATTCACTCCTGGAATAGTTATCATGGGGGAAAGATGTCTCAACTGAAGCTTTATCACCAATCCTTGTTTCCACAACAAGCAACATTTTTCAAGATACAATTATTACAGGGACTGAAAGTGTGGTGAAATCTTCTGAATAGGGCACAGAGAAGGAAAACAAACCTCACAGGGGTATTAACCATTCCCTATGCTATCCCAAGATAAAGTTTCACTGGAGTTGCACTTTAAAATGTACTTGTTTTAACTTACAGACAAATTCAACTTAAGAACAAACCTACAGAACCTATATTGTTCATAACTTGGGGGCTGCCTTTAAGTCTATAAAATCAAATAACCCTAACCAGGATCACTGGGAACTGCAGTACAGAAAGGCTGGGGAGGGCCATGTGTTTTCAATTGTTGCTCTACAAATACACAAGAAGCTCAAGGTTAAGGATATGAAAGATAGATTTGCTGTCTTGATTTCTTTTCTCTAAAAAAAACCCAGGCAAAGCAGAACCACTAAGCAGCTCTACTGTATGTATCCACTCTCCATTTTAGATTCAGGTTCAATATATGGTTGTTTTGTTGTTGTTTATTCGTTCAGTTGCTTCTGACTCTTCGTGACCTCATGGACCAGCCCACGCCAGAACTCCCTGTCGGCCATCACCACCGCTAGTTCCTTCAGAGTCAATCCAGTCACACACACACACACACACACACACATTGTGGTATTTCTGTGAAAAAAAAGCCCCTTCTCCCATTAGTTCCAGATTAACAAACTTTTCTGTTCAAAAGAAGCCTGCCCATTTTAGTGGTGAGTGTAGCTGCCTCACCTAGTAATTTAAAATGATTAAATAAAAGCAGAGAAAAGATCGATATAATAGCCGCTTCGTTATCAGCTTTGCCATAAACTATTATTCATTATCAGTGTGTCTGGGAAGATGACCTGGCTGTCAGCTGTCTTTTAATAACTGGTAATGGGAAGCATCTCCCCAGAGAAAATCTGAGTGTCATTCTATTTTATGAAACACAAAGATTGAATTTTTCTTTTGAAAAAAAATCCATACGGAATACTACAATCTGATACTGTGAAAATTAATTGTTTGGCAATTGGAATAAATTGTAATTGAAAATAGGTAGAATGGGATACAGAAAAAATGGTCTTAAACATATATTTAATCGGCATGCAGAAATATTTATTTATTTATTTATCCTTTCATGGCTAATGAACAGATACATAAAAGGGGGGGGGGGGAGTAACATTTGGAACTATTCATCCCCCAAAATGTGAAAAGATTACTTTGTTTTCATCCTAATTTGCCCGATCAAGGAGCCAGTACTTTTTATTTTGAGTGGGCATATTTTCCCCTAAAAAGGTCAATTAAGGTCCTTTTCACCTTCCACATATACCACTGTGATTCTACTTTAATTGCCATGGATATGTCTTATGGACTATTGGGATTCGTAGTTTTGCTGTGTATTCCCTAGTATTCCCTAGCAGAGACTTCTGATTATTTAACATTACTACAAATCCCAGGATTCCATAGAATAGAGCCATGGCAGTGACAGTGGTATTCAAGTGCTATAACTGAAACAGGAACAAAACCAAAGTAATTGAAGTCATTTCAGCATTCATAGCTTCCTAGGCGCCCAATGCTACACAACTGTTAAAGGTATCCTGTCTTCTCATGCCCCTCCATATGATCACCGTGCATTAGGCAAGTTCTAGACTTTCCAATGTTGTTATAGCATTCCCAGAAGTATAATAGCCAATTACGAGGAAGGTTGGGAGTTCAAATCTGGAGGGCTGTGCTTAGCCCAAGTTTAGTCAATTGTCATACACAACATGAAGAATATTTGAGATGTAGAATAGCACATGTTTCACACTGAAGAAGTGTCTCACAAAAAGGAGTACGCAGAATCATAGAATCATAAAGCTAGAAGAGACCACAAGGGCCATCCAGTCCAACCTCCTGCTGTGTAGGAATACACCCCCACAGATGGCCATTCAGCCTTTGTTTAAAAACCTCCAAAGAAAGAGATTCCGGTTCCACTGCCAAACAGCTCTTACCATCAGGAAGTTCTTCCTAATGTTTAGGTGGAATCTTTTTTCCTGCAATTTGAATCAATTTCTCCATTGTGTCTGAATACCTTGCTACACGGCCACCGAAAGTGTCCCATGTTGTTCAACTTTGCTGCGGGGTGTGGGGGAGCCACTGCCCCGTGCCCTGTATTGCCGGGTTCCTCCAACAGCTGATCCCATGGTGTGCATGTGGAGCATGTGGCTTCCCCTCATGAAAGTCAATGGCACAATGTCATCTGATGGGAGCTGGTTGGCTCCCTGGATGACTGGGGCTAGATAGCCATTTGCCACTGATTTTAGCCCCATATTATGAGGTTGTTGGTCTTTATCGTAGCTGAAAGGTTACTCCTTCTTCAACGTGACATCCTTTCATATATTTAAATATGACTATCACCTTCCCTCTTGGCCTTCTTCTCTCCAAGATAAACATACCCAGGTCCCTTAGTTGCCCCCCTCATAAGGCTAGGCTTCCAAACTTTTGATCTTCCTGGTTGTCCTTCTCTAGACATGTTCCAGCTATTCAATGTCCTCTTGAATTGTGGTACCCAGAAGTGTATGCAGTTTTATTCCAGGTGAGATGGTATACACGTGGCCTTTAAAATCTTTTGTGATGCTCCAAAATCCAAAACTGTCCACACGGGTGGCTGAGACAGTAACCCATCTGCTTTTTGGTGGTTCGATGTATGCAAATTTTCATGGTTCAATGTACACAATAAAAACAGTGATTAGAAAAAATACCATCAGGCTATGTATATATGAAAATATAAATGAATATCATGTTTAGATCTGGGTGCCATCTCCAAGAGATCATATTATGCACATATGTGCAAATACAGGTATTCAAAAATCCAAAACCCTTAAAGACTCAAGCATTTCAGATAAGGGATATGCAACAAGTATACCCAAGTGGCAGTATATATTGAAAAACTTCAGACATGAAGATAGTTCTGTGCCAAATCTGTTTTGGACTACACTTTCCAGAATTCCACGACATGTACAGCTCTATCTAATCTCTGCTATGGAACCAGGACAGATGAGAAGAGTTGTCAATCTCTTTAGCAGAAAACCCTTGCTACTGGGTCACACTGGACATCTCATCTCTTTGAAACCCAGACAGAGAGCAGAATTCTTAAATGTGCAGAACAACCAATATTCCTTTGCAAAATATATTCAAGCTTCTCCTTAAATGAAATATACCTCTGTCATGGGATTCAGAATATGCAGATCTATTTAGTTTGCGAGCTATGTCAGCTTTTAATCTTTAATTGACTGGAAGCTCTTCTATTGGCACAATTCCCAATTTGTCCACATACAGGATGAGTACCCTTTATTCAGAAAAGCAACATGAAAGAAGAAAAGAAATTCTAACACAAGATTTCCCTTGATGTCTTTAATGTTTTTTTCCCCAAAAACAAGAAAAGGAGAAGAGGAGGGCTCGAATTTTTGTTTCTTCTTCAGCACATGGTTCTGCTTTGTATAGCTGCTGCAATTCACATTCAAGACCACTCTCTTTCCTTGTTGCTTTACAGACTACTCTTGGGCTCATGTGGAAACAAGAATTGAAAAAGACTCCCAAACTGCTTGCAAGAGTTTTTCTGTGTCTTGTTTGGTGGAGAGCTGGGGACTGGGTTAAGCAATTATGCCTAACATAAGCAACAGGGAAAACAAGATTCATTGTGTTTATATCTGTAGAGCCTTTGCCTCACAATGAGGCCATCAAAGTTAAATGAGACATATATTGTGAAATGTATCATCTTTATAGTTAACTGGACTAGATCATTGCTAACCCTTTATCTTCATGTACAGAACAGAAGTCAAGGACTGCAAACAAAACACACCTTTTTGCATCAGAAACAGATGGTCCTTTATTTCTCACAAAGGCCGTGTACAGTGAGTATTGCTGGGAAAGGTTACCTTGGGGAAGTTGTAGTAAAAAATAACATATTTCTATTTTTATTGGAGGTAGCTTTCAAGGCCTACATTAAGTAGGAATGATACAGAAGTAGACCATACTTTAAAAATGAGATGAGATAGTTGTTTTCTCTCTTTCTGCTAGAGCAAGAGTATCAAACGAATTTTCATTGAGGGCCACATCAACTTTAGGTTGCCTTCAAAGGGCTGTTGAATCCATAGATGGAGAATCTGTGGATCCAGAGCCCCCCTCCTCTCGACACACACACACACACACATTGTGTCCTATATTCTTTAGTTTTTACCCAATTTGGGTCCCCAGCTGTTATTGAATGACAGCTCCCATAAGTTCTGATTACCTGCCATGTGAACTGTGGACAATGGGAATTGCAACCCTATCATTCTTGTGGCTCTGAGGTTGGGGAATGGTTAAAGGACATTTTAAAGTGAGACACCATAACCACAAGCCTTATATATAAATTCAAACCCCACCATCCTGACCAAACAGAACAAACTGCAGCCTTCCAGATTTTATTGCATCACAACTCCCATTAGCGCAATTCATGATGCCTAATGATGATGAATCAGGAGTTGTAGTACAGTATCTGGAGGGCCATACAACATGACATGGTGGGATGGATTTCTCCTGTGGGCCTTAAGTTTAACATATCTATCTTTAAGGCTGTAGCATACTCTGTTCATGTTGTGTGGCAGGAGGGACCTTATTTTTCTATCCCACCACTGCCACAATTAATTATATGACAATGAGGTAGTTAATTAGATTAGTATGGGTAGCTTAAATGTGGCTGAGCAATTTATTTGTTATTTATTTGAGTCTATATGTTTGAGTGAGGCCAGAAACACTGATGTGAGACTTGACTTTTAAAATGATTTTACCTGAGGCAGTTTTTAAAAAGAGTAACTCATTACCCCAACCAGAATCCTTTCTTCCAAAATCTTTGGCTGCCTTCTTCTGAGGTAAATCTTTTTCTCAATAAATGGACACGAGTCTTCATTATAAAGAACTGAACAAGGAAATATTTATTCAAGGATTCACAGGTGTACAAAGTTTGATTGTTATTCTGTATTCCTTTAAATGTTGTTACTTTAGTTAACACAAATACTTGTAACAGTTTCCAATATAACTCTCAGTATGGCTTTTACTTCCACCAGACTGGTTTTAAACTTATTTCACTTCAAAGTATCTTTCTTAACTAACCATTCAATGCCCTGGCTTGCCTTTTTCTCCCTTCAGCTATCCCCACTGAAGTTATGGATTACTACTGGGGTTTCTTTTCCCCTTACCTCATGAACTAATTGCTAATTTAAACAGGTCGAATTGACTCTCTAAACACACAGGCTGAAGACTTAAATCCCTTGGTTCGGTTTCTCAATACACCAGAACCAACCTTCCTCTTTGCTTTTTTGATCAAAGACTCCCTCTCTCCACCAGTGGCAGTTAGCTCCATCCCTTTTGCTTCTGCTTGGAGGCCTACGTCACTATGGCAATGCATTATCTAAGGCAACCACAGCAAATGTTGGCTTGCACCTATCATATGACATCAATAAACATTTAACACATACATTATAATTAGCTATTTCATTACACAGACATACTTCATTTAACAAGGCCTCTAACAGCAAAAGCTCCTTTTTACAAAGGCTTTTATGCCACTCAGACATTTCCCCTTTTTCCTTGCCTACTGTTTAACTAGACCTTCTTAACAGCATTAGCATTGAAAGGATGATGAAATCATTCGAGGATGAAGAAACACAGATTTGCAATGCTTTTTTGCAGCAGCACATCTTTAATAAACAATGAAATAAAACTCGAGGTGGGAAAGAATGGGACTCTACTGTAGCGAACCCCACTGTAGTTGTGTATGTGCCTGCCTACAACAGCAGCTGCCTCCAGAATCCTCGCTGTGCATTCATAAACAAAAGAATAGAGAGCAATGGGAAACCCAAATCTATATCTTTGGCCATCAAAATGTGCATAATAAGAAAAGTTAAATCTGGTGAAAGGGCATACTTGAATGTATTTTGGAAGAAACCTTTATGTGATCTCTAGAGATTCAAAATATTTAGGTTTACTTATGCAAATCTCACCTTAGCTGGTTATTTCATGTCTCATGATCAGGTGGAATTTAAGTTATATAATTTCACACAATCTACACAATCACACACAAAGATATCCAAACTGGTTCAGATTTATATGCTTGCCTTTGTGTAAGTCAATGGTTCTCAACCTATGAGTCCCCAGATGTTTTGGCTTTCAACACCCAGAAATTCTAACAGCTGGTAAAATGGCTGAGATTTCTTGGAGTTGTAGGCCAAAACACCTGGAGACCCACAGGTTGAGAACCACTGGTGTAAGCGAACATATTCTGTTGCTTTGTTGTCTCTATCTCTTGCTTTTGCCTTACTGTATCTTCAAAGAAGGAAGAGCTATCTATGTTTCTGCTGTATTTATCAGCTACTACTAAATTTCAAAATCATACTTCTTACAATAAAATATAGAAACACAATGTTCAAGAGGGTTTTATTAAGGAATGTCAGAACATGTTATTTATTTATTTTATGAATGTTAAACCTAGGATCAAGCAGTATATGAAGACCACTGTGAACAGGCTAGCCAGAGGCATTTGTTGACTCATAGATGAAAATAGTATGTTGAGGGAAATATCTGTTCAACCTGACCCAGCGTTCTCTGTTAATGTTCTTTGTCATTTATTTGCCTCACATGTATTGAAAATACTCTCTCTTTTTCGTGAAGACCAGTTTTGCTTTCTGATTATTTTTTCTACTAAAGATTGCTACCTTTTTTATTGCATTTTTGCCTCCCATAAATATCATGTGCTTTCCATGTTATACCTGATATCCTCTGAATGCCATTTTTCCAATTATCAAATTGTTCCCTTAAATTTCCAAAAGTTGTGAGAGGCATGCATTTCTGGATTGACTTGTGCAAGCTGCTATCTGGGAATCTGGGGACCACTTACAGTACATGGTTATAGTAATGTTCCACTTTAATTGCCATGGCAATGACATGTGGAATCCTGATGCTGGCAATGTAGTGAGGGACATTTTAGGATTCCTGGCCAGAGCACTTTTCTAATGCCTCTGACCACCTTATAAATACAAAGATTCTACTTCATGGCGTTCAAAGTGGAATAGTAGTAATATAATTATGTAGTGTCTATATTTCCAGTATGACTCCAAGGTAGCTGCTAGCAGAAGCAAAAGAATGTATCCCTCTAAAAGGATGGATGACAAAGAAAATCAATAACTCAGGTAAATGGCAGATGTTCATTCCAAGAAAAGGAGAAACAAATGTGTCAATATGCAAGACATGACCAAGTGGGTATAAATATCATCCTCATATCATCTTCACCATTCTACAATATCTTCTGCTTGATATTCTAAATTGGTCTAATACAGGACTATTTTCAATGTTACAAATGGCTTCAGACAAGATTTCCTCTTGATGTACAGCTTTGAAATACGTAAAATTGTCTGGAACTGAAGTGTAATTTGCAAGAGAGTATGTGCATTTGCTTGTCTGACCATTCATTAAGAAAAGCTTACCACTGTCATTTCCCCTCATGCCTGCTTTCATCTTCCACATCTTACTCTCTCTTATATAGAAAACATTTTTCTCTGCTTTAAACATGATGGTCGATCAAAACCAAAAGATAAATGGAAGCCTTGATTCTGTGATGAAGACATAGCTGGCAGTGCTAGTATACTTGTAATTTACTTGTATTAAGCGTATTAATCAAGCAGAGGCTATATTGGGCTCTGGGGAGATATTCCATGATTTATTCCCTGGCACCAGCTCCATTGTGGAATACAACAGTCATAGTGACTTGAGCCTTCTTCTTGATGAGCTATTAGGTCAAAAGGTGGGAAGAGCCTTGCCAGACATGACCAAAGGTTACTCCAGGGTTCCCTCTTCACCTAATGATAAATCAAGCGAAAACCTAGAAACATGAACTGAATTCAAACACTGTCATCCCATTCTGTATACTAATACTTGGAAGCAATATGTAGCCATCAGGACTGGATGCCTCTGATAGCCTTATCCTCTATGAATTTGTTTGAACACTGTCCAAGCTCCTGGGCATCATGACCTTTTTTGATAGCAAATTCCACAATTGGAGTTTGAAGAGTTGTGAAGAGGTTTTCCCTTTTATCTGTCCTGAATCCCTCACCACACACTGGATGATGCCATGTTCAGACATTATAAGAGACTGAGGAAAAAATTCCACTCTAAACATGTCATTTTCTCAAAGAAGACTTGTTCCTATCCTACTTTATTACTTGGAATCCTCTTTTCTGCATCCTTTCCAAGGTAGAGTGACCACAAGTGTAGACAGCATGCCATATGCAGTTATGCCATATATCTGTATAGTGTGACACCTGAAGCAGTGCACCAGTACCTGCAGCTTTACCTACCTAAACAAATTTTTAAAATTCATCTCCAGGAATTTTCTATGCCTTTCACTGTGATTCTAAGGCAACTGCCAGCAGAAGTCATTCATTTCAATGAATTTACTATTATCCATGACTATTTGTTTCTATCGTAAGCTCTGGGTCAAACTGTCTAAGGACATCATGACATTGATTGCTTTGCTCTCCATTCCTTTCCTAGAGTCCCCAACTTAGAAGTTACCATCTTCATAGCAGCCATGCAGAAGTCAACTACCACACCACAGTGCCAAGACCTCTTTCTGGGCCAATCGTGGTCACAACCAATCAATCCTGTCCCAATCAACCAATTTGAAAGTGATTTCACTTTCTCTACTGGTTACTTCAAATCATAAAAAGTCCAGAAAAAAACTGGAAGCAACTAGATCAAAGTGGTGGTACCTATCCTTACCCCAAGAGTATGGTGTCAAATCCAGGCATAGGTGAAGAGTAGTAGGAGTCTTAATGATCGGCACAGAGAGAGGCACGGGAACACAATAAAAATGACTTCTGGTGGCAAAGTAAGCAGATCTTGGTTGTTGTAGGTTTTTTCAGGCTGTATGGCCATTCTCTCCTGATGTTTCACCTGCATCTGTGGCAAGCATCCTCAGAGGTAGTGAGGTCTGTTGGAACTAGGAAAATGGGTTTATATATCTGTGGAAAGACCAGGGTGGGACAAAGGACTCTTGTCTGCTGGAGCTAGGTGTGACTGTTTCAACTGACTACCTTGATTAGCATTTGATGGCCTGGCAGTGCCTGGAGCAATCTTTTGTTGAGATGTGATTAGATGTCCCTGATTGTTTTTCCTCTGCTGTTTTGCTATTTTAATTTTAGAGTTTTTTAATACTGGTAGCCAGATTTTGTTTATTTTCATAGTTTCCTCCTTTCTGTTGAAATTATCCACATGCTTGTGGATTTCAAAGGCTTCTCTGTGTAGTCTGACATGGTGGTTGTTAGAGTGGTCCAGCATTTCTGGACAACTCTATGAGTCATATTATGCTGGATCCTATTAACCAACCCAAAGGTGAGCAAAAGTGACACATGGTTTATTCAGTTTTTCAGTGAGTTTGTTTAGCTAGTTAGTTTAATCATAACACCTAGGACGTCATGATGAGTACCCATGTGTGAAGTTTATAAAATGAAAGTACTTTATTTTGGGGGCTGAAGTCTGTGAAATCTTTTTTTTTTTTAAATAGATTTGAGTTTCTGTTGCTTAAAAAAACCCATTCCTACCTAACTTTCTCTCATTCAACATGTCTTTATTTGAAAAGAATTTCTGTCCAAATGAAGTATATGCAAAGTGAGAAGATTCTTTTCTTGTCAGGTTTCTCTCACTCGTTGCACTTTTTTGTCCTTTAAAGCAAAGGAAAACTGAAGCAATAACAACAAGAAAATTGATGGTATTGTTTTGAAAATATTTTTGGAAACCTTGGCCTTGAATGGCAATGGCCTTTTTAAAAAACCATTCCTTCTCTTCTTCAGAAGGAGCTTGAGGATGTCTAACTCTTTGAATTCTTTCTTTGAATATTTTTTTTTGCTGTTGCTCACTGAAAGTCAAATTCTATAAAGTACAATATACTGTTCTTTTCTTCATGCTAGCAGTTATAACACTTTGATTCCTCTTTCACAATTTTGGCTCTATCCCATCAAATCTTTCGATTTGCAGTCCTGAGATAGGCCTTTAGAAGCTTCAGCAAGTGAGCTTCTCCGATGCCTCAAAACTATAGAAGGATTGCATAGGCTGTCACTACTGAGTGAAGGGATGAGGATAAAGGAATGAGTCCCATTGACCTCAACAGGGTGTCCCTATCTCCTATCTTATCCTATCCGATTTATTGTCAATGTACCATTTGTCAAAATATATGAACCTGTTCTTTTCTTGTGGTCTCTTAGTATCTAGTTCATTATGTTCATCAGTTGTCTTTTGTTTGTGCCAGATACCCTGTCCATCTACTTTTTGCCTCATAGATTTCATCGATCAAATCACGTGCCCCGGTTCTTTGACATACCTCTTTATTGCTGACTTTATCTCTTATTATCATGTCACACATCCTTCTTTCCATTGTTCTCTGAGTCACTACCAGTTTTTCATCCTCTAACTTGTTGTTGCCCATGTTTCAGATGCATATAATATTGCCAGTAAAACTGTAGTGTCCCTATAACTATTAGACAGGATTGGAATGACCATGAGATCATTAATTATAACTGCTGGATAGTTTGATCGTAGGAATGGCTGGCTAAACGGTGATATATAATTAGATTGCTTTTACAGGACAAATAGCTTTTAATCTCTCTTTTTAGTAATACTTACTGCATTTTAAAATGTACTAAATGATAATTGTTTTGTTATTGTTGTTTATCATGCATTGCTTTTTTTTTTTTGTATTATCGCTTGTAAGAAGCCATCCCGAGTCCCTTCAGGGAGAGGGGGAGGGGTATAAAAATCATCATCATCATCATCATCATTATTATTATTAGGCATGAATGAGACCTCATTCTCACTCCCAGGACATGCGGGTGCATTGCAGGTATGTTTTAGAATAAAACATCTTTGGTATTTCTTCTAAAAAGAAACCTTGATATGAAATATGTTTTCATAGTAATATACACTGAAAATAGGATTACAAAGCAAGACACAATGCAATTTTCTATTTTTAATAAACCTGCTTCAGTTGCTACTCTTTCAAAGCATATGGATGTGTGTGTGGGAGGGGGGGGGTGTTCAAACACTGACACTCTCCAATAAAAAAAAGTCATTGTTGAAGGAATATTTCACCCATTCTGCAAAACTACGCATTTTCCCTAGATGGTAAAAAATTAACAACGTCATATCCTCAATCTGTCCTAAAATGCAGGAACAGTCCTGATGAATCCTCTGTTATCCCAATTCTTCCGCTGCTTTTAAAGCAGTTGACGTCCTTATTTTTCTCTCCTTTCCCCATTTCCCCTCAGCTTTCTTCCATGGATATAATTCACCTTCCTGTTCACAATCTATCAGAAAAAAGGCCTCCCCCAGAATTAAAATACCCAAAAGGGGAAAACTATGAAAAACCAGCCCCCATGACTCCTAGAAGGTATGTAGAGCTTTTTAAAAATTCCCATCAATTTTTGGACCCTGTGAGCTCTGTAGGCCAGGTGTTCCAAGCTTTCCTCATCTCTGCTTAAGCCAAGGTTAACATTTTCACATTATAGAAAGAGTACAATTAATTTCTTTCTGCTCCGTGTTTCCATCCATTATTCCCTAAGTGCCTCATTCTGAAAACCTGTATACCTAAAAGCACTAGGGCCCCCCTCATCTTGGAAGATAAACTTTGCCAGCCCTGATTAGTATTTGGATGAGGGACCATTAATAACACACAGTGCTATAGGTTCTCTTTCAGAGGAAGAAACTGTGCAGTTGTTGGGGACAAGAGACAGGGCTTTCTCGGGGGTGGCCCCTCATTGATAGAACTCCCTCCTCAGTGATATTTGATTAGCTCCTCCCTTCCTCACCTTCAGAAAGAAAGTTAAAACATGGCTCTGGGACCAAGCTTTCAGAGAGTAACTTTTTTTCCTGTCAGGAGTGACTTGAGAAACTACAAGTGGCTTCTGGTGTGAGAGAATTGGCCATCTGCAAGAACATTGTCCAGGGGATACCCAGAGTTTTGATGTTTTACCATCCTTGTGGAAGGCTTCTCTCATGTCCCCGCATAGGGGGCAGGAGCTGACAGAGAGAGCTCATCCACACTCTCCCAGGATTGAAACCTCTGACGTGTCGGTCTTCAGTTCTGTCGGCACAAAGGTTTAACCTATTGCGCCATCGGAGGCTTCTGGGAGAGTAACTGCAGTGCAATAAATGAATGTAAAATCTGTGCAATCACAACTGGAATGGCTCTGGATTACGATCTTGGACAGTGTGATTTTAATAATTGATGTAATTGTTTAGATGTTTATAAATTTTGGTTTTAACGTACATGTTTATTTAATTGTATGTTGTTTTTATGGCATTGAATTGTTGCTGATGTGTAAGGCCACTCTGAGTCCCCCTTGCGGTTGAGAAGAGTGGAGTACAATTGTGGTAAATAAATGAATAAACTGACAAAACCACCTCTGAGTATACTTTGTCTAAGAAAATGAAAAACAATTGCAATAATGCACTTGCCCAAGGCACTAGACTAGCACCTTGCACAGGTCAAAGTTATGCACCAGGTAGCAAGGGCTTTGGGAAGTGGGGAATGCCTGACTGCTCATCTGCTAATTAAACTATGAAAACAAATCCAGTAAAAAACCTCCATAGCAGGCCCGTAGCCAGGATTTCGTTTCGGGGGGGGGGGGGGGGGGCTAAAAATAATTCAGGAGGGGTTTCGGGGGGCTGAGTTTCGGGGGGGGGGCTGAGTGTGAGTGAAAGAGGGTCTACCCTAGCAAACCTTTTGTATCATTACCCCAATACCCCGATGCATATGGGATATATTGAGTATGGTGATCAGATCATCATATGAGTAAACATAACAGTTTAAATAATGCACCAGTAAGGCCTTTTTGCGAACCACCATGAGAATTTCGGGGGGGGGGGGGGCTGAAGCCCCTCAACCCCCCCCCCCCCCCGCTACATGCCTGTTCCATAGTCTAACTTCTGGGGGAGATAAGTTCCAGAGATTGAGGGCATCCACCAAGAAGGCCCTCTTCTGTGTTCTCAGAAAATATTTATATGAAAGTGATGGAACAGCCACAGGCACATCCCCAGCAGATCTCTAAACACTGGCATATGTAAGGGAAAACACAGTTCTTCCAAAAATGTTTTAAAATGTTTCAGGCTAGGGACCAGCCTGGCTCTTGGGACAATAAACATACAATCAGAAACCTAGTGTCATCCATGCCTCCATACAGAGCCCACTTCCCAGTCTGAAAAGTGTGAATGTGGCAGTGACTACAGTAAATGTTCTGACAAGACTGAAATTTAATACTCATAACTTCTAATCACTGACTAGAGAAACATTGTACTTCTTTACAATGTTACTCTAGTCAGTAGCTACTTTTTTTTTTAGAGAAACCCTGGGGGTCAAGCATAATGGTCAAAATCAAGAAGAGCATGTGTAAGAAATCTACATGCAGTGCACAAGGGCAGCACTGTGTAGGGAAACAACTGTCATCCAGCATTTGCTTATTTTGTAGTACAGTGCTGCTAACATGTCCATCTCTTCACTCTACAAACCACAAACTGCACTCTGTAAACTGAAAAAGAAACAGCTTGTAGTCCAATGTGATCAAACACAAAGCCCCATGATATTTCACAGGGGAAACAAACTACTTCACTGCGCGTGAACTGTTCATAGAGCTGGAACTTCAAAAAAATCTGTTGACAAAGAGGCTTCAGAACCCACAGAAAAGACCCTTTCAGAGATAAATAGCTGGATGAGAAAGTTTCAAGTGGGGTGGGAGATTTAGCACTTCTTACTCATGCCACACCCTAAACCAGTGATTCCCAATCTTTTATTGGCCAGGGACCACTTTGGTCAGGGAGTACTTTGACCAAAGACCACTCTCCAACATTAGTACCAAAAGGATTACAAATCAGTGTTTGATCAACTTTAGATTTGGTTTGGTTATTTGGGGTGCTGGTTCAGAAAATTGCATTCGGTAAACCACATCAGCTCTAGTTTCTTATACATAACAGATGCCACCCAGCAGCCACCATCTGCTCGCTCACAGAAAACCATATTTAATAATCTAGAGCTTATGTGGTCTACATCTATAGAGAAAACAATTCAAGAATGTAGTTGAGATTGCCTGATCTTGAATCAGGCCCTGGGTCATCTTGTTCAATATTGTCTACACTGACTGACAGCCAGGGCTCTTAAGGATTTCAAGAAAGGCTTTTCCTAGCAGCCGCTCTGGAAATCTGAGACCTGTTGCATTCAAAGCATATATACAGGGGTCCTCAAACTAAGGCCTGAGGGCCGGGTACTCCCCCCCAAAGTCGTTTACCCGGCCCTCGCTCAGGTCTACCTAAGTCTGAAACAATTTGAAAGCACACAACAACAACAACAATTTATCTCATCAGCCAAAAGCAAACCCACACTTACCATTGAAATACTAATAAGTTTATATTTGTTAAAATTGTTCTTCGTTTTAATTATTGTATTGCTTTTAAGTTTTTTTTTTTTTTGCACTACAAATAAGATATGTGCAGTGTGCATAGGAATTCATTTGTGTTTTTTTCAAATTATAATCTGGCCCTCCAATTTGGGGGACTGTGACCTGGCCCTCTGTTTAAAAAGTTTGAGGACCCCTGCTAAGATGTGATGCCCCCCCCCCCCCCCCCGTACCCAACACATTCTACTTTTGCCTCTCAGCCTTTTACTCAAGGCATAGGAGTAGCACAGATGTTGAAAACAAAACCAGCAATAACTATCATAGAAATTCCTTTTACTGATATAAAATTCCTTTAGATTGTGTAACCTGGAATGTTGGGCCAAGCATGAATAAGAAAGATGTCTATATCCTCTTTCAGTCATTGCTTTCAGCTAGTCATTTTTTGTTTTCTGCCTCGGTTCCCTGGTTGCAAAATGAGCCCAAGAAATTATAAAAATTTGAATGAAAACACATAACGTTAGGTTCTAACATCTAAATCTAGGGTGGAGAACATTTCCAGTGCATTGACAAAATTTTATTTCAAATATATTTAGATATGAATACATATCTGTTGTTATTTGCCATAAAGTTGATTTTCATTTATGATGACCCCCATTAGTGAGAGCTCTGCAAGTGTCATCAACTGCCCTTCTAAACTCAGGGTTATGGCTCCCCACTGAATCACCCACTCTGCAGTGCACTCTTCTTCTTTTTCTACTGCTTTTCATGTCACCATACATAATAAGCTTTTCCAATGAGTCATGTTATTTTGGGATATGTCTAAAGCACAATGGCTTCAGTTTAGTCATCTTGGCTTCTAGACTGAGTTTAGGGACTATTTACTCTAAGATCCATTCATACCAGCTACTGTGTATGTAGAGCTTTCTCCAATGCTACATTTCAAAGGACTGTCTTCCTGTCAGCTTTTTTCACCACCCAGCTCCACACCTTTACACAGAATCAGACATTTTAGTTTAAGCTTCTTAGGATCAATGGATAAGAGGAGGGTGAGTCTTCTGACATATCCCAGTGGGTCAGGCTTGAACTCCTAGCGAACCAGCTCCAGCTCCAAGGTGTTAGCTTTTTTTACTTCTGCTCTAAATGGCCATTATTATGCCCTTGCCTCAACAGAAACATATAGGAATTGTTTTAAAGGATAGTAAGAGCTGGCCTGGTGCAGTGATTTGAGGACTTTATTATGATCTGAGACCAGAGTTCTGATTGCTCATCTGGGTGACCCTTAGCAAGCCACTCTCTCTTGATCTCAAAGGAAGGCAAATGTCAACTTCTGAACAAATCTGGTCAAGGAACCCCATGATAGGATCTCCTTGAAGTCACCAAAACTCAGAAACCACTTGAAGACAAACTACAGCAAAATTTAAATCAGAAGCACTGTTACTTTAGTGTGCTGCTTCACATTTTACCAGCTAAAAATAAGAACTTTTTGTTAAAACAGTTGGATAACATACACAGCAGTTCACTCCTAATTAATGATCACCCAAAGGATGTGCGTATGTGTGTGTGTTTTCTTCCAGATCCAAAGCGCCCTCAGCAGTGCCTGCTGCTAGCTTGCATCTGTGTGCTTTATACAAACTCCCACCCACAACCATAGCACTGGTTTTCTTCACATTGGCAGCCCACAGTCCCACCCACCCCCACTTCCAAAAAAACCCCCTTTTCACCTGCCTGCTTGCCCTGTGAGAATTTGTGACAAGAGGCTGCTCGTGTGAGAGGAATTTGCTCAAGGTGAAGAATCTGGCAACAAAGGTTGGTTAGGCAAACAGAAATCAGGGGAGGGGGCCTGAAATGCTTCAAAGAAAAATGCAAAGATAGAAATGCATCTGTTTCCCACTGACCTGGGGAAGAACCACAGGAATCAGAATGATTAGAAAATCTGACAGAAACTCATCTCATTATCAGGCTCCTATACTTTCTGCTACCTGCCTTTCCCTGCTTGCCAAGAGGGTTTTACATTTCCTTTTCTTTGCCTTTGACTAGGCTGGCAAAAGTACAGGAAATTGTGGTTTAAAAATAATTTCTTACTCACACATGACAGCACATACATTTTTTCACCTGCATTCATTTCCCCCCTTTTTATTCTTTTTCTGCGTGGAGGGGAGTCGTGGCAAGGTTTTCACCTACAGAGTGGGCCCCATCATCTTAGAATCATAGAGTTGAAAGGTGCCTCATGGACAACCAGGTCCAAACTCCTGTTCAATGCAGGATCTCCAGCCAGAGACTCCCCAACAGATAGCTTCCCAACCTCTTTTTGAAGATCCAGAGAAGGAGACCCCAACACTTCTCCAGGCAATTGGTTCCATTTCCAAATTGCTCACTGTCCAAGAAGTTCCTTGTAATGGTCAATTGAAATCTCTCTGTAGCAACCTTCGAGGTATTTAAAGAATCCATTTATACCACCTCTCAATCTTCTCTTCACCAAGCTGAACATGGCCAGCTCCCTCAAATTTTCCTCCTATATTTCATTTTCCATACCGCTTGTTATCCTTGCAAACCTTTCTCTGAACCTACTTTGATTTGTCTATTTCCTTCTTAAAACGAGGTTCCCAGAATGGAACACTTCAGGTGAAGCCTGAGCCACACAGAAAATAGTTGGACTATTCCTTCCATAAACTTGGAAACTACGCTTCTATGCAGTCATGCCAGCCACATGACCTAGGAGGTGTCTATGGACAATGCCAGCTCTTCGGCTTAGAAATGGAGATGAACACCACCCCTCAGATTTGGACATTACTAGACTTAATGCCAAGAAGAAACCTTTACTTTTCTGCTTCTATTAATGCAGGCTAAGATAACATACAGCTTCTTTGCTGCAGTATCACAATGCTGTTTCACAATCCGTTTATCATAGCAATAATTTTAAGGTCTTTTTTACATAAAAAGTAAAGTCCAGTTGTGTCCAACTCTGGGGATTGGTGCTCACCTCCATTTCTAAGCTGAAGAGCCAGTGTTGTCCGTAGACACCTCTAAGGTCATGTTTCCGGCATGACTGCATGGAGCGGCATTACCTTCCCGCCAGAGCAGTACCTATTGATCTACTCACATTTTCATGTTTTCAAACTGCTAGGTTGGCAGAAGCTGAAGCTAACAACAGGAGCTCACACCAGTCCCCTGATTCAAACCTGTGACCTTTGAATCAGCTAGTTCAGCAGCTCAGCAGTTTAACCCACATGTATTACTATTAAGCCATGGTGTAAATGTAGAATTTTGCATTTCACCTTTTTGAATTTTATTGTATTGATTTCAGCCCAGTTTTCCAGTTTATTGCAATATTTTTGCATTCTGTTCCTGTCTTCTATTATGTTAGCTACCCTTCCCTGTTTTGTATTATCTGCAAATCTGATAAGGAGTCCCTCCACCCTATCATCTAAATAACTGATAAAATGACAGCTCCAGGACAGAACTCTGCAGCACTCCACTTAAAACCTCCTTCCAATTTGAAACACAGCCACTGATTACAACATGGTTTTTCAACCAATTCTTAAACCATCTGATTGTGTCTCCATCTATTGCATATTTAGTCATAATGTCAGTCTAGAATATATAAGGTGACATTTCAAGACTCTAATTTAAGTATATTCTACTCTAGACTCTACCTTGAAGATCCTATGTGGTGTAGTGGTTTGAACATTGGGCTATAACTCTGAAAACCAGGCTTCCACCCCCCAATCAGCCAAGAAAATCCATTTGAAGACCTTTGGTAAATCATTGTCTCTTCGAGGAAGGCAAAGACAACCCTCCATCTAAAGGAATCTTGCCAAGAAAAGATCCACATCATGTTTGCCTTAAAACTGACTTGAAGGCACACAACAACACAATTCTACCTTTCTTTCCTGATGTGAATGGGGATTACATTTTTTGGAAGACAAGTGAGGTAAAGGTAAAGGTTGTCCCCTGATATTAAGTCCAGTCGTGTCCGACTCTGGGGTGTGGTGCTCATCTCCATTTCAAAGCCAAAGAGCTGTTGTTGTCTGTAGACAACTCCAAGGTCATGTGGCTGGCATGACTGCATGGAACACCGTTACCTTCCCGCAGGAGCGGTACCTATTGATCTACTCACATTTCCATGTTTTCGAACTGCTAGGTTGGCAGAAGCTGGGGCTGACAGCGGAAGCTCATGCCACTCCCTGGAATCGAACTTGTGACCTTTCAGTCAACAAGCTCAGCAGCTCAGCACTTTAACCCACTGTGCCACCGGGGGAAGACAAGTAACCACAAAAAATATTATCCATGTTCCGAAAGCCCTCCTTCCCTTTGATTTACCAAAAGATGCCTTGCTTCAGCTCAGAGATTATAGTAATTCCTAGCATAGAGATGGCCATCATCACTAGTTGCAAAAAATAGATAATTATTTTAAAAAATCATGGTAACTAGATAGGAATTCTTTATGCTGTCAGATAGTGGTTGCTTCCGTCATTTTCAATTTGCTATTGTAGCATCATTTTTCAGAAGTGCTCACATTTGAAGAGGAGGAAGACACACATACACAACCAAGAGAGAAGATTCCCAGTCTCCACCCTTTCTCTTCATTCCACACTTCAATAGTGCCCATTTCAATCAGATAAAGACCTCTTTTCAACCTGAAAAATAAGATTCTTTCCCACGGCGATGACAGTCTTTGCTGACATCTAGTGGCAGGTAATGCTGGGGTGAAGGGAACAAATTCCTGCTTCAACCATTTCCTTTGCATTGAGCTTCCCATAACTAGGTGTGCAGAACAGTATTCCTCACTTTCTCAAGCTGTCATTCATAGGGAAGATTGCTTAATCTATAATCCATCTATTCATGTCTAAATACCCCAAAGGCACCAGACCTTGTCTAATCTTGGAAGCTAAGGAGGGTCAGCCCTGGTTAGTATTTACATGGGAGATTGCAAATAAATACCAGATGGCATAGGTTTTATTTCAGAGTAATGAACTAACAAAAAAAAAAACACCTCTGAGTATTCTGTCTCTAAGAAAACCCATGAAATCCATAGGGTTGCTATACACAACAGGTGACTTGAAGGCAAATACATACACACAAACAAGATCATAGTTATTGACTGTAAAAAAAATACTATTCATGAGTGAACTTGGGCAAGTCACATTGTCTCAGCATCAAAGAAACTCTATGGGAAACCACCTGTGAACAAACCTTTTAAAGAAAAGTGTGATTGTTTCCATTAGTATCATTATTAGTCAAAAACAAACTGAAGACACACAACAACAGTAACACATGGGGTAGTCTGACCCCATTATTTCCCATTTTCTTTAAATCCATTCATTGGAATGGCTATGCTGTTGGAAATTACAAGCTTCTTCAAGCCTCCTCTAGTAATTTGTTAATCTATGATTCTGTTTGCTTACTCTGTTTTATATGTGTGTTCTGATATGCAGCTTCTTTTGCTCTGTTTCCTGAGAAGTTGTGGAAGGAGCTGCAGACCACATGATCTGATCTGAGACTGCTCAAATCTCAGACTCCATTTTAGACTCTTCTTAGACTTTGGACTGCTAAGAGAAAACACTTGTTTGATATTTGTAAGAGAGATGTTCCTGGCCAGATGGGACAGAGATTATTTCAAACATATCTGAAACTGGACTAATAAGCTATTTACCTGTGTTATGCTGAACACATGAAAGTTGTGAGTAAACCAAATATGTTATTTTACTAAAGTCTACTTCATTTTTATCTCTTGAGTGCATGATATAAAACAAATTGTTCTTATGGGAGAGTAGATAGATTTTTGGGCACTGAAAAACACTTCTGAAATTCTGCTGTTTTTATGCACTGACAAATCTCTGTTTTCTAACAGATCA
This sequence comes from Anolis sagrei, assembly GCF_037176765.1. Lineage (NCBI taxonomy): Eukaryota > Metazoa > Chordata > Lepidosauria > Squamata > Anolidae > Anolis > Anolis sagrei. The sequence goes on from NC_090022.1 coordinate 120,438,104, forward strand.
GAAACAATAGGTTCAGTCTAACAACTGAAGACATTGTCTTGCATATTACATTTGGTTGTATGCCATATATATATATATATATATATATATATATATATAATGTCAGGAGCAGTCGCTTCTGGTGTGTACCATATGAAAAGATTATACTCAAATGAGTTTTTGGCTCTTCTCTGAAATACCAAACTTTTCCAAAAGGTTATGATCTCCAAATGGTTGTGAATGCCATTTTCCAAAATATACATTCTCTATTGAAAAGCCTCTACCACACTCCAAGGTAGAAAGAAGTTTCTCACAGTGTTGATTAAATGAAAATATGGATCTGCCATAGAGGGAAACATACTAGGTTTGGCTGCTGTAACTGCAAAGAGGATTCCAGGGTTTCCAGAAGAGCAGGTATCATTTTCATTTCCTGAAGCCCAACTTAGGATGCCAGTGATCAAACCTGGGACATCTGCCAAGAGTGTGCTCTAACCTGAGCTTCGCTACTTAATGCTTACACTCTTTGATCTAAACTGGAAGCACAGCAGGTACTCCTCCTCTCCCCCCACCCCATTAAGAAGTAGTCTTAATGTGGTGTTGAAGGGCCGTGGGCCAAAAATCATTAATTCATGCAGAATGTACTACCTGGGTATGTTTTGCAGTTCTTCCCAATCAATCCAAAGGTGATGAAGGGAAAGGAAAGATATGAATGTGTGGAATACAGAGCTTCAGAACTCCTTTACCTTCAATTCCTGTAAATCCAAAATAGATAAGCTACAGCCAGGTCATTTAAGGGAAACTGAACAAAAACTGCGGCAGCATTCATGAAGCTGGGATCATTTGAAAGTAAAAACATCAAAGTATTAAAGACACTACCAGGCTGAGCATGCCTTCTTCACATATTTTAAATATAATAATGCAATTTCCCCTAGCTATGAGTGCTCAAGTCCATTTTGAGCTCCCCACACTTATGATTTCACTAGAGTAGATTTTTCAAAATGTGCTCTATGCAGATATTACTGGGGAAGGCTTGTGCCATCTTTTAGGTAATCATAAAAAGGAACCATCTTGGCAAGAGCAGCTGCTATCCCATTACAGCAGTATTCCAAGAAATAGCCACCTTAATCTATTTCAACATAAAAAGATATAAAGTAATCCTGTAGCACCTTTGAGACTAAACTGAGACAATTAAATTTCCAGCATAAGCTTTCAGAGACTCTAGTTTACTCCATCAGATGTAATAACCAACACTTTGTACTTTGCTTGGAAATTAATTGGCAGCTCATTTTGCATTTTGCATTTGCAATAATTACAATGCAAAATTCTGTTTATAGGTCATAATAATACACGGCTAATTAGAACAATATAGAAATATATTACGTTTTTTTAAAATTGTGGGAGCATATCTTAAGGATTTTTTTTAGTTTTCCTCTTCTCACAAAGAACTTTCAAGAGAATTAAACAAGATATATCACTAAACCAAAACAATAAAAATACTAATATTTTGAATCACTTGTTTTTAAAAATAAGCAACTATACTTTTCAATACAAGACAGCTAACTGTGGATATAATTTTGATGTGTGCTTGTCTTGTATAGCTGGATGAGTTTCAGTGAGTTCAGTCCAAGGATATGGAAAGGATTCTTAGTGAGGTGAGAACCAAACAAGACCAAGGTACTCTGATCAGTCAAAAGGCTGATCAGCGAAAAGGGATTCTGCCTCTGCTGGATGGGGTTACATCTCCTCCTGAAATCTCAGGCTCACAGCTTGGATGTTCTCCTGGACTGAACCCAGAACCTGGGCACTCAGGTTTCCACAGTGAAGTCTAGTGTGCTAGCTATGTCTCTTCCTTTGCATTCTTTTTTGTAAGCTGCTGTGGCTCCCACTCTGGGAGAACGGCAATATATAAATGAAATAGATAAAATAAATCACTAAAACTAAAGTCTCGCTAACTGTGGTAATAAGGTCATAAATCAGCACTATAGCCAATAAAAACATCAAAAACAAAAAGCCACATTAAACAAATAAATTAAGATTATTATTTGAGCAGAAATTCTCTAGAATTGGGGCTACTACTTCTAAGAGCACCCTATTTCCACTGTCTGTCATTTTAATTGATTTTATGGGTTGGCTAAAGAGTCAGAGCTCTGGTGCTGATTTTGGGGCATAGGTAGGCTTATGCCCCACAAGCAAGTTTTTCAGGTAACATTAGGGTTTTATAAGTGAAGACTGCGCTTTGAATTGGAATACCCTGGTATCCTGTTCAGCAAATGCAACATTGGTGAAATATGTTCTTGCTGTCTAAACACCTGCACTTGCCAACATATACAAGTTCAAAGAACTTTCATGCAGAGAGCATTCAAAATATAAGAAAGGTCATTTTGGATCAAATCAACGTACACCTCTTGAAGAAGTTCCCCAGTGTCACTTAGATTTGAAAGTGGAAAACATCTGTGGGTTGTAACAACACTGACAGTGTAGTCTGAATGTAATGAATGACAAGCTGATAAGCAGCATGGAGGGAGAAGCAATAAAACTTGCTGACATCTTGTACCAGAGAGCTTCTGACTGGCATAAATCCTCCAGCACCACCTTCTGAATCCACCCCCATGCACAGACTGGAATCACTACAATGCCAAAGTCCCACCTATTAGCCCTGAAAAATACTATTCCCAAGGTACTGGAAACCACTGAGAGCTCCAGGAAAACACATAAAACTGCACTCATTTTATCAATTTCCTGGCTTGCTTATGCACTAGAGTAGCCAAACTGCTTCTGTTTCAAGTCTGCACCTGAAATTGCATTGGAATGGTTCAAAATAATCCGTATCTTCCATGATGCATCTGGATTTGAGAGGTAATGGGCTCCAGCCCTATCTCTGCTCTTGAACAGGACAAAGAGTCCCTAGCTCTCCATCAGTCCAAAATCTCCCAAATCTCTCAGTTCTGGATTTCTCATTTGAAGAAGGACATAAACAAGGCAGAGCAGGTTTAGAGATGGGCAACAAATATGACTAGCTGAAAGAAATTATATCATATGTCTTAAGTAGACTGAGTCTATTTGCTCAGAAACCTCCTTTTAATTAGTCTCAAAAACACTACAAGAACCTGTATTCTCCAGATTAACATGGCTATGCCTTTGAGGGATGATAAGAGGTATAGAGCACAAATATATAAAGAAAGATTGAAGGAGCTCAGCATGTTCAGCTCAATGATGAGAAGGTTGAGAACTGACATGATTGTAATCTCCAAATATATCAAGGGCTGCCATAAAGAGAAGGGGGTTGGTTTGTTCTCTGCTGAGCCAGGTCAAATGGCTTGAAGTTACAGGGGGTCAATTTTTGATTGAACATTAGAAGAGACATCTTAACAGAAAGGGCAGTTTGGCAATGGAACCAATTGCCTAGAAAATTGGTGGGGTTTTCTTCTCTGGCCATCTTCAAAAAGAGTCTGGATAGCTATCTGCTGGGATGCTTGAGCTGGAGATCCCGTACAGCAAGGGGTTGAGCTCAATGGCCCATAAGACCCCTTTCAGCACTATGATTCTAGGTCTAAGTCCCTTGTCTTCAAAAATCAGACAGGATCTGGTACCTTTAATGTATTTAAGCCCTTGCTCTCATGTTTACATTAGTCAGATTTTGAGCACTTGTATAGGGCATTTCTCCTATGTGTCTTCTGCGTTGTAATGTTTTACCAGTAAGTTATATTCCAATAAGCAAAGGCACCTACATTTACTGATTGCATAAATGAAAGAAAAGCCACCATAATAAAACCTGACTGGTCAATGTTTGCTTCCCCACATTAAATGACAAATTGCCTTCTTAAGAATCAAATACACCCAAGGCACTTTATGTTCAAATAAATCCCATTATGGGTTTGGTTGGTTTAAAGAATCCCGATGCCCTAAGCAAATTTTCAAGTAAATTAAATAAAACTGTAAGAGTAAAAATAAAGATAAGTGGTTCTGAAAAAAAGATCTTGAAGTCTCATAAAAGAGAACTCAAAGAAATGCCGAAAATTGCAGTAATCACAAATACATTCATCATAATAATAATAATAACAACAACAACAACAACAACAATAATAATAAACATTTTTTGTATCCTGCCCCCAATGGGGACTCAGTTTTTTCAATCTATTGCTTCAAAATAAATGGTGGTTGCCTCCAAACATTTGCATTATGTCGCACTGTGGGCAACCTTTCTACTGGAAGGCAGCTCTGGTATTTGCCTAAGGAAGGCTGGGGAGCTGGCCGTGGTGCTGAATTTCTGACAGGCGAGCATTGTGTAAATACTACTACCAAACAAAACTCTGCCGAGCTGTTTCTGTATTTCATCATTATCATTCAGGCAGCACACTCCTCCATCTCTGCAGGTGTTGAAATGATCCTCAACACTGTTTACTGTACATGTATTCTGATTTATCCATTACAGATACCATCTTCAGAGCAGGACTCTGCCTTGATCTGAAGCTCCAAGATTGTTTCTCCTCTCTTCCTTTGAACTCATTCATAAGGGACATGTGTGGGAGCCCAAGGCAATCACTTTACACATTCTTTGAATTGGCTTGTCCCCTCCTTTTTCACTTTCCCAAAAAGGGGGAGAAACATTTTAACAATGTTCCTCTTGGAGATTACTCCCCTCTGTGAAGATAGAAGAGCACCAGAGCAGCTTGTTTTCCTTACTTGTTTCCTTCTCTTATCTCAACTGATTAAGGGCTTCTGATCTTTTTCTTTTTAAAATGCCTATCTTAACTTTGATGAGAAATCAAAGGGCAGCTTGCAAGCAGATCTAATTTTATCATCACAGTGGTACTCAAGAATCCCTGCCTAGTAATTACAATGAAACTGTTGGGAAGGATGCAAAGGCAAGAGTGCATGACAGGTGAATAAAGTCTATCCCTGCCTACACTGGCAAATTCTGTTTTGTTTCTGGGTATTGCTAAAAAAAAATTAGAAGCAAGCAATGCACAGTGGTCTGTGTAATGGTCTCTGGAGACAGGTTCAAATTGCTGCTAAGTCCTAGAAGCTCACTAGCTGATCTTGGCCATGTCACACTTTCTCAGCCTCCAAGGGAGGCAATGACAGCCCCCCCCCCCAACTGAACCAATCTTGCCTAGAAACCCCCATTATACCTTTGACTCAGGATCACCATAAAGTGGAATCAACTTAAAGATGCCAATAACAATTGCCAAAGAACATCATTTCAGAAATGATTGCAATTGTAGGGTCACAACTGAATCTTGTGGTCAGTGACCTCCCTTCCAAGAGACCTGTGGATCCCTGTTCTCTATGCCTTTTTTGAAGTAGAAAGAAAATGAAGACAGAAGAGAAGCAAGGGCAACACAAGAAATGTATGCAGTTTCAACTACTCTTTCTGAGTTTAGTTTCCATAAGAGAAAAGATTAAGTGGGCGAACTGCTGGCTTAAGTCAATGAATTGTGCAGGTAAAGGAACACAACTTTCTGTAGTGCGGAACAAGAGTTCTGGAACAAAAAGAGACAAAACAGAGAATACAAAGGTCAAAGGAATTAGGGAGAGGCTATATTCTAAGAAAGAGAAGAAATTAAAGGACATTGGGTTGTTGTAGGTTTTTCGGGCTGCATGGCCATGTTCTAGAAGCATTCTCCCCCGAAGTTTTCCCTGCATCTGTGGAAGGCAACATCTGAGGATTTCTGCCACAGATGCAAGCGAACCATCAGGAGAGAATGCTTCTAGAACATGGCCATGCAGCCCAAAAATCCTACAACAAACCAGTTATTCTGGCCATGAAAGCCTTCAACAATACATTAAAGGACATTGATGGAATGGTCTCAGGGCAAAGAGTAGTGAATAACTGTATGGCTAGGAAGGCAGCATGGTGACTTTGAGACATATACTGCAAGGAGAATGGTGAAGAACTTGGTGAAAGATTTCTGGATAGAAATGGATAAACTGAACTGAGACAAAGGAAGGTCATGATAGAAAAATAACAGGCCATGGAAACTAAATCACAAGCCTGTGCTACAAAATAACAAAATTATGGAAGAAAATCTTGATCAAGGGACACATAGGAAGGAATACATTTTTAACATTACACTTATCTGACAGTATGGTGGGGATGATGATGGAGGGGATTATGGTGACGTTGATTTTTAAAACACATTTAAAAACAAAACAAAAGCAAGTCCATCTTGCATGTAAAGAACTAGTAATATGAGAGGGACTGTGTGAAGACAGTGGAAAATAAGACCTGTAGTGAAAAAGCTGGGCATCCAACTTTTATTGGCTTGCAAATCTTTTTTTCCAGAATCTGTTTTATGTGTCCTTCCATGTGACAGTAATTACAAGGTAACGAGGACAACGAGGCTAACGTTGCCCAGAAGCCATAGCTGGGCACTTTTCACTGCTGTAAATTATAAACAGATATAGCAGATGGAGCACTGGGATATTAATTTTTTTTCTTGCTGAAAATCACAGAGCCATTCACTTTAAATTTACTGCTAAATAATAAACGGCATTGGTGAAATAATCAGCCGAGATAAAGATGCACCAGTAAATCATAAACACTTTATGGGACTATCTATCTGGGCGATGCATTTAAAGTGGCATTCATTTTCACTCAGATTTGGCAAGTAGGTATTTGACCAATGGAAGCTTCCAAAAATGTCAGGGCCATGGTTTAACATGCCATTGATCACCGGGCCTTTCTTGTGGGATGCCCATATTTTCAGAAATCAAATAACATGTAAAGCTACCATTCTTCCTCTCCCCCCCCCCTCCCCTTCCCTCTAGGCTCATTTTGTAAATTGCTTACTTTAGATTAGTTTCATTGCCATTACTAAGACTAGTACATGCAAAAGTGAGATAGAAATTAAAAGGAATTCCTTCTCTAGTAACTCTAGGAAAAGAAATAGAAGACTATGCTTCTATTTGACGTTTTGTTTCATCTATATATATAAATCTGTAAGGGGCATCCAACGGGACAGCAACACTCAAAACCCCCCCAACGAAAATTAACCAAAATTCCCATGCACCTACTACAACCCACAAGGTACAAACAAATCGAATCAAAATAAAAAACAACACAACAACACACGCACAAAACGACAAACCAACTGAGCATTCGCAATGGTGCAAAGTCCCCGGCGCGCGCACATGGCCAAACGGCCAACGCACCCTCCACACCTCCCTCTCCCTCTGCCGAAGCCCCGCCCACACCCACCGAGGCCTCGCCCCTGCACTCCTCCCACCCCCCTTTGCCAAAGCCCCACCCACACCCACCGATGCCCCGCCCCTGCACTCCTCCTCCTCCCACCCCCCTCTGCCGAAGCCCCGCCCACACCCACCGACGCCCCACCGATGCACTCCTCCTCCTCCTCCCACCCCCCTCCGCTGAAGCCCCGCCCACACCCACCGACGCCCTGCCCCTGCACTCCTCCTCCTCCTCCTCCCACCCCCCTCCGCTGACGCCCCGCCCACACCCACCGACGCCCCGCCCCTGCACTCCTCCTCCTCCTCCTCCCACCCCCCTCTGCCGAAGCCCCGCCCACACCCACCGACGCCCTGCCCATGCACTCCTCCTCCTCCTCCCACCTCCCTCTGCTGAAGCCCCACCCACACCCACCGACGCCCCACCCATGCACTCCTCCTCCTCCCACCCCCTCCGCCGAAGCCACGCCCACACCCACTGACGCCCCGCCCATGCACTCCTCCTCCTCCCACCCCCTCCGTTGTAGCTGCTGGGATTTATAGTTTACCTATAATCAAAGCATTCTGAACTCCACCAACGATGGAATTAAACCAAACGTGGCACACAGGACTCCCATGAGAAGAGTTTGGTAAGCATTGGGAAGGAAGAAAAGAAGGAGGGAAGGCAGGAAAGAAAGAGGTACCGAAAGAAGGAAGAAGAGAAAGTAGAAAGGAAAGAAAAATAAAAGGAAGGAAAGGCAGGAAAGAGGTACAGAAGGAAGGAGAAAAGGAAATAAAAATGAAAGAAGGAAGGAAACATGGAGGGAAGAAAGGAGGCAAAGGAAGAAAGGGGGAGGGAATGAAAGAAAGAGAGAAGGATGAAACCAAGGAGCGAAAGAAGGAAAGAAAGAAAGAGGTAGAGAAGGACGAAAGGAGAGAAAGAGGGAGAAAAAGGGGGAAGGAATAGGTAGGTACCTCTCTTTCATAATACTCCAGATATCTACCTCTACTTTGAAAAGATTTACTATAGGCCACAGCAATGTGTGGCAGGGTACAGCTAGTGTCTGATATAATAGGTTGCATTTTTCATTTAATTTTTGTTGTGAAGTTATGATTTGCTGAGTTGTCAATTTTCGTTATTATAGGTATCTTGTTATTATGGTCAGGCATTGAATGTTTGCCTTTTTATGTTTGGAATCTGCCCTGAGGAAGTGCAATCAGGACCATATTAATTGGCTTTTACTGCTCACATCAACAAGAGGAAGTGCTATACTTTTTAAATATGTTATATGTCTCCAGTATTTTTAGGTTTGTATAATTATGAGTAATATTTGTGAGTTAAACTTAATTTGTTTACTGTTATTTATTTTCTATGTAATCGATGGGCTTATGTGCTTATTCGTTGTATAAGAGGGTTATGATAGATAAAGCTATATGTGGCTTAGGTCCAGTCTATCTGAAAGATTATATTTCCCTGTGTAAGAACTTTTACGAACTTGCTGGAATCTGAAGACCCCTCAGGAGAGGGCTTTCTCCTGGTCCTACCACAGTCATAGGCCTGTCTAGTGAGGACATGGGAGAGAGCAGTTCCTCAGCCATGGAACTCCTTCCCAAGAAAGACTCTGATGGCTCTGTCTCTGCTCTCCTTCCTCCAGCTGGCAAAGACTTTCTTATTCAAACAGACTTTCGGCTTTTAGAGTAGAAAGATGTGGGATGAATGTGCTGGTTTCTTAATTTGTAATGTGTACTAATAGTGTTTTAATATTTGCTGTAAGGTATTTGGGCTGTATGACCATGTTCCAGACCTCACAACCTCTGATGATGCCTGTTCTAGATGCAGGTGAAACATCAGGAGAGAACGCTTCTGGAACATGGCCATATAGCCCGAAAAACTTACAGCAACTCAGTGATTCTGGCCATGAAAGCCTTTGACAATACATGTGTTTTAATAATTTTTAAATTAAAATTTTAATTTGATTGATTACTTAATGTTTTTTTTAAAAAAAATGTGCCCTATATTGTTTCAGCTATTTTCTTTTAACTTGTTACAAGTAGCATTGTCCCATAACGTTGAGAGATTGTTTATTTTATTATTGAGTTAGTTACTGCATATATACCCTGTCTATCTCACCTTGAAGGGAACTCAGAGCGGCCTTACAATAAGCAACAGTTCAATGTCACATAAAACAAACATATAATAAAATAAATATATAAATTAAAACATGAAATTAAAAAGCACATAAACATTAAAACCAATTATTAAACCACACATTCTGCTATTAGACAGACACAGACCAATACATCTGTTTCCCAAACAGTATGGGAGAGTCCAAGCCAGCTCTTCCATTTGCAGAAAAAAATCCCAAAGACCTGAACTCCAAACTATAACAGACATCCAGAAGAGAAGGCTGAGAGGAGATATGATAGCCATGTATAAATATGTGAGAGGAAGCCACAGGGAGGAGGGAGCAAGCTTGTTTTCTGCTTCCTTGGAGACTAGGACGTGGAACAATGGCTTCAAACTACAAGAGAGGAGATTCCATCTGAACATGAGGAAGAACTTCCTGACTGTGAGAGCCGTTCAGCAGTGGAACTCTCTGCCCCGGAGTGTGGTGGAGGCTCCTTCTTTGGAAGCTTTTAAAAAGAGGCTGGATGGCCATCTGTCAGGGGTGATTTGAATGCAATATTCCTGCTTCTTGGCAGGGGGTTGGACTGGATGGCCCATGAGGTCTCTTCCAATTCTTTGATTCTATGATTCTATTGTTGATAGCTTGCACTGGGTTTGCTTGCACATAAAATGGCCCAATGGCCTCATCCCTGTGAGAGAATTTCACTTCATTTCTTGGTCATGTCAGATGAAAGGCCTCAGAACAAAGAGCTCCCCTGATGGGATGCTAAATAGTCACCACATGAAAGAGACAAGGGAAAATTATTACATGATGACTTGATGCTAGATAGCTGGGCAGATAAGCTTCACTTAAAAGCTCTGATTGTTAAACTGGAAATCATTTCTTGCTCCTGCACTGCTCATACACATCTATAGGAGGATCAGCATTGTTAGGAAACAGGTGAAATCTAAGGACCTTCCAATTATCCTGAATCACCAGGGAACTAAATAGCCCCTTTGGGGGACCTTGAATATCGAAAACTGCCTGTGGCTGAAATCCATCTAGATAGAACATGGCAGGTTTGGCTGTTGGGAGAGTGAGGGCAGGAGGTGGAAGCATTCACAAATTACAGTAGTAAAAAAGTGAGTCCCCATTATCAGGGGAGAGAAGAATTCGCTTCTGAATTCAAGACTGCAACGTTCACTGTATAATAGGCCTTTAAATGTCAGTGGGGATAAACATGGTCTAACAGCAACAAATAAGATGGCAAGCCAGGAAGCATCTAACAAAAGGGATGGTGAGATAGCAGTAACCATTATCTATCCCCTGCAAATAAATAAATAAAGATAAAGAAGGGAAGAAGATAATGCAGGTTTATGCTCAATCTACTGTGTAAATCTCAAGAAGAAAATGTTTCCTTTTAACTGAAAATAAGAAGATGAGGATGCAGAGAATACAGAAGGGCTGATAAAAGATAATTAGTTTGTTTTCGAACTGTTTTCTTCCTTTCAGTCCAGCAGACTGAGGTGAGGTTTACAAATGAGATACATAAATTTTTCAGGCTGCTGTAGGGGAAGAAAAACTGGAATGAGGAGCTTTTTTGTCAGCTGAATCCTGCAACAGCAAACATTCTCTGTATGGCCAGATGAACCAAGAATAAGTACTGTGTACATGTTGCCTTGTCTCCATAGGAGTGTCTCCTTACTTTATCTTTTTGCGCGAGCACACCACCACCACCACCACCACCACCCCTTATATATGACAATGTGTAGTTTGAAAAAGTGGTGGTTTGTGCACATTTCCCTGTTGAACTTCATTTTGTTAGTTTTGGCCCATCTCTCTAATCTGTTGAGATCTTTTTGAATTCTGCTCGTCTTCTGGAGTATTAGCTATCCCTATTTGGTGTCATCTGCAAACAATTTGGTGTTATCTGTGCAACAGCACAAAGACAGAGTTGAAAGGACATATAGGTCAGAAAGCAATTGTTGAAATAACGTATTTGTCAACCAGGTTCCTTCTCTCCTCCACACTGCAGAATCACAGCAGTTTGATGCCACTTTAGCTGCCATCACTCCAACTCATAGAATCCTGGAATTTGTAGCTTATAGTAGCACATGTCACCAAATTGCAAATCCCAGAAGTCCATCACTTTGACCCATGACAATTACTGTCATGCTACTGTAATTTCTGGTTTGGATACAGCCTTTACTGGTCATTATCACTTCTTGGAACTACTACTACCAGAGGCACAAGTGCCACCTGGTCTCTAATTAATGTACTTTGAACCAATTCACACAAAATTTGATTAGAAGCAGATCTAAATCTTGCCCATCAGTTTCTCATTGCTCTTTTTGACTCCCAAATGATGTGCTCACCATATAATTGTAAAATGGTTGCTCAAAGAAACCCAATACTTTCTGAAACAGCTACCTAGAATGCTTTCTTGGAGGAAGACAACCCCTCATTTCAAATTTTTGCTACTGCCTTTTCTTTTCATAGCGCTCTTCCACACATATTTAATAGACGGATCATATTTCTCTCTGGGGGGAATGAGTACATACAGATTAATTCCCTGTTGTGTTGTGCAAAGGTAGGATGTCTTTGGGCAGATAGTTTCACCTGTGAAGGAAATATTCCTTGCATAAGTCATAAACGGAGAAGGACTATTACTGTTTGTGACTTGTGCATTCTATATTATGTTTCCTTTGTATAAAATAATCATTCAAGATAATGTGTTCCTACTTGCCCTCTTGTCATTATTGAGCAAGTAGAAAACAAGAATTTACTCAACACCTGTGAAATTATTAAGATGCCAATTCCACATACTAGTATGATATACTTGGACCATGGTATTGTAGATTAATAGTTATGTAATTATCTGCTTCACTTTGATAAATCATTTATTGAAACAACTTTTGCTGGACTATTTTTACTGGATAGTAGATAGTGTCTGTAACTGAGGGATGAGTGATCCATATATCCTGAAATCAGAGAGGTAGAAACTGAGGATTATGTCTTTTCAGTGGTGGCACCTTTGTAGTCCATGAATTAAATTTAAATTCCAGATAAAAATGCTTTACTGTGCCCAGGTTTTTAAATCTGACCTATTATTTTATTAGCAATCACTTGTAAAACACATCTACTTCCATTTTATTTGTCACACTTTCTTGAATTGTTCTATTTTTGCATAAATGTAGGTTTGCAATTTGCCTTTAAAATAGTTGATAAATTGGGATGTGAATGTAGTAATTAATCATTGTGGAGATCACGAAGTGGCACAATGTCTCCCTTGCTGCTTCCAGCCAGAGGGCTGCTCACACTGTGCTGCAATTCCATCTTTTTCTCATTAACAGGTTTTTTTCACAAAACGGAACAAAAAAGATAGAAAGCCAACGTGGTGTAAAAAGAAGTAAGGGTGATAAGTTGGTGCACATAAGTCTAACCCAGCCCATGCAACCTACTGCACAATCGGAAACCATTCTGTGTGATCTGCGCCATTTTCTCCCTCCTTCCAACCAGTCTAAATGAACATGGGTTCAACTGATTAGGGAGCAATTTCTTCCTACAGTAACACAATATATGTCTCCAGTTTGGCTGCACTACTGGAAGCTCACAATTCTAGATACAATGGGAGGCAAGCCTCTTGCATCTTTAATTTCTAGATTGGAAGAGAAATTTGCCTATTAAATGTGCAAGAGTCCTGGGTTCTTTCAATCTGAGCACCCTGTGCATTGATCAGTGATGTTTGTTGATTAACGATGTTTTACTGAAATTGGTCAAGTTTTTAAAGAAACCTGAGGACATGCAACAGCAGTGCACCAAATTGCAAATCCCGAAATTTTCCCACTATGTCCAATCTATAAACACAGAACAGGGAAAATAAATGCATCAAGCACAAAGTGGAGTATAAGTGTTAAAAACCCAGGGTCAGCAGAGCTTGGGAACATGATCTCGGGGAATACAATTCTCACTCTCTCTAAATCTTCCCAAATCTTCTGAAATGGTCCCAGATCTTCCCAGTACTTTTATGTTTATTTCCCCAAGGATTATTGAGATACACTTGTATCTAAATTTTGAGAGTGTTGCAAAATGCCAAACCATTGCAAACTTTGATCCAGCTTTGAAAGGGATTCCAGATTTCATAATTAACAAAGCTGTCCATCCTAACTAGATGTTTGCCTCTTATGATCTCTGTGGATCCTAGTTATGCTGATCCTAAACCCTTTGTTTACTTAGAGCAAGTGCCCCCAAACTACAACCCTTGGGTCAGATGTGGCTTTCCACAGCAGGCCAAAACTTTTTCTTGTATTGTTGTATTGATGTCCTGATGTTAACTAATTGATATTACTGTTTTAAATGACTAATGATTTTGTACTGTATTGTTGATACTGGTTGTTAACCGCTCTGAGTCGCTGTTGGCTGAGAAGAGCGGTATACAAGTGAAGTAATAAATAAATAAATAAATAATAAATTTACCTGGTCCCTGCCCTAAACTTTAGACTTGCAGTCACCCTAAGTCTGAAACAACTTGGAGGCACAGAACAACAACAACACTAATCAACTTGACTATCACATCAGCCAAAAGCAGGACGACACTTCCCACTGAAATAAATAGTATTTATTTACAAGATTTTTACCGATACCTTTCTCTAGTCTGGAGGTGACTCAAGGCAGCTTTACAACCAGGCAGCAATTTGATGTCTTCACATAAGCAATTAAAACAGCATTTAAAATAAACTTATAAAATACATACCTTAGACCTTTAAAAACATAAAAACCAACATCTTCAGTAAATTTATCTTGGTTAAAGTAGTAAGTTTATCTTGGTTAAAATTGTTCTCCATTTTAAATATTATATTGTTTTCTCGTGGGGTTTTTTTTTTTTGCACTACATATAAGATATGTGTAGTGTCTCTAGGAATTTGTTTATGTTTTTTTTTTCAATCTATAGTCCATTTCACTCCCCAACAGTCTAAGGGGGTCGTGACCGGATCTCTCTCCATGAACCAGCCTGAGCTCTTAGATCCTCGAGGGAGGCCCTCCTTTCGCCCTTGCCATTATCACAGGCTCGTCTTGTGGACACAAGGGAGAGAGCCTTCTCCTCTGTGGCCCCCCGACTCTGGAACTCTTTGCCCGGTGATATTAGGAAGGCCCCCACCTTAGAAACTTTCAAGAGGGATCTCCAAGCATGGCTTTTCCGATGCGCTTTTGGAGTGTAGCCATACTATCATACACAATTGCTCTCTCTCAACGTTTTTGTCCCCAGAGTAAATTTTCCCGCCTTTATGAAGGTCTATTTTTACAACCCCGTTCCTTTATGAGTTTCTCCCTCACAAACAATCTGCTCCATTCCTATCTCATCCTGATTTTTTAGTGTTTTAGTATTTTATCTTGCACATGTGGCCCGCTCATTGTTATTTTATTGTGTATGATTTTGTTTTGTATTTTATATCATTTTTGTATTTATATGTTGTATGTATTTTACTGTGTTGTTATTATGTTTTGTTTTGTTTTTATTGTAATATGCTGTTGGGCTTGGCCCATTGGGAAGATGGTGGTGGGGTATTAAATAAAGATGATGATGATGATGATGATGATGATGATGATGATTATTATTAGGACTGTGAACTAGTCCTTTGCTTGAAAGAGTGGTTCTCAACCTGTGGGTTCCCAGGTTGGCCTACAACTCCTAGAAATTCCAGTCAGTTTACCAGCTGTTATGGAGTTGAAGGCCAAAACATCTGGGGAACCACAGGTTGAGAAACACTGGCTTAAAAGGATTAAGGACTCCTGACCTAGCTCAAATTCCCCAGCTGTATTGCCAAGATAATGGGAAAGCCCATTATCACAGTTATCAAGCATGTGATAGTATTTCTATGTCCTCTTTTCTAGGAAGGATGTTTAGAAGTATAGCCTTAAAAGCAAAAGAAAACCCACCAAACAAACAAACAAACAAACAAACAAGAGCCCATTCGATTTGAAATCAACATTAAAGAAATATGGGTTGGGTATATGCTGAACAAACAGTTCACTGAAGAGCATATAAATGATTTTCGCCCCAAATACCATTAAATGGCATTGTTATGACTTAGTATGGAATACATTGTGTATCTCACACTTATGATCAGCAGATTAATAGTCTAGCAGCCAGCATAAAGAAATAAAAATGATGATGATGATGATGATGATGATGATAACTTTGTTCTTGTATCCTGTCACCATCTCCCTGAAGGGACTCAGAGCGGCTTACACATGACACAAGGTGCCTAAAAACAGAACACAATATGAAAACAATTAAAAATACAATTAAATACAACATATGGACATATAAAACAACAACTAACACCCAATTAAAAACAGCACTCATCAACCAATGGCAGTAAGCTACTATTCCCAAAACCTCAAATATTTTTTTCACACCCTTTTCCTGAAGTTTAAATCTGTTTTCAGGAAATGAAAAATGTTTCCAACATCCCTCAGGGAAGGTATGTGCCTGATTAGTTGTTTCTTGGGCTGGAGAAGATATATCCAGCAGATCTGCTCTCAAGAATATTCATGGAGGCAAATGCTAAACATCTGGGAAGTGCATGACATCTGGAGAGAGAAAAGACAGGAAAAAATTAAATGCAGCTAGCATGAAGGTTAACATATTCATTCATCTAGCCAAATTGAAATTTATTTAGGGGATGTGAAATACAAATAAGTTTGAATTGATGGCAGTCAAACACATTTAAATTAATCTGAGTGCTACCACTGCCAATAATTTCATTTGGGGGGAGGATAAAAAGTAGTTTAAATAAAGATATATTTAAAAGTCAGTTGGATTCATTTTTATTTTCATTTCTCATGGTGCACATGTGGCCAGGTGTCTTTGTAACACAGTATTGGAGCTGCAATTCCCTAATGCTGACCTACTTACATTTAAATTATCAGTGCTATCCACAAATTACTTCTCAGCGTTTTCCCAAGCACTGAGGGCAACTACTTCCAGGGATCAAATCGAATCCAAATCAATCACTAAACCCAGTTATGTCAACGCTGTTCAAATCAATTTGTGCAGATGTGAATTACAGCTTTACAGCCCAATCCTGTTTGTTCAGAAATATGTCCTCAAAAAAATGAATCGCACTTCCAGATAATATCAGGTGATCTCATCACTACAGAGATGTAGTGATGAGATACATAAAATAGGATCCACAGGCCTGAAAACCTTTTTCATCTACAGACTGAAAAAAATAGTGCAATATGATCACAAAGACACCGAATCGAAGACATAAGGATCAGGTTCTAGTTCCTTCTCCTGGCAGAACTATTTTCTGCCAGCTGATTTCAGAGACCTGGCACCAGAACTGCTCTGCTGCCTAAAATCTGTCTGCAGAAGAACCATAAAATAATGTAGAAAAGAAACAGAATGAGGAAAGAACTATAGCTATATCTACACTATAGAATGGATGCAGTTTGACACCACTTTTATTGCCATAGCTCAATGCTAAAAAATCATGGGAGTGGTAGATTTACAAAGTCTTTAGCATTCTGTGACAAATAGTGTTAGTGCCTCATCAAACTCCAACACACATGATTTGGTAGCATTAAGCCATGACAATGAAAATGGTGTCACTGGCTTGCTGTGAGTTTTTTGGGCTATATGGCCATGTTCCAATAGCATTCTCTCCTGATGTTTTGCTTGGATCTGTGGCTGGCATCTGAGGGGTTTGTTGGAGGTGAGGAAAGTGGAGTGCAATGGTGTCAAACTGCATTAAATCTTGGCAGAAAAGACTAGGGACCCTTCCACACAGCCCTATATCCCAGAATATCAAGGAAGAAAATCCCACAATATCTTCTTTGAGCTGGGTTATCTGAGGGCCCTTCCACACAGCCATATAACAGCTATATAACCCAGCATTTCAAGGCAGAAAAATCTCACATCACATCTACTTTGAACTGGGTCATCTAAGTCCACACTGCTATATATCCCAGTTCAAAGCAGATAATGTTATTCAGCTGTGTGGAAGGGCCCTAGAAGGGGCCTGAGTCCACACTGAGATAATGTGGGTAAATTTCTGCCTTGATATTCTGGGATATAGGACTGTATCCCTTCTGAAACAACAAATCCAACTGCATTACTTCTACATAGCAGACACACAATCTGTCTAGTTTAAAGATAAGGAACTGAATGATGAGAAAGCAGCAAGGGATTTGAAGTTCTTTAAAATTCTAGTGTTTGTGTCAAAATAATTAATGTCATATGATACAAAATATTTTGGCTAGGCAGACAAATTGTGCTTCTGAGCAATTACATACATGCCCCTCAGCTGGCAGGGACAATCCCATTTTTTCAGTTTTTAAAATGTCCGTTTTTCTCTTCTTTTCCCACCTTTCCCCTTTATCCTAAAGCTATTTCATTTGCTGCAAAATGAGGCCCTATCTACATTGCCATTATGATGCAGATTTAATTGCATCATATAGTCAGTGTAGACTGACTTATATAATGCAGTTTAACTGCATTGAATTGAATTATATGAGTGTACACTGAGCATATAATGCAGTTCAACCTTCATTGTAATAGCAATGTTGATGGGCCTGAGTTCAAAGGGCAAAAGTAATCTGCACCCAATTAATTCAGTGTTGGGGAATGGAGTGGAGAGAGGGAAATCTTCCCTTTCCTTGTAAGCTAAGGCAAGATTGCATCATCTTCCCCTAGATTGTGTTTTTGTCCTCAATAACTTTGGCCATCTTTTCTACTTTCTAATGTTGCTTGGTTGTGTATTCGTTTTTAATTTGTGAAATGTTAAAAGGTATGCAATTTCGGAAGCATACATTTTAAGGGATAGCAGTTTTTCCCAAAGCCCTTCTTGGAGCCAATGATTACATCTAACATACATGGAGGAAACAAATTGCAATCTTAAACACAGGTGCCTGGAAGTAAATGCCATTTAAAATAAACAGCAGCAAAGAAAGGTCTGGGATCATTGCCAGGCATCTCATATCTATTTTTATTTGCCACTAAGCTGTATAAAACATTACAAACAAACAAAGCAGTGGTGGACTGTATCCATATTATGGCGGGTCTGCTGCAATCATTCCCAAAATGTGTTTTTGCAACATTAGACAATTTATTAAACTAGGCCATTTTATCTGTATTCTGCACACTTACCGTGTAGGGAGTCAGACTTCAAATGCCCTCGGCAGATTCTACCTCAAACTGCCTAGTCCTGATAATCTTGGTTTAAGTAGGAATTATGCACTGTGGTAATGTGAACACCTTTGGTGTGCTGATATATTGCAGGTAGAAAGTAATTTGCTAGAACTTTAATAATTGAAGATATGTGCAAAGTGTTAACCAGCAATTACAGTCAACTGTTAATGAGATGACTAGAGAATGAGCCACATATCATTTGTACCTCCTGGATTTTAAAATGAACATTTCTTGGCAGAAGACTATATAATTGGCCCATATTAATGCATAGTGAAGAAATGTAGGATTAAATTATTCACACAGTATCAAAAGAGTGTGCTGCAAATTTCTTGAAATAACACAGCGCATTGATTGTTACCAAAAATCCAATGTGGTGCAGTAATTTGGGTGAGGCCCCTTCCACACAGCTGAATAAAATCCCACATTATCTGCTTTGAACTGGAATATATGGCAGTGTGGACTAAGATAACCTAATTCAAAGCAGATATTGTGGGATTTTCTGCCTTGATATTCTGGGTTATATAGCTGCGTGGAAGGGCCCTGAGGAACCGAACTGTGGAGACCAGGGGCCTTCCACACAGCCCTATATCCCAGAATATCAAAGGAGAAAATTCCACAATATCTGCTTTGAACTGGGTTATTTTAGTCCACATTGTCATGTACCCAGTTTAAAGCCGATAACATGGGATTTTATTCAGCTGAGTGGAAGGGGCCCAGGATTCAAATCATCACCTGGCCATGGAAACCCATGGATGACCGTGGGTGAGTCACACTCTCTGAAAAAAATGCTTCAGAAAACCCCAGGATAGAGTCGTCTTAGGATCATCACTTGGAAAAGACTTTTTTTTTTTTGTCGTGTCAGGAGTGACTCCTGATGTGAGAGAATTGGCCGTCTGCTAGGACGTTGCCCGGGGGACGCCTGGATGTTTTGATGTTTTTATCATCCTTGTGGGAGGCTTCTCTCATGTCCCTGCATGAGGAGCTGGAGCTGATAGAGGGAGCTCATCCGCCTCTCCCCGGATTCGAACCTGCGACCTTCGGTCTTCAGTCCTGCCGGCACAGGGGTTTAACCCACTGCGCCACCGGGGGCTCCTGGAAAAGACTTGAAGTTACACAATAACAACAACACATAGCACATTGTGCAGTGGCATCTGGTGATTCCTTGGTGGACCCAAGTTTATTCAAGAAGCTATTCAAGGTAACAAGTGAACAAGCCAAATAAAAGAGAGTAATTTAACAAGTGTGGTGGATCCCCCTGTATACCACAGAGTTTGTAACATATACAAACTACTACATATGTTTACTGTTTAGATCAGGGGTCCTCAAACTTTTTAAACAGAGGGCCAGGTCACAGTCCCTCAAACTGTTGGAGGGCCGGATTATAATTTGAAAAAAAATGAATGAATTCCTATGTGCACCGCACATCTTATTTGTAGTGCAAAAAACACTTCGAAACAATACAATAATTAAAATGAAGAACAATTTTAACAAATATAAACTTATTAGTATTTCAGTGGGAAGTGTGGGTCTGCTTTTGGCTGATGGGATGGGATTGTTGTTATTGTTGTTGTTGTTGTGTGCTTTCAAGTCGTTTCAGACTTAAGTTGACCCTGAGCGAGGGCCGGGTAAATGGCCTTGGAGGGTCATATCTAGCTCCCAGGCCTTAGTTTGAGGACCCCTGGTTTAGATTAATGAGGAAACATAGGCTACTATTCCTTGAATACAGGAAACGTAGATGTCCTTCCTAAGTTCACACAACTGTAGGTGAAACCTTCCCCCCCCCCCCCCCACACACACACACAAAGGCTCTGGATTGTGCTGCTACTTAAAATGACATGGTAGTGCCTATTTAGAGGAAACATGCTAACAAATCTCAGATTGAAAAATAAGTTTGTTGTATCTGTTAAGACTAAGCCTTTAGCCAATATTTCCATAGATTTGGGGAAAATAACAAAAATGCAAGACAAAGCAGCTGAAACAGATTTGTTTTATTGTATTTGGGAAGCTCTTAAGAATGCAGAGGATCCCACACACCAACAGAATTCAGTCACCAAGCAGATGCTGTTTACAGACTCTCTCTTGACTAGCTCCCATTGATTTTAGAGGCACTGATGATAAACCTGACACAAAATCTATGTTGTGACAGTACACATTCAAAATAGCAGGAGTGGGTGTTTGGCACAGAAATGGGTCGATCTTACTACACAGGTCTGTGTCCTTCTGATTCTGCAATCTTCTTCATATTTACCTGCCATGAACCTGAGTGGAATTCATATTCAAGGAAACAGGAATATGCTCAAGCTGCAGTAACTGTTTAGGAGCAGAAGATGAAAAACCCTCTTCAAATACAATGTCCATGATTACTGTTTCTTGGGTTTTACATGACTTGATTAACAGCCGAAACCTCTGCGTTCAATTATGCCAGCAACACTGAAACAGCGTGATTGCTTAAAGTGAGTGTGCATCAGGGAGGAGGTAGATTTTTCATTATACTGCCATTACTTTTGGATTTACTACTCTTCATGATAGCAAAGTTCAAGATTTTCTATACTTTAATCAAAATGGAGACTGCAGGCAAGAAATGAGATAAAGACTAGGACATCAATAGGGTAGTTATGAAAGAATAAGACAAGATCCTGAAGGGTAAAGACATAACTGGAGACTAAAGTCTGGATGGTCTGTGCCATCATATTTCTCATTTCTATATATGGCTGTGAATGCTGGACTGTGAAGAAAGCTGATAGGAAAAAGTAAACTAATTTGTGATGTGTTGCTGGAGAAGGGTTCTTCAGATCCCACAGTCTGTTAGAAAGACAAATAAATGCAAATCAAACCTGAACTCTTCTTAGAAGCCAAGATGACAAAACTGAGGCTGTCCTACTTTGTCATATCATGAGAAGACCAGTTTGCTAGAAAAAGACAACATTAGTACCAAAGGGAATCAGTTTTTGGTCAATTTTAGATTCAGTTTGGTTATTTGGGGCGCTGATTCAGAAAACTGCACTGGATAGACCACATCAGCTCTAGTTTCTGATACAGAACATATGCCATCCAGTAGTCGTCATCTGCTCGCCCACTGAAAACCATATTTAATAAGCTTCAGCACTATAAGAGGGTTTTGCGAGACCGGTTGCTCTCTTTGCCAGGGTGTAGTAACAGTGAGGCCACGGACCATATTTTAATTCTTGCAGACAACTGGTTGTCCATGGACCACAGGTTGGGAACCACTGATATAAAGCCTCTTTGTGGGAACACTAGTATGGAAGTTAGAACTGATATAAGTCATGCCTGGACAAACAATATTGCCATGAGTAAAAGGGCAGGGTTGTATTTTAGCTCTACTTCTTTTTAAAGTTTATATTAATGATTTAGTTCCAGTAATCTTGATATTAATGATTTTATATGTCAAAAGTTTTGGATAAACCAGTAAATCCCATTATCTTCCTTTCATAGAAAGATAATGTGATTTTGTTAACTATCACACACACATTATTGAGAAAATTTAGTACATATTATCAGGAGAATAATTTAGTAATCAATCACACAAAATCAAATGTTTAGCAAGAAAAGGAAATAACATACATAGTTCTTAAACTGTAATGAAACAGAGCAGATTAGTTATTTTAATTATCAGAGATTTCCCCCCTTTTCTACAGGGTTTTTGTCTTTCTAAATAAAGAGATGTGAGTTGAAAGCAACTGCATTTGCCCAAACTTTAAATGAGTTTCTGAACTGCCGTTATTAGGGTTCATAGCATCCAGACTTGAAGGCAGAAGTGCTGTTAACTTTTGGTGCTGAAACCTGGAGCTTTGACAATAATAAGAAAATTGAAATGATTCAGAACTGTTTATGTTTGATGTTGGCAATATTGAGTCTCCAGAGCTCATATAATTAGATTTGAATTTGGAATAACAGCTGTTTCACACCTGATGCATGTATGATTATTAAATTATTGGTGTAAAATGGATTAAATACATGAAGATAGGCTCCCTAAGAAATATTTAAATTAGAAAATAATCAAAACTTCAGAGAAATCACAGCAGGTTCACTTTTGTAAAGTGCTATCAAATTATGGCTTTAGTGTGGAGGCCTTATATTCCCAGCTCTAAAGGTTTTTTTTTAATGTTTAAGCCAAAGATATTAAATGTTAATAGCAATTACAGACATACAGCCTTGTCAGATACAAAATCTGGGAAACAGATATCAAAAGCAAAAAAAAAAAAATGATGTGAAGAATAGTATTTGTTTTTCTCATTGAAACTTCAGTTTGAGCAGATAAACATAATAAAAGAAACAAAGATTTCGGGGAATCCCAGCATCAAACAGACTTTGTATATGTAGTTCAACGAAAGTGGATGATTTAGCTTACTGAATGTAATTTACCTCCATTTTAGGCATGGGGAGATGAGGTTAAAATTGTACTTGCAGAAACCAGATTAAGGAAAAAGGAAAAAATGCTTATAAAAGCAGTAATAAAATCTTTATTTTCAAGCAGGCTTTTAAAGAATAAACATTTTTCTGAGTGAGGCAGAGGAAGCTGATGGAAGTTTGTGTATTTTAATTATTTTAATGGTTTTGACTCTTTATTTTTAATCCAGACAGTCCCCGAGTTACAAACATCTGACTAACAAACAACTCGTTGTTAAGAACAAGGTGAGACAACAGGAAGTGACTGAAACCTACGCCTCTGAAGGGAAATCCACTCCTGGAAGAGTTATGAAGAGAAGGCAGAAGCTTTCTCACCAATCCTTGTTTCCATGACAAGCCAAATGATTCAAAGTCAAATTCTCACAGGGACAGAAAGTGAGATGATATCTTCTGAACAGGGGCACAGACAGCAAGATAAACACTGCAGTGATTCTAGGATGCGGAACAATGGCTTCAAACTACAGGAAAGGAGATTCCACCTGAACATTAGGAAGAACTACCTAACTCTGAGAGCTGCTCAGCAGTGGAACTCTCTGCCCCAGAGTGTGGTGGAGTCTTCTTCTTTGGAGGCTTTTAAGCAGAGGCTGGATGGCCATCTGTTAGGGGTGCTTTGAATGCAATTTTCCTGCTTCATGGTGGGGGGGGGGGGTTGGACTGGATGGCCCACGAGTTGGAGGTGTCTTCCAACTCTATGATTCTGTGATGTTAACACTTCCCTATGCTAGCTATCTACATCTATCTATTTATCTATTTGGCTGAAGTTACAATTTAAAAATGTATGTGCCCCGACTTACAAACAAATTCAAGCCTATAGAACCTATCTTATTCATAACCTCGAAACTGCTTGTATTTCTGTTTAAATCTATTTTAATGTTTATTTGTGTTCCATTTTGAATTATACATTTGAATTTTATTTTTGTAACATGGTTAGTTGCCCTGAATCAGAGAAAAAAGGCAGAATAATAATAACAACAGGTCACTTTCCTTTCCTTTGTATGTAATAAATATTTCTTTTGTCTGTTTCTGATATGGTCTGTTGGCTTTACTGATTTACTAAAACCACATGGATGGCACAATGGATGCTTTAAACCCCATTTTGGGAGAAAGGCAGGCTATAGAATCATTGAGTTGGAAGAGATCTTGTGGGACATCCAGTCCAACCCTCTGCCAAGAAGCAGGAAAATTGCATTCAAAGCGCCCCCGACAGATGGCCATCCAGCCTCTGTGTAAAACGGCTCTTACAGTTAGGAAGTTCTTTCTAATGTTCAATAAATGAAATTAATATATCTGATTTTTTCAATATAACATACTGTTATCTGGGTTGTTGTAAGTTTTTTGGGCTGTATGGCCATGTTCCAGAAGAATGCTCTCCTGACATTTCACGTACATTTATGGCAGATATCCTCAGAGGTTGTGAGGTCTGTTGGAAACTAGGCAAGTCGGGTTTATATATCTGTGGAATAAGGTCCAGGGTGGGAGAAATAACTCTATAGTCTGTTGGAGGTAGGTGTGAATGTTGCAATTGGCCATGTTGATTATCATTTAATAGCCTAGCAGTTTTCAAGGAGTGGCTTCTTACTGCCTGGGGGAATCCTTTGTTGAGAGGTGATTAGCTGTCCCTGATTGTTTCTTGTCTGGAGCTCCCGTCTTTATTTACTATTATGATTTTTATATAATTTATTTAAAATATATATTGTTATATTTTCTTACATCAAGGGTCTCCTTATACAACGGGATCAGCAACGGGAAAATGTGGCCTTTTGTTATTGTTTTTTAGGAAAGGTGGCCTGGCATTTATTTACACCACCGTCACCAGTGAAGTCAAACAGGATTTGCTTTGTACTGTAACGCAATCCTGTGCCTTCTTCCGATGGCAAGCTGATCGCAAGGGCGGACCATTCCCTTCCAGCCCCCTGGAGGGCGCTGCAGGCAGCCGTGTCACTTATCCCATTGCCCTAGGATAGCTCTGGACTCTCCTTTAACTCCCGCAGCAGCATCCCTTGAGATTCTGGGTCCAAAAGCTCGCCGGTTTAGGATTGTAAAGGCTCTTTCCCTCAAGGGCAAATCCCAGCGATGTAAAAGTGGAGCGTAGAGCTATGAAATGGCGGTTGAGACCAGGAAGGAAAGTCTAATCACCATGTTCCGCCTCCGCCTCACCGGCGTATATAGTACTTCCTGCTTGCATGCTTTGGCCGCTTGGCTGGGGATGACGCATTTCCGCTTCCGTTTCATGTGAACTCCCCGCGTGGATGTTCACCCTTTGGATCCAGAGGCTGCGGAGGCGACGAGGAAGGGAGCGTCGAAGGAAGGGGCGCACGACGGGAGGAAGGAGGGTTCTTCGTTCCCAAGGAAACCCCAAAGGACGGCGTGGCCCAGGAGCGCAGGCCTTGCCGCTCAGGCCTTGGACCCAGAGACCCGAAGAAGGGGCTCCTGAGATTGGTTTAGACCAGGCATGGCCCTCCAGGTGTTTTGGACTTCAACTCCCACAATTGCTAATAGCCTCAGGCCACTTGAGCTGGGGGGGGGGGAGGAGGGGGGCCAAACACCTGGAGGGCCGAAGTTTGCCCATGTCTGGTTTATACAGTTTTTTCTCTCAGTTAGAATAATAGAGTTGGAAGAGACCCCAGGGGCCATCTGGTCCAACCCTTGGTAATAGTATGAAATCTGGGTCCGGAAGCTCTGAGCCTTATGCTGTTTCCGCTTCGCTCCTTCGGGAGTGCTGTTTACACAACGCAGAAAGGAAAATAGATATTATAGAAAGAATATAAGCGTTCTTTAATATATAACCCTTACCGTAATCCTAACCCGAAACCTTACCTTAACCCTAATTCTAACCCTAAACCTTACCCTAACCCTAGCTTAGCCCCTAAACCTAACCCTAACCCTTATCCTTTCTATCCTTCCACCAAATGCAACTATGAAGTATATTCCTGCCCTCAGTGTGCCACTCTCCCTTTCCCTTATTCACAACCACTGTTGCAGAAAGTGCGTATTGCTCGGAGCTTCCGGACCCAGTTATCCTACTATCACCCAACCCCCTGCTATTGCAGGAAAAGCAAAATAATTCAAAGACTAATAATAATAATCACAGCGGCAGTAGTCATTGAAAACTTTCTTGCTCACTTCCCCTTAGGACTCGAAGTGAGGTACAGCATCGTTGAAGTGCATAGATAAAAATGTAAAGCCCTGCTCACAGACTCTCAATTCACCAGAACCCTGAAGCAACTGGCAATTTTTTTAAAAAAAAATACTTGTTTATTTAGCTGTTTAATATACAGAAGAACCATGTCACATTGAGTTAAGCTTGCCTTTATTTGCTTTTAAATACAGTATTTCAATACTACTATAAAGTTAATACAGAGTTTATGGTATAGTATGGGGTACAGTATTAATTTGGCCTATTTTTAACAGTAACTCATAGGCAACCGGTGACTACATTTATCTGCTCTTCACCAGTTGCCTGGGAGTCTACTATACACATCAAAAGTCTTGTACCATAAGAGTAAAACACATTAATATCCATGCTGATTTGAAATAGTCTGGTGTATTGCTGTTCAAAGGGAACTTGTAGTCTTGTAACGCTCCTTCCTTGGAGGCTTTTAAACAGACTGGATGGAAATCTGTCAGAGATGCTTTAATTGTGCTTTTTGTGCATGGCAGGGGGTTGGACTAGATGGCCCCCTAGGGTCTCTTCCAACTCTATTATTCTATTATTCTAACTGAGAGAAAGAAATTGGTAGCATCAAGTGACTTCACTTCTTAGCCCATGTATCTGAGAATGTAGGGTTAGTTTACAAAAGCTGCTGCTACCAACATTTATTTTTTGTTGCAAAGGTGCTACAAGATCCATTTGACATGTAGTAGCAATAGATTGTAAGTCAAAACTCATGATTGTGTAGTAGTGGGGCTTGGAAAGTTGCTGTTTGCAAAAAGGATGCAAGTTTCAGAAGTCCAGTCCATTAGGTAATGGAAAGCATTAGTTCTGCTCTTTGCTGAGACATCCCATATCTGGGTCTTTTAAAGAAAGGTTATTGACAGGCATCTCAAAAAGAGTAACTGTAAAAGGGAAAGCTCACATTATTAGGAGGCAAGATAACATAGTGCTCTTCAAATATCTGAAAGTTATAATGCAAAATATGAAGTATATTGACTGTTTGTCTGGGGAGCAGTATGAGAGCCAGTGTATGGAAACTGCAGATGTAGATTTTGGCAAAACATTAGAAATTTCCTAACAGTAAGAGTTATTTAACAGAGCAACAGATTGCTTCAAGAGGTAGCCATACTCCTTTGGTGGAGGTAAACACACTCTCCATGACAACCTCTCACAGGTTCTCTGGCTATACCCTACTTTGCAGAATAGATGTGTGGCTACAAATTCCAGCTGTCTTATGGTTAGTAATATCAGGTGACATCAAATGCCACTTTCTCAAAAGTGTGCAGATTTAAACTTAGTCCAGAGCAGCGGGTGATGGTCCTTCCCTTAGCAATGAGAAAACAGCATTTTCCCTCCTGTCACTTCAAAAGAATGTGTATATGTTGGCATTATGTATGCTGTTTTTTATTTAAAGGATGAACATTTCTGTCAAGTGTGATTATATCTATGCTGCAACTTGGTTTATCTAATTTTGGAGTTATTTCTAGGTTGAAGCCTCTTTACGTGTGAACTCTCCAACTCTACTCTGGGACTGCTGGATATCTAGTGAGGTAATGCATCCAAATGATGCAGAACTATAGTCTTCAAAACTTTATATGTTAAGAACACAGTGATGTTCACTGCAAAGTGTGGGCTGGGAAAAGGTTACTGTGTAGCTGGGCTTCCTGAGACTCAGCCTTATACCTGCTAACCTGAACCTTGCCCTAGATAAAAAAGAAAAGTGGCACACTCCTTCCTGGGGTCTGTCCTGTGCAGTAGCAGGTGTGAACACTCTACCAGTACTTTGATGATCATGTATGATACTGCATACACGTTTAATCTGGCTTTTATAGAAGATTTCACAACAGTCTGTTTTATCTGGATATTTAAATATTTGAGTTCTTTAAAATATAGGATGGAGGCTAATCCTGGGCATGCTTTCAGGTAGGGGACCATTCCTTTTTCTGTTAGCCTTCCATTGTGCCCATGCTCATTGAATCCCCTTCTGTTTAAACCGAAGCACCAAAGTAGGGAAGAATCAAAACCTTTTTCAGTTGTCCTAGGAGTGGGGCAACTGAATTAAAATTTTGCATCATTGTGGTTTATATTGGTATGCTGAATATTCCTTGCTCGAAGTTACAAGGAAACTCAGATACACATTGTATTTACCGTATGTACTGATGTTACAAAGGAGAATGAGCAGAAAATGAAATTGAACTTTATATCTTCTAGGTGCATTCCATGTCTTTCAGATCTTCATGGGGATATTCTGGATCCATACAGGTGAATTCATAGTTTATATTAAGTCTTCAACTGCATCACAACGAAACATTCTTTATGTCAGCTGCACTAAATCTTGGGAAGAAGCAAATTGAACTATGTGCATTAGAGCTCACTTGCAGTGCCACCTGACTTATTGATCCATTATGTTTTCATGTTTTATCAGTGTTATTCTACATTAATCAAGTTGTGGGAATGTTTTCTGAACTGTGCTTATGAACTAAGGGCTTTGTCACTCTGTACTGTCATAGCACTATATTCACTTTAACTGCCATGGCAACATTGTATGGAATCCTGGGATTTGCAGTTCAGGAAGGAGGAATATTTAGTAGTCTTGGCCAGAGAGCTCTTGGGCATAGCTACACTAGAAATCTCAGAATTCCACAGATCTTTGCTATGGCAGTTAATGTGAACTAATAATACTATAACTATGGTCCTAAGAAACACAAGGTTTGACATATATGTACTGCTGACAGCATCACTCTGATACATAATTGAAATAGTTTCTTTTTTTACTTAAAGCCAGTAAGTTTTAAAAGTGTAGATATATACAGAAAATATTTAGTGTTACCTGTTTCATTTAAAGCTGCCAACTAATTCACACAACAGGTATATTGTTTGAATTACCGGAAGGTGAAGAATAATTGCAAGCCTATCTGGTGAATAAAATCACCAGTGGTAGCTGAGAAAGGCAGGTGACTCTTTTAAGAAACCTGGAGAAATTTTCAGATTTTTATATTTAATAAATGTGTATGTCAAGCTTGAATGTGAGATATGTTGTTATTATCTTGTTATTAGAGCTTCTTTCAGGATAATTTTTTTCCATGGAGTGGAAATAAACAATAGTTTTAGAGTAGTTTGAGCTACACACTCTGTCCTTACATAGGTAGCATATTAGTTTTGTTTACCTTTGTTCATAGAGTGGTAAACTAACTGGCCACCTTGGCGCAGGGAGCCCTTGTATTCAGTCTTGGAATGCCTCTGTAAAGGTGGCCAACATTGTTCCTCAAAGTCTGGATTTGTTTCTAGATCAACTGCTAATCAGAAATGTTGTGAACATGCAACTTATCATGAGTGGGCAGGGAATCGTTGGTTAGAGACTTTGACTAGAATGACCCAAGCACAAATAACCCAGAGATGTCAAAGACTCAGCTCTTACTACTATATTTTTTTATTCAGTTACTGTATATATAAAAAATATTGGGGTTTGTGTGGCAGCAGTTTCTCTAACTGTATTGGTATGCAGGTGAAATTTCAATTACTCATGTATGAGAAATCCACAGATGAGACTAGCTACTCAGTTCTGACTTTGCCTCTTTCTGATGCTTCTGTTTTTTAATTCTGCATCACTCACCCTGCTACACACAATGCTTTTAGATTTTAGTAGAATTATCCGTTCTTAGGTTACTTACTGTGTCTGTGAATAAATCACTGGCTTAACTTCCAGTCTGTAAACAAACTCAGATCAGTAATTTAGAAATGTAGGAAGTGGTTGTTAACTCTTTGTTATCACTGGTGAATAAAATCACCAGTGGTAGCTGAGAAAGGCAGGCGACTCTTTTAAGAAAGCTGGAGGAATTTTCAGATTTTTATATTTCCTCATTATAGTGACCATTGTCTCTCACTTTCCAGGTAAACACTGATCAGAAAGCAAGCATCAGGTACTGCACTGAGAAGACCATCATCATATTCCTTTGTGATTTTTTTTTCTGATGTAATTCTGGTTTATTCATAGCAATTTTATTAAAAGCTAATACTCAACTATTACCATGATTTGTGTCTTGTAAATTCTTACAAAAAACACACTTCTCAATTTTTGGATTCATAAATTGCAAAAAAAAAAAAATACCCAAAAAACAAAAAAGAAAACAAAACAAAAAAACCTGAGGTATTTTCATTATTCCCGCTTGTCGCCATTTTTGATGCGGCAACTATGTACATTGTCACATCAGGCTAAATGTAGCATCTTATTCTACCACCAGAGGGAGAAGAAGCACACAAAATGATGTACTGCATTCTTTTGTGCCTCTTCTCTTGACAGTAAATCTTTGTTACTGCATTCCAGGAATTGTTACAGTGATTGTTTCTTAAGGTAGCTAGCTGCACCAGAAACAAACAATAGATCAATCATTATGAGTTTAAAACAATCATTTTAGAGAGTCTGGAGAAACATCTCAACTTTCTGGCAGTTCTCTCTTGAATTATGAACACCTACTTAATTTCTCATTTGAAAATTCTGTCTGCTAACTAAAGCGAAGAGGAGGAATGGGGAAAAAGGAAATGGAGGGGTATAATGTGTAAATGATATGTAATGCTGTGCACTAGAAATATATTTTGAGATAATGTCATAAGGAAGAGGGAGCAGGCTTGTTTTCTCCTACCCTGGAGACTCACAGCAATGGGGTCAAATTACAGGAAAGTAGATTCCACCTAAACATTAGGAAGATCTTCCTGACAGTGAGAGCTATTCAGTAGTGGAACTCTGCTTTGGAGTGTGGTGGAAGCTCCTTCTTTGGAAGCTTTTAAACAGAGGCTGGGTGGCCATCTCTGGGGGTTGCTTTGATTGTGCATTTCCTGCATGGCAGAGGGTTGGACTGGATGGCTCACATGGTCTCTTCTAATTCTATTATCCTATATGCCTTGGCTAAAATGTCCTGAAGAATACTTAATCTTAGTAAATAGCTGGGATATAGTCGGACTGTTTGTGTAATCTTGTTTACTTTATATAATGGTCATTCTAGCGTAAACAGTTGGCAGTGCTGGTACTTGCCTAAAATCACATGCTTTTCGGTTGATAAAAACATCCCTGAATGTTTAATGGTATTATTTAAAGAAATATGCTCCTTAGGGCCATAAACCAACTATTTTGGAATCTCCATAAAAACTGTTCTTGTAATGCACGATGCAGCAAAGAGGTAAGAGTTTATGTCTTTTAGAGTTGTTATATTTATTATTAACCTGATTTTCCCCAGTTCAGGGTTCAAGGTGGCTAACAAAGGTAACGTACAACTAAATAAATAGAAGCATGGAAAAATTAAAAATGTTAAGCATCAGAAAAGCTAAAGCCTTTTAAACTTGAAAAAGAAAGTAACAAATAGACAATCAAAGCCATTATACAAGGCCCAATTTTTCCTAGTCTTCTGAAATAAAAAGTTGTTTACCTCTCTGCAGAAATTTAACAAGAAGAGTGCTAGTCTAGCCTTTGGGAGCTCCAGAATGTGACAGCAGTCATCAATAAGGCTTTCCCCTCTGTTTACACTGGAATATCAGAGGAAGAAGCCTGTGAGAATGGTGTACCAAGAGATCAATTAGTTTTACCCGTGTAATTCCATCATGGACTTCTTACTGAAACAACATGGTGCCAAAGAAGTCTGCTTCCATGTCACTGCCACTAAATTGTTCCATAGCTGGCCGAAAACACAAGATATTTCAGTAAGACCAGATTACAAAAGCTATTTTAGTAAAACCAGATTACCAGATTCTTTGCTCTGTGGGCTTTAAAAATAAAGCAAAAACAGGTTCCTATACTCTTGACTGGCAACAAGAGTCAGCATTGCACTGTATTGTAACCCCACAAACAACCCTGCTTGTGTGTATTGTTTACAAGGCATGGGACTACAGAAACAAGCAACCGTAAAAAGCCTTGCTTAAGGTAGCACTATGTTTCAGCTTTTCAGTCCACATTTGTAGCTTACAATACCTTAGCTGGTGGTTAGGAAAGCATTGGAAACCTTGTACCTAACATTTGTGACATGTTGCAGTAAAGTTAAATACTTGCTTTAACAAACCAAATGTTTAGCTTTACTTACATGGACTTGAGCGGAAAATTCCTAGGCATAACCTATCCAAATAGGTAGTTCCAGGGCTTGTTTTTCCTGTTTGTTAAACTAGATTAGCTTGAACCATCCTGCAAAATGAGCAGGAAAGGTTGAAAGGGTAGATGAGGCTGATGGCATGACCTTTAAAGGCCAGCTCCTTTTGTGTACAAGGATAAGCACAAGCTTTTTATCGTGTCAGACACAAATAGTGTATATACTGCAAGTTGCTTTTGGTGTGTGAGAATTTGTTGTCTGAAAGGACGTTGTCCAGGGGACGCTCAGATGTGTTACCATCCTGTGGGAGGCTTCTCTCATGTCCCCACGTGGGAAGCTGGGGCTGACAGATGGGAGCTCACCCCATCTCGCGGATTCAAACAGCCAATCTTCAGATCAGCAGTTCAGCTGGCACAAGGGTTTAACCAAGGCATAGGCAAACTTGGGCCCTCCAAGTGTTTTGGACTCCAGCTCCCACAATGCCTAACAGCCTCAGGCCCTTCCCTTTTACTCCTTACTTAAGCCTGAGGCTGTTAGGAATTGTGAGAGTTCGAGTCCAAAACACCTAGAGGGCCTAAATTTACTAACTGCTGGCAAATGATCGCTTCAGCTTTAGTACCTACTTACTCCTCCAGCTATAACTAGATTGTCCTACATAAATGTGGCTGTTTAGTTCCCTAAAGCCTCTATTTTTAACAATTTATTTGTTGCCTCTTAATTTTTTGAGAATCAGAATCATAAAAGTGGAAGAGATCCCAAGGGCCATCAAGTACAACCTCATTCTGCTATGCAGGAAAATACAATCAAAGCATTCCTGACAGCTAGCCAGTCAACCTCTGTTTAAAAACCTCTAGAGAAGGAGACCACCGTCTTTTGAGGCAACATATTCATTAAAGAGTTGTAATACATCTGAAAAATGGGTTTCTGAAAGTGCTGCTGCTGAAGTCCCTCTAAGCCCTACCCAAGGATGAGATGTTGGCATTTGGTAGAAGTGTCACTTGAATTTAGTTGGAAATAAATAAATGGCTCCATGGTAAGTAGCCACTCATAAGACGTCAGAGAAATCCAGGAATAAAGTAGTAGAGTCATGTACTTGCAAAAGTTCAAGCTGGTGCTCTTTTATAAGTTTTATGTTAGAGCTTGCTGTAAGGAAGAGAGTTGTTTTAACTTGATACTGCAAATTCCAAGGAGCCCCCGGGTGGCACAGTGGGTTAAACCGCTGAGCTGCTGAACTTGCTGACCAAAAGGTTGGCAGTTCGAATCCAGAGCCAGACACAACTAGACTTAATGTCAGGGGAAAACCTTTGCCTACTACAAATATTCAGAATTAACTTAGGAGAACCTTGTTTCGCTATGCAGTTTTCTGTCTACTGATTTTGAAAATGGCTGTGATAGCTTCAGCCACAGTTTCTGCACCTTGAATGGGGACAAACGTTACTTTCTACAAAGTAAATTGCATACACCACCATAATGTTTGTATATATTATTTAACAAAAGTTAAATAACATATACAAATATATCCTTCTTCATTGTGAAAAAATATATCCAAGAACGTAGTGTCGTCTTATTAAGGAGACTTGTCCATGAAAATCAATCTGACACATTTAACTCTTCTAGGACCCCATAATATGGGTCTTTGCTGTAACAGATGAACACAACTACTTAACTACAAATAGTGGAAATGGTTCACTTAATCTCTGCATGTACTGTATTACTGACACATTACTACATGGTTGAAATTCAACTGACAAGGTTAAAAGATCCTACACAGAAATGGTTGAATGTTGGCAATGTTTAATTTATTAGAGAAATATATATCCTGTCTTTCACACAAATCCCCAGAGTACCTTACTGTCCAAAACCCAAGAAAAATGTTTGGGTTTTTTTAAAAACGCAATATAACAGGAGGATTTGAAACCTCACCACAGTTAGATGCATCACATTTTCTTTCACTGTCTGCTGATCTCTTATCCCCTAAATTAAATGCAGACAGGTTGTGCACCTTCAGTTTCATAGAGACTTATTGCACTTTGACATGCATCAAAAGTGTAAAATGTGGACTGCAAATAAAAAGAAAGCAGGAGGGGCCCCTGGGAGGTATCTCCAACAACTCTTGTGTCAAAAGGACATCATGTACTTCAATCTTTTTTAACACAGCAACACAGAATGAGAAAAAGAACTTCCTCTTTTGGCCCATTATGTACAATCACAGGCAAAGGGATGATTGCAGTCCATAACTGCAACGCATGGACCACCAGAGTTGGAATTTAGAGTTCTCCATTTTCTCTCAAGCCAGGACTCCACATTGCATAATTTGGTTACAACATTGACCATATGTCCTCTTCAACT
Organism: Anolis sagrei; assembly: GCF_037176765.1. Classification (NCBI taxonomy): domain Eukaryota; kingdom Metazoa; phylum Chordata; class Lepidosauria; order Squamata; family Anolidae; genus Anolis; species Anolis sagrei. The sequence continues at coordinate 120,472,556 of NC_090022.1, forward strand.
TTCATATCCTGTCTCCAGTGCTTCCTCCGTTTTGTAAACTTGACCCCTAAACATTTCTGGTTTGGCTGCAGCCCAAAGGCATACATCAATGATCTTGCAGGGGAGATAGTGTAGTCTTTACTGCTTTCAAAATACAGCACTTGCATATTACTGTAGGTGTATAAATCTATTTCCCCCATTTTTTTCCTGAGGCAAATGATGGTTCAGTGATGCTTAGTTAACCTCACCTCTTTTTGCTGTTAAAAAGAGCAGCGCCATTAGAAACTGGCTATTCCTTTGAAAGTTTAAAAACAATTACCCTTGAACACAAAGAACAGAACAGTGTTTATTGAGACATAATGTTTGTTCACAAAGCACAAAGGTTTTTTTTCCCTGAATGCGTAAGAATAAATACTTGTTGTGAAGTATGTTAGTCTAGAGCTGTGATTTTAATCTGTTTGAACTGATGCCATACATTGACTGCACGTACCAAAGTGGAAATGTCCACTCGGTAGAAAACTCCCATTCTTAAAAAAAGATATTCCTTGTAGTAATTACTTACATATATTTATTCCAACAATGAGAGCTGCATCTTAGAGATATGATAAGATTAAGGGGCAATACTTGGTAGGAATTCCACGTTATACTGAGGCACTTTATTTCCAAATAAACAGTTTTAGAAATGAGGCAGAAGTATTACTGGGATCATGCCAGAGTGCAGTGTTAAGATCAGAATAATTGTGTTCTCTTTAACTGTGTAATCTCCCTTTCCAGTTGGAAGCCGCAAAATGGTTCAAAAGGAGAAGAGCTAATAACTCTATTCTTCTCCTTTTCCAATTTTTTTTTTTTTTTTTTTGCTTTGTGTGTCTTCTAAGTTGGATGATTAAACTTAGAGGGTGCTTCTAGGTAATGGATTTCTAGTGCTTCCAACACTCTCCTTCTATATACAGATTTTGATTAACAGAAGGATAAATCTGTAGGAAAACAGAAGGATTACAAATGAAAGATGATGACCTATGGACTCTCTTCCCCAAATCTGTACACGTGAGAAGAGAAAGCCAATCTAAGAGCACTGATAAATAAAGAAGAGCAAAAGTTTGAAACCCAGTGCAGTAATTCATATTGGGTCCTGGTTTTAAGAGTCAGCATGGTGTAATTTGATTATCAGCTCGATCATGTAAACCTACTGGGTAATCTTGGGCAAGTCACATATAACAGATATAAAACACATATAAAACTTGTGCGCCAGCTGCGCCCGTACCTTGGGAAGTCTGACTTGGCCGCGGTGGTCCACGCTTTGGTTACATCCCATTTAGACTACTGCAACGCTCTCTACGTGGGGTTGCCTCTGAAGATTGCCCGGAAGCTGCAGCTAGTCCAACGCTCAGCAGCCAGACTACTAACGGGTGCTGGGTACAGGGAACACACCACTCCACTGTTACACCAGCTCCACTGGCTGCTAATTAGCTTCCTAGCACAATTCAAAGTGCTGGTGTTAACCTATAAAGCCCTAAACGACTCCGGCCCTGTTTACCTCTCCGAACGTATTCTCCCCTATGAACCATCAAGATTATTAAGATCATCTGGAGAGGCCCTGCTCTCGGTCCCACCGGCCTCCCAAGCGCGTCTGGTGGGGACGAGGGACAGGGCCTTCTCGGTGGTGGCCCCTCGACTCTGGAACTCTCTCCCACTGGAGATCAGAACCGCCCCTTCTATCCTGACATTTAGGAAACAGGTGAAGACTTGGTTATGGAGACAGGCATTCATCGAGTGAGCCAACACCCTGAGATATTGATGGAGGATGATGAGCAATGATTTTAGTGTGACGACTGACCATTATAGTTATTGATTGTAATTGCTGTTTTAATGTTCTACTGTAATATGTATTATGATGTTTTAATGTTTTACTGTAATATGCATTATGATGTTTTATTGATTGTATGTGATATTATGGTTGGAAACCGGACTGAGTCCCTCAACAGAGGTGAGAAGGTCGGTATACAAAACTTTTAAATAAATAAATAAATAAATATACTCAGATTTGTCTTAGAGTCACCGCTAGTAGAAAATGATTTGAAGGCACAACAATCCTTGATTCAGATCCAATCTGCCCTGATAGAAATCCCAAATCTGAATCATAATTCTATTATCTGAAAGATCAGATTTCCCATTGGCTTGTACGGGAAGATTAATATGGTGAATAGGGTTGTTTTTTTTTTTACATTCATTGATTAAATGTGAAGATACATTAGTTCTTTCAGAAAAAATAGATAGTTATCATGTAGATAATTAAATCCAGGGGGGTTTAGGGGGGGAGGAGTTAGCCATTTTAAAAAGTAACAGTTGATATTCGGTTTTGCCATTGTGTGTGATATATAAAAAGACTTCAAGTAATGCAACAGGCATTACAGAAAAGCTTGGAGAAGATAATGATACTGGGGGAAATGGAAGGAAAAAGGAAGAGGGGCTCACCAAGGGCAAGATGGCGTGGGCTGGTCCATGAGGTCATGAAGAGTCTGAAGCGACTGAATGAATAAACAACAGCGCAGCAGGCATCTATCAGTTCTGTGCAGTATGCAAATAAAAGGTATAAGTTACAAATAAATCTCCTCCCAATTAGAAATAACTTACATTTTGGAAATTTCCTCACCCTAAGGAGGAATCCCAGAAATCTCACTTCATCTGTTGATTCAGAATGCATACCTGTGCTAGTCTTTGTAGAAAAACACCTGAAAGAGCCAGCTAGCTGTAGGTTTCAATTTGCACTAATCAGTACATTCCAGGCTGACTCAGCTTCAGATAAATCACCTGGATGGTCAGTTTCTCTAAATGTATTGATTGGTTAGTTTGAACGTTCCTTATGTGGCAGCTGCCCAGTCCCCTCCTTAGATATGCCTCTGTAAAAGATTTCCTTTGTCTTTTCCTGGACAGCAAAGAGGAAACAACAATCTCCAGAAAGATATCTAAGAACCTCCTTCTAAAAACTGCTTTGGTGAGTTATTCCAAGATTTACAATAAATTTAATTTGCTAATTGGTGGATGAGTTTTATTTTAAAACACTTATCCATTGATAGTTTGCTAATGGGTGTGTTAATTTTTCATATTTTAAAGTACTTATCCAACCCTGAATTCCTCTCTGTCTTGGACTTTGATAAATACATACTTTTTAAAATTGTGGTTGCTTCAATTTGTGCATAACTTTTGATTTGATTTTTTCTGTGTACAAAGTAGTTTCCTGGAACATGTTCGCCTTTTCTAAGAGAGAGGGAGAGGAAGAGGTGTTCCTTTAATAAAAACAGAAAATTTTCATTGGCAAATAATTTTAATATAGTAAGAGTAATGGCAACCTGTATCTAAAAATGAAGCTTTTTAGCTGTTCCTGTCTCACCAGATTGAAAGACCAGATAAGTTGGTTATTATGATGATGATTATGTTTATTTATACCCTGCTTTTTCTCCCCACAAATGAGACTTGTTCACTAGTGTTTCCAAGTTTCGAAATAGTAGTAAAGAACAGCTGAAATTCATTATGTGCAGGGTTGACAATTAACAAGTGGCTACTTAACATGTTTGGTCTACTCAAATATGAAATGAAAGGCATGTTGTCCTCCACATTGGCATGCCTCCCTCCCAGAGGGCTCCTCAGGAGTCCCAGGATGAGCAGAAGCATGAAGAATGTGTATCTGGTGGTACAATCAACAACCACCACTGCCTGCTCCCAGGAATTGTGTCCACCTCCCAACCTAATGGAGAACACTCTACCCACAAACATCCCAATGAAGATATGAGGATGAGATGTGGGTTTAAAATAAAGTTAAAAGCTCATAGATGGGAATAGATTCTGTGTAATTTGAACATAATGGTCAGTCTAAACCACAAATGGGCAACTACTGAAGGAGGGATATAACAGAAATCTGAGGGATCTTGGCGGACCACCCAGAGTCCATTTTGATCCCTGTTCCCACTCCACCAACTTTGGAGTCCAACATGTTTCTCTGACCCCGTCTTAGACATACTGTGCACAATCTGCTACAGTGGTGGTGGAAAATTTCTGTCATATTTTTAAAAAGGTCTGGTTTTTTCTTTCTAAACAGGACACAACTAGAAAGCAAGGTCCATCTCGTATGCATGACAAATAGGCTTGCCAGGTGTCCCTTATAAGGAATGAAAAGGAATAGTGGCATGGTAAAAGTGCCACATGGAACCACACTTTGTGGTTATTCAGTAGCCAAGGCATCCTTAAAACTAATCTGAGTCTAGCAAAACTTCCCTTCTTGAGTATGAATGCTTAGTTTTGGCCTCACTAGCATGAAATGTGAGAAAATGTGAATCAGGAGTGAAGATATACTCTCCCTTCTTGTAGATCCAAGTATAAACAGTATGGTATTCCATCTTAAGGTGAGGAATAGATTTTGGGTGATTACTTCATTGTAGTGCACACATGTCAAACCCACGGCTCATGGGCCAAATCTGTCCACCATGTCATTTTATGTGGCCCTCCAAATGCTGGACTACAACTCCTATATTCCTCATCATTAGACATCATGACTAGAGCTTATGGGAGTTGTGATACAGTAACATCTTGAAGGCTGCAATTTGTCCTGTTTAGTCAGGAGAGGTGTTTGGATTTAGACCAAGGCTTGTGGATATGATGTCTGACTTTAAAATGTCCTTTAATCTTTTCCCAATCTCAAAACCATAAATGCTATGGTGTTGCAATTCCCATTATCCCCAGTCCACATGGTGGATAATCAAGTGATGGGAGCTGCCATTCAATAACATCTGGGGGCCCAAATTGGGTAAAAATGAAAGAGCAGCAACCACTGCATAAAAATTATAGTTGACTCTCTGTGTCCATGGATTCTTTGTTGATGGATTCAATGACCCTTTGAAGGCAGCCTTGACAGTAAACAACAATAATGACATAAATTAGTTATCCATCTTAAGTTTTGGATGTATTTCATTACAGTTCACTTCTATTTCTCAACCATATCACAATGGAACTCATATTTGTGCACAACTGAAATAAATTCCTTTAAAAGGGCATTTGTTTGGTCAATGCTATATTTCAGAACACCCTTCAGTGCATAATGAAGGTGACATTGGGTTGGCACAGGAATGGAAACTATTCAACCCATTTTATTTCTATACCTTTTTCCTGGAAGGGGGCCCAAGGTGGCTCATAAAAAATAATAAGCTAAGAACAATAAAAACTTTTATTGCCAAACTATATGGACAAACTGTTCTCTATGGTATTCATGACTGAGTGAGGAACAGGTGCACATGTTGGAGTACTTGGGGTCAGAACCTATGGGCCTGTATTCTTCATTTTATATGGGGCCAAGTGGCTATGTGAACCACTCTGGTGTAATGGTTTGAGTGTTGTACTACGACTCTGAAGACCAGGGTTCAAAGTGTGGGTGGCCATGGAAACCCATTGGGTGACCTTGGGCAAGCCACATCCTCATCCTCATTCCCCCTCTGAACAAATCCAGCTGAGAAGCCCCTGTGATAAATGTAATCTAGAGTCACCATAAGTGGACTTGAAGGAACACAATGACTGCAAAGTGGCTATGAGTAGTGAAATGTGAACATAGCAAGATAAACATTTTGATGGGAAATATTTTCATGGCTTTGATAACTGATCAAAACCGTCTTGTACTTCCTGTTGTTTTGGGCACTGAATCAGGAAGTTTCTCTCTCTTCCACAGCAGGGTGACTGCATGCCTTGCTTCTGTTTGAATTGGTTGCATGCTGTGAACTTTGAATTTCAGGCTCCAGTTTGTTTGAAATTATCCACCATACCGTTTGTTCTTTAGAAATGTTACTATTTGTTCTGGAATTGGCTTGGAAATAATTCTTTATATTGCCTTGGGATGTAGCTTAGTGGCAAGAGGTAATATAGCACAGCAGTGTGAAGATGGAGCTTGAATAACAACAAACCCCCAGATTCAAATTTCACTTCTGTTGTAACTTCATTAGACAGCCCTGGAGAGTTTAGGAAAGCAGGGAATGTTGATGTCCCTTAACAAATTACTGTAAAAATTACAATCTTATGGCTAAGCTGGGAACCAATTTGGGAGGATGATTCAGGTTCCCCTCTCCTAACAGCCCCATGGCATAAGAATCCCTGACCAACCTACCAGTTGGAGTTTCTTCTGCCAGTGCTTTAGTGAATTTTCCTCTCCACTCCCTATGTCATCAAGCCAATTAAGGTAAATCAAGTGCTTCTGTCCTGAATGGACAGGTCTGCAGCAAAAGAATGGAATTCTTGCCTTTGTCTCTGATTACTAATCCTCAACAACAGCAGGGATACTATCTGCCTGCATCCCACCTGCTAGCCTTCAGAAAGTGGAGTTTGAGAGAGACAGATTGGCTAAGGACATCTGTGAGCTGGATTAGCAACCTCTATGGGCTCAGTGAAGCCTGCTGTCCGGTGATTCCTCATCCACATTTTAAACTTATTAGACTAACAAACTTTTCACAGCACATGTGCTATTGAACCAGCAGCCACATAATCGGGTACATAGAATATTGTCCTGATCTGCCAGATAGTAGGCATGGATAGAGTTGTGTCGGATAACTCGTTGCTTGTAAAATTTTTGTTAAAATTACTTTTTTGAAGGAATATCAAAGCTTTTTGAAAAAACAGAAGTCCCTTCCAAAGCTTTTTCTGCCATTTTTGTTACGACTCAGGAAGTGAGTTGGAAATGATTTAGCTTTTCCCCACTTCTGGTCCCTGGCCTCGGCTCAAGCCAGGGAAGCCAATTTTAAATCCAGAGAAGCCAGTTTTAAACTAGAGAAGGAAGGAATTTCCTCTGCTTGCTTTACCCCACTTTTGGTCCCTGGCCTCAGCTCAAGCCAGAGAAGCTAGTTTTAAAGCTAGAGAAGGAAGGAATTTTCTCTGCTTGCTTTTTCCCACCTCTGGAGTAAAACAACTACTTTCAAAGTAAAAGACCAACCAATGAAACAGGAAATAACACTTTCAAACCATTAACGAAAGGATTCGGAAGTTTCGAAAAGTTTTGGGAAAAAAATTCTTTGAAAATCAGAATTTACTTTAGAATCAACAACAACAATTCTTTATTGATTAGTCAATTTTGACCCTATCAAAACATGCAAAACATACAAAAACATACGCACTTGCCCATACATACAGTAAAACCATATATGAATACAAGGCATCCCGGCCTACTGGCCTGTCAACCCACTCCTAAATGATTGTGCAACTACAAGATAAAAAATTAAAATATTAAAAATTGATTCATTCCTTAAAGTAGGGTTTGGGCAGGGGCGCGGGTAGGTAAAACTAGTGGCATGTCCATATTAAGTTTTTAAGTTTGAATTTTGTTGATGGCAGCAAGGTCACCTCTCTCTGCTTCAATCTTCTCACGGATGGCTAGTGCTTTTTGCGTAAAAAGGGTCAATTTTAAAATAGAGTTTTTATTTGAACCCTGTAGGAGGATGTGCAATTTCTCCTTATTCTCTAAATGAGTATGATTCTCCAGCAGAGGCTCTAGGTAGTAAGACCGGATCCTATTGTAGTAGGGACATTTTAAGAAAAAATGTTCTGAGTCCTCTACTTCTGCATCTACCTCACGGCACACACAGGTTCTCCTCGTGTAGGGATGTGAGGGCGATCTGGCTGCGACATCTGTCACCCCATTGATCGCCAGGGTTGATTCGGCTGATCTGGCTGGCTAGGCGGGTGTCCCCTTCCTCCCTCACCGCTCCATGTGCGTCCCTCCCGAAGCTGCAAGCTTGGTGGAAGAGGACGACATCCCAGGTATAGAAGGAGTGTACCGAGGTCTCCAGTCTTCGGTCCCGGGTTTACGGTAGCTGCGCTCCCCTGCTACTTTAGAATCGAACCACAAGCACCTCCTACATCCAAAACGAGTTTTGAACCATTTTTTTTATCTACCAAGCCAGATAGATAGATAGATAGATAGATAGATAGATAGATAGACAGATAAGACAGACAGATATATAGACAGACAGACATATATATGTATATATATCAGAAGGGTGAAGAGAACTGTTAACAATGACATCAGTGTGGAATTAAATGCAAAAAAGACAACAGTGTCATACAATCAAGGTGACTATTCTCAAATTACAGCCGATAAAAGATCTTGGAAGCAATGAAGCAAGCAACATCTATCGTGTAATAAAAACCTGTGATCTTGATTCAGGCCACAAGTGACAGAAGTGATCTTTTAGGCAGATTTCTTCTGAGTAGTATTGCCATCTCAAGTTCAAATACATTTGCTTTAAGATCAATAACAAAATGTCCTGAGAGATAATGGTGATGATTCCGGAATACTGAATATTACCAAATTCATTGCAGAAGTGCATTACTGGCAGATAGCAGCATGTATCATGTTGAAATATGAGCAAATAAATAAAACCTTTGCCGCTGCAGTTGAGATTATTAAATCTTTCACAAAAGTGAGATAGATGAATATGAGAGTAGAGTGGGCACTTAGTATTGTTGTGGCACAGGGAAAGAGGAAATGCAGTTTTTCAGATGATGTGGAATTGTAACTATCACCATCTTTTACCATTGGCAAGCTGTATAGAGAGGATTCAGGATGCAGTCCCACAAAAGATTAGACTCATACATTATCAATTTTAAGGTCTGTCTCTTTATTGGGTGACCTATTATTGATAGTGACTCATTTTAGGCTAAAGGGGATATAACTACTCAGAATGTATATTTGACATTCTAAGTGTGCTGGGACATTACATGAGTTCTCAGATCCATATCATGCATTAAATCACTTTCCCGAATGCATGAAAAGACTCAGCTTTCAAAGCTCATTGGGTGAGGTGATTAAACGGAAACTTGGCATTCTTGACAGTATGTGATTATTTTTGCCCAAGAGTTGGTGCAGGCCTGGAGAAAAGAGAGAACTTGTGAGAAAGTGGCTATAGGAACACGTATTTTACATACCAAAAATGTTGAAAGCACTAGGCAGTTGGAGATTGCTGAGAGAGGTTGCCAGACATTGTAATGGCATGCCTTTGGCTAGAAGAGATATCTGTATCAAATAATGGTATTTGTAGGCTGGCATACTTGGTCATTCTACAGCCCTGGTGTTACAGCAGTTAAATCACTAAGCTGATGAACTTGCTAACAGAAAGATTGGTGGTTCAAATCCGGGGAGTGGGGTGAGCTCCCGTTGTTAGCCCAAGCTTCTGCCAACCTAGCAGTTCAAAAACATACAAATGTGAGTAGATCAATAGGTACCACTCTGGTGGGAAGGTAATGGCGCCCCATGTAGTCATGCTGGCCACATGACCGTAGAGGAATCTATGGACAATGCTGGCTCTTCGGCTTAGAAATGGGGATGAGTACCACCCCCCAAGAGTAGGACACGACGAGGCTTAATGTCAGGGGAACCCTTTACCTTTATTATACTTGGCTAGTGACCTTGATGGATAATCACTTGTACACCCCAGAATATAATTCTGATTGCTCCTAGCCATGGAGTGTTTTCAAGGGGAACACTATGTTAAGATTGCTGCAGCCTAAAAAAAGAGGGGGAACCAATTGGCACCTTAACTGGTTTGTTTTAGCTTGAATTATCATGCATTTCAGTCCACTTTCTCAGACCCACTGATGGGATTATTATAAGACACTGAAAGTTACAATTTGGGATCCTGCTGTAAAGTTTCAAATGGTTGTGGGACACATAGAATCATATCGTTGGAAGAGACCTCGTGGGCCATCCAGTCCAGCTCTCTGATAAAGAAGCAGGAAAATCGCATTCAAAGCACCCCCAACAGATGGCTATCCAGCTTCTGCTTAAAAGCCTCCAAAAAAGGAACCTCCACGATACTCTGGGGCAGAGAGTTCAACTGCTGAACAGCTCTCACAGTCAGGAAGTTCTTCCTAATCTTCAGGTGGAATCTCCATTCCGGCAATTTGAACCCATTGCTCCAAGTCCTGTTGTTTAAAGCCATTGCTCCGTGTCCTAGTCTCCAGGGCAGCAGAAAACAAGCTTGCTCCCTCCTTCCTGTGGCTTTCCCTCACATATTTATACCTGGGCCTCACCATGTCTCCTCTCAGCCTTTCCTTCTGAAGGCTAAACATGTCCAGCTCTTGAAGCCACTCCTCATAGGGCTTGTTCTCCAGAGCCTTGATCATTTTAGTCTCCCTCCTCTGGACACATTCCAGCTTGTCAACAACTCCCTTCAACTGCGGTGCCCAGAATTGGACACAGTATTCCAGATGTGGTCTGACCAAGGCAGAATAGAGGGATAGCATGACTTCCATGGATCTAGACACTATACTCCTATTTATGCAGTGCTGATCTGGCAAATTGGCAGTAATCTTAAAGTGCAAAAACAATAAATATATTTACCCAGACTTTTGAAGTCAGTATCTTCTTTGGGGAGAATTCTCGTGTTACATAAATATCTATGAAAACATGAGACCATTAACTGTGTTCATATCTCTACTGAAGGACTGGAATTTGTAACTCTATCCCTATTCAGCTGTTTCTCTTTCCACTCTTCCATTGCAATTTCTTTGTTCTAGGAATATTGTTTGGAGGTCACCTGTAGCACGTCCAGGAAGATGACAATATTCTGTCACTTTCTTGGGGATACTGCCATTTCCATTGTCAACGTCTAATATCATGAGGTGGTAAGAGGCATTCTTCCATGTTACTCATGGAACATTTGGCAAAATAGTAAGCTAATATTCCAAAAAAGACCTCTAGATCAATCGTTTTAACCATATGAAGGGCAACAACAGAGACAATCCTCTGTCCAGGAGGAAATGGATTGCATTGTTCTATCTTACTGAGATTAGAAACTTTTTTTTTCAGTCACTGAATTTATTTAGAGTTAGATAAAATTATACAGTTAGTGGTAATCTTCAACAATGCTTGTCTCTAAGGTTTCCTGTCCTTCGCCTCTTCCTTCTGTTATCTCTTGCCTCCTGGCTCCACTTTCTGAATATCACTTCCAGAGTCGTCCCTCTGAGATGTCATTACACTGTATTATAGTGATACCACTATAATCATAATAGTAGCCTCAATATTATATGGAAATGCCCTGCCTCCAGGGGAGAAATCCAGACAGATATTTTTGGATGCTTTTTCATTAGCTTAAATCTTGTGTGTTGTTCTTCCACAACATTTCTGCCTCTTTTCCTCCCCAGATGACAAATTTGTGCATGTAAAAAACACAGCTTGAAAATACAGGAGTGAGACTTTCCCTGGAGATCAAATGTTGTTTTTTTTCCCATTTAGTAAACAAAAGTGCTTTTTGGCTCCAGTGCTTGCAGCATGATAAACATGGCTGTTGTGGACTAACCAATCTCTGCGGATCCTTATCACGCCCAAACCATCTGATGGTTTTGACGTCAGGTACAGCATTTTGCTTTTCTAAATAGTACTTATTTTGTTCTGTACAAGCTTCCAAGGAGATTTAGGATACTAAGGTTCTGTTTTCTTTTTCTTTCTTTTAAAAAAAAATCTGCAATGCTCCAAGGCATATAAACTTGCAGAGATTTAAAAAAGAAAATACTTGTCTTATCACAGATTCCTTCAATAATGTATTGTTTATCTAAAAGGGTCGTTGATTTAAGATTGCCAGATATAAAATTATGGAGGAGTTCTCCCCAACCTAATGCCTTCCAGATGTGTTGGACTACAATTCCCATCAGTAACATATTTCATGAGGAATTATGAAAATTGGCACCCAGCAACATTTAAGAGGCCAGAGTTTCTCCATGCTTGTTTTAAAGCTCAAGACCTGCAATGTTGTGTGCTGTTACATTTGGCTATTATACACCCATGTTTAATAATAATAATAATAACAATAACAGATTTATTTTTATACCCCACCACCATCTCCCCAAGGGGACTCAGGGAGGCTTATATGGGGACAAGCCCAAATCACAGTAAAAACAACAGCATTAAAATCACTCAATAAAAACATAACAAAAACACAACAACAGCATCATAAAAACAATAAATTGGCTGTAAACTGAGTCAGAGTTGAGTCCGGGCTCAAGTTAGTGCAATACAATCCTAAGTAGAGCTGAGGGAAGGTGCAAAAGGTTTTAAGGCTTTTTGGGGTAAGATCAGCTTTTGATTCTTGGAAACTACATGGATCTCCTGAAGAATTATTATATATCGGCATGGAGAAAAATGATCCCATGTCATGAAATATCTGTTTGGATTCACAAATTTCAGTACAGTGGGTCATTTGTATCTGTTAGAGTTTAGTTCCAGGATTCATTATGGATACCAAAGCCCATGGATGCTCAAGTCCATTATATACAGCAGTGTAGCAAAGTGGTGTCCCTCATATAAAATGGCAAAATAAAATATTTCAAAAATATTTTCAAGCCATGGGTGCAGAATCTGTAGATACGGAGATATCTACAGAAATACAGGTAAAGTATGCTGCGGCTGTGTTAAGATCCAGAAAATATTGTTTTCCCGTTCTTTGTAAGTTCCTAAACTGGTTTGACTCCAGTTTTTCCCCATGTAATTTCATCTCTTTCTAGCCATTTGGGCCTCTAGTCTGAGAAGCAATTAATATTTTCCACTAGAACAAAGCACATGAGATCTATGGGCAAGGAAGGGCAAACAACAGCATACCTTCCAACTGTCCCAGTTTTGTAGGACAATTAATATTTTCCACTAGAGAAAATATTATCTGAGAAGCAATTAATATTTTCCACTAGAACAAAGCACAGGAGATCTGTGGGCAAGGATGGATAAATAACAGCATACCTTCCAACTGTCCTGGTTTTGTGGAACAATCCTGATTAATCCTCTGCTATTACACTTTTCTCCTCCTCCCACTCCTCTTTTCATTTCAGAGTACTTTAATAGCTACAAACTGAGATACAAATATAATTTGCACTCAATTAAAGACTCATCTATATGCGCAAAAAAATCTGGACTCATCCTGAGTTGGCTCAAGCTATTCCCCACAATATTTCTCACTTTCAGAATGTATCACAAGTTAAATTGGGTTCATCCTGTTAAGCTCCACATTCGTAAAAGTTGGTGGGTGCTTCAGGTTTGCTTGAAATGTTGGAGTATCTCCATGGTTTTGAGAAAGTGCAGACAGCAGGATCAGGTCTGATTCAGACCGATCTGCAGTCTACAAGTCTGCCACCTTTTCCGTTTCCTTTCACTGAAGAGCACAGGGGGAAAGGAATGGATTGTGCCCTTGTTGCCACTGTTGCTCCTCCCAATCAGCCATAGAGCTCCTTGTGAACTCCTGGCCATTGCAGACACTGTTTATTGCTGACATCAACAGAGGTGCCTGTGTGACTAAAAAGAACATGAGGAGATCGCCTTTGCCATTTATGACAGTGAGGAGCTCATAAGGAGTGGCAATGGCAACATGGATGGTGAGGTGACAGTCCAGCAAGGCTGACACAGTCTTGGCGTGGTTGGTCTGTGTAGATGACAACCTGCCATTCCACTTGATTTGGAAGGATGCATGTGGCCACCTCTGTGAGGCCAGTCTGGAGCATTGTAGACACAGACTAAATCAGTAGAAATGGACAGAGGAGAGGAGAGGGTGGAATCTTATCCTTCCTTATAAACTTAGGCTGCAGACCCTCTTTGATAGTCTGTTTTCCCTTATTAAAAATTTCTGCCATCTTAATTATATTGGTGCTACTGGGCTACCTGTCCAGATTTCCACTTGTGCAAAGTTGCAAGGAATCTTCATAAAAGATCTGCTGATGTTGAGCACGAATTTGGGAGGCCCTGGCAAAGCAAGAGACCAGCCAGACCCAAAAAGAGGATCCAGGACCCTGGCAAGACAGCAAGCACCTAAAAGGCATTTTCCCTAAATTTCTCTCAATAAAATCTCACCAAGTTGAAGGAAAGCCACCGAAATGTTTATTTCATTCCAACTGGAACAAATGACAACCACAATCATTTGCCCAGGAGCTGACATAACTCAATGGGCGAAGAAGCACAATATTTATAAGAAATACAGAGCTGTCAAATGTAAATTTCCTGCGCCTGCCCCTTATGCCAGCTTTGCACTGATTGGTGGAAGGCATCCGCTGGCTGGGGGAAGCGGCTATGGGCAGCAGCTCTCTGTCCAATCAGAGTGCTTGCTCCGCTTTGGCTCCTCAGCCAATGGGAAGGGAGGAGGCAGGCCAGGTGGGAAACAATGAAGGGAATGTAAAGATGACAGGGTTAAGGTGACCAATATTTGCCCAATGATCAAGTGATAGTTTAGGCTCTCAAGCCGAATCTAAGTTATTGTCTTAATTTTTTGAATTTTTGTCTAGCCCCAAGAGGCTAGGTCCTTTGTTTTACTGTCCTGGAATATGGAGTACATTGATGAATTTAATGTTGGTTTCGGCTGGTCAGGATGTGATACACTGGAAAGGCTGTGGCAAAATTCCTGGTTCCTCACAGATAGGAAGATGCCCTTTATGTTGGGTGATACCATATGTCCATAGACCCTATTGTTCTGGGTGGCCTGGCTATCAGCCCTCCTAGGCCCAGATTGATAGAGTCATTTATTTATTGTCCATACAAATGGGTCTTAGTGAAGTCCTTTTGTCAGAAGATTATGAACTCAGGAAGCATGGGGGCTTCCAAGGTCAAGAGTTGCAGGTTTCAAGAAAAGGTGGCTTTTTCCTTCAGTTTTTAAAATACTGACATACACACATATTGGGAATGGGGAGATGGGGCAGGGGAGCATACGCAGAGTTCATAGGAAGAGGGGGAATCATGCAGGGTCTAAGAGAAAGTCAAATCAGCCCCCCAAAGTCCATAAAAGTTAATAAAGTTTGGCAAGAGTTTATAAAAGTTCCTATAAAGTTCATGATAGTTCATGGAAAGTCCATAAGAGTTCATAAGACTTCATGGGGGTATATAAAAGGCCCTAGGAGTACTGAGTAGCTGGAGTGCATTCATAAAACAGGAGTATCATTCATAAAAAAAGGAATCCAATTAATAAATAATAGCCAAATTGGTCAGATGCTAGTTTGGGTCACAGGGGCATTGCCATGTGGAGCCATGGGGCCATGGAAGAAGCCTTAGGTTCCCACATGGGGGAGAGATAGGAGATTATGGGATCACTCCAGCCTGGTGTCCTTGGCAAAACTATGAATTCCCTGAATTTGAACTTACTTTAACAGAGTCCTGGGGGGGGGGGGGTCACCTCCGATCACACTGCTTTTTTACTAGTGACTTGAGAGCTACCAATCAAAAGTGCAAAGATACACAGAAAAATCTTTTCTGTTTATCTCAGATCTAGTGTCTTCTAGGCATATAATTAAGGGGAGAGGGAGTCATTTTGTTGACGTTCTCTGTGGAGCAATTGGGAGTATGAAATTCTAACTGATCTGCAACTTACCTACTTCAGTCTGTTCTCTGGTTTAGCATGCAGTTAAATGATTCTGCATCTTCATGTATTTCTACTTCCTCTCCTTTTTCACTTAATCATCCTAGTGGGAGGCAATGTTCCTAGATCGTTAATGTGCTTTGGAATATCTTCACTCATGGTACATTGACTAATCACAGCAGGGCTCTTCTGGTTTTGCTCTTCACTCTTTGCTTCACATTAATGTGTTTAAGCAATTGCCTCTAGGATAGTTTAGATTCGATACGCCTTCTCCTTTTTATGACTTTGCAGATGGAGATTTGAAAGAGGAGATAGATATATGAAACTATCTGATTTGTTGGTCTGTGATCGATAGTCCAATATTGTCTATTCTGATGGACAGTGGGCCTCCAGGGGTGGTTAGTGGCATTTGATTCAGAGAATACAAAACTTATCCCGCAACATTGTGATGGGGAAGAGGGTGTCCAGACTCAGGAATTTAAATTCTTTGAAGCTAAAACTATTTGAGAGTGTTTCCCTTTAGTCCTTCCTGGTTTACATGGAGCTGAGCACTGAACGTGAGGGAGTGCACGTACAACTCAATCTCTTTTGTGGGATTCAGACCTGGCCCGCAATCCAGTTAATACACGAGGTTTCAATTTGCTCAAACTGTGAGCCTGGCCTATACTGGGTGACACACTGTGATTCCATTGTGCTCCCACCAGCAAGTTGTGTGGTTCTGTATCTGCAGCTGCTCTTTACCAGATAATAGAAGTGTCTGTTCTGGTGCCAAGCTTTTATGAACTGAATTAATGAACAGGGGGTGGGTGAGGTGAAAAGGGGCTGAGGCTACTTTTGCAAGATCCCCTCCCCTTCTTGCAGTAGGAAGGGAACAGCTGCAATGGCCAAATGCCTCAGGGGCATTGCTTCACATAAAAAAGAAATTGTGTCCATTTAAATGCATGCCCTGGATATTTGCTTGTGCAATGAAACTGGAACAAAACCACTAGGCAACTCCCTCCCCAATAATTGCAAAAAGATGCTTGAAGGAATGAACTGAAAAAGTCGGATTAGGCCCAATTTTTTGTTTGTTTTTTAAGCATGCGTTGATTATTTTATATCTGACACAGATCATTTGACTTGTAAGTTACAAGAAAGATCTTGAGAAGGAATGGCTGTGCTGCTGCTATTTTTTAAGTGGGTAATCTTTTCCTGAAATGTCACAATGATGAAAAATAAAGCACCCAAATAGCATTTCCGACATATACATGTGAATATTTCCCCAATTATCCTTCCATTAGACCAGGGGTCCTCAAACTTTTAAAGCAGTGGGCCAATTCACTGTCTTTCAGACTGTTGGGAGGGCGAACTATATTTTGAGAAAAACATGGAGAAATATTAGATATATTATTTGTACTGCAAAAACACGAAAGAACAATACAGTATGAGTCCCTCTACGGAGGTAGAGAAGATTGGAATATACAAGTTTTAAATAAATAATAAATAAAATGATGAACAATTTTAACCAACAAAAACTTACCAGTATTTCAATGGTGGGCCTGCTTTTGGATCATCTGATAGTCAAGTTAATTCAGATTGTTGTTGTTGTTGAGTGACTTCAAGTTGTTTCAGGGTTAGGGTTAGGTGACCCTAAATCTGAAGTTTAGACCAGGGGCCGAGTAAATGACCTTGAAGGGCTGCATCCGATCCATGGGCCTTAGTTTCAGAACCCCTGCATTAGACAGAGTGAGAGGCTGCCTTAAGAAGCAGGTTTCAGATATCATGAAAGTGCATCAATGGTTTAACTTGCTATTATCTGTAAAGATAGGGATGGAGCAAGGAATCTGTGGAATTTTATTTGTCACATAACCAAAATGGTAATACATTCCTCCCTCTCCCCAGCACCATACACCTTGAACTGGGAGAAAAATGTCCTGGGCTAACCATACAAATCTGTCGGATGCAGTAGAGGTCATATAAAGGACGCATAGCTTGTGCTGAGATAGAAAACAATCTGCATTAGACAGAAAACATACTGCAAGAGGAGTCTGTTGAAAGCATAGCAGCTTCTTAAGCATTGTATGGATAATGGGAGTATGAAAACTATGCAAGGAATCCATGCTAGACCTGCTCTCCAGTGTTGCATCAGTTTGCAAAAGAAGCAACATTTTTGCCCTTCCAATGTGCCCTGCCCCTTTTCCTTCTAGCGCCATGGAAACTAATTGCCTTTGTATCTCACCTTTCCTCTAATGCAGTGTTTCCCAAACACAGGTCTTCCAAGTGTTTTGGACTGCAGATTCCAGAGTGACCAAAACAGCTGAAACTTCTGGAAGTCCAAAACACATCAGAGACTAGAGTTTGGGAATTACAGCTGTGATAGGTTCAATGTGACAAGCCTGATTCTCTTCCTGTACCTTTTACCTTCACAACTCTGTCACATAAGTCAAGCTGAGAAAAATCAGAACGAGCAAGATCAAACTTATTTCTTTCTTTAAAAAAAATAATTTTATTGAATTTTTAGGGGAAAAGAAAAGAGAAAAGAAAAATAAAAAAGAGGAGAGAAAAAAAGGGGGGAATAGGGAGTAGGAAAGTTTAACGGGTAGGAAGAAGCTAACTATGTTTAAGGAGGTATGGAAGTTTCCCTACTAATGGAGATTGGAGTGAAAGGGCTGGGGGGAAAGGAAAGGTGAAAAAATGGGGTTAAAAAGAAAAGAAAGAGAAAATAAAAAATAAAATAAAAATTAAAACAAAAATAAAGATCAAACTTATTTCAATCTCCTATATTCCAGCCTAACATTTGTCCGACCACTATGCTGTATTGATGTGGGGAAGATATAAATACATGCTTTACTGGCAAAAAAATAGTTTTGGCATCTCCAAATTGAGCTAGGGAAGTATTTGCTTTGACTTCCCAGAGATCCGCTAATAATCTGTATAAACAACACCGTGCTAAACAACAACTTCCTCTCAGTCTATTCACTCAGGACCCAGGCAACTCCCAGAGTTCTTCATCTTAAAAGCTTCAGTATTTTATGTAATAGTTGATGTAATATAGTGGTTTGAGTGTTGGACCATGACTCTGGAGACCAGGGTTCAAATCCCCCCTTGGCAATGAAACCTACTGAATGACCTTTCACAGCTTCCTAGTCACACTTTCTCAGCTTCAGAGGAAGACTCTTCTGAACAGATCTTGGCAAGAAAACTCAATTAAGTCAAAGACAACTTGAAGGCACATAACAACAAAATAGTAATATTACTATCTCACTCTGAATAATATCTATGATCAGAAAATATCACCTGTATTATTCACTCTGTTTCTATGAAACACACATGGTCCCCGACCTCTATCCTGCAGGACAGAGAGAGCTCTTTGTCTGGAGTCCCTTTATTACCTTCAGGATGCCTGAGAATGTGTGAGTTTCTCTCCTCAATCAATCCCACAGCGGCCAACAAATGGGAGGGTTTCTATTTCGATTCCACCATTGGGGCCACTGTATGTGGAATTTCCAGCCTTCATGCATGGATTCTGCTCTATATCATACTACAGTATACATCAAGTATGCTTTTTCCACTTGGGCAGTCACTCCATGCCCACCAAGAGTGAGGACTTCTCCCATGCAATCCTACAACTGTGGCCAAATTTGAGGTCTTTACTCTTAACCTACCAAATGCAAAGCCTTCCATAGTGTTCAAGTTTATATACATTGTAATATAAATATCTATCACCATGCCTGGGCAGTTTGTGAGTTTGGGATAACTTAGGTCCTTTCTACACAGCTGTATAAAATCCAGATTATCTGCTTTGAACTGGATTATACAGCAGTGAAGACTTAGATAATCCAGTTCAAAGCAGATCATGTGGATTATCTGCCTTGATCTTCTGGATTATATGGCAGTGTATAAGGGTCCCTAGATGCAGCCTTCTCTTCCTTCAATGGAAACTGGCAGACTAGTCTGACTTTTATCTTTTCTCAACTTATTTTATATGCTACCTGACCTAGTTACCTTTAAACAGCAGACCTATCTGGCCCAATAAAACAAAAGCTCCCTAGTTAACCTTCTGTACACAAACAATCGCCTTGCCCCCAGTCACTCTCTTGGAGACACTATTAAACAAATCAGGTAGTGTCAAATCTTGCCTTTTGGCTGCCTCCCATCACATCAGCCAGCTGATTGCATCAGCTATTGCTCTGAACGCATCTGTTATAAGTTTATTATAGGTCAGAGAATTGTTGACATTCTTGTATCTTTGTTTACATTTGGATAGGCTTTGTACCTGGAATCAGCTTGTCCCTATGTTCTCAGTAACATGCACACGCTCTGTAATTCACTGAGCTTTCTGCATTATATTTTCTATATCTTTTATGTCTTATAAATATTTTGTTCACATCTGGGGACTTAAACTTTCTTTTAACCCATGATGTAGCATTAGGTATATATGAAAGAAAGAAATTATTCTGTGCATATTCATATTGATTAGTCAGTACCTGTTGCAAATTTGGGCTGAGGATCATTTCCAGTACAGATGGACTCTTTTTTCATAAGATTTCCTCCAGTAAGAAGTTGGTGATAGGGCCGCCACCAGTCTATATGTTGTGAACGGAGGTCTATATATTCTCTTATTTTTTATGTTGGAAACTAATAAGAACGACCCAGAAAGGCACCAGGATGACATTTAAAATGGCAGCATAAAAGAAAACTGTTGAGAGATTAGATGGGTTTGGGTCACTTGTTTTATGGAAAGTAGAAAGGACAGAAGCCCTCCCTTTATTGTCAAAGGAAAAATATTCAAGTCCTTTATTCGCATTTTAAAAAATGAAATGGGAGAGGAAAGTTACAAACCATGTTTTTTTAAAAAAAAAAATGAATGTACTGGCTGGTTAAAAAGTCCCCTAACAGACCAGAGTTCATTAGACAGTCATTCCTTCAATATTTAAAAAGCTGTTAAGAATAAACTGAACACAGCTGGGAAGTGACCTAAATTCCACTTGCTCTACATTTCATTAGAAAGTGGATTTGTTTGCCTGCCAAGAATGTGACCAAGGCCGTTTGCTGCTTTTAAGAATGCCTTTCTCAGCAGAATTTTAAAAAGCATACCGTTAACACTGCTTAGTCTGGTTTGCTCCCCCAACTTCAGCATTTGAAAATGTGCTTGCCAATGCAGAACAAAAGCTAGACAGAGACATGTTTGCACAGGCCGCTGATCCTGGAAAAATGGAAGTGGGTTTGCTTTGTTAGGTATCAAAATAACCACCGGCCTTAGTCATTCGCATCCATGGGAAATGTTTACCAATCCCCACCACCCCAGTAACTCTGCAATAAGAATGATTGGCATAAACAGAATCCTAGCACTGGATTCAGCAATAGTCACGACCAGATTCATGACCGTTGGCTGTGTGTCAGCTTCCCACCAATTCGTGAGGTTTCTGTTTGTCCACTGCAGCACGCCAAGCTCATATTTGTGCTAAAAATATCCCTAGTGACTTTGGGATCTGTTCCATGAATTGAAATTTCAGTTTTAGCCCTGAACCTTCTTTACATGTAGTAGCTGTGTTTTATTTATGTATCCTTTAGTTCTTATGTTGCAATACTTCTTTGTTGTTTTAGTACTTTTCCATTATCTGGGAGGAGACCATTAGGGGGCGCAAGAGAGAGGGGGAGGAGTAAAACCATTCCCCCTGTGTTCCTGTTATTCCTCCAATCCATGTCACTGTCATGCAAACAACCCTTGCTTATTATATGGGAAGGGGGTGGAGGGGGCATAACCAACAAAAATGGGGGATATGGTTATCCTCCAACTCCCCACCACCACCACCACCACACACACACACACACACAATAGACTATCCTCTGTCTAGGCCCCCCTTTTGGCATCCACCCGGATAATGGAACAGTACCATTATTTCTTATCCAGCATCTTTGAACTACTGTTAAAGACACATTTGATAACAGTGCTGTTTCTGTTATGTCTGTAGAAGGGAGGTTGGTGTCCTTGTGTTTAGTCTTATATACTGACTAGCTTATGTACCTACTATTGCCCAGGCAAGCATACATTTTCTAATGGGACAAAATGAGTGCATAAGCTAGGTACTGTACTAAGACACTGCTGTCTTGAGTGTCCTTTCCCTCCTTGCTGCCTGGATTTGCATTTTCTTTGTGCCTTTTCTCTCCCTCCCCCCGCCCTTTCCTTCTTCTCTTGCTTTTCTTCATACACTTTCCTACCTCTGCTTTCTTTCTTTCCTTTGTTTTCCTTCCTTTCTTTTCTCTTCTGTTCTTTTCTTTCTTCCCTCAATTTTTGTCCTTTCCATCTTAATTTCTCTTTCTTTCTTTTTATTTCTTCCCTTCTATCATAACCTTCCCCTTTTCTTTGTTTTCTTTCAACTGGCTTCTTGGAAATCACACTCTCTCAGCATCAAGGCAGGGCACAGACACACAAACACACACCCCTTCCAAAATATAAATATTCATTCCATTTCTTACTTCCTCATGGGGCAGATGTACCAATTGTGGACCCTGTGGCTATCTTTTTACCCTAATGATGTGGTCATTTTTTATGACAGGAGCTAATCTTTTCTGTAAATGTACTGTTCTCTTCTGGTTGCACCTGAGTCCTGCATACATATATACCTATAGGCCAATTGGTAATCCTTTTTGTCTATACACTGTTGGCTTTTAAACTTTTTGTGGCCCTCACTCCAAAATAGGGTTGATGTTATAGCTGAAATCATGCAATGATTTGAAATTGGTTAATTAAGGAAATGTGTGCTTAGTTTGGTCCAGATCCATTAAGTCATGTAGGAGACTTTGTTGTATAAGCAAATGAAGAAACATATTTTGCATTCTATAGATATAGCTGTGTTCAGCATGCCCTCTAACTGTCCTGATTTGGCAAGGACAGCCCCAATAAATCATCCACAGTGCAATTTTCCCATTTGTACAAAACAAGCCCAGTTTCTCTTTCCTCCCTCTTACAACAATTGCTACAAATTCAGTTCAAAATGTAAAACCCTGAAGCTGGATCCAGACAGGCCTTTGTCCCAGAAGCATCTGCGTTAAAAAAAACCGCAGATGTTTCTGGGGGCCTGCCCACACCCACCCCAGAAAGTGTGCACTTTCTGGGATGGGTGTCCAGACGTTCTCTCGGGACTTGCCTGAGATAATGTCCTACCCCCCCCCCCTTCCCACAAACCCCCAGATCCTTTTGAAAAGTAAAAAAAAAAACTTAGCAAGCCTGCAGTGTCCCTCCCCTCCCCCCGAGCAGCTCTCCCGGCACTTACAAATGACGTGCCAGGAGAGCGGGGGGGGGGGGGGAGCAAGGGGGGTGGATATTCCCACAGTTTACCGGGCTTATTTAGCCCAGTAAACTGTAGTTCAGACACCAGAAATAGTGGATTTATCCCACACCTTCCAAGAAGGCATGGAATAAATCCACTATCAAATTAATTCGCTACAAACCAGAGTTTTCCTGGTTTGTAGCGAATTAATTCGGGACTGTTCAGAATGATGTCTGGACAGCCCCTCCTTTACTGCGGTAGTTCCCGCATTAAAGCCCTGTCTGGATGAGCACTGAGAGGGGAGAAAGATGCTCATAGTTACCTTAGGAAGGGAGAGCATGGAGTAAAAAGAGGAAAGGAGAAATGGTTCCCATAAACTTGGGGGAGGGGGAGAGGAGATGATGGAGTCTTGTCCTTCCCAGTAGGCCCTTTCGTCCCTTTTTCTGGGTTTTGTAAACATACTCTATGTGTTCTGTCCTTAGAATAGTAATGTTTGTGTGTTTCCTCATTCATAACTTTTTGCCCTCTTGTAACCTGGCCTAATCCTTTTTACCACACTTTGATGTTGCCCAACCATGAGTGTCCTAGTTTTCATCTGTGTAATGTTGGAGGGCATGGTTCAGTGGGTGATAGAGGAATTTTCCCTTTTAATTCTCAGAGATTAGAACAGTCCACAACAGAGAGACATTCCTGAGCTTTCAAAATACTGCTACTATTATTATCATAACTATATCATCTTTTATTAGTAGCACTAAATTAGGGTCTTCCTGCTACATCTGTATTTACTATATATATTTTAAATATAGTTTGAATAATTCCTTATTTACATTTTTTTCTGATCTAACCTAAATTGGCATGGGTTTTGGAAAACAGAATGTCAACATTTTACTGTAAATAACAAAAAAAAATGAGTATTCCCCCGCCCATCACAGCAATTGCTGGTGGTTTTCACCTAAGTATGCTTGAAATGTATTAATAATCACAAATCTACAAAAAAACTCAACATCCCTCCTCCATCTCATGGAATGTAATATTTAGTTGCTTTTCAAAATATCAACACTAGTTGTCAGGCATATGATTATCTCAAAGGTTGGTGCTGAACCTGCTTTTCAGTGCTGAGAAGGCGAGATGCCAGAATTCTATAATATACAGATAGGGATTTTGTTCCATGTATATAATTTATTATTTTTTATTTATTTATTTAAAAGTTTTATATACCGACCTTCTCACCTCTCTTGAGGGACTCAGACCGGTTTCCAACCATAATATACATACAGTCAATAAAACATCATACTTCATATTGCAATAAAACATTAAAAGCATTAAAACAACAAAACAGCAATTACATTCAATAAATACAATGGTCAGTCGTCCCACTAAATTTGATGTTCATCATCCTCCATCCATATCTCAGGGTATTGGCTCACTCATCGAATGCCTGTCTCCATAACCACGTCTTCACCTGCTTCCTGAATGTCAGGATAGAAGGGGCGGTCCTGATCTCCGGTGGGAGAGAGTTCCAGAGTTGAGGGGCCACCACCGAGAAGGCTCTGTCCCTCGTTCCCACCAGACGCGCTTGCGAGGCCGGTGGGACCGAGAGCAGGGCCTCTCCAGACGATCTTAATAATCTTGATGGTTCAT
Organism: Anolis sagrei; assembly: GCF_037176765.1. Classification (NCBI taxonomy): domain Eukaryota; kingdom Metazoa; phylum Chordata; class Lepidosauria; order Squamata; family Anolidae; genus Anolis; species Anolis sagrei. The sequence goes on from NC_090022.1 coordinate 120,496,776, forward strand.
AGGGGAGAATACGTTCTGAAAGGTAAACAGGGCTGGAGTCGTTTAGGGTTTTATAGGTTAACATCAGCACTTTGAATTGTGCTCGGAAGCTAATTGGCAGCCAGTGGAGCTGGTGTAACAGCAGAGTGGTGTGCTCCCTGTGCCCAGCACTCGTTAGTAGTCTGGCTGCCAAGTGTTGGACTAACTGCAGCTTCCGGGCAGTCTTCAGAGGCAACCCCACGTAGAGAGCGTTGCAGTAATCTAAACGGGATGTAACCAAAGCGTGGACCCCCTTGGCCAAGTCAGACTTCCCAAGGTACGGACGCAGCTGGCGCACAAGTTTTAATTGTGCGAACGCTCCCCTGACCACCGCCGAAACCTGGGGCTCCAGGTCAGCGATGAATCTAGGAGAACTCCCAGACTGCGAACCTGCGCCTTCAGGGGGAGTGTGACCCTGTCCAGCACAGGCTGTAACCCTATACCCTGTTCGGCCTTTCGACTGACCAGGAGTACCTCTGTCTTGTCTGGATTTAGTTTCAATCTGTTGTCCCTCATCCAGTCCGTCACAGCGGCCAAGCACCAGTTCAGGACTTGGACAGCCTCCTTAGTAGCAGGTGGAAAGGAGTGGTAGAGTTGGACATCATCTGCATACAGATGACACCGTACCCCGAAACTCCGGATGATTTCTCCCAACGGCTTCATGTATATGTTAAACAACATAGGGGACTGTACTGAACCCTGCGGGACTCCACAGTACAATGGCCGAGGAGTCAAGCAGGAGTCCCCTAGTGACACCTTCTGGGAGCGACCCTTGAGGAAGGACCGGAGCCACTGCAAAGCAGTACCTCCAAGACCCATTCCTGCGAGGCGTCCCAGAAGGATACCGTGGTCGATGGTATCGAAGGCTGAAGAGAGATCCAGCAGAACCAACAGGGACACACACACCCTGTCAAGTTCCCGACGAAGATCATCCACTAAGGCGACCAAGGCTGTCTCAGTACCATGCCCCAGCCTAAAGCCAGACTGTGCCAGATCTAGATAGTCCGTGTCTACCAGGAACTCCTGGAGTTGCGAGGCCACCACACGTTCCAGGACTTTGCCCAAATAGGGGAGATTGGAAACTGGCCGAAAGTTGACAAATTGAGTGGGGTCTAGTGATGGTTTTTTCAACAGTGGTTTAATAACAGCTTGTTTTAAGCTGGCTGAAATATTGCCTTCCCGAAGGGAGGCATTAACCACCACCTTTACCCATTCTGCCAAACCCCCTCTGGCTTCTTTTACCAGCCAGGAAGGGCAGGGGTCTAGGATGCATGTGGTAGGCCTCGCCTCGCCAAGAACCCTGATGGCCTTATTGGGTTGAACAGATCGAAACGAATCCAACAAAACTGGACAAGCAGATGCTTGTGTTACATCCTCAGAGACTGCCTGTTGTGGTTCAGCACCAGCATGATGGGAATGGGAGTAGTGCAGATGTGGGCTTGCAGTTTTCTCATGAATCTAGAGACAGGCCTGTGTCTTCACGAGATTGGAATGTAGCTGATAAGTCAGTTGCTGGGAAGCAAGGTCATGCTGGCCCTGGCCAGGTGCTGAGAAGGAGTTCACGGCTTGCTGCGAAGTGTTGAGCTCATCTGGTGGGAAAACTGCTCGTTAGCTGCTTGTTTGATGTTTGCTGTTTTGATGTGCAACGTATAAGTAACCTGCCTTGGAATTGATCCTGTGTCAGTTTCAACGTTGCGATATGGCTCGCTCTAGCTCCGGCGCAGGGGCTTGAGACTTGGAAATAACCTGCTTCATGTAACCTTATGCTACGTCCTGGTTTTTACTCTGCTGCTTTGCCTCATGTCTCCTGCTTGGACTCAAAGGGATTTTATTGGATTTTTTACCTTGTACCACTCATCGTTTTTACTGCTTATACTTTGATTGTTTCAATAAACTTCCTACCTCACAAGTTTGGCTGGTTTTGTCAGAGAAAGCAAGGTGAATTTTAACCTGAGGCACAACACTGCCGTTAATGTGGTGTCAAAGCCCAAACAGATCAAAGTGACTTTGTCCACAAAGTACTGAGCAAAAGCTTCACCGTGAGCTGCCGAGTCGTCAGGGGACCCACTCAAGGTGGGGTTCAACAACCCTCTGACTATTCGAAACAGCTCTGCCGGACGGTTCCTTGCAGATGCAATATTTATGGGAGCCCCCGGCGGTGCAGTGAGTTAAAGCACTGAGCTGCTGAGCTTGTTGACTGAAAGGTCGCAAGTTCGATTCTGGGGAGCAGCGTGAATGTCCACTGTCTGTCCCAGCTTCTGCCAACCTAGCAGTTCAAAAACATGGAAATGTGAGTGGATCAATAGGTACCACTCCGACGGGAAGGTAACAGCACTCCGTGCAGTCATGCCAACCGCATGACCTTGGAGGTGTCTACAGACAATGCCGGCTCTTCGGCTTAGAAATTGAGATGAGCACCACACCCCAGAGTCGGACCCAACTGCATTTAATGTCAGGGAAAACCTTTACCTATATAATTATAATTTATGAAGGGCCCAGTGTTGAGTTTTTCTTGTTATGCTGTGGAAAACCTCCTCTAAATGTTGAGTATATGGAACTATTAAATGTTTTTAATGTTTATGTATGCATATAATGAATTCTGTCCCAGCATTGAATGTTTGCCATATATATTCTGTGCTCTGCCTTAAATCCCCTTCGAGGTGAAAAGGGTGGAATGTAAATGTTTTAAATAAAAAAAAATAAACTGTACAAATAACTTCTTAGCAGTGGTTCAACAAAAATTGATTTTTTTCCATCTTTTCCTCCTGACCACATCCAGAATATTGTTAAAATTCTCCCCCCCCCCCCCCTTCGTGCCTAAAGGAGAAAGCCATTTTTTTGTCCCCACCCACTTCTCTGAAAACCCTGGGGCTTGGAAACAGCTGACCAGAGTTGCTTACAAGGACATTGTATTTCACTGGAGAAATTGCAAAAGTCACCCAAAGTCACATGCTATCCCATAACTGTGGATGATTTATTACAAACCTGTATGTGTTCGTGTGCCTCCTGAGAAATACTGCAATGGATATTTAGCAAACAGAACAGAACATTGGGTTCTTTCCAGTTGTGAATGGATTTAACTTTTCTTAAGGGGGTGGCACATTCCTAAATCAACTCAACTCCTTTTCCTCCTCAGAATCCTTACTGTCATTCCAAGACAATCTGACTGAAATCTTCAGATCTTGGAACTGGAAGGGTTTCCTAGTCCAGCGAAGAAGCAGTGATGTAGGCATACCCTCCAACTTTTCACTAATGACTCATGGACATGCACAGTCAAGCAACACCAGTATGTGGTGAAAATGTTATTAATGAGTAAGAAGAGGCTACAGTAGTTTGCTTCCCACTAATCTTATGGGAAAGTGCAAGATTTCACCCCTTCCTCTCCACACTGCTGAGTTAACTGAATGCAAAGTACTTTTGCACGTTGAGCTCCATTTGCAGTATTTTAAGCAAGTAAACAACGAAAGAGGAAAGTGGGAAGAGAAGATTAAAACTAGGTCATTTTAAAATCAGCTGGAAAAAAAAATGGGATAACAGAGGATTAATTGGGATTAACCCTGCAAGGCTGAGTCTTTATGCAAACTGCCTTATGTTGAATGGCACCTTTGGCCACTGTGTGAAAGGGCTGGCATATTGCCTGGTTGGCCTGGTTTTATCCAGGTTCTAGGCATATTATCTGGCATCTGATTGGGACATGCACTGGACTGAATTCCAAGAATTCATTTTCTAAAACCAAGGTGTGAGATTAAAAAGTACTTGATTGTTTGCAAGGTATGAGTCTGTTATTGCCTCCTCGTTCTTATTCACTGAGTGAAACCTTGCAGATAAGATTTAAATTGTAGAGCCATCCTGTCCCAGTTCCCATGGTTGAATGTTGCAATTGAAGGCAAGAGACTGATTGCAAGTAGTTAACATCTTTTTTTACTGGGCTGTGTGCAAATCCTGCATATAAAGTTATGAAACTCAGACATAGGAATGAAAATGAGGAGGTAGCCATTTTAGTTACAGTAGTGAACTCAGCAGATTCTTGTGTATACAGAGTTGAAAAAGACTACAAGGGCCATCCAGTCCAATTAAAGGACCTCCGACAGCGTTTAAGAACTAGCCAATTCAATTTTTTGTTTAAAAAATATCCGGAGAAGGAAACAATGTCGTACTCTAAGACTTCTACACTATAGCATTAATGCAGCTTGGCACCACCTCGACTGGCATGGCTCAATGCTATGTAACCCTAGGAGTTGTAGTTTTTTACAAGATCTTTAGCCTTCCCTGACAAATAAAATGCTGGTGCCTCGCCAAATTACAGCTCCTAGGACTCCAGAGTATTGAGTTATGGCAGATAAGTGTTATCAAACTGCATTAATTCTACAGTGTCCATGCACCCTAAGACTACTAAATTGTATTTGACATAAACTTTTGTGGAAAATGAAGATCCAAGTGCTTTTGTTGATTTAGACTTGGCTACTTATCCCATCTTATAGATATTTTCTCCACTGCCTATCACTTCCCTGTCCTTTTGGTTTTTTGTAATGGCACCTTGGCCCTGACAGCTACATTTGGCAAGGAGGAGAAGGGGCAGCTGCCATGTGAGCAGGAGGTGGAAATTGGAAGGAGACAGGCACAGCAGCAAAAGGAAGTAGCAAATGCTATCATGCTGTAAGGAAAGTCGGCCACATGCATGGGTGAGAAGAGGAATGGGCAGGTAATGGAGGAACTGCTGAGAACAAAAAGCCAAAAGGAGTAGCAGGCGGACATGGTGCCAAGGCCAGAAAGGGGAACTGGAAAGAAGTGCGTTTAGGCAACAATTGTGAGATCTTCTCAATAGGAAGAAAAGCACAGGTCGTGGTGCTACTTCTCCTGGCTTTTCACTCATGCAAAGGTTACAGATGGTAATTGTGTGTCTGTTGTTTTCTTCAAAATTAATAACGAATGATGTTATTGGATGAGGGAGATAATAATCCATACAATAACTGACAAAAGAGTCAGTTGCAAAAGAGAAATGATCATTTTTAATACACTAAAAGAGGGGTCCTCAAACTTTTTAAACAGAGGGCCAGGTCACAGTCCCTCAAACTGTTAGAGGGCCAGATTATAATTGGGGGGGGGGGGGGCATGAATGAATTCCTATGCACACTGCACATATCTTATTTATAGTCCAAAAATACTTAAAAACAATGCAATAATTAAAATGAAGAACAATTTCAACAAATATAAACTTATTAGTATTTCAATGGGAAGTGTGGGCCTGCTTTTGGCTGATGAGATAGGATTGTTGTGTGCTTTCAAGTAGTTTCAACTTAGGTTGACTCTGAGTGGGGGCCAGGAAAATGACTTTGGAGGGGAGTATCCGGCCGCTGGACCTTACTTTGGGGACCCTTGCACTGAAAGGTTACAATGGACAGGATGTAGAGTAGTGGTTCTCAACCTGTGGTCCGTGAACCACCAGTGGTCGCCAAGAATGAAAACATGGTCTCTGGCCTCACCATTACTACACTATTGTTTCGAAACCACATAGCAATGAGTGCTACTGATCTCATGAAACCATCTTATAGTCCTGAGGCAACGGGGATGTTGGGAGGGGAGAGGCTGACTACCCACAAAAGATCACTACTACCACATCAGCTCTAGATTATTATGGTTATCTGTGAGTGAGCAGATGGCAGCTACTGGATGGCATATATTCTGTATCAGAAACTAGAGCTGATGTGGTCTATCCAATGCAATTTTCTGAATCAGCACCCCAAATACCCAAATCAAATCTAAAGTTGACAAAAAAACTGATTCATAATCCTTTCAGTACTAATGTTGGAAAGTGGTCCCTGATCAAAAAAAAAAGGTTGGGAACCACTGATGTAGGAAAACAGAATTTTCCATCTGAACATTAGGAAAAACTTCCTGACTGTGAGAGCTGTTCAGCAGTGGAACTCTCTTCCCCGGAGTGTGGTGGAGGCCCCTTCTTTGGAAGCTTTTAAACAGAGGCTGGATGGCCATCTGTTGGAGGTGCTTTGAATGCAATTTTCCTGTTTCTTGGCAGGGGGGGTGGTGGACTGCATGGCCCATGATTCTTAGTTAAAAGGTTATGGACACTTCTTTATACAGGTCAGGTTGCTGATCTATTCATCTTTGTAATTCATCCTACTGTATTTTTATATTGTGTTTAAAAACTAATCTGTTCCTGTTCATCACTATAGTTATGGGAGAAAAAGTTACGCTATTGCATTACTGGTTGTGTTGTTCACTTTTCCATTGTTTTCAACAACATGGACAACACTTGAAAACTTCCTGTCAAAATGCTTCTTAAAATGCTCCTACAATAACTAGGAGCTGTTACTCGTTCTAGCAGTAAAGTACCTTTACTCTTACTTCTCACATTGCTTTTACATATGACTTTGTTCCAAAATCACGACAGACCAGTGGTTTGGGGGGTCCACTTCTGCCATCTGTTCCCTCTTTGTCCCACAGCTGTAGCCCTCCATTTTACAAAAAACCCACAAAAAGCTTCATTTTGGACAATCTACTAGGGAGCAATGGAGTGTGGGAAGAAAAACTATATGCATTGGGTCAGGAAACTGACTGCTTGACTCAAGTTATTTATTAATGTAATAGACACATTTTAATTTCAAAATTTAAATATGAAAATATCCCCCCCCCCCCCAATCCCATTTTCTTAAACAAAGTGTCTACTGGATTTTTAATTTCCTGAGACTGGCAGTCTGCTCAGTTTCTGGGAAGTCCATGCTTTCTTTATTCCTGCATTCATTTCCGTGTCATCAGCAGAAATTCTACCGCTTCAAAAGCCTCGTGATTTGGGAAATGACGTCATTCACTACATTTTGTGCCCATTCAAAAGCAGTAGTTGACTATCAACTTTGCAGGAGAGAGAGAGATGGAGCAAGCTTGCCAAGGCAATGGATAGTGTTCCAAATTATCTATGAGTCAGATTTGGGCCTTGGATATGTACTAGTGCTGGTGTGCGCAAAACGTGAGCGATGTCGTATTGATTTTTGAAGGTGAAGTCAGAAAACTGGCAGCAGAACTCATTTGGCTAACACTGTCACCACATTTCATTCAAAAAAAAAACCCAGCAGAATGAGAACAGTGATCAAACAGAAGTAGAGTCTCACTTATCCAACCTTTGCTCATCCAATGTTCTGTATTATCCAACACAGTCTGCCTCCCGCCTGGAATAATGTCCAGGGTGGGAGAAAGGAAGAACTCTTGTCTGTTTTGGTGCTAAATTAGTAAATACAATAATTACTACATAACATTACTGTGTATTGAACTGCTTTTTCTGTTGATTTGTTGTAAAACATGATGTTTAGGTGCTTTATTTGTAAAATCATAATGAAATTTGATATTTAATAGGCGTTTCCTTAATCCCTTCTTATTATCCAACATGTTCGCTTCTCCGATGTTCTGCTGGCCCATTTATGTTGGATAAATGAGACTTTGCTGTAGTATGAAAAACTGAGGGAAAAGGCAAAACCAGTGTGATTAGTTCTTAAAAAATAGATTGAAACTATAAACTATAAGTCTATAACACTATTTTACAAAACTATGGCACATCTTTGGTACAGTTCTAGTTGCCTGAGATTTTTTTTAAAAAAGGATCCATCTTCATTGCAAAAGGAAAAACAATAATTAAAAAACAATTGAAATGATCAGTAGCACATTTCTATACAAAAAGAAATGTTCTAGTTTAGGAAAGGAGAGGATTGTAGTGATGACAGGTTAGAGGTTTTTAAATTATAGTTTATTTGAGTTTTTTCTCTTTCAGTTCTTGTGGGTTTTTTCGGGCTATATGGCCATGTTCTAGAGGCATTTCTCCTGACGTTTCGCCTGCATCTATGGCAAGCTTCCTCAGAGGTAGTGAGGTCTGTTGGAATTAGGACAATGGGTTTATATATCTGTGGAATGACCAGGGTGAGACAAAAGGCTTTTGTAAGTTGGGCTAGGTGTGAATCTTTTCAACTGACCACCTTGATTAGCATACAATGGGCTGACTGTGCCTGGAGCAAACTCTTCTTGAAAGGTGATTAGATGTCCCTGCCTGTTTTTCTCTTTCTTTGAAAACAAAATAAAAATTTATCTGTACTAAAAAAAGATAGTCCAAAAAACAGCCCGCAATCAATTGGCACAATACCTGGTTGCGATGGCAACAGCCTGTTTAGCCACCATAGGCTGTCAACATACTTTTGTTAAATGTGAAGTATTGCCTCAGGGCAACCTAACCTATTCACCCAGAAATCTGACATGAAACCTATAATAATACTTTGCACAGCTTTATGCTGCATACTGTTATCGCTGTTCAAAACTGGCTGGCCTGAATGAATGCCCATTTTCAGAGGCCATGTTGTTTACAGGAAGTGACTACTTGGTGATCATTTTTCTTACTAATTCCATACTGCAAGGAAGTATCATTGCTTAATCATCGCTTTTAAAAAAATAAAATGCTAGAATTTCCAGCAGTACACTATTGGGGAGTTAGGAAAATGTCTTTAATAAATATCTAAAAGAAACATAACATAAATTTTCTTGAGGTTCTACTAATGTACTGCTGGAAATTCTAGCCGAGTATTTTATTTTTTAAAAAATCCTGTTTTGATTAAGGAATTATACTTCACTGCAGTATGGAATAATAATCCACATTTATTCTAGACTATTTTCTACTACAGAAAAATAATAATCCTAACATCTATACTATAGTATGGGTGTGTCTTGTCTTTGCATCCAGTTTAGGGGGGAAATGGGCCAAATAAAGAACTATATATCCAGATAAGAAACATCAGTGTTCCATAAAATTATATAAATATGTATTTGTAAGGAAAAGTAGAAGTGAATCATCTATATTTTCCTACAAGTTGACAGGTCATTATATTCACAGTTGAGGTGCCTGGGGGGGGGGGGGGAGGTGTGCTAGAGGTGAAAGAGAACGGAAATGTAAACAGTACTAACATTTGTCATCACCTAAAATGAATTAGCAAGTAATAATTGAGTAGGAGCATTAATGAGTGTATACTTTGTCAAGGTTACACTACTATATTGTTTTTTAGTTCTAATAAAGACTTTAAACTATCTCTGAATGAAATCTCAACACATTCTCACTTTCAATTACTGCTGTTCATCCTTGGTTTCCTCTATATCTTGCACTGTGAATCAGATAACAATATCTCCAAGGGGCCTCCTGTAATATTTTCATGGATTTGTAACATTTTGCCATCAGTGAAAAATAATGGGCAAAAGTAGTGATCTCATGAGTACACTACTGGAAGTTTGTGCATGGCCTTTCATTTGTGCTGAACTAGAAACCTACACAGACAGTTTCCCTCTCTCCTCCCACAACACTATAACAGGGGGTGCTGAAAAGTATGGTGTCCCAATGTTGTCAAACAACGTACCCCTCCCCCCACCCCACAGATTTGTAGTTTGCTAAAGACACTTGCACAAAATAACATGAAATGATTTCTTTTCCCTTCCTGCAAGGTCTCCGCGCTGGACCAACAGCAGCCAACCTCCTCAGAAGCTTATTTCTCATTTTATTATTTTTTTAATTAAAGGTCCGTAGATATGCACTGACTGATATCAATGCATGTACAAACCAGGTCTGCAATAGCAGATCTCTTGTATTTTAAAAATAAAATGTATATTTCTTTGTTGCCCCTGCTTTCTGCTGCCTTTTGGCCACATTATATCTTTTATCCCCTGTCCTTTCTCTATATTTCTGTATGTCAAAGTATATTAACAAAATATAATTTTCGCCAGAAGCAGCTACAGGGTCATTGTCTTACAGTTGATCTTACAGAGATATCTTGGACTTTTGGGTTGGGCTAAGCCTTTTACAAAGGTGACCATCAAAAGACTCATTGTTGGACTGATACTTATGCACTGATCACCTCAATTGAGCTGAGATGTGGCTGACTGTGGAAACGGAAACCCAAAAGATGTGCACACTCCTTTCTTTTCACCCAAGACTTGTTTGAAGAGAATCACCACCTTTAGTTCTGGAAGGCCACACCTTTGTTTTCTCCCAAAGGATCTCATCCTCGCCAAGAATAAGACAGTCAAAGTCGATCCAAAATCTATTTACATTTCTTGATTTTAAACAATACACTTTTCCAGAGCTCACTTCCCTTGCAGGAAACCTGGCCCCAACAGCTTATTGGCCTGCCTGGGTCCTGTCCACCACCGTCTCCTTCCCCTACCAGTAAAATCCTCACTTGAGGGCGGTGATGTCACTGTAGCGCTGGCTAATTAAGGCACTGATTCAAGCCCCTCTGCCAGTCAATCAGGGACAGGAGCAGGTGGAGCAGGAAACTGTCAAATGTATATCTAAACAATATATGGTTGTGCTTGTACTTTTGGCACTAGCCATACTTGCATCCTTTCTGGCCAGATTGCGAATAAACCTCTGAGGCTGCTTTAACCCTTGGTGAGTGTGTTCTTCAATGTAGTACATCGGGCTTTAGTGTTAATGCTTGCCAGGCACAGGCCCCCCTTAACTGTGGTCCTAGCCCAAATTCAACCTCACCAACTTCATGTGATAAATTCCACAACCAAGTGGAGATTTGAACTTTCATTGCAAGTCCAGCACATTAAATATTATTGGCTTTCACAAATCAGTTGTGTTGTTGATGTATGCCTTCAAGGGGTTTCTGACTTATGGTGACCCATGGGGTTATCTTAGCAAGTTTTGTTCATAGGAAGTTTGGCTTCATCTTACCCATGATCACCTGGGAAGTTTCCAAAGCTGAGCAGGAACTCTCCTGAACCTTTGGGTGCATTTACACTGTAGAATCAATGCAGTTTGATCCCATCTTAACCGAATGGATGAATGCTGCACAGTCCCAGGAGTTGTAGCTTGGTGAGGCACCAGCACCTTTTGGTAGGAAAAACTAAAGGTCTTGTAAAACTACAATTCCTAGGAGTCTATAGCATTAGATCATGAGCGGCTGAAGCAGTGTTAAACTGCATTAAATTTGCAGTGTACATACATCCAATTTACAACATTCAAACCACTACACTATGCTGGCTCTTCTGTCTAAATCAGTTGGAACTATAACAATTGTAAGAAAGGTGAAACATAGGCTGGATCTTCACTGCCAAATAATGAAAGTTGAACTGCATTATATGACAGTGTAGATCCAGCTGGAGTGGAAAGACAGTGCAACCATTAGTGTTGATTTTACTCTATATATTGCAAAATATACAAATCAAATGTGTGGATTTTATGAAGTGACAACCCTGACAAGCCTAGTGTGGTTTCTGATAGGCAATCATCCATTTCATGAACCATTATTATTATTATTATTATTATTATTACTACTACTACCCTGCTTTATCTCCCCTGAAGAGGACTCAAAAAAGCTTAACATAAAAGCACCAGCATAACCATTTAAAATATGCTAATATATAAATATTAAAACAGAATGAAATATAAACAGGATTTTAAAAATTCCAGTTAAAAATCATTAAAGCAAATTCAAAGTTAAAAACCACAACACCCCCTGACTAGATCTTAGAAAACTTCATCTTTAAATTCCTGTTTGAATAAAAAGGTTTTAGCCTGCCGCCGGAAGGACAGCAGGGAGGGGGCCATTCTGGTTTCCTTGGGAAGAAGGGAGTTGCAGAGTCGAGGGGCAGCCATTGAGAAGAAAGGCCCGCTCTCTCATTCCCACCCACTGGGCTTGAGATGGAGGTGGGACCGAGAGAAGTGCCTCTCCTGAAGATCTCAGGGCCCGGACAGGTTCATACATGGGGATGAAGTTGTCCAAATAGCATGGACCTGAACCATCTAGGGCTTTAAAGGTCACAACCAGCACTTTGAATTGTGCCTGGTAACCCAGTGGCAGCCAGTGGAGCTGTTGCACCAGGGAGGTTGTCCGCTCCCTGTAGCTATACCCAGTTAGCAACCTGGCTGCAGCTCTTTGGACCAGCTTTAATAATTATTATGATTGGCAGGTGCTGAAAAGTCTACTTCCAAAAACCACAACAACTTAATCTGCTGATTCCTAAAGATCAGACTGTTTTCAAAGAGCACAGAAATAGGATTGGCCTGATATACTTCTTGATTTGATGGGAAACCTCTTTCTTGTGGATGTTTCTTGCTTGGACTACAGTCTACTAAACACCTCTTCTGAACCATAAACCCAGTGCAGTAATATAAACAGGAAGCAAGCATAAAAATCATTTTATCGACAGCAGTTTTTGAGAATGATGGGGAGGACGTTAGGCAAATGCAAAACGCTTGAAAAGAAACCCCGTGATAGCAGTGGCCTTACATAGGTCATGACTCATTCCAGTCAGATTCAGCCTTTAGTGCCATTAATAAGATGTATACCCTAAGACTGGAAAATCAATATTATATTCTGTTTCCAAGTATGCACCATACATAAATTTCAATCTTACATTCTCATTTCTGGGCATTGAAAAAGCAATTGGTTAATGTATTATATTTTCATAATCAACAACCAGCAATACTTATTAATCTTAAATATCTCCAGTAACTTGTTGTTTAGTCATCCAGAAATTTCCTTCTGTGTTGTTTACAAGATGACTCAACAGTAGTATAAATACTGATTTTTTTCCCAGCTGTAAAAGTATGTGGACTATTTATATTTACTTTCTTGAGTATCTTAGCAGCAGTTTTCAAAAGCATTCTAAGAGCAGTGGAACTGATAGAAAGCTCAACAGGAGATGTATATTTACAGGACTGGTAGCAGAAGAATTTCATTTGTGTGAAAGGTAGGCATGCTCATTGTGTTCAATCTTTTTCTGCAAAAATGCAAACATAATGGGGTGTTGGGAGTGACTTTTCCTGTAAATCAAACAAAACACCTTTCAGTGCCTGCCTAATAACATGGAAAGAAACCTAGCTCATAAAAGGTTTGAATTGGAATCATTTACTCATAAAAGGCATTTGGGAAGGAGTGGTCACATTTAACCATTTGAAAATGGTGTTGTGACAGTCCTGGAACATGTGGTTTTACTGGAATATGTTGTGATCGTACTTACCCTTGACAAGCAAATAAGTGATAGGTATATTTACTTATGAAACGAGACATATGAAACTAATCTGGAAGTTTTATTATCTAGCCTAGTTTGGGTGTGTATGGATGGCAGGACAAAGCAAAGCAGTACAGTACATAAGTGCTTTTTAAAAAAATTACAAGCCTTAGGGTTGAATCCAGCATTAATACTGCTCACACTAATTTCAGGTGGAGTTATAGGCACTATATGTAATTACAGCCTTGCTGTGTCATGCTAAAATGAATGGAAAGTAACAGGCCAGTAGATTCCATAACAATAAATGTAGCATCGCAATTTTGTGATGATTCACACCCAACTGGAAGGCATTTCTCTTGCATTCTGTAGTGTGGATAACACTTGTAATGTATGGGTGGTGAACACAGCTTAGACATGATGAATTACAAGAAATGTAATGACTGGTAACTGATTCTCTTTTCTAAATAACTAAAATGTAATGAAATCAGAACAAGTAGCAAGGTTGTTTTACTTGTATGACAGATCATAGTTTTTACTTTCACAAGTGTCTTTTCAAGACTGTATTTAGAGATATTTAATAGGCATTTCCTGCTTTTATGCAATTGACTTATTTATTGTAGAATTTTCTCTTTCTCAGAAAAGTAATAAAAGATCATTAGGGAGGAAATAGCAGAATAAGTACCATCAGCTTTCTGTATTCCACAACTTCAACCATCCACAGCTTGAAAATATTTTTTTAATCCAATAAGCAAACCTTGTTGTTTGCTTATTGGGGCACCATTTTGTTATACCATTGTGTATAATGGGGACATGAACATCCACAGATTTTGGTATCCATGGGGTAGGTGAGTCTGAAACCAAAACCCCAGCAGATGCCAAGAACCATGCCAGTACTGGACTCAACCACCATGCCAGTACAGGTATTCTGTGCAAGTTTAAGAGGGGCTTAGAGAAAACCTTAGGTTTTCCACTTTTGTGGCCATGTTATGCCTCTAATCCCTACAGAATTTCAGGGTTGATTATTCTGCTAATTCCCTTAATTTGAAGACATGGCTTAGTTTAGTGTTGCCCCTGAATCTCTTGTGTGTTTCAGCATGGATGCAAAGCAAACCTGATAAGTTCTGGAAACTTGCATCAGTGTCAGAACAGCAGGCAGGCATATATGGGTTGCTGTGAGGTTTTTGGGTGGGACTGTATAGCCATAGACCCCGAAAAACTCACAAAACCCAAGTTATTCTGGCCATGAAAGCCTTTGACAACACAGGAATATATGTTTTCTATTCATGGGCTCTTTGGCTTCTTTCCCAGCAAACCACAGATTTCCACTGTCTATGCGACTTGTGATCATGGCACAGATTGGCCACCATGGTTTGGATACTTACTTTTCAAAATCTTTTAAAAATGACTATGTTTTATTAATTATTGACCAGTTCGGATTCCATATTACATTATGCTTGGAGAGTAGCTCATTACATTACAGTGGGGCCTTGGTATCTGCTGAGGTTTTGATTCCAGACCCAGTGGGTTCTTAATAACTTTTGGTTTGTTGAGCCTTAGCTAGTCTATAAATCATATTTTCAAATTTGGAACAAATCCTGAGTCTGCTTTGAAATGAAACAATAAACTACGAAATTACCACTAATTGCAATTTCCAAGACGAGAATAGTTATGACATACAAGGTATTTTCTGAAAGCATTTACTTTCAAATGGTCTGAGCATAAGAATTTCCTACTTTCCAAAAGTTAAATACATTAAATGAAGCATGCAATGAGTTCACAGTCTCTCTCTCTCTCTCTCTCTCTCTTTTTATACTTTTCTAACATTTGCTATGGCAACCGTTAGGTTGGAAATGTTTCCAAGCATTAGCAGTGGCAGAATTTTTTTTAGCACATAGCGTCCAGGGACATTGATGGTGCCAAGGACATGGATCACATAGTACAATACACTGCAAAAGATGCCACAATGCTTTTGGAGACCTAATATTTAGAAGTGTACTATTGCTTTAAACTAACATTTAAAAGAGATGTTCTTCTGAGGTTCCCTGTGCCCCTACATTGCATATTGGATCATTTTGAGGCATATTTTTTGTTAAATTTTTATTTTGATACCTGAGTGGTCTGGGAACGGTGAAGGGGAAATGTCTCTGAACACGTGAAAATGCTCTCTACGCCTCGCTACAGATAGTTTTTGATCTTGAAGGGCAATAAAAGTGCCCTAGGGACTGAATTTTTGAAACCTGCATTAATTTGAATGTGGATGAAGAACAGTGTCCATAATGAAGGCTGGTGCAGCCATGTGACTGATGAGGGAAAATGCAGCACTAAAATGCAGCACTAGTCCAGTGTGGATGCATCCATATTCCATAGAGCAGGGGTGTTACATGACTACGAATATAATTTCAGTGTTGTGTATTTTGAGTAGTTGTGGCACTAACTGGGGGGGGGGGGGGGGAGGTGGAAATCCAAGGCAGTTTTTGGACAGAATACAATGAATTGCAGTCAAATTATTCTGCCAATATAGCCAGCTCCTAGGACTTCAAAGGGAACTATACAATATCCTGAAATATAAAGATATATTGTTGAAAACTAAAGTTAGGCTCATCCATGACACTGGACAGAGTGTTTCAAAATATGGACCCAATTTTAAATAATGAATGCAGTTTGACCCTACTTTAACTGTCGTGACTGGATAGCATGGAATCCTAGGATGCTATAGTTTTGTGAGGCCTTGGCCTTGGTGCTCTTTGGCAAATAAGGCCTTTAAAAACCTACAACTCCCAGGATTCCATAGCATTGAGTCATGGGCAATTGTGTCAAATGGCATTAATACTACAGTGTATATGTACCCTCAATCAAGGAAGCCTGAGTCTGTAAACCTTGATGAAAGCTATTGAGGAATGGGTAACTTAGACCCCATCTACACTGCAATCTAATCCAGTTTCAGAATGCAGATTAACTGGATTATACAGCAGTGTAGACCCATATAACCCATTTCAGTGTGGCTCAATGAGTCAACATTGACCAAAGTAATGCAGTTCCAGCTAGATTACACTATGTCATCCATGCTCTGGTTACATCCCAAATAGATTACTGCAACGCACTCTACATGGGGCTGCCTTTGAAAATGGTTCAGAAACTTCAGCTAGTCCAACAGTGGCAGCCAGATTACTAACTGGAGTGACATACAGGGAGCATACCATGACCCCCTTGTTATGTCAGCTCCACTGGCTGGCAGTCCATTTCCAAGCTCAATTCAAAGTGCTGGTTTTGACCTATAAAGCTAGGTCAAAACCAGCACTTTGAATTGAGCTTGGAAATGGACTGCCAGCCAGTGGAGCTGACATAACAAGGGGGTCATGGTATGCTCCCTGTATGTCACTCCAGTTAGTAGTGACATACGGGGAGCATACCATGACCCCCTTGTTATGTCAGCTCCACTGGCTGGCAGTCCATTTCCAAGCTCAAAAGCTGGAGCTTTTTTGTTGAGTTTCAGGGCCAGAGAAGCAGATGGCGGAAACAGAAGAACGGCCTGCCTCAGGGGAGCGTGCTTGCTCCATCCATGTTCAACATCTACACAAATGACCAGCCACTGCCAGAAGGGACAGAGAGTTTCATCTATGCTGATGATCGTGCCATTACTGCTCAAGCAGGGAGCTTTGAGATGGTAGAACAGAAGCTCTCCGAAGCTCTAGGTGCTCTTACTGCCTATTACAGGGAAAACCAGCTGATCCCTAATCCATCTAAAACACAGACATGCGCCTTTCACCTTAAGAACAGACGAGCATCCCGAGCTCTGAGGATTACCTGGGAAGGAATCCCACTGGAGCATTGCAGCGCACCCAAATACCTGGGAGTCACTTTGGACCGTGCTCTGACCTACAAGAAGCACTGCCTGAACATCAAACAAAAAGTGGGCACTAGAAACAACATCATACGAAAGCTGACTGGCACAACCTGGGGATCACAACCAGACACAGTGAAGACATCTGCCCTTGCGCTATGTACTCTGCTGCTGAGTATGCATGCCCAGTGTGGAACACATCTCACCACACTAAAACAGTGGATGTGGCTCTTAATGAGACATGCCGCATTATCACGGGGTGTCTGCGCCCCACACCACTGGAGAAATTACACTGCTTAGCCGGTATTGCACCACCTGACATCCGCCGGGAAGTAGCAGCCAATAGTGAAAGGACCAAGGCAGAGACATCTCCAGCTCATCCCCTGTTTGGGTATCAGCCAGCACGTCAACGACTTAAATCAAGACATAGTTTTCTTAGATCTACAGAGACACTCGCTGGAACACCCCAGCAAGCGAGAGTCCAAAAGTGGCAGGCCCAAACCCAGCACCTCAATTCATGGGTGATACCAGATGAGAGACTCCCCCCTGGGCACTCAGAAGACTGGGCGACTTGGAAGGCGCTGAACAGATTGCGCTCTGGCACCACGAGATGCAGAGCCAATCTTAAGAAATGGGGCTACAGGGTGGAATCCTCGGCATGCGAGTGCGGAGAAGAACAAACCACTGACCACCTGCTGCAATGCACCCTGAGCCCTGCCACATGCACGATGGAGGACCTTCTTGCGGCAACCCCAGAGGCACTCCAAGTGGCCAGATACTGGTCAAAGGACATTTAACCAAATACCAAATTTACAAAATCTGTGTGGTTTTTTTTCTTTCTTTTTTTTCCTTTTTCTTTTTAATCTCTGTGTTTGTTTTGCTCTGTTAGAATTGTAATACAATGGTTGCTGATGACACGATAAATAAAATAACCTATAAAGCTCTAGGTGGTTCTGGCCCAGCTTACTTGTCCAAACACATCTGCCTCTGCGTCCCATCTCGTAATTTAAGATCATCCGGGGAGGTCCTGCTTTCGCTCCCCCCAACATTGTAAATGTGTCTGGCGAGGATGAGAGACAGGGCCTTCTCGGGTGTGGAACGTGCTTCCAAATGAGATAAGATCAGCCTCATCCCTCCTGGCTTTCAGGAAGAAATCAAAATCGTGGTTTTGAGATCAGGGTTTTGGACAGCAGACATAATTAGCACTTTGGTTGGATATTGACTGGAATGGCGATACAGCTGATGATACTGTTTTATTGTTTTAATTAATGCTTTATGTACTGTTTTAATTAATGCTTTATATATTTTAATTGTTGTTGTATTATCGTAATTGTTTATATGTAGTGGCATCGAATCATCGCCAAATATAAGCTGCCCTGAGTCCCCCTTCGGGGGTAGAGTAGAGACGGAGTAGAAATACCGGAAATAAATAAATAAAATGTAACAACATTGGAAACATTTTATGTTCCTAATTTGGATGTGTTACCTTGTGTTTAATTGCAGGGTCCTTACTTTGAAAGTAGTTCTTATACTCCAGAAACCTCGTTTTTGTGGCTGCCACAAACTATGTTGTATTTGTTGAGACTTGCTGAGATATTCACTCCTTTATACCTAAAGCCAAGGATGCCGTTCTGGTCCTGAACCGATGCTTGTCATCGGTAATGAACCGGATAAAGCTGAAACTAAATCCAGACAAGACAGAGGTACTTTTGGTCAGTTGTAAGGCGGATCAGAGTATGGGATTATACCCTATGTTGGATGGGATCACACTCCCTCTGAAGACTCAGGTTCGCAGTCTGGAAGTACTCTTTGACTCATTGTTGACCCTGTTGATGGTAGCCAGGAGCACCTTTGCAGTTAAAACTTGTGTGCCAGCTGCATCCGAACCTTGAGATGCCAGACTTGGCCAGGTAGTCCACACCTGTCACATCCTCTTTGGACTACTGCAACACTCTCTACACGGGGTAGCCTTTGAAGACAGTTCAGAAGCTTCAAATGGTCCAGAGCCCAGCAGCCAGGTTACTAACTGCAGTGCCGTTCAGAGAGAGAACCACTCCCATGCTATAATAATAAATGATAAAACTTTGTTTATACCAGGGGATTTGGGGCGGTTTACATGAGGCCAGGCCCAACAGTTACAGCAAAACTGATATACAACATAAAATATACTGAAAATATAACACTAAAAAAAGGAAGGAAACACACGATGTAATATAAAATCACAATAATTGAACACAATGGGCAGGGCCAGTTGCAAAGATTAAAAGTTTAAAAACTCCAGGTGAGATGAGCAGTGTAGTGTATCTGGAAGGAGGTTCAGGTGGGACGAAACAATTGGGTTTAATTGCACTAGAGCAGCGATCCTCAAACTAAGGCCCAAGGGCCAGATACGACCCTCCAAGGTCATTTACCTGGCCCTCGCTCAGGGTCAACCTAAGTCTGAAATGACTTGAAAGCACACAGCCACAACAATCCTATCTCATCAGCCAAAAGCAGGCCCACACTTCCCATTAAAATACTAATAAGTTTATATTGGTTAAAATTGTTCTTGATTTTAATTACTGTATTGTTTTTAAGTGTTTTTTTTTTTTGCACTACAAATAAGATATGTGCAGTGTGCATAGGAATTCATTCATGTTTTTTTCAAATTATAATCCGGCCCTCAACAGTTTGAGGGACTGTGACCTGACTCTCTGTTTAAAAAGTTTGAGGACCCCTGCAACAGAGGGTGAGATAAAGTGCATCCGAGGACGTCTTATGCAGGGTTTGGTCAAGGTCAGGGATGGTTGTTCATTCGCTGAAAGCTGCAGCAGCTCTACTGGCTGCCGGTCTGCTTCCGGGCTAAATACAAAGTGCTGGTTCTTACCTTTAAAGTCCTAAACAGCTTGGGTCCAGACTATTTAATGAACTGCATACCCCACTATAGACCAACTAAGACACTGCAGTCATTGGAGGAGGCCCTGCTCTCGGTCCCACCCCCGTCCAAAGTGAGGCTGGTGGGAAGGAGAGAAGGGGCCTTCTCCATGGCTGCCCCCACCTCTGGAACTTCCCTCCTAAGGAGTTAAAGATGGCCCCCTCCCTCCCTGCCTTCAAGAAACAGCTGGCCTCCAGTTCAAAGCAGATAATGTGGGGTTGGAGCCCCTGGTGGCGCAGTGGGTTAAACCCCTGTGCCGGCAGGACTGAAGACCGACAAGTCGCAGGTTCGAATCCGGGGAGAGGCGGATGAGCTCCCTCTATCAGCTCCAGCTCCTCATGTGGGAACATGAGAGAAGCCTCCCACAAGGATGATAAAAACATCAAATCATCCGGGCATCCCCTGGGCAACGTCCTTGCAGGCGGCCAACTCTCTCACACCAGAAGCGACTTGCAGTTTCTCAAGTCACTCCTGACACGCCAAAAAAAATGTGGGGTTTTATTCAGCTGTGTGGAAGGGGCCCCAGATCACCCAGTTCAAAGCAGATATTTTGGGTTAATACTACTGTGTAGAAAGGGCCCTTAGGCCCCCATCCAGACTGTTATATAATAGAGGTGAAATGCATTGAGCTGCATTATATGAGCCCACACTGCAGTCAAACTGCACTACACAGCACTGTAGACGCGGCCACGGTGATTACCTAACTCCCGCGTCATCGCACTGAAAGCCTCTGCCTCAGCGCGAGCTATTCAGAACCTGTTTGGATGGCGCATGCGCAGAGCTGGGGGCTGGCCTTTCTTCTCCTTTCCTCGAGGGGGAGGCGAGGAGGAGGAGCCGTCCTTCTGGGAGCCAGTGCGCATGCGCGCGTGTTGGCAGGCGGCCGGGCCCCTCCTCTGGCCTGTCACTGGGTAACAACGAGCCGGGCCGCCGCGGCTCTCGGGTCCCTTCCTCCGCCTCCTCCTCCTCCTTCCGCTCCCCAGCACCACCGCCACCTCCGCCGCCGCCGAGGAGAGGGAGGCCGAAGGGGCCGAAGCAGCAGCAACAGCCGGAACGGGACGGAGAGCCGACATGAGGCAGGAGACCAGCCGGCCTTGGCGATAGAAGAAGGTGAGCAGGCGAGGGCCGGGCCCCATCCAGCGGGCCCTCAGAGCCTCCTGCGCCTTTGGGGTCCCTCTCAGACCCCGCCCCCTCCTCCTGAGGGTCTCTTCCCCTTCCTCCATTGCTCAGGCCTCACCCCCCCTCCCCTCCCCTCTTTGGAGGGCCCCTGCCTCCCCCACCAGGGCCTCTTCTCTTCTCCTGCATCCCTCGCAGGTCCCCCAACTTCCATCACACCAACACACACCCTTCTTGAGCTTATACTCAATGATGATGGTTCCTTTTGGGTCGGTTTCCTTTCCCCCTTCAACCCAACATCCCACCTTCCATAGTGAGATGCACCACCTCCCCCCAAACACAGAATATTCTCCATTTCTGCTTAATAATACCCTACAAATCATTCTCCTTCCTCCCCCCCCCTTTCTTCTCATCTGCCTTTCCTTGCATGCTTTTCCAAAAATGGCAGAGTACCCCCCCCCCCTTTTGGGGAAGAGACCCCAAGGCAGGCCTGTAGCCAGGATTTCGTTTCGGGGGGGGGGGGGGAGGCTAAAAAAATTTCGGGGGGGGGGGCGAGTCTGAGTGAAAGGGGGTCTACCCTAGCAAACCTTTTGTATCATTACCCCAAAATACCCCCATGCATATGGGATGTATCGAGTATGGTGATCAGATCATGATACGAATAAACATAACAGTTTAAATAATGCACCAGTAAGGCCTTTTCGTGAACCATCATGAAAATTTCGGGGGGGGGGGCTGAAGCCCCTCAAGCACCCCCCCCCCCCCCGGCTACATGCCTGCCCCAAGGGTTATCCAGTTCTGACCCGCAGGAGAATACAATCAAAACAACCTCAACAGATGGCCATCCAGCCTCTGATTAAACACCTCGGAGAAGGAGATTCCATCACACTCAAGAATCAACAGTGTGTTGCTGTAAGTTTTTTGGGCTGTATGGCCATGTTCCAGAAGCATTCTCCCCTGAAACATACGAGAATGCTTCTGGAACATGGCCATACAGCATGAAAAAAAATTACATTAACCCAGTGATTCCAGCCGTGAAAGCCTTCGACAACACAATTGCCAAACAGCTCTTTCCGCCTAGGAAGTTCTTCCCAGTATTTAGGAGGCATCTCTTTCCAGCAGTCTGAATACATTGCTCCATTGTGTCCTCGCTTCTTCCTCGTAAGACATCCGTTTTTCCAGGCACAGGCTGCCTCTTGAACCTCTTCCAGTCTTTCTCCCCTCATGCAACCTTGGTCGCTGGCACTTTTCCCAGTGATCTCTTTCCTCTCTGCCCTGAATTGCCTCCTCGCACTCTCTTTGTTTCACCATTCAGCTTTTCCCCACTCTGTTATTCCTGTCCTATGGCAACCCATAGGTTGAATTGGTTCAGCATTGTTTTTGCCATTCTCTGGGGCTGAGAGTGTGTGACTAGGTTAAACAGGGAGTCAGACCCTGCTCGTCCCACACTCAAACCACTTCCTCACACAGGCACCTTCTACCTCTTCCTGTTTTCTTTCTTTTTACTTATTCCAGTGGTTCTCAACCTGCAGGTCCCCAGGTGTTTTGGCCTACAACTTCCAGAAATCCCAGCCAGTTTACCAGCTGTTAGGATTTCTGGGAGTTGAAGGCCAAAACATCTGGGGACCCACAGGTTGAGAAATAGACTTAGTCTATTGGTGCAGGAGCCTCCAGTGGTGCAGTGGGTTAAACCACTGAGCTGCTGAACTTGCTGACTGCAAGGCAGTTCAAATCCGGAGAGCAGGGTGAGCTCCTGCTGTTAGCCCCAGCTTCTCCCAACCTAGAAGTTCGAAAACATGCAAATGTGAGTAGATCAACAGATACTGGTCTGGCGGGAAGATAACAGCAATCCATGCAGGACTCCCCAAAAAAGAATACACACTCAAGACAGCTTACTCTGTTATACGTTAAAACTGAACAACAGTCATGCTGGCCACATAACCTTAGAGGCATCTATGAACAAAGCCAGCTTGGCTTAGAAATGCAGATGAGAACCACCCCTAAAGTTGGACACGAAGAGAGTTAATGTCAGAGGGGAACCTTTACCTTTTTATGCGTGCATTACACTGTAGAATTAATGCAGTTAGACACCACTTTAACTGCCATGGCTCAATGGTGTAGATTCATGGGAGTTGTAGTTTTACAAGATCTTTGCACTGCTGGTGCTTCACCAAACTACAAATCCTGTTATTCCATAGCACTGAGCCACAACAGTTGGTAGTGTCAAACAGCATTAATTCTATAATTTGCACTCTAAAACATGAACACACAATTTATTTCAATAACCTTTTCTTTGGCTCAAAATCTAATTTGTTATTCTGGCTGTAGTCCCTCTTTAGTAAAAAAAAATACATTGCTTTCTGTTTTCAGGCTGAGAATGTTTTAACGAAAGAGGAAGGAAAAGGTTACATTTCAAAGTATTTTGATGTGAGCTAAGAGTTCCGCATAAATGCCTTTGCAAACACTCTTGTCTGCGTCACTCTTATGTTTCTTTCCATGTAGATTGTTTTTCCAAGGCACCTAAAATAATTGTTTTGTATTTTTCCCATAAAGAGATCTCTATGTATGTGTTTGGGAAGGAAATACTTCCCTCCCCCAAACCAGCTTCACTCTTGGTATTTTTATATGTTTAAAACAAAGGCTGTTAAACTTCATTGGCATTCCAAAGCTAATTTAGCACAGCAACTGTTTCTTTTAGTTGAGAGAAGTTGCAGAAGCTGGGCTGATTTTCTGTCCATTTCAGGGCCCTTCTGGATAGGCCATATATCCCAGGATCTGATCCTAGGTTTTCTATTTATCCCAGACTATCTGGCAGTGTGAACTCATAATCCAGTTTAAAGCAGAAAACCTGGGATCAGGTCCTGGGATATAGGTCCTCTCTGGAAGGGCCCTCAGTAAAGCTAGGGAGGTTGTTCAGTTTTAACGTATAACAGAGTAAGCTGTCTTGAGTGTGTATTCTTTTTTGGGGAGTCCTGCATAAAAGGGATGTAGGGCTGATTGTAGAAGTTAAGCAATCTTGCAAGGGTCAATCTTGGTTATTATTTGGACGGGGGATCACTGATAAATGCCAGGTGCTGTAGACTATATTTAAGATGAAGGAACTGACAAAACCACTTGAGTATTCTTGCCTAGGAAAACCTTAGGAAATTCATTGGGCTGCCTTAAGTCGATAAGTGACTTGAAGGCGTGCACATACACAAAAGGGAGTAATATTCAGTTTCTTATGGCCATTTGAACTAAAGAGACTGGTGGTAATGTCACTAGTCTGCAGGCGTTATATTTTTCCTTTACTTTTGCGCTGATCCAGGAAAAAATAATTCAATATTATATTACTGAAAACCTTTATATTATTCATTGTTTTTATTGCACTTTTTAAGTGGAAAAGCCTCTGCTTTTTGTTTCTTTAAGGTACACTTGTGAATTAAAATAATTATTACCAAACCACAGTTAAATGTTGTTCATCATGGTACATTAAGGTGAAGTAGACTACTGTACTTGTTCAAGATAATGATGTGGTAAAAATTCATCTTATATGTGAATGATGGACACAGATGGAACTCAAATACTGTTACCCCTGTATCCCTGGAGGGTGCATTTCTGGACCATGTAGATATTCAAAACTCTGGCTAATAGTGAACCCTATTGAAATAAATGATTTTTGGACCAAGAATAAGCTAGCATTGCACTGGAGAACCTAGAAAATTCCTGGAGAGAATATATTTTCTTAACTATGCCCAAATCAAAACATGGATATGGGGATAATACTGTGAATGACCCACATATCCACGGGGGTCATTTTAATGCTCTTTAGCACTTAAAAGTTGTAAATGTTTCAAAAACTAATATGGGATAAGACTGTTCTATAAATGTTTCACTTATTTTCTTATGTTTTGCACCTCTAGGGTTGTGTTTGTTCTTTTTTAAAAATTGCTGGCAATGTTTTCCAGTTGAAGTTGTTGATATTTTGGTTATATTGGTACTAAAAATAATTGCTAGCTTCAGTAGCCTGCTGTTTGGAGAGTTCGTGCCCTCTCCACTCTAAACAGAAAACAGCAGAAGTTTTCCAGTGTTCATAGTCTGGAATGGTATTTAATAGGCTTGGGCAGTTTCGTTCGTTAATTTTGTAATTCGTTATTAATTCGTATTTAAATTAGCTTACGATCCAATATTGAGCCATGCAGGAATAGTGTGAGGAGTAAATTAGATTCGAAGCAATTTTTTCAATTTATTTCGTAATTGTTTCGTAATTGTTTCATAATTGTTTCAAAATTATTTCGTAATTATTTCGTAATTATTTTCGCATGTCTGGTGCAAGTTTTATAGTTGTTGTTTGTTTTATCACACCAACAGTCAACAACAGAGGGAGAGGGAAGCTTCAGAAGTTCCCCCTGTCCCATTTGGAGGTTTTTTTTAGCATATTGCGCAATCGCGTCTGCCATTAACGAATCGATTTGTAATTTTACGAAATTTCGTATATTTCGAAATTTTTAAAAGGAAAATTTCGGAATTATTAAAAAAAAAAACGCAAGGGTCCCCTAAAAACAAAATGAGTTTAGAACCAAATTTTTCCGTGGTTACCCAAGCCTAGTATTTAAGTATTGACGGTTAAGTCTCTTGCATTTATGCCTTATCTACCTTTCCAGTCTGTGAGAACACAATTCATATTGTATTCTGTTTAGGATAAATGCACTGTGGCACTTTAGGTGTTTAGCACAAACAGTGATTTGGAAATTTATTTGGAGATGCTTGGGTGCATTGGAACATGGAAATGTCAGACTGCTAAAATACACAGCTAACTGTTGTATTTCTTCACAACCACTTCATGCCTTGCTTTGAATGATTCATTGTGCAAGCCAGGAAGCCACAATTAACCATACCTTGCCATTAAACTGTGGGAACAATGCTTCATCACTTCAAAAACTCCAGAATGTGACGTCATGGCTTAATATTCATCTCCTTAACCTGACTCATTAGGGAACAATCCAACGGTTCTAGTTCAATTTGTGTGTGTGTGTGTTTTGTGTGGATATGAGCAACAAATAAAACAAGATAACTGTGTGCAGATGCTTGAAGCTGATAATACCTACATTTGGTCTTCAAAATATTATCATAGTTTCTCTTTGGATTTGGATATTTCAGGTGTTGCCCTCCTCTACCTTTTAGGTTTCCTGGAGTAATATTTAAAAAAAATTAAAACTGCCCAAAGTGAAACTATAATGATGTGAAAGAATTGGAATGTGCAAGTGAAGTGGGGTGGGGTGACCCTGGGTGCCTTCCAGCTCCTGATATTTTTATATGGATCAATTAGTGTATTTATGTGTTTCAGTAGAACTATAAGGCCCCCCATCTTAACATTTCAGGGCTGAATGACAGCATATCTATAGTACTAATATTGGCAATACTGTTGTTGGTGATTGCTGTTGACCATTCCTTGTCCTTTACAGTAGGATTGGGTCTGTCACCCTGCTATTCTGATACATTTTGAATATGAGCATATAAAAAGTTATGTGTCTTGCTTAAAACAGTAGATGGAGTAATGCAGTGGGTGTGTTTTCCAATGTTCTAATTTTTTAATTATATCAAAAGCTCTAAATGCCACTCTTTAAACATTATTGACATTAAGCATAGCTACTGATTTTAATCACCTAATGCATTGTTTAAAAAGCATCCACAAACCTATACCTAAAATTGCTGTAGAAGAAATGTTCTAAAAGTGACACTGCCAGTCTGAAGTACACTGATCCTGAATTTTTGTTCTTCAAAATCCTCTTTTGCATGTGTCATTTGGATGTGGAATCCTAGTCATGGGATGTGACTTACAAAATCTCCTTGGTTACTGTTCCGATTGAAGTATGCATGTACGGATATCATTTCCATTAATTATTATTTTGTTTTTTCCTCCCCAGATCTCTGTAAAACTAACTAACTTGCAACCATGGTGCAGAAATACCAGTCCCCTGTGAGGGTGTACAAGCACCCCTTCGAGTTAATTATGGCTGTAAGTATCTGTTTTCTGCTATATGATGAGTTGCATTTCCAATTGGACAATTTAGTGAAAACTACTATATCTGAGTAGCTGGAATGCAAGCCCTCTTTGTTGTTAAGAGAATTGTGAGGATGTTATCTAAGCTTGTTTTTCCAGTTCATATCTTCTCAAGGACATGGTAACTTAGCAAATTGTGAACGCAACTGTAATAACACTCTATATTCTTTGTTCACCAAGATCATCAAAGCAATCAGTTTTTGAGTTTATGCATCACATTAGACTCTGGTTATGAAAGCTGACTATGCTTTGGCAACAAAGATGATGATGCCCGTGAATGTGTTTGGAAATAGGGTTAGGTAAATTGATATTTATTTAAATGTGGGGGGGGGGGGACCTTTTCAGTAAAAAGAAGTAAAGAAAAGGGTTTAATCATTCTTGGAGCAGCAAGAAGCTGATTGTGTGAATGAACATTGCAGAAGAAGCCAGATACAAAAAAAAAGTATCAAGCCTCCATGTTGTTATAATTATAGCCTTTTTGGCTAGACTTCTCAAGAAACTTCAGTATTTAAGGACAAGGATTGCACTTATGACCAAAATGAAATTATCCTGATTTTGTGGATGAGGATAATTTGTGAGGGCACTTCATTTAGTCAAACCCAGTTGTTTTCACTTCTCTTTTGAAAAAGGATAATGGTAGTAACCGTGTCAGCTTCTTTGTCTGATGCCTGACATTTTAAATTTAGCTTGAAGCCCAGTGGGACATTTTGAAGGCCTTGATGTTTGTTTTTGAGGAGTTGTTTGAGGAAACATACAGTTCACTGTGAATATTTCAAGTAGGTTTCCTCCCACATAAAGTGTAACAAGAGTAGATCCCCTAGTTGGGAACTGTACTTTATCAAAGTCCTTGATGAATTCATTGAACACTTCTTCATATCTTTATTTTTCTTGAAGAACATTTTAGACAAAAGAACTTAATGGCAACAATTTTGTGGGCCAAGTCGACTTTATTGGCACCAGAGGAAGTGTAAACAGTTGCATAGCTAAAATAATGTGTCCAAGGGTGCTCATGATCACAGCTACAAAGTACATCTTCACTCGGAGAGGAAGCAGGCTTCCTATTTCCAACCAGCTTTGGAGCAAGCAGAGCAAATTGTTTTTCTTCTGGAAATAGCTTTTATTATCTGTTGACACTCTTTTTACATCAGGGTCATGCACTCTACATGGTACAAGTCATCAACAGATTCCTGGCTGAATTGTTTCCTACCTTAAGCATTCTGTTTTCTTGATCTTAAATTTTCTGGATAGATAGGTACTTCCTCTGAAGTGCTTGAATGCATTTGCAAGGAAGATTACATGAAATCATCTTACTCTGGAACTAGACTGAGTTGTGCCATGTGGAAATGCAACTCTTTTCCTCTTACTTTAAATAGCATCTAACATCAACATTGTTATTCAGTTTAGGCTAGAGTTAAGTAGTAGGTGGGCGTAAGCTTGCCTTATCTTGTTTTGAAAACATACATGCTGTGTTCACTCTCTTAGGTATTGCTCTTCCAGAGTGTAAAATTACTAATGGATGTTGTAATATTGATTGAAACTGCTCTTACATACAACAAATCAATGCATATTCCGATTTTGGTAAAGATTAGATTTCTAAGTACTGCATATACCTTGTATACTAAAACTGTTCAGAGTTAGAAGCAAATGGAATAGAACCTACTCCACTCCTAAATTGCAAGCCCTATCCAAGGATTAGCAGAAGAGAGAGACTGCTGATGAAACACTAAACACAGTAATTGTCAATTTTTTACCTGAAGCATTGCCAAAGCAACCCAACATAGTCACATTTGACTACAGAACAGAAACATCTTAAGAATTGGGATTTTACTAACAAAAGAAGTTGAAAAGAAAAGTCAAGAGGGTCAAATTTCTGCAGAATGCTTGTTGTTTATTCTAAACCACAATAACAGGAGTTCACCTGAAATGTCTACAGAAGGTTAGAAAAGGTGCCCAGAATTTAAAAGGTCACTAATATGGCTATGAATGCTATAAATAAAGCTAATAGAGAAAAGAAGGCTTCCTTCAACAAAATTGTTTCCCAAACATAGAGAAAAATCAATGAAAACATGTATACATATAAGAATTGTCACAAAAACAAAGGAACGTAAAAGATTGGATTCAAAGAGTATGTTACTGAAAGCAATACCAACTTTTTTTTTATTTTAAAGAAAGAAGAAACAGAAGACTGACTTGAAAGATGATTGTAGTGTGGTAAAAAGAGAACTAAAGGAGAATAAAGAAATTGTACAGGACTTGAATAGAAGTTGTAGGGCAGATATTCCTGCTTGAAGTCCACAGAGACTCTGCCTACGGTGGTATTTTCAAAAAAAGGTGCCCAAGGAACAGAAACAAATACTGGCAGTAAAATATGAAATGGTTGCTTTTATTGACAAATTGAATTGAAAGTTAATCACATTGTCCACATATTCTCTATTAGAGAGTGCATAAATAATTTGGGTGCAAAATTGACTATCTTTTAAAAAGAAAAACAATGTGTCTCAAATACATTCTCAGAGAATTAAGAGTGTCAACAAATGTACAGGAGTGTTAACTTAAAAATGCAATTTAAAAAAAAGCCCCTTACCAAAGATTCCGGAACAATTGGAATAAGAAGTCAGCCCTCCTAGTAATGGACTGAAGAGCAAAGAGCAGGAATGAGTAGACAATATTCACAATTGTGTGATCTAAATAGCAGTGGCTCCTAAAGATCTTTATTGCAATTCAGGATTTTAAACATGTTTATAAATTATTTTGAAATTAGAATGAGCAGTGAGGTGCCACATTAGCAAATCAGGCAAAAAAAATTATAATGGCTAAAATAAAAAGTGATAGTAGAGATTCCAGAAGGGTTCTTCACAGATGGAGGGACATTTCAATGGCAATTGTGGTGTAGTATAAGTAAATGTAAATTGTTTTGCCCTAGCACTGTAGTTTCCAAACTGTGGTCTTCCAGATATGGTAAACTCCAGCTCTCAGAAATTATAAACATTGGTCATGCTGGCAAACACTTCTGGGAACCGAAGACCAAAACATCTGGGAGATCAAAGTTGAAAATCACTGCACTTGCGTATAACATTGTAACTGCCTATACAAGCTAGTAGCATCTAAGACACACATGGCAAATGCAAGGCCCGCGGACTGAATCCCACCCACCACATCATTTTATGTGGCCACGAGGCTTTCAGTGCCAGGGCAGTATAGTTACATTTATGCAGTCTTAACAATTACAAATGGCCATTTGATTCAACATAAAGATGGCGTGACCCTTGATGAGTTTGACACCCTGATCCTGCCTTAGTAGGACAGGAATTGTGAAGTTGCAGTGATGTGTAAGTGAAAAAAAAAAGTTCATCTGAGTTGAAAGAGTCAAAGTTCTGCATCATGTTGATTAGGAAAGGGGTTTGGCCTAATCCAGGGGTTCTGCGCTTTCCATCTATGGACACCTTGGGGTGGTCCATGGATGGGTGTCCAGGTCATCTGTGAAGCAAGGAGAGCTTTTAAACTTTTTTGTCCTGTTCCTTTGAAAATTATGCTTAAATGATTTTTTTTTCCTTTGAGAGCTTTCATGAGTTTCAGCAAAGAGGTATTGAGCTTATTTATTTTAATTCCATGGTCTTAAGATACAATACAAACTCAACCACAGATTGTTGGTAATTGCTTAGCATTGTTTTCTTCTGTAAAGCAAAAACATATTCAGATAAATTGGGCTTCAGAAAGGAAAAGAAGTGCATATGAGCAGACCCCTGGCTTCATCTTCCACTTTGTAAAAATACTGATTTTTATCTCTAGTAGTATGTGGTATGTCCTGAACAGAAACTGGTAGAGCTGACTTGATGCTGCTTCCATCTCCCCCACCCCCTTTCTTTTAAAGGTTCTGAAAATATATTGTATGGTGACGGCAATAGCAGTACATTGTAAAATAACAAGAAAATTTACTTCACTGATGTGGGCTTTAAAAAAAACTAATTTTAGTTATGTTGAAGTCTATTGTCTCATTGGCTTTGGTAAGAATGTTGCAAATGACACTGACAAGATTCCTATGATCTGGATAGAGTAGGAACTGTATATATTTAGACTCGGATGCAAAAACAAAAAAAATTAACCACCCCCCCCCCCCAAAAAAAAACACACCCAGTGTCTTGGCTGAATATCCCTATCAGCTGTTGCCTCTTAAAAGTGACAACTTGTCTTCTGAAAGTACAAATGCTGCATGTGGTTTTATTTTTAAAATGGAAAGGAATGTAGAGGATTGTGTGGACATGGCTTCTAGAATTGGAATGGTTAACATATGCCACGAAAAGTGAGAACTATGTAGAAATCAATCATCTTTTATAAGCTGCAGAATTCTTCTGTATTTAGTGGTCAAAACAATCGTGTTTCTTGGATGCAAGGAGGTAGAAAAAGAGGCAGGCAAGGGGAGAAATTTCATGGAGTGTTTATTGACAACCTATTAACTTTGACAACCAGAAGGTGATTTGTACATTGTCTACATAAATCCTGTTCATTTATTAAGAAAATTTCAAAGTTGGCAGGTTAACTAAGGGTTTTTTAAAAAGAGTTTTTAGCTTTTCTGAAGACGTTTACCTAATTCCCCAATTTGTTCAGGGGCAAGAGATCAATAGTTTGAATTTCCTGATTGAATCCCACGATTCCATTGCGTTCCTTCAAGTCATTTCTGACTTGTGGCAACCCTAAGGCAAATCTATCATGGGTTTTTTTGAGGGGGGGGGGGTTGTTTAGAGAAAGTTGTGCTTTTAGTTATTGAATTATTTAATCCTGCTGAATTTTAATACCTTTTAATGATGCTCAGAGATCTTTGTTTACTGAAAAAGTACTGTTTAAAAGAAGGCCAGATCCTTTTAATTCCATATTTTTCTGGATCAATGTGTTGATAGACCAACCTCATTTGGCCAAAACTCAAATGAATTAACATTATATGATATATTTTAGGCTTATGCATTTCATACTGAGCTTAAGAATATGACCTTAAGAATATATGTCTTGATTCCACATTCATGTTAATTACAGTTTAGTAATGGCAGTTGATTAAAAACAGAATCTTATTGCTATTCTAGAGGAAGTAGGGAGACCTATTCATGTAATGCTTAACCATAGCTTACATTGTATCCAAGCAGACCTATCTGTTCCTTAGTTTATCAGCTGTGAAAAATAAATGGAAGTAAAGTGTATCTAGTGGTATTTTGAAATCAGTGAGAATTTTAGATGAAGTGACATTTAATCCTTAGAAAAGGGCAACAGCCTGAATGTTGACTGTGCAGAGTTAACCTCTGTGTATCTTTGGATTTCACCTGTTTTTGGCTAAACAGTATTTGAAAAATAATTCCCCAAGATATTGTTCTCTTTTCAGGTTGGCTCACAGTAGGAATGATGAATCAAAACTGTGTACCAAATTGAGGAGCAATACCCACTTCATTAATTTACTCATTCTACTTTGTTATCAGATGGGGTGTGTGAACTGCAGCCCTCCAGTTGGTTTTAGCTAACAGGTCTCACCATAGAATCATAGAGTTGGAAGAGACCTCATGGGCCATCCAGTCCAACCCCCTGCCAAGAGGCAGGAATATTGTATTCAAAGCACCCCTGACAGATGGCCATCCAGCCTCTGTTTAAAAGCTTCCAAAGCAGGAGCCTCCATCACACTCCGGGGCAGAGAGTTCCACTGCTGAACGCTCTCACAGTCAGGAAGTTCAGTCCCAGACTAGCAAACTAATAGTGAATAATCATGGGAATTATGGACCAACACTACCTGGAGGACTGTAGTTTGTCCACTTCCACTGTAAAATGGACCTTTGGCAATCCCTGGCGTTTGGTTCCAGCACCTCCCTGGTCCCACAGTGCATATGAAAATCCATGGAGGCACAATTGCCATTGTATACAATATATCATGCTCCTCCCTCCCAGAAAAAAACTTTGATTTTGTCATTTTATATAAGGGACCCCATTTTACTATGCTATAGTATATAATTGGAATTGAACATCCACAAATGTTGGTGCACACGGGGGTCTTGGAATCAAACTCCAGCGCATACACACTGTATGCCTTGTTATTTTAATACAGTATGATCTTATACTTAATATATTGCATGATTAGGAATGGTAGATAAACAGTATTTCTAGCCTCTTGCTTCTTGGCTGCAGTAGAAGAGTAAGCAATGTATTTCCTGGTGGAATCGCTTACTGTTCCAAAATGCATTGTTTCTCTGCACTTGATGGGAAATGTGAATTACATCAGCTTTGGATGTAGCTCAAGAACCAGAGTTAGCCTTCCTCTCACAATCCCAAGGATGATTTCTGCACATCTGCACTAAAATCAAAATGTTTTATTTTGGACACCCCACCCTCCCTGTTATTTCTTGACTAAATTTAGACAGCCAAGTTCACAGTACTACTACTCTCTTGGGATGTCATGTTCTGTAAATTGCAGATATAGCTATTGAAATTAAGAATGTGTTGTGTATCTGGTTTTTAAAAACTTGTTTGTTATGCTTGCTGGTTCTTTGGCCAGGTTTCAAAAGATAGTAGGTATAGTGAAGTATGGAAGGAAATGTATTTTTATAAAGCACAGTAGAGAGTAGTTTATAATTTCCCTAGACAAGAAAATTAACAAAAGCACTCAGTGAACAGATTTTTCTTGGCATTGTTTTGATGCTGCTGCCTTCTTCTTTTTCAGGAGTTATTTAGGTCATCATTTTGTCAGACTGGTTCTCAAGGCAATTTGCAAAGAGGCAGAAAATACACAAAAAGTTACAATATACAAAAATAGGTTTAAAATTAAAAATTTAAATAACAACAAAACCAATGAAAACTTTGCTTGAAAAATCAATTTAAAACATAGCACCATAAAAGCCCATCTTTGCTACTGGTAAAATCAGTTTCCAAAAGCTTGGTGGAAAAGGATGGTTTTAACCTGCTGTTAAAAGAACAACAAAAAGGCTTCCTAATTTCTGTAGGGAGAGGTTTTCAAAATGTGGAAGCAGCCACAGAGAAGGCCTTCTCCTATATTCCCACCAACTGGCGTCCCTGAAGGCAGTAGGACAGAGAGAAGTGCCTCTCATCAAATCTTAAATCTTAGGAGCCTCGTAAGAGAAGGGGCCTGAGCTATATAGGGCTTCTCTCTACTCCTCTTTGGTCCCCCGCTTCCATTTATGGTATTTTAAAAACAAGCCAGGTGAGAGGGATGTGAAGCTGTAAAAACGATTCTGACATAGCTGAGAAGAAGCCCAGAATGCATATTTAAGTGACAAAAATGCCAAGTGAAACGAAGTAAATATGTGGGGGAGAGAAAGCTAATGGGAGGGGTGGTGGTGGCTTCATCTCGGCCGTTTAACTCAAAAGTTTCAGTCACCTCTTGAGCCTAGCTTACCCATCTACCATATTTTCTGATAGTACAGTATTGATAATATACCTTCAATTTTTAATTCCTGTTGCACTAGCATCTGCTAGAGTCTGCTGCAGGTTTCTACAAGATGAGTACTATGGATCATAGAATAATAATCTAACATCATTGACAATGAAACAAAACCATGCGAAGGGCATTTTCTAGTTTTTCCATACAAGCTTTCACCAATGTTTTAGCTACCAGATTTTTTTTATTACATCTCCCAGTAACTGCAACCAATATATTCAGTCATGAAGGATAATGAGAGATACAGGTCAGAGCATTTGACTGAATAGGGTTGGCGAGGCTACTACATGCCAACTCCAGGTTTTGTTTTTTTGATGAAGTAATAATCACGTAGCCTCTGTGTTCCCAAGTGGAAGTAGCCAGCACTTACTCTCCTCTGGATAATATTTGGCAGTGTTTGGAAGAGGTTCAGTTGCCCTAGTAGATATGCATTTATTTTACAACAGTTGGCTTTCCTATGCTGCAGCATTTCTCAAAGGCTCCGGTGTCAACACCAGCCCATTTAGATAGCGCTCTTCTCCCAGGACCTCTTAAGCACCCCAATATAAGAACAATTCTTTTTTTAGAAGAACACTTGAAATTCTCCAACTGTGCTAGATTTTATCACCATCTTTACTGCTGGCAGACTGTTAACGATGCTGTGATTGTGTGATGGATGCACTTGCTGTTCCAATTTAGTAAGTAGCTCCTAGCTGTGCAAGGCATACATAATGGAAGAGCAAAATATCATAGTTGCCACAGTGGTGGTGTTGAGGATGATGTAAATGGCCAGCAGTGCAGAGAAATAAATCAAGCCATGCAAAGGTTGAATGCCTTTGAAAGTATTTTGCTGAACGGTACACAGTATTTTCTCCAAGCCTCAGTGTCAGGATTTAATCAGTCCAGTCAGCAGTGTAGCAGCAGTTTAGAATTCTTCATTGAGCTTGCAAAATTATCAGGCATTCTTTCCTATTATTATTATTATTATTATTATTATTATTATTATTATTACCTGTCACCAGGGTAAATGAATTAACTCGACCAAGGAAGGCATGGTTGCCCTGAGTCTACCTGAGCTTTACATTTAAGATGAGCTGAGTCTGTCTAATTTTTGGGATTCTAGATGTTTTAAAAAAGCTTTAGAACCTCTATTTTAGCAGGAAGATCAATTCCTCATACACATCTGTTCTTCAGGAGCAATCATGACAAATTATAGAATTTGTAGAAGTTTTAACATGAACTGATATATATCCTGTGACAGACAGATAGCATTTCATAATTCTCTGACAAAGGGAAGGAAATAAAATAACTGTATTTTACTGTTTGGAATGTGTAGTGGATTTCCCAGTATGCATTAGAGCTGGAGACAAATTTTATGCTGGATTTTGGTGGTGTGAGTGTAAATACTGTGTCATTATTAGAAAGTTGTGTTTTAAAGAGCTCCGTGTAATGCACCCCATTAAAACCTGATTGTACAAGTTGAAATCGGCTTACAAATAGTTAAAATATTTTTTAGATCTTTTGGTTGCTAAGCAACTTCTGCACTTTCCTGGCTTGAGCAAAGATTTTAAGCTTGCATCTATATGGGGGTGAGAAAGCTGTTGTTCAAGATCAGCAGATGATGGATTTTGTCATATTGTAGAATACCCCAAGTTACCCTTGGAAATAGAGTGCCGCACTAGGTGTCACACAGAGCTTTTGTGAGAAAAATCCAGGTGCTGAACTATACAAAGTAAAATTGAGACTACCCCTCTTTCCATTTTCACTAAAGCAGCCTACGTTATGTTCAGATCAGCACCATTTACTACACATGATAGTGCATCTGCCACATTTTTAACATTTACATTTTTGTAGCCAAAGGACAGGGGCAAAACCTAATAATAATATGGATGAGATTAATATAATTTAGAGTCATGAACTGACAAAACTATCTCTGAATATTCATTACCTAAGAAAGCCCAACAAAATTATGGAGTTTGCATAAGTTGTCATGCATTAACACGAGAGGTCTATATCTAGTCCCCTATGTTGACCAGGTTGCGTCTTTAAGATAGATTTTGACATGTGTTCTATTGTTATATCTATCCCTATCTATCTGGGCTATAATATTCTCTTTGAATAAAATTACCATATAATCTAATTCCATTCTGTTTTCAAACTGTATTTGAAACATTAAAAACAATATTTGATAAGGACTATAATCCTAGAAACTAAGCTTTAGAGACTGATAGAAGAACACAGGAAAGGCAGCAATTAAATGAACTCAATAATCTCCCTTAAGAACCTGATTCACCGCAATGATAAATGCAAGCAAGAATTGTTACACTGCAAAGTACTTTATGTAAGTAGCTTCCAGTGTGGAGTAATTTTTTATTATCTTGTAGAGCAGCGGTTCTCAAAGTGCGCTCCGTGGAGCCCTTGGGGCTCCGTGAAGCATACTGAGGGGCTCCACATTTCCCTTCTCCTCCTCCTGCTCCAAGTTTTTCCTCCGCTTTCCTACTCCTCCCACCTACCTTGCCCCCAAAAGCCCCTTTTCCTCACCACCCAGCTCCTTTCCTCCTTACTTTGCAAAACCTTATTTCTCTCCCACCACTCATGGAGTGCTTTGATTGTGCTTTTCCTGCATGACAGAAGGGGGTTGAACTGGATGGCCCCTGGGGTTGCTTCTATTATTATTATTACAAAGGCTGGATGTTGATCAGTTGGAGGTGCTTTGATTGTGCTTTTCCTGCATGGCAGAAGAGGGTTAGACTGGATGGCCCCTGGGGTCTTCCACTGAAATACTATTAAGTTTATGTTGATCAAAAAGTTTGTTTATGTCTGATATATATACATATAATATAATATATAATATATAAACATTTCTTGAGAATCCACAAGAAACTCTTGCTTCAAAAAGGGTCCCACGGATGAAAAAGTTTGAGAACCCCTGTTGTAGAGAACAGAATTTCTGTTTAGAAGCATGACACTTGATTGTTTGAGGTCCCCTATTTTGGTACCTTACTATTTGGTAACCCATTAATCCTACTGAACTAAAGACAATTTAAATGAGTGCATAAATACTTATTATCTTGAATGTATGGTTTTTTTAAGTGGTTTGTAATATGCCAAGAATGATTATCTTGATATTTGATGTATCACAATAGGAACACTGGTTCTTTGTTGTTGTGTTTTAATCTGTGAATGAAATATTGATCTCTCCTATATCTCCATCAGTTATGCTGTGAAAGATTATATGTTTCTGAGTTATGGTAAGGCTAAAGCAACCATATCACTGGGTTTTCTGGGACTGAGAGTCTGTGAGTTTTCTAAGGCCACTTGATGGAGAATTGAACCGTGGTCTCCAGAGTTGTAGTTCAATACTCAAGCCACATCACACCAACTCATGGAAGTGCACATAGTCACAGGAAATCTTTACAGGCTTAAAGATATTATTTCTGTAGAAGTGGTTCTGAATTGCACAGTGAAGTACTATGTATACTCTTCACCAGATTTCATCAGGGACTGGAATCCCCTTCTCAGTGAACTAATAGCTAAGCTAAAGCTGAATTATAGTCAAACTGCAACAATATTCAGAGAATCAATTGACTATAGATGGTGGCAACCTAACTAATTGATTAATTAAATACTAGTCAATATGCAGGATTTAATTAATCTAATTGATTAATTAAATCCTCCAAATACAACTATTGAATATCAAAGCAAAATCCATTACTTTTAAAGTGGGTTGGCTTACAAT
Source organism: Anolis sagrei (assembly GCF_037176765.1). NCBI lineage: Eukaryota > Metazoa > Chordata > Lepidosauria > Squamata > Anolidae > Anolis > Anolis sagrei. The sequence continues at coordinate 120,534,851 of NC_090022.1, forward strand.
GTTATAGAAAATGATGGTTTAGTGCTAGGTACATACAGAGGAAAGGCTTCGATAGAGTCTTGGTCATAATAGATTTCTCTTTCATACTGTTTTGTAGCAAACCATAACTTGCAAATTCATCCAGATCAATAATATCGAGTTATAGTAATATTCATGCTGCAAACAAGGTCTGGAAAATATATGCAGCTTCCAGGAAATGGCAACCCATTTTGGTGTAAATTATCATGTTTTGGGGGAGGGTTAGGGTTAGGGTGTAAATGTTCTTCAAAGTGTAAATGTTCTTCAAAGGCTCATTTTCATGCCATCTATACATGATTGAGCATTGTATTCAAAGTATTTTTAAATACCTGAAATTGTCAAGCTGGACTATCTTGACTGAGTTTGTTTCTTGGAGAGCAGTGTTAGGTCATAACACGAGAAAATGTAAATGTCCCAGAGGAAAGGGATGTGGTTTATTTAAATATTCCAGTAAGAAGGCTATACCTTTTTTGTTTCTTTTAGTAATGATCTTTGCTTGATCCTTTTACTGTGGCTTGAATATTTGCTTTTGCTTCTAGTTCAGAAGACACATGGGGCGTAAAGGGTTGGAACTTAGCAGACTTCAAGATTTGTGCACATATTTAAGCTATAAAATATATAGACAATTTTTTTCTAACCATATATAATTTTAAAGCTTGTTTTTATTATATTCAGGGTGTGCAAAATTCATTTTGTACTCATACATCTGTTAGATGGTTTGCAATCATTATGACATTGTGTTAAGAAGAGGTACCAGCTATCACCATCTTTCAGTTGAATGATGAACAGAGTTAGAAAATAAGCTGCTTTAATTTACCACAGGATGTCCATAATCAACTGCGAAATTGATCGCAGTAATCCAGTGAATTCTTTCTCTTGCAAAGAAACACATGATAGTTGGAAGGGCAAATACACTATAAATATGCCACAACCACACTTTCATGTTGAGAACACCCTTACGGCACATTATCCCCCTAGTACAGAACATAACACCCTGTGCCCTTTTTTGCATTAAAAGCAAACACGCCATGGAACATAGTGAAGAGCACATCATGTAAAAATGTGTGTGTTTTAGAGAAAATGTGGTTATAGCAATTATAGACTTGTTTTGCTTCAAGATGGAATCCCAAGATCAGCTGTTTCTTGAATGATCAGTGTAGGAGACAAAAGCTTTTTATGAGAAGGTTGCTCCTATTGATTGATCCTATGTGATAGAAATCCCAGCCAAATCCATTTGCAGAAGAAAAAATGCATATAAGATTCTACCTCTGTGTATTAAATAGAATTTGGATGCAGCAACTTTAGACTTGTGTTACTTCAGGGTGAAATCCCAAGAATATCCACTGTCTATTAAATAATCTATATAAGAAAACTGGTATTGCAAACAAGAGGGTGGCATTAGTTGCTCCTATTGACTACATATGGTAGGAGTCACAACCAATTTTATGGCAGAAAAAAAGGTATATAAAGGGTCTGCTTATGTGTATTGAATACAATACATTTGATACATGTGTGAGAAATAAAGTTTGGTTACAACATCTTTAGAAATGTAACAAAACTGGTATTCCAGATAAGGGGATTGGTCCTGTTGACCATATATGGAAGAAATCCTAATCAAGTCCTAATCAGAAGAAGAAAAATGTTTCTAGTTAATTAAGTGGAATAACTCAGATTATGGGCACATATGGAGCAAAAAATAATTAAACATACGCATAAGTCACGCTATTATTTATACATCTTTAGAATTCTGGGAGAGATTTTAGTACAAGCTGAGGATGCAACTAACCAGCCGTTCTCTGTGCTGTCTTGCTCTTTTCTCACAGTGTATTTTGTACACAAATATCTTGCTAAGTAATGCCATGCCTTTGATATGTAAACAAAGTTGGTATTTTGAGTTGAAAATATTTATTAAATAGAAATGTGCCCAAGATAGTTTAAAGAAATAATACAAATACCAACAAAAGAACAAAGTAATTTTGACTTACAGTGATAATTTCATTGGAGAAATACTTATTTCTTACACAACTTTCTTGCTGAGCTGAGTGGGTAAAGTTCAATTTTAATGAGTTTTTCTATAAGTATAAAATAAATTGGGTTTTAATTTTCTCAAAATGTCATAACATTTTAAATTGGTCTCAACTCTAATTTAAAATCAATAATCAAAGCCTAAATCTCTCCTCAAACATGCTATCTTAAATTGGCACCCCCAGTTTCCTAAAAATGAATGAGTAGTTCTGTTTGTTACACACACTCTCACACTGAGCTGTCTGCAAAGAGATGTGGGAATGTTTTTAATGGTTTAATCTGATGTAAATAGCTGTAGTCTGTACTAGGAAGAAAATTGTGTGATGCATAAGCAGCACAAGAAGGAGATGTAGGGCCTAGCAGCATATTGAATGTATGTGTGTATTTTTTAATGCAAAACAATATTCTTATGTGAACCCTCCTCTGCAGCTGGAAGCACCACAATCCAGACAGAGTTACTGCTGTTGCCAGAACTAGGAATGTCCCAATAGCACAAACCATGTTTCAGATATCATACCAGCATACTGCAGTTGCAATTTCGGCTTCGACTGAGTTTCTGGCCATCCTAGCCATTTTAAGATCCATATGTTTCTCCTTCCCAACTATCTCTTTCTATCTCCTGTTGATTCCTTTAGGGATGAAGACCTGCTTTTCAGGGAAATTTGTTTCTATGTGATGGGAAAAATATACTTGTAACATCCAGCTGCTGGTTTTATTGCTTCAGGTTCCCTGCTCTTTCCATGTTGCCATCACCCAAAACCAAACTCTGTGAATTAAAAGTTTAAAAATAGCATAGGAGAAAACCATCCTCCTGTAGTTCCACATGTTATAATATTATGGTCTTGGCTGAGTATATGTTTGGGTAGAATACCCTTCAAAACTGTTCCTTTGTGTGTCATGTGTTACTCTTCAAATAAGAAATACTTGAGGTTTCATGAAATTGCATTGTCTTTTTTATTCCTGGGTTTTAAATGTCATTTTTGGTATAAAAAATAAATCATAGATTTACAAACAAACATCATCTAGTCGTCCAACTGGGACCATTGTTGTGTGAGCAGCATAATAAAGGACATTATATTTGTGAGCAGAATTAGAAGCTGGTAAATGCTATATTGTAGTTGTTAAATAAATGGAGCTGCTGTGCTTGGGAACAGCTGTTATGGTGAGACACAGACTTTTGTTGTCTTGAGCAGACCCCAGGGAAACACTTGGGCAAGCTCTCTAGATGCTTCTCTAAAGGAATGAAAATTAGTATCTTTTAAAGGACTCCACTGCCGTTGATTGATAGATATTTCAAATACACACAGTGACTTTAATATTTAATAGGTTTTAACAATTGAAGTGAGCAGAGCAGTTGTGATCAATTTAACTTAAGCAGACGGAAATGCCGCCTGGAGAGTCTGGTAAATTTCTTGACGTATGTTCTCTCTTTCTTCCCACTACAGGCTTATGAAAAAAGGTTTCCTACCTGCCCCCTCATCCCCATGTTTGTAGGCAGTGATACCATGAGTGAATTCATGAGCGAGGACAGAGCTATCCATGTGATTGAAAGGCGTTGTAAACTGGATGTAGATGCACCACGACTCCTGAAAAAGGTAACTGAATTTGATTGTTTTGGAATTCTAAAATAGTTTTCTACTAGGCTGTCGCTGCTTAATAACCCAGTCTCTGCTCTCCTCTCAGATTGCAGGAGTAGATTATGTTTACTTCATTCAAAAGAACTCCTTGAACAGAAGAGAACGCACTTTGCACATAGAGGCCTACAATGAAACTTTCTCAAACAGAGTTGTTATCAATGAACGTTGCTGTTACACGGTGAGTAATGACTGGATTAAATGCAGTCAACAGAATGTTCAGTGGAAATGTTACTGCTTTGAACAGAATCCCACAATGCTTTATGTAAAGCACTGTCATATTTGAACTGCTTGTGCTTAGATAATAAAAACAGGTAAAAAATAATGTGTGCTTTCAAAAGTATTGCCATTGCTTTTGCTTTCTAACTCGGCATGTGTGCCTTCAAAGTCCTACCTGCGAGAATGTTGATGCACAGCCATAGGTGGGATTACACATTATTATCTCAATGTTTGCAAAATTTGGAAGGATCCATGTTCTTTTTCATTTAAAAGAAAAGAAAAACAGAAATATGAAGCAAGATGAAACCTTTGATGATACTGATAAAACCCGGCACACTCACTTCATAGCAAAGCAAGTAGGGAGTGCCATTTCTTTGTTTTACCAGTAAACATGGCAACGATTATCTGAATGTTGTTGATCTGAGTAATGTTTATTATGAATTTACAAAAGGCTGTGTCTTTCATTTCAATTTAACCATTTAATATTCTCTGAGTTACTGTAAATGTTTCTCGGTCCTATGCAAGTTAGTATTTTGTAAAGGCGATACACCAGGCATAGGCAAACTTCAGCCCTCCAGGTGTTTTGGACTTCTATTCCCACAATTCCTAACAATCAGTAAGCTGGCTGGGATTTATGGGAGTTGAAGTCCAAAACACCTGGAAGACTGAAGTCCAAAACACCTGGAAGACAGAGGAGAAATGAGCTGCTTACACCCAACCTTCTTAGATCTTGAAATGGTAATTAAACCCCATAAGAATAGTAAACATTTAAATTCATGTTTGAAAGGCATCTGCCATCTCATCATCCTTATTTTCAAGAGAGTATCCTGAAAACACTTACTGTGAATTAGTGTACTTTATACTATACTAGCTGTGCCCTGCCACGCGTTGCTGTGGCCTTTAGTAAGAGTTTTGAAGTCTCTGCCTGGCCTCTCTTCCTTCCTTCACACAGCCTCTTTCCCTTTTTCTCTCTCTCACACTCCTTCCTTTCCCCTCTTTCTCTCTCTCTCTCTCTCTCTCTGGCATCCCTCCTTCCTCCCCCTTCTTTATGCTTGTGTGTAAACTTGAGTATCTTCTGTTGGTCATGGGGGTTCAGTGTGGCATGTTTGCCCCAATTCTGTCGTTGGTGGGGTTCAGGATGCTCTTTGAGTGTTGGTGAACTCTGAATCCCAGTGACTACAACTCCCAAATGTCAAGATCTATTTCCCTCAAACTCCATCTGTGTGGATATTTGGGCATATTGAATGCTTTGGTCTGGATCCATCATTGTGTCTTCAAAGTTGCCCCCTCCCTTCTCCTCACCCCTTTCCTCCGTGACTCACTCCTTCCCTCCTCCCTCCCTCTCCGGTTAGACACGCCCCCTCCCTTCGCCCCACCCCTTTCCTTCCAGGAGTGTCTCAGGGAGGGAAGGGGTGGGGCGAAGGGAGGGGGCGTGTCTTTCCAGTGGGGATGCGGCGCGGCGAGGCTTGGAGTGTGCGGAGCGGGGCTTGGAGGCAGCGTGGGAGGAGTAAGATGAAGGAGGGGGTGGAGGGAAGGGGGCGGGGGGAAGTTGCGTTGTTTGTGTGTGTGTGTGTGCCGTGGGGAAGTGCGGTGACGTGTTCGCACTGGGTGGGGCGAGGGAGGGAGGGAAGTGCGTTGGCCGTTTGGCCATGTGTGCGCGCGCGCTGGGGACTTTGCGCCAGTGCGCATGCTCAGTTGTTTTGCCGTTTTTTCTGTGTGTGGTTGTGTTGTTTTGATTTCTGACTGGATTAGTTTGTACCTAGTGGGTTGTCATTGGGGCATGGCAATTTTGGTGGAGTTTTGTGGAGGGGTTTTAGAGTTTTGCTTCCCTGTTGGACGCCAGTAGGAAATTTACAGATATAGATTGCAGCTGATTTCACAGGAAGCGTTTCTGTTGCTATGAATGTTTGAGAGAGCATGAAGTTTTATTTATGAAGAAAAAAATAATATTATAAAGGAAAATAACTTTAGAGAACCATCATCCTACTAACAATATTTTTTCCCTTACACTTAAATTCTCAGCTTTCTTTCTCAACTTTTCAGGTTCATCCTGACAATGAAGACTGGACATGTTTTGAACAGTCTGCAAGCCTTGATATCAAATCGTTCTTTGGCTTTGAAAGCACAGTAGAAAAAATCGCCATGAAACAATATACCAGCAATATTAAAAAGGTGAGCTGTAAAGCTTATTGCTCCTTGGTCTATTGAATCATGCCTAAGGACATATTGTTGCCACTTTTGGATGTTGGCACAGGACTGAGTGTAATTCTGAATGCATTTGGGATTTGTCTTTTTGTGTATTATCTTGCTGTCCCTTCATGGTTTTTTGGATTTTCTCATTCTGTACAAGTGCTGTGGCACATTCCGATCAGAACAATATGGGCAGATCTGTTCCATTGCTTAAGTGAAGATTTCGAATCAGGCAAATACTTTCGTACCAAAGCAAAACAATCTCTGTTTTTAGTCTTCATAAAACAGTATTTTTCAACCTAGTGCCCTCAAGATGTTTTGGATTTGCAACCTCCACTGAGTCAAAGAAGCCTGCCTTGGGGATAACTGTCAAAGGACAAGCAAGGCTTGACTGACAGGAATTAGGATCATGTTTTGCAAAGACAGAAGTTGCCTCATCTTAGGGAATAATAAATATATAACCTGCCAAAAATATTATTATTATTATTATTATTATTATTATTATTATTATTATTAACTTGTTGTGCCCATGTTTTAAACTACATCTTGAGCAGGGCTTCTTAAACTTTTTCCACTTGTGATCGCTTTCCACCCAAGAAATCTTTTTGTGACCTCAGATATATAACTATATAAAATAGGTATAAAAATCAAACATTTATGGATAATAAACCAGCATTTGCATGTCATGCTAAACAGGCTGATTTTCCTTTATATGAAGCACATCTGAAGCATCTTCTGCAGAATTCACTGTCAACACTGCACATTTGTGTAAATGGGTGGCATTCAAAAAGCATTTCTTTTTGCCATTTTTTGTGACCCCAACATCGAGCTAAGGGGTCAAGACTCATAGTTTAAGAAGCAGTGATCTAGAGGATCTTAAACTTATTCTGTGTTAATTGCTGCTTCATGTTGGGTGATGCTAAATCAGAAGCTGGTGCTTAATAGCACATTGGTCTTTTAGAGAAGAGTTTAGCATCCCATAGAGGAGACATAGTATTGCTATGTTTCCAGTAGCTTTGTGATTATGACTGAAGCATTGTCTTTCTTTCAAGGGCAAGGAAATAATAGAGTACTATCTGAAGGAGCTAGAAGAGGAAGGAATAACCTGGATTCCTCGTTGGACTCCTCCTGTGAAATTCACCTTTGAACGCGGAGTATCTCATGTGAGACGTCCACTGTCCTCTCCAGTCAATGTACCTGAAGCCACCATGAAAGAGGGGCTAAGTCCTAAGGAAATGAACAATTGCAACAATGTATCAGAGCCCACAGTTGGAACACCTGATGGTACGTTGTTTGTCATGCATTCTTATGCAACTTGTTTATGCTGACCATTGTCATTTGAACTGTTTTGTAATAATATCACCAAGTAGTTAGCATCGGTATGGAAAATCTACCCCCCCCCCCCCCCCACACACACACCATCCCAATATGTTACCTTTCTCCATGTAGTACTGAAACCTAATTGTTTGGTGGGGTTGTGTAGACAGTTAGGTTTTAGTGATTCACTAATTTAGTTGTAGCATATAAAAGGCAATTGTCAATCTCTGGGGTTACACACAACACTAGAAGTTTGGACTGGCAAAAGTGAAAATAGCTCATCTAGAAGGGCTACTCAAAGCTGCCGCTTGTGAACTTATATAAAATGCAATCTGGGCTCTGTAAAATTGCAATTTGCTCTGTAAATGACAAATGGCCAATTCTATGTGAAGTTTTGCTCAGAAAACAATTAATTAATTGGCCTGGCACTATTACCTCTAATAAGATTGTATAATTGCCATTTCAGACAAGCTAGACGCAGACTACATCAAAAGGTATCTGGGCGATTTGACACCACTTCAAGAGAGCTGTCTCATCAGGCTTCGGCGGTGGCTCCAGGAAACACATAAAGGCAAAGTAAGAATTTATTCTCTTACTTAGCTTCCTATTTGTCCGAAAAATGCATCACCTGCGTGGTTAGGTATAGCATCGATGGGAACAGACACTTACATAAACTGGCCTTGAACTAATTTGAATTTGATACCTTGAGAGTAGGGGGGGGGGGTTATGGTTACAAAAGTCTAATCTTTAAATCTACTTTCCAGAGTGCAAAATCCAGATTGTTATTTTTTTTTAGATTTAAAGAAAATAATTTTTTAGTTTAATAGCGTAGAGATCCTTTTCTGTGATAGGGTTATAAAAGATCTACAGAATAATCACTTTTCTGCATTGAATTAAGGGATTAAAAGGGACGACTGGGAACATTAACAAAATGCCATGATATTTTCACTGTACAGTGTTCAAAAGTGTAGTAGAATACATCCCTGGAACTTGTTCATTAGTCACATAGTTGAAGGCCAATGTATGTATATATGAATCACACATAGCCAGTTTCTTATCTCTTATCTCCCTTTTCCTGGCCAAATATTCTTACAATTTGACATTATAAAATAAAAGGGTAGCTTGTGGCAATAGATTAAAAAAAGGCAAATCACTGCTATTAGCATTTTTTACATTTGCAGATCCTCGTAAGTTATAGCTAAGTTTTACTGTGCCATATTTGGAAGTATGGTATGCTTTCTTCCTTACTGGGAGTATATGGACAGCAGTGCTGTGGAAGGATTTAGTGCTTGCTTTTCATCAGTGTAAAAGTAACAAAGGTTATTAAAGACTTCTTCCATAGCAATCACATTTTTGTACCTGTACACAGTACTGTGTATGCTCATGTATAGGTTTGGCCCTTTTTTAAATGACTGTTTCATGATACCGCTTTAACAGTAGCTAATAACTTTCTTACACTTTTATAGTAGAATACATTGGACTCCTTTTTAAATGAGCCAGTTATTTGCTCTTCCTGGCTTACTTCACCCTCTCTCACCCAGATTTCAAAAATTCCTTTCAGGAGAGTTTGATTTGACAGATAACTTCTAAAGTTGCCCTTCCTTTGTCACTCTGGAATTGTAAGGAAAACACCTTTCTGGAAATCCTATAACTTGTGTAGGCATGGATGATAACATTTTTCATCATTTGCCTGTGTTTTCTTAAATTACATGAGGAAGGCAAAGGGTGTACCTTCAAGGCTGCTCCTTCTACGATGCATATAATATATGGTTTTTAATTTGTTTGTTTTAATTGCTTATATGTTTAGATTGTTTTATATTTTGATGAGATATGTTTTATTGTTTACCTGTGGCATTTAATTTTTGCTGGATTTGTAAGCCGCCTTGAGTCCCCTTCAGGATCGAGAAAGGCGGGGTAGAAATGAAGTAAGCAAATAAATAAATATAACCTAAAGAAAAAATATACAGTGCCTTTTGGTAACTTGAGTGAGCATTTTACTTAGGAATGCAGGATATAGACTTGGATTCAAGTATAAATAAATGGGTTAAAATTACAGGAAAGGAGATTCTAACTGAACATTAGGAAGAACTTCCTGACCATAAGAATAACTGTTCAACAGTGGAACTCTCTGCCTCAGAGTATGGTGGAAGCTCTTTCTTTGGAGGATTTTAAACAGAAGCTGGATGGCCACCTTTCGGTGATGCTTTTCCTGCACTTCAGGGGGTTAGACTGGATAGGCCATGTAGTCTCTTCCAACTCCGTTTTCTGCATATATTCAGATGTTATTTTAAATATTTATCATCAGTTAAAGGTACCAACCTTAATTTTCTGCAGTACTTATGAAACATGAATATTTCACTGCTTTCCAAAGGAATTTACGCAGGACTCTGTAATAAACCCTCAGTCATTGATAATCATCTTTTACAGATTCCAAAGGATGAGCACATCTTGAGATTCTTGCGTGCCAGGGATTTCAACATTGACAAAGCCAGGGAAATCCTGTGTCAGTCACTGACATGGCGCAAGCAGCACCAGGTTGACTACATTTTGGATACTTGGAACCCTCCCCAAGTACTACAAGATTACTATGCGGGAGGCTGGCATCACCATGACAAAGGTATAGTGGCAGGTTTGCGGAAAACATTTTATAGCAGGAAGCCCCAGAGTGCCAGCCAGAGTGGAGGATAAGGTTTATCTACTGCAGGGGCGAGCAGAAGGAGCAGGGGCTACCTTTAAATCCCCATTTCCCCCATTGGTATCAAAACCTAGACATTTAAAGACTGTGTGTGTGTGTGATTTTTCAGGCATATTTTTGCCTTGCAAGACACACTCTCCAACCATGGCTCAGACTCCGTGCAAAATACACTTGTTTTGTTTCTCCAACCCCTCACCTATCCCCCACAACTTAGAAATGTGCCAAAACCCACTCACCCGTGATCAGCCAACAATGAAACAGGAAGTAAATGACCTCACTTCCATTTGGTTGATATCCAGTTATTGTGGGTTCTGGCAGGTTTCGGGTGTGTTGGGAGAGCAAAACGTACTGAATTTTGCAATGGTTTTGGGCTGTGTGGGGAAGAATTAGCTTTAAAAAAATCACATATTTCTTTTTTAATGTAAAAGGAAATGACAGCTTTGGAATTGTATCTGGCCCACAGGTTGCCCTTTGAACACCTTTCTGAGATACTTTAATTGCCAGTGTGGCTTTCAAAAGAGAGCCTAAATTGCGTTGCTGTGAGTTTTCCAGGCTGTATGGCCATGTTTCAGAAGCATTCTCTCCTGATATTTCACCCGCATCTATGGCAGGCATCCTCTGCGGAATGTCCAGGGTGGGAAAAAGAACTCTTGCCTGTTTGAGGCAGGTGTGAATGTTGCAGTTGGCTATCTTGACTTGCAGATTCAAAGCCTGATTGCTTCCTGTCTGGTGGGAATCCTTTGTTGGGAGGTGAAAGCTGGTCCTGATTGTTTCCTGTCTGGAATTCCCCTGTTTTTTGAGTATTGCTCTTTATTTACTGTCCTAAATAATTTAGGGCCTAAATTATCTTGCTCTAGGTATCCCAACTTAAGTACCTTGACTCACTTGATCTTAGTCAGTGATTCTCAACCTGTGGGTCCCCAGGTGTTTTGGCCTACAACTCCCAGAAATTCCAGCCAGTTTACCATCTGTTAGGATTTCTGGGAATTTAAGGCCAAAACATCTGGGGGACCCATAGGTTGAGAACCGCTGATCTTAGTCATTATGCACCAACTGCTGCACAAAGTATTGTAAGAAGTTATGATCTCCTCCCCCTTTTTGTGCTTTAGAAATGTAAATTGATGATAAAAAAGCCACAGTTGATCAAAATGCACAGTGTAAGAACAATACTCAGTCTGCTGTTCCCCATACACCCATATGCCAAGCTTCTTGAGAAAACGGGGGTGCAGGGAGAAAGGCGGATAAGAGCATTTTTCAGCTTTTTCTTTTCCTTATTGAAAAATCTGCCATGATGGATGAAATGAAATTCCATACCTGATACACATGTTACAGTAACATCACTGTATGCACTGAGTGTGCAGTGGCTGCCTTGTGGTTTCTGTTGAAAGTTTCCAATATGTTGTCTTCCTGGGAACCTAGGGCTCAGATCCCTGTTTTCCCATGGAAGCTATGACTTTGGGAAGTCATTCTCTCTCAGCTTCAGAGGGAGGCAGTGGCAAACTGCCTCTGAATAAATCTTGCCAAGAAAACTGTAGGAAGGCATTGTCAGAAGTCACAATCAACTTGAAGGCACAGAAAAACAGGATGTACAGCAAGTGAGAGGAAAAAAACAGAATAATATACATGAAGATCCTTATTAGGAACGTTAACAACAATTGCAGTATGTTCTAGCAAGCTAACATTTCATTATCCTAGAAAGATAAAAAGCTGAAGTCCTCTTTTGTTCAGATTATCTGGAGTAGCATTTTTTACTTTTTCATTCCAGTAGTACAGTCTTCACTTGTCTCCATTAATTCAGTCACTAGGTACATCTCAGACCCTGACACAGCAATTGCCACTGTAAGTGAATTGTTTGTATAAATTGTGCATTTCTGACCTTGGGTTACTTCATCTGTTTCATGGATTTCATCATGCTTAGAGAGCATCTGCTCATCCCAATCCAGTTTTGTGTGAAATAGATAAAGCTTAGTTATGAAAGTGATTATATAAGATATAAGTACCTTAAGTGCTGAGCCATGCTATTGTAACAGGCTGAAATTTCAGGAAGGCAGGTTTAGAGTGGTGTAGTGCCAGAAACTATAGGAAGGAGAGATGCTACGTTCCTATCTTTTCCTGGAAAATGGTTCACCCCCATTCAGGGGCCCTTAACCCCATTCCTTAGGAGTGAAGTGATGTTAATCTCTAGCAAAAAGAACTACAGTATCTGTGACACCTTCTACATGCTGACAGATTTCTAATGGCATTGTTTTTTATGTTTGTGATAAATGGCTGTCTGGCCAAAAGAAAATCAGACATTTGTCAGTCATTTTAATACTTGGAGGAACAAATGCCCTTCCTTGGCCATGTCTAGAGCAGGGGTCTTCAAAATTTTTAAACAGAGGGCCAGGTCACAGTCCTTCAAACTGTTGGAGGGCCGGATTATAATTTGGAAAAAAACATGAATGAATTCCTATGCACACTGCACATATCTTATTTGTAGCGGGGGAAAACACTTCAAAACAATACAATAATTAAAATGAAGAACAATTTAAACAAATATTAACTTATTAGTATTTCAGTGGGAAGTGAGGACCTGATTTTAGCTGATGAGATAGGATTGTTGTGTGCATTCAAGTAGTTTCAGACTTAGGTTGACCCTGAGTGAGGGCCAGGTAAATGACCTTGGAGGGCTGTGTCCGGCCCCCAGGCCTTAGTTTGAGGACCCCTGGTCTAGAGATTTGAGGTAGAAAATAGTTGATATTTTAGACAGCTCAAAGCTTCGAGACATGCAATGCCTTAAGTGTAATTTTAGTCCTGTAGAATTAATGAGAATCATCTATGTGTTGTCTCACCTTTCAACAATTGATTGAATGGGTCTTCTCTAAATAAATCAAGCAAAAGAATTCCAGCCCACTGATGTTTCCCTTTCAGTTCTTCACCCATTTTCATCACTGTATTTATGAATTCAAATTTTCTGAAATACATAGAGGTCAACGAGCTCCCTCTAAACTTGGATTAGCTAGAATAATATCTTGTATCTAAGGGTAGATGTTTTTAAGCATTTTAAAATGATTCAGTTTGACTTTTGTGCAGAGTCAAAAAGTTATCTGGATTTCTAAATGTCTCTTAATGCATTTGAACATGTGCTGCTAGAAGCAAAATGGTCTTGAGCTCTCAATCTGTTTTCTAGCATAATTGGGTGAGAAGATGGAAATCATGTACTAAACACGGAGAGAACATTTGTTGAAAATGTGAGGCAATGAGTCAACGATCCATACTGTTTTTAAAAAGTTGTTTTCACTAACTTCATTAAATCTATCGAAGACCTGAAATTGTAAGAATTTTGCCTTGGCTGGAGGTGGAGGTGGTGGGCTTGGTCCTCATGATGGAGAAATAGATCAAACCCACCCACCCCTCCACCCCCAGTATGAGTGTAAAGAATATTTACTGTTTTTTTCTCATGTTCAACAGAAAGGATGTTTCTATTATATGCTGCTGGGTTTTATTCATGCCAACACTGGGAAAAAGACCTCTCTCTGTGTGTGTGTGTGTGTTTTAAAGAAGGAGCATTGTTCAAATTCAAAAATATTGAATTTTGTGCAAAACCCCTCACATGGTGGAAAATAACCTGATTTTTTTTCTGCTCTTGGATGTGAGAAAATAATGTGATCTAGATTCCCATTTCCACATGACTAGTTGTGATTTCACAATTAAAATGAAATATCTAAACTTTTTATATTGCTAAAGTTTTTTATATTGCCAAGTTTTTTATTCACTGCTCCAGAACCTAATCTTTATAGATTCGGACAAACTTTTGAAGATTGCCTTTTATCCATCGAATCTGATACTTCAGGTTGAATGATAGCTCCGGCATTTATCTTGCAGCATGACGCCATTTTTGCATGGTTGCTGTGCCCGAACTATCAACTATTGGAAAGTACAACACAGCTGTTTCAACAAAAGAAGCTATTTCTGGTTATTCAGCCCAATTTTTTGTGCTGTTCTGTCAAGCTAGTGGTGCTGTTTCTTATATTAATTCATCATAAATGGCATATCCTTTCTTCTCACACAAGTTTCTTTTGCGCTCCAAAGTGAGGGACATCGCTACACATCTTGGGTTTCTTTGCAGCCTAAAAGATTATGGATTTTATGGACATTCATACAATCAAGCAGGTCTTGCTAACTCAGGATACTCCTATACAGGAGAATTTTCTACTGCCTCCCTTTTGTATATGGGCCTAAAAGATTTCTGTAACCACAGCTGTCTTTCCTCTTTTTTGTCCAGATGGGCGTCCCCTATATGTGCTGAGGCTTGGCCAGATGGACACCAAAGGTTTAGTCCGAGCTCTTGGAGAAGAAGCCTTGCTTCGCTATGTAAGTGCCTCAAAGGCAACTGCTTTTTATAGAAGAGAATATGCAGCATTTTAGTCTAGCCCCCCCCCCCCCCTCTGCTTTTAAAGTTCCTAAGCTGCTGGAGGACATCTATTTCTGTTTGCTAGATTTTTCCAGTCTATGTATCTATGCAATTAGAAAAAGATTTCTCAGTTGACCTTATTTCTGGATATTCTCTGCGCAGTCAAATTATGGAAAATATGGTGCATTTTGCACCTCAAAGCTGTGTTCTGCCCATAAGGTGGTGAATCAAAAGAGCAGAAAAATGCATTCTTTGGGTTTCAGTTTTGGGAGGAAATACCCAGTTATATTTAAGAAATGGGAATAATAGTAACACTGCTGAAAAATAATTGCATATAGCTTCTTGGGATGTAGATATCACTACATCCAAATGTTAAACAAAATAGCAAAAATCACTGTCCAACTACAAAAACAGGAAAATGATCTTAAAATCTGTTAGGGATGTTTTGATTGTGCTTTTCTTGCATGGCAGGAGGTTGGATTGGATGGTTTTTGTAGTCTCTTCCAACTCTGTGAGCCTATGATCCTTGTTCTTTATATATGCATGAGCTCTTTGAGTACTGTCCCAGCTAGGCTCAGTTTAAGAACAGAATTGGAAAAATGTAAATCTCCCATGTTTAGTGACTCAAAACTTGAAAGGGAGAGCAATCGTGAATGATGATGATGATGATGATGATGATGATGATGATGATGATGGTGATGATTTATTGAATGTATGCCCTGCCTTTGTCCTGAGTTGGGATTCCTATCCAGGCAAGCCATTGACTCCAATGGGACTTACTCCCAAGTCAGTGATTAGATGATTACCGATGGAATTTTTAGACAAGAAACATAGACATGCATGATTAAAGCTGAATTTGCAAATATATTAGCATCAAACTGGCTCTAGCCTCATAATAGAACCGCTTAAAAAGCACGCAAATACAATTGAAATACAGTCAGCAGAAGTGGTTCTGTGCCCAGATTTCATCGATGGCCCTCCTTCAACAGCTCCTTACAACACCTTTGCTCTTTTTTAATGTATGTACATATACAGGTGTTATCTATAAATGAAGAAGGGCTGAGGAGGTGTGAAGAAAATACAAAGGTGTTTGGAAGACCAATAAGGTAAAGAAACATAGTTAATATTCTACCACTTTCTTTTGTTGAAATATGGTGATACAGTGTTCTGTGCTACTTAAGACCATGTTTCTGGCAACACATCCATTCTTTGTTTACTGGTTTTTAGAGAGCACAACCCACAAACAGAAACAGTTTGATTTCCTGTCGTAGTCACTGTGAATCGTACACTTGATATCTCTGCGCATGCGCAGACAGCTTTCGGAACCTTCTAGAAATAAAAGAATACTTTTAAGACCCGGCTAACCCCGCTCCCCCCCCTCGAGTATAAAAGCCCCGTAGGCGGGGTTAGACAACAGTTCTCTTTTCCGCGCTACTTTGGCAGCAGCTTGAGAACCTCTCTCTTTCTCCTTGCGAGCTTCTCTGACATATTGGCTTGGATTGGACTGTTTACTGGACTAAGGTGTCTGCTTATTGATTTGGACTTGTTCTACTTTGGCTGTTATTGACCCAGCATGCGCAGAGATATCAAGTGTACGAATTCACAGGTGACTACTCAGGAAACTACAGTTACAGGTAAGCAACTTATAATTATCAAGTATCTCTTAGAAAGCTTCAGGATTAAAGTTGATGGCCCCACTGAATGGTCTAGGACAGAATTTCTTAAACTGTGCTTTTCTAGATGTTTTGGACTTCAGCTCCCACAAATCCTAACACCTGGTAAGATGGCTAGGATTTCTGAGAGCTGAAGTCCAAAACGCCTGGAGGAGCAGAGTTTGAGAAACACAGGTCTAGGAACATATATACAACTGTCTTTCTGTGAAACGAAGATGATGCAGATTTGATCCATGCATGAACGGAAGACTACATGAAAGCCCTTGTGCAGAGCTTTGAGTTTATGATGCAAGAATAGTTGGATATCAATGTACTAAACAGCACTGTGCTGGTCAAGGAAAGACCTGCAATTGTCATATACCCACTTAAGCAAGGAAAGACTACCAAACAGTCCTCCAGTGTCTGTAAAACAAATATATTTAGCATATTGGATTGCACTGTCTGTGGAGTTAAATGTTTTATACGTCTATTAAACTAGGCACCTTTATCTTTTTGTGGGGGTGGAAATAGCTCTTGGACCTGCTTGGTGGATCTGGAGGGCCTAAATATGAGGCACTTATGGAGACCCGGAGTCAAGGCCTTGCTAAGAATCATTGAGGTAGTTGAAGCAAATTACCCAGAAACACTGGGCCGTCTTCTTATTCTTCGAGCTCCCAGAGTATTTCCTGTCCTTTGGACACTGGTAAGTTCATGTGCTTTTGCCTCTATTTAAAAAGGCTTGACTTATTTTGGGATTTTCCTTTCTAGAACCAAAATCTAAAATCCATCTAATTAAAAAAAATAGATGTGGGAGTTTTAGGTGGACTATTCCATCTTTTGCATATGTCATTACTGTTAGTTTCAGTAAAAGCAATATGTTTTTGAAGACCAAGGAATTTACTTTACTTGGTATTTTCTTTTTAGGTCAGTCCATTCATAGATGACAACACGCGAAAGAAATTCCTGATTTATGCTGGCAATGATTATCAAGGGCCTGGCGGGCTGTTGGATTACATTGATAAGGAAATAATTCCAGATTTCCTTGGTGGAGAATGTATGGTAGGTAACCACTGGATGGAACAGAACTACTCTGTTTTGTATTACTAGAAAGATAAAGGATAACTAATCTTTTCACTTATGACATTTATTATGGCAGCCTATGACACGATGCAACATAGGAAAATTCTGCAAGTCTACCATATCACCCAGGACTATGATTTTACAAAAACTATCCAGACCCTCCTAGAAAACCGCAGCTTCTATGTAGAGTTTCAGGGCAGGAAAAGTAGATGGAGGAGGCAAAAGAATGGTTTACCTCAAGGCAGTGTTCTTGAACCAACTTTGTTTAATATTTTTACTAACATTCAGCCACAAGCACCACTTAAAAAAACACTTTATATATGCTGATGATCTTGGCCTAACAACACCAGCAAAAAACTTTGAAACAGTCAAAAACAAACTTACTAATGCCCTGAAAGATCGCTCCAGTTACTACAAAGATAACCATCTGAAGCCTAACCCTGCAAGGACACGACTCTGTGCTTTCGACCCAAGTAATCATAAAGCCAACAGGAAATTGAAAGTTAGTTGGGAAGGCCAAGAGCTTGAACACTGTTCTCACCCTAAATATCTTGGTGCCACCTTAGATCGAACACTAATATTTAGGAAACACTGTGTGAACACCAAGCATAAAGTAGCTGCACACAATAACATCCTGTGGAAACTTACTAATAGCACATGGTGTGCAGACCCAAAACTAATAAGAACATCAGTCCTGGCCTTGTCTTCCTCAACAGCCGAGTAGGCATAAATCTGCCCATGCGAAACAGGTGAATATAGCACTGAATGAAACATCAGAATAATCACAGGATGTCTTAAACCTACACCTGCAGTTCTGATAGACTTTATAAGGTAGCTGGCATTTCCCCCCTTCCCTCCCCCCCCCCCCATGTGCAACAGGAAGTTGCTGGCAATTGAGAGAGAAATAAGGTTGAACACTGCAAAAGCCACCCACTATATGACTTAAAGTAGACTTAAATTAAGGAAAGGTTTCATGGGAACCACCACTTATCTTAATGTTCCTCCAGCAACAGCAAGAAAATCCCTCTGGGCAGAAAAATCAGACAATTCCAACAGGATGCCCCCCCCCTCCCCATGAGAGTCTTACTCCAGAGACAAACCAAGAATGGGAAACTTGGAAGCACCTGAACAGACTCAGAAATGGAGTTGGCAGATCAAAAGACAACCTGGCTAAACTGACCTGTCTAGAAGAATCCTCCATTTTGTGCGATTGTGGAGCAGAACAAACAACTCGGCATCTGTATGCTTGTCCACAATGCCTTGCTTCATGCACAGAGGAGAACTGTTTCAAGTTACACACAGTGCAGTCACTGTTGCCCATTTTTGGTCTAAAATTACTTAGCTGTTTGTGCTCCCTTTATTTCATCAGTTTTGTACTTAGTTATTTATGCAATGCTTTTGATACGAAAGTTTAAAAATTACAAATATGTGTATATAAATGCATCAGGTATGTCTAAAATGGCTGCTTTCTTGTGAATTACTGAAAATGGTTTGCATCTCAATGGCTACAGATTTGAGTAGAGGAGTCAAGTCTGAACCATGAAGATAACCTGTGCTTTAGGGTAAACCGCTGTCTCTCAGATAATACCCACCCATATTTCATTTGAGATTAACTATCCTGGTATTTCTTATACCATGATAGAAGATAACTGAAATAAAGTATGTGCAGTGCTTTTAAAACTTATTAAGACATTTATGTATGTAAAGACAAATTATAAGAGTCCATGTTTGTAGTCTCCAGATCTCCAAAACACCGTGGCACAGATGACATAGATTTCTAATATCCATTATACAACATATGCTACTAGTTCTTTAAACCTTCTGTGTGCCATTTGATGCAGGGCACAATTTCATTTTATCACCGACCTTTCCTCATTGATAGATAATAAGAACATAATCTTAAGGGATGTTTGAAATATCTATTAAGCTATACAGGACTGGAATAAAACATCTTCTAAACCAAACAAGGACTCATGCTGAATAATCATAATCATTTTAATATGAAATGGTAGATATATTATTTATCAAATCCACCCAAATGTTCTTTATCTCGGTAACTTCATTGGCCTTCGTTTACTGAAGCCAAAACACTCTTTGCAACAAAAGTCAAAGGGAGTTCCTGGTCTGTTCTTGTTGGAGCTTTCTGTTTAAGCAAAGGTTTGATGTGGTTTTCTTTCTTCCCACTCCCTTCAAAACCCTTAAGTGTGAAGTTCCAGAAGGTGGGCTGGTTCCCAAATCCTTGTACCGGACAGCAGAAGAACTGGAAAATGAAGACATAAAGCTGTGGACAGAAACCATCTACCAGTCTGCCAGTGTCTTCAAAGGCGCTCCCCATGAGGTACATTTCCTTGTTCTCTTCCTTCTGTCCAGTTGTCTAAAAATGTGCAGACACACCAAGCCCGCCATTTGGAGTAGGATTCTTGGTAGCTTCATTCTTTTTTGGAGCTGATTGAGATAAGGCTTCAGCTTGCTTTGTCTTGAAAACAATTTCTGGTATGAGAAAGGAAATTTAGTAAGGCAGACATTTTCCTTCCATTATTGCGGGGTGGAGGGAGGCATCCTTAAAACTTTCATTTGAGGAGAGGGGGAGCTCGGATTTTACACACTTTCTCCATTTTGCTGCTTTGTGTGAACAGCTTCATGTGATGTAACCTCAGCCAGCCTATCCAAACTATTCCAAACTCCTGTCTTTGTATAAATATTTGTTGGTGGGCAATGCTCAGTTTATGAGGGGATGGAATAGAAAACCTTTAATGATTTCTTTGGGCTTTCTAAAACCAGTAGCTACTCCCAATTACTGTTCTAAGCTGACAGGTGACAGCACCAGTGCTGAGACAAAAAGAAATCCTTGACTTGTATTCCCAATAAGTAGTCCTGTCCTGCTGGAAAATAATCCTTTTTCTCTCTCTGAGATCCCCCCACACAGGTTCATCACTCTACTCACAGAAAGTCAGGGGTGGAGGTGGATATTGCTTCTGTGTAGTGCAGTTTGAATGGTATTTAGTGTTTCTAAAGTTTAAAGCTCAGGTTTTGTTCTGCAGTTGTAAGGATTACCCCCTCCCCCGAAATACATATTTCTGAAATGAAAGTTAGAATTGTGAGATAACAATAGCACTGCTTTAATGATGCAATGGCATTCATAAATGTTTTACAGTCAGATGTAGAATCAGTTAACCAACTTCTGTTTCTGCCTATCAGATAATTTATAATAGGTGTTGTAACAAATAGAGACAAAATCTTCTAATCTAGACCGCCTTTTTTTGTTTTAGATTTTCATTCAGATTGTGGAAGCTTCTTCTGTCATCACCTGGGATTTTGATGTGTGTAAAGGTGACATTGTTTTTAACATTTATCACTCCAAGAGAGCACCGCAACCCCCTAAAAAGGACTCCTTAGGGGCTCACAGCATTACCTCTCCTGGGGGCAATAACGTGCAGCTCATAGACAAAGCCTGGCAGCTGGGACGAGACTACAGCATGGTGGAGTCCCCTCTGACCTGCAAGGAAGGCGAGAGCGTGCAGGTGAGAACAGGGCCCTGGTTCCTAAGCGAATCCTGCCAGGAGCCAGTAAAAAAAAAAAAAAAGCAATCTGTTCATTTGGGAATAAAGAAACAAAATGTTGAAGTAGTCTCTTTGGCACTACAGCAAAGTATAACTATATATCTAAAGCAGAACTTTCCAAACTGTTTCGACACATTAATGTGTCATTCGAATGTAACAAGAAACTGCTGAGTCAATGTGAAATTAACTATAAATCATATTTTAAATATATAAATGAAAGGTTTTCATGAGATACCATATGCTGTGTACATTTCATTATGACAATTTATGTATGTGTCTCTATCTCTTATAAGGGGATGATGATAAATAATAATAATAATAATAATAATAATAATAATAATAATAATAACCTACCTCTCCTTCCAGCTCGAGGCAGGACACAACATTGTTGAAATACATCTGTAAAAGCATGTATTAAAATACATTAAACAGAATAATTAAATATAGTAAAAATAGAATGAGATTTTCATATTGGTTTATCCTCCTGCTTGTTAGTAAAATTGTTGAAAAGCCTTCTATGGAGGCTTTTAAACAGAGGCTGGATGGCCATCTGTTGGGGGTGCTTTGAATGCAATTGTCCTGCTTCTTGGCGGGGGATTGGATTGGATGGCCCATGAGGTCTCTTCCATCTCTATGATTCTATTAATTGCTGTGTTGTGAAATAATGTATGTCTAAAACGTTGTTTCACCATTGTTGTATATTTGAAAAGCTCTGATCTAAAGATATTTCCATGCTGGGGTGGGGAGGCAGTCAGTAAAGTGGAAACTTCAAAGGCTGGTGGCTTATCCCATGTGAGGCTTGTTGACTGGACTGATCAGTGGTTTGTAACTGGCACCACAAATTGTCTAAATCCCAGTATGTCTTCTTAGAGCTGTTGTAGGATGGCTTTCTCAAGAATATCCTCCTCCCCCTCACTAATCCTATTTTGCCTACAGCTCCTACCCTAACCCTATGCCAGCTACAGATGAATGTGCAGAGAAAGCCTTTGTATGCTGTGATATGCTTGCAAACTTTTGTAGGTTGAGACAAAAATGCCATTAGAAGAGGAACAGGAGAATACCTTACGAGTCCCTTCTGCAAACTAGACACAGAAAACAAGAAAATAAAGCTAATCTTTCCTTGACAAAATTGGGAGCTACTTGGTCTGAGGCCCACACATCATCACAAATTGAACCTGTACCAGTGAAGAACCACAACTGGGAGAACATTCATTCCATCTTTGTTGTCATGTAACGGGAAGATGACTCTGGTTGTCTGAAGGTCTCTCCCTGAAATGTAGCTCCATTTTCTAGGAATTCAGTGAACTTGGGGAAACTCACAGCATTCAGGAAGCACCATCTTAAAATCAATCTGCAAATGTTAAAACTGCTGACACTAAAATAACTGCAGTAACTCTTTTGTGTGTGACCTGAGGAAAGCTGCCTTTCTTTTCCTGATATGAGAAGGCAATCCAATTGGCCTGATCTTCTCTAGAAGCATATGTGCCTACCAGTCCCTTTAGTGCAGAGGTTTCGCCACCACTAGCTCTGCAAATCTCAGAATTCGCCAGACTGGCCAGTATGTCAGGACATAGCAGTTTTCATGGTAGTACTTTTAATTTGAAAATCCAATCCAATTATTTTTTTCTCTCCTGCCTTTGGATTCCTGTTTGCTTTCCTCGCTCTTGACCTTTTGTGCTGTTTCCTCTCCTCTTGCCTTCAGGGGTCGCATGTGACAAGGTGGCCGGGCTTCTACATTCTCCAATGGAAGTTCCACAGCATGCCGGCCTGTGCCACCACCAGCTTGCCTCGCGTGGATGATGTCTTGGCCTCCCTGCAAGTCTCATCCCATAAGTGCAAAGTTATGTACTACACAGAAGTAATAGGGTCGGAGGATTTCAGGTATGGTGAGCGGTACCCTTGCAAGTGCCATTCTCAATCTAAATACTTAGTTATACACTTGCACTCCTTTTTTAGCATTTGGATTCATTTATTGTAATTAAAAATTAAATGGGCTGGTCTTTGACCAATGAGGAATACCACCATTATGAAATGCATTGCCAAATGTGGAAGATCCCACGTGTCCAACCTGATCCCTAAAGACCTTTCAAAAAAGGCCCCAAAGACATGCATGTTTTCTTTAATAAGTACTTATGGGATCGTCGGACTTAGAAAATGTTTTAAATGTAATTTTTATTTAATCTTTTTTACTTAGGACCTTCCACACAGCCATATAACCCAGAATATCAAGGTAGAATATCTGGTTACCTCAGTCCACACTACCATATATTCCCGTTCAAAGCATTCAAAGCAGATAATGTGGAATTTTATTCAGCTGTGTGGAAAGGACCTAAGAGAGGTGTGGTTTTTGAGTCTTGTTCTTTATTCTATTATTCATGTTATCTCTTCACTCATGGAAACCACCATAGTGGGGTTTTCACTTTAATGAATATTGTGGGAGATTGTGCGTAACATGGAAGGGTATTTCAGCAGCACCATGTTGGTGTTTCACTAGTTAAGTCAAAATATTGTGCATCAAGTGCCATCTTCCCTTCTTGTGTGTCCTTCCTTCCTTTGCAGGGGATCCATGAGCAGCCTTGAATCAAGTCACAGTGGATTTTCTCAACTCAGTGCAGCTACCACGTCTTCTGGCCAATCTCAGTCCAGCTCCATGATTTCCAGGTAGTGCCAATGCCAGGAAAAAAAAATGATGAGATGGCCGGACCCGCGCCTGTGGCAGCCAACCGCAATACTGCATAATCACCAGTGACAGTTGCAAAAACAAAAACAAACAAAGAACAACACAAGTGGAAGGCCTTTTTATAGATAGTAAAGTAGCTGTGTGCATTTAACTATACTGGTTTTGTTTTGAATTAGAACTGAAGGAATGTCTCTCATCTTCAGTAGCCATAGTTTTCTTTTCTTTTTCTTTTTCTTTTTCTTTATGAACCTGCTTGCACGAATCCTAATTTGGATATGCAAGGGCTGTTGTTTTTCCCCCAAAACAAGTAATCAATGTATTGGTGGTTGAGAATTTGTTTTGAAAATTAAGATACTACCAAAACATTTCTGTATTGCTTAAAAAATCTAACCTAAAGCGTTTTGCCCACGAAGTTCTCACCAAATGCAAAAGCACTCCTTGCTTCCCTTCCTCCTCCTGCTGCTGCTGTGAGCTCCCTCCTCTTACTATATGCTGCTGAGTGCTGAGGCTGAGAGGAAAAGCAGGGTCTGGATGCCTGACATTTCATGCAGTGCCAGCTGGTGACTGGTTGACTTCCTCCTGTTCTTCTCTGGCTTTGCTGCAGACTGCTGTCAAGCAGCCTTGGTGGCATATAACACATTCCATTTAATCAGTGTTAAGGGCGTACTTCAGCTTTGGGCATTGAAAGGCCTTAAACCAGAATTACACTTCTGAGCGCTAAAGATGGGAAAGGCACGTTGCAGAGCAGGCTCTCCTTAACTCAGCCAACTGGACCCCCTTTGGGTCCTCAGGTTCATTTCTGTCTTCTGATTATGTGTTCAACACCCCACACTGCATGTTAGCTCCTGTTCCCGCTGAGCAAATAGCCGACGGATGGAAGGCATGCATCCTGCCAACAGCTTGTTAGAGGAATGTGTGACCACAGCAGTTCTTCCTTTCCTGCTGTCCCATCACATTCCCTTATTTGTGCCACAAATTCAAAGAAGAACCTCATATGCCACTGCAGTTTAGATTTAGTCATTTAACAAAGCACCATTTGCTATGGCAACAGCCATCACAACCTAACCTCTTCCCCATCCAAGTTTTGCCATAATGGAGGCTTTGATTACTATGCTAAATACTCTGTAAGCTCCAGCAGTTACCTCATTAGTATTCCACAATATTTTAGCTTGATACTTTCTGTGTATTTTTGGAGATTTTGAGATTCCAAAAGTTCAGGCCAGATTATGTTGACTCTTTTGTATCAGATCATGATACCCATGGCAAGGGCTACAGATCCATTCCTGAAGTGAAAAAATAAGAGCTGAAGTCTCTTAAAGTCCTAAATCTCTGAAGTCCTAAATCAGAGAGAGATTAAGGCCCTTCTTTTGATAAGAAAGGCCTCATTTAGAGAAGATTCTGTATTTCTGCAACCTGTATTCCATGGCAGGTGTCCTTCTTTTTGGAAAGAAGGAAATGATGAATGGACTTCCAGATGTCTTAATTAGAAGACAAAGGAATTTGTTTAAGATATAAAGGGCTTAAAATTCTGGCTGAGGTAGTTGCATTAAAATAATTGTGATTTAGAGTCTTAGGGTAAGATAACCATTTTTTAAGAGCCGGTTAAGTAGAATTGTGGGGAACATAGTATGGCTTCATGAACCTATACTCAATATGTTGCTTCTGCTGCCTATGACAGCTGCTTTACCAAAAAGATCCTGGCATGACATTCATCTGTAGTAGCAGTTTTTAGCTGTGGGCATGCTGTCATGAATGTGGTTCCTCCTCAGTGATATATAGTGCCATCCCAAGCCTTTTACTAGACTGCCCTCTCATAGATGCCCACTTTCCAGGGGGCACACCTTTTTCCCCCACTTGTAAGGGCTCTGCCTTGAAAGACGGTCCCCTCTTTCTCTCTCTCTTTCTCTCAGATGGCGATTTTGCTGACAGCTGTAAAGAAATCTCTTCACTCAACAATCCACATCAGCCTAGAGATGTCTGGCATTATAGACTTTTTTGAGTTGCCGCTCCTGTCTGAAGATCTCTTAAGTTTGCTCAGGAGTGTCCTTTGGGATACTTTTTCATTAGAAGTCCAATGCATCTTTCAGAGCTCAAAGCACAAAACACTTGAGGGTGTGTCATAAAAATCAAGACTTTTTAGCAGAGTGCCATGGCAACTAAGACCCAACTAACCCTCTGACCTCCTTAGTGTGCGACCTCCCTGTTGTCCTTCCTCCATTCCTCCTTCCTCCAGAACTGATAAGTCCGCTGTTCTGAACTAAACTCAGCAACTTCTCCATGTTCATAACTTCATATCGATTTCTGTAAATGTTTTGTAAACATATTACCTTGACCTTGGTAATAAGATAACAGTCTTTAAAAGATTTTTTTATTTGTATCAATAATAAATGTGAACTCTTTGGGGGGAAAGCCTGAGTTCATTTCTGTCACCTTGCTTGTAGAGGTGGCTCTGCTTCCTAGATACAAGAAGCAGAGGCAGCATGATAGGATTGTGCTGAGCAAAAGGACTGGCATAGTGTGCATGAGGTGACGTGCATTTCATTTGCAGGTCTCCTGTTTTGGAAGATGCCACTCAAAGTTGTTTTCAAACAAAAGGTTTGGGAAGGTTTTGATTACATCACATTGGGGCTCTATCAACCCCTGTGCAGATGACCCGGCTTCAGCATAAAGGGAAATGGACAAGGCACATAAGTATATCCCATACCTTGTTAGACAATGCATATGCTGACAACAACTTCCAGCAGGCATGAAATTGAGTAAAAAGATTTCCTAAAAAGGAACTTCTTGATCAGAGGCTTTGCTAACCAAGGGTATAACCACAGTTTTTTTGTTACCTGCTGTTTTAGAACTGGAAGAAAATCCCTGTATTACATTATTACTGTTGAGGTCCCATTATTTTCTAAAAGGTGGGATATAAATTAATAAAGTAATAATTAGTGTGTCTTCTGTAATTACAAAAGTAAAAAAAATGAAGATGTGATTGATTTTGCAGGAAATGTAAGAACAGTGTCAGACTGAGGAAACTATTGCTACATTTCAATGGACACATATTCCTAATACGATCTTTGCACAGAGAAATCTCTGTATTGCGTGCAAGGCATACACAATTTACTATATTACCCTGCAAGAGCAACACATACTGTGTTCCCCTGCAGTGTTTTCATAGCTCATGTACATATTATGGTAAAACAATCTGCTAAAAATGCCTTGTGAGTTTTCACGTAGAGCCACCTGCTGGTCACACTTGCAATTGGCAATTTATGTTAAATCCTACCCCTCCTACTATACATTAACCCTCTGCTCCTCCAGATGAAATGCTGCTCCACAATGAACAAAAGTATACTGGGTGATCATTGAAAAACCTTTCTATATGCACATTTCATTATGTGTAAATAACTCCATGCATCAAATGTGGGCTTCATAAAGTATATATTTTTCACACTCTGGCTACAACCAAACAACAGTTCAGCATAACAGAAATATGCATACATGGAAATATGCTGTGTGGCCACAACATCAATGCATAATAACAATATTATACAATAGATATCACTGACTGCCATTGTACTATACACAAGTACAACCACATGTCAATGACTTGGTGCCATATAGAATATGCAAGGGCGATACAAATACAGAATGTAATGCACAATGCACATCCTTTTAGTTCTGCCTTGAGTAGCCTGATCTATATATTTATCTGTAATAAAATTCTGGCCTATTGGTTAGTTCCAGCTTGAGTAGACCCATTGCATCGAGTATTAAGTCACTATATATGTAAATCCCAGTTATCAGATGGGCCTATGACTTACCCAGATGGTTTGTATGGCTGATTTGGCATTCAAACCCTAGTCTTATCAGAGTTTGAGCTCAGTACTCAAACCATTATACCTCACTAGGTCACAATTGTGTGTGTGTGTGTGTATGTTCCTTTAAGTAATTTGTTGACCTATGCTGATGCCATTTTATATGGTTTTCTTAGGCAAGGAGATAAGCTTGCCTGTTTTCCAGTTCCTTTCTCTGAAATGTAGCTCACAATATCTGGAATCCATTGGCAGTCTCTTATCCAAGTGCTGGAGCCCCCAGTGGTGCAATGGTTAAGCCTTTGTGCCAGCAGGACTGCTGGCTGAAAGGTTGGCGGTTTGAATCCAGGAAACGTCTGTCAGTTCCAGATTCTCATGTGGGAACATGAGAGAAGCCTCCCACAGGATGGTAAAACATCGGGGCATCCCCTGGGCAACATCCTTGCAGATAGCCAGTTCTCTCGCACCAGAAGTAACGCAGTTTCTCAAGTTGCTCCTGACATACACACAAAAAATCCAAGTACTAAGCAAGGATACCAGTGCTTAGCTCCAAGGTCAGAAAGAATCCTTAGGGTCTTCAACTTTTAGCTCACAATTATCAATTCTATATATTGCATGGCTCAAATTGCAGAAAAGCAGAATGAAATATACTTCAAAAAGATGGGTTTTCCAACATTGTGATGATATACTTCAAAACCTATACTTAGCACTGCAGACTTGAAGCCAGAGTTAAGGCTGGCTTCACATTGGCTTTTGCTTCATAATGCCATGGTTTTGGAAGCCAAAAAAATAGCTCTTTAACAGCCGTATCCTGTAATTTGTAATTCCAGGAGGTAGGATAGTGGGGTGGGGGGACTGGGTTACCTGAAACAAAAAGAAGTTCTACAATGTCCTTCATTGCTTTATGCGATATCTGACTCTTGCTATATGCTAGAGCAGTGGTTCTCAACCTGTGGGTCCCCAGATGTTTTGTCCTTCAACACTCTGAAATTTTAACAGTTGGTAAGTCAAAACACCTGGGGACCCACAGGTTGAGAGCCAATGTGCTAGAGGGATTCTTTTCAGACTTGACTTAATCCTATTTGCAGCTAGCATCAGAATAGTTGCTGAAATGAGGTCAGCTTGAGTCCTCTTCTGCCACCATTCTTATGCTGGCACAATATGGGGGAGCTATAGGGGTTATAACAAATAAAGCTGGAAAAACAATCTGGAGTAAATATTTGAGGAAGGGCACACTACTTGTGAGGTGCAACTTTTCCGAGATGAAAAGTCTATCCGTAGACAAATGCACATCAAATGTCTGAATAAGGGCTGTGTTCAGCAATTGGGATGAAACCTAGAATGCCGTAATGCCTCCAGAGGCTTGTGAGATTTCCTCTAATCCGGGGATGGTTCGGTTCATGCATTAGTGAAGCTCCCCCTGCAACATCATGTAGAACTGACAGAACTGTGGTTGCAGTCCACTGTGGTTTGGATATCACAAACCATGGTCTGAAGTTGGCATTTTCTCGCATTCATTAAGAAGACTAAGTAAAAGCAGTATTGAAACACAGGTTTCTGATATGTTCCCTGCAGCTGTATGGCAAGGTAGAAAAAATGAGCGCTCTCAAGGCAGAAGCTTCTTCATGCAAAGCTCTGCACTCTAGTTAAGAATTGTCTTTCTTGCTTCCCCTTCTCTCTTGATAGAGAATTTGGAAGCTCTGAAGTAAAGATCAAGGTACCTACTTGGATTTCTTTCTTTCTTTCTTTCTTTCTTTATCCAATGGTTTATTTAACATCTCACCTTTCTTGCAATATGAAGTCCTAAGATATCACATTACCCAATTGGAAAAATATGTAGCCCATAAAAATACTGAGTTACTGAAAAACTGGATATGAAGAATAACCAATGAAAATAATTTTTGAGCAAATTACTTCCTTGAGTAAATCTGCATGTTAACTGTGCAAAGTCAGAAAGGCCCACTAGATGATGCTAGTCATCTTTTTAAAATCTTTTGTCACTCCGAATGGAAGAGGGAAAGAAGAATGGCATCCGCTTGGAGATGAGTACGATTAAAGCATTATTTTTCAAAAATCATCACCCAAAATGTATTTTTAGACAAATAATAAATATTTTCAAAACAAAATTTAAAACTCCAGGTTGCCGAAATTAAGATTTCTTAGCTGAAAACCAGGAAGGACTTTTCTTTGAAGGGACTCTTGAGTTCTGGTTTTTGTTGTTGTTTATTTGTTCAGTCACTTCCAACTCTTCATGACCTCATGGATCTGACCATGCCAGAGCTCCCTGTTGGCCGTCACCACTTCCAGCTCCTTCAAGGACAATCGAGTCACTTCAAGGATCCCATCCATCCATCTTGCCCTTGGGCTGCCCCTCTTCCTTTTCCCTCCATTTCCCCCAGCATAATTGTCTTCTCTAAGCTTTCCTGTCTTCTCATTATATGGCCAAAATACTTCATCTTTGCCTCTACTATCCTTCCCTCCAATGAGCAGTCGGGCTTTATTTCCTGGAGAATGGACTGGTTGGATCTTCTGGCGGTCCAAGGCACTCTCAGAATTTTCCTCCAACATCACAGTTCAAAAGCATCTATCTTCCTTCGCTCAGCCTTCCTTATGGTCCAGCTCTCACATCCGTTCTGGTACTGTAAATAAATTCCCATCCTGAACATGTTATCAGAGCTTCATTATTTCTACACCTGTATCTGTCCTGAAACACTGCTATGCTTTTAATTCTGACTGTTTCTTACAGAAAATAAAGCTGATTCCACAAGCCTATGGTTGGCTCAGCATTATAAAGAAGAGGGAATGAGATTGCGGTATCATCAGCAGTAACTGCCAAATAAGGTTTAGCACCTAGAATTGGTTCTTTAAAGTGCAGGTTAAAAGCTGGAGGGATCCATGGCCTCAGTGATTGAGGGAGCATCTATGCTATGAAATTAATACAGCTTATCACCACTTTAACTGCTGTAGATGGATAGACTCAGTCAAGGAAGCCATGGTCCTGAAGCTTCAAGACACAGAGGTCTCTCATTCACAGATTTCCATAGGTTGAAATTGACATGGTAGTAGTTAACAACAATTGTAGCTGAACCCTTTCATGCTGAACTCTAACTGTGATCTAGCCTGTACACATCTCTTTGGGAACACTTGGAAGGCCATTTTAAGTAGATATGGTGCTTGTTAAGAATCTTCATATTTAAGGAACTTGAAATGATTATTAAATGAGAAAGTAATTTGCAAACTGAATTGCTGTGAGTTTTCCGGGCTGTATGGCCGTGTTCCAGAAGCATTTGCAAATAATCTTCCTGGAAGACAGTTCCAACATCCATGCAATCATATACATTTCTTCCTTAGTCAAAAGTACTAGTAGGATTTTTGTTCTTTCATCAAAAGCCTCGGCAAAGGTTAGAAACCTTCCAAGCAACTAGGATGATAAAATAGCTGAATGATGATTTTTTCCCCCAATGTTTGGAGCTGGCCAACTTTGAGGAATTTATGACTTAATATTAATCTGAATGAGATATTATGCATTCATTTGAACTGATGATCTAAATATTAAAATACTTTGAGTCAAATCCAGTTAGCTGAATTCCAAATGAAAGTGTAAGTTCTTTCATTTATCATTAAAGATTCTTTTTCATCTTAAAAAAAATCTTAAGAATAATTCATCTTTGTAATTATTTTAAGGCAATAATTATTTTCTTAATTACTGCCCAGATTTTTCATGACAACCACATTTGATGTAAAAGATCTCTCCCAGAAAATAACTGGAGCAGGGAAAGCACAATCCAGGACTGTTGTCCTTGTCTGGGACTTTTGCACATAACGGGAGCCCTACTAGGAGAGGAAGCAGGTATTTGTGCCCTACTCCAGCTATGGAGAGTGAGGAACCCCTAGCATTTGCTACCATCATACCAGTACGAGGGTTATCCAGAAAGTAAGGTTACAAGGCACGTAGCTATCACAGGGAATTTTCTCAGCGGGAGTTGCCGTGTAGTGGGAAGCCAATGAGCAGTGCCAGTCATCAGTAGCTCATCGAGTGGCATTGTGGTGAAGGTTAGAGATGAGTGTCCTCTGCATTTCCCTCCAAGTACGAAGTTCACACTTTAATATGCTATCTAAATACTAAAGGCATAAATGCCGCTGCGATTCATCACGAAATCATTTTAGTTTATGGAGAGGGCGTAATGTCAAGACAGCATGTGAAGAATTGGGTATGGAATATATTGTGAGGCCATGAAGAAACTTCGCAGAGTCATCTAAAAGAAACATCAGGGGATGCTGACAGCGGAAGTCTGTCTCCTTCATGACAATGTGTATGCGCACACAATTCATGCAACACAAGAGTTGTTGACGTCATTTGGTTGGGATGTTTTAAGCCACCCCTCTCACAGCACCAATCTCACACCCAGTGACTATCACCTGTTCACTAAATTGAAGGAACACCTGGGCGGAAAACACTCTTCTGACATTGATGAGGTGAAAATTGAAGTGATGAACTGGCTGAAAAAGGCAGAGGGAAACGTCTATTACACAGGCATCTAAAACTCATCCCATAGATAACAAAATGTATTGAACTGAACAGTGATTATGTGGAAAAATAATGAAATATCTATGCTACAATCCATGTAAGTTTTATTAAAATACATTCATTCTTTGTATTTAAAAACATTCTTGTAACCTTACTTTCTGGATTACCCTCATAATTTCTGTCTAGGTTTTCTAAAAATCTCCCCTTTGAAAGAAACACAGGAAGTATGTCTCAAATCTTGTGCTCTTGTGGTGAAAAGCCACTAAAATTTCCAAGTGTTAGACTGAGGGGAGTGGAGCTTATTTGCTGGTCCAGAAACAAATTGTTAATCATGCTCTGAATGTCTTAACAAAGTGGATGGTGACATGCCTGTCAATTCATTTATATTGAGTTGGTTCCTTCCCCCAAGGTATTGGAGCGGAGGAGTCCTGGCTTTGATCTTTTGTGCTGAGGCTTCCCCCTGGCAAGCACAGAGTATTTCTTTTAAACACACACACACACACACACACGAGAATAAGAAAGGCGAGGGTTTTCTTCCATGCAGTAGTGCTGAGCTATTCTGTTCCTTTGCTGGTCCAATCTGCTTGGACCACGAGAAAAATGCTGAAATCAAAGCTGCTCCAGCATAATGTTCTTTTTCAGCCCAGAAGCATCCATTACTAGACTGAAGCAGATTACAGTCCTATCTTTGGAGTAGGCATTGTGCCCAACTCCCTGGAGCACTTGTTCTGTTCTTGGAGGTCAAAGAAGAGAAATAACAGTATTTTGTTGGCAGCATGTCTGAAAGAGGGGAGCTATAAGCAGGGAACAGCACAGAGATGGTTGAAGAAATCCATGTCCTTCCAGAATGCCACTGATTCCAATGCCCTTGGAAGAGTGTAGAAATCTGAAACTATGCAGAAGAGGTAGGATTTACGCAGGCACCAGATGTTGCTAGACTGTAATTTGGAGCATACCTTGTCATTGGCTATATGAGCTAAGGCTGTGAGGATATCCAGTCTGAACAACAATAGAAGAACTAATCAGTTGATTCCTTGCTTTGTTTATTTCACATCTTGCTCCCAATATGGAATCCACAAGAGGTTAAAATATAAGTTAAAAGAAAACTTGCAAAAACAATATGCAGTGCACAATGCAATGAAACAATAAAGCATTAAACTAAACATTAACTAAAAATATTTTACACCCATATTGTATATTAAAAGACCCACTGCACACCCTTCTATCTCAGGCATGGGCAAACTTTGGCCCTCCAGGTGTTTTGGACTTTAACTCCCAGAAATCCCGGCCACTTTACCGGCTGTTAGGAATAGGAATTGTGGGAGTTGAAGTCCAAAGTTTGAAGGGCCAAAGTTTGCACGTGCCTGATCTATCCCCAGCAGTTAAAGAGTGAAGGCCTATTTGAAAACAAATACATTAGCTTACCAGTGAAAGGAGTGCAGAGAGGGGGTCAATCAAGCCTTCTCTGGGGAATTATTTCAATCTTTACTTCTTCTATATAGGTTCTATATGGCCTCTGTGAGGTTGACATTAATGATGTCCACCATACCTTTATCTTGCTTTTGCACACTGCGGGTAAGCTAGGATGAGTAACTCAAAAGGCATATAGTTCTGCATCCTGCCACCGCCCAAGTAGGGCCCCTGCTGTGGTCACTTACTGGGTGACTATGGAGAAGAAAATGATCTTAGCATGGTCAGGAAAGGAGACCAGAGGGTGTACTCAAATGAAGTTCACCCACCTTTTCTTCACTGGAGCAATTAGATCTGAATTGTCTGTCCCTCTCTCCACTCCTCCGTAGACCCAGAATGGTTTTAGTATTAGATTATGACTCTGAAGAGCACCCAGCTATTAGAAAGCTACTAGGTGACACTGGGCATGCCAATTTCTATCAGCCTCAGAGGAAGACAAGTGTAACCCCCTCTGAACAAATTCTGCCAAGAAAACCCTATGATGGGGTCACCTTGGAGTTGTCATAAGTTGGAAGTGACTTCAAGGCACACAACAGTCCTACCCTTCCAATTGGAAGGAAGCACAATCTAGTGCCCAAACTACTACACCACACTGACTTAATGGAACTGCATACAGAATGTAAAATAAATTTCTTAGGTGAATTTAATCCTGGTGGTTGCACTGTGCTGCCATAAACACTTTCTGCAAGGCTGTGCAGTAATGGTAATGGAAAAGAGACCAAAATTGTTCCTATCAGCCTCTAAACTGGCATAACTGCAATCCCATAGTGGACCAAAATGATTCTGTCATCTCACAGAACCACCCTTTATCAAGGCTGCAAAGGAGGCACACAGTAGACTCACTTGCCACCAAGGGCAGTTGTAATTAGGTAGGGGGACAAGTGGATCATATGTTAAATCGGTGACTCACCGAGAAGCAATGGAAGCTACGACTGATATGGAGGTTTATTCCTGGAGTGTAAACATGCTTAATAACCCAAACAGGCACAATTGGTGTAGCCATATTGGTCTTGCTTCACAATTGGTGCAGGAAAGGATATATTGCCTTGGAAATCTTACAAATGCCTCTGTAAAGTATAAAGCTTCACTAGCTTACTTGTGTAAGGGATCACGGTATACCCTTTGCCTGCCTGCACAGCTTCCAAGTAATGGCTAGGAGGCACACTCTAATGCCGAATCAGCAACTAGGAGAGGGGAAGACCATACATTGTGCAACAAGATGAAGTCATGCAACTGGAGAAAGAAGTAATCTCCCCTCTCCTTGAACTCTAGTGAGTATGCTGGGAGTATGCATACTCGCAAGAGGTACAGAAAGGTTTGTACTGTTATTTTTTTCCCTGTAGCTAGAGAGTGACACCTTACTTTATTGACACTACTTTCAAGATACAGTTGTGTAATGAAAGGCATTGTCCAAGAAGGTACAAGCTACCTCCTTCAGCAACAGCCCTAATTTATGTAGGACAACCTAAAGGGATTCTGACATATAAAACCAAACAGAGCACTTTTGACAAGTGCAAGTAGTAGACACCTGCACCTGTACAAAACCCATCTGCATGTCCTCTGCACAAGGTCAAGAATTCCATCTTTTCCTCTTTGACTAAAACTACATAATTGAGGCAAACAAAAATCTCCCATTTTCCCCATTAAATATTGTACTTCCGACTGCATTGGATCCATGGAGGCTAGTGCCTTTATTGTCAATGGGGCATTGAATCCATTCCATGTTTCAATCTCCATTTCAATGGAGCTATCCAAGGTGTTGAACAGCTGGACTTTCTAAATAGCATATGTGAGTATGCGTTTTCCCGGTGGCTGTATTATCTATAGAAATAGATGTTTTCTAGTATTTGTACTCATGGCAGCTAACATTCACAACAGCTATCACTTTGGCATAAATCCAATTGCTAGTCCAGTTAGAATAGACCCAATGAATCAATTGCTGAGTAGCACATCAGGCCTTATGCAGTTCCCCTGATTCAGGGAGTCTATTGACTATTGAGTTTAACACCTAGAGTTAGTCCTCTGTTTTCAAATGCCATTAGGAATTGTGTGGGTAAGTGTGTTCAAGGGGATCCTCAGGGTTTGCTAGTTCTTTCCTCTGAAATATAGCCAACAGCATCTGATATTCATTTGTGATCTCCCATGCAAGTACTAACAAGGGCTGAAACTGCTTATCTTCAAAGACCAGACAAGGTTTTTATGGTAGCTTTTAGACTGAAACCCAGTCTATTAAACAGCCCCACAAAGACTGGAGACCTAGGTGGGAAACTGGGATTGAAGAAGCCACCTCATGTTAGTGTATTTAAGCACATACATATATTCCTGCAAAATCCTAGGACTATGTGCCAATTTGCCTTGACCTCTTTGTCTCACCTTTGTACTCTTGCCCAATCGTACACGTAGAAACTTGTGTGCTTCCTCTCAGCGCATACAGTCCTTTGACCTCAATATCACCCACCTTTGACCGTGCAGGAAGCTAATGGAACAGCTTGGCTGGTTTAATAGGCAATATTGATGCTGACTACATTCCTAAAGCTGCACATTTTGCCACAGGGCATTGTGGAGTATTGGGTGTGTGTGCGTGCGCCCTGCTCTGCTTATTGTAATTTTAATTGATCTTGACTTTTTGTTAATCTTAGGCATCAATGTCTTGCCAATTTACCTGGAAGTAAGTTCGACTGGAACAAGAAGACATACATGGGAATGCATTAGCAGTACTAGATTGTTTTCCTAAAGAGCTCACAGAGTTTTCTTGTACTTTTGTTCTATACATTGGGGATACTGCTGATGAAAACTGTGAAGGAATACCCTTAATCACTTGACAGGAAGCTGTAGGGCATAGAAAGCAAATTATAAGGGGAAAGGCAGAAACGGAAATGACACAGAAAGAGTAGAAGTACTCACCCAGCCTGTGATATAATTGCCTTTTAGATGTGTCATTATGGCTCCCTTGTGTCACATGACTACCCTCATCAAAGCAAAAAACTGCCAGGCTGTCATTCTCTTAGTGACATACACACATGTGCACAGGTGTGGCTTTTGCACATGTAGGTCCCTCTTTGGGCATGGCACGCAATCTCCTGCCTGTGCGTTCTCTTTCCAGACCTTCTCCTACCATTTCAGCTACATCTCTGTCTTATGTGTTGATTGACAATGTGGAGGAGGAGGGGAAATATAGATTTGAGCCAGGGGCCTTTTATTAGTCATGCTGTTATCATGACTAATTGTCCCAGTCAAACGGGGAGAGGGAACTTAATCTTTTACACCACGTCCAAAATCCACCCCCACCCCATGTTATGTATCAAGCCCTGGGAGGGATGCTTACTAATGAGGAAGGGAGGAATGGCCAGGCAATTCAGATGATGGTGATGCAGCATGTATGGACTCATAAGCAGAGAAAGGTTGGTGCACTCCTTCGGCAAGCACACTCTTTTTTCTTTCCACCTCCAAGTGAAGACTAGCAGCTCCTTCATTATCTGAATGGACTTTCACTCCCTTCCCTCTCACCAGAAAGCAGCATCAGCAGGGGCCTGCTTGATGTTGGTTCTCAGTTGTGGTATGCAAATAGGTCCCCAAACCAATGTAGACAACTGCACATCACATTACATAAAAGTAAGAGCTCAGCTATTCTGAAGCATATACAAGCTGAGCATCCCTTATCCAAAATGCTTGAGACCAGAAGCATTTTGGATTTTCTAAGATCTGTATTTGCATATAAAGAGTCAAGGTAAAGGTTTCCTCTTGACATTAAGTCTAGCCATGTCCGACTCTTGGGGGGGGGGGGGGTGCTCAGCTCCATTTCTAAGCTGAAGAGCCGGTGTCGTCCATAGACACCTCCAAGGTCATGTGGCTGGCATGACTGCATGGAGTGCTGTTACCTTCCTAATGAAGCAGTACCTATTGATCTACTCACATTTGAATGTTTTCAAACTGCTAGGTTGGCAGAAGCTGGAGCTGACAGCGGGAGCTTGCCCTACTCCCCAAATCTGAACCACTGACCCTTCAGTCAACAAGTCTGGCAGCTCAGCAGTTTAACCCACTGCGCCACCAAGGGCATATATTATTATTATGAACATATATTTGCATATATGTTCATAATAATCTGTCTTTGAAATGGAGCCCAAGTTAAACAAGGAATTATTTTATTTATTTATTTACAGTATTTATATTCCATGCTTCTCACTCCACAGGGGACTCAGGGCAGATTACAATGTACATATACATGGCAAACATTCAATGCCATAGACACACAACATATATAGGCAGACACACAGAGGCTACTTAACATTCCAGCATTTTGATGAGGGTATTTTGGTCACCAGGGGAGCTGTCTCTTCACCCTCCATTTGTGACGCCGATGATGTACTTCCTCATTCTTCGCATGCTTGCTGGAGATTTTTCTGGCATTGTAAATTAGTTAAATTAGCCTCCCCGCACACGGTACCTAAATTTCCTACTTTACAGATGCAACTGTCTTTCGGGCTGCAAAGGTCAACAGCAAGCTACACAAATTGGTTGGAAGCTCACTCCAATCTGGGCTGGCTTCGAATTCATGACCTTTTGGTCAGTAGTGATCTTAATGCAGCTGACTCACAGCCAGCTGCACCACAGTCCCGGTGCTTTATATATATAGCCTGAAGGTAATTTCACATTATATTTTAATAATATTATGTATGAAACCAAGCTTGTTGACACTGGACCATCAGAAAGCAAAGGTCTTAGCCACCCATGTTGACACTTTTGAGTATTGGAATATTCAGGATTTCCAGATAAGGGTTGCTAAGCCTGTATATAAAACAGAAATGGATCTTCATTGAGGTGAAGAAATGCAGCCAAATGGAAATGATTCTGTTTCCAACACATTTGTGAAACCCATCGCAGTGCAGCTGGCTCAGCAGCTGGCCCGTCCATGCCTGCCCCCCTTTTGAGGAGGTGCAATGAGGGAGAAAGCGATGGGCACACCTGCCTGCTCTGAGCTCACCCAACTCATCAAGTGCATTATGGGCATTAGGAGCTCGGCAACTATTCAAGCGTGGAGTCACAGGCACCACGTGAGGTGCTGTGTTAGAGCCTTCATGGTTTCCAGGAACAACCCGAGAAAGACAATATTGAAACAAGATAAGAGTCACAAAAGGAAAGGATTAGGGAAATGAGGCTTTCTCCTGTTTCCTCATGACACCCACTAGGTCACAAGTTTAAAATAAAAGCACCATGTGCCTCTAATGTG
The DNA here is from genome assembly GCF_037176765.1 of Anolis sagrei. Classification (NCBI taxonomy): domain Eukaryota; kingdom Metazoa; phylum Chordata; class Lepidosauria; order Squamata; family Anolidae; genus Anolis; species Anolis sagrei. The sequence continues at coordinate 120,573,342 of NC_090022.1, forward strand.
TTTGGCTTCTAAGGGGGCTTTTGTTAAATTGAACATCAGTGATGAACTTTGCAGATGGACCCTGTTCGGACACAGTTTTCCTGTTCTCCCTTGTGTTCTTTTCTTCTAATACACAAAAGCCGAGAACAGCTTTTCAGGAATAGCCAATGCAAAAGCATTTCTAAAACATCTATGCCATAGAAGAATTAACCCTGGTGGTGAAGCGGGTTAAACCACTGAGCAGCTGAACTTGCTGACCGAAAGTTCGGTGAGTCGAATCCAGGGAGAGGGGTGAGCTCCTGCTGTTAGTCCCAGCTTCTGCCAACCTAGCAGTTCAAAAACATGCAAATGTGAGATCAACAGGTGCCATTTTTGCGGGAAGGTAACAGTGCACCATGTAGTCATGCTGGCCACATGACCTTGGAGGTGTCTATGGACAACACCAGCCCTTCAGCTTAGAAATAATTAGCACCCCCTTCCCCCCCCCCCCCCGAGTTGGACACAACTAGACAGACACAACTGTCTGGGGAAACCTTTACCTTTACTTTTATTACATAATCTGTAAGAAGCACACCAAGAAGGGGGTTTCCAGAAGGTTATGACTTTTGTGAATAAAATCCACAGAACTCAGAAAACATAAACATAATAGGCCCATACAATAATTTCAGAGGACTTCTGCAGAAAGAAGCAACTTGATCAAAAAGAGCAGGGAGCAAAATAAACGAACCCACAAAAGGACAACAGCCTTGTATTGCTTCTGACGGAGCTGGATTAAAAAATACCAAGTGAAATGATTGACCTGACACAAAATCAGGGAGGAAATGAGGAGAAGATGTCTTTTTCTCTAATTCTCTCCCTCTCTCCCCTGCCAAATATCTCTACTGGCCAACGGCACAATAAGCCTCATTATGTCATCACAATTAACCCCTGAAGCTGAGAATTATTATTGTTGTGTGCTTTCAAGTCATTTCCAATGTATAGGAAGCCTAAGGCAGCCCTATCAAAGGGTTTACTTGAGCTGAGAGTGTGTGACTCACCTAAGTTAATGTCGGGGACAAGCAGTGAATCAAACCAGAGTTGATTACCAACACTCAAAACACTATGCCATTCTGGTTCTCAAAGCTAAAAACTGGAGCCCTCAAATACTGCATATGCATAGTCAGCCACTTTGGATATCCCCCCCCCCCCTAACTTTGAGAAAGGTTTGAGACACTGTGATCCACTCCACCCCCAAAGTCTACAATCTTTTGTTGTCTTTCAGAATTTCTTCTGCCATTCCAGTTACACGTGTTTTATGTGTGCATTGAGGGGTGTGTGAAGATTTGGCCTGGAGTCATTTGTAATTCTTCCATGGCACAGACGTTTTGGAAATGCTTTTGCATTAGGTATTCCCATTGGCTTTTGTGTATTAGAAGAAAGAGACACAAGAGAGGATGGGAGAACTGTGCTATCAGTGACATGTGGCCCAACCAAATGGTGGAGGTGTTGTTGAACCATAGCATCCCCTCCCCAAAAATATTTATAGATCACCAAGAGACTCCAGAAAATGCTTTATTTTTAAAACATTTTATGCAGCTCCAAAGTTGCAAAAGGTCCAAGAGCTAGACTCTGGAATGGACCGAGCAGCAGCTGTTTTCCCCTACAAACTGTATCACATCTAACCCTTCAATAAATGTATAAAATTGAGATTGTATGTGTTACCGATATCTTGCCTGTATTGCATTGATTTTTAAAAGATAACCATATCAAATGTGTATAGCAAAATGCATCTTAAAGGCTACCTTTCCATGCCTTCAGTCTGCATAATCCCTTGGGAATTGAGACTATGGCCATGATCTCTCCAGCTATTTCCCAAGCCAGATAGCTATCAGAGTCCTTGTGTGTGTATGTCAATAGATGACCTTCTTTGTTAACAAAATATGCTCTTGATGTTTATCTATTCAACTTGAAGCTGAAAGTCTACTGCTCCTGTGGAAGAGGGGGCTCAGCAAACATAAATATATTAACTCTCTATGGGGGAAGCCAGGCCTTTGATTGGTTGATATCACTACCTTTGTTTTTTAGGTCATGTGCCTTTGTTGGTCTTGCACATGGAGCTGGACACTTGAGTTAATCAGGGACTCTTCAGCATATTCACATCACCATTTCCTCATGGGCTGTGCCCTCCCAAGGGGTGTCCCTGCAATGGATTGGCTCTTTGAACTGACCAAGCACCATCTATCATTCTTCCTGCCTCTTTTTCAGTCAATTGGGGTGAAAGCATGAAGACTGAACAGCTGTCAGAACAGTATAAAATTTCATGTATTTCTCTGTGAGTTTATGCTTGTCCCTTTTGAAGCAAATTGCTCATACTTGCATTCTTTTTAGCCAAATCACAATAAACCTCAGTGGCTTTGCTTTCAACCTGGGGGGCTTGTTTCTCTGTCCTAGCTGATCTGGTTTAGCAGATGATCACTGGGCATGGACCTCTTAACCACGGTCTCAGCTGAAATCACCTCAGAGAGAGAGAGAGAGAGAGAGAGCTTTGTTATGACAAGTTGAGGTACCCTCTTCTCAAACCAATATGGGTCCTGTATTTCATTATCCAATGGGAAAACCCATGAGTTTATCATTTATGAACTTGAAATTATTTATGAATCTCCAGTTTTAAAAGATGAAATACAACATACAGGGTATTTCAAAAAGATGGATTCAATTTAATATTGCTATATCTCTGCAACCATGGACCAGCCATTAATAAAACGCTTACCCCTTGAAAGAGTGGAGTTTCAAAGGATTATTGCTAGATGCCTCTCCCAGAGCCCAAACAACCCTTATACGATGACCCTGTAACATAAGGCAGAAGGGTTTTAAATTTGCAGAAGGGTTTTAAAGATTTCTTTCTGGGTCAAAATGGTTGCAACTCCTCGTTCTACAACATTAAAATTGCTTTATATATAGAGAGGGGCCCAGGCTTTTGTTGAGACTTCTTAGGAACTGTCCAAGGTGCTGAACCTATTTGGGAAGATGGGATAGGATTCAGTCTCCCCACTATGGGAGAAAAGCAGCATATAAATAAAGATTTATTATTTTATTATTATTTCTCCTTTAAAGTTGGGGCAAAAACAGAGTTTATGCACTGCCCCACTGATGTGAAAGCCACTGATCTCCACTGTTGGGCCCTGAAAGCACAAATTACCCAAAGAAGTCACTTCAGGGAACTGCGTGCCCCTTCCCTCTCCCCATCTCCACTGCAGACCTCCGTTCTGTTCTTCCGTTGCTATAGTGATGCGTGAAGAGTCTGTTTTTAGCCAATAATGCCAATATTAAGGATGGAGGCTCTTGGTGGAGAGCTCTCATTACTGCCTCAGAGCCAGCGTTTGCATCATCTGATAATAGGCTATAAAAACATAAATTAGAGAAAAGTGGTCCTGGATGTTAATTGCTCTATGGTAGCAACACAGCTATTTATCAATAGCTGCTTAGGAGCACAGGTTTCGGTTCAACTCAGTCTGCAGCTAATTGCCCCCTATCTAATTGGTATCACAAAACAAGAACAGCTTGGGATGGGAGGGCAAGCCGAAACCAACATTACATGTTGAATATGTAATTGGAGACTTGCAAGCAAGACAGGAGGAACCTCTCTCTGCTCAAGGCATTTTACACCCAGCAGGAAAGAAGAGAAGGGAGGGCAGAAACCAAAGGAGCCCCCTTCCCTTCAAATTTAATCCCTACATGGAAAAAATTGGGTCAGTGCCACTTCTAATGGCACAGTGTTGAAAGGCTTCTCTCTCTCTCTTGTCCTTCCAATCTGAAGTCGAATTGGTGTACTTAGGTACAACTCCTACCATCCTTGGCTAGTATGGCTATCAGGTGCAGGAGGTCGGTTCAGGTTGGGCTATCCTAGAAAGGATTTTGTTTTCATTTGCAAGTTCATAATTTCAGGACTTAGGATGGGAACAACAGAATCCTCCCCCTCTTAGCTACTCTGTTAAGAAACATACTGGGAGTATCCTTTCAGTGGCCACTTTCACCCAATGAGGAAAGAGGAAATGCCTCAAGAAAGATGGCTTTATTTCCTGAAGTATGGACTGGTTGGATCTTCTGGCAGTTCAAGACACTCTCAGAACTTTCCTCCAGCACCACAGTTCAAAAGCATCTATCTTCCTTTGCTCAGTCTTCCCTAGGGTCCAGCTCTCACATCTGTAGGTGACTATGGAAAATACCATTGTTTTAACGATGCTGATCTTCATTGCCAATGTGATATCTCTACTCTTGACTATTTTATCGAGATTGGTCATTGCTCTCCTCCCAAGAAGTAAGTGTCTCCTGATTTCCTGGCTGCAGTCTGCGTCTGCAGTAATCTTTGCACCTAGAAATACAAAGTCTGTCATGGCCTCCACGTTTTCAAGACTCAGGGCAAAGCACAGCATAAATAAACACCACCCCCAGAGTTGGACACAACTAGACTTAATGCCAGGGGAAACCTTCACCTTTACATTTTGCATATGGCTACACATAATGTTTCACTAACCTGAATAGAAAAAGAGAGTGATTTAGATCATAAAACCAATTAATGGAAGAGCTGGAGCCCATTATGGTTGCTCACCAGTCAATAGTTCTTCATCTCCTTCCATTGCATCACTTGTTTCTGCAGCTTCACCCTAATCTGCACCCTTGCTTAGTTTTCTTCCCCTCCCCCTCCCCACCCCCACGCCTTCCCCGTCGCCCACTATGTGCCCTATTGGATGCATTTATAGTCCTTAGCAGTAGAAATGAAAAACCAGTAAATATTTGGCCATGCTAGCTGAGGATGGTGAAAGACTAGCCCAATATATCTGGATGGCCTCAGGTTGGAGAAAGTAGCTCGAGATAGTGGCAATTACAGCAATAATTAACCTGAAAAAATTGACTGAGACCTTGTGTTTTCATTGAGCATCTTCATTCATGATATGTAGCTATTAATATTAATTTCAGGCAGCTGATACTAAACTGATCCTGTTTGTAGAAGAACAAGGCATCATCACTAATAATAAGCTGTGTATAGTCCTGATTATAAATCCATTGCCAGACAGTATGTTTTATATACCAGATGATTCACATTTATCAGCCATAAAACTCTTACAGGCCTGGATTTAATTTGATTGCCTGGCTATTCAGGGCTCTCAAGAACGCAGCAGACAAGCAGCAGGCTAATGTTGGTCAGGAAACTGAACACATACTATATATCCAAAATAAAGATAAACAAATGAAGTACAGGGAATGGCAAAAAACAGAACTATTGTTGTGGTGTCATTTCTTATGAATTTTAACTATTGTTTTCTTAATTGAGAGACTCCGTATCCCAGTCTTCAGATGATAGTCAAGTGGAATGGCCAGCTTCAAGATGTACAAAAATATTTAAAGTGCTTATTATTTTAAATCCAAAGGCTGAACAAATCATTTTGAGGTCATTGAGTAGATCAGGGGTCCTCAAACTTTTTAAACAGAGGGCCAGGTCACAATCCCTCGTCCTGTTGGAGGGCTGGATTATAATTTGAAAAAACATGAATGAATTCCTATGCACACTGCACATATCTTATTTGTAGTGCAAAAATACACTTAAAACAATACTATAATGAAAATGAAGAACAATTTAAACAAATACAAACTTATTAGTATTTCCATGGGAAGTGTGGGCCTGCTTTTGGCTGATGAGATAGGATTGTTGTTGTTGTTGTTGTTGTTGTTGTTGTTGTTGTGTGCTTTCAAGTCATCTCAGACTTAGGTTGACCCTGAGTGAGGGCCGGGTAAATGACCTTGGAGGGCTGTATCTGGCCCCCAGGCCTTAGTTTGAGGACCCCTGGAGTAGATGGTGGAACAGACCAACATGGTGCCCAAGCCTGGTCAATAGGAAATATAGAAACCCAGCTCGCTTTAAGATGCAGAACCTTTGTGGACACCATAGTTCACTCAAATGGGAATGGTTTCAGAATTACTGAAACTTTAAAACATTTGCTAGGGCCCTCTTAAATATACGTGTTATGGTAAAATTGCCCTGGTTATTTGATAATTTTAATGCAAATCTTCCTATCCATTGGGTCATCCTATAGAATCCTGGGAGTTGTAGTCTCATAAGGTGTGGTACTTGGGATCCCCTGCTAGAGAACTCTAGTGCTAGAACTCTAGGAGTGGACTAGAACTCTCTAGCAGAGAAACCAGTAGGTTACACATCAAATTACAAATCCAGAATTTCATAGGAAATAATCATGAAAGATAAACTGGTAATAGGTTGCTATAATTTTGTTGTTTGGATGTATCCCAGTTATGCATTTTCAAGTACTGGGCAAAACTATAAAGGATATTTCTACATGTATGTTATTTACATACCTTTTTTGTAGATCAGAACTTTTTTAAAAGAGCAATATAGTACTGGTCTTGAAATAAATACATTGAATATAACCATATGGATGTTGTTTAGGTTTATTTCTGTGATTTAAAAGTTTTCAAACAAGCAGATATTTTTCTTCCAGCTGCTCAGCCCATGCTGCCTGGAGCTATAATCTCTTTGTGGTACTATATATTTACAAATGATTACAAAAGTTACCTAGCAACCTTTCCAAATACTCTGTAAGAAAAGCATTGATACTTTTTAATTTTCAATTAATGACCACTTCTGCATTACATAGCTAGCTAGTACAAGAAAAAGCCATTTTAGTTATTTATTCCACTGGGCCCATTAGATGTGTCAGGAATTTATTTAAGTCACATCACAAAAAGAGTGGTTGGTCCAGTTACAAACCTTAGGGTTTTTTTTATTAGCAGATCATTGCCAATTGTCTAATACCCTTCACCTTAAAACTGACACATAGCAGCCACCTTCCAGAGGTGTGGGCAATTTGGTACTGGATCCCCCTCCAATGTTCATTATAATATTTGAAAGCCTTTATCGCTTCTGCAGGGAAGCTTATATGCCCATTTTGTTACACATTTCTATTCCAGTGCCTTCTTTACTTGCCCCGCATAACATGACTCATCCCTGCGAGCTGTTGTGTCTGGTTACATGCTAAAAAATATCTTCCATCACCAGAGAGCAAAATGTTGTGGTTCAGTCCTGGGGTTGCAGAGAGATGGACATAGTGGCCAAAGGACTAAAACAGGACAAGTCGTGGCAGAAGCTTTGTGGACTCCAAAAGAGCAGCAAAGGGAAACTTATAGGTGGTGGACTCAAGCCAGGAAGGAGAAGGAGACATTTTACAATGGGATAATGTGACACTGACCCAACAGCATCTTGTTTCCAAGCAAACATTTTGCTGCATCTCTCCACATGAAAGTTTTGTGTGCTTGCCAACAGATAAAAACATGAAGCGCCTGTGCTAATTGTGTGTGTGACTTAGCTTTAGAAAGGGAGGAGAAATTGAGTTATTTACATTTGGGGGGGGGGAGGAGAGTGATTAATTTGCACTGCGTCTGGTTTTGCCTCTAACAAACTGTTTCCATGGAGAGTCCTAAGTTCAGTGATTCACCACATGGATCATTTCCAAGGCAGATAGAAAAGAAAGAGAGAAAGAGAGAGAGGGAGCTAGCAATGAGCCCCTATCACCATTTTCCCCTCAAAGGATCTCTTCTCTTTCTTTTTCTTTTTTACCCCTCCATCCATTAAGTGGCCATGGTTAGTTTCTTGTAGGATGAAACAAGAAAGGGATGGTTGCAGGGGAGGCAGGACATGGAGTTGGCTTTTCATTTCAGTCAAAACATAATTAATGTTAAATAGAGAGAAAGGGAAGAATACATTAATTATGTTTTGACTGAAATGAAAAACCAACTCCATGTCCTGCCTCCCCTGCAGCCATCTCTTTCTTGTTTCACCTTACAACACCAGCTGACAAAGTAGCTTGTCAAACTTGTGTCTAAATAATTGAGTAAATGCAGATAAATACATGATTTCCTATTAAATGTCAAAGCCTGTGGCAGACAGGAACTTGTCCATCAGCACTTGGCAGCTCCTTTCAGTGCAACCTCTTCCCAGTAGACTTAAATGAAGGAAAAGTTTCATGAGAACCACCACTCCTCTAAATGTTCCTCCACAGCAAGAATATCCCTTTGGGCAGAAAAACCAGGAAATCGCAGTTGGATGGCCTCCGTGGTGAGGGTCTGCCTCCAGGGGCAAACCAGGAAGGGGCAACTTGGAAATTCCTGAACAGACTCCACCTTGTGCAACTGTGGAGCAGAACAAACAACTTAGCTTCTCTATGCTTGCCCACAATGCCCTGCCTCATGCACAGAGGGAGAACTGTTTAAAGCTACAGACAATGCGGTCACTTGTTGCCCATTTTTAGCAGCTTGCGATCCCTTTATTTTATCAGTTCTAGACGTATCTATTTGTGCAATGCTTTTCACACAAAATAAATAAAGTGCTGGGCACTTGTGCCATAACATGGGTTATGGGTTATTACCAATGGCTCCACTGGAATATATATCAATCCAACATCAGAACATGAAAACTAGTTGATGGGAGTGGACCATTTTTCCCAAGCAAACACCTGGATGTTTCTTGGAAATGAAAGTGACAACCATTCCTTGTTGTTTGATCTCAACCAGTTCCACCCAACCAGTTGTTGCCTAAGGCAGAGCAAGAAATGATGCCATTTCCTACCCTCCATCAGAGTGTACAGAATCCAAATCTAGTCTCGTTAGTGTCCTATTGTTGTTGTGTGCCTTCATATCAACTATGATTTCTGGTGCTTTTATTCTAGCAAAATATATTTAGAAGAGTCTTACTATTCTCTGAAACTGAGAATGTAAGATTTGTCCAGGAACACCTGGGGGTTTTCATTGATGTGTGAGGGTTTTAACCCTGGTCTCCTGTAACCCTAGTTCAATCTTCAGACCAGTACATCCTGCTGTCATTCATTACACCGTGCTGGCTTTCAATGTGCTCTAAATCCCATGAAAATGCTATCAGTACCTCCGTCCATTCCTTGCAGTAGAACTGTTGGGGCAAGAATAACAAAAAGATTTTAAAATGCAATTTGATGCCCTTTCATGACATATGTAGTCTGCCTCTGAAAAATCCTGGAAATCTCTTGGGAAGACAGGCGGACAAATGTCAGCATGCTAGAAGATGCAAACACCACCAGCACTGAAGCAATGTTCCTCCTCCATCAACTCCACTGGACTGGCCACGTTGTCCGAATGCCCGATCACTATCTCCCAAAGCAGCTACTCTACTCCAAACTCAAGAACGAGAAACAGAATGTTGGAGGAAAGGAAAAGAGATGGGCTTAAAGCCAACCTTAAAAACTGTGGCATAGACACCAAGAACTGGGAAGCCCTGGGCCTTGAGTGCTCTAACTGGAGGTCAGCTGTGACCAGCAGTGCTGTGGAATTTGAAGAGGCACAAATGGAGGGCAAAAGAGAGAAACTTGCCAAGAGGATGATGTGTCAAGCCAACCCTGACCGGGACCACCTTCTACATGGAAGCTGATGTCCTCACTGTAGGAGAAAATGCAGATCAAGAATAGGGCTCCATGGCCACCTATGGACTCACCGCCAAGACACCACATCTGGAAGACCATCATCCTACAAGGGATCACCTAAGTAAGCAAGCTGCCAAAGATAGCTATCCCAGTTCGTCTGTCCATCTCCTGGCATTCAAAGATCTACTGCCTCAGAACAAGGGCTTTTATCAATAGTGGCCAAAAATTGTGGCTCAGAAATTTGTCTTACCCTGAAAACCAGATAAAGAGAAAAACTAAAAGGGAAATACACTGGGCATTAGAACAATTTCAAGACTCATATTGAGCCAATATTCAAAACCTAACCAACTTTCAAAATGTTATGTAACCTTTTGAGCCGTGCCTCTTCAGGCAAGATGGCAGGCAAAGCAACATGGGATGAATGAGAGAAAATATTGGTTGATGTCCAAGCCCTGGAGACTGTGTCTACTAATCATCTAGTGACAGACTAAAAAGGATGCTGCAGACATTTAAACAAAACAAAATGAAACAAAACTGTAATGTGAGTGAATTGCTCCATCATGACAGCAATTTCTGCAGCAGTCCCTTTTGATCAGCTGCTACTAAACTTCAGGTCTTCTTTCATCTTGCATCAAATTATGTATTTATTCAAATGTGTTAAATTGTTGGATATGCACCTCAGCTAGTTTCCTGAGGCGCTCCATGCAGTCATGCTGGCCACATGACCTTGGAGGCATCTATAGATAGCCAGCTCTTTAGCTTAGAAATGGAGATGAGAACCATCCCACAAAGTCGGACATGACTAGACTTAATGTCGAGGGGAAACCTTTACCTTAGTTTCCTGAAAGTACTGGTATATTGTTTTTGGTGAGCAGCACATAAGGCAAAGATCAACTCTATTCCCATAAAAAAAAAACAGTTATTCCAGATAAGAAAGATGAGAAGTTGTGATATTATTATAATTTATTAAAATATGCTTGGACCCAGCCTCATGTCATTTACAATTGCGTGATCAGAAAGTCATACAATATATAGCTTTTAAAAATTCTTATAAAATAGAGAGTAAACATTCATCAGTAGGAAAAGAACATATTCTTGCTTCATGAAGGTCGCAAAGTATAGAGTATTATCAGAAATCAAAACTTCCAGCACATAGAAAACTAGGGAAATACTGGCCTTTCACATATCATAGAATTCAATTCTTAGAAGGCCTCTGAAGGTCTCGGTCAGCATAGTTAACAGTAAGATAAGGGAAAAGTGGTCCAATATGTCTGGAGAACCAAAGGTTCACAATGTCTGCTATCTGAAGCAGCCCATTTATAAAGGTGTTGAGGAGAACAGTGAAATGCCAAGGGAAGTCCAGTACAGCAAGAACAGTACAGAAATGGAAGATGGAGGGGGCAGATGGTATTGTACAGGAGAAAATGTTAAGGAAAAAAACCTAGAAGTTGAGGTCAAAGGCAAGGAGGACTTTCAAAGGGGAGCATTATAATCTTGAAGGGAGAAAGCTTGTTTTCTGCTGCCCTGGAAACTAGGATGTGGAACAATGGCTGCAAACTACAAAAAAGGAGATTCCCCCTGAATATGAGGAAGAACTTCTTGACCATGAAAGCTGTTCAGCAGTGGAACTCTCTGCTCCAGAGTGTGCTGGAGGTTCCTTCTTTGGAGGCTGGTAAGCAGAGGCTGGAAGGCCATCTGTTGGGGGTGCTTTGAATGAGATTTTCCTGCTTCTTGACAGAGGGTTGGACGAATGGCCCTAGATAAGAAGATTTTAATCCAACCTGTGAATAATCAAATCTGCAAAAGTCAAAACCACAAATATGGGGGGATGACTGTATACTCAAATAGAGGAGGTGGCAGAGGACTTTGCATAGGAACTCATTGAATCACATTTTGCAGAGCAATGAATCCCAAAGGCTTTCATGAGCATGCATGTCTATCCCCTCCCACTTCTTTTAGAAGAATTGTTCACCTTTCTGTTCCCCATTCCAACTCCTTTGCTCTTCTCCCCACTGTTTCAATAAGTTGACCTCATAGTGAACATGCCCACATTATTAGGAGACCAATGGAGCCAGCTCTTTCCCAGCCACTTGGCCCAGCCATCCCACCCTACAGATGTGCTAAAGGAGAAGCCATAACTGAAAGAATCCACTTTGGAGGATTTGTTCTTTAACTTTAACCTAGGTGGGTGGAGGCTGTCTGTGGAGGAAAGAAGAGATTTAATCCTTTGTCTGTTACCAGGGAAACCATGGTGCTGACAGAACTGTTAGCTTTCACTACTAAATAAGATGGACAAACATCCCAAATGCAGGCGCCACTCCTTCTCTTCTTGCTTATTCACTTTTGCAAACAAACATAAGGGATTAGTAACCAGTCTATCTTCTTTATGGGAAGTGGAGAAGTTAGATCAAGAGCAAATTAACACCTCATAACTATAACACCACGATTCCTCTTTAACTAGGATGATATCAGCCTAGACAATCCTGAAATTTATTATTTTGAACTTTCCTGATAGGTGCTGTAAGTTTCATTTCAGCAGAAGTATCTGGCAAAACCACCTGTAAATATTCCTTGCCTAAGACAACCCTATGAGATTTAGGGGTCTGCCATTAAAGTCACAGGAAACTTGAAGACATGTACACACAAAGACATAGATTGAATTCCCCTCCATAAATAATTATAGCACATTGAACAACTTCTTGGAAGTCTGACCAAAAACCTGGGGCCATTCATACTACATAGTTCGAATGCTATGATTCCACTCTAATTGCCATGCGTGCATCCTATGTAATCCTGGCATTGGCATTTAAGGGAGAAGGATTTCAGGTTCCCAGGCCAAGAGCTCATTTGGTGCCTCTGACCAAACTGTAAGGCAAACAATTTCACAGGATGTTGCAATGTGGATGAATAGCATTATATTTATACAGCGTGAGAACCTATCACCCATTGTCAGGGTTACAGGGTACTTTTCTCAGGTTTGATCCCTGTGTGGCATTTGATATCTAAACAAGGAGTTGATATCAGCTGTCTACATATAGACCATCATCCATATCACAAGTGTGCCTCTGTTTCACAAGAAAGTTACAACTCCTGAAGAGCCAGCATGGTACACCAATTTAAGTGATGGACCCCAATTATGCAGAACCATTGAGTGACCTTAAGCTAGTCATGCTCTCTCGGCCTCAGAGGAAGGGAAGGACAAACCCTCTGAACAAATCTTGCCAAGAGAACCTTGTGATAGATTTGGTTTAGGGTTGCCATAATTGAGAAAGGACCTGGAGGCACACAAGAACAACAACAGCAACACTCCTCAGACACATTTTTACAAATACAAGTTCTATGGGCCATTGAACTACCACTATAAGGTCTTTGCCTATACAACAGAGGAGCTTTTCTTTCAGGTATGCTTCCTACCCTGCTTTTGTTCCCCTTTCCAGTGAGTTTACTACTGCCTGGACCTGCAGCAGAGTTGTGGAAAGCAGTTTAGCACAGGCTCTGTTGGCAGCCCATCTAGTGCTCAAAGCCAGACCACACTGCACAAATCTCAAGGCACATACTCTTTAGCCCTTTCCTTGACACATACAGACATGCTGTTCACTTACATGTCTGGCTGTTGGTAATGGGCTAGGAGGAAGGAAGACATTTATGGACAAGGCGATCCATCAGAGTCTCCATTCTAATCTGTTTAAGGAGCTGCCTCTGTCCTCCTACCCCATTTGGAAAAATCAAACAGGACACCCTGACATGACCCTGTCGTTGCCTCAAGCATGCCGCAGGCAGCAGTGGGAATGTGCATCTCTTTGTCCTTCAGAGGGAGAATGTATGTGTTGGGTAGGAGTAGATTTGCCACAGAGAGTCTCTGTAGAGCTATGAGGGGAGACAGCTGGAGAGGAGAAAAGTGAAATGGGAAGACAGCAGGCCATTACCCTGGCACTATAAGTAGCAAGTCTCAATGACTCTTACAAAACACATCTTGGGAAGGACTCGCTGATGTTCACCACTCATTTTCTTAGCTTCTGTATTGTGTGTACAGTTTTATACAAAAGAGATTGATGAAATCTATGCACAGAAATCAGATGATAAGATCAGATTGTTCTACTCTGGCAGTATTTATGACAATCAAAACTCTTTTGAGATTTCAAGGCACTGTTGAATTTCATAGCAAGAGTGATACATTTGTTGTTATTATTGTTGTTGCTATTATTATTATTATCTTTATTTATATCCTGTATTTCTCCACGTGGGGACTCAAGGTGGCTAATATCTATCTACACAAAACAGTTTAAAAAGAACAATACAAAAGTTAAACAACAATTAAATAATAACAGTGTGGTAAAAACAGAATTAAAATACAGCAAATGCATTAAAATGGACTTTATAACTCATATCCCCCAATTCCACCCTCCCTTCCCAGGGTTTTCCCCTTCTCTTCCTCAAAAGCCTGTCAGCAGAGGAAGATCTTGACCTGCTTGACCTGATCCAACTTTTGAGTCCAAACTTTAAGGTAATATCAAAGGTGTTGTTGAAGGCTTTTATGGCCAGAATCACTGTGTTGCTGTGAGTTTTCCGGGCTCTATGACTGTGTTCTAGAAGCATGCTTTCCTGACATTTTGCCCACATCTATGGCAGGCATCCTCAGAGGTTGTGGGGTCTGTTGGAAACTAGGGGTTTATATATCTGTGGAATGTCCAGGGTGGGAGAAAGAACTCTTGTCTGTTGGAGGCAAGTGTGAATCTTGCAGTTGGCCACCTTGATTAGCACTGAATGGCTAATCATTGAATGGCTAATTAGCATTCAGTGCTCATCAAGGTGGCCAATTGCAACATTTACACTTGCCTCAAGCAGATAAGAATTCTTTCTCCCACCTTGGACATTTCACAGATATATAAACCCCACTTGCCTAGTTTCCAACAGACCCTTCAACTTCTGAGGATGCCTGCCATAAATGTGGGCAAAACATCTGGTGAGAATGCTTCTGGAACATGGCCATACAGCCTGAAAAACTCACAGAAACCCAATATCGAAGGTGCCCAGTTTTTTCACCACAATTCAATATTAATCAGTTGGAACATGTTCAGAGGTGGGTGACCAAAATGGTAAAGGACTTGAAAGTATGCCCCATGGAAAGCAGCTTGGGGAGCTGGGTATGTTCAATCTGGAGAAGAGAAGATTAATGGTGGTGTGATAGAACCATATTTAAATATCTGAAAGGGTGTAATAATGAAAATGGAGCAGATTCAAACTACAGGAAAAGGGATTCCACCTAAACATTAGGAAGAACTTCCTGAGTTGTTTGATAATGAAATATACTGCTTCCTCAGAGTATAGTTGAGTCTCTTTCTCTGGAGGTTTTTTAAACAGACGCTGGACAACCATCTGCCAAAAGTGCTTTGATTGTTCATGACTGCATGGCAGACTGGGGTTCAACTGGGTGGCCCTTAGGGTCTCTTCCAACTCAGTTTGCTGCTCTGAAAGTAATGTTCATCATACAGAACCTGGCAAAGCTGTTTTAATTCTTATAAGGCAGGCCCTATTGCTCACACAGCCAAAACCTTAACAGGTATCACAAGGCCAGGAGGCATGTAATAAATGATAATATTATTTGCTGCCTAAAGCAGGCTGCTATCCTATCCCTTTAGCAACAGTGCCAGGGGACTGTGGGATCTTCTGCTGAAAGCAAGCACAGGAGCTGGGAGTAGGTAGATGAAAAGATATCTTGCCATTTTGTATGTAGGCAATCCAAGTTAAGTAGCAAGAAATATGACCGTGTAAATTATGTAAACATGTGTATTTTATGCTGTGATTGTTGCCTAAAGCCCAACCTTAAACTACTGATATATTTCTTATTCTTTGTTCTCTCCCTTATGTTTCGTGATTGGCTGCTCAAGGCAAATGACAACAATGCCATTTTTAAAAAGGAATAAGCAGACGATAAAGATTTCAAAAGCCAGATAAGAACGACTCTGAAAACCTAATAAAATTTGAGGAGGAGGAGGATGACATCGACTCACAATTTTCCAGGCACAGATGGATAAAACAATCTTTACTAGGTACCTGAATACCACCAAGGAGGGTTTGCGTGGAATCATCCAACTAAGACAAATAGAAGGAAGTTTAAGAGAGATAAAGTAGAGAAGTGTTATTTCTTTTAATACAACACACAGTTACAACTACAGGATTCACTGCCTCCAGATGTATTAGTAATAGCCGTCACTGTAGAGAAGAGGATACATTGCGATGGTTACTCAGTCGCTTCACTGTGGAAGGCAATGTGATGAGGAATATAAGAGAGTGCTAATGCAGGATTCGTGTTCTGCTCACGTGTTTCTCATAGCCATCTAGTCACTGTAGCAATGTGGGATTAAAAAAGCTTTTGATGTGACACAGCAAGGCACTTCTTATAGACATAATTTACGCATTAAAAATAACTATTTCAACATTATATAATATTAACATTGCAATGCTTTATTTTTACAGTGATTGGAATCCTGCTAGTGTTTTGCCTGTCTGGTGGTTTGAGTACTGAATCATGACCCCAGAGACAAGGGTTTGAATCCATCCACATTCTCTTTGCCTCAGAGAGAAGGGAAATGCAAACTTCCCGCTGAGCAAATTCATCTTGGGGGTACTGTGAGTTGGACAAAAAGACTCAAGGGCACACAACAACAACAACAACAGAGTTTCCATATGCATACAAATAAATCTATATCTATATCTATAATATAATAAAAGTCAAAACTTGTATGCGGCGGATGTGTGGCGGTGTATGTGCCGGCTTTCTGATTGGCCAGCCTGAAAGTTCCACGATTCTGATTGGCTGCTGCTGTGGTGCTATTTGCATATGGTCCCTGATTGGCCTGCTTCAACAGGAGCCCCTGGTGGAGAAAAGGGTTCATGACAGGAATGGGGACATGACAGAAGGAAATTTGCATTTGGTCTCTGATTGGCCAGCCTCAATTCCAAGATTCTGAATGGCTGCCGCTGTGGTGCTATTTGCATATGCTCCCTGATTGGCCTGCTTCAACAGGAGCCCCTGGTGGAGAAAAGGGTTCATGACAGAAACAGGGACATGACAGAAGGAAATTTGCATTTGGTCTCTGATTGGCCAACCTCAATTCCAAGGTTCCGAGATGACAAAGAGGAAAGGAAAAGGCCAGGGGAGGCTGGGTCAGAAAATTACCAATACAGAGCCCACAAGACCCACTCGACATCCTACTGCAGTTTGGAGGAGGATGAACCATGGATGATGGGACTTACAGTCCCATCACTCACATTCTGAGACTGCTGTTAACCTCATCCAATGACTGATCAGGACCAAACTTGGCACATAGACCTCTCATGACCCACTTTACGTCCTGGTGTGTTTTGGCCAGGGATGGACCATGGATTATGGGACTTGCAGTACCTTTGCTCAATTCCTGCAACCCTCATCCAATTACCGATAAAGACCAAACTTGGCACACTGAGTCTCCATGATGCACTCTACATCCTGGTGCGGTTTGGGGGAGGATGCACCATGGACGATGGGACTTGCAATACCTGCACTCCCTTCCTGAGACCATTACAACTGCCAACAGTGATGGATCAGGATCACAATTCGCACAGAGAGCCCGCATGACCCACTCTACATCCTGGTGTAGTTTGGAAAAAATTGGAAATGGATAATGGGACTTGAAGTCACTTCACTCACTTCCTGAGACCACTGAGACCCTCGCCAATGACGGATCAAGACCAAACTTGGCACACAGAGTCCCCATGACCCACTCTACATCCTGGTGCACGTTTGAGGAGGACAGACCATGGATGATGGGACTTGAAGTACCTCCACTCCCTTCCCAAGAGTGCTGCAACCCTCATCTAATGTCCGAACAAAACCAAACTTGGCACACAGAGCCCCCATGACCCACTCTACATCCTACTGCGGTTTGGAGTAGGGCATACCATGGATGATGGGACTTGCAGTACCTTTACTCACTTACTGAAACCACTGCCACCCTCACCCAATGACTGATAAAGACCAAAGTTGGCACACAGAGCCCCCATGACCCACTCTATATCCTGCTGTGGTTTGGAGGAGGGTGGACCATGGATGATGGGACTTCAAGTACCTTCACTCACTTCCTGAAAACAATGCAACCGTCATCCAATGACCAATAAAGACCAAACTTGGCATACAGAACCGCCATTACCCACTTTCTCTAATAACCCGGGCAGCGCCGGGTCCCCAAGCTAGTATATAATAAAAGTCAAAGTTTGTATGCGTTGGAAGTGCGGCGGACGTAGGGCGGAGGGATATGTGGCAGCTTTCTGATTGGCTGCCGCTGTGGTGCTATTTGCATATGGTCTCTGATTGGGCAGCTTCAATAGGAGCCCCTGGTGGAGAAGAGGGTTCATGGCAGAAACGGGGCATGACAGAAGGAACTTTGCATATGGTCTCTGATTGGCCAGCCTCAAATCCAACATTCCGAGATGACAAAGAGAAGAAAGGAAAGGCCAAAGGGGGCTGGGTCAGAACACTCCCAATACAGACTGAAATAGGCACACAGAGCCCCCATCACCCACTCGACATCCTACTGCAGTTTGGAGGAGTATGAACCATGGATGATGAGACTTGCAGTACCACCACTCACATTCTGAGACCGCTGTTAACCTCATCCAATGACTGATCAGGACCAAACTTGGCACATAGACCTCTCATGCCCCACTTTACGTCCTGGTGTGGTTTGGTCGGGGATAGACCTTGGATTATGGGACTTGCAGTACCTTTGCTCAATTCTTGAGACCACTGCAACCCTCATCCAATTACCGATAAAGACCAAACTTTGCACACTGAGTCTCCATGACACACTCTACATCCTGGTGCGGTTTGGGGGAGGATGCACCATGGACGATGGGACTTGCAATACCTGCACTCCCGTCCTGAGACCATTACAACTGCCAACAGTGATGGATCAGGATCACAATTCGCACAGAGAGCCCACATGACCCACTCTACATCCTGGTGCAGTTTGGAAAAATATGGAAATGGATGATGGGACTTGAAGTCACTTCACTCACTTCCTGAGACCACGGAGACCCTCGCCAATGACGGATCAAGACCAAACTTGGCACACAGAGTCCCCATGACCCACTCTACATCCTGGTGCACGTTTGAGGAGGACAGACCATGGATGATGGGACTTGAAGTACCTCCACTCCCTTCCCAAGACTGCTGCAACCCTCATCTAATGTCCGAACAAAACCAAACTTGGCACACAGAGCCCCCATGACCCACTCTACATCCTACTGTGGTTTGGAGTAGGGCATACCATGGATGATGGGACTTGCAGTACCTTTACTCACTTACTGAAACCACTGCGACCCTAATCCAATGACCGATAAAGACCAAACTTGGCACATAGACCTCTCATGACCCACTTTATGCCATGGTGTGGTTTGACTGTGGATCGAGCATGGATTATGGGACTTGCAGTATCTTCGCTCAATTCCTGAGACCACTGCAACCATCATCCAATTTCCGATAAGGACCAAACTTGGCACACCGGGTCTCCATGATGCACTCTACATCCTGGTGCGGTTTGGAGAATGATGCACCATGGACGATGGGACTTGCAGTTCCTTCACTCACTTAGTGAAACTACTGAGACCCTCATCCAATGACTGATGAAGACCAAACTTGGCACACAGAACCCCCATGGCCAACTCAACATTCTGGTGAGGTTTGGGGGAGAACAGACTATGGATGATGGGATTTCAAGGACCTCCACTCACTTCCCAAGACTGCTGCAACCCTCATTTAATGACCAATCAAGACCAAACTTGGCACACAGAGCCCCCATGAGAGACTCAACATCCTGGTGCTGTTTGGAGGAGGACGGACAATGGATGATGGGACTTGCAGTACCTTCACTTACTTCCTGAAACCACAGTGACATTCATCCAAATACCAATAAAGACCAAACTTGGCACAGAGAGCCCCCATGGCCAACTCAACATTCTGGTGATGTTTGAGGGAGACTATGGATGATGGGACTTGCAGTACCTTAACTCACTTTCTGAGACTGCTGTGACCCTCATCCAATGACTGATCAAGACCAAACTTCTCCATCCTGGTGCAGTTTGGAGGACGATGGGACTCACAGTACCTTCACTAACTTCCTGAGACCACTGCGAGCCATATAAATAACTGATAAACACCAGCCTTGATATAAAATTCCTTTCTCTCATAACCCGGGCAGCGCCGGGTCCCCAAGCTAGTATAATAATAAAACTTTATTTATATACTGCTCTATCTCCCCGAGGGGGACTCAGGGCGGTTTACAAGTAACATCACCAAAACATACAAAGTAAACAGCATGACATAAAATTAACAAAACAACACAAGCATAAGGGGTCCGGGAAATTATCACAATAATACATATATATTAAAAATGATCCTACCTGTTCAGAGTAATTAAAAGGCCGGGCCAAGGCTAGTGCAAACTCAAAGTATAAGGGGTCCGGGAATTAAGTACAGTGTTATAACACTCTAACAACAATAGCAGGTACGGGTCTGTGGCTGCTCATTTCCAGGGCCTATTAAAGGGTTGTTCGGAGTAATAGGTAGGAAGTATAAGGCCATATTCAACAACGGTTTGGGGCTGAGCTAGAACTGGTCATTCTCAAAGGCTTATCGAAACCACCAGGTCTTCAAGCTCTTATGAAAGGAGGGGAGGGATGGGGGCCTGTCTTATTTCCCTTGGAAGGGCATTCCAGAGGTGGGTGGCCACCACCGAGATAACCCTCTCTCTCGTCCCCACCAACCGTACTTGTGACGGTGGTGGGAGTGAAAGGAGGGCCTCTCTGGAAGATCTTAGAGTTTGCACGGGTTCATAGAAGGAGATGCAATCGTGGAGATAGGTGAGGCCCGAACCGTTTAGGACTTTATAGGTCATGACCTGCACCTTGAATTATGCATATGGTTGTCTAGGCCACTGTGTGACAGCTGTATTCAGTTCACAGTTGAATACTCATTCCTCACTGCCTTCAATGTGCCCCTTTTATTTTTCTGGGATTGCAGAAACATTGTCTTCTCTCTGTTGTATGATAGTTTGGGAGTTGGACTATGATTCTGGAAATCAGGCTTTGAATACTTGTTCAGCCACTGAATCCCACTGGGTGACTTTGGGCAAGTCACAATCTCTCAGCCTTAAAGAAAGGCCATAAATGAGCATACTGGCAGGCACACAACATCAGTATTTAGTGAAAAGGTAGCTTAGCCCAGCTGCAAATCATCCACGTGAGTGTGAATTTAAACCAGAGCAAGATGTAAGCATGTCAATTTAAACTAGAGCGCGATGTAAGCATAGTTTTTCTGCATGTGTTCCTTTAGGTCACATTCTGGGAAATACTAGTACCTTACTCAGCTAATGTAGCATAAAACAGAGAGATGCAATTTAAAACCCGTGCTAGAATTGCCATAAAGCTAACATGGCTTTGTTTGTGCAGGTGTTATTAAAGTTGCTTTACTGATTGCATTCTATGAAAATCCTCCTGGTTCACTAGAAACACACATCTTCTCATTCAAAGGGCAGCCATCTCAATTCTGCAGAATTTAACAAGCAAGTCTGCATGAAACTGTAAATAAGAGGAAAAACATAATGAGCTCATTCCGAGGACTGTTTTGTTTGCTTGTTTGCCATTTTACTAGATGACATGGAGTGTGCAAGTTGACCCAAACATAGCCAGCACTTGAACAATAATGAAAACAAGAGCCTGATTTCTGCATGAGAGACTGAGGGGAGCCCTGGTGGTCTGAATACAAAGGAAGGCCAAGCGAGTGCCTGAGGAGTCAGATAATCCAGAGAGCCACCTTTTCACTAAATACTGATGAAGGTAGTGTCCTATCAGAGTCTGCTTGAAGAAGAGAGAGAAGCCTTCCCGTCAGAGGAGTATTGTTGGAGGTCAAAACCTTCAGCCATGCAGGTCTTGATTCCCCTTCCCACAAACACATCCTGCCACACCAACACTGCATTAACTATTTGCTGCAGAAGAAAATTCTGCTCTGGAAAGAAGCTGAGAATAAAGTCCATATTTGGATTTTGCATGATTGCTAGCCCAACCTCTAAAATAAATGCTTTCCCCCCAAAAAAGACATTTGTAAGGTACATACAACATACAATGGGATAATACTTGGGATGGGTGAAATGAGTAGTAGTAGTGTACTAGCACCATTGCAGGAAAGTATGAATGGCCCCATTGCCTTCTTTGGATGCTTTCTAAAAGAGGATGTTCCTCTATTGAGCATCGGGCTGGACATGGGAGCCCATGAAGTCTCTTTCAACTCTATGATTCTATGAAGGAGAGGAAGGATATTCAGAGGAAGCTCTGATTAACTTGTGCTCGTGCTATATCTTGACCTTTGAAGCTATCTTGGCAGGAGCTGGCCATTTAGAAACTCACTGGGTGATGTAAGGCAACTCATACTCTCTCAGCCTCAGAAAAAACAAAGGCACCGCCCCCCCCCCCGCCCCCCCGAGGAAATTTTGTCAAGAAAAAAAGTGATAGGCTTTTCTTAGGGTTATCAAAAGAAATTACTTGAAGGTACACAATAACAATTCTCTTTAAAAGCAGCGAGGAGAAATGAAGTGAATTAGGAACTTTTAGACCAACCCCATATATTTATTTTGAAATGTTGTGTTTCAACCGATTCAACTATTTTTCAGCCTCCAACAAAAAAAGACCAAGCCTCACAAAATAGACAAACCAATAATATTTCCAAATGTCTGTTGGAACAAAACACTGTGGAGCCTCTGAAAAAAGCCATGGTAGAGAAACACCCTGATTTTAAAAAAATTGGGAGAATCACAATCAAACTTCTCATTTCAGTTAAGGAAAACAGAGCAAGCCTTGTTCTGGTGAGCTCAAGCGACTTAGAAGTGATGACATAAGAAGCAGATGAATAAGGCATAACTCAGCCAGAGGTGGACATTAAGCAATCCTCCAGATTTTGATTGCAACCTTCATCATAATGAATCATTAGCCATTATGATATGGCCGTTGTGAGTTGCAGTCCAATAATCTTGGCAGTCCACAATTCTGAAACCTGCTCCAGAATATGACTGGCATGTGGGCAAATAACAGCCCCCTGAATTGTGCCTGGAAGCAAACTAGCAGCTGGAGTAACTGTCACAGGGTGATTAGACCATGCCTTGCAAACAGGTAAACCGCCCCAGTTATCACTTGCTGAAGCTTCGAAGTCACCTCCCAGGGCCATCCCCCACAGACGGCATGGCTGCCGCAAATCTTAGAGGCTGCAGAAACTGGTATCATGAGAAGTGCAAGTGACAGACTGCAGCTCTGACTGAACGTGTTTTTCTCCAAATGTAATTTTGTCACATGAGAAAGTTTGCCATGCCATTTTACTACCAATATGTTTGACATATAAAGCATATAACAAGACAACATTTGGGCTGGGAAAAAGCGATGAGCAATTATTCTGAAAAACCTGGAGAAGTCCCAACTCTATCACTGTGCCATTTACAACATTTGCTCAGCAAATAGTCTATGATAAGCAATTACAAAATGGGCTGAGCTCCAGGCTGGTTTGGATTTTGTGAATGATGGTACATTTTTCCTTATATATATCCTTAAATATACTTACTGAAATAATCCAATGCGTGGGTGTTAGAATGCTAAATCACACCAAACTATTACAGCTGAAACAAAGGTAACCGAGGAAGATCACACACTCCCTAACCAGAAGTCTGTGTGAACTTCTTCGGCATCTTTGTTTTAACTAAAACAATTTGCCACCAACCGATTATTATTTACTTATTTATTTCATTTCCATGTTGCCATTCTTCCAAAGCAGGACTAAGAGAAATGTGACATATTATGAGGCTCTTGGTGTGAAAGGAAAATGGGTAAGGATGAAAGCAAAGCCAAGGGCAAGACAATAAATCTAACCAGATCAGTGGAGGTGGCCAAATTGGAACCAATGTTTTGTCAATGGATTAAATGGTTTTAATTATTTAGCGATTTGAATTACTTGTGAATTTATTTATTTATTATTTATTTATTTTGAGGTTTTATATACCGACACTCTCACCTTCAAAGAGGGATTCGGACCGGTTCACAACATGTGTTAACATACAAAAAATATACAATAACAACACAATGCCACTTCATTACACAATTAAAATATCAGCACCATACACATTAAAACATTATCATCCCAGTTAAAAGAGCCAAATTGTCCGACACCATCACAGTCCCATTCATCATCCTCCTTTCATGTGGGCAGAGAATTAAATCCGTTGTCAAATGCCGCGTTCCACAACCAGGTCTTTGTTAGTTTCCTGAATGTCATGAGGGAGGGGGCAGTTCTGATCTCTAATGGAAGGGAGTTCCAAAGTCGAGGGGCCACCATCGAGAAGGCCCTGTCCCTCGTCCCCACCAGCCATGCTTGTGCAGGCGGAGGGACCGAGAGCAGGGCCCCTCCAGACGATCTTAGTGGTCTTGATGGTTCGTAGGGGAGAATACGTTCGGAGAGGTAAACAGGGCCGGAGTCGTTTAGGGCTTTATAGGTTAACACCAGCACTTTGAATTGTGCTCGGAAGCTAATCGGCAGCCAGTGGAGTTCGAGTAACAGCGGAGTGGTGTGCTCCCTGTACCCCGCACCCGTTAGTAATCTGGCTGCCGCGAGTTGGACTTGCTGCAGCTTCCGGGCAGTCTTCAGAGGCAACCCCATGTAGAGAGCATTGCAGTAATCTAAGCGGGATGTAACCAAAGCATATACTACCGTGGCCAAGTCAGCCCTCCCAAAGTACGGACGCAGCTGGCGCCCAAGTTTTAATTGTGCGAATGCTCCCCTGACCACTGCTGAAACCTGGGGTTCCAGGCTCAGCGATGAATCCAGGAGAACTCCCAGACTGCGTACCTGTGCTTTTAGGGGGAGTGTGACCCCGTCCAGCACAGGCTGTAACCCCGTACCCTGTTCGGTCTTACGACTGACCAGGAGTACCTCTGTCTTGTCTGGATTTAGTTTCAATCTGTTGTCCCTCATCCAGTCCGTGACAGCGGCCAAGCACCGGTTCATGACCTGAACAGCCTCCTTAGTGGCAGGTGGAAAAGAGTTTTAGAGTTGGACATCATCTGCGTACAGATGACATCGCACCCCAAAACTCTGGATGATCTCTCCCAATGGCTTCATGTATATGTTAAACAACATAGGGGACAGTATTGAGCCCTGCGGGACTCCACAGTGCAATGGCCGAGGAGTCGAGCAGGAGTCCCCTAGTGACACCTTCTGGGAGCGACCCTCGAGAAAGGACTGGAGCCACTGCAAGGCAGTACCCCCAAGACCCATTCTCGCGAGGCGTCCCAGAAGGATACCGTGGTCGACGGTATCGAAGGCCGAAGAGAGGTCCAGCAGAACCAACAGGGACACACTCCCCCTGTCCAGTTCCCGGCGCAGATCATCAACTAAGGCGACCAAGGCTGTCTCAGTACCATGTCCCGGCCTAAAGCCAGACTGTGACGGATCTAGATAGTCCGTGTCCACCAGGAATTCCTGGAGTTGCGAGGCCACCACACGTTCCAGGACTTTGCCCAAGTAGAGGAGATTGGAGACTGGCCGAAAGTTGACGAATTGAGTGGGGTCTAGTGATGGTTTTTTCAACAGCGGTTTGATGACAGCTTGTTTTAAGCTGGCTGGAATCTTGCCTTCCCGAAGGGAGGCATTAACCACCACCTTTACCCATTCTGCCAAACCCCCTCTGGCTTCTTTTACCAGCCAGGAAGGGCAGGGGTCTAGGATGCATGTGGTGGGCCTCACCTCTCCCAGAACCCTGATGACCTCGTCGAGTTGAACAGATCGAAACGAATCCAACAAAACTGGACAAGCAGATGCTTGAGTTACATCCTCAGAGACTGCAGTTAATGTGGTGTCAAAGCCCGCGCGGATCAAAGCGACTTTGTCCGCAAAGTACTGAGCAAATGCTTCACAGCGCGCTGCCGAGTCATCAGGGGACCCACTCAAGGTGGGATTCAACAACCCTCTGACTACTTGGAACAGCTCTGCCGAATGGTTCCTTGCAGACGCAATATTGGCCGAGTAGAAAGCATTTTGCGCGGCCTCTATTGCCGCACCATACGCCCTTAGATAGAGGCGTAGGCGTGTTCGGTTTGACTCGCTGGGCTCTTTCCTCCACACGCTCTCTAGCCACCTCTTTGTTCGCTTTAGCTCCACCAGCTCCTCGTTGAACCAAGGGGCCGGTTTCGCTCAGCGACTTAAGAGGGGGCACTCCAGAGCAATCGTGTCTTTTGCCCTAGCCAACTCCCTATTCCAGTGAGCAACCAGGGCATCGACAGAATCACCATCCAAGGCAGCGGACACATGGGGAAAAACCACATCCTTTATGTTTAGTAATCCATGTCCTTTGATATACATCAAAGCAGGACAATAATAAATATCTCTTTCTACCACCCGGCTACTTTTCTGAAGCATCCTTGGCATTCATTTCCTATTCCTAAATGGTGCAGTCTTAAGGCTTTTGTGTGTAAGGACTCACTGGGACCTTTAAGGGACCCATGCTGTTGTTTATTCATTCAGTCGCTTCCAACTCTTTGTGACCTCATGGACCAGCCCATGCCAGAGTTCCCTGTTGGCTGTCGCCACCTCCAGCTCCTTCAAGGTCAAGGCAATCACTTCAAGGATACCATCCATTCATCTTCCTTTTTTCTTCCATTTCCCCCAGCATAATTGTCTTCTCTAAGCCTTCCTGTCTTCTCATTATGTGGCCAAAGTACCTCATCTTTGCCTCTAATATTCTTCCCTCCAATGAGCAGTCGGGCTTTATTTCCTGGCGTATGGACTGGTTGGATCTTCTTGCCAAGGGACTCTCAGGATTTAACCCATGCCTTCACATGCAACATGTCTGCTTGTTGTATTCACTACACTATTAGCTCTCAGAGCAGGCCTCTTAAGGAGATTTGAGGTAATTCAAGTGAATGGGGACAAAGCGCTCCAAACAGCACATCTGGCCACCCAGGGCCCTAAAGCTGCCATTGTCTGCCATGCAGATCCAGGGCAAACACTTTGGCACTACTATCTCTAGCTGGGCATCACTTGATTGCCTTCAGTCGGCAGTCTGGCCAGTTAGCGGCATGCTAGGCTGCTGCAGGCTTGTTGTGTTTTCATGCTAAATTCTCCTCGGAGATGTCAGCTGCCACAATGTGTCATTTCTGCTTCACGGAACCGGCTTATACAGCCAGGAACAAGTTTCTGCTTTGGTTTGTATTTTTAAAAGGAGTAAAATGACATGATGACATGATGCCTCTTCTTTAAACAAAAATGAAGAGGGTTGCTAGCAAGGCGATAGGTCCAACATGCTGAGATTTCATGGAGAAGAATATGATACAAGAAATGTGGCCTTCTCCTATGATGTAGATTGATATCCTTTACCAGTTTAAGTATGTGAAGAACACTTACAATCTCTGTCTCATGGCTCCTCCAATAGACCTGTTCAGGGATTATTATTTTATTAATGGGAAACTGATAGCTCAAGTTGAGAGATTATGATTATCTTAAAATAATATAGGGCCAGCTCTACAGGTGTATGAATCAGTTGCCAGGCAGATGCTGAGATGCACCAGCAGGTTGTTGGAGAAGAGAGCTGCGAACTGAATGACCTTCCCTGTGCCTCCAGACTACCCTGTGATGACATGATGAAAGCTGCCTCATCACCAGAAGTGAAGAGTTTCAACAGTCCTTTCCATTATATGTGTGTGCTTTGCACATGGAAAGGGGGTGTTACCATCTTCCCCTTCCTCTGAGACAACAAAAGATCTCAGGCTGGACCCACATATTGAGTCAGACAGTTACCTACATTGGAACTTGAACTCAGGCCTCCATCTAATCAATTGTCCAGAAGGGCTACTTTGGCTTGTAAGAAAATAATAGGCTGATAAGGGAAAACTTAGGATTGGCAAGTTCAAGGATTCAGTCAATCTAGTTCTCTTTTTCCCATGGACTTAAAGGGGTGGGGTGTTTCTTAAGATGTTCATCAAAATCGTGCTGTTCTGTATGGTCTACACATCTATTCCCAGTGTATTTATTCATGACATTGCATTTAGGGCTATAGGCAGAGCAATCCTATAATGTCAGGATAGGGGCAGAAGATATGGTAGAACAAGCACCTTGGCCTGTGAGGCTTATAGCAGCTGACACAGAAGTTTCTAGACCAGTTCTAGACCAGTTTGTATCCTCTACCACCCCAAATTTGCTGGAATATGTCCTGCTATTTGGTCCACTTTCACTGGGAGAAGAGTCAACAGCTCAAGAACTGCTTTAGCCTCCTCTTTACTTCCATTCCAAGGATCCAGGGAAAGGGAGGGCTTTGGATGCAGGTCAAAATGGGCATGGCTTGATGATTAATTTCACAAATAAATTCCATTTTGTTTGGGATCTAGTGTAAAATGGAGATTTGGTCTGAGGAGTGGGAGTTCATGCACATTTTCATACTTTGCAGGGGTTGTTTACATGGTTTTCAGATGAAAACCTGGGAGGTTTGACTGATAGGGGGTTAAGACACTGCAAAATTGAGGCCTGACACAGTCTTTAGGCTGCCTCTTCTCCACCACACTCTAAGTAACCCAAAGCCTCTTCTGATCTGCCCCATCGCACTCCCCATTTGATCCCACAAAGGGCTCAGTGTTGTTGGCATGTCAGTGGTGGTGGCAGAAAAATCTATTGCATCCCAAGAGGATTCCAGGAGGTAAATTTCACTTGCCAAGAGCACCGTTTTCTCGTCTCCCATGGCACTTAATGGGATGCCTTTAATC
The DNA here is from genome assembly GCF_037176765.1 of Anolis sagrei. Classification (NCBI taxonomy): domain Eukaryota; kingdom Metazoa; phylum Chordata; class Lepidosauria; order Squamata; family Anolidae; genus Anolis; species Anolis sagrei. The sequence continues at coordinate 120,601,583 of NC_090022.1, forward strand.
ATTGGAATTGTAGCCACCTTGAAAAATTAAACATGAACTTAAGTCCACTAATTAGCAACTGTCTTCACTGATCTTTTTTAAGTCTCTCCAATAGACCCAAAGAGGGGAAAAACCCAGCAATCACAAAGCACTTCAAAGATCCTTACAGATTCTTTCAGGATTCACAAGATGTTTCTCATAAGCACACCCTCAGAGCAGCTTTGTGTCAGGATCACTCTATTTGTTCCTAACAGAGAAACTCTGTCTGTATTATAATTTTTCCTGACACTCAATCTTTTTTTTTTGGGTTATCTTCTCGACATTTTTAGGCCAGAGAAGTTGGGAACAAATTGCTCCATGTTTTAACATATTGCCTACCTCACTGTTCAGAAACCTATCGGGGACTTCATTATAGTATTAGAAGGCATGACCGGATATAATAAATCATAACACTTAGAGCGTTGCCTTGACAGAGTAGGCTTTTATTATTATTTTTTAACAACCAGTGCTGAGCCATGTTGGCTATAAAACTATTGAACCTGGACCCATCTACACTGTAGAACAGACAAGGGTAAACATGTCACAAAACAACAAATCCCAGAATCCCTCAGCATTGTGCCATGGAAATTAAAGTGATGTCAAATTGCTATCTATAACATTTCTGCTCTTCAGAAGTTTCCGAAAGCAAGTCACTTCAGAAAACAAAAGACCAGTGCCCTTAACTTTGAGAAATGGCTGATGGCCAAACTGGGTCTCATTGGTCACTCAAAACAGAAAAGGAATGTGTAGCATTGCATTGGGTATAATGACGTCCTGATGGAATCCAGTCATTTAACCAAAGGTATTTGTGTGCAGTAACCTACAAATGACAAGCCCAGTCTGTTTCAAGGAGATAATCAGGATGGAATAAGGAAATGAAAGGCACATTACCCAGCAGTGGCTGTAACTGAGGGAGGAGGTATATGGACATGAAAGCAAAATTGGTATGACAGACAACAAGGCTCACAGCTGCTTTTTGCAGTTCTTCTTCTTTCTCTTAAGAAAATGGCAAAGTCAACAGGACAGCCACCGCCAACATCTTCAGTCTGGTACATTGCAATGGCACATCTCTTCTCTTTCAGAGAACTCTATCCTGTAGCCAAAGGCTATCTTTTAAAACTCCCTGTTCTTGGAGATATTTCACAAATAGAAACATAGGCCGGGATGCAGTGGATTTGCATGTATTCTGGAGGTATTTTTTTTCCCTGAATTGTATTTGGTATTTAGCAGTTACATTTATATTCTGCTCCTGTCTTCCAGCGGGCTCAAGGTAATGCACATGGCTCTCCCGATCTCATCTTATCTTCAAACCAAAGCTTGGAGGAAAGTCAAGGTTAGGGAAAGTGACTGGCTCAAGGTCACATTGGAGTCTTGAAGTGGACCAAAGCCTTAAAACTCTCAAGTTCTAGATGAGTGCTCTGAATGCAGTACTACAGTGGCTCTTGCTTTAGGACTTTTGTGACAAGGTGACAAATAGGGTCACTGTCCCTATTGCATGACGTTGCACGCTACCATTTCTGGTCCTCCGCCTCTTCAGTAAAGCTGTTTCCTACTATTGACACACAAGATCCTTCAATGGCCCCTGATTGTGTCATGACCCCAGGACTTACCTATGCAATAATCTGCCAGCACAGAAGTGATGTCAAGGAGCAGGGTTGTCCTCTTCTCCCCTTCCTCCACTCACTTTCCTAATAATTAAAATTTAAAATATTTTTGTACCATGACTTCACAGAAACTGTTCCTAATTTTTTTAAACTATGGCAGCTATGAAGGTGAAATTTGGATTCCAACCTGTAGTCTGGCTGCAGGATGATGGGACAGCAAAGTCACATTGCTGCATGACCATCAAGGCAATGCAATAGTATGGTTAGAAATTCAACCAATTTGAAATGTGGTGCTGGAGAAAAATTCTATGGATACCACAGACAAAGACACGAGTCATAGAGCAAATCAAGCCTGAATTCTCCCAAGATGACTAAACTGAGGTTGTCATCCTTTGACCATATTATGAGAAAACAAGATTCCTTAGAAAAGACAATGATGCTTGGTAAGGTAGAAGGCAGTAGGAAAAGAGGAAGACTGCAATCCAGATGGATCTACGCAATGAGGGAAGGCAAAGCTCTCTGAGTCTGCAAGTCTTGGGCAGAGTTGTTGATGACAGGGTGACTTGAAGGTCTCTCATTCATAGGGTTGCCATGTGTTGAAAGTGACTTGAAGGCAGCTAACAACAACAAATGTTACTGGCAGGAGGCTGGTCAGGGGATGCTGCTGATTAACAAGGCATGATGGTGCCCTAGAATGGAGACATCCAGGCAGGTCTGCAAGCCTCTTCCAGTTGTTCAGCAGACACTTGTGGTCAAGCCCATTAATCCACTGCAAGCAATGGTGACAGGGAGCTCTTAGTACCATGATGGGCCATCTAGGGAAGACTGTGTTCAAACTTGATGAATTGGCCCTCAATTTATCTGCATGGATAGATAATTAAAAGTGAGGCTGAGGAGATGTTCCCCAGGACATACAGCTGTAGTGAGTAAAAACAACTACAGGAAGAGGTTTTCCATATGGCCCTTGGAGAATGGGCAGATAAGGGAGTCCAGACCTCCCTTATCTAAATGTGATCTTAATTGCAGAAGAACACATGACCCCAGGAGTAAAGGATGCCCCTTTATTTCAGAGTACTATACAGTTACTCCATTTACCAATTTATAGTGGGCTCTGTTTAGTCTCTTCCCCATGATAGGAAGTGCCTGTTGGAAGCTAAGCTGTTAAAGGCCATAATCGTATTTATGGCAAGCAGAAAATAGACCAACACTGAATCCTGTACCTGCGAGTGTTTTCTTAACTGTAGCTCAGAAGGCTGGACAGCAGAGCCTTGGCCAAATGGAAACCACTGGCATTAGCCACCACTTTGGGGAAGAAAGACACCAAATTTTATCACAGTTAATATTGGGAAACTTTATAAAAAATATAGGCAACTAGCAGCAATCTCAGATGATATTGAAAATATTGTTGCTAAAAATCTATTCGGGCTGCTGAAAGTGTGACAAAGGCAGGGAAAGAAAGCATAATAATAATAATAATAATAATAATAATAATAATAATAATAACAACAACAACAACAACAATAAAGGTAGTCCCAGTGGTGCAGTGCTTAAAGACCTTGGTCTGCACTTAAAAACAATCGCCACTGACAAAATTACCATCTGCTGCTGTCACTGTGCAGCCATCTTAACTGGCTTCCCCAGAACATACAGCTGTATGTCCTGGGGCCACCCTACTTGGATCTGCACGCATTACTCGCCGATACATCACACAGTCCTAGACACTTGGGATATGTCTGATGTGTGATCAAATACAAAAGCCAGCATAGTGATCTTGTTTGCTGTGTACTAATCTTGTTATATATATATATATATATATATATATATATATATATATATGACACAAAAACACAGTATGACACAGCAAATGAGACATATATGCTGAATATTGTATCACAAAATCACAAGTGGAACACTTCCCAAGTGTTTAGGACTGTGTGATGTATTTTCAAATGATGCGCACAGATCCAAGTAAGATGGCCTTTTGCAGTTGACAGAACGTGATTTTGTCAAAAAAATTTTTCAAATACCAGCTAAGATCTTTTGGCATGGCACCCAGTGTGCCGATTACCACTGGGACCACCTGTACTGGTTTATGCCAGAGACTTTGCATCAATATTAATAATAATAATAATCACCACTTATACTGCAGGCATGATACCCAATTTTCTACTAAAACATCTAAAGCACATGTGTTATCGGCCAGCGCACACACACACCGCAGAATTGTTAAGTGTACAAAAGTTGTGGTTTTTTTTTTAAAACTGCACTGTGGGTGGGAACAAAGTTACACACTATGGTCAAGATCCTATATCATCACTGTCAAAGAGTAAATCTATGCCAGCACATCAGGCCTTCACTTCCATTTCTTCTGCTCTCCAGTCACACCTGGCCAATCAGAAGCCAGTTGGGCGATGGGGTCTTGAACACCATCCTGCAATGGTTTTGCACACAGGAGGAACAAAGAGGAACCACCTTTCATATCTTTGGGCATCATGTTTCAAGTATAGGGCACTCATGCTTCCACCGTTACCCATCTGCAAAACTGTAGCCACACCTGGCCACTGAGGAACCACAAAAGGAAACCCCAGTGATGCATTCCTGATAAAGTTACAAATGTTTTGCCACAAGAAAGGACTGGCTATTTCCTTCTACAATGACTTTAAAAGTATTATATACACAGATGTAATGGGCCCTTGTGGGGCTTTGGAAGGAGGCGCTGGGGAAAACCATGCTTCCTTGAGGTGAATTCTCCTTGTTTTAGTTGAAACAGTTTTCAAAAATTCTGTTTTGTGGTGGGCATTGTTCTCCAGGGGGTCTGTGTGCCACATTTTATTCGTTTCAGGCGCAATGGATGGGTCATCCCAGAATACCTCCATTCAGTGAGGACACAATGTGGGGAACCCAGGGGCATGCTTTAAAAAAAAGAAGAAGAAGAAAAGGGGGGAATCACAAGATTGCTTTGTCATGTGGAGAAGTCAGCTTAGGCCAACCTTGCCCCATCAAACCAAACCAAATTACAGTCATGACAATTAATTCTTCTAGGTCAGCTCTTACTGCCACTTTCCCCCCTGTGCAAATGTAGCGTTTGCTAATGGCGCTTCCTGCTCAGTGACTCCAGCCAGTAGCGGGGGGGGGGGGGGGGTGAACGATGACGGGGGACGTGTATCCAGTGTACCTTAAAAGAACACACCGGGTAATTGTCTCCCAGGCTTTAGGTACTCTAAAGATTGATCAGCTCTAATTTGGAGCCATATGTTTTAGCCTAAAGAGGTTCTACTTGAACTGATACAGCAGAGCAGCCGAGAGGTGATATTCCCCTGAAAGGCAATGGCAGAGAGATCGAGAAGCAGAAACAAATGCTGGAACTATGAGCAACTTTCTATTTTATATTTTAAATATCAATTGGTCCATTCTTTGCTTTGAGCAGATCCACTGTTCATATTATGCAATGTCAGCAGCCCCCATTAAACAGGACTTTACATCTTGTCTGCAAAATATCTCACTGTTCATTTGTTCTTTCCTTTTCTAATGTACCGCGGTTGTGGGGTCTGCAATTTTCTCACATGGCTGCTAATCATTGGTCTTTTCCCTTGGCCAAGAGAAAAAAGGAAGGCAAACATGACAAAACAAGAATGCATATGCTCAAAGAGATGAAAAAAGAGGCATGAAAGAACATATAGTCCTATAACAGCAGTTTTTGCTTCCTTACTCTTCTGTCATCCCAGGCTAAAGAGAGATTGGTTTTCTGGCTTTAATCATCACAAGAAATGCAATGCAGATATAGGATGCAGGACACCTGGCTTGACAATATTCTCTGTGAAAGGAATCCAGGACTCTTAGTACACCACCCACTGAACATGAGTCAACAGTGTGATGCAGCAGCTAAAAAAGCCAATGTGATTCTAGGCTGCGTCAATTGTGTCTAGATCAAGGGAAGTCATAGTCCCACTCTATGCTGCTCTCTGTTTATACTCTCAGCAATACTGTACTCTCAGCTCAAGAATGAAAAATCTAATGTTGGTGGACAGAAAAAGAGATTTAAAGATGGGTTTAAAGCCACCCTTAAAAACTGTGGCACGGACACTGAGAACTGGGAAGCCCTAGCCCTTATGTGCTCTAACTGGAGGCCAGCTGTGACCAGCAATGCTGTGGAATTCAAAGAGGCACGAATGGAGGGCAAAAGGGTGAAATGTGTCAAGAGGAAGGTGCGTCAAGCCAACCCTGACCAGGACCACCTTCCACCTGGAAACCGAAGTCCTCACTGCAGAAGAACATGTGAATCAAGAATAGGTCTCTACAAGCCATCAAGATCCTGTGCTTGGAAGGCCATACTACTTGGCCACAAGAGATCACCTATGATGATGACTCTATTCTGCTTTGGTCAGATCTAATTGAAAGTGAGGCAAGCTTATAGGACATAGAGCAATGGATTCAGACCCCAGGAAAAAGAAATCCCACAGAACTATTAGGAAGAATTACCCGATGATAGGAACTATTTGACAATAGAACATCCCACCTTGGATTGTGGTAGAGTGTCTGTCTTCGGAGATTTTTAAGCAGAGGCTAGATGACCATCTGTCGGAAGTGCTTCTATTATGGCAGAACTGGGCTGGATTGGATGGCCTTTGTGGTCCCTTCCAAATCTAAAATGACTACTATATAACTAAACTGCTTCCTTAGTCAAAATTACATAGAGGTTTAGTTTGGTGGTAGTTATTTCTACCACCAAACTCCAAAAAATAGTCATCTTAGAGAAACAGTGTTATGTGCAAGACTAAGACTAGGAAACCTAGGTACAAATTTCCATTTATCTGTGAAGCTTAATTTGTACCCTGGTTTAAAACAAGCTTGAGAGTTGCTGCTGACATTACTGCTCCCATTCCTTTTTTCATGTAAAGCCAAGGATACATGGCTTTTTTTGGGAGGGGGGAGAACACCGCTACAGTAAAGCAAATCAAATTGCAGCCTCATTTCAAAAGTTTATCAAAGGTACCAGTGTCTTGTCTCACTTCTATGGCATTACTATTTTAAAAGGAAAGGCCGACTTTTCCTGTTTAATGGAAGCTATGCAAGAGAGTCAACTTCACCAGCCTGCAAACAAGCTGACTACAGCATCGTGATGAGGCAGCAAGAAAAAAACAGCCTACATGACAAAACAATTCTAAGTCTTGTCCTAAAATGGCCTTGAGTGCCATTTTAGCCAAAAGATGAGAAACACATTTATCAGTTAGTTAATCAGTCAATTAATCAATCAATGTAAAGAAGTTCAGGAGGTATATACTTAAACTCCTGTTGTCTTCCTTATTTTAGTATCCATTTTGCACTGTTCCTTAAAAAAAAATCTGTTTATGTAGACATTGTGTGTTCAGTAATTACTTTTCCTTGTTCTCTTTTTGTATTGATCGTTGAATGTTCATTTTAAGGCCTGGGGCTTTATAACAGACCTTTGAACCAAACCAGAAAGAAACTGGTAGCCAGTAAAGCTCAGGGTTGAATGGGGGAATATTGAATCTGAACAGTGAACCTGAATCTCCAAGAGGAGCAAAATCTCTTCCAACACAGAGTGGCTCTTTCAGCAACTGGGAGCAATAGCAGATCCATGGAAACAATGTACAACTTATGAGGAAAATCCTTTGAGATGGAAAGAGTGACTTGCCCAAGGTTATGGAGTGAGTTTCCATGGCTGAGTGGGATTTAGTCCCTGGCCTCACAGGGTCTTAGGGCCCTTCCTGACAGCTTCTAGAGGGAAAGCCCAAACATGGAGCTGTTCGTTCTGGTAAATGGTTCCCCAGTGTCCTGAAAAGCTTGGATTTTGCAAAATGGACATGAGACATAGGTCGGAAGTTTTCTTTTAATATTTTTTCTTATTGACCATCTGAAATGTGCTGGACTTCATAAGCACTGATGCAGATACAAGAAAGTGCACACAGGCCAATTTTTTTTGTCATTATCTCTCCTCACCCTCCTGCTGCCTTTACTTTTGCCCCCTTAAACCCCGTTTCCCTTTGAGATCATTTGCTTGCCATGCTGGTACTCACTGTGTAAGTTCAAGCTCTGTTTAATTTCAGGAATATGAGAAAAAAGGAATGGTTGGAGAGAGTTCTCATGGGAATTGTCCTCTGGTGTGTGTTTGTGTCCGTGGCTCCATTTGCTTACATCTCTTATCAGCTGTTTCAGGATTATAAAATGAGGATAAGAGAAGTCCACACCAGCGTATGACAACCAACTCTTGTGGGGGGGGGGGGGGGGTGTTTGTTTTTTTGCTGCAGGGATATACAGTCCTCTATAGCAGCACAGTTTTTGGCAGATCGTGAATTTTAAGAGAACCTTTGTAACACGCGTTTTTAATCTGATCCCATGTGCATTTTTGATGTGCGTCATCCAGTTTCTTTCAGATTTTAAGGCCTGTATAGAGAGGCCAAAGTAAGGAATTCAAACCATCACACTATATTGTTTCTCTGTTTTCTGTAGAGTACCGATAAAAAGGTAAAGATTTCCACTAAAATTAAGTCTAGTCATGTCTGACTCTGGGGGGTGGTGCTCATCTCCATTTCTAAGCCGAAGAGCCGATGTTGTCCATAGACGCTTCCAAGGTCCTGTGGCCAGCATGACTGCCTAGGGTGCCATTACCTTCCCGCAGAAGCGGCACCTATTGATCTTCACACATTTGCATGTTTTCGAACTGCTAGGTTGGCAGAAGGTGGGCTTAACAGGAGCTCACCCTGCTTCCCGGATTTGAACCACCAACCTTTCAGTCAGCAAGTCCAGCAGCTCAGCAGTTTAACCTGCTGCGCTGCCAAGGGACCTGCAGCACGCCCCTGCCACGTGTAAACAAAATCTGGAAACTGGAGTAGCACTTTCAATGGCAGTCCAAGAATGCTTGAGGGCCTAACAAAACTAGTTAGTCATTAAGATGCCTCTACATTTCTTTTTGGTTTCTGCTGACTTTCATTGGGACGTCCCTGGCAAGTTGACCCTAGGAACAAGCACTGATGTTACCTGCCCATGTGTTTGTACATGTTTCCTCCCCATATAGCTATATCTTTATATATATTATTGTCCTTCTCTGGGGAGGGGGAAATCCCAGGGACACCCTTGTTGTAAAGGAAAAGAAATGGAAAGAAATTCTGAGTGCTTAGGAAACACCACCACAACAGAGAAAGAGGGGGGGGGCATTTAAATGAGCTTTCGTCTCTGGAAATGGACTAACTCATGATCTCTGACAGAACTTCCACCTAATGATTAACAAGAATAGATAAAACATACTAATCAATTGTACTGAAAATGAATGTAACAAGAGCTAACAACAACCAGAGTCCAGAGTGAACCTTTAAGCCTAATTCCTGTTATCAGATATAACTCTCTGAATTCTCTGGATTTACTTAGACCTTAATTCATCATTCAGTAACTGATTTAGTAGGTCTGCTCTAGGATTCCCATTTTAGTGGCTGCATTTGCTTCCTTGACTTCTAAGCAGTATATGAAAATTAAACAGCTCCCAAGACCTCCTAATTCATCTGAAAATGCCGTCCTTTCTCTTTCTGTTGGTTTATGGGAAATTCATAAGGTTTTCTTAAGCAAGGAATGCCTTCCTCAGATTTTTTTTCTTGTGTCAGAAGCAACCTGAGAAACTGCAAGTCGCTTCTGGTATCAGAGAATGGACCATCTGCAAGAACATTGCCTAGGGGATGCCCGAATGTTTTGATGTTTTACCATCCTTGTGGGAGGCTTCCCTCATGTCCCCGCATGGAGAGCTGGAGCTGACAGAGGGAGCTCCTCCGTGGTCTGCCTGGATTCAAGCCACCAATGTTCAGGTCAGCAATTCAGCCAGCACAAGGGTTTAATCCATTGCACTACTGCTGCTGTTCGATTTCCTCTGAAATCCACCTTTACCACATGGTGTTCTTCGGCAGTCTCCCATTCGAGTGTTGACAAGGGATCCTGCTTAGCTTGAAAGCTTAGATGAAATCAAGTGCCTTCAGGTTGTATTGATCCACCCTGAGTGTAGACCATCAATAATATGTTAAGACCATATTATTGATGGTCTAACATAGGCATGGGCAAACTCTGGACGTCCAGGTGTTTTGGACTTCAATTCCCACATTCCTAATGAGGTCTAAAACACCTGGAGAGCCAAAGATTGCCAATGCCTGGTCTAACACCACATTGAAGTGAGTCAGTCTAAATGGGGTTGAGCAGTAAGGGCAGTGCTTTGAGCTTTGGCCAATCCTCTGAGAAGCCAGGGTTTGAATCCAGTCCTGGCGACTCATTGGGTGACATCAGGCAAGTTTGACTCCCTTGGCCTCAGAGGAAGGCAATTTATTTATTTATCATATCAGGAGCAAACCAGGAGTATAGTTGTAATGTATTTAAAAAACATAAAGTTTAAAAACTTGGCATTCTATTAAATGTCCTTTGACCTAGTAGTTGGCCATTTGGGAGTACCTCTTGTGTTGCTATAAGAAGGTCCTCCCTTGTGCATGTGGGACTCAGGCTGCATTGTACTAAGTGGTCTGTGGTTTGCTTTTCTCAACACTCGCGTGTCATGGACCCCACTTTGTGGTCCCATTTCTTAAGGCACCTCGTAGTGCCAGAGCGCAGTCTGTTCAGCTCCTTCCAAGTTGCCCAGTTTTTAGCCGGCCACTTTTGGACTCTTGCTTGCTGAGGTGTTTCTGCGAGTGTCTCTGTAGTTTTCTATTTCTTGATTTAACACATTGGTGTGCTGGGTGATATCCCAACAGAGAGAGGCAATGACAAACCCTCTCTGAATATATGTTGCCCAAAACAAGCAAACAAACCCCACCTGGGATATCTTCATCCCAAGCACCACCTTCCTAACAACAAGTGAACTCGGGTCACTACAGCAGGCATGGGCAAAGTTGGGGCCTCCAGGTATTTTGGACTCCAACTCCCACCATTCCTAACAGCCTCAGGCCCCTTCCTTTTCGCCTAAGCGGCTGAGGGGGGGGGGGGGAAGGAAGGGCCCTGAGGCTGTTAGGAATGGTGGGAGTTGGAGTCCAAAACACCTGGAGGCCCCAACTTTGCCCATGCTTGGTCTACAGGACCTCCACATTGCTCTTCCCCTCCTTCCACGCTCCCCCTCCACGACAACTTTGCGACCCACAAAGCAACAAGAGGACTTGTTGATGGAGGGCTTCTCTTCGACGGGGTGGCGCGCGCCTTCGTGAAGCCTCCCCTCGAGCCGCCTTGCGCGCGCCCGGACTGAGAGAGCGCGCGCGCGCTCCCACTGCTCTCCCTTCCCGCCCCACTGCTCTCTTTCTCTCCCGGGGCTGACGGGTTGGATGTCAAGGAGGGCGCTGATTGGCCCAGAGCGGCCTGCTGTCCCATCCTCCGTCCCCCCTCCCCCCGCCCCTCCCCGACATTGCCCACCCAGCCCACAGCAGGGATTGGAGAGACAGCTGAGATGCGCCTTTCTGCTTATGAGTCCCTGTGGGCGTGTGTGTGTGTGTGTTGAGCATAAATACACAGGAGACTGGAAGCTGCCTCCATTCATTCCAGGAGAAGTTGAAGAGAAGGCCAACTTGGCTGAGAGAAGCTCACCAAAGTCTTGGAAGAGTCGGAGTGAAGGCAAATTTGGCTGACTCACCTCCAGGAGACCAGGCCCTTCTGCCTCCTGAAACCCACTGTGGACTTGAGCCTCCTCTTTCCCCTCTCTGCCCACCTGAGAGAAGCATGTCCCTGGCGGTGAAGGAGAAGAGCCAAGTGCGGCTGGTCTTCCTGGGGGCGGCCGGGGTGGGCAAGACGGCCCTGATCCAGCGTTTCCTCCAGGACACCTTTGAGCCCAAGCACCGGCGGACGGTGGAAGAGCTGCACAGCCAGGAGTACCAGGTGAGCGGCGCCACCATCAAGGTGGAGATCCTGGACACTAGTGGCAGCTACTCCTTCCCGGCCATGCGCAAGCTCTCCATCCAGAACAGCGATGCCTTCGCTTTGGTCTACGCCGTGGATGATGCCGAGTCCTTTGAGTGCGTCAAGTCCTTGCATGAGGAGATCCTGGAGCTGAAGGAGGACAAGTTCCCCCCTATCGTGGTGGTGGGGAACAAGGCGGAGGTCGGCGGGCTCCGGCAGGTGCTGCCCGAGGACGCCCTGTCACTGGTGGAGCTGGACTGGAACAGCCGCTTCTTGGAGGCATCAGCCAAGGAGAATGAGAATGTGGTGGAGGTCTTCAGGGAGCTGCTCCAACAAGCCAACCTGCCCAGCCGGCTGAGCCCGGCTTTGCGTAGGAGACGGGAGACCTTGCCCAAAGAGCCTCCCCTTCGGCCCCCCATGAACAAAGCCAACAGTTGTACTGTCTGTTGAACAGAGGAGAGTGACAGCTGCTGTATATACATGACTACAGATGTGTCTAGCCCCAGCAGCCGGCATACAGAGAACCGATCTCAACAGCCCTCACCACAGTCAGCATTATGGTACTACTCAGTCTCATCTTTTGTTTTTGTGTTTTGGGGAGGGGGCGTAGAAGTTATTTGTGAACTTGTCATGGCTTACCATCATGACCCTTGTGATTCTAGCCTGAAAGCCACAGGTATTGTGTCCATTTCATGCATTTGTTTTTGAACTGCCACCCAAGAATCAGGTAGCTCCGATTCCTGTCCAGTGTTAGAGCTAAGACCTGACTTGTTCCTGATCCCAACCAAGACTGGAAGTGATTCCCTTTGGTCATGGACTTCAGTGAGAACCACTGGGAGATGAGTGACCAAGGAGCAAAGCAGAGATGAACAACCAAATAGACTGAGGTTTGAAGTGAGGTGGTTGTCGGTGGCGTGGTGCAGAAAGTCAGAACACAAGATTTGGGCATTCTTTTAGGTGACACAACATCCGTTTGCATTTCGTGACTAAACAAGACTGTATACTTGAAGATCAGAAGGATTTTTTGTGTCTCTATCTACTGAACAACAGGTGTGTGTTGTGAACACAAGGTATATGTGTGTGTGTATGTATGTCTGTGTATGCAATCCTTTCTATTTTACTTTCCATGTTGACCCCTTGCATGCTCATGCTATTTATTGCTCAAATTTGGTTTTACTTTGAGCTGACAATTATGTCTGAGGAATTTCTGCATATATGTTATGGAAGGAAGTATTCCATGGGTCAGTCTGTGTCTGGTTTGGGTTGTTATTTTTTTAAGAATTTCAAAGATGGTATCTAATAAAACAAAATGAAAATATGTGTGAGGAGTGTGCTTTTTTTTAAACGTAGCCTTTGCCACAGAGACATGGAGTAGAAAATATATACAATACACACTTTCAAACTTGGTTGGCTGAACGTTTTACACTTTCTAGATTTCACATTATGGTTTATGCTTTTGGGATCCTGTCTGTGTAAGACATCCACCCTGCTGAGTTTGGAATAGTTTTGTATGCTCTTCTGGTTTCTATGACAGATGCAGGAGTCCAGGGATGGGGTTGTCACATTTTCCTCCTGGGAGTGACGGCTGAAACCTCTCCGGAGCCAGTCGTGGACTTTCGGGGAGGCGGGGCAGCGGATAACTCCTCAGCTGGGCTTATGTTCTGCAGAGTAAACTATGAGCGAACAAGCATGTTGGGGAGAAATACAACACTACACTTCACATCCTCAAACCATTTCCTGGGAAATAACTCCCATCCGTGTCAGTGGACTGCAATTGTAAGTAATGCTGTTCAGGATTCCAGCTCAAAGACGTGTGGTAGAGATTATTCACAACCACTTTGCCACTCTAGTTTTGCCAAGTTCAGAAGCAGATAGATACAATGTGTTATTTCACTGTGATAAATGATAGAGACAGAGATAGTGATATTTCACGTCTCAGAATAAAAACATAGATACACTTGCACTTAAACTGGAGGAAAAGGGGAATGATAGAGATCGTACTTCTGACATTACTACAATTTTCACCCTCTTAAATGAAATCTTACTTGGGAAATCACTTAGAAACCAAGAATCTTAGAGTTGGAAGAGACCCCAAACGCATTTTGCTAAGCAGTAATCCATAATCAAAGCACTCCTGGTGAATACTCGAAGACGTCACCAGACTCCAAGGCATTGTGGTCACCTCTCAAACAGCTCTTACCATCAGGAAGAGCTTCCTAATATTTATTCCTAATGTGACTTTTTCAATTCACTCTTCATTTTTTGTTTTTATTTTCACTTTTATGAGCTCCCTTTAGGGCCCTTCAAATGATCTCAAAAACAAAACTTACCAAATTAAGAGCAACACACACCATTTCAAAACATTCAAGGAAAGGACCAAAAATACTTGAAGTTCAATGAACCTCTAGAGATCGAACTGCATTTGCAGTCCATCTAAAACTAGATGTGAAATCAAGCAATTTGATCTTCCACAATTTTTTTCATGTCATGAGTGACTTGAGAAACTGCAAGTTGCTTCTGGTGTGAGAGAATTGGCTGTCTGCAAGGATGCTGCCCAGGGGATGCCTGGAGGTTTTAGCATCCTGTGGGAGGCTTCTCTCATGAGAAGCTGGAGCTGACAGAATGGAGCTCATCATGCTCTCTGAATTGTGTCCTGCTGGAGCAAGGACTGCTGGGACACTAGCACAGAAAAGGACTTGTTCTGCATTCTCCTCAAATTAACTTTTTTTTGTGGTGAAACATTTAGAAGAGACTTGGACAGATTCATACAAAAAGAGGCAGTCCTTCAGAGAACTAGGGCCATATAAAAAAAAAGGCCTAGAAACAATTTGAGAACCATTGTAGTGGATAGATATAAAGCTGGTGTTAATGTGCCACTTAGGAAAAGCTGGGCAGAAAGTGATGGGACCCTCATTTTTGGGTTCTGAACACCATTAAAGAGAAGATTCAGCGGGAACCCTGCAAGATGTCAGTTGTATTTTGAAATACAACTATAACCAGCTACAGAAAAGCACCAAGATTGGGGCAATTAGAATATTAACACCTTTAAATACAGTGTCCTCACCTTCTCTCTCTAAGGCGCTGAGAATGTGTTTAAGGTACAAGGCATAGCACTGGTAGAAACATGATTTCTTTGTTAATACCTTCTAAGTTGTTCCATCTGAGAATCTGGAATGAACAACAGGCAAGGAAAGAATCATAAATCAGAAGGAAGACTTTCCATCTGATGTTATAAGTCTACTTTCTTTGTATATAGTTTTGAAAGAATTGTAAAATGACTCTTATAGTACCATCAGCACAATTCCTAGATACATTGTTAATACAAATATTTGTTTTCTTAACCCACTGTCTGCTTTCACCTCATTGGTACGGCTTCAAAATAATTGGCATTTTGTTTAATCCAAGGTCCCTGGGGCTCTCTGTTATCCTGCAGTACATTTAAACCAGCTAAATCTGTTTGGGAGTTGGATTATGACTCTGGAAACCAGAGTTCAAATGCTTGCTCAAGCATGGTTACATTGAGTGACCTTTGGTAAATCACACCACCTCAGCCTCAGAGGAAGGCGAAAGCAAACCTGCTATGGACATATCTTGCCAAAGAAAACCCCATGAGGCCTTAAAGTCGCCATATGTCAGAAATGACTTTGGGACACACAATAACAAAAACAACAACTTTGACCTGTACCATGTGTGCCACTATCATAATGGTTGAGAACAGATGAAGCAGCAGAATAAGAAGAAAACTCTTCCTGGTCTTAGAACAACTTTGGATGCAAGTTCCTAAAATATACCATTCAGTTTAACAGCTCAGGCAAATAACACAGATGCCCCGTCCTATTGCGCATGATGCTTTGCAGATCAACCAGACACACCACTGCTCTGGGGTGCTTCCAGACAGGAAATACAAGCAAAGAAAGGAAAAAAGAGGAAGGACGGGGAAGAGAAGTAGATGAGGTGAGGGTAACCAGTGAAAAGACAAGTTCCGCTCAGTTAATCATGCTTCATCTTAGATGCTAAGCAAAGTCATCCCTGGTTAGTACTTGACTGGGAGACCACCAACTAATACCAAGTGCTGGAGGCAGGGATTGACAAAATCACCTCTGACTATTCCTTGCCTAAGAAAATGCTATGAAATTCATAGGGTTGCCATAAGTCAATGAGTGAGTTGAAGGCAACCCCCCCCCCAAAAAAAACTTCATTCTACATGATGACAGAGGAGAATAATACAAAGCTACAGATGTATGTAAAGCTGCTGCTGAATCCAGCTAAAGTTTGGTTCATTTCATTCCTATTCATTTCAATTCAAGACTTTATATCTTTAACTCTCCCAACAGTCCCAATCAGTAGGAGTTCAGTAAGAAAGATCAAGAGATAGCCAGCCAACATTTCCATAGGTATTAAGATGAACATTCGAAAGAGTACTGCATATTACAGAAATCGGAATCTAGAACATTATACACAGAATATCCCTGTACAGGTTACTTCATTGTATTTTCAAAACAATCATTTTTCTGTTAGTTTGTTTATTAAAATATTTATATCCTGACCTTTATCATGGGGTTTCAGGGCAACATACTGGTAAAGACAGTATTTCTCAACCTTCCTAATGCCGGAACTCCTTAATACAATTCCTCAAGTTGTGGTGACCCCCAACCATAACATTATTTTCGTTGCTACTTCATCATTGTAATTTTTCTACTGTTATGAAT
The DNA here is from genome assembly GCF_037176765.1 of Anolis sagrei. Taxonomy (NCBI): domain Eukaryota; kingdom Metazoa; phylum Chordata; class Lepidosauria; order Squamata; family Anolidae; genus Anolis; species Anolis sagrei. The sequence continues at coordinate 120,617,784 of NC_090022.1, forward strand.
CGGAATGTACATATCTAATATGCAGGATGTACTTTCATCCACTGGACCAAATTTGGCACAAATACTCGATACAGCCACATTTTAATACCAGTGGGGTTTCAGGGGGAATTTATTTTGTCCTTTGGGAGTTGTAGTTGCTGGGATTTAACCTACAATCAAAGAGCATTCTGAACTCCACCAATGATAGAACTGAACCAAACTTGGCACACAGAACTCCCATGACCAACAGAAAACATTGGAAGGGTTTGATGGGCATTGACCTTGAGTTTTGGAGTTGTAGTTCACCTACATCCAGAGAGTACTGTGAACTCAAACAATGATGGATCTGGACCAAACTTGGCATGAATACTCAATATGCTCAATGTGAACATTGGTGGAGTTTGCAGAAAATAGACCTTGACATTTGTGGGTTGTAGTTGCTGGGATGTATAGTTCACCTACAATAAAAAAGCATTCTGAACCCCACCAATGATAGAATTGGGAGAAACTTCCCACACAGAAGCCCCATGCTTTGAAGGGACTTGCCGACGTGAGCCTCCTTCAGCTTCACACACTCTCCCTCGCCTGCACATGAATACCATGCTGCCATGCGCCGAGCATGCCTTCTTGGAGTCTCAGCCCTCCCCTTGGCTGAGGGCATCCTATGATAGAGATATGGCAGAGGGGAGCTTTTGGTGTGAGGATTTGCTGTCTGTTTCCAAAAAGGAAGGGAAGGACAAGTGGAGAGATCTTCATCTTTCTCTGCCAAAGGGATTCCTAAGACCATCAGAAATATGCATTTCCTGAAGATCTTTGGTGACCCCTCTGAAACCCCCTTGCGACCTCCCCAGGGGTCCCAGCTCCCAGGTTGAGAAACGCTAGACAAAGGTCAGAATATAAATCTTTTGAAAGTTAATTAATACAATTAAATATCACATTAGAAAGAAGCCTGTTGGAAGCCTCTCTCATATAATCCCATACTGCAGTTACTTCCACTGGTGGAACACAGAGAGGGGCTCCCCCTGTAGACTTCAGTCCTCAGGCAGGCGCATATATAGACTCCCTAAAGATGATGAGGACCTGAATACCTATTTAGTACTTAGATAAGAGACTACCAACAAACAAACACTAGGTGCTGTAGGACGTATTGCAGAGCAATTGCAGAAACAATTTCCAAATATTACTGTCTCAGAAAACACAACAAAATTCATGAAGTTATCATAGGTTGACAGGCAACTTGAATGCACTTACACATATACACATATATGTGATAAACCAGCCATGATAATGCATATCATTTCACACCATGTATGAGAGAAGTGTATTCCTGCATATATTGGTGAACCATAATTCCCAGCAATCCTTGCTAATGTCCATGCAGGGTAGGACTTATGGGAGTTCCAGTGTTGTATCAGAAGGCACACAATGTTTCCATCCCCAAGTCACTCTCTGTGTTGCAGTGTTCTGCTCTTCACCCTATTACAGGGGCCCCTCAGTGTCCCCTGGGGTTTGATTTCAGGATGCCCGGGGACAACAAAATATGTAAATGCTCAATTCCCATTATATACAATGGCATAGCAAAATGATGTCGCTTATAGAAAGTGCTGGAGAAAGCCTGAGGATCGTGAGCTATGAGGAGGCTACTAGCAGGGTCTGCTTAAACATTAGTGTAATGCTTGGCACCCAACAAAAGCAAGATTTGCTTTTTGGAATTTCTTTTTCCAATTATTTTCAAGTCACTATTGGTTGAATCACTGGGTGAAGAACCTGAGGATATGGAGGGTTGACTGTATAATATTCTGTCCTGTTTGGATTTGACACAACACCAACACTATTGAAAATCTCCTTCTGGAGGTATCTTCATCCCTTCCATTTACAAAAGAGCCAGCCCAGCCTGCTCCCTCCATGACATGGTGAGATCCATGATGAATGATTCACTGCAACTGATACATGATCTGGTCACTGTAAATGAGAAATGCATGCCACCCTCATGACTTTGAAGAACGTGGGTACTCACATTTCTGTGATTTCTGTAAAAAGAATGAAGAGTCTGGGATCAAACTGTTACACAGTAACATTGCTTAGAAGGCAAAGGGGGGGGGCAGAAAACAACACAGTATTTGTGTAAAAAACCCTTTCCACCATTTAGTAAACCTTTTGGAACAGAGAAGTCAACATAGTAATCACACTCATGTAATTTGTCTTTGATCAGTTTCCATGGTGGAAGTCACTATCAATAATATATCAAAATTTTAAAATACAAATCCTGGAAAATGAATACATTTGTTAAAAACCACAAATGATTTGCCTTTCTCTTCAGATCATATAATGCTACAGTTACTATCTGTTTGTGTTCCCTGAGATACAAAGTTAAAAAAATCTATTACATGTCATTGCTCCAGTAATTTATATCTGGAAGATCTGGCTCTATTATGCTGCATTTGCAGCAATCTTTGTCTATCTGAAGAGAATTTTGAGTGAACTACTGTCAAAAATAATGTATAAGCTATCTATATTAGCTGTTGAAGGCTTTCATGGCCGGAATCACTGGGTTCTTGTGAGTTTTCCGGGCTGTCTGGCCATGTTCCAGAAGCATTCTCTCCTGAGGTTTCACCCACATCTATGGAAGGCATCCTTAGAGGTTGTGAGGTTAGTTGGAAACTAAGCAAGGGAGATTTATATATCTGTGGGATGTCCAGTTATTATATGAGCCCGGAAAACTCACAGGAACCCATTATATTAGTTGTTCCAAACTGAAGTCTTTAATTCTATCCATTGTTACTTGCAGGATGATCCACTGAAATCTTTGGGACATATCGAAGATACATAGAATAAGGGTGTGAATCTGAAACTCAGCACTTTGACAAGATCTTATGATCTTGAGACATCCAGAGTCTTTATGTGTGAAGAGTAAAAACAGAAAAACAAACATGAATGAACACACAGGCACACGTGCGCACATGCGCGCGCTCACACACACACACACACACACACACACACGAAACTGAAGCCCACATATGAAATTGTTAATCATCCAGCTCTGTAATGCAAGCCAACAACACCCTCTGCTGGTCTTCACTGAAATTGTCAATTATCTCAATATCATTAGTGGTTGATTAAGATAAATCTGTGAATGATGTCACTCTAGATGACCACTAACCTTATTCCATAGTTACTATTCATAATATTCGCTGTGCATCACAGCCAACGCAGCCTGTAAATGATAGTTCTATGACTGCTAAGACACAACTTGTACTGCAAACGTCTCATTTTGCATTTTGCAGTGGATACCTAAAGATAGAAACACACTCACCTCATGTCAAGTCAGTGCTAGTTGCCCACATTTAAAATTCAGGACATGATGCTTCAAAAGCAGTGACTGTGAAAGAACCAGAGTCCTGTTTCCTGCTGTGAACTTTATATGCCCAAGCTGTAGGACCTGGGAATCCGTACCTGGAGGCAAAATGTACGGTGCAAATCAACCAGCTAGTATGTCTGGAACATGTCAGGTGCAATGTCAAGCCTGGCTTGTTCCACATGACACCATTACCCTCAGTGCTGCTACCAGGCGGCTGAAAATCAAATGCTTTGAGAGATGGAAGGGGAGAGGAAGCAAAGTTGCTGTCAAAAGCTAGCCCATGGCTCTGGGGAGAGAAGCAGCACCCCTGAAAAGCTTTGTCAAGGTATTCACAAACCACATACATACACAGAAGGAGAATGCAAATATCCAAAGTTTATGCTGCTACGTACTGAGGACTGTCTTTCCTATGCTTCGGAGTACAGACTGAACATTCAAAACACTCCAATACCCCAAATTGTCCAAACAGGTAGCTGAGACAATGTATTCATTTTCTGATGGTTCAATGTATGTAAATTTGGTTTCATGCACAAAAGTATTTAAACTATTGGCAAAATTACCTTCAGGCTACATCTATAAGGTGTATATGAAGCATACATGAAGACCTGGTCCTGTCTCCTCGAGATCTTATTATGTACACACATACAAATACAGATATTTCAACATCCAAAAAACTTCTGGTCCCAAACATTTCCTGATCTTGGTTTGGAGGTGGGAAGAAAGAAGGGTATGCTTTTCCTCCCTTCTGGGTCGAGACAAATTGCATCCCCAATGTTTGAATTGTCTGCCTACTCCCTCCCTTCCTCTTTAGTAAGCAGGCCTTTCAGAATTGGGCCCCATCTCCAAGAACTCATTATGTATGTATTTGCAATTACTGTACAGGTATTCCAAAATCCAAATACATACAGACATCATGCCTACATACCTAACCCCTCCCCCACCCCAACACTTCTGATCTCAAGCATTTTTTAAAGAGATAGCCAACATGGCTACATCTTTGAAAACTACACAGATGAGGAGTGACTGCCATTTTGATAACATCGTATGTTACTTCCAAGAATCACGTCATTTGTCTTCTACACATTCAGTTTCCCAGCTGGAGTATGGAGCCAAACTATACAAGAAAGGCAGTTAGAGCATCCATCACAGGATATATTTAGGATCATAGTATCATAGTTGGACGAGGCCATAGGGGCCATGCAGTCCAACCCCTTGGGGGATAATAGGAGGAGGATGTAAGTAGGTGTAATTCTTCCTTTTTCAATCCTGATTAAAATCTTCTCCTTATTGATTTTCAATTTATTTTTACAAGATGGAAAATTTGATGATAATTCTCCAATATTTTTAGTTCAGAATATGCTTTCAATTCAGAGGGAGATCTCTGCAAATGTTTTCTGATCTTTTAAATATTCAGGGTTCCTGGACTTGTGTGTGCAAATATCCCCAGATATTTGCCCGGCGGAGGGGAGGGGGCCTCAAAACATTTGGAATAGTAATGTATGGATTTGATTTTTTTTTTGTGGTAAGACATATGACTTAACACACTTTTTGAAAACTTCCAGGGCAGAAGTATACATTTTAGTATACAAGGGATGAATTTGAACATGAAGTGCAGATAACTAAGAGCACAGCTTGATTCAAACTCATTAAATTCAAAGACTTGGCCCCTGAAGAAAAATGTGAAGATATAAATATTTTTGAATGTACGAGAGAATAGGATTTAGGCTTCAACCAGCTGGGGTTTAGCTTAGCAAACAGCTATCAGGACTGTTGCTGGCTCACTGGGATGTGGAAGCAGACATAATTAAGAATGGGCAGGAGCATGAGAGTGATAGAAACATGGAACAGAGAATGAATACAAAGGCCACCTGAAAAAGGAGCCATCAGTAGAGTGCTATTACCTTTACCCCTCCCTGGCTTTTGACCATATGTAAATTCTATCTTACCAAGAACGATTGCCGTTTCTTGTGAGTCATGTCTTCTCATATGTCTAAGTACATTCTTGGCTTCCTTATAGTGTTTATGGTTTAGGTCCAAGCTACATCTTCCCACATGATCCTGACCAGATACTGAAATCTTCAGATGTCCTTCTTTCAATTCCAACACTTCCTTGTGTGCAGCAGATGGGTAGACAAGATGGGACTTTCTCAGGGTCTGCTCCTACACTCTGCAATTTTCTACCTAGAGGGGAGAGAATGGGTCCTTCCATGCTGTTCTTTCATCAGCAAGTAAAGGTGAGGGCAACCCTCCTCCTCCCTCCCTTCTTTTCTCTACTCCTACTCCTCCCTCTCCTAAAAGGCCTTTAAAATGGATTTTTTTTCAAAGAAAAGACTTTTAGGAGGGTGATGTTTTCTTTTAAACTGCATCATTTTTTCTAATAACTTTCATTCTTGTGTGTGTATATTATAAGTTCTAATACTGCCAGCAATTGAATTCTATTTTAACTTAATTACTTACTTACAGTATTTATATTTTGCCGTTCTCACCCCACAGGGGACTTAGGGAGGATTGCAATGCACATATACATGGCAAACATTTAATGCCAATTAGACATACAACATAGACAGAGAAAGAGGCAATTTAACATTTCAGCTTTCCCAGCTTCTCTGTGTTTTAAACTACAATGTAATCATTTTATTTTGTAAGTCATCTTACACACAAATCTTGGGAAAAGTGAAGAGAATAAATGCATAAGCTACAACAACAGCAGCAGCAACAACAACAACATCCTTATGGCTTTGTTATAGAATGTTTTTAAAGCTACTTTTTAAAGAGATTGCCTCATCACCAACAATGATGGTTGGAGGGATGAACTGTCTAAATTAATGACTTGTTACTGTTTAATTGAGGTGCCCAGTCATCCCGATGACTCACACAGACCCTTCAGACACAAACTCTGATAAACTGGGCCAAAGTATGCGTAATTTCTATTGTGAAATTTCTCTCATTAAATGGTTGGACATTAAGGCCCCCCTTCCCCCAAATATATATGATAACTTGAATATTTGGGACAGAGTGCTTGGCAAATTACTAGATAAAATTAAAAAGATAGACTTTTGTATTTTTGTTCTAAGAATCAAAGCACATCTATAACACATGTATTTTGATCATCGTAGTGTTGTTCTTCTGAAGGATGTGCTATCTAATAGAAGGGTAACACTGGGTTCTTTTCCTGTTTCACCTGATATGATCTGGGCTATCTCTGGGAATGCTTCCTCTTCCATGCCTCCCAAGCCAGAACCACTCTCACAAGACCCATTGAGATGGCCATCACCATGAGCACCCTTTGTCTATTTGGACTAACATCATTGTAGCAACAGGAGCTGAAATATTAAGTCCCTTTGTCCCACCACATTCCTTTCTGATCATGCCCTTCTCATGGATGGATGAATAACCGGGCACACTCTTCAAACAGTCCAATGACAATTTATTAAAGTTTCCCACCACAGTGAAATCCAACTAGCAATAATGTTGGATAGAGCCCTGGACCACTCAGGGATTAGATCCCAGTCAGACATTTTCTGAGCCAATCAGGAGCCAGTTCAGTAGAGTTGAATAGGTGTCAAAATGCAATAAATATGCAATTGCAGTATGTCAATTTTTTGGAGTGATGTCTCTGCTGATATCCTCTGGTCATTGAGAATAAGGACTCTGATTTTGTCTTCAGCTCATCTGTGTCTGATCTGGTCCTTTGGAAGCTTGGCACTCTGGGCCCTAAACCCGCAATTTTAGCAGAGATGAAACCACATAACAGAATTGTAAGACTGTTTAAATGTAACTATGTTGCCCTGACATTGAAAGCCTTGCAGGGCTTTATGATTGACACGTATGTTCTAAATAATGCCTGATCTTGAAAGCTGAGAAAGGCCAGGCCTGGTTAACTCTTTAAGGGGATGCCACCAAGGAATACTAACTGCAGGAGGTGATGTACAGAGGAAGACAATCACAAACCTCTTCTGAGCAAATCATGCCAAGGAAACCTGATAACTGCATTAAAATTGGATTAGACATGACAGCACATAATGACTGGACACTTGGCTCCACAGTGGATTTAAAGCCCACTTTTGTAGTGAATGACAAGTAGACTGGAAAATTTTGTTAGTAGTTTAATCAGTTCAAATAGCAAACCTGTGTACATTTTCCTAGGACTGCAGTCATGCAGACCAAATGTCTTTAAATATTTATATCTTTGCTCATTTTAAATATGCAGCATATCACACAAGTGCAGCCCATTGCCTGCATCCATTATCTCCAGTTTAAGGAATCACTGTTTACTTCCTACAGAATAAACAGAAGCAGAATGAGGCTGTTATCTTAGGCCGAAGATGGTGAGGAAGTGGGATCAAGGTGTTGGAGGCCAAATTTGTGGATGTCGTCTGATCTGTCCTTTGTCCCTACTGCCCTCAAGTGTGGTGGCGGATGCTGTCTTGTCAGCTGTTAGAGCTAGCTGCCAGTCTCTTTGTTTGCTGTACATAGGACAACCAGGGGAGCATTTTTTCCCCCTTTGTCTCATGCACCAAAATGACTTTGACAGGTCCAAAGCATTCATTAATAGAAAGCAGGTTACATCTCTCAGCTTATTACATTTTACATATTCTAATGTAATTTTGCAGTCCTGTATGCTACAAGCAATTTATTTTCATTCCATCCACTAATATGAGTAAAATACAAAGGAATATGAACTGAAAATGCATCCATTACATTGTTCCCGGAGTCCTGCCTATGACATTGAGTGGCTGAGCAGGTATAAGAGCACAGGATGTTCAAGACAATTTTAGTTTCTCTGGGAACTAAGCTGTCAGAAGGTGTCTAGGGGAAGATATATTTTTGGCTAGGATGCCATTTATAGTTTCATGAGGCACTCAGGCTCTCTGGTTGAGAATTCTGAATATTACATGCTGTACATAATTGTATATATCAAGATGTCCATTTTTGGGGAATGGTGTTGATATTTGTTATAGAAAACCCCTTCAGGTTCCTCATGAGCCAAATGTGCAGCAACTGCACCTAAGGAGTTCTAAGCCTCTTTTTTCAAATCAAGGGGTACAATGTGTAATGCATCTGCAAGCCACTGAAAAGTTGAAAATTGGACACACAGACAACAAAGCTGGCCTCATGACTGGAATATTTGAAAACCAAACAGACTGGCATTAAGAGTTCAAACTCAGGTCATTCAATTTATCTCATAGGTGGACACACACAGTTTGATACACAGGTAGTCTAAGGGGATGTTATGCTGTTATAGTTGAAGCACTTCTAAAAAACTAAAAAGAAGCACAAACTTCGGATGCAATTGCAACATTGCATCATGCTGACAATGAATAGGAGCTCAGCAATTCTGTTTGGTTCAAGTACTAGCTAAATTGCAAAACATGCAGCAAGAAATGACAGAAGTCGCTAAGCCATTAGCTAAAATGAAATGAAATAACACAAAGATCTTGTTTTTAAATATTTAGAGGCGACTTCTGGCTGTTTAAATGGGCACAGCAATGTCCTTCTTAGCTTTAAGTTTTAACTTATGCCACCGATAACACGACACTGAATTTACTGTTGCATGTTGCATTACAATGTCATATCTAGTGTTTTCTTTGACATGTTTGACCACTGGTTTTAACAAAAGGACGTTTGTACTTTGAGGCATTTATTTTCTCTATTTCTTTTACCCTTATCCCTACTAGGCTAACTGCACAGTAGTGGTGTATAAGGCTTATTTGGTAGTGTATAAGCAGTGGTCTTTAGCTCCTGCTGGCAATGTCAGACTGTCAGTGTCTTCTGGTTCTATAATTGATTATTGGACTCTCCAGCTAAGCAAAGACCACAGGGTGCAAATTACTTGTTCATAAAAAATCAGGCTACACCATGGTCCTTATTAACAGTCCTTCCTTAACAGCTATTTAAATGAAATTTTAGGCTCAATTTAAATAAGATGTTCAAAATATCTGAAATACTGGGCCAGAATTATATGCAAATTAACATTTGAATTTACAGATTTTGAATTAAGACTGCATAAACTATACTTCTATCCCTACAGTACCTCTTATGGATCACTGGTGTGCATATTGCAGAATTTGAAAAACACTTTTGGACTAAAAGTCTCACAATCCCCAGCCAGAATGACCATGAACAAGCTGTCATTATTTCCAAAGCATTATTTGTACAGTTAGAAAAATACTTTTACAAAAATACACATATGTGCTCATACAAGTTCTCATGTTCAGCTTCCCCCCATTACAGGAGCTCATCCCTTTCCTTTGTTGAATCTTGGTGGGCATTAGTTTCTAAAGTTATGGTATAGATAAGGCATTTCAGATTTTCGACCATTTTAGCCTTTAAATGTCTATTATTCAGATGACAACATTTGCTGCTTCAAAATGTGGTAAACCAGTCCTGCTGCTCTGTTCTGCTGACACTATGGGATTCAGCTTCAAAGTCCTATAGCTTTCTTTCTACATAGATTGCATATAATACCAGGTCTCACAGGAGCTGCACTAAATGCCAATTTGCTTCTGCTCTCACAAGATTCAGAGCCCTAAATGGCCTGGAGCCATGATACTTGAAGGAGCCTCCCTCCTTGTATATAACTTCTAAAGTCGGAGATCTTTTGGATAGGCCTCCCTCTGTGGTCCACCAGGCGACAGCATGGGAGAGATCCTTCTCTGCTGTGGCATCCTAGTTATGGAATGTCTTCTTGTTGGAGGCTCAAATAGTACCAACTTTATTTTCTACTTAAATTATTTTATTGTTTAAAATCGGAATTATTGTCAATTGTTTGTGTTAATTTACTTGTATGCTGCCTTGTGATCCCATGACAAAAAGCATATTAACATATTAATCAGGGGTCCTCAAACTTTTTAAACAGAGGACCAAGTCACAGTCCTTCAAACTGTTGGAGGGCCAGATTATAATTTGGAAAAAAACAAACAAACTACAAATGAATTCTTATGCACACTGCACATATCTTATTTGCAGTGCAAAAAACACTTTAACAATATAATAGTTAAAATGATGAAAGATTTCAACAAACATAAACTTATTAGTATTTCAGTGGGAAGTGTGTGCCTGCTTTTGGCTGATGAGATAGGATTGTTGTTCTGGTGTGCCTTCAAGTTGCTTCAGATTAAGGTTGACCCTGAGTGAGGGCCGGGTAAATGACCTTGGAGGGCTGTATCCAGCCCCCGAGCCCTAGTTTGGGGACCCCTGATATTTATGGTTAAATTCAATAACAAATTCATTCATTCTGATCCAAAGGAAAGGAAGAACTTTCCTCAACATCACTGGTAATCTTAATACTGTGGTTAACTTGTGTATAAAATGGGCTAAACCTTACTTGAGAATACCTGAAAAATGATACTATGTACATGAGTTAAAACAGGATTGTTCAAAAGAAGTGGTCCATGGACTACTTGTGATCTACAAGCTGTTGATGCACAGTAAATTTCCATAAACCCAAGTGCAGTAACTATATGGCAAAAATATGGTACCAGTTTTTGGCCTATTGATATGGTGGATGGGGGACTATCACTCCAGTGCATATATAACTTGGGAAACGCTGAATTGGCATAAATATGCCATAAATTCAAAAATAAATTTAAATAAAAATATCTATAGCCAGCCTGTATTATTTGAATAAATGGAACAAGATGTTGCTTGGTAGCTGAGACATTTTTGAAACTATGGAAGGTTTTGTGATGGCTGAACAGAGCAACAGTCATCTATTAAGAACTGGGCTACATGGAAATTGGGATGCCCACTCCGAAGCAAGAGAGCCAATATGTTCAAATGGTCAAAATGCTGGAGACCAGAATTCCCTACTCAGACACAAAAACCCACTGGATGGTATTGCGTAAGTCAGAGTCTCTCCGCCTTTAAGAAACCTCCTCTGGACAAATCATACCAATTAAACTCCTTAAAAGATTTGATTTTGGGTTGCCATAAACCAGAAATGACCTGAAAATGCACACCAAAAACTCCTATGTAAACCGATCTCTGGTTCAAACACTTGCCGTTTCCTATTCCAACCACATTAACCAACATGATGCTTCCTGTGCCAAAACTCTCCTCTTATTCTGAACTTTGGCATTTGAAACCATTACACTAGAGATACATCATACTGATTATGATTAAACTGGAACTTAAGGAGGAATACTCTAATACAGTGGTTGTCAACCTGGGGGTCCCCAGATGTTTTGGCCGTCAACTGCCAGAAATCCTAACAGCTGTAAAATGGTTGGGATTTCTGGGAGTTGTAGGCCAAAAACACCTGGGGACCCACAGGTTGAAAACCACTGCTCTAATAAGAAGAGTACTATAAAGAAAAGAAGACCCAAAGAGATATTAATTTACCTGAAAGAGTGCTCTTCAATGTGAATGTTCTTTTGTAGCCATTTCTTGCTTATTCTACACCTGGAAACTTTTGTGAAATAATACCAGACCAATAAAAATGGTGGCCTAAAACATGTAAATAATGGGGTTTGTTTGCTGGGTGTGTAGTCTGTGTTCTGTCTCTACATTTCATTAGAGATAAATATTTTTGTGCAGGATTGTAATGCGAGAAAGGAGGGTCAAATAATTTAGACAAAAATACAGATAACTTTTCATATGAAATCCATTTCTATCTTCATATTTAAGGCAAGAAAGAGGATAGTTCTCAAACACAATCATAAGCAGCAAGTTCACAATCTACAACTGGAATATATCATCACGTAAAGTAAAACATACACACAGAAAAAGTGAAATTTTAATCACTTCAGATATTTGCTACATGTTGCACATTTAACATGTAGTGAATGTGGTAAACCTAAGAAATGCCCCCGACAAAGGCTGTGATAAAAACTACGAGATTATCTGTTTAACAGTCATCTTTGTACACAAGAAAAATACACATGCCTTCTTTAACAGCCAAGAAAAACTGCAGTTTATTAAGTTTCAAAGAATCTTCGTACTCTTGAAAGCAACTTCTGGTGCATGTTTTGAACAATCACATTCTATGAGGAGAAATAACATTAAAAGCCACAAACTTTTTTTATCTTTTCATCTCAGAGTTACAGACATCTTGAATTCAAAATGAAAGGCCAACAAAAAGGTTTTTTTTTTAAAAAAAAAATCAACAGTTTTGTTTTTTAAAAATGTCCATCCCCAATTTTAACGGATCGGGAGTTATTTTTCTACAACTCATTACTAAACTTCAGCATGGAAAATTGTTTTGACTATTTCAATCCGCACATAGGCACATATGTATTTTATATATAAATATAATGCGTGTGTGTGTATTAAGAGAGAGATATATATACACAATACATATGTAGAGTGCGTGTAATGAGAATGAGATGCAATCACTCTGAGAAAAGGGTATTCAGCTAAATACACTACGAAAACTTGAGAAACACAAGTCTGGAACCCAATCTGTGCATAGTTCATGATCCTCTAGAAAACCAGCTTTTGTTGATTTGCAATCTTGCAGGACCCTTTTTAATTGGAAAAAAACCATTAAAAAGCTAATCTTTAACAAAACAAAACAAAATGTAATGCACAAGTTTCCTGATCCAAGCAGTCAGGGAGCACAATGTTCATATAATTTTTAAAAACATACTCAAAGGGTATGTTATTCCATTGTCTTTCTTCCTTTCAAAACAATCAAAAACATTGATCATTTTTAAACATAAAGCAATTTTTTAATATATAAAGCACTCTTCAAACATCTATTTCTTTTTGAGTCCATTATTTGGTAAATATGTAACTGCTACACATTAGATTAGGTATTTTTCTTCTTCTCTTACGGTCTTTTTATTTATTTTTTTCATTTTGTTTTTTAATAATATCTTCAGTGCTAGGAGTTGGGTTTAAAAAATACATGAAATGGTGTGGAGTTGCTCCTCGGGAAACCCGGCTTTCCTGAGACATCTTCCACCATGTGCAAGATAGTGATCACAATATTTTCCGCCATTCTGGCGAAGAGGAGGAAAACAACAACAACAACAACAAAAGAGTACACAGCAATGGCCAAAGAAAAGGATAAACAACAACAACAGTAACAACAACAAACACTGTTCAATCCCAGAGCTCTGAAGTAGCATATCTTCATTCTGAAAATAGGTTTCTTTATGATGGAAGTCTATTTTTTTTTCTTTTTTTCAATTCCTTTTTTTATTTTAAAGTTTGAAGGAGGAAAAAAAAGTCTGTAAACAGGTGGGAGCTGAAACCATAGGCTCCTCCAAAAGCAGTCAAAACCTATGTCCAAGTGCTTGTTTGCGTTCCGGCTTGCAGGGAACCATCCACTCTTTACAAGTATTTATGGCCACAGTTCAACAAGAGTTTTTTTTTTCCTTTTTTTTAAACTTTATATTCCGGATGGAAAAAAATGGTGCAATACTCCGGTAATTAATTCCTTGCATTAGTCCACAATAAAAAGCTGCTAAAGGTAGATATACATATTATTCTCCAGAGATACACACTGTAAGTATTTTTTTTAATGCGGTAAGAGTCCTTGAGTAAACATTTACACATGAATTGTCGCCAGCCCCTCCTATCAGGTTTTTTTTTTCCATTTTTTTTCTTAAAAACAAGGATTAGCTACAAGAAGGGCTGCGGACACTCAGTGCAAAGTTAGAAGCTAATAACAATTAAACGTCTGACCAAATGAGCAAATCAAAAGCATATACTGGGAAACAAACAATCAAACAAAAGATAAAGGTCACACAATTTGTTAAGTTGTACGACTGACGTTCACACATACATCCGCACTCTCACAATCACACTGTCTTTTCCCCAATGCATACGTATAAGAAAAAGTAACAAAAAAATCCTAGAGCCTGTTTGTTTTCTGATGCTGACCTGGAAGTGTCATAATAGAAAGTGTTCACATTTTGTTATTGGCCTGCTGGATTCAAGTATAGTTGCATGTTTGATATGTGTGTGTGTGTGTCTGTTGTGTATTCAAAAACCTTGTTACTATTTTGAGGGAGGGGATTTTAAAAAAATGACACAAAAAGTAATGAAACAAGTGTAATGTGCATAGGCAAGACCCATGGGAGTAGCAGGCATGGATACTCCATCCCACCGCTCAATCTGAGTCGTACAACCGAGGGTGTAAGCTTTGTTCCCCCGGAGCTGTGGATGGGCTGGTCAGACGCCACCCTCTACTGATTACTGGGTCCGCCTCTGGTAATGTGCATAATTATCACAGGCTCATTTTAAATAGGCTTTCTCACATTCCCGCCCCATCCCTCCCCCACTCCCCAAGTTGATAAAATAACCCTTTCCAGCCCAAATTCTGAAAAGTGCCCTTCATGATAGAACTAGTCTAAGCAGCTTTTATACGTCTTTAAAAACACCATACAAACATAAAAACAAAAAATTAAAAAGCCATTGGGAAAAAAAAATCCACACAAAAACCTATCATTAGCACGTGACACTGACCAAAGGAGCCCATACTGTTGCATTAACAGTTCACAAGGACTTCGGCAGAGTTTCGTAGTCAATATTGGACAGAGGTACTTAAAAAAGGGCTGCCAGTCTGATCTATTAAAGCTGGATTCTTCGTGATGCCCTGGACTGGAAAGGGTTACCATTATATATATATTTTTTCTTTAGTGCTGATGATTGTTGCTTCCATTTGTTTCTCCGGTGTCCTAGATGGACTCCCCGCTAAGAAGGTCACCTGGGAGCAGAGTATTCAAAGGCGTTGGGCTTCCGATGACCCTGCCGTCGTCGGTACTGGGCGGGCCCCAAAGGCTGCTTGAGTACTGGGGGACCCCGCCCCAGAGCAGGTCGCTGCTCCCTTTTCCACCCAGGCAGGGGGCGTTCCAGTGGCCGGCTTCGTTGCGCACCATGCCATGGGAGCTGCTCGTGGAGCCCAAACGTGTCTGAGTGGTTCCAGTGTTGGACTGCCAACTGGAGGTGGGGGGCAGTGGCTGGCCTTGTGCTAAAAAACGGTTCACTTCCTCTTCTCCAGCAAACTCAGCCAAAATGGTAGTGTTCCCCAAGACACACCTGGAAAGAGAGGAAAAGACAAAAGCTCAAAAGAAAGCCACTGGCGCTTGCTCTTTACCAGGTCAGGGAAGAAGGGCAGAGGTGTCGCTGCAAAGAACACAAAATAAGGGCACTGACCCCCCCCCCCAATAATATTCCACCCACCAATAAAATGAATAAAACATTTACAGTCTTCTATCTTTGTGGATCAATTTTCATGTATGTGTCTCCAATTTAGTGACGTTCTTGCTTGTCATAACAGGACTGATCAGCATAAATCTATATTTATTTATTTATTTATTTATTTATTTCACAGTTTTCTATACCGAGCTTCTCAACCTCATTGAGGGACTCAGCCCGGTTTCCAGCCATAAAAAACATATACACTCATTAAAATATCATATATCACAATTACAAAAACAACTTTAAAAACAATATATATAAAACTACAGTGGTCAGTCGTCCTATTAAGATGGATCTACATCAACTTCCATCCAGGGTCCTATGGTGTTGTCTCATTCATCGAAGGCCTGACTCCACAGCCACTATATCAATTAATTATTAAATTTTATTATCTATCATTTCTGGCAGCTTTACACAATAAATAGATAAATAATATAAATAATCAAGTCCCTGAAGTTGGGGGCTGAATGACCTGTTCTCTTCTAACTTTTAACATTCCTTTACTGCAGAGATGTCTTTGGCCTCATGTACACTGATCCTGAAGTTAGTGCCAATTTGGGCTTTACTTCTGAAGCCTGAAGAAAATCCTGTACATTTCGAACTTATCATGGGCATGGAACGTTGTGAAATATATAAAGAGCCTTGCAACTGCATAGTGTATTCTCTGATGACCTGAGTTTCAAAGAGACACATATACAACCAGGAAGAACAAGACAGGTGATAAAGAAGGAGCATAAGAGAGTTGCCTGAACTTCTAAGGACATTGTCAGGAACACAAAGGCCAAGAATGAGCTGTGCCAAGAGGCTCCTGTTAAAAAGCAAGAAAGAGCTTCTTTGGCTACGTTAAGAGAAAGAAAATTATCTAGGAAAGTTATCTTTGAAATGGTGATGGACGACAGAAGGCAGAATGCCTCAGTCATTTCCTGCAAAGGGAGTTGGGACAAGGAGAATGACCAATTATTAAGAAGTGACTTGTAGTTCAGAATGTGTAAGGGGAAGACCATTTAAACTGATTAGTTTATATGACAAGGTGAGTATAAGCCAGCAATGAGATGTAGCTATTAAAAACTAAGGTGACTGATGGCCAGGTAATGGAAACTAATAGTATAGCACTAATCAGGATGCATTTGGATATAGGTCCATTTTCACAAGAGAGCAAATAGAGAAGAATGACCGTGATGAAGTGGAGTCTGAAAACTAATTTCATGAGTAACAGTGGAAAGCAAGTGGTACATTTAGCTGGAAGGAAAGAAAAAAAAGAGGATGCATGACAGTGATAATGAAATATGAGAACGGCTGTTAAGTTGAAGCCTATTTCAGCTGAAGACCTCACAACCTCTGAGGATGCCTGCCATAGATGTGGGCGAAATTTCAGGAGAAAATGCTTCTAGAACATGGCCATACAGCCAGGAAAACTCACAGCAAGCCAGGGAGGCCTATTTGTTTTCTGTGGCCTCAGACACAGGACTAAAACCAGTGTATAGACTTTGTAGGGAGTCAGGTCTTTCCTAAACACTATAAGAAACTTCCAAGCAGTCAAAGCTGTTCAACAGTGGAATGGAAATCCCTGAAAAGGATGATGGCTGGATGCCTATCCATTCAAACTGTGGAGACTATAATGAATAGCAAGTCTGTGATATCATGGTTCTAAACTGAAACAAATTTCCCTCTTTTTGGATATTCTTCAATGCCTAAAACAAACGAGCATCTTGTGTATTTAGTATCCTGCCTGTTTGTATTTTATTTTTTTTCAGTTCTATTTTTACTTGTTGTAAATTATTACAGACATAGTATAATAATGAATTAGATCACACTTGAATCACAGGAAAAAAATTGCATACATATGCAGAGACTTCTGGGCCTTCGCTGCTTCTTCCTTGGAACTGTATCGGACCACAGCATTCCCTTGAGTCAGGTTCAGATGGAATGTAATAAGAGGACCATGCTGCAAGCACAGAGTACGCAGTGTAGACCCATCAATCTAATAGTAGGAGAAAACAAATTTTAGGGTGATTTTCTCTCCCTGGTCCCGGTCATTATTACCTGCATTAGTATTTTGAGAAATTCAAATAGTATCCTTGATTTAAAAAATAATGTTGGCACAGCTAAGTATATTGGGTCAGGAATGGTGGTGTATTTTATTTCATGTGATCATTAATTTTATAGGCTGTAGAATTGTGTCATTTTTCTTTTTAACAAAAAGCTTATTGTGCCCTTTTTTTCTCAGGAGGTTGAATATAGTAAGAATTTTAACTTTCTCTTCTTCTCCTCCATATCAGTTAAAATATGATCAAGCTGCAAAGTTTGGGCAAAGTCCTTTAAATCTTCTAGAGATGATAATGAAAGAGAACTTTGCTAGTTTTGTTTCAGGCTTACCAAACTTAATTTTACCCTTTCTCCAACTGGGTCTATGGCATCTGACACTAGTAGAAGAGCTTATGAGCAACCGAAGGAGTCGAACCCTCTTGTATGCTCATGTATTTAACTACTTCAGAGAACTGCAGCATTCCTTGTTCATTTTGACACTGAAAAATAGATTTGTGAATGTCTTAAGGATTTGTTCTTATTCCTTCCATGTACAGCACTACACAAAGTCATCAGAAGGATTACTGTATGCACTGTGACAGTCGTACTACAGAAGTGCAAGTTCTTAATGCTATGGTTGACCAGACATATCCAGGTTAGAACCATCTTATACGTGTCACTTATGAAAAACTGCTTTTCAAGGCAGTTCTGTGCTCACTGGACATGCTTATTTTATAGTTATGCTAAGAAAGATTCTATTATATCAGGACTATGTGGGACCACAGGACCACCTCAAACCAGAATTCACATCTAATTTGGATATTGATGGAGTATCATTCTGATAAATTGTAAGCAAAAACTCTAGTGAGCTGATCCAACAAAACCTTAAAACTGGCTGATCCAATGAACTGCTGCTTAAGACAATGAGAAGCCAAATAACAAAGGGTGTTCCAATGGCTGTGCTTGGCTAGTGTCATCCGATATACTGAAAGTTACAGGTACAAGCAGACAGAAATCATAGCTGGTTTCATCAAAGAGGCCTGCTTACCTGGGGGGTGAGGTTACGGAGAACCAGCCAGCTACTTGTTCTTCCTGAGCTGTCTGTACTCCAGGCTGAGCCTATGGATCACAAAGAAGAGAAGGATTAGGGTAGGAAAAGCCCAGGCCAACTTACTGCACAAAGGCTGGACAACATGCAGGACACAAACATGAGGAAAATTGATCCTATAAGGATTTCTAACAAATAAGGCTGCACAAGTTTGCTTTGGTAAATGGCTGAAAAGTGTTTCTTGAGAGCAGAATGCTGTGTAAGGCATGGAGTGAACTGAACAGAGCACATGTGTTCCATCTATGATAAATATGCCTAACAAATGTCGTTAGAATCATAGAATCATAGCATCAAAGAGTTGGAAGAGACCTCATGGGCCATCCAGTCCAACCTCCTGCCAAGAAGCAGGAATATTGCATTCCAATCACCCCTGACAGATGGCCATCCAGCCTCTGTTTAAAAGCTTCCAAAGAAGGAGCCTCCACCACACTCTGGGGCAGAGAGTTCCACTGCTGAACGGCTCTCACAGTCAGGAAGTTCTTCCTTATGTTCAGATGGAATCTCCTCTCTTGAAGTTTGAAGCCATTGTTCCGCGTCCTAGTCTCCAAGGAAGCAGAAAACAAGCTTGCTCCCTCCTCCCTGTGGCTTCCTCTCACATATTTATACATGGCTGTCATATCTCCTCTCAGCCTTCTCTTCTTCAGGCTAAACATGCCCAGCTCCTTAAGCCGCTCCTCATAGGCCTTGTTCTCCAGACCCTTGATCATTTTAGTCGCCCTCCTCTGGACACATTCCAGCTTGTCAACATCTCTCTTGAATTGTGGTGCCCAGAATTGGACACAATATTCCAGGTGTGGTCTAACCAAAGCAGAATAGTGGGGTAGCATTACTTCCCTAGATCTAGACACTATGCTCCTATTGATGCAGGCCAAAATCCCGTTGGCTTTTTTTGCCGCCACATCACATTGTTGGCTCATGTTTAACTTGTTGTCCACAAGGACTCCAAGATCTTTTTCACATGTACTGCTCTCAAGCCAGGCATCCCCCATTCTGTATCTTTCCATTTCGTTTTTATATAATTACTATCCATTGCATGAACAAATCAATTGAAGATTTATACCTCATTTTTCCCCTTCCAGGCAACATTAGATGCCCAACCTACACTCACGTACTCAGGCAATTATTATACTATTAGTGTTAAATCTCTTTTGTGTTGCACTGCTCCACAAATTAAAGTGTTGGGGGGGGAAACAATAAGAGTTTAATGCAACTAAATGCAATGATAGAATTCTGAGTAAAAACACTAAAAGTTCAAGCAGGCATTCCATTTACAGTATTGGCTCCACTCTGTAAGTACAAAGTGGGCTGCTTTGACATGCAAAGGTTAAAATCTACAAGTTGTCACAGTAGTCACTAGGTTGCAAGTTTTTGAACCAAATTGCAACTGAACACTTTGCTACTTGTCCACCAGGTGGAGCTCATAAAAGAAAGATAACTGCATATGTTTAACAGAGGTCAGAAAGGGCACCTCATTTCTGAAATTACTGGTCTAACAATAAATAATATAAATTTTATGGAAGAAGTAAGTATGAAATAGGGTTGTGCTAAACATGAGTAGCTAAAATTGATAATAAAGCCTTTATCTTGGGAATAAAGTGTAAGGATGGGCTGAAACTGTTCTTTTGTCTCTTCCAGCTGACTGGACATAGCAGGTACTGGGCATCAATGTACGCTAGAGATATAAGGACGATCTGCATAAAAAGACATTTGGAACTTTGCAAGTATCTGTCGGTATTTTCTAAAAGTGCATGGCAGCTGAATAATTTTTGACCCATGTTTTTTTAAAAAAAAACCACACACAAAAGAAATGCAGTTGCTCTTCCTTCCCCTAAATCCATGCCTCAGCAATGACAGCCTTTCATTTCCCCACAATTTCCTAGCTGATTGCTCATCACAAACTGCTTGAATCTCTGAAATTCTCATCTGCAACTTCTATTCCTTCTCTTGCTTTACACCTCACTGCACTCCTCTGCAATCTCTATGTACTGTATCTCCAAAGTCTTGCAATGGCTCCTTCAGGTCCATTTTACATTAGAATTTTTCCTGCTCCTAATTTCATGTTTTAGTTCTACCTTGAAAGTAAATGAAATACTAGCAACACAGTGAACTATATCTTGGCCTCTCTCAGAAAATATGAACAACTTATTTTAATGTAAAATGGAAAGATCAACTACTATTTATCTTTATGTATTCTTCTCCCTTTGTTCCACTGTCTCTCCTTCCTCACCTGTTTCTTCACTTTAGGGACTGCATATTCTTTGGGACAAGGACTTGTTCTCTTCTACTACTCAAAGCATCATGCACTGATCTCACATTAAGTAATAATAATGGGGATCAACACAGATCCTGGCAAGATTATACAGATCCTCGATAAATACTGAAGTTTCTCAGAACCACCATCTATAACACAAGCAACCTAGCAACCTCTCCCAACAGAACAGATTGATGCTTAAAGAGCCATCTGTAGCTACTTCATGAATTAAAGTGTGGCTGAGTTTTGAAAATTCTTTTCCCCTTAAAAACAGACAACTAGAAATCTGACAGGAAAAAGCCAGTACTCTGCTGGACCAATAACCACTTTCAGTTACTTGCAGTGATTTGGGAAATATAGTTTATCATTATTACATGTACCTAACTGTGAATTCAATTATCTGATTCCTGATCCTTATTGTAGACAAAATGGCATTATCAATGCATAAGAGACAGTTAGCACTAGGCTTGGCAGAACATCAACAAAATTGCTGAAATTTTAAAAAACCCAAACCTTTTTTGGGGGGAGATTTGTTCTCAATGGTTTACCTTTGCTTTCCTCTGAAGATGAGTGTGTGTGAATGGCCCAACATCATCCAATGGATTTCCATGGTTGAGTGGGGATTTGAATTCTAGTCTTCAGGGTCTACTTCAACTTTCGAACTACTATACCACAATTGCTGTGTCTACTTAGATGCACTTAGAAGTGTATCTACTTAGAAAGAAATCCTGCTGAGATTAATGAGACTTATTCCTGTCCAAGATTAGTCTGAATTAGCTCATGTAGCATGCACAGAAATGTACCTGACACACAGAACATTACCCAGGAAGAGTGGATTGTAATGACTGAATAATTCTGTGATTCTTCCACCCCTGGAATAACCTTCCAAACTGATGCATAATACTAATTCTTTGGGAGTGGATATTTTCTTTTAACATAAAAAACCTTAATGAAAAATGGAAATATCAACAATAAACTGCAAAAAGTAAATAAATACAAGTAAGGAATACCAGAGGAATAAGAGCTGGTCCAACCCAGTGGGCTGGCACCCCAGGTAGATGATGGCTTGGTGTTTGTTAAGCCTGGAGGTGGTCTTGTAGGAGCAGTAGTGTTTCTGGGTACTTTCCACAGTTCATGGGACAGAGAGGCTTGTGTGTGAGAAATTGGGCCAGAGGACCACGTTGACTTGATGTCTGACAATTTACCTGCAACAAAGAAATGCAAATCATGTACCAGTTTTTAGAATATACTTTCAGGACAATATGTGAGCCCCAGATTCTCCTCTTATCTTGATACCAGCAGAATAGGAGCAATGCATTCCTCTGCAAGCATGGATAAACACACTGCTGATTTTAACTGGCATGTCTTTTCATTCCATCAACCCCCCCCCCCCCCAACTACACACACCATGCTATTTTTCAAAATCTCATGGCTTAGACAAAAAGTGCCCCATATAAGATTTCTAAAGTACAAGTAGTAAGATCAGAGTGATCTGGCAACATTACTTCAAAATAAAACCAGTTATTTACAGATTTCAAATATTAAGCCTGTAAAGTCTTCTCCCCCACCCCCCCACTCTTCTTTGGACTCTGAGAGGTATGCAAAAGTTCTGGCAAGAGCCTCCAGTTAATTACTGGGGGAAAGGATACTGGTTAAGACAGGCTGCTGGTAAGGACTGCCTTGTGTCCTTATATTTTTATTCTTTAACTTTTATTTATGATATGAAGAAAAGGAGGGCTAAGAAATTTATTGATTTCCTCTTGAAATAGCAGTCACCTAGGAAGTCAGTTATAAGCTTCCCAGAGGTGGACTTAAATCTGCCAACCATAATTCAGATCAGCATTGTGTAACCTATAGTGGCCACTGGAAGCACAAAATTTGTTCCCCAAACCTGTTAAACCTGCCCACTTCTGTCTTAGGTTGTCACAAGTCATTTCCAGGTGATGGAGAAGAAGCAAGATCTTTGACACTAATACACAAAGCTTCCACCAGAAAGGTCCCTCATAGCATAACCTTTATGTCTGGAGTTCACATTTTGTTACTTCCATAAATGTACTAAAATCAATGTAATTTTAGTTTGTAACCCTGACATTCTAAAACAGAGATGGGGAGCATGTGGCTTTCCAGTTATTGATAGACAAGATGGACAACATTTGAACTCAATAAGTTGGCCCACTGCTGTTAAATATTCGAAAATTCATTAATATCAAGAAACACATACGATCAAATATCACCTGAAAGACCCACATCTGAACATCAATTACTGTGAGTTAGAAAAATATGACTAACAAACACCCCATCCTTGAAATGATTTCACTTTCACAGAAAGACAGCTGGTTCAAACACAGTCTAAGATTGCAATCCTAAGGATGCACTAGAAAGAAATCCTTACAAGGTCTGAATCACAAAGCAGGAGGAATGTCTTTGTTGAGTGCCTTCCCTTACCAAACATTTTGCTCTGCATAAATGTCACAGATAAGTCAGCTAACCGGCCTGTTGTCAAGCTAATCGGCCTGTTGTCAAGATGCCAAATTCATTCTTTTTCTACATACAAAGTTTTGTGCAGCATGAAATCCAAGGATAAAATGGTAAAAACTTGGCAAATTGAGTTTAAGAGCCAAACACTCAATCTTCTATTATTATTACGACTACTTCTAATTCAAATTTTAAAAATTATTTCAGACTATGGCCTAAATCCTGTTGTTAGTCCTGGCCAGAGCAGGCCTATTGAATCAATGGGATCTATCCATGTCTTGACTCACCATTCAACAATTTGTTTAATTGATTGATTCCAGTAAGGATTAACCAACTGAATGCTAGCAATTATTTATTAAATCAATGTACATGTAAAAGGAAATAGCAGAAGGGGAACATCATACTAAAGAGAATCACATATCATTTGAAAGT
The DNA here is from genome assembly GCF_037176765.1 of Anolis sagrei. Classification (NCBI taxonomy): domain Eukaryota; kingdom Metazoa; phylum Chordata; class Lepidosauria; order Squamata; family Anolidae; genus Anolis; species Anolis sagrei. The sequence goes on from NC_090022.1 coordinate 120,641,562, forward strand.
AAAGTAATAGTCCATACAAAACCTGTAATATCACTGCATTTACTGAAAGAATCCAATGCAGAACTTACATTGATAATATGTATGATAAATTGGGAGGAAAGAAAGAGAGCATTTAATAGCAAATTAGGCTTGGGAAACAGTTTCCTAAACCACCAGTTATGTTATGTTTTGACCTATGTAAGCACCTCTTTCCTGATCAAATTCCCACAATAGAGGAGTGTGGGTGAGTGAGGTTGTACTGAAATAAAGTATAATTAGCTGCAAGCATGCCTTTTAGATTTCAGGTAGTGTGAAGTAAAAAAGCAATCAAAAGAACAAAAGGAAGATAGAGAATTTCACTGTAATTTTCAGATATCAAGGTAGAACTGCTAAATCAGATAAACTAAACAATTCAGTGTTACTAGAATGATTGATCAGGTCATCTAAACCTGCTGCCACTTATGGTGGTGGTGTTATATATTGCTCTATCAGAGATCGCAAATGTAGGGGCACAAGGTGACTCGAAAAGGAATAAGAAGCGCTAAAATATTTATATTTTAGATGAGCATGAAAAAGATCAGATCCAATGGTAGACCATTTGTAGGCAGTAGAGAAGGAGTTCCACGTTCCTTTCTATTTTGAGCAGTGAGAAACCCAATGCCCTCCTTTAGACTGAAGACTAAAATAAAACAGCATCATGGCAGCATATTGATATTTTGATTATAGCTCTGTTAGACATCACGTTTATAAGATCTAACTAATGTAGGTTATTATGATTCAACATTAACAGCATTACTTTTAACAGATCAAACATTTAAACATTTAAAAATAATTATAGTGAAAGCACAACATTGATAGGCAACTTGTAAAATCTAAGTTACTTTTTATTTGTAGTCTAATGAGGTCTCAGACAGTAGACTAAGAAATTACAAAGTGACACAACTTCTCTTTGAATATCCTGCCCACCCTCACACTGCTATCTCTGCCTTGAAATAAAACCTTCCCACAGCTATTAAACTCCAGTATTGAAGAGGAGAAGATAGAAAAGCAGAATAAACAAGAGGTTCATTTTTCCTGTGGGTTCTGCATGTTATCTTTTTCTGTTCAATGCATTCTATAGGACATCTCCCACATTTTGTGTAGGGCTCCTGATATAACCATCTATCTCTTCTCAGGAACCTCATGTAAATGACGTCAAGAGTTTCTATGTTTATTCCTACCCCAGCTTGTGGAGAAGATATGACAAGGCAAGGAATTTGACTAGTCTTTTAGTCTCAAATGCTGCAAAGCTTTAGGTTGCCTCTGAACATGTCACCTATTTATTCTTTGGAACCTAACCTTATTGTACAATGCAAAGTTTTTTCTCATCACAAAAGGATGGTCAAGAGTCCTTGTTTAGGAATGGGCAAAAGGCACATCACACAATCAAATCCTACTTCCAGCTTCTGTACACCTATCTTCAGCCCTAGACTACTTTATATTCCCACACATTAACAGTGCGGCTGCAAGGCTTTAAGCATGGCTGTCAGCATCTGGAAAACTACTAAGTATGCGCAGAACTGGGCAATAAATGCTCAACTATGTGAAGGGTGACAGGGGCCATACTGTTCACTTCCACAAAAATATTTGTTGAGACGAATAGTCAAAGCTGGGAAGAGGAGGAAGAGGAAGCACTTTGGTCTTGCTAATAAACCCATTTCCAACAAAGTAAGTTATGTAATAATTCTATGCAGGTTTGTACCCCATCATTGTAGACCTAATATGACAGGGCTAGCGCAGGAACACCTGCAAATGTTCCTATGCCCAAGCTACTTTAAAAACATCCTTCATTTCTTTGTGAACTAAAGAGGCCCCGAAGAGAATTCTGTAAGCAAGTCAGGCTGAACATTTGTAGAAAACACCTGCAATTGAAGGCAACCACAAAGTCTTCTTCAAATCTTTATAGTAACCGCATTAAATTCTTTCAGGCAGCTGTGGAGGGAGGGGTTTACAGGGACATTCTGAGACCTTTGACCCATCCCTACTTCAAATTTAAAGGCAAGTATGATGCAAGAATATGCTTCTAAAGAACTAATGCCAAACAAGCAATGCAAGTTATTCTGCTCAGCTGTTAAAAGCAAACAGGTCAGCTCTAGTTACTAGAGGTGTGCAAAATGATAGAAATCCATTCTGTTTTTGTTTTGAATTTTGGGTGCCCCCCCCCCCCCCCCCCCAAAATTCTGTTTCTGGGAAGATTCCAGGAGATTAGAAGGGGGGCCGTTTGGATTTGTAATTTGGGATCTGGAGTTCTGTTTCTGTTTCAGGAAGAAGCTTCCTAAAAACGGAATGAGGGAAATGGGACATCACATCGAAAATTCAAAACAAGAACAGAGTGAAAACAGAATGGATTTATGCCACTTCATACACCCCTACTAGTTACATACTTTTTATTTTTGAAGGGGGAGGAGGGTAGTTCAACAGACTCCAAACCATTAGAATTGTCTCCAAGTTGTATTTCTTATTTTGAAATGGTATGTAGTATCTTATGTTTCCAGTTCTATTACATATTAACCATCAATAAATTCCTAGGACAGTTGTTTTATTGATAGAGCACAATATGCAAAGACAGGTGGCACATCTGAATTACCATCATCACCACAAAGAACAGAGAGGGCTTTGCAGACAACCCCCTCTTTGTGGGCAAAGACGGACTCTAAGTAGAAAGGCCATTGGTCGTACCTGCAATGCTAGGTGCGGATGCAATGCTGCTGAAAGAGCTACTGTAGCCGGAGGCACTAAGTGGCCAGGCACTCGATGAAGGCAGCGTGGCATTCTGAGATGATGTTGGGGATGACCCTGCAGAACCAGCAAAGAAGCAACTAAGAAAGATGGGCAGAATGGCATCTACTGTAGCATACGCAATTCTAACACCACCATGTGCAAACAGAAACCATGCAAGATAAGATGCCAACCCAGCCTGGCCTTTAAAGTCTATGAATGAAATGTTAGAGGAAGTATGACCTGAAGCAGGAGAACCTAGTGTACATAAAGGAGAATACAGAGAGAACAGAGGAAGTGCAGAACACAGTAAGTTTCCTTAACTTTTCCAAACTCCAAAAGGTGATATTTATTGCCACTACATTCAGGATAGATGAGTGGTGATTGAAAAATGTACATGAAAATGTAGCTGTATCAAGTACTGTTGCTGTTGAGGGTCAAAGAAACATTCTAGGCAAGGCAAAATAGACGATAAAGCCCATCTTCATCTACCTGCTTTCTAGAATCCTTATGATTGTCACATTAATCAATCCCACATCCTTCACAATCCTGTAACTTTGCCATGTAAAATGATGTTGAAAATGATGTGTGAGAGCAATGGTAGTGCCTGAAGTTGAACCATATGGAAAGGCTAAGGTTACAATGCTGCAAGGAGACAATGTGCCAACTTGTACTTGCACTGGAAGCTGAGTGCTAAATCATATGTTCAGCTACCATTATGTGGTTGCCATGAGACTACGACTGTTGAATAGCATCTATCACCAGGATGGTCAGGTGGCCAGAACCTTTCTGGAAATATACTTTTTATTGTAATGTTTGTTAAATAAAGTCACAGAATGCAATTTTTTTTAATCTGCTTCGATATGGATGTTCTGCCCATATCTTCAGAGTGGCATATATAATGTACACTTAAATAATCTGATGGGGAAAAAGCTGCAGTAATCCAACCAAAATGTAACACGATGTTTCTTTATAGTGGAAAAGGTTAATCCTAAAAAACTAAGGAACTATCCAATTTTCCACCTATGGTAGAACAAATAACCACTGACCTTGCTAGGTTTGTACGCAAAAGTATTGGTTGCAAATCATATGAACTCATCCATTTGTGTGAAACAAATACTTTCATTTGAGATATTTGTTTGCTTGTGCTCCATTGTTATGTGAATATGTTCATTCTGATTATGAAGTCACACTTCAGTAGATGCTTTGCTGCAAGGTGTCTCAATCATGTGTACAATCTTATCTCCCAGAATTTCCACAGAAAGTATAGGTCATGGCCCACATACTTTATGGGAGAAACACCAATATACAACAGATGTCAATACAGCTCTAGAGGCTTTATTTTGTCCAAACACAACAAATTAACAGGCAGTATGAAGTGACATTAGTAGAAATGAAACATCAAGGTCCCTTGTGATATTCCAAGTCATTCATCTGTCTTTGTGCACAGTATTGCTAGATGGGAACATATGGGGATATATATAGATGTCCATCCTCACCCCCTGTCTCATCCTGCTGTCTGCATAGATGTCACTGTGTTGCCAGAGCAGATGGGGAAAGGTGGTCTATGCTATTACTACAATAACCTTCTGCATGTGAGTGCTGCACCCACAGGGTAAAAGGGGACTACTAATATGACAAAACTGAAAACTTGAGATGACTACAACTGTACTGAAAATATAATTAATTTTTTGTCAACAGAATATCTAGACTTCAGACACCTGAATAAGTGTCTGTGGGGTCCCGAAGATCAATGCTGTCCCTCATGCTATTTAACATTTACATGAAGCTGCTGGAAGAGATCATCCGGAGTTGTGAGGTTGGATGCTATCTGTACGCAGATGATGTTCAACTCTGTCACTTCTTTCCATCTGCTCCTAAGGAGGCTGTTCAGGTCCTGAACTGGTGCTTGGCAGCTGTGTCGGTCTGGATGAGGGCTAACAAATTGAAATTGAATCCAGACAAGACAGAGGTACTCCTAGTCAGTCATAAGGGCCAACAGGGAATAGGGTTACAGCCTGCGTTGGATGGGGTTACATTCTCCTGAAGACACAGGTTTGCAGTTTGGGAGTGATCCTAGACTCACTGCTAGCCTGGAACCCCAGGTCTCGGTGGTGACTAGGGAAGCTTTTGCACAATTAAAACTTGTGCACCAGCTGTGCCCGTTCCTTGGGAAGTCTGACTTGGCCGGGGTAGTCTTGTTACATCCCGTATAGATTACTGCAATGTACTGTACATGGGGTTGCCTCTGAAGACTGCTCGGACTGCTCTGAAGTCCAACGAACAGTAGCCAGATTGCTCACCGGAGCGGGTACAGAGTGCATGCAACCCCCCTGTTAAGTCAGCTCCACTGGCTAACAATTTGTTACCGGGGATAATTCAAAGTGCTGACTTAAGCCTATAAAGCCCTAAATGGTTCCGGTCCAGTTTACCTGTTGGAACGTATCTCCCTCTACAAACCACTGAGAAGTTTAAGATAATTGGGGGAGGCCCTGCTCTCGGTCCCACCACCCTTGCAAGCACGACTGGTGGGGACAAGAGACAGGGCCTTCTCAGTGGTGGCTCCCTGGCTGTGGAACTTCCTCCCAAATGATATCAGATCTGCCCCCTCCCTCCTGGCCTTTCAAAAAACCCTGAAAACCTGGCTTCTGAGCAATAGAGACAGTGATTGAATAATAACCTATGCGACTGGCAATGGACTGATCCTGGATCATGATTTTAAACTGGTGGAATTTTAAAAATTTTAAATGCTTATAAATGTTTTTAACTGTTGTTTAATTATGATTGTTGGATTTGATGTTCAGCATCTAATGATTGCCTATTATAAAGCCACCCCGAGTCCCCCCCTTGAGGATGAGAAGGATGGGGTAACAAATGCTTGAAATAAATAAATAAGTAAGTAAGTATAAACAACATCAATGAAAAGTTCAGATCTATAAATGGACACTATATACTTAGACTCTTGTTATTTCAGAGCAGGAGTAAAATGTACATCATGACATTAATTGTAATTGAAAATTGCTCTTACAGGTGCTATGGATCTACACAATACCATCCTACCTAGGTTTTTCTATGTTCCTTGCTCATGTAGACTTTACTACCCATGGTACTAAGAAATCAGTTAAGGCAATGACCATTGCCTTGTGTAGGCATTAAGCTTGTTCACAGAAGGGCTAAAAGAATGGTGGCATTAAGTTGGGCATACAAATCCCACCTCTAACATCCATGTCTGAGTAATAAGGTCTGAAAAAGATTCTACCCATGAACTGGAGTAAAAGCTTCCATGGCAACTACTTTATCAGAGCTCTCAATCACATGGAGGTCTGTGCTCATGTCGAAACAAATATGAGTAGAAGCTTCATTCAGGTAGGCTGAAGACTGAGAAAGTGATTCTAGACACGTGGTAATGCATTCTTCTCCTTCCCCTTTAGCTCTCATAGAAGCAAGGTGAAGGACTAAAGTTGCATAAAACCAATGTTTAGGGTACTCAAACAATCCTAAACATATGATTGTCACAGTGTAATGGCACCCATGCTTTTTGGAAATTAGCAGGCCATTCTACCATAATTACTGTTTTCTTGAATCCTACTGGTTTCAACCTATTGGCTAACCTTAACTATTGACTAGTTAGTGTAAAGTTAGTTAGAAAAATTAGCTTCAAATGACAACTTATGCAACTGGCTTATTTTCACTTGCCATTATAAAGAATGATCCCATTTTTAAAGGGTTGGGATGACCTGTTATGCCATCTGTTGAAAAATGAATAATACTAAATTTATAGTATATTTTTGTATTCCTAGCAGAGATTTCACGTTTCTACGCATGTGAAAGATAGATAAAGCATAGCTGGAATTATGGTGTAAGAAGAAAGATATCCTCATGAATGAGGAAAACAATACTGCAAAGGTAAAACAATTTCCTTAACTGTACTAACACCAATTATGCATTCAAAATAGAGAGAAAGTAATTTTTAAAGTATGTCCTTTAAGAACAATACATAATCAAAGATGTTCAAGATTCCTTGATTTAAGATGTACAGTCTGATCCACAATAATTCCTCAGAGCCCTAGGAGTGCTTCATGTTAAATTAGTAAGCAGACTTTGTACAGCTCTGATGAAATATTCAAGAGGAATGTTATTTTAAAGCTTTGGGCCTATACACATAGAGATAACCACAACTATTTCCATGTGATGCATAAGCAGTATCCCCATGTGATGCATAGGTACTCAACAAGGGAAGTTTTAGTAAACATGCTTGGCATTACTGGAACATCAGAGAAAACTACTGTTTGGAAAAATGGAGAATGAAATCAGCATAGGATACAAGAAACTACTGGAAGTATCAAGATATGATATATCAAATCTGGCAATAATTATAAGACAACTTCATTGTACAAATCTGAAATACTTATGCAGACCTGTTTATTTCGTACCAATGTCAGTTTTGGATACCTGAATGGTACATTTGGACATGCAATAGAAACAAATAGGCCCACTTTTTTCTGATTTATATAATGAACTCTACAGCCAAGGTCCAACTGGGGCCTTCCTCGGAGGGAAGGAGCTCCAGTAGTGGATTTAGGAGGGATGTCGTTTCCTGTGTGGCCTCTACACTAATGCGTAGAATGTTCTCCTTCTCTTTCTTCCCATCCCTCCAGGTGACATGGAACTCTGCTCTAGACAGATTCTACTGAATTCCAGCCTTCATATAAAATTATCACTTTCCTTTTACAACACAGCTGTAACTTGAAACCATAATTTGAAAGCAACTGTTAATTATTTTTTCCAGATTTTGATATCAATATAAACTGAGGTTGCTTTTTAAAAATGAAATCAAAACAAATATATTGTACAGTTAACTACAAGAAAGCATCTTTTGATTTCTTTTAAATTTTGCTTCCTTTTAATCAATTCTCAACTTTTTCTTTCTGCATTCTCTTTGTATCACACCCAATAATGTATCCAACTTTTTTATCTACTTATGTTTTCTCAGCTTTTTCCTAGTCATTTCACAACATACTTCCTCCTCCATTGCAAGACGTTTTATACTTTCCATTCCCACTTTTCTTTCTCTAGCTCACAAGTTTCATTATAATCTAGTTTTCTGCTCTTTCCAATCCACAGATCTCTCTGCACTCCCATTTGTGAGATTCACCTCTTTCACTCTGTTCTTTATTCATTAGAACACAGCAAAGATTAAACTTGTCTGGCCTTCATTGGCAAGAAGTTCCAGAGTCTGTAACTAACTGAAAATTGCCTTGATCACACCATAACACCAGATGTACGTAAAAGAATAGCATACTAAAGAAAAACCTCTGCTATATGTTTTAAAGTCCAGGATAGCTCATATGGGAGAAGGCCATATTTCTAATAGCCTAACCCCAAAACGTGTGCAGTTTTAAGAGTTCATAACAAACATCTTGAATTATTTCCAGAAATTGACTAGTAGCAACTCAAACTGTTGTAATAGTGAAATGTATATGCCCACAGTAAAGAAATCTCAGGATCTTCATCCTCAACTTTTAAAAAAGTTGTAATAGCAGTCCCAGAATGTGCTGGTTTTATGAACCCAACAGGGTTTGAAGCAATGGGGAAGGACATATTTTCCTGATGAAAATTGCTCCCAACACATCCAAACAAAGAAAAAGCTTCTTTTCACATAAAAGAAAAATACTTTCAAACTTATGGCAGTTGCATGTTTCCACAGCTGCTAAAGCACACACTGAAGCCCATGGGCCTCACAGGCTTCAAACTACTTGCACCTCTCACCGTTTACATGTTTTGCCAAAACAAGTCAATAGCTCCTGTCAGGAGGCAGGGCAGGGCATTTTGCTTCATTCTTGGCTTTTTAAAGCCTCATAGAATTCTAAACTGAGATGGGGCACCAGCAATAGTTGGAAATGTGTCCACCAGAGCATGAGACTGGGGTATTTTTGGACAATTGTTTTTTGGAGAGAAGACATGTGAAGAGTGACAGTAGGCAATATGGCTCTTTGTGGCTTCAGGAGGGTCAGATGTGACCTACCAAATACTGGAAGTTGCCCACTGTTTCTTTAGATGCCCCCACAAAGAAAGAATAAAAGAAAAAGTATTTGGAATTTTCCAAGAGTGGCCAACAAGAAAGGATCTAAAAGTAGTTGTATAGGGATATGTTGGATCAGCAGAAGGAAAGGTATCACAGAACATACATGCAAGAAAAAAAGATACACTACTATCGTTCTCGTATTGAAGAATAATCTATTATTGTTAATTTTTATAAAATATTATGTAAATATAATCATATTTTGCATCATAAATGTTCCAATGTATTTCCTTAACCTGCAAATACCTGATATAACAATCCACACAGATAAATGAAATTTAACCTTGAGCAGAGGATACTTTATGGCAGCATTCTAGCTGAACAAATGTTCATTCCAATCAACAAACATACAACATCTCTCAGGGCAGACCTGCTTCACAATTCTCCCTAAAGATGGAAAGTGTAGTGGTAAATGAGTACAAGGCCAAACAAATTACTTGAACTATTGCACAACTGCATTCCAGTAACTACTGTTGCTGATAGACTTGCGTCAAAGAGCTTAAGTTTTTTTCAAAATAAGTCAACTGGGTTTAGCTTGTTCTTGTTTTCTCTGCCACAGAATCTATTTGGAGTGGCATTTGAAGAAGCTCAGATCAAGAGGCGTGGAATAACATTTCGCAGTATTAGCTAAAGGTTTACTGGTGGGACAGCACATTTTCTCATCGTACATGACACCAAATGTCAAGATTTATATCAACGCAATTACTGGTATCTGGTATTCTGACTTCAAAGCTATAACACAGAGGAAGAGAAAGTGAGAAGGAAAACCTAACTGAAGTCCAAGAATGACAGAGTTCTGTCTAGCAAATATGTTAAACATATTTTGTCAAAATACTTTTCACAGATGGAAAAATCTACAGAGGGAAAAGAATGATCTTGAATTCTGCCTTTATTGAAGAATCTTAAAGAAAGCAAAATGTCAGACAGGATATCCATTCTGACTTTTCAGCCACACAGCAGACATGGCATTTAGTCATTTGTATGTCTCTCCAGATAACCTGAAAAAGCAACACCAAATTCAGAACTAGGAGGCTGCAAGTTTGAAGGGAGAGACTCCCCCCCCCCCCCTATTTAGATTGTTTAATCTCATAAGTGAAAAAAAGTCAGGGAAAGTGGAAACATAGCCTCTTTTGAGTCAATTACCCTCATTTAACTTGCACCCTTTAAAGCCGACTGTTTTGTTTTTGGTTTTTAAAAACACACAAAAAGTCAAGGGAAATATGCATATGCGATGGCTGTCTTTCAGCAAAGGTGAAACACAGAAGTTGAAGAACAAGGATGGGAACAGTAAGTATAACAGGACATATGACTGGTCCTCTACCTCCACTCTTGAGTAGATAGCGATTAACATCCTGTATGGTGGTGTTAATAGTAGGCCCTGTTGGAACACTTCCAGGTGTAACATCAGGATCATTCTCAGGGTCAATGTTCTGCAATCCTTTCCATGGTACTCCAGGGTGAAATTCTGCTTGGAAAAAATAAGAAAAAAAATCATATCTTTTCCCAATATTCATCTGAGTGGGGAAAAGGTCCAATTGCATGATGATGGAAGAGCAATGAAATCTGGTCTATGGATGGGCTCAGGGGTGGATTTTTCTACCTAGCTTAGGGCTAGTTTATCTTAATATTGAACTGGATTCTTTTAAACCCTGCTAAGATCACAATAAAACTTTTGTGTTTGCATGAATTCAGTGTTAATAACAATAATGTGAAAAAAGGAGCTCTGATTTCTCCTGCTTTCATCTTATGCTAGTCTACAGCTAGACTGAGCTGGTGTCATCTGTTAAGTATAGATTCCTTTAGATCTATGGATTTTGAACATACTGTACTCCATTACCTGGTGGCCAGTTGATGCTGGAGCCATTGGAGATTTTATCATTATCAGATTTGGCACGTGACCAGCTGTGAGGAACGGCTACAGGAGGACTGGCTGGTGACTCGTTGTTTTGAATCAGATCATATCGCCCGTAAGAGTCTTCCATGGACGACTTTCCTGGAGGGCCAATACTCAGACCTCCAGGGATAGCACCTAGAATAAGGAAGGAGTGTGGGAAGAGAGGACAAGATTAAAAACAGCGTAATCCCTTAAGGCTTTTGGATATCATTAACTGTTTCATTGGGATACAACTTAGTTGTGATTTAGAATAGTTAAATGAAAAACAGGAAGGGAACAGACATTCTTAATAGATCAAGGTGTAATCCTATTATTATTATTATTATTATTATTATTATTTATATTCCACTTTTTCTCTCCATACAGAGACTCAAAGTGACTCATAATAAAAAGCATTACAATACAACTTAAAATATACAAATATTAAAGCAGTATTAAACCTCATTAATATTAAAAACAATTCAGGTTAAAACCATAAAAGCATATAAAAACACAGCAGCCCCTGATGATCTTAAAAACCTTCTACTTTAAAAGACTTCTGAATAAATAGATTTTACCTGCCACCAGAAGGATAGCAGGGAGGGGGCTGGCTTTCCTGGGCAGGGAGTTCCAGAGTTGAGGGGCAGCCACTGAGAAGGAAGGCACACTCAGTTCCCACCCACAGAGCTTGAGATGGAGGTGGGACTGAGAGAAGGGCCTCTCCTGAAGATCTCAGAGCCTGGGCAGGTTCTTACAAGGGGATGCAGTAGGTTAAATAACCTGGACCTGAACTGTCTAGGGCTTTAAAGGTAATAACCAGCACTTTGAACTGTGCCCGGAAACAGACTGGCAGCCAGTGGAGTTGCTTCAGGGGGCGGGGAGGGGGGGGGATTATCTGCTCCCTGTAGCTGCTCCAGTGAGCAACCTGGCTGCAGCTCTTTGGACCAGCTGAAGTTTCTGAGCACTCTTTAGAGGTAGCTCCATGTAGCATGCATTACCGTAATCCAGATAGGATGTAACTAAGGTGTGTACTACTGTGTACAGATCTGGCTACCCAAGGAAAGAGGGTAGTTGGTGCACAAGTTTTAATTGTGCAAAGGTCTTCCTGGCCAACTCTCCAAACATAAAGGTACCCATTGGAAAACTATCAATTTACCAGGCTCTTCCTTGGTACTCATTCTGGCAGAATACTGCATATTCATATATGGTTTCTTCCATATATGAGTTTGGGTGTATTTTACATTTTAGTGCATATTTTGAAAATGTATTCTGCATCTAGGAAACCATCTAGGAAAAAAAGTTATAAAAGGAGGTGTCTTGCCACAAAACTAACCACTGCAAGAAATACACCTACCGTGCTTGCTAGGGTTCTGGTCAAGTGGAGAAGCAGCGCTGGAGAGACTATCCATTGAGTTGGGGTGTGTCCACTGAGGAAGGCGAGATTGGGACTGAGAAGTATCCTTCACTGACAAACCACCAGGAATGTCCATGCTGTTTACATTCATGTTTGGGTTCAGTCCAGCTAAGAGAAAGCAGACAAGCTGTAAAACAAACTTTGTTCCTGGTTTTATTACACTTTACCTTCGTAATCAATTGTCACTTGTCTGGCTTTCATTTTCTGGCATCAGGGAAGTACAGGCATCTAGCAATGTCTTGATGGCCTTCTGACCTAGTGTGTATAAGATGTGACAGCTAGGCTACCAACTGGTCCAATCTCACTCTTCACTGCCAGATTGAAAGATCTAGTTTTCAACCTTTTTCCAGGCACTAGGTTTCTCTTTTAAAGCAGTAGTTCTTAGCCTTTGCTCCTCCAGGTGTTTTGGACTTCAGCTCAAACAGTTACTAACGGTTCGTAAGCTGGCTGGGATTTCTGGGAGTTGAAGTCCAAAACACCTGGAGGACCAAAGGCTAAGAACCACTGCTTTAACGCTTTCAATGGTTTGTGGCCTGAAGGACCACCTGTCTCACTGTGAACAAGTCAAGAGAGGCCCTTAATAGAACACTACCACTGACAGAGGCACATCTGTCAGACACATGTGAAAGGGCTGTCCCTTGCATTGTCCCAAGACTGCGAAGTGCTCTCCCTTCAATTTGTTTCTATTCTTTCAAGTTCTCTGGAAAGGAGCTAAAATACAACTCGTTTACCGGGACCTTTCATCTTGCAGATGGTAATTTTTATTGTTTGTAAACATTATTGCTTTTATTTGTTATACAATATTTTGGTGGCACTTATGGAAAATCTATGCATGTGTGACTCATAATAATACATAAAAGGGCCAACAAGGTATTGGTATGAACGGACATTTATAACTTGGGACCTATTACTAAAAAGATACAACAATTTAATCTCTCTAGGTGGTGGAACATACAACAGCAAGGTGACCAAAACCTGTATCTATTCCTTATACAAGGAATGAAATCAGACTAGAAATGTCACATATAAAGAAAAGCCTTTGCCAGAGAGTTCTACCTGAAAGGAGATATATTTAGTTAAATTCTCACAGCATTTTACCTGTAATATTATCCTGTTTTTAATGTGGTTGTTACATGTAGGACATTGACAGTATGAGAACATCAATGACATTGAAATGTTTACAATGATATGTGTTTTAACTATGTTCTAACCTGCCTTGAGTCACGATGAAAGACGGGTAAGAAATAAAATAATAATAATAATAATAATAATTATTATTATTATTAAGGAAATGAAAACATTGTAGAGGCAACAAAAAGAATAAAGTAACATTATTACACATTATCTGTCTTGTTTTAGATCTGAGGTTTATGAAACTGGACATACCAAGGGGATAAGGAGCAAAGGTGTTCGGTGAAGACTGTTGCTCTTTGGTCTGCAGGTCAGAAAGGCCAGGAGCCTGGGGATGGGGTGAAAAGTTATCCATGGCTGATTTGCCTGCAGAGGGGTGCAAAGATAGATGCGGAGGGGGTGGCTGCTGCTTCATAAGCAGGGCCTGGGCCAGCTGGCGCTGGTGCTGCTGGATCTGCTGCTGCATGTTATTGATTGTACGTGCAACCTGGCAATGAGATAAAATTAACATGAAGTCAATGAATTTTCAATGCAAGGAAAAAGTCTCACTTGTGATCTTGACCCACCCAATAGGCAGGGACCTCACTTCACAAAGCATTAGCTGCATCCCATATATGATGGAAAAAAAGGATGCTGAAACCTGTCACCTTTCATAGGGATTCCTCTCTGTGTGGAAGCATATACCACAAATGGGTCAACTTCATGTATAATCTTTTTCAGTTAACATACTAGATATCTGGCACTGAGACAATATGTTAAACCTACTTGCTGCTCCTGTTGTCTGATGGGTCCGGAAACATTACGCTGAGCCTGTAACATCTGCTGCTGGATTTGTAAACGTTGGTATGCCTGCAAATTAGAAATACAGGAAACCAAAGGTCAGAAAGTAAGAAGGCCTACTACAAACATGGGGGTCACATGAAATGAGGGCATGAAACAAGTATATTGATTAAATTTTCACCCACCAAATGGTGGTTCATCAATCTTGATGTTAATAATTGCATGGAGTAGACCCAGAGACAGAAATCTGGTCAAACATGGGTTGCAAAATTAGGTGGCCAAGTAAGGTTATTTAAAATGGAATGTGGAAAAGCAGAAGAAAAAGGTACTATCAATCAAACATGACTATTGAAAAAGGTAAAGCAGAAGAAAGAAATCTCTAGATTGCAGGGTATCCTCTGCTTGTCTTTGGCCTTGTCTGTCATCACCAGCACTTGCAACTTTTGGAAATGAAGCCTTGAAAATTCTAATTAGCATGCTTAGGATGAGATTTTCAAAGGGCCTCCGCCTGTCTTCCCCACACTTTGTGAAAATTTCCCCTATCACCTGCTGCAATTCTGCTTAAAAAAAACTTAAACGTGGCAATGTATGTGTATGGGGGGGGGGGGAGCAACTAGTGAAAGAAAATGGGAGCAGGGGGGAGAAAAGAACAGAGAAAGAACAGAGAAATAGGCAGACAGAGAAGGAGAAACAACGAGAACTTAACAGATGAACCAAGAGTGTAAGTGAACCTATAGCCGGTGTGTATTCACACAGCTCGAATACAGTTTACTGCTAAAATGTGGCCCTTGGAAGTTTGTTCTTGATTAAAATAGTCATTTGGATAAAAAGGGTTCCCAGTTTAATAGTCTGATTAATCAAAAGGTACAAGCAACTATAAATCTGCTTTTTTGGGAGGTAGCTTGAAAATATTTTGAATCCAGAGTTTCAACAATTTGATTCATGGCTAATCCTTAATCACATGTTAAGCACTGAGGCAACTGCTGGGTATTATGACTCATAAGTGCTCATAAGTGCTCACCGAAGTGACAGATGTAAGAAGTCTACATTTACAAGAGTTACATTTACTCAAGAGTTTTCTCCAAACTGTAACTATTGAAACTATCTTAAAGTCACTTCTTACACCAGGAGAAACTAAATTCCATACTAATGCTTCACCATCTGAAGCAGGAAATGGTAAAAAGGGATCATTTCTATGCTTCCTTTAAGCAGAGACTGGAGGGCCATCTGCTCGAGGTGCTTTGATTCTGTGTTCCTGCATGGCTGGGTTGGACTAGATAGCTATTGGAGTCTCTTCCAATGCTAGGATTTATTTATTATATTATTGTATACAAGTGACAAGTATAAGAAAAAAATACATTAACTAGCAAAACAGGTACATTGCAATATCCTAACAAAGCTAGGATTTTAAAAATCCTTCTTTGTAATAACTTCAAAAACTCCTCAACGTGCAATAAAGATTAGCGATGTGAGGTTCATCTTTAGGTTACCCTAAATTGGAAAGAATTGGAAAGTACACACAATAATGACAAAACTAGGCATGACAGATTCACCTTCAGGTTGCCCTAACTTGGAAATAACTGGAAGGTGCATATATAACAAGAACAGTAACAAAAAGCCAGGCACGATACATTACATAAGCCAGAATGTGTCACCGTGGCCTTCCAGATGTTGTTAAATATACAGAGGATTGGGATTGTCTACTCTTGCCATAAACAAACAAACAATACAGCTATTTTTAAAAAAAGAATCATACAGAAAGGAACCTGTATTAACAAATATGTGAGAAATCTCTTTTTTTCCGATGGAGAAATAGGTAAAACCATCTCAGAAATACTATTGATACTAGAGGCTTGCTGTGAACTCTGATTCTTGTAAACATGCCACAAAAATTAGGAGTACTAAAATTTCATGATCATCTTCAAGAGTGCCTCTCTGCACTGTAGCGAAAGGGTCAGACAATGTTAAAATCCAAGTAAATGAATCCATTGTTAAAAGCGAGTCAAGCTATTTTTGAAGCAAAGAAGGTACCCTTTTATAGCTTTAATATCAGTGTTATCATTTTGGATGTACAGATTTCTTACTGTGCTTTTTAACTCACCAGCTGCAGCTGATATAGCTGGTTCAACATCGTCATATGCTGAGGATTAATTGGCGAGGTTAATAGTGCAGGATTGAGACCAATGTTTTTTGCTGCAAACTGCAAAAGCTGTGCTTGAACCTGGAAAAAAATCCACAACATGTGAGCTTCCAGTACTACAATACTGTAGTTTGCTGTAGTATTGTATTCTCTCATAGAGTGACTTGTAGAAATTCCCTAGTCTTTTTTTGTTAGTTTGTTAGATAAAACAAAACCATGGATTAAAGATGAAAAGTAATTACTACACATCACAGCAAATTAATCACACATTTCCAGAGGCAGTAACATTTCCTACACCTGTGAATAAACTACTCAGTTCACAGACAGGGTTTGGAGGAACAGGAAATACCAGTTTGGCAACTGAACCATGCAATGGTATTTGGCTACCCATTATATTGTCCACAAAAACACTATGCAAAAGTGCAAAACAAACAATTGCTTGGAGTAGTTAGCTTCTTAGAAGTAGGGGCTCTGTTTCTGTTGTTCTGTCCAATATACAGTAGAAGTGGCACAGAAATAACAACCGTAAGGATACAACTTCTGTTGTTATGTTTAATTTGTTGAATGGAAAATCAAGGAGAAGGCCTCAGCACACTGGAAGCCAATTTATTAGATCCAATTTCTTAGAGTGCATAGAACATCTAGATTTCCCCGTCACTGGCTATTATCAATGCATCAGAGCTCAATCTAACCTGAGGGGAGAGAAACTGAGGCACTTGAGCACGAAGACTAGGCTGGGATGAGTTAAGAGGTTGCACTGGCGGTTGCTGCGGCTGTTGCATGGTCCTGGCTTGTGCTGCTCCGCTATTGCCAAACATACCCAGATTGCCACTCGGTATCTGCGGAATCATAAGGTTCAAGACTTGAAAATTGCTGTTCCATCTTTCACGATACTCCATGTGGCCCCATGGCTCAAGACATTAGTGAACAAGGGAACTCCCGTGCAAATTAGTTGCTATTGCAATGAATGCTCTAGTAAATATTGAATCTGAACCTCTGCCAAGCTGTAATGTGATTGGTGCTCAACCAATATAAATCCACCTGGATGGCAGCAGAGAGCTTACCTAATGGACCCAAATGCTACATGTCCACCAAGCAGACATATGTACCCCTCCCCTGGTAAGCCTTGGATCCTGTGCAAGGAGGAAGGTGGAGTGAAAATTAAATTATCTTCATCATTTCAACTATGCCATTGCCAAGGAAGATGGTAATAATGCCATCAAAACTGCTCTACAGTGTAGGGAGCTGCTTTTGATGTTATCTATCAAACACATTGTGAACAAAAGGTGATAGCAACAAAGAGCAATCCTTATAAAGGCTTGCATGTATGACTCTGGTTCAAGATCATAAGTTATCTTGCATTTGAAACAATTTAAAATAGACTCTTGACTTTTTGTTGCATACTGCATTGCAGTTTCTCATCTACTTACTGTTATTGTATATGTAAGGTTAATTTTCTGAGAACTGGCATATAAATAAATGTTCTGTAATTGAGTAAGCCCTTTCCTTTTCACCCAGATGCTTGCAATATAATTTCTTAATTATTACATATAATAGCTTTCTTAGCTTTATGGTACAGTTCTCTCTGTCACATGTAGAATATATATTGTTACATAAAGACAAGGAAACTCTTTTTCGTGATTAGCTAGATTTGGGGATTCAGTGAGAGCAACTGATTTTTGTTCAGATTGTTTTGATCAATACATTCGTTTATCTTTCTGTCTTTATACATTTCAAAGAGAAAATAATTAAAAATAATTTGCAAACCTACTCAATACGAGCCAATGTGAGCATGTGTTCTTATGGAAAATGCAAAGGTTGTAATCTATATTTACTATTGTTAATTACTGCATGTTGCATTGAAATCCTTAGATCTAAGCAGCTAATAAATGTTCATAAATATGACAATAAGCAAGAGGAAAGCACTACAAAGCAAAGTTGCAGTAAAGTCCATCACCCATAGTTCCTTGTCTTTCTATCATTGATACACTGTTTAAATAACATTATACTGTTGTCATGATAGAGTACATGTATTGGATCATTGGATTTGTCTACATTGACATGAAGTCAGATGGATATCCCTTGGGAATGTAATCCAAATACTCTACATTCCAACAGAGAGGACACCTGAAGTGAGGGAGGAAGTATTTTCAGCTTACCCTGAAGCTCCTGGGGATCTATTTTTAAAAATTGGATTGTTCCACCTACTTCTTTAATAACCCCCACCCCATTGTAAAGGCAGATGACAGTTACTTAGCCCTGACAGAAAGGCAAAGTAGGTACCTCGTGTACATTTTCATGGGGTGTCAAGTTAGGCCTGAGAGGAGAAATGTAGTAGTAGTTGCAGAAAGCATGCCTCCACTGACAGTCCCCAAGCCCTTAATGTGACTGCTTTGAAAATTATTGCTTTTTGTTTGTTTTTTAGATGCTCTTGGATTTTTCTTCTTTTCTTTTGGTTTCATTTTCATCTTACTTTGTATTCTGTGGACATTGTGTAAGCTACTGGGCAGAAACAAGTAAATGTATGTATTCATAAATAACCAGGCAAAGCAGGTCTTCTAATATGATCTTGTTTTGGCAGGTTTATGTGGAAGCAGATGTTTCTTTCAGTAGGGCTTTGAAGGGCAAAATTGGCCAATGGAATTGAGCCTGGAAATATCTGTTCCATACTTCCCCTAAAGGGTTCAGAGTAGTACATATAGCATACCAAGTAATCTATGAGAAAGAAATAGCACCTACTCTCCAGAATTTAGACTCCCATGGGATCCTGGCTAGTTTGATGTGATTAAAGAAATTTTCCCTGCTAATCAGCAATAGAAGATGAATGAATGGTTACACATGAATCAGAAGGGCATGGTACTAGACAAACTTGGAATCAGAGCCTAATGGGAGGAATTGTTAGGCTCTGGTTCGAGGTTTATCTAGTGTCGACAACTGGCTTTATCCAAGCACTACAGTTGGCAACCTGACCAACTGTAGTGCTTGGATACTTTGACATTAAGAACAAACCTGGTCCCAACCATGAGTCACACAGTGCAGCCAAAAAAGCTGAGTTTGTAGGTTGGGTTGAGGAGGTGAAGAGAGGAGACACAGGTTGGGAAGGAACTACAGACATTGAGAGAAGTATTACATCTGTGAGTATAAAATGTGCCAGATGGTCAGAGTCATAAAAGAAATCCGAAGAGTTCTGGGAAAGTTCAAGGGAAAGAGAAATATGAGCATGGCTTGGGTCTTTCTGGCATATAATAAATCTGGGGGTGGGGGAAGGCTGGGGGTGGGGGAATTATCTTACAATTTGTTCAAATTAAAAAGTATTTTAAAATAAATTTAAAATATTCATATTTTAAATGAATATTGAAAAACAAATAATTCTTGGATCAGTAAGGCGCTGACACTCATACACAGTTTTTACTCAAAAGGTACCTTACCTGTCTAGAAGAATTCAAGTTTTGCATGCCCAGCCCTGAGGCAATCCCACCCAGGGTCTGATTAGGGAGTGCACTGTTTGAAAGGGGGAGCTTCAGGCTTGGTGAAGGCAAAAATGGTGAAGTAGTGGGCTCTTCCACTAGGCCGCCATCCTGATTGAAAAAAGAAAGGGTGAGCTGTGTGCAGTGTCCAGGTACAGACAGCGCACAAAACAGTTTCCCATGGAAATATAAGTGGAACATGGATGAATAAAAGTTCAAAATATTGTTTAAAAAGGCATGAGGAATACATAATGAAAAGTATGGGGTGGAAGGAAGAAGAAAAAGAGAAACAAAATTAAGGTACTGTTTGTCTTTACTTTTTTTGCTTTGCATTTCTTAAAACATTAGAACTGTTAATTATCAACTATTTAGAACAAGTGCACAAACCATGCCAAGAAGCAGTCATTACATGGCAATCCATCACTTGTGTCAATTGGAAAAACAATATATGTCAAAGACCTATTTCTCCCCAATCCTTACTCCCATGTCCCTGCTGTATTGTATTACAAAGTGGAAATACAAACGATCCAAGACCTATTGCTCTCTAATCCTTAGATCCTTGCCCCTGTTGTATCACATTACAGAATGAAAAGAAACAACATACAAAGGAACATTTGGCTTTTCTGAAATGTTAAAGGCCTGACCCAAGTTTTGGAACTCTGCCCTAAAGGAAACTGTACACAGACATAAAGGATATAAACTACAAATACAAATTATACACATACACATGATAAAGGTTTCAGTGAGCTCTCTTCAACAAATCCTTGGCAATGTACTAGTTGAATATCCTTTATTGAAAATGCTTGGGACAAGAAGTGTTTTGGAAATTCTTTGATTTTGGAATGCCTGTTGGAATGTACATACATAATGAGATATCCTGGAGGTGAGACCAAAGTCTAAACATGAAATTCATATATGTTTCATATACATCTTCACGCATATAACCTAATTAATCTAAGGTAATTTTATGCAATACTTTTAGTATTTTGTTGTTGTTCATGAAACCAAGTTCGTGTACACTGAACCAGCAAAGCAAAGGTGTCAGTACCTGGGCTACGCATGTGGACTTCAGATTTTGGAATTCTGGATAAGGGATCCTTACATGTACACCACCAATAATTCCTGTTTTAGTTACTGCTCTCAACTGCAATTCAGCTGTTAAGAAAATGTATGCTATTCATCATCTTTGCTTTCTGCTCTTAAGTTACATGATGACAGGAAACTCTTTATGACATAGCAGTCACTTTTAATATTCAACACTTGGTACAGATATATGAGTGGACTCATTTTTTTAAAAAAAATCCTTGAGACAGGAGACAAGGAGATTGCTTCTCAGATTTATTGCAAATATGCCATGTCAATTCTGACCCAAGAAACACCCACTTATATGTTGCACTGATATCAGTAAGAGAAAATATGAATACACATGTGGGCTTAATGGGCTTAGTTTTCTAACGCAGCATTCTGCAATTTAGTCGCAGCAAGCTTCTCCAAACAAAAATCAACTTGTAATCATATTTCCTTGTTATTGCCAATTAAATAATTAATCTAAGAATTTGAAGGAAGAATATTTCACATTCTTTGTACTGTACTGTCAGGAATGTGTGTAACAATTTCTGTGGATATGTTCAGTGGTAACATTTCTGGGCCACTAAAAAATGAGAGTTCACCATGTGTCTCCCTCCCTTGCCCTCTTCTTCTTGCAAATACAGAGTAAATTCATTCCTGATCCAAGAAATCTGTCAGATTGATCTGTGTATGTCTCTACATGCTAAGAACGGAAAACAATTGAGAGAAAGAAATGATCTTGTCACACCTTACAAAGAGCTTTGCAGCACCCTCTGGAAATAGTATAAAGCTAAATTCTATAGCTGCCCGATTGAGAAAGCAAATGCAGATATGATAGCCATGTATAAATATGTGAGAGGAAGCCACAGGGAGGAGGGAGCAAGCTTGTTTTCTGCTTCCTTGGAGAATAGGACGCGGAACAATGGCTTCAAACTACAAGAGAGGAGATTCCATCTGAACATTAGGAAGAACTTCCTGACTGTGAGAACCGTTCAGCAGTGGAACTCTCTGCCCCGGAGTGTGGTGGAGGCTCCTTCTTTGGAAGCTTTTAAGCAGAGGCTGGATGGCCATTTGTCAGGGGTGGTTTGAATGCAATATTCCTGCTTCTTGGCACGGGGTTGGACTGGATGGCCCATGAGGTCTCTTCCAACTCTTTGATTCTATGATTGTATGAAATCATAATTTGAGGTGGGTGTTTGTGTGGAAGTGGTAAATTACGGTTTGTCTCAGAATCAAGGAGGAGGAAAAAAAAAGCCTCCATGAACAAGGACAAGAACAAAAGGGTTGTGATACTTCTATCCTCTGAGACTAAACCACAGTTTGCAAGATCATATCTAAATTAAGAGAGAAACTTCATTACAGTGGAAGTTTAGGGCACTAAGAGCTTGAGAAGATCTCTATCCCATGCCTGACTAGTTGGCTTGCTCTGAGATTTGTATAAAGAACCAACCAGTTCTAAATAAAACCCAACATTTCCTGTTACATTCACACTAAGGACTAGCTGGAACTCTAGTTAGTGAACATAGTAGGAGCCTAATCCCAGCCGAGTCATAGGGTTTCCTTACAAGTGGGATTCCCTCTCACCAATTGGGGGATGAACGACCACCAAATTTATCTGAAATGCAACTGTCACATAAATTTAGTGACAACTACAACAGATCTCTGTGTCACAAGAAGCCACATCATTGAGTCTGTGAGATCAGAGGAAGCGAGTAGATGGTGGAAAATGTCATAATTTGTTTGGCGAATATGGTAGTAGAAGGCACAAAATGGATACAAGGGCTGTATGGCGCTTGCAAGTTGCCTGTCCTTGAACCAGAGCCGAAACTAATCAGAGTTCTCTAGTTTGAACACGGTGGATAATTTGGTTAATTTAAATTAAGCAAAAACTTTCAGTTCCCCAGTGCAAAAAAACAAAAACAAAAACAAAAAAAATCCCGCATGAGGTCTGCACAGAAAGATAAAAGTTCTTCTAATATTACATTAAAACATGATGGGGAAAAATATAATATTTTGCAAAAAGCAAACCATATCCAACTCCACTTCTAGACCTTTGTTGCTCTAGATTAAATCTTCAGTGCCTAAATATACCCTTCATTGAGCAAATAAATATTTGATAGGTAAAAGCCTGAAATCATGTGGAAAAAATCCTAAATTTGCTGTATAGTTTGCAAATAATTATAAGTTCCAGAATGCATGCTCTTCATTCACATCTTAAAAGCAGTAATTTTACAGCTAATTTGAAACAATTCCTAACCAATCCTTTCAAGAGATTATTACCTGTGACGAAAA
Organism: Anolis sagrei; assembly: GCF_037176765.1. Classification (NCBI taxonomy): domain Eukaryota; kingdom Metazoa; phylum Chordata; class Lepidosauria; order Squamata; family Anolidae; genus Anolis; species Anolis sagrei. The sequence continues at coordinate 120,664,545 of NC_090022.1, forward strand.
CATGATGTGCTTTTTTTTAAAAAAAAGGGGGAAGTATTTTTTGATACAAAAGGCAAGGCCTTCTGAAGTCCTAGATAAATTTTGCTAATAGGTGTTTTTCAGCAGCTCCTTGTAGAGGCCTAGGCAGTGTTTCTTCAACCAAGTAATACTTAGTTTGGTGCTGCAAAGCCCTGAGGGAGGACATTGACATTTTCTAATCATATCCCCAAGGTCTTTCAGCTCAACATGCTTAACATTCTGCAAAATATCTGTCATGGTCCACAAACTGCAGCTTGCATGACAGTAACAGGTTCAAGGATTTCTTCTCCCTAGGTCACGAGCTGTTTGCAATTCCTCCTTGCATCTTAAGTAGGAATAGTTTTTAAGCCTCCTATATTCCTTTTACTTGTGACTGGCCTCCTCTATGTAAACTGTGGCTTCTATTCAGACAATGTGCCCATGAAATTTTGCTGAGAACCAAGGCTCCAAAGTTGATCATGCAATGCAGGTACTAAAGTAAACTGACATTCAAGTTCTTTTTGTAAAATGCTTGTCAAATATAAAAATGTTAACATATGAACATCTAACTTCCCAGAAGAGTGACATTTTCCATTTCCAGAAAGTCTACTATAGAAAACAAATAAGAATGAAAGTAATCTGCTTGAAAAAAAAGCTGCGTAACAATACATGCTTGACCTTTTCCTACAGTTTTTGGGTAACCTCCAGTACAGATTGAGTATTCTTATCTGGAATTCCAACAACCAAAATGCTCCAATATCATCCACATGAGTGGCTGAGAGAGTGAAACTTTTGCTTTTTGATGGTTCAGTATACACAAACTTTGTGTCATGTACAAAATAAAAAGGTGTATATGAAAAATAAATGAATTTCATGTGTAGAATGAGTCCCATCTTCAAGACATCTCATTATGTATATGCAAGTATAGGCAATCTGACCTACAAACAATTTGTAGTTAAGCATGGGAGTGAGACAACAGGATGTGAGAGAAATCTACTCCTAGGATTCACTCTTGAACGAGATTTCATGGAGAAAAGGTGTCTCAATTGAAGCTTTCTCACCAATCTTTATTTCCACAACAAGTCAAATGTTTCAACATCCAATTATCACAGCGACAGAAAGTGAGGTGAAATCTTCTGAACAGGGGCATAGGCAGCAATACAAACAGCGCAGAGGTGTTTACTTTTTCTTATGATATCCAAAACTAAAAGATATATATATATATTGGGCTGGAGTTACACTTCTAAAATGTACCTGTTCCAACTTACAAACAAATTTAACTTAAGAACAAGCCTACAGGACATATATTGTTTGTAACTTGGGGACTGCCTGTATTCCAAAATCTTAAAAAAAACCCCCTCAAATATGGATAATTTCTGATCCCATGTATTTTGGACAAAGGATTCTCAACCTGTACAACCAAATCTGTCTTTGCTGTCTGTGTCCCTGTTCAGATTGCACCTCACTTTCTGTCCCTGAGATAATTGGATTTCGAAAAAAATGGCTTGTTGTGGAAACAAGGATTGGTGATAAAGCATCAATGCAGACACCTTTTACCCATGATAACTTTTTCAAAAGTACATTTCCCTTTGGAGAGGAAGATTTATCTCACTTCCTGTTATTTCACCCTCATTCTTCACTGTGAGTCATCTATAAATCAGATGTTTGTAACACTGAAACTGCTTATGTGTATGTATATGTGTGTGGAGACATTTTATCTCTAGATATTCTAGTTTACAACTACAATCAGTCCTATCTGGCATGGTTAATAGTAAAAGACTGTCAAGAGTTGTAGATGAAAATATCTACAAAAGCACAAAAGGCTCCCCCCCTCAAAAAGAAGAAGAAGCTAGAAGCACCACATGCTTGAGGATACGTTGTTAATGCAAATTGTCTATTTTGCAACAAACCAGTGCTTAAGGGAATGAAACAAAACTTTTAATGCCCCATTTTACAAATAATGGTTGTTATGCATGACAGGGTCACAAGTGAAGATTTCAAGTAAATCTTGATTTGTGACGCTATCATTGGGTTACCTTGGTAACATTTGTTCTGAAGAGCTTTCCCTTTGCCAGAGAGTGTGATATGCTCAAAGTCACCCCATGGGCTTTCACAGCAAAAAAAAGGATTCGAACACTGGCCTCATAGAACATTAGTCGAACTCTCAAAACACTATTGCTAGCTGATATATTTTGCCAACATCAATGGAAAAATCAAGGGAAAAGAACAATAAGGAAAAGCTCCTGAACCTTTCTGATTGCTTAGCATTTCTTTCTACTTTCCGTAAAATCTACTGTCTGTATCTGAAAATGCTGCACCTACCTTGTCAAGGAAAGTGGGGCGGTCCATGGAAGACTCTTTGGAGATTGGTGGTGGGCGGCAGCCAAGGGGTTTGGTGACCATTCCATTGTAGTCAGCCACTCCCATTCCACGCTTGTCCATTTCCACCTTCTTTTCCAGCAGAGCACCTGCAAATAGTAGAAGATGTGAGCATATCAAATAAAACTAAAGAAACTTTTCAAAATCAAGATAAATCCTTCTGATACAGCTCTTTCTACACTACTGCTGACTTCAGTACATTTTATAAGTCAAACTTTAAAAATCATTTTGTTTTTTAAAGCATTAACTCTGCATGGAAGATAATGCATAAAACGAACTCAGCCTTTTTGATAAAATGCTATCAGAACAAATGATGCTGATTTCATTGTAACAGATCGATGTTCTCAAATACCTATTTCAGTTACAGAATACTTACTCATGGCCTGATCAAGATTCATACTGTTACTCTTCAAGGCTTCTTCTGCTGGCTCTCTCTGCAGAAATAAGAAAGAGTGATTCTTCAAAAATAATACTCTTGACAATTGGAAAAAAGAGCTAAAGAAATTATATTACTCTGCTCAAACCATTTAGCCGATTAAAACAGTACAATTTTGCACTAATATAGTCAGCAATTACATTTAAAAAAATAAGAGTTAGGCGCTTTTCTAAGAGCCATATTTAGTAAAACAGGAAGCCCACTCTTTCCTTTGTCAAGTAGTCTTAACTTGGCACTCTTAACATTGTTTCTGTAATCTTCTACACCCATTCACAATTAATGTTCAAAGAATGGTAACAGTGGATCAGAGAAAAGGGGCCTTGGTCATTCCTCGAATCTAACAGTAGCTTGACTGACAGAAATCAGTAGATAGTGCTTTTCGTTGCACAAGGAAAACGTCAGCATCCGGCAGTCTGCAGTCCAAATTGGAATGAAAGAAGAAGACCCCGAGATAGTAAAATTATTGGGAAATTTACAGACTGATTTCAGGTCCCACACCACTTGGTCACAGGGAGCAAAACTGGAGAATATTTTAGAAGATTTGGCTTGGGAAAACGACGTGGAATCAGACAAATCTGCCCCCTTTCACCCTTAGCATCTCACCAAAGCAGTTCAAAATCGTTCTTTCTCAGGCATGTATGTACAGAAGATACTGGAATAGCAGTACTACTCACTGGGAAGCCCATGTCTGTGAGCTGTTTTATCAGACGGTTCATGATCCAGGCCTCATCTTGCTTACTAGATGTCTTCATGCCCTGAGAAGCAACGTGGGAAAAATGTTTAATAGTGCAATCTTAGGGAGATTAGAAAGTTACAAATAGATAGTTGAATGCAATTAATGTAAATAACAAAGTTCTAACTACATAATATTATAGCTATAACTTAGTAAAAATAATACCTACAATTTGCACCATACATGACTTTTAAACTTATGGAGGTAGTCTCATTAAAGGTTGTGGAGAAATACTCTGTATTTTGAGGTGATAGAGAAGTAGATTGGAGAATAACACATTTGATACCACTGGTCTGCTTTGTAGTAACTAAAAATCTAGGAATACTCCATGGCTTTTCATCTGCTTCTAGCCCATGGCATGTTGAAGAGCCATGGCTTGGCTCTTCTTCTCTCCCTCTCAGGCCAATGAAGGCAGCTGGGATGGAGGGAAGGCTTATATTTTAGAGAATCTTAGCGTTTCTCAAGGATCGCAAGAGCCACTGGTACAACCTCTTGCCATGCAGGAATACACAACACAAGATGAGGGCTCCATCAAATTCCAATGGAGTCTATTCCACTGTCAAACAGCTCTTACAGTAAAGACGCTCTTCCCAATTTTCAGGTGGAATCTTTTTTCTTATTATTTTAATGGAATTGCATTGATAACTAATTTGCTCAAAAGCAACTCTTATTAAATTCAATGATGAATTGTCAGGTAAAGTACTATGTGCCTGCAGCATAGAATTACATTTTTCCACATCTGCAGCTAGGAAGCACACCATGCAAATCCACATGAGTAATTCCTTATAAACATGTTAGCTTTAGGTTAGATTCACATATGTAACATAAAGTATACGAATGAATCCAAAATAATATATTCACTGCACAAGCTGTAGTGATTTCACAAAATCATTGCTTCCTTTACATCATTTTCCTGCCATTGTCCTGTTTTTAAACCACTTTAAAAAATAACAAAAAATCATTAAGAGAAAACACAAAGAACTGTGATATGTGAACAGACCAAGATCATAAAAAATTAAAATAAATGATAATTTCATAGTTTGTGAACATGTGACTGATTACTGCAAAACTGATATCATAAGCTTCTTCTTTGCTCCTCTGATATGCAAACATGGAAGAAAGAATGCACAAAATTTAGGCTTGCTGGATTTGACTTTCAATATTTTTTTCTTTCTGCCAAAAGGAAATGTCTTTATGCAAATTGCATATAATTCCAAGATTTTCTGGATAATAGAGATAATTTAGTTCCATTTCAATCTTAGGTGGGTATAGGACAGAGACTGTTTTACTTTCTTTAGTGGAAATGAGTCTGTGCAGGGGACTGAGAGGCAAAAGAATGTCCCTGTTATTTCTGGTGGATCTGTTTATGACAAAGATTGCCCCTAAAAGAGTAGCCCTTTAGGAGGTTTCACATGTCTTTGCCCTGCAAAAATGGAGGTTGATAAAACATTAGCAAGCTACTAAACATAGGTGATAGGCCACAATTTGTCATCAGTCACGGACCTCTGATTTATATTGATGGATTATACAGTTAATAAAAGAGCTATAATTACTTGTTCATAAATTACTAACACTCATAAGTTTGGTCTCATGTATCATAAAAGAATGAGCTGTATTATTTCATTACAGTAATACTCAGTACAGATAGCAGCTCCTTTCTAATTCTGGGAGTTTTCTTCGAAATTTCCCCTCACCCCCATATTAAGTTAATCACAAATAAAAGAAACAATATGCACAACTATGTGAGAAATAATATTTATAATATGACTTGTAGTATGAAGGAAAGCCACTATCCAAGACGTAAAATGAAAACTACTTAATATTTTAACACGTGAGTCATGTTTTCTTAAAACATCTTGACAGAAATAGCACCTTGAAAGCACCTGATTAAGTTATTTTAATATATTAAAGATCGGAACTTGATCTGATGAGGAGGGTATCAAATTGAGAGATTGCAACTATGTCACCAAGTGTTGTAAATGGCACAAGAAGATATTTTACACTGAACAATTGTGGTGTGGATGAGAAGATACACGATTTCTTCATCATTATCAGTGTCACAGAAAAGTCCATCAAAACAGTTCCATCATTGTTAAGATAATTATGCAGGCAGTTGTAGACAGTAGTATTTTAAACTGCTTGAAATAACTCCTCAAATACAGGTGGCCCCATCAACAAGGTAGAGGGCACCCATCACCTATTCTGTCAGGAGACCCAAACCTTTTATTCTAGAGGATGACTAACCATTGATAGAAAGGTTGCATAAGTAAAAAGTTAGATCACACAAAGTATTTGGATTTAAAAGCCTCCTGTGATCAACAATTCTTTTTCCTGTCTCTTTATGTGAGTATTTTATGACATCCATGAAAGCCATTATGAGATATGCCAAGCCATATTACAACTTTTGGTTCTACAGTAGTGAACAAAATAACTATTCAGGTAGACCTCTGGTAACAACTGAGGAATTTTTATGGGTAGATATGGTCTTTTCAAGATTATTATTATTTTAATTGATACATTTTAAAGACTGTTTATAATTCAACTGGAGACCAGGATAATAATGTCCTCAGCTTTAGTATGCTTCTGCTGAAATACTGCAATATACTCAGAAGTGTCAGTGTTTCTATCCATGTATGTACCTCATACATGTAGTTGAGTATTAGGTAAGGACAAATGTACAGCAAAAGACTCTCAGTCCATTTCTTTTTTTCCAACAGAGGGCAGAAATCAGTTGCTGACTATAATAACCCAACCCATCTCCTTATCAATCTCACTGCAGTGGTGTTTGAAAATAATGACTTTCATTCTATATAAAATTAACTTAACCATATAAAAATCAGTACCTGAATCATTTGGGTCCGTAGCTCATGGATTTTTATAATCCAGCAGTGTTTTAGTCATACACATACACACACTTGATCTTAGCCAAAAGGCCGAGAAGTTTTAGTCATACCTTTTGAAGTCCTTTCTTTGGGGCATTCCCCCAGGAGCTACAAGAGGAATTGCTCTCTTGCGAAGCAGTATTATTCCACATATCTCCTTCTTCATCTTCCCACTGACTTGTACTGAGATTTACTTCATCTCCACCACTGCCCCAGCCTTCTTGCATAGAAGATTTAGAAGCTGTAGAACAAATGGAAGAATTCAGTCAACCTTCTGGTGCTTCATCTAATCTGTAACTGCAATGATTAATAATTTCACATTATTCTTTATCATTACAAAAGGTTGTGTCTGCATTGACACAGGAATGAGTTCCAGGAACAGGTTTTTCTTTAGCTTAGGTGGTAAATAGAAGATATGTAGAGCCCATGTTTCTCAGGCTTGTCCTTTCCATTTTCGATAAATTGACATACACTCACCTGGTTTGCACAGTGCTGGGGCTACAGCTGGTGCGCTCACTCTTCCATATGTCCCTGCGGACTCAGCAGAATTATCTCCCCACCCTGTACCACTGCTGGGGGGCTTCCCCCATGCTGAAGTGCCATTATCAACTGCAGCAGAAGGGGAGGTAGGCTCTCCCCATGAAGCTTCAGGCTTTGCATGGACAGCAGGCATCTCTCCCCAGCCTGCTGGAATCCAAAAGGAAAAATAAAACATGGTTGGAAGAAAGAGAAACTAAACTTTTTAGATTATCTATTAATATCATTTTGAAAACACAGTTCAGAACTATGGAGAACTTGTAAGCATGAAGTACGTGGTGCAAAAAGGAGTCAGTCATACAAGCAGGCTTTGAGTGGATTTTCCAGAAAGAAGATTGAGAAATCCTTGTCGCCCAGTCAGCATCATTTGTTAGTATACACTTTCCCATCAACATGGTCTGAATCTAAAGTTGTTAGTTACAAAAAAGTGAGGTTTTATAACATGTATGTGCTACTTCTTCTGGATGGTGGAGCCATAAGCCTCATACATATTACATAGAACATGAAATCCCCTTGTAGAATCAGCTTCATTGACCCCCATTAAGTGCTGATTATGACATATAAAGCCCTATACAGCTTAGATCCGTATTATTGGAAAGATCACATTTTCCTATTCAAATCTGATGGAATCTTATAATTTTTGGAGAGGGTTTTCTCGCAGTCCCACCACCAGCAAAGGTCTATCTGGTCAGGACACAAAAGAGAGCATTCTCAATGGGTTTTTTTTCCAGGCCATAGAATTCCCCTCCGCAGAAGTTTACACTATCTTTTGCTGGCATTTTTATTCAGATAGTTAGATATATTTTATTCAGATAGTTAAATATAAAATTGTGGGGATTCTTTATTTATGGTGTGCAGTAATTGTACCTTTGTTTATGACTCTATGCATTCAAAATTTTAATGGTGTTTTAATATTATTTTTTTGGTTTATACTAATGTTTTTAGCTTTATTACTTTGTTTTAAAAATAATTTGATTTAACTTCTGTACTCTAAATTTCTGCATTCAAACAGAAACAAAGTTATCTGCAGGACATTTTGTCCTATCTTAGTAAACAGCCTTGTACACCTTTCTTAATGAAAATTAATTTTTCTGATTTAATTCCTCCTGGTCCTTTCTAAAATAAACTATACTATGGTAGGCAGTATTTCAAGGTTGAACATCATGTTGCTCTTTACTGGTGCCTTGCTCAAAGGAGTTTTTCCAAAGGTTAAAATCCCTGCTTAACTACCAGCTGGAAGGATTTGAGCAAATGTTATCTTCTGGTCTGCCTGGAAAACAGAGGAGTCAACCTCAGAGCCTTACTGCACAGTTTAAAAGGGAGAAGACATTTTGTGTGTTATGGCTATGCAGAAACAAAAACAGTTACCACCAGTTGGCAGGTTTGTTTGTGATTTCAAACGATCTTTGGTATATAATGTGCAGCATCCAAATTAAATCTGGATTGGTTGAACCTATCTAGAAAGTACTGCACCACGTTGTTATTAACTGCACTAAAACTAAATCTCAGGAGAAAACAAATTTTCCCCAAATAAGATGCAACGAGAATGTGTATGTGTCCTTTTGTAATTACTGAAAGGTATTTATTCTCTGCTGTCCTGAACACAGATGCAGCCACTATACCATACAACAAGAACTGAAGGATTGCTGGGGCAAGTCTGATTTGGGTAATCATGTGTCTGTAGAACACACCCTGACATTGAAGGTATTTTGGAAGACCCTTTTTAAAATGGCATTTTACAAAGTTGCATTACAAAACCTCTTTGGCATATTAAGTCCAAAGAGGTTTTGTAATGCAACTACAGTGTTCCCCTGGGAACTACTGACATTAACTTTGAAATGTTTAAAAGACTTAAAATTGAAGATTTAATACTTCCATTCACAATATTTACTTATGCAGTCAAAATAACTTCCTGAAAAAACTGACAAAGGCATGGAAATGCAGATTTCCTCTTCCATCAGTCCAAATGAAGGCAATGTACTCTGCATTTAGGTATTTTTGATGCTAACAATAGAACTAGAATTTACTTGCAATGACAACAGAAACAGGTCTAACTTTTACAGAATGAGGACAGTCTAAGTCAGGGGTCCTCAAACTTTTTAAATGGAGGGCCAGGTCACAGTCCCTCAAACTGTTGGAGGGCCGGATTATAATTTGAAAAAAACATGAATGAATTCCAATGCACACTGCACATATCAGATTTGTAGTGCAAAAAACACTTAAAACAAGGCAATAATTAAAATGAAGAACGATGTTAACAAATATAAACTTATTAGTATTCCAATGGGAAGTGTGGGCCTGCTTTTGGCTGATGAGATAGGATTGTTGTTGTTGTTGCTGTTGTGTGCTTTCAAGTCGTTTCAGAGCGAGGGCCGGGTAAATGACTTTGGAGGGCCGTATTCGGCCCCCAGGCCTTAGTTTGAGGACCCCTGGTCTAAGTCCTCATTTACAGACAACCAAGTTCCACAAAAGCATGTGAAATAAAACCCTTAATGTGTATAGGTGCTCTGGTATTTGTGTTATCACCTTCTGGGTCTCAAACAGGTTCTAGGATTTCCTATGGAATCAGTTCCATAGTGAAACCACTTTCTTCTGTACCGGTCTGAAAATGAAACAAATGGTCGGTGTAGATTACCCTAAACTGATCCTAGAGAGGACAACAGGATTTAGAGAAAAATCCATGGAAAGATGCAAGATGCAGCTGAAAATGAGGAGTAGAAGAACAGAATGTTATTGTTGTTGTTATTATTATGTACCTTCAAATCTACCATGTCCTTGACAAAATTTATTCAAAGGGAGTTTGCAACTGCCTTCCTCTGAGACTGAGGAAGTGTGGCTTCCCCAGGACAATCCAGTCAGTGTCCAATGCTGAACAGGGATTGCAACACTGGGCTCAAGAGTCCTAATCCAATGCTCAAGACACGATAACATGCTGGCTCTCAAAAATAAAATTATTCCCCTCGGGGAGATAGGGCAGATTATAAATAAAGATTATTATTATTATTATTATTATTATTATTAAAGTTTATTATTCCAATCCAACTCATCTTTAGTTGAGTTGGATTGGAATAATAAAGCTGAAGACAGATTTAGCCAAAGAAATTTCTAAGGTTAGGAGCCACAGAGATAAAGAATCTATATATCACACATTGATTTGTAATACCCAGCTAAGTCTTTGACTGATGACCTCCACTATGGAGAAAATGGGCTGAAGGGCTTCTATATTTTCATTTTGTGTTCACATATTGATGTGCATATCAGCATAGAGGAAATTAAGTACCATTACATATTATAAAGGAAGCTCAAATGCATAATTTAAAGAGCTCCCTGGTTTTGTAACAGTGTATTTAACCTCAGCCAGAACACTGCAATTTCCACTACAACACATATTCATTTATTAAGTAAAAAAAGAGGGACTAACTTCCCTGGGTTCTCTTTAAATTCAGTAATAATGATTAATCACCTCCAATTTGTAAGGTATAAGTCATTTGGTTAAATACATTGTGTACTGGGCCACATAATATTATGTAAATTATTGCTCACAACGGAGTTCTTGCCCTGGGAAATTAGTTGCAATTATGTGAAAACAATAACATATGTTAAGACACCCATAGTTTACAAAGTTCTCAAGAGATCAAAGAAGGGAAAAATCTAAAGCTGACAACTAGTTAGAAAAATATTGAAATAAGAAGTGGGCATTTATAATAACTGAATATCTGAAACAACTCTATAAATATCTTAAAGCCCTAGTGATTAAAGAACCCTGAAATGTGCAGTTCTTTAAACTCTTCAAGACAAGATTTGAATCCAGAAAAGTAAGGTATTACTGGTGTTTCATATGCTGCCAAAGTTAGGTTAACGAGAGATAACAGAGATAACGAATCTATAAGGCATTAAGGTCTCTTCGCAAGCACTGCAGTACAGAAATGAAGCGAATCTATCTCATTTTTTGGGGAATTTGCATGAAATTTTCTATAGCATTTGTATATGCAATCTCTCAAAATTGTTCAATGCATTTTTAGTGCTACAAATGGCAATTCTGATCCAAAGTGGGATTCTCTGGATCAGCATCACTGGTCTTCATGGCTGTGACTAGATGGCATCCAAGAGGCCGAGTTTGACTAAAATGACCGAAGGCCTGGAGACCATGCCCTATGAAGATCATCTTAACAAACTGGACATGTTTAGCCTCCAGAAGAGAAGGTTGAGAGGAGACATGATAGCCATGTATATTCGAAAGGATATAATAAGGAGGAGGGAGCAAGCTTGTTTCCTACTTCCCTGGACACTAGGACTCAGAGAAATGGGTTCAAATTACAGGGAAGGAGATTCCACCTGAAAATAAGGAAGAACTTCCTGACTGTAAGAGCTGTCCAGCAATTGGTCTGTCTTGAAGTGTAGTGGAGGCTCCTTCTTTGGAGGCTTAAAAGCCATCTGTCATAATATTGTGAATGTGCATGGCAGGGGATTGACTAGATAGCCCATGCAGTCTCTTCTAACTTTATGATTCTAGACTGAATTCAGGGAAAGCAGGGTGGCTATGTAAACAGCCCTAGTAACTTTTAAAGAGTAAGTTGGCCCAATTGTTTATATAGCCAAAAAGTGTGGGGGAGCTCTGGAGCTTCAGAGCGTTCCATGACTTTTTAAAATGTGATACAAGTTCATGTTAAGGTGAAGGGATTCCATGTGTCATAAGGACATCAAGGAGTTTATTCACCCCTACACTGACTTATTTGGACTCTAAGAATCATTCTAAAACAGCAATTTGATTTCCCCAATTTGCAAAGCCTGGGGCTGACACATGATTGCAGAGAAAAACAAGATTCTATCTTGTGGAGATGAGGTTTTTTGTGTTGTCCTTCCATTATGCTGTTTAAATATTGGCTGCCAAGGCACTTGAGCCAGACTATCCTCCAGGACCAGTAACACTTTCCCAGATATATACAGAGGTGTCCTACCAACACCTACTATAGAAAGGAAGGTATGCACTTCCATCAAGAAGACTGAGATCTCTAACTCAAGTAGCAGATCAGAAGGAAGGAGCACATCAGGCCATGGCTATTTCCTTGATCTAACACTCTTCTTGCCTACTGGAGCTACCACGCTGATTGTCTGCAATGCCATACTACTGCTGCTATCCGTGCTTGGGGCATATCAGGATAGACTTGCACAGCTGATCTCCTCTGCTTAGGCAAGCATGTAGATCCCATGATACTTGATATAGGCTGAATCATTCAACTGTTCCCTTAGTTACACTACTTCCATTGAATGATTGAATATTTGTATTTAAAGTTAATATACTAGGTATTTCAAAAAAATGTAAAATACAAATTCAAAATCCTTCTTCCCAAATTTAATCTATATGGAGGATTGCTAGAAAGTCCTCAGAGTGTAGAAACTTTACAGATATGAATTCCTATTTACAAGGTATGAACTACCTTGGATTTTTTTGGGTAAACATTATCAACTTAAACAAAATGAAAATGATAAAAACATACAGTCACTCCTCCATATTTGCTTGGGTTAGGAAGGCAGGACACTCACAAAAAATAAAAAACTTCTAGAAGCTGACCCACAGAATTACACTGGAGATCCTAGCGAGCATTGTAATCAAATCCAAAATATTCAAATCAAACTCACAAAAAGTCAAATCCGCAAATATGGAAGGCCAACTGTAGTTCTATTGAATTAACAGGCAGGTCTCAGTATGCTTGCTTTTTTTTTCTTGTAGATACCAATTATGGGAAATAGCCAAGTCCACAGATGATTATTGAAGATATTATTTCATTACTGTAAAACACCCCCCTCAAATGGATATTTTAAAACACTTCACTGTTGTGTGATAACACTAATCACAGCTAATGACTTTTTCATTCAGAAATGAAACATGTATTTTTCCATTTTTCAACACAAAAATCTCTTTGTATCAATAATAAATAAAAATCACTGGTTCAAATTACTAAGAAGCCAAATGTGTAATAACTATAGGGACAAATGCAAGATACTCCACTTAGGCAGAAAAAATGAATTGCAAAAATACAGAATGGCTCAAGAGCAGTACGTGTGAAAAAGATCTTGGAGTCCTTGTGGACAACAAGTTAAACATGAGCCAACAATGTGATGCGGCAGCAATAAAAGCTAATGGGATTTTGGCTTGCATCAATAGAGTATAGTGTCTAGATCCAGGGAAGTCATGCTACCCCTCTATTCTGCCTTGGTTAGACCACACCTGGAATATTGTGTCCAATTCTGGACACCACAATTGAAGAGAGATATTGACAAGCTGGAATGTGTCCAGAGGAGAGCGACTAAAATGATCAAGGGTCTGGAGAACAAGCCCTATGAGGAGCAGCGTTAAGAGCTGGGCATGTTTAGCCTGAAGAAGAGAAGGCTGAGAGGAGACATGATGGCCATGTATAAATACGTGAGAGGAAATCATAGGGAGGAGGAAGCGAACTTGTTTTCTGCTGCCCTGGAGACTAGGACACGGAACAATGGCTTCAAACTACAAGAAAGAAGATTCCATCTGAACATTAGGAAGAACTTCCTGAATGTGAGACCCGTTCAGCAGTGGAACTCTCTGTCCCGGAGCGTGGTGGGGGCTCTTTCTTTGGAAGCTTTTAAACAGAGGCTGGATGGCCATCTGTCGGGGGTGCTTTGAATGCAATTTTCCTGCTTCTTGGCAGGGGGTTGGACTGGATGGCCCATGAGGTCTCTTCCAACTCTATGATTCTATAACTGAAGGAATATGTATTTGACAGGACAGTCAATGTTATAGAAACAGTTGCATAATATATGAGAACGGACATCAAAGACTGGATAAAGGACAAGCAACAAAACAGTTAAGCGAGTTCATTAAAATTAGGTCATATTATGAAGAGAATAGTTTTTGGAATTGTTCTGTGAAATGCTAATGAATTCACAATTGTGTTCGGATTACACAAAAGCTATTATATTATAGAATTGTCAGTGTATGGCCTTAAACCCATCTGGTTAAATATTCTAATCTAATACAATTTTTGGTGTGTCCATCCAATTACCAAAATTATGTCATAATCTGATCTATCTTTATATTTTTTCGGCCTCTTTAATTATGGATGGAAAACAAAATTCTGGGTACTATTTTATAAATTATTCATATAAAATATAAAGATACCTTTAAAAATTATAAACAGATACAAATATTTCTTAGCCAAGCCTTAATACAACTTTCTTTCTAAAACATAGCATATGTGTAAAGAATCAAAACTTGTACCATACCTGGACCAAGCAGTGGGGACCGGTTTGACTGGGCACTTGATTGGTGCGGTGGCTGAGGTTCAGCCATGTTTGCGTTGATAATGGTTGCGGAAGTGGTGGTGGTTGTGGTACTGCTCTGGATTACAGGATTATTTCTATCCCACATATTTACAGTCTTGTTGTTATTGTAATTGGGGTCACCCCAAGCTGAGGTACCATCATCAATCTCCATCTTGCGTCGAATGGATGGTGGAGAGGGCTCTTCCCATCCTGTAGCATCACTACTATCTTTCTGTTTGGCTGTCACTGGTCCACCAACCCATCCTGATCCAGTCTGTTTAACAGAAGCAGCTCCTCCCCAATTGCTCATATTGTTCTCCTGGGACTTAGAAGCCCAATTCTGTTGAGGACCAGGCTTTAACGATTCCCCCCAACTTGTACCTGTATTAGCCTTGCTGTTTGTGCCATTTCCCCATCCACTGGTCCCAGAACGCGTAGTTTCATTCCAACCAGACCCTGATCTATTGTCAGCATCCCATCCAGAGCCATTCTTTTTCCCATCTCCCAAATGTCCAGGGACAGAGGAATCAACCCAATCTCCACCCCCTGAAGTCCAGCCGGGATTTGATTTCTGTCCATCTCCCCAGTTTTGAGATTTGGGTTTTTGAGGTTCACCCCAAGTAGGCGACTTGTCCTCCTGATTTGTGGTCCCACTCCAAGTGTGGCCACTTTTGGCAGCAGCAGCAGCAGCATTATTGACAGCAGTAGAATTTGTCGGCTCTCCCCATCCCCCAGGGCCATTTGGCGCTTTGTTACTGTTGTCGCCCCAACCTGTATTGGTTGGAACTGTTGCAGGTGGAGAGCTGACCCACCCAGATACTGAAGAGGTATTTGTACTGTTCATGATGGACCCATCATTCTTGCACCCCGAGTTTGAAGGCTGAGTAGCTGCACAACCCCAGGCCTCAGTTCCATTGTCGTTCTTTCGCTCAGACCTTGGAGATTCTTCAAATTCCCAGGCAATGTTTTGTTTTACAGGAGTCTGTCCCCATCCAGTGTTGGACAGAACCCTTGGGTCGAGATCATTCCTTGGCAACTGGATTTGTCCTTGGTCTATCATACCCTTGTCTCTTCTTCGGCCCTCTCCAGCACCTTCCCTCCCAGTGCTGCCTTCATTCTGACTCCCATTGCTATCATTACTTCCTTCACTACCAGTGTTGCTAGTTACTGCAGCTTTGGCCCAGGAGTTTATTTGTTCATTGCCCTGCTGCATGGCAGGATTCTGGCTGGTAACACTAGAGCCATCCCACCCTGTTGATCCTTTCCCATTGATGTCATTATTGGAATGCTGGTTTGTGGGCTTGCTCCATTCACCATTAACACCATTGCTGGTGCTGCGACTTGGGTGGCCCCAAGCACCAGAATGCATATTACCAACACCATTGTTGCCACTGCCCCTGCCCCATGCTAAGACCCCAGGACCAGTAGGAGGTCCTGAATCCCATGCACTTGTTCCATTTCCTTCCTTTTGTACAGCACTGCTGGATCCGTTTTGTTTAGCACTTAATGCTGAGTTCACAGTGTCTCCATTCCCCTGACTGAACCCAGAATTGCTGTTTCCTGTGGCAGGATTACTTGGGGATATCCCCCACACTGAATTGCCCATTCCTTCACCACTTCCCCCACTGACTTGAGAAACTGATGTCCCATTAGCACCAGGAAGGCTTTGCAGGTGGGGCGGGATGATGGCCCCCATGCCAACAGCCATGCCCCAGTTCGGCAGTCCATTTGTCTGCATTGCATTGATAGGGTTCGGTGAAGAGTTCATGGGGTTAGCGTTATTTGGTCCATCAGTGTTAAGGTTCTGAGGTTGTACGCTGAAAGACACATTCTGAGAAGTGGACGTTTGTGGTTCTGTGCTCTCTTGCGGCAACAAGTTTCCCCAAGCACCTAAGGTGCCTGTTGGGTTCCCATTCTGGTTGCCCATATTCTGACCTATGGCACTGACTGGACTACAAATACTGGAAGAGTTGCCTGCTCCCACAGTTCCTTCATGTCCGAGTACAGGCCAGGCAGCTGGATTGGCATTGGGGTTAAGGTTAAGATTAATGCCAGCATTTGAGTTGGAAGCACCCCAGCAATTCTGACTTCTACCATCTCCAATCATATTGTCCATCTTTCCATCCCCACCACTGGCAGAACAATGAGCTAAGCCAGAGTTGGAACCTGTGGCAACACCCCACACTCTGGCTGCATTTCCATTCCCATTTGCTCCACCAGCTCCAAGGGCACTCTGGTTAGAAGTGCTTTGGATGAGTGCTCCATTGGTGCCATTATTGCCATTGGGTTTCTTTGTATGTCCAGTGAAGTTGCCTTGGGCACTCCCTGTAGCCATGCTACTGTTCTCTGAGCCACAGTTGGAGGCAGAGTCAGTGTCTGTAGTACATTCTGAGGCAGACTCAGTCTCAGTTCCTGTAATGGAAGGCCACGCTTCCTTGTCAGTCCTGTCTATTATCACTTTATCCCAGCTGCAATTGGCTTCACTTCGAAAAGTGGGCGGCTGTCCCCAGTGAGTATTCTCATAATGGTCTCCCAATCCGCTGTGACCAAGGTCTGAAAAATCAAGCAGGGTGTAAATTAGTTTGCTATCCAACACTCCCGTCCCATCAGTTGCATTCATGGCTTAATTGCTATGTTTTATAGTCAAAGATACAGTCTCTTTTATGATCCATAAAGGGATGTGCCTTGAGATACTGTAGGAAATGCAGACTACTGTAGTGATATTGTTGACACAGCACAGATTATTAAAGTTTATAAAAGCATTCTAGTTATCTTGTCAAAACAGTTGTTCTGTTTTACTGAACTTGGGAAGAAAGAGAACCTCATTACTGAGCTACAAAAACAGTTTCAAATATTAAAGATTCATTATTTCCAATTTAAATGAAAACATATTTGGAAACCTATTTTCACAGTTTGCCTTACTTTATAATTGTGAATATATTGTTGCCCAACATTTTAGAGTCCCATTCTATCACAAAAGATTGAGTGTTGGCACTTAAATTCTATATGTATTTTTAAACACTATATGAAAAAGATATAGTTCTTGGGCTAGAAAGCAAAACATGACAAAACCAGAACAGAGGCCTCTTAATGCATAAAACACAAAGGACTCACATTTTGTACTGATGGTCATTAAACATAAAACCCATATTCTGTACTTGTCATATATTATTTGGGACTTTAAAAAAATACTTGATCAACAGGTTAATCTCTCTCTGGAAACTAAAGCAAATTAAGTTGGATCGTCTATAAATTCTTACAGTAATTACAAGTCAGGTTTTAAGCAATTCTCCAAACAATTAACATTCTGTGTCTACTACTTGAGTTCTTTAGGACTGGTATAATGCACATCATTATTTGGGGTTCTTTTACCCCGCCCTTCTCACCCCGAAGGGGACTCAGGGTGGCTTACAGAAACAAGGCACAATTTGATGCCTACATCATAAACAATCGTACACAAAGTTACAACAATTCACAGTTGACATGCATGCATTATAACCATAAAATCAATAAAATCATTAAAACCAAATACAAACCCAGTTTCTCCTCTTACATGGTCAGCGTTTGTTAACACCTAGATCTAGTTTTTCGTTCCATTCATCCATCCTGCTGGTCTTACTTGCCTGATTGTCTGATTTAATTGCCAGAGTGCCCAAAGGCCTGGTCCCATAACCAAGTTTTCACCCTTCTCCTGAAGGCGAGGAGGGATGATGATGCCCTAATCTCCCCCGGGAGTGAGTTCCACAGGTGGGGGGCCACCACTGAGAAAGCCCTGCTCCTCGTCCCCACCAGCCTCACTTGTGACAGTGGTGGGGTCGAGAGCAGGGCCTCCCCAGATGATCTCAAACTCCGGGGTGGGACATAATGCACATCATGAGGCTAAACTGAAACACAGCAGTAGTCGTCCCTTCAAAAATATAAAAGTTAGCAATGCTATGACCTATTTGATGGTAGCCTAAAATGTGGAATCATGCTCTGTAATTAAAATGATCAATAAATCTATATTGAAGGAAACATCCAAAGCAGATGTAAAATATAATCTTCTTAAAAATGTGGACATTCACTTTAAAAGAAAAGTATTTATATTCAAAGAGGACTGGTTAAGCCTGTCAACATTTGCCTAACACCAATAACAGAGATTGTCTGTTTTCATCAGTATTTATCTACCAGGTTCAGAACCAATATAAATGCTGTTACCAGTCTGGAAGCCTCCAAGTAGCCAACTTCTTTTGTGTCTCTTTCCCGTCCACTTACTAAAATATTATTTATGTGCTTTGATTTCCTTACCACAAAATTATTTAAGGGGAGATCTGTATGGTAAGTTCTTCCTAATAAGAACACTGCATAAATACTGCCAGAAAGGCATATGCAAATGTGAAGGCGTTAAAGAGATGAAAACACTAAATAAAACAGCTTTATTTACTGACAAAAACCAGCATTAGGTAACATGAGTGGAAAAGCCTATTACTCTTTTAATTTTCTACATGACGATATGCAAAAAAAGTCTGCTGCCTCTGATGTGAGAGCCTTTAATACATTCAGAAAAAGAGCTGAGCAACATAAAAGAGAGCATTCTTCATTATTAGATAATGAGTACTCCATGAAATACTAACACTCCAAAACCAAACAGCAGTAGATAATGACAAATAATAACTTCATTTTTCTGCCCAGCACAGCATATCTTTAGCAAGCAGCTCTTTCTCTGAAGACGCCATTTTATCAAACCTGAAAGGCAGCCAAAAGCTTAGGACGCTGTACTGCTGCTGCTGCTGCTGCTGCCTCTGAACATTATGTAATAAACCGATTTAACAGAAGCAGATGCTATTTGTTCGCCGCCCCCCTCCCCCCCCCCCGGCTTGCTCTTTGAAAGGGGCCATGGAGGAATGAAATACCTGAGGAAAGGTGCTGCCCAACCATTCTAGGAGACGCTACATTGTGTGCAGAGCTGTCTCCTCTCCTGCATCTAGGTTCGCCTGGGTTCTCAGCTTCAATATGTCGGCTGTGTACAGAGTGAGCCTCATCCTGTAGAGCTGCCAAGAAAATCGCTCAATGCAAGTGTGCGCCCAGGCAACCTACAAGCTCGCTCGGGCCTTGGCTGGGCTGGCTTTGGAAATGCCCTTTCCACGCAGGGAGACTCCTCCACCCTCCGGCCCCCACCGCCCGAAGCACACAGCCCCCTTCACTCTGGCTAAGGTATCAACAGATGAGGAGTTTAAAGCTTTGATTATCTAATTGCAGCTGACACTAAACCGATCTTCCTTCCTCTTTAAATTCTTTCAACTGTCACAAAACATTTTCACTTCGGGACCTTGCTACAATTAGCACGGTGGTTGCTTTTCTTCTGGTTTTTGAAAGTCAGCCAAGAGAACAGCCGCATATTGCCGATTGGCTGCATGCAAATACATTCCTGCCTCCTTCATGTTTCCATCCTACTCTGCCCATCTTTAAAGAGAAATGCCACACACACACACACACATTTAGCATGCCAGCACAGGATGCAATATTGGGGACAAACTGTATATGGAACTTGGCAAGCTTCCAGCTACTTAATTACTTCTCGGCTTCAAACACAAAAAGAGAAAATGCGTATGTCGATTAAAAATCACAGCTCCCGTCTGGGAACAGCAGAATTGATACAGCGTGCCTAAACAATACATTGTTGGCTGTAGTGTTTTTTTAACTGCAGTTTGGAAAAAAGGGAAATCTTCAATTGTTCAATGCCAGCCTTTCAAGGCATTCACTGCACACAATATGATTTTATTGTAAAGGTTCTGAATTATGGAGTCATCAACCTACCCAAAATAGACTCTCAAACCAGTAGCCAACAGGAACACGGTGAAATAATCGCCTGGTATTACTACTTAGAATGTGTATGTTCTAGCATAGCATAGGTATCCCCAAAGGTAATTAATGTATGTAGACTAATTGGTTACAAGGGATATCCCACAAATGGACAAAAATATGGACAAAAATTGACTCAAGAACACTTGGGGTGTACATGAGCCAATATTGGAACAGGGGACTAGCACGAACGGCAATGACAATAGGCAGAGGTAAGAAGCCTCTCTTGGTGTGGCATAGCAGCATCACTCCCATCAGTTACCCCTGCCTCACCCAAACTAGGGAAAGAAAGGCAGCCCTCCCTCCTTCCCTTTTTTTCTGATCAGAGAGAAATTCAGCAGCAATGTGCTAGAGCCCAAAGAATGCGGCATATCTACCATTTGGGGTATATGAGGCAGAGTGGTAGCAGCCATTTGTAACAGGGACTTACTGCAAAAGCCTCTTTACCCCTATTAAAAATGGCCACTGTCATTCCACTTCACCTCAAGTTGTTTAAAATGAACAAAGACAAATAAAACAAATCAATGATTTCTCTGCTCTTCTCTCTCCCTCATCTTTTTTTCAGGTCACATTCTTATTCATTTCCCTCATTTCTATTTCTTTCCCTATCTTTATTTGCTTAGATGTAGACATTTTAAGAACAGCAATGCAATTTACCCCGACTCCCATCAAACAAACAGATCCTCACCTTCACTTCAGCACATCATAGGTATGTTCCCTTTATGCGCTTTTTAAAGGAAATGACAAAAAATTGTTACATGCCTCTAACTTTTACCTTCAACTTATCCATGGGTCAACAAAATTCATTTTGATGCCCAAATGTGCCCCAACTTATATCTGTATGTATACAGTACATATGTACCCTAAACCTCATGTACCAGAACACTTTTATTTCTTCTAAAACTTCATAAGGGCGTGTTTATCATAAAACTGTATACATGAACAGTTAAAATGTGGAAGTGAGATACTCCACCATAACTTATGCAGCCATTATTTCTGAAAACCAAAAGGACTGCAAAAGATAACTTCCAGTGATCAAGGTTTCTAAGGCTCTGCTGGATTCAGTAAACAAGGGTTTAACACCCTGATTGGAAGTCTGTGTTCTGTAAAACTACTGAAAGAATAATGAATGACATAAAAACTGAATTGTAAATCATCTTCATTTACATGCTTTGTAAAGATGGCACATTCTGGAACACTATAAACTGTATAAAATGTACATTACTTTGATGCAGTTTTTAAAATGCAGGCTATACATGGGGCATTAATCTGTATAAGATAAGAATTCTTTGCATGTAGAGAAGGAATAATTTCCCACAGTAGCCCCCCTTTCCCCTGCATCCTTGAGTAAGAGAGCCAGAAAAATCTTCCAGAGCATTGTGTCAGCAATGCACAAGGTTGCAAGGGGAGGGGCTAAAAATCCCAACAGTACCATAAATGTCACATGGATTTAGGCCATGGCTGATGCCCCATTTATTAAATGACATATGCATTATGTACATCTCTCGGAATATTTAGCTGTCCTGTTGAAACAGCTACCATTAGGTCCTCATGAGCAGCAAGTAATTTCACCTCACAATCTCTGAGGATGCTTGCCACAGATGCAGGCGAAACATTAGGAGAGAATGCTTCTAGAACATGGCCATACAACCCGAAAACCTACAACAACCCAATTCTGGAAAAGATGCTGTATTTTACAGAGGAGAAAAGAATCTTTCTAGTTGAGAATTTTCTGAACTGAACTATTGATGTCAGAGTCATTACTGAAAATTGTGGATGGGGTGTGGTGGGGAGTAATATTTAAGAAAACATTTAACTGTCAAAATATTTGCTTGGATCCTGTGTATTTGTTGCTTTCTGCGTGTCCTTCAAACACAGTCGTTTTTTTTTTTAAGTATACAAAAGCTGCTCCCAAAACTTTGAACTACTCACAGAAAATGCTGAACTAATTAGCAGCTCTAGTTCCTAGAGAGATCCAGACTCATGCATGTACACACACAAATAAACTTGGACTACCAGGTAATTCAGATTATTCACACATTACAAGATTATCAAATTAGAGATGTTATTTCTTCCAGCTCTGTTGCCAATGTTTTATCTCTTCCTGATGCAAATACTGAAAGTCAAGGTTCTCCACATACTATTTCCTTAGCTGTGTGGCTTTTTCTGAGGAAGTCTCAAGCAATGAATAAAAGCACCATTTAACAATGCCAGGGCTTTCTGGTGGGGATTGTTTTGTCTTCAAATCCTTTTTCAGAATATGCCAAAGTACTGATCAGTTTATTTTTTTAGAAAATGGGTCTGTTGGTGTAAGTTAGAATTCCTGTTTTCTTGTACACATACAAAAATGTTATGCTTTCCATCAGTAAGGCTGCTACTTCTATAAACAATGAGTTTTAGACCTCCCCCTCTCTTTCTGTGTCTCAAATTTAAAATAACTAAATGCAAACATCTTAGGGGATACATTAAAATAATATTTCTACTTAGAAAGAAATCTATTATTCTGTAAATCTGGAACTTGTTCTACATCATAGGCAACTCTCCACAGTAAACAGCTCTTATGTCATAAACATCCCAGAGAAAGATTAGAACTTCAAGTGGGACATAAGCAGCAGGAAGAGCAGGTCAACTTCCAGCCCAGTCAAACCGATTAGCTGTGCTAAAAATATACAAAAACTCCATTGTGTGGGAGCAAAGGTTGGGGATTGCATATCATACTTTTCAGACTCCGAAAGCACAGAAATGAAATTTCACTACCAATTAAAGCTGTGTTTTCCTCCTTTGTCTACAGACAATGTTCTAACATTTTGTAGGTGCAAAGGCCACAGCGAACAAGATCTTTCTGGCCTTTCATCTCAAAGCAGCTCAAAACAACTTTCCTTAGAGATCACACAACACTATGAAAAATCTGATCAGGTCACATTCCATTTAAACTTTTTGGGTAGTGTTCCAACTATCCATTATGAGGACACCAGTATGGTAGGGGGTTAGAACAAATACTTCTTGGAGTTCCTTGCATATTAAGCATGACAATAAATAGGTAAACACAATTCATGAAGGCTATCTTACAGAGGCACAACAATCCTAAAATACCACTTCAGAAATTAGGTCAGCACCCTGGAGTTATTCTGGAATAAGACCCTGAGTCAATTCACCACAACACTGACATGAAAGCCCCTGGCTATTCCATACCTTACAACAGGGGACGGTATGCCTCCAAATTTTAAAAAAACAGAAACCAGTATACAATGTGCCATGAAAGCAGCTTCAGGAAGCAACAGCAGGAGGGACTTGTTCCCTCTTCCCCTATGTACACTAAAAAAAAACTACCTACAGAGCAAGGGAAGCCTCCAGAACATAGTTTCAACTCAAAGAAGGCTTTGGGGGGAGGGGGGGGGGAGTCTCCAACACTACTATGAGCATCATATTGGATTTAAGACAGATGTTTCCAAACATACCATAATCTATAGAATTCTACATGTGTCTTGCTTTCTTGGGGCTTTCAGGCTCTAAAGAAAAAAAATACAGTACTGCACCTAAAAAATTACCTGAGATAAAACCATCTAACCAATCTTTTGTCTAGCAAGTGTGAAAAATATTAAAATCCAGTGTCAAATGTGATATTTAGAAAAGTGATTACAGAAGACTTTGGAATGTTTGAGATGTTAAACAATAACCACAAGCCTGTTGGGATTTTTATGATGGTTTATGTTTAGGGACAACACATTTGGAACATAATTTGGAGTAATCTAGGTTTTTCCCTTTCGTTTTATTTTTACTGTAAGATTCTGCAACACTTGCTTGTCAAAATGGTCAGGCATTAATCTAGTGATTTTTTTATAAATAAATCCAATAAAAATACTCAGAATGCAATGATTAATAATATTTCCAGTCCTCAAGAAAAGAAGTGGCTAGATGGAAGACTACTTTCCAATTGTTCAAAGTATCACACATGAAAAGTAGAATGTAAGAAGTGCCATAATAACATGGCTGTTGCAGCAAATAGTTTTTTGTACAAGCTAGTAGATCATCATAAAGTCAGAGGGAAATGCATGCTGTCTGCTTTATAATCTTATTATTTGTGCAATTTAAAGATTAACTGGAAAAATAGAACTCCACCATTTACTCCCTGGTCATCTTTCCTTTAAGTGTACATCCAGTTCTAGCATTCTTGTTGCTTCTCCACTTACATATTTAAATTTCAACAGCATCAGCACTCACAAATCTATTTGAGGCCCTCTGCCAACAACTGAGTTCTTCTTACAGACGCATAAACCCTTTGATGTGGAACCCAGGGATTGAAATCATTCAGTATTAAGATTAAACAGTATTACTTCAGAACCATAGGAAACCAAATGGCAGATTTATTTTCATATCTTATTAAGTATTTTATTACTCATTGTTTTCAGATAGTACCCACTATGATATTTCAAAGATAAGTAAAAATCTAAAGAACAGATAAAGAAAAATACAAAATTCTAAAATGAGACTATTTCAAAGGATTCGTTGAAGTTTATGTACAATTCCACATGAATTAATCCACAAAGACATTCTTGGCAGCGAATGAAACTAAGATATTTTGTAGGGAGCTGCAATTGTCTTTTGAATGGACATTAAAATAATATATCTTGAATTAAAAATTTCATGGAGGCCTGCTAATAATCTGAGATCCTTTTTTACCCATAGTAAGACCTGTATTTATCATCCAGGACTTTAGTTCTATAATGGTAAAAACAAAGCAAAAGCAAGAGATGTTGGAGAAAAACAAGGAAAGCTTGATATTCCGCATATCAAGCAAATATATTTTTGCTTGTCTTAAAGCTATCTGGTCAGGAAATACACAATCAATACTAAAAAGAAAGGATGTACAGATATAAATCCAAAGATATAGAAAAATCAGCTGAATATTTTTGTAGCAATAAAGGGGGAAGAAATAAGGTATGAATACACACATATAACCAGGACATACATAGTTCCTGCTCACAGAGTTCTTACACTTTGTATTCATAAACTGCTACAAACATTAAACAATTCTCATGCTGGCTATTTTTGCCAGCAAAGTTAGGCGTTCTGATCCTGTCTGCATTTTGAGATCTTCAGAAGAACTGTTATATGAAAATATTTTAACTTTATCAGTTATGTTGAGTCCCAAAGTTGAGGAATAAGTGGTTAATAAATTAGTAAGAAAGAAAACAAATATAAATAAATGGAAAATGGAAATCAGATTCAAATCAGTATTTAGCCCTTGGAAGTTAAAAATAAAATGCCAGAGCTCGTAGCTGGATCATTCAAAATAAACACTTCTTCTCTATCATTAAAGAATCACAGACTGACTCAAAACAGTTTGTGAGAAGAGGGGAAGATGAGCCTTTCAGAAAAAAATCACCTTGGTATCTTCCATAAATAATTAATAGAAATATACAATAGTTTAATAAACAACACTTCTCAATGAAACTAAATTGCAAAATTTGGACTATTTCTCACTTTAATTACACATAATTGATCCGAATGTACTCCAAATTTCATAACAATTGCATGAAATTCTTGGATGGCTAGAATTCTTCTAGACCCAACCAGAACCATCGGTTCATTGGCATTTAACCTTCCATTTTATGTTATGTTATTTGACTGTATCAATGACATGGAGCAGGAGTGGGATAAGGGAAGCACTAAATTGCTAACATGCTTACTACCAGTTCCCCATACATATTGAACTCCACATAGACACAAGGATTTATATAAGACCTTTCTTCAGGAAATTTTCTAACACTTGGAGAAGGAATTGGGAACACTAGAACCTGTATGTGAGGAGAATACAGTCATAGTGTTGTGTTAACTTATAAGGTCCTTACTGGGAAAAACTAGTAGTGCTACAAAAGTGAACTGCAGCAAACTGTTCTAGGACCTGCAGCATTTTACATCAAGTAGCTCCTCACGACAAGGAAGTGCAGTTCAATTTAAGAACTGCCTAGTCCAGTGGTTCTCAACCTGTGGGTTCCCAGGTGTTTTAGCCTACAACTCCCAGAAATCCAGTTTACCAGCTGTTATGACTTCTGGGAGGTGAAGGCCAAAATATCTGGGGACACACAGGTTGAGAACCACTGGCCTAGTGGATCAGACCAAAACTCTATTTGGTCCATTTTTCTGTTTCATCCACAGCTGTCCAAAGATAACAGTTCTCCCTGATGACTGTCTGCCTGGAACATTTATTCAAAGATACAGTGCTTCTAATCACAAGTATTCTATTTAGCTAACCATATTAAAAACCATTGATAAATAGGTTAAATTGCCTTCAGTAGCTTGCTAGACGCTGCTGTTGTGGCAGCTTGAAGCACCAAATTACATAAATAAATAGGAAATTTATGGCATTCTTTTCTCTCTAGCAATACTGAAGTGGAAATATATAACAAGCTACAATACTGAAGTGGAAATTTACAACAAGGATGGTGTTCCTTTTCAGAACTTGGTAAAGCACCTGGCGGCATGATGGGTTTCCTTTAACAAGTTGACTCAAGGGTCTGAGGACCTGAGGGTATCCCGAACTTTGTCCTTTATGACAAAAGTGCTTCCTTCTTCTGCTTGCATGCGCAAAATAAACAACGTATTTACATTGTCAGGATCAGTTTGGTAGGCACTCCTTTTCCTCAAGTTATTCTTAGGAAAGAAAAAAATCTGGGATCTACAACCAATTCCTCTTTACTTATGGTACAAATTGGCACAGGGCCTATTAACTCTCAGAAGCCTAGCTCATCTTGCTACAGTATCACATAATGCATTTAGAACTTGCAAGGCTGCCAATTCATAGTTTGGATTTTGTTAAAGCAACAGCTGCTGAAACTCTCAGCTTACATTTAACAAGTGATAGCTTCAAAAAGCAAATTTTGAGAAGGAAAGATTCAAACTGTGTCAGCATTCTATAGAAATGAATGTAACTTGTAGTTGTACAGAATATCAACACAATATTGTACAACTCATTCTTGCGTTGATCCTTTTTCTTATTCATACTGAAATTCTACTTTGATTTTGATCACAAATTTGGAAACATTTTGGAATGGCATGACCTTTTAGAGCCCATAACCTTTTGGGAAACCAGAAAATTCCATAGCCTTTTGGAAACATAACCCTTTTGGAGATTGATTGACATTCACATTATTTGAAATAATAATAACCTTTTTGTAAAGTGTGATCTTCTGAGAAGAGTTAAATACTTGTTTAAACAGTAAGTTCTCTAAAGCGGTCTGTTTCAGTCTCTTCTTTGTTGCATACAGGCTAACACTCTCTTCAGTGTAACACATTGCTGAACACTGACTCAATAAAGACTGACTGCACACTGCAGCATACTGATACTACCTATTTCTAAACTGTACTGTACTGCTTCTGATGCAAAGGTAAAGGTAAATGTTTCCCCTGACCTTAAGTCTACTTGTGTCTAACTCGGGGGGGCTGCTCATCTCCATTTCTAGGCCAAAGAGTTGGTGTTGTCCGTAGACATCTGCAAGGTCATATGGCCTGCATGACTGCATGGAGCACTGTTACCTGATGGAAAATTCACTTCTAAAATGGAGTCTCATTCTGAATAGTCCCAGATTGGGTCACATGGTCTGGAGTCCCTCCCAAAACCTCAAACTAGGTTTTTATGTTTTTAAATGTATCTCACACCTAAATATTGGTATTTGAGAGGTATCCAAAATCTGATGAAATAATTATTCTTTGCAGTCGTACAATTCTAAAGAAACAGTATTAAAAACAGTTCATAGATGGCATTTGTCTTCTACAAATTTGCACAAACTTAAACTGTGGTTAAGTGTTGGAGAAAAGTGTGGCCTAAAGGAAATATCTGAACATATGTGGACTTTCTGCTCAAATGTTAAATCTTTTTAGCAGGAAGTATTCAAAAGATAAAGTAAAATAACAACTCAAACAATAACTGTAGAAGTTACAAGAGCAAAGATAGCTAAAACTTGGTAGAATGCCCAGGGTCTCTCATCGATATCATAACAGAATACTGTCAGTTGCACTTGCAGAAAAACATTTTTGCATGAGGGGAGAAGAACTAAAAGAAGAAAAACTTTGTAGCAGCTTGGTAGATATTTGTAATGTATATTCAGGAGGCTGAATGGAACCTCCATCTGATCGTTTGGATTACTGAAGTAGCAGATATTTATATATTATAATATAAAATAACTTCTAATAAGCATTACATATCAATGGATAGATGTATCGAAACATAGACAGATATTATTTATAGGTGATTTGACAGTGTATGACTGTATTTGACACATTGTTGCAAAAATATAGTTAATTTTGAAAGGCAGAATAAAATATTAAAATAAAAAACCAACTAGGATTCTTAAGAGTAATTGTTGGCTTTCCACTTCAATTCTGTTGATCACATCTTTTG
The DNA here is from genome assembly GCF_037176765.1 of Anolis sagrei. Classification (NCBI taxonomy): domain Eukaryota; kingdom Metazoa; phylum Chordata; class Lepidosauria; order Squamata; family Anolidae; genus Anolis; species Anolis sagrei. The sequence continues at coordinate 120,693,050 of NC_090022.1, forward strand.
AGGGAGCTTAAGGAGGATACAAGAGAGAAGGGTTGGAATATATAAAGCTGTTGAAATGGGCAATGCTAGGCTGAGAAGGGCGGTATAAAACTGACTTTGAGAAGCTTCAGAGATTTACAAAATGCAAATAAAAACTACTGGGTAAGTTTCGATACTTAAGTTTTTGGCGCAGGCCATGCTCACATGTCAGATATCACCTTGTAAGTATGGATTTAACAAATTTGATACAACTCATGAGGACTAACGAAGAAAATGCACACCTCTACTAGGTACAACTTTGTAGATACAATTTAATAACCTACAGATATTATTTTATTTTGTTCTTTCTGAAAGTTTCAATTCTACATTATTTACAGCTACTTTCTAGGTGATTATGCTTCTGGAAACAGAGACCAAAACAAAGACACTGAATGATCACTATGTTCTGAAAGAGAAATAAACAAACCTATGTTAAAGCTTTACTATTTAATTGAGCACCTGAGCAAGTCTTCTCTTGTGCATTGCATGTTTTCTCTTACCTGCTGGGTTCTGAGTCTTGCTGGGGTGGTGATGTCCACCTGCTCCTGCCTGGGGAGGAGGACTTGTCCCTGCTTGTCCAGTACCTTGTCCTGGGCCCGTGCTGATAAGAGTTCCAGTAGGCAGAGGCTGGCCTCTCTTTAAAAGCTGCTTCTGTTCTTGTTGGCGGAAGCGTGGAGGCACCTCACGAGGCAGGTATCGGGATGCAGCTGGCTGCTGCCCATTGGCAGATGCACGCTTGCCATTGCTATTGTTAGTAATAGTGCTGGTGGAAGTACTGGTACTGGTACCGGCAGGTTGGGGCTGGCTTAAACTGGTCTTAATAGGTTCTGGCACTGTAGAGATTAAGATATTAAGACAATTTTCATCAGGGAGATGAATTCAACATGATTCATTTTAATGTACATTTTTAAGTACAGTGCAGGGTGAATTAGATCTCACTGAACATCCCGTACTGGAAACAAGCAAGCAAATAAAACATCCCTGTATATGAGTTTTCACTAGGGAGATTAATGTGGAAAATCAGTATAGGATATACAGTATTTTAAAATACTGATTAGTCATACTGATTGTCACCGTTTAAAGCATAATTCCTACACACTATTTTATATTTAAAGTTTCTTAATCCAAGACCCAAGGTGATTGTGCATAATCTAACAGCAAGGGCAGATCTAACTAGAAAGACCACATGAGGATGAAAGTTACAAAAATCTTGACAAACCTAAAATAAAATGAAACGAACAACCTTACTCCTAGTAAAAATTAACCTCAGGCACAAGAGCATCTCTAATCATTATATATGATATCATAAGAGTGAAATGAGTTTCATATATGAGTAAGCACAACCTGAAATCATTTGAGCTGGTATATTTATGGCTTTAAAAGGTACATGCCACCATCCTGAACAGAGTGTGAAAACTGATGGTGCTCTTTCTGTACTGCTGTCATATGCTCACTTAACCAGGAAAATATCCACACAAATGTAATCTGGATCAAGTAAATTCCCAATTTTTTTATTACAACCATAGCACACTATCGGAATGTTATCAAAGCATCTATTACAGTGGCAAAGCACACCACAGTAGAAACCCAGGAATTTAATACCAATTCCTTGGTGTTTCATTCCTTGTCATTCTTCACCCTATATTTATGGATGAGTTTGATGTTTTGTAACCCATTTTTATAATTATAGGAACTTTATTTTTGTATCCCACCACCATATTTTCATATCCCACCACCGTATCTCCCCAAAAGGACTTGGGGCAGCTTACATGGAGACCAAGCCCAGACAAACAGTTAAAATATATACGATAAAAATAATAAAAACTTAATTCATCATACAACAATCAAAAGGTGAGCTTGTTTGACTTTTCAAAACTAGGGGGCGGGGCAGTGGCTTGTGCAAGACAATTGCAAGGACAGGGCTGATAGAAAAGTGCAAGAGCCAGATGATAAGTTACGGCTGGAAGGGCCAAGTCAAATTCATGCACTACAACTATTTTTCAGTCTAAAAGGCCCCCCAAACAGCTTAAATCTGACTTGATATTAAAAACTATTTAAAATGTATAACAGTTCCCTGAAGCAAAATGAAAAGATAAACATCAAACTACTATTGTAACACTGTCTCGTAAAGCATTATATTAACTTGCTGTAAAGGTCACCCACATACAATGATGTCTGCCCTGAGCAAACAAGAGGTGAGGGAGCTAGACATCTGTAAGAGAGCATTTTCTGGTTATGGCTCCAGTCAGAAGATCATGCTAACCAGGGTCTTTCCATATGCCAAGGACAGAGATCAGAGCTTCACAGTGGAATTTGTGCAACTGATTGGATTCCCATGCAGAAAAACTAGATATCATCCTCCTACATATGTCTTCTCTGCCCTCACCCACAATTGCAAGAATGCATAATGCATAAGATAACCATATGCATCCTTGCACAAACAGATTATTCTCAAAATGTTAATTATGAGGAATATGAGATGTGGTCTCCTTTCCCTCAATGAAGTGTCTTGGAAAATGAGACCCCCTTTTCATCCAATTTTCATCCAATATGGATGAAAATATTGAGGAATATTCTTTGCATGCCTACTGTTGAGGGTTTTAAAAGATTTTAGAATTGGACTGGGGGGTGGGGAATCTGTGACCCATGCATTCAGGAACATTTTTGAACATGTGACCTTGGCATAGTAAAAAGCCATAGCTGCATTTATTAATTCATGATTTAGTTGTAGTTTATGCACTGAATTTGTCTTAAATAACAAGGTGCTTGCAAAGTTATTCTAATGCAGCAAAGCACAAAGAAGACTCAGTTTTTATCTTCATATAAATCCCATACTTCACATCTTATATGAAGCTGCAAAAAGTTAACACTGTTCTTCCATTCCCTTCCCCTATGAACTATTACAGAATAAAAATGAACCTTTGTGTTCTGCTAAGTTCACCTCAGCCCTTATGTTTTACATTCTTTTCAATTTCAATTGTAAAGCTCAAAGTGAATGTAATGCACTACATATACAGCACATTTAACACAGCCCATAAATGTATACTCTGGGAATACAGATGAAACACTGACTTTGTTTAAACCTCTGCAGCTGCTTGAAATCAGAAACATTTCCGGGATATTTAATTGGAATGAGGCCAGAACCAGATCCCCAACAAGGTAATATTATCCAAGAGCAATGAAGTATCAAACAGAGAAAAGCTTGTGTTAACATTTTAAAAACTGTAACCTACTAAGGTCAAAACACAGAGATAGATGGAACCATGAAAAAAATGACGGGAAAGTAACATTACTTTTTATCCACAACTACATTAACCTGCTGATGTGGCAGTATTTTGCAGCAGGAGTTAAAAGTTCTGGAAACAGATGTTTGCTAAAAGGAGGCTGAGGAGGGGGAGTAGCCACCAAATTACTTTCATGACATTATATGAAAAGTAAAGAAAGATCTAAAAATTAAATGTCATGGCTTCAAACCTCTTCTTTGGTCTCCTTTATGTACATTACAAAATCTTGGAAAATTATATTGTGTTAGTTTGTTTTAAATCTGTGTTCTAATACTATGTGTGTTCTAATAATATGGTGAATACAGCCTAACAATAGTTTGAAAAGAAAACAATCACACATAACCATTCTGGTTAGGGTATAGAGCACAGAATCACAAAGTTATGAAATTGAAATTGCTTGCCTTTTAGTGGGTCAGCTGAATCTTATAATCATCTGAAGAGATTTAAGAAATATTTATCTGAAAAATACTTAAACTCTCAGGGCTAGGAATATTATGCATTGAGATAAGTAACATTTTTGATGTGCAACTTTTGTTGCTGCTGTGCCCTAGGCTCCTTCTACACTGCCATATAAAATCCAGATTATCTGCTTTGAATTGGATTATATGGCACTGTAGAAGGGGCCTTAAAGTCATCTTCAATTCATGGTGATTATAAGGCAAAACCATCATTGGCTTTTCTTAAGAAGATTTGATCAAATGGGATTTGTCTTTATTTTTCTCTGAGGCTGAGAGAGTATAGCTCAGTGTGTTTCCATGGCTGAATGGGGATTCGAACCATACAAGCTGACATTATAAGTCAAAGGCACGTTTGAGGGAAAATATTATGCATTTAATGATACGTCAAAGGTCATTCTGCAGAGTGAGAGGAAAGCACCAATGTCATTTAAGGGGGCCAGCTCCCTCAGACCACTGCCACCATTTCCCCACCCGGGCATTCAAAAAGGTCAGCAGCAGCATCACAGTGGAGAGAGTACAAAAAGTCAGATCTTTGTTTTAAATATTCCTGAGATTGAGTAAGCTCTCACCTCTCAGCACTTTACTCAAGAGAGGAAAATGCTTCCTTTCTTTTAAGGCACCATAATCAAATTGACCACACTCAAAGGTTGGAAATGTTCCATTGAACTTAATTTCTCTTGTGTATGAATAGACATGTATAGATACAATTATGTTGTAGGTTTCTCTGTTCTTTGAACATTTCAGATTTAAGAATTGCATGTTCAGGTTCCCTCCCTTTGAATCTGTATTTTCTCTTTGATTAGTTAATAAAAGCAGCCATTGTCCACCTAATTTGTAGAACAAATTTGTTCTATAATATTATGCTGGAAACCACTACTTTACCTTCACGAACGCCAAGGCCTTTGTTTCCCATTATTCAAAAAAAAAAAAAAAAAAAAAACCAAACCCTTTCCTTTGTACAAATCTCAGATTACAATCATCTTTTCATTATGAAAACCATTTGTTCCTAGGAGATAACATGTTTTTAGGTTTGAAACAGAAGATCCTGTATATATCCATTTCACTCCAAATGATAGGCTTGAGTTTACAGGAAAGATATTATAAAACTTAGATCATAAACCAGGGTTTTTAGGCAGAGAAACATCATTATAGCTGGATTAATTTTGAGATAAATTCTGTGTTGACCTAGTAAGTCTTTGTTGTCTGGTTTTTCCCATTCAGACCTATTCACTTATTTATATCAGCCATGTGTTCACATCAGAGCCATGATGCATATCTTAGACCTGCCCTCCAGATTTCTATCAGACATGTCACACATGCTAATCTTGCCTGAAGTAATGAGGCCAAACTCACTTGCACCAGATTCTGGCACAGATCAAGTGAAAGTCTAGCTGGGAGGGGTACAAGTGACACAATGGAGCTGGCAGTTCCAAACAAATTATCAGAATGTGGAGTGATAGTCTGAGGGGTGGGGAGGGGGACACACATGAACTGCCTGGCTTGGAAATTCACCAATTTCAAGCACTGGCCTACAGTACAGATTACAGAAGTCACTATTTGAGAGGTCTACAGGAGAAAAGAGCAAGTCAGCCTTATGCTTAAATAATGAAACATACTGAAAATAGAGAAATTGTGGCGTGTTCATCCAAAAACTTCTGCTGTGATGAAGACCAATTACAATCCATTGTAATTGCATGTGGCCCAAGACAACTATGAATGTAGCCCAACATAAAATTGTAAACTCACTGTAGGCATTGTGAGATTATTATTTTTTGATCCCAAGCACAAACTTTGTAGACAAGATTGGAATGGAATAGAATAATCAGAGAATGTTGCAACCACATATATGACAGTATTAGCTGCAATTCATATTATAATTGCAAACTGTTCAGCCAGAAGACCTGCTTGATGATTTTTTTAAAACCCTCTGAATATGGTGGTACATAATTATTATTTTTATGCAAGAATTTATTTTGCATATCTGTAGTGGTTAATATCATGAAATTATTATTATTATTATTCATCTGCTATTATTAGTGTTACTGTATTTTATGTCTCGCCCAAGTCAATCCTTGGTATAGAGAAAGTTGTCGTATGGGGAGATATAATATCCAAAATGGAAAGGCTAACAAGAATCAAGGATATTTTGAGGATAGTATCAGAAGTTAAACATTGCTTTTGAAGGATAAAAGTAACCATGACACAGGTCCAATCCTCTTTATCAGTTCTCAAAAAAACAGTTGCCACTGCTATTCATTTTTTAAAAAAATGAAAGAGGCAATATTTAAAAAGAAGCATACTGTATTTGAATATCTAAACAGACAAAAATTCTGCCTTCTCTATTCATTCAGCATTTTAAAAAATAAAGTGTCTTTTTAATTCAGTGGGGTATTCCAAGGTCTAGATAGGAGGTTATGTTAAATAATTTATTTACTGTTGCCAAAAAAGCCTGCAAAATCCTCATACTTAAGCTTTTCTAACACCACCATCTTCTATAGCCATGGGTGTGCTAAAAAATCATACAAAAGGAAAAGGGATAGTTTTCAATATTTTTCACTTGGTTGTTTCCTGGTGTTCATTCTTTTACTAATTCCAAGATGAGGACAACAACTGTACCAGCTGGCTTAGCTCTTTTCAGTTCTAGGACAGCATCTGAAACTTCTTTTGTGTGCTCTTGATTGAACTCAGCTCTAATGTTAGAGAAGCATCAACTGCAAATCTTTCCCACAACTTCATTGAGGAACAGCATGTCCTGTCTGATATTGTAGTCGAAACAGAGTCAGCCCTGGTTAGTATTTGAATGGAAGGTTGCCAACAAATACCAGGTGCTCTAGGCTACATTTCAGAGAAAGGAATGATCTCTTGAGTATCCCTTGCCTAAGAAAACCCTATGAAAACTCCATGGGATCACTAAGTTAACAGGTGACTTGAAGAGGCACACATACACGTACCAGTCTCCCTCTTCTTCCACCCTTGGTATTCAAGGTTTGAAATGATCCCAAGACCCTGGGAGTTCTCTTTCAGGATCCCCAGAAGTATAACTATAATTCATGAGGTTACACCAAAGGAATGTTGTAGCAGAGGTCTGTCTGTGTTAACGATCTGATGTGCCTTCAAAATATTTTTATTATTTAAACACCTCTTGCAGAATTATGGTCAACTCTGGTAATGCAACTGACCTTTAAGGAGCTTGTGGAGAACAGCATAATAATAGTAATAAAACTTTATTTGTACCCCAGCCTATCTCCCTGAGGGGACTCAAGGCGGTTTCCAACATGTATAGCAAACATTCAGTGCCAAAAGGGGGGAAAAACCATTCAAACAAATTACATCAGGACAAACCATATTAAACAATATAAAAGCAACCAAACTCTAAACTTAATAACTGACAAAGAAACCAACATTAATTTCATTGATTTCAGTCCCCTCGGGAAATGAATTCCAATCCAATTTTTTTCAGAAGTACTTGTGTTAGAAAAGATAGAGCTTCTACAGATTGTACATAATCAAGAATCTAATGCATGATGCAGCAATGAAGGAGGTTTTTCTATTTCCACCAGTCTTTCTGCTTTTTAGAAATTTGCAATGGCTATTATTCTCCAATGCCCAAACCTTAATATACCCATATTTACTTGAGTTTAACGAGCCACTGAATGTAATGTAGCTCGTTAAACTCAACTCTGAAGGGGCGCATGACAAAAAATGGATCTGCCAGCAAATGTAATGTGCACAAAGGTGCAGGCAGAGCCAATAGGGAGGAAGGTAGCATGAATGAGGCCATTTGGGAAGCCACGCCACTCCATCAGGCCGAAACTGGCAAACCTCACAAGGTTCCCAACTGTCCTCATTCACAAGAACTTCAAAACCTCTCCCTTGGTTTTGAAGGCCTTGTGAATGAGGACAGTTGGGAACAGCACAAGACTAAGTCTCAGGGCTGGGGTGGTTGGGCATGAGACCCTAAGGGCTGCCTGAGAGACAAGATATGTGATTGATCCCTGGCCCAGAGGGAGGTTATGAAGGCAATGTTTCCTGCTCCTTTGGCCAGAGAGGCCTGAAGGCACCATAGCCCCCTTGCAGCTAAGCAGCAGGAATGACTGGGTCACTAGCCAGGCGCTCTTCCTCCTTCTCAGGGCATCACAGACCCCTAAGGACAATGCTGGGAAAAGCCTCTTCACCTTCTCCCCCACTCCATGCTGTCTAGCTTCCTGGTCCCTCTAGGTATTCTTGGTTTATGTGTGCGATTCTAATGTGCCATCGAATCTAATGCACACCCCCATTTTGGAGATGTAATTCTATCCAAAAAAAAAAGGTGTTAGGCTAAAGTAAATATGGTACATCTCTCTTTCTCCTGATCTATGGGGGAAGTCTTTGTTTGATAACATGGCAATCAAATCTATAATAACTGACGCTGTAGGTCCAGTCCTTTGACAAAATAGTAGCTAAAAGGCAACAAAGAACAGCCACCTTTTGCAGTAACTATTTTAATCCTGCTTAGCAACAGGATTTAAGAGTAACAGAGAAGCTCCCTGGAAACATGGCTTTTAAAAAGGAATTCCTGCAAAATGCTATATATCTATATCTCAAATGCCATCGCCATGCTCATGATTCAAATTGCAAATTCTAAAGACTGCCCAAACTGAAGAAGTTGTTCCCCTGCATTTGCAACTTGCATCTGATAAACTGAATTGTTATCTATGAGAGTTTATGCTCAAATAAATTACCATATGTTAAAATAAATTACCTTATGTAATCTTAAAGGTGTCACATTTTTTTTCTTTTTTTCGCTAAAACATATTAACATCACTAACTTGTTACAATAGAATTAGATTAGATTAAATGCCAAGGATCACAGCTCAACTACATGGGAAGTTTTGGTAAGATAACAAACGTTTCCTGGAATCACATCTGATTTGCTCATGTTTCATGTCCACTTTAAAATTCATCTTCTGTCTGAATCCCCTTCAAGGGGAAAGTTAAGCTGTAAACACAACTATCTTTTTAATAACGCTTCTAATACTGTCAAATCTCAAACAATTTCAAAGGACTTGAACAAATCATAAGAGAAAAATACGATTCAGTTTTTGTTTATTTCTGTGCGTGATCTAGAAATTATATTTCAGTGACACAACTCTTAATGTTAACATCAATGCTTCTGGCACTTCAAGTTAAGAGCCTTTTTTATTAGCTCTCCCAAAGGACTTGATGTTATACAGGCACTTCAACACATCAGATTCCCACTTTTGTATCTCAGTATACACAAAAGAAAATATTTTCTTTTTTGTCAGTACTGAAAGATAACAGACTGTTTGCTTTGACAAAAGAACAATTATATCCTTTTTACTCTAGCAATAAGAGCCACAAGCTATGACAGTTGACATATAGTTGAATTCAAGGTCAAAATATCTTTTAAACCTGGGACTTCTAAAATAATGATGATAACCAATTGCTTTTGTTTTCTGCTATTTTGTCTCTGGTGTACTATTATACAGAGTTATATTTGTCAAAAAAGGAAATATGTGTGTGTGTGTGTGTTTGTATAATACTTCATTTAACAATGTCATAAGTAAATCTACACTTACATTTAGGACAAAAATGTGGCTTACTAAGCTACAATTATTATAGTTATACAATATGTAAAGTCATAAAAATTTAAAACTAATGTCAGCAGATACTATTTAAGATGGGGGTAACTATAACATTAATTAATCTCCTCAAAATATGTATGGAGTCTCATAAGTCAATAGGTAATTTGAAGGTGAATGTGTACACCTATATAATATTTTTCAAAGACCCATTGAAAGCATGTTTTCTCATCACACAAAAGCACAATCTCCTTTCAACCTCCTTTCAAGGTCTCCCTGCCAAAAATAAAATCCCCCGATTATGGAATTTAGGAAAGCAGCATTTACTTACCCCCAAGATAAATTAAAACTTTATAGATCACAAATGACTTGATTCCAAATCACCCTGCTGCTTTGGATACCAAGCATTACAATGATTTGTATTAGGTATTTCAAAGTAACAAAGCATCAAGTTGTAGAGCACACTAAAATAAAATCCTTTACATGCAATTTCATAAGAGCTTTCACTGCCAGCTAAGTAGCTGTGGAGATTTGCTACAGCATTGTGGGAAAATGCCTGCTGCTTTGAGTGAATGCATTAGCGTTACTAATGCTTTCTTTACCCTAGCAGATCCAACAACAGACTTATAAACTGTCAATTGTTTGAGAGCACCTTTCTTGATCTAAATGCTACATTCTGGAAATGATGGCTTTCTTTCAAATGCAAAAACACACACTTGCATGCAACCAACTGTACAGAATAAAGCATTCAACATGGCAGTAGCTGTGGTCAGCAGAGGTTGTCCGAAACACTAAAATGCTGTGCACTGCACATTTAATCAGCCCCCAGGGCCAATCTGCCAATCTACAAAAAGACCTTGCCAGTTTCAAAAGAGGCTGCCTGTCTACCCTTTCACCTGATGGTAATATATTGCCAGGGCTGTTGTCATTTTAAGCAGCTGCTTGAGATACAGAAAATGAAATCCAGTCTAGTGTCATCATGATGCCATTGAGAAGAGGCATCAATTCACTACTGGCATGGTATTCTTTATTTTTAAAGCAAAGAAGTTAATGTGCTATTTTCATTTCCAAACAAGCTTCAGGAGCTGCAGACTATTTCTATTTTGAAGTAAATAAGAGAGGAACTGATTGTGTTACAAGGAGAGAACAAATATGGATTTGCAAAGGGAAGAAATTATATTGCCTTGGCTATGTGTGATAAATGCCTATTTCTAACACAATGTCAAAGCAACCCAAATTCTAAATAAATTGCTTGCTGCTAATAATCACTCCATACTTAATTGTATCTAACTTCCTAATCCAATTTTAGAGAAACAAATCCAATAATTACTTACATATGCTTTTTAATGATTGCAATCTCAGAGGAATCCCAACTCTACACAAAAGCATTAAGAAATTGTATAAGGATTTTAATAATGCAATGAATGGGATCAGTCACCCAGATTTCAATTACTACAAAGGCTTTTAAGTATATTTCTGTAACGGAAGAAAAGACTGCATTTAGTAATGACAGAAGCGACTTAAACTCTTCAATGTTGATTGCTGGCAGTTTTGGAACTCCACCCTCATAATTCACATGAAACATTGTGGTATACTTCCTTCCTTCCTTCCAATCCTAAATTTTAACAAAGGTATACATGTCTTTGTTCATTTAGAAGGGTTCAACACAAAGCAACATTTTGGAAAAGGAACAGTTAAATTGAGCAATGCATTCTTGGCTGCTGCTGTGACAGGATTTATTTACAGCTTCCATTAAACACAGCAGCTCCATTACAAAGTGCTGTGTGTGAGAAGAATTTTTGATTATACAATGCAAGTGCCTCACTGCATTAAACATAGCATGCCAATGTATTCTCTCCCCCCCCCCCTCCGCCCCCCATAATTGGTTTGGGTCATTGTTTGATGGGTTTATGAATTCATTACAGGAAACAGATGGATCCCATAAATCAGAGCTATTCATCCAGCCAATCAAATGGGCATTTTCCCTCTCTCATCTCATTTCCCCCTCCCCTACTCAATCTTAACCAAGTCACTTCCTCCGAGTCCAAAACTGTGTGTATATGATGGGTAAAGAGGTTATGAAAGGTTCTTCTTGAAACAGGAAACGGAAACAGGAAACACCTTTCAATTAAACTAAGATGATGATCATATTCACACTGTGGTTCTCTTTCTACCCACAATACACCCCGTCAGATACAAAGACAAGAACTTACCCAGTTCAGCTGAAACTCTCGAACTAAAGTAGAAAGGGTAAAATGTTCTGCTTTTTTCATAAGTTATGTTTTTTATGGGTGATAAAAGATTTTCATAGTGAAAATGTCTATTTTTCCCCCATTCCAATTTCTAACAGCGAATTTGTCTTCAGGAAATTACCTCCTTTGTTTGCTGAATTCTCAGATTTGACAACACTGACATCTGCTGGTAAAAACGAATCACAAAGGTTGTGTAAGAAATCTTATTTTTATTTCTTATACAAAAACTGGATTCGCACAATTTGAACTGTAAGTGATGCTTTTACAAATAAAATCAGAGTGTTAAAATATATTCAACCTTGCTACTTTAAAGATTTCACATGCAAACCATCACAAGTCCCTTCCTTTTAAATGGTGCCTCCAAAGGGCACTACACACCCAAGCTTAACTCAATAACTGACATTTCTAAATAAATGCAGTGCTACTGTTTTCACGATGAACATATGACAACACAATAGCATTTTACTGAGAAAATAGTAAGCAGCAAATAGTTTGAGCGCCCACGCAGGATGCCTTGATTTCAATATGATTCTAACTTTTGTGTAGAAGCCAACCAACTAGATTTTGTTGCTATTGTAACGTTTCTAAAAATGGATGACAACTTCAGGGAGGACTAGAGACAGACTTTCCATTTAGATTATTATTGTTAAAACAACGTTTGCATTTTATTTCAATTTTGATTTCCTATTGGATTTGCACTATTATGCAATTTTCCATGAGCACGGCCCACCCGAGTCAGTAAAAATTAGACTATCAAAATAGTATACATCTATAAAAGGGGAGAAACAGCTATACTGGTAGCAGAGCACTGGAAGTGAAGTTTTGCCATGATGCAAAGAAATTACACACACAAAAATTTGACGTTTGCCTCAACCCAGTGATTGCCCTCTGAAAAAAACCCACAGCAAGAGCAATTTCTACCTTATTTAGAAAATCTGATCTCTTTGGAAGTTTGCATCCCTCTATAAGAAATTTCCTAACATGGAACAGAAACATGTAGCTGGGCCCATTTAAATAGGGGTATGATCTCCAACCACAAAAACACAGAATCAAATTTTCTCTCCACATACAATAAAGTATAAAGGAACACAGCAGGATATATATCTGATCCCAGAGACACATCCTAGTTGTAGGTGCAATAACAAATGTAATGCCTTCTTTTCTGTATCTATGGATTAAGTCTAATTTCATACACCCTACTCTATGAATCTTAAATCAGAGAGACAACACATCAGTTTAGCCTACTCTCATCTGAATACCTTTTAATGGGCCTCAAGGTGTGAAACATAATTTATTCTAGAAGTGCACACCAAGACATATGATCATCAAATGAAGTCTGTAGATAACTACCCATCATAAATAGCTATTATAAAACAGTGAAATGTATTTGCCATCTATTCAGCAGCTTTTGAGTCAGACAAATTAATTTCTGATTTTGGTGCAAAAGAAACTGCTTGAAAATATGTCATCTAGAAAGAATTTAAAACAATCAGTGTGACACCAACATTGTATGAGGAAGCCACAGTAACTTAAAGGTTCTACTATGAGTGAGTCACAAATCACATTTTTCAGACTGAGCATTTTCTATCTTTCTATATAAATTGTACATTTTTTGTTGAATCTTCCTCTTAAAGCACATAAATACAAGTAGATCAAGAATAGCATTTAACGTGTTGTACTTTTATTTTGAAAACCTCAAATATTCTGCTTTTACATACACTTTTCTGTGTTAGCAGTCTCTGAGCTTTTAAAAATCCATTATTTCTGCATCTCTGTAGGATCCCTGGAGATACTGCTATCTCACTATCGATACTGAATCTTAGTAGAACATATGGATTCAGAGATGCTATCTGGAAACAGAACTTACCCATTCCTTCCCTTGTTAACTAGTTTAGCTTTCCTGATAGTACATTTCCTATTGCCTCATCAATAACTGTCCCTAAAGAAATGAGTGCCTACCCTTGACACAACTTTCAGAATGCTGATATACAGGGACAAATCCTACTTCAAAACAAAGAACTGAGATGTCTGTATTCTGGCTTCCCAAAAAGATTGGGGCTACGGGAGATTTTGAAAGATCTGATCATAATACTATTGGATTTTATCTATTTTCTCAAGACAAAAAAAATCCAACTTGTTGATTCTAAGACTTTGCCAAAGTCCTTCCTATTGCTGTCAGCCTTTTTTCTTTCCAATAAAAAACAGAGAATTCAACAACTATGGAGAATGCCAAGAATATTTGTGGCCAGGGTCACTCTTATGAGGTGATCTAAGGGCCTACTCTATCTTTTAATTTCAAATAAAATAAGTACCTGGAAAGATACATGAAATAAATAAATAAAAACAATTCCAGAGAAGCAGCAGAAAGATATGTTTCTAATGCCTGGTCCCCTGCACTATACCTCTTCTGGATAGAACCACAGTACAAAATGTATCACAGTATTAAGAGCTTAAAAATGACAAAAAACTTCATTCTTCTATTATTCATATTTTTAAAACCCATTTATACCCACGCTGTATCAGAAACATCTCCGGATGGTTTAGAAGTAACTTTAAAAGTTAAACATTTTAAAACAATAACAATAAATTAAATAAGCTAAAACATGGTAAACATGATAATGAGCTTGGGATGAATGAATAAGGGCCAAGGCTTTGATGAACATCTAAATTTTCATTTGGTGCCTAAATGAGATGAGCACCTAAATAAGAGGACACCTAACAGATGTCCAATGGGATGGCATTCCACAGAATCAGCATCAGAAAGAAAAGATTCTAGCATGTCTACTAGGGCTGTGCAAAATTATAGTTAGTCCTTGTAAATTGTTAGTAACTTGTTAGATTTACTAACTATTGCAAACAAATCGCTATTAAAAAACATGGAGGAAACGGGGGTAAAAAAAATTAAGGATCAAAACACTCACCAATAATTTCGTGAAGATTCTCTGTAACACTTGGAAGTCTCGCATAGTCAGTTTAATTTTAAGTACAAGCATTAAGCGACTTTGGCAAAACCAAAGAGGCCATTGCTAGCGTTTAAATTAAGAATTTAGTTGCCATAAGAAAGGGCAGGACTACCTGAGCTGGGTAGGAGACTGGGAACACAGCATTCTGGGAGATGGAGTTTGGAAAGGCAATGACCACTGTGGCAGAGAATTCAAAAGGCCCTGTACTAAACTACATTTCCCAGAATGTAGTACTCAGCAACATAAAGCCCCAATGAGGGTTGCAGCAGCCAGCTATTTAATCAGTCTAATAATAAACAAAATTATTGAATCTGCAAAGAGGACTAAAATAAGTAAACAATAGTATAAATCTGTATTCATTTTTTTTTTACAAAATATACTGTTTGTTTAAAAAAATCAACAATTCCCCCCAAATTAGTGGATTACTGTAATGTTTTGAATCTTACTGGGCTAACAGTGGAAAATGTGTGGTACAATTATAGCAAGTCACGATAGCTCTAAAAATGAGGCAGAAATGAGTCACTGAAGTTTCCCCACTTGCTCAATTACTTAATGAAAAAAGGAACAAAAAATTCATTACTTCGTTATAGTTACACAAAATTTTAGGGCCAGAATTTTGGAAACACCTTCAAAAACAATTCACCACCCCCTTCCCCAATTTAGTAATGAGTATTGAAACATTTTTTTCATTGATCACACAGCCCTAATGTCTATAACTAAACTGTTTAAGATCTGGTCCTAATCACTGCTGCCACTTAACTATCCCAGAAGAATTTTTGGCCAAAAGCAACGGAGAGCAACAGAAATACGATCTAGAACAGGAATTTTTAAACTGTGGTGCTCCAGATGTTTTGACCTTCAACTCACAGAATTCCTGACCATTGAACAATCTGGCTAGGGCTTCTTGCAATTGGTAGGCCCAAACAGCTGGAGGGCTGAAGATTGAAGACACCTGGCCTAGAAGGCTCAAAACTACGGGAACTGTGATCAGTAAGCTAATTTTTACTATGGTTACTTCTTGAACTGAGCAAAGGATAAAGG
Organism: Anolis sagrei; assembly: GCF_037176765.1. Classification (NCBI taxonomy): domain Eukaryota; kingdom Metazoa; phylum Chordata; class Lepidosauria; order Squamata; family Anolidae; genus Anolis; species Anolis sagrei. The sequence continues at coordinate 120,708,648 of NC_090022.1, forward strand.
GGTAGCAACACTGATTACAGTGACTAATCACACCATCTCTATATAAATCAAAAATTTTAATTAATGTGGTTGCACTACAGGCCTCTCTAGATATATTTCTTATGTTCATCCACATTTTTCTGCTTTTGATGCAACATAGAAGAGAACTTTTCTGTAATATGCTTGACTATATAATTGTATTATTCCAAACTGGAGTAGACTGAAAATGAAGTTGGGATGCAATAAAACACGTCATTATGTTGAGCAAAAATGGTGCAGATGAAAAAGCTTAGACAACTGTTTTCACAAAGCCTTGAGAACTTGTTTGAGATTGGGTTTTTTTTTTTCAAAGAAAGTGAATGAAATTTTCCACAAAGGAGACACTATTAATTTTAAGAAAAATATGTTTTTATTTACAGCCTACAAATCTACCTGTGAAAATTAATACAATTAGTTAACTGTGCATTTCCCAAGTCCCTTCACTACATGAGTGGTGAGCTTGGATGGATTTCATCCAAAAAGCCCAAACAAGACAATGCCTTGTACATCCTACATTCTGCCTACAAGCAAGTTTTAAATGACATCTATACATCATTAGATTTTATTTTATTCTTTCTAGTCCGTATTTTCTATAGGTCATTAACAGGATAACTATGAATGTCAGTGAACAGGACTCTGAAATTTTGTGCCTTTTATTCCATGAAATGTAAAAAGCCAAGGACCTCTGTCTTTACAAAGGAAATGAAACAATTAAGCCATCTTTGGTATTCTTGCAGAGCATCTTGTTGTAAGTCAATGGAGCAATCAATTCCAACATGATCCAGGTACAGAAAATCCACCAGTCAAAAGCAAAGCACACATGTCAAAAGCAAAGCACAAAGCACACATTACGAAGAACTTCCTGACTGTGAGAGCCATTCAGCACTGGAACTCTCTGCCCCGGAGTGTGGTGGAGGCTCCTTCTTTGGAAGCTTTTAAACAGAGGCTGGATGGCCATCTGTCAGGGGTGCTTTGAATGCAATATTCCTGCTTCTTGGCAGGGGGTTAGACTGGATTTCCCATGAGGTCTCTTTCATCTCTATGATTCTATGATTCTATGACAGTCAGTTCATAAACAAGTTCCACTGTAAGATCAATTTGCCACCTCAAAATCAACTCGGCCATGCAATGGTCAGTACAGCTGCTAAGCCTTTGTTCTGTAGCTCTGCTTGAAACTCTTACACTCAGGAACACATCTCATGGTAGTATTGATCATGGAGAGAGTTTTAAAAGTTCAAAAGTCATAAAAGTATCTGTCAAAACAGGTAATTATTGTTGCATTTCATAGTTTCTTTTACTGCATTTTAAGCATTCCTCTACATTGGTTGTTCTTGGAAGTGCATGTTTGAGTTTTTAAATGTTTTTATTTCAAATTAAAAGGGAATTTACTTAAACACCCACACACCCCTACAGATTCCTTTGAACCTGACATACTAAAGGTACATTTACACTGTAGAATTAATGGCTCAATATTATGGAATCGTGGGAGTTCTAGTTTAACAAGATCTTTAGCCTTCTTTGTGAAAGAGTGCTGGTGCCTTTATCAAACCTGGGATTCCATAGTGTTGAGGTATCTCTGCTTAAGACAGTTTTGGCTCAGTGCAGTATCTCATTTAAGGGTACTCTTGCAATCTACTACTCTGACCATTACAATCCAGTTATGGATATGCCATTGTCAATTCCTTAGGAGATTCTCTCTTTTTTCAGATTATCTTTTTTTCTACAAAAAAAAATGACAACTTTGAATACAGTGTATGCCTTATGACAACTTTTACATTGATAAAAATGCTTAGTGCCATGTCTTTTTTATATTTATTATTAAACAAACACACCCAATAACATTATAAAATAAGATTCTGACTGTAAATAGAAGGTCAGCTGCTGTCCTCTCCTCTTTTTTTGCCTTGTCTTTTATTTGTATTGTATTTTGAAATGGTCATACAACTAGTCAAATAAATATATTATTAAATATTATTAAATATTACATTAGCTACTAAATAATACTAGCAGAAAACAATGAACAAAAAAGTGGAAAAACAGGGCTGGGCTGGGCTTGGCGTCCAACCAACCGGATGATGGAAGTGTTTGCCCTCTGAATCTACTTCCTCTAATAATATATTTCTTATCTTACTATTTTTCTCTCAGACTAAGTAACATAAGCTTATATCTACTTGTACTAACATTTACTATTTTTCAAGTGGCATAAATAATCTCTTATTCCAATAATTTCTTAAATATATAATAGGTTGCCAGTCTTGAGTAAATTTCTCTGTTTTGCAAGGGACATCTCTATATTGATACAACTCTCTCATACTGTCAGTTCTCTTAATGCCCTTGGTACTTACCTGTCAGAATACAGGCTAGGCCCATAAAGAGGTTAGGGGAATTACTACTGCCAGCACTTTCTGCTAGTGAATACATTTTTCAAAGCAGATGTTCAACCAACTAAAAGTGAAAACGTGGAATGATACAGTATCAGGAGGACTCTTCATTAATTCAGCTGAAGCTGAACAGAATTTTATGTCTGCAGGGCCATCATACATTAATGACATCTATGGGAAGGAGCATTTAAATTATTCAGGAACGCAAGGAATGCAGATCCAGCAGTTTTCAGATTTGTCATCTGCTGTAGCTAGAAAAACACTCATCTTTTGCACATATAGACACATACACACAATTTCTTTCTCGCTCTCAAACACGCGTATCAGAAAGAGATTGAGTTCTAATAATGGCTTGATCGAAAACAGCAATACACTTTTCAGTTTGCTGTCATCATCACAAGGCTGAAAGCAACTGCTTCCTTGCACATATATCCATTCTTTTACATGAACCAACAAGCCTTAACAGGTATATTTGCTAAATATTCCAGGGCAATTTCAGTAATTATAAACATATAAACAAGCAGTTTTCCCTAAAAACACCAAAGAGACCACAATCAGGAATAAAGCAAACAGAATCCCAATGTCTGTGTTTACAGACTAACAACGGTGCCAGTGTGCAGAGCTTATTCTATTTGTTGTTTTAGTTGACAGCTCTTGCTTGAGCACCCATCACCATGGCAACTCTGTGCACAACTCACAATGCACCCAAACGAACTCAAGAGCTAAATTAACTTATTGCATGTCACCAATGAGAAATGACTGTTCAGAGGTAATTTTCTGTACTAATATGTAATAGAGTTAACTCTCTAAATTGAATTAAATTAATTAAATGCCACTCCCAGTAAATCAGATTCTATTACATCAATGGTAAAATAAATTAAATGTTTTATTAAAACCACTAATAATATTATGCTATTACTTCATTCATTCAAAATTCTGTACAGTTGATTTTTAGACACATGTGTGCTTTACACTTAGCAGCAACGGAACAAAGTTGAATCGTCTCCATTTTTACAGGGTTGCTTACAGCAAATGAAGACAAGTAACATGTCAGTTTTATTGAAAGCCTTCATGCTGTTATTTTAGGGAAACATAGGCACAGACTTGATATTCTTAAAACTATTAAGGAATTATTCTATACTACTAGGGGCACTACTAGAGATCAATCCAGGGCAAAATACAAAAAGAATTATAGAAAAATATTAGACTGTCAGAAGAACAATTGTTTAAAAAGGAAGTACATACATAGTACACATAGAGAATTTCTAATCCTATTTATCAAGCTCTGGTTTTTGTGCTACCACTCCTCAGAAACATGTTGGATTTGGTGGAAACAATGCTCATACATCATCTGCTCAATTCATTGCAGCTATTTAAAAGCCAGACAGATGTTAGGAAGTATTAAGAAACACATGAGTACTGGTACAGCTGTGGCTGCCCCATCTAAAAATGATACAAGATCGGGTAATGATAAAGAAGAGCAAAGCAAATAAAAAATACACAAAAACAAGCAAATAAAGAAACCCCTGGCAGGGAACAGCATGGCATTCTGACTACAAAAAAAGAAAAAAGCAGCAAAGGGAACACACATTACTCCTATACTGATACTGATCTGAACTGGTGCTCTCTTTGGTTTTTCAATACATAAAAAGAGGAGTTATGCTCCACTTAGCTGTCACTTCCCTAAAAATAAAGGGGATTCCTATTCACACTGAATTTCACATCACACTCTCCACGTAAGGAAAACCAGGGCTCTGTATAGAAGAGAAACCTCCCCATTTCAGAAATAAATTTTCCATATGAGACAAGTAATGATGGAGGGAGACAAGTCAAGGTTAAATGCTCCTATGCTTGTATATTGGAGAAAGAAGGAAGAGTAACAACTAGAGAGGGCTCCTGATGTTCCTCCAAGAGATGTTCATTTCATCAAACTGTTGCTTATTCCTTATGTTTATATTCCTAAAATGGTAATAAAGATAACACTTTGTGTCCAATGAGAACATTATGTCTTCACTGGATTATTCTGGTATTGTTTGACTCTTTAGGCTCAAATCTGTCTGTGTTCTTCTGCAAATGACACAATTTTCCAAGTCCGAATAGCTGAAAAACCACGTCCTTCTGTCTGATGCCTTCTATATAGGTCCAACAGCCTCACTAAACGACAACTCCAGAATTCTGCAGAAGGCAGAAACCGGAATTTAAGTGGATTTTTTCTCTAGTGTGATGAAGTGGCAAGAGATCCGTTCATCCTGTTGTGAGAACATGTCCATCTATCTTTTATTGTACGATATCTAACAAAAGTGAAAATATGTTTGTATTTATGTTTCTATCTATGTTGTATGTATTTTTAAAGATGGGTCCCACTTTCAGAGAGCTCTGTGACTCCCACTGAAGATGGATCTGGACCAAACCTGGCATACGTACATATCATGACTAACTTTAAATACTGGCGGGGTTTGTGGGGGATGGGCACAGGAGCATGGGAGTTGTAGTTTATCCTCATACAGAAAAAAGCCTGTGAATTGCATGAACACAGAAATTCAAAATCCGAAACCGAATATTTTTCGAATGTTGATCCTTACGAAATACCTAAACTGGGCATCACTGAGTATCTAAGCTAGTACAGGCAGTCCCCGAGTTACAAACGACTCATAGTTAAGAAGGGTGTGATACAACAGGAAGTGAGAGAAATCTTCCCCTTGGAAGGGAAATTCACTCCTGGAAGAGTTATCATAGGGAAAAGGTGTCTCAACTCAATCTTTCTCACCAATTCCTATTTTCACAACAAATCACATTTTTCAACATCCAATTATCACAGGAACAGAGAATGACGTGAAATCTTCTGAACAGGGGCACAGACAGCAAAACAAACTCCACAGGAGTGTTAACCCTTCCTTATGAAACCCAAAGCTTATATACTGTAGAGTCTAGCTTATCCAACTTTTGCTCATCCAACGTTCTGTATTATCCAATGCAGTCTGCCTCCTGCCCAGATCCACAGCTGTTTCAATACATTGAGATGTTTTGGTGCTAAATTTGTAAATACAGTAATTACTACATGGCATTACTATGTATTGAACTGCTTTTTCTGTCAATTTGTTGTAAAACATGATGTTTTGGTGCTTAATTTGTAAAATCATAACATAATTTGACATTTAATAGGCTTTTCCTTAATCCCTCCTTATTATCCAACATTTTCTCTTATTCAACGTTCTGCCGGCCCGTTTGTTGGATAAGTGAGACTCTGCTTTATATATAAATTTGGCTGGAGTTACATTTAAAAATGCACCTATTCCAACTTTAATAAAAATTCAACAAACTTATAGAATCTATCTTGTTCGTCATTTGGGGACTGCCTGTATATGAATACAGCACATTTCTCTTTAGTACAAGCAAATCCATGGTCTCATGGTCCTTAGGAATACAGTTAATATATGTTTGATGTATGATAAAACTGCAATATATATGGCAACTGTTTTGCTTCAACTAAAGGGATGTTGTTATTAGGAATAGCTCCTGGTATGTAGATAATAATCCTCATAGTAGAATGACACACCTCACCCTCGCCCTGGTTAAGTTAAGAATGTCATTCTTAAATAAAACACATTCTCGAAAATCTTAGGGATTTCTAAAATTTCAATTATTTGGGTACACAACAGCTTGTATGGCTCAATAAAAGTAAAGCTCATAAGGCAGAAAAAGTATTTTATTGCACAGCAAAGTATACACTGTGGGCAGATAAATAACCATAAAGCAGCAGGAAGCATGATCACAACTACTGTTAAGTAGTTGGTCTACATTTATATTCTAGCCAGCACAGTGCTATTCTGACAGGCTGATTTTCATGAATGACCTTTCGGTCTGACACAAAACTAGCAAACCCTCTCTGCAAATCACAGGAACTCCATGCTACTCTTCCTTAGAAAAAATGTAGAAAGGAGGCACAGTGTTTTCAATTCAATTCAATTCATCAAACAAAATGGAGAACAGGTAGGAAAAGTCAAAGATGTAGTTTCCACCAGGATCACGGAAGGATATGCAAGAGCTGGCTTGTTAAATCCACTATTTCTTTTATACCACGAGGGAATTTCAACTAAAGCTTTTAAGCTTTCATAGTGGGGGAGGGAACCTACAACCATGTTTTCAAAACATTGATTTCTTTTAATTTTAAACACTGTGCAAAACTTAAAAGAAACGCTGAAAAGTATACAAATTGCCACTTTCCATGAAGCAGCAAGGAAGAGGGGAAACTAATTTGAGGAAGAGAACTATATAAATGTACAGGAGTCAGACTGGAATCTATCTGTCCGAGTAATTTGCAGGGTCAGCTCCAGTTAGCACTTGGATGGGAGATTGCCAATGAGTATCAGATGCTGTAGGCTATATTTTAAAGGAAGGAAATGGCAAAATCTCAACTGTGTATTTCTTATAGAAGAAAACCCTATGAAATTCATGGGTTCCCATAAGCCGACAGACAACTTGCATACACATTATTTGTAGGAGACCAGCAATTGTGTTTTATTAAATGGTAACACCAATATAATTCAGGGAATTTTTTGTCTTTTATGCTAATAGTTGACCTGTGGACCTCTATTCACATGCATTCAGGCAATCTGCAGAAATATATTTCTCCAAGGTTTAACTCTTTATCGCTTCCCTTGGTCTTCTCACCCACATTTCAGTGCTGATCTCAGGTTGTGGAATATTATTCCAAAGATAGTCTTCAAAAGGCTTATAGGAGAACCTGCTGTTTTTCTATAAGCCAGCAAAGACATTTATTAAACAACCCATCTCAGTCTTGACACACAAGTCAATCCCTGTTTTCAGGAACTATATTAATGGATCTCACTATCTAGTAAGACATAAAGTAGGGCCTGCATGTCTGAGGCCTCTAGTGCAGGCATCCTCAAACTAAGGCTCTCCAGATGTTTGGGCCTCCAAGTTCCAGAATTCCTGACCACTGAACAAGCTGGCCAAGGGCTTCTGGGAGTTGGAGGCCCAAGCAGCTGGAGGGTTGCAGTTTGAGGATGCCTGCTCTAGTGCTATACGGTGTCATTGACTGGTTGTACTGGGGAGGCCATATTTCACTTGAGCAACCAATGTGCACTGGAGATTTTACAGAGCAGAAAGAAGACAGACCATTGGACAGAGGAGCTTACATTCCCAACCAATAATCCTCAACCTCTGGTCCTCCAACTGTTTTGGACTTCAGCTCTCACATTCTCTATTTGCCATATTGATTGAGGTGCCTGAGATGAAGATGAAAATGTTTGGAAGGCTGAAGGCTGAAAACCACTGCTCTAAATTACAATTTCATACCATAGCTTTAGACAAATCATAATGGAATTTTAGATTTCTGGTTGCTTGGGAAACAGATTTATCTTCAAATCACTCATGTAAAGTATGATGTACACTAATATACACACAAATGACTTAAATGGCAATAAAGTATAGAGACAAAAAAGAAACTGTCAAACATTTTCAAAGTTGTCTGCAAAGCCCAGGGAGAAAAACAAATGACAGTGAGTTAAATGGGATTCCGATGAGTTCAGCAAAAGTAGAACTTAATAGTATTAGTTTGATTGCTTTCCCAAAATATCAGTGAGACATTTTTCCATTGGATTATGGTCCTTCAATTTTGCAGAATGCAGCCTCTGGTGAGAAATAAAAGCCACAGCCAGATACCTTATCTATAACTGTTCCATCATGCTATGTGTAGATCCAAAGCTCCATCTAGGAATGTTTTATAAACAACCGTTCCTGCTCCGTCTCTCAAAGTGATCCTTCTCTTAGTTATATGGTGAATTATGCCCTATTTAGTTGCTTTGTGAACTCAGTAAGAGTATCCCACTGAAAAAATGACACATCAGAGGAGGACGGGGGTGAGCTGTATAAATACAGAAGTAGCACTTCAGACACATCAGTAACTTGTAGACACAGTGCAGACACTCATGAGACAATTAAACAAATTTACTTGGAGAAGATGCTAGTGTTGTCTGGTAAGCAAGGCTACTGAGAAAAAAATCCAATAAAAAGTTGGATCAGAAGGTGCTTTCATATCCAAATGTAAATGCAAGTGATCTGCTACGTTCTAAAAGAAGAACCTAACTGAGTCATACGATGAGTCCATAACTCCAATAAGATTAGGCCTACGATAATGTAGTGGTAGAAATGATATTGCAGAAAACAATCAAGAAGAAGTACAACTGCATTAGACTTAAGACAAATATTGAACCAATTAATCTATAGCTATAGTAACTAAATAATGGATTCACTTTCAGTTACTAAATATTGGGGATAAACATCAGCTTACTTTGCAAACTTTCTGATACCATCTCACTGGCTACTAATGGAGACAGAATCAATTAGACAAACCATTCTTCAGTTCTTGTATTTGTGTAAAAACATATATTTTTCTTAAGTAGCTTTCTGTTCTCTTCTAAACAGTGACATCAGAAGGAGAAACACTTTTACAAAGCACCTTCTCTTACAAGACAGAACAGACATTTATTTTGGAGAGTATGTACACTATATGTCATAAATGAGTACATTTTGCCCCATGAAGCCATTGCATAATATTCAAATGGCAACATGCCATATATGCCCACATACAGGAAAATTGTTTTTCTGCTTAACCAGTCTCTACACTTCCTGAGACTGTAGGAGAAAATGTAGCTAGGCTTGCAATCACTGGTGTCATTTTACACCCAACTATGCCTAACGGAATTTGTAGTTCAACTTTCTTTCAAGGAATAACATAAATGTTAGGGTTTTTGGTTTTGGTTTTGCTCAGAATAGAAGAAATCAATGAAGTATCTTTAGGAAGACCACTCAACTGAGGATGAGAGACAGTGATAGAAGGAAGCAGATATCAAGGATACACTGGTATTTCTCTTTTTTTTTCTAGATTCATATGAAGCTTTGACCATAAATTGAAGAGGTTCACAACTAAAATCAACTGTTTATTTCACCTTTGAGTAACCAGGTAAAAGGTTTATCATCACTATGGGTACCGGGATAACACTGTCTGCCATCCAAACAGCAGTGTCAATGCTTTTCATTTTCTGAAGGTATGACATGATGACACACCAGGCTAGTTGCAGTAGAACAGCTACCCATGTTACTTTCTAGGAGTCAATAAGCAGAAAGGAAAAAGCATTAACGTGTGATGAGTGGGTGGGGCTACTTGCAAAACCGCATATGTAATAGCTCTATAACAGTGGTTCTCAATCTGTGGGTCCCCAGGTGTTTTGGCCAACAACTACCTGAAATCCCAGCCAGTTTACCAGCTGTTAGGGTTTCTGGGAGTTGAAGGCCAAAACATCTGGGGACCCACAGGTTGAGAATCACTGCTCTACAAGGTCCCAATTGATCCACTGCCCGGGCAGTAAGGGGATTTCGGAAAGTGACTTTCTCAAACAGAATATTGATCTGTCTCAGAGTAAAGGGGAAATATTCAATTAAATCCACTTAACTAAACAAAAAGATATCCTTAAATTTTGCATGTGACAGAAATCAATTAATTTTAGAAGAGTAAGACTCAATACAGGTCAGGGACCCAATCAACAAATTATGGTTGAGTGATCAGTATAAGCCACTTAGGGTCATGCTACTCCTTCCCATTCTCCTCCTTCACGGTTTAAAATGGCTCCAAATGGTGAATTCTAACCTGAACTTACCTTCACACTTTAACACACAGTTTGGGATAAGCTTCATTCCTTGGCTTGGTGCAAATCACAGAAGAGATTACTGAAAACCATGTCGTCTCAAACGAGAAACAGGACAGGGAAGGAGGCAAAGAGTGCTAAGCTTGTGTCTGAGAGTTACAACCACTTGCTATCTTTGTTAAAACTGTCAAGAGGTGTATTTTTTAACCTGTGTACATAACCCCTGAAAAACTATGGGCATCACGAACCATTTTCTTGTGTAAGAAATAAGTAGCACACATTCTGAAATGAAATGGCAATTTGCAATCAAGTGAAGAACTCACTATTTTATAAGAAATTCAACCTTGATTTACCTTTGGTTTTTTGTTCAGCAGCCTGAAAAACAAAAATACAAAGCAATCATTAGCAATCAGCACTTTAAAAAAATAACCCGAGGACAGTTATTTTTTAAAAAATAGTATCCCTATCCACTACTATCCTATACTTTTAAATGCAGCCATCATACAAATCCAGGCCATTCAATAAGTTGAAACACTTGAGTCATTAGTTGTAGGGGTAGATGGAAGGGAACTGTTACCCAAATTCTGTGACTGACAGTGGAACACATGCCAGAGGAAGAAGGGTGGATGAAGGTCCAAGGCTTGTTTGCAGTATTTCTGGAGAGTTTGTAATTAATTCTAGTCTTATTTGAAAGCCAAAGATAACAATACAATTTGTATTTTACTGGTAAAATCTTTAGTCTACTGAACAGAAAACTTTGTAATTAAATATGAGGGAGGGAAAACTAAGTGCTGCATGAAACCAAATATTTATGAATCTATTTTTCTAGGTACTCCAGGGCAATTCTGAGGTAAAGGATTCTCTATTAAACTTGTTTTCTTGTTTCACAGTATGTTCACGAATGTATCGTTTATGTATATTCAAACTAAGAATCCTGGTGTAAATTATGTTCTGCTTAATTTAACAAAACTCATGATTTAAAGTTAAATTGTTTCAGAGTTCTGTCAGAGGTGAATATAATGAGAAATCCAGCTAGTTTGGTATAATACAATGGAAATACTTTTAATCTTGTGATCATAGTCACGTCATGGTTACACCAAAAAGAGAGAGGGGGATGTGTAGGTCTATCTGTTCAATTTTAGAATGCTGAACCATGATATAGCAGTCTTCCAAACTTGACCCTGATACCGTATGGATGGGCTGATGGAAACTAGTTTAATACGATATGTTTCTCATGCTTGTATTAACATGACACCTTAAGAAGCTCTATTACATTAACATGTCTTCAATTGTGTGGCTTGTACAATATAATATATTTTTAAACAAATGTGAATTTGTACATAAGGAGAATCACATTTACTCAGACCAAACACTTATTTCATCTAGCTTTGTGTCCATGAAGTTGCCAAATACAAGTCTATAAGCGAAATGAGTACATTAGCATCCCTACCTAAGCAACTAGTATATAGAGGTTAGAAGTAACATCTTGTCATCATGACTAGGTTTTAGATCTTCAATGTTTTTCATGCAAACAGAGTGCCCAGCAGTCACATATATATCTTTTGGCTTTAGATCGTTAGATCAAATAAAAATGGAGCTTGCTGATGGACAAATTGGTATACAGAACACAAGCTGAAAATATTATCTTATGTGTGGTAGAATATCTATGCTTATAAACATATATAGGACATACACTATTAAATCCTGAAATCTGAATACCACACAGGGTGATATATTATGCAATAGGGCTCTTCAGTATGTTTATAGAGTAGTTTTGGCATAAACCACATGAGCTGTATAATAATTACAGAAACAGCAATAAAAATAGTTTAGCTTGCCAATTAATTTGACTGAATAATGAAATATATTAATTGAGATAGATAGGCAATACAATGTTTTTCCACTTGCAAATATACTTGCAAAAATCATTATACAATAAACAACTATTTTGTTTTTTAAAACACACTGGAATGATGCTTAATTTTATAACCTGTTTAAATATCCTGTTAAATCTTATATGGAAAACAGTATTTATTCAAGGGGTGACTTGTTAAATGTTATGACAGATCGGATCTAAGGCTCTACCGTAGGCACACTAAAGTCCTGGGACTTTTGTGGATAGATTTTGAATTTTGTCTCCACGCTCATCCTTACACATACACTTTATTTGAACAACATATTCCAATGCTATATTTATGGCCTCTAGGATTTAAAACAACAACCTAAAATATACTGACTCTCTCACTGTGTGTCTTTTTTATTATTTATTTTAATATTTTTTTATTTATGTACATTAACAACTTACAGTGTAAAAAGAACACAAAACAATGAACATTTTACAAACACATAACCCCACCACAACCCCACCACCAAGGCCTGAACAAGTCACTGTCTGTCTTTATGGGAAAGGGAATGACAATTCTATTTAAGTGAGACTTTCTAGGATCTAATTTCATCGTAACCCTGACTTAACTATCTGATTTCATCCTGAATAATTATTTTGGTATTCTACTGACATTTTTGGCAATTACCTTGTGTACACTGGAAATAAACACAGATCACAAAGAAAACATTATTATTATTGTCATAAGCTGCTTTTGAAAAATAGTTTGCTGGATAGTGCTATAGGGCTGCTGTCTGAATAATGCAAGCATTATACTTGTAGTACTTTCCATATGCACAAAAGGAACATTAGGGGCAGACTCCTGTAATAATTCCCAGATGGCCAACTGAAAGTTTAGTCTTAAGGTGTAAAATTTAAATAAACATTGAAACAGCAGCTATTACCTTTTTATGAAATACTAGTATTTCTGAAAAGTCAAAATCAGATTTTTGCAGAACTATAGACCTAGAAATTAAAATGGCTCTCTAAAGGTTAAGAATGGAATAAAAGGGCGAAATTTGTCAGATTATTTCGCTATTACATTAGCACTATGATGGAAAGACAAACTCCTTGCAAAATATGTGACAACTTCAACATTTCAGAAACACTTTCATAAATATTATATGTATTGCTCAATTCTAGGTGTTTAGTCTTCTCTTGCATTGCACAAGTATTGCCTGTATGTGTTGTTATTTCAGATGGCAATTTTAACTACAATTTACAAACATCTTATACCAGATGACAGTAAAAGCATTTTGAAGCAAAGAGCGTTGTAAACCATATAACATGTCTTTTTGAAAATACAAACAAATTCAAACTTATGCATAATGTTTTATATCCTTTGCAAAGTATCAGTGTCTGTCTTTGGAGCTATTTACAGTCACAAGAAAAATAATTCCTCAGAGGCCCCATCTTCACTAACCATGTAATTGTAGGGGTTCAACCTGTGATTGTCTCTTTGCCACAGGTTTCAAAAGAGAATGATCATGATCAGGACCCCCCAGAGGTTCCCATGTTTGACTTTAATGATCAGGTTTCTGTTGATTCTGAGGGGTTTGTGAATTCAGATGGCCTAGGAAATGCAGTTAGCCAGAGTGAAAATGAGGATTCTGGGATCGCTGGTTCCCAAGGCAAGGATGTCTTGAGATAGCTTGATGTGAAACAGGCTGAAGCCGAACAGTCAAGGTTAGATAGTTATAGCTAAAGGAATGTACTAATGAGCAAACTGGAGGAGGCAATCTTTGATCGCAAAGGGCAAATCTATCATGATTGCCACCTGGACTTAGTGAGGAGGCGTTCAGCAAGATTAAGAGAAAGAAGGGGTTTGGGAGAGGTTTCTCAAGGGAAACGGAATGCTTTTGCCATGGCTTTCTGAATAAATATAGGGCCTGTGAATCCATGCTCTTCAGTGAGTCCAATATTTAGCTTTCATGCCTGCTTCATGCCTTTTGTTTCATGCTGAGACTCATGTAACATCTTGATCCAGACTCATGTTCATGCTGAGATTCTTGTAATTGTTGTATCCTGATTTCAAGCTCCTGCATTTGATTTTGTTCAAGTTTGCTCCAGATTCTTCAAGGGACTTTGTTTTACAACCTTTTGGACTAAAGAGCTATTTTCTGTGGACTTGATTAATTGGATTTTGGAACTATCCTGTTCTTCTGATGTGGACTTTGCTGGATAATCTTAAATTGCTTATGGATTGTTTTTGGACATTCTCTTATTTCCTTTTTGATTGCCTTTTACCTTTTTGATATTTGTTATATTAATCTTCAATAAACTGCTTACTTATTAAAGAACACTGGTGTGTTTGTGGGTTCAAAGGTGCTCATCAGAGCCTTGGTGTGCAACAGTAATGCAGTGTCAAGACAATCTGAAATTGCACTGGCTACAAGACACACACCACCACAGAAAGGTCCAAGGTAAGCCTTTAACGTGCTGCAGCAAATCCCAATGTATCCCAGGGCAAAAGTGACTCTGTAGAATGCAGAACACATTGTAGACACCCCCGCTCCTGCTGAAGCACTTTGTAGGATTCAGAACATGGGGCAAAGAGTCTGCCAAAGCAATGCCTTAAGGGTGTGTTTGGCTAGCATTTTTCTTTTTTTCACCTCCTATGCTTCTAGAAAACTGGTGCACGTTTCTTCTGAAAATGGGGGGGGCGGGACGGGGGCACACCGCAGAGTCATTTGAGACCTGCTTCTATGGTTAATGTAATCATATTCATGGCCTTAAACCAGTTCCGCACCTGTAAATCTAATCACACATGCAATGAAACTGCCTCCCCCACCCCCTGGACCAGTCCAAACCAACGTAAGTGATCAGTGTAGATGCGCCTTAAGTCAAACGGATGAAATCACCCAAAACATTAAAGTGAAATCATTATAAGGATTTAAGGACAAACCTTTTTCTGAGCACCTTCCTTCTTTTTCTTTTCTTCCTGCTTTTTCTTTTTCTTTTCTTCCATCAAATGTTCCTCTTCTTGTGTTTGTTCTTTCTCCCTGTTTGAAAAGGGAGAATGGGGAAAAATCAGAAAGTTACTTCAGAGAAAATTGTAGAAGCTATTTGAATTATACCTAGACCTATTACTATTCAAACCTATCTTATACCACAACAAGCATTTTAAAAATCAACAATACACAACTCCCGAATCAACAGTATTTAGGCACAATTTATACTAATTAATCACCCTAAAGCAGTCAAAACATCTTTAATCATCTATAAAACACCTCAACAAAATTCATTTATTTTATACACCGGATCCTATTAACTGAACAATTGAAAAACACCAACAGAAAACAGCCTTCAAAAGTTTCAAACAATCTAGCCCTCTAAAATTAGAAATTTACTATATTTTAAGGTGTATAAAGCATAAAAGACATATAACTCAAAAGGGAAAAAAAGAAAATTTGGTGTGTGCTATTCATGCTGAGACAACAGGAAAAATCACAACTAACAACTAAAAGCTATCTCCAATATATTGAGAGTTGTATACTACACTTAAATGAAAGACCATGAATATTACATAACCATTAAAACAATAGTTTATAGCAACCAAAATACTGAGGGGGGAGAGATTAATTGGAATTTAACATACTGGTCAAGTCACAACCTAACTGTAGGTTGCATCCAACAGCTCACAGGTTGCATCCAATAGATACCCCCTTAAGCCTTAAGTTCCCTCCCATAACGGTAGGTTCAGAGATCCTCTGAAGCAGATTTCAGAACGTGAGGTTGTGGGAGAGGGAAGCCCAATAAGTAAGAAGAAAGGTTCCAGAAATTATAATATATGCAATCTAATCTATAGTCTTTAATTCTACAATCCAATCAATTTAATTTTGACTTAGTGCATATCTACACTGACTATTTAATGCAGTTTCAAACTGGTGTTGAAGAACGTGGTTTCACTGTGCAGATGAATACAAAGGAAATCCTGGATGGTGATTACACAAACAACAAAGCATCAATGAGGAGTAAGGACTTTCTTTTGCACACTTTTGTGGGAGTCTGTTGTCTGGCTGCCACAGCATGAAGCTAGCTTTGTACTACTACATTAAATGATAAGTTTAGACATCCTGTGTATCACAACAACAACAACAACAACAACATTTATTTTTTATTTATTTGTTACCAGCCTCTCCTTGCAGCTCAAGACAAGGGACCACATAGTTAAAACAGTGAAATAGAACATAGCACTATTAAAATAAATAAAACTACAGGTAAAATGCAGGTTAAAATTCACAAGTTAAAATTGACTATGCAGGCCTGCTGGAAGAGATAGGTCTTAAGTTATGTCTTAAATTCTAACAACTGATTTAGCTGTCGGATCTTTTCCAGCAGGTCTTGAGGCAGCTGATGAAAAGGTCCTCTGGGTGACTGTTACCAGTCGAATTCTGGCCAGCTAGAGTAGGGACACCCCTTAGAGGTCCTAAGTGTGCAGAGCAGATTTTACAAGAGAAGGCAATCCTGTACCTTAACCATGTAGGGCTTTAAAGGATAAAACCAACACTTTGTACTTTGCCCAGAAACTAATTAGTAACCAGTGGAGTGACTTTAGGATAGACGTAATATGTTCACTCCTCGATGTTCCTGTAACCAACCTGGCTGCCATAATTTGAACTAATTGGAGTTTCCAAACTTGGTACTGAGGTAGCCCAAGGTAAATGCACAAGTCCAGTCTTAAGGTTACCAGTATGTGAATTGCCATCTTTAGGTCCTCCAAATCTAGGAAGGGATGCAGCAGGAGTATTGGCCAAAGCTTGTAGTAAGTACGCCTGACTGCCATATCTACCTGGGCTGACGTTTGGAGAGATGGATTCAGGAGTACTCACAAGCTGAGAACACAGCTTTTCAGGGGGGGTGTAACCCCATCCAGGACTGGTTGACACATCCCCTATCCCCAGGTAAGGATCCTTAATGGCAAACACCTCTGGCTTGTATGGATTCAGTTTCAATTTTTTCTTCTTCATATAGTCCATTACCTCCTGCAGACATTCATTCAGAGGAGACAAGGTATCCTTAGCTTAAGTTGTTTTTGAAGGCTATGGAGAAATATATTTGGATGTCATCAGCATACTGATAAGCATCCTGCCCCATGCCTATGGATTATCTCTCCCAGCAGTTTCACATAAATATGAAAAGGCATTGGGGATAGAATGGCCCCGTGTGGGATGCCACATAATAGTTCCTTTTTTTGAGGAGCTGCTATCGCCAAGCCCCACCATTTGGAACCAGGTCAATAGTATCAAAAGTTGCTTAGAGATCTAGAAGCACCAACAGGGACACACATCTCTTGTCAGAGATCATTCACTAAGAGGACCATAGCAGTCTGAAGTCTGTATACTGCTCTGAAGCTGATTTGAAATGGGTCAAGGAAATGTGAGTCATACAAGACTGCATGGAGTTGGAGAGCAACTGCCTTCTCAATCACCTTGCCCAAAAAAGGAAGGTTAGGAAGGTCTATAGTTTTTAAGGTCCAGGAGAGCCAGTGAGGGCTTTTTAAGCAGTGGTCTGACTACTATTTCTTTTTACAATAATATAGATGGGTTCCTGAGTGAAATGTATATAACAAAAATACCACTTGTATAACATAAACAATGATATAATTCAACAACAGTATATAAACATCCTGCACTGTTAACCCCACAGCGACAACAAACAGTATGGTGCAAACTTTTAGTACAGTCGTATTTTCTTATAAGTAGCTTGAGTAACAGCCTACCACAATTCAACAACAATATATATACATGCTGCACTGTTAACCCCACAGCGACAACAAACAATGTGGTGCAAACTTTTAGTCCAGTCGTGTCTTCTTATAAGTAGCTTGTGGGACAGCTGACCACGACCGGTTTCGGCCTACTTCAGGCCTTCCTCTGGTGGAAAAATTATGCACATGAAAGTATGTTCTCCACGGGAGATACAAATCTTTTTGGGTTGGTATGAGATATTCTGCTTTGAGTTTAGTTCTGGCTGCGAGTATGGTATCTATACAAAAGGAATGTAATGTGGCTGTAAGTTCTGTAAATTATTAAGTTAAGAATGGTTATATTGTAGAAATATTCCAGTATTTACACATAAGAGAGGATACTCACGAGATACTCTGCTTTGAGTTTAGTTCTGGCTGCGAGTATGGGAAAGGTCTTTGGTATTCCTCCATTTAAAAGGGAAGAACTACTTCAGGTGAAGCTCAGTTAAAGCCATAGGAGCAAGGGTTGTGAACAGCAACCACCAGATGGCACTGTGGGTGCTCTCCATGTATTTAAGAAGGGATGCATAGTACAGTAAGGTCCAGAAATTATGTGTAACAATTGTACAAATTTGTTTCATTCAAACCATGTGGGTATTCTGTCCTTAATCTAAAAATCCAGTATGCTTCTCTCCGTAGAAGTTTGTTGTGGAAATCAATTTGTTGAGAATGAGTGACCATTTCAAGGATATGGAACTTAAAGTGTTCTGGGCTATGGTGTGAATCATCAAAGTGTTTGTAGAGTATAGACTCCCTGGAATGGTTTCTGATTTTACTCCTATGTTCAATAATCCTAGATCTTATCTCTCTGCGAGTTTGACCCACATAGGAAAGATTGCAACTACAAATGAGTAAATAAACTAATCCCTTTGAGGTGCAGGTCGCAAAATGGGAAAATTTGAACTCAAATGATAGATGTGGATGTACGAGAATTTTAGTTTCCACCAGTAGCAAACAGACTGAACAGTGTCCACAACGGTAGTTGCCGACCAAAACCGACCTAGGGGATGGGGTTCTGTGGGTTACATCTGAGTGTACTAATATGTCACCAATATTTCGAGTCCTTTTGTGTGCTATCAATGGGGGTTTCTCGCATCCCGGGATGTCTTTAATAAGATTCCAGTATTTCCTGACTGTTCTAATGGCCAGATTAGACATGTTTGTAAGAGTGAGTGGCCATATCAATCTATCAACTTCAGGTCTGGTTGTGTCCTTTAAAAGTTTAGATCTAGGGGTATTGGTAACTTTTGAAAACGATGATTGTATGATGTGTTCAGGATATCCTCTGTTTCTAAACTGATGTTTAGTCACTTCAACCTCATCATTGAAATCTTGGGGGGTTGAGGAGTTACGCTAATTCTGAGCATCTGTGTATACGGCAAGTTGTTTTTTAAGGCCCAGTGGTGGTAACTATTGTAATGTAACAAAGAGTTTCTGTCAGTGGATACTTGCAGCCAGAACTAAACTCAAACCAGAGTATCTCATACCAACCCAAAAAGATTTGTATCTCCCGTGGAGAACATACTTTCATGTGCATAATTTTTCCACCAGAGGAAGGCCTGAGGTAGGCCGAAACCGGTCGTGG
Source organism: Anolis sagrei (assembly GCF_037176765.1). Classification (NCBI taxonomy): domain Eukaryota; kingdom Metazoa; phylum Chordata; class Lepidosauria; order Squamata; family Anolidae; genus Anolis; species Anolis sagrei. Next base: position 120,727,930 of record NC_090022.1, read on the forward strand.
TCAGCTGTCCCACAAGCTACTTATAAGAAGACACGACTGGACTAAAAGTTTGCACCACATTGTTTGTTGTTGCTGTGGGGTTAACAGTACAGCATGTATATATATTGTTGTTGAATTGTGGTAGGCTGTTACTCAAGCTACTTATAAGAAAATACGACTGTACTAAAAGTTTCATAGAATCATAGAATCATAGAATCAAAGAGTTGGAAGAGACCTCATGGGCCATCCAGTCCAACCCCCTGCCAAGAAGCAGTTTGCACCATACTGTTTGTTGTCGATGTGGGGTTAACAGTGCAGCATGTTTATATACTGTTGTTGAATTATATCATTGTTTATGTCATACAAGTACTATTTCTTTTTAACAGGATGGCAAGTTTCCTTCCCTGATAGATGCATTGACTGTTATGCTAAAAGCTCAGTGTGTGTTAAATATACTATAATGTTGTTTTTCAGTAGGCAGAGTTGCATTTCCCAAATCTCTCCCATGTGTTAACAACAGCAATCTCAATTATAACCACCGGATTGTGGCTGGTAATTTGGCAAATTTGAGGAAATAAGCAGACACTCTGTCACTCTTTTGTCATTTTTATTGAGTGTCGGTTATCTAGTGTACAAAATCCTGAACTGTGATAGCAGTTGAAACTTTTGACCTTATACCACAGCTCTGTACAACCAAGATCACTGAACTGTGAATTATGTTGTTACACAGCCAGCAGCTATGCTTTCTGCTAGAACTAACCTTTTCCTCAAACAGATTTGTTCAAGTCTCAATTATTTGTTTGTGTTCAAGAGTTGCCTCAGTAGAAAGTATAAAAAGTAGGGAGGGAGAGGGAGAAAAAAAAAACCATGGCAGTCTCTAAGACTACCTGATTTCATTTAGCAAGAGTTTTCATGGATATAAAGCAATTTCTTCAGGTGCAATGTCTTCATCCTTTTTATGCTGCAAGAGACTACTAATTTTTTATTCAAAATGTAATAAAGAACCTATTAAAAAGTACATTTTGACATTCTACAGGGAATACCTATCAATGTAAAATTTATACAGAAATCTGGAATATATGTCTGTGGGACACACTTTAAATGAACCATTAGAAAAGCATCTAAACTAAGGGCTATATAGCTGAGAATGTTAAGTGACCTGATTGGTTCCGTTTAGAAGGACAGAAAGGTAATTATACCTTAAATATTCCTTACTGCATTTAACATTTGTTATAAGGCTGTTTGAGAAGATGACCAAAGGTCTGGAAACCATGCCCTTTGAGGAACAGCTAAGGTAGCTAGGTATCCTTGCCTTGGAGAAGAAGAAAGATGATACAATACTCATATTTAAGTACCTGAAGAGATGTCTTGGGGAAGATGTGTCATGTTTGTTTTCACTTCCTCCAGAGAAAAGAACACGAACCAATGGATTCAGACTAAACCTAAACATTAGGAAGAATTTATTTACTATAAAAGCTGTTCAACAAAGGAACAGACTACATTGCAGTGTGGTAGATTTTCCATTTTTGGCAGTCTTTGAACAAAGGTTAGATGTTCATCTCTCTGGAGTGTTTTACTTGTGTATTCCTGCATGACAAAGGGTTAGACTACGTGCTCCTTGTAGTTCCTGTGAACCTACTACTTTGTCTTTTGTTTTGCCGAGATATTTTAAATGATGCAATGTGCACATACACCTGTACCAAATAAGTAGTACATTGTTGGAAAAAGGAGCCAGAAAAAGAAGGTGGATCCTTGGAACAGGTGATATAACAGAGATGTTTGTAGCTTACTATGAAGCAAAAATAGTTGCTATTGTGTGTATTCTGAAATCATGAATTTGATAGAGAAACTGCAACAAGCTTGGGAAAAGGAATAGCTTCTTGGGGGTGTTCAAACTCAAATCTATAGCAGGGGAAAGTTTAAAAAAAAGACTTGGGTCTTGTTGCCAAGTCAGGATTTTAGTGTTTTCTATTATTATTTATTTTTCTTCTAGAATTCCATTTTACAAAGAATAAAAATGCATTATAAAGCATACACTGAGGCAAATTAAGGCAGTCTTTACAAGTTACACCACTGTAACCTTAACACAGTCTAATAATACTTTAAGTTATAAGTAAAAGGAAGCAGATACATTTGGAAGGGAAAATAACATACAGGGCAATAAATTATGCTGTCTAAAGCTTGCTGTAGCTTAACGTGGCATCCATCAGTTCAAGTATGACATAAAGAAAATGAATCGAACAGAGGGATATGAGTGTCAGGGTAGGGAGAGGGGTCTGGGTCAAGCTCACAACAGTTACCTTCAGGCTGTACATAGACAGGAAAGAAAAAGGGAGGGAGGGAAGGTAGCAAATGCCATGGTCAGGTGGAGAGTGGAGGTTTTGGCTTACGCATGTGTAGTAGCAGCCTTCAGGATATATGTAAGTGTTCAAGGGTAGAAGAGATTGGGTGGCACTAGAGCTTTAAATGCTGTAAAGTCCCTTTGTATAAGGGACTTGTGTGTCCATGTTTTGGTATTGGCAAGGGATCCTGGAGCCAAACATTCATGGATACAGAGGGCCCACTGTATTATTTATCCCAACCTAATGAAGGTTTGCTGGCCCAGAAACAAGGGGAAGAGTTTGTGTCTTTCTTTGCAATTAAGCATCAAAAGACAATGAAATGTCACACACTGGGCAGCAAGCAAGGAGGAGACCCTAATAACCCCTGCAGTGGTTACAGAAGCAGAAGTGGCTGCTGGCTGGCTGATATTTTCACTGAGAGGGAGGGAGGAGGAAGAAGAGGAAGAAAAGCCTTATGGTTGCTGCAACCTCCTTTCCACTGTCCTTGCCTTTCTCCTGCAACTCTCGCTCAAAAATATTTGTACTTTAATACCATGAAATTTCTTCACAAGGATTTCTAAAGCAATAACCTATGAAAAGTAATTAAATAATTTTTTTTTAAAAAAAAAAACATTTATGGGATTTATCTCCACATATGCTTACAGAAATATTTTAATTATTAAGGTCCTCACATTTTGTCTCATATTAAAGTGCTCGAATGGTAAGACCTCATGGTGAAATACTACAGAAAAATGCAAGTAACAAGCAGGCTGTGAGGTATGAGACAGCTCACGAGAAGTCCTAGCAGTATGTTGTCCTCTCCATGACAATCATACTGCTCTGTTGATTGTCATATTTGAGCACTGTGTTGGACAGAAGACTTGGGGGACACGCAGAAAAATTATTCTTCTGTAATTCTTCTGTAATTACTCTTCTGTAATTTCAATTTGTGCTGAAGTTAAAATATTACACACTAAAAAGGTGGGATAAAGCAATGCCCAATATACAATTTCATTTCAGAGTATCCAAAGGAAAATGTTAGAAACTAGTTCAAATCATTCCATGATAAGCTGCTCATGAGATTCCTACAAAGATAAGTCAGCAACATCTTTTTTTTTTTTTTTTTGCTCTAACCCTCATGAAATGTGCAGAGGATATATTTTCAAGCCTATGAAGTAGAAAGCACAGAGAAACATGTTCTGGGATTGATAGTTCCTAAATTGCCCCAGGTTCAAAAATCTGCTCTCAGGTAAGTATAAAGAAAAGAATAAATATAACTGAACTAAATATAACTAAAATGTAAGCTATATGCCATTTTTAAAGATGATGAATTACTTGACACAAGACACAGCTAGTTCAGGTAACAACCCTGAACCATTTTTCAATGAAGGTGAAGATTCCAACAAGCAAGAGTCACTCTGTCAAAGAAAACACAAGGAAAAGTCTTTAAAATTACCCAATATACTCATGTATAAGTCTAGAAATTTTAGTCAAGAAACGACCCAAAAACCTGGATCGACTTATCCAGAGGCCAATGTGAGTACTGTACCTTGACTCTTATCAAATAGAGGACCATTCTCCTTTTCAGAGTAGAGTGGAGAAAGGCAAGAGTTTTGTCCATCCCAGGAAAACCTAAAAGAAGCTCCCTCAACTCTTTCCCCCATGGTGTAGCAGTAACCAGGGGAAGCAGGCCCCCTGAGGTGGCATTCCCCTCTCTGTGGAATGACCCTCAACATATCCATGGATCATACCAAAATCTTTAATTTTAACTCCCAATCCTTCTCTTGGCCTATACATGAATATACCGGGCATGGGCAAACTTGGCCTTCCAGGTGTTTTGGGCTTCAACTCCCAGAAATACTAGCCATCTTCCCAGCTGTTAGGAATTGTGGGAGTTGGAGTCCAAAACACCTGGAGGGCTAGTTTGCCCATGTCTGGTATATATAGTAGTTAAGGGACCTTGCAATGAAGCACTCACAGTAGGGAATTAACTCTAAAGAAGAAGACTGGCACCTGACACTATTTCATATGTTAGCAATATATATATTTATCGTATCAGAAGTGAACCGAGGGTACAGTTGTAATGTATTTAAAAACACAGACAAGGTTTAAAAACTTGGCATTATACTAAATGTTCTTTGACCAGAAGCTGGCCACTTGGAGTGCCTCTGGTGTTTGTAGTGGTTTGAATGTTGGACTTGGTTTAGTGCTTCCAAATCTGTGTTAGGCAATATATTCAGTGCATACTTTTTCTTCCCTTTATATCATATACACTTTAAAAAGTTACTAAAGATATATTTATGATCCTGTGCATGAACTCAGAAATTGACATTTTCCTTTTCCAAACAGTAATGTGTGAAGATTATTTCAAAAGTTCTAGTTGGTAGGCTAGACCTACAATTTTAAAAACAAACATGAGACCCCTACTCTACTTTCTCGCCTAAGTATGAAAGTAGCTTGAAGAACAATCCATAAGGAAAATCATCTAAATATAAATAAACAGTGGATGAAGATTTAATTCCATTTAACCTAGGATAGAACACAAAGAATACGGAGCAATTCCGATAGCATGCAATTCCACATCTGGCATATAAAATATACTAAGTGCTGTATACATAGGGCTTGGGGAGGTTCCTCAACTTTGATGGCATCAGAGAGAAGGGCCCTCTCACTGGCAAACAGACCATTTACCTTCATAAGAAAACACATCTTTTTCACACGCATAGTAACAACTGGCAAAGATACATCAATTCAATATAACATAGATCATAGATCGCTGTGGAAGGATATCATTGCTCATTTTAAGGGCTTAAGGGCTTAATATAATTGATAAATCTGGCCAATTGTTTTGGGAAAACTGCAATTTCTGCCATTCATTGTTGTGCTTTTGGTTAATTGCTCAATTAATGTCAATTATTTTTTATTTCCTCTTTCTAATTGTATTGATAAATGTAAGACAAAAAAATCTTCTCATTCATACACACACACACACACACATATATGAATGAACGAACACACAAACACATATACCAGTGCATTCAGAGCAGAACTTCCAACTAAATTCTTAATTGCCAGGAAGAACCGAATAAAATATCCATAAAATGTGGCTAAAGAACTTCAGAACTGACCTGCTGCCTCAAGGATTAGAGAGAGTTTATCTACAGATTCTATTTACTTTTTTAAAAAAATTGCACTTAAAACGCCTTCCTGGGTACAGCATTTTGTAAAACAGTCTCTCTAATCAGAGAGCTACTAACGTTATGTGGATTAAAATAGAATGTATTTTCAACACTACTAAATTAATGTCAATTACAAGAGCCTCAATCAAGTACCACTCACAGTGAAACCCTATGTATTATTTTGCAGAGAGCATAACAGCACGAACCTATGAATGTTTGCTCAATAGAAACAATGGCATTCAATAAAGTTCAATGAAATTTACTGCCATGAAAGTGTGATTTGCAACTTGAAACATTACAAATTAAACCTGAAAAAGATATTAGGGGACAGTTTTAATTAAGTGATGTACATAATCACATTTTAATACGCTGCTTAAATATGCTTAAAATGATACAACTGAATTTCCAAGTAGTTCATCAAAGAGTAGCTTTTCCTAACATATCTCATATGTAATCAACTAACAGAAAAATGAAATAATTATTTAAAGATTTATGTGTTTACAATGTTATTTTTAGAGTTCATGGTTATAAAGGTATGGATAAAAACCTACTTCATATTATGAATTCCTCCTTTCTCACTTGTTTATTTTGCAGTACATAAATTAAACACTGGTAAACAGATGAAAATGATCATTGAAAAATCAAGAATGTAGAGAATCTTTCAGTTTGATAGCGCTGTATCAAATGGACTTTGAAACACTGAACAAAATATTTATTGTATGAATAAGAATGGCCTTTAAATTACCACAGTCTTCTGGCAGACTCCAAAAAGATTTCGTGATTCATTTCAACGAGAAGAGCATGTCTTGCATGCTTGAAAGGACCTCCTACAGTGAAATGGGCAAAATCAGATTATATGCTGAGCACCAACTGAAATGTGAACTGAAAACGGAGGTGAACACCACCATCTACAAACAACATTAAATTTGGATCTTTCATTATATGTTACTACATTGAACATGTGACAACACAGTCTAGGATTAACATAGTATAGTACAGTCTCTGTACCTGCAAGATTGGTATTCACAGATCATTAATCCATGTCCAACTAAATATGACTTCTCCGGGCATTTTGTAGGTCCTCCAATGCAACTTTATGATATTCTTGGTCCAGAAGGACCGTGAAGCCTGAGGACATATGGGGGGCAGTATCATAATACACTAAGTTCCTGAGTAACAAACATCCTACTTACAAACTGGAATGAGAAAACAGGAAGTGAGAGGAAATCTACCCCTAGGAAGAGAAGTTAACTTCCAGAAGAGCTATTATCGGGGAAAGGTGTCTTCACTGAAGCTTTTTCACCAATCCTTGCTTCCATAACAACTCAAATTGTTTAAAATCCCAATTGTCAGAGACAGAAAATGAGGTTATATGTATATGCTATCCAAAACTTTTTTAAAAAATGGCTGGAGTTACACTTTAAAACTATATCTGTTTTGACTTATATACAAATTCAATTTAAAAACAAATCTACAGAACCTATCCTGGTCCTAACCCGGGGACTGCCAGTAGTAATAAACTGGATACTTGAAACATCTCCAAATGACTCCATATATATTCAAAGTCTTCATTTCACCCTTAATTGCACAATGATTTCAATGGCACTTTCATAGGTATCCTCGTTCCTCTTGTAAACCACAGGCCAAATATTTTCCTAACCAGATGTCTTATACATCATTCTATTCAGTGTCTTACCAACTTCTATCCAGTGTCTTATCAACATTCTCTCAAATTCCACCTAGATTACATAATCCTCTCTAATTCCTCTATCTACCTTCTTTCCCAGTTATGTACTGTTCTTTTGAAATCCTTAATCTTCAGTTAGCAACACACAATGCTTATAAATATGAAGCATGTTGTGTCAACGTCTTTTTAATGCCAAATGAAAACTGATATTGATCAAGACGCACATCATATGAATAGCCAAGCATCTGCTTGTGCCTACTAGTCATTTAAAACTTTAAGAAGCAAAGTTATGATTTCATGCAATCTGCAGCTAAATTTAAACAGATTTCCACAGGAAATATACTTTTTTGTTTTGCATTCCTCCAAAAGATGGAAGCACTAAAACAGCTTGTTTCTCTGCCTCTCTCTCCTCTGAAATGGCTGAACCATTATCCTGAAACTTTCCAAAACAAGTTCAGTCCAAGGCAACAAAAAAGGCTGAATAGTTTCAGTTTGGCAAATAAAAGTGAAAATGGAGGTTTTATGAAAAAGAAACTTAATTTAATACAACCCAGTTAACTCTTGCATATATATAAAAAGACTTGTTAGCCCAAATTGAATTATTTCAGAATTTAAGGAAACTCTTATTAAAAGCACCCTTCTATCTGGACACTAACAAGCCACTTTTGAGTCACATTTAAGATAGGATAGTGGGATATAAATAAATATATGCTAATTACATGATAATACATCGGAGACACCAAAACCTTTTGCAAAATTATGCTAATGGTAGAGCTATATTTATAGTGTTTTTGAAGGAACATGGATGTAGAGGAACGTACCCAAGCTTTCATTAAAACATGCAGGCTAAGTATAATTTCAGTCCAAGTACAGGCAACTCATTAAAATGAATGAGACATTCATTTATCAAAAATTATGAAATTTCCTTTGATTTAAACAGGTCTGTTCTAGTTAGGACTATCATTCAAATTATCAATAAATAAACTGTCAAGAGGATGTACTTTGAAGAATGTTGGCAAGGTCTGTTGAAATCTCGGAATTAATAAAATAACAATGTTAACATTAGCAGACAAAACCCAAATATATTATTTTAATTTACACAAAAATTCAAAATTATTCAAATTAAAAAGTTATACATAATTTATACAGGCCAGATAACTTAGCTTTTCATACCAATGACTTGATGACCTGAGTACATAGGTTTTAATAGTAACTACCATGATTACCATGGCATAACTTTGAGTCCGGCAAGATGGTGAATATAAATGTACTCAAACCTTTGCCCAAAATGTTGTTTCCATATATGCTAACCAAAGAAGATAGCAAGGAGAACCACATCATGTATTATTTGTATAAGCATGCCTTTAAGCAACAATTCATGCTGACCATGGCAGCTGAATTCATAAAAATGGAAGCTCTAGGATGTAACCTCTGAGCACTTCTGGGTTTAAACAAAAAAAACCTCTTTTGAAATTAGAATTACAGTATGTTCTTCTAAGTCCGACTTAAAACAATGGGATGACTAAGGGAGTAACAGGTGGGAAGGAAAGCTTCAGCCTAAATCTACCCACAATCAGTCACTGCTCACTTTATGATATAGTTGGACTTAGAAAAGAGGAAAAGGAACTGGATGCCTCACTGTATGTTCTAACTCTACTTACTATCTGCCTGTCCCCAGAATACAGCCTTCAAGAGATTTCCAAGGAAATGTGATGTTAGCATGAATGACTCCCAACCCTTAAGATTTTCCACATTTTTGTTTCTCCTATTGCTATTTCTGTACTTTCTATGTGGATTCCAAAATTTTATGAGCTATCTCCTCCTTACTATTCCATTCTTAATAAAATGAGGAAAAGAAGGCAATGTTTTCATGAAGTGTTGTTGAACAACCACTATGGGGAATACTCAGGTGCAACAATAGCAGCAACCTACACTTGACTTACATCTCATCATCATCATCATCATCATCTTTATTTATATCCCGCCACCATCTCCCAAAAAGGACTCAGGGCAGCTTAAAAGGCATTCTAAGTACAGCATATAACATAAAATGATACATGAGTATAAAATAATATCACATAAAAATTATAAAAACAACCAGTACAGGTCTTAAATTCTCTCACTCCTTGCATCAGCAGGTAGCATACCTAGCATTCTTGGAGGCCATATGCATCAGTAAGATCCAAAGCAGATGATACCATTAGCCACTACCTCAGATACCACGGGCAGCATTAATACAGGTAGACTTACCTGGCAGCACTGGTATAATCTGATGGGAGCCAAGTAGTCTTTCAACACCAGACTTATTTCAGTCCCACTGAAGCACTTTGCAAGCATGACTGGGAAACCAAAATCTACAACACTCCCACATCAAAGGATTTTGCTTGTCAAGAGACATAATGAAATGTCAGACAATCTAGAATTCTCAACTGGAGAGGAAACACCAGGAGGAGAAGGGAACTCATGTTTAGCTTATATTACCAAATACATGACTGTTTCAGTATTTTACATTAGAGATACTTGGAATTATCAGGGTGACCACAGTTACCTAAAACTGTAGATGTGATCGAACACCATTAAATTAGATCACTTCAGGTCCCAGCATGCAATATAGCTGAATTGAAGGACATAGAGATTTCTAGAGAGCTTTGTTAGGTTGTATACCACAACTCTGTTGTAACAACTCTGTAGAAGCATACTGTAGAATTGCCAGAAGGACCTATCAGTTCTCAAGAGATCATTTTCCCCTCAGGAGCAGGTAATCAAAACTGCAGACAAAAGTTCCATGTTGTGTTTTCAGTTTTTGGAAATTACCTCAACTCAATTACTACTTAAATGTTTCCAGTACAACGCACAGTACTCTTCAATTTACCAATATGGGTAGGTTACCTATTGAACCTAACTACTCTTTTTAGTATGTGTTATCTTTTAAGCATATATGATTAAGTCAGCACAGCAGTTATTCCTCAATAGTTATGGAGTATCTATTAGGCTGGATCTATAATGCTGTATTATGCAGTTTGAATCTGCAGTTAAATTGCATTATATAGGTCTACACTGACCACAGAATGCAGATTCAAACTGCATTATATGACAGTATAGATTCAGCCTTATTCTGCATTTTTGTCATATTGCTTTTCTATACTTCATTGTACTAATAACATTTTTTCTAATAGAATGAATGGGTTTGTAGAAATATGAAATGTTTAACTATGGTAAATGGGCTTTGCTTTAATTATGTAAATAAAATAGGATAGGAAATATATGTTATTATTTGAACCATACATTCTATGTAACCACATACATGTGTTGCTTTAAAGGCAACAAAATAATCAAGTCAGATCACAGTAGATTTATACTGTAGAGAAGTGGTTCTTAACCTGTGGGCCATGGACCACCAATGGGCTGTAAGGGTGAAAATCTGGTCCGCGAGCCTCCTTCCTCTTTATTTATTTTATTTCCACAACATTCGTGCCACCAGCCACTCCTTCCTTGTTGCTGACCAGCCCGGACCCCTTGGATAGACCACATCAGCTTTAGATTATTAAATATGGTTTTCTGTGGGCGAACAGATAGCGTCTACTGGATGGCATATGTACTGTATCAAAAACTAGAGTTGATGTGGTCTATCCAATGCAATTTTCTGAATCAGCACTCCAAATAACCAAACCAAACCTAAAGTTGACCAAAAACTGATTCGTAACCCTTTTGGTACCAATGTTGGAGAGTGGTCCCTGGTCAAAGTGGTCCCTGGACAAAAAAAGGCTGGGAACCACTGCTGTGGAGGGACATAGTTGAGTGTCCAATGCACTTTACACTATCAATTTCTACAGCAGCTATCTCATTCTTATTTTTTGGCCCTAGAGGCTGGAAAATACTTCAACTTCCTGCAGGAAATCTTACTGTTGCATCTTTCAAAGGACATATTATTTAGTGCAGATTTCTACCAGGATATTAGATATCTTCACAAAAAACTATTGGCGCCTGTTAAATAATAGACCATAAATTGGATGGCTTCCAAATTAGGACCTGGTGATGTTGTGCCCTTCAACTTTGTTATTTGTCCTCCCCGCTGAACCATTTGCAGTGATAGTATAGACTGATTCAGACAGGCTCTAAACATTAATGCTACTATCTAAATGATATTTGAAATCCAGAAACTACCTGATTTTCTCATGACCTGGTTTATTTGTCATTTTTATATCCCTATCACTCAGCTCAAGGCAAGTTCCATGGCTTATCATCTCTCCATTTTATCTTCACAGCAGTCTGCACAGCCATTCACACACTTTGAGGCATATGGCAATTAGGTACATCTGGTTAGATTCTAATAAAGCCTTAGAAAGACTGTATTCTGATGACATACTAATTTATTTACATCTATTTACTTACATGTACAAGTACTTGCTTACTGCATATCCACTGTAGTTTTAATGAAGTTTCAACCTCTTTGACTTGGTATTTGTACATCACTGTTTCACAGGCATTGACCCATTGTTCCAGTTCATACCCTTCTATGACTGAAATATTTACTCCATAATTATTCACTTATTCAATTTCAGCAGTTCTCCCTTGGTTTCAAGATCTCTGAAATTCTGAATCTAATACCTAGTAAACTCTATGCTACTCTATAGTAAAATGACACAGAATCTAAATAGTGCTGAAGACATAATCAACCCATGTTTTAGAGATACTAATCCTTTCCTTTATAAACAATTACATTCAGAATTGATGTTAAAATTTGCCTCCCATATTAGCAGATGTTTAGGAGTTGTGGATCACATATGTAGTTAACACAATATCATGAAAAATTTGGGGGGCATTTAATCTCAAAAATCTGGTAACAAGTCTGACATTCTTCTCCATCTAGTGGAACCAAGGAATTGTTTTTATATATGTTGGCAATGTCCTAAAATCTAGTCCACTGAAGTGCAGATTTTGCAATTTACCATATTCTCTGCAAATATTATACCAACACATGGTGCTGCTAGATGCCTTAAATCAGGCACATATACCTACTCTGAGAAGAAGTATTATAGAAACATGTTTACAACAGGAAGTCATTGTACAACAGAAGAGGATTAGCTCTCTCCCTCTTTTATTTTTCAATAACATTTAGGAAAATTTCAAGTTTAACAGAATTTCTTCTATTAAAGTGATCATAAGAATCAGTTAGTATGAAATACACAAATATGGTTGCCTTTCACTGTTTTTCCCAAAGCAAAACAGAACTGACATGCCAAACTCAAAAAGTTTACCAAGTTTCATTAAATAGTTGGTACAATGTACTGATTAGTTCTGGTTATTCCATACTTGGTATCTGGCTCCTGGATACCTTGATTTTTGTATTTAACCAATTACTAAGTTGGTACAAGTAATCAGGAATTCCACAATCACAAAAAATTATTATTTATTTTATTTACTTCATTTCTACCTCTCCTTTCTTGACCCCGAAGGGGATTTGAGGCGGTTTTCAAATCTGGCCAAAATTTAATACCATACAGGTAAACAATAAAATACCTCTCATCAAAATATAAACATTCTAAATATATAAGCAATTGAAACACATAACAATCAAACAAACAAACAGATTAAAACCATATAAAATTCCGAGTACTCCAAGTTCTCATTTTCCTATACTAGCTAATTAATTTTGTTTAATTTCTATCCTATTTTTCTCCAGACAGAACCAAGGTAGGTAAAGGTTTTCCCCGACATTAAGTCCAGTCATGTCTGACTCTGGGGGTTGGTGCTCATCTCCATTTCTGAGTTGAAAAGCCGGTGTTGTCGGTCTACAGTGCTCAAAGGATTCCATCACATTGGCTCTACCAAAGAAGGCCCAACAAGATTAAAGCCTTCACATTAACCAATGACTAATATTACTTTTAAAAGCTTGTTAAAATTAGGTTTTTTATCTCTCCTACACATTCTATTTTATTATTGGAATATAGTATCTGCAGCATCTGTTTACATAACAAGGAAAGTTCTGTGTAGTCATATCTGGAAAGTGAAATATTAACATCACTGTAATATACTTTAATGAGAACCAGTATGGTATATTTCAGTGTATGATCAGGACACTGGGAGCCCAATGTTTGAATCCCTGCTTGACTATGGAAACCCTCTGGCTGACCTTGGGCAAATCACATGCTCTCAGTCTCAGATGAAGTAAGAAAAAACCTGTAAGAAAAAATTCTGACCCCAAAAATTAACCTCTCCTGTGATAGGTTTGCCTTAGGGCCACCATAAGTCAGAAATTATTTGAAGGCACATCGCAACAAGTGTATCATGCTATTTTAGCATCACATACTTTACACTGAAGACAGAATAATTTATATATTGATTTAATCCTGAGATTGGCAAATTATGTTAAGAACTTGCATACCATTTCACCTCAAAGGTGCATACTGTTAATATGAATGTTATCAGCAATATAAAAAGCCCAGAAATCTTAATATTTCAATTGAAATTTAACAATATTGCCAGGCTTCATTGGACAACAGAGATGCAGCCTTGGATTGCCTTTATGGTCTCTTCCAACTCTATGATTCTATAAAGGCACCAGATCCTGAGAAGGGTGAACTCTAGTTAGTACTTGTATGGGAGACTACAAACAAATACTAGGCCTCATAGACTATGTTTCAGAGGAAAGAACTAGAAAAAGCCACTTCTGAGTATTCATTGCTTAAGAAAACTCTATAGAATTCATATCACCTAAATCTAGTCCCAACAAAGAGAAACCCACTACATTAAGTGATGGATGTTGAGCCAACTCTTAAATAAATCCCACTGATTCAACATGTGTACTTTATTCAACAACAGTTGGATTTAGCCTACATGATTTAAATCCCACTGTTACAAGATAATGTTCATTTGAATCACACTGCTACCCTCTAAGAATGTTAATAAACTATCAAAGCCAAAAATACTGCAGTCTCCAATTTACTTGCTCCAAAAGCAGATCTAACCACCAACAAACCAGTCCTCACCCATCGAATGCAGTGCTAGCATTTGAGAGACAATCCTTGCACATGACTATGAATACCAGCCATTATTATTCCTGCACGTGCATTTAGGAAAACAGACAATGAAAACTAAGTTGCACGCTTTACACAGAACATTCCAGTACATTTACTTTTCACACATTTAAAAGAAAAAAATCAAAACTGAAAAGGTCATAGGCAAGCAGAAATATTCAGAATATTGTCTGTTCCTTTTAAAATGTAACTTTAAAAAGGCTATAATACAAAAACATTAATACAGAGTAATCAAAATATGCTACAACCAGCATACATTCTCTATTTTTAAAACAAAAACATCGCACCCAGTGCAGTTTTACATTTTTGTTGCATTTTGGTTTGTACATCCATACACACACTCCCCATCCCTCCAAATGCACCAGTCTTAGAATACCACTTTCATGTACCTGAAAATTCATATACCAAAGCAGTAATCCCCTATTGTAATAAGGCTTTGTTATTCCCAAATTTCTCTTCAGGAGTTAAAAGAGAGTTTTTAGAAGTTGAAGACCTATTCCCTCCAAGAATTTCAAAGTACAAGGCTTAGGAGCCAGAGTAGGACTAAGAGTCGAAGGTCAACTGTGTTTTCTGTCAATTAACTACAGCTAGGAAGAGTGCAACTACATGGTAGGATTAAGGCAGTTTGACATTGTTTTAACTGCCACGGCTCAATCCTTCCAGGATTCCACAGCACTGAGTCATAGCAGTTAAGAGTCAAACTGTATAGATCAGGGGTCCCCAAACTAAGGCCCGTGAGCCAGATGTGTCCCTTCAAGGACATTTACCTGGACCCCACCCTAAACTTTAGACTTAGGGTTGTTCTAAGTCTGAAATGGCTTGAAGACACACAAGAGCAACAATCCTAATTATCTTGACTATCTCATCAGTCAAAAGCAGGCCCATGTGTCCCAGTGAAATACTAGTAAGTTTATGTTAGTTAAAATTGTTCTTCATTTTAAATAATGTATTGTTCTTTCATTACTTTTTTGCATTACAAAAAAGTTGTGTGCAGTGTACACAGGAATTTGTCCATGTTTTTTTTCAAACTATAATCTGACCCCTTCAACAGCCTGAGGGACTGTGAACCAGCCCTGTGCTTAAAAAATTTGAGGACCTGTGGTATAGATGCACTGAAAAACATATTTGCCTTCTTAGTCTTGAAAAATCCCCCCATACAAAAATATCAGTATGTCAACACATGGTTTTCCTTGACTGTCCTATACCACACAAGCAAGACAGGTGGGAAAGAAAGGGTTACTCCCCCCCCCCCCCCGTTATCCTTTTATGCTACAAAGTGGCAATTATAACATTAGAGCAGCATAAGAGGGCATTACATTTAAGGCTTCTCAAAGCAACCCAATCTCTTAATTTGGGGGGGGGGGGGAACTAAGGACATTTTTAGAGCAGTCTTTCTTCCAAGATGTTTACAGCCTGAATAATGAGCAGCACCAGCTAAGCCATTTGTTAAGAAAGAATTTAATCCAACACTAAATTTTTACTGTGTAAAAAATAATCTGAAATGAAATTAGATATGGATTGAAAGAAAGGTCCCATTTCAAATCAGAGAAAAGCAATTCTGAGGAGATAAAGCTGTTTATTAACAATACATTCCACCTCTCTAGCCCTCCAAAGGCAAACCACAGAGCTGTGTGCAAAGCCAGACAATCTGGGCAGCCAGCCATAAAACATCACTTCTGTTGCACAGATACTGCTTTCACTCTCTTAAGCCCTCCACAGCTGTAAAAAAAATAATAAGAGAGACTCTGGTAACCAGACTTCACTGCTTCGGATTCTTTGTGATTCATAGGTGAAAGTTTGTATAAGGATTATATCTTTTCTTATGATACAAAAGCCATATCCAAAAGAACATTCACAGTTTTCCAGAAGCAGAGAGAAAATAAAAATATAATAACTAGCTGTCAAATGCTGACACTTGACACTGGTCATAATAGCCTTCCACAGGAAAAAAAACCCAAAACAAAATAGCTTACAATTACAGCAGGCTTAACATGAGTCAATGAGAACTCATGTTCAAAAAATGCTTATAAAATATAAGTGTATGAGTGGAGAACAATACTGGTCGCTGAAGGCACCATGCATATTTATGGAAGAGTGTTTACAGTGAAAATCTTGGTCAAAATTCAAAGTGGTCATGTAGAATTCTGCATACATGGGAGCTTTTCAGCTTCCTTGCCACAGTGGATCTCTGTACACACCACAGAAACGATGGGGCCTCCAGAACAGTACCACTCAATGAACCAAAACATACCACCCAAAATAAACATCCCCCCATATGTGTAGAAGAACACTGGGTTTCTTTGGATTCCTGCCCTTAGCAATAAACTTTAAAGCAAATTCTGAAAAAAATCAATGAAATCTTTTAATTTTTGTTCGAGCTGTGAGATATAACAGTATGTGTGACTCATTACTCCCCACAAGTCATCATATTTACCCCCTTTGGAGATTTTGCAGAATTGAGAGCCAAATTTATAATTCCATCCAGAACATATGATAAATCAGGAAAATACCTTGGGTTTTAAAATTCTCTAGGGCTTGGACAATATTTTCATAAAACTACTGAAAGTTTTTAGGCATTATCACCAGAAGGCATCAACTGATACTAAACTGGCTAGACTGCAGAAGCATTAGTCACATAGGTTTCCCTTCATTCATCCCTAGTGCTAAAATGGACTGATGGACTCCTTCCTAGGGAGCATGAGTTGGGGGCGGGTGGTGTCCAACATTTGCTCCAGGGTGTGACATTAAAGTTAAAATCCAGTATTCTCGGTTTTAACTTTGAAAACTTCCATCCACAACACTGCTGAAGCATCACAAGCCAAGCAATCTAAAAAGTGTCAATTATGAATCTGGTACAGATTTTTAATGATTAATCTACTATCTTTCATATGGCACAATTATGAGGATTTGGGAATGTATCAATTTAAACATTTTAAAGACTTGTGTCTGAAATCAGCATAATAGCATAATGTGTCTGAAATCATAGCATAATCAGTTATAGATTATAAAAGGGGCAGAATTTGCATATGTTCCTTGCCTACTTATAAAAGGGGTGGAAGCTAAGCTTTAAGTCTGCTGCATTCTCAGAAGGACTTTCTCTAGCAATTCTTTCCATCTGAAAGCCTTCTTTTTGCCAGAGGAGAAGGCTGCCCCACCCCTGACCTCCTCCTTCAGCTTGTTTTGGAAAGCTGCCAGATGACAGCATTGGGAAAAGAGCATATTTATCTCAACACGACCAGCTGCACAGAGCAACTAAATGTAATTTTAAAGTATCACCCAGCCTCTCCTGCAACAGCCTTATCTTTTTAAAATCACCAAGATTCTATATCACATTTATCTTGATCTTTTAGCAGATTACTTTCTAAAGCCCACATTTTTAGATTACAAGTATTCTAAAACCAGAAATCACTATAGCAACTATTTCTCTTGTAAATAAAGCTGAATTCTCTACTTATGGGAATTTGTTTGCATTTTAAAAATAGTAGTTCTGGGAAATACAATGAAATGTTTTTGCTTCCCTAGAATGACTATTTTCATAAACAAAATCAGTTTTTGATATCTTAAAATAATAATATTATACTTTATTTTAATGTTTGAGCTGCATACCTTACTAATATGTTTTAACAACAATTTAGTATGTGACCCATTTCCTTGGGGTTCATCCCTCCCATTGGACAGATTTTCTATCTTTTCATTTCTCAAAGCCATGATAGTTCAATAACAGAAAGAATGCATTATTTGAGATGATGGCTTAAGAGTACAGCTGTCATTGGTGACCTACTGCTCTTTCCACTAAAGCAGGGGTTCGTAAACCCTTTTAGAAGCAAACATTTCTCGTGGAGCCCCAAGAAATGATTATATATGATATTATATATAACATATATGCATATACATATACATATACATATACATATACATATATATATATATATATATATGGCATGGGCCGGTCCAGTAGCAGATAGATGGAGTGTTTGTGTGAACTAATTCACACAGTGCTAAAAAAAAAAAAGGAAAAGAAAAAAGTACAGTACAATACTTTAAATGAAGAATAATTTTGACCAACATAAACTTAACAGAATTTCAGTGGAAGACCCTAGGAGCCATCCAGTCCAACCCCCTTCTGCCATGCAGAAAAAAACACAATCAAAGCACCCCTGACAGATGGCCACCCAGCCTTTGTAATAATAACAACAACAACAACAGAAACCCCAATGGCCGAGTCAAAACCCTTGATGCCATGCAGGAACAACACAATCAAAGCACACCCAACAGATGGCCATCCAGTCTTTGTAGTAGTAGTAGTAGTAGTAGTAATACCAGAAACCCCAGAGGCCATCCAGTTCAACTTCATTCTGCCATGCAGTAAAAACACAATTGGGGGGGGGGGGTGTTCTGGGAGGTAAGAAAAATAGTCTAGGCATTGAGGGGGAGCGTGGAGTGGTCTGTGCCCCAGGAGAACACTGCTGCTGCTGTTTCCTGCAGGTCAGAACTTTAATTTCCCTGCATTTCTCAGGAGGAGGAAAGAGGAGGAGGCAGGAAGCAGCGTGGAACCACGGAACCCTCGCTATCACTCGCAGAGCCCCAAGGGCTCCATGGAGCACCCCTGTGCTAAAGAATATAGTACTATCTTTGTTATAATATGCAGAAAAATAACTAAGGGAGAGCAATAGTTTATATAATTATGAGAGGGAATGAACACAATCTATGATAGTATATTATTAAAAGGTTTTACGGCTTTGTTGTGTTGACACAAGAACAGCCTTCCAGCATCACATTAATGGCCTATCTAGTCTAGGAATTATAGTTTCCCGCAGTGGTGAAATGGATGTCTATAGGAAGCCCATGCATAAGGCATTAAATGGCTATATTCCATTTTTATCATCAATTAGTTTTTAAAAGTAGCCTATATCTGATCCAGGAAATTGTATACATTTGTCATGGCAAGATACCTTTCCTCTTCATGAACCTGCCTTAGTCCCATTTTAAAGCCACTCATGTTGGCAGATATCACTATGTTTTGCAGCAGCAAATTCTAGAGTTTGCCAATATGCTGTGCAAGGTAGCACTTGCATTTGTTTAATTTACCACTCAGCTTCAGTGGATAACCCTAGGTTTTACTATTATGACAAAGAGAAAAAGTCTGACCATTCTCTCTACCTAATGCATAATGGTATATATACGTTGTGCCTCTCTATACTATTTCCAAAAAAAAAAAAAAAAAAACCCTCCAAAGATTGCCTCCCAAAGGAGAGCTACACCTGTCCTCTGATTACTTTGGTTGTCCTTTCCGTATATTTTCCACTTTCAGGATATTGTTATTGCGCTGTAGTGAATCAGACTATGCCATTGATCCATAAAAGCATTACAATAGAAATAGTTTTATTTCCAGTCCTTTTTCCAATGATCCCTAAAATGCAATTCACATTTTCATGGATGCTAACCCAGGAGAGTAAATAAATGTTTTCATTGAGATATACCCCCAAACATCTCTTTGCCTTGGTCAGTCACTCCCACCTTCTCTTTCAGAATAACACAAGAATTAATGGAGTGAGGAAAATGTAACCCACTTGGGTTTCTCAAATTCATACTGAAAGGGATAGTGTTATATGTCCTATTCCCTGAGCAAATTTATTCTTGACCATATCTATACTATGAAAACAACAACTCACAATAAGAAGGAATTCTTATTTTGGTTACTGCATGACTAGAAATCTCTTTCATAATGTTCTTTTCTTTCTCAATCGGCTTTATGTATTAATCTATGCACGTGGCAGGTAACCAAGTGGGCACAGCCTTGTTACTAGCACAACAAACTATTATTAAATCATTCAAAATTACAATTAATATGTATAACCAAGAAGCCAAGCCAAACATGACAACAACAAAACTAATGGCTTTTAAAATATAAGAGCAAAAATATAATACTCTCCTCTTTCCTGAAAAAATCTATTTTCTAAATATTTTCTGAAGTTTAGTGAAAGCTTTCTGCAGTATTTGCACAGAAAAGAAATTGTGTATATAAATATTGTAAAACGAATCTGTTGTAACAATTACATCAATTCATGTTTTTACTAACTGTATTAATACAGCATGTTGGTAGCTGTCATAGAAATATTAATACCTTTTTGAGATCATAGTTCACAAGTGAGCAGCAAGACTAAAGACAGTGTCAACATTTTGTTAGCTTTACAAAACATCTACAAAGGTGATAAATGGCTATTTTTGATACATCATGCACACTTAATTTTTGTCCTTGATTTCAGCAGGTATGAACTAGATAATGTGAAAAACAAGGCAGGAGTACTTTATCAATACCCCTTTGCTTGCTATTGTACACAAAAGCTTTACAAGAATCAAGATGCCTCCTTTAAAGGGACAATAGCAAATAAGTCTTTACAAAATTCCAGACTAAAATGATTTTTACAATAAATATTTTTCATAATTTAAATGAGGCATAGTAAATAAATTATATTTTAAGAAGACATAACCTTATTTGAATGAACTATTGCACTTCTAAGAAACTTGAATCTCTGACAAATGAAAGTAAAGGGATTTCAAACACTTAAACTTCCATGAGAATAGGCATAATTGGTCTTATTTGAAATCTTACTTTTGTGTACATTCTTTAGGAGTCCTCCTTGCAGAATCATTCTCAGTATGAAGGGTGATGTGCTAGCCTTGTTTTAATCACACTCTAGTAAATAACTAAATGATGAAGGCAGTGAAAGCTACAGTATATTGTGAAAAGGTACAGACATCTTCTTAAAGTAATCAAGGATGAAGTTCAGGTTTTGTCCACTTGGTTACATTCAATCTGCCTTTCCATCCCAGCCACACTTAAATCAAGACAAATTACCAAGGCTAATTATGATTATTTTCCAAACATTACATCACATGGTATTGAGAGATGCTATCAACAGCACGCACTCACTAATATAATTGAACATTGATGCTCTTCCAAAATTTGTGATGTCTTGCATTTTTTTAAAAAAAAAACCCACTGGAACTGAGCACTAAGCTATAACTAAGGCCCCTTCCACACAGCTGAATAAAATCCCACATTTTCTGCTTTGAACTGGAATATATGGCAGTGTATATAGATATTCCAGTTCAAAGCAAATATTGTGGGATTTTCTGCCTTGATATTCTAGGTTATATGGCTGTGTGGAAGGGTCCTAAGAAACCTTAGACTCTTCAAAAACACTAAATGCTATCATTCCAGGATATTCTAGTCTTTGGACATAGAGTTGTTATAGGAAAGCACATCCCGGGATATTTCAATACTGCATAATACTAAGAATAATTATAGCAGGGGGTCCTGATCTGGACAGAGAGCTGCATGCATTGAACAATTTAGGTCTTCCCCCAGCTTCTAATTTAAGAGAAGGGAATGACCCTCCTCTTACCTTTGCTTCGTTTTCTTCTGGGGCTCTTTGGCAGCTTTCCACTCAATCTCCTTGAAAAACAACAAGCGAATATTTTGTCTGACGCCTGGGAGTTTCACTAGCGTGCTCCTTTCCTTAATGTTTTTTTCTTACAAAAAGTACCCGTATTTTTCAACGATGAATATGAAAAAAATCTCACACGGCCAAGAAAGTCTGTTTTTTTAATATATATATATTTATAGATTTTATGCCCGTTCCAATTTTTTTAAAAAATCACCAAAAATAACCTGCCACAAAGGTGAAGGGAAAGATTGGGGAAACGAGACAAGAAATCAACAGTATCCAAGTAAAAGAGCTAAAAGCTCCAGTCTGATTCCAGCCCAGAGGAGGAGTTTAAGTGCAGCAGATGCAGGTCCAATTCTAAAACACGGTTATATATATATATATATTTATTTCCAGTGAAGCAAAACTAACAGTTATGAGTCTGTAGCTGGAGTTTTGCACACAAAATTTTAAAAAATTAAATGCATGTGATTGCAGAAGAAGAAGAAGAAAAAAATTACAGTCGGGATGCAAGAGTGGAAAATAAAAAGGTAAGGTTAGGCTTGGTAGTTGATCAGAACACGGCTATGCGTCAGGAGTGTCTCAGTTTCTGCGCATCTGGAGATCTCGTTTTCAAAAGTGCAAATTAAAGGGGAGAGAGCTGAACCCATCCGAAAGTTTAAGAGCGGGGCGGGGACCAGCTTAGGAAAAGCAGAATGAAGAAAACGACGGGGAAAGGAGCTACAGGAGGGGTCCAGCAGAGTCTCACACAGGCGTCCAGACAGTGCCCAGCAGAGTCTCGAAATAGGAACAGAAAGGGGGAAGGGGGGGTCCCTGCAGTCTCTCTGAGGAGAAGATCCAGGGAGGAGAAGCAGGGTCTCAGAAGGCAAGGCTCCACAAACGCCCCGGGTCTGCGCCTTTCCTAGGAAAGGATCCAGGAGAAGAGCTTCGTGCTGCTGGCTGAGGAGGAGGAGGAGGCGGCGGCGGCCTCGCGGTCTCTCTCCTGGGGATCCACCCAGCTGCACCGGACATTGGGGGATCCCGAAGAAAAGGGCGCAATCCAGTCTTTCTCTCCCTTCCTCACAGGATCGGGGGGCCTTGGGGCGATCCAGGCGCGGCTGCTGGGTTTCTCATCAGGCGGTCGAGGAAGCGCCCATCCATCCGCCTCCCTCGCTTCTCTCCACCACCGCCGGCTCTCCTTCCCCTCCGCAGGGAAGCGAGGCTCTCTGAGGGGACGAGGTAAAGGGGAGGGGGAGGCAGGCAGGCGGCGGCGGCAGCAAGGGACGGCTCTTCGGACGGTAAGCGAGGGGCAGGATGGGCTCAGGGAGACTGCCAGGCCGGCCCTCCACTGCTGCTGCTGCTGCTAGTGTTCCTCCTCACAGCCGCCGCTTCCTCCGTCGTCCTCCGCTTCAGGAGCAGAGCTGCTGCTGCTGCTGCCACCGCAGCCATTTTGTTGCTAACTGACAAGAGCCCCGCCAGGCAGGCAGCGCGAGACCACAACAGGGAGGGAGGGCGGGAGGGAGCGCGAGGGAGGGAGGGAGGGAGGGGGAGCGACGCGAGAATGCCTCCCTCCTCCTCCTCCTTTTCCTCCTCCCTCTACTTACTGCCTGACCTCAAACAGGAAGTCTCGTCCCCCTTCACGAGTCACGTGACGGTGGAGGCTAAGGCATAAAAAGCGAGCTCGGCGACATGCAAATATGATGCAAATAAGATGCGGAGACGAGCCAATGAGACCGGGGAGAGGGTCAGGGTAGCTCCGCCCTTTCGAGAGAGAGGGAAAGCGAGCGGCAGAGGCGAGGCTTCTGCGTTCTCTCTCTACGGCGCTGTTACCTTGCGAGGCTTCTCGGCTCCGTCCATCTTGTGTGTTGCTTCATCTGCCGTGGAAGGAGTCGGACGGCGCATGCGCACCTCCCGCTTTGCAGGTAGCCAGCACCACAGGGAAGCGCCCGCGGTTGTGCTGAGCCGGAAGGCAAAGCGCTCCAGGTTCAGGGGAGAGGAGAGGAGGTGTGTTGTCGAAGGCTTTCGTGGCCGGAATCACTGGGTTGCTGTGAGTTTTCCGGGATGTCTGGCCATGTTCCAGAAGCATTCTCTCCTGACGTTTCGCCCATGTCTATGGCATCCTCGGAATTTGAGGAGTCAGATTACAAACTCAGGCTACAAAGAGAAGCAATTGAAACCCACAAGCATGCGGACAATTTCAACAGAAAGGGTGAAAGCATGCAAATGAACAAAATCTGGCTACCAGTATTTAAAATGCAGTAAATAAAGAGCAACACAAAAAAATAATAATACTCAGGAAACAATCAGGGCCAGCTAACACCTCCCAACAAAGGATTCCCCAGGCAGGAAGCAGCCAGGTTTTGGAGCTGCAAAGCCATTCAGTGCTAATCAAGGGTGACCAATTGCAACAATCCCACTTGCCTCCAGCAGACAAGAGTTCTTTCTCCCACCCTGGATATTATTCCACAGATATATCAACCCCACTTGCCTAGTTTCTAACAGAGCGCACCACCTCTGAGGATGCCTGGCATAGATGTGGGTGAAACGTCAGGAGAGAATGCTTCTGGAACATGGCCATGCAGCCCGGAAAAGTCACAGCAACCCATGGGTTCATTTTTTTGTCAACTATTCTTGGGTTCACTTGTGATGGGTCTCAAAATAAACATGTACTGAATCGAGTTGTGTTGTGTCTCTTTTTTCCCCTTTGGGAAGATGGGTGTTCCCCTAACCCACACCATTTCTATCCCTTGCAAGTGAGGGCCCTCCTATGCCGGCCCAAATCCCCTGATACGTTCCATATCAGCCTGAGGCTGGATTTTCAGGTTTATCCCAGGTTTGAAAAAAACACCTGAAGCAATCTAGACCTTTAAATAATAATAATACTACCCCCCCCCCTCCCCCAAATGCAGGATTTGAACCTGCTGTTTGGCCCAAATCCTGAGAGGAACCAGAGAAGGTTGGGGAACAGAGGAATCATAGAGTTGGAAGAGACCACAAGGGCCATCTAGCCCAACCCCAAATGGTTTGCCCTGACATTAAGTTTAGTTGTGTCCAACTCGGGGGGGGGGGGAGGTGTGCTCATCTCCATTTCTAAACCGAAGGGCCAGCGTTGTCCATAGACACCTCCAAGGTCATGTGGCCGGCATGACTGTATGGAGCACCGTTACCTTCCCACTGAAGCGGTATCTATTGATCTACTCACATTTTCATGTTTTCTTACTGCTAGGTTGGCAAAAGCTGGGGCTAACAACGGGAGCTCACCCCGCTCCCCAGATTCAAACTGCCAACATTTCAGTCAGCAAGTTCCACAGCTCAGCGGTTTAACCATATCTACATGGATCGTATCGTGCAGTTTGGTGCGGTCCCTACCTATCCTGCCCTGGTAGTGCCACCCCTAAAATATTCTCTCCCCCCCCCCCCCCCCCCCCAGTGTTATGGAGCAAAGAATTGCTGCTTGCCCTAGGCACTAAGCTTTCCCATTGGGTTGCAGGATCACCTAAACTTTCTGTCATCAGGTAAGGTTTCTACAACTGACAGGTTCACTGAGCATACCTCGCCTCTGTGTGCAGACTGAATAATAGCAATTCTCTGTTTTAAAAGCAAGTTGTGAAAAGGCAAATTTGATAAGTAAATCAGCCACTTTAACCAGCAGGAGCGGTGGCAGCGGCAGCACAGTTTCATGGGAAATTTGACAACATTTGAGCAAACAATTAAAAATGCATGGCAGCCCTACACAAGGCCAGAAATTATTCCCAGTTTAGAGCTTTGCCAATGAAGGAGGATTTCGTAATGGCAGGGGGTTAGATGGGATAGCTGTTGAGGTCTCATCCATTTTATGGTTTTACTTGTTTAGTTAGGATTGTTCTATGAGTTCTCTGCTTCAATGACATCTCTGTGAGCCCTTTAGGATCATGCTATCTTCATTACTGGTACTCTGATTTAAAAGTCATTGCTATTTATTTGTATTAGTTCGAGGTAAATTTTGGATGCATCTGCATTGTAGAATTAATGCAGTTTGCCACCTCTTTAATTACCTTGGCTCAATGCTATGGATCTCTGGGAGTTGTAGTGTGGTAAGGCACCAGCACTCGTTGGAAGAGAAGACTAAAGGCCTTGTTAAACTAAAAATCCCAGGATGCCATAGCATTCAAATATGGCAGTTAAAGTGATGTCAAACTGTATTAATCCAACAGCAAGAGCAATGGTTTCCAACCTTTTTATGACCAGGGTGCACTTTACCAGAGATCACTTTCACCAGGGACCACTTGAACAAGGACCACTTTACCAGGGACCACTTTCCAACATTAGTATTAAAAGGGGCGGGGCTAGTCAGCTCTGCGGAAAGGAGCGGAAATAAAATAAATAAAGAGGAAGGAGGTTCATGGACCGGATTTTCATTCTCACCGCCCACTGCTGGGCCATGGCCCACAGGTTGGGAACCACTGGCGTAGAGGCACTCTCTGACTCTGCTGATATTTTGGACTGCAACTCTCACAAATTCTTATTTTTTGGCCACACCATACCCTCCCACGGTCCCAATTTCACAGGGACAGTCCCAATTAATTCTCTGCCATCTCACCTTTGGAAATGTCCCATTTTCTCTCTCCTCCTCTTATTTTCCCTTGTATCCTGGTTTACTACAATGGCTGAAAGCAGAGTTCAAACTGCAAAAGCATCTTCCACCCAATTACTGGGGTGGGGGAGGGGGTACGGCATGCATGTGATGCAACTCAGGGCACCTGAGAGGTGAATTCCAGATATTTGGATGGCCAAAGGTGCCCAGCCTTGATGTTCTTTGTTAAAGAGTCTTCAATTCCTGTCTGGTTTGAATTCTAGTCAATGCCTGCTGGTGTTTTTGCACTCTGTCCTTTGCTGCAGCTCAAAGAGAAAGTGGGATGAGTGTATACTGTAGGCAATCGTACCCGAGTAACAAGCTGTGAGTGTGAAGCCCTGGAACACCCTTCCCCCTTCAGTGGACAATAGCTCTATTTTTAGCCTCCTGAGGATCCGTCAGACAGTGTCTCTAGTTCACAGGAATGGGAATATAATTAGAACCATTTTTGCCACTGGAGGGAGACCACATTGTTCACAGAAACCATTGAAAGAGAAGTCCAGAACAAAGCGAAGGGGGGAGAAACCCACAAAAAGATGCATACCAGAGCTTTGTATTTAGAACAAACTGTTTTCTAGGCCAGGCAACAAGATTTGTGTGCATGAAAAGTATATTTTGCAAGCTAGATTTGTCGTTCACCTTTTGCTCTCTCTCAAAAAGTACTAACCATTAAGGGTAAGACTTATTAAAGCCTTCGATACCTTAAAGGCAACAGATCTTGTCTGATCTTGGAAACTAAGCAAGGACAGCCTTGGTGAATACATGGATGGGAGGCTGCCAATGAATACCATGCTTGTGTGGGCTATATTTCAGAGGAAGGAACGAGAAAAAACCCTACACTTCATGGGGTCATCATAAGTTGACTGGTGACTTGAAAGCTGGGACAAACATTTAAATAATTATTCGTCCTGCTAGCATGTAAATAAATCTAGCTGGGAAAGTTACCCAGGAGGAACTGAGCAACAAATTCAGCGCATAATTTGCTCTACTTACCACATTGAGCCAACTTGGAAAGGCTCATTAATATAGGTCAACACCTGCAACCTTCCCCCCATCCCCACAATCAACCCAAAAGCAAAAAACAAACAAAACAGTAGGTTGTTTCATTGATACCTTCAGAAGGGATTCTGCCTCTGACATAAGCCAAAAGCCTGCTAAAACAGAATGGGCACAGCCACGTGCTTTGTTGCTGATGCAGAGCAGTCTAATTAACAGGCCGTAATGTGATTGCAGTGTCACAAATGAAGTAATATATACAACTGCTCTCTGATGAAAATGGTTTGTTTTGCTGTACTGAAAGAAAGCATGCCAAGCATTACCTTTAGGATAAGATTTACCTCCAGGTTTTCTTCCAGTTATGAATGTCATGAGTTGGGTGCAGTTTTAAATGTATGATTTAAAACACTAGATACTACAGTCTTATGCCCTGCCTGTTTCTTGGAAGATAAGCAGGGTCGGCCCTGGTTAGTACTTGGATGGAAGACCAAAGAATTCCAGGTACTGTATATTTCAGAAACGGGAATGGCAAAACCACCTCTGTGTATTCCTAGTCTAAGTAAATCCCATTAAATTAATGCGGTCTCTAAAAGTCATACACAACATACACGTTTCATATCAACTAAATACAAACTGGGGGGAAAACCAAATTTCTAATACAGAAGGCAGATGCTATCCAAAAGGTAACTCTAAGGTGAGTTCTGTTAAATACTCTTATCAAGTTTGGAACTGGGTTTCCAGATGCATTGGGGGCAGGAGGCATGCATTTTGTTGGAATCTTCCAAAATGGTGACCATTAATCACAAATTGACTCACATCAGTGATGGAATGCTTTCTATGAAAAGGGCAATTTCTCCCGCACCCCATTTATTTATTTATT
Source organism: Anolis sagrei (assembly GCF_037176765.1). Lineage (NCBI taxonomy): Eukaryota > Metazoa > Chordata > Lepidosauria > Squamata > Anolidae > Anolis > Anolis sagrei. The sequence continues at coordinate 120,756,051 of NC_090022.1, forward strand.
TTATTTTTTATTTTGCTTCTGGATCCTTTTCGAGGCCACTGGTTTCTTGCAATGTCTTTCATGACTGCTGAGTTTTGAGCTAATGTTTTGTTTGTTGCCATAAAACAAGATTTTTGTTTATTGTTTATACATTTCTCCCTGTGTTTTTGGATAATTGTTAATAAAGGATAACGTTTGATAGGTGTGTATTCCACATTATTAACTTTGTGGTTCTGTTCATGTTTCTTTGAACTTACACTCCTTTATGTATTTCCCGGAGCCCCCAATGGTGCAGTGGGTTAAACTACTGAGCTGCTGAAATTGCTGATCGAAAGGTTGCAGATTTGAATCCAGGGAGCGGTGTGAGCTCCCGCTGCAAGACCCAGCTTCTGCAAACCTAGCAGTTTGAAAACCTGCAAATGTGAGTGGATCAATAGGTACCGCTCTGGCAGGAAGATAACGGTGCTCTATGCAGTCATGTTGGCCACATGATCTTGGAGGTGTCAACGGATAATGCTAGCTTTTCGGTTTAGAAATGGAGATGAGTACCAATCCCCAGAGTCGGATACGGCTGGACTTAATGTCAGGGGAAAACCTTTACCTTTACTTATGTATTCCGCAATTCAAATCTGTAGTTGCTCTCTTATCCTCTTGAGTTGCATCCATTGTTGTTGACATTCTTCACAAGAACCTGTGGACCCGTTCACACAACACTGCTATAGCACTATGACTCCATTCTATTTGCTTGTGGATTTCAGTGGCTTCTCTGTGTAGTCTGACATGGTGGTTGTGAGAGTGGTCCAACATTTCTGTGTTCTCAAATAATATGCTGTGTCCAGGCTGGTTCATCGGGTGCTCTGCTATGGCTGACTTCTCTGGTTGAAGTAGTCTGCAGTGCCTTTCATGTTCCTTGATTCGTGTTTACATAGGGACAACCAAACGCAGCGCCCAAACATGAATCAAGGAATATGAAAGGCACTGCAGACTACTTCAACCAGAGAAGTCAGCCATAGCAGAGCACCTGATGAACCAGCCTGGACACAGCATATTATTTGAGAACACAGAAATCCTGGACCACACCAACAACCACCATGTCAGACTACACAGAGAAGCCATTGAAATCCACAAGCATGTGGACAATTTCAACAGAAAGGAGGAAACTATGAAAATGAACAAAATCTGGCTACCAGTATTAAAAAACTCTAAAATTAGAACAGCACAACAACAGAGAGGAAACAAACAAGGACATCTAATCACCTCTCAACAAAAGATTGCTCCAGGCACTGCCAGGCAATCAAATGCTAATCAAGGTAGTCAGTTGAAACATTCACACCTAGCTCCAACAGACAAGAGTCCTTTGTCCCACTCTGGTCATTCCACAGATATATAAACCCCCTTTTCCTAGTTCCAACAGACCTCACTACCTCTGAGGATGCTTGCCATAGATGCAGGCGAAACATCAGGAGGAAATACCTCTAGAACATGGCCATATAGCCTGAAAAAACCCACAACAACCCAGTGATTCCGGCCATGAAAGCCTTCGACAATACAAATTTAGCTTGTATTTGGGCGTATGCATATGCTCTAGCATAAAGGAAAGAAAGCAACCATTTCATGCTGTGGCTTCATTGATAGCACTACAGGATAATGTTTTGCATAAATCTAATGTCAACCAACTGCTTATTTACAATTCCCAACTATGTGTGTATAGGGAACTGAGCTGGGAAAATTTTGATGGAACTATAAGGGCACATTAAAGCTATCGATACAAGTACCAGACAAGCATTCTTAAATTACCATAATTTGGTGTTCAGAACAACATTTTCTTCCGCTGCTTCTTGCCCCCACTGGATTACGGTAGGAGAGATTTAAGTTACCCATGCTTATAATAAATTTATCTGGACTATCAAAAATATTCATATAGAAAAAGTTATCTTGCATAATACGATATGAGGAATATACGGAGTTTTTTTTTATAAAAATGGTGTCTTTGAAAATGGCTTCTAATACATTATCTTTTTGCTTGGCATGTTAAATCAGTATTTTTATATCCAGTGTACTGGAGAACCCCTGCAAGTGAACTCAGTGAAAGCTTATAGCCTAAGGGGCTTGCTGTTGTTGTTATGTTCAAGTCGTTTCTGACTTATCTCGACCCAAGGGGAAACCTATCACAGGGTTTTCTTGTTTTCTTGGCAAGATTGTTGGGAGGGGTTTTCCTTCCCTTCCTCTGAGGCTGAGAGAATGGGGATTCGAATCTTGTCTCCAGGGTCATAGTTCAGCACTCAAACCACTACCACACACTTTCTTTAAAAAGCATTGGGCAACAAGAGGGAAAGAATATCAGTGAGTCTTAGATTTCCAAAGCAGTGGTTCCTCCAGGAACGATGAGCATTGTTGCCATTTCTGTGTTTACATTTGCAGAATCCTGCAATATGGTACTCGTTTTGTTAGTTTCCGGGCAACCCAAAGCATCTTTCCCCATACACAAATCCCTGCTGTCAGTCTCCTGCCTTGTCCAAGATTACATGCAGTTTCTATAATGGGTGGGGATTCTGGGTGCAGAAATCTCCAACCAGTGTTTCCCCCAAACTCTGCTACAGAATTCTCCTTTATTTTTCATAGCTATTAGATTGGTCATTGTTACTGTTGTGCGATCTCAAGTCATTTCCAACTGATGGGTGAACCTTCCAACTAAGGTGAACCTGTTGTTGGGTTTTCTTGGCAAGGTGCATCCCATGGCCTTCCTCTGAGGCTGAGAGAGTTTGACTTGTCCATGGTCATCCAGTAGATTTCCATGATCAAGAAGGGACTCAAACCGTGGCCCTCAGAACCTTAATTCAACCTTCAAAGCATAACATCACTTTGGCTCTCTTTCAGCTGAAGATTCAGACTCAATTTCCCACAGAACCATAAAAGTCACTGGTGGCCTTTGACCAATGACTTGTTGGTGCATGCAAGGAATCAGTGTGTGTGTGTGTGTCAACTGCAAAATAAGATGCATGAAGCTGATTGGTTGGGCAATGCCCGGGGAGATGACTGAGCCTGGGACTTTTGGATACTGTTACATTTTTGTTCAAGCTTGAGCTATGCCGGTGCAGAGAGAAGCCGAGAGAGGCAGACTGATTTGCTTCTGGCTGCTGAAAGGTCTCTCATATGGACACAGAAAAGACCATTTTTAGTCTCTCATAAAAGGACATTATATGAGTTGGTGCAACTGATCACATTGTGTATATATGTTGTTCTGAACTGAGAAGAGCAAACTAATTGTTCTTTATTGTTCATCTATGTGGCATATTTTCTTTCTCTGATAAGGCAGTATGTGGGCTGATCCAACGTAAACTACACATGGTTTATTTTACATTATGCCACATGACTGTCCACCTGACTGCCTCCATTTTAGAGATGATATAAAAGGGAATGAGAACCACACACACTGCCTTGAATTCATTGAAAGAGGGTGGGATACAAATAAAATCCAATGTAATATGTAATGGAGCCCTTTGCTGCAATTGTATGCCATAGCTCTGTATTCTTGTGCTTCCAGTTTTTCACCTAAGCCTGCATATTTGTATCTGCCCTGGGTTACAAGCCCTCTGGAGAGCCCATTTGGGAATGAGGTGGGGACAGCCCATGCCACCCTCCCTCCCTCTGTGATGCACAGCTTTCCTTCAAACCATATCTAGCACTTCTGTCAGACGGGCTTTTGCTATTTTTCTCTATCGCTGTTCTTCTCCATAAAGAAGCCCTTAATTCTCCCAGCTCTGTCACCTCTGTTGAGTGATGATCAGATAGGTGGCAAGCTTGGCAGGAGAAGCCTATTCTAGGGTCAGTTGTTACTATTAGTGTCATCTGTGAGAAATAGTACCTCTCTACTGCATGTGTGTGTGTTAAATGCACAGAGGCGGTGGGAAGCACGGGATATCTAATGTGTGGCAACGCTGGATCAGCAACCCAGTTTAATCTAGTATTTTGCCTGAAATGAAACTTAGGTGAAGTGAGTGCAAAACATATGAATAACCTCAGGAGGTTTATCCATTTCTAAAAGGTAGCATTTCAGACTGCAGGCATAAGATTAAACATTGAAATATTTTGCATTTTAAAGGTGTCCCCCCCCCCCCCACTGCAAATCCCAGGCTCTATCATTCTAAAGGTCCCTCCCTCCAAGGCTCCTCTGGCAGTTCAAATTGAATCATAGCACTTCCACTGAGTGGTGTGAAAGGGTTCCAGATCAGGAGAAGATGTTGGCCTAGCCTTCTATCTGATTGCTCATATTATATACTGAGGGAGTGATTTGCACTGGCTTCTTATAGTATGAATTAGATCATGTTATAGGGAAATGATTCCTGGCTCAAAAGGAGATTTTTCCATCACTATTTCTCTACTGTCATATTCTCACCTCTTCCAGGGCAGGTTGACCCTAGATTTGGTTCCTGCCAATCATACACTGGCCATTTCCATAGTGCACCTGTAATATTAGAGATTATTTACAGGTTGAACATTAGTGTTCTCTGTTAATGTGAAATATTTAATCACCCACTCCTTCCCTCTCTACTGATATGACATCAGACTAGAGCTTAAAGCAGGCATGTAGCCAGGGGGGGGGGGGCTCGGGGGGCTTCAGGCCCCCCCCCCCCCCGAAATTCTCATGGTGGTTCGCGAAAAGGCCTTACTGGTGCATTATTTAAACTGTTATGTTTATTCATATCATGATCTGATCACCATACTCAATATATCCCATATGCATGGGGGTATTCGGGTAATGATACAAAAGGTTTGCTAGGCTAGACCCTCTTTCACTCAGACTCAGCCCCCCCCCCGAAACTCAGCCCCCCCCGAACCCCCCCTGAAATTTTTTTAGCCCCCCCCGAAACGAAATCCTGGCTACGGGCCTGGCTTAAAGAGTAGGTAAAGAGCCCCCAGTGACACAATGAGTTAAACCTTTGTGCTGGCAGAACTGAAGACCGACGGGTCACAGGTTCAAATCCAGGGAGAGCACGGATGAGCTCCCTCTGTCAGCTCTAGCTCTCCATGCGGGGACACGAGAGAAGCATCCCACAAGGATGGGAAAACATCAAAACATCCGGGCGTCCCATGGGCAACGTCTTTGCAGATGGCCAATTCTCTCACACCAGAAGCGATTTGCAGTTTCTCAAGTTGCTCCTGACACATACACACACAGAAGGTAAAGAGTGTGCATCCCACTTTCAATCCTATGGCTGCCTTCTGCAGAATTCTAAGCTGGGTAGTTTAGGGAGGCCCAGGACCTTGAGGGCAAGATACTATTGCACTTGGAATTCAGTTTGCAGCAACTGAAACAAACTGAGGACAAAGGGAGAAAGTGGACGGAGGTGAGAGAAACTGGGACATTTTAAAACCGGCTGAAAAATTGGATGACATAGATTAATTAATCAAAGGATATGACTCGTAACCTCCAACTATCTCAATTTGACAAGGACAGTTCTGATTAATGAGAAGGCTGAGAGGAGATATGAAGAAGGCTGAGAGGAGATATGATAGCCATGTATAAATATGTGAGAGGAAGCCACAGGGAGGAGAGAGCAAGCTTGTTCTCTGCTTCCTTGGAGACTAGGAAGCGGAACAATGGCTTCAAACTACAAGAGAGGAGATTCCATCTGAACATTAGGAAGAACTTCCTGACTGTGAGAGCCGTTCAGCAGTGGAACTCTCTGCCCCGGAGTGTGGTGGAGGCTCCTTCTTTGGAAGCTTTTAAGCAGAGGCTGGATGGCCATTTGTCAGGGGTGATTTGAATGTAATATTCCTGCTTCTTGGCAGGGGGTTGGACTGGATGGCCCATGAGGTCTCTTCCAACTCTTTGATTCTATGATTCTAATGGTGAAAGGAAAAAGCTGTGCCAGTGTCAGTAGCAGACAATGATTATAACCCAATCTATTTTATGACTCAAAAATCCCTCTTTCTTGGACTGTGCATATTGATATATTATTATTATTCACAAACCAGTACCCTTTGCAGTGGCACCAATCCCAGTCCTGCTTCAGTAAATTCATAATTTGCTCCAATTCAAAAACAACAGAAGGCTCACCAGCACAATTGAGCCATATTCCATATGAAAAAAACAATGAGTAAGTAATATTTTTCCCACACAGAGCCAAAACAAAGTCTTCAAGGGTTTTTTTCTCCCTCTGGCACCTGCTCAACAATAACACTATAAATTCTTAAATTTGGTGGAACCAGTTAAAATAAAGTTCTCCCAAGAAAACCCTATGAAATCTGTGAGGTCGCCAATGAGTCAATGGGGGACTTGAAGGCACATACTCACACGCCATCACATTGTAGTCCCCCCACTACCATATTTGTTATATGAGTAGGTGTGAGTTAGATGGCAAAATTATTAGCCAGGTGTTCTGGCCACATTCCAGAACAGTTATATAGGAACACTGGAATTTCATTGCTGTACTTGGCCACTCTGCAGGAAACACAAAATCACTACTAAGAATTTAAAGAGAAGACAACTACAAGATTTGTAAAAGCAAAAAGCTGAGTTGAGAGGATCCTTAGCTGTGTTCATTCCAAACTTATTGTTCCTGCCTGTCTCTAGGGATGAGCTCCAGAGAGTGGGTTTGCAAATATTTCTGGTGTTCTTCTAAATAATAAAAATAGCAACACATGAGGTAAACATGCATGTGGTGCTTTTTTTTAAAACAACAACAACAGATCATCTCCCTGGTTAATGTAATGGTTAAGCCAGTACCCAGTGCAATACGAGATATGCCTGTTGTAATTCTGATGTGCTGTGAGCTCAGACAGAAACAGACAGAAAGATTTTCTTGAACGTCTAGTTTCTTTTCTGGACGAATCAGATTTGGCAAAATTTACTTGGCACATTTTGATGCAAGGGCTGAGATTATATTTTACCCTTTGTGAGCCACCTTGAGTTGCATTTTGGGGGAAAGGGTAGGCTATAAGTGAAAATGCATTTTTGTTGTTCTTGATGATGGAGATTATGACGAAGCGCAACTCCCGTCAGCCTTTACCAGTACAATCCATAGTGAGGGCTAATGTGAGCTGGGATCCAATAATATTTGGAAAGTTGCATGTTGTCATGTTTTTTTCATTTGTTTATCCCATGTACATGTGCACACACAACTCCTTGTTCACCTTTAGACTTGAAGCAAGGAAGTGAAACCCCAATAAGGCCTACCTTGGCTGTGAGCTTGTCAGTCCAGTCCAGGGAAAGCGGTGCTGGGGAGGGAGATGGACTCCCTACGTGTCCTACTGGCATTGTGCTTCCAATGCGCACCCCATCTTTCAAAAGCTATGACTTGCCTCTTGCCAGATCCTGTCAATTCATCTCTGAATTGTCTTGTGGGGGCACTTTGATTTTCCAGAAATCACTGACCCACATGCACCAAGCTAGAAATTTTATGGCAATATAGATCATTAGAGGTCTATTTCTCAGCGATATTAAGATAATGAAGGGGAATATAGAGGCAACCCACACCTTTGATCAGCTCCTCTAATCATAATATACTGCTCTAAGAGAAAGGTATAATTCAGTCATCTTAAAGAGCGTAACCAATTAGTCACAATCTTAGATATAAGGACAATAGGTTCTCTAAAGAGAATTTTCAAAGGAAAGCCACACTAAATCATTGTACATTCCTTTCATTGCTGGGTGGTGTGGATTTGCGGATTAAGATGATCTGGCATAACCCTATTCAACACGTGGTGACAAAAATCACATGCAAACAGGCAGGCTTGAGGAATGTTGTTTTGTTGAGGTCCCTCTGAGAAGGGTGAGGGATTTTCAAGTGCCTGCCAGGTCACACAATGTGGTTGATGGTTTGCCAGAGCTTAGGAAAGTTACTTTGTGGATGACAGGTTCCAGAGTCCCCTAAGCCACATGCTCTACACTGGTGACAAAACTGTGGAAATTGGTTGTCATTGGCATGGTGGATTTATTCTTTTTGTTTTTATTTATTGTGGTGAATGTATATCTTCCTCTTCTGCCAATGTGAGACCCAGGGTGGCTTATAAAATAAGCTTAAACAGAAACTGTTAAAGCAAGGCATAGACAAAATGTTTTTTTTAAAAAAACCCAATTTATTTATTTATTTATTTGCCACATTTATATCTTGCCTTTTTCACCCTTAAGGGGACTCTGGGTGGCTCACAGCAAAGGCACAATTTGATGCCTTGAGTATGTAAAAAATAAAACAACATATACTTTAAAATCACATAATTAAAGCATATCACTTAAAATAATTACTTAAAATCACACAGTCCAAAGGCATATTCCAGGAGCCATTCCAATTGTCATTTGCATTGTTCATTATTGCACTGAGAAATCATTGTTGCACTGGGAATGATTGTACAAATGCTTGGTCCCAAAACCAGGATTTAACTTTCTTCCTGAAGGTCAGAAAGGAGGGAGCTGATCTAATTTTCCTGGGGAGGGAGTTACATAGCCGAGGGGCCACCATCGAGAAGGCCCTGTCTCTTGTCCCCACCAGTCGTGCCTGCAAGGGGAATGGGATCGACAATCTTAACCTGGACAATCTTAACCTCTGAGATGTTTCATAGGGGGAGATATGTTCAGACAGGTAATCTGGGTTGGAACCTTAATATACTTTAAATCAGTAGTTCTCAACCTGTGGGTCCCCAGATGTTTTGGCCTTCAAATCCCAGAAATTCTAACAGTTGGTAAACTGGCTGGGATTTCTGTAGACCAAAACACCTGGGGACCCACAGGTTGAGAACCACTGCCTTAAATGAAGGTATATTGAACATAACATGGTAAAGGCTTCCCCTTGACCTGAAGTCTAGTCATGTCATGTGGGGTGATGCTCATCTCCATTTCTAAGCCAAAGAGCCAGCATTGTCCGTAGACACCTTCAAGGTCATGTGGCCAGCATGACTGCACGGAGTGCCATTATCTTCCTGCCAAAGCAGTACCTATTGATCTACTCACATTTGCATGTTTTTGAACTGCTAGGTTGGCAGAAGCTGAGGCTAACCCCATCCACAGATTTGAACTGCCAGCCTTCTGATCAGCAAGTTCTGCAGTTAGTGGCTTAACCCACTGTGCCACTGTGGCCCCTACTTTGCAATGATTTAGAAAAGCCATTAATAAAAACACTCCAGGATTTTCACCATGTGCTGTAAGCATATGGCACATAACCAGTTGTCAAAGACTCGGGTAAACCTGGCTAAACCAAAGAGAGCAGCGAGGGGGCCTGATGAGGGAGCAGACACCAAGAAGGCTCTCTCCCATGTCCTCAATAAAAATGCCTATAGTAATAGTGGGTCCAAGAAAAGTTCTTCCCTGAGGATGTTAAAACTCAGGCAGACTCATATTGCCAGGGCATGATATAAACAACGAATCTCCACTGAGTCATTTTGTTTTCACCCAGACCATGGATTTTTTAAAAATAGGGCTAATAAAAAAAATCTACATTCAGTGGTTGTACTTTGGGTGTGTCTATCTTCATCTTCTCATCTGTATCCTTTAAATCACTGTGGGTAGTTAATGCTACGCCATTCTTTTGTCATTTTAATTTTATTCTCTCTCTCTCTTTCTCTTAGGGGCCTGCTCACTTAATTACCAGCATAATTTCCAATGCCTTTCAGCATACCTTTGAGTGGAGTCTGGGGAATAAGTAGATGTAGTTTAGTCATCACCACCAAGAGGATGAGTGTACTCACGGTGGACTGAATGGTACAAGACAGCGGCACAGTGCACACACCAAAACACAAAACTGATCCCTCTTTAAAGCAAGCCAACTGATGAAGATGCACCATCATGTTGCTGCATCTTCAATAGTTTGGCACCCTCGATTAAGCAAGGAAATTATGTCTAAAGTGGCCAGTAGCAGGACCAAATGTAATCTATTCAGTGTCTACATGACAGTCTGGCTACTGTTAAAGGTAGGGGGAAATGTGGCAGTGGCATAAGAGGTGGGGAAGATCACACAGGACAAATGAAGTTGACACTACAGAGTCACGGTGTTTTTGAAGGGAATCAGTCAGAGAAGAGCTCTGCTGAAAGACCTCTGAAGTTGAACTTTGGATCTTCTTCCTACAAAACATGTGCTCTACCATTTGAGTTGCAGCCTGACCCAGGAACAGCTCCGTCAGCCTGCTGTAGCGAAATCACCCCACAGTACATGAAAACATTATAAAGAAATAAGGATCCCAAGTGACTGTGTCTAATGATATATCATTGTGGCTTGAGGTTACACATAATACATCAGATGACAAGAAGCTTTTCCATAGAAACCTATAAGCCACAAAAAAAAAAAAAAAATCTGAGAGTTTGCTTTTACCGTCCCAGGGCATGATTGTTTTGCTGGTGGTGCTCTGTAAGTATTATGTACAGTGGCAGTGCTGTATAATTGGGAACTACAATGCTCAAGCATTTTTTAAAATCCCTCTCATGTGGAAGTGATTTGGAGGATCAGTCCTGTGAATTAAAATCCCAATGTGGGAAATGGCCTAGTTTTAAAATGCTACAGATGCACGGATACGTAATGCCCATTATATGTACTAAAACAATTGTATTCAGGGGGTGGTCCATGGACTGGTCCCAATCCTTGAGTCATTGGATGCAGGTTTCTGGGGGGTTTTCAGGAAGGAAGGAAACAATTCTACCCAATGAACCAGTCTCTGGACAAAAATAATGGCTGGTCCCTTGAATCAAGCAGCATAAGAACCATTGTTCAAGGGTAAAAAGTGACAATGTTTTGAAAAATTAAGACTTAGCTTACATTGTCAGCTGATTTGGGTGATTTTTTTCATGTCAGGAGTGACTTGAGAAACTGCAAGTCACTTCTGGTGTGAGATAACTGGCTGTCTGCAAGGACGTTGTCCAGGAAATGCCTGGATGTTTTACCATCCTGTGGGAGGCTTCTCTCATGTCCCCACATGGGAAGCTGAAGCTGACAGATGGGAGCTCACCTCACTCCCCGAAATTGAACCACTGACTTTTTGGTCAGCAGTCCTGCCAGTACAAGGGTTTTACCCACTGCGCCACTGTAGGATATTAATTTGCCCTGCTAAAAATCCACGATTTTATACTTGACCAGGGTTTCTTAAACTATTTCTACATGACCCATTTCCACCTGAGAAATTTCAAGTGATTCCAGGTATATAGGCACATAAAACAGGTATAAAAGTCAAACTTTTAGTGATAATAAACCACCATTTGTGAGGCTTGCTAGACAGGCTGGCTTTCCTTTTTGTGGAATCCATTTTCTGTGGAGTCCTGCATGTTGTTGCTGACAAATTTGTATAAATGGGTGGCATCGAGACACCTTTTACTTGTTTCCAAATTTTTCTTGACCCCAACTTTGAGCAAAGGGGACACCATTTAGCTTCTGGACCTATAGCTTAAGAAGCAGTGCACTAGACTGTGATGTTTGTGAAAAAAGCCTGGTAGGGTAACTGGGTGCAACTGTCTTATCAGGTACCAGCTTCTTAAAGATATGCCAGATAGTGATGGCTCCTGACTGTGCTTTACAGAAATGCTGTGAGCCCAGTGCATGGCTCATTGTGACATGTGCCTAGGTGTGAGCGTTTGAACAGAAGAGTCCCTGGGGCTAGAAGCCAGAGAGCAGGGAGGGGAGGTTGGCTGGGCAGGCAGCAGGCGGCCAAGACAAACGGAGGGCTCCCATTGCCCGACCAAATCACTCAGACAGGTTTGAACTCAGGCAGGTTACATGATCCAGCCTAGCTGTAAATGCCTGACTGCTGATATCTCCTGGGGCACGGATCTTGCAAATGAACATATTTGTTTCTGCTTTAGGGATTTTGCTGTGCATCATAATGCATCTCTCATAATGAGAACTACAGGAGTTTTATACATTTAAATTTGTCCAATTAATTATCCAGGAATGTTTTTAATAGGCTTTATCACTGTAATTTCATTCTGAAACAAATATTTCTTATTGGATCTAGGTTTGCTTTTGCTCTCTGTCCCCCTCCCCTCAGCCTTACTATTTCTAGCATCACGTTGCAAAGTATCCTTATATCAAGGAAATGATTCCGGGTTCATGTATGTTTTTACTTTTAGCCTCCAATATATTAAATGTGCATCATTTTTTGAAATAAAAATAAATAATGGAAAAAAGTGTCATCAGCTTGTAAATTGCTTTACAATCAGTCCGGCCATGTAATCATGAAAAACTCACCACCCATACACACAAAAGAAAGTGCATGCATGCTATATGCTGTGTGGCACTTTACATAGACATAGAAGGTGGCTGGTGGTTAGAAAACAGGGTGAGTCACCATCATTCAGCCCCAAAACCACAGGGGATGCAAAGGTAATTAATAATGTATTGATTAAAATAAATGTAAAGTAGGCCATCTTTCAAAGGAAGGCAATAGTAGGCCATTTCTGAATACTTTTTATAAAGTTCATGGGGTCACAATAAGCTGACAGTTGACTTGAAAACAGATGGGCATGTACACACATACACACATGTGCATGCACACATACACTCACTCATATGAAGAATAGATATAAATAATGGTAGAAGCCATCCAGCAAATAGTGAGGCTTACAGGGCAGTATTGAGGCTTTAATCCCACCTCCACTTGTCATGAATTAAAAGTTCTGCCCCAAAACATATTCATATGCAAATGTTCTCCTTTGTTCAGACACAGTGATTTCCTTAGAGTCCAGCTGAACAAGACTAAACACCAATTTAATCGTTTTTTGCACAGGGTCCAGCTAAGTGCCTTGAAGAAGCCATGAACAGAGAATGAAGAAACCAACTTCCTGCAGCCCAATCTCAGGCAAAAGCTACTTCCGTGCCATGATGGCTTTGAATGTGCCTATTCCATAAAGTTGTCATAATAACTAGCCATTAATCAGTTTTCTTCCCTAGACTTGTCCACTCCCCCTTTGAAGGCATCTAGCTAGCTTACTTGTCCCCATTATGTGTAGTGGCCGTCAGTACCATTGGAGGGGTTTATTTCATGACTCTGAAGTTTTCTTATATCTTTTGTTATAATAAGCAAAATTAAAGCAATGGTATTTCCCGTAGTAACCTATGGATGCAAGAGCTGGACCATAAGGAAGGCTGGGTGAAGGAAGATAGACGCTTTTGAACTGTGTTGTTGGAGGAAAGTTCTGAGAGTGCCTTGGACTGCAAGGAGATCAAATCAGTCCACACTCTAGGAAATAATGCCTGAGTGCTCACTGGAGGGAAGGATATTAGGGGCAAAGATGAAATACTTTGGCCACATGATGAGAAGACAGGAAAGGTTGGAAAAGATAATGATGCTGGGAGAAATGGAAGGAGAAAGGAAGAGGGGTCAACCAAGGGCAAGATGGATGGATGGATTGAAGTGACTGGCTTGACCTTGAAGGAAATGGGGGTGGCCATGCCTGACAGGGAGCTCTAGTGTGGGTAGGTCCATGAGGTCACGACGAGTCGGAAACAACTGAATGAATAAACAAGAAAAGCAAAGTTCAGGATACTGCTCATGTGTGTAGAATCTGATACAATTATGATTAGGATATCAAGAACTGCATTAATATGATAGCAGGCTTCTGTCCCTTATAGGCATTGAGGATGACTGGCCTAGATATGAACCTAATAAGTCCTCACAGCATTGTTTCAGATTTTGCCTTGTTTGTAGTCATATGGGACCGGATTTTTTTTCCAGCCTCTGTAGTTTTCTGGGGCCATTCTGTTCACTCCAGCCATACACAGCTATCCAGGATTTAAGAAAATGCTAATGCCTCCAAAAACCACAGCGCTGCACTGCCAAAACACTTCATTCCAATCAAGTTAACATAAGTAAATATTACTTACTGTTTATTCCAATTATGGTACTTGGCTTCTGATTACCGGAAATGAAGATTCAGATTTAGAATTCAACATCTCTTATTCATGTAGCATAAATAGATCTTGGACAGCACAAAAGTCTAAACTGACTTCTGAAATGTGTATGATTGGAGAGCAGCTTTGTATGTAAAGCAGGAGCAAAGCAAGTTAGTTGAATATAAGTCTGATCGACAAGGACAAGGTCACAATTCAGCAGGGCCAATGAGGTCCCAGCCCATCTGGACTCTTGCCCCAGATGCTAGATCTGCTCTGGATCAGATCTATCCGGAAGCATTTTACCCATTGTAAGTGCAGTCTTAATCTTGACCCAAAACATTATATTTTGGGAGGCAGTGAGGGATCGCACCTTGAAGTGAATGCTGAAACCTGCAACATATTCATGTGACCTGCATATTTTTGCAGGTGTGCTTGCCAGGGAATATTTGGTAGAAGCCCCGAATACCTGGGCTGCAAAACCAGAGCTAGAATATTCCCTTTTATATTACAGCTGTTAAAATCCCCAATCAGCCTTCTCCCTGTGGATTTTGGGAGGAGGGGGGGGGGGATTATGGGCTGAAGTCCAATTTTTTTTCTAAGCTCTAGGCAAGTCCTGGACTTTTTAATGTAATATATGGACCAGCTGTACATCATCATTAATATGCTGTGTGCCCTGGGTGACCTAAAAGTTTAATATTCCATATTTTTCTCCCCTCCCATCATCTTTCAGAATATTGTTTTTCCCACGCCAACCATTAACTATGTTAAAATGTAGCATATCACATGGTTATAAAGACATCTAAGCAATCCTCCTCTCCCTCCACTCCCCGCGAATATCTGGGAGTAATAACTAAACATGAAAAGCTTGCTGGTTGGAGGACCTGCTTTATTCATTTGTTTTTCCCCTGACACTCCATGTGTCTGGTTGTGCAATAATGTTTGTTTTGTATTCTCTGAAGTGGTTAATCTACATGCATGCAATGAGAAGGTGGCTTATTAGGCTAATTGCTGGTTTTAAAAAAATACTATGAGCAAATATTACAAAACAGTTACAAAAGGCTGAGGGGGGCGGAGAGGGAACAACAAATACATTTCCCCCCTGGTGACGTTTTCCCACCAGGAACGAGACAGTCCAAAGAGCCGTCCAGATAATCCAGTTCCTTCAGGCAGTCTAAATTGATGCGCTTCATTAGCAGTCTCATAATTCTACCTTGCAGAGCTGGATTAACCGAAAGGTGACTAAGGAAATTGTCCAGAGACTCGCTAATGTTTGCTAACCCCTTTGAGTGCCCACTCTTTGAGAGGCCCCCACAAAAGCTGTGCCGCCTGCCATGCAAAGCCACACTGCCACACAACCACAAGGAACCCCCTTCTTAGAAGGCAAGAAGGAGTCCCGCAGGTTGGGTCCTTGAGACCAAAGGAATCGGAGAAGGCAAAATAATTGCATGCCTATTTTTCCTTCCCCTAATACAAGCAAGGAGAGTCCCCCAAGCTCATTAAAACAGATGGAGTTTTAAAACCTGCATTACTTCAAAAAAATTAATTTACAGCTGTAGGGCTCAGTGGCCCAGAGAACATTAAAGTGATAAATCCAGAAAGGTGATGTGATTAGAAAAGAAGCCTTATTTAGCTGCAGCCCTGAGTGCAAAGTTAGGAGAGAGCAAGGAGTTTCCCTGAACAAGTCCTTCTTTCTGGAATTGTCTGATCTTACAAGGATCACGGAAGCTGACAAAAATCCATCATAAAGTCAATTAGGATGCACAAGGTAGGCAGGGAGTATAGTCACACATACTCTCATCAGTCTGGCCACGGGTCGATGAGTTTGGAAGACAGCTTGGAAGATTACTCTGAAGCCACCTATAACTGAGCAGTACGAAATTGATGTCCTAGGACCCCACAGGACACCATTTTACCCCTGCTCAGATCACTACACTCGTTTGATGTTGTATGTCCTCAAGTGATTCATTCATGACAACCTTAAGGCAACCCTATCACAAGGTTTTCTGAGACTGAGAGTGTGTGACTTGCCCAAGGTTACCCAGTGGCTGAGCAAGGATTCTAATCCGTTTCTCCGGAGTCATACAACACCATAATGGCTCTGTGCTGCTCAATTATTGAATGGATGGACATAGGTAGGTAGGTAGGTATGCTTCGGGTCCAACCTATCTTCGAGAGTGCATCGCCTTCTACAAACTGGCATGGGCATTAAGATCTGCTGGGGAGGCCCTTCTTTCAGTCTCATCATCATGTCAAAGCATGGCTGATGAGGATGAGTGAGAGGGGGGGCCTTCTCAGTGGTGCCTCCCCTGCTCTGGAATACCCTCTCTAAAGGAATTAGAATAGCCCCCTCTCTTTTAAAAACATGGCTCTTCAGGCAGGCCTTTGATCCTGAGTAATCAATGGTCAATGTGATCAATCATTGATAGTACTGGTCTGCACTTTGATTGTTATGACAGATAGCCAGATGGCAGGTTCCAATGCATTTTAGGAATTTTATAATTTTCAATTTTTTATAATTTTATTAATTAGATTTTATGTGCTGTTGATTATACTTATATCATTGTTCTTATACTTATGTATTGTTGTCTGCATGTAGCACTTGGAGTGCTTCTATGAGCTGCCCCAAGTCCCTTCTTTTCTCGTTTTTTAACCTAGGGGTCAGGACCCCTGGGAGGGGATTGCAAAGGGTTTTTAGAGGGGTTGCCAAAGACAATAAGAAAATATAGTATTTTCTGTTGGTTATGGGGGTTCTGTGTGGGAAATTTAGCCCAATTCTGCCATTGGTGGGGTTCAGAATGCTCTTTGATTGTAGGTGAACTATAAATCCCAGCAATTCCAACTCCCAAATGTCTATTTTCCCCCAAACTCCACCAGTGTTTACATTTGTGTGATGGTGCAAGTGGCGCCACCTATATGTAGAACTGTAAGTTGCAAGATTTGAACTGTTGTATCATGCCTGATTTTGCCTTTTTACCCTGTAAATGTATAGTTGAATTGATTGATTATTTATAGCTGTTAATCAGTGTTGTTTGCACCAGTTGAATTGCTCCTCCTGCTCAATTGTTTGACCCCACCTCTTCTTAGAGAGCAGGACAGTGTTTCATTTTTCATTCCACCATCAAACTTTCTATCAGATGGACGTGAGAGAGAAACTTGGCTCTGAAGCCCTTGATTAAGTTACCTCTCAGCACCAATTCTGAGGTTCTTACCCTTGAGACTTATGCTTCATGTTCAAACCGACCTGGACGACGTTGAGAAGTCTCAAGTGCCTTCAAACCAGTTCTTTGGCACCAGAGGAAGGCTTTGTCCCTTCAAACATAGGCCATTTGGACTGGGGTTGTAGATTGCTCCGGCATTCACAGCCATTGAGAAAAAGGGACCTGGAAAAGCTTCTCAGCTGCAAAACTCCTTGGACCCAAGACAACCAGAGACTGTGATGTATATTTTTCTTTACCCCTTTGAAACTTCCACCTTATTGCCTTAAAGGGATAACTCTTTGTGAACAATAAAACCTATTTTGAGTTATCTACAGTGTTTTGGTCCTTGGGAGTTCCAGTTTCTGTAAAGGAGAGCAAGAAGCAATCCCCTGGGGAAAGATGTCACGTCCATGCCTCTTTCACTGAGAGTTATAGCCCCCAGGCGTGACGGCACAATTTGGGCATATTGAGTATTCCTGCCAAGTTTGGTCCAGACCCATCGTTGTTTGAATCCACAGTGTTCTCTGGATGTAGGTGAACTACAACTCCCAAACTCAAGGTCAATGCCCACCAAATCCTTCCAGTATTTTCTCTTGGTCATGGGAGTTCTGTGTGCCTCCCTCTCAACCCCACCAGTATTCAAATTTGAGCATATCAGGTATTTGTGCCAAATTTGGTCCAGTGAATGAAAATACGTCCTTCATATCAGATATTTACATTATGATCCATAACAGTAGCAAAATTACACTTTTGAAGTAGCAACGAAAATAATTTTATAGTTGGGGGTCACCACAACATGAGGAACTGTATTAAGGGGTCACAGCATTAGGAAGGTTGAGAACCACTGCTTTGTGGAGATGGTGGCGGGTACAAATAAAGATAATAATGATTATTATTATAGGTAGGTAGGTAGGTAGGTAGATATTCATTCTGAAAAGTCCTATTTGGGCTAATCATTACATAGTTTGATGCATCAGTCTTTATCCCTCCTGTTATAATTTAGATATTTGTTTTCTCTAGACAGACCAGGGCACCTGTAGCTAAAAATAATAACAGTGAAAGCCAGTGTTCATATTGCTCTGTATGGTGACAGTTGACCCTTGAACAGCAGGCACAAAAGTGCCTCTTCTCCCTTACCCCATTCTGTGCTGAGCTTGAAAGACACTGAATAGCCTTTCTGAGACATCCCAGAAATAATACACTTGGTTTGTGCAGTGCAAAATTCCTTATTAGGAGAAAGAGCACTACCTGGCCATTCTTTCATTCCCACACCTGCATGGCCATTACATTATAACTTGTCCCTTCCTTCCATCTTCCTTTCTCTTAACCAAGGAATTAACTCCAATAGTAAATTAACTTTACTCCTCTGCTGGATAGCCCTTTTTGGAATGAGTGTGAATCACATTCTTTGCTCTCCTGCTATTAATGGAGGCCCATCCCACATTCAGCAGGCAAGCGTGCGAGGAACCACAGGGCTGCAGGCTGCTTATTCACTGCATCGGGAGGCTAAACAAAGACCTCATTCACTCCTGCTCTCTTTCTGCCAGCTTTCCTTTGAGCCTGGCTTCCATTTCGCTCTCCATTCTCTCGTTTCCCAAACAGCATTTGCTAATTTCATTGATAATATTCATAACATTAGGTTGGGGGGAATCTCTTCTTCCATTCAGGGAAGATCTCTTGGTTTTATTTTTTCTTTCTTTCTTTTTCCAGGCTTTCCCTCCATCCTTTATTTAAATGGATAGACATTTACAGATCTGAAGCCTAGCAAGGAACAATGCTGTGAGAATGAATGAACGAACCAAACCAAGGACCTGCGCATATACGTGGCTGCAGTATATGACCAGAAAAAACAACAACATATGGACATCTGTGTGTGTTTAATGCATGCTCAGGGGTCACAATTAGCAGTTTTGAAATGACTGTGTGCCATATAATCAAATTGCCTTATAAAATATATGGTAGATATAAAACATACAGAGGCTTGTTTAGCTTTTATGGCTGGTTGCAGACTGCAAACCACTTCCTTGATAATAATCCCATTGACTGCAATACCTGTAGCATAAGTGGTTTACAGATGACAGCTTTTGTCAAATTGAGTTTGAAAATCTGCCCACTTTCATTGAGCAAAGAGACCTGTGGCACCTTAAAGACTGTTTTGTTGTAGGTCAAGCTTTTGTCTTCTAATTACCCGCTCACCACCAGTCTGAGATCTGTTAAAATGTATGAAGCGGGGACTTGTAAATTGGGTTTGTTGGGATTTTAGTCCCCGACTAACTACTCTAAAATACCTCTTGCTCAGTCCTGAAGCTGAATTTGAACTCCCAGAATGTTCCACTCACTCTTTGGACTTTTTCACACCAGCCTGGTGTCTCCAATCAGGTTGTTTAAGCAAACAGAAACACTGAAATGACCCTGGTGGAATTGCATGATGGTGGTACTTTGCCAATGTGAATTTCTGTGACCAGTCTTCCATGCAGCTTTGTTTCCAATCCACATTTGCCCTACCCAGTGCATGTGCATTATGTTTTTTCTAGTTTTCTTTCTTTATCATCACTTCCTATTTGCCACAACAGTGCAGTTATACGATTTGGGCATTCTCACCAGACCTTGCTCTCCTTTATAATATGGAGACTGCAGTGGAAGGACATTATAGCACAAGTAAGACTGGCAGAATGACAGCTTTAAGGTAGGCCTGGGTAACAACAGAAAAATTTGTTTCTAAAATCGATTTGTATTTGGGGTTTTTTTGTGTTTCGATATTTAAAATAATTACAAAAGTTTCCTTTTAAAAAGTTCGATATTTACGAATTTTTGTAAATGGTAAAAAATTAACGAATCGATTTCCGAAACAATAACGAATCAATTCGTTAATGGCGGACGCGACCGCGAAATACGCTAAAAAACCTCCAAAAACTTCTGAAGCTTCCCTCTCCCTCTGTTCTTGACTGTTGGTGTGATATTATAATTTTTTTTCACTAATTAAACCATAAAACTGGCCCAGACATGCGGAAATAATAACGAAACGACCTCAGAACAATAACGAAACGAATACAATAACGAAATACGAAGCATTTACAAAACGTGTTTAAAAATTCGTTTTTTTTAGTAATTGCTCCAGAATGGTTCGTTATTGTTTTGTAATTGGAAAAATTAATGAATTATTAACAAATTACGAATTAACGAAACGAAACCGCCCAGGCCTATTTTAAGGGACCTTCCAATGAAAGCCCTCCTGTGAGAAATGACAGATCATTCCATACAATGCATGTTTTTGCATGCAGGAGGTGACAGAGATTGTCTATACCAGCAAAATAGCCCAGCTGCCAAATGAGAGGCTTCTGCCCAGGTCTGCTCCCTTGTTGCCATATAATATCCTGCACTGAGATTGTATTTATGGCCACACATTTCTTCTTCAAATTCAGTTCGTGTCTACTTTTTTCTCCGTCTGCTTGTAGCTACCACCTTCTCATGGCTGGGCCTCTCATTCTGACCTTAGAGCAAGCAGCTTTGCAAGCAGGGCTTTGCTGCTTGCTTGACAGGGAAGGCAGTGACTGTGCTTTGGTGACTTTGAGGATAAAGACCACTTGTTTTGCCTTTTCAATGGTGAGGGCCCCAGTCTGTGCATCTGGGGAAAAATGATGAATTTTGGCATCCACCATATGCCTCTTTGATCCAAATAACATTGTAGACAATCCCAGATGCCCAGTTTCCAGTTAAAAAGGTCCCAGATAGAAGGTGATAAAGGAGATTACAGGGAGTCACTGCCAATTTGTGCAGAAAATACTGGGCTTGGGACCAGTCATTTGAGCTGGTCACTGAACTCATTGAAGCGGTTTCCTATGCTTTTATGGAGACAGGCTCAGAATGTAATGCCAAAGGAGCAGTCATACTGTGTCTTTTAACAGGGCACTGGACCAACCCTATGTTTTCCATCTCACTAAGCATTCCCAGTGGAGAATCTTCCTCTTGTTCCTATAGCAGTTTGATTTCCTGCCGAGAGGCAATGCTCAGAGAGAAGGTATGAGTTTTTCAGTCCGCAGAGCAAGTGATCTGCTTCTCTAGCTCCAGTGCCAGGGAAAAAAAGAACAAAAACAAACCAAAAAAATGGAGTAGGGCTGGGAGGGGGAGAAGGTGTACATACCTCAGCTTCCTTCACTCTCAAGAACACCGACAAATTGCATCAGCTGAGTTTGCTCAGCCAGTTGCAATTATTTTGCCATGTGTCGGTGCCAAGCTGACAAGAGGCCAAGCTCTTCAGCAGTGCTTTGTTTCTTGGAGCATAGCAACGGGAATAAATTCCACATTCCCCCATCTCTGCCTTGTAGTCGGCAGAACTCAAAACACTGACCCCCGCCCCCACTTTAAAGGCACCAAATAAAACAAATATCTAGAAAGTTACATTTTTATATTTGGAAATATAGCTTCAAAAAGACTTGGCATCTTTTGTTTGGCAGCATTCTCAGGTTTCAAAAACCTGCATGTTTGGTGTATCGAACTGGTCATGTGAGAAAAATGCTTGAGGCTGACCAGTCTATTAAAAAAACAAAACGCTTCCATTCACTCTTAACTTCAAAGTATACTTTTCTCTTCCTACTAAATAGCATGCACACACAGCGTACATCTGCATATATCTCCATGGCTAATCCAAAATATATTGCTGCCTAAGGCAATGAACAAGATGGTGCACACTCCCAATCATGTATCAAAGCTGCCTGGACATCCCACATTTTAAAAGTTGGCACTTCTGCAGCTAGTACAATATCTATTGTTTAGTAGGTTAAATGTATTATTATTATTATTATTATTATTATTATTAGCCACAGTACATCACATATCTCAGGGCAGCATAAAACAAATTAGAAAGTATTGAACCATAGGATAATTAAATAAACTAAAACATATTAAAGAGCAATAAAACATTTAAAAAATTAAAGCTTGAAAAATTACCAAGGCTCTTATGATTTTTTCCTCCTATGCAATGGCCAGACTTGTAAGGTTTGAACTAGCCCTGTACAACTGACTAACACGCCATTCCCCAGCAGCACTTTTTGTGGGTGGAGAGATGCCCGCCAGCCTACCAGCCTTGTGTTTCTGTAGCACATTCTGGTTTGGGATTAGCAATTTACGTGCTTTCTACTGTGTCCCTTCTTCATTAGTTGTAAATTAACAGACAAGCAGACATTCACAGTCTTCAGGATTCTTGTCTCTCATCCAAATAGCTCCTGCAAAAACTAGCTCTCGCCTTTTGGTGGGACATAAATTAGTCCCCCCGAATAAATAATTAGTACATTAATTAGCACATTAATAAACACTAATAAATAATTATGACTTTTTACTCATTTTGTCTACCACCCGGGGGCTCTCAAAACCATGTAGAACATAATAGATGCAATAATAATAATTTTTAAACAGATTCAAGCCAATTTTCAAAACCGGTTTTAGAGAGATCAAAGGCTCCAGACAACAATTCTATTTTGACTACCTTCCAAGAGCTCAGCAAGAACAGAGCCAGCTTCACTTCCCTTGAATGGGAGTTCCCAAACCTACAGAGAAGGCTCTGGCTCACTTACTCATGAGCCCAGCCTTCTTTTTTTTTTTTTAAATTGTGTTTATTTCGTTTTCAGATTTACAATAAAAAACAACAGAAGGATATAGGGAAAGGTACATAGACAATAGGGGTTGGGGAGGAGAGGTAGGGAGGAAGGGTGGGTTGTGGTGTGCTGGATCGAGGGAGGACCGACGTCTGGGGAGGGTGGGGGGTAAGGGGGGGGTTACTTCCAGGTAAGACCAGGCTGGCATTTTTCCTATATCCGCGGTTATACAATTCATCCTCTCCTTTTTATTGTTGTTATTATTATTGTTATTTATTTATTTATATATTTATTGTGTTTTTTTTTTATTTTATTTACTAGATGATGGTTAATTAATATTTCATTCAGTTATTATTGTTGTTACCTCCTTGTATAATCGCAAGATTGTTAAGCTGCTAGCTTTACTGTTTTTGTAATAAGCAGATAGATACATCAAGACCTATTATTTTGCTGGTAATTCCCTTGGGTTTACATATCTATGATATGTAGTCCATCGTTAAGTTTTCTTATAAAGTCTAGGACGGCTTTCCAATCTGTTTTTTTCGGTTTTTTATAACTAGTGGAGATTTTTTGGGTCAGGATATCCATATTGATTATATCCATTATCTTCGTTATCCACTGATCTATTGTTGGGATATCTTTCGCTTTCCATAATTTTGCTAGTGTTATCCTTGCGGCAGTAATTAAATAGAAAAAGATTTTATCTTTGTTTTTTTCCATTTTTATATCGTGTATTCCTAGGAGTAGAGTCTCTGGGGTAGGGCTAAATTTTATGTCTAGTATGTCTTCTATATTCTCGTGGATTTGCAGCCAGTACTTTTTAATCTTTCTGCAGCCCCACCACATGTGTATGAGGCTGCCTTTTTCTTTTTCGCATTTCCAGCAGAAGTCCTTGGTTTTTCCTTTGCTGATTTTTTTCAATATTTCAGGCGTTAGATACCACCTAAAAAAGATTTTATACCAACTTTCCTTGATGTCGGTCGCGTATGTATAGTTAATTTTTGTTTGCCAAATTTCTTCCCATTTCTCTAATGGGATGGAGCGTCCGACATCTCTTGACCAATTGATCATATTGTCCTTTACTAGTTCGGTCTCTGTGTTCCATTTTAATAGTTGGTTGTAAAGCTTTCTGACTAGCTTTGTTTCTGTGTTTAGAATCTTGTCCCAGAATGTGTCTTTCTCTTCGAAGCCTTTTGCTTTGTCAATTTTGAAGTTCTCTTTTATTTGGTGGTATTGGAACCACGATATCGTTATGTCCATCTGTTTCAGTTCTTCTTGGGTTTTGAGAAGCACTTCTCGGTTTTTTATTATGGTTAGTTGTTTGTATGTCAACCATTTTTCTCTCGGGAGTTCCCTTTTATGGTGGGCTTCGTTTGGCGAGAACCACATCGGTGTTTTTTGGTGGAATAGGTCTTTATATTTGTTCCACACATGTATTAGTGCGCCGCGGATTGGGTGGTTTTTGAAGTTTTTTTCCTTCTTATCTTTCCCCCTCCAGAGATAGGAATGCCAGCCTTGAACTAAGTCAAAGCCTTCTAATGCGAGGATTCTTCTCTTTGAAAGTGTTCCCCAGTCTCTCGTCCAACTGAGGGCCGCCGCTTCGTAGTACAATTGTAGCTCTGGCAAGGCCAGGCCACCTCTTTTTTTCTCGTCGATTAGCTTCTTTGCGCTAATTCTGTGTTTTTTGCCCTTCCAAATAAATCTAAGTATTTCTTTTTGCCATTTTTGAATCGTTTTGCTTGATCTTAAGATTGGGAGAGTTTGGAAAGTGAATAAGAGGTCTGGTAATATATTCATCTTGATAATTGCCACTCTACCCAATAGGGATAGGTTTAGATTTTCCCATTTTTTTAGCTTATTTTTGATTTTTGTCCATTTTTGATCGTAATTGTTTCTTATTAGCTGTGAGTTGCTAGGTGTAATTGTTATTCCGAGGTATCTGACTTTTGAGACTACTTTGATTCCCGTTCTTTCTTGGATCTCTTCTTTTTTCCCCCTTTCCATATTTTTGGTGATGATCTGTGTCTTATCTCTGTTGATCTTAAGTCCGGCCACCTCTCCGTATTCTTCAATTTCGTATAGCCAGTTATTGATGGTGTTCCTGGGGTCTTCTATAAAACATACTATGTCGTCGGCAAATGCACGAAGTTTGAAAGTGTTCTTCATAATTCTTGGACCTCTTAGCTCTGTATTTTTCCTGATGTTATCAAGAAGAGTCTCTAGTGCAAGTATAAAGAGGAGAGGGGATAGAGGGCAGCCTTGCCTGGTGCCTTTTCTTATTGGTATTTCTGTAGATAGATGGTTGTTAACTAGGAGTTTTGCCTTCTGTTCTGTGTAGATCGATTCAATTGCGTTCAAAAAGTAGTATCCTGCGTCCATTTCCTTTAAGACAGCATTGATGTAATTCCAATTGAGATGGTCGAACGCTTTTTCAGCGTCTAAAAACATAATGGCTATTTCTTTCTGTCTATTTTTTTCATAGTAGTCGATTATGTTCAGGACCATTCGTGTGTTGTCTTTTATTTGACGCTTGGGAAGAAAGCCTGCCTGGTCTTCGTGGATTCTGCTGCTTAGTAGTTCTTTCAATCTATTGGCTAGTATACCTGAGAATATCTTATAGTCCACGTTGAGTAGTGATATTGGTCTGTAATTTTTGACCATTGTACTATCCGAGTTTTCTTTATGTATTAGAGTGATTGTTGCTATCTTCCAAGAGTCTGGTATATCTTTTTCTCCCATTATTTTATTCATTACTGTTTGTAAATGTGGTATGAGGATGTCTTGAAATGTTTTATAATATTTGGCAGTAAGGCCGTCTGGTCCCGGTGCTTTATTGATTGGCATTCTTTGTATGGCTTTCTTTATTTCGTCTTGTGTAATTTTCTTGTTCAGGCATTCTCTTTGATCTTCTGTTATTTTGGGGATCTCTTGTGATTCCAAGAATTTCATTATTTTTTCCCCTGGGATGTTATCCTCTTCGTATAGTTTCTTATAGAATTTTGAGAATTGTTCCATAATTTCTTTGGTTTGATAATAGCATTTGCCTTGAGCTTCTATTTTGGTTATGTGTCTAGATTGTCTTTTTTTGGCCACTTTTTTGGATAGCCACTTCCCTATTTTATTAGCGTTTTCGAAATGGTATTGCCTTACATATTTCAATTTTTTTTCCAGTTCTTCTGTTTGGAGTATGTCCCATTGTTTTTTTAGTAGTTCTAGTTGTTTAAATGTTTTTTCATCTTTCGGCGTTTCCTTTACTTTTGCTTCCACTCTCCTTATTTCTTCCATTAGTTGGTTGTTTTTCTCTCTTTTTGTTTTATTGAGACGTGCCCCTTGTTCAATGAAATGGCCACGCATATAGGCCTTTCCTGCGTCCCATACTGTCTTGATTGGCACGTCCTTGTCCAGATTTAATTGGAAATACTCTTGTAGGAGTGATCTGTTTGTCTCTTGTAATTTGGGATCTGATATTAAGTTGTCTTTCAGTCTCCAGGAGTAGAACTTTCTAGTATCTTGTTTGTTTTTTAATATTATCTCAAGAGGTGAGTGGTCTGAGTGAGTCATTGGCAGTATAGATGTTTTGATTATGTTTGTCATAATTGTTTTGGTTCCCCAGACCATATCGATTCGAGACCAAGTTCTATGTCTGTTCGAGAAGAACGTGAAGTCTCGTTCTTTCTCGTGTTGGTGCCTCCAGACATCAAGAAGACCTAGGTCTTCCTTAAGTTTCATAAATTCTTGAGGTAGGGGCTTTTGAGATTTTGTATTTGTTTTTTTGTCTATCAATGATTTATCCTTTGCTGGGTCCAGAACTCCGTTAAAGTCACCCATAATGATTAATTCATCATATTCTTGGTTAAATATATGGTTTCTTAATTTATTCACAAATTTATTTTTAGCTCCGTTAGGGGCATATATGTTACAGACCAATATCACCTTACCTTCTAATTCCATTTTAATCCCAAGTATTCTTCCCTCTTGGTCTCTAAAGGATATATCTGTTTTAATTGTTTCTTTGGCGAAGATTGCTAGACCATTTTTTTTTCAGGGCCTGATGCGTGGTAAAGTTTCCCAAGTGATTTCTGACTGAGGTGTGATGTGTGTTTTTGAGAGATATGTGTCTCCTGTAACAAAATCAAGTCATAACTACCTTTTTTTAGATGATTCCAGAGTTTTTTCCTTTTATTAGGGCTGTTCAAGCCATTAACATTATTACAATAAATCTTAACTTTCCAATCCATCTTTATTTTTATTCTCTAAAAGCAAGTTCATTTTCCCCCCATCCTCTCTCACTTGGAGGGAATATTCATTTGGAGATTTTTCTCTAGCTCTCTTCCTCCTGTTCTCCTGGTCCTCATTTTGGAATGTTTCGTGCCATTCGAGCTCCTCTTCCTCTTCTGTAGTCTTCCTTGAGTTGCTACTCCTTTCACTTTCGTTTCCTCTTTGCCGGTGTTCTTCTTCATTGTCCTCTTTTTTAATATATTTTTGCCAGAAAGCCTTCGCTTTTGCTTCCGATGTGAGCCAATGTTTGTTTTCCTTCCAAGTCACCATGATTCCTTCTTTTTTGTCCCATTTGAACTTCACATGTCTTCTTTTCAGCTCATCTGTTAAAAAATGGTATTTTCTTCTCCTTTCTAATGTGGTGGACGGGATTTCCTTTAATATGACTACCTTTGTTCCTTTGTAGAACGCTGGTTTTGTTGTGTTTTCTCTTAATATCTCATTTCTCAGGGTTTTTTTCGTGCAACACACAATTATGTCCCTCGGCGTCTTGTATTTTCTCGAGTATTGGGTTTGAATTCGGTATATTTTGTCCAGGTTAGGTTCAATCTCTGCCTTCTGGTTGGTAGAACATGACATACGTTTTTGCATTTTGGGCAACCTCTTAATGGAGGAGTGGTTTGACCATGTGCCATTTAGGTCAGATCAGAACCTGAGCTGAAGAATACGCTGGAAACCACTGTAATTGGTTTAGCATTGGTAACATGTGCTCTCCAGAAACCTATCAGGCAGGCTTGGCCACCTCATTTTAGACTAGTTGTAGCTTCTCCACATTGTTTAAGGACAGCCTCTGCAAAACTCTTAGAGTAGTTTAAATGAGAGGTTATCAGAGGGTGGGTCCCTGTGGGCAAGTCTGTTTCCCAGGGAAGGGGTAGAACTAGCACACCATCTGAACCTTCCAGGATGCTTGAAGCTCCCTCTTCCCCAGTCTGCAGGCAAAGGGAAAGGATCCCATGGTGAGAGAACTGTCTTGAAAAGTGTGTATGTGTATATATTTGTCATCATTTGTGTGTGAGGATGTGTGTGTGTGTATATATATATATATATATATATATATATATATGTTCAAAAGCATACTTAAAACCAAGGCATCTTAAGCTTTCTCTGGTCATAACCCGGTCATATAGGTGTACAAAATAGGTACAAAAATAAAATGTATACTGATAATAAATCAGCATTTGCAAGCTTTGACAAATAGGCTGATTTTCCTTTATATGGAGTACAGATGAAGCAATTTCTGAAGAGACCACTGTGGAACACTGCATGTTGTTGCTAACAGGTTTGTGTAAATGGGTGGCATTCTGAAAAAAAAATATTGTTGCCAATTTTTTCCTGACCCCACCAACAAGCTAAGGGTACCCCATTTGGCTTTGAGATAGCAGTCCTCTAAGCGCCTGTGGTTCACGCTCAGTGCCTCATGTCAATATAGAGTTGCCAAAGTGAAAATGGGATAAGGCTCTGGTGACTTTAGTGATTGTGCAGATGAGGGAATTTCACTAGCACTGCTTGTTACTTTGCAGCATGAGAAGCAATATCTTCTGACCCCCCCCCCCCCCCCCACTACACAACCATTAAAGATACAAGCTCCATCTCTAGCTTTCACTCAGGAAACTGTATGTCAATGGCATCACAAGGTTTTCCTTCTTGTAACATCAACTTTGCAGTATCACCAGGATCCCTGTGACTGATATCACAAGTCCCTATATCTCAGGTTTGGGCCCTGACACCTCAAGGCTTGGGATAGACCTGGCATAGGTTCTTTTCAAGTACACAATTTTGATGCTCACATTCCACTTTATCATCCCATAAAATTCTGGAGGTGCCTTGAGAACCCTGAGCCAGAGTATTAGGGTGCCTTGCCAAATAAAATCCCTCAGAATTTCATAGGACAGAATTACATTGGTTTAAATCGCATAATACTATACTTCTATAGTATGAATGGGTTCCTGGAAGTCTTAATATTTCCTCCATGATTGAATCCACTTCCACTGACCCCTTATCCTATCAGGTACTCCCCTTGCTGTGCTCACTGGGTCTCTCATTGCGTTCCATTGCCAAATAGGGGGGAAAGTAGGTGAGAGGATCAAGGAGGAACTGGGCAGCCACCTCATTCGATATTTCATGGTCTTTAAAGGGCTAGCCATGGTGTCCAGGCAACAAGGGCCTGGCTATCATCCAAAAACCCAGTGGGGAATTTTATTAGGAACGGAGGGCTACTCCCCTGCAAACATAATCTTCCTTTAAAAACCTCTCAGGCCTACAGCCCAAAACCTGATTGTACAGCTTGCCTTTCTAATCTGAGGAAAGACTCCAAAGCTTATCGTACGCCAGCATATCTTGCTCCTCTAGAAAAGGTCAAGCTTTGCTCCAGTTTCAGTCAGAAGGCAGACGGTTGTCAAGCAAGCATTAATAATTATTTAGCATTCATATTCACCTACTAAGGATCCCTATGCTGCAAACCTGTCTATGAATTAACAAGGCATCTGGCCTCTTTTGCACAATATGGACAGCTTGGATCATGAAGTGTCTGAGGCAAATAAAAAGTGCCTTCCATCTGTCTCCCCAAAACATAGCTTGCTATCACCAAAGCAAACAAATTGCTCTTCCAAACCTGCCCTCCCTCCCGCCTCATCCCATGTGTTATTCAAACAAAACCCAAAGTGTTTCACAGAGAGCATTTCATGCATTGGAAATTACTTGTAGGAATGGTTTCTATGATTTGATAAAAGGACAAAGCAATGGAAAACATAAGGAAATCACCCTGTCTTGGGGATAAAAGAAATGTGGAGGGCAATTTCACAAAGGAAAGGGAGTAAAATGGCATCACTGGTGTTGCTATTAATTTTTCTAACCCACCTGGGCTGTTTATAATTAATAGACCCCCCCCCTCCAATATTGGAAAGCTCAGTTTCAAAGGCCTTCAGAGACTGAGGAGCAAAACCAGGTCTGCATCCATCCCCACCTGCTGCCTTCTTCCAGATTGGTGATGGCGTTTCAAAAAAAAAAATTGCTTTGTGTGTCCTCCTCTCTTGTCCTACTTTTGCCGCTAGCAAAGTGGTTGTGCGGGTTTTTCTATTGTTTCAAATCTCTGTAAAACCAGCTGCATCAGAGGAAAGGGTGAAACAAAAATGCATACCATCCAACATCTCACAGATGAAAACCAGACCACGTGTGGCCAGGCAACACAGAATGGGCTCAAAGTTCGTAATAAGGAAGAACACACAAGTTAAGGGAGGCTGCAGCAGTTTGATTTTCTTTGCATCTCCTGGGAAGAGTAAGATCCTCTGCTCCTGGCCTTGCTAGGCCAATTGAGAGCAACCTATTTTTGCACATTGAAGTCAATTTGCAGAAATACAAGTAAGCAGAAGATGACGAGAAAGAATAGGAGGAAAGGAAGACAGAAAATGGGACATTTTAGATACTGATGGGAAAGAGGGACAACAGAGGATGAACTGGAACTGTCCCTGCAAAACTGAGACAATTGGAGACAATGGGGATATGTTGTGTGTTTCTTAGGTCTCATGGGAAATGGTGGTTTTCTCAAACTGTTTCAATGAGCTTCCCATTTATTGGGCTAGTTATTGGTTTTGGCATGCACAATTGGTGCAAAGAGATTATTTTGCCCAGTGGTGTCAAACTTGTGACCCTCCAGGTGTTTTAGACTTCAGCTCACAGAATTCCATGCCATTGGACATGCTGGCCAGAACTTCTGGAAGTTGGAGGCCCAAACATCTGGAGGCCCATAAGTTTGACACCTCTTGTTCCCCTCCAGCCCCAACTGCAAGAAGGCTGGGATGCCCTGATTTTGGGTGAGGTTGCAGTGTGGAATTAAGTCAGCAGGAACAACCTTCACGACTACAGACATCCTTCCAGGTGCAGATGGCTAATCCCCAATCAAACCCAGCCTGTGAATCCCCTCCTGAATTGGACTGTAGGGCTATAAATGTTTATCTCTTTTTCCTCACGTAAAATCCATAGAGAAAAATCACCCTCCCATACACGTTTTTCATTGCTTCTCTTTAGAGTTCAGCAAGTGTGTATGTGGTCAGGGGTGTCTATTACTTTTCCCCATCCATACAAAAGCCACAGCAGTAGTTGATGCCATCTAAGACAGTAGGGCAGTCAATCTTAATCTGATTTAAAGGTGCTATCCAATGTATTGCTCTCTTTCCCTTCTAATAAGGTTCAGCACCAGTTTATAAAGGAAAGCTCCTTTAGAGTCTAGGCCAGTGGTTCTCAACCTGTGGATCCACCTGATGTTTTGGCCTTCAACTCCCAAAAATCCGAACAGCTAGTAAACTGGCTGAGATTTCTGGGAGTTGTAGGCCTGGGGACCCACAGGTTGAAAACCACTGGTCTAGGCAAACATCCCAAGCAAATTCACTACTTTGTTGAAATGGAAGCCACTACCAACACAACCACATAATTACAAAGAGGAAGGAAAAACACACAAGTAAGAGAGATGGAATAGTTTCAATCTGGCTAGCTATGATCTAGATTTTAATTATCTCCTTTATGCCAGAATGGGCATATCAAAATAATCCCATGCCCATATTATTTCTATTTTGTTGGAAGACTTTCTAGAAGTGCTGTAGCCTCCGGATTACTTTGATCATTATCAATGCTTTGCCTTAAGAGTGAAAAGGTCATTTTAAAAAGCCTATTAAATGCAAATATAGTTATTTGTGAGTTATGGCACATTCTCTTGTTTAATTGTCACCCAATTTGTCAGCTGGCCTGCTATAGTTTTATGTCATGCACAACAATAAAAAAGGAGTTCATTCTTGAACTATACCAGTAGGTTTTGCTAATTCCAAATATTGGACAAATGGTTTCTTCACCTATGGCCCTGCATGTGTTTTGAATTTTTTGGGGGAGGCAATTTTCTCTGTCCTATCACTTTTATGGGAATATGGAAGGGATCTTCTCAGTAGCATTTTCCAGGCTCTAGAACTTCCTTCCTAGATTGGCATCATCTTTGCTTTGCAAAAAAAAAAAACAAACCCTGTTTTTTTCTCATTGGATGAACCCCTGCAAAGCACATCCAAATGCCAATTTCAGGTGATTGATACTGTCCTATATGACACATGTCACAATAAAATGATTCCTTCCCAATATGAATATGATTGTTAAATGAGCAAATTCAGTTAAACCATGCCCATGGCCATTGCATTCCTCTAGCAAAGTTTTTCTCAACCAGGGGGTTAAGACCCGGGGGGGGGGGGTCACCAGGTGGGTGTCAGAGGGGTCACCAAAGACTATCAGAAAACAAAGTATTTTCTGTTGGTCATGGGGGTTCTGTGTGGAAAGTTTGGCCCAATTCTATCATTGGTGGAGTTCAGAATGCTCTTTGATTGTAGGCGAACTACAAATCACAGCAACTATAGCTTCCAAATGTCAAGGTCTGTTTTCCCCAAACTCCACTAGTGTTCACATTTGGGCATAATTGAGTATTTCGTCCAGATCTGTTATTGTTTGAGTCCACAGTGCTCTCCAGATATAGGTGAACTACAACTTCAAAACTCAAGGTCAATGCCCATCAAACCCTTCCAGTATTTTCTGTTGGTCATGAGACTTCTGTGTGCCAAGTTTGGTTCAATTCCATCATTGGTGGAGTTCAGAATGCTATTTAATTGCAGGTGAACTATAAATCCCAGCAACTACAACTCCCAGATGACAAAATCAATCCCCCCAATCCCACCAAATATGGGTGAAATGTGGTCCAGTGAATGAAAATACATCCTGCATATGAGATATTTACATTACAATTCATAACAGTAACAAAATTACAGTTATAAAGTAACAACAAAAATAATTTTATGGTTGGGTCACTACAACATGAGGAACTGTATTAAGGGACCACGGCACAAGGAAGGTTGAGAACCACTGCTCTAGCAACTGGTCACACAAGATAGTGGGAAGAAATGTACCCTTAAATTATAGTACTGTGAAATTACATTATTGTTGTTCATCTCAAAATGCAAGCGGCAGCAGTATTTCTGCCTACATTTGTATCTTCTCCCCATGAAGAGGGACTGCTCATGAGAAATATCCCCTTCTTCTCTCCTCTATCCCTCCCCCATCAATGATCCTCCACATCCTCATTCTACCCCACTCGGTGAAGGGCAAGAGGGTTTCCTTTCTAGAACTCCATGAGCCATATTTAGCCTTGAGGGAGTTGCCCTTTGGGAAATCTGTTTCGTGACCCCAATCCTGCACCCAAAGAAATCAATGTTGGCTTTGTTACCGCCTTGAGAGCAAGCAGAATCAGGCTCCATACGCACACAGAAAATCTTTCAAGCATGAAAGCTAATTTAAAAGAAGCCGTCCTCCCTGCATTGGTTGGGGGGGGGGGGATCATGACGGATTTCAGTGTATTTTAACTGAGTTATTGTCCATTGGGGATTGAGCTAAGACCACAAACATTATTTCACTCTCTAGCAAGCCTTCCATGATGTATTTGAGTTTCAAAGCAGAAAGCTGGGAGGTTTCTGCTTTTAATAATAAGAGATCTACCATCATTCCTCAGATGCAAACATGTTAATACTGCGGCGTGTGTCTCTTCAGACAAAGATTCTTTATTATAATAAACAAACATCTTAAATGTAAATGTGTTTCAGCCTTACTGAAGATAAAGGCAAACTTCCATAGAATTTTCCACTGGGGATCTGCTCAGAATATTCTGTTTAATTGATTTTTTTTTTAAAAAAATCTATTATGTTGCTCCAGGCATGGTTATTGATCGGCAACACTGTGGAGGTAATGAAGGAGCCTTGGAATCAATAAGGCAAAAGTATATCTCAAACTGTATCTGCTTCACTAGCACATCAAGGATGCAGCCAGTCAAATTCCCCAGACAGAGCTGGTAGCGCAAAACACCTCTCCTCCGATGGCTGAGATTTATTTCTATTGGCATAAACATAACTAATGAAACCCCTTTGACTCTTGGTTCTGTGGACACCCATAATATATTGCATTGCCTGTGACAAAATGAGCAAAGGTACAATCTGCAAAAATAAAGTAAAGAAATGGATTAAATCCTTAGGCGTTTGTGAGTGGACAGGTTCATTTGTATGTTCACACGTTTGGGCTTAGTCTCCATCCCAGCCTTGATCCAAATACATCTTATGTGGGCTCTTATCAAAGCATTTATCATTCTGAGAATAGCAGCTTCCCTCACTTTCCCCTCATGTTCTGCACCAACATAATGCAGGCAACAGAAAGCAACAGCTGATAAATATGTCGGGAGCCAAGCATGTTATCTTATCTAGTTTGCAATATTATTGTCCCAGATAAGCCACCTGGATTAGATGAAGACTGTCTCTCAAGGAAGTGACCTCATTAAAGTTCAGGAGACCATCAAGTGTCAAGAGAACAGCTGAACTGCTATAAAAATAATACACACTTCCATCCTTCCTTATGGCTAAGATTATTTTTTCCTCTCAGCCTCCTTCCCTCTTTGCGTCTTGAATTTCATTCTTCAAAGCATGTGATCCTTTAAGCTTGGGAATTGATAAACAATGCCCCTTTGAAGCAGGAAAGAAAACTCTGTTGCCTCTCAAGGATCAGTGATTCAAAGGGGGGAAATTGTTCAAGGGTCCAGAGCCCCAATATAAGGCACAAGGATCTGTAGAAGAGGGTTTATCAGGACACATATTAGGTCACTTCCAGACTAAGATCAATATAAAATCAACTCAGAAACCCTCTGTTTTTGATTTTTGATGCCATTTACACCTGCCTTCAAGGTTTGCACTTGGTTTTAGAAAAATCAACACTAAAATATTTCATAAGGCTCCCTTTCTTTGTACTCACATCCTACGGTTCAGTTCCTAGGCATAGAATCATAGAGTTGGGAGACTCCTCGTGGGCCATCCAGTCCAACCCCCTGCCAAGAAGCAGGAAAATTGCATTCAAAGCACCATTGACAGATGGCCATCCAGCTTCTGTTTAAAAGTCTCTAAAGAAGGAGCCTCCATCACAGGAGAGGCCAATAAAAGCCTCTCCTGTGCATCCCCAGGTGTTTTGGCCTTCAAATCCCAGAAATCCCAGCCTGCTTACCAGCTGTTAGGATTTCTGGGAGTTGAAGGTCAAAACATTTGGAGACTCACAGGTTGAGAACCACTGGTATAGCTACACCCTGTGATTCCACTTTAAGTGGAATCCTATGGACCCCTGGGGCTTTGTAGTTCAATCTTCAGAAAAGCTCAAACACATAAAAATTATACAGCCCAACAACAATTTTCCTTGGTGTCTTAGTTTTTAGGCTTGTTCTTGTGGTTATTTGGGGCACTGATACAGGAAATTGCCAAACCACATTCGCTCTAGTTTCTTAGATATGGTTATTATGGTTTTCTATGGGCAAGTAGATGGCATATGTCTTGTATCTCAAAAACGAGAGCTGATGGGGGGAAGCTGAAACCATTTTTGAAACCAGCAGGTCAAATATACCCAGAAACAGGGCTAACATTTGAGGTACCAAACTGTGTGTTGACCAGTGTTATCCTTCCCAGGATTCTGCAGGTTGTTGCCATGGCAAATAAAATGGAATTATAGAGATATAGGTATGAAAGTTTGCTTTAGCAGCAGCTAGGAAATGAACTTTACAAGAGAGAATATTTTCTTTTTCAGGTCACTCCACCCAACTGATACCATAAGAGAGAAACCCTAAAGGGGAAAACCTCATGTTCAAATAAAGCTGAGACCCTGCCAGCTAGGAAATTAATCTGATTATTTTGGAAAATGGCTAAACTGATTCTGCATCTCCAAAGTTTAAAAATATGGTAATGCAATTAGTAGCTTTGGCTGACTAATGAAACCCACTTAAAACCCTGCAAAAATACCATTAAAAGAGAAGGCTGAAGAGCCTCTTCAAACTTTCCAAAAATGTGAAGCACATTCTTATTCAGAAGATGCCAATCTAGTCTCTTTCCTTCCAGGGTTCAAGATTAATTAGGGTCTTGTTTAGTGCATGAATGAGGAAACAAATGAAGTCTTGCATCGCATACCACTGGAACCAATTTTTCAATCTCCCCCTTCCCCTTTTACAATTACATTCATATCATGAAACTCTTCATTAGACTTTTCTGTCAGATGCCTATATTAAGTCAAGCAACTATAACAGCTGCTTCTCGTCTGGCCAGATTGAAGATTATGAATTTCTGCACAAATAAAGGCAAATAATGGGTTTAAAGGCAATAACAGGAGTCACTCAAATCTAACTGAGTTTCTAAAATCATATACATATTGTTTTCTCCCTAAAGACAGCCATGGAAACCTTCAGGTTATCTTCAGGTCACACACCTGAAGATAACCAGCTTTTTGCAGACAGTGCAACTGCACTGCATAAAATAATTTTGTGAAAGTGGGGACACAGTGCTGATTAACAATATGTTGGGATCAGTGGAACTCTCTGTCATTGGAAAAAATCACTAAGAATATATCAATATTAAATAAATTTAGGGAGGACAGAAATGTAAATGGACCTTGAAACCTAGAATATACATGGGTATTACACATTTCAGATATTTTAAATTTCTGATTGCAAACACAGGAGGTCGACAATTAGCGGAATGTGACCCATAGAAGTAGAAGGACTAGGGATCATTCTGTGGGTTTGTAACTACATAATCATTCTGAAGCTACCACCCATATCAGTGTTTGTGAGGAACAGCAATGAAAGTAAAGTACATGGCACAGCTCTTATCAATCCCCTGAGGAAATGTGTGATGGTGGTAGAGGACTCTACGTTGATGGGAACAGAAGTGGTAGTTTGTGGGCCTGATAGGATTTCTTGAGAGGGGTGCTGTTTTTCCCTGGGAGGGAAAATCCATGATGTAACAGAGAGATTGACAAGACCTGCCAAACCCATAAACCATTATTCCATCCATTTGGGAACCAATGCCACCGCAAAGCTCCATGGATGGTCACACCAGGAACAATTTGGCTTCTAGGACCATGGTACATGAAGATGGACTTTTGATAAGTGATAGATTGCACTGCACAGCAATAGATAAGAATGTATTTGCTGAGAATCTCACACATTTGCTCTGGAGAATTTAAAAATGAGTTAATAGCCCAAATGTTAGAGAGAGAGCTGGCTTATTATTATCATCTCTAGAACCACAGAATCATAGAATTGGAAGAGATCACAAAGACCATCTAGTCCAACTTCCTGCCAACCCAACAGTACAAGATGAAAAAACAAGCAGCTGGGGGGGGGGATGGACCATAATCTTAGATGTCTCTACACTACTGCATAGAGTATGGAAAATAAACAAGATGAACTTGAATTCTTAACATATCACAACAAATATAATAAGCAACATCACTGATGGGATGAGCCTGATGACTGAATGTAGCAGTAGAGCGGAATAACCTATTTCCAGGAAATAAACCAAACAGAAAAGGAGGAGGGGTGCTCTCCTCGGTTCTCCAGGCTTTTGGAAGCCCTAAGAACCGAGATGGGCTGTGGGGACTGACCACTGGGTCAGGCCCCACAGGCCTCATACCTATACCCTATTAGACCTTTCAGGATGGCCCAGGTCCAATGGGGTATCAAATTAGAGTTTTCCTGCTTTGTCCCAAATTAATTCTCTTTTATCAGAGGTGTTGTTTGGATGCCTCTGGTAAAAGTCTGACGCAGCTTGTATTTTGAGCCCTGTCTGGAAGGGCCCTAAGAAATCATGGGGCCAATCTGGTCTGTGTTTCCCAAACATGATTTACATGATGCATACATTTCTGCCTTTCTGAAAATCCATATTTGATTTTCTTTTGGACATGCATCTATGGTCCTGAATCCATTTTTAATCACATCAAAAATGCTTGATAACTTTGATTAAAATTCTAGGTAGCCTGTATCTCATTAGATTTTCAAAATATGTATTGCTCCCATCACTTCATTTGCTGTTTTAGAATTGAATTGAAACATTTTCTATAGTAGTAATTGTGTGTGGAAAGCTCCAGGACAATAGAGGCTAAGCTCCAGCAACTATTACACTCAGTTCCACACTCAGAGTAACAATCTTGCTTGACTTCAAAGGGTTTATTCAAATCTTAACAAACATTAGCTCTTTCTTGCAAAAAAAGTATTTCAACCTCTGATATTTTTGTTCACCTTTTCTGCATCTTTCTTAGCACTACAATACCCTGTTTGAGTTGGAGTGATAGAGTGGAATAGAGAATAAGCTATATGATATACCTGCACTGGTGGGGGCTTGTATTAGTTAGCCTTTTGGATCCCTTCCAACCCCACAGTTTTAGTATTTAATAGGTTCACATGACAGCAAATCTCAATATCATAAGGCTCATGTGTTCACTATGAGCTAAGTGCAGTCTTTCAGCTTAATCTATTTTATAGGATTGCTGTTATGATAAAAGCGGGAACACGGTAACATCGAGCTCCAATAAAGAAATTAAATGTAGTTACTTAAAATACATGTGAAAAAACATGAGTGACATAAATAAACTGATATTGTCATCTGTGTGTCTTATTTAAGCTCCAATCCCATATGCAATTACTTGGGGTTAAGTCCCACTAAACTGTACAGTAGATATTGATTTTACAGTACATATAGACAATCAGTTTACCATGTTCACAGATTCTGCATTGATGGATTCACCCAACCATGGCTTGAAAACATTTGGAAAAAAAAGAAATTCCCAAAAGCAAACTTTTGCCACAGACTGAGCACAAAGGACCTCATTACATGGAAGGTGCTCTCTGTTTCTACACGCTTCAAAGACAAAATCCCAGGAGCTCATCAGCATTTTCAAGGGTATTTTTCATGGGATGGGAAATGGTGCTGTTTTCAGTTCATTTTGTGATGTTTCAGTATGGTGTGAGTGCTCTTTTCATGCCCTTCAATGCTCCTTCTGCTACCATTACTCTTCAGACACAGAAAGTGACTGGTTAGTAATTCTATCCTCCTTTTTAAAAAACAACAACAATAATTGTTGTAACTGTGCAATTTCAAACCTTTGAAATTCTGCAATTGCATCATATTTAGAAAATGGAAAAAAACACCCTGTGACACCCATTCTGTTGTCCATAGCATGCCCACACCACACTGACCTCTATTCCTGTGAAAATCCAGAGTGACAAATGCTGAATCGGCTCCACAATATCACTACCGCCCAGCTGTTGTGAATTCAGGAGCAAGTCTTGATCATTCAGTGGTGCTAAACTTAATTGGTGCCAATGGATGACCATACCTACTATCTCCCCCTGTTCTTCTTGTTGCAGTAGCCAGTAGGCATGACATGGCTAGTGTCACTTTGAGTTTTGTTGCTTAGAGAAATGCAGGAGGGGATAAAAAGCAACAACTCCCCCTCCCTCCCTCCCTTCCCTGATCACCTCATTGCTCTGGCTAGCATCACTGCAAGCAATGAGAGGTCGTGCCATGCCTGATAACACCATGAAGAGTGCCCAAGCCCAGGGAATACAGGATGCCTGTCTCAGCACTGGCCTGACTGTTTACATTGGGGCAAAGTAGCAGATTCTCAAAGAGAAGTTGATCAACCTGCAACTTTGGTTAACACAATTCAATGCTGCATTAAAGCAGCCTTAAGCACCCATGGAGATGATTCAATATCCTTTGAGAAAAGTGGACAGTGTAAAAGTGCCCCAGTCTAATTCTGATTTGTTGACTGCACTTGCCATTCAAGGTATAGAAAACCTTCCATAACAAGGCATGGAACTATTTCAATATTTTCATTGTTTATTTTAAAATTATGCAAATTATCTGACGTCATTCTTTTTTTATTTCATTGGACTTCTTCAGACATGTGGGGGGAAACTGGAGGGAACCATCTTACCCCATTCCCTAGTGTCTTTCGATCTTCTGGGATGGCCAGCCAACCCACATCCTGTCTGTGCCTTTCTCTGTCTTCTCGTCATTTTCTCCCACTTTCTACAGTTTGGAAGATAGTCTTTGGGATCTGCTTCCATGCACTTGGCCATGGAATCCCATCAAAGTTCCCTTACGTCATGTGTGGGAAACAGAGCCCGAAGATCGTCTAATGAAGTCCTTAATGTTAAATTGTCAATTTGTGTTTTTACTTTCTTCCTTGGCATTCTTCAGTAATCATTCCAAATCTTTGCTATTTTCTACTAATATCCATACTACTAATCTCCATATCTTCAATTGTTAGTGTTCCTCCTTACAAGTTAAACAAAAAAGATGGGAAAACTGTAAACCATTCAATTTCTCCATTTTCTGAGTACAAGACACTCATCAGGAGAATCAAATCTTGTGGAACACCCATATCCTTAAGAGCGATCTATAGCTTTACATACGGACTGTAGTTGGGCTTAATTTTAATTACTATGGAAACAAATTTGTGCAAGTTCTGGATTTATTTAACTAGCCAGTTTTCATGAGTTGGGCTGTTCCAGTTTCTGTATGGAGATAGACTTGGACTTTATATTCATGATTATTTTTGAGAGGGAAGCATTTATTATTGGAAAAATCATTTTCTTTTGGCCACATCTGGTAAGGCTAAAGATGCAGGGATATGGAAACTAATCTCTTTTCTCTTGTGTTTGTGATGAGAGTACTATGGGAAATGGGGCACATGTAAAACAGAATGACAGATGTACTTACTCTTTTCCATTAGTATCAATTTACGATGATCAAGGCCTCTGCCAGACCTAGCTTATCACATTTCCCTACGTGGAACGGTAAAGGTATAATTTTCATAACTGATGTGCCCCTTCTACCTGTTTTATGTCCATTGAACAATTGCAATCACATCTATGTTCTCCGGGGTTTGCTTGTATGAGGACTCTTTTCTTTTTAGAAGCATATGCACTTTCTCATTCATGTTTCATATCTTCATTCCTACTGGGAAAGACTAAATAAAAATCACATGCAAGATACTATCAAAGGAAATCTTCATTACCATGCTTTAACATATGTCTTCAGTCAAGTGCAAATCTGTGCTCCAAATGGGATTGCACATAGCTTCAGATTCATGCTAGGTACTGTGAAACCTCATTTTGCCTAATCACACAATTAACTCTAGCTAAACCTAAAGGAGCTCTGGTTCCTTCACCTTCACTGTGCAAGCACATGTGTGTGTGTATTCTTTTGAACTCATTAGTACCTATTTCAGAATAGAATCACCCGTGCCCAAAGTTGTTTTTTGTGTGTGTCAGGAGCAACTTGAGAAACTGCAAGTTGCTTCTGGTGTGAGAGAATTGGCCATCTGCAAGGATGTTGCCCAGGGGACGTCTGGATGTTTGATGTTCTACCATCCTTGTGGAAGGCTTCTCTCATGTCCCTGCATGGGTAGCTGGAGCTGACAGAAGGAGCTCAACCCGCTCTGCCAGCACAAGGTTTAACCCATTGCACCACTGGCGGCTCACCCCCAAATTAAAGGCCATCTAATTCCTACAAGAAAGGAAACACATCTAAAGATGCCAATGAATTATATTTAACAATTAAGAAACCCAACACTTTTTGTCAATGTTTTTAAGGCCTTCTTGTGGTGGTGGTGGCGGCAACGGGGGCGGTGGTGGTGGTGATACAAAGAACATAAACAACACATGAATGTACAGTAATACAGTGAACAGTAATTAAATATAAAATCACATAGGCTATATTTCAGACAAAAGAACTGGAAAAACCACCTCTGAATATTTTTGGCATATGAATAACCTATTAAATTAATGGGGTCACCATAAGTTAACAGCAGGCTTGAAGATGTATGCGTGTGTGTGGACATACACACTTGTATATTGCCTATAGCCTAAATGTACA
Source organism: Anolis sagrei (assembly GCF_037176765.1). NCBI lineage: Eukaryota > Metazoa > Chordata > Lepidosauria > Squamata > Anolidae > Anolis > Anolis sagrei. The sequence goes on from NC_090022.1 coordinate 120,797,666, forward strand.
TTGTAAAAGTCTGAAAAAACCTTTGACCTGAAAAACTGCAATCTCTGGTGATTGATTGCTTATTTGTGAGAAAAAACCCAACTGCACATTGACAGAGGTGTTCACTTTGATGTGTTAGTTCTACGCCACTAAACATAGATTGTAGGACTAAAAAAGAACGGGCCATGGTGTAAGGATTTTGCTGTGCTATTCCATGACAGTTTTGCAATCATATATGCACAGGCACCCTCATTACCATTTTTCTTTCCATTTGCACAACTGGGATGATTTGCTGATCTGTGGTCCTGGACACACACTTGTGCATATTTTGTACCCCATCCTTCTGCACTTGTGCTACTCCATAATTTTAAATGATTTTAAAAGTAATTTTGTTGTTGCAGCCATGGTTAACTTAAAAAAGCCAAATAGTTCAGAAATAAAAAAGTAAAAAAATGACTAACTCAGGAATAGTGAAGGGAAAAATGGGAAAGAAGAAAAATCCTACTTACTGATGTCAATTCAGTGCCAACATACTGAAACTGAAGAACAGGCCTATTGCACAAGGTAGGTGACAGGAATGTTGCAGGATTGACCGCTATTGACATGCTTTCCCATCAATAGCAGGGAGTGAGTTAATCACAAGGAGGAGGCAAACTGGAAGCAGAATGAGCATAGTGTCATGCAATAGGGACCACCAGCAAAAGCCACCAACTTTCAGTTTGCTTGCCTTGTGCAATAAAGACATTTTGGAGAGTTTAAATGTTAATATTTTCTAGGTTTATACACTGGTAGGTGCTTCACATATTTTAGGTTGCTTTTCTCATTATTCTGGAAAGTATGTTCCAAGAAGAGAACACTTTGGCCAAAAACCACACAAATGTAATACCTTAGCTATACCACCCAAAGGGCATAAAAATACGTGAACGTTTTTGAAATCTTACTTGACCACATTTACAGAACAATGATAACATAACATTCTGAAAGATCTGACTTTCTTTTCACATCCAATACTGTTTAAAGCATGGTGGATGTGTATGAAGCTTTTCCATACTTTGGCTGCAGTGTGCATTTTGTCTCACTAACATTTCTTTGCCTGGTAAAGCTAAAAGGTGTAATCATGTGTGTAATCTCGTTTGAAGAGTTGGCTGCCCTTCTTCATAAATATGCACAGACTGATGAGCACAGAAGGCATTTGGCATAAGGTTTCAAGAGACAAATGCCAGGGTCACAATGTTCTCCTCTTGGCACCTCAGTTGAAATGTTTTAAAAGGAAGGGGGCAAGGTTTAAGGGTGCAAGGGGGTTGTCACATGTTAAAAATGAGCATTTTCAAAGAGATGCTCTTTAGAGATAATGTTGGGTTACTTATTTATTTTCATTGCAATGAGATAAAGAGCAGGACCTCAATCCTGGACCATATACCAAATAATGGAAATGGTTTTTAGACCACAACGTCCTCAACTCATCCCTAGTCAACATGACCTGTAGAAAAATTGCCAGATTGAAAATTTTTGGGAGAAGCAGTCAAAATTAGTGATGAAAATCATGATGATGAGGCACCACTGGTATACATTCCTTTTTCATGTCGGGAGCAACTTGAGAAACTGCAAGTCACTTCTGGTGTAAGAGAATTGCCTGTCTGCAAGGACGTTGTCCTTGGGATGCCCGGCTGTTTTGATGTTTTACCATCCTTGTGGGAAGCTTCTCTCATGTCCCTGCATGGGGAGCTGGAGCTGACAAAGGGAGCTCACCCACACTCTCTCCAGATTCAAACTTCCCACCTGTCGGTCTTCAGTCCTGCCAGCAAAGAGTTTAACCCATTTTGCCACTGGGGCCTCCATTGGTATACATGGCACCATAAAAAATTAAACAATATACCACACATTCTTATCAATGTCATACAATTTAATAAAAACACATCTGCAGAGGGAGGAAATGGCTAACATAGGGAGACAAAAGCTGGCATCTTACATGGTTGCATCTAGCATTAGCTTTCAGCATTCGAATCTCAGCTATGGCTGTCCTATTACTGTCCCAGGAGCTCAGGATATCACTTGTGGTAGTGCTCAACGTGGTCATTCTGTGGCTGTTGTAGAGTGAAAGGGACACACATCTGGCAACTATTTCTCCATCTTCCCCAATGAAGCTTCTATCCTCTGGAAGTCTCAGCAGGTGATGTTCTCTGGCTGTGTCTGGCTATGAGAAGGTAGCTAGATCCTTCTCTCATCCTTTTCACTCTCCACCAGCACTTAAATGGTCACTGGGAGCAACTGTTGCAGCAACATGACTGGAAGGGGCAGTCTTTGGTTGCCGCAGAGGGAAGAAGTGAACACCTGGAGCACCTGGAATCCTGTGTCCAGTTTTTGGCACCACAATTCAGAAAGAATATTGACAAGTTGGAACATTTCCAGAGGAAGGAGATCAAAATTATAAAAGATCTGGAAGGCAAGCCCTATAAGGGAGCTGTGTATGTTTAATCCAGAGAAGAGAAGATTAAGAAGTGTTGTGATAGCCAGCTTTAAATATTTGAAAGGATGTCATATTGAAGTTGGAGCCAGTTGGTTTTCTGCCATTACAAGAGACACAAAGTAATATATTCAAACTTCAGGAAAAGTTTTTCCTCCTAATATTAAGAAGAATTTCTTGATGGCAAGAACTCTTAACAGTAAAATATACTGTGCTGATTTGTGGCAGGGTCTCCTTTTTGGTTACTTACTTACTTACTTTTTGGTAGGATGACCATGTCAGGAGTGCTTTGATGTGTGTTTCTTCACAGCTAGGGGTTGGATTGGATGGCCCTTGTAGTTTTTTTCCAACACTAGGAGTTTATGATTCTACCAACTTCTGTAATGCCCCCCCCCCCACACACATATATATACACATGCATACACACACACACACACAACGTGGAAATATCCTTCCATATGTCACTAACAAGGTGTCAGTCATATTCTGGATCTACAGTATCATAAAAATAAAATTAAGCCAAGTTTTCAAGGGTCAAAAACAGTCCACAAGTGTTTGGGGAAACAGTGGCAAGAGAATGGAGCAGCAAGGAGGTAAAAGAGCCAAAAAGCAGGAAGCCCTTGATTGAAACATTCAGAGAATGAAAGTCCTGAGCAGAGTGAGGGACGATTGGGATGAAGGGGACCTTTTTTCCCTATTTCCATTGATGATTGCTCTTTTAAGCCAACAGGGAAGCAATGGTTTCCTTTGGAGGTGGTGTTGTGTTATGTATGAAACTAGTGAAATCTAGCCTAGCTTCTTAAAGGAGTATTTAAAGCAAGACAGACTAATGATGAATGTACGTAAGACAAACTAGTGGTGAGTCTATTCAAACTGGGCCACCAGTGAGATGTGAAAGTGAAAAAGGGACATCAAAGACTATGAACTCTGAAATGGGTTGTGTTGTGCATCCCATTTCTAGTTCTGAATTTTTATAAGGCATACAATGATGTGGCTTTTGCCCACTCCGTTATGCCTTACCTCCCTTTCCTGTGCTACCTGTTGTATCTCTACTATTCAGTTTAGACAATGAGCCTCTGGTGGTGCAATGGGTTAAATCTTTGTGCCAGCAGGACTAAAGACTAACAGGTCAGAGATTGAATCTGGGGGGAGTGTGGATGAGCTCCTTCTGGCAGCTACAGCTCCCCATGCCGGAACATGAGAGAATCCTCCCTCAAGGATAGTAAAACATCAAAACATCCAGGCACCCCCTGGGCAACATCCTTGCAGACAGCCAATTCTCTCACACCAGAGGTGACTTGCAATTTCCCAAGTTGTTCCTGACACACAAAAAATTTAGACAATACAATGTCTACCGAATGATTTTATTGCAGTCTTAATTTAACAGCAAAAAGTCCTCCAAGTGCTGGGGACGCTATAAGGGTTACATCTCTATGATGATCAGGTGACTACTGATAGGAGTTGATTTTGATCTGCCGGCTTCTTCAAAACAGCACAGGTTTGAAAGAGAATCCTTACAACTCTCCTGCTGCCCCCTAAGATAATTACACCATCTTTGTGATACAAGAGGAACCTACTACTGACCCTATTAGCCTATTCTACTTCATATTACATCTCCACATTGCAATATGCTGGGTGTTTGTCATGGTAATGAAAAGCAAGAGCCCTTGACTACTGTACTAGAGTCACCACTTTACTGCAATCTGTCTGGATGGCCTTGGCTGATGTGAGCTGAGATTATTCGTATGCAAAAGATTGTAACACTCAACATTTCTGAGAAAGGGACAATGCCTCTCTGTTGAGCGTAAAACAGCTCCTTCTGATCTAAATAGCTGTAGTTCTCTCAGAGAGTGAGTTTAACAAGCAGCTATATGACAAATCCTCTACAGTTGTTTATTTGATTATTTCTATTCCTAATCTAGAGAGTCAGCATGGTGTAGTGGTTTGATTGTTGATAAGACTCTGTGAGACAAGGAGTCAAATCCCCACTCAGTCATGGAAACCTACTGAGTGATTTTAGGTAGGTTACATTATCTGTCTCAATGCTTCCTCTTCATCCTGGAAAGAAGTGACGAGTGGAGTGCCGCAGGGTTCCGTCCTGGGCCCGGTCCTGTTCAACATCTTTATTAATGACTTAGATGAAGGGTTAGAAGGCATGATCATCAAGTTTGCAGATGACACAAAATTGGGAGGGATAGCCAATGCTCCAGAGGACAGGAGCAGGATTCAAAACGATCTTGACAGATTAGAGAGATGGGCCAAAACTAACAAAATGAAGTTCAACAGTGACAAATGCAAGATACTCCACTTTGGCAGGAAAAACGAAATGCAAAGATATAGATTGGGGGATGCCTGGCTCGAGAGCAGTACGTGTGAAAAAGATCTAGGAGTCCTCGTGGACAACAAGTTAAACATGAGCCAACAATGTGATGTGGCGGCAAAAAAAGCCAATGGGATTTTGACCTGCATCAATAGGAGCATAGTGTCTAGATCTAAGGAAGTAATGCTATCCCTCTATTCTGCTCTGGTTAGACCACACCTGGAATATTGTGTCCAATTCTGGGCACCACAATTCAAGAGAGATATTGACAAGCTGGAATGTGTCCAGAGGAGGGTCTGGAGAACAAGCCCTATGAGGAGCGGCTTAACGAGCAGGGCATGTTTAGCCTGAAGAAGAGAAGGCTGAGAGGAGATATGATAGCCATGTATAAATATGTGAGAGGAAGCCAAAGGGAGGAGGGAGCAAGCTTGTTTTCTGCTTCATTGGAGACTAGGACGTGGAACAATAGCTTCAAACTACAAGAGAGGAGATTCCATCTGAACATGAGGAAGAACTTCCTGACTGTGAGAGCAGTTCAGCAGTGGAACTCTCTGCCCCGGAGTGTGGTGGAGGCTCCTTCTTTGGAAGCTTTTAAACAGGGGCTGGATGGCCATCTGTCAGGGGTGATTGGGGGTTGGACTGGATGGCCCATGAGGTCTCTTCCAACTCTTTGATTCTTTGATTCTATGATTCTAGGGTAAGGCATTGGCAAACCCCCATGATAGATTTGCTTTAGGTTCTGAATAAATTTGAAACAAATTGAAAGCACACAACAAATTTCTAATCTGCTTTATATCAACAGATTGCAATCAATCAATAAAGTCCCTTCAAGAAATTGCAAAGAAACTCAAATGCTTTACAACAATTTAAAAGTTTTGGTAACACTCTTAAAAATATCCCCATAGAACCCCCCCCCCCCCCCAGTAAACCAGAAGAGTTAAGTTAAAGCCACGATCTCACTAGGTGCGGAATGCTAGATTTTCACTCAATGGATGTAGCCACTGCCAGGTGTTGAACTAGTGCCAGACTAAAGGCAACGTTGCCACCAGTCAGGCCTCCAAGGGGAAAGCTTGCAACTAGGCAGGTGCTACAGCTGTGAAAAGGCCAAGAAGCAGTCGTGTACTGCTTCCAATGGCCCTCCTACCACCCCAAACTCAATGATTGGGCAGCTATATATGTGGAGTGACATGTCCTCAAATATCTAGGGCCCAAGCCATATGGTGTCCTACATATGTGAATAGGAATAGGTAATGATCAATCCACTTGGAAAATAAATAATACTTCTGAAAATATTTTATTATTTATTTCTTCCATTGACACACCACATTTGTTTGCACCATCCTGTTTTTGTCATACCCTTGCTACCAGTTCTGGTCTTCTTGACATGCAGAATACATTGTGATAGCTTTCCTTGTAGGGAGTCTATAACAACTGTGTATACCCACCTCTTCTGTGAAACTTGTAACTCTCATTATTTCAAATAGGCTGGCAGTGTCATGATATACATCTGAGGCATGGCAAACTACTACTAAGATGGGATATATAGATATCAAAGTATTCTTCTCAAGCAGTTTTCAGATATCTACCATAATTGGACTGGTTATTTGCTTGTGCCTTGAGTAAATAGGAAAATATGGCACAAACTATGAGAGGTGCCACATATCACTTGCTCCTTATACTGGCTCCACTTGCTCACTAGAGACATTTGGACAGCACCTTGATATATTCCCAGCTACATCATTGTATTACCTCAGACAATCTTAGAACTTCATCAGACCGTCTTTGGGCTCTGTTTCTATGCACTTAGGAAATGGAGCCCCATGGATGCCATCAAATGGCATAAGGGCCCTTCTGGTGTGACTCTGTGCCGCCCCACTTTTTAAGCACGTGGAAATGGAGCCTGAAGTCTGTCTTCAGGAGTTGGGCATTACCCAATATAAATTGGAGAAAGTGTGGGAAAGTGGGGAGAAGATGGGGAAAGACCCAGAAAGGACGTGGGATGGCTGGCCATCCCAGGAGACAGGGAAAGACAGTAACAGAAACCGGCCTGTCTGATGATAATAATACGCTAAGGGGATGGGCAGAGGACAGCTTCAATGAGACAGATGGGGAAGGGGAGAAGGACAGACAGAAAGAAAGAAATAAAAAGAGGCAAGCATCCAATTGACATTGGACAATGTAGAGAACAGTAATATCAGAGTGAATTGTCTAATGCAGCTTAGTGGAATTTTTCCTCTTGATACCTCTTACTTCACTTGTATGCCCCACTACAGTGATTGAGAGAGAGAGAGAGAGAGAGAGAGAGAGAGATCTCACAATTCAAACTGGCTGGGATTTCTGGGAATTGAAGTCCAAAACAACTGGAGGACCAAAAAGTTGGGAACCACTGCTCTATCTGATGGTTATTTTAATTTATTAGTTTACTGCCTTTATACAATAATGCAGTCACACATCATTTTAAAGCAGTGGTTCCCAAACTTTGGTCATCCAGGTGTTTTGGACTTCAGCTCCCACAATTCCTAACAGCTGGTAAGATGGCTGGGATTTCTGGGATTTGAAGTCCAAAACACCTGGAGGACCAAAGGTTGGGAATTACTGCCTTATAGCAATACTCTAATTCAGTAAATCCACAGCTGATAAATACCCTCATCGTTGTTGTGAAGAAATGACAACTAGGTCCCAATCTTTCTTTATGTTTATTAAAGAATTCTCCTTAATTAGTATAATCAATTCATCCATTTATGCCATGTGGCATATGTTTATCATATCTTAATTTCATAAATCTTCTTCTTGCATTGGAATAACTGGTTCCTTCAATCTCTGAGCATATACAGTTCTTGCAGCAGTTATCATATATTGTAACATTTCCCCAAATTTTCTTTCTAAATGATCATCTAACATTCTCAACAAATAAAAGTCCAATCTCATTTTAGGCTTATCGAACAGTATCTCCCAGGATCAATTTTTGGGGCCTTTCCACACAACCACTACATGTGATACAACACTCCAACATTGTGCTCACATTTCCAACATTTGTTATAGGTCTTAGAAAGCCTCTCTGGCCTCAAATGCTATCTGTACATCATCTTAGATGGAGGTCGAGAAGGATGGGGTATAAATGTTTTAAATAAATAAATAAAATGAAGCTATTGCCTCTTCTGTGATAAAGGACCCCAAAAGACCAGGATGAAAACACGCATGTTCTTTCCATATATTTCTTTCAAACTCTTTATTTCCTGTACATCCCTTTTTGGGGTTAGTCTGCCAAAAGCAATGTACCCGAGGAATGGCATAAGTACTAGATGATTCTCTGAAAACTCCCTGAGAGTAAAGCGGTAATAAATACATTCCCATATCTGACTTTTGACAGGAAAAGCAATACGAAGTGAAGGAGGCAGGGCAAGCAAACCCTAATTATTTCATCTATCCCTGACTTCTCTTCAGAGGCGGACTTGTTCCCTTAGCACCCCCCTTCCTCCCACTCCCACCCCACTGCCCCTCTCTGTGCCTCGTGGGCAACCCAGCCCTGTCAGGTTGATAAACGAGGATCAATGGAAGAGATCCCCAAGTCTAATTTCGAGAGTTTCTCCTGATGGGTTGAAGTCAAGAAACAGCCAGCTGGGAATCTGTCTCTTGGGTGAGGGTCTTTCGCATTGCCTTTGGTCCTCACTTAAACTTTATTTTTAAAGGTCAAGCGTATTTATATACCACCTACAAAAGGTTATTCTGCTTGACCAGGTCTCCAGAAAGAATGATTAATGCCTACTCCTAACATTAATCCCCCCCCCCCCCCAGTATTTTGGATGAGTTGGACGTGGAGGGGGAGGCGGGGATAGCTGATACAAAAAGAAAAGTCTTCTATTCTGCAGAGCGAATACTTAAGTATACTATTTAGCAAGCTTGGCTTGTTTGTGGCTCTTGAGTCTCATGTTATATTATGAAGGAAAAACATTTCTATATATTTCTCCATATTGGGAAACATTCATATAAATGAGGATATGTGTGTATATAGAACCTGAAGTTACTGTATCAAAGGAAATCTCTTTCTGCCTTGTGACTCTTCTGATTTTGTTTTCATGATTCACATAACGCTCCTGCAAATATTCAATGAGACTTTCTGGCTACTTTTACCATTTAACAATGATTAAGCTCCAACAGACTCCATACTTTTAAAGATCAGGCTGCTTTCTTACATGGCTTTGAGGTGTGTTTTCTGTCCACATGGAAGAACATTTTGCAATAATACTGAAATTTCCCGCCGGTCACCAAACCAAACCCTTCCCCTCTCAATTAAATTAGAAAACAATTAGAACAATATTTAGCCTCCCGAGATGTTCCACCACTGGTTTGTGACATGCATAATGCGTTATCTTAGAATGAGGAACAGCATTACAACTATATGTTTTTTCCTCCCTAGATAAAAGTGATGAAAAATAAATAGAGTTAGTTTCCCCTTGGCCTTACAATGTGATTCGGAGTTACCTTTACAGCCATCACCTGGTCCAACCCAAGCCTCTGTGGGGTCTGCATGCAGTATCAACACAGCATTTTGCCTATTCCTGCCACTGAAGTTTTTCTGTCTTTCTTTTTTTAAAAGCACTATGTCAGGGATAGAATTCATCCAAAACAGTGAAAGGACTGCCAATACTCAGTGGCCATATGCCACTGATTGGATTAGAGAGGGAACTGCTGGTTTCCAGATTTTGTGATGAGGAATATATCATATAACCTTAAGAGAGAGCAATCCAGGTGGTAAGATTTTGTCTCAGGCCCCATAGTGTGGGTAACATGGTGGACCACGCTCTGGTTACATCCCAAATACACTACTGCAATGCACTCTATGTGGGGTTGCCTCTGAAAACTGCCCAGAAGCTACAATTAGTCCAATGATCAGCAGCCAGGTTGCTTGCGGGAGTGGGATACAGGGAGCACACAACTCCCTTGTTACACCAGCTGCACTGGCTGCCAATCAGCTTCTGAGCACAATTCAAAGTGCTGGTTTTAATCTACAAAACCTTACACAGTTCCGACCCAGTTTACCTGTCTGAATGCGTCTCCTCCTATAAACCTTCTAGGATGTTAAGATCTTCCAGAGAGGTCCCGCTCTTGGTCCCACCATCTTTGCAGTCGCGCTTGGTGGGGACGAGAGACAGGGCCATTTTGCGGCGGCCCGCAGGCTATGGAACTCCCTCCCTGGCAAGATTAGGTCTGCCCCCTCCCTCCTGTCCTTCAGGAAGCAATCAAAATCCTAGCTGTGGAATCAGGTATTCGCAGATTGATGGATGACCCGATACAGTTTAAGTGGTAACTGACAATAACAATTTGGATTGAGTTTAATGATGAGTTGGATGATGTTTTTAACTTGATGAACTGTTTTTATATGCATTTTAGAACTTATTTATTGTATGTTGTTTTATGATGGTATTTATTGTATTGTATAGCATTGAATCTTTGCCATTAGGCATTCTGAGTCCCTTCACGGAGATAGAGAAGAACGGGATACAAAAGTTCTAAATAAATAAATATAAATAACACTTTACAAGTAACATTAGGCCCTTTCTACACTGTCATAAAATCCAGATTATCAAAACAGATAATCCACATTTTCTGCTTTGAACTGGATTATCTGAGTCTACAAGGCAATATGGAGCCCCTGGTGATGCAGTGGGTTAAACCGCTGAACTGCTGAACTTGCTGATTGAAAGGTTGGCAGGTTGGCAGGGTGAGCTCCCGCTGTTAGGTCAGCTTCTGCCAACCGAGCAGTTCGAAAACATGCAAATGTGAGTAGATCAATATGTACTGCTTCTGCAGGAAGGTAATGGTACTCCATGCAGTCATGCCGGCCACATGACCTGGAGGTGTTGACGGACAACGCTGGCTCTTTGGCTTAGAAACAAAGATGAGCACTACTCCCTAGAGTGAGATAGGAATAGACTTAATGTCAAGGGGAAACCTTTACCTTTACCTAACCAAAAAAAATATCTATATGTTTAAGTAACCCTACAGAGAATCAACGCCTGCTACATAAACTGAGAGACCGGTTACAAGAAAAAACAATTTATACATGAATTTAATTGCAAATTTTGCACAGAATAAGTCTCAGACTATCAAACAAAAATTGCACAACTTACTCAAGGATTCCTTTGAGAACAAAACGAACGAAGAATTACATTTCTGCTAAAAGCCACATGTTTACTCTCAAAGTTTGTAGTAAATAATTCTTTTGGGAACAATAGAGTGAGTATTAATAACTACTAGCTTTTAAAGAAAGAGCTTTCCCAGCTCTGAATAGTGGTGGCGGCATTGGCAGCAGTAAATGCTGCCACATGCAAGCTCCCCTTGGCATCCTTTGTGTGGGATTGTGCCCCAATATGGAGCTCTTCTGCTTTCCCGATGGATGCTTCCGCGAGTAGTCCATCAAATATTAGTTCAGGCCTGACCTATGTAAAATGTGTGAGCTGTGCTACACCAGTGGGGCTGCATTGATTTATACGAGTCAGACATGGGGCTCACAGTGTTCGTAGGCTGTAGGTGTAATAAGGAAGCACACAGTTAGGAAGCACATTGTTTCCCTTTATCTCTGCCGCCTCTGCTTTTCCCCATCACCACCACCCACCGATGATATACACTACTGGGCACACTGCCAGCTCAGTACTACTATTAATAATCTTGCAACAATGAGAGGAAACAGATTTCTATGCCAACCTTCCAATGGGAGCTAATTAAAAATAAGTGTCAGCAGAATACGAAAGAAAGATTTTGAAAAATAACAGGACAGTGCCCTTTTAGGCAAAGATAAAAATCTCCCCTGTATATAGGCTTCTTTCTTGCCCCGCGCACTGTGTCTCTTATGAGAAAAATAGGACAATTAAAATTTAACGTGAGCCAGCATGTTAATAAATCAAAGTGGACACCAACACAGCTGGGAGAGCAAAATGACTGCGTTACAAAGTACCCAGGGCCCGGCTTCTCTGCAGGTTGGTGTTCTGCAAATGAGAGGGTAAGGCTAATGTTCCGACACTCCCTACAGCTTTGTACAGCAGGAAACTGACAGCCTGATCCCAGGTAGAGTTAGATGCCTCCCTCAACCCATTGAAACCAATGCCATTAGGTGTGCCCAACTTGGCATAGCATAGGGACATAAGCAAATATTCTGCTCAGCCTTCTCTCTTCCCACTTAGCGTGCCTCTAAACGAAGCTTTTAAGGTAGAGTTGTCCTGACTCCTGCATGGAATTTTGCATCCCCATTTGAGACAACGGCCTCTTTCTATTGCAGCTCTTCTGTTTCCAGGCACAAAAGTCTCTGTAACAAGGTTTAACATAGGTCTGTAGCAAAGGGGATGGATTGAAGATATTGCCAAATAGGACTTCTGTTCCACCCTTCCGTGAATTTTTATTTCAAACCATGTATTTCAAGCAATGCAGAGAGTAAGTCACTGAACATTTTTGATATGAGAAACACCTATATCAGCTGGACACAAATTTTCTTGGTTGCTTTCCAAGACCATTTTCTTTGGATTCCTAAAGTGGATATAAGTGATTTCAATGTTTGTATATATTTATGGTTTTATGTCCCGGCATTCAATATTTGCCATATATATGTTGTGCTCCGCCCTGAGTCACCTGAGGGGAGTGAAGGGCAGAATATAAATGTTTTAAATAAATAAATAAAATCTTGAAATGCTCAACTGAACTGGGTGTCTGTGAAGCTTCCCCATGCCATGGAAGGAGAAGAGCGGAAGACAACAGTGGTAGCAGTGGTTCTAGCATCCTTTGCATGCTGCCAGAAGAAGAAGAAAGCTCAAAATACAGAGAGAGCCATTTTTTCAGTGTTTTGCTCACAGGATTCTTGGAAACAAGGCTTTCAGAAAAAATAGCTGGCCCTGAGGGCTACTGCTCAGTGTTTGAAGTGCTTCATATTTTGCCCTCCATTTTTTCCTGGGCAGCAGAGTGCAAATATATTATTGAGAAAGTTGGAGTGGTTGTTCAGTCTTTCAGGAATTGGTAGCACCTCCCACACAATGTGTGAGTTGTTTTTTATATGTGTCCTACAACCAGAGAATTTTGACTATTCCTGATAGACTTCTACTCTCGATTACTGCTTTGATCACACAAAAAAGAATGAGTTGAAAGTGGGGTGACTCCTGCCTGTAAGGATCCTCCTTGGTGTAATTTCCTCTGATATTACTAGTGTGGGTTTTTTTTTTTTTTGTAGGATTCTGGCTCATGTGGAAAGCTGCAAACATAAACTTTCGACATCAGACTAATTGTTTTTTATATGAGCAAAGAACAAAAAAGGGCTCTTGAATGTGGGCCCCCCAGTGGCACAGTGGGTTAAACCACTGAGCTGTTGAACTTGCTGACCGAAAGGTCAGCGGTTCGAATCCGGGGAATGGGTTGAGCTCCCGCTGTTAGGCCCAGCTTCTGCCAACCTAGCAGTTTGAAAACATGCAAATGTGAGTAGATCAATAAGTACTGCTTCTGCGGGAGGGTATCGGCACTCCATGCAATCATGCTGGCCACATAAGCTAGGAGGTGTCTACACACAGCGCCAGATCTTTAATTTAGAAATGGAGATGAGCACCATCCCCCAGAGTTGGACACAACTAGACTTAATGTCAGGGGAAACCTTTACTTTTACCTAACCAAAAAAATCTCCATGTTTACATAACCCTACAGAGAATGCTTAAATAGGCCTCTTGAATCAAATGGGTGCCTGCAATCATGTATTCCAGAATACTTTATACTTTTAGAATTTTGTTCTAGAATTAAGAAGTCAGGTTAGCATACATTAATCTGTATTCTCTTAGAGGTTTGGTAATAGGGGCTGGAAAGGGTCCCACATTCAAACCCACATATAGAGGAAGGTCTCCAGCTCAGAAAGCCTGATCTATGTCTGAGGAAGCACACATATATTAGAACTTGGGACCCAAATCTTTAAACACACACACAAAAAACCAAACAAGCCCCACACCCCAAACCCAACCCACTAAATAAACAAAATTAAACTACTATACTATATTAAACTATACTATAGACCTGGGGTTCTCATTTTTTCAGACACAGAGCCCTTTTAGAAGCATAAGTTTCTTGTGTTTATATATTATATTTTATATATAATGTGTGTGTGTGTATGGCACAGGCAAAGTTTTTTTACCAACACAAACTTAATAGTATTTCAGTGGAAGACCCCAAGGGCCATCCAGCCCAACCCCCTTCTGACATGCAAGAAAAGGACAATCAATGCACCCCATGAGCAGTGGGAGGGAAATAGGATCTTGGAAGCAAGGAAGGCAAGGGGCAACGGATCTTGGCAGCAAGGAAGGTGAGGAAAAAAAAAGGCTTTGGGGGGGGGGGTGAGTGAGGTGGGGAGGGAGAGGAGGAGGGAAAGCTTGAAGGGGGAGAAGAAGGATGGAACTGCGGAGCCCCTCAGTATACTAAGGACTCCACACAGCACACTTTGAGAACCACTGCTATAGATGATCACTCGTGAGTGGCTGAGTATGATTGCCCTCCAAGAGATAGGGTGCCTTATTTAGGTCTCAAATACTAAAATACTAACAGCAACAAAAACCTGCCCCAGACCCAACCCACTAAATAAACAAAACAACAAAGTCAGAAAAAATAGTGTCATTTCAACTGTAGTAAAATTTTCTTATTTTATGAGAGAAGGAAATTATGACTAGCATTCTGGTGGTGACATAATTGAAAGTCACAGTTACAAATCTGCTGGATGGAGAACTTAAGCATCTTTGTCTAGTAAAATTCCCTTTCCAGACAGCTGCTTGCATTCCTGCAGCCACCTGCAAGAAAAAAAAAAAGAAGGCATCCTTCTAGACCTGGGGGCAAGGCTCCTTCAGAGGTTTGCGGGAGATGAAATCAACTTCTTGCAGTTGCCTGCATGAATGAAACTGGTTAGCTGCTTGGCTGCCCTGTGTCATTTCTCAGTTACTGTTTGGCCATGGCAGGTGCCTAGCCAGAAAACAGATAAGCTGTGCATACAGGGAGATGTGTATATGTGAAACTGAACTATATAGGATTGCTTTCTGAAACAATGTTTAGAAATTGTGGTGATTTCCGCCATGCCACATATATAGACAACCAGTTTACCAGCTACAATATATTTGGTTGAGATCATCTAGCTAACAAGCAAATGTTCTTGTTGTGTGCTTCCATTTGTTTCCAGTTTATGGCAATCCTAAGGTGAACTAACTAATCACAGGTTTCTAGGCAAGATTTGTTCCGAGTGGGATTGCCTTACTGATCCTGCAAAACTCTTGTTGGTTTTGCTTTCTTCCTCATTCTTTGAGAAGAGCATTGTGTAAGAAGAGACTTTTAGTAATACACACATATACACAAGAGAGAGAAACCTCTGCACACAATGATTAAGACAGAGCAGGAAACAAGCAGCAGAGTTCATCAATCCTGAGCCAGTATTTCAGTTCCCAGGATAGCTCATTAGCCACACGGTGTCACAAAAGATATTGCTTCCCATCTGAGGATAAAGGAGGCCACACGCAGAGCTATGAAGATGGATGCAATGGAACTGGAAAAGGGGGGGGGGCACATAGCACATCAAAAGGACCTCACTACTGATATCAGAGGAAATCAGACAGGTTTTTAAAAAAATGTGAGGCTGCAATCAGAAGTACAGGAGGGAAAACAATTGATTTCCAAACAGAAATTCACCCTGCAAAATGGTGTGTATCCTGTTCTTATGAAAGCAGACCACAGCTAGTGATGCACTACATTGGCCACCTTGTCCCATGTCCATGAGAATAAAACATTCTTGTTAGATATGAATGCCTGATTATCAGTGACAGCAGAAATTGTCTGTTTTAATGATCAATGTGTTGTTGAAGGCTTTCATGGCCAGACTCACTGGGTTGTTGTAGGTTTTTCGGGCTGTATGACCATGTTCCAGAAGCATTCCTTCCTGACATTTCGCCTGCATCTATGGCAGGCATTCTTGTAGGTTGCAAGGTCTATTGGAAACTAGGAAAATTGGGTTTATATATCTTTCCACAGATATATAGTTTCCAACAGACCTCACAACCTCTGAGGATGCTTGCCACAGATGCAGGTGAAACATCAGGAGAGAATGCTTCTAGAACATGGCCATACAGCCTGAAAATCCCACAACAACCCTGTTTTAATGATCATTTTACTCCACACAACAATTTATCTTTTTTGCTTTTTGTTTTTCTTTTTGCTATTTATTGGTTTCTGATTTGTATTTTTTAAAAGAAAACTACATAGAGGCATACACAGATATCTAACATTTATTTATTTATTGAGTGTCAAAAGCATTGCGTAAATAAGTACAGAACTGTATAAAACACAAAAGCATTGTTTTAAAACTAAAAGTTATTAAGGAAACACAAATGTGTGTATTACTGAACTGGGTCCTCGCAGAAAGGAAGGACTCCTTTTTATGCTGATTATTTCCCAGCCAGGGTGACTAGTGGCTTCAGTTTTTGTTTCTGGCTTGGCTCAATGTTTTCCCCTTGGAATGCTTCTTTTCTACCCCTGGATGGCTACCTACCTATGTCTGATTCTTGACAGAAAGCCATGTAGTTGCATTAGCATGATCACTATCTGTACAGTCAACCCTTTGTATCCATGGATTCTGCATGGATTTTGCCATCCATGAACTGATTTTTTAAAAATTTAAAAAGTAAATCTTGATTTTTGCCATTTTATCTCAGGGATAGCATTTTCATATGTCATTGTATATAATTGGACTTGAGCAACAACAGATTGCCATGGAACCAAACCCTAATGGATACGTAGGGCCCACTTTCTATTTAGTTGATATATGTGCCAGAAAAATGTAGAGTTGGGAAGGAAAGTGTAGGCATTCAGACCTTACTGTTCCTTTGGGTTTCATCCTGTGACATTGCAAGAATATATTTGTTTGAAAAAAATATTTGAAAATGATACAGGAGATGATGGTGTGGAACAGCATTCACTGAAGCAGCTGTGGGTCCCTTCACTTTTACCAGTAAGTTGCAGGTGCTCTTTTGATGAACAAGCCGGTTTATTTACAGGAAGCGGCAAGCAAAGCAGATGTGGCTACTTCTCGGGCAATTAACAACTGCTGAAAGCACTACATTTCCTACCAGGCACCTTTTCTCTTCCTGGCAATACCCTCTTCCTTTAAATTCCACCTTGGTGGGATGTGAGTGGGATGTCTTTCAAGTCAGAATGAACTGCAGCTGAATTATGCAAGAAGGATCACAGCAATAATCCCAGGAAAATGAGAAAGCTCACACTTGATGCTGCCAAACCAACAACATTTGAAACACAAAACAAAAACAAAGGCAGATGCTACCTGCAATTCTGTGTCCGCTCTCCTGAGCCTAAGCCCCAATGAACTTATTGGGATTTGCTTTCCTTGAAACTCTGAATCTAGTGCTTCTGCTCCTAAAGCCCCTGTGCATGATTTTGAAAATTAACATTCCAAAACATTTCGCTGCTTGCAGAAAAGCCCAAATGTGGCTCAGGCTAATGCTTAAAAAAATACCAATGTGTCTCTCAGGCTTTAATACAGTACAATGCCCATGTCCACAAGTGATACATCCCAGGACTTGCCATGGAAATGTAAAACTATGGATGATAAACAAGCCTGCTACAATGAACAACTTCAATTGAATCATATTTTTGAAATGTCTTGGAGGGTTTAGAAAATCCCGAAAGAGAATTCCTCTATAACATTTTCCAGCGCATCGCTATGATCAATTTCTGGCAGAAGCCTACCACAGAATTGTGCTAGAAGACCTAGAAAATGCCTGGAAAGGACATGTCTTTTTTCTGACTTGAGTAAATAAAACTGTGGATATTGTCACACTAATACGGGGATTGTGCTGTACTTACTTTCCCCCTTGCATCAAATTACAGTCAAATATCTCTGAAACACATCATGCAATGTGCAGGGCTTGATGAATCCAAGGCTGGGGTTAAAATTGCTGGACGAATCATTAATAACCTTAGATGTGCAGATGATACCACTTTGATGGCTGAAAGTGAGGAGGAGTTGAGGAGCCTTCTAACCAAGGTAAAGAAGAAAGTGCAAAAGCTGGGTTGCAGTTAAATGTAAAAAAACCAAGATTATGGCAACCGGACAGATTGATAGCTGGTAAACAGAGGGAGGAGAAAACATGGAGGCAGTGTCAGACTTTGTAATGCTAGGCTCAAAGATTACTGCAGACAAAGACTGCAGCCAGGAAATCAGAAGACGTTTACTTCTTGAGAGGAGAGCAATGACCAATCTCAATAAAATAGTGAAGAGTAGAGACATCACATTGGCAACAAAGATTTTCATAGTTGAAGCAATGGTATTTCCCATAGTAACCTATGAATGTGAGGGTTGGACCATAAAGAAGGCTGAGCGAAGGATGATAGATGATTTTGAACTGTTAGAGGACAATTCTGAGAGTGCCTTGGACTGCAAGAAGATCCAACCAGTCCATACTTCTGGAAATAAAGCCCAACTGCTCATTGGAGGGAAGGATATTAGAGGCAAAGATGAAGTACTTTGGTCATATAATGAGAAGACAGGAAAGCTTGGAGAAGATAATGATGCTGGGGAAAATGGAAGGAAAAAGAAGAGGGGCTGACCAAGGACAAGATGAATGGATGGTATCCTTGAAGTGACTGGCTTGACCTTGAAGGAGTTGCGGGTGGCCACAGTTCACAGGGAGCTCTGGCAAAGGCTAGTCCATGAGACCACAAAGAGTCTGAAGTATGAATAAACAACAACAACAATCTCTGAAAACTACTAAATTACTGAATTTCCCCCCAGTGGTATCCTCTCCTCTATTGTTGAATTAGTCATTCTTTACCTTCAGGTCATTTCCACCTTGTGATGATTCTAATGCGAACCAATCACAGGGTTTTTTTTTTTTTTTTGGCAGTATTCTTTTCAGAAAAGATTTGTCCTCGCCTGCCTCTGAAACTGAGAGAGTTTGATATGCTCTAGGTCACCCAGTGGATTTCCATAGCCAAAGGATTAATCCTTGCCTTTGTTGTCTAATCTAGAAAAAATGTGGAATAGGAATTGGGAAGGAGAGGAAACCTGAAGATGCATATATCTTCAAGCATAGTTATGCTTGGTTTAAGATTGATAATTAAGATAATTAGTAACATTTTTATTCAACATTTTTATTCAATATTTCGTCTCAAGAAGAAAAAGATACAGTGGAAAAGCTGAATTTAAAAGCTGCAAAGTAAGGAAGCAAACTTTCAAACAATAGCCCATGGATGTAAGGAGGCTGGAATAATTTTACCACCAAATTTTGTAGATAAGAGGTCATAATCATAGACTGATTATTTAGTCAACACATTGGGTTCAACAATTGATCAAACTCTGAGGTTTATCAATACCACAATTCCAGGTTGGAAACTTTACTTTTAAGAAGAATGTTAACAAAAGTCCTCTGTACACAAACAGCATCAGGATGATGCTTTGTTATGAACAACTATAGTAGATCATTGTATCCATTTATTTTAAAAGGGGATGGGAATCATACAGCATTCCAAATGTTTCTGAATTGCCCCTTTCAGCAATACATATTCCTGACTATGCCAGCTGCGAGTTGTTGGGACTTGCAGTCCAATAACATCTGGAGGGCCTCAATTATTCCATGCCAATCTTAAAAATATAATCAGTTCTCGCATATCCACGGATTCTCTCTCTGTGGATTCAACCATGAATGGCTGGTTGTTTTTTTTTTTTTTTGTAAAGTTCTAATAAGCAAAACTGGAGTTGATTATTTTATATCACGGATGCCATTTCTTTTGACATAGGATTTGAGCAACCACAAATTTTTATATGTCTTTATGTGTGTGTCCTGAAACCAAAACCCAGCAGATGCCAAGGGTCCTGCATTAATCTATAGCTAACGTTTATAATTCAGCTGAAGCTGGGCATATACATGTTAACATGTCAAACATTGGAATTTGTATATCTCACCCATACAGGTGTGCAAGCACCTAGTGTGCTTGATTGTGTGTATACTTCCTGACATGGTTACTTCTTTGGACTCGGGTTGGAAGGCTGAAGGGAGACAGCACCCTTCTTTTCCTGCCTCTGAGTAATTTCAGCTCAAATCATCATTGCTTTATCCTTTTTGTCTCCCCGTCCTGAATGTAACCTTTGTTGTAGCCTCAGCCTACCTTTAGGTTTGCTCCTTCTAGGCTTCATTGTGCTGGAGACTAAATTTGAGACCAAGGCTTTTTGTTCCAGACTAACCGTGTGTGTCAGTGGGAGGACATGATGACACTCCTCTGAAACAGCAGCGCACACGGAGAAGGTGAAATGCATGAATAAATAAAATGCCAATATTAGAGCAGAGTTTTGTTGGAAGGTTTTAAAGGATATTAATGTGGTTCAGGCCCATATCACCCAACCCTTTAGGAGCTATTTATAATCCTTAATGACTTGTCTCAACCCAGACTATGGCTTTAAAAAACATCCCTGCCTCTTTGCAACCCCTTCATACATCTTGGCAAATCAGTTTTTAAAGGTGTCACGGCTGGAGAAATCTTGAGTTGGAGAGAGAGCTGGAGTTTGAATACAAGTGAGGGGTTGGGTGAAATGGGTTTAAATAACTGGGGCTAGAAACTAAGATATTCTGAGAGGAGAAATAATAATTGCATTTGGGACAGAGTTAGTACAATTGTATTTTACCAAAGTAAGGGGGAAAACAGGAAGGCTACCCATTGCTGATAACAAGCCATTCGAACACCTTTACTATATACTTCAAATCTGCATGTGACAAATACTAAAGTATGGGCAAGGCCAATCTTACCATTGGCCAGAGTAAAGTGATTGTCTCAGGTGGCGAATAGTGGGGGGGCAGCAAGGTATTTTTTTCCCTAAGTCTCCCAGCCCATCCCCCTCCATTGTGCAAAGGAAGCACTACTGAGAGGTGGAAAGAAGCATAAATATTTGGGTGTCTTGAAAGGGCAGCAACTGGCTTGCTATTGAATATTTTTATTGCCAGAGGTAGGGAGGAATCCCTTTGGGATTTTCTGTCCCATATATTGGAATAACATATGTGTTATGGAGCTAGATTTCTGGAGACCTTTTTGGTCTTCTGCGTCAGGCAGCAAAATGCTTTGAGCAAATCCTGCTGTCCTAAACTGTCCCAGCACTCTCCAGCTGGCAATGCCATATTAAGTCAATTGCTAGTCCAATCTAGAGATAATAATCTGTGTTCATTTTATTTTGTATATAAGAATGAAGAATTTTAAAAGTTTCCTTCCTGCTAGAGGAGAGTAATAGCAGGTTTTGCACATTTGCTTTCTTTCCACTAAAATTTAATATGTACGTTTGTGTATCATTCTACATTTTTTTTGTTGGGCAAGTTGATTTATTAACATAAGACCCTCCTCATAAATTCAAAGCCAAGTAATTTATCAGCGGCAGAGTGACCCAACACCAGTAGCCAAACGTGATAAAAACAAAAACAAAAGCACAGACCAATGTTATCTCTTCCACAGGAGGCTTTTCTTTATAGCAAGATAATATGGTTGCACTATTTGCAAGAACAAGGTTTCCATAACCCAAATAAAGTTTTTTATACTTCCTTCTTTGCTTCCGTACTGGCCTTCTTCCTCGTGCAGATAAACAGCTTCGCTCTCACAGAGCCTCTTTTCACACAGGAGCTTCATACAGCAGCCTTCATACAGGAGCTTCCTACACGAGGCCTTCATCCTGGGGCTTTCTTCACACTGAGGTGTTCTCTTACACAGAGGCCTTTTCATACTGAGGCCTACTAACACTGAGGCCTACCTCACACTCTGACCTACCTCACATTGAGGGCTCTCTCAGACTGATACCTACTAAGCTACAGGCACACCTGCTTATATTGAACTAAAGCTTCTGCTGACCCATTGCTTCAATTTAACCCTTTTAGTGCTTGATACATATTTTTGTAATTAAAAATACCTAGTTAATTTTTAATATTACTGTCATTTTTGGGATAGAACCCCCTCCCCCAAACAAAATATCTCCATATGTAAAAAAATCTCCTATAAAGATACAATCCTATACCTCCTTAAGTTATGGTGGCCCACTGACTTTAATGGAACTTGCTTTTGGGTGAACATGTATGGGACTGTCCTGCCAATTGTTCTGTTAGATTTCAGGGCCAATAACCATGGAAAGTGCTCTCCTCAATGACTTCATCCTTGTACCTGAATGCTTTTAAGCTAATCATGATTTATGGAATTCCTAAGAATTTTAAGGCAAGGTTTCTGTGTGTGGGGGGGGGGGGGGGGGGAGAGGGATGGTTGCCTTTGCCTTCCTTTGAGGTGGAGAGAGAATGTGACATGCCAAAGGCTACTCATTGAGTTTTCATGGCCAAGCGGACTAACAATCAAACCACTGCAACATGCTGGGTGGCTGGATTGGTCAAATCCCTTTCCATTTGACATAAGCGAATGGCTATCAACTTGTACTTTGGGACCTGCAATTTTGAGTCTTTAAATGACTGCTGAAATATACCAACAAATGATTTTAAAGCTGTGAGTAGTGTACAAGGGCTTATATATGTGTACACATTAATCTGGACAAGCACTGGACTGGCCCCAGATTCCTCAAAGCTGTTCAGATTCTTCAGTTCCAGTCCAGGGCAATCCAGACCACCCAGTTGGGCCAAATCCGATTTGGTTCCACTGGATAATCATCCGTACCTGCTTGTTGTCTATGTTGTTGAGGCAGCCCTTCTTTCTCCCTGGTCTCACAGTGCCTTTGCTAATGTCAGCAAAGGTGTGTGTTGATGGTCAGGAACTCTCCAGAGCTCTCCCTCGTCTGCCGCAGTGACAGAGATGGCATGGTTCTGATATGGAACATTAGAAAACTTGGTTTTCACATTGGATTGTGTGGACTGGGGGTAAGTTCAAAATAGTGCCAGTCCAATTGTCCACATTAACTTTGAAATGTTGGTCTGCTCCAGCATTTCTCCAATTTTTTTGTAATGCAGGGTAAGATCATGTTAATCCATTTTGCCCTAGGTTACAGACCACAATTTCCTGTATGTTATCTGGATGCTCAAGTTTGACTTCTGGTTGAAAAGGTGTGTCTTGGGGCTGTCCAGTGCAGAAAAGCCCAAAGACACACCTTTTCACCAAAGGATGAGAATATCTGCACCTTTTCTTTATATTCCAAGAGACCCTGGGAGACCAGGATTCAAATTCCTGCTCAGCCATTCAAACCAACTAGGCAATTAGAGGCAAGTCACACACTTTTCACCTGAAAGAAAATAGCAAACCTTCTTTGAACAAATCTTACCAAGAAAATTGAAAAGTATGGTTGCCTTAGGGTTGCAAGAAATCAAATAACTGGAAAGCACACAACAAGTTACCATGGTTGTATGCTACCTTTAGCACTCTCCCTCTGAATCTTAGATAACAGAGGAGCACATATGGAAGACGGCCATATTATCCTCATGTACTGCTTATAGAGTTTCCCATAGACATTTGGCTGGGCATTATAGGAAGGAGGGTTAAATAGATCAGTGGTTTTATCCAGAACTGTTTTTCACATGTGTATGAAAAGGGCATCAAAGGGCAAAAGACAGTCTATATTTCCTGTAGTGAGATAGATTTCCTACCTTAACTTGGGGATTCCTTAAATCTATTATTTATAGCTTAGTTAAAAACTATGTTTCCTACCAGGATTTAGAGTCCTTTGCTTCCATAGGCTCTTCTGTTGATTGACAAATTTGGTAGAAACTCCACAGAGCAAAATTGAATCACACACATAAACATTAGCATGTACATTTCATTTTCTGTCCTTGAATCTTCACTAGATATTTAAAAATATTCATATTTTCTACATGATTCAGGTGCTTTGCCGCCCAGCAAAGTCTCTAGTCCAGACAGTTTCCAATGTGTTGAATTTATAAATATGGATTTTTAAAATTTATTTTAACTGTTTTTTAAAAACCAGAAGGGAAATAGAGGAAACAGTCACTATCAATTAACCATCAAACTAACCCCCCATCCTAGGATGTTTGCGTTCTGGCTTATAGACAGGAAAGTTGAAAATTTTAGCTACCTTTGCATTTTCATTTATAGCCTTGATATTTTTTAAGCCAAGGCTTCTGTTATATAATCAAATCATTGATCAACTGACAGCTTCATATTAAAAGAACTTTTCGTGGCATTTTAATCCCAGGAGGTAATGTGGATATTTGTCATTTCCGATCTTCCTTTCCTGCAACCATCCACAGATGACAAGATCCGTGAAATTGCTACTGCCAGGGAGTGAAATGGATATTAACCTTGTGCCCACTAACCGCCACAATACCACCCTTTCTGTGCTGGCCTTGACCACTTTTCTTCCCCAAGAAAAAGAAAATGCAGAAAGAAAAGGTATTTTATTATTGTTATTATTTTGCTGGCAGTTCATTTTCCATTCCGCATATAATGTTTTACATATCGTGAGGGCACGTTAGGGAATAATAAACTCCACCGTGTTAACAGATTGCTTTAAATCCTTCACGTTATTTCTGACTCTCATTTGCTTTGCTTTTCATGCCTCTTTCTCCTGCATAAAAGGGAGAACCAGGGAAGAAAAGAGGGAAAGAAATATGAACACCTGAATTCTTCCCTCCCGTATACCTGCTGCTGCTTCCACTCAGCAGTAATTCTGAATAGAAATGGATGGAAAAGAGACCGCAAGATGGATGAATAACATTTCATGCCCTGTAGTCAAACATAATTTCAAGGGGGAAACGAGTGCAGACTGGTAAAGAGGGCTTAGCCTGTTAAGATGGCAAAATGCACAATTTGGAATACCTCTTTGAAGACTGGCCTCTAATTTCATCAGCCAATTATTTGGTACCGCTGGAAACTTGATTTCAGAAAATGGGAATCTTTCTTCTAAAGGGAGGTGTGTGTGTGTCTTCTCAGAGGAGTCATGAAGGAGGCAAAATATGTCAACACAGTCATTATTAGGGAACCCATTAGGCTCAGAGATGACTGAGGTTAGTTTGCTTCTTTTCTCTTGAAAACTGTAAGGGAGTGATTGAAAAGGACAAAGGAAGAAAGCCCTCTGTAGTGCCTCTGTAATGCCTTCGGATTTCACTCCTCCCATAGTTCCTTCCTAGAAAATGTATAATATGACTCTCATATCTGTGGGAAATATGTTCAAAGACCCACCCCATGAATTCTTGGAATTGCGGATAATAGCAAACTCGCTATTTTGACTATACTAGGGCTGCAAGCATATCAAACTCTGTATTTTTACTATATTTCATAGAATAATAGAATGATAGAGTTGGAAGAGACCAAAAGGGCTACCCAGTCCAACCCTCAGCTATGCAAGAAAGGCTCAATCAAAGTACCCCCAACAAATGGCCATCCAACCGGCTTAAAAACCTCCAGATAAAGAGACTCTACCAGACTCCACCGCCTAACAGTTTTTTTAAAGTTCTTCCTAATGTTTAGGTGGAATCTTTTTTCCTCCAATTTGAATCCATGTTCTAGTCTCCAGAGCAACAGAAAACAAGTCTGCCCCCCTTTTCAATGTGACATCCTTATAAATATTTAAAAATAGCTATAATGTCCTATCTCTGCTTTCTTTTCTCCAAGCTAAACAGGCCCATTCCCTCACCTGTTCCTCATAGGCCGTTCCAAATATCATATCTATTGCATATCTATCTCCTATTGTTCCTTGTACCGCCCAAAAGCTTTTCCCCATAGCCAAGTTTTTACTTTTTTTTCTGAAGGCCAGGAGGGAGGGTGCTGATCTAATTTCGTTGGGGAGGGAGTTCCATAGCCAATCTTTCTTCGAAAGGGAGGTCTCTCGTCCCCACCAATCACACTTGTGAAATGGAGGTGGAACTGAGAGCAGGGCCTCCCTAGATTATCTTAATCTCTGAGATGGTTCATAAAGGGAGATACATTCAGACAGGTAAGATGGGCCAGAACTGTTTAGGGGTTTATAGGCTAAAACCAGCACTTTGAATTGTGCTTGGTAGCAGATTGGCAGCCAGTGGAGCTGGCGTAGCAGGGGATTGTGTGCTCCCGTACTCCGCTCCAGTGAGTTATCTTTTTTTTTTTGTCATGTCAGGAGTGACTTGAGAAATGGCAAGTCATTTCTGATGTGAGAGAATTGGCTGTCTGCAAGGACATTGCCCAGGGGACCCTTGTGGGAGGCTTCTCTCATGCCCTCGCATGGAGACCTGGAGCAGATAGAGGGAGCTCATCCGCACTCTCCCCGGATTTGAGCCTCCAACCTGTCGGTCTTCAGTCCTGTTGGCATAAGGGTTTAATCCACTGCACCACCAGGGGCTCCTGGTGCTACCTTTGCTCCAATTCTAGCTTCAGAACAGCCTTCACAGGCAACCCCATGTATAGCATGTTGCAATAGTCTATATGGGATGTAACCAGAGCATGGACTACCATGGCCAAGCCTAGAATTGCATTGGCTTTTTAAGCTGCCATATCATATTGTTGACTGGTGTTCAGCTTGTAGTGTACTAAGATTCCCAAATCCTTTCCACACATGCTGTTTTCAAGCCAGGTGTTACCCATTCTATATATGATCATACATTTTTCCTTGATATATTCATTTTATTTGTTTTGACTCAGCTGTCTAATCTGTTAAAGTAATTTTGGATTTTGAAAGATAGTGGTGAATTTTTAAAGGAGAGTAATCAAATGAGTAGGACAGAAGCTGAACAACAATCTCTCTCTCTCTCTCTCTCTCTCACACACACACACACACACACACACACAGAGGCACCATCTAAACTGACCATTTAAAGCAGTTTCAAACTCGTATTGAAGAAAGAGATTTTGCTGTGCAAATGATTATGTAGGAAATTCTGGAAACAGTTTGAGGCCCAAATAGTGATTAAACAAACCAGAGAGTCGTGGTGCTCATCAAGGGCTTTCTTTCCTGTGTATTTGTGGGAGTTTGATGTCTGGACTCCACAGTTTGATGCTAGCTTCACATTGTATTAGATGGTCAGTGTAGATGGGGCCAGAGAGTGTGTAGCATAGAAAGAAGTAAGCTTAGTCATCTTTGTAAAATGTATACAGTCATTTTACTTATAAGTACTTTTCATAATCAAAAACATGAATGAGAGAGAGAAAGAGGGAAGGAAGGAGAGGAGAAAAACAGCTGCAATGTCAAGTGGTACAGGAAGAGAATGGGTGCACGAAAACAAACAAACAGGAAATATTACAAATGTATGCTGTGTCTAAACTTGTATAATGTACTACAACAATTAGCAGTGAATACAGACACGCAGAAGTTGCTAACTCTAACAAGCGTAATTATAGCATTGAAATAAAATTTGAGGATAAGTAATGAGCAGATCTTTTGTTAAATTACTAATGATTAAAGGCTGGCAACCTTTAAGCATGAACATCATGGTGCAGTTTGATTGCCAAGTCATGCTGACCCCACAGATGATGCAGGCACAAGGGGAAATTCATATATTATAAATCTTGGTTTTAATTACAAACCTGTTATTATTTTGGCTGATCTGCACAGGAGTGTTTTATTTAGGAATTCCAACAGGGTTTACAAACAGCTGCGAGTCAAAGGTTGGAGATTTCTGGTAGGAAAAGATGGTGAGGCTTTAGTCTTCCCTATACAAGGAGAGGGGGAAGGCAGAAAGTGGGAGCAGGTGTACTTCTTCCAACCAGTTGCTCTTGTCTGCCACCATTGTCGTTCATCCCCAAATATATTTTCTTCCATTTGGCAACAAATTAGGGCATGGGTTCCTGTGAGTTTTCCAGGTTATATGGCCATGTTCCAGAAGCATTATCTCCTGACGTTTCACCCACATCTATGGCAGGCTTCCTCAGAGGTTTTGTGAGGTCTGTTGGAAACTAGGCAAATGGGATTTATATATCTGTGGAATGTCCAGGGTGGGAGAAAGAACTCTTGTCT
Source organism: Anolis sagrei (assembly GCF_037176765.1). Taxonomy (NCBI): domain Eukaryota; kingdom Metazoa; phylum Chordata; class Lepidosauria; order Squamata; family Anolidae; genus Anolis; species Anolis sagrei. Next base: position 120,825,347 of record NC_090022.1, read on the forward strand.
GCTGGAGGCAAGTGTGAGAGTTGCAATTGGCCACCTTGAATAGCCTTGCAGTTTCAAAGCCTGGCTGGTTGCTGTCTGGGGTAATCCTTTGTTGGGAGGCGTTAGCTGGCCATGATTGTTTCCTGTCTGGAATTCCCATGTTTTCTGAGCATTCCCCTTTATTTACTGTCCTGATTTTAAAGCCTTCAGCAACATAAAGTAGGGTATAATACTCTAGCAGTCTTTCATACGTTTGAATAGATTAGATAGTTTCGTTCCTTTTCTGGGTGAGTTCCTCAAGGCAGTTTGTCCATCTTAATCAACACCACAAATATCACACAAACATAAAAACATAAATGTTATATGAACATACTTACAACTATATAAGTATGTTCATATAACATTTTATGTTTTTATGTTTAAAGTTATATGGAGCGCCCGGTGGTGCAGAGGGTTAAAGCACTGAGCTGCTGAATTTGCTGACTGAAAGGCTGCAGGTTCGACTCCAGGGAGCAGTATGAGCTCCCGCTGTTAGCCCCAGCTCCTGCCAATCTAGCAGTTTGAAAACATGCAAATGTGAGATCAATAGGTTCTGCTCCGGTGGGAAGGTAACGGTGCTCCATGCAGTCATGCCGGCCACATGATCTTGGAGGTGTCTACAGACAACGCTGGCTCTTCAGCTTTTTTTTGTCATGTCAGGAGCGACCTGAGAAACTGCAAGTCGTTTCTGGTGTGAGAGAATTGGCCGTCTGCAAGGACGTTGCCCAGGGGATGCCCCTCAGCTTAGAAATGGAGATGAGCACCAACCCCCAGAGTTGGACATGACTGGACTTAATGTCAGGGAAAAACCTTTACCTAAATCTGTATAGAAGCCTTGCTAGTGTAATTATGGCAAGCACTGTAATATCTAACACATAGATGTCTTCTTTTTGACCTCCCCAAAGAAGAAAGTTTTCTTCTCTCAGGACAAAAAAGGAAGTACTTTTTAGCTGGGCAGAGCAGAACAAAGCACAGAGCTAAGAGAGAAGAATAAAATTTCAAGGTCAAGTGAAGATCAGCCTATCATCCCTACAAGTTGAATTGACAGGTCTGAGTTGAAAATTTAATTGCTTAATTGGTACACCGGTGAAATTCCAATGCATTTTGTCAGTAATGGATACAGAACAAAATTACACAGGGAGAGCTGTTCCTTCTCAGGCCTCCTAAATTAAGCGCAGATCTTTGCCACTGTCTGTGTGCATATTCACACCTTCGTTCCATCTGCAAATAGAATTTATACTTACCTACTCTGGGAACTGCCTGCAGTTCATTAAATATCTTTAAAGTGCTAATGATTTTTCTTTTCCTACCCCTTTTTCCTTTTTTAAAAAACTCCAGTTTAATGTTTTTACAGCTCATTTCCTGCTGCTGTCACCCCAAATCCGGTGGGCAGTAATGACACGTCGAAGGCAGAAAATGGGATTATGATGAACAGAGTGAATGTTCTTGAAAAATGGGCAACATTACAGATGTGCAGACGCTTTCCTCCTCTCTTCCCTTGCAGGCTTCTATATAAATGCATTTCATTCCCATCACATCCGAGTTACAGTTCTGCAGGCACACAGAGAAGGAATCTAATTCATATATAGCTCAAATGCTTGAGCTAATAGCATGGAGAAGCCAAAAAAATAAAAAAGGTCACAGACAGGTGATCTATTCTGAAAGAATAGGTATGTGATCTGAAATTTCTCTCTTTCTCTCTCTGCAGGGCACCATGCAATTTACAAAGAAATGTGCTTTTTCCTCCCAGGGCTAAAATAAAAATAAAAGATCTGTTTCACACACTCTTATTTAGAGGAAAGAGACTTTTCATTTGGAGGAGAGAGACTTATATCTTTGTAATAGTATGTTGATTTATAAATTGGCAATAGTTCAGACAATCTTCCTTACAAGGTTGATAGGATGCCATAGAAAATAATCACATGTACAAAGAGGTTATGGCAACCCCCAAACAATTCCAACTGAAAGCTATCTTTTAAAAAATGTTTCTTCACAGCTATTCAGACTTGGGAAGCTAGTTATTTTCTTGCTTTCCCCCTGGTGAGTTTGATTCAGGTTGTATCCACAGTATACTGTCATATCATTGCTGTTTTGCAGTTTGATACTATGGTAATTGTAATAGATCCTTCCTAATGCGTTCTGGTGTTTATACCTCATAATTTGGGACTCTGCTAAAGGACTCGACCAGGCATGGGCAAATTTTGACCTTCCAGCTGTTTTGGACTTCAATCCCCACAATTCTTAACAGTCCAAAACACCTGGAGGGCTGAAGTTTTCCCATGCCTGGACAAGACTTTGCAATACAATGAGCTATTGATATCTGTTGAACTTTGGTTCCAGGACCCATGAAGATACTAAAATTTTCAAATGCTTAAATCTCATTAAATACAACCTTGTACAAAACCAGTTCTCCTTATATAAAATGGCAAAATCAAGGTTTGCGTTTTGGATGTTTTGGGGTTTTTTTGGTAGGAGGACATTTTTGGAAACATGGATGGTGAGACTGATGGATACAGAGACCCAATTGTATCCCTTAATCTTTAATCCTCTAAATCAGTGGTTCTCATCCAGTGGGTCCCCAGGTGTTTTGGCCTACAACTCCCAGAAACCTCAGCCAGTTTCTGTTAGGATTTCTGGGAGTTGAAGGCCAAAACATCTGGGGAGGGACCTATAGGTTGAGAACCACTGCTCTCTATGTTTTGGGCTTCTGTTCCCAGAAATCCCAGCCAGCAAGGCCAATAGGAATTCAGGTGGCTGAAATCCCATACATCTAGAGCTGTGGTTCTCAACCTGGGGTCCCCAGATGTTTTTGGCCTTCAACTCCCAGAAATCCTAACAGCTGGTAAACTGGCAGGGATTTCTGGGAGTTGTGGGCCAAAAACATCTGGGGACCCCAGGTTGAGAACCACTGATCTAGAGGCTCAAAGTTGAGGGAAGTGCTGAGCTGACTAGAAAGACATTCTGGGTCTCTCACCAAAATACAAACCCCAATATTCCATAGGAGGAAGCCATGATATTAAAAGTGGCATGGTGTCTAGTATAGACAACCTTTTGTCCATGCATATTCCTAAATGATCTCAGATCCCAAATCAGAGTCACTGTTGTTTCCCATCAGGGAGCATTCCTTTTCACAATAGGGATTGTGTGACTATTTAGCAAGAAGAAGTCACTAAATAATCCTTTGTGCATGGCAGGGGGTTGAAATGGATGGCTCTTGTGGCCTCCTCCAACTCTATGAATGTAATATTTTGAACTTCTCGGGCATTTTGAACATTGTGTAATGCCTTCACGTTACTGGAGCACAGGAGGTTACATTGTCTTTCATAGTTTTAGGTCTGGCACCATAAAACCCTATGGGTTGGTTTATTGAAGATATGATCATGCAATTGATAATAGCTCCATCTAAAGCCTTTGCGTAGGAAGGGCAGTGGAGACAGAGGTGTGGCTGAGACAATATAAAAGGAGAATTGGTGCTTGACCGAAGTACTTGTACAGGTAATGCTATGATCACTATTAATGCTGTCTTTCAATGTTTAACCATAAACTGATAATCTTGGAGTGCCAGTTACCTTAAGGAAAGGCACTCCTCACAGGAAGTGCTAGATCAAAAAGAAACAAAAATGTGACCAAGTAGGGAAGTTGTTAAAGTTGCACTTGTTAGCAGCTTCTAATGGTTGTTTTGCCCTTATTCATGGATACCACCATCCACATTTGCTGTGGAGGCTTTAGCATGTTAGACACTCAGCTACTAAGGAAAATTTTCACTGGAAATTATGATTTACATGTGTTAAAGAGTGCATTTATATTGTATAATTAATAGAGTTTTACAACACATTGACTGCCATGGCTCAATGCTATGGAATCCTCAGAATTGTAGTTTCACAGTGTTTTCAACCTTCTCTGCCAAAGAATGCTGATGCTTCACCAAACTATAACTCCCAGGATTCCATATCACCACTGAGCCATGGAAATTAAAATGGTGTGAGACTCCATTAATTCTACAGTGCAGATGCAAACTGTTAAGTATTTTAAATCACACACACGCACACACACACAGAGAGATACATACATACATACATACATACATACATACATACATACACAAACATTTTGGTATTATAAACTAAGGTATACTTTTGATATCTAAGTAACCTAAAGGCACAACATCCCATTTGATCTTGGAAGCTAAGCATGGTCAGCTCTGGTTACTCTCTGGGTGGGAAATCACTAATGAATACCAAGTGCTGCAGGTTATATTTTGGAAGAAGGAACGAGCAAAACCATCTCTGAATATTTTTTTGCTGAAGAAAATTCTATGAAATTAATAGGCTCACCGTGAATTGTCAGGTGACTTGAAGGCACATACATGTATAATAAAAGATTTGGTGTCATCATTAGTTATCCATAAGAGTTGTGGTTTTGTATGTTCCTCTCTTATGAACCCAAAGAAACAGTCATCCAGGTTAATAGGATTGGTATCACAGGACAGGTAAAAGATGAATTGAAATCTATTAGTAGATGTCTGGGTTATTTGCAGTAGATCTGCAGTCTTCCAACTCCAAACCATTGACAATCATTGAGAGGTGAGAGTGGGGGTACTGACTTCCATGTTACTGGAGTATTGAATCTACTCTATGCTTGAGTTGAACTTGAGTAGTAGCTATCCAAGGTGTTGGACTAGGGATGTAGTGTAATAGATTATTTCTATCCACAAGGCAGAATTTCATCAATTTTGTGTGAGGGAGAACCCAGAGAGATCTGTGAAAGGCTATTTGCAGTTGAGAGAGGAACATTTATATTTCTCTGCCAGATCATTTAGACCAAACCATAAAGCCCAGAGTCCCATATTCCCAGGCTGGCAAAAGTTGAATTATAGTCCTATGAATGTCTAGAAAGAAAGGGCTTCAAGATGTAAACGTGATGGCAGATCAGATGTTTCTTGCAAACGTGCTGGGGCCATTTCATACTATAAAACTATAGTACCACAATTCAACTTTAAGTGCCATGGCAAATGCCTATGATATCCTAGGACTGGCAGGTCCTTTCAGGATTCTCAGCCAAGGCATTCTTCTGGTACCTCTGACCAAACTACACACTTCAGAAGTTGAAGCATAGCAGTTTTACTGTTTAGTCTGAAAAGGATCCTGATGTCTGTCCACCACAATTGCTTCCATGGTGTAATGGAAACAAAGATTGTTACATAAGGAGGAGGAGGAGGAGGAGGGGGAGGAGGAGGAGGAGGAGAAATGCAATTAAGGCCAGGATTGAAAAATCAGATGATGACCCAAAATGCAGACTGTGCAAGGAAGCTGATGAAACCATAGATCATATCCTCAGCTGCTGCAAGAAAATCGCACAAATGGACTACAAACAGAGGCACAACTCTGTGGCCCAAATGATTCATTGGAACTTACGTCACAAGTACCACCTGCCAGTAGTAAAGAACTGGTGGGATTATACACCTGCAAATGTCGTGGAAAATGAACATGCAAAAATACTGTGGGACTTTCGAATCCAGACTGGGAAAGTTTTGGAACACAATACACTAAACATCACGACTGTGGAAAAGAAAAAAGTTTGGATTATTGATTTCGCCATACCAGGTGACAGTTGCATTGAGGAAAAACAACAGGAAAAACTCAGCCAATATCAGGACCTCAAAATTGAACTGCAAAGGCTCTGGCATAAACTAATACAGGTGGTCCCAGTGGTCATCGGCACACTGGGTGCTGTGCCAAAAGATTTCAGCCGGCATTTGGAAACAATAAACATTGACAAAATCACGATCTGCCAACTGCAAAAGGCCACCTTACTTGGATCTACACACATCATTTAAAAATACAACACATTCCTAGATGGGAAGTGTTTGACTTGTGATTTTGTGATACAAAATCCAGCATAGAGATATCGTTTGCTGTGATATACTGTGGTTTTGTGTCAATAATAATAATAATAATTTATTTATCGTGTCAGGAGTGAACCAAACAGTTGTATTGCATTAAAAACAAACGAACAACAACAATAATAATAACCCAGTGATTCCGGCCATGAAAGCCTTCAACAATACTTTGAACAATAATAATGTATATCCATGAAGGGGCCCAAAGCGGCTTCCAGCATATTAATATCCTACAAACAACAATCCAAATACATATAAAAACAAATAAAACCATTAATAAACATAAAACATCTTAAAATAAAACAGTTTAAAATGACTCTATTGAAGGTGAAGGTTCTTGAAAACTGCTGAACTAAAGAATCTGTATCTACAGGCTGAACCATGCCTTACCAGACTTATCGATGAGCCACAATCTTTGTGAAATCTATATAAATAAAAATGTAATGTTCATTTGTGGGATTAACATAACTCAAAAACCACTGGGCAAACTGACACCACATTTGGACACAATACACCTGTCAGGCCAATGAGTGACCACCACTCATAAAAACACTGAAAAACACAGTGGAAGAGACTTAAAAAGCCAAAAAAACCCCAAAACATTACAACGCATGCACATAATCACATACACACACACACACACACACAAAACACATATACACAGACTGAGCCATAGCAACGCGTGGCAGGTGTTGGCTAGTGCCACACAAGATCCAGCTCTTTCCTCCCCAGTGTAGGAGGAATATTATATGACCTCCCATGCATGGATTGCTATATTGTACTTTTGCAGCCCTTGCCCGTGCTTCGTTGGTTAAACAGCCACAGATGGCTGCTATATATTCAAAATTGAGAAGTACTTTTATCAGCAGTATATAAGTGTATGCATGTGTGTTTATGATACATATATATAAGCTCATTGGAAAGTCTCTTACTCTATTAAAATATAGCACCCACAAGAACAACGACAGAAACCAGCACCTCTTTCTCCCTCCACCTAATGTATCAAAGCAATAACGTGTGCTAGAGCGTTGCAGCTGCCTATCAAGAGGTTGATCGGCTTTTATTGGCCTTGGGCAATTCTGTGCACGATGGTCTTTAGAGTGACATGGAATTTATTAAACTTTTCTACAGCCTGACAGACCCCTGCCCTCCTCCCCTTTCAGAAAGGGAGGGGGAGAAAAGCCAATTTCTGCAAATCACAAGACTTGAGGTATTTATTTGTTTGCTTTCTTTATTTCACTGGTCAGCAGAGTGTGACTACCAAGGCATCAGTTTAAAGAAAACCCATTACGGTACCATCTCAAAGGCAGCATTTTAAAAAAAAAACCAGCTTTGCAGCCTCCACTGCTGTCTGCCTGATGCCCCAAACGCCACATTACTTGAGAAGACAAGCTATAAAGACACATAACACACACACACCAGGCGTATTTCGCTGCCTCTCCCCTCCTCTCTGGATAGCCTAATTTAGTCTGTGTATGCCGTCCTGTGTAATAAATTTCATGTTCCAGACAATAGCCTGTCGCCTCCAGCAGCTGGCCCCGTTCATGATCCAGCGCTGTTAAAAGCATCTGCTTGTCTTGCCACTTCCTATCAATGGACTGGATCATCATGCAGATACCAGCCAGCACCACTGTGCTTAAAGAAGCCATTTGGGGTGCAAAGGAACCCCTATTTATTTATTTATTTATTGCAACACAGAGCAATTTAGTTATAATGATTGCCCGTTTATACCAAAGCATTCTTTCATTTTGTCGAGTTCTTTTTAAACCTCTTGTGTATAAAACCCAGAAACATGAACTATGGTATTTAAAAAAATGTTTCCACAGAGCCAACAATGTGATGCTACAGCAAAAAAAAAAAAAAAAAAAAAAGGCCAATGGGATTTTGGCCTGCATCAATAGGAGCATAGTGTCTAGATCCAGGGAAGTCATGCTACCCCTCTATTCTTCCTTGGTTAGACCACACCAGGAATACTGTGTCCAATTCTGGGCACTGCAGTTGAAGGGAGATATTGACAAGCTGGAAGGTGTCCAGAGGAGGGTGACTAAAATGATCAAGGGTCTGGAGAACAAGCCCCATAAGGAGCGGCTTAAAGAGCTGGCCATGTTTAGCCTTCCGAAGAGAAGGCTAAGAGGATACATGTATAAGTATGTGACAGGAAATCATAGGGAGGAGGGAGCAAGCTTATTTTCTGCTGCCCTGGAGATTAGGTCGTGGAACAATGGCTTCAAACTACAAGAAAAGAGAATCCACCTGAACAGGAAGAAGAACTTTCTAACTGTGAAAGCTGTTCAGCAGTGGAACTCTCTGCCCCAGAGTGTGGTGGAGGCTCCTTCTTTGGAGGCTTTTAAACAGAGGCTGGATTGTCATCTGTCAGGGGTGCTTTGAATGCAATTTTCCTGCTTCTTGGCAGGGGGTTGGACAGGATGACCCATGAGGTCTCTTCCAACACTTTGATTCTATGATTCTATCCACGAAACCAGTACTTATGGTTTCATTTACCCACATCTGACAAAATATGTCTAGGCATTTTCTAGCTCTCCCTGGCAATTCTATCATATGCTTCTATCAGAAGGTCATCATAGAGTTACAGTGTAGGATCTGACAATGAATAGATAGGTATCTTCTCTAGATATTTGCAAGGCCTCACACACAACCCTATGATACACTTCCATCAGAAGTTATTCATTCAATTGGGTTTGCTTTTGCCCACAGTTTTGCATATCCATGCAATGTTCTGGGACGTAATCCCTATGGATTTGTTTCCCAATATTTGGAAGGCCCCCCCACTCCCCGTTTCCAGGAAGAACAGCCAATCAATGACAATTTCCTTCTGATACTTTAACGTGGTGAAGTGCATTGTCCTTTGGACTACAACTTTGGAGAGCAAGTTTTCATCTCTTGCTTTGTCATAGGAACCCACTAGGTGACCTTGGGCTCTTAGTCCCAGAAAACCCTATGAAAGGTTTACCTTAGGGTCATCCTAAATCGTAAATGACTCAAAGGCACACAGCAACAATAATGTGAATGTCCCAGAGTTTTCAGGAGGAATTATTCTGCAGAGCAAAAACATATGGTGGCTGAAATGTTACCTCCTCATTGTAATGGAGCTTCATCATCATAGTTATGACTGACAATGCCCACTCCCCAACCCTACCTTCATAACCTGGTAGCATGCTGGCAAAAGCATTTCCAAGATACTGCAGAATGGCCATTTGGAAACTACCAGAACAGTCATCTGAAGAAACTTCTTGGGGCCCTGCCACAACTGCAAGCAACAAGGCACACCTTGACTAGGAGTGCACCATGGATACTATTTCTCTGCACTCCAGGCTCTAGTACCTCAGAGGCAATTTGGTCAGGGTTTTTTCTGCCCAGAAAATGTTATGTCAAGAAAGAATTTTTTTATATTTAGAATAATTTGTTTGTGACACAGTCCTGCAAAGGAGGGTTTGTTTTCTTCCATAATGAGGAGGAAAACATTGTATTTATACTCCTTCTTCATAACTTTGTCTATGAGTTGTTGAAAGTATAAACATGGAGAAGATGGGATGCCTTTAGGATACCTTGAGTTTATTGGAGGAAAGACAAAGTGTGGATATAATCAGCAATAAAAAGTGAACTAGTGAGGCACCATCAAGGACAGCATGATGATATTAGGACATCCCTGGTTGAAACTGCTATTTCCATTGCATGGAGTCTAGCTCTAACGACAGAATAAAAACAAAGTTCAGTGTATTGACATGTTTGGGGGGAAATGAGCTGGTTTAAACATTTCACACATAAAAGAAATGCAAGATGAGTGATGTCCATGTGGTTCTTGTCTTGCATGGCTCCTCCATGATGACAACAGTCTTGGGCAGCAATGGCTCCCAAAAGTCATGTGGAAGTGATTTTGGTCCTGGTTTTAGTAAGAGTTTTAAAGGAACTGTCTCAAGTACTGAACCTTTCTACCCCAAGTAGGTTCATTCCTCGATATTTCCTTTAAAGTAAAAGCCAAGATGAATTCAATGTCCCACTGCTACTAACTGCCCACCCCCCTCCCTTCAACTGTTGGTCTTCTCATATTTAAACTGTCCTCCTGATAACATAGCTCACAATTAATTCCTGTATGTCTTGGCTGAGAAAATATCATTCAGAAGGTTAACAACTCTCGACTATGCCTATTGTGGCTGAAAAACAAAGGGGGTGGTTTTAGTGTCTGGGTGCATGCATGTGTGTCTTTGATCCCAATCTAAATAACACAGCAGCAATTCAGAAGGATCCACTACACGGCTCTCAATCCTCATTTCAGCCTTGTTTACTCCCTTTGTTATTCACGCTGAAGAAGGGAGAACAATATACATTGAAATGTATGACCTAGTGCTCCCCTGACAAAAGGAATGAGGAAAGAGGGCTCCTTGCACAGTGAAACAGGCACCTTTCTTTATGAATTCCCTGGCAGATCAGTAAGAAGAGATGGACCCACTTGTTACTTTCACATGTAATTTGCTTTTCTTGGAGTGATATCTTTCAACACTCAGCCTTTGTGTTTGCTTTCTACGGCTTACAGAAATGCCAAACTAAGAGTGCACACAACTGCCTTGGAGTCTAGCAGGAAAGATTTAGGGAGGGAAAACCAAACATAACTATGATCCTAAAAGGGTTTCTATTCCAAGCTTATAGATCTTATATTTGAATATAATAAGGATAGCAGCATCTGGATTATTCCAGGGTGATGGTTTGTTAGAGTGAACAACTGGTGATTGTTTTTTTCCTGCATGGCAGGGGTTGGACTAGATAGCTTTTGTGGTCTCTACCACCTCTATAATTGTATGAGTCTATGATTGTATGAAAATGGTATACATATGTTTAGCACAGGGCATAGGAGGCAATTTTCCCAGCTCCCCTAGGACCACATTTCCCTGCCACAACACACCAAAATATTTATTTATTTATTTACTTTGCTTATATACCGCTGTATCTCAAGCCCGAAGGCGACTCACGGTGGTTCACAAACAGTAAAAACAGTAGAAACAGCAGTGGTTCCATACAACATATAACAATTGACTTAACACATTATCCATAAATTACCAATAAGCAATTACAATGCACAATTATTACAAAAAACAACCGTACCCAATCTTCTCATCATCCAAGCGTAGTCCAGGTTCGTCGTCCATTGTTCCATTCCTATGTTCCCTTACCAGATTGCACTAAATTACTCAAACGCCTGCACAAACATCCAGGTCTTCACCTTTTTGCGGAATACCATTAGAGATGGTGCTAGTTTAATGTCCGTAGGAAGGGCGTTCCACAGCCGAGGAGCCACCACCGAGAAGGCCCTATCTCTCGTCCCCGCCAGCCGAGCTTGAGAAGCAGGCGGGATCGAGAGCAGGGTCTCCCCGGAAGATCTCAAACTCCTGGTGGGTTCATAGGCAGAGATGCGGTCAGTTTTAAACTGAGTTTGAGAGGAACGCCGACAACAATTGATGTTGAGAGTGGTAGGTATATTTCCATTGGCCATTTTGAAGGGACTCCTTGCTTAAGAAAACCCTATAAAATGTTTGAAGTCACCATAAGTCAACAGGTGACTTGAAGGCAACAAATGCCAGCTAAAAAGGGGTGGGTATTTTTTGTGGGATTGATATTGGAAGGTTGCATATAGGTGTTGGTGCTTTCCTATGCTGTTGCATAGTGATTTGTCTACATGTTTTTTGGGTGCAAGTGGCACCAAAATGTGTACAATTTTATGTGGATGCTTTGAGGGACTGAGAGAGGACTCCAGAGGCCACATAAATAGGTTCTGGCATCCTCACTTTTCTGATTGGATCTATGGGAGTTCACTCTAGTTATTCCCTAGAGCAGGGATCCTCAAACGTTTTAAACAGAGGGCCAGGTCACAGTCCATTAAACTGTTGGAGGGCCGGATTATAATTTGTAAAAAAAAAATGAATGATTTCCTATGCATGCTGCACATATTTTATTTGTAGTGCAAAAAAACACTTTAAAACAATATAATAATTAAAATGAAAAACAATTTTTAAAAATGTAAACGTATTAGTATTTCAGTGGGAAGTGTGGGCCTGCTTTTGGCTGATGAGATAGGATTATTGTTGTTGTCGTGTGCTTTCAAGTCATTTCAGACTTAGGTTGATTCTGAGCGAGGGCCGGGTAAATGACCTTGGAGGGCTGTATCTGGCCCCCGGGCCCTAGTTTGAGGACCCCTGCCCTAGAGTGAATACTGGGCATAACTATCATGATGTTGAGCAGATATATTGACTACCATTTCTGAGACAAGGTCAGAATGCTTCAGTGTAGCTATATGGACTTATGGGAAGAACAGCAAGGAATATTTTCAGATTTTAAGTGGAAGCAAGGAGAAGCATTTAAGGATTGCATCACTTCCTTAAAAACCAATGTGATGCTGCAGCTACCATATTTTAATTATGTTGTTATAGTTCTATAAAGTCACATGTTGCTCTGTGTTCTGAAAGGTTTTAATAAATAATGTTTGCTGAAGGCAAAAACCAAGCCCAGAACATGGAATTAAAACAAAACAAACCACCACCACAAAAAAACACCAAGCTTTTTTTCCACCAAGGGAATTTTATCCCATTTAATTGCATTAATTCACTGCTATGGACTCCTTAGGCTTGTAGTTTGACAAAGTCTGCCAAAGACTGCTGGTGCATCTCCAAACTACCATGAATCGATAGCATTGAGCTATGCAAGTTGAAGTGGTGTCAAACTGGAGTTACACTTTAAAAATGTACATGTACCAACTACATACAAATTCAACTTAACAACAAACTTGCAGGACATACCTTGTTTGTAACATGGGGACTACTTGTATTACAGTTTAACTGTTGTTAGTAAATTTTATTCCCAAACCTAGTGAACATAGTACTGAACAAAACATGCAGAATAATTACAGGATGTCTCAACCCTACACCTGTTGATAGACTCTACAAGGTAGCTGGCATTGCCCCCCCCCCCCCAACATGTGTTACAGGATATTGCTGCTAACTGTGAGAGAAATAATGTTGAACCCTGTGAAAGCCATCCACTGCATGGCTACCAGCCTCCTTCCAGTAGACTCACATCAAGGAAAAGCTTCATGAGAACCACTACTCCTCTTAATGTTTCTCCACCAACAGCAAGAGTATCCCTCTGGGCAGCTAAACCAGGAAATCCCAAATGGATGACCCCCCCCCCCACAAGGGTCTTCCTCCAGGGGCGAACCAAGAATGGGCAACTTGGAAGTCCCTGAACAGACTCAGAAGTGGAGTGGGCAGATCAAAAGACAACCTGGCAAAATGGCGCTACCTAAAATAATCCTCCACCTTGTGCAACCGTGAAGCAGAACAAACAACTCCGCATCTGTATGCTTGCTCACAATGCCCTGCCTCATCTACAGAGGAAGAATTTTTTAAAGCTACATACAGTGCAGTCGTTGCTGCCCGGTTTTGGTCAAAAATCATTTAGCTGCTTGTGCTCCTCCTTATATTTTTGTCAGTTTTATACTTATGTATGCAATGCTTTTGACACAAAATAAATAAATAAATAAATAAATAAATAAATAAATTCCCAACCCCAAGATGGATTATACCAGTGGTTCCCAAACTTATTTGGCCTACCCCTGGAAATCAATTTTTCGAAAGCTTCTCTTCTTTCTTTTATGCTTTCACCGCTCCCTTACAGTTATTCATTGTCCCCAAATGCACCTGTGGCCATTACCCCCACCCCCCCGGATCGCTACAGCACCTACCAGGGGGCAGTAACGGCCACTTTGGGAATCACTGGGCTATATCTTTTTGTTGTTAGGTAAATCCAGGTGTTCAGCTCTTGGTTGCTATAAAAACTCACTTGCTGTCCCTCTTCTGTTCCAACCCTTTTGACCATAGCTAGTCCCAAAATTAGCTCTAGAGGGTTACCCCTGGGACCAGTTTTTGTGGTACATTCATGAGAAAGATCAACCTGCTCTTGAGCTCCACCACTGCATAACTGCCTAATATTTTTTAAATGTTGTAGTTGTGCATCTCCAATTCCGATTTATGGTGACTTTAAAGCAAACCTAGCATATGTTTTTTTTTGAGGTGGAGAATGTGTGACTTTCCCAGGAGACCCAGTAGGTCTTCACTGGCAATCAGGGATCCAGAACCTGATCTTCAGAGTCATCTTCCAACATTCAAACACCATGCCACGCTGGCTCTAAACTAAGCTGGGACATTTTCCCTCAAGACAGGCAACTTGGACCCTTGTGTTTACTTCACACATTTTTAAAAGTCAAATGTTTAAGAAATCAAACACATTTGCTTTAAAAACTGACTGAAAAATAATTGGGGAAAACTGGAAAATAAACCTCCAAACTCATCCCCCCAATAGTGTTCTCATGAGGAAAGTGTGAAAAACAAACCAAAAAGGTTAGAATTTTTTCACAGGTTATTCCTTCTATATCAAACGTATTCATAGTATGCAAACCATTTGTCTGTTCATAACACCTCCTATATAGAAAGCCTCCTTTAAACGTACATCTCTCTATTTTCTGGCAATCTAGTAGATATAAATCCTCCCCCTGCTCCCCTTCTACTTCAAGGGGAAATTTTGATGCAACCTTAACTATAGCTGTGCTACTTGTTCAGATATAATATATAATTAGTGAAACAGAGATTGAATCCCAATGAATGCAGCCTGCAAGACAACCCTCCATTAAAAGCCTTCTTGTTTAAACTTCAATATTTTAGCAATAGTGACAAAAAAGGGCCCTCAAAAGCACTAATTTTCCCTTTAAAGCAATTCCACTCAGGTAGGCGCATGAGATCAAGATGATCAAAGGGTCCCAATCCAGGCCCCTACTGCTCCAGTTGCCTGGATTAAAGTGGGTGCTGCTGTCTTTCTTGTATCAGGAGAGCTTCCCTCCTTTCAATCGCCGCAGTGTCTTCCTGCCCTTGTTGTTTTATGGCGCAGCATCTGGGAGACGCACAGCAGGGAACGGCGTACCCTGGAGAGCCAACTGGACTCTGTTCCTAAGCTACACCGAATCCTACCCGGAGTCCTAACAAAGGAACAATAGCATTTACATAACAGAGCACAAGGGATGCAAAAAGGAGAGGGAGAGAGAGAGAGAGAAAGGAAAGGGAGAAATCTGCAACCCCCTCTTCACACAAGCTGACAAATTCCACACGATTTATGTGCCCCATTTTGCTGATCTGTTTTTCTCTTCCCCCACACACTTTGGCACTTTGCCATGGAAAAAGCCAGGCACGGCAGTGGAGGAGAAAGTGTAGCGGGTGAAGGGGAATATGGAAAGCCTTCCCCATCTTTCTCATGCAGGTGCTAGGTGTGTTTTTATATCCATGGCACAGGAGCTAGGTGCATGCTTGCCTTTAACAAGCAAATCTGTCCCCCAAAATAAAACCTCAATGCTCTTTAAACATCAGGGTTTGTTATATGCACCCCAAACCGAGACCTGGAAATCATTTGGTAGTCTTTGTGTGGGGTGGGTGGGAAGATGCCAAAGGTATGAGGGCTATGCTCTCCCTCTGTTGTCCTGTTTCCCTTTGGAGATTAGGTTTGGGCCGGCTGCAAGCCTGAACACAGTGGGCTCACGAGGGACTCCACTTCACCCTTTCCCTTCCATCCCCCACACTTGGTAAACAGAGCCGAACTGATGAGGCAAGGCTTGGCGGCACTGCACTGAAGAGGCCCCAGTTTAGGGTGTGCTCTGGCCAGTAACAGTAGCTTGATGTATGAGTTGCCATGCTGGGAAGACTCTCCTCCCAGGGCTGTTTCAGCAGAAAAGGAGGCAATCGTTCTCTCCCTCCTCCCCTTCCCCACCCCTGTGCTTTATTCAAAAATGCAAACACGAGCAAAACTGTTTTCTATACAGAAAGAAGGCTATGGGTTGAACACACTGCATGGCCACACTGGGGGGAGCAGGGGGAGAATTGTTGGGCAGTGATGGTACAGAGCAAGCAAGCTCTACCCTGCAAATACAAGCTGTTAAAGGAAATTATACTTTGTACAGTGAGAAAGTGGCTGGTGTCTTAGGGATGTACACTTGGGTTTCTTCTTATTCAAAGCTGCCTGAGTCCAGCCAGGGCACGGCATGTTCAGATATCAGCCAGCACGCCAGTGACTTAAATCAAGAAATAGTTTTCTAAGATCCACAGAGATACTCGCAGGAATACCTCAGCAAGCAAGAGTCCAAAAGTGGCAGGCTAAAGCCTGGAACCTCAAGCCATGGCTGATACCAAATGAGATACTTCCTCCTGGGCACACAAAAGATTGGGCAACTTGGAAGGGGCTAAACAGACTGCACTCTGGCACCATGAGATGCAGAGCCAATCTTAAGAAATAGGGCCACAAAGTGAAGTCCACTACATGCGAGTGTGGAGAAGAGCAAATCAAAGACCACAATGTAACCTGAGCCCTGCCCCTTGCACAATAGATGGCCTTCTTATAGCAACATCAGACGCACTCCAAATGGTCAGCTACTGCTCAAAGGACATTTAACATAATGCCAAAATTTTAAATTTTGTGTTTTTTAAATACATTATAACTAGGCTTGGTTGAGCCAAAAAATGGTTCAAAACTCATTTCGGATGTAGGGGGCACTGCTGGTTTGATTCTAAAATCACTTTTTTTTTCAAATTTTTCAAATAACAAAATTTGAAACTTCCGAATCGATTCGTTAATGCGGACATGCATGCGCAGTAGAAAAAAAACAGCACTGGCACTGGGGAAACTTCAGGGGATTCTCCCTCCCTCATTTTTAGACCAATCCTGATGAAACTTACTACAGTGGTAGAAGACATGAACCCCTGTTCGCTCACCAAATTTCATAGCTTTTGACTTATCCATGGATTTTTGGCATTTTTTAAAAAAATATTATATAATATTTCAAAAAAAATGGATTCCCCTCCTCCCACCTTTCCTGCATGGTTCAAAACTGCATCAGAAATCAAAATTCCTAAGTTTTTTCTGACTTTCAGGTTCATCCGAATGAACCTATCCAACCCTAATTACCACTGTACCTCAATTCGCTTCTGATTCAATAAATAAATACGGGGATGAGACTTAAGAAGATTGTTGACAGACCCAAATTTCCAAAGTGAGGGAGAAAGAGGGAATTTTTGATGGACTCCAACCCTCTGAATACCTCTGAATACCTCAAATGCATATCTACACAGCTATTTGTAGTTCTGAAAAAGGAAGCTTTTTTAAAGTTCTGTAGCACTGCAAACATGATGAGCTGCCTTAAATAATGAGGAAAATTTGGAATAAGGGACCAAATCTTTAAACTTGCATCTTTTATTTGACAAAGGGATTTTCTGGGATTCCTTGTTACCAGAATTGACTGGCAATGCATACCTTGCATGATAATGCAGAAATCATAATTCAGGACAAATCTAGATTCCCTCCACAGAATGGCATCTCCACTGGCAGTCATGATCCTTGGCATCATTACGGGAGAGGGGAATTCCCCAGTTTGGGATAATTGGATCAAAATCTGAAATAAATTAAGACTATCTCTGCCCCCTAGCTTGGACTTTTATTAGTGTCCTCTTGCTAATTCATTCTGGTATCTACCAAAGTACCATGGCAGCCACAAGAAAACAAGGCTGTTATGTTGTGAACTTGCAAATGCCATACAAAAACAAAGCCCTAAAAATGCACACATCCAGGCCCACGTACACACAGGCGCACAATGTTTGCAAATGGAATGCCTGTGTTCTGCAGCCAGACGATCTGATGCCAATTAAGAACATTATGCGGAAATGGCCTACACATCATCCTAGCTGTATAAGTTGCAATTACAGCATTGTAAACATTGGGATTTTTTGGCAGGGATGTTGAGATCCCAGGGCTGAGGCATTCATAATCTATTTACAGGAAGAAAATTCTGATGATCCCAGTGTTGCCAGAAAAGAATGGAATTGGAGCGGCAGGCAAATAAAGAAAGGCATAGAAACTGGCAGTTCCAGCCTGACAGATAATTCTCTCTCCCTCCTTCTCTCTCTCCGTCTTTCACTCTCTCTGTATTTTTTTTCATCGCAGTAGCATAACCACATGCACGCACACACACACTCTGCAAGTACAAATGGAAATGTTCGCCCTCTCCAGTCCAATAGTATGGCTGCTGTGGCAGCGTCAACACAAAAACCTCTCAGATTTCACTGCTAAGGTGCTTGCCCAGAGTCCTGCCTTTTGCTCATACCATGGCTGTCGGTCAGCTTAACCTCCTTCTCCCTCCCTTCTTCTCATCCTGGAAAGAACAGTCCCAGCCTATTACCCAGTCAGTACACATGCTAACACTTCACCCTCATGAATCTTTCATGGCCCTCCCGAAGATTGTTCAAGCAGACGCCACAGGGGCCACGGCAAGGCCGCCCGGATCAGCCAAAGCTGGGTAAAACAGGAGAAGGCAGCAGCCACTTTGCACAGTTCTGAGCCAGTAAGGGGTGATTAACTGGGATGGGTTTAAGGAATGTTCTTCTAGGTGGATTGTGATGCAGCCTCGGCGAGAGAGACAGAAAAAGAGAGTGAGGGCTGAATCCTTGCTTGGAGCCTTTCTGCATAATCTCATAGAGAATAATGAATTGCAAGCTTTCAGGCAAACCCACAGCAGCTATAAAACAGCAGCCGGTGCAGAAAGAGCTTTGTTCAGTAGCGAGACAGCATATGGCTGTGACGCCAAGCCCTGTACACACAAGCAAGGAGCATCCAGGCAGGAGCGTCTCCTGCCAAATTGCAGTCCACCCTCTTCCCCACTTCTTCTGGGCAAGGACATCTGGATGCACAAAGGCCCCGTCCACCTAACTCTTCACTTCTAAACAACAACAACAGCAAGAACAACAACCACTAATGGGGTTTTGCTGTGGTTTTACAAGCCTGGTTGCCTGCGCTGGCAGACAATGGGAAGATAAAAGCAGCCCAGCCAGTGTTGACCCACTTTAGGACAACTCCCTTTTACATAATATATAAGCACACTGGTGGATTGAGGGGTATGGGAACGTGGGGCCAAGAGACTGATTAGCACATTGCTGGTTGTGTATGTGTACCTATATGTAATCTTGCCATCTCCATGCAGTTGAACGCAAACAAATCAAAGCAATTCCTTATAAAATTCGGAATCATTATCATCCTCCTCCTTCTCCGACCCTTTCCCTGATTTGGGATTCAAGGCAGCCTACAACAGATAAAAAGCATGTAGTTAAACATTTACAAAAGGTAACAGTTAGAAGGTGATTGAAATATCAAAATATTAAAATCATTTAAAAATGTAAACCATTTAAAAGAAGTCCCAGAAACATTGCAGATAGAAAATTCAGCACATTGTTTAGTTGGATCTTGTAGATGGTGGAACATAAATGTTCCTTCTAATTAGAATTCCAGGGTCCTCTGGTGCCTCCACCTATGTAAACCCCATTGATGTCATGGATCTACCCTAATGTAGATTTAGTCCCATCTCTGGACTATAGGGCTGCAGCACAGTTCAACCTGCATTGTAGACAAAACAAAAAGATCCAGTGCCCACCTGAAAGACTAACCATTTTTCAATGGTATATTCCATGATAAATTCAGTACAGGGTTAAGAGAAACCAAGGTTGTATCTACATTGCACAGTTAATGCAGTTTGAACACCACTTTAACTGCCATAGCTCAATGAAGTCCCAGGAGTTGTAGTTAGGCGAGACACCAGCACTCTTTGGCGGAGAAGGCTCAAAACTGTGTAAAACCATGAATATCATGACTCCATAGCAATGAGACACGGCAGTTAAAGTGGGGTCTAACTGCATTGATTCTATAATGTAGATCCAACTCTAAAAATGTGACTGTCTTTGCTATGGAAGGGGGAAACAAACAATTTAGGACTTCTGCCAAAATGCCTTTTGGTTATTTTGCAACATCATAAGAATGAGTAGATTCTTCCTATGCAAGGAGAGGGACAGGGTTTACACCCGTTCATCACTCGGTTAGTGTAGCGATAGCAGCAACTTGTCTAACAAGTGCAAGAAGAAAAAAAGTATGACCTGGAGTTTACAGGTATGAAACACCTTCCTGTCTTCTCCCTTCCCTTCCTTTCCCTTTTGATAACTAGACCATAAATAAGCCCATGTCATTCTAGAGATCTCCTCTGCCACACAATGTGATGGGCTGTAGTGTGCTGTGGGAATAAGCATTGCTCTGCCCACAACTAATATTTTCTTCTTTAATGTCTATATTAATGTTTTAAGTTGAAAGTGAAAAAAATCTTTTAGTTGCAATACCCATAGCTATGGATTCAGTTACCACACAAAGGGAAGAAAGTTCTAGGTCCACCAAGCGAATCTATTATAATATCCTCTGGAATTTACCATAGAGTTGCCTTGGAAAACCTAGCAAATTCTTAGAGAGGATAACTCTCTAATAATATCTAGCCCCTCCAACATAACTTTATGGTTTGCAGTAATTTAATGAAGTTTGGTCATGTCTGTGGTTTGGCTTGAAACGTGTCACCAATGGATATGGGAGACAGGGTTACTGTTGCTAAATTATGGCAATCACATTTTAATCTTGTGTGCATCATCAACTTTAATCTAGTCTTGTTTATCTTATTTCTTCACCTTAATAAAATGCAAGTGCAAGCCACAAACCTTAACTATGAAAGCTTATTCTCTTCCTCTGTTTCTTTCTATACTTCATGAGTGCGAACCTTAACTACAAAAGCTTATTCTGTTTCCTGTGTTTCTCTTTAAATTTCATGAGCCTCCTTCCCTTCTCATTTTCAGCAATGACTTAAGGGTTTCCATGAATTAAGACTTTGGTCTCCAATGCACATTATCATTTATTTGCACCTACAAACCTACTTGCTATTAGTGTTTGCCATGACTGTTCCGGGCACGCACGCACGCACGCACACACACACACACACACACACACACACACTTCATACTAAAAGTGCAAAGTTCTTGAAGGTCTAAATGTTATAGAAAATGAATTAAACATACAAGGACTCCCCAGAAAGTCGGCAAATCCTACTCTAAAATTGTTTCAGGTCCCTAAGAAATGGATGGAAATTGACCAAAAAATGAATATGTTGGTAAGAAGCATCTTGAAAGAAATGGCAAGAAATGTCAGAGGAGAAAAGTTACTAAAATCAGGTCCTCCCATTTGCTTGCAGGCTGAGACAAAGGCTTCAAGGTATCTTGGTACTCATTACACCCCCTATGAACTTTACTGGCATGCAGTTCCCAGTGTTATAAATCCACAAGCATGTGGACAATTTCAACAGAAAGGAGGAAACAATGAAAATGAACAAAATCTGGCTACCAGTATTAAAAAAAAAACCCTCTAAAATCAAACAGTAAATAAAGGACAACACTCAAAAACAGACAAAAAACAATTTTTCTCCCACCCTGGATATTCCACATATATATAAAACCCACTTGCCTCATTTCCAACAGACCTCACAACCTCTGAGGATGCCTGAAACAGAAACATCAGGAGAGAATGCTTCTGGAACATGGCCACACAGCCACGAAAACTCACAGCAACCAAGTTATAATTGTTGTTTGTTCAGACCTTACTTTAACTAAGGACCCCTGGTTGACCTATATGTGTACTCAGGGCCCTTCCACACAGCCATATAACCCAGAATATCAAGGCAGATAATCCACAGTATCTGCTTTGAACTGGCTTATCTGAGTCCACACAGCCATATAATCAAGTTCAATGTGGATTTTACACACCTGTGTGGAAGGAGCCTCAGGCAAACATTTCCCCTTCTCGTGTATTGAGTCAAAATTCTTCTTGTTTATTCACTTTGGTTCATAGAGTAGAGTTTGTGTATGTAGCTATGCCTATGGAATGATGAACATTTGTACCAATTCCCTAATTCTTTTGCAGATGTGTATTTTTAGCCCTGCTGGACATAAACTAAACTATCAAACAGGATAGGATTCACATGGAATACTGTGTCCAATTCTGGGTACCACAATTCAAGAGAGATATTGACAAGTTGGAAAGTGTTCAGAAGAGAGCAACTAAAGGTCTGGAGACCATGAATCCCTATGAGGCATGTCTTAAAAGAGCTAGGTATGTTTAGCCTGCAGAACAGAAGGTTGAGAGGAGACATGATAGCCATGTAAAATGTGGCTGAAATTGTCTATGTAAATGTTGGGTTGATGGGTGTGTG
Source organism: Anolis sagrei (assembly GCF_037176765.1). NCBI lineage: Eukaryota > Metazoa > Chordata > Lepidosauria > Squamata > Anolidae > Anolis > Anolis sagrei. The sequence continues at coordinate 120,847,426 of NC_090022.1, forward strand.
GAATCTAGAGTATGAGAAATTAAAACAATTTAATGAACTTCTGATGCATGTGAGAAACACTTAAAATCTTAAATATGACAAGACAGCTTTGGGTTCTGATGAGGAAACACTTCTCCTGGAGGGATACATTGAATTTGACTTCACAGCCACAGGGGAGCAGTTTCATTTGTTCTGGGTGCTTTGGCATATCGCAATAAGGTGCCTGTCACTTTTACCTGCTGTTGAATACATGCTACAAGGTTGGCATATGCCAAGGGCATATAAGAGAGAGAGAAAAAGAACATGTGAAGATTGTTTAATTTTTGTATAATCTGACATTAAGATTTCAAGACACTGCGGACAAACTAAAATAACAACAGCAACAACTGCTTTTCAGGATTGTGAGTAAGGGTAGAGAGCTGTGGAAACTACAGTATTAGAAGAGAGAAGAAATAGGTGTCAAAATTAGGGAGAGAAGATTGATGAAATATAGCGATGACATATCCACAGAACTTCAGGAGGACTTCCATTCAAAAGGGAAGAGAAGATGAGGGGACAGATTCTATGGAACAGAAGAGAAGAAGTTTGCAACTATGTGCCCTTTATTTGCTACAATATGCAACAACATCTCCCAGAGGCTTGGGGGGGGGGGGGGTTTCCCCTGTTTGTGAGTGCACAGGGAAGCTTGGAAGTATGAAACAATTTTGGCTATCTCATGTAGCATGAAGGTCATACTGCTTCTATCCTTGCAATAGGGGTCACAACATTGTACAGCACAATCAGAATGAACTATCTCTTGACCAGGGGCGGCTCAACCCATTACGCAAAGTAAGCATTTGCAGTATAGTTGATTTTTCCCAGGGGCGTTCTTGAGGCGCTCTTGGGGGAAAATAGACCTTGACATATGCGAGTTGTAGTTACTGGGATGCATAGTTCACCTACAATCAAAGAGCATTCTGAACTCCACCAATGATGGAATTGAACCAAATATGGCACACAGAACTCCCACAACGAACAGAAAATATATATCAGTGACTGGTGGGGGGCACCAAAATACTGTTTGCTTACCGTTGAAAATTACCTAGGGCCGGCTCTGCTCTTGACTAAACATTTATTGGGTGTCATCCTGTTCATCACAAGCTGGTATTTTTCATTTCATGTATAATAGCTCCATTGGCTATCATTCATCTTCTGGTCCCAACTCAAGGTGCAGGTTATTACCTACAAAGCCTTGAATAGTTTGGGACCCGCCTACCTTCATGAACGCATTTTCTTCTATGAACCTGCACAATCTCTTCGATCTTCTGGGGAGGCCTTCCTCTCACTCCCACCCTTGTCGCAAATGCGGCTTGTGGGGATGAGGGAGAGGGCCTTCTCCATGGTGCCCCCCCCCCCCAGTTTTGGAAATTGCTTCCCAGGGAGATTAGGTAAGCACCCACCTTGGCAAGCTTTAGGAAGAGCATAAAAGCTTGGCTTTTCCGGTGTGCTTTTGAGGAATGAACAACAAATCCACATACCATGCCTGCCCCAGTACTTTTATCCCATCCCCCAGTAAATATTAATCCCATTGTGTTTCCCACCTCAGTCTCCCATTGGATACACTACTCTTTTTACCTATCTCACCCTGGAGTTTTATAATGTTATTCGCTGCATTAGGCCCAGCCCACTATGTTCAATTCTGTTATCGTTTTATTTATTTTTGTGTTTATTTTATTGCATTATTTTGTTATTGTTTCATTTTATTTGATGTTATTGGATGTTATTTGTTTGTATGCATTTTATTTTGCTTTATTGTAATTTCCGGGCTTGGCCTCATGTTAGCCGCCCCGAGTCCCCTTGGGGAGATAGTGACGGGGTATAAATAAAGATTATTATTATTATTATTATTATCACCCTGTTTTCCTCTATCCACCATCTCTAAGCACATGAACAAGACCAGTGGTTCTCAGCCTGTGGGTCCTCAGATGTTTTGGTCTTCAACTCCCAGAAATCCTAACAGCTGGTAAACTGGCTGGGATTTCTGGGAGTTGTAGGCCAAAACACCAGGGGACCCACAGGTGGAGAACCACTGCACTAAATGAACAATGGAGGGGAGGGTTTGAGCATGATTCCCTTTTTCCTGTCCAGCTTTTTTTCCCTTCATATGCACAATAGTAATAGCATGTGAGCTACAATGGAGATCCCTTGACATTGGCTTTCTGCCCTCAGTAATGGTTCAGGGAGACATAATTGCATATTGTGTATCATATCTGAACTCCTGTTTGTTTTGTCCTTGCATTTCCATTTGTTTTCCTCTGGTGAGCTCAATGCAAAGGGAATAGCTTTCAGGCTCCCATCTTTGTCCTTAGAGGAGTGTTGGGAAGCAAGCCACATTGATCAAGATTGTCTCAGTCAAGGGCATCCAGTGACTAGCTTGACCTGGACCTCCCAAGTCCAACACTAGTATGCCATGGTGGCTCAAATTCTTTTGAGAATCTAAAAAGCATGTCTTGGGTTTTCAGAAATACCTCTTTTCAAGATAATGACTTCAAATAAACCTCCATGGAACTGCTTTTCAGGATTGTGAATGATGGGAAAGAGTTGGGGGAAAATACACTTTAGGAGGAGAGAAGGAGGAGGCTATAAAACCAGGGAGAGTAGTTTGATGCCGTTGCTGCCTCTTCATGGTGGCATTTATCCATAAGCCAATCAAAGGACATAAAGGGCCAGGGAAGCAATAAGCCTGTGAGTGGTACTTCTAATTCTGTCATCTTTATGTTGACAAATGTCAAGATCTTAACAGAGGATAAGCTAGAACTGGAGACAGATGTTAGAAAGGTTGGCTTATGAAGAGAGATGCTAATAACCATGAGAACTATTAACTTCTAAATCTATTATATGTTAATACTTTGTACAAAAATCTGTCACAAATTGAAATATAATAGGCATATGTCAGATGTTGGGCTGTGATTCTAGCACCCGCCAGTCAAAATGACCAGTGGAATTTGTTTTTTTTCTTTCACTTTCTTTCCTTCATGTTGCTTTAAAATTATATTGCAAAGCATGGAGGGGGAGGATAGCATAAATCATCTACACATCCTGTATATTCCTATGAGTGTATTTTCCTTCTCTTTACTTGTGAATGTAGACTTCTAGGTTGGGAAAGGTGGTGTGAACTCAAGGGGACATGAAAACAACGGTGTCCCCTTTTACTCTATTATTTTGTGACACTAGCTGACCTGGATCCCTAGTTTTGTCAGCCCTTCAATCTGAAAAGGCTCTATTATAATCATACTATATTTCTTAGTGATTTGTCTTCAACTAAAGGTCTCGGGAAGGCCTCAGTGACACAGCGGGTTAAACTTCTGAGCTGCTGAACTTGCTGATCTAAAGGTCAGCGGTTCAAATCCAGGAAGCAGGGTGAGCTCCCACTATTAGCCCCAGCTTCTGCCAACCTAGCAGTTCGAAAAAACATGCAAATGTGTGTAGATCAATAGGTACTACTTTTCCAGGAAGGTAATGGCATTCCGTGCAGTCATGCCAGCCACATGACCTTGGAGGTGTCTACGGACAACACCGGCTCTTTGGCTTAGAAACAGAGATGACCACCAACCCCCAGAGTTGGACACGACTGCACTTAATGTCAGGGGAAAACCTTTACATTTACTAAAGGTCTCGGGAATAAAACTACATGTCCAGGGAATGCTGGAGGCACCACCATTTGTAATTTAAACATCTTATGAATCAATTGTGGACATATTTCATTTTTTTCTATGGTGCCCCTCTATAGGGGCAGTATTGTATTCTTCCAGATAATGTAATGGACTGGATAACACTCTTTGTATATTTAAAAAACCTGACAATTGGTGATAAACAATGCTGCTAAATCATTATTGCTGATAACGAGGGAATGTTTCAATATAATCTCCTAACCACCTATAGCTCACAAAATATAATGGAAACCATAAAGTCTTTAGCTAGTTTTATGCTTCCCCCCTCATCCCTACTCCAAACCTTCATTTTCGCTGTGCTATAATGGATTTACAAACAGAATAAGGTGAGTTGGAGGCAAGGGAGGGGAGGAGAAGCAATCTTTCTTTTTAGGAATAGCATCAACATTCTTCTCAGCTTTCCTGCTGCTGACTGATTCTGAAGCCTTCAGTGAAATGCAATTAGTATCTTTTACCGCCCGCCTTCTGGGGATAGCAATATTATCATATTCTTGCAGTTTCACCTTGACATGCAGATCACAAGACAGAGAAACAGGGCTGCATTTCAAGATGGCGTGCAGATTATGGCACTTGCCAATGTGGGTGATTGCCAACGAGTGATTGGACAGAAAAGAGTAGGAGAGAAAGAAAAGAAAGAGTTCCCAGCTTTACTTAAAAATAGATTTTGACACACACATACCGGACAAATGCATAAAATATATCTGCGTGTAAATATGGAACCAAAAGCAGAATGGAATGCAAATCTCTCTCCCCTTTTCTCTTCATTGCTTTTAATGGAATGAAGCACTTTGTAGTATTTATGCAAGTTAATACCTCTTTCTAACACATTTCTGCTCTACATGGATTGCCTTCCAGATCATTTATTTTCCCTGAGAAAAAAAAAGATGAACAGTTTTTCATTCTTTCAAAAAAGATGATCACAGAAATAGGTTTGGCAGTACTTTGGTGTCTCTTACAGGGTCAGCTCCACAAAATGAGCCATCCACTGTGTAGTATTTGCAGGAACAGAAATCTTTTTGATTCTTTCTTTTTTAATGTTATTATTATACTAAGCTTCAAGGTTTGTATAGCCTTTGAGAAAGTTTCAGTAAAAATAGGCATTGCTGCCCACAAGTATATTCAAGAAACTTGATGTGTGCACATGTGTGGTTGTGTCTAGGGATCTATTCATTCAAAGCCATGAGTAAAATAGTGTTAAAAACAATGCAACTCGTAGTCAATGTCACTTACCTCTATCCTTTTACTTGCTGCCCTTCTTTTCAGGACTAGTAACCAGGTTTCAGTTTACCACCTCAGGCAAATGCCATATTTATGTATTTATTTGATTTATAGATCTTCTTTTTCTATGTGTCGGATTGATTTATTTATTTTATGTCACAAGCATTGCAAATTTAGATAAGTCTAAAACCAATAAAATAAAGGGATCACAAGCTGCTAGATAGTTTTAGGCCAAAAACAGGCAACAGCGACTGCATTGTCTGTAGCTTTAAACAGTTCTTCCTCTGTGCATGAGGAAGGGAATTGTGGGCAGCATAGAGATGCGGAGTTGTTTGTTCTGCTCACAGTCGCACACGGTGGAGGATTATTGCAGACCTCATCGCACTAGAGAAAAAGTCCACTTAAAATAGTAGTGCCATTTTGCCAAGTTGTCTTTTGATCTGCCCACTCTGCTTTTGAGTGTGTCCAGGGATTTCCAAATTGCCCATTCTTGCTTTGCCCCTGGAGGAAGACCCTCGGGGGGGGGGGGCTGTGCACATCCAGTTGGAATTGCCTGATTTTGCTGCCCACAAGAATATTCTTACTGTTGCTGGAGGAACATTAAGAGGAGTGGTGGTTCTCATGAAACTTTTCCTTGATTTAAGTCTGCTGGGAGGAGGCTGATAGCCATATAGTGGGTGGCTTTCACAGTGTTCAAACTTATTTCTCTTGCAATTGGCAGCAACTTCCTGTCACACATTGGAGAGGGGGGATGCAATGGCAGCTAGCTTATAGAGTCTATCAGCAGGTGTAGGTTTAATACATTCTGTGATTCTTCTACATGTCTCATTTAGGGCTATATCCACCTACTTCGCATGGGCTGATTTATGCCAGATGGGGCAGGCATACTCAGCAGTTGAGTAAGACAAGGTCAGGGATGTTCTTATTAATTTTGGCTCTGAACCCTATGCACTTTTAGTAAGTTTCCACAGGTTGTTATTGTGTGCAGCTATATGCAAGAGCCTCCTTGAAGGCTGAGTAAATACAGTCTGGCATCCCCTGGGCAACATTTCTTGTAAATGGCAACCTTTCCAATCCAAAAGCATTGCTTTACAACATTTTTTTCTGTGTAGGATCCAAGGCACAGACTGTTCAGTTTGGGTTTGTGCTGCCACCAGGATGTTTAGACCATCCAGCTCCCATTATACCAAGTATCTTTTAGTAAACTGAGTATTAGGCTACAACCATATACTATAAAGACCAAAACAAGTGTTGGAAATGTGGAGAAGAAGTAGGGTCCTTTTGCCAATCCTTGTGGTCCTGTAAAAAAGTTAAAAAATACTGGAAAAAATACACGAATATTCCCAAAAATATTACAATTAAAGTTCAACTTAAGACCTGAATATTATTTACTAAACCCGACGAATTTTGAATTAGACAAAAACAAAAATAAAATATACTTCTATCTAACAGCTGCAGCAAGAAATCTCCTAGCACAGAGATGGCGGTCTAAAGAAATTCCAACAATTGACATATGGATTACCAAGTTAAGGGACTACATGGACATGGATTCCCTAACATTTCTGCTGCAGGACCAGATGGGGGGACACAAGACAGATTGGTCACTACTGAAAGAATACCTTCAGGAAAAGAAGTTTAGTAACTTTGAATAAACAGAACAAACGAAATAGCAACGACAAGAAGAGTGACATTAGTAAATAAGATAAAAAGTAAAATGAGAGAACAAAATAAGTGAAGCCGGAGAATAAAGATAAAATCCCCATCCCCAAACCCCTTCAACCCCTAAATACATGAATATTCCCCGAAAATATTAAAATTAAAGTTCAACTTAAGACCTGAATATAATTTACTAAACCTGACAGATTTTGAATTAGACAAAAACAAAGATAAAATATACTTCTATCTAACAGCTGCAGCAAGAACTCTCCTAGCATAGAGAGCCTTCTTTGGAGGCTTTTAAACAGAGGCTGGATGGCCATCTGTCAGGGGTGATTTGAATGCAATATTCCTGCTTCTTGGCAGGGGGTTGGACTGGATGGCCCATGAGGTCTCTTCCAACTCTATGATTCTATATCCTATCCCCTCCTTTCCCCCTTTCTCTTTTTTCTTTCTCTGCTCTATCTTTCTATTTTCTCTTCTTCCTCCCTCTTTCTCCCTCCCTACCCTCTCTAACCTCACCCCATTCAAACCCATTTTTTAAAATGTACAGATATAAATTCTTTTCCAATAAAAATGATTTTAAAAACCAAAGAATATTTCATTAATGATAGTCTTAGGATATCATGTTACAATAGGTGATGTTGTCTCACCTTTTAGCACAAATACTAGGTCAGAGATTATATTAGGCTAACAATTCTCCTGCAATTGTATTGTTAGATAATAGATCTGTGTAATAACTACCTAAAATTGTATAAAACTATCCCTGACATTTCTTCCTAATTCCATCACCCCTTGTTTGTGTTTCATGTGACACATATTGAATGTTTGAACAATGGTTAAAGAGGGAGTTGAAGTAGCTCTGGAACCAATGCACTGAAGTTTTTAAAGCTTTGTGGCTTAGATGAAAGAGATGTAATTCTTCACCTTTTTTCAAATGAAGCAACAAGTAGCAATTCTGTTTCCACTTCAAGAAACTTTTGAAAACATCAGACTACTCAAAATTTAGGACTTTTGCCACTCTACTCAGAAAGAATATGGTTCCTTTTTGAAAAGAGTTTAGACTATAGTACTCACATTGACACACAGATAAGTTGATCCAGTTTTTAAAGTTGAGTTTTGACTAAAATTTCTAGACATATACATTAGTATATAAGGTAGTTATCCCCATGCCTACCATTGTGACAACAATAATAAACACATCAAAGGTTTACAAAGAAATAAATCGAGACTCATCCCAAATATGATATTGTTGCATTGGATAATATTGCATTATTATCATTATATAAGAATATATAATATTGCTTGTTATACAATAATATAAGATGAAAACAATAATATAAGAGCCATGTGATGCATTTTCTTCAATCCTAATATTCTTTCTCCCGAGTCCTTCCTGTGAAGTAACTTTACTGACACCTCTATTAGGTTTTATTGACCTAAAGTTAATTAACCCACTGAAGTACTGGATTAACTTCAGCACTGATCATAATTCTAGTGAGTCAAGCCATTTGTGTGAAGCAGGGGAATCTAATGAGTTAATCCCTCGAAGAATCCTTGTGATTCTGCAATCTCTCTCAGTTCTTCCTAACTCTCTTCTCCAAGCCCTTGTTCATTCTCTCAACATAATTCATACCACACATTCTCCTACTGAGCATCCTCCTCAATCTCCATTCATATCCAAATACACTCAATCTGCCAATAATTCCAAACACAGCTCTTTGGATTACTTACCAAATAAATATAATGGCTAGAAATAATGACTGCAATTACAAATCTGTAACTGCAAGTTATGCATTCATATGTGCAATTCCTACATATTTAACAAGGAAGACATGGAGATGGTAAAATTCTCCCTATCCTGATTTACCAGGCAGCAACCACTGAGAGCAATGGAAGTCTGTTTTCCTGCTGATTGGGGTGCAACTGACTGACATTTCCACCTACTCTCACTTGCAATCTATGGTAGAAAGGTTAGAAGCAAGATCACAGGTGCAATTCCTCATTGTACTGGACGTTGCTCAAGGAAAGTGGGTGGAAAAACCAGTCTGCTATTTGCTGATTGACAAGAGAACAGACATCCAGTTGTTCACAATGACTGTTTTATGAGTAAGTCAGTGTTGGAGATGGGTGATGAGTTATAGTTAAGATAGCTAGGTAGTCAGACTAGAATTTCAGTCAATGTTGTTAAAAGACATTGTATTTTACATAGTAATCAGGAAAATTTTACAGCTAGTAGTTTTTGGGACCCACCAGAACACTCATAACTACAGTAACACTAAACACTGCCACCAAAGAATTAGGCAGCCCACCATTATCTCTGCATTTGAGCTCTGTCACAGGTTCTGGGAGTTAGGCAGCTAATATCTCATATCTCTGCATTTAGTGTCCCCAGACCAGCCTGACCATTATAGGGATTACTCAGAAGTGGGCAAAGCACAACTCTTAACATCTTGCTAGAACTTCAGGAATTCCTCACCAATGGTTATGGTGATGAGGGTTAATGGGAGCTGCAGACCACAATATTTGGAGGGCTGCATTTTGCCTGCTCTTAGTAGATATGTTAAAGGAGCTAAACATAAACTATGTTGCTGAATTGAATTCAGTATGGAACCCTTATAAACTTAATTTTGTGGAGCAGAATGAGGTACCATAAAGTAGGCTGATTGTACCTGTCTCCCTTTATCTTTCAAATCCCAATTTTTCACCTATCAACATAGTTACTGGATTTTGTGTGGCAAATCATGCTACAAGGAGGTGTGTGGCGGACCATGCTGCACAGAGAAGCTGGTGACAAAAAAAGAGTTTGGCGTTCCTCCATGCCCCTCCCCCCTTACTCTGCTCACCACGAGGAAGGAAACTGCCATGTTGGAGTGGACAGGTAAGTCTGAAAAACTGGGGTTTGGAAAGTGAGGATGAGGCTTTATAGTAGGTTATCCTGTTCCAAGATTTGTTAGGGGCTAAAGTTATGGACCCTACTCTCCAGATTATGTCTGTCAACCCTAGTAAAACAGAACATATTGATGTACACAAATGTATATTAATAAACAGAGGAGCTTTCCTGCTATGAACCACCTTCTGTCACCATTCTTATCCCTGACTCATACCGCAACTCACTACAAATAAGTTGATATCTGCAAGTTTTACATGTGAGGAACAAACATTTGTTTGGTTCAGCTCCAAAGAACTACACTATTTTGTTTGTCCACAGTCTTGATAGTCTGAATTGTGGACAGGTTACTTTAAAACTAAAATCACTTCTAAACTTACCCCTCCTCTCTTTCTCTCTGTTCTGGAAAAAAAAATGTGGATAGAGAAAGAACTTTCCTCTGAATAAGAAAACAAACAATTTCTGCTCACAGCCATTCAAATAGATTTTTTATTATTATTTTATCCCTTAATGGAAGAGCTGCAACTGTGGCAGGAGAAGTGAATAATTGAAGAAATCCAGAGAGAGCAAATGAAAGAGACAGAGAAAGTGAATCCAAACAAATTCACCTTTCTAAAATTGTGGCATATCATTTAAGAAGGAAAGCTTGTGCAGAATGCACACCAGCAAACTCTGTCCTGTAGGACTGATTATAATCTCACAGACTGGCAACCCCCTTGAGCTTGGCATCAATAGAAGTCCCCAAGGAGAGCAAAATTATCTGTTTTCCAAGACAGCACTGCGGCAGAGTTGTCTATGAATGAGGTGGAGAAATGGCTTGATCACAAATTGGGTGTCTGGGCTAGATGCAGCTGTGGACAGAGTTAGTAATAGCAAAAGATCCCACTGTTTTCTCCCCTCCCAATACACTTCAGCCCATTCTCTCGCTCTCCTATTAAGACTCGTCATCTGTATTCTACACTCTAATGAACTCATACCCCTGAGAAACTAGTGGGAACTTGCTCATATCCAAATCCCTCTGCCCCTGAGAATGAGGAGATAAGAAGCAGTAATGAAGGGGAAAACCTCAAAAGGTGTTTGATCTGAGCCGTCTATGCAAAGTTGGTTGCTGCTGCTCTCGGTGGAGCATTGCTTCGCTTACGAGGCATCCGCACTTCAGATTTTGATTGCAAAATGCAGTATCAATACCTGTTCTTGAGGACACGGACAAAATGAGTTTCACCTAGGCCTATACTATCCTGGAAATTGGACACAAATATTTATTTTATTTCAGGGGTATTGGAAATATATGTCCTAGCTTTTTGGGGTGGAAATTGTGATATTTTAAGCAAACTTGTTGAAGTATTTGTTTTTAAAAGTGAAAAGAAAATTAGTAGCACATACATCTGACCTTCCATTAACACCCATTCACAACATGAAATCAGGATTCACCCAATAAAATCAGAGATAAAAATAATGTTAAGGAGCATCATAGTAACTATAGCCCAAGTGAAATTCTTCAAATATTGTTGTTGTTGTTCATTCGTTCAGTCGTCTCCGACTCTTCGTGACCTCATGGACCAGCCCATGCCAGAGCTCCCTGTCGGCTGCCACCACCCCCAGCTCCTTCAAGGTCAGTCCAGTCACTTCAAGGATGCCATTTTCATTTTTCCACTTTCCCCAGCATAATTGTCTTCTCTAGGCTTTGCTGTCTCCTCATGATGTGGCCAAAGTACTTCAACTTTATCTCTAGTATCCTTCCCTCCAGTGAGCAGTCAGGCTTTATTTCCTGGAGGATGGACTGGTTGGATCTTCTCGCAGTCCAAGGTACTCTCAGAACTTTCCTCCAACACCACAGCTCGAAAGCATTGATCTTCCTTCGCTCAGCTTTCCCTAAGGTCCAGCTCTCACATCCGTAGGTTACTACAGGGAATACCATGACTTTGACTAGGCGGATCTTTGTTGCCAGTCTGATGTCTCTACTCTTTACTATTTTATTGAGACTGGACATTGCTCTCCTCCCAAGAAGTAAGCGTCTTCTGATTTCCTGGCCACAGTCAGCGTCTGCAGTAATCTTTGCACCTAGAAATACAAAGTCTGTCACGGCCTCCACATTTTCTCCCTCTATTTCCCAGTTGTCAATCATTCCTGTTGCCATAATCTTGGTTTTTTTGATGTTTAGCTGCAACCCAGCTTTTGCGCTTTCTTCTTTCACCTTGATTCGAAGGCTCCTCAGCTCCTCCTCGCTTTCGGCCATCTTCAAATGTACGCAATTGCAAACATATTTTCACCACCCACTTATCAATGGAAGCCAAATGGAACGGAGTTTGGTAGCAACCATCAAAAAAGTCTGTCTCATATGCTCACCACCCAATATCTTCCGCATGCAGACACAGAAACTTGGGTTTTGAAATAGATCTCAATGTAAATTTGGACTGACATATACACCATTTAGGGCTTTAATGTTCCATGCCAGCCCTTTAAGCTGGACCTGACAATACAAGAAGAAGACATGTAACTGTCTAGCTGTGCCTTAGTGTTAGGGGCCAAGAGACTTGCAGGGAACAGCAGCCATTGCTGCCGCTGCTGCTTTCGAGCGCTCCTCCTCCTCTTGACGCTGTGACATATGAGCCACCCCACTGCCGCTCTCCCTCGATCATTAGGTCCCTTCTTCTCCCACCACACCTTCCAAGGACTGTGAAGGCAAAAGGGAAGATGAAGTAAGGTGGCCTCACTGACTGTGTGTGTGTGTGGGGGGGGGGGGGGTGCAGGGGAGGTATGTTGTCTTCTTCCTTTTTTGAATTTAAAGGTGTTCAGTTGTTTTTGTGGGATTTTTTTTATCAGTGATGGTCACACCTTGAATTGTGAGGAGTTTTGTTGCCAAATTTGGGGTCATTTGGCCCCATAGTTTTTTTTGTTTTTAACGTATTCATGATGCACCGAGCATATATGTAACAAGTATTCCAACCACAGGTCTAACTATTCTAATGGAGAATGCAGTGCTTCATACAAAGCCTTTAGTATGGGAAAAATGCAACCCTATGCAAGAAGAACAGTTTGAAGCCACTATCCAGTGTACCTCCATCTTGTCTAAATTAAGCCTAGAATAGTTGGAAGGGCCATCTAGTCCAACCCCCTACCATTCAGGGAAAGTACAACCAAATTACCCCTGACAGATAACTATCCAGCCTCTGTTCAAGAACCTCGGGAGAAGGAGTCTCCACCATGCTCTAAGTCAGCCTTAGCTTTTTCACCCTCATCTTACAAAACCCATTTCAAGATGCACACAGCCTTCCGCACAGCCATATAATCCAGAATATCAAGGCAGGTAATCCACCATATCTGCTTTGAACTGGGTTATTTGAGTCCACACTGCCATATAACCCAGTTCAAGGCAGATAATGTGGGATTTTATACAGCTGTGTGGAAGGGGCCTAAGAATTCAACAGTCTCTGAGAGATGAATTGCTAGCTAAGCGGTAGAGTTGGGTGTTATTCATATATCAATGATACTTTCAGAAAGCATAGATACTGGTAGTGTGCTGTGAGTGGATGGGAATTAGAAATGCAGAGGTAACAATAATCTATAAATTGTCCTCATCCTGCACAATTTATTCAGAAAGTCTTTGATACTCTTAAAGAATTGGATAGTATGCTAAGCACAGCAGATGTCAGGGTGTTTGATTTGGATCTTGCCTCCAGTTCGGATGGTTTGTTTGTAAGAGCACCCATTCCGTTTTCATGTCTATGCATGCATGTGCCACAATAAATGATTGGGTCTCTTAAAGATTTCATTCAGCATGTTTACTGCCTCTTTTTATAGCAAGAATGTTTGTAAATTCCCTTTGTATCTATGAAAAATAGAAAATAAGCACATTCTCACAAATTTCAGTCTTGAGATTTCCTGCTTTGCCATATGAATTCTAAATAAATTAATAAAATGTGTCAGTCCAGCCACAGGCACCTCACATTACAAATGAACAGGTTTTTAAAATAATATTGTGAAGCACAATTGGAGCTGTACTAATATGCAGTAGTACATAAATACCATTTATATTTTTAATGCATAAAGATAACAAAATGACATAAAATATAACTGGTATTTGCATAGACTTTTCACTGTCTTCCTGTGTTGTTTTCCCTGGGGGTTGCAAAGTGCTTTACAAACAGTAGTTAAGTCTCCCCATGACCCTTGAGGCAGATTTAACAAGCACTGCCATTTCACTGAAAAAAGTTTCCTTATTTCTCTGATTACACATGAATTTCCCTTCATTTTTGACCATCTTTCAGTGTGTGCAAACTGCAGTATTGGCCCTGAAACAGACAGTGTCACCTGGATCCAAGTTTGGAATGGGTTACAGCATAAGCAACAACCACATCAAACACAGTTCTTAATGGTAATCGGCTAGTTGGCTGTGCTGGAATTCCTCGGAAAGCTTTAAATTTGTCAATTAGCATAAATTATATAGCCAGCATAGCTTGGTGGCAGCCTTCGCAGTTCTACTGGCCCCAAATGCCTCTTGGATACTGCTTGAGGGATTGCAGAGAAGTCCTTGCTAAGTGAAGGATCCTTATTCAGCAAAAGCAGGTAAGTATGGGAGGTAAGCCTCCTTTCGTGCCAGCACTAAGACCTCTAGCCATGACCCTGTGCTCTTTAGAGCCACAGCATAATTTCATAAAGTTGGATTACATCATGTGAGAGGAGCTTTCTGTCATGCCTGGATATACTTGCTGCTTGATGAAGCCCAAGCATTCTGGCTGGAAAGGAATAGTAAAATTACCACAGATTGGCTGTGTAATTGCACATATTTACTCAATTCATTCCGCATGCTGGCTGGAGTTCTCATTTTGCAGTCATGGCAGCCAAGGTGAGGTTGGGTGGGACACATATCAACTTTTCTTTTTGTCTGTCCCTCCCTTCTGCAAGAGTCAGAAGCAATAAAAGATTCATTATTTTCAAGAAGCGCTTGTCTGAAACAGACAAATTGTCCTTCCCTCCTTTACTCCTCCACCCCTTCCATCCCTTACATAAGGAGACGTGGCCGCTCTGACAATTCCTCAAAGTGAATTGTATTATGCAACACATACAACCCACTTTCTTCAGCACCTGTGTTTTGTTGCAAAGCAGATACAAGACAGTTCTGACCTGGTATATTTTTTCTTCTGTTAGTCAGGCCATCCATATGTCAAACAGGGGGATCTCTGCTACTGACCAGATTATAAAGGACAAGCTGGGCACTGCATGAACATCCATGGTACTTTTCCATAGTCTGATCTTTAATCCAATGTAGCTACAATAGCCTGCCACTCTAAGGAGATGAAGGAAGATCAGGGACAAGATTCTTCATCAGGGCTGGCCCCTCCATTATAAAGGCAGAATTACCCCAGGTAACAGACAGTTGGTAGCAGTTGACACTATTCCCTTGGTTGCCCTCAGGTAGCCTGGAAGACCCTCAGAGTCAATTGCCAATCCAGCTGCCTGTTCTCCACACAGAACAAAGGAAGACACCATCTGATCCTTTACTGCAGTTGGCAAAATATTATTAAGTCTTTCCCTTGACAACTTTTTAGCGCAACAGCAAACCCCAAGCTTTTCTTTCCATTGAAAAAAGATGTGGAAATATATAGCTTTACCAGGAATGTAAGTTTTTAGTTATCTAGTTATCAGGCTCCATTGAGAAACTTTGGTGGGCACTCAAGAGTGCAAGTCCAGTCAGTCTTTCTTGCCCCATTGTGCTTCTTACTTATGTTTTCAAAAGTTTTAGAGTTGAAAATCACCTTTCATTTGTAGCTGTTGAAACTGGCAACATTGCAGAAATCTGAAAAATTTCTTCTCATTTGGAAAAAAACTGTCCATCATAGACAAGATATGCTTCCAGTGCATTTGATGCTTTTTCTGCAGGTGTAATCGTTTCCAATTTTCTACTTTATCAGTGTGTCAGTATCTTAAAAGCATTCAATGTAAAGTTCTGTGCACTTGTTCAAGTTGAATTTGAAAGGGCCCCAATTAATAGGGAGGAACAATTCCTGAACTATTTTCCTGTGCCTTATAAACCTTTATTGAAGTTGTCTGCAAAAGAGATCCAGAAATGGAATGTGCACATTTAGCTTATAATATTCCAGTGGTGTTAGTGAAGTTGCCTGCATGTTGCTTTTACAAGTCTGCCTTGAACATATGCGAGGAATCCCACAGACTCCAACACTGATCTTGCTGTGTCAAAGATCCGCTGAAATTCTTTCACAGATTCTGTGCGCATCTCCCTGGTTTTTCTAAGAGACTGTTGACATGTTGCAGACTACAGAAGATGTCTATATCTACTATTTATAATGTTTTGCCAAGCGGAAGGCATGATGATGGAAGCTTTCTTAGGATGAGTATGGTTACTACAAATTCAGCATTCAGAACCGTTAAAAGAAGGTGTTGAACTTGGGAAGAAGGCTCACTTTTGCACAGAGGACTCTCCTTTAGTTCTTCAAGTGTTCTCATCACCATACTGTACAGTTCAACAAAACGTAAAATTGCATCATGTAACTTAACCCAATGAGTTTCATAAAGCAGAAACAAGTTGTTTTCCCCTGATTCATGGAAACAGTCTTTTATATTTTTCTTCAACAGTTCCAGTCTGGTGGATGATGATCTGAAGAATTTTCTCATAGATGATATTGTTCCTTGGCAGGTTCTGACAGGGGGAATGCTTATAAGTCTTTGCTAACTCTAGATTTAGTGAGTGAGCAGTGGAGTGGATGTAGACAGCCATGCATACTTCTGTAATATAATTACCGCACCAGTAATCTGACAATTCATATTAGCAGCTCCAGCATAACCCTGTCTACACAAGTATTGCAAAATCAGCCCAATTTTCCAGTTTTTTTTCAAAATAATGGCTGCAAATCCTCCACCTGTCATATCACTTATCCTCACAAAGCCTTCTTTTATTCCTGCAGCTTCAAGATCAACATACTTACCAAGATCTGGACTTCTTTTACAGTCAGCTTCAATAAAGGTTTACAAAATTAAACATCTGCAATATCAAAACTTGGTCACTTCTATTCTATCAGTTATTGCCACTTTTGCAATGTAAATTGGCAGAAAGGTAGGTAATGATAAAGTAAAAAGGTAGTTTCCCCTGACATTAAGTCTAGTCTCTGGAGGGGTCGTACTAATCTCCATTTCTAAGATGAAGAGCTGTCATTGTCTGTAGACACTTCCAAAGTCATGGGGCCAGCATGACTGCAAGGAACATTGTTACCTTCCCACAGAAGCGGTACCTATTGATCTACTCACATTTGCATGTTTTTGAACTGCTAGATTAGTAGAAGCTGGGCCTAACAGCAGGAGCTCACCCTGCTCCCCAGATTTGAACCACCAACCTTTCAGTCACCAAGTTCAGAGTGGTTTAACCCACTCTGCCACCAGGGGGGCTTAGTTAATGATTGTGTGAGCTAATTATCAACACTGTGTTGAGATAGTTCTTGCAGTTCTGGAGCAACTCTAAAATTTGCTTTACATAGACTTAGCATAGGGATTTGGTTAACCAGTTCAAATTCAAGAATCCGTGATACCCCCTCTTCCCACCCAGCTACAGGCTTGGCTGTATCCCATGTTGGGAGCAAAATGACCCTGTGCATCTTGTAAATACCACAGAGTCAATTCCTTTCCATTTTGGAGTATATGGCCTATTTAGATTCATAACTCCTTTATGTTTACTATTTCTGTGGAGTCACACTCCACCTTAATGCCAGCAGCTCCCACTACACTCTAAAAGCCAGCCACTAGATTGGGGGACCAAGATGCAAGGAGGATATTTCCATGACCTCTTCTGCTAGCAACTGAGCAAGGAACCATCAGAAGCAGGATCCCAGTTGCAAGTTCTTCTTGCAGCATCACTTGAGGGGGTGGAGGATCCTTCTCCTTGCGCCCTGGTTGCCTACTGAACATACTTCCTTCTCCTGATTGGAGTTGGCCCTTGAAATGGAGGTATTGGGGGAAAGAGACAGTATGTCTCTTGAACTGCTTTTTGGGGTCATCCCTTCGATGCCTCTGATGAGGTGGGTTCTGGCTCTCATGTGTTTATCTCATGTGGTTACACACACACACACTTAACATTTTTTCTTCTGTCACCAGTTTTAGATGCAAAGAATAAAGTCTGTGCTTAAATGGATCTTCTGGAAGCAGAGTCACGGTGGGAGATGAAGGCCAAAGAAAAAGATACTGTGCCTGAATGATTAGATGAAATCCTTTAGTAAGGATAACCTCTTATTCCATGCAAGTTCCCTGTGATGTTATAGAAAGGATAAAAGCAACTGCCAGCTCTACAGCAATTCATATACAGAACAAGGTCAACAGGACAGAGGTTAGCTGGACACTGATGATGGTTTCATTTCCTCCTATTTTCTTTCTGGTTTAATAATCACAAGAGGCTAATTGACCCTGCAAGTGATAATTTCAGCAAAATTAAGTATTGCAGCTGTTTTCATCAAATGAAGCAATTGGTCAAATCACAGACAAAAAGACTTCCATCTATGTGGTTGTTTGTGCAAATCATGTTTAGGCCGTGGGCTCATAATTGGGAGTTTGGGTTGTGTACTCAGCCCACTCCATCCTGCACTGTCCATTTGGATAACATGAAAATGCTATTTGTTGCATTTAGAGTTCTCTGAAATAAGGTAGTAGGTTCTTCAGATACTTAGAAGATGCTGGCTGAATTGCTCTGTTGTTCCTTCCAAGATCCAAACTATAGAGTAATAGTTCCAGCCTTCCCAGATGTGCAACAGAAAACTGGGGCAACACTCTACATCTAGTCCAGAACAGATTGAATCTCCTACAAAAATTATGCTGTTCAAACAGTTCTGGAAGTCCAAACCAATGTACCTCAAAAGCAAAAAATAATATTGGCAAGGTAGAAAGGCTGGAATCCTCTCTGAATTATATTAGCATACCTTTGGGCTTGTAGTTTTTGCATGTTTACAAAAAGCGACACCCCATATTGTATTACACAAATGCTTCCTCGTTTGCCTGGAGTACAATGGAGTGGCTTCAAGGCTAATTCAGCACATTGGACATCGTTCTGGCTCCTTGTGTGCCTTTAGAACAGCCTGGAAGAGACACTGGCAAGTCAGCACCAAACAGGTACGTGGCCACAATTGTGTGTACTTCATTTAAGCTGCCTCCAAAGATAGCAGAAGTTGCATTATACTAACCATTTATATGTCGTAATCATGGCAGAAAAAGGATTGGATAAGCCTGCTTTCATTTATTTATTTACTATATTTATATTCTGCCCTTCGCGACCCCGAAGGGGACTCAAGGCGGCTTACAGCAGAGGCAAAATTCAATGCCTTAAACAATTCAACAATTAAATAAACATTTAGTTCATAAGAAACCATATTCTTTTTATGAAACTAAGAGATAGAAATCGACTTCTCCTGTATCACATTTTCTGTAGATGCGACTGCCTTTACCTAAGACCATTTTAGCAGAAGTTCTAAAACGTGTTGTGATTACAGACTTATTTCTGCCCTTGTTCTGATGAAATGTGATGGCTCTTTTGGACTTTCATTAAAGCAAAACTTTACCAGTAGTTATATATTCCTCACACCAAAGGTAGTGTGAATTATTTCTTTGAAATATTTGTATCCCGGCTTTCCTCTACAAAATTGTCAAAGGCCATATACTAAACCTAAACAGTCCAAGGCAATTGATATGTCTATTTGGCTCAAAAACTGATAGGCATAAGTTATAAATCTCTGGGTTAAATCCAGCTGTCAGTTTCTTAAGTAGAGGAGAATTAGTCAGTCACTTAGATGTTACATTACCATTAGTTCAGCAAGTTTATTCTAGACTAGCTGTACCCGCCATGTGTTGCTGTGGCAAACCTTTCCTCCCTCTTTCTCTCCTTCCTTCTCCTCCTCTTCCCTTCCTCCCCCCCCCCTTTTCTTTCCCTTCCACTTTCTCCCCTTTCTCCCTTCTCTACCTATTCTTGGACTGCAACTCCCAGCAGTCCTTCTGATCAATCTACCTACCTACCTATCTCTATCTCTATCTAATCTATCTATCTTATCCATCTGGAGGATTGCTGGGAGTTGCAGTCCAGGAATAGGAAATTGGAAATATGCAGGGATTGGGATGCTCTCAAAGAAATCCCAGGAGAAGAAAGCTTGCAGCTTGCAAGCAGTGCATTTGGATCATCCTCCTCTCCTAAAGGGCCTGGTCTAGGGGATGCTGGGAGCTGTAGTCTGGAAGAGAGTGTGGATATGCTATTGTGTGTTTTGTTTGCCAGGGGGGTCGTTTTGCGCATGCACTGTAGAATCTCTTTGCTTTTTTGGCTTTTTAAGTCCCTTCCACTGTGTTTTTCAGTGTTTGTATGAGTGATGTTCACTTGTTGGCCTGAGAGGTGTATTGTGTCCAAATTTCATGTCAATTTGTCCAGTGGTTTTTGAGTTATGTTAATCCCAAAAATGAACATTACATTTTTATTTATATAGATGGGACTAATAGTTGGATGTATTTATTTATACTATTTGTATACTGCCCTTCTCTACCCCAAAGGGGACTCAAGGCAGCTTTAAATATGGCAACTATTCAATGCCTTTGGACAACAAACAGAATACATTTAAGTAAAAAAATTAAAATTAAAATTAAATGCACATTAAAACATATAAAACATTGCATACACTATTTAAATCACACCATCCTCAATCATAATCTGAGGCCATTCCAAAGACCTGTGAACATAATGGAAGTTACACCTGCAGTGTCAAGTTAATGCAGTTCAACACCAATTTAAGTACCATAGTTCAATGCTGTGAAATCACCAGCACCATTCGGCTGAGAAGACTAAATTGTTTGTAAAACTACAGCTCCCATGATTGCATAGCACTGAGACAGGGCAGTTCAAGTGGTGTCAAACTGTACTGTAAATCCACCTGAAATAACCAAGCCCGAGCCCTCCTTCTGTCCTGCTCCATCTCCCCCAACCAAAGAAAGGCAGCTAAATCCTGCCACTCGGGTTAGTTATGATCAGAATTGCCCCCTCTTTAAATAAATCCTGGAAGCAACAATAGCCAGAGAAAAATTATTCTGAAAGATCATTCATTTCCTCTGTTGAACCTGCTCTTTATAAACTAGTCATGTTTTATTCCTTTTGTGAACACAGGAATTGTCATCCTGGGTTAGGTGGGGTGTGTGTGTGTGTTTAAGCTTTGCCAGTTGGTGCTGGCTTTTTCCAAAGCCTTCCCCTTCCCCCCAAACAGGTGTTTCTTTCTTAATAAGTGCCCATTTGTGTCATCCATCCCCTAATTAAGCATCTGTTTCCCCAAAGCCTGACAACTTCTTTTGCTGATAATCCCAAATGGTTTGGCAGCATTATTTATAACGTCGCCATAACAAAGATACCTCTCCCCTTGGAGTCCCGTCATTGTACGAATAAGATGTAACTGTTTCCTTGGTATGATGATAACAACAAAAGTAAAATGTAATTGAAGTTCAGGCAGAATACTCCGAGCTCTGTCCTATCCAAATAACATCCATAAACTTTATGTGAAAACAAGTGAGTTTGTCCCTTCGGTGCAAAAAGCTTTGGGATAGTGTTTATGAAAAAAAAAATATTGCGACAATACATAAGCAATTATTGAAGCTGTCAACTGACTAAAATGTTTTGGTCAATTAACTATTTTGCTGTTAACCAATTGATTAATTAACTAGTCATAATAAATATTACAGAATCTCCATACAGATGATGATTTGGGGGGCGGGCAATGCTAATAAAAGTTACATTTTCCATTCTGTCACAACACATGCTGATAGATTTTTAGTTGAAAATGACCTTAAAACATATTGACTGGATGAAGATATGGATATTATTGGTTTACAACTATGCCTTCAGCATAGAAGAGAATTGTTCTGCCAGTGAAATAGTTATTTATTAAAAACTGAATTTTACATATGTAACTAGTAAGCGGATTTATTTATTTATTTATTTATTTATTTACTAGCCGTCCCCTGTCACGCATTGCTGTGGCCCAATCTGGAGATATGGAAGATAAAGTAATGAAAAAGTGTTTGTTTCTAATATATGTAATTTCTTTATGCTTGTGGGTAAACAGTATTTCTTGCTGTTTCTTGGTCAGTGTTGATGTGGAGATTGTTTGGTTTGCCTACTCTGTAACATACAACATATAAGTGTCCTTCGTTAGGGGTCCCTTTCAAATCTATCATACTATATCTCTCTCTGTGTGTATCATATATATCTATCTATATCTATGGCTGGATGGCTCTTTGTCAGGAGGGCTTTGATTACGTTTTCTTGCCCTGGTGAAGAGAGTTGGACTGGGTGGTCTTAAATATTTTCTGTTGGTCCTGGGGGTTCTCTGTGGGAAGTCTGCCCCAATGCTGTCGTAGGTGGGGTTCAGAATGCTCTTTGATTGTAGGTGTTCTGTAAACCCCAGTAACTACAACTCCCAAATGTCCACAGTGCTCTCTGGATGTAGGGGAACTACATCTCCCAAATTCAAGGTCGATGGAGGGGGGTGATCTATTTTTCCTGGGAAGGGACTTCCACAGCCAAGGGGCCACCACTGAGAAGGTCCTTTCTCTCATCCCCACCAGTCGCACCTGCGAAGGAGGTGGGACTAAGAGCAGGCTCTCTCCAGATGGTCTTTATCTTCAAGATGATTTCTATGAGGAGATACATTCAAACAGGTAAGCTGGACCGGAACCATTTAGGGCTTTATAAGCTAAAGACAGCACTTTGAATTGTGTTTGGTCACAGAGTAGAGCTGGTGCAGCAAGAGAGTTGTGTGCTCCCTGTGACCCACTCCAGTTAAAACTGAGCTAATTTTTCTGGTATGGCCTATTACCAATGCAAAATGGCTATCAGAAGGGCAGCAGAAACAGCTGCAACAGTGAATGCCAAAAAGTCCTTAATACCATCAGTACCAGCTACTACAATGGTCCTTATCCAGTTTTGCCAAATGGCAGAGCAAATGTAGGAATGGGTTGTGCACACCTTTACTCCAGTTACATGAAACCCAAACAGAAAATGGGAAACGAGAGAAAGAATGCTTAGGTCTGCGATGAATAATATAGCCAAAAGAGTTTTGAAGTTAGAGATCTATATGTTAACAAAACAAACAAGGAAACAAAAAAAAACCCCACCCTGAACGTGAAAGGTTTATAAACATTCAAATGGCAATAGCACTTAAAAGAAGTTGCAGCAGCTTCACTGGCTGACTCCAACAAAAAAGCACTTTTTGTATAGGATTCTAAGATGTACCCTATTTTTAGAGAAGTTTATATGGGGAAAAAGTTTATCAAAGAAACTGTGTTGTACCTTAAAAGGTGAACAACTAGAATGCTTAAAGATTCATGTGATCTTGCACAGAGGAAGCCACACTACGTCATGGGATCCTCTAAGTGGGTTTGTCAGACTGATGTTCAGCCAAGAAAATGTACAAGCTGCAGGGAGCCAAACAGGAGGGAAAAAAAAGAGAAGCAGCCTGGAATGGAGATTTAGAAATGAATACCAGATGGACCTTCAAAAATTTGGGAGGTGCTGCTTTGTCCCGAAAGCAGAGAGAGGGAGTGGATTAAAAGTAGTTCAACCATAAGTTGCTTTCTTAAAAAAAATCTTTCGGATCTGTAGTTCTATGTGGAGATTAATTCTCAGCACCTTTATATGCTACAGCCCCCAGGACTATTTCAGAGAATCTATAAGGCAATCCAAAAAGGAATAAAATCTCTGGAAGTCTTGAGAGTTTCCAGTTCTTTTTGTATTGATTTCCCCCATATTCTTTGGAGTCCTTCTTCAAGTGTTCTGATCTTCCCACACTTCCTACCTGTGTTCTTCCCAGTTTCTCTCTTTGTGATCATCTGCCACATCTGCACTCAGGGTATGTCTGCACAAGATGAAAATCTGTGTGAAAGCCGGTTTTTAAAACCCACTTGGAGAGGATTTGCTTCCCCACAAGCCCCCTAAAAACCTGGGCTTTCCTAGGGATGTTGGCTACATGCCATCCCGATTACAATCAAGATGGCATGCAGACACCCCAAAGCCCCCCAAATGTACCCCTAAAAATAAGGTTAAATGTACTTGGCTGCCAAAACTGTGCTCCTTTTACCCTGTGGTGTGAAGAAATGAACACACCAAGAGACTTGGGGGGGGGGTATTTTTAGGGGTAAAATTGGTTTTTTGGGGGGAGGGGGTGGGTGCCATCTTGATTTTTTGGGCTCCAGGAGCTTGAAAAACCAAAATGGTTGTGTTGATTGGGCCAAGGAATCACTTGGTGCCCAATTCACACAAGGGCCACACCTGGTAAGACCCTTATCTTATGCGGATTTAACCAGATGTTCATTCCAAATTAATTCGGTGTTGCTGGAAGCGTCATCTGGACACCTCCAGTAAAACCGAGACAGATCCCGCATTATGGGTCTGTCTGGATGGGCCCTCATGTAACAATTCAGAAATTCACCAATTAATATTGAGCCATCTTTATTATTATTCAGAAGTCATAATCAAAGAGCTAAAGTGCTTTAGCAATATTACATTATTTAAACATC
This sequence comes from Anolis sagrei, assembly GCF_037176765.1. NCBI lineage: Eukaryota > Metazoa > Chordata > Lepidosauria > Squamata > Anolidae > Anolis > Anolis sagrei. The sequence goes on from NC_090022.1 coordinate 120,871,414, forward strand.
ATGAATATTTTAGTTTGGTGCATGATCTCTATGGAATCTCTGTCATGGAAAAATAATTATGCTTACTAGTGGAGGTCATCTTAATACAAGCAGATAACTAAGGGCACATTTACACTGACCATATAGCTTCAAACCATGGCATGTCAGCAATGCATATACATCTTATCCGGAAATGGTGAAAAACATATTGAACATTGGGGAGAGATCTAGGACAGGTCACTCTGTTCTGACTTTTTTGCTGCCTACAAATTGAGAACTCTGGTCTCCTCTGAGGCTGGTATTAAAATGAAAAGAATTTGAATAATGTGCAATAACTACATTAAAAGTGTTGCATCAATGTTTGGTATGGGAGACACTGAATGCAGTTAGGTGGAACAAAACACATAAATAGGGAATAAGACGACTACTAAGTCCCTTCTCTGGCAGCATATTTAAATGGCAATTGAATCTTCTTGCACATTTTGTTCACTCTTTAATCTCGGCATCCCAAGTCTATTTGCTCATCTGCTGTGGGAAATGTCCCCTACCATTCTGCCTTGGCTTAGGCCTTTCTGTTCTCCCTCCTTCTTGTTTTGAGGGGAAAGCAACAGAGCCCTGTTCATGCATCTCATAATAAGATGAGGAAAGTACAGTTCAAGGATCACTCTAAGCCGCAAGAGGATAAGGGCCAGCTATTGTGAAAACACCAGCATCCTGGGACAACAGATGTAAGTTCCCACTGCTGTTCAGGAACATTAAGAAATGCACAAAATGTATTGATCAGGATAATTAATTCCTTGGAAACAATCCCACAAGGGTTCCATAGCACAAACAATTGAAGAAATAGCAGCTCAAGATAAAGAAAAAAATGTTTTGATTGGAAATTTTCAAGAAATATTAAAAATTCAGAGGAAAATGATAAAATTGCCTTCTGTGCAGCACCAGTTTAGCAATACACCATGAACATACTTCTTGGCCTTTATATTCCTTTAAAATATTCTTATTTTCAGTATACGTCAAAATCTTGACCAGTGTATGTTCTGAGAAACTTCTACAACTGATTTCGTCTCACACCACATGAATGTGCAGCTAGAAATAGAAATTAAGGAAGGAAAGCTTTTTTCCTTTCTTCTCTTTTAAAAATACGTAAGTACAAAGATGGGATAAAACTGTTGGCCACTACATACAAATCTTTATCTTCCGCTACTGGAGGTACATTGCATTTTATTGTTTGGGTTCCCAATGGGACTCATTTGGCATCTCACAATATTAAACCATACCATATCAGCAAAATATATAAATTACACCTCATTATCTCTGCTTTTGATATAGTTTTAGAATGGTTCTTTGTCTGGAGGCAAAGAGGAAGAGAAAAGGCAAGGCAGTGGCTGAATGAATTCCTTGTTACCATGGAAGTGGTGAAAATACAACCCAAACTTTAGCACGGATGCTGGATTGCAAAGCAACTGATGTATGTCCTGCTACTTTTCATCCTTGGCTCCTCTTGCTATGAAAAGTCCCTCAGGTTGCCATAGTTTGCCTTAGCACTGGGACAGCCAAACTATGCTGCAAAATGCTATGTTGTAGTCCTACTGAAAGGTCAGAGTGTCACATCTGAAGATCAGAGCATAATGGGAACATAGCATAGATTCATGACTTGCCAGAGTATATATGTGCTAATGTTACAGGACACACGTTGTAGAATCACAGGGTCCACAAAATAGTTTTTCACGGAAGACAAGGTGTGCAAATGGGGTCTGTGTGCTGCATGCAAACTCTGAGCCTCTCACCAGTCCCTCAAAGTCCCCTAACTCTCAAAGTCTCAAGACAATGAAGTCCTTAACATTTAAAGAAATTAAACGAAAAGAAAAAGATTAGCAATCATTCCAAGGAGATATATCAATGAGCTCACATTATACAAAAATAGTGCAGGTTGGTTCTCATACCAGATGAGATGCTCCCTCCTGGGCACAAAGAAGACTGGGTGACTTGGAAGGCGCTGAACAGACTGCGCTCTGGCACCACAAGGTGCAGAGCCAATCTTTAGAAATGGGACTACAAAGTGGAGTCCATGACATGTGAGTGTGGAGAAGAGCACACTCACATGTCATGGACTCCACTTTGTATTTTAATATTGCGACAAATGTTTTTAATGTTTATGTATGCATATAATAAATTCATGTCCTGGCATTGAATGTTTGCTGTATATATACTGTGCTACACCCTGAGTCTCCTTTAGGGTGAGAAGGGCAGAACAGAAATGTTTTAAATAAATAAATAAATAAATAAATAAATAAATGAAATAAAATAAGCCACAGACTCCTTACTACAATGCAGCCTGAGCCCTGCCACATGCGCAGTGGAGGACCTTCTTACAGCAACACCAGAGGCACTCCAAGTGGCCAGCTTCTGGTGAAAGAAAATATATCATAACTTTGTGGTTTTTTATGCATTATAACTGTATTCTCAATTTGCTTCTGACACAATAAATAAATAAAATATGCAAACATAGAGGTGATGGAACAATGCTCAGGTATGATAGCCAAAAACTTTTGGCTGTGAAGTTTCTCTTCATGGCTACTCAAACCTTCACAGGGAAGTTTTCGTTGTACACTACTGAATTCTGCTTTAGGAAAGTTTGAAGCAAGTCTTACTCTGATAAATATGTTATAGAATAATTGATTTCTAAAGCACAAAAACAAAATGCACAAAAACATTGTGCATTGATTGTTTATTAAAGTATTTTGCTTCTTGTAAACACATGGTTATGGGAAACCTAGGTGGTACCAATTTGGTGTCTTCCTTTGACGGTAAATGCAGGAATGTTTTCTAAAATATCCATGCATACAAGTGTCCAAATCCTAAAATCATTGCTAGCCAAGTCCCATTCATTTGAACTGATCATGTGTTTACAAGTATTTTAATAAATCTGCTTGTTTTGAAAATTTATACAAATTGCTTCCATACATTGTAAAAGTGGCTCATGGGACAACTAATCCAGATTGAGGGGGGGGGGGAATCAGGATGTTGCATGTGCTGTACCTAGAGATCAGTACCTCAGTGGATTATGAAACGGATTGAAGCAGCGACTGATGGGCTATAGGAGTCCACTGAGAAGGCTCCTCATTATTCCTGCCGGGTTGCCTTTGCCTCTAGTATGTGGACATCTACGTAAGCTAGTTTGACTTTACAACCCAACAGTACTAAAACAGAGATAGGCTGTGTTAACATAAAATTAAAAATTCAGCTGTGTGCTGATCTGTTTTAGTAAGCTTGAACTCCCTTTTAACAATAGCTGCTGTCTCCCCATGGCCTATATTGTTTGTTCAGTTCTCTCATTTATGCAGTATTGTGAGTCCGGGGCCAAAACCCAGAAATTATAGTTATTGTTTATTGCCTTCCTGCTTAGTTTAAGGGTTCACCTTAGATTTGTGGCTCACCTAGGACAGACGGTAGAGCTGATACTTCAGTGCAACCCAACGGCTGCACTGTCCAAGTGGTTGGTGATGCAGACAGGAAGTCAAATCAAACATATTTATGGATAGTGAGGAACAACCAATTATTTAAGAAACTTAAGTACCTGATGCTGAAAATATAAAGGACTGAAGTTTGATTCAGGTCATAAGAGGAGGAAAGGGAGACTTTTTGCTAGGATTCAGTACCAGCCTGCATAGAACTGCACACTATTGTTATCCTACTGTAGGAGAAGTCCCACTGCACCCCAATGTTTGCTTGGAGCTGCTTTCAGTGGAGTGGAAGCTATCTAAGAAACTATAACCAGAGAGGGAAGAAAAAGAGTAAAAAAAACCCGAACAAGGAATCTTAGTATTGTGATATATTCTAAATGGGAAAAGATGGTAAATGCAGAAGGATTTGCAGAGTTTCTCTCTTCATGTACAAAAGCCCTTCTGGAAGCAATTGCTCATACTCTTCTGTGCATGGCACATCTCCTTGGGAAATGAAAAGCCTTAACAAAAAAGGGAGAGGGGGAGAGAAAGGCAAGCACTGAGCTTCATGAATTCACATTGGCACCCCAGAGGCTTAGAGAGAAGCAATACAACATAAGCCACCATTGTCAGCTGCAGCTTCGCTCTTATCCTCGCTGTACAAGGAAGCCCCATATAGTACAGGGAAAAAACTGCCCAATATTATAATTGGCTGTGCTGAGCTAAGGAGTGAGAAAGAGGAAAGAAAGAAAATGAAAAGCAAGCCGAGAAAAAAAAGGGGGGGGGGGGAGACTAACACCCCCCCCCCCAACTCAATGGGAAAACACTACAATCCAAGGCACGCAGTGTGAAACCAACCCATGTACAACATTGTCTGGGTAAATTGATGGGCCTGCTTTATTCCCCCGTTTGCATTAAGTAGCTTTGTAGTGTTAGCCCTGTTCTTGAAAGATAACTTCACCTTTCACCCTTTAAGCTCTGAGACACTCCTAAAAGTACTGGTATGCTATTAGAATAAGAGGGAGCAATGTTAATTCCCAAGTCCTCTGCTTTCTCCTCCCTCCTTGTCACCATTGTGTGTTGTGTATGTCCTTCCCCACCTCCCACCTCCCACCTCCCCAGTTATAAAGCATTACCTTATTAAAAAGAAAACATATCTTGGAAATATCAGATTGCCTTTCAATGTCAACGTTGCAACAGGCTTCCTTCTCTTGACAAGGTGCAGGCAAGCGGTGTGTGATTTCTAGCACTTGTCCTTGCACCTCTCCTTGTCATTTGCTGCTGTCTCTCAAAAAATAGGCAGCGTTTGCAGCATTGTTCATCATCACATTTGTCTCATTTGGTTGACGAAAGATAAATTAAAATGAAATTAGCTCAGGTGTGGGGAGAGGGAATCATGAGTGGCTGGCTTGTTTATATAGTCTCTTGGCCAGATACAGCTACCTCTTCACTTGGATTTGTTTACACAGAGGGAAGATAAAATTCAAGGCTATAATGATTTCCAAACAAAGAAAGTTGTCCCTGGATAAAAAGCCTGGGAAGCTTTCACAATTGCCTCTTCCATCTCACAATAACAGGCTAGGTTACCTGTTACATGAGCCTCAAGGATGCCATGCACATACACAAAAATCACCACCAAAACACAATATGAACCCCTTTCTCCTCTCACCTTTCTCTCAAGAGTGAGACTCAAGGTGGCTGGCAATGTATTAAAAACAGCTATAAAAGTATAAATACAAAATTATTAACAATTTGTAAATTATAACACAAAACATTCAGATTATTAAAATGAATTAACATTATATAAGGTAAAGGTTAAGGTTTCCCTCAACATAAAGCTTAGTCAAGTCAGACTCTGTGCTCATTTAGATTTCTACACTGAAGAGCTGGTATTCTCTGTAAATACCTCCAAGGTTATGTGGCCAACATGACTGCATGGAGCGCTGTTACCTTCCAGCCAAAGGTGTACCTATTGATCTACTCACATTTGCATGTTTTCAAACTACTAGGTTGGCAAAAGCTGGGGTAACAACGGGAGCTCACCCCATCCTGCGGATTTGAACTGTCAACCTTCCAGCCAGGAAGTTCTCCAGCTTAGCGGTTTAACCTGCTGCACCACCATGGCCCCAACAATGGGTTGTTGGGGCCATTTCTGGCTGTATAGCCATGTTCTAGAAGTGTTCTCTCCTAACATTTTGCCTTCATCTGTGGCAAGCATCCTCAGAGGCAGACCAGTAATGATTTCTCTTCTGATATTTGCCTGGCAGGTTTCAAACTCATCATCTTTGTCTTTGACTCTTGTTTGTTCTACCCCTCTGGGTGTATCCTGGAGTTTGTAGCTATTTCTGTATTATGACCAGAATGAAGGCTTAGGGGGTGAGATGAGGGCATTCCTCCCCCAAAGGAGAGTTCTGCCAACTCCAGAGACATTTTCTTTCAGGACCCAGTTTTTTTTAGCACCCTTACATTTCCCATAATCATTCTCCCTTAGTAACTGCGTAGGCCTTCTGTTAGGATACCTAAACTACATTTTCCAATGTTCAGCTTCGACTATAGAAATTCCAGGACTGAAGGGAAGAAATGACCGGAGAGGGCAGAATTCTTATTAGGATGGGATAATGCTCACATTTTATCTCTGGAGCAGCCTGTGACATTTTGCTGCCAGAGGCTAAGGACAAATGTCTATCTTTCTGAGTCAAAATGGACAGCTAAAACTTTCTTCACTTCTGTTGACAAGGCAGAACCTTCTACCCCTACTGAAGGCAGCAGAGCATCTGTGGAAAGCCAGGGAAGATCAGATGGAGGAGACACCATTGTGTCCTCCTGGCATTCACTACCATCACTACCTGGCTCTTGGCATCTATTGCCATCTTTTGCTTAATAGTATAGCTTACGTTTCTTCTTCCAGTGTTCTTAGTAAAAGGGATGCATTTATGATCCTACCTGTATCTGCTGAATGTTGACTTAGGAGTACCTACTGGGAGATAAGTAAACACTCTACAGCAGAGACCCACAAGCAATGAAGAAAGGAAATATCTTATTGCTAAGCTTCCATAGCTACCAGCTTGCTCTCTCTCTCCTCTCAGCAGATTAATTATTCTTCTTAGATTAAGGATTTGCAGACAGGAGCTATCTTGATATATAATTGTAAAACACTATATAAATTGCTCAATACCACTTCCCAGTTATTCCTTTTCAGATGGGATAGCTACAGGAAGGCACAGAGTAGCGTAAATGATTACAGCTGCAAACTAAATTGAAGTGACACAGGAAAGAAGATATGAACAGGAAGTAACATGAGCTTTCCAGGGGTGACTGGCTGTAAATAGTCAAGATGGCATTTGTTACAGGAAGCCAACTGGTGAAAGGCAGAGAAGCAAGAAAGGCTTTTCCTAGTGGAAGATGGCAAAGTAGTAAGTAGCAAGAGTTCATTTTCACTATTGATAGGCTAAGCCAAAAAGGGGGAAAAGAGAAAGAGTTAGATATGACAGCCAGCATACATTATTAAATGCCAGAAATAAATTCCCAATAAATGTCATAGGTTTAATAAAAGGCATGAGAGATGCCATCTACAAGAATTGCTTGATGAAAGAAAAAAAAAGTAAACAGAGGGCCTGGCAGGGATGAAGCATCCGTATTTTGAATTGGCTTGTTTTTCCTCTTATTTCCATCGCTGGAATGAAAGGATACTTGAAAAAGTACAAAGTCCCTACTATTTCTTGATTTATTTCTGGTATTCACCTTTCAGGATACTGGAATTTTATGTGTGTGCATAGTTTAGCTGTTATTCTCTTACTGTCTGTGCATGTGTCTATCTGTCTGTGTCTCTCACACATACGCATACAGCTAAAACAGCAACTTAAAACAAATACAAACCTAGCACCGACTTTTAATTTTGACATATCAAACAAATATATCAGAATTCTCACAATGTATCTGAGTAATGCCAGTAGAGAGAGCTCAGATGCTGAAATGTGGACAGCTTGACACGGCACAGTAGAATGACTTCAGGATTTAGCAGAAGATGGATTGATAGAGGCAACAGGCTCTGAAATGTGCATGTGTGCAACACCCACCCCCACACACAACATTTGGCTTGCATTTAGGGTGATCAGCTTGCAAAATCAGAGAATGTGTATGGCGCATTCAGTTCCTCCAAGCACTGGAAAAGAAGTTATTGTAGGTTTTTCTATCCATTCTGCTTCCATTTTGCTATCCACATTGTCCCTGACTTGACATGTAATTCAAGTCAGTATTTCATGCAGTGTAGGAAGTGAGTGAGGAAAAAAAAATGAGGGTCAGAAAAAAAGTCCATGAGGAATAAGCTAGATGATCTCCAGGAATGGGATGCAAGGGCTCGTTTCTCCTGTTTTACTTGTGTCAAGCTGAGAACCACTTTACTTGTGGGGATACGAAGGTGGCAGTAAAGAATCTAAGTAGTTTTGCTTTCTCTTTGCTATTTCTTAGCAGGTTTCTTAGCAGGTCGCCATACTGCCTCTGCAGTGAAACTACTTCTTCATTAATTATCTTCTAGCTCCAAACATATCCAGAAATACCTTTCTGGATTTTTTTTAGCATTTGTCTCCAACCACAGCCCATTTTAGAATGGTGCTTTCTTTCCTGATGCTGTCCATACAGAGTCCAGCAAATCTGCTAGATTTCCCCTTGATGATATGTCCCTTTTTCCATTTCCTAAGCATATTCCTTCTGAGTTTCATTGGACAATGTTCCCGCAGCTGCACAGAGTTTCTTAAATGTCCTTATTTCTAATAAATTATATAAACCACAAACAACTAATATTAACACAAAAATGTACAATAATCCAGTTAAACAATTTTCATGGGAACAATTTGCCATTGTGTCTTCAGTGCAGTTCACCCTCTATATCCACAGATCCTGTATCCATGGATTTAAGTTCTACAGTTTGAACATATTTTTAAAAGTCCAAAAGGCATACCTTGATTTTGCTATTTTATACATTTTAACTATAATTTTGTATATAATGGAACTTGTGCATTCAAAGATTTTGTTATCCATCCAGGTCCTGAAATCAAACCCCAGTGGGTACCCAGAGCCTGCTATTTCCTATGTCAGTATATTCTTGAGCATTTGGAAATCTCCTGAAGGTATGCATCTGATTATGCTCCCTTTTTACTATCCTTCCTCTTGTGAATTCCAATATGCCACTTCTACTTCATTTGTCATTTCCTATTTATTGTTTGGGATTAACAGACCGCATATAGTCACTGTCCCACACCCCTCCCCATTTCCATGCTGATTTAAGGAGTCTTGTGCATCAAGATATACCAGCAGTATATACCAGCAGTCCCACCCATCTGCACTCATATTTCCACCATACATTAAGCTCTTGATCAGAGATCTATAGAATTGCAGAGTTGGAAAGGGGTTTGAGGGTCATCTAGTCTGGTGACAGGCAAAGATAGGCAAATCGTAATGTTGCTGGATGACAACTCCCAGCAATTTTCACCATTGGCTATGCTGGTTAAAGTCTATAGCACTGATTCTTAACCTATGAGCCGCAGGCCACCCAAGGGCTGCAAGGATGAAAATCTCATTGCCAAGCCTCTTTCCTCATTATTTATTTATTATATTTTATTTATTTTATTTCTAGTCCTTTCGCACCGCCTGCCACTCCTTCTCTGTCACTCCTTCTCTGTCACCGACCATGGCATATGTTCTGTATCAGAAGCTAGAGCTGATGTGGTCTATCCAATGCAATATTCTGAATCAGCACTCCAAACCGAATCCAAAGTTGACCAAAAACAGTTTCATAGCTCTTTTGGTATTAATGTTGGAGAGTGGTCCCTGGTCAAAGTGGTCCCTAGTCAAGTAGTCCCTGGTCAAGTGGTCCCTGGTCAAAAAGAGGTTGGGAACCACTGGTCTATAGGAATCTCTGTCCAGCAACATCTGGCAGGCTATACTCTGCTTTAATCTGACCTTCTGTTTAACTGCAGGGTCTTATCTGCCAGACAAGATGCAACTACCCAATCTGTCTCAGGGAGAAGAGACACCATCCAGACCCACCACAGTTTGTTCATCATGTAACCAAGACTGATGAAGGAGCTCATCCATGGGATAATGCACCGAGGAACAACCCTCTCTGGAAGGGTTCAAGAAAAGAAAACTAAGTAAAAAGTCAATTCAAAGTGCAGTGAGCTTCTGGGATAATGATCAGTGGGAACAAGAACAAATCAATTGTAGCAAAAGGCTGCTATGCTGAGATACTTATGTGTCTAAGACAGTGAAAAGCCACTAATCAGTGGGCTATAAAATATTCATATCTGCAGTCAGCCATACAAGGCAAAGATGCTATGCCAAGGAGTTAGTGGCAGCATCGAAAGAGAAGAAGCGATGCTTCGCTGCATGTATTACAGGAGGCCAGAGCTGAATGCGCCAGTGAGATGAAACTCTCTCTAGGAGGTAGAAAGTTATTTATCACCAGCTCATTTATAAATGAGGTATCTATCTCTTGTGTTGTCCCCACGTTTCTCTGTCGCACCTCTCACTCTTCTTGACTTGCAAGATCAAGACAAGGGAGACAATATTTCATTTGATATTAAAAAGTTAATGAGAAAAGATATTGTGTGTGTCACGTATATTTTAATGTCTTAATATGCAACTCAGTTCTGTGTAAGAATTCACTTTGGATTGCTGCCTTCTTGTCATAAGGTTTGTCTCAGAACTAGGTTGTATTTTCATACAAAGAAGAGGTCACTTGACAATTATATCCTTTTTCTGGAAGAACGGGTTACTTTGGGGTCATTTGTACATACTCATTTCATGCCACATATAATTCAGCACTTGGCAATACTTAAATATTTGAAATACTTCTATTAAAATCCATTGTGGCATACAATGTCTGAAGAAATCAATTGTTTCTTTTTCCTAGCTGGGGAACATGGCTTGCCAAAACTATGGCCACCAGAAAGCTAAATTTACAACAGGCTCATCACTTGATTGGGATGAATTATGAAAGAACAACTTCTTTTTTGGAAAAAAAAAACATGACATGCCATACACTGGGACAAAAATAATTCCCTGAGAGATTAAAAAAATAGTTTTAAATAATGTAGACAGATCCTGGAAAGGCTATTCATATTAATGGAAGAGGAAGAGGAAGAGGAAGCGGAAGCGGAAGAGGAAGAGGAAGAGGAAGAAGAAGAAGAAGAAGAAGAAGAAGAAGAAGAAGAAGAAGAAGCCTGGCTCAACAGCAGTATGTGTGAAAAAGATCTTGTAGTTCTGGTGAACAACAATTTAAACATGAGCTAACAATGTCATATGGCAGCTTAAAATGCCAATGGGATTTTGGCCTACATAAATAGGAGTCTAGTATCTAGATCCAGACAAATCATGCTGTCTCTCTATTCTGCTGTGGTCAGACCATACCTGGAATACCGTGTCCAATTCTGGGCACCACAATTGAAGGGAGATGTCGACAAGTTGGAATGTGTCCAGAGGAGAGTGACTAAAATGATCAAAGGTCTGGAGAACAAGCCCTGTGAGGAGCACCTTAAATAGCTGGGCATGTTTAGCCTGAAGAAGAGAAGGCTGAGATGAGGGCCATGTATAAATATGTGAGGGGAAGTCATAGGAAGGAGGGAGCAAACTTATTTTCTGCTGCCCTGGAGACTAGGATGCAATGGAACAATTGCTTCTGTTAAGGGTGCTTTGAATGAGATTTTCCTGCTTCTTGGCTAGAGGTTGGACCAACTCTAGGATTCTATTATTCTATGGAAAAGAAGAAGAGGAGGAGGAGGAGGAGAATAGTCTAATAAAAGATAATTATAACTTCTATTCTTCTAATTCCATTGAATACCAAACATTAAGCATTTTAAACAAATTTTGAACATTTTATCTGTAAATTAATAAATGAAATGTTTTCACACTGCCAATTATTTACTTTAACCAGTTTAAAGAACAGACTTTCCAGGTTAGTCAACAGAATGTCTGGATATCTATCATTTTGGCCCTGCTGCCATACATCTTCTTGTCTTTCTCTCACATATTATCCGGATGAGACACAGGAGAGCTTGACTTTGCACTGTCTGGGAGCTGTCTGGAGAGGAAAGGCAGGCTCTGATGAAAGATCAGGTTCTGAATGTTAGGATCAAAATTCGGGATCAAACAACACAATGGAGTGTTTTCACCTTGCTCAGCCTGTGTCATATTTTTCCCTCATTGGTGCGTCCAACAGATATAATTTTCCAGCTAATGAGAAAAAACCAAAAGTTTCTCTTTACATACCAGAAGAAAGGAGAGAGAAAAAATCTGAACCTTTCCAGCTGGTCAGGTCATGTCTGAGAGCAACAGGGAAAGAGCCAACAGGGAGCATGAGAGATAGCAAGCGGTGCTTCTAACCCCCTCTTTGTGATTGGCTGCCAAGGAAGGAATGAGGCTGGCATCCTATTTTTAGATGCTTTTGCAGCAGGCTCTTATGTCACAGGACGGGCGAGGCAGGGACTTGGCTGCTGCACTTGAGGATGATTTCCAGCCAGTGTTAAATCCCAAGCTGAAGGAACCCTGAGCTTTTTGAAATCAATCGCAGCTATGCAAAAACATAATTTTATACACTCCCGGTATTGCCAACAACAAAAATACCACGGCAAATGAATATTTAGGGAGAGCCACAGAGAAGCTCAAAGGGAGAATCCAATGCTGTCCATTTCTTCTCTTCTGCTTATGAGCAAATAATTCCCGGGAGACATACACATTCCTGATCTAGAGGAAGATTATAGTACAAGGGAACTTTACTGATCATGGCAGAGCTCTTGGCCCAGATTTTCATAACATTTGGCAACCAAATTGGGTAGCAGAAAACAGCCCCTCATAGGGGAAGGGAAATGCAAGTTGGGATGACCCCACAAACCTAAAGTTTAGAATAAAATGCTGCACATGTAATTCCCCAATATTTTTCTAACATTGGCGCATTGTACATACGTGCAGTCATCTGGCTGCATGGGCCTCCTCAGGCTTTTATGCAGCCCTCAATCTTTCACACACCCCAAGCTGTCTGTTTTAGGCAAAGAAGATGAATTGCTTTTAAAAAAATCTTCCTGGGATGGCAAGTCATTTTTAAACAGAATGGAGGCTACATATTCCACAATTCCAGATCAAAGGTTTTTCCAAACCAAAAGCACACCTTTGGCTGCTTAAGGGTACTTTTGGTAATCTGTGCATCCTCCAGAAACTCCCAAAGACATAAACCTGTCCATGGAGCTGCACAGCTGCCAACCTTTCCTACAGCAAGAGGTAGGAAAGGCGGGCCTTTTTCTTCCCTGGACTTTGCACACTTGCACCCCAGGCCATTTTCATGCAGTCTCAACTTATATTTATGTATGTGTGCATGCATTTTATTTATAACCCAAGCTTCTCCCAATATGGAACCCAAGGCAGCTAATAAGGTAAAGTTAAAACTCAACTTTTGGGCTCTGGCTAGTACAAAAGTGTAAACAAACCAATTAAACAAACAATGACATTTAAAACGTTACTTAGAAAAAAACTAGGTAAATTCATACCAGGAGAAATGATCTGTCAGGCAACCTAGACCTAAGCCATTCACCTGGGAAGAATCTACACGGTAGAATCAAGGCAATTTGACACTACATTAACTGCCATGGCTCAGTCATGGGAGTTGTAGTGTGTAGAGGCTCCAGCATTCTTTGGCAGAGGAGGATAAAGACATTATACAACTGCAACTCCCAGGATACCATGCATTGAGCCATGGCAGTTAGTGATGTCAAATGTCATTAATTTGCGGTATAGATCAGGGGTCCCCAAACTAAGGTCCGCAAGTCAGATGCGGCCTTCCAAGGTCATCCCCCGCCATCCTAAACTTTAGACTTAGGGTTGCCTTAAGTCTGAAATGACTTGAAGGCACAAAACAACAATTCTAATTAACTTGATTATCTCATCAGCCAAAAGCAGGCCCACATTTCCCATTGAAATAGTAGTACACTTCTGTTGGTTAAAATTGTTCTTCATTTTAAATATTGTATTATTCTTTCATGTTTTCTTCCCACTACAAATAAGATAAGTGAAGCATGCATAGGAATTTGTACATTTTTTTCCAGACTATATTCCGGCCCCCCAACAGCCTGAGTGACCATGACCTGGCCCTCTGTTTAAAAGGTTTGAGGACCCTTTGTGTAGATGCATCCCTAGAGCTCTGACACTCTCATGATCCATTGTGATTTGCACTTGGTTCTCTTTCAGGAAGTGTGTGTGTGTGTGTGTGTGTGTGTAGGATAGGATAGCACTGCTGACACACACTATATAAATTAATTCCAGGTTAGCATCTATAGAAAGCCTGTACAGCTTGTGGCCTTCCAGATGTTTTTGACTTCAACTCCCAGAAGCTCTAGACAGCTTGTTCAAAGGTCATTCAATGGAATTCTGGGAGCCAAAGTACAAAACACCTGGAGGACCATGTGTTTTTTAGGTCTGATATATAGTAATAAGACAGCAATGTGAAGTGGAGAACTTGACTAAAACACAAAAAGAGATTCCCATTCAGATAAATGATGTACACCAATGCAAACAAAAAGGATGGAACCAACAGCCTCAGGTATTTTCGATCCTTTCAACAGGACTTTAATCCAAGCTGCTGTATGAAAGTTCAAATGCATCTGCAAAGTCAAGCTGAGTTTGAGAGATAAGTTTCACCCAGATTGGAAATGTGACTGCTCTTTGCGTCAAAGGGTGAAGAGAACTGATGAGAAGTATGCAAGAACTATTTTTGAAGAACAAAAGCAAACAAACAAAGACAAAAATCGGATGCCTGACCTTAGCTGTGTTACCAAAAATGCCCTCCCGGTATCATGTTTCATGTGATCAGTTCAAGGAATGTGGCTGGTACTCTCTCTTTCCTCTTCCTCTCAGACTGGAGCTCAGATGTTAAGAAGAGAAGCTTAGAATTTGGATAATGAACACCACCACCAAAAAATCCTCTTAAAATATTCCAAGGATTAGTTTATTATGCAATTGCACTCCTGGGGCTTAGTGACAGTCATACTTTGAGAGGCCTTATGTGTCAAATCTCATTTGTATGGCCCAAGAGTTTTCAGAGGAGTGTGCTTCTAGGGCTGGCTGAGCAGGGAGAACTTGTTTCTTTCTTGAGGAGGAAGGCTGACACAAATGAACCAGGGCTTTTTTCTGTGGCCTCTAGTGCTTCTAGTCCTGGTCCAATTCTTTTGTCTCAAGCAGAGACTAAACTTCATGCTAGAGGAAGAAATGTCTTTCCTATGAAGGAGCGCAAAGTATTCAAAAGGGCTCACTACTACTCCACCACTATCCCAGAGAAAGCATTGGCAAGCTCACGGCCAATCCCTATGATTCACCCTACCCACAGTGATTCGCTATAAGGAAGGACCCCTTAGAGCAATGGTTCTCAACCTGGGGTCCCCAGATGGTTTTGGCCTACAACTTCCAGAAATCCCTGCCAGTTTACCAGCTGTTAGAATTTCTGGGAGTTGAAGGCCAAAAACATCTGGGGACCCCAGGTTGAGAACCACTGCTAGACCAAGGTTGTTGTGAAAAATAAAGTTATGAAGAGTTCATAGGAGTAGGGGCAATGCAGTGGAAGTTTGGGATGTCACCCCAAATTTCAGAATGCCAGCACATTTGCACTTGCTGCATCTTCTCCTTGGTCGGCTAAGATTAATTCTTGAAAAAAGCTTTGCTCAACAATTCTAATACTAATTCCTGTCTTCATCTACTACATTCCTTTTCATTCTACAGATACATGAGCCATATAGTAGTACAAGATGCAGTGGTAACTACCATCTTGGATAGCTTTAAAATGGTATTGGACAAATTCCAGAGGATTGGGGCCCTTCTACACTGATCATATAATGCAGTTTGAAGCTGACTTGAGGCCACGGTGGCCACAAACATGCACTAGCAATGCGTGCTGCAGCACAGATCTAAGGGAATGCCACACATTTTTAAAAGTCTCCAGAAAGTCTGATTTTTTTTCAAACAAAATGTGCTGTAGATACCAGTGTATTCCGGATCTAGGGAGAAATCGGATTCACAAAATGTGGAGTACATTGTGGACTCTTGCCCCTGCCGAAATCCAGCAAATAATCTCTATGGGGACTACTGAAAAGTTCTGTCCTCAAACCTATTCCAGGCAGGGCAATCTGATCACTGGTTCCACCTAAACTAGTTTCAACCTGGATTATAGTGTTCGCATAGAAGTTCTCTATGTCTGTCAATGATTACCACATACCACTTCTAGCATCATAGGCAGCATGCCCTTGAACCCCAATTACTGGGAGACTGCTGTTGTGTTTATGGTCTGCTCATAGGTTTCCAATAGAAATTTGGTTGGCCACTTTAAGTAGAGCATGTTGGACTATGTAGGCATTTGGTCTGATCCAGCTGAGTTTTTCTTTTGGTCTTATGTCTCCTCATATGCTCACCTTCAGGGAGGGAGAAAGGGTTTTAGAACAGGAGCTACATCCTGCAGTCACAATCCAGCAGTGAGTTTGGCTGAGATTATGTAGGAGAGTCAAAGCAAATCCAGAAATGAAAAGGGTAACTTGAACAATTTCTCAGCAAGCTTGAATATCTACTGAAGAAATCTTAACACAATAACTTCTGGGCTGCAAACCAAAGCAATGACTTTGAGGACAGCAATAAAGGGCTCAGCTTCACACAGTAGCTTGCTGAGCAACAATCCAGAGATCATTTCCATACAGATGTTATGAAATCTGCAAGTCAGAAATCAGTTCAGTGCCATAGATTCCTGAGTTGCAAACCGAAGCTCAGTTCCATCAAATACCTTCTGGAGTTGCAACTGGAATTCAGCACTGAAGCACAACTCAGAACTCAGTTCTATGCAGCACCTCCAAGGGTTGCACAACTCAGTTCAGCTCCATGTAGTTGCCTCCTAGGCTTTGAAGATCCTCTTTTCTCTGATATCAGGTTGGCCAAATAAAAATGACAGCAGCAGATGCTTTCTGGCTGATGATGAACCCTTGCAGTCCACAAATACTTTCCCACTTCTACTCCACTTGCATACGTGTAAATATAATGGGTCCTTGGTATCAATTAGGGTTTGGTTCCAGAAACTCTTCTCCCCATTGACACCAATATCCATGGATGCTCAAGTCCCATCATATAGTAAAGGTAGTGTACCTTATATATAATGGCAAAATCAAGGTTTGCTTTTTGGAGCTTCAAGCCATGGATGGTTGAATTCATGGATGCAAAATTTGTGAATACAGAGAAATGGCTGCAACCCAAATAAAAGAAATATAAGCCTCTGATGACTTTTTCTTCGAAGGTAAACCTACCTTCATATAATGCTACCCTTAAACTCCACATACTTTGGAAAAGTTGGCAACATATACCCACCCTCCAACATTCTAAATCTAAGGGTTGTTCTCCATACATTTAGGAAGCCTCCCAACACAGAAATGAAAAGCCAGATGCAATAGTTTGTCATACTTCCCAAGATGGCAGGGGCTCCTTGAAATGGGCCTGTTTCCTCCTCTACTAGCCACTCAGGAAACACCTACACTGAGTATTTAATCCAGTTTCAAATGGGTATTGAAGGAAGTGGTTTCACTGAGCAGATTACACAGGAAATCCTGGAACCAGTTTTGAGGCCCAGATGGAGATTACACAAACCACAGTACTGATGCACATGTGCTTTCTTGGGACTTCATTGTCTGGCTAAGCAGTTTGAAGTATTATTTACTGCACACCAAACTATATTGAATGGTCAGTGTAGATGGAGTCTTGGGGCCCTTCTACAATGCCATATAAAATCCAGATTATCTGCTTGGATAATCCAGATTATATGGCAGTGTAGAAGGGGTCTTTGTCTGCCCTATGGTGGGGTGAAATTACACAGTTTGTGGGCACACATGCCATAACATAATATATTTTTTATTGTTTTGGAGTTCCTATTTATCATGAAAACAAAGTGTCTGAAAATGAGAGAAAAATTTACCAGCACGGCGTTGCTAGGAGAAGTGACATTCCAACTGTGAGGGGCATTTATTATTATTATTTATTAATTGCTGAGCAAGAACAGCACATGCAGCAGTGACTGAATTATTTTGCTGATTAATTGTTGCAAGATGATCCTTTGGTATTGTAGCGTTAGCAACACACGGTTATACTTCCTGCATGGAAGAGTGGCAGAAAATAATAGACCAGGCACTTGCACAATTAATGTAATGAGAGTAATTAATTTGAAAATAATACCCAAGGGTTAAGGATTTCTGGGGGGGAAAGAATAGAAAAGAAATAAAAGCAAATGCAGAGCTTTAGTGCCCCACAGGAATTAGCATTATTCTGGCTTTGATTGTTGCATTCATGTGATAATATTCACTGAAGCACATCTCTCCTGGCAGAAGCTCTTTTACCCCCTTCTTCTGTCTTCTACAATAGTGACGAATGCCAACGAATGCCGCCATTCAAAAGGCAACATTTGTTCACAAGGTATGTCAGAGCTGATCCCAATGAGCAGTTTGACTTTTTTACAGTCACTAAAGGAAGATGCAAGTTGCTCTCCCCATGGATGTGTATTTTTATAGTCACAGCTTAAAGAAACAATGGGACATGTGGTTCCATACAAACAGCTGCATGGAATATGCCTAGATTTTGGCAGAAAAACTGGTCGGGGAGGAAACTGTGAATGAAGGGCATGCAGGATACAGGTGCTGTGAAACTTTTATGAAAACCACACTAGGATAATAAATCAGCAAACCCCATCTTTTCTAGGAAGACCTTTAACTCTTAAGTTCTCACATACAAGTGAAACAATATCAAAGTCTCTTCCGATAGCTGCATTGTTTGCATTTGAATCTGTGTTGTTTACAGACATTTGTGAAATGCTATAAACTTTGATGGTACAACAGGAAGAAAAAGGAAGATGAGGAGATATTCTTAATCAACTGACAGAATATCTGAATGAAAGTGCCACAGACTGAATTACAATAGCACAAAATTATCTAATTATACATTGTGATAACTTACTGATGCCTACATTTACAGATAGAATTTAAATCATTGATGGTACAAAACTCCAATCACTAACATCTCTTGGACTGTGAAACTGAGATGATGATGACAACCATGACTTTAGTAAATGTCATATTTCTGTGTGCATGAGATGTCTCTAGGACAAAGTGATATTCTTAGCAAAAACTTTATAGTTTAACATGTTACTTGAACAAACACTTGTTTATAACTGCTAATGGTTTTAAAACAGGAAAGATGCCAATCATATAAGGAAGAAGTTCTAAATTGATTCTCCTTATCCGAAGATGAAGATTCCCTGTTTGTTTGGAGTAGGCCATAGAGACGATAAGCAGGGTGGAAGAATATATTGTGCCTGCTCCCAAAATGGTACATAGAAGACAAATCTGTTCCTTTCACAATGTTTCACAAACATTAATGGCTTATTCTAATGGAAACTCCGTCCCATAACGTCTGTGTAGCCTATTTGTTGATAAACAGGCACCTCCATTTAAAAAAAACAAACTGGTTTTTGACAGCTGGCTCTTACCATTTTGATTTATATTGGCAACTATATACTCAGAGCACAGTCTACTATTTCATTGTAATTGTGTGATGCTTTTTTGACCACGTACTAGTCCCCCCTTCCCCAATGAACGTTGCACGTGCACCTTGTATGGAAGTCATTCTGATGCATATTTTGTCATATTCAGAATGTGTTCTTATAATACCTTTCCACTGTACTCTGAGATCATCAGGATAAATTCTGACTTTAAATTCAATCACTCAGTACCAAAGTGCATTTCAACCACTTCCACTTTTAGACAGTGCTCTGGTCCTTAATTTGTTGAATAACCTGTACCTATCAAATCACAGGAATAGTTTCAAGACACAAATGGAAGTGTTTGGAGTTCCCTTTTTGATCTGGACAAATGAGGAGGAGGCCCCAATGGTGGCTGGTAACTTTGATATCAATGTGTTGGCAAATCTGCCATTTAAAGGATCTGTCCACTGTAGAAAACCACCACCTACTGCCCCCATGAATTGATAGCTGTATCCAATGGGTTCCCATCTCTCTATGGTCCTCTATCAGTTTTCCCTTCTACCTCTTGGGAGAACCTTTCCTCCATCCAAGAGCATCACCGGGGTTTTGGATGTGCCCACTGAAACCATCTCTCCCTACTCCCACACATGACCTCCTTTCTCTAAAGCCCTTGTAGACATGGGAGGGAACCTGGTCTTTGACTTTATACTCTGAACCTGGACTTATTCAGGTTTTCTTAAAACACAGATGTGCACACGTACAAATAGGTTTCTGTATTTCCATATAATAAGAGGGACACATAATTTCCAGTGGTTGAAATTTACAACTTTGGAGACTGATTAATCCGGCAGAAAGCACAGATTTACAACACTGCTAAACAACTGGTCGCTAGTAAAAACAGATGTGGCGGCTTGATCTAACAATATTTATTTCATATATTTGGGCAATTTACATTTTAACAATGTAACTTAATAACTTCAGTTTGATTAAGTGGCTTTTGTCTAGCCTTTTAAATTCTGAACAAGGGTTGAAGCAGAAGTTGAAATTTTTTTTACTTTTTTAAAGGAATTGCTTGAAAGTGAACAGCAATATGATCTCTAAAAACATTCCCATATACTTCTACCATATGCGAAACAGGCAAAAATAAAAATAAAACAACATTTTGGTCTCACACAACAATGAATTTGTTAACTTAATAACAAGTTAGTCATGGTATTTAAACTGCATAACAACACAGAACTGGCAATCCCTAGATACAATCACAGTTTGTAGGCATCAGTTTGACACTGGTTTCATAAAGCAGAAGACAGGGAAAAGCTATAAACAATCCAAATGGCATAAGCCCTGTAGAGAGACAGAAAAAGACCACTTCTGAAATACACATATGCTGCCTTAAATGAACAGGCAATACTACATGGGAACCACATCTCTAAAGGTATTCATATGGTATAAGACAATAGAAGAATAGATTTAAAGACGTGGCACTTTTTTTGTTGAGTTTAAGAGTTTGAGAGAGGAGTCAACTAGGCCACGAGTCTCCCTTTGTTTAGCTCTTCAAAAGCATATATTTCGTTTACTGCATTGTTTCAAGAAGCCATGAGTTCCAGAAATTGGCTAGTTTTGTGGTAAAGAGAGGTGAACAGAGAGATGTGCTGTTTTCTTATATCCTTCTACTGAATAGCACTAGTCTATTATTGTCATTTTCATATAAAATAATTAAGTATCAAAGTTCAACAGTAAAAAAGTACAGGTTGATTATCGCTTATCTGGAATTCCAAAATCTGAAATTGTTCACATATGTGGCTGAGACAGTGACACCTTTGGTTTCTGATGGTCAATGTACACAAACTTTATTTCATGTACAAAATTGTTTTAGAATTCTGCATGAAATATATGCTATATGTTTCAGGTGTATTTGAAAGATAAATGAACTTCGTATTTAGACTTAGGTGCCATCTCCAAGATATCTATCTCACAACGTACATACATGCAAATACAGTACAAACAGTCCCCAAGTTAGTCCGATTTGCAAATTACCCATAGTTAAGAATGGGGGTGAGACAAAAGGAAATGAGAAAAATCCACCCCTAGAAAAAGAACTCCTGGAAGAGTTGTCATGGGGGAAAGGTGTCTTCATTGAAGCTTCCTCACCAATCTTCGTTTCCACAACAAGCCATTTTTTAAAAAAAAAATCTAATAATCACAGGGACAGAAAGTGAGGTGAAAACTTCTGAACAGTGCCAAAGAAAGCAAAACAAACACAGCAGGGATGTTAACCCTTCCCTATGCTATTGGATGGAGTTATATTTACAAATATACCTGTTTCGACTTACAAACAAATTCAGCTTAGAAACCTACAGAACCTATCTTTTTAATGACCTGGGGACTGCATGTATTTTTTAAAAACCAAACAAATGAGAAAAAAACCCCCAGAATCCCAAATGTTTTTGGTCCTAAACATTTTGGAAAAGAGAAGCTCAACCTGTATTGCATATTAGAAAATCGAAAACAATTAATATACATTAAATACAAACAATGGCCCTATAATTAGATAAGAACATCCCCGGAGCAATCAACTCCAATATCAGTGCTAAATTGTGCCTGAATTTTTATTACTGCCATGCAAAAAGAGAAAGCTTGCAAGTCAACATAAAGTCAATATCAGACAAAAGGTTAAAAAATCTCTTCTGAAGCAAATATTATCCTTTTTACAAATATACAGGTGAAGCAGGTAGGTAGCAAATAGTCGCCTAGATAGACATTTAAGAGACAGCACTAACATTAAACTATCTAATCCTTTTTTAAAAGCGGATTCAAAACTTATCTCTTCCCCTTTCCTGCATCAAATGAAAGTCCAAATTGAGTTTGCTTCCACCCTTGACTGCATTAATTGGTCTTCAATGCTCCTTCATTTACATCAACTGCTAGTGGCCATCTCAGGTCACTGCTTCAAAGAGGAATCCCAAGTGCTGGGCACCAAAGCAGGTTTTTTTTTTAAAAAAAATCCTTAAATTAAAAGCAGCCTTCTTCTCCCCTCACTTTCTGTAAATATATTTGAAAATATAAATACAAATGCTGTCAGTCAGCGGAAGGGCGGAAAATTGATAAACCCAGCCAAAAAGTGTAGCAAAATAATTCTACAACAACAACACGGTTGATAGATTTGTGCCTGGCTTGAAGCATTACAAGAACTTTTAGAGTCCCTGCCCTATATCAAAGAAGTAAATGTGTGAGCAATTGTGTTGTTGTGCTAGTTTCCACATCTCTCCACATTGGACATGGCAGCCAGGACTGATGGGCACTGTAGTTCAATCCTTTTCTCTGCCATAAGCATGGGGTATTCTTTAGGATGTATCCCTCCTTCCACTGTCTCACAGAGGTCAGTGGCTTTCACATCCTAAATGTTGTTAAGTGCAAACTCTCAGAAATCTTAGCCTCTAGGGCAGTGGTTCCCAAACCTTTTTTTTTTTTTAACCAGGGACCATTTGATCAGGGACCACTTTGACCAGGGACCACTTTCCAACATTAGTACCAAAAGGTTTACGAATCAGTTTTTTTGCCAACTTTAGATTCGGTTTGGGTATTTGGGGTGCTGATTCAGAAAACTGCATTGGATAAACCCCATTAGCTCTAGTTTCTGATACAGAACATATGCCACCCAGTAGTCACCATCAGCTTGCCCACAGAAAACCATGTTTTAATAATCTAGAGCTGATGTGGTAGGAGTAATCTTTAGTGGGTAGTCAGCCTCTCCCTGCCCCACATCCCCGTTACCTCGGCACTATAGGAGGGTTTTGCGAGACCAGTCCCTCTCATTGCCATGTGCTTTCAAGGCAACGGTGTAGTAATGAGGAGGCCGTGGACCATATTTTCATTTATGTGGACCACTGGTGGTCCATGGACCACAGGCTGGGAACCACTGCTCTAGGACCAATGGTCAAGGTTTCTTGGATCTGCAGTCCAATATCTAAAGACCCAAACTGGCATTACAAATAAGGGCTATTACGAGATCTGGGCAGCTGTGAATTTGGTGGTGAAAGGAGGATCTTTTTCTAATTTCACTTTGCATGCCATAGTATTCTGGCATGGTGTGTCCTGTAGCCCCAACTCTCCATTTCATGAGCCAGTGGGTGATGGAGAGATACTTCAAGAAGATCAAAAAAGTTTTCTCAGTCTTCCCCTGGTTCATTTTTAATGCAGTTTGGGGTTGAGGGTGTATATTTTATAAGTACAGGCAATCCCCCAGTTACAAACATCAGACTTACCAACAATTCATAGTTAAGAAGAGAGATGGGAGGATATCTACCCCTAAGAAGCGAAATTCACTCCTGAAAGAGTTATCATGGGGAAAAGGTGTCTCGGATGAAGCTTTATAACCAATCTTCGTTTCCACAAGCCATTTTTTTTTTTCAAAATCTGATTTTCAAAGGGACAGAAAATGAGGTGAAATCTTCTGAGCACAGACAGCAAAACAAATACCACCCGGGGGGGGGGGGGGTCCTTCCCTTTGCTATCCACAGCATGTGTGTGTGTGTGTGTGGCTGGAGCTGCACTTTAAAAATCTACATGTTTTTGACTTACATGCAAATTCAACTTAAGAACAAATGTGTAGAACCTATCATGTTTGTAAATTGGGGACTGTCTGTATCTTCTGGGCATCTGTTGTCAATGGCTGATGGGCAGGGGAAGGGTTAACTATTCCTTCCTGCCCACTGATGTCTTTGGCAATGATCCCTAAAGGAAATGCTGGATAAAAGATTCTGTGTGTTTCCTTCATAACATCCAGTTCCACCCTTAAAATGTGTGAATGCCGCCAGCCCCTCCCACTCGCCTTCAGAACAAGGATGGCAGTATATTGGTTCTCCTTCGCATCAGGCAATCCTGCTCCATTTACTGATCCCCTCCCACTCACATTTGAAGCTTGCTTTGCTAGCTCTGGAGTATTTTTAAACAGTAGTACTTTCCTTGTGAGACATGCAAAATTGACTTGTACCTCTGAGAACTCAAATCCAAATATCCAACTTATGTTGTACTGTACTGTGTATTTTCTGTTGGTTCTGGGGGTTCTCTGTGGGAAGTCTGTCCCAATGCTGTCGTTGTTGGTGTTCAGAATGCTCTTTGATTGTAGGTAAACTGTAAATCACAGTAACTACAACTCCCAAATGTTAAGGTCTATTTTCCCCAAACTTCATCTGCGTTCATATTTGGGCATATGGAATATTCATGCCAAGTTTGGCCCAGATCTATCATTGTTTTGAGTCCACAGTGCTCTCTGGATGTAGGTGAACTACATCTCTCAAATTCAAGGTCAATGCCCACCAAACCCTTCCAATATTTTCTTCTGGTCACGGGAGTTCTGTGTGCCACGTTTGATTCAATTCCATCATTGGTGGAGTTTAGAGTGTTCTTTGATTGTAGGTGAACTATAAATCCCAGCAACTACAACTCCCAAACGACAAAATCAAACTTTTTGAGTGATGGTCACTCCTTGGGTTAGTAGGTATCTTGTGGCCAAAATTGGAGGCAATTCGTCCAGTGATTTTTGAGTTATGCTAATCCCACAAACGAACATTACGTTTTTATTTATATAGACTAGCTGTCCCCTGCCACGCATTGCTGTGGCTCAGTCAGTGTATATGTGTTTTGTGTGTATATATATGGGTGTATATATTTGTGTATATGTGTGTTTGCCTATATATGTGTGGTTTTGTACATGTGTTGTAATGTATTTTTTTGACTTTTTAAGTCTCTTTTGCTGTGTTTTCCCATGTTTTATGAGTGATGGTCACTCGTTGGCCTGATAGGTGTCTCGTGTCCAAATTTGGTGTCAATTCCTCCAGTGGTTTTTGAGTTATGCTAATCCCACAAGTAACATTACATTTTTATTTATATAGATTGTAAGTGATGCATTACATTGCTAATGACATTTCATCATTGTTCTTAGCTATCCTGTTTTCAGGAACGACAAAATCAAATTTTTGAGTGATGGTCGCTCCTTGTGTTAGTAGGTATCTTGTGGCCAAAAATTGGCGGCAATTCGTCCAGTGGTTTTTGAGTTATGTTAATCCCACAAACGAACATTACGTTTTTATTTATATAATTATTTACCCTTTTTATCTGGCATACTATTTTACTAAGCCGTTAGATTTAATGAGACTTGGGCTGCACAGATTTGGCCATCTTTGGGTGCATCTCCACTGAGGAATGAATGCAATTTGACACCAACTCGATGCTGTGCGATCCTGGGAGTTGTAGTTTGGCGAGGCGCCCGCCCTCTTTGGCAGAAAGCCTTGGACAATTACAACTTCCAGGATTCCATGGCAATGAGCCATTGGGAGTGAAATCTTTGCCGAACTGCAATGAATCTGCGTAGCTGCACCCTTGGGAGGGTTCATGGGCCTGGTCCTTCCTGGGGAGGCCCCAAAAGTGTCGCCCAGGCAAGAGCACAACTGGGCTTGTTTCCCCAAAGGCCTCCTCCTCCTCCTCCTCCCTCAGTCCCGAGGCTGCAGCTGAGAGAGAGAGAGAGGGAAGAGGCGCCTTCCCCTTCTTCTTCTTCTCCTTCTGGTGTGTGGAAGGGAGGCGGGAGGAAGCGGGGCGATGACGTCGGTCGGCCCATCCCGATGCTCGGCCTAATTGCGCGGCAGGCACGCTGGGAAAGGAAAGCCAACCTCTCATTGAGAGGTGAGGGGGTCGCCTGCACAAAGAGGCTTTCTCTTTCCCCTTAATTTAACACTGTTGCTTCTCCTCCTCCTGGCTGGTAATTAGAAAAAAAGAAAAAAAGAAGACAGCCAAGGAGGAAATATCGAAATTAAGAGAGAGAGAGGAACTCCTCCCCTCCTTTTCCTCCCTCCTCCCTCCTTCCCTCCTGCACCGTTCATTAAGCGAAAGTGACATTGATGCAGACAGGCAGCCGAAATAGGCAGCAAAGCGCTCCCTTGTCTGAAGGCCCCCACCGCTTGTTGCCTTGGCAACGGCAGGCAGGGAAGAAGAAGAAGAAAAAAACGAACGAGCGCGCGCGGGGAGGGGAGGGGGGAGGCTAGCCCAGAACCTGTCAGATGGAAAATGTCAATTACAGCTTCCAAAAGGGCGGGGGAGCAGGAGGCGAGGAAGGAGCGAGGGGGAGGGGCGGGAAGGGAAGAGAAAGGAAGGAGCCACCCAGCCAGCGGCGGGAGGAGGAGCCGCTCTTGAGAAGAGCCAAGCCATAAAGGAGCGAGGCAAAGGGGGAGGGAGAGAGAGAGCGTGGAATGGCGGCGGCGCTGCTGCTGCTTCTGCTCCTCCTCCTCCCCCCTCCCTCCCGTTACGCATCAAAATGGCCGCCCCTCGCGCCTCCCTCAGAGCAGCATCCTCCTCCCGTCCCTGGCTTCAGGCCACTGTTTAGTGTCAATATATAATGGAAACAGCTTTTATTCGAAAACCAACAAGGAGAGGGATGCCATGTCCGGCTTGTGTGCCAATAACACAACATCCCTCCCTTTTGTGGCGTCTAAAGAGAGACGCCTCGGCTTCCCTGCGGGTCGACGCCCACACACTTGGTGGTTGTACGCGTTTGTGCTCTCAGGGAAGAGGAGGCATGCCCTGGTCCTGCAGTGGATCCCTCCTGGGAGATCCCAGTGCCGGCTGGGATGAGAAAGCGCCCTCGGCGGAGGAGAAAAGGCTCCAGAAGGCCTTCGTGTCCCGCAAAATGCGCCCGCCTCTCGCCCCGCCTCCTCCTCCTCCTCCTCCAAGACGCCGAGGGAGAGACAAAGGAGGCGAGAGGAGGGCGGCTTCTCCAAGCAAAACATTGTGGCTGAATTGGAGGGGCCCCCAAGAGCCAGCCAGCCCAAGCCCCTTCTGCACAACCAGAGCCCTCCCAGCAGATGGCTATCCGGCCTCTGCTTAAAAGCTTCTAGAGAAGGAGACTCCGCCACACTCCTATATAACAACAAACTGGAAAAGCTGACACGATGCTGTTTATTCGTTTAGTCTCTTCCCACTCTTCGTGACCTCATGGACCAGACCACGCCAGAGCTCCCTGTTGGCCGTCAACACCCCCAGCTCCCTTAGAGTCAAGCCAGTCACTTCAAGAATGCCATCCATCCATCTTGCCCTTGGTCGGCCCCTCTTCCTTTTGCCTTCCACTTTCCCCAGCATCATTGCCTTTTCCAAGATTTCTTGTCTTCTCTTCTGTAACGAAAGGACTTCATTTTTGCCTCTCATATCCTTCCCTTCAATGAGAAGTCGGGCTTTATTTCCTGAAGTATGGACTGGTTGGATCAGGCCCGTAGCCAGGATTTCGATTGGGGGGGGGGGTGAGTTTTTTTCAGGGGGGTTAGTTTCGGGGGGGGGGGCTGAGTCTGAGTGAAAGAGGGTCTAGCCTAGCAAACCTTTTGTATCATTACCCCAATACCCCCATGCATACGGGATATATTGAGTATGGTGATCAGATCATGATATGAATAAACATAACAGGTTAAATAATGCACCAGTAAGGCCTTTTCGCGAACCACCATAAGAATTTCGGGGGGGGGGGGGGGGCTGAAGCCCCCCCCCCCCCCCCAGCTACATGCCTGGGTTGGATCTTCTCACAGTCCAAGGCATTCTCAGAATGTATTGTCGAAGGCTTTCATGGCCGTAATCACTGGGTTGTTGTAGGTTTTTTCGGGTTATATGGCCATGGTCTAGAGGCATTCTTTCCTGACGTTTCGCCTGCATCTATGGCAAGCATCCTCAGAGGTAGTGAGGTCTGTTAGAAGTAGGAAAAAGGGTTTATATATCTGTGGAATGACCAGGGTGGGACAAAGGACTCTTGTCTGCTGGAGCTAGGTGTGAATGTTTCAACTGACCACCTTGATTAGCATATAATGGCCTGACAGTGCCTGGAGCAAATTTTTGTTGAGAGGTGATTAGATGTCCTTGTTTGTTTCCTCTCGGTTGTTGTGCTGTTGTAATTTTTGAGTTTTTTAATTCTCAGAATTTTTCTCCAGCACCACAGTTGAAAAGCATCTATCTTCCTTCGCTCAGCCTTTGTTATGGTCGAACTAAATTGATCAGCTGACACGATATGGGGATTTAAAGATCCAATTGCAAAGCCTCTGGAACAATTAAAGGTGGTCCTAGTAGTGAGCAGCACACTGGGTGCAGTGCCTAAAGACCTTGGCCTGCACTTAAAAACCATTGGCACTGACAAAATTAGCATCTGTCAGCTCCAAAAGGCCACCCTACTAGGATCTGCATGCATTATTCTCCAATACATCACATAGTCCTAGACACTTAGGAAGTGTCCGATGTGTGATCCAATACAACAGCCAGCATAGTTATTTTGTTTGCTCTGTGCTAATCTTGTTTTGTATCAAATAATAATAATAATGATAGTAATAATAATAATAATAATAATAATGTTATTTTTTACCCGCCTCCTCATGGCTCGAGGTTGTTTACAAACAGTTAAAATACATAAATATAAAAAAAGCAGAAACACTACAAATGCACACACTAAACCAAACCTCCATACACGTTACCTACCAAAACGTATCTCTATGAAATACATATTAAAACAGATTAAACAAAGCAGGTGCATTAAAATTAATGTTGATGTTTAAAGACTGTCTGGGTAGGCCTGCCGGAAGTGATAGGTCTTCGTTTGTGTCTTATTGATCCAACTGTCAGCAATTCAGGCAGGTCATTTTACAGTTGTGGGTCAACTAGTCAAGTTCTAGCTGGTTGGAGCAGAGCCCCCCCCCCCCCCCGGGAGACCAAAGTGTTCGAAGGAGAAGGTGATCCTTTAGATAACTTTGACCCAAACCATGAAGGGCGTTAAAGGTCAAAACCATCACCTTGTACTTTGCCCGGAAACAAATTGGCAGCCAGTAGAGTGACTTTAGGATAGGCGTAATGTCCTCACTGACACATCACACTGACTACAATATTGAAAAAAGGATTTTTCGTCACAGGCCTCCTGGGCAGAATTGTTGTCTTCCGCAGTATCCACTCCAACTATCTGGCAGGCTCTTGGCACAAAGAGGCGTTGCATTTGTTTTAATTTCCAGGTAAAGAATCATAGAGCGAATAAGTGGAAAGAGAATGGAACCTGGTGTAAACGGAGAGCATTTTGAATTTAACTAGGGATATCAGAATTCAGTGCCCCGCCATAAATCTCACTATCTGGGTAGGATGGGATCACTACTAGGCCTGGGCGGTTTCGTTCGTTAATTTTGTAATTCGTTAAATATTCGTTAATTTTAGCAATTACAAAACGATTACAAAACTTATTTTTAAACCCGGAAGTGTTTTTAAATATCGAAACAGCATGCGCCAAATATTTTTGTATTTCCGTCCATTTCGGAAATACATAAGATGGCTACTGGCTAGATGCTTGCTGGGAGCTCCGGGAGCCAATCAAGTAAGCCGTTGCGGAACACTTTATTTTGCCAGGGGCGCCGAGAGTGAGGGATGCTATCAGAGGCCAGAGGGACCCTGCTGCTGGTGGTATCGTCGAAGCCTGCTGCTCCTCCTCCTCCCATCCTCCTCCTTCTCCGCCTCCAGCAGCAGCAGCAGCAGCAGGGTCCCTCTTCCTCCCCGCCCCCACCGAGCGGCGCAGCCTGCTGCTCTTGCCCTGGCTGCTCTTGCCCCGCCCCTGTGGATGGCCCTTCCACTGCCGGCGCGCCCTGTCACTCCAGGCTTGACAGGGAGCCAGGGGCGGGGACAGCTCAGCTGGCCACCACCCCGCCAGTCTCCCTGGTCATGGGGCCTTCCGTTCCTCCCCCCCCCCCAATCCTCCGACCCTTTCTCTTCCTCCTCCTCCTCCTCAGGCCGCGCCGCTCGGAGATGCCGAGGGCGAGGGGGGAGGAAGAGGAGGAGGAGCGGCAGGCCCGGTTATCAGGGAGACTGGTGGGGTGGTGGCCAGCTGAGCTGTCCCTGCCCCCGGCTCCATCTCAAGCTTGGAGTGACTGGGCAGCGGCGGCAGGAAGGGGCATCCATGGGGGCGGGGCAAGAGCAGCCGGGGGCGACCTCTCCCGCCGACCTCCTCCTCACTCCACTCCCAGCCACCCACTCACCGTGAGTATATGGCAGTGCAGAGGGAGGTTTAGGGCAATCTGCACTGCACAACTACATGATCCAGAATACGAATGGCAGGGGGATGTACAAAAACAAAAAAAACCCCCAGAGTTGATTGGATTATCACAGGGCCCTTCCAGGCAGAACTTATATCCCAGGATCTGATCCCAGGTGTTCAGTTTATCCCAGATTAAAAATTAAAAATTAAATTTAAAAAATATTGAAAAAATATTGAAAAAAAATTTAAAAAAAGGGCGCCATCTTTACAAAATGTTTTGTAAATATTAACGAAATTTCGTAAATACCGAACTTTTTAAAGGGAAAATTTTGTTATTATTTTAAATATCGAAACAAAAAAAAACCCCAAATACAAATCGATTTTAGAAACAAATTTTTCCGTTGTTACCCAGGCCTAATCACTACCTCTCAGCCTCCAGTCCACAGCCTCTCATGATTGTTATCAAGTTGGAAATCGATATATTGTGAGCTTCTTGGGAGAAGGGGCAGGCTAAACCTGTAATAAATGTGCTGGAACTAAGAAGGATAACAAAGGACATGAAGTATACAACAAATAACCCAATTCCCTGCAATCCATGGTATGAGATAGGATAAAAACGGATAGGATTGAAAAGCATTTTTTTAGAGGTGCCATAAATTGCATCCCTCTTCATCAGATGCATCAGAAGCCTATGCAAAATCAAATAAATCTAGCTGCATCTTTGAAACAACTTAAAGAAGAATTACAAAACAAAATTGTGTGAGGCTGTAGCCCACTTCATCAGATGCATCAAAGCAGCTACCAAATTCCTTCGTGTCTTTTCATGCTTAAACAGAGCGAGGGGCTATCTCTTTGAATGCTACTAAAATAAGACTTGTTAGTCTTTGAGCTTCCATAGAACTCTTTGTTGATTTGTGTACAAAATGAATAAGATAATGAAAACAAGTTTTCTTCAAAGTTTATATATACTGTTGTGTTGTGCATGGGATGAAATATACACCATTCTGATATAACTTAATTAGAACTCTAATCATCAGCTAATCTGAGATTCATTCTGGATATAGCTATCCAATTAATAAACAGTAAGCAATTAGTAGAAGGGAGCAAAGAGTATTGTGCCTCTACAGCAGATCTATCCTGGAATAAACTCAAAGGTAGATTTACTATCCTATTCTCACATATCATCAGGGAATATTATTATTATTATTATTATTATTATTTAAAAGATTTGTACCCCACCCTTCTCAACCCTCAGAGGGGATTCAGGGCAGCTTACAGCTGTCAGCAATTCGATGCCCCACATACAAAACATACTAAAGTACAACAATTACATAATAAGTAAAAACATTAAATTAAATTAAAAATCCATGTAAAATAGTACTAGCTGGTTGGCCATATCTAAATGTGAATTCTGTGACCAACTACTCAGTCCAGGGCCTGTCCATAGTCCGTTCTCCATAGCATTGTCATTGTCAGCCTGCTACCCAAATGCCTGGTCCCACAGCCATGTTTTCAACTTCTTCCTGAAGGAAAGGAGGGATGCAGTTGACCTAATTTCTCTGGGGAGCGTATTCCACAGGTGGGGGCCACCACAGAGAAGGCCCTGTCTCTCATCCCTGCCAAGCACGTTTGCGACGGAGGTGGGATCGAGAGCAGGGCCTCCCCGGAAGATCTTAAAACTCTGAAGTGGGACGTTCGGACAAGTAAGCGGGGCTGGAACCATATAGGGCTTTATAGGTCAAGACCAGCACTTTGAATTGTGCTCGGAACTAGAACAGCAGCCAGTGGAGCTGACACAACGGGGGTGATATGCCACCTGTATGATGCTCAAGAGAGTAGTCTAGCTGCCGCCTGTTGGACTAGTCAAAGTTTCTGAACAGTGTTCAAAGGCAACCTCATGTAGAGCGTGTTGCAGTAATCTATTCGGGATGTAACAAGAGCATGGACCACCGTGGCCAGATCAGACTTCCCAAGGTATGGCGCAGCTGGTGCAGGGTTCCGTCCTGGGCTCGGTCCTGTTCAACATCTTTATAAATCACTTTAATGAAGGCTTAGAAGGCATGATCATCAAGTTTGCAGACGACACCAAATTGGGAGGGATAGCCAATACTCCAGAAAACAGGAGCAGAATTCAAAACAATCTTAACAGATTAGAGAGATGGACTAAAACTAACAAAATGAAGTTCAACAGTGACAAATGCAAGATACTCCAAAGAAAAAAAAGGAATGCAAAGATACAGAATGGGGGACAATGCCTGGCTTGAGAGCAGTATGTGTGAAAAAGATCTTGGGGTCCTTGTGGACAACAAGTTAAACATGAGCCAACAATATGATGCAGTGGCAAAAAAAAAAAGCCAATGGGATTTTGGCCTGCATAAATAGGAGTATAGTATGTAGATCCAGGGAAGTCATGCTACCCCTCTATTCTGCCTTGGTTAGACCACAACAAATAACTGATATGAAGTGTGGAACATACACATGGGTAAACATATAAATTCTGACTTTATTTGACCTTGCATGGGAATTGAGAAAAAATCAACAACTTTTCTACATCATGAGGCACTGAGACCTTTGGAATACATCTGTACATTTTTATTGGCGGTTCTTTAAAAAATGCCTAATTTAAAAATAAAATGCATGATATTGTACAAAAGTCTTGCCTTGGTGCATGAGCTAGAAAAATTAATCGCACTAGGCGGATTATTGCAGTTATTGGTGTTCTGTTGTCCTTGCTGTGTATGTGTGCCTAGCTTCACAATGGGAAACTAAGTAGTTTTACACAGAAACAGGTTTTATGTAAATTATATCTGGTACAATTTGGAAAAATGATGGGGGAAATGGCAATTTGATCCTATGCCAAAGCTAAATCTCTTAAGGAGGTTGCTGAACGTTCACAGTGTAGCTCTTTCACTGGAGTTGCAAAACTTTGTACAAACTTTGAATGAAAATTGTGAAACACATGATAAAAACATAGTGTTTCACCTGGTGTTTCCTTGTAGGGTAATCACAGAGGTTTGGGGCACTACAGTGTAGTGTAGTGATTTGAGCATCACACAATAATTCTGGAGACCAGGTTTAATCTCAGTTTGGCCATAGAAACCAATGGGCAAGTCACATTCTCTCAACCTCAGAGGCAAAGGCAAATCCATTCTAAACAAATCTTTCCAAGAAAACCCCATGATAGGTTTGCCTTAGGGTTACCATAAGTCAGAAACAATGTGAAGGCAGACAACAATCGGAGGTGCATTTATTGTGCAATACAACTCTTGTACTGAACACTGTTGTTGCAAAAATGGAATAAACACCTGAATACAAAACTGAATGTTCAACCCAGTACACATCCAGGTGCATTATGTATCTAAGCAAATTAATTCTGCGTGCGCAAGTGCATCCATGCGCCACTACACTTCTACAATATTGAACTGACATACAGGGCCAACAACTTTCACAAGGAGAACTTGTGCACAATTCAAAATACTGTTCCTAGCAGCATCCAGGATTTCCTAGTATAGTCAATCTTACATATGCACTGCTTCTGTATCCATGAATCAACCACTGATGGTTTGAAAATGTAAATGTTTTGAAAATGTTTCAAAAGCAAACCTTGGCTTTGACATTTCATATAAGGGACACCATTTTACTTTACCTTTGTATACAGTGGGATATGAGCATCAGCAAATTTTGTTATCCACAGGAGTCTTGGAACCAAACCCCAGGGGATAACCAAGGCTCACTGTAGCTCCTGCTACTTTTACTGCTTGCAAAGTGCAATTCAGAAAGAATTGCTAATTAACTAAACCTTTTGGAACCATGAATGTGACGCATGTGAAGATTGGACATATATCTATAAGAATACTCTGGAAATCCAAAGTCCTTTTGCTCACACAGGCTGCTCCTGCTGTTTATTAGGTATTCAGCAGTAGCTCAGCTCAGAGGCTGTGTTGCAAAACAGAAGGAAAGAAGAGGACTGCTGTATAAGCAACAGTAATATTTGGCCAGAGGCAATTCTCTAACCAGCAGCATTCATTACTCAGTCTTATGTGTGAGACTAGCTGTGGACAACATACATACACATATGTAACACGATTCTGCTAGTGGCCTTTTCTGTACAAAAACAAGTTTTCATGAACAAAAATGTTCAATTACGGATGGATTCCTTCACACTTTCTATACTTGCTGCTATTTTGCTTCCAGTTGCTCCCACAAGAGGCTCAATTTGATGTCCAATTTGATGTCAAATGTGAGGAAGATGGAAGGAAAATGGGAAGATTTGAGCAGAAACATGAGGTGGTTGGGAAATGTGTTAAGAGTCACTTCTACCCTTAAAATGAGACAATCACACTGTGGTACTAAACTCTACATTTTTGTCTATTAATTCCAAAGAGACAATTAGATGTTGCAAAGGTAGCTGGGCTATTTTAACCCAAGATACAAGCACACTATGAATTAGTTTCTTCATGAGTGGCTGATGGATCCAACATCCATGGGATGGTGATTCTGCTATGGTTTTCAATCTGATTTTTTAAGGATTTTTCAAAGATGCCAAGTCCTACCCTCAAAGGAGTTCCAGCAGCAGAGATGGCTGCTTTTAAGTTCACACTGCAACCTGGAGTAATTCATTCAACCAGAAAAGAAAACATTTGTAAAGTATATTTTTACAAATTGTAAAGAAGCATCTTTCACTCCCTGTCCTGTTTGCAGTTAAGACCCTGGTCCCTGTAGCACTCTTACTGTGTTATTGCAGCCCAAAATTGGGTATCTTCTGTTCCAGGTATCTGGGGAATATATAATCTCCCTTGGCGAAAAGCAGGGGGAAGGTAGGCTCAACAGCCTGCATGCAGTACTGCAGTGCAGGGCCTCGAGACCAATTAAATGACATTAATTACCTTTTTGATATCGCCTCCAGCTTTTTATAATCCTACCACTACCCTCCAATATGCACAGACACACACACACTTTAGATGCTTCAAAGGAACAACCTGTCTGGTGCCTTGGACAGGTTGAAGTCTCTTGAGTTCTCGGGGCTCAATTATATCTTTCAACTCAGCCCATTGCCTATAATCCTAATGTGGGGAGCACTGACCTTTTCAAGTCTCACCAAGGATTGCTCAGATGAAGAAAGATGACAACCAGAGAAAGCGAGAAAATGAACAAAAGGGCGTAACAGGAAACGCAAATCATGGACACATGTTTTAGCCTTTCTGCGAGTTGGTTTAATTCTTACTTCCTTTACATAATTTATCATATGAGATTATATTAACATTAACTATGTGGGAGAACAAGGAAACTGTGATGTAATGAAACAATGTGAACTATCCATTGTCCACGAGAATGGCAGACTGATGGCTGCTATTTCTCATGCTCAGATTAAAACAACATGTTTGCAGGTCCCTTATTCTGATTCTAAAAGGCCATGATTAAAGTGGCTGTCACATATTGGATCTGAAATCAGGGTCTTTTACATATGAAACCAACCACACCAATAGTAATATCTTGAGGAAAAGTTCAGATGGGGCTGCAGCTGTACTGTACATTTGGTTGCTGTATTATGACTATGTTGGGGGTGGTGGTGGAGGAATTATGGACCCTTGCACGTGTGTGTCTTCTTCCATGAACAATATAATTTGGGAAGATCTTATGGGGAAAATATTAAACACTGCACCTAAAGTGTCACAACCATGATCCCACCCCACCTTCTGGTGTTCTTTACCAAAATAGTATATTATGGAAAATCTGATCATGGATTTCTGACATTATGCCTAATTTTTCTTCAATGTTGGAAATATGGATACTCATTTATGTTGTATATTTTAACTTGTTTACTCCCTCCCCACAAAACCTTGCTCAAAGTGATTAAGAGCAAAATGTAAAATAACCACATATAAGAACCACTTTGAAGGATTTGAAGTTGCAGGAGATTTCAACTAAACATTAGAAGCAACTCCTTGACATTGATAGAAGTTCACTAGTTGCTCAGAGTGGTAATGGATCTCCTTCTTTGGATGTCTTCAAAAAGAGACTGGATAGCTACCTGCTGAGGATGCTTAGATGGAGATCCTGCATTGAGTGGGAGGTTGGACTCAATGGCCCCTTCCACCTACGTAATTCTATGACTCTAGGTAGGTCAAACACCAATATACCCAGTAAAACTTTTGAATATATTGCAATGTTCACAGTCACCCTAATAGTCAGTTTGCAGAATAAAGTTAGGAATAAAGACATTTTGCCTGCTAGGAGAAAGGCAACAGCAAAAGTCTAGATCAGAAACCCCTTGCTAGGTGAATATTCAGGTGATTTTCATCAAAACCTAAACGTTCTGAGGACCAAGATCTATTGGAAGTCCCCAGTGTCAAGACCTTGCATCTAACAGCAACCAGACGCAGAGCCTTCACAGCAGTGGCACCATCACTCTGGAATACTCTGCCACCTGAAGTCCGTGCCTTGCGGGACTTACCAGCTTTCCGCAGGGCATGTAAGATATACCTGTTTCGACAGGCTTTTAATGTTTGATATTGTTGTTTTTAAATTGTTTTAAACTGCTTTTAAATTTTGTTAGATTTTAGCTATTCTTGTAAGCCGCTCCGAGCCCCAGGGGAGTGGCGGCATATAAGTTTAAATAATAAATAAATAAATAAATAAATAAATAAAGACCTCCAAATGTCCCAAAGTACACAAGAATGCCCTTCAACACCCTGTTGTTCTACCAAATATCCTGCAGTATATTGGCTAAGATGGTGACAGGAGGAGGTGCTACTCAACCCTGTTCACCATTTAGGCTGATAAACATTAAAAAAAAGTATTTTTCTGACTGTGGGAAGGTACAGTGGAGAGTAGGATTTGTCCACAGCCCCTGCGTAATTTCCCACCTCTGGCCTAGATACGAGACTATTTCCTTTGGCCAGGAATTCAAATTATTGGGAATAACCATTGGAAAGGTCTCTACTTAAATTTCTGCTAGATTCAGGAGTCAAAGAACGGCCTCTTTGATGATCTCAAAATCCAGGTAAGTTCATGTGGGAAAACATGTTATTTATATTTAAATAACAATTGATGCTCATTTTTGAGACACTTTAAAATATATAAAATGCTGGGGAAATTTCCCACCAGCTCCTGCAAATTTCCCAACAGAAAACTCAAAATTCAACCTGAAGTGCCCTTTTGATTTTGGTTAGTTTTGCGGCTGCCTTATTATTATTTGGGGGGGGGGGGGGCGCACGGGACAATTCACATTGATATATGGTTTGTGTTTCTAGCACCTACATGTTAATTCCACATAATCCACTTGAAATTTAGGAAGAACCTCCTGATGGTAAGAGTTGTTCAACAATGGAACTCTCTACCTTAGAGTGTTGTGGAAGCTCCTTCTTTGTAGGCTTTTAAACAGAGGCTGGATGGCCATTCATCAGGAGTACTTTGTGCTTTTCCTGCATGGCAGGAGGTTGGACTATAAATGACCCATGTGGTCTCTTTCAACTCTAGGATTCTACATTATGGTGGAAGAAATATCTCTTACTCACGCCCCAGTCAACAATTCAAGAGATCGCTTTTGTTTGGCTGTTTGAGGTGAACTTGGAGGCAGAGTGAAGGTCAAGCCAGAAAGTAGGATATCAACAAATGTCTTTAGTTTTATGTTTCTCTTGTGAGGAATTATGAGATAGCAGCAACATCAGTTCAGTAATTGTCCATCTATTTTTGTTGCTCCAAGCAAGAGAAGAAGAACCCAGTTAATGCTTACATTTACAGTACTTGGGTTGTGACAATGGTAGTGAAGTTGGGACAAAATTGACTTCACTGAAACTTCTAAAAACAAACTTTCTATAGCAAGGATCTTGCTAGTTTTTAATCTTCTCTTTTTAACAGGATGATAATGGAACTTGTGGAAACAGTTGCAGTAGGTTCAGTTGAACTGAACTCTTCTTGCAGGTCATTGCCCTTCACTGTGGTCCAGCCTGGTTACAGGGTTGAGAAACCCCAATGAAGATGGATGATGTTCAAATGGACCTTGACAGTGGGAATACCTTTCATTTTAAAAGGAATAAAGCCCATCAAGAGCAGGCTGGCATCTAATCAAAGGGCTTGCGTATTTCCTAAAAAAAAAATAAAATTTTTTTCCTTGTTGGATATCATTTCAGTGTATTTGCTGTCATTCAGCCCAACTGCTCCAAACAAGCCAGAGCCTCCATCACCTTCCTGGAACACAGTGGAAAAGAAGCTGAATACAATCACTGTTCTTTCTACAGGATCACAGATAAACTCAAAAGATTGTGCAGGATACAAGTGTTACTCAAAGCATGCAAGCAACTATGAAAACAAACCAGAAAAGTCAGAGTAATTCAGACAATTCTTGCTTTATCTGAGATCAATCTTTGGGCATATGCAAACAAGAGATAAGATCCACATGAAAGTGCCAACAAGAACAGGGCAGACTGAAGAAAAACCTACAGATTTCCTCTTCTTCGCACCCTCTCCTCCTTCCCCTCCTCCTCCTGCTTCTTTTAATTTTTTAAGAAATGGCCCCTCTGACTAGCTAAAACCAAACTTTCTGGAAAGAATGTGGGGCCAGTATTAGAGTGCCACTTGACTCAGATCAATATTTACCTTTCTTGCTTTTTATTTTGTTGGCTACATAGGCTGAAGTGTCTAGTTGAGTGGATTCAGGATTGTTGTGGTAGATGAGAAATGAAAGAGAACCATAAAGGACACCATTTGTTGATTGGATTTCAACAGCTTATTTATGTCTCTTCTCTGTATGTCTCTCGGCTTGTATAAAGGTACAAAGGGTCCGAGAACACTCAGATAGAATTTGCCATTATAGCTCACAGAGTCTGCAAGACACTATGGTGTGGTGGTTTGAGCATTGGGCTCAGTTTTATTCCCTTTCTAACATATAAACCCACTGGATGCATCATACACTCTCAGCCCCTAGAACACTGTAAGAAATTCACCTTAGGGTCACCATGAGTTGAGAATGACTTGTAGGCATGTAACAAGCTATGATTAATTATTAGCTAACACACAAACACACACACACACACACACACACATATATATATTGCAGTGTGTGTGCATGCACAAGGATCTGGGGAGATGTAGGAGATGTAGGACATATTCGCACAAGTCTCCACTCAGCTTTTTGTGGAGTTCTGAAGCAATCTCTCTATACCCACTGTAATGCGTAGGCTCAACTACAACTAACTAGACTAACCAAGAGATTGTGTCATAGAAATAACTTTTTCTGCAGACCATTCGGAGAAGTATTTGCTAACTTTCAAAGTTGACTAGGAGAGGTTAGATGTGACTAGGAGAGCTTACACCTCCCAGCTTGGAAGAAACTTCGGAAGCTGGCCCCATATGTTTGGCAAATGAGAAAGAAACAGTTGCCAAAAGGGACTCTGGAGCAAGAATGCAAGATAAGAATGATATAGGGTGGAAAGGTCCAGGGGGGAAAAAAGCATACTATTTACTATTGTCTTTTTTCTCCTACTTGGAAAAGTGGTTATATTTGGATTAAGATAAAATCTTAAACACAAACAGAATCAAATTCAATTTCAAAACTGAATTTCTGTAGACAGGTTGGTAGCAAAATAAGAAAATAACCCGAGTGCAAATGACTATGTTTCACTGATCTGGTCTTCTGATGGTTAATATTTTGATGGGAGATTATTGTGGAAATAATATGGTCTGCCCAGCAAGAAGCAAGGTATGAATTCAATAGCCATTGCTGCCTATGGCCTAATGAATCCCAATGAGTGATTTTGAATGTTTTCTTCCTTTTTTTCTTTTTAAAAATCCC
This sequence comes from Anolis sagrei, assembly GCF_037176765.1. Classification (NCBI taxonomy): domain Eukaryota; kingdom Metazoa; phylum Chordata; class Lepidosauria; order Squamata; family Anolidae; genus Anolis; species Anolis sagrei. Next base: position 120,911,202 of record NC_090022.1, read on the forward strand.
TTTCAATAGAAGTGGACTGATCTGCACATTTGTAAAATAATGAGGGTCCTTGTTGTTTCACTCATCTAACTTTTATGTGGCATAATTGCAGCTTTTGTTCCCCTTCAAATATAATTGTCAATCAAAGTGGGAAATGTCATAATTTAGTTCTGTCCTGATCTGTCAAGGAAGCCCAAATGGCCTTTAAAGTGAAGAAAAGACATTTAGTCCTGACACAATGAAAATGGCTCCAAACCAAAAAGAAGATGTTTTTGTCAGGGAATTGAACAGAATAGATCTGAGAGCCATGCCAGTTGGACCCAGTGGCTATTTGTGTTATCTGCCTTTCACTGCCAAAGAATCAAAGACAAGATGAAGGTCTGGAGTATATTACAAACTGGACACACACAATCCAGAACTGAGCTCATTATTGAAAACCAGTCACCAAAACCGATGGTCATTAGTGGTATTTGATTATATAGTGGGTTCTTGGTATCTGCTGGGATTTGATTCTAGGACTCCCTGTGGATGCCAAAATCCTGAGATGATCAAGTCCCGTTATACAGTATACAACAGCATAGTAAAAAGAGTATGGTTGCAAAATCAAGATTTGCTTTTTGGATTTTAAAAAAATTACAAGCTGCGGATGCGAGAATCCATGTACACAAAATCCGTGATACAGAAAAATGATTGTATTGTACATGGGAACAGATTGCGCCAGGCTGTGCTCTTTTCTGACAATGGTGAGAGCCATTGCCCAATTACATCCAGATGCTGTTGGAGTACAACTCCCATCATTCCTGAACATGGCTCAAGCTGACTGAGAATTGGAATCCAACAAAATCTAAACAGCCAAAGCTTCAAGTGCCACCTCCATTCTAGTTGCCACGAATTTCACAGATTAGTCTATTATCTATGAAAGAAAATCTGTTCACAAAAGCTTCTTGCTGCATTTGAGAAGAACATGTATAATTGTCCTCCTTATATGGATACTATTTCCCCTGTAGTTAGAGAAAAGTAGCAATTGAGAGACCAAGCAAATGGACAACAGTGCCAAGAACCCAAATCCTGCAGAAGGCCTGTAATTGAGCAGAAAGGTTTAGGACAGGGGAACATTTGGCCACTAAATACTCTGGACTAAAGCCCCGATTAGCCTCATCCAGTATGGCTAGTGGTATGGGGGCTGTAGTCAAGTCCAAAACATCTCAAAATAGGGGCAAAATCAACCCACTCTTGGTTAGGGCAGTGGTTCTCAACCTGTCGGTCCCCAGCTGTTTTGGCCTACAGCTCCCAGAAATTCCAGCCACTTTACCAGCTGTTAGGATTTCTGGGAGTTGAAGGCCAAAACATCTGGGGACCCACAGGTTGAGAACCACTGGCCCAGGAGAAGAAGAGTGTGGGCAACAAAATACAAGACAAGGAAAAGAGGCAGTTGTGCCTTGAGAAGCCAATGGACCATAAAGCAGGAGGGAAGGTTATAAACGATGGGGTTGGAAAAGGGGGGCCCATCTTCAGAGGCATGAGTTGAAGAAAAAGGCAGGAAGGAAACGAGAACAAGCAGAGAGGAGCCTCTTTAGATGGCTATTCTCTGATGATGATTGCTTCATAAAGAGAAAGCTTACACAATAATTTGAAATCCAAGTTCAAAATAACATGGCAACCTGAAAATAGTTGATGTTTTTGAAATTACAAAAGACCCAAACCAGACTTTTGCAGTGATCTGCATGTCTGCTCCCGAACTTGAACTCAGCTTCTAGAAAATGGGATATAGACCTTCAAATATTTGGTTCCTTACTTAAACTCCATTTCTAGAATATTTCCATTGTAAATTGATGTGAACTTTCTTTAATCTGGATTTCCCCTTATACAACAGATATTGTCACCATCCCCATGGCCACCCTGCTCCTTGTTCAAACTGCAGTGTGCCAAAAGCACAAGTACCTTTAGAACTTTGAATAATTTGATCAAGTAATTGCACTCTGCATATACATCAGAAGGCACTTCTTTTCAAATTATTTATAGATGTATGTGTATAGTATTGCACTTTACCAGCAATACTATACAGTATGTATCTCCACTGTTCAATTTTCAACCTTATTTGGGGAGGAAAATACCTCTCCAAGCCACAGAATGGCTGTGATGTCAAACTTAAGAAGAACACTTAATTTGTTTATTTTTAAAACGGAATTTTCTGCAATGTGAGAACTGAGAAAAATAAAGTTTGATTTAACTGCAGTACTGTTTTCTGTACACTAAAAGCCAGAGAAGAGCCATTCAAATTGATGTGACCCACAGAAACCACAATAGTTCAGTGGCTTTTGAAAAGTTTCATGTCCACCTGATATATTGTTTTAGGACAAATTTTATTCACACTGCCCAGAACCCCTTGAGAATAAGGTCATATTATACATATCTGATAAACAACACAAAGAAAATAGCACAATGTAGCCTTTCTTTGCATAGTTTGTGTTTTAAAACCTCTCCACTGGAGATATTCTTGTCTTGCCCCACTTATGTTCTAACATATTTATGTTCTTTCTTGGAGTGTTAGTACTTTCTTTTTATGTGTTTCCCTTTCTTTTCATGCTTATGTTATATGACTGTAAAGTGCCCTAAATAGATTTTCTGGAAGAAGCAGGGGAAAGCAAATAAAAATGTTCTAGCCTTTAAAACACAAACAAAAACCCCAGCCACCACTTGGGTGATGGGAATGATCAAATGCCTGAAGCAGAGAAAGGGAACACTAAAATAAAAAACAGACAAAAACGCATTCTCAAGAAGTATGGACAAGTATACAAGAATGTTTAAATACACAAAGACAAAATAAACAAAAGAACAGATGAGCAGAGCAGAGGAGTGGCCTGTCTGATGGCCTGGCTATGGGACTTCATGTTGACTCTGGCTTATGGTGACCCCCTTTTAAGATTTTCTTGCCAAGATTTATTCAGAGAGGGTTTGCCATTGCCTTCCTCTATGGCTGACAGAGTGTGACTTGGGTTTCCACAGCTGATGGGAATTTAAACTCAGGTTACCTGGAATCCTGATCCAACACAAACTTATGCTGGCTTCTCCATGGCCTGCCCATGACCAATGTGTGTGTCAAATGAAATAGCAATCCTGTCATTAGCACTGGGTATATAATATAGTATTCCCAACTGTTTGGATTTTTCAGGAACAGTCCCAGTAATCCACTGTTGTCCCACTTATTCAGCTGCTTTTAAAATGTCCCAGCATTTATCTCTTCCTTCCACCTTTCCTTTTCCCCCTCAGTTGACTTCAGTTGCTGCAGAATGCATTCAAAGTGCAAGAATATTTTGTGTTAAGTTAAACAAGGAGTGGGGAGGGAAGATGAGGAAATGGACCCTTGTCCTTTCCTGTTGTTGTTGTTCATTCGTTCAGTCGTCTCCGACTCTTCGTGACCTCATGGACCAGCCTACGCCAGAGCTCCCTGTCGGCCGTTACCACCCCCAGCTCCCTCAAGGTCAGTCCAGTCACTTCAAGGATGCCATCCATCCATCTTGCCCTTGGTCGGCCCCTCTTCCTTTTGCCTTCCACTTTCCCCAGCATAATTGTCTTCTCTAGGCTTTCCTGTCTCCTCATGATGTGGCCAAAGTACTTCAACTTTGTCTCTAGTATCTTTCCCTCCAGTGAGCAGTCGGGCTTTATTTCCTGGAGGATGGACTGGTTGGATCTTCTCGCAGTCCAAGGCACTCTCAGCACTTTCCTCCAACACCACAGCTCAAAAGCATCGATCTTCCTTCGCTCAGCCTTCCCTAAGGTCCAGCTCTCACATCCGTAGGTTACTACAGGGAATACCATGGCTTTGACTAGGCGGATCTTTGTTGCCAGTCTGATGTCTCTACTCTTCACTATTTTATCGAGACTGGACATTGCTCTCCTCCCAAGAAGTAAGCGTCTTCTGATTTCCTGGCCACACTCTGCATCTGCAGTAATCTTTGCGCCTAGAAATACAAAATCTGTTAAGGCCTCCACATTTTCTCCCTCTATTTTCCAGTTGTCAATCATTCTTGTTGCCATAATCTTGGTTTTTTTTACGTTTAGCTGCAACCCGGCTTTTGCGCTTTCTTCTTTCACCTTGATTAGAAGGCTCCTCAGCTCCTCCTCGCTTTCGGCCATCAGAGTGGTGTCATCTGCATATCTGAGGTTGTTAATGTTTCTTCCAGCAATTTTCACCCCAGCTTTGCATTCATCCAGTCCCGCACATCGCATGATGTGTTCTGCATACAAGTTAAAAAGGTTGGGTGAGAGTATGCAGCCTTGCCGTACGCCTTTCCCAATCTTGAACCAGTCTGTTGTTCCGTGGTCAGTTCTGACTGTTGCTACTTGGTCCTTGTACAGATTCCTCAGGAGAGATCCTTTCCTGTAGGATCAGAGAAAAGCAAACTGATGTGGCTTTTTCTAGCTTGGATGTTCTTTCCCTATTGATAGCTTTTGCCCTCTTGTTTAATATATTCTGTGGCTTAGTTTTTGTCTGTGAAAAGTAGAGTATGTAATTGTCTGAAGGCATTCATGGCACCATTGGCAAGCTTGCATCACAGCTATGATCAAGTGGAAGTGCTCGTTGGATGTAGTGGATCTCCATAAAGAAGAACCTAAGGCTGTCGTGTAGTAATTTGGCCCTTATAGTTCCCAGACTGCCATATACCATTCCCACAACATCACTGTTTGGTAATTCTCCAGTTTTTCCTGAGGCATTTCCCATTTTACATAGGATCCTCTTGCTACTGAGTGTTTTAAGCTAAAATGGGTTGGAAATTTTGATGAACTATTTTCATTGTTGGTACTGTCTAACACTGGTAAGCAGCACTCATGAATTTATCTAAAATTGAATTTGGCCTTTGGGCTCAGAAAAGTTCCTCAAACTTGTCTTAGAGCAGTGGTTCTCAACCTGTGGGTCGCCAGGTGTTTTGGCCTACAACTCAGCTGTTAGGATTTCTGGGAGTTGAAGGCCAAAACATCTGGGAACCCACAGGCTGAGAACCACTGTTATAGAGTATAGAGAAATGCTCTGATAAATATGATCAGTTGGATGGTGGAAACCTCTTTTACAGGAGCAACAGGTTGAACAAGAAACTTGTATTTGTAGAAATGGTTTTAGAAGAATCCATACAATAACCTACCCCTGACGCTTATGCTAAGACCGCCATCCAAGAACCACTGTCCCTCAAAGTGTGATACCTAGAAAGAACAACATGGTGTCAGGTGCCTAGTTATTTAGAATTTTGCATTATGCAAAACTACCATAGAGCACAGGTAGGTAGTGGTGGTCCTGACACAGAAGTTGTTGGAACACAACTCCCTTTATAGGCTCTAGTCAGCCTAGTACACATTGAAGAACCAACAACACCTGGAGAGTCACTATTACCTATCCTGTCTCATATGTTACAGAACTGTATTCAGAATGGGCAATATAGAGGTAGAGAAAGGCTTGGTTTTATATGATCACGTGAAAAATTCCCTGTGGCTCCGAACACAATGGCAGCATTGTGCTTTGGGAGATTAAGGGAAAACCGGGTACATGTTTTGGATCATGTATGGCACAGACGTTCCTAGCATCTTTTGCCACTTTAAAAGATGGCCAGATATCAGACTCTACAGTACTGCATAACTTTGTGCCAGGACACATGAATGTGTCTTTTGAACAGAAGTTTCAATATATACGTTTTTAAAAAGTAGGTAGTATTAACTCTTGTAAAAAAAACCCTTAATAGATAACATATAACAGATTATTATAGATAAACAGCACTTTGGAGCAATAAATACAAATTTCTACTGTGGAAGGCTGTTTAGCATTCTTGTTATAACTAGCAATATTCAGCATCCACCTCTTTATTTCAGCTTCAAAATAATAAATTATAGGTCTGTGGTGTTTAATCAAAAGGAACCATTACTGTTATCACATAGACCACAAAGACACTTGCATTTAGATACCATGCTGTTTTTCTCTCTGTTTATTTTATTCATTTGTTTAGCATTTGTGTAATGTTTATTTAGTTCCTGATATTACTTTGCCTCCAAACCAGCACCCGAAGCAAACAAATTAGGGATAATAAAAAATGTTAAAGCAAAGAGGTTAAAATACTCTGAAGGAATATAAATTTGTAAAATCCCAAAGGCTTCCTTGAAACAGAAGTGTAAAAACAATGTACAACTTATCAAAATAAACATATTTGTGAACATGTCCCAGGCTCCAAAACATTGAGAAGGAAGTAGCATAGCATGGCATACCTACAATAAAAAACTGATTCCAGAATGTGGGTGCCACTTCAAAGAAGGCCTTGTGACTTGTGTCCTTATAGATGTCATTTCTATACAAATTAAAGCAATGGTTTCCTTATTGTTATGAGGAAGCACTGTTGAAATTATGCAACTTCTAAGTTCAATGCAATTTAGAGAAGGAATAGGAACCATGCAGTACTTTAAGTATTGCTGCACTATGACTCCCAGCATTTTTCATCATTGGTTACACTAGCTAGGGCTCCGGGGAAGTGCAATAAATCACACCCGGAGGAGTCCTGCATGATTAACACCTGTTATTCAGGGAATAACTCAGGCCCCTTCTAAGGGCCCATCCAGACAGGCCCTAAAATGCGGAACCTCTCACTTCTTCAAGTGGGCTGTCCAGATGATGCCCTACAGAACAGAGAGTGCATTCGGCACAAAACAAGAAAACTCTGTTTTGTGCCAAAAAAATGTTAGTGGGGGAAAAAGCAGGTCTTATTGAAATACCATGTTCTTCCTGCTGTGGGCAAAGTCTGGACTGCCCCCTCAGAAGTCTTGGGACATCTCAGGGGGCCAGCCACACAGAAAATCGCTCCTGCCCCCCTTCTCCTGGCACCTCACTCCTACACTTGAGGAGAGCTCTGGCACCATGCTAATGGCAGCTGGGTAAGTTATTTTGTTATTAAAGGGCTTTTTTGGGGAAGGGAGTGTTGGGGATGGGGTCTGAGTGTCTCACTATCATCTCAGAAGAGACACCCAGCCCCAAAAGTGCGGGCTTTTGCAGCCAGTGTGCGGACTACAGTCATGCAGTTTCAAACTGTGTTATATCACAGTGAAGCTCAGGCACCAGCCAGTCAAGATAACCTGACACATGACAGAAAAAACCCCACAAGTTCCTCCTTCACTCTCACAGTTCTAAGAAAGTAAGTAACTATATTATTTTACAACACTTCATATTTTCTGTTTGCAGTGTTCATGTCACTATGCCTAATGGTAGCCAAACTTCGTCCACCCATTTTATAAAAGGTGTCCTGTGTTACTACACCATTGTATGTAAGGAGACTTAAGTATATACAGATTTAGGCATCCATGAGATGTCCTGGAACTTTATCCCAGCAGATACTAAGGACCCACTGTAATTGTTTTCGGATGTCTTGTATTACAATCTTTGCATGCATGCTCAGCAGAAAAAGGAAAGCATGAGAGGTAGAAGGAACTTGGAAGCATCCTTAAGGCTAACTAGTATATTTCAACACAAGCTTTTGTGGATCTCAATCCATTTCTAAAGATGTATTAAACATGGTCTGTAGACAAATAAACACTGGTGGGTGTGTTAAAAAGACTGGGTCAGTATCCTGGATTCAGATTCTATTGCCTAGACTTCTGATATCATCACAGCTTCTTTCCTCTCTGACTTCTTCTCCCTGTATCTTTAAAGATAAATACGTCCTTCACTGTTGTCACCTGCTCTATCATACACTCCTATCAAATGAGGCTTACTAACTCATAAATTACTGCACAAACCATTCCAAACAATAAAGGCAATTTTACTTACTGAACCATTAAATTTACATACTTAAATTAGACTCAACCAGACGTTGCGAGGGGATGTCTCGCAGCCAGACAAACAATGAATTTAGGGAAAGAGCTGCCTTGTATTTCCCCACCTCTCACATGAAATTAATGAGGTGCTTCAATTTAATCATCATTAAAATTACATCTTTATTTAGTTACTTAGCAGAGTTTGACTCTGCGGCATGCGACAGGATGTAAGGTAGCCCCTTTGACAATAACCTTTCCCAAGGAGAGGAGGGTTGTTTGTGACTTGACTTGCTCAACACTCTGGGCTTCTGGGCCTCTGGGCTATGAACTTTGCACCTCTATGCACCTTCCTCATACAAGACAATAGTCATGGAGCACGGCAAATTGGAAGAAGGAAAACATCTCTGTGTCATCTCAGATGAAGCAATAAACTGTGCTTTAAATTAAGACATGGAGAAATGGTGGTCTAAATATCTTAATGGCACCAGATCCTGTGTGGTCTTGGAAACTAAGCGCGTCATCTTCTGTTAATACACGAATGGGAGACTGGCAATAATACCAGGTGCTGTAGGCTATATTGCAGAGGATGGAAATGGCAAAGCCATCTCAGTATTCCTTGCCTAAGAAAATCTTATGGAGATTATAGGGTTGCCACAACTTGGCAGGTGTATGGAAAACACACACACAAGATACTCCCAAAAGAAAGAAAAAGTGTGGTTTTCTTTCTTTCTTTTTTTAAAAATACTCTTTCAAATTCAAGTGATCCTCCAAAAATCAACAGAACTATGATCACTATGTATCAAGAGACCCAAGTCTGTAACTGAAGACCAATCAAGCATCTTTCTATAAATTGTCATTGATTTGTTTACCTGTGTGCCTTTATTTATTCAAAATATGGTTATGATGTGGTTAGTACAAGAAAACTTGACGTTAGATAGTTCAGAGAAAAATGGAATTATTCCATGAATTACGAGGTTTGATCTGACGAATCAAAAAACTTTACCACATTGTGGATAAATTCAGCTAACTCTAAATTATGCACACTTGCTTGACCTTAGGGCCCTTCCACATAGCCATATAACCCAGAATATCAAGGCAGAAAATCCCACAATAATTGCTTTGAACTGAGTCCACACTGCCATATATTCCAGTTCAAAGTAGATAATGTGGGATTTTATTCAGCTGTGTGGAAGGGGCCTTAAGTCTCACTTGTCCATCCTTTATTGTGCCAAAACAAAACAAAACCAGATAAATCCTATGCAGATTTCCCTTCCCCTTAAATACAGTGGGTGCAAAGGTACAGGTGAGGTGATTATTCTTTTTTTAAAGGATAAACTACAAAAAAATGCTCCACTGATTATCATCAGACTAATCAGGTCTCGGTTTGCTAATTAAGTGACTGTCTATCTGGTTTGCCAATTCGCAGTGTTTAGGTTCTTTAGCATTATTTGATTTTCTGGAATTGGTGATCCATTTAAGTGCTAAATGCTACAACAATCTATGTCATTTTAGATCACTGCCCCTAGATTTAAAACCTAAAGCTTATTCATCAACTAAACATTTTTTTTAAAAAAAGAACTCCTGTTTTACATAACATCATGAAGGAAGGAAGTCATTTCCCATTAAATCCATATTGTGAGTACTTTGGATGTTTGTGGAAACTGGGAAGAGATGTGGGATAAGATAAAAACAGATAGGGAGACAAAATTTGGCTACATTTCAAATGCAGTGTCAGCCAAAGGGACTCAGAAGGCATAATTTGTTAAAACCAGGATTTGGGGAATATCTTAAATACAAGCATACTCTTTACACACACGCATTTACTATTAAACGGTTCTATCAATAAAAAGAAAGAAGACTTCCCTTTGCCATGTAACTTTCTCCTGATCTTTTGGGTAAAGAGAGGACCAGGAGGATATCAGGCAAAGGAAATAAGAACTTTGCTCAAAATAACCAGCAATTCGATTCATGGGAGGAGCCTGAATAGAAAGTAATCTAATGTCACAATTTCACAGAAACAAAACAGAACGGCTCACATATAACGCAATTAATGAATGGATACCACGATGTGAAAACTATTTAGAAATGGCATATTTGTGCCTGACTGTGCTACACACATAGTAAAAGTCTATTGTATATGGTCAGAATACTATCCCTATTTTTTGGGCAAACATGCTTAACTTTGGAGAGCATAATTCCCCACAAGAGTGGTGATCCATCTCCAGCATCAAAATGGCTCCTGGGAGATCCTCAGAAGAAGGCCAATGTGAAGCATGCTTTGGCTTTCCTCTCTGATGCACCCTCTAATGTCAGGCAGTGATGGTCAACACTGATCTGCCTATAAAGCACATTGACTCCCATTTATGGAAATCAGCCAAAGAGTTACATGGTTAAGCAAACAGCATGACCCTGTGAATATTTACTCAAGAACACATTCCACTCACTTGGCCTTGGGAAGTCCAACTTGGCCACGATAGCCCATGTACTGGTTACATCCCGTATAGACTACTGCAACGCTCTCTGCGTGGGGTTGCCTTTGAAGACTGCCCGGAAGCTCTAGATGGTCCAGCGAGTGGGAGCCATATTGCTAACGGGAGCGGCACACAGGGAGCACACAACTCCTCTGTTGCATCAGCTCCACTGGTTGCCAGTCTGCTATAGGACACAATTCAAAGTGCTGGCTTTAGCCTATAAAGCCCTAAACAGTTCTGGCCCAACTTACTTGTCCGAACGCATCTCCTCTTATGAACCTTCCAGGACTTTAAGATCATCTGCTCTCGATCCCACCTTTGTCACAAGTACGGCTGGCGGGGACGAGAGACAGGGCCTTCTCAGTGGTGGCCCCTTGGCTATGGAACGCCCTCCCTAGGGATATTAGATCGGCCCCTTCCCTCTTAACATTTTGAAAGCAGGTCAAGACGTGGCTCTTTGAGCAAGCGTTTGCAGACACAATATAACAGACATGGAGAAAAACGGAACGACTTGACAATGTTATTGGATAACGCTTTTAACTAGGAGACTCAAATTGATATATGTTTTTATTGATATTGATTCTTTTACTTGGTTTTATATTTAAATTGATTATTTTTAAATTGTATTTTATGTCTTTGATACTGACTGTAAACCACCCTGAGTCACCTGTGGGTTGAGAGGGGCGGTATATAAATGTAGTAAATAAATAAATAAATTCAATAGAAATAATGTAGAGTAAAATGTGCCTTAGAGCTTTATCACCACAGAGGCAGGAAGGAGAGGTTACTGAGGAAGTACGGAAAAATTATTGTGGAATGGTGCATCGCCAAAACAGCACTATAGTGTAATTTCAGGAAAGTGTTGTCATAATTGTTTCCATTTGCTTCAACATCACAATTGTTGTGAGACAACAGCCTGGTATGTCAAAGCCTTTAGACGTCTTAGGGGGGGAAATATCCTATTTTTATTTTAACTTTGAGGGGGTTATATCTACATAAGTAGGTAAGAAAAACAGAAGCTTACGTTGCCTTCCTATATTTCAATTTTGGAAGAGGTCATTTGGAGTGTTAATTCAATCCGCCTCAATTTAAAACTTAATTTGCATAACTAATAAACAATTGCAGATAATAATGCAAATTGGACTGCCTAGATTTGCAGAACAGGAATATGGTACCACTGCTATATAAAAAGAACACAGTTTCATCCAGTAATGTCCAACAATAAAATTGTTGTAATGTAACTGACTGCCATGTATGTCTGTCAGGTGTGGCATTCAGGAATAGGCAACCTTTTTAAAATTGGCCCTTCAGAAATGTTATTTTTTTTTTTTTGCTTTAAAATTGCCTTTATTTGCAACTATTCAGGTGAGTGTGTGGACTCTTTCTCAGTGGGCGAAGGACCTTGCATTTAGCTACTTGTATATGACTGGGTTTCAAATGATAATGAATATTAATCAGTTAGTTTACTTCAGTTTAGTCTAGCCACCAAAGCGATAAACCAAATGGGACAGGTAAGCCTTATGCATGACACAGATTGTGGTTTTGCGGCAGTCCAGAGTGATTTAATGCATGCACTGGTTTAACTTGAGGCTGTTTAATACTCATACACTGGTGCACTTGTATGACCATGGCATTTCACAACCTTTGGGAACATTACTGTGGAAAAACCCCAGAGGAGATTATGTGGCTTGATAGAGAGAACTTCCAGAGGGCTAGGACTATGCCTCTTGCAGCAAAAACAGCAGCACCTGAAAGCCTAACAAATTTATTATTACGTAGCTTTTCATGGACTGTAGGACATACACTGAGTGGAATCTAAAGTATATACACAGTACATGTAGCCCAAATTGCTATTGCCATTCTTAAGAGAAGGTAAGGAGTTATTTCAATCAGCATTTTTGGGGGAAATTGTATTTATCTAAAGCCATATCCTTTATATTTCTTGATGGTTGAGGGATGCTGCAATAATGCCAAATTATGTCTGGTAGCCCCTCAGCATATTTCAGAAGTAGGTGTGGGAAGCATGGAGAAGTTAATAAACACAGTCTGTGCTGTCAAAGGCTTTCCTGGACGGAATCACTGGGTTGATGTGAGTTTTCCGGTCTGTATGGCCATGTTCTGGAAGCATTCTCTCCTGATGTTTCGTCCACATCTATGGCAGGCATGCTCAGAGGTTGAGAGGTCTTTTGGAAACTAGGAAAGTGAGGTTTATATATCCGTGGAATGTCCAGGGCGAGAGAAAGAACTCTTGTCTGTTTGAGGCAAGTGTGAATGTTGCAATTGGCCACCTTGACTAGTATTGAATAGCTAATAGCCCTTGTTTCCCACTTTAGTCTTTACTAAACATTATATTTCAAGTGTTTCTTCAACTTTCCATATATAAAAACATATTTTACAGATTTAAATTAATGTTTGTTTTTATGTTTAGAAATTATGTTTAGAAATAACATGGGGTGGGGGAAGACACCATTACTAAATCTGCTAACCACAACATTTAACACAATTTTGACTTTTTGAGCTATTATTGAATAAATGATATGATTCTTGTGATGTAATATTGTAATTCTTCAACAAAAAGCAAGAAACAATTTCTCAAAATCCTTAGCCCTGAGCTTTGGGTGAGGAACTGACTGATACATTTCAGATTTGTTGTCTCTTTAGCCTAGTTTCCAATTTACTTCATTAATAACTTAATTAATAGCTCAATTCTGAAATTAAGTGAATGCTGAAGCTTCAACTTGTCAATTAAGTCAGAATATAAATTTAATTAAGGTGTTCCTTTTCAATTGAAACTTTCTAAGTTAATTGGTAACTTAATTGATTTTAATTACTCAGTTGCTATCACTGACCAATAGAGTATAATAGGATACCTGTTGCTATAGAAGAAAGCTGTGAGTCTTATCTCACCTACAATTACTATAATGTATTATCAGCACTTGAGATAATTTGAAAACATCTAGATCAAGCATGTGCAAACTCTGGCCCTCCAGGTGCTTGGGACTTCAACTCCCACAATTCCTAACAGCCTACCAGCTGTTAGGAATTCATAGAATCATAGAGTTGGGAGAGACCTCGTGAGCCATCTAGTCCAACCCCCTGCCAAGAAGCAGGAAAATTGAATTCAAAGCACCTCTGACAGATGGCCATTCAGCCTCTGTTTAAAAGCCTCCAAAGAAGGAGTCTCCACCACACTCTGGGGCAGAGAGTTCCACTGCTGAACAGCTCTTCAATTCTGGGAGTTGAAGTCCAAAACACCTGGAGAACCAAAGTTTGCCCATGCCTGATCTAGAGCCACAGTGAAGTCCTGTTCTTTTTTTCATACAGCCCTATGTCTGCTGAAAATATCTTGTGCAATGTGACCCATACATAATGGTGTGTTTGAGAGGGAACAAGCTAAAAAAAAAAAAGGGGGGGGAGTGCATTAGAAATTATTCGATGTTTTGCTTCTTATTCTATAACTAACTTGGCACTGCCCAGGTTATTTTTTAAAAGTCATTTTTTTAATTGTACAAAATTCATAAGGCTGTTGGTGAACTACAGCTCACATCATACCAGGTTAAATCCCTGAAACTCCATCAGTACTTAAAGTACTTTGATATGTTGGGCAAGTTTGCTCTAGATGCATCATTGGTGGGGTTCAATGTGCTCTCTGGCTTTAGGGGATGACCCATGGTGGGTCATTCCCCTCAATGACCCACTATGGTGGGTCATTCCCCTCAAACCCCTTCAGTGGGTTGAGTTAGTCATGGGGGTTCCGTGTGCCAAGTTTGGTCCAAGTCCATCACTGGTAGAGGTCACAGTTCTGAACTGCAACTCTCAGAAAGAAAAGTCAGTTTCCCCAAACCCCTCCAGTAATCAAAGTTCTGCATATCAGATCCATCAGTGTTTGGGTTCACAGTGCTCTCTGGATGTAGGTGAACTGCAACTCCCCTTAATCAAGGTGAATTTTCCCCAAAGACCTCCAGTACCTTTGTTGGTCATGGGGGCTCTGTGTGCCAAGTTTGTTCCAATTCCATCTTTGGTGGAGTTCAGAGTGCTCATTGACTGCAGGTGAACTATAACAGTGTTGTTACCAACACTGTGAACCACTCTGAGTCTCCTTAGGGGTTGAGAAGGGCGGTATACAAATATCACAAATAAATAAATAAATAAATAAATCAAAATCCCAGTACCTACAACTCCAAAATGTCCAGGCCAATTCCCCTTAAAACCCACCAGGATTCAAATTTGGGCATATCGGGTATGCATGCCAAGTTTGGTCCAGCTCCACCATTGTTTGGGTTTAAGTGCACTCGGATGTAGGTGAACTACAACTTCTATAAATCCCTCCGAAGACCTCCAGTATTTTTTGTTGGTCATGAGGGTTCTGTGTTCCAAGTTAGTTCCAGGTCCATTCTTGGAGGAGTTCAGAGTGCTCTTAGATTGCAGGTGAACTATACATCCCAGTACCTACAACTCCTATAAATCACAGTGGATTCTCCCCAAACCTCTCTAGTATTTTCAGTTGTTGATCAATTCCTCTGTTTGCTGTGTACCATAGAAAAGAATAGGAAAAGGTTAAGGGAGAGGAAGAAGGCAGGGCCATGCAAATTTCACACCAATTAAGAGAGTAAGAAACACTGGAAGGTCTGTGGTGAAGGAAACACATAAAATCTAAGATGAAATTGTTCTCCTATGAAAGCCTTCACTTGGGTGGTGGACAGTGTGGTGTTTGTGGAGGACATTGGCAGGGCTCTTTTAAATGTTAATGGCGCTCACATGGCGCTCACTATTATTGGAGGGAGAGACATTGGTGTCTCCTGAATAGTGGGAGCTAGGCCTGGGCGGTTTCGTTTCATTAATTCGTAATTCGTTAATAATTCGTTAATTTTTCCAATTACAAAACGATAACGAACCATTCTGGAGCAATTATTAAAAAAAACGAATTTTTAAACACGTTTTGTAAATGCTTCGTATTTCGTTATTGTATTCGTTTCGTTATTGTTCTGAGGTCGTTTCGTTATTATTTCCGCATGTCTGGGCCAGTTTTATGGTTTAATTAGTGAAAAAAATTATAATATCACACCAACAGTCAAGAACAGAGGGAGAGGGAAGCTTCAGAAGTTTTTGGAGGTTTTTTAGTGTATTTCGCGGTCGCGTCCGCCATTAACAAATCGATTCGTTATTGTTTCGGAAATTGATTCGTTAATTTTTTACCATTTACGAAATTTCGTAAATATCGAACTTTTTAAAAGGAAAATTTTGTAATTATTTTAAATATCGAAACAAAAAAAACCCCCAAATACAAATCGATTTTAGAAACAAATTTTTCCGTTGTTACCCAGGCCTAGTGGGAGCTATAGCTGTTTGTGGAGGCAGGAGCTTGTCAATGTAAGTGGATACCCCAGCCACACACACACACACATATTTTCACTTCTATTATGTGTATAGATGTGGCTCCCACCTCTATGATACCTCATGTATATGCAAGTATTCCAGAATTTGGTTCCAGGCATTTTGAATAAGTGATACTCTGTTTGTGCAGCACAGGAAACATAAAGTAAGTTTGAGGAGAGTTGGGCCAGGAGCGCTACTTAGGGAGCACCTACACTGTAGTATTAATGCATGATTCCACATCATTGAGCCACTTTAACTGCCATGGCTCAATGCTATGAAATCATGGGACTTTTGGTTTTATTTTCCCTGCCAAAGAGTACTATTGCGTCACAAAACCATAACTCCCACAATTCCATTGCATAGAGCAGTTAAGGTAGTGTCAAACTGCATTACTTCTGCAATGTGAACCCCCAGTGGCAGAATGGGTTAAACTGCTGAGCTGTTGAACCTGATGACCGAAAGGTCGCTGGTTTGAATCCGGGGAGCAGGTTGAGCTCCTGCTGTTAGCCCCAGCTTCTGCCTAGCAGTTTGAAAACATGGAAATGTGACTAGATCAATAGGTGCTGCCTTGGCGGGAAGGTAATGATGCCCCTTGCAGTCATGCCGGCCACACAACCTTGGAGGTGTCTATGGACAACGCCGGCTCATTGCTTAGAAATTGAGATGAGCACCAACCCCCAAAGTCAGATACCACTGGACTTAATGTCAGGGGAAAAACTTTACCTTTACTAGGTGTTGCACAATAAGGAACAGATGCTTTATTTCAAACATTGTTTGTATTTGTTTTTATAGAATAATAACAAAATGACAACAAAGTTCATCGAGACAGAAAAACACATGAAAGTAACAGTACATTTTTTAAAAAGTATTTGTGTTCTCTGGCATCCCAAATTCTAGTTTTCCAAGTCTGGGTTTTAGGGAATATAAGTAAATTAAAGAGGTGTAATCAGATCTCTCAGTGTAGACAGGTAAAGCAACATAGAGCACTTTTTTCAATGAAAAAAAAAATCTCTAGGCATTTCCTCATCTAGAATTGGCAACCATAGCAGGAATGTGTGTTCATGTCCGTGTCCGTGTCTTGTTTTCACTCATAAGCTGCACCCCATTATTACGCATGACGAACTAACTGCTGAAAGTGGTGTCTGCCATCTTTTGTGGTTTGGGAACCTGAAACGCTGAATAAATCATTACGCTTGCTAATTACCAGGGAACATCAAACAAGACAAGCATTTTACTCCTCATCACTGAATTTTGTTATGCTAATTAGAGCTGTGTAAGATGTTGCTATTAAACCTGGAGAGAGTCAGGGAGGGGGAGCCCACCACATTTGCATTAATACCCACAAAGCTGCTTCAAAACCTGATGATTAGTACTTCAATGAGGTTCTGGTTATTGAGGAGCTTCCCTCCTCCCTCCTCCCTCCCACCTCCTCCTCCTCCTCCTCCTCCTCCTCCTCCTCCTTCAGGGGCTGGGTTGTCTTTTGTTTTGTTTTTTAATCCCGCTGTGTGCTAAACTATAAATAAATGCAACATGACGGAGCATGCTTCATCATAGCAACACTTTGCAACAAAAAAAATTCTCATGATAGAAGAACACAAAGACACAAAAAAGGAAAGAACGAAGCAGGCAGTCAGCACGCCAGCTTCCTTCCTATGCATTTGATGTAGTGTACATTTTCATATGTCACGTGATATTTCAGGGTATGTGTGCAAGGTGATTCTCCAAGACTCCAGCCCTTTATTGTATAATAATGAAGAGCCAAACTAATTAGCCTGGCATTTTTGTTGTTCTTGTGCAGCCGGCAGTTCAGACTAATTGCGCCGCCCCCCCTTCATATTTTTTACAAAACTGGGACCTCTTAACTTGATTTCCATTCTGAACTATGTTTTGATTGTGGCCAGGGACTGCCTCTGAAATTGCTTCATTTTGCCCTTATATAGATGTATGATAATAATACAGTCAGCCCTCTACATTTCCTAGGGTTGGAGAACACGAAACCTGTCAAAGTGAAAAAATGGAAATAAAGCACTTGCTATATTTTTTCCCTGAGAGACTACCTCTCAAGGAATGTTTAGGTCTTTGGACATGACTCCATGTCAACTTCCACTGGAAACTGGCCTACAGATGAACCACGATCTTCAGTACGATTATCCTCCACCTTTCCAATGACAGGAGATGGCTGGTGGGAGAAGCTAGGAAACTAGGATCAAAGCCTGTAGCCTTCAAATTTTTACTCAGCTCACATCCACATTGCTAATGCCATATGGGTGAAATTGACTGAGTGAAATTGACTCAGGACCACGGAAGATTTGGGAATAAATAAAACAGGAATAAAAACTTGCTATATTGAGAGACCACCTCTCAATGAATATTTAGGTCTTTGGGCATGACTCTATGTCAGCTTCCATAGGGAACTGACCTACAGATGAACCACAATCCATGATAGGATTATTCTCTACCCTTCCAATGACAGGTGATCGCAGGAGGGGGGGGGGGGCTAGGAAGCTAGGATCATCAAAGCCTGTAGCCTTCACAGTCTTACTCAGCTGACATCCACATTGCTAATGTCATACTGGCTCTACATGCTTCCCCCTCCTGATGTTATGGAGAGGTACCCAAGACAAAATTGTGGAAGGATAGAGCTTCCATGATCCCGATGTGGTTCTGTTCCACTTCCCCATGTTGCACAGGTGAATGTGAAGGAGTTAACTTAGGGCCCTTCCACACAGCCATACAACCCAGAATTTCAAGGCAGAAAATCCCACAATATCTGCTTTGAACTGGGTTATCTGAGTCCACACTGCCATATATTCCAGCTCAAAGCAGATAACATGGGATTTTATTTATGGAAGGGGCCTCAGCCAGCATGATGAAAGACTGGCCTACACAATCCTTGTTTGCTCCCCCCACCCCACACCACCGGTCACTATATGGCTGAGTGGCATAAAAAAATAGGGGAAGACTTTCTCCTTTCTCTGAGAACTTTTCAAGAACTGCAGCTTTTGAAGATAGCCCTTCATTAGCAAGACACTCAATTAAATTATTCTTACCACCCTGTGAATATGAATAAGCAGCCCATCCCTAATATTAACAGGCTACCGGATGCCTCAGGTTTATTGTTAAAACATATAATCTGTGGCTTATTATAAACTAATGCACCACTTGTACCAAAATACATATTATTGTTTCTAATTTTGGACTGATAAGACCATAAGACCGACTTGGCCTTATGTAATTATCTGATTGTATTTTAATGTATTTTATGTATTATTGCATTATGTGATGTGATATTTTAAACTATTGTTTATGAATCCTTTGTTGTTAACAAGCCTGAGTCCCTCTGCGGAGGTTGAGAAGACCGGTATATAAAAATTCTAAATAAATAATAAATAATAAATAAACTATGTTTAGATTTATATTTTATACCCACTTTATTTATTTTTTTGAGTGTGAAGAGTATTCCATCACTCTGGAATACTCTGCTACTTGAAGTCCATGCCTTGCGGGACTTACCAGCTTTCCGCAGGGCATGTAAGACATACCTGTTTCGACAGGCTTTTAATGTTTGATATTACTGTTTTTAAATTGTTTTAAATTGCTTTTAAGTTTTGCTAGATTTTAGCCATTCTTGTAAGCCGCTCCGAGCCCCAGGGGAGTGGCGGCATATAAGTTCAAATAATAAATAAATAAATAAATAAAAAGAACCGTCTTCCCACCTCCATTTTGTCTTTCTATTGATTTTAGCCACTCATCTAAAACATTGGAATTTCCCATCAATTCCATTTTGGGACTATGTGTCCATGGGTCCATACAGAGAAAAGGTGGCGAGAAAGCAAGAGAAACAGAGAATTTTTGTCTTCTACATTCAAAACCCAAAGGCCTCAAATTAGAACTAGGATTTGCCAGATTGAAAATTGGAGAGGGTCATCAGACACTCTACCTTTCATGCTTTTGTAGAAGGGGAATTTCAGCAGGTATTGCTTGTTGCCAGCAACATCTTCTGTCATTCTCTTTTCTACATAACCATAAAAGGCTCAGAAGTCCTCTCCAGGTTTTACTTTGTCAACCCTAATGAGAACTTGAACAGAGGCTGAGAAAACCAGAGCCCAAGTTAAGCATTAAAACCAGCTTTAAAAAAACAACAAAAACAAATGAAAATTTAATTTGTTCTGGCAAAGGGGAAGCAGAAAGATGCTTGCCACGAGGCTCATTTCAAATATGTCTTGATCCATCCCAATCTCTCTCCTGCCTCATTTCACATGGTCATCATCATGGGAAATGGTGAGAACATTATACAATAATTAGTTTGTCTGTCTCCATGTGTGTTCTCATGTGCATGATGCATATTACATATATTCTACAATTGCTTTGTAGGACACAAAAGTGGAAGTAAGAGAAGCTTTGTGGTCTGGAATATGGGAAAGACAAGGCAAACATTTGAAGTAATGGAAGAGTATCCCATAGGATGATTGTGACCACTACACGTGCAAAAAAAAATTATTTACCAGCAGACAAGGTTTCTTTTGGATGACTACACTTCTAAACATGCAAAAGCTTTTAGACAAATTTGGGCACCTGGGGATTTTTTGAGGCAGGGCTTTCATTTCTATCTTCTTTTACAGCCCCTAGGTGAAGGCCTTCTAATGCCCTGAGATTTCAGGACCAAAGCCTGAGACCTTGGGGCAGTTCCTGGTGACATCAAAGCAGATGGACAGTGGTTAGTACATGGAGGGGAGACCACCAAGGAATACCAGAGGTGGTTTTGCCAGTCCCTTCCTCTGAAATATAGATGATTCGGTCAAAAACAGTTTTCCTTGTCTAATAAAACCTTACAAGATTCATGGGATTGCCAGAAGTTGACAGGCAACTTGAAGGAGCACACACACACACATATTAAGCCTCAACTGCAATCACTCAGAGCATTGCAGTCAGAAAAAC
Source organism: Anolis sagrei (assembly GCF_037176765.1). Classification (NCBI taxonomy): domain Eukaryota; kingdom Metazoa; phylum Chordata; class Lepidosauria; order Squamata; family Anolidae; genus Anolis; species Anolis sagrei. The sequence continues at coordinate 120,931,751 of NC_090022.1, forward strand.
ACAGTGTCTAACACATTAGAAAGTATTTATTTGATTGGAACATATTTTTAGAGCTCTGAATCAAACAGGGAAGAAAAGACTTCAGAATTCTGATTATCTCTACAGCAATGTATATTACAATGACAATATAGCAAACCAGAAACAAACTTAAAAAAAACACACCAAAAAACCCACCAAAAACCTATGACAAAATAACAGTTATTCTAATTGCTGGACAAAGGAATAAAGCAAGCCTGACTTCCTTTAGGAGGGAAGCTTCAGAGATGCTACTATAGTAAAAGCCCTGTGTTATGTATGCTCCAGTCAAGGTGTGTGACATGTAACAGCCAGGACTTCTCATTTGAAGCAAGAGAAAATCTTCAGTAGAAGTTGTTAAACTGTTTTTAATGTATATTTATAATTATTTTAATGTATATGACTGTATTTTATTATGTGTTTATATTGTGTTGGCAGTGAATTGTTGCCAGTTTGGAAGCCGTCCTGAGGAAGCCGTCCTTCTCGGAGGTTGAGAAGGATGGGGTATAAATGCCCTAAATCTATATAAATAAAAATGTAACGTTTGTTTCTGAGATTAACATAACTCAAAAACCACTGGGCGAATTGACACCGAATTTGGACACAATACACCTATCGGACTAACAAGTGACCATGACTTATAAAAACACAGCGGAAGAGACTTAAAAAGCCAAAAAAGTTTACATTACAACGCATGTGCATAACCACATAAAATACACATATACATAAATATATACACACACATATACACATATATACACACACAAAACACTGTTACCTTCCCTCATAAGCATTACCTATTGATCTACTCATATTTGCATGTTTTCGAACTGCTAGATAGGCAGAAGCTGGGGCTAACAACAGGAGCTCACCGCTTCCTATGGATTCAAACCACCGATCTTCCAGTCAGCAAGTTCTGCAGCTTAGCAGTTTAACCCACTGTGCCACTGTGGTCCCACCACTACCTTACTATCTTATTATCAAGAGATTATTCCTAATATTTAGCCAGAATCTCTTTTCTTACAGTTTGAATCCATTTTTTACATCCAAGTCTCAGCCACTGATGTGATGGGGCACTGTTTCTCTCTTGCTCAGTATGTAGCAGATTGATGTTTCTACTCCTTTCCATAAGTTATTTTTTGTGCATGGAGGACTTGTAACAGAGATCCTGGTTTTGAGTATGGACAACAGGACAGCAGTGGAAACATCCAAATCATCAGGAGAACAGACCCCTGTGATTTGCAGCAACAGATGCCAAGGAAATCAGGATTAAGTGAGTTGGTCCAGGAGACACTACTCAGGTAACTATAGTAGTGTCAGTCGGGGGATTGAGGGGTATGAACTGCACCGAATGACACCATCAGAGAAGTAACACCAAAATGACTGACTATACATTTTGGTGCAGTGTTTCAGCAGAAATGTATTGGGTTTTTTTAAAATAAAGAAATATGTCTGCAGTTATATATAATCACCAAAACACTTTTGTAAAGCCAGATTACATGTACTATATCAATATATTTATGACTAAAATTCTCTGCTGATTTATTTTTGAACCTTCTAATGCACATGTGTTTTGGTTGGAGCTGTCATTGTTACCCAATTACAATGATGCCTTGAACCATGCTTTTGTATACATGCACTATGAAAACACACCCTGGTTTCTCCTGTTTTGTTTGCTTGTGCTGGCTTTTTATAGCCACCGATTTTATCAAATTTTCTGGTGTGAGCTGGTCTTGGAGGAGGTCTATGGACATGACACCATGAGTTACTACCACAAGTAATGACATCCCTAGTGTCACCTTTGGGCAACTAAGTAGCGGATCTAGAATCTCATCCATTATTTTGGGCTGTTATTCCCAGAATCCATGCTGGCAAGTCCAATACGATAGCTTTTCCATGCTCAGCGTGAACCAATCTTTGCTATGGCCTGTATCTCACAACAGAGAGGGGGAGAGAACATGGTTGCTGCCAACGACAGCAAGCTGTCACATAAATAATACATACTAAGGCTATATATAACTCCCAGGGTTATTCTATTGACTGGGCTACAACTTATCTGTTCCTAACAGCACATTTGTCACTTGCAGCTGCAGATGTAAATCTCTGCTCCTACTGGGGCTTGTTTACACCATCAAGCATTCCAGGTTCTTTGAGAAGCTGATATCTCTGAATCAACGGTCTCTCGGGGGCAAGGATGTTGCTGCTGATTCCAAGGTAACAACCCAGGGGACGGGAGAGCTGAGAGCGAGCTGATCATAACACCAGGGAAAGCAAAACCGAAGCAATATTCTTGGCGGAAGTGCATTAAACACCCATCATTGTTAATATTGCTGTTTCCATTGATAATGCTTGGAGTAGCTGATGAAGTGAACTGTATCGTCAAAAGCTCATGTTACATGTTTTTCAGCTTAAGAGTTATCTATATTTCTAGAGATGTACTTGAGGGCTGTGGTCAAAATACTGTACATTTTAACCAAGTGCACACAGCAAGTAATTGTGGTAAACCTCAGGAAAAGGGACAGTAATATGACACAACCTAAAAATTCAAATGCAGTGAATACAACAATGAATAGAAACAATTAAATATATGGATGGTCAGAAACACAAAAGGGGGGCTGTCCCTTGTCCAGACCAAAGTCACTTGAGCAGGTGATGGGACAGAGAGAGAAAGGATTTCTAACAGGTTCATAGAGAGCAATATGGTCCTTCAAATAACCAGGACCTAGGAAAAATCTGGAAATAATGATGTCCTGTGGAGCTCAAAGGGCTGAATCCAACTTAGGACTTGAACTTTCCTTTCTGGATCTTGACATAATATGTTTCTCTTTAAGTTTCATGGATGAGTAATGGAAAACACATATATAGGCAAAAGGGGGGGGGGGGAGGCAAACAAGGCAAAAGGAAAACAAAAACAAAAATGGGTCTTCATGTGCTGATGGTTATACAGTTAGCCTCTATGGGCTGTTTCTCACAGCCCAATATCCCAGAATACCAAGGCAGAAAATCCCACATGATCTGAGCGTGAACGCAGATAACCCAGTTCAAAGCAGATATTGTGGGATTTTCTGCCTTTAATATTCTGGGACATAGGGTTGTGTGGAAGGGCCCATAGTTTCCTGAGAGTTATGCTTTGATGAGGCACCAGAACAGTTTAACAGAGAAGGCTAAAGACCTTGTAAAACTACAACTCCCAATATTACACAGCATTGGAACACTGTAGCACTAATGCCAAACTGCATTAATTCTACATTGTAGATGCACCCTTAGTCTACAATTTAGGAACCACAAGACTTTTTCTTATGAGACAGCAGACTCACATGGAACTTTCTAAGAAATTAAAAGGACTGAACTGAGGCTATGAGATAGATGTAACAGAGGCATATGCTGCCTGGCTTCCAACATCATTTTGCTGATGCAGACACATTTACCCAGACCTCCAGCATGACCCTGCCTCATCCTGTCCTTGCCTTTGCTGGCCTTGATGTCTCAAGGGCACTAACCCATTCAGTTATTTATTTATTTATTTATTTATCGACCTAACCCTGAGGTTTGAACCCATGCCTCCTGGGGTGACACACCCAAGCTGTAGTGCACAACCCTTTTAGCATTGATAAGCTCCCTGGTTCCCTTCATAGCTGCCTGCTCCTCTTCTGCATCTCCCTGCCTCGTTTCCATCTGTATGTGTCCAGGAAAATAAGCAGCTATCCTCTTTGCCTCCAAAACACAGTGTTAAGGTCTTGCTCCTTCTACCTTGATGTCAATCAGCATAAGCAGAAGGGACAATTGCAAGGAGACGGTCACCCCCCCCCCCCCCCCGGGTATATTCAATCAACCCCAGACTTCATAATCACAAGCAGATTAAATACACACACACACACACACAAACCCACAGCTGTAAAGCTAAAACGAACTGTAAGAAGGATGAAGAAAATGAAGACACTATGAAATGCAGTAGATGTCAACTTCTACTTATTTTTTAATTTCATCTCTTACAAGCCTTTTGGAAGCTAACATGATTAAGTTCTTCACACAATTTATTAGCATCGTGCTGGAAATCCAGCACTATATTATGCTGTCTGAGTAATCCAATTAGCAAAATGTATTTATTTAACCAGAATATTAGCTACACACAATCCCAAATGAAGTCAAGCCCATGATCCCCGAGTTCCTCTTGCAGCTCTGTGTACATTTCCTGGCTACAGAGGGGTTTATTCACATCAAAGAAATATTAAAATCCTCATTTTGAACCAATAAACGTGATCTCAGATTGTCCTTAAACACACAGGATCACGCAGCAATGTTTTTATCGCTCTGACATCTCCCCCTCTTTGAATACATATGCTTTCCCCATCTTCCTATTTCTTCTACATATGGTTTTAAGATAACTGGTCAGTTTTCTTGCATGTGCCAGTTTCTGGTTGTTGAGGTTGGTTTGATACACTTTTACTATGTTTTTATACTTTGCTGTTCTTAATTGTTTTAATGGGATTGTTTATGTTATATCATATGTTATTATGTTTTAAACATGTTTTAGCTGGTACATTTTGTTGTATGCTGGGCTTGGTCCCCATGTCGGCTGCCCTGAGTCCCTTCGGGGAGATGGTGGTGAGGTATAAAAATAAAGTTATTACTATTATTGGGTTGCTGTGAGTTTTCTAGGCTGTATGACCATGTTCCAGAAGCATTCTCTCCTGACATTTTGCCTGCAGGCATCCTCAGAGGTTGTGAGGTATATTGGAAATTCACAACCTCTGAGGACGCCTGCCATAGATGTGGGCAAAATGTGAGGAGAGAATGATTCAGGAACATGGCCATACAGCCCAGAATACCCACAACAACCCAGTGATTCCAGACATGAAAATTACCTCCCCCCCTCCTCCTCCTTCTTGTTATTGGGTTGTTGTGACTTTTCTGGGTTCTATGGTCGTGTTCTAGAAGCATTGTCTTCTGACGTTTAACGTGCATCCATAGCAGTCATCCCTTGGAACAGGTTGTCACTGTAGAGATGTTCAATGTATTGTCAAAGGCTTTCATGGGAGGAATCACTAAGCTGTTGTATAGCCATGTTCCAGAAGTGTTTTCTCCTAATGTTTTGCCTGCATCTATGGCAGGCATCCATCCACAGAGGTTGTGAGGTATATTGGGAAGCTCACAACTTCTGAGGATGCCTGCCATAGATGTGGGCGAAACATCAGGAGAGAATGCTTCAGGAACCTGGCCATAAAGCCTGGAAAACTCACAATAACCCAGTGGTTCCGGCCATGAAAGCCTCCTCCTCCTCCTCCTTCTTGTTATTGGGTTGTTGTGACTTTTCTGGGCTCTATGGTCATGTTCCAGAAGCATTATCTCCTGACATTTAATCTGCATCCATGGCAGGCATCCCTTGGAAGAGTTTGTCTCTGTAGATATGTTCAATGTATTGTCGAAGGCTTTCATGACTGGAATCACTGAGCTGTTGTGAGTTTTCCGGGCTGTATAGCCATGGTCCAGAAGTGTTATCTCCTAATGTTTTGCCTGCATCTATGGCAGGCATTCATCCACATAGGTTGTGAGGTATATTGGAAGCTCACAACTTCTAAGGATGCCTGCCATAGATGTGAGTGAAACATCAGGAGAGAATGCTTCTGGAGCATGGCCATAAAGCCTGGAAAACTCACAATAACCCAGTGAGTCCGGTCATGAAACCCTTCAACAATACATTATTATTATTACTATTACTATTTCTCTGCCTTTCCAGAAAATTTTACTACTCACATGTACCTTGCCATGCACAATCTTGAATGTTTTTCACTGGGTAGGTTTCAAACATTGCTACATTATATGCCAACAATGCAAATGAATGGGTTCAGAATGCAATCAGCTTGGGCCGGGACTATCTTAAAGCCCCACCTCCTTATATGAATTTTAAGACCGTCACAGGCATATTTATTGAACATATGAGAGCCCTATTAGTGGTTGCTCCCAGTCAATAAAATTCCCCTCCTACAAGAGGCTCTGTGATTTTTTTTAATCAGCAGCCAAATTCTTTTTTATTTAGTAAATATTGCTCATACACTATTTGAACCATGACATCTAGAAACCTCTTTTTAAAAAACCGAATGACAGCCAAAGAATTCTGCCTTAGAAACATTATCAACTCCATTCTGAGTGTGGATCTCAGACTCTCCAAAATAAAAAATTCCTTCCCTTTTGTAGGTTAGACATACCAGTGCCATTTGATTCTACATTCTACTTTTGACTGTTTCAGAAAGTACAGGTCATATAATTTTTGAATGAACAAACGATCTAGCTGCATACCTAGATTTAGTTAAAGGCTGTCTAAAAATCCTCACAGACATTTGCACACTAGTAATTTTTCCATAGGCACTGACTGCCAGAGGCAAACTTTGCATAAAAATACCTGTGATGCAATGAAAAATTAGGGTTTTTCCCCTTTTTAATGAGGACCTGGAGCAAAAGATCATTCACCCCTTCCCGGAGATGTAGCCATGCAGACTGTTCAATGCCATCTCTAACATGATATTAACAGAAGAAGAGAAAGAGAAGAGCCGGGGAGGGATGCATGTGGATGCCCTGTGATGCGTCAGACATCCTAACCCAACTAAGACATCTCCCCTCAACATCCCCCCTCCCAGGCTAATAGCCGACAATGTATGCCTTCCACATTAATGATACGTGTACAAGGCAAAACAGACTGCTCGCCCGTTTCACTGACATTCCCCTCTTCTATGTACCCACCAACATCCCCTAAGGCAACAGAGCTAGTAATAGGTTCTTCTAACTACTTCCCACATCAAATTTGACACCAAGAGCTGTTTTCTCCCCATCCCTTCCCACTGCTCATCTTACAGCTCTCTCATCATCATTGAATTTGACTTTTTTTTTTTGTTAAAAATGGTTGGGAGGGGGGAATCCCTGTTCTATTAGATGCTTAATAAGTGAACTGGAAGGGAAAGGGCTTCCTCTCTCCCCAGAACCCTCACTTCACTGCTTGGAATGGGAACTTTTTTGAACTTTAGCTCTCCTAGAATCCCCAGGTCAGAATGGTATTGGGAAGGCAATTCTGGAAATTATAATCCATAGTATAAACACTAGTTTATGCTAACATGAGCATGATTAGGTTTCTCAGCTGAACTCCTCTGATGACATACAACATATGCTAAAATAAATCAATATTCAACAAGTGGGAAGTGATAAACAATTGTATTGCAATAAATGAAAGACTAGTGTTTTCTTTCAAAGGCCAGTAATGTTCAGTGGATGTCTCCAGAGATAATTCAAAGTACTGCATAGTAGTAGCCTTTGGTGGCTGGTAACTTACAACATCACTACAAGATGTGTCAGAAGGGACTTGATAAATTGCAAGTCACTTCAGGTATGAGAATCATAGAATCAGAAGCACAGAATCATAGAGTTGGAAGAGACCTCGTGAGCCATCCAGTCCAACCCTTTGCCAAGAAGCAGGAAAATCTCATTCAAAGCACCCTCAACAGATGCCTATCCAGCCTCTGTTTAAAAGCCCCCAAAGATGGAGCCTCCACCACACTCTGGGGCAGAGAGGTCCACTGCTGAACAGCTCTCACAGTTAGGCAGTTCTTCCTCATGTTCAGGTGGAATCTCCCTCCCTGGATCTAGACACTAAACTCCTATTTATGTCACCGCATAACAATGTTGACTCATGTTTAACTTATTGTCTCCGAGGACTTCATGATCTTTCTCGCACATACTACTGTTGAGCCAGGCATTGTTCCCCATTCTGTACTGGCTGTCTGCAGAGACATTGCCCAGGGAACACCCGGATGTGTTAGCACCCTCTGGGATGCTTCTCTCATGTCCCCCCATGGGAAGCTGGAGCTGACAGATGGGAGTGCACCCCATTTCGCAGATTCAAACCACTGACCTTCAGGTCAGCAGTTCAGCCGGCACAAGGGTTTAACCTATTGTGTCACTGCGGCTCCTACTACAAGAATGTGTTGTGACATATCTTAGTAGAAGCTTGGGATCAAAAAGAGGGGAAGTAACAGTTGCAATGCAACTAAAAGTATTAATTTTTTCAGCTGAATGCCAAGTTCTGAGCAATGGGAAATATGTAGTCTTTCAGAATTTGATAGGCTATACTGTCTAGGTCTTGCGAGACTTGCAGTCCAATAACATCTGCTACATCTTCCTTTTGATACTGCTTTAAACACTGACAATGCTTGGATGTTTTCCTTTCTCAAATGTTCTGTGTAAATAAGTTCCCCATAAAGTCTGTGGGTTTGTCATCATATGGAAACAGATCCTGTAGCAGCTGCCCCTCAGGAATTCCTAGTGCTGGGGCAGCTGAGAAGTATGAAGCAGTATTCTTAGCACCAGTCACGGTTTGAGGTGCATTTGACAACTGTAGTCCTAGAAGAATACGAATTCATAAATGGAAGACCCTGCCTCCAAACTCCATTCAGCCCTCTGGTTCTGAGATTTATAATTCCTTTGGGGAAATGTATGTTCTTGTCGCTGGAAGCATATTAATCCTTCTGGGTGGATGAGAAACACATATCCTACAGTTTATATCTTGGCATTTCTTCACTGTTGCCACCCGTTGCCAACATGTCCCAAATTTATGCTTTGGTTCTGCAACAGCAATGTATTGGGTACTGGCCAGAGCTTAAGTGTTCCAGGAAATAGCACGTGTTTACTTGTGCTCTCTGCCACGGATGAGTGAAAATCCTTTGTAAGATATGTTCAAGCAATCACTTCTCTTGAGTCTCTTGGGTCCTAAAATGTTTGTTTCATTCCCATGGAGGCTTCCAAGTGAAATATGAGAACTGTGTCATCTAAAGACTAAAAAATGATTTTGGTATAGTTGGAAAATAACATTTTAGGCTGTTGGGGGCAAGAATGGGAGACTCCAAAAAAAACCAAACCTAGGTTGTTTAATTGTGCCATTTCTGAGTGCTTAGCCCAATCCTTTAATTCCTCCCACCAGCCCATTTCCTTTCCACTTCACTACCTGACATGCCTTCTCATAAGGATGGTGCAACCCCGGTGGGACCGCCTTCCACCTGGAAACCAATGCCCTCACTGCGGAAGAAGATGCAGAGCAAGAATAGGGCTCCACAGCCACATGCGGACCCACAAGGAACCCATGATGGAAGACCATCTTACTCGTCCAACGAGGGATCGCCTAAGTAAAAAAGTAAGCTCAGATGAGCTCTGGATTACAGGTCTTAATTTCCTGAGGCTGCCAACCAATTGATGCCAGACCTTGGTGTGTGTATATATATTAGGAACAAGGTTGATATAATTCAGAAGTTCATACCAATGAGTTAGGGGGTGTGCTATGGACAAAGTAACCCTCTCCCTCAAATGCTGCTTGCTAAGTCACATCAATGGCAGCCTGGCATTCACAGCACTTCTTGCAGAAGATCCTTCCAAGGATCCCGGGAACACAAAATCTACTGTGTTTAGGCAATCTGTCCAATGGCTTTGCCACTGTCTGATGGTACTCTGGAATGCTAGATAATAGCTAACTGCAGGGTTTTAAAGAAATATATTATTTACTAGCACATATACCCAGATGGTGTCGTTGAGACCACTGCCTGCCTACTTTCCCCCTTCTATAGCTCTGCCTCACAATACTGCTATGGCAACACACTGGCAATGGTGAATAATACATGTTCCCTTCCACACAGCTGTAAAAAAATCCACATTGAACTGGATTATATGGCAGTGTGGACTCAGATAATACAGTTCAAAGCAGATATTGTGGAGTATCTGTCTTGATATTCTGGGTTATATGGCTGTGTGGAAGGGCCCTTTCTTTCCCTTCTCTATTTCCCTCATACACCTTCTTTCTTTCCTTTCTCTTCCTTTCCCTTCCTTATGTCTTCTCTATCTTCCTTCATCCCTTCTTTCTTCTCTTTCTTTCTTTCTTTCTTTCTTTATACCTTTTCCCCTTTCTTTTCTTTTCTTTTCTTTTCCTTTCCTTTTTTTTCTTTTGCAAATTATAAAATTGGAATGTATTGTGAAAGGCTTTCACAGCCGGAATCAATGGGGTGTTGTGTGGTTTGTTTTCCGGCTGTATGGCTGTGTTCTAGCAGCATTTTCTCCTGATGTTTCATCTGTGTCCATGGCTGGCAACTTCCTCTGCATGACTCTATTGTCCATTTTCTCCAGATCATATTGGGGGACCTAAAGTTTCCTAGAATCACAGATCATAGAGTTGGAAGAGACCTTGTGAGCCATCCAGTCCAACCCCCTCAGCCTTCTCTTCTGAAGGCTAAACATACCCAACTCTTTAAGCTGCTCCTCATAGGGCTTGCTTTCCAGACCCTTGATCATTTTAGTCACCCTCCTCTGGACACATTCCAGCTTGTCAACATCTTCCTTCAATTGTAGTGCCCAGGACTGGACACAGTGTGATCCTAGGCAGAATAGAGGGGTAGCATGACTTCCCTGGATCTAGACATTAGACTCCTATTTATGCAGGCCAAAATCCCATTGGCCTTGTTTGCCACCACATGACATTGTTGGCTCATGTTTAACTTGTTGTCCAAGAAGAATATACCTCACAACCTCTGAGGATGCCTGCCACAGATGTGGGTGAAACGTCAGGAGAGAATACTTCTGGAACATGGCCATACAGCCCAGAAAACAGCAACCCAGTGATTCTGGCCATGAAAATCTTTGACAACACCTTGGTAGAATTCTCTGTGGGAATCTCTAGGCCCTCCAGCATAAGTCTATAATTGAACCCCAACAGAAGATGACCATGGAGGACCTGGAGATTCCTAGGGATAACATGTGAATAATCAAATCTGCAGAAGTCCAATCTGCAAAGGTGGAGGATCAACTGTATTGGGTGGGTAGCAGCAGGGAAAGAGAAAGAGAGAGAGGATGAAGTCCAGGGGTAAAAGGGGTGGAATTGATTCTCATGAGCCTGCCTTTGATGGGCAGCGCCTAGCAGAAGGTCCTCCTGCCTGGAAGAGTTAAAAACCACCCTCTTCCTTCTGAAGCCTTAATGACTCGGATTGGATGTCTTGCTCCCGTTAATAAGGAAGCCTCGGGATGAGCCATATCCCGGCCCACCTCTCTCCTTCCCTCCTCACTCGGGTGCCTCCCTCCCTCCCTCCCTCCCTCTGCCTTGATCTTCTCGGAGCAGAGCCGGCTGGCATGCCCTCTCCCCCGCTCTCTTGGCAAGCGCCCCTCCAAAGCTAGGCAAGGAAAGCCATCTTGCTATTGTCTTCGCGCTTTCAAGCTCGCGGATTTATTTATTTTTACTGTTATTATTATTGCGTGCCAACCTCCCTGCCTTCCTTTCCCCTCCTTCCTTGCCTCCCTCCTTCCCCTCGAGATCCATGAGCCAGGGCTGATTGATGGCCATGAGGAGCAGGCTGTCTCTGGCAGCTTCCCTGCTGGGCTTGAGGGGGAGAGACTGCCTGCCTTCCTCGGGCACTTGGCATTGGTCCCATTGGTCTTTCGCTTCCCCCAACTCAATGCCAGGGGCAAAGCGGGGAGGGAGCCCTCTGTGTGTGAGTGAGTATGTGTCTCCCTGTCTAGGGAGGTGCCTACCTAAAGGGAGATCTCTGCACAGTCGTCTCCTTGCTCTGCATAGCAAGCACACAGCAAAAGGCACCCACTCAGAGGAAGCACAGCTGGGCTGGTTAAGCCCTCCCTCCCTCCTTTGCTCTCCACCCAGGGTGTACTTCTCCACAAGGAGGCAGGGTTTGGCCCTGGCAGCCAAAGGTTCCTTGTGCCCCTAAATCATAGAATCATAGAGTTGGAAGAGACCTCGTGGGCCATCCAGTCCAACCCCTTGCTAAGAAGCAGGACAATTGCATTCAACGCACCCCCAACAGATGGCCAAAAAACAAAAAACAAACCCTTGATCATTTTAGCTGCCCTTCTCTGGACACATTCCAGCCTGTCAACATCTCTCTTCAATTGTGGTGCCCAGAATTGGACACAGTGTGATTCCAGGTGTGGTCTGACCAAGGCAGAATAGAGGGGGAGCATGACTTCCCTGGATCTAGGCACTAGACTCCTATTGATGTAGGCCAAAATCCCATTGGCTTTTTTTAGCTGCAGCATCACATTCTTGCCTCATGTTTAATTGTTGCCCACAAGGACTCCAAGGTATCTTTCGCACGTACTGCTGTCGTGCCAGGAGTCCCCCATTCTGTATCTTTCCATTTCATTTTTTTCTGCCTAAGTGGAGTGAGTATCTTGCATTTGTCTCCACTGAACTTCTAGCTTTTGGATAGCTTGAAGTCAGGCATTTAGAAATACAGTGGGCTTTCCATCTCAGCACATTGCGTACCCACAGATTCCAGCACTTTTGACAAGACTTTTTTTTTTATAAAAAAAAATCCGAATTTTGTTATTTTATATAAATGACACCAGGAGGGAGGGGGGCAGGCCCTGGAGGAGGAGGGTCTGGAAGAGGGCAGGGCCAGGAGGGGGCAGGGCAGGGCAGGGCCTGGGCCATCCTCAGGTGTCCTCTCAGCATAAGGACGGGGCTGCTCACCTCATCCTTATGCCATAAGGAAGGCGGGAGATGCCTCGACTGGCCCAATTCTCCACCCCCCCCCCCCCGATCCTAGGGCTGCTCTCTTGGCATTATGCTAGGAGGAGGCAGAGAGAGGAGGCAAATGAGAGTTCTCTGGGGGGCTTTCATCCATTGTGTGCCTTCCTCAAGCCATCCTTATGCCAGGAGAAGGGCAAGACACATGGTGGCTGAAAGCGCTCCAGAGGGCTCTCAGTGTCTTCCTCTCCCATTTTTTGGCATCAGGACATGGTGGGTCGCCATGCCCTTCTGCCAAGAGGACAAGGAAAATGAGGAGGGCTTGAGGTAAACACTCAGGAGGCTGCATCCAGGTCCTGGGCCCCCAGCCTTAGTTTGCAGATGCCTGACATAGCCTATGTGGATACAGGGGCCATAAAAATTAACATCATCCCACTATGGTACTGTAGTGCTATTTGTGTCTTTTGTTCCCTTCCTCCCTATTACAGGCAGAAAAACCTTTTAGTGTCAATTAAACTTTAATTCAAAATAAACAAGATCATAAAATGGCACTAAGACAAAGTTGATAGTGAACTTGTGCTAAACTTCAAGAAGTCTACTTGAAATGCTGTTTTGTCATGCCCACTAACATGAGTGGAACACCATCAAATCTATACTTAGGGGAATCCCCTCACAATATTCCTAATGATGTGGAAGAATCATAGCCCCATCTACACATCGATATAATGCAGTCTCATTATACAGTTTAATTTTATTGAACTGCATTATATGAGTCTATGCTACTCTCATATAATGGAGTTCAGTACAGTTAAACTGTATTATGAATCTGCATTATATGGCCATGTAGATGGGGCCTTAGTCACAAGTCCTCTTTTACCTTGTTGCAAAAAGAAAAAAAAGCCATTGAATAGCAATAGATTATAAACACTGAGACACCAGAAAAGGCATCTAGAGTTACAAAGAAAAGCCATTCAGACCTGAAAACAATTAACAAGGATTATTTACTGAAGAGCTGCTCTTATTAAGCACCCTGTAATATCAATAATTAAGGAGCTTAAAGTGTGGGAAAAGAGTGGATTTTTACTGCCTTTTCAATTAATATTTATTGTCAAGACAAGGATGTTGTTGCTTTTGTTAATAGCATTATCAGCATTTCTATAGTGATCATTAATTGGGTTGGGTAAACAACAAAATATTTTTGAAAACATTAACTAGTTAAAACCTGTATTAGACGTAATCTAGCAAAGGTAGATCAAGAAATTAGAAAACAAAATGCTAGGAAAATAAATAGGGCTTCACGTGCAGCCACAAAGGTCACAAACAGGGACTTCCTAATGTTTAAATGGAATCCCTTTCTCTGTAATTTGAATCCATTTCTCTGTGTCCTAGTTTCTTTAGCAGCAGAAAAGAAGCATGCTCCATCTTCAGTATGGTAGTGTTTCAAATATTTAAACATGGTTTAATCTCAAACTTCTCTTCTTCAGGGTAAATATACTGAAGCTCCCTAATTTGTTCCTGGTAGAGCATGGGCTCCAGATTTTTGATCACCCTTCTCTGGATACATTCCAGTTTATCAATTGTTGTTGTTCATTCGTTCAGTCGTCTCCGACTCTTCGTGACCTCATGGACCAGCCTACGCCAGAGCTCCCTGTCGGCCGTTACCACCCCCAGCTCCCTCAAGGTCAGTCCAGTCACTTCAAGGATGCCATCCATCCATCTTGCCCTTGGTCGGTCCCTCTTCCTTTTGCCTTCCACTTTCCCCAGCATAATTGTCTTCTCTAGGCTTTCCTGTCTCCTCATGATGTGGCCAAAGTACTTCAACTTTGTCTCTAGTATCTTTCCCTCCAGTGAGCAGTCGGGCTTTATTTCCTGGAGGATGGACTGGTTGGATCTTCTCGCAGTCCAAGGCACTCTCAGCACTTTCCTCCAACACCACAGCTCAAAAGCATCGATCTTCCTTCGTTCAGCCTTCCCTAAGGTCCAGCTCTCACATCCGTAGGTGACTACAGGGAAGACCATGGCTTTGACTAGGCGGATCTTTGTTGCCAGTCTGATGTCTCTACTCTTCACTATTTTATCGAGACTGGACATTGCTCTCCTCCCAAGAAGTAAGCGTCTTCTGATTTCCTGGCTACAGTCTGCATCTGCAGTAATCTTTGCACCTAGAAATACAAAGTCTGTCACGGCCTCCACGGTTTCTCCCTCTATTTTCCAGTTGTCAATCATTCTTGTTGCCATAATCTTGGTTTTTTTGACGTTTAGCTGCAACCCAGCTTTTGCGCTTTCTTCTTTCACCTTGATGAGAAGGCTCCTCAGCTCCTCCTCGCTTTCGGCCATCAGAGTGGTGTCATCTGCATATCTGAGGTTGTTAATGTTTCTTCCAGCAATTTTCACCCCAGCTTTGCATTCATCCAGCCCCGCACATCCTCGCATGATGTGTTCTGCATACAAGTTGAAAAGGTTGGGTGAGAGGATGCAGCCTTGCCGTACGCCTTTCCCAATCTGGAACCAGTCTGTTGTTCCGTGGTCAGTTCTGACTGTTGCTACTTGGTCCTTGTACAGATTCCTCAGGAGAGAGACAAGGTGGCTTGGGATGCCCATCCCACCAAGAACTTGCCACAATTTATTATGATCCACACAGTCAAAGGCTTTAGAATAGTCAATGAAGCAGAAGTAGATGTTTTTCTGAAACTCCCTGCCTTTCTCCATTATCCAGCAGATATTGGCAATCTGGTCTCTCGTTCCTCTGCCTTTTCTAAACCCAGCTTGAACATCTGGCAACTCTCGCTCCATGTATTGCTGGAGTCTTCCTTGCAGGATCTTGAGCATTACCTTACTGGCATGAGAAATAAGGGCCACTGTACGGAAGTTTGAGCAGTCTTTCGCATTTCCCTTTTTTGGTATGGGGATATAAGTTGATTTTTTCCAGTCTGATGGCCATTCTTGTGTTTTCCATATTTGCTGGCATATGGCATGCATCACCTTGACAGCATCATCTTTTAAGACTTTAAGCAGTTCAGCTGGGATCCCATCATCTCCTGCTGCCTTGTTGTTAGCAATGCTTCTTAAGGCCCATTCAACCTCACTCCTCAGGATGTCTGGTTCTAATTCATTCACCACACCGTCAAAGCTATCCTCGATATTGTTATCCTTCCTATACAGATCTTCTGTATAGTCTCGCCACCTTCTCTTGATCTCTTCAGCTTCTGTTAGGTCCCTGCCATCTTTGTTTCTTGTCATCAATTTCAAGTTTATCAATATCCTTCCTGAATTGTGCTACCCAGAACTAGACACAATATTCCAGATGAGAGTTGATAAGAGCAGAACAGTGTGGTACCTTGGCTTTCCTCAATCTAGGCACTAGACTCCTCTTGATGTACAGCCTAGAATCACATTGGCTTTTTAAGATGCCACATTACATTGTTGGCTCATATATTCAGTTTACAGTCTATTTAAATCCCCAATCATTGTCAAACCAAGTGATATTCATGCATTTCAATTTTTTTGCCTAAATGTTATACATTAAATTTCTCCCTGTTTGAACTTGTTGGTTTTGGCCCAGCTCTTTCAAATGTTAACATCATTTGGTGGAAGCTCCTTCCTTGGAAGCTTTTAAACAGAGGCTGGATGGCCATTTGTCAGGGTACTTTGATTGTGTTTTTCCTGCATGGCAGGGGGTTGGACTAGATGGCCCTTGTGGTCTCTTCTGACTCTGTTATTCTATGATTCTATGAGTTCTGATCCTATCTTCCTGTGTGTTAATTGCCCTTCCTAATTTGATGTCATCTGCAATTATGTCATCTATTCCATCATCAAAGCCAGTTAGAATTAAATAGCACTGGGCCCAGGGCAGAACACTGTGAACTTACTTCTCTTCAGGATGAAGAGGAGCCATTAGTGAGTTCATTGAAGGCCTTATTTAAATCAAGATATGCCACATCCACAGTATTCCCTTCATCTATCAAGATTGTAACTTGGTAGATACTTATAGACTAATGCTCTTGAACCTTTCCTGGTATTGATGTTGGGCTGCCTGGGTGGTAATTGTTTTGGTCCACTTCTCTTCCCTACTTTTGAAAATGGAGACAAAATTTGCTCTTCTCCAGTCTGTTGGGACTTCCCTAATTCTTGGGAATTCTCAAAGATGATTGCCAATGGTTCTGGGATAATGGGACAGGATTGAGAGGCACATATTACATTGCCATTACTTGAGTTTCAGTCTTAGAAGGTGATCTAGGAGAGCATTCTGTTTGTGGGTATTTGTAAAAAGGCACCATAATGTAATGGGTTGACTGGAAAGGCATGTGTTGGCAGCTGATTGGCTGAGCATGCCAGGAGCCAGAATTCTGATTGGCTACTGCCTCTAGCTTGCTGTTGAGACAAATGGGTTTAACTGTCACTTTCACCTCAGAGTGAAGAGAGCACTGGCTGGAAACAGCCAGGAAGGAAAGGACTGCCAACTCTCTAAAGCCTGATCATTTCTAAGACATGAAGCATATTTTAAAGACTGTGTAAAAGGACTGTTTATTCCCTCTGTTGTCTGTCTGACTTCAGAGAGACTGCTATATATATTGTTGCCCTGTTTGATCTTTTGAATGGAAGTAAAGATACTGTTACTTGTTACACAAGCCTGAGTGACGTTTTATTATACTGCAGGGTATATTTTGGTTCAGAAACTGTGGTAAAGCTTCTATTTATTTATACCTACAACCTCCAACACTGTTCTGTGGCATTGGCTTGTTATGAGATTTCACAAGCGCCTGTATCATTGCCCATGTTTTCTAAAATCCGCATGTAACTGGTGGGTGAAGTTTGTAGATCTAACTGGAAGGATCATCAAATGCTAATAATATTCAGGACTGTCTTTATCTTTCAGGGAAGCAGTGGAGATTCTGCCATGGAAATTCTGCTTCCTGAGGATAACTGAGTGTAGTGTAAAACAGCTTAATGGAATACAAAGAACAATTAGTATGCTTGCTAAAAGATCCAGGACAACCAAGGGGATTGCATCCCCCCATTATTACCATCGCAGAGGGAATGCAATGGTGTTCAGAACAGACTGCATACTTACTTTAGATCATCAGAAATCCCAATTAATTACACTGATGTATTGTGTGTTTTAGGTTTCAGCTCATTCACTTCCATATGCTCCACGGCACCAACACTGCACATATGGAAATGAAAAAGCCGACCTTAACACAGGCAAAACTTCAGTGCAATTAGCTGGAGATTCCAATGAGGAAGGGAGTGTATCACTCCTCTTGAATGATAACATTCACACTTTAGTAAACTGACAAAATAAGCAGTGTTTTTTTAAAGGACTGGGGCCTTGTAGGGCTTCAGGGGCCATGTAATGGGACTCTGCAAGTTGTATGCAACTTACAGTGTGAACTAGTTTCCCTTCCATGGTATACAGCAGTTTACTTATTTCTGAAGCAGGAGTCAGGGCCTCAATGCAGATCCACAAATACTCATATAGGACACATTGCCTGTTTTTGACCTCAGTAAGACCTGCATGACATTCTGAAGGCCTCAGAGAGACAATGCTCACTGCCCTTGTGCTCAAAAAATGAACTTACAACATTTAGATAAACCCCTTAGCTTTTCCTGTTCACCTCATGATCCCACCTTCTTCCTGAATGACACAGATGGTTAATTAAACTTTATTTATTTATTTATTTATTTGAAGCATTTCTATCCCATCCTTCTCAACCTCTGAAGGCTACCAACAGGCACTATTCCAAGCCAATAAAATATAGCAATATAGCATAAAATACAATTAAAACAGTTATAAATATACATTTAAACAGTTCACCAGTTCATGTCATCATTCAAATCAATCCATTGCAGTCCACTAAAAACATTATCTTCCCGAGCAAATCAATCTATTCTGCAAACACTTGATCCCACAACCAGGATTTGAGCTTCTTTGGAAGGTCAGGAGGGAGGGGGCAGATTTAATCTCATTAGAGAGGGAGTTCCACAGCTGAGGGGCCAGCACCGAGAAGGCCCTGTCTATTGTTCCTACCAAATGCGACTGCGATGGCGGTGGGATCAAGAGCAGGGTCTTCCCCGACGATCTTAAAGTCCTTGGAGATTTGTAGAGAAAGATACGTTCGGACAGGTAAACTGGATTCCTTTAGGGAATCCAATAACTTTAGACCCAATGGATAGTCAGGTGCTCTAAGAGGAGTATTGCAACATTTGGCCCAAAAACTTTGAAACTGCTGGCAAGATTCAAATCAAATGGTTGTTTCTTGTTTGGAGTGGTTCTTGCAAATACAACTTTTGCTCCACTACCACACCTATAGGCCTTAAAAATGTGTCTTAGTGTGTCCTGTATAATTGTTGTATTCACCGTAAGTAACTTGTTCCAGTGCAAGTGGGCTTAGGTGCATGATTCTAACGTGCCATATTGAATCTAAAGTGTATCTCAATTTTAGCAATGTAATTTAGTCAGAAAAGGTGAGCATTCGACTCGCATAAATATGACTATTATTATCTCTTGATACCATCATCAGAAAGTAGCTAGTTGTGCCATTTGTTGCAATGTTTGTTGCTTTTTCATTAGTTTCTCTCTCTGTGTAGTGGAAGCCCCCTTAGGTTTCCTAGGGACATGGCAACAAATTGAAAACTGCTTGTCAACATAGCGATAAAGATAACTTTAAATGTGCTTTGAAGGCAACTTTGAAAAGTAACTAGAAGGCATTTCTTTCTATTCCAAGAGAAAGACTTTATTTGCATTATATTGCATTTGAAATGTAACTTGAGTTAAATCTCATTGTCACCATCTTCTTCCACCACAAAAAGTAAATAAAAAAAAAATCTTAGTACAGGTAATTGATTCTAAAAATTTTGATTCTAAAATCTGAAATATTCCAAAATCTGAAATCCTCTCAGAATCTGAAACTAAAAGAATGATACCTTTGCTTTCTGATGGTTCAATGTACACAAAATTTCATTCATGCACAAAATTATTTAAAATATTGTATAAGAAGTAATTGACTGTTATATGTGTAAGGTATATGAAATAGAAATGAATTTTGCATTTAGACTTGCACCACACCTCCAAGATATTTCATTATGTACACATGTAGCAAACTCCTAAAATCCAAAATACCTCTCATCCCAAAGATTTTGGATTATGGATACAACTTGTATTTTGTTGCCTCTATGTTTAAAAGGAACATGGGAATCCCTAAATTCTGGAGCCTCGTTCCTCTTGTCACCTCAAAGAAGAGGTAAGTAATTATTTCCATTTTAGTACAACCATGGTGGACCACCATCACTTTTTCAACTGAAATTTGACTAGGAAAAATATAGAAAACTGAAATTGCTTCCAGTTCTGAATTCTGGCTTTGTTGGCAAATTTCATGGTGAGATGGGAGGCATTTTTAACTACTTCACTGTTCTTTGAGTACGTTTGGAGCAGTGATTTACCTTTTCACATTGGAAATGCAGAGATTGGGGACATTAAGGTGGCCTGAAGGCTGTTATTTCTCCAGTCTTGCCTTAGTGAAACACATTGTCCGAAGGATGAGGCTTAAATATGGGGCTTAAAGGAAGAAGCCACAAATACAACTTGTGGCTGGAGGGTGTTTATTAATGTTTAATGTAACTCTGCGTAGGTTTACACAACTCAGTGCTTCTGCTCATGCATGAAGCCCTCAGGGGCTATTTTATGTTCGTTCCTTCTCACAAGCCTCCAGCCTTGCGTTTCCATGGAAAATCCACCTGCCTATTCAGCTATTATAAAATGCTCATTTCTATGTAAAGTAGCAAGGTATGGACACATGCACACAGTAAGTGCATTTTCTGTGAGAAAATGTTGTAATTGTGCAAAAATTACATGTAGGGTTTTTTTTTTGGGGGGGGGGGAATAGATGCTTTTTCTATGCAGTTCGCAGCATTTTCTGCACAAACCACAAAATATCTTCTGCAAAGGAGATGCTGCATCCTATGCAAAACCATGTGCAAATATTGGATAGAATCACCCCCAAATTGTGAAAATTTTTTATTCAATCCAGAATTCCCCTTGGAAGGGCTTCCAATGACTTTTCTGTTGAAATTGTCCACATGCTTGTGGATTTCAATGGCTTCTCTATGTCATCTGACATGGTGGTTGTCCAGTATTTCTGTGTTCTCAAATAATATGTTGTGTCCAGGTTGGTTCATCAATGCACTGCCATGGCTGACTTCTCTGTTGAAGTAAGATATATAAACCCAATTTTTGTAGTTTCCAACAGATCTCACAGCCTTTATCTATGGACGTTTCACCTGCCATAGATGCAGGTGAAACGTCAGGAGAGAATGCTTCTGGAACATAACCATACAGCCCAGAAAACTCACAACAACCCCGTGATTCTGACCATGAAAGCCTTTGACAATACATTATTTCCAAATAACGTTGCCCACCTGTGTGGCTGAGTTAGTGACACCTTTGCTTCCCTTTGGTCCATGCACAAGATTATTGAAAACACCATCTATAAAACTTCAGGCTATTTATATAAAGCTCACAAACCAGAGGCAACATTATATCAAGTTCATCTTAACTGAACCCCAGAGAGTAATTTAAACCAAATTAGTGAGACAAAGTAGTATTTCTGCTTTGCTAAAAATACAAAAAAAAAAAAAAAAAAACAATTCGAAAAGAAATGCAGGGCATCAAGGGGGATTAAACAGCCAGTACAAGCTTTGTCTGTATTTAGTCTCTATGTGATTCTGAATTCAGATGCTTACATCTACGAGGAAACAGAGGACACAGCTTCATTGTCAGAAAAGAGCACTGAGAAAAAACCTGAATCTGTAATAGACAGGAATAAACTTAGTTGCATCTCACAAAACCAATAGACGTTCTCTAAGGTCATTTCAATATGATCCACACCAAAGAAAGCCTTTAATGATGTCAAGATGTCAAGAGCAACATGCAACCATTTACTAGGTGAAAAAAGGTCATGGGTAGTAAAGTTTCAATTGAACACCTCCACAATTCAGGGGTGACACCTCTAGACATTGTTGGACTGCAACTCCCAGCAGTCCCAGCCAGCATAGTCAATGGCAAGGAGTGCTGAGACTTGCAGTTCAACAAAATCTTGAGGGACACCCTTTGCTTGCTCATGTCCTACATAGACTCCTATTCTAGACCCTCAGCCTTAAAAT
Organism: Anolis sagrei; assembly: GCF_037176765.1. Classification (NCBI taxonomy): domain Eukaryota; kingdom Metazoa; phylum Chordata; class Lepidosauria; order Squamata; family Anolidae; genus Anolis; species Anolis sagrei. The sequence continues at coordinate 120,953,427 of NC_090022.1, forward strand.
TTTTTTGATATTTCCACACCAAAATTAACAACTCTTTGTGATATAGATGAGAGGTCTTATAGTTCACATTCCCTACTAGCTTCAAGCTGATAATTTCTTGCTACAAGGAAAGTCCCATTAGGCTAGCAGAAGCAGCATCCTGTTATTTTGCTTCCAAAACAGTAAACCTTGGAGGCTAAATCACGATGCGAAATTATACAGTATGACAGGACAAAGAAGTTCTCGAGCCCCAGTGTCATCATAAAACACACAAGCGGACCTGTCACTTTGATGTCGCGCTCGATGAAATCCCTACCTGCTCTTGACTCCTTCAAAGGCTGCCTTCTGGCAAGGACTTATCTGATGGTTTATTTGTGGCTAAAAGACAGGAAGAGAAGAAGAAATAAAAATTAAAACATGTTGACCTAACCCATAGATTTGCAGTTTACTCCCAAAGTAAATGATGGAATTTTGTGAGATCAACATCAAAACCAAACAAGCAAACAAATACATATATAAAATACTGTGGCACCTGTAATAAATTCTACTATCAAAGGCATTAAAGCAGCATTTCTGTATTCACAACCAGCCAAAAGGTAACATGTGAGCCAAAGGTATGGATAATTGAAGCAACTTTACTGAGGATTTGATAGCATTGCCTTGCCATTTATTAAATGACTCTGATAGGTCTTTTCCATTGCCTCACTCCTACTGAAATCATGGCCACACAGAAACAGATTTGTCCAAAGCTAGATTTGAATTACTTATCATGTCAGAAGCGAACTGGGGCTACAGTTATAATGCATTTTAAAACACAAAGTTAAGAACTTGGCATTATACTAGATTTCCTTTGACCAGTAGCTGGCCACTTGGAGTGCCACTGGTGTTGCTATAAGGAGGTCCTCCATTGTGCATGTGGCAGGGCTCAGGTTGCATTGTGATAGGTGGTCTGTGGTTTGCTCTTCTCCGCATTCACATCTTGTGGACTCCACTTTGTGGTCTTATTTTTTAAGGTTGGCTCTGCATCTCATGGTTCCAGAGCGCAGCCTATTCAGACCCTTAAAAGTCGCCCAGTCTTCTGTGTGCCCAGGAGGGAGTTTCTCATCCAGTATCAGCAATGGATTGAGGTTCTTGGTTTTTGCCTGCCACTTTTGGACTCTCGCTTGCTGAGGTGTTCCTGCGAATATCTCTGTAGATCTTAGGAAGCTATTTCTTGATTTAAGGCATCGGCGTATTGTCTGATATTCGAACAGGGAATGGGTCATAGATGTCACTCCCTTGGTCCTTTCATTATTGGCTGCTACTTGCTAATGAATGTCAGGTGGTACATACCAGCTAAACAGTATAATTTCTCCAGTGGTATAGGATGTAGACATCCTGTGATAATGAGAGGGACATTAGAGAAGCCATCCCGCAGGATAGTAACACATCTGGACATCCCCTGGGCAATGTCTTGTAGATGGCTGATTCTCTCACACCAGAAGCAACTTACAGTATGCAACCAACCAAAGCCAAATGAATATGTCTGGGTGAAAACATTTTAGTCAAATGCCAGGAAATTTTAATTATTTTTAATCCTATCAAATCAAAACAGTGCTTCCCTATTGCTAGTCTGGTATGAAAAGACCCCAGCATTTGATTTTGGATGTGACTTCCATTGCTTTTATTTGAACTTACTTGTACACAGTTTAGAGTTAAACTGTTTGTCTATATATTACCTCCCATAGTGTATAAATCTTGACAAGAATATTTCATGGAAGATCAGAAAACATACATTTCAAGAAACACATTTAAATGATAAAAAGGGCAAAACATGATGCAAATATGCTTCTATAGTGACACAATGAATTCCCGAATGTAAGGATTAAACTATATAATGCTAGTAAGATGGCACCTGCCATCAAGAAGTTGCAAAATTGATAAAACTGACAATAATATGTGTTGGAGATAATGTAAGATGGCAAGTCCTTTATATAACATGGGGTAGAAATGTTGTGAAGCAGAGTATTTTCATTCAGATGTGGTCAAGAAAACTGTATAAAAAATAAGGAAAAAATGGAATAACTTCTGGACTTAGCAATACTTGTAATACAGAGCATTCTTGCATACATGTCTAATATTTTATGGATACCTGTAAAAATTGCACATTGGAAAGGTCCCATGAAACTAACTTATCCTACCTTATTGAGTAAACTCTAGAAGTAAATTAAAATGGGGGCATTAAAAAACAGGTTTTAAAATAACATGGAATTTTCCTTGACATATAGAGATAAGAACATATTGCAAGCTCTATACTGTTATGATAGCTTGAATGATAAATGGTAAATTTATAGGTTAGAGCTGCAATTCTGTTCCCACATACATAAGAGTAAGGGCCATTATTTGTGAGTCAAAGTGCTTAGAAAATAAATGTTTTTCTTTCTCCGACCCCATAAAAAGCCTGACATATAAATGTTATTTTTTGCTTGAATGTTTATACATTTCTTAAATAAATTGTTCAATTAAATATATTTGGTTTAAAATGCAATATCTTTAAGTTTGAGAAAGAATTATAGCAGGAGGGAAAAACAAGGAATGACAGGGCTCCTGTACTAGTGATAGGTAAAGGTAAAGGTTTCCCTTGACATTAAGTCTAGTCGTGTCCGACTCTGGGGGCTGATGCCCATCTCCATTTCTAGGCTGAAGAGCCAGGTTTGTCCGTAGACACCTCCAAGGTCATGTGACCAGTATGACTGCATGGAGCGCCGGTACCTTCCTGCAGAAGCGGTACCTATTGATCTACTTACTTTTACATGTTTTTGAACTGCTAGGTTGGCAGAGACCTCACCCCACTCCCCAGATTCGAACCACCAACCTTTCAGTTAGCAAGTTCAGCAGCTCAGCGGTTTAACCTGCTGTGCCACTAGTGATAAGTGGGGGAAAGTTTACAAAGTGCATTTTTTCACCATTTGATTACAGGTATCAGCCATTAAAATATCCTCTTCCACATCACTCTACAAAAGAGTAGCCATGTCTGTTCCAGCTGGCAATATTTAGACATGCATCCATGTACTTGTCTCATATATGTTTGTGGTCTCTATTTCAGCTCTGCATCATTTTTGACCTGGCCCTACTCACATGGAACACTTTCATTATGAGAAATGGAAATTCAGTGGCCAGATTATGTGATTTGGCCCCTCAAGTATTCTCACGAGGAAGGATCTGATACATTCACATGACACAGTTATAGCACTATGATTCCACTCCAACTGCCACTCTATTCTGTGAAATCTTTGGTGTTGTAGTTCAGTCAAAAACACTTGGTCTCTCCCTCTAAGAATTCTAACTATCCCTGAACTTCAAATCCCACAATGCCATAGATCCAATCAATGGCACTTAAACTGGAATCATAGCACTATCATTTTAGTATGAATGAGCCCCAGTTCTCACATGCAGAGCTTTGAATACCTGTTTTCCAAATGGGAGCTGTGATACTTTGAAATAAAAGATACTTTGTAAAGCAGACTGTGTTCCTTAGTAATTAGAGGGCATCCACATACATATGGTGTTTTCTTCTAAACTTTATTAAAAACTGGGTTAGAGATTTTGTAACAAACAATGACTACTACGTTTGTTAGTAGTCATTGTTTGTTTTTGGATTTTCTGAATGGTTGAATTAGAAAATGCATAAGGATATGGGTAATCTACAACTGTTATCATCCATCTGCCACTGCCTCAAACAGCACCAGTAGTTAAAGTTAGTCATGATGGGTATGTGGGCCAAGTTTGGTCCAGCTCCATTGTTTGTTGAGTTCACAGTGTTCTATGGATGTGGGTGAACAACAATTTCCATCATCCTCTGTCATCACCCCCACCCCCAAACCCCACTAGTGTTTTAAGTTGGCCATGGGGTGCGGGTCTATATGCCAAGTTTGGTTCAGATTCGTCATTGGTTGGATTCATTGTGCTCTTTGATTGTGGGCGAACTACAACTTCCACCATTGTGGCTCAATTCCCCCAAACCCTGCCAGTATTTAAAGTTGGTCATAATGGGTATATGTGCCATGTTTGGTCCAGATCTGTCATAAGTGTGGTTCAGAATGCTCTTTGATTGTGGATAACCTACAACTCCCAACATTGCAGGTCAATCCCTCCCAAACCCCATCAGTACTTAAAGTTGGTCATGATAGTTATGTATGCCAAGTTTGGTCCAGATCCATTAGGTTCAATGCTCTCTGGATGTCGAACTGATGATGCATGTCTAAAAATGTGTAACCAAAATGAAACATTTGGAAAAACCTATAATGGGGAAAAGTTTCATTATATTATGAATGCAACTTGAAGGGTACCTTCCATTCTTTTAGAATGAAGCTTGCTTTTAGTTATTTTTATCATTTACAGGGTCTGGTTCACTGAATGGCAGAGGAGGAATATGGCATGATTCAAGCACTGATCTATGCTGTGCCTCAGGTTGCGCTCTCCTATCTTGTCTCAGATGTAGGCATGAAAGTGGCCATATTGCATGTTTGCAGCCTACAGCACTCACATTTTCAAGCAACAAAAAGAAACTGTTCTATTTACTTATGGGAAACAGCAATGGTAAGGGCTAATTGTAAGTATAGTAAGTACTATTTACTCTTGGGGGTCTTTGGGGTTGTAAATTAAACTACAGTCAGTCCTATATGTGTGTTGAGGTTAGGGGTACACAACCCCTGGAAAAGTTGGAAAAATGGAATAAAAATAATCTGTTTTCCCACAAGATATATCTCAAGGAAAGTCTAGATCCTCCAGTGCAAAATCATGGTCAATGTCTGCTGGACAATTTCCATACATTTGTAAAATAGTCATCTACATTGTTTTAGAAAAGGTTTGCACTGTAACACATTATCTGTATGATTTTATAATTCAAAAATAATAAAAAAGAAAAGAAGGAAAATTTCCATACATTTATGGTGGAGGACTTAGAAATGACCAATCTCTTTCAGAAGACCTATACAGTCAATTTTTAACAATGAATTTTAAACTCGTGACTTGCCTTTACTGTATTTTGATCTTTGTTCTGTGTATTTTAATATATGTATTTCATAGAAATATGTTTTAATATATGTATTTTACATAATGTGTTATGATTATGTATTTTTAACTATGTTGTGCCCCTTGAGTCTCAGAAAGAGGCAGGTAGGAAATACGCAATGATGATGATGATGATGATGATGATGATGATGATGATGAATATTATTGAAATCAATGTATAAGCATATCTAACTTAATCAATCCTCTAACAAAAGAGCTCCTTTTTACAAAGACCTTTTATGTCCCTCAGCCCTATTTATCCCTGTCTTATGTGTAGTTGAAAGGGGTTTTTTTAGCAGCTTCATCATTGGAAAGTTAGCAAAGAAAGCTGGAGAACTATAGACTTTTGATGTCCAGTTACAGCAGTGTTTGAGCAATAAAGAATACAACCAAAGCTAAAGCAAAGTAAAGAAAGGGAGTCTACTCTTGCAAACCCATGTGTGCTTGCCTACAACAAGCAAGGTAAAGGACAGCTCTCTTGCCGAGTTGTTGTTGTTCATTCGTTCAGTCGTCTCCGACTCTTCGTGACCTCATGGACCAGCCTACGCCAGAGCTCCCTGTCGGCCGTTACCACCCCCAGCTCCCTCAAGGTCAGTCCAGTCACTTCAAGGATGCCATCCATCCATCTTGCCCTTGGTCGGCCCCTCTTCCTTTTGCCTTCCACTTTCCCCAGCATAATTGTCTTCTCTAGGCTTTCCTGTCTCCTCATGATGTGGCCAAAGTACTTCAGCTTTGTCTCTAGTATCTTTCCCTCCAGTGAGCAGTCGGGCTTTATTTCCTGGAGGATGGACTGGTTGGATCTTCTCGCAGTCCAAGGCACTCTCAGAACTTTCCTCCAACACCACAGCTCAAAAGCATCGATCTTCCTTCGCTCAGCCTTCCCTAAGGTCCAGCTCTCACATCCGTAGGTGACTACAGGGAATACCATGGCTTTGACTAGGCGGATCTTTGTTGCAAGTCTGATGTCTCTACTCTTCACTATTTTATCGAGACTGGACATTGCTCTCCTCCCAAGAAGTAAGCGTCTTCTGATTTCCTGGCTACAGTCTGCATCTGCAGTAATCTTTGCACCTAGAAATACAAAGTCTGTCACGGCCTCCACATTTTCTCCCTCTATTTTCCAGTTGTCAATCATTCTTGTTGCCATAATCTTGGTTTTTTTGGCGTTTAGCTGCAACCCGGCTTTTGCGCTTTCTTCTTTCACCTTGATTAGAAGGCTCCTCAGCTCCTCCTCGCTTTCGGCCATCAGAGTGGCCGAGTAGGTGTCAACAATTAAACTAAACAGAGGAAAAGGGGGAAAACAGATAAATCTGCATTACTAACTTCCCACAGCGTGTTAAAAGGCATTCTAGAAATGGAAGGCTGTGGATTCATTTTGGAAGAAAATTTCTACAAGGTTCTAAACTGTTGTTGTTTACTTATGGAAAACTTACCTGAATGGGTTTTTTCATTTCAGAAGTGCACATTGTTACCCTTGACTAAATGATTTGCTATTTATTCATTCATTCATTCATTCATTCATTCATTCATTCATTCATTCATTCATTTATCATGTCAGGAGCAACCAGACAGTTGTATTACATTTTTAACAAAACAAACAGACAAAACACAAAGTTTGCAAGCTTGGTAGTTGATGAAATGTCCTTTGACCAGTATCTGGCCACTTGGAGTGCCTCTGGTGTTGCCGCAAGGAGGTCCTCCATGGTGCATGTCGCGGGGCTCAGGTTGCATTGCAGCAGGTGGTCAGTGGTTTGCTCTTCTCCACACTCGCATGTCGTGGATTCCACTTTGTAGCCCCATTTCTTAAGATTGGCTCTGCATCTCGTGGTGCCAGAGCGCAGTCTGTTCAGAGCCTTCCAAGTTGCCCAGTTTTCTGTGTGCCCAGGAGGGAGTCTCTCATTTGGTATCAGCCATTGGTTGAGGTTCTGGGTTTGAGCCTGCCACTTTTGGACTGTCGCTTGCTGGGGTGTTCCAGCGAGTGCCTCTGTAGATCTTAGAAAACTACTGTATTTCTTGATTTAAGTCATTGATGTGCTGGCTGATACCCAAACAAGGGATAAGCTGAAGATATCACTGCCTTGGTCCTTTCAATATTGGCTGCTACTTCCTGGTGGATGTCAGGTGGTGTAGGGCGCAGACACCCCGTGATAATGCGGCATGTCTCATTAAGAGCCACATCCAGTGTTTTAGCGTGGTGAGATGTGTTCCACAGTGGACATGCATACTCCGCAGCAGAGTAGCATAGCGCAAGGGCAGATGTCTTTACTGTGTCTGGTTGTGATTCCCAGGTTGTGCCAGTCAGCTTTCGTATGATATTGTTTCTAGTGCCCACCTTTTGCTTGATATTCAGGCAGTGCTTCTTGTAAGTCAGAGCACGGTCCAGAGTGACTCCCAGGTATTTGGGTGCACTGCAAATACCCTGGGCAACGTCTTCGTAGATGGCTGCTTCTCTCACTCAACAAAATCACGATCTGTCAACTGCAAAAGGTCACCTTACTTGGAACTGCACGCATCATTTGAAAATACATCACACAGTCCTAGACACTGGGGAAGTGTTCGACTTGTGATTTTGTGATACGAAGTCCAGCATATAGATCTTGTTTGCTGTGACACACTGTGTTTTTGTGTCAGTAAAATAATAATAATAATAATAGAACTTTATTTGTACCCTGCCGCCATCTCCCCGAAGGGACTTGAGGCAGCTAACAAAGATCTCAAGGTGCCACACATAAAATAGAATTACATATCATCAACACAATATACAATTTGAATACAAACATTGGACAACATTAACATAGTCATAAATCCGTAAATACAGTGACCTGCCTAAGTAGCTCTGAGAAGATCTTCCCCAGAACTTTCATTTGTACAGGAACCCACTTACTGTATAGAAAAAAGGCAACCCTAATGATGACAAATCAATATAAATCTATGTTGCTGATGGTCCAAGGTGTCAAGAATAACATCTCTTCAGGTAAGGAGGAATACTTTGGCAAGGAAATAGTCTTTTTGCACCAGATGGCTCTCTAGTACTAGGTAAATCCAGCTCACTCAGGCTTTAACACAAAGAGGCTTAAAATTAATTAGCATCTCCATTAAAAAAGCAGTTGCTGTAATAAAAAAGGAGTCTGAGAAAGGAAGCTGATTAGAGTCCCCCCCCCCCCCCCCCCCCCGTGCTTTCAGGCCAAAAAGATGAATTATAGCTTACAAGTGGTGTAATTTTTTTTCTTATTCCACAAAGAGGTTAAAGGTATTTAAAAGCTAAAGCTTTGATGCCACTTTGTTTTAAAGCGTTTGCAGAGCTATTTGCGAGATGACAGTTTCAGCATCATCACTTTGAATTCAGCATTCTCCAGAAAGAAAATTAGAAGAAGATTGGTTTTCTCACCAGAATAATCAACAAGAAGCCAGGTGGTTTGTGGTTGCCTGGTGACCATGAAAAGAGCAGCTTTCCTCATTCAGGATCTATTTCTAGCTGGCATGTCATGCTGCCATATTAAAACTAAACGCGGTAGGAAAGGTGACTTGGATGGGCTCAGCCTTTCAAAAGGAGGCATGTGGGAGAAATACTCACCCATCGCTCCTTCAAATACAAAAAGAGCTTCTTTGCAGATAATTGAGTTATGATCTCCCTCTAAGTCACAGTGGGGAACACCCCACCATCCCTTGGATTTCCCAGAAGCCCCTACCAAAGGATTGTGGAAATTGTAGCCCAAACCATTTGTTTATTTGCCATATTTATACCCTATCCTTCTCACCCTGGAGGGGACTCAAGGCAGCCTTACAACAGGCAGCAATTCAATGCCATATATTAAAAAAATAAACAATTACAATTAAAAACAAAAAAAATAAAACATCAATTATTAAACATCAATTAAAATCACACCATCCAAATCATAATCCAGGACTGTTCCATTTGTCAATCACATTGATTCATGATCTCCTATTGCACTGCACCAATGACTTATCAAAAGCCTGGTCCCAAAGCCATGTCTTAAGTTTTTTCCTGAAGGTCAGGAGAGAAGGGCTGATCTGATCTCACTGGGGAGAGAGTTCCATAGACAAGGGGTCACCACTGAGAAGGCCCTGTCTCTCACCCTTACCAGTCACACTTGCGAAGAAGGTGGGCTGAGAGCAGGGTCTCCCTGGATGATTTTCACCTCCTAGATAGTTTATAAAGGGAGATACGTTTGAACAGGTAAGCTGGGCTGGAACTGTTTAGGGCTTTTTAGACTAAAGCCAGCACTTTGGATTGTGCATGGTAGCAGACTGGCAGCCAGTAGAGCCAGTGTAACAGGGTGGTCGAGTGCTTCCTGTATCCTGCTCCAGTGAGTGATCTGACTGCCACCCATTGGATCACTTGAAGCTTCTGAAAAGTCTTAAAAGGCCACCCCAAGTAGAGCATGTTGCAGTAGTCTATTTGGGATATAACCAGAGCATGGACCACTGTGGCCAAATCTGACTTCTCAAGTTATGGGCACAACTGGCGCTCAAGTTTTATTGTGCAAAAGCCTCCTTAGTCACTGCTGAAACCTGGGGTTCCAGGCTCAGTGATGAGTCCAGGAGAATGCTCAAGCTGCGAACCTTTGTTTTCAGGGGGAGTGTAACCCATCCAGCACAAGTTGTAACCTTATACCCTGTTCGGCCTTGCAACTGACCAGGAGTACCTCTTTCTTGTTTGGATTCAACAGTCACAGCTGCCAAGCACCAGTTCAGGACCTAAAGAGCCTCCTTATCAGTAGGTGTAAAGGAGTAATGGAGTTGAACATCACCTGAGTACAGATGACATTGAACTCCAAAACTCTGGATGATCTCTCCCAGCATTTTCATGTAGATGTTAAACAACATGGGGGACAGTTTTGAACCCTGTGGGACACCACAGAACAAAGGCTACGGAGCTGAGCAGGTGTCCCCCAACAACACCTTCTGAGAATGGTCCTCCAGGAAGGACCAGAGCCACTGTAGAACAGTACCCTCAAGTTCAAGGTGTCCCAGAAGGATACCATGGTCTACCTAGAAAGGCCTTTGCCTCTTCACCCCAACTTTACATGAAGCAGAAGTGGAAATGCCTCAGATGTAGTTAGGCTGCAACTCCATTGATTATGCTGGCTAATGCTGATGTGAATTGCAGCCCAAGAATATGGGAATGCAGGATGTTGTTAGAGATATAGTTACAGTGAGGGGTAGCAAAATTACTCCTGAAATAAAAAATCTGCCCTCCATCCTACAAAATTTTATTTCAATCTCCAAATTTGTAGCATAATATAAAACTTCAATGGGACATTTCAAAATAGGTGTTAGGGGCCTCCAAAAAACAAAACAAAACAAAAAGGAACAGGGAATGCTGATACTGTAAATATCAAAGTTTTAGGAGTAAATTATTTTTAATGTCCTGTCTATAATGCTAGAAACTGAAGGACAGAAGGAAAATTTCATTCTGATTGCAGGACTTTTATTTGGAGGAGAAATTTTGTCACCCCCACCCACCCCATTCCATAGCAACATCTGTGCTTAAGTGGTGTTTGCTTGAAAGTCTCAGTAACATTATAGTCAATCTTCCCTGGGGTCCATTTTACATGCATACTTTTGTGTTTGAAAACATCTGCAGCTCAGTCCACCATATATTTTTTGCAAAAGTAAAGCTATCCTGGTGAAGTGGTTTGATGATGGATTCTGGAGACCAGGGTTTCATTCTTAACCCAAAGTCACATTCTCCGCTCCAACAAACCCTGTGGTTTGTCTCAGGGTTACAGAGGGAAACATTTCCCCCACTCCATGCCTTGGATTTCCCAGAAGGAAATGGCACAACAAAAGCAACAACAATAAGGCTCATAGGGTCTAGTAGCTATTCGTACTTCCTAGTAAAGAAGCTTGGGAGAGTAAGAGCTAGAAAACTGGTGTCCACACAATAATTTTGGATTATGTTCAGAGCTTAGAAGATTACTTTTAAAATATGTATTTTCCTTCAAGATGCTTGTCGATTTACAGTGAACCCATGAATCTCATAGGTTTTTCAAGACAAGGAATGCTTAGAGGCAGTTTTGCCCATTTCTGTATTGGACATATAGCCTGCACCATCTGGTATTCATTGGCAGCCTCCCATCTAAGTCCTAACAAGAAGTGACTCCCCTTCGTTGTCAAGTTCAAATGAGTGACTTTAGAGTATATGAGCCCCTGTTAATTTTTTAAATGTATATTGCATTGTCATAATGTGTCAAAGGGAGCCCATTGCCATTCCTCCTTGCACTGTTGGAAAACTAACTCATTGTGTCACATGCTGTGCTTAGGCATGACACTCGAACAATTGTCAAACTGCCTCTAAACATGACTTATACTACCACAGAAAATTAATTTTCGGAACTACCTAGAATATGTTACTGATTATGCAGCTGAGTCATTTTGTTCTTAACCATCACACAGCTTCTGAAATGTAACTTCATGACCCCTTCTTTCCCCTAAAATGTAGCCAATTGTGGTTTCTGCAACTGAAGAAGCTGGGAATGTTTCTGTTCTCTCAGAAAAAAACATCTCTGCATACTTGTGTAGCTCTGATTCACACAATGCATCATCTGTGTGGATCTGGCATCATTCCCAGGCGAGGGGTGACTGCAAGGATGGCATACTTCTGTGTACTGTTGCTCCTAAAAGCCTTAGTTAACATGGTGAAGGATATAAGGCTTTGGAAGTTATCAATCGAAACCCATGGAGGGCCAAATCGTCCCTACCACTGTCCTCCAGGCACATATTCATGGAAGGTGACCTAATAGAAAGTATGAGTCTTTCTTTTGCCTTTAATAGTTGCTTAGAAGGAGTAGTGGTAATAAAATGGAGTCCAAAATCATTTGCTTTGCATGTAAAATAAGTTGATTGAATTTAGGCTTTTAGAGCTAATTGAAATTATTCTTCAATTTTCCCATTGTCCTAATTTTACAATGTAGTTTGTGGATTTTTTTCTCAGAAAACACTGTGTAAAAATATGTGCATGAAAGAACTTTACATCCAAAAATATTCATGCTAGTGAAATAAGGTTGCAAAAACATATACAATTGGGGGAACTGCAGACCAAAACATGTTCCCATCTTCATGAAGTCGCTTCTGGTCACTTCTGGTGTAAGAGAATCAGCTGTCTACAAAGATATTACCAAGGGAATGTACGGATGTGTTGCAATCCTGCAAGGAGGCTCCATCCCCCATTCGAATATCAGCCAGCATGCCAATGCCTTAAATCAAGAAATAGTTTTCTAAGATTTACAGAGATACTAGCAGGAACACCTCAGCAAGCAAGAGTCCAAAAGTGGCAGGCAAAAACCCAGAACCTCAAGCCATGGCTGATACCGAACGAGAAACTTCCCTCTGGACATATAGAAGACTTGGATGGTGCTGAACAGGCTGCATTCTGGCACCACAAGATGGAGAGTCAACCTTAAGAAATGGGGTCACAAAGTGGAGTCCGCAACATGTGAGTGTGAAGAGCAAACCACAGACTACCTATTACAATGCAGCCTGAGCCCTGCCACATGCACAACGGAGGACCTTCTTGCAGCAACTCCAGAGGCATCCCAAGTGGCCAGCTTCTGGTCAAAGGATATATTGTATAATGCCAAGTTTTTGAATTCTATGTTCTTTTAAAAAAACTGTACCCTCGGTTTGCTTCCTATATGATAAAAAATAAAAAATCTTCATGAAGACCTAAAAGCATTTGCAAGTTGACACATAAATGGAATGGAACAAATATAGAATGGTTATTTGGAACCTAAAATGCAATGTTACAGAAAGTGAAACAGACAAATCCCGCAATACCCAGCTGGCTTTTCTTGAGGCAGTGCTTAGGAAAGCAGTGTGCACTGTCTGTTATAGAACTCCTGTATGCTGATGACAATGTTGTCTGTGTGCATTCAGAAGAAGACCTACAAGCCACTCTAAACACCTTCGCAGAAGCATACGAGAAGCTCGGCCTGTCATTGAACATTGAGGAAACCAAAGTGCTCTTCCAGCAGTCACCAGCCAGTCCCTCTCCAATGCCAGAAATACAGCTTAATGGTGTAACATTAGAAAATGTTGACCATTTCCGCTACCTTGGCAGCCACCTCTCCACAAAAGACAACATTGACACTGAAATACAACACTGCCTGAGCTCTGCAAGTGCAGCATTTTCCCGAATGAAGCAGAGAGTGTTTGAGGATTGGGACATTAGTAGGGACATCAAGGTGCTTGTTTATAAAGCTGTTGTCCTCCCAACCCTGCTATATGCCTGCAAAATGTGGACTGTCTACAGATGTCACATGCAACTCCTGGAACAATTCCATCAGTGCTGCCTCCAGAAAATTCTGCAAATCTCTTGGGTAGACAAGCAGACAAATGCCACCTTGCTGGAAGAAGCAAAGACCAACAGCATTGAAGCGATGGCCGGTCCAACTCCGCTGGACCGGCCACGTTGTCCGGATGCCTGACCACCGTCTCCCAAAGCAGTTGCTCTACTCCGAACTCAAGAGCAAAAAATTGAATGTTGGTGGGCAGGAAAAGAGATTCAAAGCCAATCTTAAAAACTCTGGCATAGACACTGAGAACTGGGAAGCCCTGGCCTGTGAGCGCTCCAGCTTGATGTCAGCTGTGACCAGCAGTGCTGTAGAATTTGAAGAGGCATGAATGGAGGGCGAAAGAGAGAAACATGCCAAGAGGAAGGCGTGTCAAGCCAACCCCGACCGGGACCGCCTTCCACCTGGAAACCAATGCCCTCACTGCGGGAGAAGATGCAGAGCAAGAATAGGGCTCCATAGTCACCTATGGACCCACCGCCAGTACACTGATCCTGGAAGACTATCCTACTCGGATAATGAGGGATTGCCTAAGTAAATAAGTAAGTAAGCACTGTCTTTGGATGTCAGTTCAATGTACAAAAGTCCTGTTCTCCTTTGCATCTACTGGTCTTAGCCAAGCAAAATGGTTTGCCTTGTTTGCCATGCTTGCTATACCTGAAAACCAATTCCAAGGTTCAAAATGGACTTTGACAGTGCCATATGTTCAAGGTATATTACAAAGCAATTCTGGTTATAGAAGGATGTGGTCCTCCTGTTTCACTACTGTAAAAGCCAACCAATTTTTCTCCCTATACAGAGGTGTGGAAGATGTTATTCACTGCATCACAGATACTGGAACCCAATCTGCTCCTCTATGAAAGAAAGCAATCCAACAACAGTTTCACAAAACTATAAGGGATGCTGAACATGTGTGCAGTCGGGGCTAATTTTCAATTGTGTGCCTAGATGTAGTACAGGCGTTCACCCTGCCCGCCCCCAAAGATGCACAACTGCTCTCTGCTTTAAGCTAAATAAATAAAAAACTTTAAAAAGTGCAGCTGTAAGCAGGACAAAATTAAGATGGAGGATGTGCACTGGATACGATCATGGCAAATTTAACACCCCACATAATAAGCAAATATCCACAAATGAACCAAAGTGAGCCAGTTTTATTAATCCTAATATTACTGCAAGTATTTTACAAAGAAAGGGGAAATAACAAGAGGTTACTTGAAATTTCAAAGAACGGTTCAACATACGTCATTTCTCTAAGAACAGAGGATGTTTTCATTATATTGTGTTTCCCATTATCTCTTACTATTTGCTGTGTTAGATAGGATGGATAGTAGTCACGGTTCAATTACAAGTGGAAGACTATATATTCCCACTCTCTGTGTGGCCTTATCGCCTAGAGAACATCCCATCCTGCTTCAAACATATAATCCATTTACCTTCCACTGTGATTGAACTTCTGTTTGGTTTTGTCTACATGTACCAAGGCATTTTAGTTTTGTGTCTAGATCTACTCTGGCAGCATTATTGTAGGAATCTCTTGGGCTTAAAGAATTAATATCATTGCAAGCAGCTTGTTTCAGGTCAGAGAGGCCCTGTGGGAATGGGCTAGTGGACTGCATTCACACTTAGACCCTTCTTCTTTCTCTCTGGTCTTACCCAATAGCACTAGCCAGATCTTTTGATTTTATTTTAAAGAACAATTGTGAGCCACCTTAGGATTCATTTTGGGGCTGCAATGGTGATGGGAGGAAATGTATGCACTGCACCTCCAACTAAGAACTCTCCCTCCACTTAGAGTACAACTATACTGTAAAATTAATGCAGTTTGACACCACTTTCACTGCCATGGCTCAGTGCTATGGAATCTTGGAAGTTGTAGTTTTATCATGGCTTTAACTTTCATTGCCAAAGGGAACTGGTGCCTGAGCAAACTACAAAATCAATGACTCCATACCACTAGCAGTTGAAGTGCTATCAAACTTCAATAATTCTATAGTGTAGAATCAGCCCGAGACATTTCCTTCACTCCTCAGATTTCTAGAAGGGTAGAAACATAGAGCTTGAACACTAATTAGATGTAGCATTTAGGCATTCAAAGAAAAAAGGCAGGCAAAATGACGAAGGGAATGCAAACACAGCCAACAGCGGAGTTCTAAATGTAAACAATTGTAATGTCTCATTCTTTGCATGGGTAGAAATTTGAGAAGTAAAGGGAAATTTCATTTGGGAGACAATTCTTATTTGGAGGACAATGGTCTCAACCATCAGCCCATAGCTCCAGGTCTGATAAAGAGCAGTACAGAAAGTGCAGTAATTTGGATATTGGGCTATGGCTTTAGAGATGAGAGGTTGGTTCTCTGCTCACTATAGAAACTCAATGGATGACCCTGAGTGTGTCACACACTCTCAGAACCAGAAATCCCATGGCAGGTTTGCCTTAGGGCAGTAGTTCTCAACCCGTGGGTCTCCAGGTGTTTTGGCCCACAACTCCAAGAAATCCCAGCCAGTTTACCAACTGTTAGGGTTTCTGGGAGATGAAGGCCAAAACATCTGGGCACCAACTGGTTGAGAACCATTGCCTTAGGATCACCGTAAGTTGTACCCTGGGTCTCTGCATTTTTTAATCCCAAACCTATGATTTTCATGTGCAAATAATAGCAGCAGCAGCAACAAAAACTCAGCACCACCTGAAATAGACAAATCCTGGTCACGAGCAACAGATAATTTCAGGCATCTTCAGGGAAGAAAGTGGCAAATTGCTTATGGATATTTCCTAAGGAAAGAAGGAAAGTTCATCAAAGACAATTTTGATATGAATTTTGTCTTTAGCTCTGGGGAACTAGATAAGATTTTGAGTTATTAGATATTAGCCTGGAGCATTGTGATAACATTAGACATTATTTATCATTAAAGCCAACCAGGAGAAAAGAGCCATTTCCTTGAGGGGGTGAAACAAGAAGGAAGGGGGTGAGTGTGGAAGATGGGCATGTGAGAAGGAACTACACAGAGCCATAAACCCTCAGCTTTTAAGGCAGCTTCTTATTCCCTCACTTCAGCTTAGAGTAAAGCTAGGATACTTAAGGTTTCAAAGTAACACTGTGTGAAAACAGAACTTCTGGTGTTTGACAAAAGACTTGATACGTGAAACAATGAATGGGTGTGTGTGAGAGATAAGGCTTAATGGAAGTTGTGATTTTGCGCATGATGTTTAAAATGCAACACATAAAAGCCTTTCAATTTTGCAGAGACTTATCCCAACTCATCTCTCTGCCTGGTAATTGTAAAAGAGAAGAGAAGGTAGGCCTAATAGTTCGCTGCAACATAACCTGCAAAAACTCTTGCAGCATCATAAAGATTAAGACATTTTATTTTGCACAATGTTTTATGGACTTTCTAATGAAGTGTGCTGCCTTCCATGAAGTGTTTATATGTACCTCCAGGCTGTGTGTCAACTTATGGCAACCCCATGAATTTCATAGGGAGAGCAATCGTAACTAGAAGATTGGTGTCCACACAATCACTTTGGGATTATGTTCAGAACTTGGAAGGTTACTTCAAGTTGCCTGTAGATGGGGACCACATTCATTTCATGGGGTTTCCTTTAGTAAGAAATACACAGAGATGGTTTTGCCAGTTCCTTCCTCTGAAATACAGCTTCCAGCACCCAGTGTTCATTGGTAATCTCCTGTCCAGGTAGAATCATAGAATCATAGAGTTGGAAGAGATCTCGTGGGCCATCCAGTCCAACCCCTTGCTAAGAAGCAGGAGAATTGCAGTCAAAGCACCCCCGACAGATGGCCATCCAGCCTCTGTTTAAAAGTTCCAAAGAAGGAGCCTCTATCACACTCTGGGGCACAGAGTTCCACTGCTGAACAGCTTTCACAGTCAGGAAGTTCTTCCTAATGTTCAGATGAAATCTCCTTTCTTGTAGTTTGAAGCCATTGTTCCGTGTCCTAGTCTCCAGGGAAGCAGAAAACAAGTTTGCTCCCTCCTCCCTATAACTTCCTCTCACATACAGTATTTATACATGGCTATCATGTCTCCTCTCAGCCTTCTCTTCTTCAGGCTAAACATGCCCAGCTCTAGCCAGGTACTAACCAGGGCTGACCCTGCTTAGCTGTCAAAATCAGATGCGATTCAGTGCCTTTAGACTATTTGGGCCCTTTCGGATTTCTCTGTGGCCCTCACATTACCATGGAAAAACAACAAAGAAATAGAAAATATTTGATATAACACACCATGGGATGCTACAGAGAAAGCCTGAATGCTTGGATTGGAAGCATAATAGCCACAGTGGCTGGCAATGATAAAATGGGTGCGTATGGATATTGTCAAGGTGAGGAAGGCTTTTGTTGGGAATGAGCAGGAATCCCAGGATAGAGTACACCACAAAGATAGTACTTCACGAAAGCTGGATGGCCATCTGCTGAAATTGCCATGATTATGTCATTATGCAGTTTCAGAAACTACCCAAATTAATTGAAGTTATTTGAGGAACAGGGTTCAGCACCTTGGACAGCTTCTTTAAGGTTCAGACTAAGGACCTTTCCTACCATATTTCTCTCTCTTCTGGGATGGCCTCCCATCCCATGTGATTTCTCACCCTTTCCCAGATTCCTCTTTGTCTTCCTCAATGAAGAGTTGAGTAACACTTGAGTCCTCCAAAGCCACTCTGGTCTGCTTCTCCGTGTTGCCAAAATAGGTTCCCACAGAGTCCCATCAGAAGTTGGCCTACATCATGTGTTGGGCACCATGGGACTCTGTTCCAGCGATGTGGAGAAATGGGAGAGAAGATGCAGAAAATACTGCATCTGATAAGGTCCTTTGACTAATGTCCCTTCTACACTGTCATATAAAATCCAGATTATCTGCTTTGAATGGGATTATATGGCAGTGTAGACTCATATAATCCAGTTAAAAAAGATAATGTGTATTATCTGCTTTGATAATCTGGATAATCTTGTAGTGCAGAAGGAGCCTGAGAGCCAAATCACTACTCGGTTGACCAAGGAAGCCACCAACCACAACAGTATCAACAGCAAAATGTGAAAGGATCTTGTAGTACTTTTGAAATTGAGAGGATGTAGTTGATAACATAAAACCTTTGTAGAATTAGTCTAAATGTGTGGAGGAAGTAAACCAATTCTACAAGACTATATGCTACCAACTTATTTCTCTCAGTTAGTCCAAAAAGTGCTACAAGATCTCTTTGCATGATGATATTCCAGGCTGACATGGCTATATCTTTGAATTCTGCATCAACAGCAGAATATCTGAGATCAAAATATGATAGCAGCTTGTATATAGCTAGGTTGACTTGCTCCTGTTGAGGCCCTCTGGTATTGCATTTTTTTTGCCTTAAGTCTTTGTTTAACTGCCTCGCAGTATTATAATGATCATTATTGCTATTCCAACTCACATCTTAAATATTATGGCCACCAACATAAAATTCAAAGGGATACAAGCTAGAGTGATGCTGATGAACACAAAGACAGAAATTTAGCCAAGTGATTTATCCCACCCCATTTTGCAAGCTGTTTCCAGCACAATGGTAAACCGCCGCTTAGTAATTGAGAAGGACACATCCTCTTTTTTTATATTGAGTCTGCCTGTGAGCAATGATGATGGCAAGTTAATTAATTATCTCCGGCATCGGTTTACTTGAACATTTTCTTTTTCTCCAGCCGTCTTTTGAAAGGAGCCCAATAGAGGGCTTGATTAGGGGGATAATGAAGGAAATTTCCAATAGATTATATCATTTCTCATCTATTTGCAGCCATTGTTAACATGGATTGCTCTCTCCGTGCCAGAAATCACGTCAGGGAAATTTCATAAGCATGTAAATCTATCTTAAATGGGATATTTAGGGATAAATTCAAATAATTGCATGTTTATCATATTTCTGTCAATGTGATGGGGGAAGTGGGCAAGAACCATGGCCCCAGTCTCAAGAAGAGGATTTGTTATATGAACCTAGTTTTCTTGTATGTGCCTTTTTCATAGAATGGGATTTTTCTTCTAAGTTTGATGGAATATAATGATATGTTGAAGCTGTCATCCTACAACTGGATCCCAGAGCATTATCCTGCCATGGTTCAGTTATTGATGGCTTTAGTAAAACATTATATTAAATAAGCTTAAGAGAAATGTTGCAAGCTATTTTTGTAAAAAATCTAAATTGCGAGCAGAGAGAATGGATCAATACTATCACTTTATAGAGAATGGTACCCATTGTGCAAGTATTATCAGAGCTACAAAGAAATAACTTTATGCCTTCTAGATTCTCAAAGTATGGTTCTCAAAGTGTCCAATGCGGAAGCCTTGGAGCTCCACGAAGTATACTGAAGGGCTCTGTGGTTCCTTCCTCCTACCCATCCAAACTTTCCTTCCTGTTTCCTGCTTCTCCCCTTCCCCCCTTTCTCACCACAAAAAGTCTTTTCAATCTGCTTTTTTCATTGCCAAAAGCCTTTTTCCCCCCGATCCCTTTGCCGCCAAAAGCCTTTCCCACTCACCTCCCTTGCCCCCAAAAGTCTCCCTCACCCCTCTTTTCCTTGCCTTCCTCACCACCTACATCCTTTTCTGCCTGCCTTGCTTGCTTCCAAAACCCTATTTCTCTCCCACCTCTCAGAGGATGCTTTTGTGCTTTTCCTGCATGGAAGAAGGGAATTGGACTGGGTGGTCCTCCTCCTCCTCCTCCTCCTCTTGTTGTTGTTGTTGTTGTGTTTGTGGTTGCTGTTGTTGTTATTACAAAGGCTGAATGGCTTTGATTGTGTTTTTCCTTCATGGCAGAAGGGGGTTGGAGTGGATGTCTCCGGGGGTCTTCCATTGAAATACTGTTAAGTTTATGTTGGTCAGAATGTTAGTTCACACAAACACTCTCCATTCAACTGCCACTGTCCTGGCCAATGTTGGATATATATAGATATAGATATATAATATATACTATAATATATACACATTTCTTGGGGCTCCATGGTAAACTTTTGCCTCCAAAACGGCTCAGTAATTGAAAAAGTTTGAGAATGATTTCTCAGAAATTCTTTGTAATCTCCCATGAACCAACTAACACAAGTTTAGTATGAGTTTCCAGAAAACTGTGAGAAAATGGTGTCGATATGGGGGGATTCTATAGTTTGGGAAGCAGTTGTGTAAAGAACTTGTTTCAGCCTTTCACTTATCCTGGGCTCCAAGAAAAACAACCTCAATGTAGAGAAACATTGTATATATGTACCCCTGTATGTAGCTGCTTCAAAGTTAGTGCTGTAATTTCCAATTGCCCCAATTTGGCAGGGACATTCCCAATTAATCTTCTGCCATCCCACTTTCTCATCTCTTAAACGTCCCAGTTTTTTTCTCCTCTTTTCTCTTTTCCCTTTCCTCCTCAGCTTACTTCAGTCGCTGAAAACTGAATTCAAAGTGCAAAAGTAGTTGGCAGTTCAGTGGGAGTAGGAGTCGAAAACAAGGGGCAGAATATTGCCATTGCTAGTAGCCTCAGAGAAAAGCAAACTGCTGCAGCCTCTCGTATTCTGTGTGTTTTTCCTCATTAATAACATTTGCAGTCTTAACCACAATCTGAGATTACTTCTTCACAGATGTTCTGGTTTTCATCTGTGAAATGTTGTAGTCTTCCTGTGTTGGGTGGGACTTATTTTCAGGGGGGCAACCTTAAAATGGCACCAGGAAGAGATGTCACTTCCTTGTACACCCCTACAGTACAAGAAGGGGTTTTGGTAAAAGGACCATGGTAAAAAAAAAAAGTATGACTAGGCTGTGGACATAATATACAAGGCTGTCAACCTGGGGTGCTTGCAGAAGGTAAAATTCTAACTATTAGGCCTGTTTGATCAAGAAAAAATTTGTTTCTAAAATCGATTTGTAATTGGGGTGTTTTTTTGTTTCGATATTTAAAATATTTACAAAACTTTCCAAAAAAATGTTTTGTTATTTACGAAATTTCGTAAATATTTACAAAACATTTTAGAAACAAATTTTTTCTTGATCAAACAGGCCTAAATAATAAATAGCCTGAGTAACTATGAGGAGCCACCTACCTGCTTGGCCAAAAGATCCCCCTCCAGAACGCTATCACTTTGCTCTCCTGGGCGCCGCCATCTTTACTGCTCGACGGCGTGAGCAAAGAAAGCATCCCTTTCCCTGCTTCACCTACGGAAAGCCTGAAGGGATATACTTTCTTCCTCAAAAAAAAATACGTATTTGAATACTTGCTTGGTCTGTGAAGCTTGGTTGGCAGGTTGAGGCGTGTGTGGGGAGGGAAACTGATGGTCAAGGCGAAGGCAGGGGAGAAGGGCGCGCGCGAAAGGGAGGGAGATGTGATTGACCGGCGGGGCAGATGATTGACAGAAACAGGAGAAGGTCGTTGCAGCCAAGCAAAGAGAGAGAGAGGAGGGCGCAGCAGCCGGAGCCGATCGGATGGCGCGCGCGCTCCTGCGCCCTCCTCCTCCTCCTCCTCCTCCCAGCTGTGTTGCAGGAAGTGCCAGGAGGAGGAGGAGGAGGAGGAGGGCGCAGGAGCGCGCGCGCCATCCGATCGGCTCCGGCTGCTGCGCCCTCCTCCTCCTCCCAGCTGTGTTGCTCGCGCCGCCCCTTCACCCCGCCCGCCCCATTTACTGCTGGGGTGCTTGGGAGCGCCGGATTGGCTCCCAGGCACCAGCAGCACAGCAGCCTCCATCCCATTAACGAGACGAGCTGAAGCTCGTAAAAAAAATGGGGCTGCTGTTTCGATATTTTTAAACCCTTCCGGGTTTGAAAATATGTTTTGAAATCGCGTCGGATATGGTAAAAATAACGATTAAATTACGAAATAACGAATTAACGAACTAAAACCGACAGGCCTACTAACTATCAGTTAAAAGCCATTGTGCATCAATTCCCTTTTCCTCCTCCTGAGTTCATAATGTGCCCCACCCCCTCTAATAAATTACGTCAAGGGTGTGGAAAGTATATTCTGTGAGGTTGCTTTGAATTTTCTAGGCTGCAGGGACATGTTCCAAAAGCATTCTCTCCTGACGTTTCGCCCACATGTATGGCAGGCATCCTCAGTGTTCTGCAGGAAACTAGGCAAGTGAGGTTTATATATATCTGTGGAATATCCAGGGTGGGGGAAAGAACTCTTGTCTGTTTGAGGTAGATGTGAATGTTGCAGTTGGCAACCTTGATTAGCATTGAATGGCCTTGCACCTTCAAAGCCTGACTGCTTCTTGCCTGGAGGGATCCTTTCAATGCTAATGGCCAACTGCAACACTCACACTTGCCTCAAACAGACAAGAGTACTTTCTCCCACCCTGGACAGATATATAAACCACACTTGACTAGTTTCCAACAGACCTCACAACCTCTGAGGATGCCTGCCATAAGATGTGGGTGAAACATCAGGAGAGAATGCTTCTGGAACATACCCATACAGCCTGGAAAACTTACAGTAATCCAGTGATTCTGACCATGAAAACCTTTGACCACACATGTATTCCATGAGCTTCATATGACCCACAACCATGTTTCTGCAGCCTGCAAGGCCCCAGGACTATGCTGCTTTATTTTTCCTACCTAATTCAAAAAAGGGCGAAAAATCAGCAGAAACTGCTACTGACTTCCCCCCCTCCCAACAATCTCCTCCCCAAACCCCTCAAAACCACTGAGTGCCTCTAAAAATGCTTAATTTGCAGTTGGAAAACACAAGGAATATGACATCACTTTTGTCATCTGTGATGTTCTGTATATTATGGAGGGAGGGTGAGGTTCCCTATCCTGTTGTCCACCTCTGAATTAAAACAGCTAAAAACGGAGGAGGGATACAAATGGGAGGCAGTGTTTGCCAGCTCCCTTTAAATGTCCAGTTTTGCAGCAGGGTAATTCCAAGTTTTAAAATACCTTGCCTGAAAGCACTCTGTGTTTATTTCCCCTTAAAACTGTTTTAAGAAATAATAACTTGGGTACTTAAAATCTCAATGCTGTTCCGATGTACATGTGAGTTTATCAGGACTATAATTTCCTTAAACCAAAGAGTCTTTTATTCAAGATGTACAAACAGAGACCTGTAAAGCAGGAAGTCTGTAGGTGTGCTGTTTCTATCTCATGATATCCAAGAGGGAAACAGATTATTTCTGTGGTTGGTATGGGCACAATCTTGAAGCAAGATAAAATTAGAGTTGTTTTGATATCAGAGCCTGAATAGATAGATACAGTCTTTTGATATGAAGTGCCGACTCAGAGGAACCTGCCTACAGAGTGAATATATTTTGAGTAAATGTTGTATCAATGAGTTTCTCTTATTGTGGTGTTTGGAGTGTTTATGGTTTTTCAAAGATATCCACTTCATTAAGGGCTTAACTTGAATTTGTAGGAAGTTTCCATAATTAGAGCAAGATATTCAGCCTTCACCCTTTTAAGAGTCCTTGATACAGCTATGTTAGGGATTGGTGGGAGTTTACATGCGCAATTTCTCTCTGCAAAGCAAATATCAAAAAATGGTTAAAGTAACCACTTGTGAAATGAAATAAACAGCAGATATACATCCTCCAAAAGAGAACAAAGGAAGGATCCCACATGGTAATTTATCTGTACAGATGTATATTTAGAAATGATATTTCAACTTTAAATCAGAGTTAGGCAGCTTCTGTGGTTAAGAGACTCTTTTGCTTCTGCCACCAAGTTCCTTCTGATATCACTTTCTTCATTGCTCCTCCAATTTCTGCATGTGTTCCAGGCTTTTCCCAAGCACCAATATGTTGGTAGGAACTGTTCCTATCTTACTGTATACAGCATCACCACAGCATCATGAATAGGCATGAAAAATCATTAGTTTTGCAAAGGCCTATTCCTGGAGGAGATAAACAGCAGAAGCCAAAAGTGGTAGTGACTGAACATAAATCACTAAGAATATGCTTATGGTGATGTCTCCATCCCAAGGTATCTGTGGCATTTTCTTCTTTTCTTATTTCAGTGTTGAAAAATACTTCTTTCACAATGTGCAAAAACACTGGGACAGTACCTGGGCATTATTACTGACCAATAAATGGCAAGGGAAAGAAGCTGCACCTAGGAGTGGCTAGCTACCCTTGTGCACCCAGTGAGGACACCTTTAAATACATGGTGGAAAGGAGGTATGTCCACTTGCATATGTGGAGCTTGTATTAGCACTGACCATGATAAAATTCTGAATGAAAACCACTAACATTTGCTGTTGATATGAATCAGCAATTTTGGACTCTCCTTGAGCACCAGCCCTCCAAATTCACTGCTATCCCACTGTGAGAGTTGCCACAAAATGATACCCCAGGAGAAGAGGTTATACCAGGTATGGGCAAACCCAGCCTCTTTGGGCTCTTTTCTCAGGCCCTCCTCTCTCACACCATCTTATCCTTCCTTCCTTCTCTCTTTCCTTCCTCCTTCCCGCCATCACTTCCTTACCTCCTTCTTTCTCTCTCTCTCCCTCCTTCCTTCCCTTCCATTCTTCCTTCTCTCTTTCCTCCTTCCTTCCCACTCTCTTCTTCTTTCTTTTGTTTTTACTTCCTTCCCTCTTTCCTTCCTCCATTCCTTTCCACCTTTCCTTCCTTCTTTCCTTTCATCCTTCTCTTCATCCCTTCCTTCCATCCCTCTTTCCTTCCTTCCTTCCTTCTTTCCTTCCTTTCTTCTTTCCTTCCTTCTCTTTTTCCTTCCTCCTTTCTTGCTGGGGAATGTTTAGCTGGGAGAAGGTAGAGAGGGAACATGAGAACCATGTTTCAAGATATAAAAGGGTGTCCCATTGAGGAGTGGGGGGAACTGACTTTCTTCTGCTCTAGAGACCAGAGCATAAGGGAGCAATGGGTTCAAATGGCAGGGAAATAGATTAAACTGAAAAGATTAGGAAGAACTTCCTGAGAGTAAGAGTTGTTGGAGAGTGGCATAGGCTGCCCGGGAGTATGGTGGAGTCTCCTTTTCTGGAGGCTTTTCCACAGTGGCTGTCTATTGGGAGTGCTTTGATTGTGCCTTTTTGCATGGTAGGGGGTTGGACTGGATGTCCCTTGGGGGTCTCTTCCAGCTCTAGGATTCTATATCAGGAGTAGGCAATACAGGGTCTAATGGATACACTTTTTCTCTCCCATCCACCATCTCATTCGGATGAAGACGAACCCCTTTGGGAGCATCTTTCCTTCACTTTCTGCCTCTGAAAGAGAAGAGGGAGGAAAGTGCAGGGAGGGGACTCGGGGAGAAGCCCCTACTTCCCAACTCTCCCACCTGCTCCAGCCCACCATGTGGCCCCAAGGTAGAAAGTTTGACCATGCCTGGGTTATACATTCTTACAAGTTCAGAAAGTGGTGGAACAGCTTTTATTTAAGTGTAGTAGAGCCCCAATTCAGTTGGAATTTGGCAAGTCCATTTCTTAGATGTGATTCCAAAAAAGCCCAAGAGTAGATCATTGATTGGCCTTGGTAACCATCAGGAGGTAGAGATGGCAAACAATGCACAAACATTCTTGGTATTTCTGGAATAAAGGAGAGGTGGGCCAGTTTATATCGGTGAGCCTTATGCAAGAATTGAATCTGCAGGAAAAGGGATTAGAAAATGATAGAAAGATGATGAAGTCAAAAATTTGGGGGAAGGGAATGGAAAGTGTTTGATGGGGTTAAATGTCCCAGGCTAAAGTAAAGCAATTTCTTCTGCTCTCTTGCCATTTTCTCTCAGAAGCTTATCATCTCCAGCTGGGACGATATAAAGCCCCATTTAATTGAGATCCATTTAACACTGAATCATGCTAACAAGATTACTTAGCCAGGGCTAATTCTGTATTTGCTGAAGTGCCGTATCCAGGGAGAGTAATCTGTATGCAAGGGTGGCAGGTCTTCAGACAGTTTGGTCGGTGGAGAAAGGCCACAGAACATCAGCTGCCTCCCTGGCATCTTCATACCACTGTCATTAGGTGGCATTGTGGAAAGAGAACTTCATTGGTACCCCAGGAAATCCTTGGAGGAAGAATTGCAGTCCATTTTCTTACTGGCTTGACTGACTTTGTTGTTGCTTGTCCGCTTCATTTTGTACAAGTTAAGTTGTTGTTTTTTATTTACGGTAACTCTGCAATGGAGTTTTCTTGGCAAGATTTCTTCAGAGGAGGTTGCCATGACCTATATTTGACAGTGTGACTTGCCCAAGGTCACTCAGTGGGTTTCCATGGCCAAGCAGGATTTGAACCTTGATCTCCAGAATCATAGTCCATTGCTAAAACCACGACACCATGGCAGCTCTCTTAAACGACTTATTGTATTAATATTGCTGTCATAACAGAAGTCCTCTGGGCATCTCAAAAATATGAGATTACAGAGCAAGAGAACAGAAACAATTAAATTTAAAGTACACAAAAACGGAGAGGCCCAGATGTGGGGAAAAAAATCATACTTTTCTCCAAAAGATCTGGATAAATAAAAAGTCTTTCCCTGATGATGATGAAAGGGCCATAAAGATGTTTCTACATGAGCTTCCCTAGGGAGACACTTTCTAAGTTAGACACTTTCAAAGTTCATCTCTACTGACAGAGGTACTTGAAATAGAGACTTTAAAGAAGTAGATATCATTCTCTGGCTCGGAGTGTGGTGGAGTCTCCTTCTTTGGAGGCTTTGAAGCAGAGGCTGGATGGCCATCTGTTGGGGGTGCTTTGAATGCAATTTTCCTGCTTCTTGGCAGGGGGTTGGACTGGATGGTCCATGAGGTCTCTCCCAACTCTAGGATTCTATGATTCTATGAATTCCAAACAGCTGGTAAACTGTTAGGAATTGTGGGAGTAGAAGCACAAAACACCTGGAGGGCCAGAGTTTGCACATGCTTGATCTAGATTCACACAGAATTCAATGGAATAGATTTTGGGAGCATACAAAATTAACAAGTGTTAATCCTTAGCTCTGTTTTTCACAGTTTGGTGCCTTCACACTTGAACTCTTATCTGGTCCAGCCAGAATGGGCAGGGCTCAGGGACTCGAGAGCTGTACTCTAGGAACCCTTCCACACAGCTGTGTAAAATTCACATTGAACTGGATTATTTGCAGTGTGAACTCAGATAATCCAGTTCAAAGCAGATATTGTGGATTATCTGCCTTGATATTATGGATTATATGGTTGTGTGGAAGGGCCCCAAATCATTTGGAGGAAGCCAGTTTGGGAAAACACAGTTTTGGGAAAACACACTCTTACATTGATATTATAATGTAAGAGTAAAAACGGATGCCTTAGCCTGCTGCTTTTGAATGTCAATTAAATGATGGAGACAAAATTTGCCATTTCGGATAGCAGATATATATTTTACCTGTTCTGGATTACTCCACACTACCATATATTCCAGTTCAAGGCAGATAATGGAGGAATCTCTGTCTTATATTCTGGGATATAGGGCTTTGTGGAAGGGCCCTCACTCCTCTCAAAGGAATTATTGCTAGACTGCAAGACTAATCCTCTCCTCAATACTCTAGGCTTCCCAGGGCCCTTCCACACAGCCTTATATCCCAGAATATCAAGGTGGAAAATCCCACATTATCTGAGTGTGGACTCAGATAACCCAGTTCAAAACAGATATTGTGGGATTTTCTGCCTTTAGATTTTGGGATATCAGGCTGTGTGGAAGGGCCCCCAGATTCATGAGCGCATTCAAAACCCTCTTTCCCTTCCTTTAGCTCTGCTCTAGAAAGGAAAATACAATATAAAGAGGGTGCTATGGGATTACTTGGTAAAAGCCCAGAAAACCACAGAAAGAGAGGTGCCACAGATGCTTGCTCCCTCATGAGAGGTGAGAAGGTCGGTATACAAAACTTTTAAATAAATAAATAAATAACAAAACCTTGTGAATATCCTAAAATACAGAGGGAAGCTAATAACAGTATAGTCTTGACTATGGGGATCCCTCCCTTGAGTGAGAAATTCCCCTTTCAAATCAATGAAGCTAAATTTGACCATGTGAAGAATGGAGAGAGGAGTCTGTGTACAGGGAAGAAAAAAAGGAGGAATACCAAGGGAAGGCAGCATTCACCTGCAGAAAATTCCAAATAAATTTTTAAAAAATAAGTCTAATAATAATAAAGTCAGAATTTTTGGTTTTGGCCTAAGGTTTTTACCTACCTCTGCTCTACCAACTGAGACAAAGTCTTGGGTTTCAGAACAAAGTCTTAAAATGTTATGGGGGCAGGAGAGCATTTAAAGTCAATCAATTAATGCAGATGAACTGTTGCTTTGTTTAGTAGTACAATATGATCTTTTTCTGATCACTGCGGCATATGCAGAGAATTGGATAATGAGTGGTTTAAACCAATGCCATTCAGATTAGTGATGCATGAACTGGTATTGGTTTATAAGCCATTGGCTCTTAACAGAGAGTTTGCAGGGAGGAAAAAAATTGCAGCAAACGTGTGCAGATATGGTTCTTGCCCCTGTAACACCAGGAAAAATAATACTGGTTCCCCACATGACATAGCCTGGGAAACACTGGCTTAAGCCCATCTTGTCACCAGCTCTAAAGCTTACATCTGAAAAGAACTGACTTGATACAAGCAGACGAAGAGATTAATGTCGTGAGGTATATCATAACAAGGAGATTAATGTCATGGTGGATATTTGGAGAAAAAAAGAAGGATGTGTACTTATTAGGGTTGAACATGGGCCCCCAATTCTGATCAGAACATTATTGAATAATTCATATTGCTGATTCTCGAATGCTTGAGACCCAATCCAATCTCACCTGGACTCCAAATCTGGACTCCAGCATTCAGGAATCATTGACTTTTGATGGGAAACAAAAACTGGCTGTACTCTTTTTAATTTTTGATACATTTCCATATAATTTGAAGATTCAATAAACCCTAAAGAAAAAATTAACTTGACCAAATTTTGTTCAAATAACTCCAAGGTTTTTTTTTTGTACTCATCACTTGAAATGTTTGCTTTTTAACATTTCACTTCCCCACCCACACACACTTTTAAAGGCTGTTGATTGACTGACTTTGTCTACTAATTTTGTTCAGTTGTTGCTGTCCAAGAACATCAAGTTTGTTCAAGCTTAGCTGAGATAGATGATAATCATACTTAAGAAAAGGACACATTATTTGGAAATAAAATATTTTTGCCTTAGTATGGCCAGAATCACTGGGTTGTTGTAGGTTTTTTGGGCTGTATGGCCATGTTCTAGAAGCATTCTCTCCTGACGTTTCTCCTGCATCTGTAGCAAGCATCCTCAGAGGTTGTGAGGATGCTTGCCACAGATGCAGGTGAAATGTCGAGAATGCTTCTAGAAAATGGCCATACAGCCCAAAAAACCTACAACAACCCACAATAAAGATGGTGATGGTGATGATGATGATGATAGATAGATACTGATGATACTTAGTTCCTTAGACAGAGGGCCCTTTCACACAGCCTTATAACCCAGGATATCAAGGCAGAAAATCCCACAATATCTGCTCTTAACTGGGTTATCTGAGTCCATGCTGCAATATATTCCAGTTAAAAGCAGATTATATGAGGGTTTTCTGCCTTGATATTCTGGGATATAGACCTGTGTGGAAGGAACCAGAGTGGTAACTGAGGACTCATGGAGTAGTATTGATCAATAGATTGCCATTTGAAAAGCACTGGTTTAGTACAGGTGTAACAATCATGCAGCCTTTCAGATGTGGTTGGATTACCATTTCCTTGAGCTGTAACAAGCATAATGCAAGGAGTGCTGGCATCTTTAGTTTGCCAATGTCTGAAGGGCCACACAATTCCTATCATTGATTTAATGGAGAAAATGGCCATGTGTACAGAAGCTCTTCTTTGAAACCTGAGGCAAAGCAACATTTAGCTCACCATGTAGGATTCTATTGCTGTCTCCACCTATTATATGGATCCAAATCCTATATTTACAGCACTGCCACATTCAATGGGAACAAGATCCTAAAATGTGATTCACAAATTTTCTATCATTGTTCAGAGAAGGTATAAAAAGCTGTTTAAGCGATTGACCATGGAGATCAGGTAAAGGCTGTCAGCACTGCCTTCTCTGCTGTGACCTGGCACCTCAACCTTATTTCTTTCTCTGTTTTGTTATCCCAAGGGATAATTTCATTATAGGAGGATTCATTCTGCTTTGTTTGGGGTTTGCCCTTCCTATTGCAAGTTTCTAAGGACAACATGACTGGTGTCCCATCTATTCATGCCTGAAAAGGATATCACATCTTTAGCTTGGGATCATGACTGAACAGAAGATTTTCTGAAAACATGAACTGGAAATTTTATCTTCTATTGCCACAGAAAGAAGACAAATCCCTGAGCCCTTGCCTCCTAAGCGCCAATGCGGCACACCAGCAAAAAAAAAAGCAAGTGAGCTGGTCCCTAAGATTTCTTGCAGACTTGACTGACAGCAAAACCATATTTAGCAACAGACAGATTAAAATGAGAATTGCAGAAGCATGAAGTCTTGTTATCTGCAAGACATACACTGATTGGTAATTCAGATCATGAAGTTTGTCCCTGTGGAGCCTCCATATGTTTTTCCCCCTGGAGGAGCTATGAATGTCAATGCACCCCTTGGGGGGTTGGCAATGTATGAAAATACTCCAGGGGATGAAATGGG
This sequence comes from Anolis sagrei, assembly GCF_037176765.1. Taxonomy (NCBI): domain Eukaryota; kingdom Metazoa; phylum Chordata; class Lepidosauria; order Squamata; family Anolidae; genus Anolis; species Anolis sagrei. The sequence continues at coordinate 120,984,351 of NC_090022.1, forward strand.
AACTGACATTAATCTGCCACAGGTAGCCCTTGCAACTTTTGAGCATTGCCTAGTTTCCTGAACCTCCCAAGGACGAAAGGTGCCCACATGCTTGCCTCACCTTGGAAGAATACATATTAAAGATTTACTGCATGGAACCAGGAAGGAAGACTTAATCACAAGTGACCCCACCTGGAGAAAAAAATAAGTGGGAAGAGCCGCAAGATTGTTTTTCTAACATCACACTTTTTGTAGTAATCTCAACATTTAGGAAAGTCAGTATGTGTCCAGCAGGTCATTTACCAATTCACATTTAGCTTGCTTAGCTGGTATTGGTACACAGTCAAGACATGCACAGTCAAAACTATAGAACTGGATTTTGAGTTGATTGTACTAGCCAAAGGCCATGACAAATACATTAAAATACACAGAGATGTACTAAACATACTGCACGGCATAGCAAAATGCTATTACAGATGGTAACAGATTATGTTATTGACAATAACATAAGAGAATTTCACAATTGCTTCAGCAAACTCAGATTAATATATTGTGTTGCCAAAACAGTATGTAGCAGCTTTGTCCAATTCTCGCTTGCTAATCTTTTCTGTAGCCAAAACAAAGAGAAATGCTTTGCGAGTAACATGGTATCATTTCAAAAATGAAGAGAATCTGTCGGAAAATTCGCACTTCCATTGAACAGCAAAGGTTTCAAAAGGATCACTGTACAAGCAACCAACAATGCCTGATGTTGCCCTCCGGTAAACAATTTTAAAAAATGCTAACACAAATATCCTAAGAGTAGTCAACATCTACAAGGTGGGAGAATCTGGAAACAATGACACATTTGGAAAGTGATTCCAGTAAAATGGTATTAAACAAAGTGTTTATCAGTTAATAAATATTAAGAATAAGGATGGCAAAACCAGAAACAATGACTTTAAGGGATATTACAAACACATTGGGACTGGAATCCTGGATTTTAGTATTACACTAGAGCAAAAAAGATGAAACAACTACAACAACAACATCCTGGTTAGAATGGAGACCAAACTTTAAGGGAAAGACACATAATACAGGAGAACATGTAACACAACAAGCACATTTCGCCATCCAAAGCTAATTAAAATTTGCTATTGCATCAGGGCAGAAGCAACTGATGGCTTCAAAATGGTCAAGGAGGTGAATTCAGTCTGGAGTTTAGTCTGAACTTTACAGAGGCAATTCATGATGCTGATACATATAACTTTAATAGTTTCAGCACCTTAGATAGCTCCTTTAAAATTCAGAGCGCCTGGATGCAGGCTTTATTACAGAGAAGGAACTAGCAAAGCTGCATCCGAATATCCCTTGCCTCCAAAAACCTATGAAATGCACAAGATTGGTATAAGTTGCCAGGTGACATAAAGGTATATATGGAGATGTATGGCCCTACTGACATAGAAGCCACCAACAGCCTCTGCCTCGGAGTTAAAAATCTTTGCCAGCTCTGGAGAAATTGGGAAATATGCAATTCCTGCTTGATTGGTTTCATTTATTGCTAGCCACTCATTTAATGTTCTAACCTTGAGCTTTCTCCTGCATAGATGACTATGACCTGTGAAGCTAGCACTCGGTGAAGTTCAGACTTTTATTGGCATTGCCTTCCATACTTGACACTCATTATGGAGCAAAATTGGACCCTGCAAATGCAACACTGAGCCATCAGCACATAGTACCATAGTGAGACACCTCCCTGGTTGTCAAGGAATTTCCTTATGGTCATGCACCTATTACCTGCATGCTACCACCATGAATACATGCATAGGTATCTTTGGTATAGTCATCTTCAGTTGAGTTAGTACATCTTCCTCCATGAATTCATCTGCAGTAATTACTTATAGCTACTTTATTTACCTAATAGATAAAGATACCACCATTCTGAAAAGCCTCCAGAGATGTTTAATGAAACAAGATATTCTATTAAAATTGAATAAAATACAATTAAAGGAAGGGACCCTGCTCTCCTTCACCCCATTACCCACTTCTAAGTTGTCTTGGTTTGTAGAGTGGAAAAGATCACCAATTACCCTCCTCTTCAATGACTTGCTCCTGCTAATGAAAGATGAAAAAAATCATTTATTTTTCTTAAGTGAGATCTTGAGGTGACATAAAAGGGCCTTTGTATATAGGACAATTCTTGGGTGTTGTTGTTGCTGCTGTTTTAAAATACTTGCCTTCGACTACACCCAGACTGTAAGTAGATTTAGGCCTATGGGTTTAAAAGTAGCTTTAACCAGCCCCATCTCACCCCCCTGGAAACTCTCGATTTTGTGCCTCTATAAGTGAGCACCTCCACACACATAACATTAAGAAGAACAAAGCTGTATGTCAGCAAAGAAAGGTTCCCCCTCTCGCTTTCCCATATAACAAGGCAGCTTGATTTTATTTATTGTTATTGACAATTTCAACAACTATTTCTCAATCATAAAAGCAAAAAGCAGAGACCGAGCAAGTCAGGCCATCATTCATATTTTGCTTTTTATTGGCGCTAGAAAGCCTGGGAGATATGAGAGCTCGTTTGCAGAGACACCCTAGTGGCAACATCACATTATTCAAATGGCTAAAATAAGCCTTGCACTCGCAGTTCATACAAACTTCCTCCATCCTGCCCCTTTTGCCAACAATAAATCATACCAATGACTCCATTAGATATAATGCCGGTGTCCCCATGCACCCATCTAACCTTGTACAGTTGCCAGAACAAAATTTCAAAAAATAAAGAGCCACTGAGAAATGGCAGAACCTGTTCTACAGAAATAGCAGAGACCTACAGTGTTCTACATGAAAATGTCTTTCTTTCTCTCTCTTCCCCTTTTTGTCTCCACTGATTTTAAAGATACCTGTCAGATTCAAGACCAAGAGGGGAGATGCAGCTTGGTTTTTTTAAAATAAAAAACTAGTTTCCCAGTGCCCCTCCTTCCCAAGAACCAGATCCAAAACAACTCTAGAAGAGGATGTGCTCTTAGACTTCAGCACCAGTGCCTCAGAAACTAGGTCTTGGAGAAATTAGTTCAAATGACAGAAAAGGAGATTTCAACTGAACATAAGGAAAAACTTCCTGACTGTAAGAGCCATTCAACAGTGGAACTCACTGCCTTAGAATTTGGTGGAGGCTCCTTCTTTGGTGGCTTTTAAAAGAGGCTGGATAGCCATCTGTTGGGGATGCTTTGATTGTGCTTTTCCTGCATGGCAGTTGTTTGGACTGGATGGCCCATGTGGTCTCTTCCAACTCTATGATTCTATGACCAGTAACAGATGGATGCTCCAGGGTCAGTGTAGCTATGAAGTTGCTAAACAATTTAGTCCAAACTTTAAAGGAACCACCCAAGCTGCTGTGCCTGCTCTTTTGACAGCTCCTTTCCAATCTGCCCTAAAACCTGGAGTGGATTCATTGTCCAACTGACACTGGAGTCATGAATCATTAGTGGATAAACCCACGCAATTGTTTTAATTATGAGATACATTATGATTACAAAAACTCCAGACTGGGCTTCCTTCCTCCCACTAACATTTGTGTTAATGGAAGATTGAGAAACAACAGGGACAGTCTATGATCTGATCAATGGGTTGGTGTGATGTGATGGTGATATTCTCGCTATTTCAGGTAATAGCACCCACTGAGCCCTGCTCAGGCCATGAACCATGACTTAAAGAGATATTGGAGGTGGGATGAGAGACACCAATTGGGAATCAGGATCAGCAACCTATCCAGATATCTTCCCCTATCTTCTCTCCCCTAAAGTAGAAGGGGGTTGGGCATTTGAAGTGTATCTGGGAGTCAATTTTCTGTCCTCAAAAACTTCCAGGGGCCACAGAGACTGCTAGAAAAATGTCAAAATGAATAGGCAGGAGACCCTTTCTGGTTCTGAAAAATTGGTATTGCTCTTTAAATGATTTACGAAGTAAACTGTCTTTCTTGGGGATTTCTAGGAAATGAAATTTTGAGAGAAAGAACAATTTGGGGAATCTGGAAATTGGAAGCTGTAGCCAATAAATAACTTTCCCAAGATCTGGTCGAGTCCTAATGGTGAGTGTGAGTTATCAGCTAGAGTCTTATTCTGCCCTTCCACATGATGACAACAAGATACGCCTGAACACCTCAAGGAGAAAAAATGATAGCATACTTCCTGATCTGATAAAACGTAAGGAGAAATAGCCCATCTCAGTACTTTCCTACTGAAGAACTAGGAGAATGTCTGCAATTATAAGCTAATGCTTTTGAGAGTTAGAGGCCATTCACAGACAGCAACAGGAGGCAGTTTTAATTTTCATGATTCCTTGTGAGAGCATTTGACTTGCCAGAGTTGGAAATTGGAAGCTGGATTAGAAGGGGAGGGTGATCCAGCCTGATTCCAAAGGGTTCTTTATATATTCCTAGTTCACACAGGCCTTGAAGTAAGCAAAAATATTGTCTCTGATTAACAAACTGGCATTTAATCTCGTACTCTAGTTGTGATCGGATTTTAGATAGCAACACTGAAAATACACGCTCACTATGGTTAACATAAGATGGGAATTTTTTATTATTTATTTATTTACTTGGCTGCTGTAATTATATACTGCTTTTCCCTGGGGGAATTCAAAGCAGTTGCCAGAAAAACTGCCTTTACCTGTTTGTATTGTGTGTCCTTTGTGTTGTGTGTCCTTGTTAATTGTAGAATCGGCATTGAATGTTTGCCATGTGTGTGTTCTGTAAAGCTGCTCTGAGGCTCCTTCGGAGTGAGAAGGGCAGAGTATTAATATTGTAAATAAATACATTTTCTCAATACATTTGTGTGACACACATACACATTGCAGCCAGCACACAAAAAGTTTGGAAAGCTCTGCTTTAGGGAACTTGGAGGGTAACCTGTTTCTCTCTTTTTTTAAAAGTAACAATATACCAGTACTTTTATTACTAGTTTCCTTTTTATGACCACATGTCACATTTTTGAAAGGGGAGAACACCTTCAGGGTTGATAAGAGAACATCACAAAACCTGAAAATATATTGAGATGTCCTTAAACATAACTTTTGAAAATAATTAGAAATGGTTACATGTGATACCAATAAAAAAAACTTTGCTTCCGTTTGTTACATTTCTTTCAAAATTAGAATTTGTTGCATCATCATTGCCTACATTGTAGTGGCTAGCTACAGATAACAATGTTCCTTGGAATTGTTAATTCCAAGCTGCGGGGAGGGAAGTGTTTTCTGCAGAAATGATGCAAGCCGTCAGGTCTGTCCCCTGTCTACCCGCTCCTTGCACCAACTGTGGTATGATATTAAAAAGCATATGCAAGGAGGCTATACCTTCTGTTCACACTCTGTCAGTAAATCCTGCACAGGCAAGGTTTGCTGTTAACCTTCCTAATGGAAAAGCCTGTTACATGGCTCGCCGGCTGCGCTTCACAGCTAAGTATTATCTGCAAAGATGCAGGCTGTTGATGTGAGGGCATCACAAGCAAAAGCTGTAGAAACTTAAAAGAAATGGTTAGATTCTGCATGGCAAGCCAAAAAACATCAATGTGGAAAAGGGGGAAAAACTGGGCTTGCCCACATCTTGGACCTCAGATTATAAGTAACCAATTCCAGCTGAGGAAACATCACTTGTTTTGAATATTCTGCCATGGTAGAAAGCAAAATCAGAGTTTTAACTTAATTTCATATTTAGTTCTTTCTCCTCTATTCAGATAAAATTTGGGCTTTTTAAAGCAAAAGCAAGAAAGGCAATAGAAATCTCTGTGAATGGCAGTATCCCATATTCATTAGAGGCCTGAGAGAGAAATGGAGAAACACAACTCATTACTGGGTTCTTCACCTTTCCCCTTGACAATGGTTATTTACATAATAACCTGACCTATGGGTTACCATTCATTAACAAACACATGTGAAAACATTGAGGCAGCTGGCTACCACTCATAAATATAGATTGTTAACCTTGGCTTAGAAGACTTAAACTCAGGGAAAAGAGGGAAAGAGGCCCCGTTTGGCATAGCTATTATGTCACAACCTCAGTGTGAAACACAATAAACCAGAAGCATAAAGGGGAGGAGCTCAAGCTGTTCCCTGACACCAGCAGGGCTCTTTAACTCTCATGCTTCTCTTGAAGGATGAAATATATTCTCCAGGATATCCCCAATTTCTGGTCTTCAGGATGGCATATTATTTGCATCATTGAAATTTGACATCACAGAAGAAACAAGACAAGGAAATAGCTTCACTAATGATGACATATCTCAGAAATTCCACTTGAGTGTTACTTTTCCATGAGGGTCAGACTGCATGCTCTTGTGAAATGAGAGGCTATGCTGCTGGTAGGGTTTTTAGTATTAAATCCCTTATTACTTTACTTAGGCAATACCTCGTTATCCAAGTAAGATTGTCCTCCAAGTTCAGTGTCCTGGCGATGGGTACATACGTGACTGTGGAGCCCTATTCTTGACCAGCATGTTCTCCTGCAGTGAGGGCATCGGTTTCCAGGTGGAAAGCAGTCCCGGTCTGGGTTAGCTTGATGCACCTTCCTCTTGGCACATTTCTCTCTTTCGCCCTCCATTCATACCTCTTCAAATTCTACAGCACTGCTGGTTACAGCTGACATCCAGCTAGAATGCTCAAGGGCCAGGGCTTCCCAGTTATCGGTGTCTATGCCACAGTTTTTATGGTTGGCTTTGAGCCCATCTTTAAATCTCTTTTCTTGTCCTCCAACTTTTCGTTTTCCATTCTTGAGTTCAGAGTAGAGCAACTGCTTTGGGAGATGGTGATCGGGCATTCAGACAATGTGGCCAGTCCAGCGGAGTTGATGGTGGAGGACGATTGCTTCAATGCTGGTGGTCTTTGCTTCTTCCAGCATGCTGACATTTGTCTACCTGTCTTCGCAAGAGATTTGTAGGATTTTTTGGAGGCAACGCTGATGGAATCATTCTAGGAGTTGCATGTGACATCTGTAGACAGTCCACGTTTTGCAGGAATATGCCAGGGTTGGGAGGACAATAGCTTTATAAACAAGCACTTTGATGTCCCTACTAATGTCCCAATCATCAAACATTCTCTGCTTCATTTGGAAAAATGCTGCACTCAGAGGGCTCAGACAGTGTTGTATTTCAATGTCAATGTTGACTTGTGTGGAGAGGTGGCTGCCAAGGTAGTGGAAATGGTCAACATTTTCTAATTACATCCCACCAAGCATGTTAATGTTATATCTATATAAATAAAAATGTAATGTTCATTTGTGGGATTAACATAACTCAAAAACCACTGGGCGAATTGACACCAAATTTGGACACAATACACCTATCAGGCCAACGAGTGACCATCACTCATAAAACACTGAAAAATACAGAGGAAGAGACTTAAAAAGCCCAAAAATAAAAATACATCACAATGCATTTGCAAAACCACATATATACACATATACACAAATACACACACACACATATATACACACAAAGCACCTATACACAGACTGGGCTATAGAAACGTGTGGCAGGGGATGGCTAGGAATATATATATAAAAAATCACTGAGCACCAATGCTATCTGTGATGTGTTTCAGCATATTTTTTATTTAATTTGTGTAACTTGAATCTTCTGAGAAAGCAAGTTTTAGATTGTTTCTCATTTGTCAGAGGTCCATTTTCCATGCAGTTTTTGGTACTACGCACTTATTGTATCATATAGCCCTCCACCGTTGCTGTTCTGTGATCTAAATCAACTCTAACTTGTGATGACATTGTCATGCAGTTTTCTTGGCAGGTTTAATCAGAGGAGGTTTCTTATTGCTTTCCCACAAGGTTGAGAAAGTCTTGATTTTCTCAGCATCACCTGGTAGGTTTCCATATCTGACTGGAGATTCAAATTCTGATTTCCCAGAGTCCTGGTGCATCATTCAAACTACTATACCATGTTGACTCTCATAGCTTTTCTAGGTTCAATTTATAAATCATGGAATGTGTCCAGAGGAGGGCGACTAAAATGATCAAGGGTCTGGAGAACAAGCCCTATGAGGAGCGGCTTAGGGAACTGGGCATGTTTAACCTGAAGAAGAGAAGGCTGAGAGGAGATATGATAGCCATGTATAAATATGTGAGAGGAAGCCACAGGGAGGAGGGAGCAAGCTTGTTTTCTGCTTCCTTGGAGACTAGGACGCGGAACAATGGCTTCAAACTACAAGAGAGGAGATTCCATCTGAACATTAGGAAGAACTTCCTGACTGTGAGAGCCGTTCAGCAGTGGAACTCTCTGCCCCGGAGTGTGGTGGAGGCTCCTTCTTTGGAAGCTTTTAAGCAGAGGCTGGATGGCCATTTGTCAGGGGTGATTTGAATGCAATATTCCTGCTTCTTGGCAGGGGGTTGGACTGGATGGCCCATGAGGTCTCTTCCAACTCTTTGATTCTATGATTCTATGAAATCATCCTCTGGAGAGTCTGGACTTGTCTCTATGGACTTGTCTCTAAGTCCCTAGGTGATAAATGGTTCTTTGATATCAGCTTAATATATGGGAGACATAATGCATTTGTATTATATGGAACAATTTTTAGCATTTCTTCTGAAGTTCTGAATGAGAGAGGTCACCAATGTGATTTTGTCAATTACACCGCTGTACTATACCTGATGCAATGATGACAAAGGAGTCTGGCAACGTAATTATGTGTATCACCGCAATCAATCAAGTCAATTCGCAGTAGAGGCCAGAAGATAGAGAAAGCAAAAAACAATGGCTCTCAGATAACCAATGGGTATTGAACAGTTTTGAACTAGGAATGTTCTATAAATACATATGTGTGTGGGGCGGGGGGGGGGGGGGGGGAGGAATGTTCATTTTGGCTATATAGACTTGGGACATCTGTAGGGATACCAAAGTGTTTGTTTATAAAGCTATTGTCCTCCCAACCCTGTTATATGCCTATACATGGACTGTCTACAGATGTCACACTCAACTACTGGAATGATTCCATCAGCATTGCCTCCAAAAAATCCTGCAAATCTCTTGGGAAGACAGGCAGACAAATGTCAGTGTGCTGGAAGAAGCAAAGACCATCAGCATTGAAGTGATGCTCCTACGCTGGACTGGCCGCATTGTCTGAATGCCCGATCACCATCTCCCAAAGCAGTTACTATACTTCCAATTCAAGAAAGGAAAATGTAATGTTGGTGGACAGGAAAAGAGATTTAAAGATGGACTTAAAGCTAACCTTAATAGCTGTGGCATAGACACCGAGAACTGGGAAGTCCTGGCCCTTGAAAGCTCTAACTGGAGGTCAGCTGTGACCAGCAGTGCTGCAGAATTCAAAGAGGCACGAATGGAGGGTGAAAGGGAGAAATGTGTCAAGAGGAAGGTGCATCAAGCCAACCCTGATCGGGACTGCCTTCCACCTGGAAAATGATGCTCTCATTGTGGAAGAACATGCCAGTCAAGAATAGGGCTTCACAGTCACAGTCCATCACCAAGACACTACACTTGGAAAGCCATCATACTTGGACACCAAAGAATTGTCTAAGTAGGTAAAAGTAAGTATAGAATATACTCACTTTGGGGCTAATATCAACATGAAAATACTCATCGAAACTATATGTTAGTTTCCTCCTGTGAAATCTTTTTTCCTTGAGTTTGTTTACTTATGAGAATTCAAGTGCAACTTACGCTAAGACCTTTTGTCTTCCTTTGCAGTTGAAATAATGTGCTCACTTCAGTTTCTTCAATGGCCACCTTAATTATGAAGTGCTTGGCAGGCACTTGAGGCATCATAATGACATATCCTTGGGCTTGTCGGGCTGCCCTCACTTCATGACACAATTTTCTCTTGCCTCTAGCCTCATTTACCTTTGCCATACTTTAGTCTGACTGGCTGTGATGACTCTTAGGATATTGCTCATCTACGATGACATTGCATACACCGTGATGTTGTAAATGTGGTGAAGCAAGGTGAAGCCACAGACAATGAAGAAGAAATGAAAGAAAGAAAACAGTGCTGAGAAGCCGCTGCCATTCAGGGAGCAAAGACTGCTAAGTAATATCAATATTTCAGAAAAGAAATGTGACATTTTTGATGACAACTTTCAATAGAGCAGAGCTTTCCAAACATTTCAAGTTGGTGACACACCATCTTTATACACACATCACTTCACAATGTAGTAATTCAATTTTACTATCAAATAAAGTTAAAGGTTTCCCCTGACATTAAGTCTAGTTGAGTCTGACTCTGGGAAGTGGTCCTCATCTCCATTTCTAAGCAGAAGAGCCAGCATTGTCCGTAGATGCCTCCAAGCGCATGTGGCCAGCATGACTGCATGGAACACCATTACCTTCCCGCAGAAGCGGTACCTATTGATCTACTCACATTTGCATGTTTTCAAACTAACAGGTTGGCAGAAGCGAGGGCTAACAGCAGGAGCTCACATCACTCCCTGGATTCAAACCTTTTGGTCAGCAAGTTCAGCAACTCAGCAGTTTAACCTACTGTGCCACCAGAAGGCCCCAGCAAACTGGAAGTTAAACCAACTCCTTTACTAGCAAACTGGAAGTTCAACCAACTCCTTTTCAGAAATACGAACACATACATAAATAATAATAATGACATGAATGGGGACACAACATATGTCATGATATATATATATATATATATATATATATATATATATATATGTGTGTGTGTGTGTGTGTGTGTGTGTGTGTGTGATTGATTGATTATGTATTTCACAGAGTCAGATGTTTTTCATTACAATCGTGTGACACACCTACAAACTGCAGCCGACACACAAACGCATCACAGCACGCAGTTTGGAAAGCTCTGCTCTAGAGAGTTGGGAGCTGTCATCCAAAAATGATTCCGAGGGTTGATGTTAAAAAAGCTCACTTTTTCACGCTGAGATCAATACATCATGAACACATTTGAGATAAACTCATTATAGAAATGTGGCAACTTTGGACACTCATAGCATAAAAAAACAACCCTGAACTGATTCTTTAAAATACAAGATTGTTACGTTTTTGAATTGATTCTCTTTGGGAGCCACTTTAGGCTCCACTCTGGGCACAAGGCTGCATATAATGAAACAAACAAACAAATGTGACAATTGTGCAATAAAAAGATACATGTACCAGGAAGGCTGATTGTGTTCTGGCTCCCCGATGAATATATTTGCACTTTGAAACAGCCCTAAGAGACACAGCCTTCAATATAGCCATTCACCACTCTGACAGAGATGTAGTTAATCTATTGAGTACCAACCTTAATGATGTTTACATACTGCACACTTAAATTAATAGCCTTTGAAGCCAAGGATGGCAACAAAACAAAGCAAACTGCATGGCAGGAAACTCATACCATGTACTAGAAATTACTTGAAAGTTACCATTTTTCCCAATTTGCTCAAAATTTCTGCAACAATTAGCAGTTTGCACTTTTGCAAAGCCAGCCAGCTTTGGAGGGTTTGGGGCAGGGACATCTATCACTCCTGCTATCAATTTCAGTATGTTTTAATTTAGTGAAGAGGGAAAGCACACCTATATTTTTAGCTTCAGGGATGCTACAGGCAACCACAAATGTCCCTTGAGGTGACTCATATTTGCTCGTTTAAGAAGCAGTCTATTCGACTGCAATAATTAGATTTAGCATCCCCTTCATTTAAAGAGAGAAGAATAGCTTATTTGAACAGCTGAATATTTAGGAATGTGGCTTTTCACTTGGTAGACCTGTCTCTGACTCAATATTTAATTGGAATGAAACCCCAACAGGAGTACAATATTACTCCAGGATTGCATTGGCCCACCCATAGATTGGCTCTTTTACATTTAATGGGGATGCTACAAAATAAGATGTTCTCTGTTTGGAAGTAAACTATGATGTGAACCCTGAATCTGGTCCCATTGAACCATTGGGGTTTTCCTGTGTGTTGAATCATCCACTCAGGATGCTCTTCCATAGATTTCCACTATGTGGAATCAGTCAATATGATTCTGTCCCACACTCACTCAGTTTCAAAACCTAAAACACACATCCACTCTCATTTGGGTTCTACCCTATGCAATTCCTTCTATGGTGAAGTCCGTTATTCTTTAAGATACCATGGAGTCCTTTCCCCTGATCCAAAATGTGTGTCTACCATACTATTCCCCACATATTTGTTTAGAAATAATGCACTTAAATTATTTTAAATTGTAATTCTCAGATCACTCAGAACTTCAGTTTTTAAGGGCACGTGGCTGAATGACTGCTGTTGTGAGTACACGTAATTTGGAGTTAACTTTCTGCTTCAGTGTATTTGGAAAAGGGTGGAACAGCCTTTAAGGGTCATACCAGGATCAAATTCATAATCCACTTGCAACAAGCGTAAAGAGCTGGATCCAGGAACTGTCTGTGTAATGAGTGGAACTATAATGAAAGATACCTTCACATTATAGCATATCACTTTTACCCACTGGAATGGTTAAAAAGTTAACTTGTTGTGCTGCTTGTTGCACTGCTCTTTCTTTTCCTATTACATTCTCTTACATTTTGGAGTGGGTGAAATGCAATGGTAGAAAAACCTCAGAACTTTTTTCAAAATATTTCTTCAAAATACTCTGAAACATACATATTTTAAAATAAATAAATAAAGAAATGAAATCCACTTCTTGTTATCCCAATAAAGTAACATTGCTCTTATGCTGGATCTACACTAATCCAGTATCTGATCCCAGATTACCTGCTTTGAACTGGATTACATGAGTCTCTACACTGCCATATAATCCAGTCAGGCCCGTAGCCAGGATTTTGATTCGGGGGGGGGGGGGGGTGAGTTTGCTTCGGGGGGGGGGGGGGGCTGAGTCTGAGTGAAAGAGGGTCTACCCTCGCAAACCTTTTGTATCATTACCCCAATACCCCCATGCATATGAGATATATTGAGCATGGTGATCAGATCATGATATGAATAAACATAACAGTTTAAATAATGTACCAGTAAGGCCTTTTCGTGGACCACCATGAGAATTTCGGGGGGGGGGGGGGCTGAAGCCCCCAAAGCCCCCCCCCCCCCCCGGCTACATGCCTGAATCCAGTTCAAAGCAGATAATCAGGGATCTGAAACCGGATTACATGGCAGTGTAGAAAGGGCCTTAGTTTTTCAAGATTGAGCTATTTCAATCTATTGCTGCACACAGAAATATAAAGGAGTCAAGTGTTGCTTTTGGAATTAAATAAGAAAAAGATATTTCCACCAAAAGTTTTGATGGGCTCCAGCCTGTTTCATCTGACACATGAAGATTAGCATAGGCTTCATTCCATACATCTGAAAAGGTGGACTGGAATTCAAGACAGCCTGTTAGAAAATGTCTTCTTCTCAAGTTTTAAAGATGCTACATGGCATCTTTATTGTTCTTATTTAATGTATTCATAGACTCTTAGAGATGAAAGAGACCTTGTGGGTCATACAGTCCAACCCCCTGCCAAGAAGCAGGAAAATTGCATTCAAAGCACCCCTGACAGATGGCCATCCAGCCTCTGTTTAAAAGCCTCCAAAGAAGGAGCCTCCACCACACTCCAGGGCAGAGAGTTCCACTGCTGAACAGCTTTCACAGTCAGGAAGTTCTTCCTAATGTTCAGGTGGAATCTCCTTTCTTGTAGTTTGATGCAATTATTCCGCATTCTAGTCTCCAAGGCAGCAGAAAACAAGGAAGCTCCCTCCTCCCTATGGCTTCCTCTCACATATTTATACATGGCTATCATGTCTCCTCTCAGGATTCTCTTTAAGCCACTCCTCATAGGGCTTGTTCTCCAGACCCTTGATCATTTTAGTCGCCCTCCTCTGGACACATTCCAGCTTATCAACATCTCCCTTCAATTGTGGTGCCCAGAATTGGACACAGTATTCCAGGTGTGGCCTAAAAAAGGCAGAATAGAGGGATAGCATGACTTCCCTGCATCTAGACACCAGACTCCTATTGATGCAGGCCAAAATCCCATTGGCTTTTTTTAACTGCCATATCCCATTGTTGGCTCATGTTTAACTTTTCCACAAGTACTCCAAGATCTTTTTCACATGTCCTTTTGGTTTGTATCACTTTTGCTTATATTCTCTGAAAGAACAGAGAAAATTAATTAACCCAGTTATTCACATGGACATATCATCTACACCACAATATACCAAACACAAAGCCTCATTGTAAAGTAAAGTACACGGAATGTGCAAAGCCTCACCTTGGAAATCATTCCTCCCAAGTTCCATTGGATCAATAGGACTTACTCCCAGAAAGTGCAACGAGGAAAAAGTGGTGCTGCATCTCTGGGTGAGTGGGAGCTTTTGAAAAACCAAGGGAGAAATGGAGAAAGGATAAAATCCGGTACTAAAATTGGTTAAGAGATCTCAAAAATTTAGAACTTTTCCACTGCCTGCATATTATTTCTGCACTACAATTACCTTACCAGCTAACAATGGATATTTGGGCATAGTATTTCAGCACTGCAATTTGAAAATGGCATGTGGTGACACAGCTACAGAAGGTACTACTCAAGTCCTAACCTCTTTTTTTTCCAGTGGTGGTCTTTAGTCTGCAAACTACACTTTCTCCCATTTATAGCTAATGGCAGGCCAAAATTAAACAGTCATGGTACTTATAAATCCAACTCGGAAAATGCCATCATGTATTTTTAATCTCGCTACCTCATCACTGAATAATAAAATGAAAGGATTGCCGAGTTTGACTGGCATTTGTAAGTAGCATATGAAAGGGGCTAATAGAGGGAGAAAATTAGTTGCATTTATCATCTTAACTACATTCATATTACACTCACGATTCAATTGTTTAAAAATTAATCCTTAAGAACAGCATTTTTAAAGTTTAAGCATTCTAAACAATTGTAATTTATTCTCTGAACGAAAGCTATTTGTAAAAGATTAAAAAAAGGAAAAACTTCCATGTGTTGCATGAAATAAATGACCTGTGCTTCAAGTATTTGAAATAAATAGCATTTAATACACTGTATCTCACGTACATCACAAGAATGAAAAATTCTGGAAGCTAATGATAGCAGTCCCAAGGATATATTCTCTAGCCTGAAGGCAACTTTGTGGGTGTGGTGTGCCATACCATTTTGGGAATGCCTAAAACCAGCACAGCCAGCCTGCTACACTTGCTAGGACTATGGGCACAGGACCCCCTTTTTTCTCGTGTCAGGAGTGCCTTGAGAAACTGCAAGTTGCTTCTGCTGTGAGAGAATTGGCCATCTGCCCGGGGGACACCCAGATGTCTGTGGGAGGCTTCTCTCATGTTCCTGCATGAGAAGCTGGAGCTGACAGATGGGAGCTCACCTCACTCCATGGATTCGAACCACCAACCTTTCAGTTAGCAATCCTGCAGGCACAAGGGTTTAACTCATGCACCACCAGGGGCTCCTACCCCTGTCAAAGTGGAATAACCTTCAATAAAAACAGACCATTTTTTAACCTGAGAGAACATCTCTATAGGAATCTCTAAACCAGTGGTGTCCAAACTTGTGACCCTCCAGAATTCCTTGCCATTGAATAAGCTGGCAAGGGCTTCTGGGAGTCTGAGTCCCAAACTTCTGGATGGCCACAAGTTTGTCATCTAGACCAGTGTTTCTCAAACTTCCTAATGCTGCAACCCCTGAATACAGTTCCTCATGTTGGGGTGACCCCCAACCATAAAATTATTTTTGTTGCTACTTCATAACTGTAATTTTGCTACTGTTATGAATCGTAATGTAAATATGTGATATGCAGGATGTATTTTCATTCACTAGACCAAATTTGGCACAAATACCCGATACACCAAATTTGAATACTCGTAGGGTTGGAAAGGGGATGGATTTTGTCATTTGGGTGTTGTAGTTGCTGGGATTTATAGTTCACCTACAATCAAAGAGCATTCTGAATTCCACTAACGATGGAATTGAACCAAACTTGGCACACAGAACTCCCTTGACCAACAGAAAATACTGGAATGGTATGGTTTGAACATCCTATGTCCCTGTTGAAAGCCATAAGCAGCATCTCAAGTATAGGCAGTCGCTGAGGTACAAACATCTTACTTACAAATAACTCATAGTTAAGAACAGGACTGAGACAACAAGAAGTGAAATAAATTTACCCCTCAGAAGGAAAATTCACTCCTGAAAGAGTTATCATGTGGAAAAGGTGTCTCCACTAAAGCTTTATCAACAAATCTTGTTTCCACAGGAAGCCATTTTTTCCCCCAAATCCAATTATCACAGGGACAGAAAGTGAAGTGGTATCTTCTGAACAGAGGCACAGGGTGCAAAATAAACACCATGGTCGTGTTAACCCTTCTGTATGCTATCCAAAGCTTGAGTGTGAGAGAGAGTGTCTGAAATTACACTTTAAAATGTATCTGTTAACATAAGAACAAACCTACAGAACTTATCTTGTACATAACTTGGGGACTACCTGTAACTCAAGCATTTGTACTTCTCATCATCCATAAAACTGGGGGCAGCTGTCAGACAACAGATGTGCAGACACAGATCTTTCTCAGTACTGGGCAAGTGGGTGAGAAAGCTCTTCCTTTGATTGATCCTCATATTGCATCTCCTGGACCACACTGTAGCGTGGACCAGCTTGTTTGGTTGACAGGGATACAATACCAGATACATCAGGTATTGGATTGAGTGACAGTGAGTTCAGGAACTCATGGAGATGCCTGATGTCAAAATGCAGATAAGATGGCAATTGTGACCCTTCCCTAAAATAACTGCTGCAGGTAGCCCTGCTTTGAGGGGAAGCCTAGTTCCTGCTATTGGCAGGCTGCGATTTCCCTCTCCCCACTGATGGTGATGCTCTCCATTCATGCAGTTGAAGAGCCAGCCTGTTTCCCTAATTAAGCTGCCTGAAAAACAGTAAAAGCGCACAATTAGCCCTGAGTCATACCGGCATGCATTCCCCCCCCCCCCGCCGCCCCAAACTGCTGCCAAGCCCTCATGTGGCACATATAGAGACGTCAGTTGCTCACTCAGTTAAGCTGAGCTCCACATGTTGGCTTGATGGGAGGAGCTGCTGACCCCCTTGGTAATTACTCAGTCTAACAGCTTAACCAACATGCAAATTCCTCTCTTGAATGACAGGTAAGCAGTGTGAGGCCCCTGACTTCTCTTGGCAGAAGGGAGTGGAAAAATAAGAGAGGGTGGGCGCTGACATAGACGTAAAAGCGTGTGTCAATTGCAGATCTAATGCAGCTTCGAAGTATGACATGATTCATTAGCTTTATTTCATGCTCAGAGGTAACGAAGTTGTGGTAGCTGTGTTAATTAAGTGGGGAGGGAGAAGGGAGGAACTTGGCAAGCCTAAGTCAGCTGGCATGGCGCACCAGTCCCAGAGGGGCAGGGCCGCTCCAAATCACAGGCCTGTCACTATTTTATACCCAGACTCTCCAATCTAAGTGGCAAACAGAAGCAAGACTGTTTCATTGCTTTACTCAACAAAAACCACTCCGCTCTTTGGTGCTAATTTTTGAAAATTGAGGAAAACAAAAAGAAAGTGATATTTTGTGAGGTGGCAGAAAATCAGCATGACATTGTTGGAGATTTGTAAAGCAGAACCAGCATAGACTCACATGAACTGATATTTTTTCTTTTCAGTATCTGAATGTGAATTGGTACAACCAAGCTCCACCAGTAGGGCTCTTGCCCATTATGTTGTTAGTTTTAGCAAGTGTTAGATCAGTTGCCATAATATGAATGCATATGCATGCACATTTTTAATTTTTGAATTAACCAACAGCTAATTTGTGGACTATGTGTCACAGGGGCAGAAATAAATAGTTTCACTTTCTCCTGAATGAGTATTTTATTCAATTTCAGGTTATTTCTTTTCCAAATATGAAAAAATGAGCAAATTGAAGTGAGTTTTCCCCCAAAGGCTAACTGAAAAAAAAATCCCCTATTGGCAAAGTTAGAGTGATTCAACTGTTCCAAACAGGAGAGCCCAGTCTACCCTTGTTACGGAGTTTATAAAAAACTCTGCAACCTTCTTCTAATGCAGAAACCTGGGTAACAATACTGTGGTGTGCTGTATCATTATCATATACAGTAGAGTTGCTTATCTGACAGAACGTCGGATAAACAGAATGTCAGGTAATACAGAGTCTCCTACTGTTGCCCGTCCAACGTGGCACTAAACACCTAGAATACTATCAACAGGGACTCAAAGGGTTAAGTCAAGGCAATGGCTCAGAGCTAGAGCAGCCCAGCAGGAAGTGCCCAGATGCGAAAGAGGATGGTGGAAATCACAGGGAAGGAGGGAGGACACTTCCGGTACTGCCTCTTTCCCCCCTTTCCTCCTCCTGCTTGTCTTGCCTATTTCACTGATTGGGAATGGAGAGAGAGTTGGGAGCACTCCTTTAATTGAAGGGGATATGCTGGAGAAAAGGGGAGGCGTCAGATAAGATGGAATGTTGGATAAGCAAAGGTTGGATAAGCGAGACTTTATTGTATCCTCATTTCATCACACACACACTGTTTACAGGGATGGCATAACTAAAATTCTCTTAGTCCCAACTTTGGCATCGGCAGTATGGCTATATTGATGTTAGACTTTATTGGCAGGATATTTTTTTCTTAATATGTACAAGCTTAACACATGAACACACTTTTCGGTGCAAATTAAGATCTAACATAGAAAGACTGTGAATGTGTCTTTTCACTCAGTTCTTGTGGGTTTTTTCGGGCTATATGGCCATGTTCTAGAGGCATTTCTCCTGACGTTTCGCCTGCATCTATGGCAGGCTTCCTCAGAGGTCTGCTGGAGCTGGGAAAAAAGGGGTTTATATATCTGTGGACTGACCAGGGTGAGACAAAAGGCTTTTGTAAGTTGGGCTAGGTGTGAATCTTTTCAACTGACCACCTTGATTAGCATACAATGGGCTGACTGTGCCTGGAGCAAACTCTTAATGAAAGGTGCTTAGAAGTCCCTGCCTGTTTTTCTCTCTGCTGTTTTAATTTTAGAATTTTTTAATACTGGTAGCCAGATTTTGTTCATTTTCATGGTTTCTTCCTTTCTGTTGAAATTGTCCACATGTTTGTGGATTTCAATGGCTTCTCTGTGTAGTCTGACATGGTGGTTGTGAGAGTGGTCCAGCATTTTTGTGTTCTCAAATAAAATGCTGTGTCCAGGTTGGTTCATCAGGTGCTCTGCTATGGCTGATTTCTCTGGTTGGAGTAGTCTGCAGTGCCTTTCATGTTCCTGGATTCTTGTTTGGGCGCTGCGTTTGGTGGTCCCTATGTAGACTTGAATCCTCCATCACAGCTCAATTGGATTTCCTGTTTTCTATAGGGCAGCAATTATTTGTAAATCAGTGAAGTCACAGCCTCCCCCCACTCCCAATTAAAAATGAACTAGGAAATCTCTAAATAAAGGTGATGCATTCTCTTTTGTTTTTATCTAATTGGACAGCTTTGCTTTCCTAAATGCCATTAATTGCTATTTCATTCTCTGACTAAAAACACTTAAAGTGGGAGTAAGCCCTTTGCTCAGAAAATACAGAGGTAGAGCAGAACCTGCACGATTTATCTCACAGCTCAGGGTCTACAATGTGTTTCCATTTTAGAAAGAAATGACTGCTGGGAATTCTTGGCAGGGGTGACTGTCTGAATGTGTCCTCCAAGTTTGTTTTTGCCCTCAATATTTTTTGAAATAAAATCCTATTACTGAAAGAAAAAAAAGTACCCTCTACACAACTTAGAGGAGGTATGAAAGAGAAAGCATGCATTTTGTCCTACTCCCAATCTGTTTTAAGGCCAGTAATTATTAGTAATTAAACCAGAATATCTAGTTTACTTCCTTGTTCAATAAAAGCCCCTCTCCTGGTTCCAAAAATTTGGTGGAGAGGAGGACAAGGAGGGGATGCACCTGCACATTCATAAATAGTTAGAGGAGGGTTTTAAGGGCATGAAATTGAAACAGGTTTTAGAAATAAGAGAAATCTTTAGGGTGGATCTGGCCACATTAGCGGTGGGACAAATGCAGGGGTGCAGCCCTCTAATGTCCTGCAGGGACCCAGTGTGCTCCCCCAACTCACCACGCAATGTTAATCAACCAAACTATTACCCCTCTTTTATTATAATTTACAATTACCATTGCCTACACCACAACCCGCTGAAGAAAGCCCACAAGAAAAATAAAAATAGAATTATAGGTATAGTTTGGCTGTGTTTCAGGCTGATTCAACCTAAAACTTTTTCTGCCTGCTGAAAATTTTACCACACTTGCCTCTCCTTTTCTCCCCCTCCTCGCCTTTTTCAACAGACAGCTGTTCCTAATTTACATCCCAAATCCAAATCACCAAATCACAAGGACTATTATCAATATTACTAAACTTGCTTCTAATATGTGTGTGTGTGTGTGTGTGTATACACGTGCATGCGTGCACACACACATATATATGCACACTGGCATAAAAATTAATAGGCCTCTGCAGGAAAGCAAGTCGAATTATAGCCCTGAGCAAATTGTAAGGAAAGAATAAAATGGGAATGCAAACACCTTTGAGGGCAACAGTCCCTCCAGTTGTGGATAAAGGACATCACATTGTCTCGCTGAAAAACCTACTGCCACCTGAGTCCTGGTATAGTTTATACCAGGAGTTCACAGACATTTTAAACAGAGGGCCAGGTCACCGTCCCTCAAACTGTTGGAGGGCCGGATTATAATTTGAAGAACAAAAAACATGAATGAACTGCACATATCTTATTAGTAGTGCAAAAAACACTTTAAAACAATACAATAATTAAAATGAAGAACAATTTTAACAAATATAAACTTATTAGTATTTCAATGGGAAGTGTAGGCCTGCTTTTGGCTGATGAAATAGGATTGTTGTTGTTGTTGTTGTTGTTGTTGCTGTTGTGTACTTTCAAGTTTTTTCAGACTTAGGTTGACCCTGAGTGAGGGCTGGGTAAATTACCTTGGAGGGCCATATCTGCCCCTCGGGCCTTAGTTTGAGGACCCCTGGTTTATGCCATAGTGTTTTCAGCACTCTGCTCTAGCAACTTTCATAAACAGTCAGAAACACTAGACTGAAAGACCAAGGTGATTTCTGTTTCTGAAGGCCTCAATGATCAAAAGAGGCTAAATCCATTTTTGTCAAGTATCATCACTCCCTCAGAATTTGTAAGGTTTGCTAGCTATTGCCTTCAACCTTTGTTAAAATGAAGAAAGGTCTGGGTACTAATATACTCTCTAAATTGTCAGCTGTGCATTATATTTTCTCATCCAGAATAGTAGTAAGTAGTGGATCAACCAGACCTGTGGCATGAAAACTTGGAATCATTGGAATATTTGCCAACATCCAAAGCCTGCTTTTCTCTAGTTTTTGAAGATAGACTCAAGGTAATCAACTCTGACATGTAATTTTGAATCAGTTCTAAAGAGTTTGTCTGAAGGCCAATTTATGTGATCCTAGATTAAAGTGATACCTTGAGTTAAGAATTTAATTTGTTCCATGACTGAGTTCTTAACTCAACTTGCTCTTATCTCACAGCTAATTTTCCCATGGAAATGCACTGAAATGCTATAAATCTGTTGTCCTCCTAACCCCCCCCCCCATTTTTGTTATGTTTTTAAATAAGAAAATGTACTTTATAAATAACATAAAATATATAAATGTACATTCACATGGAAAAACAAAAAAGAACAACTTTAAAATGGTAGAAGCACAAAGTTGTCACAAGGAAGCATATTTAAGGCAACAAAATGTGTGTTGTCAGTGTAACATCAAGGCAAAACCTGCAAATTCATATGGAACAATAAAGAAAGATCAGCTTTAAAATGGTAGAAGCACAAAGTTGTGGCAAGGACTGGACTTCATACCGGACTCATTCCAGCCTCCCTCCCTCTCTTGCTCTCTCCCTCCCTCTCTCTTCATGAAGCCAAACACACCAGGAATAAAAACCACAGAAAATCAACTAACCCAAAATTCCTTAAAGTGGACAAGAGCAAAGTGGACAGCAATCTCCCAAAGTGGACATGAGCATGAGGCACAGAAGCTGCTTCCTTGAGGCTCTAAAGCCTTGTACTCTTAGGCTGGTGCGCCCTCTGGTATTAGCTCTTAACTCAAAATGCTGCTCATATGTCAAAGCAAAACTAAAGCAGAGTGATGGCTCTTAACTTAAAAAGCTCTTAAGTTAGGATGCAGTTAAGTCGAAGTTCTACTATAATATTCTTGACCTTGTGTCTGTATTGAATCAGGAGTCAGAACACTCTAAAAAGATGTTGCATTTCATGCTTCAAACTTGTGCAATCACAGAAACCCACCCATATAAATGAATGAAATTCTAAAATAATAATTTTGTGTATTGCTAAGGCACGAAAACTCTATTTTGTATTCCTAGCATCCATCAAGAAATAGATCCTCAGTGTGGTCACATAGCATATGCTATTGGTAACTGCAAACCCTTTTCTGGAACTTGGGAAAATTTATTTTTTGGAACTGAAATTGGAAATTAAAGTAATGTTGTCATGCTCTGTATCTGTTAATGGTAATTTTTCCAGGCTTTTAGCTTTCTCGCCATATCACCTGATTGCTAAACTCTTTTCCTTTGTGTACATTATTTCTTTATCAGTTCAGACTATACCCACAGCTATTCTTGCTCACCTGCACTCTCCTGATTAATTCTAAATTCAGCTGCTTGTTTTTAAAAGATCTATATTTTATATGCTCACAGTTTACTTCGTTAACTCCCATTTGCATCAAATTTGTATTTTAGCGTATACCTTTGTTGTCATCTGATACTGCTCCTTTCGTGTTTCATAGAGCTTTCTTTTGCTGCTGCTGAAATGATTCATTAATGAGTTTGAATTTTACATATCCAGTCAGCTGAAATTTGCTATCTCATACAGAATATGAATGGTTGTACTAGTTATCTGACATGTTGAAAGTACCACAGCAGTCTTCACTATAATATTGCATTTGGATAGTGCTGCAATGTTCTATGATGCTGAACCTTCACGTACATTACTTGTTACCATATTGGATTTTGCCTTTCTATAATATAGTGTATTTTGAGACTGGTCCTTTCTGGAAAGTAAACTAAATGTACTCAATAGTATTAGATGATACCATTATCAATATACCTTATATAAGTATGTATCTATGTATGTTTGTATGTATTTTCAAGTTGATTCCCACGCCCAGAGAGTCCTGTGATTCCCACCGACAATGGATCTGATCCAAACTTAGTGTATGTACTGATCATGTCCAACTTTGAATACTGGAGGAGATTCGGGGGGGGGGGGGGATATAGTTCACCCATATGAGAAGAGCACTGTGAATCCCACAGATAATGGATCTCGACCAAACTTGGCACACACATTCATCACGACTGTCATAAAATACTGGGGGGGGGGGGGGGGGGGATGTCCACATCCTTATGTATTTTTAATGGAACCATTCATAAAATCCAAAACCAGACAATGACTATTCATAATATTTATCCTTACAAAACACCTAACCCAGGTATCGCCAGATACCAAAGCTAGTATTAGCTACAAATATAAAATATAACAGTACAATATGAGGTAGATGTGGGATGTCTGTTCAAAGCATTTAAGCGTGGATTTAACTCAGAATTTCCCTGGGTTGGAACAGATAGAGTATTCATTTGAGAAACAGTGATTTCTTAAAAATGTAATGTATGGGAAAGTTTTCTACTATTTTTCTGCTATCCCCTGCTATTTGCTGAAGTTTGATTCTTGGACATTCTGTGGATACCAAACTATTTGGATGCTCAGGTCCTATGCTATAAAATGGTGTAGTAAAATAGTGTACCTATTTTGCTTTTGGGATTTTAAAAAACATTTTCAAGCTGTGGAAGATAGAATCTGTGGGTGCAGAATTTAGGGACTATCATTCAAATCTCCTGAAGTCAATTGGTTCAGCTGAAGACCTCTCTGTCCATCTTGTTCTTTTTTTCACAATCCCAACCAAAAACTGTCACTCAACATCCCATTGCACTCACCTTAACCATCCCTCCTCTGAGTTTCCGCCTTCAAACACCATCCCCAAATATGGGTCATTACGACAATATATTGGCTGCTGAAACATTTTTATACCCAATGCAAAACCTGTCACACAAATTCAAAAATTTAGGCACTAGCTAGAATCCTGCTGATAATGCATGTATCTGTAAGTCACAATGCATGTGACTAGCATTTGAGAACATATAGTCCCTAGTTATCAATGCCCAGTCACTAGGTCGCCTGATAATATTTAGTTCTCTGCACTTCATCCAATACCCTGGCCCTATGGTATGCTGTTTTTGCATGATCCCATGCCAGGCCCTGGCCATGTCCATTGTATTACTGGTTGTTGGTTTTATTGAGCATTGTTTTGTTTCAACGTTGCTGTTTTGTATTCTTATGTTTTGTTTAATTGTGTTTTTATATGGATTGTTATATTTTACTATGTTCTTTTTTTAGTTGGTGATTTTGCTTTAATGGATTGTTTTACTTTTATACAGGGTTAGTCAAAATGCATAGGCCAATAAGCCATTCAATTGAATGGCTTATTGGCCTATGCATTTTGACTAACCCTGTATTTTGTGGGCATTTTGACCCAATATGTAAGCCGCCCTGAGTCCCCTTTGGGGAGATGATGGTGGGGGATAAGAATAAAGTGACTTGGACAGTTTTGTAACCTCCGTATCCAGTAAAGGGCAACTATTACATTACTATGGGGTGGAGGAGATTAACAAAGTGATCGGCCTGATCTTTTAAAATTTGAACAGCAACAGCACTTAAGTTTCATACTATCCTTTTAGCATCAGCCTTGTGACATCACTTGGGCCCACCACTGTGACACCACAAAAGGCTGTCTTCCTGAGATCTCCGTTATCAGCCCTGGAGTCTTAGCACTCATGTAGGTTCCGGCCAGGCAATCCTAATAGGAAGGCATTGGAGGAAAGTGTTGTGTGAGCCACACAGCTTACTGTGCACCTGCTTAGCTGTCCTACTGCTCTCCAGTACAATGGAAGGCACTGCTCCATCACTGTTATCAATTCAGCTGCAAGTCCAATTGGTATTTGTCCACGGGATGGGGGAAGACATCATTTTGTTACTAGTTCCAAGACATCCTGCTCCATCCTTCAATAAGCCTCCAGTGACAAAATCTGAGTGTTCCTCTTTGCTATAAAGGGAACGGAACAATAAGAAAGTTCTGAAAATGCCCTACACATTGCATTTTGCTACTACAGTGCTTCTCTGGTTGCTTATTACAACCCCTTTCAAGTGCATTTACTTCTTCTAAGTGGTCATCATAAATGCCTGCCTAATGCGCCAACACAAAGGTGGGTGTGAAGTAGAAGGGGAAAAAAATAATTGTATAGGGAAGAAAAAGGGTGCACTGGCTTGCTTGGCCTGTCCCTTGCCCAAATTCTTATTTTAATGTTAATGTTATTTAAAAAATGAATACATTCCAGCACCAGTTCTTTGCACCCAAGGCTTTCACAGTTCCAAAAAGAAAAAAAGGCACCTCTATTATTTGCAGGCCATTTGGTAGTGGTTGCCATGGAGATGAAAAGCAAAATAGCATGCAAATCAACACAAGCCCCGGCGTTCAATAACAACCTTAAAAGGGCAGCCGGATAAGACGACAGAAATCACTTGAAATGCTTCAACCTGCTCTGCTAGCTGTGATTAGATCTAAAAGGGAAAGAAAAATACCCTAATGGATTATAGAAGAGACGAAAGGAGTCGGCTGGCAATGGGGTGCAGCCTGTGTGATTACTTGACACACAGTCACACGCTCACTCTGGCCTGGCCTCCACCGAGGAAAGATACAGCCAAATGCACAAAGGTACCAAAATTGGTCAAATAATTCAGCTTCAATGCATACATTTGAAATTTCTCTCTATTCTCATAACTTAAAGCATGCAAAATGTTAATAATTACATTTTGGGAAATTCTGTATTTTGATTTTGTTCTTGGTTGGGGGGAGGGCTTAAAATATGCATTCTAATTTTTTTCTATAAAGACAAGCACAGATGAGAAACTCATACACACCTAAGGAATGTGTCACCTTGGCTAGATCTGGCATCTCAAGACCAGGTACACTTGGTGCATAAGTTTTAAATGTCCAAAAATATTCCTAGGACCTCATCACACTAGAGAATGAATCCACTTAAAATCCAGTTGCTGCCTCCTGCAGAATTCTGGGGTTTGTAGTTTAGGCAGGAGCCTTTAATAGCCTCACTAAACTACAACAGGGAGCTCTGGTGTGGGCTGGTCCATGAGATCACAAAGAGTCAAAAGCGATGGAACGAATAAACAACAACAAGACAAACTACAAACCCCAGAATTCTGCAGGAGGCAGAAACCAGATTTTAAGTGGATTCGTTCTCTAGTGTGATGAGGTAGCTAGCTATCACAGAAACTTCTTCATTGAGGTTCAAAACTGAATCCAGGAGTACCCCCAAACTGTGAGGCGGCATCTTCTCTGATCTTCCTTTTGACTATCTAGGAGCACCTCTGTTCTATCTGCATTAAGTTTCAACTTGTTTGCCCTCACCTTGTCCACTGCTGACGACAAGCACCAGTTTGAAACAAAGATAGCCTGTTTGGATTTGGATGGAAAAGAGTAGTAGAGTTAAATGTCATCTAGATATGGCAACTTGTTTGATTCTAGTAGCTGCTCCCTGAATCTAGACCAATTCCCTCATTGCTCTTTATTGGGCAGACAAGGTGTTTGCTGTTAAAGCAACCAATATAATACATAGGCAGGCATGTGGTAAAACCAGGTAACAACTCTTGCTTCTGCTGGGCAGAATGATAGGCTCTTATCCTCATTTACCCTCAAATGGCCTCCTGTCACCCCCTTTGCCAGTAACCTCACCAGTGGAAGACCTGCTCCAACAAGAGTCCTGCTTGGGCAGATGTGCTGGATGGTGAGCTGTCCCTGCAAAGAGCCAAGTCTTACTAGTGAAGCAGAGATTCAACGCAGCAGCAACAAGCAGCAGTTTCTTCCCCTCTATAGATTGCAGAGGGTCATTGTGGTCTTCAGTAGGGATATGCTTTTATCAAGCCCACGCAGTGTGTAAGAGTTTGAATTCTCAAAAGCTCCTAGTCTAGATGGAACAAAGTAGGGGGTTCGGGAAGAGAGCAATAGCAAAATTAATACAAATCTTGCATTTAATGTTGTAATTCTAAACTTAGCATGTAGATGACAAATGGGAATTGTGTGGCTTTTCAGATGTTGTTGGATCACAAGTCTTATCACTTTTTGCCATTAGCTGTGCTGCTATTTAGGGTCGCTGGGAATTGCAGCACTATACCATCTGGAGGCCTTCTCCATTCCCATCTTTGATTTTGGAGTCAAGATTTTGGAGTCTTTGATTTCAAGATGGAGATTGTAGACTGAAATATTTTTTTCTAGTTAAAGCTCATGTTACAACTAAGATTCTAGGATAAAGAAGCATTGTCTGACCAACACTCCAGAAAGTTTAAAGACCTGCTGTTACCCAGATGTTTCTAGCCTTGGTGAAACAAATAGTCTGTTAATTAGGCAGCATTTCTGGTTCAGTTTATTGCCCTTGCTATTCTTAAAACTGGCCTTTTTATAGATGTGTATGAAAAAACCAGCAAAATTGTAAAGATACATTTTTGAAATGTCAATATGTCTGTGCTTAATGGCGAGGTGGCTTGTGTGTTCCAGTGAATCTATTGCTCCTCTGTTATGCCAGCTCCACTGGCTGCCAATCTGATATCGAGCACAATTCAAAGTGCTGGTTTTAACCTTTAAAGCTCTACATGGTTCTGGCCCAGACTACATGTCTAAACATATCTCCTGCTACAAATCATCATGAAGTTTGAGATCATCTGGAGCGGCCCTGCTCTCGATCCCACCAACATTGCAAATGCGATTGGTAGGGACGAGAGACAGCGCCTTCTCAACAGTGGCCCTCCCAGCTGTGGAATTCCCTCTCCAAAGACATCAGATTGGCCATCTCCCTCCTGTCCTTTACAAGGATACTCAAGGCTTGTCTGTGGGCCCTTGTGTTTGACATTGAATAGCAGCTTGTATGAAGAAGACATAAGAAATTTTGAAGTGACAATGAATTGACCTGGATCCAAATTTTAATTGGCATGTTTTAACAACTGCTTATTTAATGTTTTGTTTTAATGAATTTGTTGATTGTTGTTATCATTATGATGGCACTGAATGATATTTGCTGTGAGGCCTCCCTGAGTCCCCCCTCAGGGGTGAGAAGGGTGGGGTACAAGTATATGAAATAAATAAATAAATAAATATGAGGGAAGCCGTCAGTGTCATGTACTCCCAGTGGGGTCTTCTATGGCAGTGGGGCCATAGGAGAGAAACCAGGCAAAGAACAATATGAAGACCTCATTGGCAGAGCAGGCGGATGATAACATGGTACATGCTACAACAGCTGTGACAGGTGACAAAGGCTGCAACAGATGAGGGGCTACTAGTCCCTGTGCTAACCATACCATTAGATCAAAACTTCTATCTGTGAGGACTGTGTTTTGGTTGCTATGCACCGATCTCCCCACATAAAACAAATTTGTGCATTGGTGTCTTCCAAGAAAAACCAAAACCAACAAAAGTCCCATGTGATCAATGAGTGGTGATGGGGGCAGGACCATGAAATCTGGAAGTTCCTAGTTGTAGACTAGCACAAGGGTGGTGGATATGGATTCAGTTGTTCTAACTCAAGGTTTGAGGCAGTTGAACAGTTCCACGACTCAGCAGTCCTATTAAGGATCCAGTCTGCTCACCCCATATGGGGAGGGGGCTAGAAACATGCCCTAAACATAATCTGTCTCTTATTTATCCCTGACTGAACTGTCACATCCAAAGGGGTCACCACCTTGCAGTCAAAAAAGACAAATGAATTTTGGAAAGTGGAACATATGGATACTGCTGGATAACACAGACAATGAACATCCAGAATGCATTACTGATCTTGAGGTGTTTTAACACTGATATAGCAGTATTCCAAGAGACCAGAGCAGGATAGGGACAGCTGTAGGAAGAAACAGCAAGCCACACCTTCTTCTGGAAGAGACTCCCTGAACAAGAGTGACAAATACATGGAAACACTTTGCTATTAGAAACAACCTGGTGAAGCTTCTGTTTGAAGCACTCATCAGCATTAACAAATGACTCTCATCCCTACAAATTAATCTTGCCAAAAAACAGCAGACAAGTACCATAGGTTCCTGCACACCAACACTAGACGCTGTTGAAGGAAAATTTCTGCTGTCAGCTGGGTACAATCCTGTCTGAGATACCTAAGAAGGTCAACATTCTTCTCTTGGGTGATTTTAATGGAAAATTGGAGGAGATTTCAAACCGTGTCCAGGGACTATATGGAAAGATGGGGTTAAAAACAGCAACCTTAATGGCATTTTAATTTTTACCAAATGTGCAGAACACAGTTTTGTCATCAAATACACTCTTCCACCAGAAAAATAAGGCACTGCCTGTAATCATTTGACTTGCCCAGGATCTTGATCGAACAACTCTTTCATCTAACAGAACACTTTCCCTGTGACTAAAAATCATTCTCAAAGTCCACCTAGTTTAATTTGGGGGGTAGGAATCAACTGTTGATAGATTTACCACACACTTGATATGGGATTCACTGGACACTTCAGTGTCTACTAAACATACCAGTTAGATTTTGGGTAAGGCTGGGTATCCAGCTAGTGTGACAAAGAAGGTATTCAATCAATTTTAATTGCGGAACTACTTTCAAACCCAGCTTTAAAAAATAGCCTGCAATTCCCTCCTAAATATTGATTCTCAATTCCAGTTTTTTTCTCTGCCACAGAAATTTGCACACATCCTTTGCCCCCACTTTTTTGAGTAGCATCTCCTAGAATTTCTCAGCTAACCTAACTCTTTTGAACTCTGTAGTACTGAGTTTCTAATCTTTTTTATGGTGAATCTAGTCTCTTGCATAAATAATTTGAAATCACTTACCATCTCAGCAAACCATATCCAGAGTTCTTGTCCAGAAGACACATATACCTATACTTTCTTTTTAAAAATAAGAAAAGGATAGAAAGTAGGTTTTCTTCAAAGGTTTGACAGATATGTATTCGTGGGAAATGATGAATCCTTCCAGGATAAACAGACATATATTTATTCCATTCAATGAACCAGAGGGGATGAATGCCATTCAAAGGTGTTCTATACACAAGAAAGGACAACATATAGAATTTGTACTATTCATCTTAACTAGGTGCGATCCTTGCATTAACCCTGAGGCATAATCCTTGAATTATCCATTCAAAATCCTTAGCCCTTTGTTACAGGGAACCTTTGTTAGAACTGCATTCATCTTATCTGTCTCCAATACAAATTCTTCATAAGGTAGTATGTTTTGAAACATCACAATTATCTTATGCCAAAGCAATCTTAAATCACCCAGTGCCGTTCCATGCATTTATTCACGAGTTGTTCTGTTCGGTTGTCCCATTTTCCACATTACAGTTAGCAGTGTGCCCTACAAGTGCATCTTCAAAAAAGGAGGAGGAAAAAGATGACCCAAATAATCACTGCTTCAATATCAGAAAGATTTCTAGAGCAGAACATTAAACAGTTGGTCTGTAAACACTTTGAAAGAAATGCCATGATTGCTAAAAGTCAACAGGGATTTTTCAAAACTGAGTCCTGCAAGAGGGAGAGAAAGAGAGAGAGGGAGGGAGGGAAAGCGGGAGAGGGAGGGAGGGAAAGCGGGAGAGGGAGAGAGGGAGAGTGGGAGAAGTAGAGGGAGAGAGAGCAGGAGAGAGCGAGGGAGAGTGGGAGAGGTAGAGGGAGAGGGAGAAAGAGAGAGGGAGAGAGAGGGAGAGAGAGCAGGAGAGAGAGAGGGAGAGAGAGAGGGAGAGAGAGAGGGGGAGAGAGCAGAAGAGGGAGAGAGAGCAGAAGAGGGAGAGAGAGCAGAAGAGGGAGAGAGAGCAGAAGAGGGAGAGAGAGAAAGAGAGACAGCAGGAGAGCGAGAGAGGGGGGGAGAGAGGGGGAGCAGGAAAGTGGGAAAGAGAGAGCATGAGAAAGAGGGAGAGAGAGCAGGAGAAGGAGATGGAGGGAGGGAGAGAGAAAGAAGGGGAGAGAGCAGGAGAGGGAGATCTCTCTC
This sequence comes from Anolis sagrei, assembly GCF_037176765.1. NCBI lineage: Eukaryota > Metazoa > Chordata > Lepidosauria > Squamata > Anolidae > Anolis > Anolis sagrei. Next base: position 121,015,452 of record NC_090022.1, read on the forward strand.
CCTCTTTCTCTCTCTCTTTCTCTCTCTATCTCACAAAATCAAAACTGGCTTACATAAAGAAATTTACATTAGCCAGCAAATGCCCTTTTATAGTCCTGGGTAGGAATCCTGAATTAGGGAGTTGATACCAAGGGCATTTGCTATATGATTCTTGGATAATATATCTGAATTAAGTAACATTTCCAAAAAAAAAAAAAAACACTCCCTAATGTGAGCTGCATAATGACATGAAGACTAAAATTGGACAACATAGTTAGAATTTGATAAAATGTCTATTCATATTTGTCAAGTAATCACGTAATCCTCTGCTTCATCTTTTAGGTGTTCTTACAACCTAAATACATTGATTTACATAAGTTGAAATTTTAGTATTAATAAATAAATTATTCTAGAATTGTCTTTTTCTGTATAATGTGACAGTAATTCTGAGATTTCCTCAGTACAGTTCTCTAATTGGATCTCACTAACTTGAATGCATTCAGATAATCCAAAAGATTTTAGGATTTTACGTTAAGTCTTTGTAGTTCCTTGAATCAAATATACAAAGCAAAACTTGCATACTGTAGTGCCTTTTGAATAATAGTTGTCCCAATAAAAAAAGTATTTTCTCGGTGGCGCTTACGTTTCAAGCAATCTTTGACATTCTCTTTTGTCATCATTCTGTGTCTTCAATTTTGTGTTATCATCACACACTGGTTTCATCCTTTAAAATGGAAGCAAAGCCAGTATAGAACAGCTTCCCTTCCTTTTAACCTATCCTTTCCTTTCCAGGTTGGGCAAAGGATCCAACACATCTTTTGCCATGTTTTTGCTACTGACACAAAAGCACATAGAAACCTTTCATGTTCTTCTTTGACATGTTTCCTGTTCCAAACTCATTTTGTGCCCCTGCTTTTATTACGCTTGCCTTGACACACTTCTGCTATACCAGTGCACTCATTTTTAATAATAGGGATGGGAATTGATTCTGGAGTTTCTATTCCATCTCTACTTTGATCTATCTTCTTTTAAATTGTTAAATTGTTTAATACATTGGTAGACTTTTAAAATAAGTTTATTGCTAACATTGTTTTAAGTTGGTCAAGTTGAATTTATTCGATGCCACCCTGAGATCTTTAAATAAAGGACAGGATATAAATATTTAAATAATATTTAAATTAATAGGCAATTCTAACCAGTTTAGCTTCTAGTGAATGAATGTTGATTTAACTTGCTGCATTTTCAATCATTCAGTGTGTGTGTGTGTATGTCTGTGTGTCTGTCTGCATATAGAGTTTCAGTTCACATGATGGGGACTCCATAAATTCCAAAAGGTTTTCTTGGGTAAGGAATACTCAGGGATGCTTTTTAAAAACAGTTTCTTTCTCTGAAATACAGACTACAGCACCTAGTAAGCATTGGCAGTTTCCCATCTAAATAGGAGCCTTCGGTGGTGCAATGGGTTAAACCGGTGTTTCTCAACCTTCCTAACGCTGTAACCTCTTAATATAGTTCCTCATGTTGTGGTGACTCCCAACCATAAAATTATTTTTGTTGCTATTTCATAACTGTAATTTTGCTACTGTTATGAATTGTAATGTAATCATTTGACATACAGGATGTACTCTCATTAATTGGACCAAATTTGGCACAAATACTCGATAAATTTGAATACTGGTGTGGTGTGGTGGAGTGGGGATTGATTTTGTCATTTGGGAGTTGTAGTTTCTGGGAATTATTGTTAGTCTATAGTCAAAGAGCATTCTGAACTCCACCAATGATGGAATTGAACCAAACTTGGCACACAGAACTCCCATGACCAACAGAAAATACTGGAAGGGTTTGGTGGGCATGGACCTTGAGTTTGGGAGTTGTAGTTCACCTACATCCAGAGAACACTGTGGACTCAAACAATGATGGATCTGGACCAAACTTGGCACGAATACTCAATATGCCCAAATGTGAACACTGGTGGAGTTTAGGGAAAACAGATCTTGTCATTTGGGAGTTGTTGTTGCTGGGATTTATAGTTCACCTACAATCAAAGAGCATTCTGAACCCTACTGATGATAGAATTGGGCCAAACTTCCCACACAGAACCCCCATGACCAACAGAAAACACTGTGTTTTCTGATGGTCTTTGGCAACCCCTCTAACACCCCCCTTAGGACCCCTCCAGGGTCCTGACCCACAGGTTGAGAAATGCTATGTTAAATCCTTGTACCAGCAGGACTGAAGACCAACAGGTTGGAGGTTCAAATCCAGGGAGAGTGTGGATGAGCTCCCTCTGTCAGCTTCAGCTCCCTATGTGGAGGCATGAGAGAAGCCTCGCACAAGGATGGTAAAACATCAAAACATCTGGGCGTCCCCTGGGCATCATCCTTTCAAATGGACAATTCTCTCACACCAGAAGTGACTTGAAGTTTCTCAAGTCGCTCCTGCCACAAAAAGAAAAAAAATCCAAGTACTCACCAGGAACTGATTTTGCTTAGCTTCCATGATCACATGGGATGGGTATTTAGGCATTGATTCAGCATCATTCATTACATAATTTGTGAAAGCTACTATGAGCTAGTAGTTTGAGTTGGACCAGGATTAGAATTTGAATTCTCACTCAACCTTGGAGACCCACTGGTGAACAAATCACACACTTTCAGATTCAGGGAAGAGCAATGACAAACCTCTTCCAGATACATCTAGCCAAAAAAAAAAAAAAAATCCATGATAGGCTTGCCTTAAGTTAGAAACAACTTGACAACATGCAATACCACCAATAATATATATTAAAAATTTCTCATGGCAATGTGTTACTATTATACGTTTAAATGTTTAACTCACAACATTATCTGTGTCTTAAAAACCAGGAAGAAATATAACATAAACACTTCTGTTTCAAATGCCCCTTAAGATTCCTACATCCCTTTTAAAAAGCCTTTAAAGGAACCTTAAAAGAATTGTATTCTTTCATCTCACCACTGTCTGTAGCTTGTTGTTACAGGAGACTGGCTACTTGACCTAATGACCTGGAGCTTATGATAGCTTCTTATTTCCTCATAACCATATTGTTAGGGCTGCTAGTGAACCATTGCTTTGTTAAGTAACCAGATTTCTGGTTAATAGCCATAAAATAATTTAGGTTTCCTGAGTGTGACCTGAGGATTTAGAATTACAGCAGGTCCTCCACGTTCACAGGGGTTCAGGGTACAGGACTCCTCCATAAAAGCAGTTTGTGTGTGTGTGTGTGTATATATGTGTGCATGTGAGCACCTCTCGATGAATTTCTAAGTCCCCGGGATGAATCTAGGTCCCACAAATCCAAAGCACCCCCAAGATGCCCATCAAGTCAACAATGCTGGGCTTCTTAGGTTCCCTTCGTGATAAGATAGAAGTTGACCACAGAATCATGCCTGAGGGACAAGAGATATCTAGGGAGAGCACATTAATAAAATTAGTGAATAATGATCAAATCCACAAAAGTTAACCCACAAATGTGGAGGGCCATAGTTGGCAAATTATATATTTGAATGAGATTCTATTCACCAGAATTATGTGATTCTTGTGTGTGACTTGAATAAGATTGAATTACTCTTTCTCTTCTCGGCACAGCGGGATCAAATGTCCACCTGTTATCTTAGTGGGATTAAAAGAAAGAACAATACTGGAGTCTTTAAAAGAACTGAGAAGAAAAGATGAAATAATATTGTTTGAAGTAATAATAGTGTTGGAAGGAACTGGGGTGAAAGAGGTTAATTGTAAATCTGATTTAGGAATACTATAGATCAAAGTATAAGCAGCCAACATTACCTCAGGTCATGAATTGCCAAAGAAACTCAGAAAATATTTTTGAATGATTCATTGTTAAAAATGCTGCCGAAGAACATCTTTATTTTATGGTTTCTGTTTAGTCATAAGAAAATATAATCTTTATGCTGATGAGCCTAGAGAAGAGGCCAAGGCAGCTGAGGGAAAGGTGAACCCTTCTGGATTTGCTTGACTTCTTAGGCAGATTTTCTCAGTAATTGTATGATTGTGAAATTAAGATGAAATTGCCTAACATGAGGGTTTTTTTCTTGATGTGGTGTGGATTATAGTAATGATTTCCAAAAAACTTTTATCTAAGGTAAAAATTAAATAGGATTTTAAAATTTGTGTTTATTCCAGTGCACCCTAACCACAGTGAATGTGCAGGACTGGTTGTATTTCTAAAGGAAGATGAAATGAGTTGTTTAGAAAGTTATGCCTTTGGTCTTCAGTATAACTGAGACATCAGCCCCAGTCTGCTGAACTTAGAGGATCTGGTATATTATCCTTACAAAAGATGATGTTTTTTCCTATATGTACTGATTTAATGTATTTTCCCGAACTTGGAAATGTTTCCTTATTTGGACTACATCTCTGATAAACTCCTAGCCAATATGACTGCTCCTTTGTCATTTTCCCCAGCCCTGGCCAGTCTAAATACTAAATACTAACCTGCCCATAAGAAGCATCCATATGAATGGAAAGCTATGAAGAGTCGCCACTTCTACATTGTTAAAGAGTGTACCAAGAGGCAACTGATTCTTATACATTGGTAGTTCCCAACCTTTGGCCCTCCAGGTGTTTTGGACTTCGGCTCCCAAAGTACCAGACAGTTGGCAAAACTGATTGGGATTTTTAGGAGTTGAAGTCAAGTAGTATGTGGGTAGTGTATTTCAGATTGGAGCTCCTAGCATTTTTTCCAGTCAACTTCCTATGCCACCAGTGCCTTGTTTCTATGGTCAACCTAGTTGACTAAGTATCGTGCTTTGGTGGTATCATCTAGGTTAGAGCAACAGCCAACCTATACATTCATTGACTGATCTTATAGCAGTGGTTCTCAACCTTCCTAATGCCACAATCCCTTAATATAGCTCCTCATGTTGTAGTGACCCCCAACCATAAAATTGTTTTCATTTGCTACTGTTGTGAATCATAATGTAAATATCTGATATGCAGGATGTATTTTCATTCACTGGACCAAATTTGGCACAAATACCCAATAAATTTGAATACTGGTGAGGTTGATTTTGTCATTTGGGAGTTGTAGTTGCTGGGATTTATAGTTCACTTATAAACAAAGAGCATTCTGAACTCCACCAATGATGGAATTGAACCAAACTCGGCACATAGAACTCCCATTACCAACAGAAAGTACTGGATGGGTTTTGGTGAGCATTGACCTTGAGTTTTGGAGTTGTAGTTCACCTACATCCAGGGAGCACTGTGGACTCAAACAATGATGGATCTGGACCAAACTTGGCATGAATACTCAATATGTCCAAATGTGAACACTGGGGAAAATCGATCTTGACATTTGGGAGTTGTAGTTGCTGAGATTTATAGTTCACCTACAATTAAAGAGCTCCTTTAACCCATCAATGATAGAATTGGGCCACACTTCCCACACAGAACCCCCATGACCAACAGAAAATACTAGAGGGATTTGGAAGGAATTGACGGTGATTTAGTGGAGAACATGCCTGCTCTCCCCTCCCCACTTAGAGTCTCAGAAATGGCCCTCCCATTGGCTGAGGGGCCAGCAGAGATGCCAGGCAATCACAGCAGGAGGAGGGCTTTTGGTGGGAGGATTCACTGTTTCCAACTGTTTCCAAAAAGTAAGAGAAGGACAGGTAGAGAGATCCTCAGCCTTCTGTGCCAAGACCATCAGAAATATGTGTTTTTTGATGATATTTGGTGACCCCTCTGAAACCCCCCTCATGACCTCCCAGGGGTCCTGACCCCCAGGTTGAGAAACACTGTCTTATAGGCCAAGCCCTCTCACCTTGGTCCTCAGAAGTTTTTCTCCCAGATTTGTCTCCTCAACCTGAACTGTTTCTCTCTAGTTTGCAGAAGTGTCTACTGTATTGGACGAGAGTCTTATCTGTTTTGCCAAACCTTTCACTTTCTGAGAAAAACCTGCTTTTGTTGTACTTAGACTGACACAATGTATATAATATAGGAACTAGGAATATACAACAATTACATTGCCATGCATCCACTATTTGTGGTACTGTATGTAAACATAAATATAAGATTGCTACACAATTGATAGCACTTACTCTGCATGTAAACATCCTCATGTTCAATTCTTGTCATATTCAAGTAGGAGATGCCAATCAGGGTCAACAATAATAGGCTTCCTATTCTCTCCTGACATATATAACCCAAAAAACCTACAACAACCCAGCTGTTTGGTTCATTTTTGGCCAAAATTTCTAGACTCATATATAAGTATATACAGTGCCTATTTTTGTACTAGAGTTGAGGAGACTGGGTCCAGAATGAGTAGTCATCAAGCAGTACCAGTTACTAGGAAAATGGAGAAGAATTGGCTTCTGATTGATATTTGGCATGGGCCATAGTAGTTGACACAAACTACCAACTATTGATATAAGCTAAGCATGGGCAAACTTCAGCCCTCCAGATGTTTTGGACTTCAATCCCCACAATTCCTAACAGCCTATCCGTTGTTAGAAATTTTGAATGTTGAGGTCCAAAACACCTGGGCGGCCTAAGTTTGCCCATGCCTGATATAGACCTGGTTTCCATGAGATGAGGAAAATCAACAGAAAATATCTACTTGTGGTGATGCAAGAAAAAAACACACACCCTTTTTCTTTTATTAGATGCTACTTCTACTATAACTGGACATTTTAAAAAATAGCCTCTAATATATGTGTTTGCTCCAGATTTCAAAGAGCACCTTTGTTCTGTAGGCATGAAAGCAAACTCAAAACTGTGTACCCAAGATGGATAGGTTCACCCTACCAATTCCTGCATTGTATTAAGGCAGCAAATTGCTTATAATGACATCAAGCAAACACCTTGTTGAAAGGTGGAAACATATTCTTAGATGTGTTCACTGTGCATTTGATTATTTGAAGTGTCTGACTTCTCTGTCGGGCCACACATTTTAGAAGTACACATGAGATTACTACTTCATTCATCACAGGGCTGTTCCTACGGAGGAAGAATTTCCTCCTCATCAATCTGATTTTTAAACAAGGGTCTATTTCCCCCCACAGTGTTAGTTGCGGCAAGAACCTTCCACTTGTCACCAAGGCTGCATTATTGAAGGAGTTAATTGGGTAACATCTCGCTCACCTACCCAGAGTTTGAACCCCTCGCTGAAGCTCAGCTGTAGCTCACACACCCTCCTAATTACATTTATTCACAGAAATCAAAAGGAGAGGGACGCAGTTGAGTAAAGGTCACATTAATAATACAGGCTGAAAGAAAGCCTGTGGATATGTATTTTTCATTAAAGCCACATTTGACTGAAGGGGCAATTCTTTTAGGACTGGCAGTATTTCTCAAAGAGACTCCAGATATGGGGTGGGGGTGAGTGGGGAGAAGGATCCTTGTTATTCTCTTGTCATTGTTTGTTGCCTGCTCCAAATCTGAAGAAATAACAAGGAAAGTTAATCATGTTGCTCACAGCCAGAAGTGCCACAGATCACAGACTTCAAACCAGGGGTCTTGGCACTCCCTGCTAGATTGAGAAGGAGTACAGCCACTCGGCAGTCTGTTTACATTCAGGGTCTCTTGTGTGGAAGACGGATGACCTGAAGATACAGGTCTCACATCTAGCTGAGGCCATATGGAAAGCAGAGATCTTTAGCCAATTTGGAGTTTCGGCTATCGGCTTGTTTTATTTATGTGCAGAATTCTAATATACTGTACTCCCTGCAGGCACCTAGGTACACACACATGTGCGCACGCGCGCACGCACACATAGTGTTCATATACAGTTTACTTAGAATCAACATCCTTTGTTCAAACTTTATTGAGTTACAAAAACAGATATCTTGCTTCTCATTGCATGACAGATGCATACTTCTCACAAGGCCAAGGGCTCTTCCATACTACCCAATTATAGCATGATAATGCCACTTTTGCTGCTGTGAATGTTTTCTATGAAATCCTGGGATTTGTAGTTTGGTCAGAGGAACCAAGTAGCTCCTTGGCTGAGGATTCTGAAGGCCCTCTCCTTGTACTATAAACCCTATAATTTCACTGGATCGCATCAATGTAGCTAAATTAGAATCATAGTACGGTACTTCAGAACTATGGAACGTTACTTTTTAAAAAACCTCTAACTTTAATTAGTTAAGGCTGCATTCCTGTGCACATTTAACTTGGCTTTATCATAGAATCATAAAATTGGGAAAGGCCACAACAAAGGCCATCTAGTCCACCCTCTGCCATGCAGGAGTACCCAATCAAAACACTCCATCCCCAGAGAAGGAAATGCCACCACACTTCAAGGCATCCTATCCTCCTGCTTGTTACTATTAAACTTCAGAAGACTGCACAGTATGGACTGTGGCAGAGCTTATTTGATTGATAAAAATGGAGCGTCCTCTACTTTCAGAAGAACTGTCTTAACATTAAGCTACTAGATCAGCATGAATTGTTGATAGAGTATATTGAGTGGGGGTAAATGAGGTAGAAAGAGTAGTCAGAAACAACCTTGGTTATACAATATGCTGCTTTGTAATCATAAAACTAGTGAGATTTTTCTGTACTGCTGTACTCACATCAACATGAAGACAAGCAACCTTTTGAAGAGCATCCACATGGCACAGCAAAAGTCTACAGATTATGGAGGAATAAAGACAGAAGCAGAAGCCAACCTGTAAGGCGTGATATTGGTGGCGCTTCAGATGGTCCCTTTAATTCAGGCAGTATCAGCAGGCTTATAGAGTACCTAAGGTGCTGCTTTCTTTTACAGAATGTGTATAGAAGTCATATGTGCTTTCAACACTGGCTCAAATGCACTGTGAATATATATATATATATATATATATATATATATATATATATCTGCCATCACATTTCCCACCTCTCAAACTGGATGCCCAGCTGCTTACAAATGCTCAAAAAACATATAATTGCATATAATTACAGGCATCCTCACAACCTCTGAGGATGCCTGCCACAAATGCAGGCAAAACGTCAGGAGAGAATGCTTCTAGAACATGGCCATACAGCCCGAAAACCCTACAACAACCCTATAATTACATATGTTAATAGTGCATTCTGCTCTCTGAATTTCAGCCTTTCTTTAGCCCAAACAGCATCATCCACACAAGAGCAGAGATACAGAAAACCTGTGGGAGGGAGAATGGAACTGAACATCCTACAAGAGACTTTGTTGTATTATCAACTGTCATTATTCAATTAAAAAACTTTATTTATTTGATATCCCACTTTTCAGCTGGTATGGGACCCAAAGTGGCTTAAAAAACCGCAAGATATTCCATTAAAGTACTACAATTCAGGAAAAAAAAATAGCAACAAGGAAAAAAGTGTTGAGCAAACCCCATTCAAAGATCTTTCTGCACAAGTCCTCCCCCTTGTCCCTCCTGTAATGATTGGGCAAAATTAATTTAAGACTTCTCTGTAGCTAAGCCCACTCAAGTAGTATTATAGGTGTACTAAAAGATAATTACTTTGCTTTGATGATACTCAGATTGTTAGCAGTGTTATTTGGATAACAACCATTTTTCTAACGCAACATATAATGTTCCATTTGTCTTGTAAAAAGATAACTGAAAGTAGTAAAAACTAATATTGACCTGAGTGTCAATGCTGAGCTCCTCATACCTTTTGGGATGCAGTTGACATACTAGTCTTAGCTGGGCACTAAAACTGGGCATCCAGGAGCAGGGCAGAATGCAGGACTTCTACCAAATCGCAAATTTGCATCTTCTGAGGAAGCATGACACCTCACTACAGACGGAAACCTTATTCCCTGACTTGCCATTCAATTACCATGGAGAAATTCCCAATTACAAAAGAGATGAAGGGAATCGTGGCATCTATTTAAAGGGGTTTCCTCTGGTCTAGGTATAATAGAGCTCCCAGTGGCGCAGTGGGTTAAAGCACTGAGCTGCTGAGCTTGTTGATCGAAAGGTCGCAAGTTCGATTCCGGGGAGCAGCGTGAGCTTCCGCTGTCAGCCCTAGCTTCTGCCAACCTAGCAGTTCGAAAACATGCAAATGTGAGTAGATCAATAGGTACCGCTCCGACGGGAAGGTAACGGCGCTCCATGCAGTCATGCCGGCCACATGACCTTTGAGGTGTCTACGGACAACACTGGCTCTTCAGCTTAGAAATGGAGATGAGCACCACACCCCAGAGTCAGACATGATTGGACTTAATGTCAGGGGACAACCTTTACTTTTTTAGGTATAATCTAGTAAGAGAAACAGTGTCCTTCTGGAGTTATGTGAGAAGACACATATTCACAGTTGCAGCTGCATTTTGTTTTGAATGGATGAAAACAATTTTTGTGCCTTGGATGAAGACCTCTTGAGGATTTTTTTGGTACATTGGGAAGGAGGGGAGAGATTGGGGACTTCAACCCATTCTTCCAAGTTCTGTATCACAAGTTTATTATTTTCTTCACAAGATAATTTAGAATCTGCCTTGTTCTAGACACACACACACACACGTATATAGGCACTAAGGAAGAGGTTTTTAAAAATCTGCCCAAGGAGTATGAATGCATGGCAGTCATTAGCAGGGATGGAGATGGTCTACACCATTGTTTCTCAACCTTCCTAATGCTGCAACCCTTTAATACAGTTCCCCATGTTGTTGTGACCCCCAATGAGAAAATTATTTTCGTTGCTACATCATAACTGTAATTTTGCTACTGTTATGAATCGTAATGTAAATATATGATATGCAGGATGTATTTTCATTTTTTGGACCAGATTTGGCACAAATACCCGATACACCCAAATCTGAATACTGGTTAGGTTGGGGAGGAGATTGATTTTGTCATCTGGGAGTTGTAGTTGCTGGGATTTATAGTTCACCTACAATCAAAGAGCATTCCGAACTCCACCAATGATGGAATTGAACCAAACTTGGCACAAAGAACTCTCATGACCGATATAAAATGCTGGAAGGGTTTGGTGGGCACTGACCTTGCATTTTGGAGTTGTAGTTCACCTACATCTAGAGAGCACTGTGGAATCAACAATGATGGATCTGGACCAAATTTGGCACGAATACTCAATATGCTCAAATGTGAACACTGGTGGATCTTGGGGAAAACAGACCTTGACATTTGGGAGTTATAGTGGCTGGGATTTATAGTTCACGTACAATCAAAGAGCATTCTGAACCCCACCAGCAATAGAATTGCCCCAAACTTCCCATATAGAACCACCATGAACAACAGAAAAGACTGTGTTTTCTGATGGTCTTTGGCGACCCCTCTGACACCCCCTCGTGACCCCCTCAGTGGTCCCGACCCCCAGGTTGAGAAACACTGGTCTACACTCTTTTGCCCTTTTCCAATCTCTCTTGTATTTTATTTTATTACTTACCCTATTTTTACCCTGCCTTTCTCAACTCCGAAGAGGACTCAAGGCAGGTTTACATATAGGCAACTATTCAATGCCTTAAAGCAACATACGATTAAATAACATTTAAATTAAACATTTAAATTACTGCATATTAAAATATTTATAAACATTACACTCAATGTTAAAATCACATCATCTATAATCATAATCTGGGGCCATTCTAATAGTCATTGCACATATTCCATATCTATTATTGTACTACAATTATTCTCCGAAAGCTCGATCCCAGAGCCACGTTTTCATGTTTTATTTGTGCTGTTCCTGCAGTAGGCACACCATTCACTCGAGTGGTAGGTGTTTGCACAGTGCACAAGCAATGCACTTTAGTACCACTCTCTTTTCTCAATTTTTTTGGAGGTGGGATGTTTGTTAAGCAATTTGCCTGTGCCCTTGATCTTTTGTAAGCATATATTGGCACTGCCCCCAGGCCTTCTTGAAAGCTGGTCAACACTGAATTAGTCGAGAGGTGACTGGCAGCAGCAGATGACACCACAAGCTGCCATCAGCTACTTAACCCGCAGACTAATACACAAAGTCATTTCTGGTGCACAGCTGTCTGAACAATACATTTGCCAATTAAGTTAATACAATTAAATCCCTTGTATCCAACAGAAAGGGCAGTGCAAATCCAGGTGAAAGGAAGGAGGGAATCTTAACTGTTCTCTGATGCATCACTCACCCAAAGAACAAAGGCACGGAAAGAACATTATAAAAACAGCGAAATCCACTGTTAATTAATGTTGAGGTATCAGGAGGCTTATTTATAGCTCTCTCTATGGCACCAAGAGAGGATGAATTATAAGTCAGCCAATGGGGAACTTGGGACTACAGGCAGAAACAGAGTCAGTGCTTCTCTGTTTTAAAAGCACACAGGTATTTTACACTGGATGCAGCATAATCTCCTTTTCTTTATTTTAGCTATTGTGTAATATAAGATCATATTAAAAGCCCTTGTTCCCACGCTAAGCTGTCTTTTATTTCTACTCTCACCATCAGAGGTAGTTGTAAAGCTGATATGAGGAGGATGTCATTCATCAATAAATAATAAATAACAAAAAAGTGGACATATGCAGTCTGAAGCAGTATAAGCACACTTCCGTGAACCACAGAATTCTTCATTAGACAAGGAGTTGTGCCTATCAGTCTTGAAAATCTTCTTACATTAACATCAGTTGGTGCTCTAAAATAAGTTGTATCCCACCTAGTCGTTTCTGACTTATGGCCACCCTAAAGTGAAGGTATCATGGGGTTTTCTTGGCAACTTCCTTAGCCTGTCAGCACTCTGACCAAAGGGCTTCTAAAACAGTGGAGTCTGGAGCAGTGCATTTTTTTTTATACATTGAGAAGGAAGGAGGCGGGAGATTTGCAGTACTCTCCTGATTAATAATAATAATAATAATAATAATAATAATAATAATAATAATTGTGCAGTTTTCTGGCATTGTATATTTCTGCTGCTTCTGTGATTGTTCACTTGTACTTTGATTCTGTAGCCCCATGGGCCTTTTTATCCTGGGCATCAACCAAGCCAGTATAGACTTTGTTTTGGTTTTTTCTCCATAATGCTAATAGGTTAGGTGCTCTTAGTTCCTCTCCTCAGCTGAGACCTCTCTGACTTGGTTGAACCTGCTGGTAGTTACACTACCGCCAGCACAGCTCTCAGCATCCTTGATGCAGTTAAGGCCCCAGCCACGACAAGAAAAACACAGCCTGGCAGAATATGTAAAGGAAAGCCAAGAACCTGCTTTAACTGATGTCAGTATCGGAAACTTCTCAAAGCACAGTAGACAAAGAACCAGTACAAGAAAACTGCACTACAAACCAGAGCTGACAGCTGGCACAACAAAGCATTGCATGGGCAGTTCCTTGACAAAATTGAAGGAAAAGTTGACATGGAGAAGACCTGGTTATGGCTCATGAATGGAACCCTGAAGAAGGAGACAGAAGGCCTGATTCTTGCAGCCCAGGAGCAAGCCATCAGAACCAGTGCAATTAAGGTCAGGATTGAAAAATCAGCGGATGACCCAAAATGCAGACTGTGCAAGGAAGCTGATGAAACCATGGATCATCTCCTCAGCTGCTGCAAGAAAATTGCACTGATGGACTACAAACAAAGGCACAACTCTGTGGCCTCATTGGAACTTATGTCACAAGTACCAACTGACAGTAGTAAAGAATTGGTGGGATCATAAATGTGGAAAGATAGTGGAAAATGAACATGCAAAAATACTGTGGGACTTTAAAATCCAGACTGACAAAGTTTTGGAACACAATACACCAGACATCATGATTGTGGAAAAGAAAAAAGTTTGGATTATTGGATTATTGATGTCGCCATACCAAGTGACAGCCAAATTGAGGAAAAACAACAGGAAAAACTCAGCCATTATCAAGACCTCAAAACTGAACTGCAAAGGCTCTGGCATAAACCAGTACAGGTGGTCCCAGTGGTCATCAGCACACTGGGTGCCGTGCCAAAAGATCTCAGCCGGCATTTGGAAACAATAAACATTAACAAAATCATGATGTGTCAATTGCAAAAAGCCACCTTACTTGGATCTGCATGCATCATTCGAAAATACATCACACAGTCCTAGACGCTTGGGAAGTGTTCAACTTGTGATTTTGTGATACGAAATCCAGCATATAGATCTTGTTTGCTGTGCCATACTGTGTTTTTGTGTCAGTAAAACAACAAAAACAACAACAACAACAACAACAATAACAACAACAATAACAACAACGACAACAATGTATTTCTATTCTCTCCCCGGAGGGACTCAGGAGTTATTTAAGAACAGATGGCTGGAGACACCCCTTGCAGTCCTACCACAACTGCTTATTCCAGGGCATACAGCAACTGGGAGCATACTGCAGTTGCTGCTTCCCAGTGTTTTGATTTTCAGTGACACAGAAACACTCCCGTTGGGGAAATATCAGGCTGCGAAGGTGAGTTTGGGGAAATATATTTGGTCATTCATGACTGCAAATGTGAACCCCCAGGTGTACAGAATAATAGAGTCATAGAGTTGGAAGAGACCTCATGGGTCATCCAGTCCAACCCCCTGGCTAGAAGCAGAAAAATCGCATTCAAAGCATCTCTGACAGATAGCAATCCAGCCTCTGTTTAAAAGCCTCCAAAGAAGGAGCCTTCACCACACTCCGGGGCAGAGAGTTCCACTGCTGAACAGCTTTCAACATTAGGACATTATTCCTAATGTTCAGGTGGAATCTCCTTTCCTGTAGTTTGATGGATATCGTATGTTCTGCTTATAATATTGTAACTGTTGAACAGAATGTCATGGGCTCCTGACAAAAATAAATAAATAAATCATATGCTCATACATTTCGGTTTTCTATGCAAAAGGTAATGTCACTAATAGGAATCAGGGTATTGTGCACAGAAGACATATTTCTCACAAAGAGGTCCAAAAGGTAAAGAATCTTTTAGTGAGGCTTTTTTGTTTTTCAGGGAATCTCAATTGTTAAGACATCCTTTTCTCATCAAAGACAGAAATACAAATGAGTATTCTTCACAGCCGTATCACTGACTCATGTAGCTCAGCACTGGCTGGTAGTTTATTTTGTTATCTGTGCCCCCCCCCCCCCCCCCCCAAGTACCATTTCACTAAATGTAGTGGCCAAGATGTCTTTGCCAGCAGTAGGAGTTCAGTCAGATCTCCCTGAGAGTTCAGACAGGGACCTTTCCAGGCCTGGACAGACATGCTAGGCATTGAGCCCGAACCCTTGAAATACAAACAGACACATGGGTTCTGGTTTGTGGTTGAAATGTACCCCACCAGTTGCCTTTCTCTTCCCCTCTTGTTCAGAAATGAGTTGCAATTTCAACAGCATAGTAATGAACTCTTGTAACACTGGGCAACTATCCCATGTCCTTCTGTTTATTTTCAAACAGTGCAGTGATGTGAAAAAATGGAAAGAACTAATATTACAATGAAATCTGATTCACAAGGTTGCCGGTTTTGACTTGCCAAAAAGTCTCTTTCATAATCGTGAGAAAACCTGAATTCCAATTTGAAATGTCCAGCAGGAAATAAAGAGACAGAAGGAATGTAATTCAATTAAGATCCCATTTTATGAATTATAGCTCAAGCCTGCAATATGTTCTGCCTTGAATCGAGTTCTCTTTACCATCCATAAAGGGATCAAGTCACCAAGATCCTGATGCTAAGTGGTGTATTTGCAACCTCTTACTAGCCAATCATCTTCCCAGAGATACTTTCTTGTACTCAATTTAAGTCCCGGGATTTGTTTTTGTTTGTTTTTTCGAGAAAAACCAAACAATTTTTCATGTAGGAAATAAGAATTATGTTGTGAAAAATTCACACTTTTATTTTTACGTTTCTTTCAAACTGCTGAGCCGCTGAACTTAATGACTGAAAGGTTGCCGGTTCGAATCTGAGGAGTGGGGTGAGCTCCTGCTGTTAGGCCCAGCTTCTGACAACCTAGTAGTTCGAAAACATGCAGGTGTGAGTAGATCAATAGGTACCGCTTCTGTGAGGAGGTAACGACACTCCATGCAGTCACGCTGGCCGCATGACCTTGGAGGTGTCTACAGACAATGGCTTAAAAATGGAGATGAGCACCACCCCAGGGTCGAACACGACTGGACTCAATGTCAGGGGAAACCTTTACCTTTACCTTTTTACACATAAAAAGCTGTTTCCTGTCCAAAAATATCAGAAAATGAATTCTGTACATTGTAGGTACCAAACTGAACAGTTTTTGAAAGCTGCACTGAGAAACTGGCTAGAAGTTTTCTCATTTTTTTCAAGAACAAAATAAGTGAAGCATCACATCCCTAGATGAGAGCAAAAAATATCCATGCTGACAAAAACTGCCTTGTTGAATTACTGCTCGTTGTTCTTGTGACAATTAAAAAAAACTTATAGGCAAACCTGTGAATGGATTCCACTCATTCAAAAAGTGACAGTATTGGGATCCACTTTCTGGATATGCTAGTTATTTTGGTACAACCTACATAGTGAAATATGAAGGAGTAGCACATTTTCATTAGATTTTTCTAACCAGCCAGTCAGTCTTTGCTCATTGTCTGCAAGGAGTTAAGATCAGAGGTGAGCCCTGAAGGGGAGAAATAGGAATGAGGAATTGGCTGAATTCCAGGATAAATTGAATGGGAAAACTTTCAAGACTTCATTCCTTTTTGTCTTGAGATTTTGTCAAGAATGGAAATGAGAGGAGGAGTGCTGAAAGACAGCATTTCTTGTACAATCCTATACCATCAAAATTCCTTTAGGTCTAATGGTTGAAATATTTGGCAGTTAAGGATGTATAATTAGATGTGATTATGATGTTTTCAGGACTTCCTAGTGTAAGTAGATTACTTCCGCCTTTTGTTATAATTCTCTATGATTCTCAGGGAAGTAGTTTGCTGTTTTTCTATAATGTAGAGTGCTTTACAAAAGCCAAACAATTGAAACAGCCCAAATGATTTCAATGACCAAAGGCTGTGCAGAAATTCATCGTCTTGGGCTTGATTATCCAATTTGAATTTTAACCAAGATAGATCCAGGCTGATTTCCTTTGGCAGAGAGTTCCACAGTAAGGTTGTTGCTACAAGCTCTGCTATAGGTGTGAACCAAGCTTTGCCTCATGAAGTGTTGCGAGAAACAGCAAAGGATCAACTGAAGATCTTTAATTTCAGGCAGCCTCAGATTAGACCCAGGTCCAAAAAGGAAGATGAGTACAGGAACCTAAGGGTTTTGCAGGCTTTTCTTTCTACCTTGTGTACTGAAAGACTAAGACAGAGAATCAGCCTTCTCTAAGAAGAACCTAAATCTTGGCAAGATTTGTTCAACGGGAAGAGGGGGTGCTTTTGCCATCCTCTGAGACTAAAGTTGCATTTACATTGTAGAATTAATACAGTTTGATGCCACTTTAACTACCATGGCTCAATGTGAGAATGTTTGTCTCTTGGACATTGCCAACACATTTAGGTCTTTCCTCTTTCTTAAACACATCTGTCAACTAACATCAGATTTCTTTTATTTAAGGAATGAGGTTTGGTGTGGCTATCATGACATTTGCAGCTCCCCATCAGCCACTACATTTGCCAGGGCTATGTTGGCATTCTTACAACATCTTGAAGGTCTCACCTTTCATATCCTTTTTTTTATCTGATTCTTGTCTCTTGCTGCTACTTGGTCAGCCTCTCTCATTTCTTCTATAAACTTTTTTTGTGTTAGGAGCAACTTGAGAAACTGTAAGTCACTTCTGGTGTGAGAGAATTGGCCGTCGTCTGCAAGGACATTGCCCAGGGGACACCCGGATGTTTGGTGTTTTACCATCCTGTGGGAGGCTTCTCTCATGTCCCCACATGGGAAGCTAGAGTGGAAACAGGAGCTCACTCCACTCCCCGGATTCAAACCACCAACCTGTCAGTCAGCAGTCTTGCCAGACAAGGGTTTAACCCATTGCACCATTGGGGGGGGGGGGGGTGTCCATTTTCTATTAACTTAATCCAGATTAGCACCAGATAAGCAGTAGAAATCAGACATGTATGGTATAGGGATGTACCAGTGAGTAACGTGAATGATATACAATATATAAATAAATCCTATGTGCAATCCATTGTATGTAGAAACATTTTTTTCACAATGTTCAGCAAGATTTAGAGCCTTAAGGGTGAGATGTATATATTTATACTCTACTTGGCATGTGCATTTTTGAATATGTAATACAATTAAAAGCTGACAGCTAACTGGACTCTGAAGCTCCAAGAGGGAAAAGGCAAAAGGAGAGCTTGTTGTTCAAGGTTTAAGGGTAGCTTGTTGACATTAGCTTTAGGGGAAAAGGTTCCCCCTGCTCTATTTTTTCCCTTTGCTGGTAAATGCAAAACGTACCTAATGAGAACAGTGCTGTTGGCCAGTACAGCAGAGTGAGGGGGAGGGAAAATTAAACAGGGAAAGATGTTCAATAAATAACCAAGGCAAAATACCTCATGCATAATAGAAAAAATGGGATTCGAGTCAAATTTCTCAAAGCTGCTAGGATGATGAAATGAAATGAATTAGATGGCGAGGAGGGAGGATTGAAAGTACAAGGCTTGCATATGACAAAGGAAGGTCTGGGATTTATCAGGAGACAGGACTGATTTGTTACATGTGCGGTGCCAGGGACATCTGTCAGCTTGATCAGCTGCAATTAGTCACTCAGAGAGGATCCAAAGGAGGTCACTGCAAACAGCAGAGTCTCTGCCTCACCAAAGTAAGGTGGGACAAGGGAGAGCCACTCCGGACCGTGCATTTCCCATTAAGCACAGCCTAGAGAGTTCGGTCCGCCGCATGATTGAATGATCTTGTGGAGTGATGGCCTTTGCGCAGCCTGTAGTTTGTCTTGTGGAATACCAATTACTGCCATCTCAGAAACTCTGGGAAGTACATGAGCTCTGGTCCTGCCACTGTGCACAATTTCAAAGAGATTGCAAGCGATTGTGAGGAAGAGATTAGGAAGAGAATTGCTGTTAAATCTTCTGTAGCTGAGATGGAGAAATATGAATGAATCGTTTGAGTGAGATTGCCCAGTGAGTAAGTTTTTCTCTTTCCTGTTTCAGGTCATATAGGTTAGGCTTTTTCATAGTGAAGTTGTCATCAAGGGTGTCTCTAAAATATTCACCCATTTGATCATGCCATCTTTGGTCAAACTATTTAGCACAATAGCTATGCAAATGTTCTTCATTCAGGAATGTCTAATAAGGTTTAACCCTGCTAATTTCCTCCCATCTTGCTAACCTCTATTGGCATATTAATGAGACATTGTTAACTGTAAAGCTGCAAAACAAAGTATTTTGATTGACTGTGCCCTGAGTTCAGATTGGGCTAAATCACCCCTTCCTCCTCACATCTGCCTCATCTGAAATTGGAGTAGGGGAAGCTTTAGGAAGAAAATTCAAGAACCGATTTCTCTTTCTCATTCAGCCATGCAATGTCCCACATAGCTTATCACCAAGGCCATTTGCAATTGCAACCTGCTTAAGAGCAAAAGCCAGCATCTCTCTAGGTGCAGCGGATGAATAACAGGGCATTTATAGATTGGATACTAAAGCCAATACATACTTAGTGGTTGGTTTATTGGACTAGGAACATTTAGGTAAAAGGTAAAGGTTTTCCCCTGACATTAAGTCCAGTTGTGTCCGACTCTGGGGGTTGGTACTCATCTCCATTTCTAAGCCTAAGAGCCAGCATTGTCTATAGACACCTCCAAGGTCATGTGGCCAGCATGACTGCATGGAGCGCTGTTATCTTCCTCCTGGAGTGGTACCTATTGATCTACTCACATTTGCATGTTTTCAAACTGCTAGGTTAGCAGAAGCTGGAGCTGACAGCGGAAACTCACACCACTCCCCAGATTCGAACCTGTGACCTTTCAGTCAACAAGTGTAGCAGCTCAGTGGTTTAACCCACTGCACCATCGGGGGCTCCAAGGGACATTTACATTGGGCTATTTTTTTCATCCAACTGGAGGGGCAGCCACTCCACCAGGCCAGTGCAGATCATATCGCCTTTGTGTTGCTACCATCCATTGTTCCGAGCAGGCCATGGAGCTCTATGCAGGCTCTTAGCTGTTTCAGGCACCTCTGTTGAATCAAAATGTAGCACCTCCATGAGAAGTATGAAGGAGGGGGCAATCCCTACTCTTTCCTGATTGCATAGACACCTCGTTCTGACATCATAAGTACCTGCATGACCAGAAAAAAAGAGGGGATATTACGTGGTTGTGTGGTGCTTCTACCAATGTCAGAAGACACTGTCCATATGATCGGAATGGGGGTATTACAGAGATAGTCATAATGGTCAAGTGTTCACACAGTGTCCAGCTAGGAATGGCAGAGGTGAAGTACAATCTATCCCCTTTTCTGCTCTAATGAACACAGGGAAAGGGTGAAGGTGCCAGTGTCCCATTTAGATAGTGGCTTTGATCAAATCAGGCTTGACTCAGTTGTTCCGAAGCTGTGTGATGTTCCAGAAATTCCAGCAAGCTCTGGAGTAACCCCTGATTTTGTCCATAGCTGGTTTAAACAAATGAACAAACAAACAACCCCAAGATACTTTTTAGAGGCATCTGTGCATCATGAAGACAGACAGCCTACCATTAATGAAGAACCTTTTTTTTTGGCTAGTGCAGATAATCCCCAGGATTCTGAGAGACCAGGGTCCAAATCTCTAAGGAAAGGGAACCAATGTGTGTGTGACCTTGGGTAAATCACACACTGTCAGTCTCAGGGGAAAGCAATATCAAGCCTCCTCTGGTTAAATCTTGCCAAGGAAACTCTAGAATCAGGTTTCCATAAACTAGAGTTGACTTTCAGTCACATAAAAACAATGATGTGCTGAGACTTTGTGCCACATTGATTATTTAATGTTGCTATGGAAAGAATCACAGAAAGCCTGAGAGAATGAGCTTGAAAATATTGGGTTTTTTTTAAAAAAAACTAGAACCATCAGAATTTTCAGCCAACATGCCCAATGTTAGTTGTGGAAGTTGTAGTCCAAACAGTGACTTTTCCTAAGTTATAATATTTTCATAATCAGCAGAGGGGTGAAATCTATCAAACAGTAGAAGCCCTACCAAATATATATGTGTGCATGGGTGTATGAACTAAACTAAGGATAAAGTAGGCACTGAGAGTCCTTCTAGGCAGACCCTATATCCCAGGATCTGATCCCAGGTTTTCTGTTTATCTCAGATTATCTGGCAGTGCGGACTCATATAATCCAGTTTAAAGCAGAAAATCTAGGATCAGATCCTGGGATATAGGGCATGTCTGAAAGGGCCCTGAGTTTCCCAAAAGAAGGTATTAGGAGAAGGCCAAATATTGGAGAAGGAAGTCTAAGAATGGGTAAAATCTGAGAAAGACTTGGAGAGTAAAAGTGTCAGGAAAACTCAAACAAAAGTGAAGTCAAACTGCCCTAAATGTCCTAAGTATTATAGTCCAGTCACAGGGTACCTTTACATAGTACCGGAGGTGACTGGCTTTGTCTGATAAGACATAAATGAATTATTACTCTAGTTCAAAATTTTGCTTCATTTGCCATATATTCCAGTTTCTTTTTGTTACAGTGTATATCCAGGCCTATCTAATCCAACAATTATGATAAGCATGACATTAACACAGCCACACAGTGTTCATAGCTCTCTTAATAAGCTTTCACTGCTTGCACATGTGAAGTGCCTGCTTTTATTGAATTAATAACATCAATTAGGCCATGCATATTAGCATACCACGATGCCTCATGGGTGAAAGACAACAAATGCAACAGTGATTTTTAAGTTAGTCTTATTATGTTTAACTAGATAGCAATATTTACAAGCTCAGAACATTTAAATAAGACGAAGGCTGATGTAACATTTCTTTTCCAATGCTATTAGAGATGAGCCATCTTTGCCATAGGTTCAGCAACTGAGCAAAAACTGATTCCCAAATTTTTCATCGTATTTGCAGATATTGAAATTGGAATTACATTTTCCCATATGTCTTCAGAGAGGGAAGAGATTTCTTTTACTAGTTCTCTGAAGTTGGGGCCATGCAGCTTCTTGCTTTTCCCCCCGAAAACAAATTATGTGTTTTTTTTCACAAACAATACCAATCGTGTTGCAAAAATGACAGTATTTTCATCCCACACAATGCTCCATAGCTAGTATTATTCTGGGGCATTATCAGGATGGCACCCAAATGATAGGGAGTGTTTGGATAATTTTCACAAAATTACTCTTTTTGGAGCCACAGGGTAAAAAAGACAATTCCCTGAAATTTTCTCATTAAAAATCTTATGAGATGTGTAATCTCATATCTAATAATCTATTCCCTCCCCCATCCTCTTACTTCTCTTTTTTCTTTAATTTGACATTATTGTCAAGTGATAGCAAAGGAGAAAAACACACTTTAGCAAGAGCTGTACAGAGCTCTCTTTCACTCTGTCTTTCATATACATATCATACAGCGATCATTTCTATACAAAATGGCCTGAAGTATAGATACTGAAGAAAAAAATAGTTCATAGACAATATCACATTAGAACAAGCAGCATTGTAAAGTGGATGTGCCCCTTTGCTATCCCCAGCTTTCCTTCTGCAGGATTCTGGGAAATGTAGTTTAGGGAAACCAAGGACCCCTGGCTGAGAATTTCAAAGGCTTCACTCTAAATTATATTTCCCAGAATTCTGCACATGATAGCAAAGTGGGCACCTCAGCTTTAGAGTGCTAATGTGATTTTGAACCAAGATCAGGAGAAGCTGAATGTTGGTCATCCATCTCTGCTGACAGCTCTTTCGTACCCCTGTTACACCACAGTGTTCTGTGGAGAGCAAAATTTTGATATCAGCACTGAGGCCAGTTCCAATATGCCAGTTTTTCCAACTTTTGATCCTCTGTGTTTGGGACTTCCCAGAAACCCCAGTTAACTTGGCCAACTGTTAGGAATTCTGGGAGCTGAGGTCCAAACGCCTGAAGAACCAAAAGTTGGGAACAACTGTACTATGCCTTAAGGTGTCAGTAGATATATACTCCCAACAATCTGCAGTAGTGCTTGCATAAGAAGTATCCTGACATCTGGACTGTGGTGGAGGCTCCTTCTTTGGAGGCTGTTAAACAGAGGCTGGATGGCCATCTGTTGGGGGTTCTTTGAATGTGATTTTCCTGCTTCTTGGCAGGGGGCTGGACTGGATGGCCCACGAGGTCTCTTTCAATTCTATGATTCTATCCTATATCAAAGACACGGAAACACCTTTGGACTATTACCATGGCTTTTGATATTGTAATTTAGGATTACGATGAACTAATTAAGCCAGTCACAAGATTAGAAGGAACAGAAATGGGATGGTTGTGGTCTTCTTTACCAGGTCATTTCCAAATTTCCAAGATGTAGGGTGAGGAACTGAAGTGAGAGAGAGAGACACTTTGAATACACAGAAGTGTCTAGTGACATGATATATTTGTTCTAGTTCTCCTAAGCATTCTGGGTTTCAGGTATGGCTTGTTGTAACTCCCTTTGGAAATGTTAAATGTAAAGGCTGGTTCAGTAAGGAAGCTGGCAGCTTGAAAGCAGCACCAAAAACAATCTTAAGTGAAAAGAAAGTGTGTATTAAGGAAATTGCATGTCAGATAAACAGAGAGAAAGGAAGCAATAGATCGGATAAGACAAAGGGCAATTTCCTGGCTACAGCTACATGAGTAAGACAAAGATTGCAGGAAGAAGGCAATCAGACCTGAAAATATCACTCCACAAGCAAGGAAGGGGGAGATCGGAAACAAGAAAGTAGGGCTCACTCCAGAGAAACCGAAGGTATCTGCCTCTAGCTCTATTTCTACCACCATATTCTACATCCCTAATTTCATTTGATTTCAGAAGGAAAAGCAATAATGATTTTGCTTAGTACTGGATGAGAAGCACCAGCTAAAACCAGGGTCCACATAGTTGGACTAGGAAGGAATCCTGCCTGAAACCATGAGTATCTCTACTGCTAGTCAGAATTAATACTAGACTAGATAGACAAATGATCTATCTCAAAATATACCCCCAGCAATTGCTGCTAATAGTTGCACATTTTCTCCATGTCTAATAGTAAAAAGGGAAAGTTTTCCCCTGATGTTAAGTTCAGTCGTGTCCAACTCTGGGGGATGGTGCTCATCGCTATTTCTAAGCTGAAGAGCCGGCATTGTCCATAGACATCGCCAAGGTCATGTAGCCAGAATGACCTTGGCGGTGTCTATGGAGCGCTGTTACCTTCCCACATAAGCAGTACCTATTGATCTACTCACATTTGCATGCTTTTGAACTGCTAGGTTGTCAGAAACTGGGGCTAACAGCAGGAGCTCACCCCACTCCCCGGATTTGAACCACCAACTTTTCAGTCAGCAAGTTCAGCAGCTCAGTGGTTTAACCTGCTGCACCACCAGGGCAATAGTAAAAAGTCCAAAAGGAGCTGATTCCATTTTGGGATTAGGTCCTTCTGTTTAGGAACTCAGCTGCAGACAAACAGCAAAACAATCAAGTTTGTGATGAAACTTGACAAGTGGTTCTCTTTCCTCAACTAATATCTGCATAGAAAGGAAATATTCTGCATGTGACTGGTATTTATGAAGGGAGGGAGGCATTTGCATGGCAGGCAAAATTCCTCCAATATAAAGTTATCCTCTCTCACACTCTGGATGCCATGCACAACAACCATGGTAGGAACTGCTGCTCTTTTCTCCTCCTCCCCTTATTAAGAGATGAAGCTGGCCTCAAAGAGGGAACATTTTTCTTTTCTTTTCTTTCTTTTTTCTTTTTTTGCTCTAGGAAAATTATATATGACACTTTACATACGGATTAGATAATTAATGTATGCCCTGATTTCCTTCACTGTAACATAAAAAGGGTGAGATAACGGCACTATAATTCCAGATAATTAAAGAGTTATTGACTTAGAGGAGCTTCCACTGCTCGGGAAGTGTGTCCCTCTGTTATTAACACCACCCAAGCCCTCTCTATTCTTCACACCTCATTGCAAGTCGCACTCTTGGTGGCTAGCTCCCCAGAGATGGAAGCGCTACAGCACACAGACTGACTCAAGCAGATGCTGCGTCTCCCCACCCCCCAATACAGCACACTCTCTGGTGTCGTTTGGACCAATTTGTAGCATATTTGGGCCACATGGAAGCATCATTATGAATTGGCGTCCATCTGTTCCCTATAAACTACCTGATGCCTTGTTCAGCCACCCAAGAACTAGAGAGAAATTGCCTTTAGGAGCAAGGCTGGGGAAGACCTCAGGTTTCAGAGAAGCATCTTGAAAATCAAACTCCTGTATTTTCCCAGGAGAGCATTCCCTGAATTCTCAAAATGTGCAGGCAACTAAGTTAAGTTTTGTTGTTGTTATTGTGGCCATTGCTGCTGTTAGTATATTTATATTCTGACTTTTTCTTGGTTTGGAACTTGAGGCAGCTTACAACAGTTAAAAAGAGTATAGTTAAAGATAGCAGAATACACAAGTTGAAAAGCAATTAAACCATCATAAAATTTAAAGCTAGTTAAACAAATTAAAACAGTAACAACAAATAAAGTCAGTACATTTCCTCTGGATAAATAATTTCTCAAAGGCCTTCCAAAACAAAAAAAGTTACCTACAGAAAGAAAGATAGTCATGATGGAAGAGAAAAGTGTTCCAGAGTCTGAAAATGCCTCTTCCACATTTCTACCAATATATATGTGAGGTTGTTGGGATGGGAAGAAGGGCCATCCCAGAAGATCTCAAAACATGGGCAGGTTCATAGCTTTTGATTATTATTGGCCATCAGGAACCAATGTGGACTGACACCTAATTCACTCAGTGTTAATCTCCAGTGTAGAAATGTGGCAAGAATCACATGTTGTAAACAGGGCATATACTGCTTAAAAGTGTTGGCCTTGGGTTAAGGAGCACCTTCATTCTCCTCCCCCATTTCCACCCAGGCCATGTAGATTTTTTAATATACAGTTAAGTTGTTTGGAAACATCTTGTTAGATAAAAGACTGAGATTTGTGAGGTTTTTTTTTAAATATTTAGGGCACCTTTTCTAGCTCCCTCCCCATATAGAGTGAGAGGAGTAGATCCTAAATAAGGCTACTCAGATGTAGATACAGCTACCAAACTGCTCAACTGCCTTGGACCTTGGGTTAGAGCAACTGAATCTATATCCACCACCCATGTGCCAGTTTGTGGCTAGGGGCTTCCAGATTTCATAGTTCTGCTGCCGTTATCACTCACCAAACGCAATGGGACTTCGTTGGTTTTAGTTTTCTTGGAAAACACCTGTGTGTGAATTTATTTTATGTATGGAGATCTGTGTACAGAAACCAACACACAACCTTCACAGAAAGAGGTTCTGATCCAATACCATTGTTAACATGATGATTGGTAGTCTCTTATCTATTGCAGCCTTTGTCTGCCTTTATAGCTGTTGTAGCATGCACTATGTTATCAGCTGCCTCTTCCACCATTAAGGTATTGGGATCATTCTTGGACTGGCTCCTTGCCTATGATCCCACCGTCATGTGTGGCTCTGCTGGGAGAACATGACTCTTGATGGCTTTGCTCATAGATTCACTGGAACACACAAGCCCGCTCACCACAACAAGGTGACAGATCTGAAACTGAAACTAAAAATACTTTAAGACAAAAAATTGGGAAAGATGTAGTCCTCCAGATGTTCTTGGACTATAGCTCCCACCGGCCCAACCAGTAGGAGCAAATGGTGAGAAAAGAAGTGGATTGCAGTCTAATTTCACCTAGAGGATCACAAACCACCCACCTTTGTTTTCAATTTATTTGGTAGAAGTTCATTTTTGCAGTTAGTACCTGAACTTGTAACTCCATGGGTTGTTTTTTATTTATTGCTTTTTCCTCTTAACCCACCTCATTGCAGCCTATGTGGAAATTGTATTTTTTCACAAATATTCACACATTTTCTCATCTTCAGTTAAAAGGAGAGAGACATCTACAGTGTTTTGTCCTGTAGAAAGTGTATGCTGAAAAATATACACTGTATTCTGTGCAAAATCTTTTTTTAAAAATAAAAATAAAAAATGCATCTTGTACTAATGAATTATTTGCAAAAATAAAATCACAGAAAAAAGTAACATAAGTTCTCAGTGTGGTGAACACCTTTGAAATTGATTTTCATGTAAATTCATGGCAGAAATGAAAACTTGCTTCTGTTTTGGAAATTAAATAGCCAACAAACACTGACAACCACATCACAGCATCCTAGGATGCTTCTGCTTCAGTTGAGCCATGAAGCTGCATCACACAACTTAGCCTCCCTTCTGCCAACACAGGCGCCTACCCATGTTCGATTTGGCATAACATGGCTACTGCAGGGGGAAGCCACACAGTGACACTTCCCCATGTGTGATAGGGAAGCATCAGCCCCCAGCAAAGTGGGGCACGGAGCGCAGGGATTGCCCCACTGCCCCCCAATTCACCATGAAGGCTGGCAAATCTTTCCAGCCATGAGTTTCTGAGCTCAGTTCAGTTTCTTCTGTCACTACTTCCTCTTCCTCCTCCTCTTCACTGTCACCTTAAAGTCGTTTCTGATTTAGGTCAACTTATCAGGTGGGGACTTTTTTTGCCAAATTTATTCAGAAGATTTACCCACTGTCTTCCTCTGAAGCTGGTAGAGTTTGACTTCTCCACAGTCACCAATGGATTTCCATAGCTGTACTGGGATTCAAACCCTAATCTCCCAAGTCACATAAATCACTGCTTCATGCTGGTTGTGCACCCTCACCTTGCTAACACTAACAGCTGACCCTGCACACTGAAGGAGCAAAATAGACATCAGCTATGTACAGTCTCTGTTCCTGCAGCAATGAAGAGGACAAAAATGGTGGGTGAACTTTGACCAGTGTAGGTGACATCCTCTCCCAGTCTTCACTTTCAGCTGTGATTCTTACTACTCCCTCACTGCTCAGTTGTGAACTAGAGCAAAACAAAGACTGAGAGATCTGCTTATTCTATTTAGTCCTGCTTGTTGCAAATTCTCAAAGGAAAGAGTGGAACACATATGAAGGTTTTCAATTTCAGGTTCCCTTTCAACATAAGCTCTTTGTTTAGGAAACAAATCACCCTAGCTTCCCCATGAATTTTTAATTTCTGCACAGACTATGTGCCTTTCACCCCCTCACCAAAGTGTTTTTTAATAGCCTGATATTTAATTTTCTCAAATAATAACAACAGCAATAAGAAAAAGATATTCTGTGCAGAGCTTGCTAATACTAGCGTCTCCTTCCAACATTTCAAAGGCCTCCATCATTTGATTTGACCATGATTTTCTCCCCCTCCTTTCCTCAATCGCCCCCCTCCCTCCAAACTCCATTTCAAGGAGAAAAATCTTTCCCAGGGCTAAATCCTGACAAATGCTTGCCTTCAACCACCCGCTTTCTCTCACACCCCCTTTGAAATATGTATGCGCATGTTATGCAGTGTGGATGCATATCAATGCCAAGCTATCTACCTTTGCATATTAAATCATTACCACATCTTCGCTGGCAGTAAAATATGCAGAGCGTATGCTAAAGAAAGACTCTCCCCTGCCTAGCCAGAGCAACAAAACATCCCCCATTCTTCTTTCCCCACCGCTACCGCCCCCCTTTTCAGCCTCGGCTGAGAAGCCCAGGTATCTCATGCCACTGTCCTTTGTTCTCCTTGAGCAAAAGCATTCCTCTCACTTTCCCTTTGTCATTGGGAAGGACTTCTGTTTGACATTGGAAAGGATTCCATGTTTTGAAATGCCTTAAAAAAGAAGGAAAGGAAATTTTGCTTTTATGCCTTCGACCCTATCTGCACCTTTCCTTGCTGCCTGGACAAAAGAACTTTTTCATTTGGTTTTGTCTTTCTGCATGACTCTATGACTGGATCAGACTAGATCTGTCTGCATAGCAGTCCAAGGCTCTGAATTACAGAAAGCCAGCCAGCCAGTTCATGCTGTTTTCCCCACAACTCCTCCTTGCTCCCTGGAGCCCCTTTGACTCGCTTCAGATAGATAGGAAATCGGGGGGGGGGGGGGGAACCCCACAATATGGTGATATTGACCAAAAAGCACAAATTAAGAAAACCTTCAAAGTTCACAGGCTACTGCATCAGGTATAGATGTTAAAAGCCATGTTAGAGAGAAACTATAACAATGGAAGGCAAGGATTTTAATCTTTCATGAGACGTTAAGGCTGAGTTCAAGAAGAGGGTGGTGAAGTGAGAAGGCTTGAAGCTGCTAAAGGCCAACGCTTCTTGCTGACCATGAAGCTTTCGGAACACAAAAGAAAGACAAGATGAAAAACTTTCCCCCCCCCCCCTGCTGTCAGAAACAAAGATAATTCCTTTGAGACCTAGGCCATGACTATGTCTACATGGGCCAAACAAAGCACGATGACCTTGCAACTGCTGAAGAGAATTCACGTGACATAAGGCAGGTTTCACAATAGAACCACCACTTCCAGACATTAATCCAGCATAAGACAAACCACTATTTCCACTGGAGTGTTCAGGAAACTCAGGGGTGATCCTGGTGTATTTTTGTGGTGTGGATAACTGTGTTGGGCTGGTTGTGACCCAATCCAAAATCCACATGTCCAACAGGCCATCCTCTGTGTCACTGTAAAAGCAGCTCCCTGGCAAAGCCTTCCTGGTGATATAACTTCTGATGAGGTCTCAAGCCATAAGACCAGCAGAAGTGACATTGCTAGCAAGGCTCTGTGAGGAAGTAGCTTCTGGCCAAGATCACCCAGAGAGTTCCTGTGGTGAACAGGGATTCAAGCCTTCATCCCCAGATTTGTAGTCTAATGTTCAAACCACTACATGTTTTGCCTCTCTATTGGGCAAACAAAAAAGGCCTAAAATAGAGCAAACTATCTCCAAAGCTTTACAAATTGCCTCATTATTATTAAGTTATTTGGGGAAAATAAAGTGATGGTTCCAATGTCTAGGTTCTGATTTTGATGTTATAGGCAGTGTGTGTCAAAGGAAAGTAAAGCCTCCCACCTATGGCTGAAACTGAGTGGGGGAAAAGGCAATACAGAGGCAATAATGTTTGACTTCCCACATGCTTCCCTCTGAAATGGTATTTGCATCTTTCCAGATGGAAACCAAGAGGGCTATGACAGAAGAGTCCATATAGACTTCAGGCAGAGAGGTTCCACATGCTAGCGACAAGGAGGGACTGTGTGTGCACCTAGTCCATCTTTTTCTCTTTAATTGGATTTCTGCAATAAGGAAAGAAAATAGAAAAACAAGGCAAGGTTACAAGGGCAGGAGGACAAGGACATCTGAAACCCCTGTAAAATTTAGTGAATGAAGCATGATTGAGCATCCTCTGACACTATTCTTTGACTCAATCTATCTTGCAAAAGAAATCCGGAAAGCTAATTAGAGACCACCTCTTGGCCAATTTCAATGAGCTATTGCTTCCGTTACTCTAGGGAAAGGTAGAATGCTGATCATGTCAATCTGCTAGTAGATCTCTTGGCAATTTCACTGCATCACTAAGGATTTATTACTGCTAATTTTTAACAATCACAACATCAAAAAGTGTCTCTTCCCTTAAACTCTATTGCTATAATGGGGTAACCAGGAATTAATCTTTGTGTAAAAGAACTGTGAGCACTCTCCTAGAAAGCAAAACAAATTACTTGGATTAGGATGTTTTACTTCCAAGCATATAGTAGCCAGAAGTCTGGGTTGAAGAGGAAAATGAATAAAACGTAACTTGCAAGCCTAAATTCGCGCAGGGGGGGGGGGGGGGGAGGTCAGCTGAAACATAAACATGTCATCTTCCCATAGTACCATACATGGACACCATGGCTAAGTCCAATCAGCCTGGGTTCGAAACTAAGAATGGCCTCAGTTAAAAGGTGCCTCAGTTAAAAAGGTGATTCAGTTTGGCATCTAGAATTGAAATTTCAGCTACACCTCTACTGGCAGAATTTGTTGATTCAACAATGGGAGTGCCTCATTCTGTAGATCAGTTTTCTCCAACCATAATAATAGTAATAATAATAATAATAATAATAATAATAATAATAATTTTAGTTCTTACCTAATTCTCTAGAAAAACTGTATTAGATTATGCTTCCTATTAATCCCATCTAAAATGGATGGGGTGGATGTGAGCTGTAGTGTCTAACATATCCATATATCCAGACACTGCCAGTTCCTCATTGTGGTCTGTGTCACACCATCAATAACTTCTTCAATAAAAATGATGGTGGGCTGACAAGGAGGTACCACTGAATGGATGAAGGGGGTATTTGGGTTGGCAGAACAGAAAGAGAAAGGAGATGCTTTAAATGTTTTGGACTTTAGTTCCCAAAATTTCTGACCATTGGATAAGTTGGCAAAGGCTTATGGGAGTTGGACACCCAAACATCTAGAGAGCCACAGGTTGTGCAAGCCTGCTTTAGAGAAAATATCTATTTGACAAACAAGCCATACTGTGTGAAAAGCCTAGTGACCTCCTCATCTTTTGAGATCTCTAAATAAAGGTTGGATCAGTATCTTTCAGGAGTGCTTTATTTGTGTATTCATGAATGGCAGTGGATGGCTTTTGTAGTCCCTCTTAGTTCTAACATTCTGTGATTCAAAGGTAACTTCAAAGGTGGTTTTGAGAAAGTGGCTTTAAAGTTAGTTTATTTCAAGTTTGATCTTATAATATGAGAAATATTCATGTTAGAAATATGGGGTAGATGTGCTCTCTGGAGAATGGAATGGTTGCTCACTGGGCAGAAGAAGTGTGAGCTTTCCTTGCCTCTATTCCATATTTTCACTCCATCTCTATACCCACTGTAGCTTTAAAAAATACAGACATTTGTGTGCATCATATATAGTTACTCTCAAAAAATGCTGTAAGATTGATATAAGTGGCAGAGAATGGAGCATTCCTCATTGCACAGTCCTGTTACCAAATTCTTCTGAAGTGTCTTCTGAAGCTGACCCTCATCATAGTTGAGAGGAACCATTTGTGTCTGACCCAGTGAAGTGTGAGTAAAAGTGAATTTTGATGAGGCTGGCCAGCTAACTACCACTTAGCTTTGAGGGCTTTCCCATCTTCTCAGAATTTCTACCTGCAGTTTTCTGAATCTCTTGGCCTTTTCTTCCGGGCAACCTCTTGCTTGCCTAATTTTGTAAAAGCAGGCAAAAATGAGAGAAGCTGTCAGTATCAAAGGGAGAGCTCACAGAACAAGCAAGGAGGCAGAAGGCCTTTTGCTGCTCTCTAAGTTGTCAAGTGCAGCAAGATTAGCAAGGAGCCTTTTCCCTCCCAACTCCCGGGTGGCTATTTTCTTCAGCTGCCCATCGATCCGTTCACCTTTTGCTGCTCTCAAGCTAAACCCCTGGGTGCTCTATCGTTCAGTGTCCACGGTAATATGGGAAAGCTGCTCTTTCACTCACAGCAATTAAAGTGTCTAAGAGCTACATGGGAGGCCAGGGCTGCTCGTTTGATCACATTTCTCACCTTTGATGCGGAAGGTCATTCGTTCAATTTTTTCACCAAGCCCTTGGCCCTCTCTGTGTATTGCCGACAGTGACATGAAGAGATGGAAAATGGTGTGTGGGAAGCAAGGGTAGAGATCGAAGGAGACCACACCCTGCCTACTTATTTGAAAGTAGTGGTGGAAAGGGGCAATTGTGACCTTTCAGAAGCTGTTGGACTGCAACTCCCATCATCCTTAAGCAGCCTAGCAAACAGTGTGAGATGGTGTGGTTTGTGCTCCAACAAAATCTCAAGAGCCATATTTCCTCATGGTTGTCATAAAGAGAAGATCTGAACCACCTAGGTCTAGCGGTCATCCACACTACAGAACCATCTATTTTTCTGTTCACAAGCAACATCCTGTGAAATCCTGAGATTTAGAGGTTGAGGGAAGAGCATTTGAAATTCTCAGGAAAGAAGCTTTTCTAGTATATCTGCCCAAACTACAAACTTGAGAATTCCACAGGATATTCAGCTATAACAGGTTAAAGTGGGATCATAGCACTATAACTGTATAGTTTGAATGGGCCCCTCATTGTTGATGGTCCTCCTGCTGTTACTATCAATAGTATTAATAGTATTTCTTCGTATTTAAACATTTAAACAATAAAAGATACGCAGAAAAATGAGCATTCTATTTTTATTTAATTTTAATCAATCCTTTGATAGGAAAACTGCCTAGGGGCAGAGTTTGTGCCATCTGCAAAGAAGGGACAAAAATGTTCAGATATTTTGTTCTTGCATGTAAGAATGAATAATTTCAATTGCTTTTATTCAAGCAGGGAAAATTACAAGAATCTCTGCATGTTTTGGGAGTATGAATGATGTAATACTGGACAGCAGTTCAGTGTGAAGAATCCTATCTTGTGCATTCAGAAGAAATAAGTGATGGATTGCTCTGAGTGATGGTGAGTAACAAGTTCTGAGCACCTTCTTTATATATCCTAAAACATTCCCAAATGACCCCATGAATGTTCACTCAGAAGTAACAGGGAGAAACGTGCTGCTGTTATGCACTCAACAAGTCTCACATCAATGCCATGTTCACAGACAACTCATAGTCAACCCGTCTCTTTCCCTGCCCTCTCCTCTATGCTGGAGGAAATTTGGGAATTTGATGACCACTTCAAATTCCATCCAATAGTAGAACCACCAACTCCTACTCACTAAAAACAGTTAAAGTATTTATTCTCTGAGTGCATAAATAGGAAAAGATTTCATCATGAAAGTCAAGGAACTCCACTGGACACATTTTGTTCATTTCAGTGGGAAAACAGCAGTGAAGAAAGCAACTCAGTTGGTAGTCTTAAACCTTTATTAGACAGTAGAAAGACTACGATATTTATTGGGGAGTTCTCATTCAGACAGATCTATACTTTCTCCAGGAGTTATGACTTCCCCAGGATGTTTGTATGGCAATCAAAGTGGAATCATAGTGCTGTTGTGTTGAGTGAAAGGGCCAAGATCTTTGCTTTCCTAAACATGTATATTATTACTGTGTGTCTTGAAATCATTTCTACCTGATGGCAACCTATCACATGGCTTTCATGGAAAATTTGTTGGGAGAGGGAAATGTCTTCTTCTGAGGCTGTGTGACTTGCTCAAGGTCACCCACTGGTTTTCCATGACCAAGAAGGGATTTGAACTCTCATCTCCAGAAATATAGTTCAATGGTCATTGGTTCTATAATTTCTGTTTGCCTCTTCATTTAAAAAATGGCCAATAGTTACAGTATGAGATGTATGTATCAATATGCACATTCACCATCCTATTAGCATGGAGGGCACCAGCAGCCAGTGTTCCTCTGCCTTTGGAGGTATCCTGCATCTCTAGGATATCCAAATACATGCATACAACTTAGTTCATAGAGGAATCTTCAGAGACGAGAAGAGAGTACACATGTGAACATTAACAGTGGAGTTGGAAGCAAACTTCTAGATGTCCTTTTCTCCTCATTCACTGTATATGCATTAAAAACTCTGACAAGAGCTCAGGGAGTGCATTGCCATGGCTGCTGTTATCTTTTTACGGAGTTATATCTTCCACTGACTACTGATTCAGATCTGCTCTAAGAACAGCAATCATTTGGTGCAGTGCTTGCAGATGGGGCTGCTTGCCCTCTGAAACCCAGCTGGGGCACAAGGTCCACCGAGTCTGCTTGGCTTTTGAATATGATTATAAGGAGAGAAAATGTGTTCTTCCTTCTTGTTTTCTTACTCCTTCAGGATGACTCATGACCATTTTAAGCGGAGTGGCAGACAGCAAAGAAAGATTTATCCCATAATAGAGGTAGGGAATTGCTCAGACTCTGAGGTCTCTGAACAATAATCCATAATTCAGAAATTAATACATGGTAGGGGAGACAATGGGATTTGAAATAAGGATTAGTAGCCAAGGCAAAGGGAAACACAGCAGGATTGTCATCTGTGGAGGCTCCGGTTATACACACACCCAATTATAACTTTAGCCGCTGCAAGAGAAACTGACGTAAACCATTAAATCTGTATTATTTTTCGCTTTGTGGTTGTGTGTGTGTGTGTGTTTGTGTTGGGGAGAAGGAGTAGGAAGTGGGAGTAAAGCTTCTTTAAAGATAGAGAGTTTAAATTGAGCTTTAAAATTATGACTGAGCAAGATTTAATGCTGACAATTAGCCTGGACAAACAGCTAATCGTCCTGCAGGCATAATTTATATATTCTCTGTGCAACAGGGAGAGATTGTCAGCGCATCGCCCTGCAAATTAGTGCAATAAAAGAATCTCATAACCTCTAACAGCTTTGCTGTCTGACAATGAGAGATCATTCCACCACTTTCTCTTGTGTTTCCCTGGCCACAATGAAATCAGTCTAGGCTACCGGGCTGGGCATTAGCTCTGATTTCCCTGGCTGCTTCCCAGTTGGCTTTGGGAGGGCTTTCTACTGACTTTTAATGAGACTGATATGATTCACCATGAGAAGGGAATTAAGCCAAAAGTCAAATATGATCAGGTGGAAAGCTACAAGTTGATACTGGAGCCCAGACTGATGGGCCACTGCATATCCTCCACCACTTTTTTGGGTGCCTTTCAAGATGCCTATATGGCAGGGGCAGTCAACTGTGTCCTTCCAGATGCTTTTGGACTGTAACTTCCATAAGCCCTTTCCATTCAGGTATAGATGGGGCCTCAGATATTCAGATTCGCTTTCTTCCCTTAAATGTGCATGTTCACATAACAGATTGCCACAAAGTCCAAATAAACTCCATGTCACAATGCATAAGCCAAAACTATAGTTTAGACCTGTGTCTAAGAGACAAGGTCCTAGCTATGGTTTTTTCATTTGGGTTAGTGATTACATTGGCATAACTCAAATATATAGAATATGTGGACTTGTAATACTGGTCTCAAACTTTCCTCTCCTGCTGGTGTCCAAGCAGAAAAATCAATTCAGATTCTTCATCCTGCCCTTAAAGTCCACCTTCCACCTCAGTACATCTTTCCAACCTCCTTCCTACTTTCTCTCCTGCTAATCAGCCTGGCTCTTGACGCTGGCTGTTCCCAGCATCTTTTATACAACATGGAAAGCGAACGTGGAGGGGTTCTAGTGTCTATTCTATTGTTCCCTGTAGAAATTTTCCACCTGATTTTCAAAGGCTATTTACAATTATTCCGCACAAAATTTGTGCATGGTTGTTTTGCCCATAAAATAGTATTATTTCATATACAGGAAAATATGTTTCCTGCACAGAAAATTTTGTTTTCTATGCAAATAAACTATATGCCTATTTCACAGAGAATAAACCCCCAATTATAATTTAATGATTTCTTTGTATCTGGAAACACATTTTTAATTTTTTTTACCATGTTTTCCATCCTAGGATTTTTTTAGCTGAAGGAGCATCATAAAAAGTCAGTGCAACAGATGGATAGAGATGACTCATGCAAGCCTTCTTATTTGCAAGTACACATTTTATATGTGAACCCTAATTAGTAGCCTCACTTATGTCACACAGACACATCTGAAAGGATCCAAAACAATATCAATACCTTCTGAAGGAATACACAATTGAACAAATAAAAGACCCCATGATCCAATGAGCAAAAAACGTAGGGTGAGCAATACATTTAGAAGAATGGGAGGAACTTTGGAAAAACAGACAATTTACAAGAAGTTACTCTGTTAAAGAAAAGTTTAACAAAATGATCTACAGATGGTACATAACTCCTGAAAAACTCTTGAAGATAAATAAAAAATCTAATTTATGCTGGAAATGTATCCAAATGACTGGAATCTTTTATCACATGTGGTGGACTTGCCCAAAGGCTAAAGCGTTTTGTCTAAAAGTGCATACTGATATTGAAAACATAATAAAAAATAAAGTAACACTGAAACCAGAAACTTTTTATTGGGACTATTAGATAAGCAAATACTCAAACACCATGAAAGGATCTTCCTGTACATGACTATAGCAGCAAGAACACTAACATCAGATGAATGGATTACTTTTTTTTTTTTTGCTGAAATAGACAAAATAAGATTAATCCTGCAGTAAGAAGCTATGCAAAAATTGCAAGAAGAATGGAAACATTTTATGGATTTTATAAAAACTGGAAGAAGATGACTGCAATAGGATTTGTGAACTAAAAGTATTATGAAATAATACATATATATACGCTATATAACTTGTATTTAAAAGGTAAAGGTTTCTCCTGACATTAATTCCAGTTGTGTCTGACTCTGAGGGTTTGTGCTCATCTCCATTTCTAAGCCAAGAGCTGGGATTGTCCATAGACACCTCCAAGGTCATGTGGCTGGCAAGACTACATGGAGTGCTGTTACCTTCCTGCCAGAGCAGTACCCATTGATCTACTCACATTTGCATGTTTTTGAACTGCTAGGTTGGCAGAAGCTGGGGCTAACAGCAGGAGCTGACACCGCTCCCTGGATTTGAACCTGCGACCTTTCGGTCAACAAGTTCAGCAGCTCAGCGCTTTAATCCACTGCACAACTTGCATATCTAAGAGCAAAAAATGTTTTAGTAAATGGATGAGTTAATACTTCTGAAGTAAAATAGAAAAGTGTATAACTTCAATAAGTCTGATGCTATAGTATATACATTTATATAAGAAGATTTATTATGTGTAGATCCTACATGAATGATAATTATAATAAATATTTATATGTATATTACTAATCTACTAGCAAAAGAAATTTAAGATATGTATATAGCTGACTGCCATCAAGAGTAGAAAAACAGAACCTGAATTAGTTAATGGATAAAATAAGGAGAAGAAATACCATGAAGAATTGGAAGAGATGAGAAGATAAGAAGGGACAATATAAGAAGATAGAAGAAATCAACATGGATCCTAAAGGATAATCTGTTACTCTTGTTAGAGAAGATGTCATTGTTGGAGCTTTCTTTTACTTCACTTCCTCCCTATACTAAAGAATATGTAAAATGATACTCCCTCCCCCTCTAGAAATATTTTACTAACATGGCTCCATAACTTACATACTATATCCGGTGATATTTCCAACCTTTTCTTTCTTGTACCCCTTTTTAATTGTTTGACTACTTTTCCCTACTTTTTTGAAAACAAAATAAAAACTTATTTGCAGAAAAAAACTCAAGGAGGCCATATTCATTAAACTTTCGGGAATGTAGCAGGCAGTGAAAGAGATTCCGGTATTGGGATTTGAAAATGTGGCTGGGATTCTCTATAGTGGTCATGAATGTGTAACCTGGAGTTACATACTTCTCAATGTTACATTTTCATGATTTCTGTGTAATTTGTACTTTATTATTTATTTATTTCCAACATTTGTACCCTGTCCTTCTCAACCCCCAAAGGAGGACTCAGGGTGGCTTACAACAGCAACAATTCGATGCAAACAGACACAGAATACATACACAATATATCACAACATTACACATTAAATAAAACCATTAAGTTAAAATCCATTTAAAAACATTATTAACAACCATGTAGCCAAATATAATCCAATTCAGCATTCCAAGACTTTGCCAGAGCCTGTCCATTGTCAGTTCACGTAAACGTTGCAATCACTATCAAGCTTGCTCCCCAAATGCCTGGCCCCAGAATCATGATTTAAGCTTCTTTCTGAAGGAGAGGAGGGATGGAGGCCTACCTAATCTCACTGGGGAGGGTGTTCCAGAAGTGAGGGGCTATCACCAAGAAGGCCCTGCCAAACGTGTTGTGAAGAAGGCGGGATTGAGAGCAGCCCCCCCCCCCCGGATGACCTGAAAGTCCAAAGCAGGATGTAGAGGGAGGTTATATAAGGATCATGAAAACCCCCAATTCCCACTTACTGGGAAGCAGTCTCTGCAATACACGGGGCTCTGTCTCCCTATAATTCCAGAAGTAGCTGCCTAATGTTTCCACCTCCCCTCATTGAGTACAATATCTGGTGCAAAGGGGAATTGAGATAGGGACTCAGTGGAGATCATGAGTGAGTATAAGTGGAAATCAGCTCCTTCCCTAGGGACAGGGGAACAGGCCCACATCAACTGTAATAGTTGCTTCTCTGTAAGTGGGGCCTGGGATGATCGGGACATGATTCACTGAATAGTACCATAACTAGTGCTTACACATACATAAATCCCATCCAGGATTCCAGCCCATTAAAATAACACACACATCATGGCAAAGACAGTTGTGTAATAGAATCTGTATGCTAATTTCTTTCTTCAATTCTCATACAACTAAAGAATGACACAAAATTTCCTGCTGTTTCCTCTGTACAAATTTTTGCTGTGACCAAAACCTGTGCTTTAATATGACCATGGGACTACAGCATAAAGAAGCACCCTAAAGTCATCAGATATGGTCTACAACACTGAAGAAAAAAAATCATTCAAAGAGTGCAGGTCGCTCCTTGGGGTCACATCTTATCCAACATGACCCTGGGTGACAAATAAGTAGCACAATGTGGTCTAAATATAATTCCCTTCCATGGAGATGTGTTAAAAAGCAAATAGAATGAAGGCTCTAGTTACCTAAAGATTTATGGCATATAACATGCCATTCTTTACACCACCCTGTATTTGCATAAAATGCTTTTTTTACTGGAGTTTCATCAGACCTGAAAATGCAATATGAGTCCAATAACATTTCTCCAGAGATAGACAGTGAGGATAGAGGGGGAGAAAACCAACAGGAGGAGAGGGGGGTAGGAGAGTGTTCGTTCAGCTGTGTATCTTTATTAACAAACACACCGGAATGCATTTCTAATATTCTACAATTTAAATGGAGCTAGTGTGTGAGGAAAGGAATAGCTGGTGCAGGGTGGCTCTTGTCATCAGCCAATCCATCTTTCTATTTTCTAGTGTCAATCCATTGTTTTAAAGATATAATAAAGCACTCAGCTGAAATGCTGGCACAACTGTAAATTCAATCTTTGCATTTACGGATTCTATTTAGCCCTCATAGCAGAAATTTGCTGGGCGCAGGTTTTAGAAGAACCTTCCAGCACAGCACAATCTTGACCCTCAAACACATCAGAATTAGGAACACCTTATAGAATTGCAGTGTAGCAGAACCCCTATTATCTGAGTCCCTCTTCATCCAGAGCAGATGACTTTCCTAATATGCTGTGCATCCATCCACATTACACTTTGTCAGGGCTATCCTTTCTCATGATCCGTAATGTCCTAATATCAGGTTATTTGAATACTTTGGTTATGTTGCAGACCATTCAGAATGATTCAATCTTGAACTCGGGTTTGCAGGTACATCCACTTGCTCTCCTATCTTATGACAACCGACTCCACAAAATCTGTGTGAGAATCAGAATCCTTTGAATAATTTACTTCTGAAAGATTGTGAAGAGTAACAAACTCAGAAATCAGTTGAACTCCAAGGCTGAAAAAAATGATTTATTCATTTACTGCACTAAACAACTGAAAAGGCTTGAACTATAAGACTCTGAATAGTACAAAAAGAGAGACACATGAATAATAAACTTGTGAATCACTTTCTAGTCTCTTTTCTTTTTTTCTTTTATAAGAAAACCTTTGTATGTTGCAATGCAAAATAGTAGCAATAGTAATGTTTTTCTCAAAACAATGAGGTTTACCTGCGAATTACATCTTAACATGACTTACAGTTTCTTTTGGCAAAAAAATTACATTTTTTTTCATGGGGAAAATGCAACATTTTCTCACTGCACAATCCTTCAGAAAGTCACATTTATCCATGGGTTTGGAAGCTAAAATTCAGGTAAGCATTCTTGATGTGAATTGAGAAGAAGCATGAGGATAGAGAGAAGGAGATTTGTAGCTCTTGCCAAAACAATACAGAATTTAACACTGGAATTCAATATGGCTTTTTGGGAGGGGCAGCTTCCAAAGAACATGCATTTTGGCTCAGAATTACCTCTTGGAGCACATACTTACAGCAACCATATCCATACGTAAGAACAAAGAGGACATCAAGGGCCATAACTATATTTGGATTTTTATATCACTTTATGGATGGAGCATAGGACTTCATCACACACATCTTCACAAGCATTATTATTATTATTATTATTATTATTATTATTATTATTATTATCTTTATATTTATAGCCCGCAAAATCTCCCGTAGGACTCAATGCAGCTTACAAAGGCCAAGGCCACCAAACAATCAACAACATACAATACACAATAAACTCAAAAGCAAATAATAAACATCAAGCAAAACAATAAACAGTAAAACAATGACACCATGACATAATTAAAACCAAGGGCTGGGCCAAATGTAATGGACAAAAACTAAAATGCTGAACTTGACAGGTAATATGTATAGGTATCTGGAGGTAGGTGCAATGTGCAGATAATCCTGAGTCTCTAGCAAAGTGCAATTGGGGCTTGAAGCCAGGAGTTTCCTATTCTGGAAAGGCACACCGGAACAGCCAGGTCTTCAGGCTCTTCCTAAAGACAGCCAACGTTGGGGCTTGTCTGATGTCCTTGGGGAGAGAGTTACAGAGTCGGGGGGCCACCACAGAGAAGGCCCTGTCCCTCGTCCCCACCAAACGCGCTTGCGACGCAGGTGGGATCGAGAGCAGGGCCTCTCCAGATGATCGAAGGGAGCGTGCGGGTTCGTAAACAGAGATGCAGTCACGCATCCAGGGATGCTTGCAGCAAAGTTGATCTGTGGAGCCCCATATTATTCTGGGTATGTTAGGTCAGCAATGGATTTGCAGCTGGAGTCAGATTCAGAAGCTAACAGGTCTGAGTTAAATTTCTTAAGGGAACCAAGGTCAGTCTCTGATAGGAATGCAGTAATTGCAGATGTGTGTCCTGACTCCCCTGTTTCTCCTGAGTTAGATAGAAGAAGAGCAATTTGTCAACAGAGACATGCAGCTGAAGGGAGGTGCCACTCTCAGCATCTGTTAATGAGAAGGGGTCCTGCAGAGAGTTCCCAAGGGAAGCGCCATCGTTTCTTAAGTATAAATGAAGTTTGATTTGGGTTATTCCTTAGAGTAGTCAATGTCTGCATTGAAGTGAGATGCTTCACGTTTCTCTCTCAAATTTTGGGTTTTTCTATGTGTTTCTCCATGGACTCATGTTTCATGTACCAAGGGATTTCATGGTTTCCTGTATTGCTCCAAGTATCAAGTGGCTTCCTCATATTTTGTATTTTTGGATACATGTTATAACAGCTGTGTATTTTTGATCTCTTGGGTTGCTATGTTTTTTAAAGACTCTAGTTTAATGATCTTGTCTGTTCCTGGACTTATGGATTATTGCTTTCAAGTTTCTCCAAGTGCCTTGTTTTACATGGATTATATTTTGTATTGACTTTGATCTTTTTACTATTTTTGCTGAAGCTACATTTATTCTTTAATAAACTGCTTTGCTTATAAACTGAATTCTGGAGTGTGAGATTGGTTTAAAGGTGCCTTTCCATAAGGGGAAAAGTGAAGAAAAGTGTGGTTAGCTCTGTCAGGGTAGCACCTTTCGGCAGCTTCCATTCCACCTTGGGAGGAATGTGGGTGGGGTGTGTGATGGTGCACGGCAGGTGCCATCCTTGCCATGGAACAAAGTGGCAAAATGGGGCAAAAATGCCCCTTGTGAAGAGGTGGCTAGACTGGTATGTGGGGAGCACACAACACCCCTAAAGGGACGTTTGCAATTTAGTTTAGAGAAAACAAGAAAAATCCATTGTTCATAAAAAAGTGGGGTGAAAGGAAGGAATATGCCAAGATTAATGAGAAAGTGGTTGCAAGGTGATATCATGGCACCAGCAACAATGAGAACGTGGAGAGAGAAAATCATATCTAACACCTGCTAACTTTCCTAGAGACCCTTTAAGGCATGAGTGCTAATGAGCCAGCAAATTATTGTGATAGAAAGAAAACCATCTCCCTGGTTCTCCATATTCTGAGAGCCAATCTGGGACTGCCCAAGTGGAAAATTATGTGGGATTCTTCCTTCCTTCCTTCCTTCCTTCCTTCCTTCCTTCCTTCCTTCCTTCCTTCCTTCCTTTTTCATCTACAGTCCACTGTTTCTGAAAAGCCTGCATAGCAGATCTAGCAAACCACAGATATACAGAAATCCAGAGTGGAAGGTACAGGAAGCATCTTGTCAATCATTCTCCTGAATTTAATGACCCACTTCCAATATCACACCACATCTCCATGTTGGTTGCACTGCTTGTCTTCTATCTCTGAAAAGCACCTTAATAACTTGTGAGAGGAGCCAATTGCTGATGCCTTAGAAGTACAGAATAGGTGC
The DNA here is from genome assembly GCF_037176765.1 of Anolis sagrei. Classification (NCBI taxonomy): domain Eukaryota; kingdom Metazoa; phylum Chordata; class Lepidosauria; order Squamata; family Anolidae; genus Anolis; species Anolis sagrei. The sequence goes on from NC_090022.1 coordinate 121,058,573, forward strand.
ACAATTAACAAATGTAACATCTGTGTGCAGCAAATGAAGAAGGACGCAATTATAGCCTTTCAAATCTTTTTTTTTCACAGAAGACAGAAACTTCTGTGAAAAAGACTTTGAATGACATCATTACAGTTTGTATGTGAATACATTAATATTGTTAATGATTGGAGATGGGGCTCTGGGGCCATGAATGCATCTGTAGGAAAAATGTTTTGACAGACTACTGCTTTGCCCATGTTGGCGTTGGGTGTCTCCATGTAGTTCCTGACTTTTGGCAACTCTAAGGCAAACCTATATAAGGTTTTCAGATCAATATTTCTTCAGGAGTGTTTGCCTTTACCTTGCTCTGATGTCTAGAAAGTGTGCCTTGTCCAAGGTTAAACAGTGGGTTTCTGTGGCCAAGAGGGATTTGAACCCTGGTCTCCAGTGCTCAGAGCACTATACCATATTGGCTCTCCCATGAGGGCAGCTCAAAAGTTGCCAAAGCTATAACTACACTAAATCTTCGGCCTATGTTCCCTATGGAGCAGGGACTTTTGCATTCATTACAGAGCCCCAAGATTAGGGGATAGCAGTTGCCAATATATTACCATAGGTTATGTATTGCAACCACCCAACAGTATACTAACCATCTTGTACAAAATATGTAATATGGTAAGAATTTGTTAAGAGATTTAGTGTAGTGTAATAGTTTGAAGTTTGGGCGAAGACTCCAGAGACCAGGATTCAATTCCCTGCTTGGCCATAAAACAAAGGCTGAACTTAGGCAAGTCATACACTCTCAGCTCCAGACAACCTTGTGATAGGTTTGCCTTAGAGTCATCGTACATTGGAAATGACTTGAAGGAACACAAGCAGAAGAAGAAGAAGAAGAAGAAGAAGAACAACAACAACAACAGCAATTTGTTAGGAGAAGGAGACTGTTGGGATAACTTGTGATTGGCTGAATGAAGGGCAGAAAGTTAATTAAGATATGCAATAGGAAGAGTTATTAGTGACAAAGTTAAGCATATGAATGACATGGGTGGGTTAGAGTTAATTAGGTGATGAGGTAGATTATCACACTATGCTGTTAAAGACTTGCTATCCCATTTAAATTCTATGGCTATCTCCTGTTGAATTCTGTGATTTGCAGTATCGAGAGGGGACCTCAAAATTCTCAGCCTGAGAGGTCCTGGGTGTCACTAAACTACAAACCCCAGAATTCTGCAGGAGACAGAATTTAAAGTGGGATGACAAGTGTGATAATTGCTTAGATTTCAGATGTTTTAAATGACTAATTTTTAACCTCAGATGTTTAATAAACTGGATTTTTATGTTATACATTTGTGCCCTGGACAATGTTACACAAAGGTTATTAGAGTGCTTGATCCGAGATACATTGTACATGTAGTGGCAGCAGTTGTTCAAGGCTGGTGGTGTCCAGTGGGGGGATTCAATGTATCTAGCATCACATATGAACCATAAGAGCAGCTCAAAGGTCACCATATTTGATGCCATAGTTATGGGACAGGAGGGGGTTCTCACTTTAAGTCGTACTGGTGGGAGTGATGGACAACCCTCACCGATAGTGGCAGATGTGGTCATAGGTAGAAGCCCTCACAAGGACAACCAATTCTCTTCTGCCTGGGAGGCTTGATTTGGCTCTGCACAAATTCCTCACGCAAACAGCAAGATAATGAGTGCTATATAACAGAGGACAACTTCATGGGCACCTTTCTTGGTGATCAATCAACCTAACAGGGCATGGGAGCTGCCTGAACTGCAAGTTGCACAATGTAGTATTGAGCAAAAAGTGTACCCTTCCCTATCACTATGAAACCAGTTCCACTCTCCCTTCTCCATCTCCCCCTCTCAATTTCACCTCTGATTCCATGTCTACCAGAGTGGTTTCATGTGCTTCCAAATGAGCTTATCTAGAGGACTCTGTTAAGATTTACTGGGTCCTATTTCAAAGAGTCTTTAGAAGCTGGGGTGGGGGATTCCTCTTCATAAATGATATTAGGAGAAGTGCACTCCCCTTTCTTCAGAGTTTGATGAAAAAGCTAAAAAATGTTGGGGAATAGCCTCACTGGAGCTGACCATGCAAAATGAACTGGGGAGTGTTAGGCCAATTCCACACTGCCAGGATCTGATCCCAGATTATCTGCTTATCCCAGGTTATCTGATAGTAGCAATTCATATAATTCAGTTTATCTGATAGTAGCAATTCATATAATTCAGCAATTCAGTTTAAAACAGATAATCTGGGATCATATCCTGGGATATAGGGCAGTGTAGAAAGGGACTAAGTTCTCTTACCCATACTAGCAGTTAACAGAATCAGAGGATGACATTTATTTCATCTTAATTAATCACTCCACAATCACCATGCACAGACCTCCAGCCAATAGCATTGAGCTACATTTGCAAGCATGGAATATGCAGGTACTGTACCACTGTGAAATTTGTGCTAAAATGCTGCTTCTGTCATGAAGAAACCTAAAAGGAAAAAATCACCAGGAGGCACCACAGGGAAGAGGAGAGCTCTGGATCACAAAGACGCCTCTCCCCTCCCTTCTCCTCCCCATCAACCCTGATTTGTAATTACCAAATTAACACATTCTAATGGGTGAAGTGCTCTAGCAACAGACTATGATTAATGCACATGTCCAATTAGCTGCAGCTTCTTTCCCTCTAATTTTAGCCCACTTAAATAGCGTGAGGCAATCTATAATGTCTCGGAGGTGAGGCTCCCACACGTCTAAGGCTCCCTCCTCCACCATTTAATGGCATCCTTAATGCTTAATGTGAGAGGTACCTCTGTTCTGCACTCTTCAGGAAAGAGCGGGGCTTCTCACACCTTGATGGTACAGATACTGCCTGCTGGAAAGGAGCAGTGTGCAGAGTGCATTGGGGAATGGGGAGAGGAATGAGAGAAATAAATAATATGAAGTTCTAGGCAGAAAAAAATGTTAGGATGCATGAGATTCCTTTCTTTACCATCTCAATGACCTAATTCTCCCAACTTTTATCTGAGAACTTTAAACAGAAGCTGGGGTTGTTGTTGAGACCTGATTTGTGTTATTTTTATCTTCTGAATGGTATTTGGCACCATCCAAGGAAGCAGCAAAACGTCGTTCAGAAAACTTACTCCTTGGGATGGTAGCTCCTTAGAGCAAACCAATCAACTTGGCCAGTGTTGTTTGGTTTGCTAAGGAGATATCATCCCAAGCATTACTACAATGGCACTGGGCCTTGCTATCCAGATTTATCCAGATTATCCAAATGCAAACATGATGGCACTGTTTCAGTTGGCAATGCTGTACCATTATTGTTGAATTACCAGAGGATAGCTATATTAATCTATGGCAGCAAAACAAAATAGAGTTTTGTGGCACTGAAAAAACTCACACATTTTACAGGACATAAGCTTTAATTAAGTAGATCCTAATTCATCACATCTTTCATCTAACAAACTGGGCTGAGGTCCATGAAAGCTAATGCCAAATAAAACAAGACTTTATTGGGTTACAAGCCTGTGTTGTTTGTACTTGTGTTGCAGTGAATATACAGCTTATATAAAATGGTATCTATATTGGTGACAATCTGGTAAAACCAAAATGGCAATTTCTTATGGCCCCAACATCTGACCTAACTCCTTTTATAGTACTTTTTCTCACTCCATATCCCACATTTAAAATCATAGCCCAATGAAGAATTATAGGACAAACAAAGGCTTTCACAGTTTTATGGCATTTTGTTGGTGCCCAAGTGTGAGTTTGGGATTTTTCCCTTTGGGACTAGTACTGCTATCTTACTTTGGACCTTATCAGATGTAGTCTTCCCTGCATTTTCTCCTTGTTTCTCCACATTGCTGAAATGGAGTCCCACAGAGCCTATCAAACAATGCAGGGCAACTTTGGGCAGGACTCCGCAGGCTCCGTTTTGGCAGCATGGATAAATGGAGCTCAGAGTGGCTTGGGAGGAGTTAGGTTTTACCTGACTCTCAATGAGGAAAATGAAGAGGAAATGGGGACAGGATAGGGCAACCATGTGGAATGGGATGCCATCCAAGAAGACAGGGAAAGACAATCAGGAATAAAAGAGGGTGGTTTCCTCCTCTTTTCCCTGCTTTCCACTTGCCTATCTGATGAGGCCCCTAATCTTAATAAATCATAAATGTTGTTTACTTTGTGGTTCATGAATAACCAATGCAAATGAAACCTAGATGTAGGTCATGTATATCCTCATCCTATGACTGTATTTTCTAGTGGAATTAGAGGAACCAGTCTAGTTTGGGAGCTGACGTGTTTGCCTCAGCAGGTAGGCAACATAAAAATGACTTTGGCAAAACAATGAAGAGGGAAAATGAGTTTGAGCTTTGGTTTCTTCTCATCTTAGTGGAATAGCTGTAGTACCACAAAAGCATTAATATAGAAGATACAGAATAAATGGACTCACTTTGCAGGACAAAAGCTTTAATGAAGTAGAGCCTAATTCATCACATAGGCCCCTTCTACACAGCTGTATAAAACCCACATTATCTGCTTTGAACTAGATTATATGGCAGTGTAGACTATGATAATCAAGTTCAAATCAGATAATGTGGATTTTCTGCTTTGATAATCTGAATTATCTGGCAGTGTAGAAGGGGCCATAGAAAATACGTAAAAATTGAATGCCTGAAGTCACAGTGCTTTCCTACCTATTTTGAGAGAGGAACTGTAGAGCTTACAAACAGTATTTCTGGGCCCACAACTCCCAGAAGCTTTCAGGCAGCATGATCAGTGATAACAATATCTGAGGAATTATAGGACCTGCCATCAAAAAAAGTACTGATCACAACCTCCAAAGTAGGAGAAGAAAGTAGACTTAGGATATAGCCAGCCTGCAACCATATAGTGTTTAGCTGTCATAGTTTCATCTTCTGGATTTCTAGGTTCTCTACCAAAGACCTATAATGCATTTGTTTCTCTGAACACAACAGCATTACAACTAATGAAGCAGTGAATTCAATGTACCACACTAGCTGCCGTTTTGCAGGTTTCTGCAAAATGGGACCATGTCAATTAAAGTGCTAACAAACTGCTGTAATTGTGTAGTGTGCACACACTCTTCATTTTACATTTTTGTAAGGATTTTAAAACAAAGTTCGACAGATGAATGATAATATTTTGATTGATAAGTACAGAAAGCACAAAAGAGAACCAAAAACATGAAAATATACAGGAATCCACTCTGCTTGAACTAGTATCCTGTGTTTAGAATATTTTCATTATCTTGTCAGGTGTGGAATTTCGGTTATGACTGTGGCCAAAAAGCAGGCAATAAATCTCAGACTAGCCCTGTGTATCCTCTAGGTCATGATGTGAAAGCTTGCTAAGTAAAAAAGCAGTCTGTAATTTATTTCAGTATGTGAGGTCTTATATATATATGCATGTGGAAGTGTGTGCATATGTAAATTCCATATCCAGGCTCTGTATATGTGAATTTTCCAAGTATGATTATAGGTGTGTTTCCTGCCACAACAACAATATATTGTTCTAGAAATAACATACTGATTTGGTCTGCATGTATTTTCACAATATTTGACAGTTGCATCAAGCTTAACAGTAAGTCATTATTGCATGTGCACCTACAAAGCAGCCAGTTTGGCACCCCTTGTTTGCTGAATGCAGACTGTGTAACACACATACAGGCTCATGGACCATGCTTCTAATATCAACCAAATATTATAGGTGATATAAACCAGATAATTACAGACTTTGGCACCTCCACAGTTAGCCTGCACTTGCCAATTGTTGTTAGATCTGCTCTGGTACCTAACCTTACAGCTTGCCCAATCCATATTTAACAGAACACATCTTTCAATTTCTATTGCTCTTGACAACCTGAGCATTGAACAGCTCAATCCCCGCCCCATGGCACACTTAGCAAAATACCTGTTAGAATTAAAAACATATTTATTGGGCGGGGGGGGGGGGATAATTATTTCTTCCACTCATTATATTTCCCTCCTCTTTCCTCTTTATTTCTGACAGACAGCATGACCTCAGCAGCCAAAGTAAGAATGTATTTACCTACAAAGAAAAACTCTGCTAAGTCCCATGGCTTGTCTGAACAAATATGCAAGGGATTGAAGCCCGTGTGCTCACTGATTTTAAAGGAAAAGCAAAGCATGTGTTTGGCTCTCTCCCATTGAAATCATAGTGGCTTCAAAGTATTACCTTTGATGGATTGTTTCAATGATTGCAAAAGTTCTTGTGGGTTTTTTCAGGCTATATTTAGTACCTTCAAAAAGCTGGTCGGGGGACATTTTCCTATTCATAATGAATATTCAACTATAGCCTCCCACAAGGATGGTAAAACATCAAATATCTGGATATCCCCTGGGCAACTTCCTTACAGATGGCCAATTCTCTCACATCAGAAGTGACTTGCAGTTTCTCAAGTCACTCCTGACATGAAAAACATCAACATCATCATTATTATTACTAGTAGCTGTATTTATACCCTGCTCCCTTTCTCCTAAAGGAGACTCAAGTAAGTATGTGGAATGGGCACCCTTCAACAACATTCCCAAACTGTCCCAACAACTTAGTTGTATTTTGCAGTTGGGGTGCTGTTGATCCCAAAAAATAGAATGTTTAGGAGGGGAAAATGTCCCATGTCATTTTGGAATTGAAACATGATGCAGAAAACCTGATATGAGTACTTGGAATCTTTTTGAATCTTTAGATGTTTTTACAAACAATGACAGGTTTTGTGTTCAACTTTTGTGTGCATAAAGCCATTTTTTTTGCACAGAAATGTATTTTGCAAACATAAGTATGTCAAAATGTAGGAAGGATCTTGTAGTCTTCTCCTGCAGGGTGAAAATGTTCCATATTTTTTATTTTTGTCTGTAAGAATGAAAAAAGGGATAGTTTACTCTAAAATTAGTCCTCATCCAGTAGGTGCAAAGATTACTGCAGATGCAGACTGTAGCCAGGAAATCAGAAGACGCTTACTTCTTGGGAGGAGAGCAATGTTCAGTCTCGATAAAATAGTAAAGAGTAGAGACATCAGACTGGCAACAAAGATCCACCTAGTCAAAGCCATGGTATTCTCTGTAGTAACCTACGGATGTGAGAGCTGGACCTTAGGGAAGGCTGAGCGAAGGAAGATCGATGCTTTTGAGCTGTGGTGTTGGAGGAAAGTTCTGAGAGTGCCTTGGACTGCGAGAAGATCCAACCAGTCCATCCTCCAGGAAATAAAGCCCGACTGCTCACTGGAGGGAAAGATACTAGAGACAAAGTTGAAGTACTTTGGCCACATCATGAGGAGACAGGAAAACCTTTGTTGTTGTTCATTCGTTCAGTCGTCTCCGACTCTTCGTGACCTCGTGGACCAGCCCACGCCAGAGCTCCCTGTCGGCCGTTACCACCCCCAGCTCCCTCAAGGTCAGTCCAGTCACTTCAAGGATGCCATCCATCCATCTTGCCCTTGGTCGGCCCCTCTTCCTTTTGCCTTCCACTTTCCCCAGCATAATTGTCTTCTCTAGGCTTTCCTGTCTCCTCATGATGTGGCCAAAGTACTTCAACTTTGTCTCTAGTATCTTTCCCTCCAGTGAGCAGTCGGGCTTTATTTCCTGGAGGATGGACTGGTTGGATCTTCTCGCAGTCCAAGGCACTCTCAGAACTTTCCTCCAACACCACAGCTCAAAAGCATCGATCTTCCTTCGCTCAGTCTTCTCTAAGGTCCAGCTCTCACATCTGTAGGTTACTACAGGGAATACCATGGCTTTGACTAGGCGGATCTAGGAAAACTAGAGAAGACAATTATGCTGGGGAAAGTGGAAGGCAAAAGGAAGAGGGGCCGACCAAGGGCAAGATGGATGGATGGCATCCTTGAAGTGACTGGACTGACCTTGAAGGAGCTGGGGGTGGTAACAGCCGACAGGGAGCTCTGGCGTGGGCTGGTCCATGAGATCATGAAGAGTCGGAGACGACTGAACGAATGAACAACAATGACTAGTGGTCTTGACAACATATCCACTCCTTAGACAATTTGCAGTCTCATTCACATCAATGAATTTGTGAATGTAGAAGTCCATTAGTCACATGCAGGGGATTCTCCATTGTTGGAATGGATGAATGCAAGGGAAGCCAATATCAGAACCTGCCCCATGTGAGCAGTGGCATCAAAAACATTTAAATGGAATAAGTGGTAGGCTTGGGGCCTTTAATAGATGACTGAAAAGGGCCATTCATTATCATTGCCTATAACCGGAATTACAATGGTTTATTTTCTAAAGTGGGCTCTAAGCTCTCATGGAATCAAAACACTATATAAAAATATTAATTCAGTTTGCCATTAAAAGTGACATGTCTCCACCATGACAACAATCAATAAATGTTATGAGCCCCCGAGGTTGAATTTGAAGGGAATATTAAGAATTAAAGAATGCACAGGTCAATTATGGAAACAAGTAAATGACTTAAGAACTAATTACATATAATTCTGCCTTGTTTGTTTTATATTAGTCAGAAATGTCTATAATCCAGCATTCCCTGAGGCCTCTTGTGAATTGGGATCACCAAGTGTTTTAGCTTACAAAATTAAAACCCACATTTAGACTGAAATGAAAGCAGAGTCAAAATTCCTTCATACTTTCTGTATAGTGGCCAATACAGAGAAGGCAGGGAATCACCAGCCTGCTAAACTGTCAGCATTTAAGAGAAATTAGTGCCAGTATTTAACAGGGATTCACTCACAAGCTTCAGAGAGCCAGGAAACAGTTAAGGAGGGAGAAGAGAACTATACAGACACTTGCTATAGTTGATAGTCAGCAAGAGGATGATGGTTTAAAGGATGTGAAGGCAGGTGGGATAGGTGAACTTCATACCAAAACAGGCCAATCTTATTTATTTATTTATTTACTTCATTTATATATTGCTTTTCTCACTCCAGGGAGAACTCAAAGCAGTTTCCAACATATTCACAGCAAAATTCAATGCCTTACAAAACATGAAAAGCTAACATAAAACAACAGTAACATAAAACTATCAATTAAATCATAAAAATAACTATATATAACCTTTAAAACAAAAAATTAAAACATATTAATATAAACATTAAAATAACATGATTCAAAAGTATGGTCCAGGCCGTTCCAGTATCAAATAACAACTGCACATAATCCCTATTCATTTCTCGTTTCTTGACAAAAAAATTTAACAGGACTTATTCTGCACAAAATTCACAAATTCATTTTCCCACAAGAAACACCATTTTATGCGCATAAAACAGAATGGTGAAGAAATATTGCTTTCTGCATCTGTTTCCTGTGTAGAAAATATTTTCTGTGCAAACCCCACAATCTTATATATGTAACCCTTTGCAGTATAAGCCCTGTAGTCTTTGAAAACAGTGCAGCTTTTGAAGTTTTACTTGCAATGGGAGAAAATGCTAAAATTACTCATTGCTTCATTTCAGAACAAATGTTCAAGAGGGAAAATTCCTAGGGCTTAGTAGTTCTGGGCTCATGGTGAACATTGTGCTTTCTCACATCTGAATTATATTAATAAATATCTGTGCTTATAGCAGACGTGGCTATATTGAGATTCAGCAACATGCCCTATAGCCACCCTTAGGTCTGTTGAGAAATCACATTTTTGGGGGAATATTGTTATATCTATTTTTTCACAGTCAAATTATTGAGGTCCTAGGATTTTGCCTCCTGTGGCCTCTATTCAGCACGGCCTTTAAGTCACAACTCTAAGAAAAGATGCCAGCAAAGGTCTTTCTCCTCCTCCTCCTCTCACTTTTCACTTGCTTTGTGTTTTCCACTTTGCCTGAGATTAGCAACCTATTTGCATACATCTTATGAAGTATACATTTGATGTTCAGGGCAGACTCAGCAAGTCTGCCATGGCGGTTCTGCCTCTAATGTTATTTTATAATGTGCCTTCTTATAACAAGGCTAATAAAAATAATGTTTAAAAAATACATTAGGTAGGATTTGGAAGCCTCTCAGCAGCCAATTGGAGTAGCAAGCACAGTAATGGACATGTCATAATCTTCCTGTGCTGGTTAATATACGTCCAGGGTTACACTGATGTTTCACTGCGCTCCACACATTCCGGAGAAGCCCATTCCTTTTAAGTGATTTTGATAAGCTGATTGATGCAGTCCCCATTTTTCTCATATATGTGTGTTGTGAGAGCCCATCTGCCTGATGCCATGGGCTTCTATCTAATAAAGGACCCATAATGTACTTATTTTCCTCAACCCTGACTTTCCTCCACTTTCTCTGGCAATTTACTACTTTATAGAAATTTAATCTGCTGCTGAAATTCACTGTATTATTAATGGAGAGGCAGTGCAGCACCATACTGTAATTAAACTACACACACAGTATATATGTATGTATGTATATATATATATATATATATATATATATATGCACTGAAGTATTTGACAGAAAGCTACTAACACTGAGAATTCCATAGTAAAGGAAGGTGCTTTCTTATAGTATCTTGCTTTGTCTGCTGTATGCATTAAACTGCGATACAATCTGACCATAAAATCAATACTGGGTCGATGATATTGCCTTCTAGACCTGGGTGTCATTTGCTTCTGAATATATTTTGGAAATGTTTAACTCCTCCCCCCCCCCCCCACCCCAACTCTAATTCCTCTGGAAGGCAATTCCAAGCTAGTGATGTTGAGTGATAAGACAAACATAGTAGCTAAAATGCTACTTTCATGGCTAAATTTCAGGCCCTAGTTGTCATCTTCAACAACTTCTGTAGGATGACATTTCCTCTAAACCTGCTCTAAGGAAAGATCTTTTATTAAATGAGAGCTCCTCAATTTGGACCTCAGAATACATCACTAACTTAGGTTAGTTCAGCAGCGAACTGCTTCCATTTCAGTGGAGAAATAAATCGATTCTGGGGTTTGGTCTGAACGTTGGAAAAGCTATTCAAAAGTACAAGAAATGATACTGGGGAATGTATTCATATCAACATCTCAGACACACCTTTAAAATGTAGACTAAAGTAAAGAGCAAATTTACAATGGTCTCCAAAGTATTTATCAAAGTAATAAACAGATGGGATGAGATCACTCTGGGCACCTCCTAACTTCGACACAGACATGCTGACATCCTGGTAGTGACATAATCTGCCCTACATTATGCTATTCACATGGAGGTTTTTTGTGGATTAGCCTTAATGGTTGCATCCAACTAACAGCAATGTAAACAACATTGTGCATGTGGGGCCTTTGTGCAGGTGGCAAGCACACTGATGTGCACAGAGTAGCATGTAAATGCATTGCCTCTATGAACTGTCATCCCAAACTGGGTATCACAGTTGCAACAACAGATTGATAGCCATAGACCATGGATAGACAACATGCATTGCACTATTCAGTATAGGGCCTGCATATCATAGACTTCACTGATAAATTTTTATCCTATGCCAAAGCTGTGTAAGATCTCAGGAACACTGTTTGCACTGTCTTCCAAGCAGAGTTATGGGAGGACAAGCTCTTTGTTTGGAATCCTGTTGGTGACATGTGTGCATAATTTGAGGTAAGTCGCGTATTGAATGCATTGTTATGGACAGCATGCAAGATGGCATTCATTAGTCATTTGTGTAGCATCCAAAACTTTCCCCAGGAAGTGGGGAGGCCTCTGTCCCAGAAGTTCTCAAGAGAAAGGAAGAGAAAGAAGTATCCAAGTGGTTTCTTCTCTTCCCCTCTCTGGAGAGCTGCAGTCTTGGCATGATATACAGTCCCCACTTTTGTCACCTCTTTTCTTTATCTCCCCTACTATTTAATAGCTGTCACAGCCCCTTAAGGCTTGGCACCATACTCCACATACCTGATCCAGGATCCCAGCCTTTCCATTAAGTGGTTTGAATATCATATGCAGTCATTAGCACAAGAACCCAAGACAAAGCCTCCAGCATTAAGCCAACTAAATATCTGTGCCGATATTGAAGTGCTGCCTGTACGGACTCATGGGCTCCAATATGCCATGGGTCATGCATGATGTTGACATCAAACTGCAGGAGGCTGAGAAGCCTGCAAGTTGCTGATTTGAGATTAACTGTATTAAGCATTCCTTGGCAAGGTGTCTCAAGCCCTGAGGGGTGTAATGCACAGCGACAGCTAATCTCAGTGACTGTGGGCTTTTCTGCTACCCAGCACAGAGTTTGAGGTCAGGAAGTGCAACCCTGGAGAAGAGAATAGGGTTTATTTTGATCTTGACATGCTGGCTTCAACCATAATGGGAACGTTGAAATTTGCGGCTTTGCAGCTGGGTCGCTGATGGGATTCAGAGAGGATGCGATATTCTCATTGGGCTTATATTTGAAGCTATTTCAACTTGGCTTCATGCAGCTGGTATTTTCTTTTCTTGCTTGTTTTTTTTAACTGCCTGTGATTTATTTTCCTTGGTTTACAGAAAAGCCAAAGACTGAATGTCTCCAGAACAACAGAGGGAGGCAGGAATCACTAAAAAGAGCTAAGGAAATACAGTTAATGGTAAAATTATTTTAACTGAAGTCATTAAAAAAGAAATCCATTATTTGATCTGATGTAAAAAAATGGTCGTAAAAATGAGTACGTAAACATTGGATACATCTACACAGTAGAATTAATGCAGTTTCACACCACTTTAACTGCCACCGTTCAATGTTATGAAATCATGTGAGATGTAGTTTGGTGAAGCAGAGAAGGCTAAAGACCTTGTAAAACTATCATTCCTATGATTCCATAGCATTGAGGCCTGGCAGTGAAATTGATGTCAGACTACTACGGTCTAGGAAAGCTTATGTTTCCAATTCCTTTTCTCAATCTTTAAGGTAATGCAACAGCCCTAAGGGAAAAATAACTAGTAAGCATAGTTCAAGACTTATGGCAATCCTGTAAGTCATGAGATTTCCTTGGCAAGAGTGTTTGAGGGAGGGAGGGTTGTCTCTGCCTTCCTTTGAGACAGAGAGAATGTGACTCGACCAAGGCCATCCAATGGGTTTCTCTGACTCTGCAGGGATTCAAACCCTGGTCTCCAGAGTGCTAGTCCAACACAAACACGACTATAGCTATACCATGCTGGATGTCAAAGCACCTCTTAATCCTGAAAGAAATTCTGATTCCTAAGTTAAAGGAAACAGAATTTGATGAACTGATTTTGGCAGGAGACTTTAATGGGGTCGTCGATTGTCAGATAGATAAAAGTTTGAAGAAAAAGAAGTTTAAGGGAGGGAAACTTCCCCAGAAATTCATGGACTTACAAAAAGACTTCGATCTTGAAGATGCATGGAGAATTAGAAATAAAGATAAAAGAGACTTTACCTTCTTCTCGAATAGACATCAATCCTGGTCAAGAATTGATATGGTTTGGATTACTAAGAATCTCTCTACTAAAGTGAAAGAGATTAATATTCTGCCACGAGACTTATCAGATCACTGCCCTCTGGAACTTGTCGTAAATCAAAAAAATTATCATAGAAAATGGAGATTAAATGAGAACTTAATAAAAATGGAAGATGACAAAGAATATTTCAAGAAGTTAATACAGGACTACCTACAAACAAATAGACTAGATTCAATGGAGCCACGAGTGGTTTGGGATGCCTTTAAGGCAGTCATGAGAGGACACTTTATTCAACAAGGAGCAAGAAGGAATAGAGAGAGAAATAAAAGAATAAACGAGTTGAGGGCAGAAATAGCAGTAAAAGAAATGGAGTTAAAGAAAAACCCATCTAAACGAACAGAGAAACAATTGGTGACACTGAAACAGGAAAAAAATTACGTGGAGCTGGAATTCCAATCAAGACAGATGAAATTTCTAAAGCAACAGGCTTTTGAAAATGCTAATAAACCGGGTAAATGGTTGGCAAACCAGGTTAGAAAAAAGAGGCAAATCAACCATATTGCTAAAATAAGTACCAAGGACAAGGACTTGAAAACGGATAAAGAAATTCTGGAGGAGTTTCGGACTTTTTATACACAACTATACACAAAGGAGGATATAAAGAAAGAAGATATTATGGAATATATTGGACAAATGAAACTGGATAAAATAACAGATGAAGATAGAGAAGAACTGAACAAAGAAATAACAGAAGAGGAAATTGAGAAAGCCATTAGTAAAATGAATGCAGATAAAGCTCCGGGACCGGATGGGTTCACGGCAGGATTTTACAAAACGTTTAAACAGCAGTTGATACCTATTTTTAAAGTTATAGCGAATGAAGCTTTAAAATCTCGAAAGGTTCCAGACTCCTGGAAGGAGGCAGAAATAACTGTGATACATAAAGAAGGATCACCGGAGAATGATATTAAAAATTATAGGCCGATCTCCTTGTTAAATACGGATTATAAACTGTTTGCAAATATCATGGCCACAAGATTAAAATTTTTTTTAAGTAAGTGGATTGGAGAAGAACAAACAGGTTTTCTTCCAAATAGACATATGAAAGAAAATATACGCAACGTTCTAGATCTTTTGGAATATTATGAGACCAATCATCAAAAAGAATTTGCCCTTTTGTCAATAGACGCCGAGAAAGCATTTGATAATTTGAATTGGGATTTCTTCAAGATTTTGATACAAGAGTTGGATATGGGAGAGAAATTTAATAATGCAATTAATGCTATTTATGAATTTCAAAAAGCTAAGGTAAAAGTAAATGGGCAAGTGACTCAAGAATTTGAAATTACGAAAGGCACGAGACAAGGTTGTCCACTCTCCCCATTAATTTTTGTTATGGCAGTGGAGATCCTGATGAAGAAAATCAGAGAAGATGAAAAGATCAAAGGAACAAAAATTGGTAAATTTGAATATAAAATACGAGCGTTTGCAGATGATTTAATAGGTACAATTGAAAACCCGGAGAAAAATTTACAAAGTTGGATAAATAAAATAGAAGATTTTGGAAAGGTGGCAGGTTTTAAGATGAATATGAAAAAAACGAAACTTTTATTTAAGAATGTGAATAAGGAGAAACAAACAAAGATTCAACAACAGGCTGGAATTGAAGGTGTCAAGAAAATTAGATATCTAGGAGTCTGGATCACAGCTAGAAATGGACAACTTTTAAAGAATAACTATGAATTAGTTTGGAAGAAGGTCCAAAGGGATCTGCAGAACTGGGACCGGCTGAAACTATCCCTCCTGGGTAGAATATCCTTGATAAAAATGAATGTATTACCAAAACTTATGTTCTTGTTCCAGAATATACCGATAATAAGAAGTCAAACTCTGTTCAAACAGTGGAAGAAAGATTTAATGAAATTCGTCTGGAAAGGAAAAAGACCAAGAATTAACTATATGAATTTAATAGATAAGAAAACAAGAGGAGGATTGGGATTTCCCGATCTGAAGACCTACCATGAGGCCTGCGCACTGTCCTGGATTAGGGATTGGATGACTTTAGACAAAGAGAAGTGCCTAAATCTAGAAGGTTATGATTTAAGAGTGGGATGGCACGCGTATATATGGTATAACAGAGAGATGAAGGAGAAAAATTTCGGTAATCATTTCGTGCGAGCCTCCCTACTACGGACATGGATGAGGTACAAAGCTCTTTTCTATAAAACAACACCATTATGGATTTCAGCAATGGAAGCGCATCAAAGAAGACTACTAGGATGGAGGACATGGCCAAGATACAAGGATATATTGGTGAAGGGGACAATAGAGATGAAATCATTTGAACAATTAAAGACTTTATTTAGCAATATAACTTGGTTAAATTACCTACAAATTAAAGACTATTTTAAACAAGATCAAAAAACAGGTTTTGATTGGAACGAGAATATATGGGATAGAATACTAAAAACACAAAGGAAAACGGTTACAATATTATACAATAAATTGCTCCAGTGGATGACAGAAACAGAACAGGTGAAAACCTCTATGATTAAATGGGCGGAAAATATAAGAAGGCCCATCCACTTTGGGGAATGGGAAAGGATGTGGAATAAAAAATTGAAATACACATATGCTATGGACTTAAAAGAAAATTGGTATAAAATGTTTTATAGGTGGTATCTGACTCCGAGTAGACTGAGCCATATGTATCAAAATGTATCAGATAAGTGCTGGAAATGTAGTGAGCAAGTAGGCACCTTTTACCACATGTGGTGGACATGTAAAGAAACAACAAAGTTCTGGTCTATTATTCATGAGGAGTTACAAAAAATATTAAAGAAAAGCTTTAAGAAGAAACCTGAATATTATCTTCTGGGATTTACAGATGATGACTGTAAATTGGATGAGAATGAAGATAAATTATTTACCTATTGCACAACGGCGGCTAGGATGGTTTTTGCCAAATACTGGAAGAATGGTGAGGTTCCGAGTATTGAAGACTGGTGGAAGAAAATTAAAGAAATAAGAGACATGGACGAACTAACTTTTTTGTTGAGAAGAAATGAAGGAAGAGTTTTGAGGAGGACAGATTGGTCCCTGATATATGATTATGAAAAGAAAGCTGAAAAAACAATGGGATGAGAATAGATATTAAGGTGAAGAAATATCTTGAAAAGATCCTGAGGTTGGAGTGGAAGTCATTTTAGAATAGTTTGAGTAGTTGTATTGTATGTATTAGATGGTAGTTAGATATGGTGGGTTTCTGTGTTTTTTTTTGTGTGTACCTCTCCCTTTCCTACTGTTCTATCTTCTTGTTTTTTGTTCCCCCTCTTCCCATGTGTGGATTGTGAAAAACTTAATAAAAATCATTTCAAAAAAAAAAAAAAGAAATTCTGATTCCGTCTTGCTGTCTCAAGAACCTGTGTTATTGAGATGGGGAGAAAACAATATCCAGAAAATTAGATGTCTTATGGACATAAGTAAAGAAACATCACAGAGACGGTGAGTGTCTTCTTGGCTCTCACAAATGCTCTGGCCATTCCCCAGGGCTTCTGTTATTTTGAAATACATCCTTCTGTGACCCCTCTTCTGTTCCATTTCATACATCTTCTAACACTGCTCCTTGGCTGCTCTAACTCCTTGGCCAAAATACCACCCCCCCCCCCTGTGTTTTAACCATGGAGTGCTTGGAGGGCCAACTTCTTAGAAAACCAACAACAATTTGCAAATGCAACCTGCTTAATTCTTGCTCACAACCAGCTTTTTGTATTTATTTATCTGTCTTTGTAGTTTGCCTTCCTTCCGTCAATGGGAAGATTTTTATACAATGTGCTTGTGAAAGATGATTGACTACAAGGAGTCTTTGTTGTACTATCGGCTGTAATTATTTTAATTCAAACACATTCCCTTATAGGACTGACATCATAAACGCTGTTTTCTATAACAAAATAGCTGTCAGGTCTGTCAAGTGGATCTGCTTACTGTTTTATATCATTACAATATTTAATTTCAGCTCAGTGCTCGTCATCAGATGTTCTCAAGCCTCCTTCCTTCCTTTGTCAGGGGACTGGTGAGCTGCCTTATGTCTTATTCTTTGCATGAGAGGAGCTGGGCCAAAACTAACAAAATGAATTTCTACAGGGAGAAATGTACGGCACTTCACTTTGGCAATAAAAATCAAGATTGGGGACACCTGGCTTGGAAACAGAATATGTGAAAAGGATCTAGGAGTCTTAGGCCCCTTTAACACAACTTAATAAAATTACACATTTTCTGCTTTGAACTGGAATATATGGCAGTGTGGACTTGGATAACCCAGTTCAAAGCAAATATTCTGCTTTGGTCATATCTCACCTGGAATTACGTAGTGAGCCCTTCCATACAGCCATATAACCCAGAATATCAGGCCAGAAAATCCCACGATATCTGCTTTGAAATAGGTTATCTGAGTCCACGCTGCCATATATTCCAATTTAAAGCAGAACATGTGGATTTTTATTCAGCTGTGTGGAAGGGGCCTGAGTTTAGTTCTGGGTGACACAATTCAAGAGGGATATTGACATGCTGGAATGTGTTCACAGAAGGGTAACCAAAATGATCAAAGGTTTGAAAGCTCCCATGAGGCGTGGCTGAGGGAGCTGGGCATGTTTAGTTTGGAGAAGAGAAGGCTGAGTGGGAACAAGATAGCCATGCTCAAAATTTGACAGGATGTCAAGGAGGGGGCATGTTTGCTTTATGCTGTTCTAGAGACCAGGAGATAAATGAATTCAAACAGATTTTACCTAAACATTTACAAAGGACTTCCTGATGGTAAGATCTGTTTGGCCATGGAATATGGTCCTTCAGAGCATGGCAGAGTCTCCTCTTCTGGGGGTTAATGGTCATCTGTCAGGAATGCTTTGATCATGTTTTTCTGCATGGCAGGGAGTTGGATTGGATGACCTTGGGATCCCTTCCAACTCTATGATTTTATCATTCTTGGTCAGGTAGAAAATGTAGAATTTTTTTCCATGGAAGCTTACACTAACTCTAAAATTCACACAGCATTTCTGCATAGCCTAATAAATGAACATCCATTTTGGAAATATAATGGCAGCAACTTTAATGTTAACAACTGTTTAACAGTAATAACAACAAAGCTTGAAAAATATACTGTTTTGGACTATACCAGCCAGAACGCCTCTGACAACCAAGCCATCAGGTGTTATTGCTCTCAAAAAGAACTCTGAATAAGGCTCTGCATATTGTGATGAGATTTGTCATGTGGCCAGTAGAGAATAAACACATAGCTGATCTATCATCCTTTATTTAAAAAAATGAATATATTCTTGGACTGATCTCAAAAGTACTATTTGTGTAGCTCAATGTGAAATCTTACATATTTTTCCCATGATGGAATTCCCATTGAAGCCAGTTGGTCAAGAATCAAGTGCCATGTAGTTCTGCATTACTGCACAATGAAGAACCCCTGGGACTTTCCCTAACAGATCCATACAGGCCTATGGATTTCTCCCACCAGTGAGATGCTCTGTAGAAGGAGGCCATGTTAAGTCATGAACATGCCTTATAAGGTATTATAACCCCATTTTCTTGAATTTATTATTTTATTAAATGGCAAAAAATCTTTCAAATTATCATACTCAACATTTAACCGGACACTACAGAAAACTAGCTTGCCAAAAGTTATATACACATTAGGTGAGTTAGCATGTAGTTGCATGGATATTGACTCCTGTGGTTGAAATGTAGTAATAGTAAATGGCTAGTCAACATTTAGTCACAATTAGCTATTTAAACTAGTTCCTTGCTTAGTAAGGAAATCCAGCAGCTTGTCTCCTGATGATTGTGTGGCAATGAGACAGATGGCTGGGTGGAATGAAGGAAGAACGAACAACAAAAATGGGGTGAGTGGCACTGAAAAAACAGGTGCGTGGGGAAGGTAAAATATAGTTTCCTAAAGGGGCAGGGGAGAAAAACCAGGGGCCCTTTTACACTGCATAGTTACAGCATTGTTATTTCTCTTTAATAGCCATGGCATCATCCCAAGGGATCCTGAGTTTTGTTGCTGGGTGAGACATCAGATCTCTTTGGCTGAGACTCTGCTGTATCCCTCCCCCCCCCCCCCAAAAAAAACCCTGCAAATCTCAGAATTCATAAGGGCTTTGCCATGACAGTTAAAGTTGACTCGAAGTGCTATCATGTTGTAGTTTGAAAGGACTGCTGGAAACTCAGGTACAGCGTTGTTGTTACACACTTAAGAGGCAAACCAGACAGGAAACTAGGAAGAAAGGAAGAAATCTGCCTCACCAGAGGAAAATAAGGAACCAGTATGAAACTGAAGAAACTCAAGAATTCCACCTTCTCTTCTAGATTTTTCTGCAATTATCCAACTAGTCCCTTCTTAATAAAGTATGGGCATTGTACTGTAAGAGATAGTATTAACAGGGGAGACTCCACTGCCTTGGCTCCAATGCTTGGCTAGGTTTTCTTGAGACGTTTCCTCATAAGAAAATGAAACCCGCTTCTTCTCTTTACGAGGCAAACATCACAGCTGACTGTTAAGAAGATGATGAACTGGGCAGTTCCATGCTTTCAATCTCCCTCCTTTCTCTGTTCTTTGGTCTTTCTGCTGGAATGTGGAGACTTTTCTTAGCCAGTTGCTTATGCAACCTCTCTATCTCTCTCAGGAGATATACATTCACAGAATGTCTCTAAAGACACTATGGAACCTCGTGAAAAATAAAAAATAAACACAGTTTCTTCGCTCTGAGCAAAAGACCACTAAAATAAATGGTGGCAATGAAGAGCCTGCTTAATAAAGCAATCTGGTATTTTTCCCCCAGTATCACTGTGTTGACAGCAACCAGTAAAAATGTGGTTGTTTAACCTGTTGATCATATAAATTCAATATTTCACACAGCTAACATACTTGTCCATTAGGTTACAGGAGAAGCATTCTTTGTATGGACAGCTGGCATCCGCTTAGTGACTTACACGGGTATAATTTGTGCTATGCCACAGTGGCATGAGTAGAGTTGCACACATGAGACCATTATGTGCGCAACAGTGCATTCAAGAACACAAATTGGCATGTGCATTGTGTCTACACATTGCCTCTACATTGTACTGCAATTGCACAATGGGTGGTCAGTCATGTTCAATTACCAGTCCAGAAGTTCTCTGCAAGCAAAGCAAATCAAGCCACTGGAAGGAGAAATGTCTTTTCCCTGGCAACCTGCCACATGGAGAAGAAACTGAAGGAGAAGGCATACAAACACACATACAACACACACACACAGAGGGAGAGAAGAAAGAAAAAAGGTAATTGAGGAACAGAGAGGGAGAGGTTTGGATCTAGCTCCAACACCTCCTGGCTTCACACCTAAACATTGCCAATAGGCAGCTTCCTATCAAGTTCTTCTATGAAAACATGGGGAAAGGAAAAGCTTTCTAGCTTCTGGTATAATTGACCAGGTGCTGTGAACAAACACCCCCCCCCCCCCTCCCCAGTCTGTGTGACCCTTTACATCTTCAGAATCCCCAGTCCAACCTTTTTTTTTGAGGGTCAATTACTGCTCCTTGAAGCCTTTAGACGTAACCATTTCCTTTTAAATGACTTGCAAGGCCTCCCTATTGTCTTCAAAATCCCAAAGGTGCCAGTTTTTAAGTAACTGAGTTTGCTGCTATTGTTGTTTCAATTGCATTTTTGGAAGTCCATATAGCCACCAGAGAGCCTTGGGATGTACAATTGGCCCTTTGAACCCGATCCTGCTCTGGGATCCATTTTGAAGAAAGTATTGCCCTTGATGACATTACAATTGGAGCAAAACAATTGTCGGGGGTGCTTTGAATGCAATTTTCCTGCTTCTTGGCAGGGGGTTGGACTGAATGGACTTTTCCAACTCTTTGATTCTATGACTCCAAAGCTCATTTTTGACAATGGGGACACAGTTCCACTGAGAAAACATTGGAAACTGGCTTAGATTTTCAAAACAGGACATTTTCCTACCTAGCCTAGCCTAATATGGTTCATAGTGTTGGGTGCTAGGTCTCCATTATTTCAGCCCACAGTCACTCTCAACCCTACCTGGAGTAGAAGGGATTGAACTTCTGTACCATCATTCCACCAAGACTCATTGCAATGTGCAACCCTTCAGTTCACACCAAAAAAGATATACCCATGCCCTATCTTTATTGAATCCTGGGATATTTTACTAATAATTAGTCATGGTGGGCAGCAGGAGCAGCAGAACCAAAAAGAATATTTGGCTATGCCTGGTGTGCATCTCATTTACACTGCAACATGACTAAATGTAAGAATCTAGACACACACAGAGTATTAAAATAAAACTCTGTTGTGTAGTGGAGGTGAGCCTTCCATGAGCAACCCATCCATTAGCTAAAGTGATGATATCTAAGGCGACTGACTGTTCAAAGCCTCACTAACCCTCGGCTACTTGGAGCTTATCATTTAATTAAAAATAACGCCTGGGTTTAGGAGGGGGGCAACCTGGTGATGTACGGTGAGTCATTCTGTCTGCCTTTTTCTCCCTCTTCCCAGCACACACTCTGCTTTGTCTTTGTGCCTGGCGTGCAGAGAAGTGTACAATGTACATTACTGTAACCTTGCTTTCCGGCACAAAAGTGCTATAAACTACCAATAAATTTTACTGACTTTCTAGTGACCTTCATGTGGGTTGGACAAGTCACATTTCACACCAAAGATGGAGCTGTAAATATTTTATCTGTGCAGTAAACACAGCACTGACAGCAGCGCCGGGCTCATTTCTCCAGGACTGCTCTCTCTGAACATTGCCACCTCTCTGAGAAAGCGATTTATCTGCTGCTCCAGGAAAAATCCTGGTGGATGGCAAGGAAGGAGCAGTTTGAAGAGGGAGGCAACTGTCTTTTTGCAGCAGCCCTCTTGTCTCAAACAACCACAGTTACCTTGCCATTTTGTATATATTTCATATATCTCAACCTTCTTTCTCTCTTGTCCACAGCAACCACAGACTCGTCCAAATTAACAGAGGAAGCCAGTTTATCTTTGCAATGTAGCTGTCAAAGGTTATATCAGTGTCCAGGTCACATTGCTGCATATGCTTAATCTTCAAGGTTGCAAAATGGAGATTCAGTTAAGGGATGCTCCTTATTTTCAAACAGAGCTGGATTAATCGGCATGTCAAGTGTGCTACAAAATAGAAATGCATATGCCCAGGGTCAGGCTTTTGGTGATGGATGTATTCCATCAGCGCACCTGAACATCATCAGAACCTGTAAAATATCTTCTCTTCCCTCACATTTGTCTCAACTCAAATGTGTGTTCTTAGTGCTCATGCAGGCTGCTTATTCTGTTAATATGCATTTGAAACCTCACAGGAGGTAGAGAATGTGATTGAGCAAGATTCAGATTGTGGGAGAAGCAGGTGATAAAATAATGGGTAAAAAGAGGGCGTCTTCCAGGCTACAGTAACACATGGCACTCACATATAACTTTCAGGAATTATAAATAAAGAAATGGGCAGCAAGAAAAGGTTGTCCTCTGTTTTTAAAGCTGGACTGTTACACAGTACCGGCCAAGAACTGAGACACAAGTTACCAAGGACTTTATCCCACAGGCAAGAGGGAAAAGATGGGGGGGGGGGGGGGTGGGGAGCAGGAGAAAGTGTCCTTAAGAGTGGGGACTCGAAGGCTACCAAAACCTGTTTTCTTCCAGTATTGCAATATCATACTAAAAGTACCAGAAACCCCTTGCATATCCCACATGAAAATGTCTATGTAGACAAGCAACAGTAATAATGTAGATCTACATTATATTCAGTGATCATTGATCCATCTAGACCAGGGATAGAGAACATCTCATCTGAGATCATTATCAACCTCATCACATTGAGAATTTTCCCCATCATAGAACACTTAGCAGATGAAGCCAGCATGGAACCTGCCAGATCTTATCACATGATGCACAAGTACTTCTGGCAGAGCTCCAAGATGGCTGCATCAGCAAGGTGTTCTATGATAGGGAAATCTGAATACGGGACTTCCCATGTTCAGATAGAAAATGCTGGGGACAGTGCAGGAGCAAGGAAAGGTATGCTTTCCAGTGTATGATGGGCAAGCGGTTGATACAGGTGATGTGGGGCGTTGGGTGACGGATTTGCCCCACTGCCCCACGATTTGCTCCGCTGCCCCTACGGATGCCCTTGCTGTCCCCTGCATCAAGGACCTCATGTGATGAGTTCCTTGGTCTGGTCCTTCCAACCTTCCAACTGACTGTAATTCTTGTAAAGATTTGTGAGCCATACAAATTTGTGACATTACTTATATACAGAATTAAAAATTACAAGTTGTCTTTTCATCTCTCCTCCCAGTTGAACGACACAGCTCACAAAGGGCAAGAAAAATAGTAGAGGTGAATCACTGGCTCTGCAAATGGTATTGTCAAGAATGACTTGGTTTCCTGGACCATGGTCTGAGAAACTTGCAATCCTGATCTGGCGGACTTTAACGTGAGTTATGTAGGGGAGAGTGATAATATACACGGGGACAGTAGTTTATCAAGGCTTGGAGGCTTCAGCAAGTAAAGAAAGATTAGCAAAATGTTGTTTATGTTTCCTCCACTCTTTCAAGTTCACTTTACAAGATGGACTTGATATGTTTCCTTCAAATTGCAGGAAAGGAGATTCCACCTGAACATTAGGAAGAACTTTCTGACCGTGAGAGCAGTTCCACAATGGAACTCTCTGCCTTGGAGTGTAGTGGAGGCTCCTTCCTTGGATTCTTTCAAACAGAGGCTGGATGACCATCTGTTGGGGCACTTTGATTGTGCTTTTCCTGCATGATAGGAGGTTGGACTGTATGGCCCATGTGGTTCCTTCCAATGCTACAATTCTATGATTCTATTTCTTAAAACAACACATTTTAAATTGTCAAAACAAATACAGTATATCCATAAAGAAATGCTACTTTCCTTGAGAGGTACTTTTTCACAAAAAGAAAAAAGACAGAAAAACCCAGACTATATATTTTCCCACACACACAAATACACCACATCCATGCCCAACAAATAACTCTACCTAATTGAAAATAGCATTCATTAAGGTACACAAATCAAAAATATAAAATTAGTTATAAATTACTTGAAACAAGGACTGTTAGGGAAGAGTAAGAGCAATGCTAACATCCAGCCTCAAACACATGAACACACGGTACAGTATAAAATGTACATGTTTTGTATATACATTGCATATGCTGAACAAAAATAATGATGCTCAAAGGTACTTTATCTTCTGAACTGTCATTTTAGTTTTGAAGCTAATCTATTTCCCTTCCTTGAAAATTTAAGGGAAGGGGAGGTGTGCCAAACTGCATATTACACCACAACTATGTGCATATTAGTCCATGTTTTCTGTTGCAAAGTTCTTAGGGGGAAAAGGTTTTTTTCTCCCAGTGGAGATGAGGAAGAGCGGGGAAGGACAGGGATTCGATGGGCACATCTACATTGACCATTTAGTACAGATTCAAGCTGATATTGAAGAAAGTGGTTTCACTGTGCAGATGTTTGCTCTGGAAATACTGCAACCACTTTAGGGGCCAGATGGTGATTACACAGACCTCAGAGCATTGAAGCATATGAAAGGCTTTCTTTCAAGTACTTTTGTGGGAATCGGTTGTCTGACTGCTACAGTTTGAAGCTAGCTTCCAACTGCATTAAATGGCCAGTGTAGATGGGGCCTTAATTCTTTCCTTTGGGCTCACTTTCTTCCTGAAAATCTCAACCCTCCAGTTATGCGCGATGGGACTAAAAATCACAGGATTGGTGGTATAAGGAGAAAAGCAACCAAAGGGGGGGGGGGGGGGGGAGATACCTAGATGCTTTTTATGTTTTTCCCTCTTCCAAGTTCTCTTTACAACAAGAAAGGGAACTTGTTCGAAATTTGAATGTGCTGAAAAAGAATTTTTGTGGTGTGTGCAAAAAACCTATTTAAATATAGAAGAGGATTTTTGTGTGTGTGCAGAGATCCATGTCTTTTTCTACACAGAATAATTAATCTGCAGCAATTCAGGACATTAGGATACAAGGAGGAATATTTGTTTTCTCCTGCAGTGGAGAGAAAACTAACATAATTCTTTATTCCATATGTGAAGATGAAGATTTACACACCTACTTCTTTATTATTTGATAGCAGTTCGGGTATTATTGCTTTGTGATAAGCTAGTTAACCCAGGACAACTGAAGTAACCAATAGTCTAAACTAGTGTTTCTCAAACTGTGCTCCTCCAGATGTTTTTGACTTCAGCTCCCACAATTCCTATCAACTGCTAAACTTGCTAGGATTCCTGGGAGATAAAGTCCAAAACACCTGGAGGAGCACAGTTTGAGAAACACTAGTCTAAACATTAGTGTTCAATTCCTATACATTAATTTTAGTAATGGAAAGGGAACTTTTATGTAATTCCATCAACATCCCAACTTCAGAGAAACACATTAATATAATTGATCTGCTTCTACTCCTTTGAAACTGCTGTTGCAAAAATGTGTAATGATCTAAACTATTTCTATAAGGTGATTCCATCTAAACATTAGGAAGAACTTCCTGACTGTGAGAGCTGTTCAGCAGTGGAACTCTCTGCCCTGGAGTGTGGTGGAGTCTCTTTCTTTGGAGGCTGTTAAACAGAGGCTGGATGGCCATCTGTTGGGGTGCTTTGGATGCAGTTTTCCTGTTTCTTGGCAGGGGGTTAGACTAGATGGCCCATGAGGTCTCTTCCAACTTTATGATTCTATGATTCTATGTTCTCCTTTGCATCCCACAGTAACCTAATTTTTTGGAAATGGGTTGGGATGGGTGAAAGAGAAGAGGGTGTATCTATGCAACTTACTCCTTTCCTTGCTTTGAAGAATCCATTTATTTTTCACTTTATTTATATCCCACATTTTCCTCAGATTTGGACCCTGAGATTTCTCAGCCTGCAACTAATTGCAATTGGTTGTAATCTAACAAATGTCTGCAGAGATAACATTGGAGGTGTGTGGTTTCATTGACATTATCTTCTGGCCATACACATGGGACTTGCTCAAACACCATCAAAATCTGGCTGGGAAGTATTTACAAACTGCATCATGATTCCTCCAAGCAGGCAGCACATGCCCTCCTTACAAAGAAGGGAGTCAATAAAGTAAAGGCTCGACAAGAGACAAGTGTTGGGTTGTCCGTAAGCATAGCCATCATGCCTGCCTTCAGGCCACTGACAACAACAGAATCACATACAAATATTTAATACAGCCAAGGAATGGTTCTTTCATAAGAGGAGGGAAAGGCTATATTAGCTTTTCCTGGGGTTTGTCCCTCCCCACCCACTATCACCAACACCACAACCACCCAATTTATTTCTGCAATTGTAATTAAGGCTCTAACAAACTGCCTCAGCTTCCTAAGCCTTTTGTTCAATTTATTGATTAGCCATTTCTCAGAAGTTCATTACCATCCAGAGGCTGGGAATGGGTATCCCCTCCTCCCTCCTCTTCCTTTTGCTCCTTCCTGGCTTCATCTCTTTCTCAGATGATTAAATGCAGGCACAACACATCCATCGTGTATCGAGCAGTTCTGCCCAAGGTCAAACATTCATGCAAAACAGGAATGCCGATCTGCATGTCTAAATATCATCTGCATGAATTTCTAGGGGGATGATCAGAAAGCTCCTTGGCAATGTTGAAATGGAGGTGTATTAAGCAGACGTGTAATACTTCTGTCTCTCATTGTTACTACAGCTGCTTCTCTCTGGGCTAAACCATATCAATGGGAAAGTTAAAACAGACAAAACTCTTGATATAAGCATTAGAGAAATATAACAGGCTAAATTGAATCATCATTCTGAAAAGGAAAGCCATAAATAAAATGGAAATTGCGTGGCTTTTTCAGCAAAGAATGAAAATCCTAAGAAATGAACATTCTCCCCTATCCATTGTTTGTGGCTCCTTCTACACTACTTCATAACGCAGTTTCAAACTGCATTATATGGCAGTGTAGATGGAGCTTGCATGTGTGTCTTCAGTCACACACTTACAGTGGAACCATGAATTTCATAAGTTATCTTAAGCAAGGAATACTCAGAGATGCTAATTTCTTCCTCTAACATATAACCTATAGTGTCTGGTATTCATTGACAGTTCCTCATACATGTATTAACCGGAGCTGAACTTACTTAGCTTCCCATATCAAACAAAAGTTGATGCCTTTAGGATAGTGTTTCTCAAACTCTGGTCTTCCATGTTTTTTGGACTTCAGCTCCTAGAAATCCCAGCCAGTTTACAAGCTGTTGGGAATTGTGGGAACTGAGTGTCAAAAACATCTAGAGGAACACAGACTGAGAAATTCTGCTTTAGGATATTTAGGCCCATTGCTATCTCTGTGAAACAAAAAGACAAACCACAAAAAACACAAAATAGTTTTTTTATGGCTAGCTTTGTTCTGCAGCAAATACTTGTAGAGGTTTTTCTCCCAAGAGATCTAATCTGAAACATCCAGCATGCACATAGGGATGCAGTGTGCCCCCTCCCATTCCTCTGAAACAAGAGAGCAAGGATATGAATGGAGATATGAATCAAAAATGATAAGTGCATTTCTTCTTTTTCCTGAGGAGTTCAAGTAAGTCATTCTGTTTTCCCCTAACCTAAGTTACTTTTCATATGAGAGACTTTTGTGTGCTGCATACTTCCATCCCAAGAGCATTGCTGTGTCTTTTTAAATGTGACATGGGAAGTGCTCTTCATTTATCAAGATAGATAGAAAAGGAGCCCAGAAAGGGAGCTTCCTTAACTCAATTTCTCAAACTCAGACTCCCTTGAAAGGAAGAAAGGAAAGGGTTCCAAGAAGGGTGCTTCCTTAATCCTGTTCTTCAAACCCTCAAACCTGGGCACCCTTGAAAGGAAGAAAGGAAAGGGTCCCAGGAGAGATGCTTCCTTAACCCCATTCCTCAAACCCAGGCCATTGAAAGGAAGAAAGGAAAGGATCCCAGGAACAGAAAGGGGAACTTTGTAAGTTCCCCATTGCCGACAATTGGCCAGATCTTCCCGGATCTTTCGGCTGCCTAGCTGAAAACAGATTTTTCTATTAGCCTGTTTTCAGGAAGCTCCAGAAAACAGATCTGGGTAGCCAGTGAAATTTGGATACCAAAACAGGTTGCCCTCCAGCTGAATTGCACAAGCCTAGTACACATTGCATCCGGTGTCCTATAACTTCACTCTTCCACCTTTAGATTATGGTATATAATCAGCCTGTTAGTTCAATGTAACAGATCACTCATATCCTTGGGTTGTCTATATCATATGATTTTATATCAATCAGAGACTTAATCACCCTCTGAGCCACTATCTAATTAGGCTAGAGGAGAGAATTTCAGAGACAGCAATCTCCCAAAATGGACAAGTGCACAAGGCACTGAGGCTGCTCCCTTGAAGCCCTAAAGCCCTGCATTCTCGCACTAGCGCCCCTTCTGGTGCTAGCTCTCCCTCTAGTGCTTGCAGTTAACTCAAAATGCTGCTCATATCTCTAAGCAATATCAAGGTGGAGTGATGGCTCTTCACTCAAAATACTTTTAACTTAAGTTGGGATGCTCTTAAGTTGAGGTTCCATTGTATGCCTAGTTCTTCTTGGAGTTGCAGTCCAGCAACACTGGGAAAAGCACACAATTCCCACTTCTACTTTAAGATATCAGTACAGCCATATACATATGTTAGACTGAAGAAGAGAAGGCTGAGAAGAGACATGATGGCCATGTATAAGTATGTAAGGGGAAGTTATAGAGAGGAGGAAGCAAGCTTGTTTTCTACTGCCCTGGAGACTAGGATGTGGAACAATGGCTTCAAACTACAGGAAAGGAGATTCCACCTGAACATTAGGAAGAACTTCCTAACTGTGAGAGCCATTCAGCAGTGGAACTTTCTGCCCTGAAGTGTGGTGGAGGCTCCTCCTTTGGAGGCTTTGAAGCAGAGACTGGATGGCCATCTGTCAGGGGTGCTTCGAATGTGATTTTTCTGCTTCTTGGCAGGGGGTTGGACTGGATGGCCCATGAGGTCCCTTCCAACTCAATTATTCTATGATTACATACACACACACACACAGTATCCTAAA
The DNA here is from genome assembly GCF_037176765.1 of Anolis sagrei. Classification (NCBI taxonomy): domain Eukaryota; kingdom Metazoa; phylum Chordata; class Lepidosauria; order Squamata; family Anolidae; genus Anolis; species Anolis sagrei. The sequence continues at coordinate 121,088,051 of NC_090022.1, forward strand.
TAAATTCAATATTAAACCTATCAATCTATATTACACTTTCCCATTCTGCTCTGTGTCACAAAGGAAATGTGGAGAAGGGGAGAATATGTACTGCGCTGGGTATCACCTTCAGAGGAGGTGACACCAAAATAACTGTCTGTAATTTTTCATGCAATCTTTTAGCAGAAAGCTATTATTTTTGCTAAAACATTCCTATTGTTAGATATAACCATAAAAACATGTTTTGTAAGTCCTGCTTACATGTACTGCAACAGTATACCTTCAAGGCAAAAACAAAACTCTTGGTGATTTGCTTTTTGAACCTTGTAATGTACATTTACTCTGACCAAAGCTGTCATTATTGCCCAATTACAATAACACTTCAAAGCATGTGGTTTCATTTACATTCGCTACAAACACACACTACTGTTTTCATCTCTACTGTGTTTTTTTTATAATTGCTGATTATGTCAATTTTGTGATGTTTTAGGTAGGACTGTGTATGGGAGAAGGTTTGTGGAAATGACGCCAGAAGTGACAACAATCCTAGTAAGGGCATTCATGTGGTCTAAGTACAGAGGCATCCAGACAGCCTGCTATGCCTTCTCTCAGACTATAAGGTTCTTACAGGCTGTGAGGATAGCATTCTGATTAGGGACAAATACGTTCCTTTCAGACATTTTCAGAATTCAAGCATCTTTTCTATCCAATCACCATTCTTGTGATTCTTTTTTCTCCCAGGCTATCACCTGGTATTATAGTGGTACAATAAATTATTTCACAATGAAATACTTCCATCACACACAAACTGCCTGTTATACTGGGATAGATGGGATTGACATAGCCAGTGATCAAGAAATTAGATGGATGGGTTTAGTTAAGGCAAATGTGTAAGTAAGAAAATACAGAGGTAGCCACAAAAGTAGAAAAATGTATTTCCCTCATCCCTTCCAAAGATTTTTTGTCTCTGATTTTTCTCCCCTTGCCCTAGGGGCCCTTTCAAGAGACATAATGGATATTGTGACTGAAAATAATAGAATTTATAGCCCAGACTCAACACTATAAATTTAGCTATTATGTTCCTGATGGGAAAATGAAGAAAGAAATGAATTGAGACAGAATATTTGTCTTAATAAGTGTCTCTTTTCTATAGTGTGTGTGTGTGTGTTTAATATATCTGTATATACACACAAATATATATAGTGTATGTGTGTTATGCATGTGATAAACAATATATATACTTCTGAATATACATTTGAGAAGACATTCAAGCATTGTCAAGTATATCAATACACAAAGTGAAAATGATACTTTAGAACGAACAGGGGACACACTTTCTCTCTGGTATGTTGAAGCCATTTCCCACCTAGATGAAATCTTAATATTACTTTACTGCTCATACCTACAAAAATAAGATAAAGACAAAGGTTTCCCCTTGACATTAAGACTAGTCATGTTCAACTCTGGGGGGTGGTGTTCATCTCCATTTCTAAGCCCAAGAGCCGGTGTTGTCATAGACACTTCCAAGGTCATGTGGCCAGCATGACTGCATGGAGTGCTATTAACTTTCCGCCAAGGTGGTACCTATTGATACATGTTTTCGAACTGCTAGGTTGATAGAAGCTGGGCTAACAGCATGAGCTCACCCTGCTCCCCAGATTTGAACTGCCAACCTTTCGGTCAGCAAGTTCAACTACTCAGTGGTTTAACCTACTGAGCCACCCGGGGGCATTTACCTACAAAAAAATAGTAATGCGTAAATCACTAGTACATGGAACAAGGCATGGTCAGATGTATAATCAGAAATGTTCTTTACATCAGGGAGATCTGCCTGTAACTAAAATCTTTGCTTTAAAGATTTACATTATGGGTTTTGTGTGTTATGTGCTTGCATATCTAAAAAAAACAAAAAAAAAACAAACAAAAACAAATCAGTGAGATTTCCCTCCAATGAATCATGAGAATTGACCATTCTGAAAGATTTTTGGATGTTTGTGGACTACAGTTTCCCACTCAGCCCTCATGTGTATATTTAGAATATATTCTGATTCTCAGTTTATCTGAACCTATTCTGAGTCTTTCTAAAAAACAAAAACATTTTTCACAATAACACCAAAAGCCAAGCCCTTGTTCTGCTGAACTAAATTGTTTGCGTGAGCTGATGATAAGGATCTGTACTATAGTTACTACTAATTCTTCCCATTTCTACCCTATAATACTACACATTTTTAGAACAAGCAGAATTTGATTCTTCTCATTATTCTTCTTCCTTTCCAGCAACCCTGCTGACATTCCCCCAAAATGGGAGTCTACGAGAGGATCACTTGTCCATACCCATCCAAGAATGTATGTCCAGGATATGATCATTTGTCATTTAAGATAGAGTAGATGATATGAACCATGCCAAACACTGTAATAACTAATTTCAAACATTTATTACAACACATGAGAGACTTGAAAGCTGTCCTGCTCTTGATTTTAATAAATGCCGTCTTGAAGCAGCCGCTTATCAAAGTGACACAAATTGTGTGGTAAATAGATTATGGCACAGCTGAAATACTGGAAAATGAGATCAGAAATGCTGCTCTGTCCCCATTTAAAACACCATGAGATACACCATCTCACAATGATACCAAAGAGCCAGAATCAGCTGATCCAATGGAGACCAAGCTGTTGCAAAATTAAGGCTGCTGAACAAATCTGACTGTTAATCAGATATTCATTTGTGCAGGCTATTTCTTTTCTACCACGGTGGGGTGTTTATTTATCCTTAGCATTCAATAACTCACCCAATAGATAGGTCCTAAAAGTTTAGCTTAAGCAATAAAACCAGAACAAACAGTTGCCTTCAATCCTTCATTGTGCACATGTGCATACACAGATATTGCTCCAGGGAAAAATCTTACAGATTTAACTCAATGCTCCTCAGATTGCTCAGGATAGAAAATGGCTGCAGAGGTATCACAATATATATAGAGAGAAACAAAATGGGTTAAGATAAAACCCACTAGAGATAACAATAACCCCATCTTTTCTTTTTCTAAACTCTTATTAGAAGAATGAGTTGGATCTAGCCTGCACTTTGCTAATGTTGCATTCTGGTTTAACTTGAATAATTTCTGACATACATTTTAGAAATAACCCACATATACATTGACAGTGTTTTCAGTTAATGTGTCCCCATTATAATTTTCCAATATGTACAAGCTCATTTTTTTTCATTGAGTCAAGCATCACATGAAAAGGGATTCTATTGCAATCACATAATCACATCAGCATTCCTATTTAAGCCAATGACTTAGTACCCAAGTGCTGACAAAACTTGAAAACTTTAGCAAATATCTGCATGCTCAGCACATCAGGCTATGCAAAGTCTTTTTTTAAAAATGGAAGCATGGGAAGGTGCTCCCATTTTATACACCTCTCTTCTCCACTGAAGATTAGATGGTTTAGATTCTTCAAACTTGTGGAGAAATTCAGATGGTAAAAATACCATAAGCATCACTAGAAGCTAGATTGTGAATTGGACAGAACAATGGATCATTCTCAAACAAACATCAGAAAAATGTGTTCTGTTTTCATTTAATTGACTTTATATATTAACTAATCCAAGCTAAGGATACACTGGGGTATTTTGGGGAATTGGAAAAAGAGAGTCCTTCCAGATAGGCCCTATATCCCAGGATCTGATCCCAGGTTTTCTGTTTATCCCAGATTATCTGACAGTGCGACTTATATAATACTGTTTAAAGCAGAAAACCTGGGATCAGATCCTGGGATATAGAACCTGTCTGGAAGGGCCCAGAGTCGTGCCTATAAGCAGACTGATGGATCTTCAAGGTGTAGCTGCCAACTGCATAAAGTCATTCTTTCACAAATCACTGTACATTTTCTGATTAGAGTTTTTTTAAACCAATTGAAGATGCCACTGTCAGTCTGCCTCCTTCCTACAATTAACTCACACCTTGCTACTGGCAGGCAAAATACAAAAAAAATTGCAAATTCTAAATTCTAAAAGATATGCGGTAAATGAAGAAACAATCTCCTTCAGTGTCTCTGGTACAAATGTTTGTTGCATACAAGTGATCCACACTTGCCTTCCTTATATTCTGGGGAAACCTTTCATAAACATCTCTGTCCTGGCTTGTGAGAAGAGTTTCAGACAGTATTAGAGAAACAGACAAAACCAAAAAAGCTCTCACACCATGAGATAACAGGCAAGGGGCTTTTTGAAAAGTGCTTCACACACCTTCTTCCATCTGTAACATAATCGGCTCAAAATAATAATAATAATAATAATAATAATAATAATAATAATAATCTGATACGATATGAGGATTTAAAGATCGAACTGCAAATACTCTGGCACAAGCCAATAAAGGTGGTCCCAGTGGTGACCGGCACACTGGGTGCTGTGCCTAAAGACCTTGGACTGCACTTAAACACAATCGGCGCTGACAAAATTACCATGTGCCAGCTGCAAAAGACCACCTTACTGGGATTTGCACACATTATTCACTGATACATCACACAGTCCTAGACACTTGGAAAGTGTCCGACGTGTGATCCAGTACAACAGCCAGCAAAGTGATCTTGTCTGCTGTTAACTCATCTTGTTGTGCTTCAAATAATAATAATAATACTACTACTACTACTAATAATAATAATGGTTTCAATGGTTGATGAAACCATTGATCTTATCCTCAGCTGCTGCAAGAAAATCGCACAAATGGACTACAAACAGAAGCACAACCAGGTGACAGTCGCATTGAGGAAAAACAACAGGAAAAATTCAGCCGCCACCAGGACCTCAAAATTGAACTGCAAAGGCTCTGGCATAAACCAGTACAGGTGGTCCCAGGGTCATCGGCACACTGAGTGCTGTGTCAAAAGATCTCAGCCAGCATTTGGAAACCATAAACATTGACAAAATCATGATCTGTCAACTACAAAAAGCCACCTTACTTGGATCTGCGCGTATCATTCGAAAATACATCACACAGTCCTAGACATTTGGGAAGTCTTCGACTTGTGATTTTGTGATACGAAATCCAGCATATACATCTTGTTTGCTGAGACATACTGTGTTTTTGTGAATATAATAATAATAATAATAATAATAATAATAATAATAGCTACTACTACTACAAAAGCAAAGTTTATGCAGCTCTTTTTAATGGAAGACATTTGGTTAAATCCCCAGCATTGCTATCTTGCCTCTCAATGGTCTTATTCATTTGAAAAGATACTGTCCGCAGAATGGAGATTGGAGTTTTGAATATGCAAAAAAGCATATTTGCCAGGAAATAGTCTTTTGCTTTATTCAAATGAATGTGAGGCTTTCCATGGCTTTCACGAATTCGAGGAAATGTGTTTACAGAATCATCAGCTACAAAGAATTGGATTTCCACATCGCAGCTCAGGGGGGATTTTCAGGGTTTTTGTTAAGACACAGAGACTCTGGCAGCAGAAAGCCACTTTAATAAGGGAATCTAGTGCAATTTCATATTTAAAATCTGCAATTAATAACAACAGAATTGAAAATAAATTCAGGATGACCTCAGAATTCCCCAATGTGAAACATGGGAGCATTTATACTTCTAAAGCTTTCTCTCCATTTTTTTGTCCTTGATTAGAACTAGCTGGGATACCCTATCAAGATCTTGAAGAGCACACATTACAGGCAGTCCCCAAGTTACAAACAAGATAGGTTGTGTAGGTTTCTTCCTGTATGAATTTAAGTTGAAACAGGTACATTTTAAGTGTAACATCAGAGATAGATAGATAGATAGATAGATACCATGAAAATTACTCTTTAAGGAGTGAAATTTCCTTCCGAGGGGTAGATTTCTCTCACTTCCTGTTGTCTCACCCCTGTTCATAACTATAAGTCATTTGTAAATCAGATATCTGTAACTTGGGGACTAACTGTACAGCCAAGTTTCCTGCAGGACTCATAACATATGAATGATCTTTAGAATTGCAGGTTGCTATTGTTTTTATATGTCTTCAAGTTGTTTCCAACCTATAGGAACCCTAAGATGACCTTATGGCAGGGTTTTCTTGGCAAAATTTGTTCAGAAGAAGTTTGCCATTGCCTTCCTCTGACAATGAGAATGTGACTTGCCCAAGTTCAGCCTGTGGGTTTCACGGCTCAGCAGGGATCCAAACCCTAGTCCTCAGAGTTATAATCCAACACTTAAATGACTACAACGAACTAGCACCAAGTGGTGTGGTATGGGACAGCTAAATTTTATACATACAATTCTGTGATTATGTCAAATTGTGTGAGAAAGATTTTCCTCTAATTTTATTATTTGTATTGTCTTTTTGAACATGCAAGTTTTCATCTGAAAACTGAAACCCAAAATTGAACCATAGGCCAGCCCTAATTGATATGATTGTCATCTGAATATATCTTTCAGCAGGAAAAGTGTACTACTGTGTAGTGTTCAGACTGAAATACAATTCAGTGTCTTTGTTTGGAATTTGCCAAGATTTGCAGATGCAGAGGTTGAGAATGTGACTGGTGGGCCTAATGGAACATTTAAAAATTAACAAACCTGGGGGGGAAATCACCAACCCATCACCACTGAGTTGCATCCCAGTGAATGCTAATGTTCATGTATTACTCTGTTCATTTCCTGGCACCCAGATCTACCCTAAGTCCTCTGAATGCTGGGAACTTGTATAGGGGGAAATAAGGAGGCATTGGTAGAAATCCCATTCCACATTCCCATTTTTGCCAACAATGTGTCAGAGGAAGGAATCATTTTCTTTTTTGCACTGACCTCCATCTTTCACCTCACAATGTTCATAGTCATAGGACCACAAAAAAAAATAGTCATAGGAGAGTGATGGTGAGCTAAAGGATGGGCAACCAGCAGTATAGTGGAGCCAGAGCCTATAGGGTTACAGCCCCAGTACCTTTTGGCCAGCTCCAACCTAGCTTGGGCTCCCCTGTTCTTTCTCAATTCAGCAGAATATCAATGGGTAGGATTTTCCCAGAAACTATGTACAGGCAGTCCCCAAGTTACAAAGAACATAGGCTCTTTAGATTTGTTCTTAAGTTGAATTTGTTTGTAAGCCGAAACATGTACATTTATTAAGTGTAATTCCAGCCAAATATATATAGTAGTTCTATTGAGCTGCCTTTTCCCCATGATCATTCTTTCAGGTATGAATCCCCCCCCCCCCCCAGGAGTAGATTTTCTCACTTCCTGATGCCTCATCCCCATTTGTAATTATGAGTCATTTGTAAGTTGGGTGTTTGTAACTTGTTGACCACCTGTATGGCTATGTCTCCTTCTCCTTCTCCTTCTCCTTCTCCTTCTCCTTCTCCTTCTCCTTCTCCTTCTCCTTCTCCTCCTTCTCCTCCTTCTCCTCCTTCTCCTCCTTCTCCTCCTTCTCCTCCTTCTCCTCCTCCTCCTCCTTCTCCTCCTCCTCCTCCTCCTCCTCCTCCTCCTGCTATCAAGTCAACTTTGGCTTATGTCTGCCCTACAAATGAGAAGCCTCCAAGACCTGTCCTGTCATTTGCTGCCCTGCTCAGATCTTGCAAATGTAGGGCCATGGCTTCTCTGATTAAATCAACCCACTTGATAAGGAATTTCTAATGTAATTCAAAGTACTGGGTGGGAGCACTGAATGGGCAAAACTCTATTGCTTTCCAATCAATCTTGTTAAAGTGCTACAAATTGCTTAAAGTCATTACAGTTGACTATGTGTGTATCAGAGAGGTTGTTGTTTTAGAGGTTAGGTCCAGCACTCCAAAATTTATACCACCAGCGTTGATGGCAACCATACAAAATATGTTTAGAAATCCTGCAAAATAGTTTTCTTCTTTTGAGTGGTTGAAAATGAAAAGTATCAGAATGCTTCTCAGAAAGACATCTTCTGGAAATCTTTGCCTCAGTTTTAGTCATTCCATGTGTTGAGTATTAGACTATGACTCCAGACTAGTGTTTGAACTCCCACTTGGCCATGACAAACCACCATCAGATCATTTTATGATGGAAGCAACATGAAGGCAGATGACAGCAACCTCTCTTTCTCAGTAAGCCCTTTATGAGGGTATAATATATAATAGTGCTCATCTCAATAAAAGAGTTTGACCTAATGTTATGGGAGGAATTGGTCTACCAATATTTTCTTCCCCTATGAAAGAGACTTTCAGCCACTGTAGAATTAATTGTTGAAAACCAATTGGAATTTCATAATTACCTTTCCACAATGGAAAAAATTACCAAAAAGCAAAGTATGAGAAAAGAGAGTCCTTGAAGTCCAATCTATTTCCATTTTTTCCTGTAATAGCTGTTTGACAAGAACTGGTTTGCATTGAATCTGGAAGTCTTTAAAGAAAGTGTGGATGCTAATCTCCACAATTTGTTATTTATGATTTTCTCCATGATGGGAGGTTAGACCAGATACCCCCTGCAGTCCCTTCCAGCTCTATAAGCCTATCATTCTATATTCCAATCATCCCCTCTCCCCTTGCATTTGAATGTTTATTCAGGACATGAAAACTGCACACAAGATTTGAAATATATTGGAAACATTTAAAGAAGCAGTAAAATGAGAAAAATTAATACTCCTTTGGCTATCTGATGTCGGGGATAAGCAATTTTATTATGGTTCAGAACCATCCTTGTGCCCATTCACTACAATGGCTCTTTCCTGGAAAGCTGCTATGGATCTGCAGTTGAGCCCTCATCCAGGGACCATTAATTTGAGCAGCACTGAGACAAATGGCAAATAATGGAGAGAGATGTTTCTATGTCAACAGAGCAGTGGATCTTTGGCACATTTTAGCACAAGGTTTCTCAACCTGGGGATTGGGACCCCTGGGGGGGTTGTGAGGGGGTATCAGAGGGGTCACCAAAGACCATCAAAACACAATATTTTCTGTTAGTCATGAGGGTTTTGTGTGGGAAGTTTGGCCCAATTCTGTTGTTGTGATTCAGAATTCTCTTTGATTGTAGCTGAACTATAAACCCCAGCAACTACAACTCCCAAATATCAAGGACGATTGTCCCCAAACTCCACCAGTGTTCACATTTGGCCACATTGAGTATCCGTGCCAAGTTTTGTCCAGATCTATCATTGTTTGTATCCACAGTGCTTTCTGGATGGAGGTGAACTACAGCTCCAAAACTCAAGGTCATTGCCCACCAAACTCCTCCAGTATTTTCTGTTCATCATGGGAGTTCTGTGTGCCAAGTTTGGTTCAATTCAATCATTGGTAGAGTTCAGAATGCTGTTTGATTGTAGGTGAACTATAAATCCCAGCAACTACAACTCCCAAATGACAAAATCAATCACCCCCCCCCCCCAGTGGTGTATCAGGGAATTGTGTCAAATTTGATCCAGTGAAGGAAAATACATTCTTCATATCAGATATTTACATTATGATTCATAACAGCAGCAAAATTACAGTTATGATGCAGCAATGAAAACAATTTTATGGTTGGGGATCATCACAACATGAAGATGCCATTAAGGGGTAATGGCATTAGGAAGGTTGAGAAACACTGTTTTAGCCTAAACGTTAAAGATGCTGTCCATGGTGCTGAGCCTATATGCAGAAAAGGGCTCAGTGCTTGGGATTTAGTCTCACTGGTATTGAAGCCGCCTGCCACTACTGAAGGTGATTGAAGTATACTTTTAATGACTACTTTTAGCAGAAATGGGTCCTGCAGGATTATTTAACGCCAATCTGCAACTCTGGACCTCCCTGCAGGAGAAATCTCAGAGTCCCATTTTCCGCTAGGCATCAAAATGGTATTTTATTAGGTAATCTTTCGCAGTAAGCCCTGTATGAGAGTATAAGATATAATAGTGCTCATCTCAATAGAAGAGATGACAGATTGGTCCTCCAAGTCTGGTGTCTTGGCAGTGAATTCATAGGTGGCTGTGGAGCCCTATTCTTTATCTGCATGTTCCCATGCAGTGAGGACTTTGGTTTCCAGGTGGAAAGTGGTCCCAATCAGGGTTGATGTGACATGCCTTCCTCTTGTCACGTTTCCCCCTCCATTCATGCCTCTTTGAATTCTGCAGCACTGCTGGTCACAGCTGCCCTCCAGTTAGAGCGCTCAAGAACCAGGGCTCCCCAGTTCTTGGTGTCTATGCCACAGTTTCTAAGGTTGGCTTTAAGTCCATCTTTAAATCTCTTTTCCTGTCCACCAATGTTACATTTCCCATTCTTGAGTTGGGATTATAGTAATGCTTTGGGAGGCAGTGATTGGGCATTCAGACAACGTGGCCAGGCCAGCGGAGTTGATGCCATAGAATCATCGCTTCAATGCTGGTGGTCTTTGCTTCTTCTGGCACACTGACATTTGTCTGCCTGTCTTCCAAAGAGATTTGCAGGATTTTTTGGAGGCAACACTGATGGAATCATTCCAGGAGTTGAGTAAAATGGTAGCACAGGAAACACCGCATTTCTTTTACTGACTTTCTGAGTGGATGAATTGGCTGAGAGGCTAGAAAATGTGATTGGCTTGATGTGAAATTTAAAACTTGTTAATTTGAGTGAGCAGCTCTTTTTAAATTAATTGCAGGGGAGCCTGTTTTTTAAGAGTCACAATCTTTATCCAATTTGCAAGGTTGAAGTGCATTCACATACCCCCCCCCCCCCTTGCCTGGTGCACCGCCACTCTAAGCAAGTGCAACTAACAATGAAGCTCATAACATATATGGCAGTTTTATCTGACAAATTGCAAAATACTTGGCACACCTGGGGAAAAGGCCATTATTCCCATTTTAGGGGTGAGGAAACAGGGAAATTGACTTGCTTCATCAGAAGATTGATTCACCCAGAAGGGCAGCACAGAGGCGGCGGTGGTGGGGGCAAGAGCGCTCTGGGAACTGGAGCCACTTTACTAGCCTAAATGCCCATCCAAAGCAGCTTTGCCACCCTGCCCAGCTCCATTGTTCTCAAGCAGAAAATAGCCCCTTTGCATTTGACAGATCCATCAAGCACCTGATGGGATCATGTTTTTTTTCCATACACATTTTCCCTGCTCCCCCTCCCACCCTCGCCCTCGTCTCCTTCACCCGCTTCCAATTCAAATTACAAGGCTATTTGGACACTATTATTTGATGCTGCCGTCACCGCCGCGCTCCTGCCAAGCAGCCTGCCCCAAGCCTGCCCCTTCCTTGCGATCTCTCCTGAGCGCACAGGAGTGACTTTGGCAGCCGAGGCAGGCTCGTGGATGAGGAACTCTTGGCACCCAGGCGTAACCATGGCAACGGGCTTCTGCAGAAGCAAGAGGCAGAGCTGCCGGGGCTCAGGGACTTGCCGCTTGAGCACCAATTTCCCTGCCCTGGATGCAATTGCATCTTGCTGAATTCCAGGCCAAGCTGGTTTTCAAAACCAAGAAAATCTGTGCTTTTGGAAGCACTGGATGGTAGCAAGCCGAACACTGTGTGCTGGACAATGAGTGACTAAATCCAACCTAGGCCCCATCTACACTGACCATTTAATGCAGTAGGAGTCCCCGGTGGCACAGTGGATTAAACCCTTGTGCCAGCAGGACTGCTGACTGAAAGATCGGCGGTTCAAATCTGGGGATTGGGGTAAGCTCCTGTAATCTCTAGCTTCTCATGCGGCGATATGAGAGAAGTCTCCCACAGGATGGTAAAACATCCAGGCATCCCCTGGGTAACATCCTTGCGGACAGCCAATTCTCTCACACCAGAAGCAACTTTCAGTTTCTCAAGTTGCTCCTGACATTATTTTGCAGTTTCAAACCAATATTGAAGAAAGTGGTTTTGCTGTGCCAATGATAAATAGGAAGCCCTGGAACTTGTTTGGGGCCTGGATGCTGATGACACAAACCTCAGAACACTGCTGCACATTAAACCCTTCCTTTCACATGTTTTTGTTGGAGTTTGTTGTCTGGCCGTAGCTGTAAGAAGCTAGGTTCAAACTGCATTAAATGGTCAGTGCAGATGGGGCCCAATTCTGCAAAGTTAAAAACTACAATAAACACAACCTTCAAAAACTAGCAGGTTATAGGCTTGTATCCCGGGATGGGATGTGAAATTTATGTAGTCTGGTCTTTTATGAGAAGGCAGGATCTCTCTTGTTCAGTGATTGCTACTGATTAGCCCAATGATATCTTTTTATGGGGGAGGACAGGAAGGAAGCAGGTGGGCTGCTATACTTGCTAACCAAGGACTTCTTTATGTAGGGGAGTATGACAGGCTTTCAAGCTTGGCATCTTGAACAAATCTTTATGCTCTGAAGATCCCCTGTGGGACTTCTTGTGCATTGTAGGGAATCTTGGAGGCATACTCTTGGATGGTCATTCCCAAACCACCTACTTGAGTTGGGTTACATCTCCTATCATCCCCCAGCCAACATATCTTGAAGGAACACAATAAGGGAAAGTTGCTCTAGAATGAAATGTTGACTTATCTCTTCGGTATCAACAGTCTCCTATTGCTGGACATTGGGAGAAGGTGGTGGAAGATAAGGAAAAGATACCGGGATTGTGGCACAGCTGTCTGAGTGTCAGCTGCATTAAGATCACTCTGACCAGAAGGTCATGAGTTCGAAGCCAGCCCGGGTTGGAGTGGGCTTCCAACCAATTGTGTAGCCTGTTGTTGACCTTTGCAACCCAAAAGACAGTTGCATCGGTCAAATAGGAAAATTAGGTACCACTTTGTGTGGGGAGGCTAAATTAACTAATTTATGAGGCCATAAAAAAGACTCCAGCAAAGCACTCCAGCAAAAGCATGCGGGGAATGCGGAAGTACTTCATCAGTGTTGCAGATGGACGATGAAAGCGACAGCTTCCCTGGCGGTCAGAAAAAGTTAAATAGCCTCTGACTGTCTGTATATGTTGTATATAAAATTCGCATTGAATATTTGCCATATATGTATACACTGTAATCCGCCCTGAGTCCCCTGCGGGGTGAGAAGGGCGGAATATAAATACTGTAAATAAATAAATTAAATAAATATATAGCCCAGAAAACACCTGCAATTACATTATTATTATTATTATTATTATTATTATTATTATTATTATTATTGAAAAAACATTTGAAAATGCCAGGTAAAATTACAAGACAGGCTAAAAATAAAAAAGTCACAACACTGTGATTTTTAACTGGCAATACCTTGTAACTTATAAAGTAAACGTATCTCTTGACATTAAGTCTAGTTATGTCTGACTCTGGGGGGTGGTGCTCATCTCCATTTCTAAGCTGAAGAGCTGGCATTGTCCATAGATCCTTCCAAAATCATGTGGTCAGCATGACTGCATGGAGCGCCATTACCTTTCTGCAGAAGCTATACCTATTGATCTACTCACATTTGCATGTTTTCAAACTGCTAGGTTGGCAGAAACTGGGCCTAACAGCAGGTGCTCACCCCACTCCCCAGATCCGAACCACCAACCTTTTCATCACCAAGTGCAGCAGCTCAGCGGTTTAACTTGCTGCGCCACCAGGGGGCCCTGTAACTCATAGAAAGAGCTAGTTGTTAAATACTGAAAAAATGTTTTTTGCCATGTGGGTGTGCCTTCAAGTTACCAGTTGACTAATGATCACCCTGTGAATTTGATAGGGATTATTTGGCAAGGAATACTAAGAGTGCTACAATCTTTAGGGAAGGCCCTTCTCTGTAACCTCACCTTTTTATAACACTCTACTACTTTTAACCTTTCCTTACATACTTTAAACAGTTACCATTTTGTCGTTAATTTAATACTATTTAAATTGCAGTATTTGCATGTTTTAAACTGCATTCATATTTATTTATTTTGGAAGGTGGCTTCCAAAAACAGTAAGTTAAAAACATTTGCCATACAAACTAAAAACAATGTGAATCATATCATAACATAGTCAATCAGAAATACAAAGTTTTAAGATATTCAAAATATGTCCAATAAAAAAGCTACCCCTGCTTATACATTAGCACCTTGCTAAAATAAAAATGTGTTCTCTGGCCAATAAAAAGAAAACAGGAAAGGGTGCAGCCTCACTTCCCATGGGTGGGAGAGTTGGAATAGCCACTGAGACTTCACCCCCAAGACCACACAGTTGTGGGTGCTGTGTGTGAGGGTGTGTCTTTGATAGCCTCCATAAGACCAAGGGAAAACTGCCCAGTGCATGTGTGATAAGGCAAGGAAAATGGGGTAGATGGGTCCAGAGGTTTTAAAGTCCTGTCTGCCCTCTACTGACCCTCTTTTTGCTCCTTTCAGTCCATCCTCCCACCCTTGGCACAACGTGAGTTTCATCTAGTTGCTTTTAAGAGCTGGGTAGGAATCTTCCCCTTCTTCAGGCGCAGTGTGTTTGTTGCCTTCCCATCTCTGGGATTGACTTATGGTAGTGTTTTTAAATAGGTTTCACTGGCAGGTTGTGGAGGAGAAAAGATCGGTATATACCTTGACACCATGTGAATGAAGGGTTGGGTGCTAGAACTGTCTCTTTGAATTCTGGGGCCTGGGAGCTGGGAATGAGCTTGACATGGGGGTTGGCACTTTCTTTTTGAGTTCTGGGACCTGTGGGGGATAGTTCCCAAAGTTTGCCTTCCATAATATGATCATCCAAGGTGAGCAATAACAAACTACTGAATTGTACTTGGGGCCAATTGATGTCACCCAAGGGGACACCGGAGACATTTTGTACACACTTGCCGCAGCTAAGACCACAACTTGGTTGTTCTCCCCCTCTAGCGGGTTTTTTGGGTTTTAATCTTAAATAGTTAATATTTCAAATAAAGTGTGTCTTATTTCATTGAACTTAAATTGCCCAGACTCATTATTCTAGGGTTGGTCACCAAGGTTATCTCTCATGTCTTCACCAAGCAAACCTATGATGGTGGGAGGACTGTATGCATTTTTAATGTAATTTTATGTTGATGGTGAGCCACCTTGATATATAAATAAAATGATGGATTATGGATGGAAGTTCCTCCCAATACTTCCCATGAAAGTGACCAGAATTAGTGTAATATCACTGCCAGTCACATAAAAAATGTGGTGGTGTGTGGTCTTCCAGGGTCTCTAAAGAGTCCCAAATGAATCCAGCAGCTACTACTGAATACAGCCTATGACTGTATTCAAAATCCAAAATGATTCTGAGTGCTATCAGAGGGTTTTTGTTTTGCTTTTAGCTCCTCTGTTGAAGGAGAGGATATATGCATGCTTGCCAGTCTAGGCTTTTCATTCAAGTTAAATGCCTGGGAGATGCCAAAACCCAATTTAAACTTCACTCATTTAACTATCCAAGACAGCAATAGATGCTATTAAGCAGAAGCATTTTAAGGGTATTAAAGCCATTTGCAGAAATAACACTTAAGTGTATGTGTGTGTTTAGTAGATTCCTACCTCTATAATTTGATGTAAAATGCACACCAGTTAAATGTACATTTGATAGCAAATGTACATTTGATCTGCCATTTCTCCCCACTGTAACAGAATTTATTGGTAATTTTACTCCAGGACTAAAAAGGTTTAGCATCATTTGCAAAAACACCCTAAAGTTGAAAGGAAGAAAAATACAATCTAGATTCACTTCAAGGGACAGAACACAAAATCCCGGAATGCAGCTTAATTTCAAACTCCCTTATCTTCCACAATGCCAGAAACATATATTGGGGTGCAAATTTGCAGGGGTTTGTTTGTTTGCTTGTTTCTGTCTTTGCTCAATCCAGGCTATTTAAGAGCCTGAAAGATAATCAAACAGATAATTCTTAAGCAAATGGCAGTATTTAAATTACAAGCCGCTATTCCTCCTAAGAAAACCCCATGAAATTCATGGGCTCACTAGAGCTTGACAAGTGACTTGAAGGCACATACATACATATATCCTTCCTTCCACAGAACTTAAGAATATTTATATTTCACTTTTCCCGACCCTACACTATAAAAATTAAAAAGTAAAAATGGGAAACAAGGGGAATGGATGCAGTCTGCAATATCAAAATACACCCAGTGGTGAATAGTACAATAAACAATACAATAGACAATTTAAAACCATATATATATATATATATATATATATATATATATATATATATATATACACATACATACATACATACACAAAAAAATAATTAAATCTAGGACTATCCAAATATATAAATAAAAATCATTAAAATAATTAAAAACCTATTAAAAGCATAAGAACTACAGAACACCACCTGCTCGGTCTTAAAAGCTTCCTTCTTTAAAGGTTTGCCTGAGGTTGGAAGGACAACAAGGAGGGGGCCATTCTGACTTTTCTGGGAATAAGGGAGTTCTGGAGATGAGAAGCAGTCACTGAGAAGACCCCTTCTCACAACCTCACCACCCTTGCTTGTGATGGTGGTGCGATTAAGAGAAGAGCCTCTCCTGAGAATCAGTGCCATGCAGGTTCATACTGGGGGATATGATTTGCCAAATAGCTTGGACCTGAGATGTATATTGAATTTTGCTTGGAAACAAATTGGCAGACAAAGGAGAGGCTGCCTAGTTCTGGTTAACAATCTTGCCACAGCTCTTTGGGCCAACTAAAGTTTCTAAACACTCTTCAGAGGCAGTCCCACTGAGGGCCCTTCCACACAGCCCTATATCCCAGAATATCATGGCAGAAAATCCCACATTATCTGAGTGTGGACTCAGATAACCCAGTTCAAAGCATTATCTGAGTGTGGACTCAGATAACCCAGTTCAAAATTGTGGGATTTTCTGCCTTGATATTCTGGGATATAGGGCTATGTGGAAGGGTCCATAGAGCGCATTATAGTAATCAAAATGGGATGTAACCACCATGGCCAGATCCAGGTTCTAATGGAATAGATGCTGTTGGTGCACATATTTTAAATGTGTGATGATATTCGTCTAGCCACCACAGAAACCTGGGCTTTCGGGTTCAACTCCAAGTCTACAAGTACCCATAAACTGCGGCCCTGTGTCTTCAGGAGAGTATACTCCTTTCCAACACAGACAGGATCCTTATTCCCTATGCTTTCTACTAACCAGTGGCACTGTGCTGGTACGGCTGTACTAGGAGCTCCAACTTTATTTTCTTTCTGTTATCTGTTTGCAGTCATAGGACAGGCCTCCTGTCAATCATAATTAAGCTTTGGTTCTGCCCCTTGTTCTGGGCTCTGGGAGGGAAAGGAGCCATTTTTGGGGCAGTCTCACACAAGGTAGCTAAGCTATAGGATGTAGACCAGCTCGTCCCCTAGAAAAGCTTCCTTTTTCAATAACATCTGGGGATACAGAAACAGAAATTCCAGGAGAAAGGTCCCAAAAGTTCTGGCTGAGAGCTCACAGCCTCTCAGCCTCAGAGGGAACAGCCCTGAAGTTTTCTAAGAATTCTCAAAGGGAAAACGGGATTACAGATCCATGGAACTCCAGCTGAAATATCTTCAAGCCTCGGCTGGTAGGTCTACTCAATACCCAGACGCATTTGGAATCGGTAGTAGGTCCCACATCGATGAGGCATAGATAATAGACAGCCTAGGAGAAGTTAAAAAGGGTTTTTTCTTACAGAGAAAGTACAGTTAATCAAAGTCAGGTACCAGTCCATTGAGGACTAGACTAAGAAAACCTTGAAGTGTTGTTTGAACTTTTGAAGATTTGTTGTTTGTTCCATAATAAAGACTTTGTTGTATCATTAAAGACTCCAAAGACCATCACTTCAGAAAAATCCTCAAGAACCTCTCTTTGAGGCCCTCTGGCTTCTCGCTGGGCTTAAAGTATATGTCCTATAGAAAAGTACAGCTGTTACAGGCCCAGCACGTGACAGAACAGGCACCTCTGTCTTGTACGGAGTAATTTTCAAATTTTTTTGCACTTAACCATTCCATCACTGATAGCAGATGCTGGCTCTATCAGCATGCTCTTCCAGAATCAAATCCTGAGCGGCACTGGCTTTCCCATTTACTGACCTGGCATCCAAGAGTAGCATTTGCAATTCAGGGGAACTGTCACCCTGGCTATCCAGGCTATTTGATATTGGAGATGGTTTGCGGGTGAAAAGCACTGTTTCACTCCCTATTTTGAGCCCATCTCCATTTTGTTGGCATTGCAGCCATCTTTTACTCTAGCTCTCTCTGTCCTATATCACTCTAATGGGTGCCTCATGGAACTGTGAACTCCCTCCCTCTTCTGAGTAACATATCCTTCCTATACAGGCTAACAGGTAACTTCTAAAAACAAGCCTATCTACAATTTAGACAGACAGGTAATGCAGTTCACCTCTTTTGGGCAAAAGGTCAGGCCCTTACCCTTGTGCCTTCTGAAATGGCTCCCCCAAATGGGCAAACCCCTTCAGTGTCACCCCATTTGGTGGCAGCTTCCTTTTATGTCCTAGGTTTTTGGAGGCAAGGCAGGTGTGCAGAGTGGAAAGCATCTACCTGCTGAGTCGGGGCTTCAGTCTGCAAAGAGCTTCTACTGAAGAAGGAGCCAAAGTCCAAGGCAGCTACAAGTAAATAAGCAAAGCCTCTTCCTCCCTGCAGCTTTCTGGACTTTTGGCTCCCTTCTTTGGTACTGTGTAGATTTCTCCCCAGAGTTATTGCACAAGGAGTAGTTAGTTTAAGGAGTAGTTAGTTTACTAAGTGTAGGCCTTTATTATATTTATTCATTATGAAGTGGGTTGTGTGTATTATCCCTATTATATCTATAATAATTGATAACAATTTAGGGGCAAAGGATTAACACTGAGCAAACACTGCCAATGATTTTCAGGGTCATCAGTGTATTTTATTTTACTCAGAGCAGTCCAAGGTTTAAATGTACAAACCAGAATTCAAATTCATAAATCAAGCCAGGAAGTCAGTCCAGAGTTCAGATTAAAGATTTCAAGGTTTAACAAGACCAAAGCAGGATTTCAGGGTACAGCACAGTCCAAAACAGGATTGGTCTGGGTCCAAATGTTTAACTCAGAGGTAACAGCCAAGATCCAGGACAATGGTACCAAAGTACAATGTTACTGCTACCAAAGACTGTCTCTTCTAGACCCCTTTTGTCCAGAGATTCTCAGCTGCTGCTCATTTCAGCAGACCTTCACAAATAATCCCAGAAGCCTGTGAAGCATTCCTTAGGAAGAGAAGGTCAGCTTGACCTCTTTCAAGCAGCAAACTCAGATTAACTCCTTCCAAGCACTCAGCAGCAGCGAACCCAAACCAGACAAGCTGCTGTCCATGACAATTGAAACGAGTTCAGACTTTAGCCCTTTCCCCCGGTTCCATACTTTTCTATTCCCATGAATGAGTGCTCATTCCTCACTTCCTATTTTCACAAACCTGAGATGAAGACAAACAGTCTCTAATTATTTTTTACCTTGCACAGCTGAGCCCTTCGGCCCTTTTTCTCTTCACCTAACATATTCATTCCAACTGGGTTATATATTACCAAACCCAGTAGCTGCATTTCTTCTGCAGCAGAACTCCAGTGTCACAGCAATCATAGACTTTTTTCTCAATTTCATTTTCCCAAGAGAGAGCCTAATAAAGAATGTTAATTTACTTGGTCTTCCTGTAATGAACCAAACTGTGAACCAATCACATGCAGGGTTTGGGAGAGCAAGAAGATTTACAAACTGAAGAATTCACTCTTGTAACATATTTCTAGCCAAGATTCTATAGTGTTTCCAGGCTTTAAAAAATGGGTACAAGATACACTTGTCATTTATTATATCTGTGTCGGGGTTTATTCTAAACCTTTCCCTCTACAACATAAGAAGTCAGATCACTTCTCCCCCAATCTGGCAACATGTTATTTTGGATGATCCTGCAATGCATTGTAGAAAGTGAAAAGAGACAGTCTCACTGAGATTGAAGATGCATTGCCACTGCCCATGAGGTATGATAGCACCGTAGATTGAACAAGTACTGACAGTTTACATAATGATAAAAACCACTGCCAAATCTGGTGATGAAATCCAATATCCCCAGTGAAATGTAGGGTTCTCTGGACCCTGAAAGTACTGTTTTTTATTACCAACATTTGCAGCCAGTATGGAAAAGGAGACTTGTGATACCTAAACTGTAGGGCTATGGTCAAAAGAAGTGACTGATGCAGCTGAAGATGAATGCAACTGGATCCAATGCAACTTGACAAATCTTCATGTTTGCATCCTACTTACTTACAGATGGAACAGTTAGCTAGTTGGTCTCAATAATATACTATTAATGTCCTAGGGACAGAAAGCAATGCCTGAAATGCATTGTTACTCCTATATAATTAATATACATATTGTACATTACCATAGCTCTAGCTAAAAATACAAGTCAAATGGTTGAAAGAACACATAGAAATGAGCCAAATTACTTCAGGGTTTGTTTTTTTTTTTTTTTAAACGTAAGTCACATATCTCAGGCAATGGGAGGGACTACAGGAGAAGCAGAAAGTGATTATCTCCACTACAAGTTTGCATATAGCCATAAAAATATTTACTGCGGTCAGGGCAAATAAATCCTGGGAAGGAGCAATATGATAGGGATAAATGCCTGATTTTACTATGTATTATTTCAAAACATATAAGCCACCAACCTGCCAAGATGTCCACGAAATCAAGAGTGTTTGGATTTTCCTTTCTCCTAGTGATGCACAGGGGGAACAAAACAAATTTCACATCCCACATGGGTTAGGTTCTCAGTTAAAATGGGTGAAAATATTGGTCATAATTTAGGAGTGGGTATAGTTGGATGACCATTACAATCTTGATTATCTGTTCTAAAGAGACTGGGGTTGGGGTTAGTGACCTGTGACCCAACAATTAAGAGACAATCTAATAGGTCTAGTAAATGCTTTGTTGGGAGAGGCCTCATCATTAGCTCACTGAAGGTGAACAAGTTTTCATAGAGGGATTAAGTAGCACACGGACCCATTGTGTCATTTCTTATTTGTGTTGAACATATTATTCATGTGACCAAGAACACAAGCAATTACCAGAGGAATACCCTAAATGAACAAAAAGAACATCTGGCATTTGCACTGTTTCCAGTCTGGACTTGGAGTTCAAACAAGTAATTATCTGCAAATTGCTCACTAAACAAGACACAGCAGGCTATTGAGGGTTTTGAAATATCCCTCAAGAGTGCCATAAGCAGTAGCACACGAGCCACAAGTGAACTGGGCCTGACAGCATATACTGCACTTCAGCCTCTTCCTGTGTCTCTCTGTTTCACATTTGGGGCTCTTTTTTGTTGATGTTGTTGTTCTTACCGCAGTGATGAACTTGTGATTCTTTTATTATCAGTTATCTACCAATCAGGGTCATGGGATATGCCAGTGGAGGAGCAAAGGATGGTCAGTAAAGATAACTTTGCCACAGAACCAAAATATCAGGGATCCAAACTGAATAATAGGATCATGGAGTTGGAAGAGACCAGTTCAACATCCTACTATGGAGGAACACTCCCAACATATGGCCATCCAGCCTCTCTTTAAAAACATCAAGATTTCACCAATAGCAGTAAGTAGCAATTGTAAGTCATGGAGGGTGAGGGAATGGAAACAGGGGCAGCAGCATCAATTGGAATAGGCAGCCATATGGTGGGACTCTCTTTAGAACATCAGGACACAAAGAAAAGTGTGAGAGAGACAGAGGACATTATCATGCAAGGAGGCATGTAGCCGGGGGGGGGGGGGGGGGCTTGGGGGGCTGAAGCCCCCCCCCCCCGAATTTCTCATGGTGGTCCGCGAGAAGGCCTTACTGGTATATTATTTAAACTGTTATGTTTATTCATATCATGATCTGATCACCATGTTCAATATATCCTATATGCATGGGGGTATTGGGGTAACAATACAAAATGTTTGCTAGGGTAGACCCTCTTTCACTCAGACTCAGCCCCCCCCCCCCCCCCGAATCAAACTCGGCTCCCCCCCGAAACAAAATCCTGGCTACAGGCCTGCATGCAAGGCTTCTAAAACGGATTCTGCCATTGCAAACTAGACTTGCCTAAGACTGGAGTTCATCTGTTTAGCCCATCTTGTTATCACACCAAGCCTAGTGAAAGCACTTTGAGAAAGTGTGTTAAGTTTCTTATAACTGTTGGGATGTAACTCCTCTCAATCTGTGCATTCCCCAACTTGATACATGCATCCCCACCTTTTTTATTTTGATTTTTCTTTTAGTGTGGAAATTGTAGAATTCCAGTAATTCAGAGGTTTGATTCTCACATCTCTGTAGACCTATTCTGGATCCACATGGTACTATTTTAGAATGAGGTCATTGACTTCCAGATGGAAGGCAATCATGACAAGTATTTCCTTTATGCACCCTCCTCTTGGCACGTTTCTCTGTTTTGCCCTGTAGTTGTGCCACTTCAAAATCCATAGCTAACCTCCAGTTAGAATGCTCAAGGGTCAGGGCTTCCCAGTTCTCAGTGTTTTTATTTCACAATTTTAAAATTTACCTTTAAGGCTGTCTTTAAATTTCTTTTGCTGTCCATATTCTGTTTTCATTCTTGAACTGAGAGTAAAGTAACTGCTTTGGGAGATGGTGATTGGGCATTTGGACAACATGGCTTAGCAACATAGTTGATGTCTCTTTGCCATATTTGGAAGGCTTTCCTTTTCTTATAGATTATGTGTTGGATCTCATTGTCATTCTCATCAAACCAGTTTGATAGACAATGGTTTGTTCATAGGCTGTAATAATAGAGGTCTTCAGTTTATTCCAATGTTCCTCAAAATGTTCAGGGTGTTCCATGGGTAGATATTCCTTGAGTTTTGTTTGAAAAAGAGCTAATTTAGAGGGCCATTGAAGGGCTTGGCTGTTCATTTTATGCCTTATCTTCCTTCCTTAGAATCTAGGATGTGGGAACACTCTTAATGGCCATAGTGATCGAATCATTCTCATGGTGGGCGAGCGGTGAGTGGTGAGCAAGCAAGGGGGGTGGGTAGCGAGCAAGTAGGAGGAGGTGAAGGCAATGGCTTGCATGCCAGGAAAGAGAGGGATGAGAGTCATTCATGAATGCCGATGGGTGCTTCAGACAGATGCTTCACCAGGTTTTTTTCTGTTAGCAAGGCCATTGTTCTTGTTCAGGCAGTCCATTACAGAAAAAGGTGTAGCCTCTTTTTTCTTCTTTCACTTATCCCTCTCCTGCTATAGTGCTGAAGCAACATCCATACAAACACTAAAATATTTATATTAATTCAGAATGAATGAGCAACACAAAAATCCTATTGTGTTTATTCTGCAAGTAACAGATATGGATTTTATTTTGAAAGCCTTTTTGGTGAGGAAAATCCATGCATGAGTTGGAAAGTTCTGCAAATGGTATTGCTTTGCATGAAAAGGAAATGTTTAATTCAGAGGGGAAATTCTTATTAGTGGCTTGGTACAGCCAAGGAGCTGAAAAGTTTTTTTTATTAAGGAAGTGATCTGGGACAACAAGGGAGAAACATTTGGTTTTGCCACAGATAGAAGGACAACTCACAACTTTCTCACAACATATAACACTGGCCCCAAAAACCATAGCAGAAGTGGGTTCAGATCACTCTGTGAGTGAAATCTGTTTGGAAAATTGTTTTCATGAGTGAACAGAATTCTTAAAATGGGATTTTACCATTTTCACAAAATACTGCTACAACACACCTTGAAGACTAGTTTTCAGTGAGCTTAGGAAAATGTCATATGATGCAAGTTTTTAAACTCATGTCTAGGCAGCCTCCAACACAGTTTAAAGCCTTATCTAGATATCTAGAGAGAGAACTGGGCAGCATCTTGTAGCGTAAAGTGCTTTTGGTTGGTAAATGTTCACTGGGAGATTCTGCTAACTACAGTCCAATTCTTCTTGTTTTTTCCTAGTTCTAATCACAGGATTAGTCACATAAACTTTGAAATAATAGACCTTTAGCATCTATCAGATGGGATCACACCCCCTGACTTAGTAAGAACAGACACTAGGTTCAAGTTTATAATTAATACTAACAATGTTTAATACTCTTTTAATATTTGTATATTTTAAATTGTATTGTTATGCTTTTAATGTTAGCAGCTTTGAGTCTTCTTATGGAGAGAAAAAGCATAATTAAAAATAAACATTATTATTATTATTATTATTATTATTATTATTACTGGGAGATAGGGTGGGTTATAAATAAAGTATGATGATGATGATGATGATGATGATGATGATGATGATGATGAGTAGTAGTAGTAGTAGTAGTAGTATACAACTCTCTTTAAAAATTAACCACTAAGAGCCATGTGGGGTATTTATTCCCTAATGCAGAATTAAAATATATCTGATGGGATCACACCCTCCGACTTAGCAAGAGCAGACACTGGGTTCAAGTCTATAATTAAAAGCTCCCTGAGTTAATATTGCTTCATTATAAATCCAGATCAGTATAATTACAATGCTGGCACTTTCTGTCCTATGCCATCAAGAAGCAAGCAGCCTTTAGTCCTAGAAGCATTTGTGTGTGTGTTGTTCTTTACAGATATGAAACTGATACAGATGCTATACTTCAGCAGAGCTAAAGAGCTAAAAAGAGAACCAGAAAGAAGTAACTTTGGGAGGGGACCCATAATTAGAGGAGAAGACACTGGCCATGAAAAATGTAATTTTGTAATGAATACTTATGGGATTTCCTTCGAGATAAGAAGTACATAATCAAATCAAGGCCAAAGTGAAGGCTGCCCTGGAGGCAAAATAGTTTAAAAGACAAATGCAATTCTAATACAAATACATGGAATTCTACCCAAAGTAAATGGGAAAATCCAAGGGAAAACTGGATAGTAAAATTTTGCATGAGAGGGGGGAAGTCTACTCATGCTGAGTAAATCTGTCTTCCAATATTCTTAATCATCATGGACATATTCATTTGAACAGGCCTTGAAAGCTTACACATTTTATCTGCCTCACTTTATGTTTCCTTGTCTAATAAAAGCTGCTAACAGAGCGATGCTGAAGCTATGCTGAGCACCCATTTATGTTGGTCTGAAACAAATACATTATTCCATATTCATGAAACTTCCATTCTCTTTGCAGAGTAAATTTGACATCCGATTGAATTGAAAGTCTGGATTCCCTGTTAAGCCTTTTAAAATTCAAAATATGGGATTTTCAACATCTGAAATATAGCTATGGTAATTGTCTGAATATTGAAATGTAGGCAGCTTATGCAGCAAGAAATGAAACAACTAACGACCTAAGTCCAGTGTGATTATAACACTAGAGATTTAGCAGCCATTGTCAGGAGACTGTGGGCAGCCTACATTTTCCCACTGGCTTGCCAGGATCCTACAGGCTTGCAGCTATCACAATCCAGGAGGTCCTCCTGCTGCTGCTATTTACTGGTAGGAAAGGGAGAACAGAGGGAAGTAAGATGAAGGTGATCTCAAATGCAATACACCCAAATTTTCTTTGCCCAAGAGCTCAAAGAAGGTAGATCTTCATAGTTTGCATTGCCTTTTCTTCCCTTCAATTCCCAAAGTAGCATCAGGTGTCCTTGTGAGGCTTGACAGCTATTGGGTGTGAGAGGCTTTTGGACAAAGTTCAGGTCTGTGCCATATCCAAAAAGAGACTAATGTAAAAGATTAGTAAAATGTAATGTAATGTAAATGTAATGTAAAAGATGTGGGCCCCTGGTTCTTTCTCCCACTTTTCTCCCACAAATGCTCCCACTTATCTCCCACTTAAAGTTAACTTAGACAGAATAAAGTCCACACCAACTGTAATCAGAACTAGCTTTAAACATGGTTCATAGACCATCTTATAAACTTGGTTCCAAAGTTAATAACGATTGACCCTAATCTTAACTGCCGGTGAACTCTAACACATATAAGATGGAGGAGACTGCCAACATTCTTGCATGTGCTGCCTTGTCCTGCCCCCCAACTTCCCCATAAGTAAAACCTTTAAAGTGATTATGGATTCCAGTAAGGCAGGAGTCCAAGCTACTGGTCCTGGTTCAATCAAGCACAAGTTAAAACTTCCTATGAATCAGTTCAACATGATGGGATTGGAAACAGTGGGGAACAATGCTGACATGTGCAGCCCCATTCTTTTTACACATATACCCTATAGGCATAGAATCCGAATGTGGTATAGTTGACACTAACAGATAGGAGATTTGAGGGCATCGGATTAGGGCTCATGTACACTGTAGAATTAATGCAGTTTGACATAGAGTACTTTGATTGCCATGGCTCAATGAATTCTGGTAGGTGTAATCTGGTGAGACACCAGCAGTCTTTGGCAGATATGGCTAAATACTTTGTAAAGCTATAACCCTTTGAATCCTTTATCATTGAGCCATGGCAGTTGAAGTGGTGTTGAATTGCATTAATTCTACAATGTAGATGCACCATTAACTTATGCTTATGCTAGTAATAGCAGCAGCAATGCAGGAGTATTTATATCCTGCTTCTTCTCTCCCAAAAGAGACTCAAAGTGGCCAACAGTAAAAATCATACAATTATGCTACCAACTTCAGTCTCTCAGTTATTCTCTAAGGTGCTACAAGGTCAAGATACCAGGCAAGATTCTGGAAAAAATTGTTAAGGAAGTGGTCTGCAAACACTTAGAAACAAATGCGGTCATCGCTAATAGTCAACATGGATTTATCAAAAACAAGTCATGCCATCTTATCTCTTTTTTTGATAGAGTTATAAGCTGGGTAGATGCGGGGAATGCCGTGGATGTGGCATACCTGGATTTCAGTAAGGCCTTCGACAAGGTCTCCCATGACCTTCTGGCAAACAAACTAGTCCAATGTGGGCTAGGCAAAACTACGGTGAGGTGGATCTGTAATTGGTTAAATGGACAAACCCAGAGGGTGCTCACCAATGCTTCCTCTTCATCCTGGAAAGAAGTGACGAGCGGAGTGCCATCAGCAGGGTTCCGTCCCAGGCCTGGTCCTGTTCAACATCTTTATTAATGACTTAGATGAAGGGTTAGAAGGCATGGTCATCAAATTTGCAGATGACACCAAATTGGGAAGGCATTAAATATTATTTTCTCCATTTTGCAACTATGAAGGCTCATTCTTGTGAACTGGATCTGTCCTAGTTCTTTATGAAGCCATGTTGGAAACATTTAGTGTTACACATCTTCTGGCTACAAAAGTGTGAGCTTTAAGCTAGGAAGTCCTAAATTCAGGTCACATCTTTAGTTAGGATCTTACATCTTGTGACCTTGGGTGACTCTTCTCTCAACACAGCAATCTATTTGTGGCCTGCACACATGTAAGTGCACTATCAATGCAGGGTGATTTTGGGGCAATGCAGAACAGTCATATCCTGATGATAATGGTATAAGCAGAGTTGTGCTTGTAAAACAATTGCACATTAAAGTGCATAGATAGCATGGGAATGTGCATTGCCTCTATGCATTGCACCTGTGAAATGCATGGGTTGTCAGCCATGTGTATTGACCTTTCAGTCACACACATTGCACTATGTAGACCTTCAGTACAGGGGCTGTAAGTCTACCAGTTTATACTGAAACTGTGCTGAAGAGATGCAGGCTCTTGATTGCTCAGCAATTCCTCCCCCCCCCCCCCCCCGCCACCCGTGTAACTTCATGGGAGAATAATAATCACTGACCCACATTACAAAATTGTTGTCAGGAGATTATGTATTTGAAGGGCTTTGATTACACAAGAAAAAGCGTATACATTGTGCAGTTATTAACTACTGAAATGTCATGCTTTAAAATAAATATGTGCATTTGCAAAATTCAGATTGGAAAAATATCCCATTGCCAGATCAAATCTGACAGTTTAACAAACAGCAACAACAACAGCAATGAGCTAAACTATCTTTTTCTCCTCCAGTTAGCGCTGGCTCTTCCTTCCCATTTACAATGATTCCAGTTGCCTGCCTTTCTTCACCACATTCATGCAATAGATTTCTCAAAGCAGTTTGCTCCATTTCAGAACAAGAGGGAGATTTAGGAAGCAGGCATCAGCCTCATCTGTAATTCCTAACACCCTGTCAAGAACAAATGTTTGAAAAGACACCTATCTTTTTGCTAATGCATATATGTTGTGAATCTATTAGAGGGCAAGGGAGAAAGAACGCCTTAACATTCTGAAACATGCTCACAAGTATCTGCCCATGGAACGACTCTAGAATAAAACTTCTAGAGCTCTCTCCTCCCTTTTTCACTCCCAAAGTTATCTTATCATTGAAAACAGAATAACCATGGTGAGTCTTTGCAGCACTGAAAATGGGAATTAGAACTCAAAACCAAAAAAACATCTGAGAGCCATATTTTTAAACCGATCCTGCACTTGCTTCTGTTTCATAAGATTTATACCCTCATTAATCACTGGCCTCCCTTCATCCATGTTAAATATAAAAATGATTAGGAAAGATCCCCATCATGGTTAAAAAAATAATTAGCTGATACATCATGTTGCACACATTCAGACAGAAAGGAGTGATTAAATTAGGAATATTAAAACCCCATTAATCTGTGCTCAACTTAAGCTCTGCTTGTTCATCTCACTATGGCACTTATTATTTCTGACACTGAAAGATATTTGAATTACTAGCTGAAACAAGGTCACTATCAGAAAGATGTCAGGTCAGCAATTAGTCAAAGGTGGGAGAAGCTCCCCAGCTGAGTCATGCTTGACATTCCACAAATGTGTCAAGATCTCCTCACTTCTCAATATCGTTTGGGTGAGCAGGTCACTTGGAGGAACCTCCGATTGTGCAGATAACAATGCAATCTGCTTATTAGAGAGCTGTAGTTGACACCGGTTGACAAAGCCAGTAGCTGCATACACTGCTCATGACAAGTCTAGCTGTAGCTCAAGTCTCAGTATGTCGGGCTCTGCACTCACCATTTAAAGGCCCATATGCCAAGCATTGATTATTCTTCACAGAAAATTCCTGACTGTAGCACAGCACAAAATCAGGTCTATAGCCCTATCTTTCAGTTAAACCTAAAACAAAGATTGTATTCTTGCAAGTCTATTAGAAGGAGGGAGTATCAATTAGCATTGGGCTTATCCATGATAGTTTGTTGTTTTCCTCCTTCCATCAGTGTGTATAGGACAAATAAGTAATTTTGACCCTTTAAGTGGAGAAATTTCATTAAAATCTCTTCCCTATATCCAGAATAAACCAAATCACAATTCATTTTTCCTTTTTTCACTAAATTTGCTGCACAGGACAAGCACCTCACTCAGGTGAACAAGAGACCCAGGCCTAAATGAACATATACCACAGCAATGGATTTGAAAGTTTTTCACATTTAGAATCAGTCTACGATGAGTCATAGATTTAATACACCCAAAAGAAGGTAAGGATAAGATATTAAGGAACCAAAGTAGGATTAATTTTAAAGTAATGCAGTTCACATATCTGTTCACATATCTTTAAAGATGTAAGATAGCAGTCTGATTAATACAAGTTGAACATCACTTATCTGGAATTCCATAATCCGAAATTGTCCACATGGGTAACTGAGATAGTGACACCTTTGCTTTCTGATAGTTCGGTGTATTGTATAAAATTACCTTCAGACTATGCACATGGTCTGAAGGTAATTCTATACAATATTTGTCATAATCTGAACGTAAATTTGTGCAACATTTGTCTGAAAGTAATTTCCTATATTTCCTGTTTAGATTTATATCCCATCTCCAAAATATTTCATTAAATACATATTTGAAAAAACAGATGTTCAAAAATCTGAAAAAACCCAAAGTCCAAAATCCTCTAGTCCCAACATTTCAGATAAGGGATATTCAACCAAAGCTCAGACATAACATCATTGGTAAGGAGTTAAACATGGACACAAAGAGGAAGAGTTGGGTAAGTGTGATCCTGTTACCCTCTACTCTGTGTTCAACTGACTGTTTGAAAAAAGCTTGTCATTGCCAGGTTTTGAAAAGAAACGACGATGCCCATAAATAAGAGATGGAAAAGTTACTTCAACATCTCTGCAGTGTGCAAATCCTTCTTTTCTCTCCCCTTTATATGAGCTCAGATTCAATAGATGGTGACTGAAATCACTTGTAGGTTGGGTCCTAAAGATGAAAGCCTGCTTTCATGTCCCAATGTAGTATTGACCTCACTAATGGGACATGGACGAAGGTCTCCCCAGCAGACCTCAGTCCTCTGATAGGAACAGTACCATGGTCCCAAGTCATTTAGGGCTTTCAATGACATCACAAGCAACTTGAATTGAGTCCAGAAACATCTTTGCAGCCAGTGCTATTATTTTAAAGAATTGCATTATGTGATGTTTATAAGGAATTCCAACTTCTCCATACCTAACCGTATTAATGTTTTAGGTATGTTTTGTGATGTTACCTGGGAACTGCTCTGAGTCCCCTCGGGGAGATGGAGCGGTATATAAATAAAGATGATGATGATGATGATGATGATTATTATTATTCAGTTATGCAAGTTCACCCACTACATTAGAAACATGGTATAATTTTCAAGCACTGGTATAAAAGCCAATAAACCAATTTTTAGGGATCACTCTTCACAATATTTCATGCATTTAGAAAAAACGTGCATCTAGAGTGCCACACGAAGTACAATATCTTAGGTTATGTTGTTCTTGTGGTACTGAACCTTCACTAGGAAGAAGAGTACATGCATAAGATTGGAAAAAGCAGATTCAGTATGTAAGATGTTTATAAATTAAGGCCAGAGATTGTCTTCTGTCCTACTCCCCCATCCAGGAACATGGGTTTTTGCTCTACAATGTTCCTCTACAATACTGCTAACTCATGCAGATGCCTCACTGATACAACTTCTCACTTTTGGGAGGTGAAAGAAAGTATAAAAGCTCTGGAAGCATTTGCCTGAAGTATCTGACTCACATATTCTTTGAGGTAAGTAATGACAACATGTGAAGTAGTACAGAGATGGGCAAGGAGTGAGAGAGGGGTAGAGAGGGATCAGAGAGAGTATTTGGTACAAAGACAAGGCTAAGGCCATTGATCGGAGGGCACAAGGGCTATGCACTGGATTTTCCCAGCTAAAACACTGATCTTCTTAAGCTATTTTACTTTAAAAAGATCAGGCAGCTGATGTGCTATAATAAAAAAAATGTCCTTCATTTTTTACTGGAGAGCGGAAACTTCCAACGTAGTGATTATTTCCCTGTTACTAAAAATGTCATGTATGAACATTTGCGGGGTAAACTTTTAGAAAGGAGGCAGGAGAGGGACTTCCCATGAGTAACCTGCTGGTCATCTTTAGGGTAGGATCAGTCTCCTTTGGGGCCTTTTCAACATCTACCTGTCATATAGGGAATCTTTGGAAAATAAACTGAATTTAATTACATTCACAAATTCCAATCCACCTGCAGAGATATGAAGAAAGACAATAGTTTCATGGTGCACTGCATATGTTACTACAGGAGTCCTCATAATTGCACATATAGCACAAGAAGTCTTCACAGGCCCCATCTACACTGCCACATAATGCCCCTATGAGAGTTTTCAACCCAGAGAAACTGGTTTTCAGTGAGTAGATGGATTGCTTTCACACATCAACACTAACTGGGACAGACCCATGGCTTTCATGGAGTTCATGAAGTCCTGAGCCACTCGTGACAGGGCAATCTCCCAGCACTAGTGGCCATTGACACAACCCTGAGACCACCCCAGCAACCTCAGGAAAGGACTGTTTAGCAGTGTAGTGGCTGATACACTAACAGAATCCCTATTCTTTTCAGTGACCCACCTTTAGGTAAATACATTCAAACGCTTTTGACTATGGGATGGGGGAACCTGGTCAGGGGGGTGGAATCATGATAGACCACTGCAACTCCACCTCTCTGCACCTCAGATGTTGTCTGCTGGTGGGTAGAGCTGAGAGAGAATCCTGTTGGATAGGGCTGAGAGAGATTACACCCTCCCCCCCAATCCCCAGTCTCATCCAAACAGGTCTCTGTGAAATAGACCAGGTCCGCACACTCATCCAAAATCAAGTCCTGAGTGGCATTTACTGACCTGGCATTCAACAGCAGTATTTTTGACCGGGGGGGGGGGGGGGGGCTCTCACCCTGGTTTTCTAGCCTATTTGTTGTAGGAGACAGTTTGGGGGCAATAAGCACTCCATTTCACTTTCCATTTTGTTGGTACTGAGACTGTCTCCTCCTTACACATCTCCCTCTGCCCTGTATGACTCCAATGGCCACCCCACAAATCTGGGATCTTCCTCACTCCCCTAGAAAACACATCCATCCTAAATGGGACAGACTTGCAGATGGTTAATATGATCCTTTCTGGATCATATTACATTCTACCCTACTCCCACAACTATGCACCTAAGGTCTTTGTACCACTGTATCCGAACAGGTGGGCTTATAGCAAGAAAACCCCATGCAAAAATAAAAACGACATAGTTAAGTCTTCAAGGTTCTGCCACATTTCTTTCTTTTTCCTCCCATTTCCTTCCTCTTCTTTATTTGGCAAGAGGATATACATACTTGCCCCTTTGATTAACAGCCATGGACATGTAAAATGCTCCCTCAAGAACTAGGTTTCCAGTCAGAGGCCACTTTTCCAAGCTATTTATTCGGCAGCTTGCATTCCTGACGTTCAAACGTCCAACTTACCTCGGCATAATGTATAACCCAGCTGGATGCTATAATCTTTTTTGCTTGCCTCTCCCCCTCCTCCCTCCATTTCCTTAAAATCTATTCCAAGTGACTGACATTTGCTGAGTGTATTTATGCAGCCCTTTCTAATCCCTTCAGAATATTAAGACTGCATTACTTTGTCTTTGGTTACATTAACTTCAATTTTCCTTATGAGTAAGTATTTGGTGAAAAATTAATATACTGAAGTTGAAAAGAATCTTATGATGGGAAAAAGACTAATTTCGTCTCGTGGCTGCTCAGATACCAGAGTACACTGGGGTTAATGTAATTAACTTACAATTTTAGCCTGGGTTGTGTACATACACTGAATCTCCCGGCTGGAAACAAGATTAGATTTTATTACACTATAGATCCTGGTTATCTTCACCATGCCTCCGATATTACTTCCCTCAATGACTTCAAGGCTCTTTGCTGCAATGAAAATGCAGAACCATCTGGTACTGAGCCCATGCAGTTTATTTAAGGATTTAATTAAGTGCTCTAAATGGAGAGCTTCTCCGAATTAACATTTTAAATGTGACTTATTGCAGGTTTAATATTGTCTTAATGCCAACCTGGGAAACTCTGTAGCCAAGTTGTTGACGTTTAAATTGAATTCATTTGGGTGGCTCCAGGGGGACTCATTAATTAATCTAAACAACTAATGGGGATTGGTTCTGACTTCTGATGAAGATTATTTACAGAGACAATTTGCTGTGAATAAAGAGTCACAGTAGGCATACATTTAATTGATTTTTTTTAAAAAAGAAGACATCTCATTGTATTTAATATCAGAAATGCATCTTAGGAGTAAGCTTTGAAATGCCATGAAGGGGAGGGTGGTTGGAAACTTCCATACTGAGGGTTAATAACAAAGGAATGGGTAATTACTTTTCCCTATGTAATTGACAGCTTGTTGGGAGAAAAAAAAGGTATGTAACAGTTTAAGGAGAGAGAATGGTTTCCTGTAAGTAATTTTGGGAAGTAAATATGTGTGTGTGTGTGTGTGTGTGTGTGTGTATTGGTATCGCAATGTGAGGCTGAAAAGTCATCCAAAGGTACCCCCACACTGTAGAAGTAATGCAGTTTTACCCCACTATAACTGCCCCTGTTCAGTGCTATGGAATCCTGGGAATTGTAGTTTGGTGAGGCCCCAGCACTCTTTGGTAAGGAAACTCCCATGATGCCATAGTATTGAGCCATGTCAGTTAAAGTGGCGATCAGCCGCATTATTTCTACACTGTAGATGTTTTATATGTTTTAATGTGCATTAATTTTATTTTTTAACGGAAATGCATTTTAACTGTATGTTATAATAATCATATTATAATAACTTTATTTTTGTACCCCGCCTCCATCTCCCTGAAGGGATTCAGGGCGGCTTACATGAGGACCAAGCCCGATCAACATAGTTAAAATAACATATTAAAATTCATAAAAACAGCAACCAGCAAAATAAAACAACAATGGCATAACACAAAATAAAAACAACAAATGTCCGAAAGCATTGAATAGTTGCTTATATGTAAGCTGCCCTGAGTCCTCTTTGGGGGAGAAAGGCATGATATAAATAAAATAGATGAAGCTGAAATCAAGGTTCCTATGTTGGGCAACAATTCCTCTTTTCTTTTGTCTCTCTTCCTGGTTCAGCCTCAGTGAATGGGACTGGACCATCAGCCGTAGCACCTAGATTGGCAATATCGGTTGCATGGTGATGTTTATACTGTGTCCTTCTTGACCTTTTAATGCCAGGCTAAACAGTTGTAAAAATGTTCATAGTAATTGCAAATTTTCTGTTGAATCATAGTAATTTAAAGATGAGTCTAATGCAATTTACACTTTCTACAGTGTTTCATTTTCTGGGGAGCCAATCTCCTCCTGGGTCAGTGTGGGAAAATGAAATGAAAATGAGGTGGTTTGCACTTAGCTCCAACACACAAGAGTTCTTTGTCCCACCCTAGTCATTCCACAGATATATAAACCCATTTTCCTAGTTCCAACAGACCTCAATACCTCTGAGGATGCTTGCCATAAATGCAGGTGAAACGTCAGGAGAGAATGCCTCTAGAACATGGCCATATAGCCCGAAAAAACCTACAACAACCCAGTAATTGGTTATTGTTGTTTATTGTATATTGTTTATATTGTTTTCTGCATCTGTTGATTGTTGTAAGCCACCTTGAGTCCCTTCGGGCAGAGGGGATGGGGAATAAATAAAGGTTGCTGTTGTTGCTGCTGCTGCAAGTTGTTTTTTTTATTTATTTACAGTAACGTGAATAAGGTTTATAATAAAACAGATTCATGCAGTTCAATAATTACGTTGTATTATATTGTATGTGTCCATTTGTCTCCACTGGGTTTTCAAAAGCCAAGAGCAGATCTTCCTTTGGAGACAGAAGTATTGCTTTAAGAATGCTTCCCTGCCCCCAGCAAGTCTCCTATGGATGTCTAGAAAGGGAACAAATTTACGCTGGCTTCTTTTAGCAGAGTAATCAGCCCACTCCCTCCATCCCCTGGTTGAAATGCATTGATCCCCCCAGAGACATAACAGCTCTTTGTGGTTTTGAGAGATCATACAGCATTCCACACACACACAATGCAATCAGTCTAAACTCTGAGGGGGAAAATGCCATGGGAATTTGTCTAACAAATTGTCAGAGATAAATTCTCAGCAGCACTTGTGATATGATACCAGCTGATATGCAAGACTTGCTCTGTGATACTGACTTTGAATTCCTGTCTGTAGCTTCCAAACCAATAAAAACACGTGATGTATTGGACTGGAACCCATTTCATCTGTTGCACTGTTGAATCCCATTACCTTCTGGTCCCTTTCCTGCAGCATTTCTCTTAGATATATAGCCAAAAGTAAGCCAAAAGTCTTAAACATTAATTTAGCTGAGTGGCTTTTTTATATGTGTTTTAAAAAAGTTCCAAATGCCCACCTCTCCTCCCAAGGCTACCCACAAACTGCAATTAGATACACAGAACTGATAGAGAGCACACATAGACAATAATAGTATATCTCATCATGAAATCAAAGCCTACTACAACAGCCAGTCCTCAATTGCATGGTAGGGCATTATCAAGAACACTGCAAGAATCTCTAACAGGAAAATGAACATTATCTGCTTTGGACTGGATTAAATGAGCCTACACTGCCATATAATCCAGTTCAAATTGGATAATCTGTATTTTATATGGCAGTGTAGAAGAGGTCTGAGACACTGACATTATACCAGAAGTTGACGGTGGAGAATCCAGTAGGAAAATTACACTAGATTAGAATCCATTGATGAATACTGCTGATGAGACTTTTAAAAGAAAATTAATTCCACAATTATTTTCAGTACACTTCTCTATAGTATTTAGTATTCTAATCCCCCCCCCCCCTTAACAGATCTAAATGTGCTTGATTGGCTTTAGACACATGATAATTGGAAACACAACAGCTTTTGATTTTTTCAAAAAGAATAATAAATATAATAAAACTTTATTTATATACTGCTCTATCTCCCAAGGGGGATTCAGGGTGGTTTCCAAGTAACATCACCGAAACATAAAAAGTAAACAGCATAACATAAAATTAACCAAACAACATAAACATAAAAATATAACAATAACACATGTATATTAAAAATAATCCTGCCTATTCAGAGCAATTAAAATGCCGGGCCAAGGCTAGTGCAAACTCAAAATATGAGGGGGCCGGGAATTAAGTACAGTGCTGTAACAGGCTAATGGCAATAGCAGGTATGGGTCTGTGGCTGCTCATTTCCAGGGCCTATTAGAACAATGACCAGGGTAATAGGTAAGAAGTGCAAGGCCACATTCAACAATGTTTGGGGCTCGACTAGAACTAGTCATTTTCAAACGCTTGTTGAAACCACCAGGTCTTCAAGCTCTTACGAAAGGGGGGGGGGGAGGGATGGGGCCTGTCTTATTTCCTTTGGAAGAGAATTCCAGAGGTGGGGGGCCACCACCGAGAAAGCCCTCTCTCTCGTCCCCAACAACTGTACTTGTGACGATGGTGGGAGTGAAAGGAGGGCCTCCCCGGAGGATCTTAGAGTTCACGCCGGTTCATAGAAGGAGATGCAATCGCGGAGATAGGTGGGGCCCGAACCGTTTAGGGCTTTATAGGTCATGACCTGCATCTTGAATTTGGCTTGGCAACTTATCGGCAGCCAATGAAGCTGTTTTAATAGGGGTGTTGTATACTCCTTATAGTTGATGCTCCATAAGAAAAAGACTAAAATAGCAACTAGCTCTCTGATTAGCACACATACAACAACTACTCAATTACCTGTATTTTAATATTAGTACTCTATCTGTTTCCTAGGACCTGGAATTAATGTGGAAAAACAGTAAGTAAGGAAAACAACTTGTCCTCTTGAACTGGTCAACTAAGGAAGAGAAGCAATTAGATCTCAAAAACTATTTTAGCACAGGAGAAGATTTCCATTTTGTTTAAAGCAGCAATGGTGCAACTATTTCTTTTAAAAGCCTTCCCTGAATCCCCTGGAGCAGTACCAAATCTTCCCTTTTTGGGCAAAATAAATGAGAGGGCAGTTGCCTTCAAACTCCAGGCAGACTTGGATGATGGACAATTCCTGACATATCAAATTGGCTTGAGAGCAGGATACGGTGTTCTTTATGTTGTCCTATTTGTTGTTCCCCACATTGATCCACAGTTGGTGAGGAAGAAGAAAGAAGAAAGCAAGCAGTTCCTAAACCAACCTTTCTATCACTTTTTTTCTCCCTCTCATTACCAAGCAACACACATTGACTGGAAGAATGTGGAGAGACAGATGCTGCCATTTTGAAATGCAAAATAAGATGTTATAGTTCTTTAAAAGTAGGGGATCTGGCTTTTTATTATCTTTCTCAACTATAATACATGAATCCATATTCTGCTTCTTGCTTTTTTATGTTATCTCTCATGTTTTTTTCTCTCTTAAACATGAAACGCTCCTTACAAATCTGCCTGTGGTGCAGTTTGGTGCTATAATATTTTATGCTATGATACAGTATGCTATCTAATACTAAGAAATACTAAAAGCAAGACGAAACAGTGCCGATGTATATTGCCCCTTGCAATGGCTATGCCTTTTTAAGATGCCATGCCACTTTGATGCCATGGGGTTGCCACAGCTATTTTTGCACAAAAATCTTGCTGGTTGCAAGAGCAATGAAGATTGGCTGCCTGAACTAGGTGTACACTGAATGGCTTTTGTGTAGGAAAGCATGAAGGCACATACCTGTTTCATCACTTGAAATACTATAATTCTCCACTCCAGATTCTTTCGGTATGTGAAGGTCTGAGAAACCCCCAAAACAAAGATTTCCTTGGTCTTCGGGGTTTGCTTCACCAGGTTAAGCGCCTTTTTGAAACCTGGTCATTGGTTCCTGAATTCATTTAGCAGTGCCCGAGGCTCTCCAGACATTGACTACTTGCTTCTAATGTAGGCTAATATCAATATTATATGAATAAAATTAAACCTTATGATTTAATGACAAAATAGAGAGTCCACATCAATTAGGCACTGGTATAGTGTCCTCTTGGAAATTTCATGCAAAACAATTATCAACAAATTTATCTTCGGGAACAAAATTGTATTACACCCCCCACCCCCACTCGCATAGAATGTGATCACTACCTTTTTTCCCATGCAGCAACACACAAGTACACCGTTCTTCAAACTCAGCACATTCATGTGCATATCATGCTGCAATCCCCCCGCCCTCCATTTTCAGGAAATTATGCCACCTTAATTAACATGCTATGAGTTAAGGAAATCCCATCAAAAAAGATCAAAAAGGCTTTTTTTTCTCCAGGACATCTTGATAATTCCTATGGGTCTGCCTGTTACTTATACACCATGTAAGACATATACTTGGAAAAGGAGCTTTGATATCAAAAATAAGTGTATTTACTAAATGATGCAACAATTAAATGATGCAATGCAAAACACAGAGGCAAACCTTTTTGTTCTTGTGGAGCTCATCATTTTCTTTGGCTTGAAATTCACACGTAGCTGTTTCCATGTCCTAGGAAACAGAAAGGGTATTAGTATTAAAATTCAGGCGATTGAATTGTTGTTGTGTGCTAATCAAGGAGCTGGTTGCTATTTTAGTCTCTGTTTTTTTGAAAAAAATCAAAAGCTGTCGTATTTCCAATTATCAGTAATGTGTCTTATGCCAATCAAGCACATTTATATCTTTTAAAGAGGGAATTAGAGCACTAAATACTACAGAAAAGTGTACTGAAAACAATTGCAGAATTATTTCTTCCTTTAGGAGCCCCATACTCGCAGGAAGTCAGAATATCAAATAAGTGAAATGAAATGAAATAAAAATTGTGTTTTCTCTTTCAAAGTATTCAAATAATGTTATAAACCTCTCAACCACCCTATACCCTCCAAGTGTCATGATACAGAAATAATATCATAGATTATTTCTCTTGTAATCCTATTTTTTCAGCTGCTTTAAAAATATCCCAATTTGTCTCTCGTTTTTCTCATTTTCCTCCTTTGCCCTCAGCTTACTT
Source organism: Anolis sagrei (assembly GCF_037176765.1). Taxonomy (NCBI): domain Eukaryota; kingdom Metazoa; phylum Chordata; class Lepidosauria; order Squamata; family Anolidae; genus Anolis; species Anolis sagrei. Next base: position 121,127,098 of record NC_090022.1, read on the forward strand.
CAGTTGCTGCAAACTGAAATCAAAACTGCAAAAGTTGTTCACACACAGTTAACAGCAGGAGGAAAAGGAGAGGAAGAGTAGAATCTTGCCTTTTATTATTATTATTATTATTATTATTATTATTATTATTAGAAACACAACAAGATTAGTACACAGCAAACAAGATCACTATGCTGCCTATTGTATGTGATGACATGCTGGACACCCCAGGTTTCTAGGACTGTGTGATGTATTGGTGAATAATACATGCAGATCCAGTGGGGTGGCCTTTTGCAGCTGACAGATGGTAATTTTGAAAGTGCCAATTGTGTTCAAGATTATTTATTTATTTATTTATTTATTTATTTATTTATTTATATCTTACCCACCTCTCCTCAAAGCTTGAGGCAGTGTACAACATAGTTAAAATACATAGATAAAAACATAAAACCATTAAAACCACATATATTAAAAGACATGGGCATAAGATTAAAATACATTAAAATCATACATACCAATAAAATGCCACTTTAAAATTCATAGTTTAAAATTGACTGGGCAGGCCTGCCATAAGAGATAGACAAAAGCAAACTGTTGCAGCTATTCATGATTGTCAGTTCATCCTCCTTGATGTTTGCCATCTTAACCACATTCTGATGTTGCTTCAATATGTGTCTCAGAGTTTATCTCGGAGCCCCCGGTGGCGCAGTTGGTTAAACCCCTGTGCCGGCAGGACTGAAGACCGACAAGTCACAGGTTCGAATCCGGGGAGAGGCGGATGAGCTCCCTCTATCAGCTCCAGCTCTTCATACAGGGACATGAGAGAAGCCTCCCACAAGGATGATAAAAACATCAAATCATCCAGGCGTCACCTGGGCAACGTCCTTGCAGACGGCCAATTCTCTCACCCCAGAAGCTACTTGAAGTTTCTCAAGTTGCTCCTGACACGACAAAAAAAAAAAGAGTTTATCTCTCAAATGTCCACATAAAATTTACAGGTCAGACAAAAATTACCCATATCTTTTGGAGAGCACATTAAAATGCAGTGGGTGTTTCTTCTCCCATAGAAAACCCACTTTGGCACAATTCTGTGGTCATAAGTAGGAGACTTAAGGAAGTGGGTTGCATCCAGCCCCAAATTTAAGTTTTCAACTAAAAACTTTCTTCCTGGTAATGTATTTCCCTAACAAATTTAGACTGGGACAGTTCTTCCCCACTGATCCATCTGCTTCCTCATCGCAATAACTCAATAACCCAATAACACAACTCCCATGTTGTGTCAGCTCCACTGGTTGCCAGTTTGCTACCGAGCACAATTCAAAGTGCTGGCTTTGGCCTATCAAGCCCTAAACGGCCCTGGCCCAGTTTACCTGTTCAAACCATCTCCCTCTATCAACTACCACAGAGATTAAGATATTCTGGAGAAGCCCTGCTCTTGGTCCCACCACCATCACAGGCACGTTTGGTGGGGACGAGAGACAAGGCCTTCTCAGTGATTACCCCTCTGCTATGGAACTCCTTCCTGGTGAGATTAGATCAGCCCCCTCCCACCTGTCCTTCAGAAAGATGGTTAAAACTTGGCTGTAGGACCAAGACTTTGAGACAGTGCAATAAGACAACAATAGGATCTGGTATGGCTGATCTGAGATGGGTTTAAACAATTGTTTGTAAAGTGGATATAATTGATTTTAGTGTTTATGTATATTTATAGTTTATTTTATGTTCCAGCATTGAATGTTTGCTGTATATATGTTATGCTCCACCCAAGTCCCTTTTGGGGTGACAAGGGCAGAATATAAATGTTTTTATTTATTTATTATTATTTATTTGCTTTATTTCTATACCGCGTTTCTCAACCTATAATAGGTGACTCAATGCGGTTTACACAGAATTAATTACCACACATTAACAATTAAAACATAACATACACAATAGCAAACACACAACATTCATACAATGCCTCGATCTCAAACAAGATCCAGTCTCATATCCTTAAGCCGTTCCTATATTCAGTTTACCGTCATTCTGTGTGCAATTGCGCTGATTAGCCGAACGCTTGCTCGAAGAGCCAGGTTTTGAGCTTCTTCCTAAATGCCAGCAGTGAAGGGGCCTGTCTGATGTCACTTGGTAGGGCATTCCATAACCGAGGGGCCACCACCGAGAAGGCCCTGTCTCTCGTTCCCGCCAGCCGCGCCTGCGATGCAGGCGGAACCGAGAGCAGGGCCTCCCCGGACGATCTTAGTGTCCGTGTCGGTTCGTAGGAGGAGATGCGTTCGGAGAGGTAGGTGGGGCCGGAACCGTTTAGGGCTTTGTAGGCTAGTGCCAGCACCTTGAATTGTGCCCGGTAGGGGATTGGCAGCCAGTGGAGCTGGCTCAACAGAGGAGTGGTGTGCTCCCTGAGAGCTGCTCCCGTTAGCAACCTGGCTGCCGAGCGCTGGACCATCTGGAGCTTCCGGGCAGTCTTCAAGGGCAGCCCCACGTAGAGCGCGTTGCAGTAATCTATACGGGATGTGACCAGAGCGTGGACTACCGTGGCCAAGTCTGACTTCCCGAGGTACGGGCGCAGCTGGCGCACAAGCCGGAGCTGTGCAAATGCTCCCCTGGCCACCGCTGAGACCTGGGGCTCCAGGCTCAACGATGAATCCAGGGTCACACCCAAGCTGCGAACCTGCGTCTTCAGGGGGAGTGTAACCCCGTCCAACACAGGCTGTAACCCTATGCCCCGTTCGGCCTTTCGACTGACCAGGAGTGCCTCTGTCTTGTCTGGATTCAACTTCAATTTGTTCACCCTCATCCAGTCCGACACAGCAGCCAAGCACCGGTTCAGGACCTGAACAGCCTCCTTAGAAGTAGGTGGAAAGGAGTGACAGAGTTGGACGTCATCTGCGTACAGATAACACCGCACCCCGAAACTCTGGATGATCTCTCCCAACGGCTTCATGTAGATGTTAAACAACATGGGGGACAGTATTGAGCCCTGCGGGACCCCACAAGACAATGGTTGTGGGGACGAGCAGCTGTCCCCCATCAACACCTTCTGGGTACGATCCTCTAGGAAGGACCTGAGCCACTGTAAAACAGTGCCACCAAGACCCATTCCCGCGAGGCGTCCCAGAAGGATACCGTGGTCGACGGTATCGAAGGCCGCTGAGAGATCCAGCAGGACCAACAGGGACACACTCCCCCTGTCGAGCTCTCTGCGGAGATCATCCACTAAGGCGACCAGGGCTGTCTCGGTACCATGTCCCGGCCTAAAGCCAGACTGTGCCGGATCTAGATAATCCGTGTCTACCAAGAATACCTGGAGTTGTGAGGCCACCACACGTTCCAGGACTTTGCTCAAAAAGGGAAGATTGGAAACAGGCCGATAGTTGACAAATTGAGTGGGGTCTAGTGATGGTTTTTTCAACAGCGGTTTTATTACAGCTTGTTTTAAGCTGGCTGGAATATTGCCTTCCCGAAGGGAGGCATTAACCACCACCTCCACCCACTCGGCCAATCCCCCTCTGGCCTCTTTTAGAAGCCAGGATGGGCAGGGGTCTAGGATGCATGTGGTAGCTCTCATTCCTCCAAGTATCTTGTCCACATCCTCGGGTTTCACCAATTGAAATGAATCCATCAAAATAGGACAAGCAGATGCTCGTGTTACATCCTCAGAGACTGCCGTTAACGTGGTATCCAGGTCAGAGCGGATCAAAGCGACTTTGTCCGCAAAGAACCGAGCAAATGCTTCACAGCGGGCCGTCGAGTTGTCAGGGTTCCCATCCGGAATGGTGGGGTTCAATAGCCCTCTGACAACTCGAAACAGCTCCGCCGGACGGTTCTTTGCGGACGCAATATTGGCCGCAAAGAAGGCTTTCTTTGCCGCTTTTATTGCCACGGCGTATGCCCTTAGTAGGGCAATAAACCGTGTTCGATTTAACTCGCTCGGGTCCGAACGCCACACGCGCTCTAGTCTCCTCTTCCTTCGCTTCATTGCTGCCAGCTCCTCGTTGAACCAAGGCGCTGGTTTAGCTCGGCTACTTGAGAGGGGACGTTCCGGAGCAATCGTGTTTATGGCCCTAGTCATCTCCCCATTCCAGAGAGACACTAGGGCTTCAACAGGATCACCAACCGAGGTAGCAGGAAAATCCCCAAGAGCCGTCAGGAATCCATTCGGATCCATAAGCCTCCTGGGGCGGACCATCTTAATGGGTCCCCCACCTCTGCAGAGGTTGGAAGGTGTGGTGAGTCTAAATCTGACCAGATAGTGGTCGGTCCATGGCAACGGAGAGGTGGATAACTCCTCAACACCGCCACCTTGCTCCCATCCCTGACAGAAAACCAAATCTAATGTGTGTCCCGCACAGTGGGTGGGGCCAGATACTTGTTGGGACAGCCCCATGGTTGCCATGGATGACATGAAGTCCTGAGCCGCTCCTCCTAAGGTAGTCTCGGCATGTACATTGAAGTCCCCCAGCACAAGAAGCCGTTGAGACTCCAATGCCAGGCTCGAGACCACCCCCGCTAGCTCAGGTAGGGAGACCGTAGTGCAGCGAGGTGGGCGGTACACTAACAGAATCCCTATTCTGTCCCGGTCACCCACCCTCAGGTAGACACACTCGAAATTGGTTGACTGTGGGATGGGGCCTCTGGTCAGAGAGATAGAATTTTTGTAGACCACCGCAACTCCGCCTCCCCGCCCTCCAGGTCTCGACTGGTGCTGTACGGAGAATCCTGGCGGACAAAGCTGGGTTAAATTTACTCCTCCAGCTTCATCCAGCCAGGTCTCCGTAATGCACGCCAGATCTGCCCGCTCCTCCAAGATTAGTTTTAAATAAATAAATAAGCTGAGGTATATTGATACCGTTTTCTATGAGTATGTGTATTTTTAAATGCATGTTGATATAATTTGTAGTCTTCCTTGGAAGAATTTGAAATCTTATAGGTAAAATATAATAGATAGATAGATAGATAGATAGATAGATAGATAGATAGATACTTTTAAAATTGGAGTATAATCATGACATCTGAAAGCCGTCTGTACAAAATCTCAGCAAAGATGGCCTCAATAGGCAATTTGAACATGGGTATAACAGCCAAACAATACAGATTTTGACAGAGTACTTTTCATTGTAGGTCATAGTGTAACTGATATGCACAATGCCCTAAAGAAGTCCGATCCTGGAATTTAAGCAATTTCAGTCCTGGTTCAAACTTAGATAGGAGATTGATGCATTCTATATTTCAGAGGAAAGGAATTGCAAAACCACTTCTGAATATTCCTTGCCTAAGAAAGCCCTACAAAATTAATAGGGTCACCATAAGTGAACAGGCAACTTAGAGATCCACACACACACGCATACAAATTTTAGCAATAGATTGAATATAAGATCATTTAACCAGCTATCACTAAAACTTCATAGAAAACTCTGCTGATGTTCAGGAAACCAATAATGAATGGGGTTGTTTTTGTACAACTAATTTCTCATTTGTGATTATGTGTTTCTTAAATCATTTGCATTCAATTGCAGATTTCCTACTATAGTTGTATCTTTTATGAGAAAACACATACAGGTTTCTCCCCCGCTCCTTTGATTGAGAAGCACCAAGGCTGCTTTTTTTTGCTTGTTCTGCATCCCCAGATATCATCCGAATGCTGTTTGCACAGTGAACAGCACTATAGCAACACTCCAAAGACCTTGCAAATGTCAGCCTCATAGCAGAACCCCATGGAAAAAGCACGTTCACAGCTCCCCCACAGTTTCCTGCTGGCATTTTACATGAGCACATTGGCACCATTTTCAGGGCATCATACCTCAGATATGCTGGGTAGTTTATTATCGAGGTATTGTTATATTCATATCCTTTCCTTTTTCCCCAAGGACCTTAAGGTGAAATACATTAAGATTATCACACTGTATTTTTATTTTATTAGTATTACAAAACAACATTTTATTGCCCATTAATGATACATTATGCTCTGAGCAGCATGCAGATTTTTAAAGCCATAAAATTTAGAAATAAAAATAGTGGAATTACATCAAGAAATCAATTGAAAGCATCAGAGTAATATCAGCAACAGTATTGCTCAAGTAGAAGAATATTTTTTGTTAAAATTTTCCCTGGCTTTTCAGTCTTTTAAAAGCTTTGCTCTGGCAATAGGATCAATAGATACCATTCCAGAGGGAAGGTAATGGTGCTCCATGCAGTCATGCTGGCCACATGACCTCGGAGGTGTGTACGGACAACGCCACCTCTTCGGCTTAGAAATGGAGATGAGCAGCATCCCCCAAAGTCAGACATGACTGGACTTAGTCAGGGAAAAACCTTTAACCTAACTTTCATGGCTCAGTGCTATGGAATCCTGAGATGTGTAATCTGGTGAGGAACAGCGCTCTTTGACAGAAAAGGCTAAGGTCCTTGTAGAAATACAACTTCCATGATTCCATAGCATGAAGCCATGCCACTTAAAAGTGCCAAACTGCATTAATTCCATAGTGCAGATGAGCCCAATAACAAGACAGCAAAATCAGGGTCACGTCTGTCTGCCTGGGAAGGAGTCTCACAGCTGAAAAGCCTCTCTCCCTAGTAGCCATGGTCTTCATCTGCAGGAAGAAATGGTCCTCCAGGAAAAGCAGACCCAAGGACATCGATAAACATGTTGATTCTAGATGCATCATTGCAGTGAAGTACAAGCAATCCCCAAGTTATGAACAAGATGGGTTCTGTAGATTTGTTCTTAAGTTGAATTTGTTTGTAAGTCAGAAAAGGTACTGCAACTCTCTCTCTCTCTCTCTCTCCCTCTCTCCATTTATATATATCATATATATATATATGAGCAAGAGAGAGAGAGAGAGATAATGTTTTGGATGGCATAGGGAAGGGTTACCATACCTGTGGTGTTTGTTTTGCTCTCTGTGTCCTTCTTTGAAGATCCCACTTCACTTTCTGTCCCTATAATAATTGGATTTTTTAAAATTTGACTTGTTCTGGAAACAAGAATTGGTGATAAAGATTCAATGGAGACACCTTTTTCCCATGATAACTCTTTCAGAAGTGACTTCCCTTCCAAGGAATAGATTTATCCCACTTCATGTTGTCTCACCCTGTTCTTAACTATGAGTTGTTTATAAATCAGGTGTCTGTAACTCAGAGACTACTTGTACTATGGTGTCAGATATTTTAACTGGAAATATATTCATTTTATTTCTCCATCTCCTTTTGTGTACATTTCTGGTAGTTTGTTGTTAGGTACTCTGGTATTTGTAGTCTGGGAAAGAACCAGCACGCTTTGTCAAGGAAGGCTAAAGACCTTGTTATAAATTCAAACTCAATTCTCTCTGTTCTTAATCTAAACTCTATGCTCCATACAGCATACCGCTTTCAAGAAGTATGCATAAGACCATGGGTTAGACCTTTCTCTCTTGATATGATTTTCACATAGGATTACTACATATGAACAAATTGAAAACAAATTTAAACAAGTTACTTCATGATAAATGAGAAAGGTGGATCTTTGTAAATGAAATACTGTAGACTCAGAGCTAAGGGAAAATATGTCTTTGTCAACGATCTCCTAGCCATTGTAGCCACTGCAGGATTCCGGTGCCTGTACACTAAAACAGATACATTTTTCCCATTTTCCACTAAATATTGAAGTTTTTTTAATGTATCCTATATCGTAGTTGTCATCCCAAAAAGCTACTTTGCTAATCTCTGGTTGTAGCCTTAAGACATTGTTGCTTTTCTCCTTCACACTGGCTCATTTGACACATTTGTTGTAGGAATTACCAAATACGAGGGTTGAATGAAAAGTAATGCCTCCACCTTCGTTACTTGGATAAGGATGGGAATATTTTAATAAATCAAACTCAGAAATAATCCTTAGAATTTGCTCTTTAACTACCACTATTCACTTTTCCACATAATCACCAGACAATTGGATACATTTCTGCCAATGATGAACAAGTTTTCTGAAGCCATCACAGAAGAACTCGACACTCTGTTTCCGCAACCAGCGTCGCACAGTTCTCTCAACATCTTCATCAGAAGCATAATGATGTCCCTGCAGATCTTCTTTCATTATCAGGAACAGATGGAAGTCAGGTGGTGCTAAATCTGGACTTTATGGAGGATGTCGTATGGTGGTGAGATTCAGTCCCTGAAGTTTCAAGTCTGTGTGCTTTCATTTCAGGCATCAGCATCCTGGGTACCTATCATGCACAGATTTTCCGATAGCCAAGCGAAGCAATAATGTGACCCACACATTCTTGTGAAATGCCATTTATGCTTGAAATTTCTCTCTGAGTGATATGACGATCATCCTGAATCAATCTGTCAACCTTTTGCTTGTGAAACTCTGTGGTTGCTATCACAGGACGTCCAACTCTTTGTTTGCCACACAAGTCAGATGTTCCCACCTCAACATCTTTAAACTTACTTACCCAAAGACGCACAGTACTCACATCAACACAATCACCATAAACAGCTTGCATTTTCTGATGAATCTCTTTTGGGGTGACACCTTCTGCTGTCAAGAATTCAATGACTGCATGTTGCTTAAGTCGCATTGACCGGCCATACTTCACACTTACATAACTGTTTAATGCCAAGGCTTCCCGCCAAAATGGAACTGTATAGGAGAGTCTACTGAACAAGCCAGTACCTGCCACATACTAGTACTGTCATCTGTTGAAGAGTTACGAAGGTGGAGGCATTACTTTTCATTCAACCCTCATAAATATTCAAATGCAAACTGCTAATCCCTGAAATAGTGGCAGCTTCCCTTGATGGGATCTCTTGGATTCAGCAGGAATGTACAAAGTATGGTCCTCCAGTTGTTGTTGGATTAGATGGGAGATTTAATCTGATAACATCTGGAGAACTACACCTTGCCCTCTTCAGCTCCTTTCTGGTCGAAACAGAAGAATAAAACTATCACTACTCCATCTAATGTTGCTATTCATGTGTCAGTTTGCCACAACATGTGAACACCTGAAATTTCTCCAAATTCATTTACTCAATTGATTATCTTAGCTCTATTTCTTTCCAATCAATGGACCACAACAAACCAACCACAACAAGAATTTCACTCTTTCTCCAAGTAATCTCTCATAGATTCCTAAAATCTTCTCTGGGGAGACCCACAAACCTTTAAACAAATTTGAAAAAGAACAGTAGGAAGGGCTGAATTACAGAAGAATGAATGTTTATTATTGTTCATTGCCAGATCAATAAAACCAGGAAGAATAATAGACCACTGAGAATCTGAATTAATGTTCTTTCTATAGTCAGAGTACCTAAACTGTTGTGGAAGAATTATTTTCCATTAAAGAAACACACTTTTTTTGTGCAAAACCCTGTTATGCACACATAAAGAAAAAAAATTCTTCTCTATGAAGAAAACATTGTTTCATAAATAGATAATTTATCTGTGCCAAAAAGAAGTTTTTTTCTACAAAAATATGTTTTTGTACACAGAATAATTCCTTTACAACTTTTCTGAATACTACAGAGGAATATTATCTTGTCCCACGTGGCCAGAAAATCTGTTTAGGTCATACAAGGATGAAATAGTTAAGGAATTGCATCACATACAGTAACAGAGTGAACCTGCTCAAAGTTAGATGCCTATAGAAGGGAAGGCATTCTTGTTAAACAAACATTTGGTTCATTTCAGTCGCTTTATGGTGACAGTGTTATTATGGTCCTCTATGTATTAAACATTTCAAGGGCAGAAGACCAGTTTTTTAAAGACTTTAAGTTTCTATTGGGCCAACCTTAGAACAGCTCACTGGTTTATACTGCCCCAACTGACTTCTGTGCTCAAATTGGAGCTGTATACTTTAAAATTCATTAGAGTTAGCAAAGGGCAAATTCCTGCAAACTCCCTTTGAGAAGTACAGGTTGCTTAATAAAGACTATGATTTGGTATATGTCTCTGACCATGAATGACTTGTGAATAAAAATCTTACTATTTGAAAGGGTGGGGCACGGAATTTGAAATGAAACCTGCTAGATGCTAGAACCCTATGCCTCAGTGATTAATTCTGGAAACAGAAAACATATTTGAAGATAATATATTTATTGCTCATGGGGGAGAGTGTCAAAGGTAAGGGTCAGTTTTGTAGTAAGTTGACATATGTAAACCACCCAGGATACCATTGGAGCAGTTTCTACAGAACCAGAAGAAAGGTTGGACTCTTTTGAGGCAAGATAGTTCCTAACGCTAGCAAATCATTGCTCTTTTGTTTTAAGTCGCAAATAAAATTGTAATTGACTTTCCACACTGGTGGTACTAATGTGCTTGTTCTGTATGTTTATTCCCCTATATTCTGGCCACATTATCAGCACTGAGTGGGAAAAGAGAAGGCATCATTTATTTCCTCAGATTTTAGAAGGGGATGGGAATCGTGATCAAAGAACTGCTAAAAGGACAATTATTTATTTTGCTGACTGTTGATTCATTTAAGAGGGAATGTCTGCACATGAAATGTCAAAATACAAATGCTTCCAGTTTGTTTGAAATCAGCTGTGTAAACTGTATTTTTCTATGTATGAAAGGAAGCATGATGCAATGGTGGAAAGCAGAAAGATGTGTCTTTTCTCCCACTTTCCTTCTTTTAAAGTTTGCAACACACATTATTTTCCCAGTTTTTAGCAAGTGATATCCAAATTCTGGTGCTTCTTTATATGGAGTTACAAAATGGGGCTCAGCGCAATGTTTATTTTGAATATGAGTTAGGCTGTGACAGCTTAATCTGCATCAGTGAAGACCATTTGGCTGTGCCTAAGGCAGACCAGAAGGATGATGGAATTGTTAAACTCTATAACTTGAAGTGGCTTCCAGTATACCCACTGCAATTGCTTGTCAGGTGGAAGGTGTGTGGGTGGGAGATTAGTAGTGGAAGAGTCTGTTTTTCAGACAGCTCACTGGATGTGGCAACTAATTGTTACCATGTCAATGGGATAGTGATCTGCTTTGGTCTTAATTTGTTAGTCTTCATTTTAAAGGAATCAGGAAAGATATGGGACTTATGGCAGAGTTCAGCACCTTGGGGAGTTCTTTTAAAGTTGAGTCCAAAAGTTGGTTTCATGGTTTCATTGCTTTCCTTCCCCAAGCAAGACTGCAAAAGTGTGCAATCTCGCTTTGCTGTATTGTTCCCCCTCAGCAGCAGTCTCATCTTCCTTTGATCAGCCAGCCCAGAATTCCTCAGTCTAGCAGTTATCAGAATGCACATCCAAGCAAATGAAGCCCAGTCTTGCTAAATGATTCATATGATTTCCCCTCTGTCATGGCATACATCCTACCTTACGTTCCTCATGATATTAAAGAACTGCATCTTTTCAAACATAGTTGGAAAGTGACAATGTCCAACTGTTCTTTTGCTTCTCTAGTAAACCGGAGTCCCCACGAAAACCCAAGGGCATCTTTTAAATTAGCTTCTTTAACTCTCAAATGGAGGAGGGAAGGAATCAGCCCAAGCAATCAGGCTAATCTTCCTCTCAGTATAAAGGCACATAAAGGCACTCAACCTCTTTCTGGAAGGAAGGTCTGCAGTGGGTGGATTGGCCACTGCGCTGCATGAAACGTGTGTGTGTGGTAGATCTTCAGAATGTTGCCTTCTTTTCAAATTTGACAAGGGCTTGGAATGTATACAAAGAAATTGTGGAAAGTCAATTAAAATGACTCAGCTGCCCTTGTTTTTATTAATTAAAATAGCCTCCCTTTACACACCGAACTAGCAGACGTAGATTGCCATTCCTAAGACATTTTTGACAAAAAAAGAATTCCAGCTAAAATTTAAACAAAGGGAAAGGAAATAAACTGCTGCATTTTCAAACAATATTATCTCACAGTGTGCTTTGTAGTCTCCCCATCTTCTCATTGTGGCAAGACCAACCACTGCATAAAAATGCTTTTCATCATTTGCAAAATTTGATGCCCAAAATAGCCCCCCGGTTGCCATAGCAACTAGCATTTATTTCCCCTCCTCCCGTTCCACACCCCCCTTTACCCTTTGCATATTGCTGCATATTTCTATCATCTCTTTCCAGGCACAGTTCATAAACACGGCTGCATAATAAAGAATGTTATCACCAATGACTTACAGCCCAGCTGCTGCAAATAAGATATGAAGTGGCAGGGAAATACAATTTCATGCAGCTAGGACAACAGATTGATAGGGTGCCCTTCAAATTTGATGCCACTTCTTTAAGTCTGTCCAAATTAAAAAAAAGTTGGTTTGCTCTCCTCCTCCCCCTTCCCTGGTAGCAATAGAAAATAAAGGCAAGAGATAATTCATAGGGATTCTCATTACGTCTGGAGCAACCTTGCCCTGAGATATTGACAATTCAAAGAGATGCACGTCTCTTCTCCCCTCTGCCCTGGTTCTCCAGCTCTCCCTCCCCAATGAAACACTTATCCATCTAGTTTGTGCACCTTTTTAATTTAAATATTGTCCCTTTCAAATTATTATTCAGACTTAGATTTCTTGGAGGGAGGACTGCTATAGACAGAGATTAAATAAAAATCCTCAACTCCCACAGTTGCTGTCTTCAAAGTTAAATTTGATGCAAGAGATATGAAAGCTACACTCCTTTAATGGGAAGAGATCTCAGGGACATTGTCTCTGTCAAAAAGAGAGAGAGAAGCAATTGCTTCTCAAGGATGCCTCTTGGCAATTGCCAGTTGATGGGCTGACCTCAGCAGGAGGGTTTGGTCATTGATCTAAACTGACAAGACTTCTCATCCTGGTCCTTTATGGTGAGATTATATGGTTGCTAAAACCATGGAAACACAAAGTCATACTTGCTGGCAACACAGACCTATCCCAAGGGACATCACTAAAGGGTACCAGCTACACACCAACAACAGCTGGTGGCTTCCCTGTCAATTGAATTGTGAAGTTTTATGCCAAACACTAAAAAAGCTCTCCAAAGTATTGAAAAATGTTGAAGTGGAGTTAGAGTCTCACTAGCATGAAAGCCACCACTGTTTACATTGGAACATTCATGAAGAAACAACATGGCCATTTGGGAGAAATTTCACTGTGTAGCACTTTGCTTTTGTGCTGGTGTGATGCAATCATATGTTTAGCTGGCCTAGTGATATGTATACATAGCAATTAGTATCACATACACATATGTGTGACTTATGCATGCAGGTATGTGAACATGTGTCCCTTATTGATCTTTCAGGATGGAACTCTTTGAGCAATGCCCAAAACCTATCTCTCAACACATGGTCAAACGTAGAAAGGACTGCTGTTGCTTGCTGGTGGAGAGAAATTGCAAAGAGGAGGCACGTGAGTCATATCTCGGGGGGCGGGGGGAGAGGATAAATATTTTTTAATAAGTTGTTAGAGTTACCCTGCATTGCTCAACATAAAAAAATCATTTCCCCTCAAATCAGAAAAAAAGCTCTTTGGGTACTTCTGGTTACCCCCTTGTGTTGAGAGGGGAGTCCAGGGAACCACAAAAAAACCTTACACAAGCAGTCATCCTTGACCAACCTAGGGAATTCACACAAGGAGATATCAAGGGGGAAACAATTAAACAGAATCGGAGGACTGGATATTTCAAGACTAGATAAATACAATAAAAAGTGTGCGTTTACATGTGTGTGTGTGTGTATGTGTGCAAATGAGAAAGGGTCTTGGGTGCATGAAGAGTAGTAATGAAAGTCTTCAAAATTTTTTACAATTCTTCTCTTTTTTTCTCCTTGCTGTGACAAAGTTGACAAAAATGCAGTTTTCAATAGCTGTTCACGTGTTGAGATTTATTCTGTGCAAACAAAATTTATGTGGAGTTTTTGTACAGAAATTTGCATTTTCTTGTGCAGAAAACATTATTTTCTGTATCTGTTTATTAATTCTTAGACCATTAAGTACAATATAAAAGCACTAAATTAAAAATTGTACAAAAATTGGGGGTTTTTGTACAGAAATTTGCATGTTCTGCATTTTTAAACTAGAATAAATCTCACACTGTAAAAAAGAGTATCCTACATCAGGAATTCTCCTTTCTGATATTAAAGAAGCCTGTTTTTGTCTATTTTTCATTTTCCCCCTAAATAGTTTCTCCACCTCTAGAGAAAAGTTCCAGCCCTAACTACTGGTTTTAATCCTTCAGAGTTTAATTAAGGAATGCCCTCTCCATAGAGGTTTACCAGGTACCTACTGTTGGCTCTTTTAAATGCAATCATGTTAATCTCTGCCCAGATATTCAAGTCTATTGCAAATGCTATGTAAAGTAAACAAAAATCTCCCAAGGTATTGAGTTTGGTGTGAACATGCATTGGTATACTTTGCAAAAAGTAAAAAACATAAAGAACTATGACTATCCTATTTCTAGTAAATCCATTTAAAGTGTATAAGTAGCATCTGTTCTGTAGTTAGGAGCTCATAAACCAAACATTCCATTCCATATTGGAATCATGTTTATAGTATTTAATGATCAAACATGACAGTGAAAACCTACCTCTTCAGTTAGGTACTACCCCTAAGCACAGGGCTTCCATGGTGCTGCAGATCAGCATTTTGGGAAATGACAACTGCAATGTTATCCTAGTCATGGGGCATGTTGAGAGAATCAGCTAGGACAGGACCTCCAAGTGGTCCCTCCAGCTGCTTGTCTCAATGCACCCTGTGGCCATTTCTCATCACGCTAATCTGAGACACCTTGGAAACTCTTCAGATGGGACACAGCCTAGCTTAAGACATAAGTTATTGTGGCATTGCATTGTCAGATGTAGCCTTGACAGCAGAGCTCCACTGCTGTAACTACACCTTACAATGCAAGATCTCAGGGACCTTCTACACTAGTAAAATCTTGGGAGGAACTGGGATATTTTAACTCAGTTCCTCCTGAGATTTTGTCCTCACACCCTCCCATAACCCTGAGCTTCCTTTGGGAGGTCCCAGCCCCCCATTTCCCCTCTCAGTGTAATAACCCCTAATTTATCCACAGATAGTTGGATGCATAGTTTTTGCTTCCAAACATTCTGTCCATTTATAGATGAGGTCACCTTATATATGAGTATGTACCATAAATCATAATCTTTCTTAAAATTGGGTATAGATTTACCAGTAATCAGAATAGTTTATCCATCTTGGCCAACTCGTATAACTCTATAAACCAACCTTCTTAAGTAAATGTAATAGTGCCCTACATATATTAAAATAATTCAGCACCCTTAGATGGTTCTTTTGAAACTTTTTGGTTTTTAAAAGCCTGCTCTAATAAAAATGATTTTGCCTGCTGACAGAAGGAGAGCACGGAGGCTAGCATGACTTCACCTTTGATAGAAACTTCTAAGCCACTCATGGGAAGAAGTCCTTCCTCCCCTCTCTGGAAGCACTGTAATCTTATTGATACCAGTAGATTTGAGATGGCCTACGGCCTTATTTTCTGAGAAATAACTGAATTATTGAACAAAGCTCACGTCAGGAACTTAAAAGTCAAAAGGACTCTAGTTTGCCTTTGTATTATGGATTATGGGCATAGGTAGCAGGACTTGTCCACTCTTGTAGACAATATTCCACACAGTTAGAATAATTGCTTCAAAAACAAAATTGATAAGAAGTTGTCTGTTCCAAATAAAGGCACAGTTCTGCCTACAACTTTTGATCAACCAATCAAATAAATACATAAATCATTTTAAAGGTAGAAATGAACTTTAAAAAATCCACTGAGGTCCCTTCTACACGGGCTAACAGGTCTACCTGAGGTGTCCAAAAGAAGCTTCAGGTTAATCCGGAATAACATGGAGAAAACTGGGATTTCCCTGTTTACTTTGCATTAATTTGACACCTACAAATATCGGGACCTTAAGGTAAGGTCCAGATCTTTGCAGGTGACGACCCTATGGGGATACCAGTAGATTTGATATGGCCTATGGAAGGGCACCCACATCCCCTCCACCCCCAGCCGCCCCACCAGAGAAGGCTGCCAGCAGAGCAGACCCCCCTGTAGAGTACTCCTGGTGCATGGAAATGATGTGTGAGAAGGTAGGGTCATTTTCATGCATCAGGAGTACTTTGCAGAGAGGACTGCACTGCTGGCAATTTTTTTGTGGGGTGGGGGGGATGATAGTTAGCTGTAGTTAGCAAGCTGTAGAAATGGTAGTTAGCTGTAGTTAGTGTAGTAATTTTGTTAGATATATTGCTTGTTATTTTTTGTATTGTATTTCTGTTTGGTTAGTTCTCCCTAAATCTGGGTTTATATACTAAAAATGTTCTAATCCTTGCTTGCTGTGGTGTGAGATGAGCACTGTTTAACAGCCAGTTGCCAAAGGGTCATGAGCAAATGAGGAAAGTGTTGCATTTACGCAGACAAGATTTTGGAAGAAAGGCAGGATAATCAATCAATCAATTAATTACACCTGCATCAGTTATACTTACAGCTCTTATAAAGGCTGCAACAGTGCAAAATTAAGCATAGTTGCTCAGACAGAATCCCCCTTGAACATAGTAGACATTTGCCATCACAGGTTTTGCCATCATACTGGGGAAAGCTAGACAGAAGAACCCCATTGTTCTCTTAAGCACAAAGCTGTAGGTAAATGTTGGAGGTTGTTTTTCGCTAAATGCCTTTGAAGACTACCGCAAGGGTTCAATACTAAAACAAGACCTATTTCTTCCTCAACCCTAAGTAATGGATATGGAGAGAAAAGCAGCAGAAATTGTTGCAGTTGTTCTGAATTTCCAAAGAGTTGTAACAGTGCCCCGAAAAATAGTTCTTAAAAGTAATTCAGCCCATTATTCCTAATAATTTGTGAGAAATAATCTATTGTTGTTATTCACTTTTTGCTTAGAAAGTAACTGCTCCCCTTTCTTGTAATTTCCCCATTACATTGAGTTACTTTTTATGTACTATAGATTTCCTGTTTGTTCACGTTTGGTGGCCTTTAGATTGGTGAGGAGGGGGAAAAGATAGAAAAATCCTATAAAAAATTCCTCTACAGTGCAGTAGTCACTGTTATGTCAGTGAGATAGTGAATCTAATCCAAGTTTTGATTTTAATACAAGATGATGAAGGCTATTCCCATATAAATCCAGCACCTTACATTGTTCCATTAAGGATCTGACTGAAACTTTGAGTAGATCTGCAGCCCCATTGACATGGAAATCCCTATTCACCATTGTAAAATGAAGCAAAATGCCTTGGGAAATGCAGTTTTAAAAATAACTAAATCTGCCCATTGTTCAGTGCACAACTACAGTAAAATCATTTCTACAGTTCATTATTTTTCAAATGTAACTTTGTTCCACCTTGCATTATCAAGAAAAGCTGCTTGCTGCAGTAAACTACATTGTCTGTAATTTAGCACTTTACCCAGTCTTTCCCCAGAAAAATTCTGGGAATGATCCATGACCACACTTTATGCTTAGAATTGGGGACAATCTTTTATTTCTGACTTCAGCACAAGATGGGATATATTTTGATTGGGCTACCAAGGCCAAACAGTATTTTTGAAACCTTGTCAGCGTATCTTTCCCTATAAATAATGGAGTATCAGACAATCAAATAAAGTGCACCTCAGTTTAGTAGTCAGGGGACCACAATAGAATTTTCTCTGAAAAGGACCTGGACTCTCAATTCCTACTCAAAGTCATCATTTGATTAGGGTTTTGACCTGTGTAGAGGCCAAGTTCAAGAGCAGTATGCCTTCATTTCCTTGAATAGCAAAACCCATTTTCCATTTTTCCCTTGAGTAAACAAACAAGTCTCCCTACCATTGTGTCCCATAAATGCTCCATAGTATACAGTATCCAAAATGCACATTTAATCCCTTCTTTGCTACAACCTTAAACCCCACTGACACCATAAAACATCAGTGGGCTGCTGGCTATGATTGTCTCTCATAATCGAGAAGAACATTAAGGCAAGAAGAACTATACTGAAAAATGACACCTGCTCTATTTTCTCCCCACCCTTGCTCATGATATGCTGCATTTTTGTCATTGCAGGTCATACACCTGCTCCCGACTTTATAATACACTGAAATGATAAATGCTTGGATGAACAGATTACTGGAGGCTATGTCAATCTGGAAACAGGGGAACTCACTCAATTGCCAGCTTTTGTCCAGCAGAAAAATAAAATACCAATTTCTTGCATTTGTCTTTCTTCGTTCCTGTGTTACAGATAGTGATTGATAGTCATGAAAAAGTTCATATTAGAACTTGAGGGGCTTTGAGATGAGACTTCCTTTGTCCAGTTTTCAGAGATGGGAGGATAATGTATAGAAGATGAGGTTGGAAAGTCTTGACCGTGACCTCATCTTGACTTTTTGCATAGTCGTTATATTCTCTGAGGATAGTGTTTTATCCATGAAGCTGTCTTTTATGATAGCATCAGAAAGAAGGCCTACAAGTCTGAAACTCAACATTCCTTCCTAACAATCTCAATAGTCCTGGATGTTGTTGGCCAGGGGTGGGAATCTTTAAATTTTCCAGTTGCTGATGAATGACTACTCCTATAAGTACTAGCCAGCATTGCCATTAATAAGGAATGCTGGCAGTTGAAGTCCAACAACATTTGGATGTCCACAGTATTTCCACTCCTGTTTAGACCTTAGTAGGCTGTGGCTATGAAGGCAAAAGGGTTCTGGGAAGAGATGGTTGGTGCTGTGTCCTATTTTATTATCTTCTGTATAGAATAACTGCGGATTTAAATATGATACACTTTTCACTGCGATATCAGTGGAGATTAAGTAGAATGCATATTTTGACATAGTATCTTCCCTGCAGTAAAATTTGCCAGGTACCTTCATATTGTATTGGTTTGAAGTACAGCTGCTAAAATTATCCAAGAGAAGATATCATAGCTCATCCTTCTACAAAGTTTGGGTCCAGGATCGCCATCTCCCATACAATCTGCCCTGAAATCTGAACAGTTAAGTTCTCTGGGGGGAGAGGCTACCCAAAGGGCCTTTTCATCAGCCGCCCCACAACTGTGGAACAACCTGCCAAAAGAGATCCGACAGCCAAATGAGCTGTCAGAATTTTAAAAACATCAAAAGACCTACCTCTTCCGGCAGTCCTACCCAGCCAGTTTTAATCACAGTTTTAATCACGGTTCTGTGTATTTCAATATGTATTTTATAGAAATATGTTTTGATATGTGTATTTTATAGAATGTTTTTAGATTATTGTGTGCTTTAGTGATGTTGTAATAATAATAATAATAATAATAATAATAATAATAATAATAATCTTTATTTATATCCCACCCCCTCTCCAAACAAGTCCTGGGGTGGCTTACAGAGAGTAAAACAGTACAAAAACACAGAAATAAAACACAGAAATAAAACATGGTACATAAACAATAATATCAAAAACCTAATAGAAAATGAAAACGCAATGCAGACAACCAAAGCAAAAAGAAAAACATAAAATATAACGGCAATATAAAAACCTAACAGACTTGACATAACAATAGCACAATAAAAAATAGCACAAATTTTGAATTTTTGTTGGACACCATCACAGTCGTACCCGAGAATCACCATAACTTTCACATTGCTGGGGTTCTGATGAAATTTCAAACTTTGTGGTGACCCATAATGACGCTATTCATTCAATTGGCATTTCAGTTCTGGCTGGTACGATCTGGCTCAAGTCTCATCCAGCGTAATGATACGGCGTAAGAAAGCCTCTCCTTCGTGCTCATAGCACTCCAAGTGGGTACGAGCAGCACCGCATTGTAGCCATTTCTGCATTTCTGTCAAATGATCTGGAACCCATTGTGAAGCATTTTTTCTCATGCCCAGGCATTCCTTCAGAGTGTGGAGCACAGTTGTATGCGCAAATCACTGTCTATGAGTGCGGCAACAGCATTCACTTCCGCTTCGCTGACACTAGGAAGATCTGGCCGATGCATGTCTGCCACATTTTGGCATCCTTCGTTGAAGGCTTTTATTCACCTTGCCACTGTTCTGTAAGGCAATGCAGATTCCTGAAAGCCTCTTGAAGGCCTTGATGACACTGTCATGATGTACAACCTCTGACACATTCAGTCTTTATCCAACTCCAAAAACATCATGACAACACTTACTTTAGACTGCAAGCTAATACAAGGTTCAGTTCTTTGCGTCACTCCGCATGTGCATGACGTAGGAAAGTTGAGTCTTTTTGCTCAGAGGTAAGGTTGGTATGTAACTAACGTGTGGTATACGTGACATTCTTTGGCTTCATTGCGTGCCGTCTTTACAGCAGTGTTGCCACTATTAAAGTTCCAACCCTATTATTTTCCAATGTGCTGTCTTCCAAATTATGTAGAATCAATATCCATGGCAGTAGAGTGGAGACATTACAGTGCAGCCTTCTCCTCATCGGAGAAGACTGATATACCTCATAGAAACTTGCCACCAAGTATTCATGTCATTCATTATTGAAGAGATGGTTGGCAAATAACTTGTTATAACTATTCATTCAGTTGATTTCAATGACTTGTTATAACTAACTGCCATTCAGTTGACTGCCATTCAGACCCTATGAATGAAAAATCTCCATTTATTTGTCATTTTAGCAGTCCACAGTATATACAGAAATCTCTTCCAGCATCACATTCCATATGAGACTATTTTCTTCTTCAGCTTTCTTTGTGGTCCATACATAGCTTTGGCCAGAATATGTAAATATTGAAAATACAATGGCATGGACAAGCAAACAGAGTGCTGAGATAGACTAGACTAGCCTTTTTAGCCATATATTTATATTTAAATACCTCTCCAGGTCAATGACTGAGCAAGGCTTGTGGGAGACGATTCCCACAGTGCTTTTACCCCTCTTGTGCTGGCTGCTCTTTTTTCAATTTTTAGCATGAGTGTGCCTTGCAGAGATTTCTGAACTATTTCCTGCTTACATACACAGGCATGTTGAAGTCTGGAAATTATCACAGCTGCTATGACTTCTTCTAACCCAAACCAACATGAATCTCATGTTCCTGCCCCCTCAAAGGAATCCCACTTACATTTTTGTACTTGACTCATGCATAAAACTTTGCAAGATTTACACAAGCCCACTCTATAAGTCATTCTCTTCCCAATTGGGTCCTATATCTTGATGACCTTTTAGAAACCAGTTACTGCTTTTCTGTTGTTATCCATAATTGGAAAAGCCCTGGAGATAAGAAAATTTATAGCAATGAATGATCTACCTGAGAAAACCAATAAAGAATATCAGACAGCAAAGAGGGGGAGAGATGGAAAGGAAACACAGGTATGCCATGCACACATATGCAATGAGGACAATATGAACTTCCTGTTCACTTTATAAAGAAATATTCAAAGAATTCAGTAGGCTTGCCAAACCAAAAAGTTATAGAGAATATTTTTATTACTGCTGCATATTTTGTCTGATTGAAGGAGGGATAATAATACCACTATTTCTCACCATCATGCTCTAACATTACAAATATGCATTGGGTTATTTTTAATCCTCATCCAATTTTGTCTGCTTATTCAATACCAACTCTTCCTTAGAAGCTATCATAGATGTTCCACCTCCTTCATTAGGTGTTCCAGTGAGCAGAATGGGGACAGAACTTGATAAGACACCACACAGTATCTTTACAGCCCATGGTTGAAATACATTTGCAGAGCTGAGTAGAGGGACTCAGCTGGTTTATGCTTGATATTTCGCAGTATGAAATTCTTCAAGGAATCTTGCAACAAACACCTACATAGTAACATGAGCTTCTCCAATGATTATAAAGCAAATGCATGTAGCAGATTATCACATGCTAGTCGACCAACATGAAATAGTCATGACACTTGAAAGACTGTTTACTTAAAGGTAAAAATATTTTCAGGAGTGGCTGAGTGGTTACAGTGGTCCTTTTCCAGACATCAGTGGATACAACCTATTTCCAAGACATTGTGGAGAATGTGTCCATCGATTCCATTGCCTACTTTAGGAATGGACTAATCAGCTATTGTAAAGGTTTAATTTGGCTTTCAATTCCACAGCTCCTATGTGGTCACTCAGAAATAGACTGCATCTTGGATTTGGGGGAGGGGGGGGATGTCAGAGGAGCTGGATTTCTTGGGAAACATGGAAATGTGTCTTTGATGCAGGGAATAGAAAGCTGGACCTAATTAATTTGAGAATATGTGCTGCTTAAAGGATATCCTGCAGTGACGATGGCAGAATATGGTTTTCCCCTCCCCACTTTTTCATCTGTTGGATTAAATTATTTTCATTTGGTTGTTCTAATAGATAGGATAGTTAGAGGCATATATGAAAATTGGGATCCTATTAGGAAAATCTGAGATCCTTTGTGGTAAACAATCAAAGAGACTGAAAGGGCCATCCAGTCCAACACCCTGCCACACAGGAACACAGAAGCAAAGAGCTCCTGACAGATTGCCATCCAACCTCTGTTTAAAAACTTCAAGAAAAGGACTCTACCATTCTTTGAAGCACTGAGTTCCACTGCTGAATAGCTCTAACTATCAAGAAGTTCTTCATAAACCCACCATTAGTTTATAGCAATGGTTCTCAACTGTGGGTCCCCAGATGTTATGGCCTTTGACTCCCAAAAGCCTAACAGCTGGTAAAGTGGCTGGGAGTTGTGGGCCAAAATATCTAGGGACCAACAGGTTGAGAACCACTGCTTTATAGGAACATACATCTTTTTAAAATCAAATAATTCATAATCTTTTATATAAGCTTTACGTGAAGTACCACAATATCATTAAGCTCACCAAAGAAATGTTTCTGGACATCCATGGAAAGGTTTGGGAAGAGTTACATGCCATATTGAACTTGCAGAAAGAATTTAGGTGTGTGGGACAGAAAGCTACTGGGTAGATTGTTCCAAATTCTGTAGTTTTCCAAATGCAGTTTGGATATGAAACTCAACTGATCAATAAATGAATAAGATTGAAACAAAGGATAAAAAAGAAAATTGAGGATTTAGTAATCTACAAGGCTCCTCTTGTGTACTGAACACACAAAACATAGAAGCCTGCAAAAAAAAATGGTTGTAACTTCACCAGTGATAGCTGAAGAGGCTTGGACCCATTAACTGACAAAGAGTGTGGATCAGCATGATTTAAATACCCTGGGAGTGAACTGGAGTGAAACCTATTTTCCAGTTCCTTTGGGACCTGCCTCTTGCTGATCAGGAAACACTCTATTGATCAGTTTTCCTACCCTTTTCCAAAGCCCACAAAACTACACAGGCTTCTGGGACAGAAAAGGAAGTGTCTGTGTGAAGGGTTATGCGCTTATTTCACTGATGCCATGAACTATAAATAGTACTGTTCATAATAAATGGGGGAGCCAATTTGTGCAGGGCACTGATTCTCTAACATGTAAAAAAATTGCATCCTTTCATAAGATATGAAATTGTTCCTGACAAAATATAACCAGCTTTGAAGAATTTGAAACTTGCTTTCTAATTTATGTTATATATTTATTATAATATTTCCTTCCCTTCAAGTGAAAGAGCATACCCTCAAGGGGTATTCGCAGCCAGTAATTCTGAGCTAAAAAGGTGCATGGAAGATAATTCGAAAGGACCGTTCACAGCATCCCACCCTGCGTTTGCATACATATCTCCTGGGGCAAGAAAAAGAGGCCCTGACAGAAAACCGCTGACATTCCTCTGTGAAGGGAGTGTTTAGTGTAGGCAGGTCGCCCAGATGCCATTTTAGCTGCAATATGCAACCTCAGGGAAATCACTTTACAGATGGGAGGAAGCGAGACACCCTGGGAGATAAAGCGTGGACAAGAGTATTTGCCTCACAGGGGTGGGTTGTCAGAATGGATTAATGTCGAGGCTGGGAGAGGGAATACGAGGTGACTGGAAAAGTGGAAATCTTATGCATTGAATTTATTCTTTAGGATAAATCAGGAATGTGGGGTTTTGTAACAGACCCCCACATTCACTTGGTAAATATGTTCCTTGAAAACTCAACTTTTGAGCTTTGCATACACTGATGTTGATGATAAAGCCAAAACATACTGAATTTCAAGAAACTCAGTGGATTTTATCTATAGCATGCATATAGTATCCATGGAAGGTTTTGGTATAAACATACATCTGATTCTGTCTCTTGTTCAACTAAACAGCTCTTTTGGTCTCTACAATCCTGTTATTTTTATTATTTTTTTATTAGTAGTAATAGTAATACTATTATACTTTTTCTCTCTAAACAGAGACCCAATGCACCTAACAATACAAAAAGCAATACAATGTACAATGTAAAACCTAAAACATATCAAGACTAAATAGAATTAAGCATAAATTAAAATTAAGCCCTCTCCCAATGAATGTCACCTTTAGGCTTAGGGCTGTCTAAATGACTTAAAGCCACATAACAACAACAATCCTAATTAACTTGACTATCTCATCAGCCAAAAGCAGGCCCACACTTCCCACTGAAATACTAAGAGATTTTTTTAAAAAATTCAGCTGCATGTCCCCTGTCCATCTTGTGGATTTCTAAAATCCTCTTCAAAGGAAGATGTGAGGATGGCAGGGGACCATTTCCCAGTACTGACAGGTCTGTGTCTGAATTGCTGTCAGGTCCCAAGATTTTTTGCCCCACTTTTTAAACTCACATTTTGGTGCTGTCTGGAAGCACCCACTGTGTGATCTCATTTTGGACTTTTAAGCACAGATGAGTAAGGTTCTTAGAAAATAGCCATATTCAGATGAAGTCACAACACATGCCTTGCTAGAAATGCTTAAGAGGAGATGGTCTCTTTGAGCAGACAAAGTCAATGTTTCCTTTTGCCGATAATGGATATATAAGATTGCAGGTTTTTATGCGGAAAGGTGAGGTACATATCAAATAAATAAATAAGTAACAGTTGCACAATTGAGGACACAGAGGTTCAAGGTGAATTACAATTCAAATATACCGCAAACAGAAACGAAAAGGAAAACAAAGACGACCAGCTGTGAATTTCTTCAGAAGTTCTTAGAATTTCAGAGGCTAACTGATTGATTGTGTCTTTTGTGATTTTATATGCGACAGCCTACTTGATCCAGTGGATGAAAGACAGTGGAAAAGGAAAGAATTCAGCTAGTCTGAGAACAACTTCTTGTCAAGCATCTTTTAGGCTCTCTTCTTATTCTCCTTAATTTAGAATGGGACAACATTTCAGAAAAAAAAGCTTCTCATCTGAAGAATTCTACTTCACTTTGTGGTTTGAGAACTCTCCCAATGAATGTCACCCGAAGTCTGTTGTTTCTTAAGAGATCTTACAGCAAAACAAAACATCTTGTTTTCGAAGATGTGTCTGAATGAAAGCCTCTCTTATAAATAGATAAAAAAGACCACCAAGTTACTACTTCCATTTCCCATCATATAATCACATTCTTCTTATTAATATTATAAATCCACTTTGCCAATTTGTGATGTTTTTTGTTTAGCCTGGAGATTTTGAGTTGCACTCATCTGCACAAGAGATGGAATGTAAGCATCGCGGATTTTCCCCATCACAGCCATTAAAGGAAAGGTTTACAAATTAAAACTTTCTAAATGTTTTAGGTGCCCTCTCAGAAACAACCTGGTAACCATAGGAAAATACATAGCATACAGTGTTTTCCAAACTCTGGTGTTCCAGTATTTGGGACTTCAGCTCCCAGAATCTCGAATGATTGACCAAAACAGCTGAATTTTCTGGAAGTTGAAGTCCAAAACACCTGGAGGACTAGAGTTTGTGTATCACTGATCTAGATCAGGGGTTCTCAAACCTTTTCAGCCACTGAGCCCTTTTTGCAACAAAAGCTTCTTGCGCAACCGCAATAAATGTTTATATTATATATTATACTAGCTGTCCCCTGCCATTTGTTGCTGTGGCCCAATCCTGTGATCTGGAAAATAAAGTGATGAGAAAGTGTTGGTTTCAAATCTATGTAATTTCTTTATGCTTGTGGGTAAACAGTATTTCTTGCTGTTCCTTTGTCAGTGTTGATGTGGAGAGTGTCTGGTTTGCCCACTCTGGAACATACAAGATATAATTGTCCTTCTTCAGGGGTCCCTTTCAAATCTATGATACTATATCTCTCTGTGTGTGAATCATATATATCTATGGCTGGATGGCTCTTTGTCAAGAGGGCTTTAATTACGTTTTCTTACCCTGGTGATGGGAGTTGGACTGGATGGCCTTAAGTATGGTGGTTCTGTGTGGGAATTTTGCCCCAATTCTGTCGTTAGTGGGGTTCAGAACATTCTTTGATTGTAGATGAACTATAAATCCCAGTAACTACAACTCCCAAATGTCAAGGTCTATTTCCCTCAAACTCCATCTGTGTTCATATTTGGGCATATGGAATATTTGTGCCAAGTTTGGTCCAGATCCATCATTGTTTGAGTCCATGGTAGTCTCTAGATGTAGATGAACTACAACTCCCAAATTCAAGGTCAATGCTCACCAAACTCTTATAGTGTTTTCTGTTGGTCATGGGAGTCCTGTATGCCCCGGCTGGTTCAATTCTATCATGCTATTTGATTGTGGATAAACTATAAATCCCAGTAACTACAACTCCCTATCTATCTATCTATCTATCTATCTATCTCTATGTCTGGATGGCTCTTTGTCAGGAGGCATTTGATTACGTTTTCTTGCCCTGATGTAGGGAGTTGGATTGGATGATCTTAAGTATTTTCTGTTGGTCATGGGGGTTCTGTGTGGGAAGTTTGTCCCGATTCTGTTGTTCGTGGGGTTCAGAATGCTCTTTGATTGTAGGTGAACTGTGAATCCCAGCAACTACAACTCCCAAATGTCAAGGTCTATTTTCCTCAAACTCCACTAGTGTTCATATTTGGGCATATTGAGTATCCGTGTCAAGTATGGTCCAGAACCATCATTGTTTGAGTCTACAGTGCTCTCTGGATGTAGGTGAACTACAACTCCCAAACTCAATGCCCACCAAACCCTTCCAGTATTTTCTGTTGGTCTTAGGAGTTCTGTTTGCCAAGTTTGGTTCAATTCCATTATTGATGGAGTTCAGAATGCTCTTTGATTGTAGGTGAACTATAAATCCCAGCAACTACAACTCCTAAATGATAAAATCATAATTTTTTGAGTGATGGTCACTCCTTGTGTTGTGAGAGGTTTTGTTGCCAAATTTGGTGTGATTTCGTTCATTGGTTCTTTTGTTTTTAAGGTACTCATTATGCACAGAGCATTTATATAGAGATAGATAATATATCATATATATCAGGCATGGGCAAACTTTTGGACATGGGGTGCATTGCATTTTATGGCCTGAACCAGTGGCAGATGGATGAAGAGTCTTTGTGTGAACTAATTGAAAGAAAATGAACAAATTCTTATGCACACTGCACATATCTCATGTGTAGTGTAAAAAAAAGCAAAAGCAAAACAATATTTAAAATAAAGAGTAATTTTGACCAACATAAGCTTAACAGTATTTCAGTGGAAGACCCAGGGCCACCCAGTTCAACTCCCTTCTGCCATGTAGGAAAAGCGCAAGCAAAGCACTCTCTGAGTGGTGGGAGCTAAATAGGGTTTTGGACGCAAAAAAGATGAAGGGGCAGGTGGGAGGGTCTGGGTGGGGAAGAAAAGTAGGATACTGTTGCTCTTGTTGTTACAGCAGCTCCAAACTTTAATTTCCCTGCATTTCTCAGGAGGAGGAGGAAGAGGCGGGAAGCAGCATGGTGTCTTGGAGCCCCTCCTTATCACTCATGGAGCCCCAAGACTATTGAAATGCAGAGCTTGGAAAAGCTATATTTTCTATTGCCATTCCCAGAATGCCTTGGCCAGCACAGACATTGGCAATGCCAGTCAGAGGATTCTATGTGCTGTAATAGCCCACTCAAGCTGAGCTGAATTGTGTGTAGTCATGATAATGCTAGAGACAGCCTGACTATTTAACGGTACAGAAACTGCTAGAAGTACACCCTTCAACTGTTCTGATTTGGCCCCTTCTACACTGCCATATAAAATCCAGATTATCTGCTTTGAACTGGATTATCTAACCTGTCCCAAACACTGTCCTTTGGGGGGCATCTGCTCCAACCTGCCAGAACCTGACTGATAACAGTCACCTAGATAAACTTTTCATCCACCTCCCCGCAACTGTGGAATCACCTGCTGGTAGAGTTCTGAAAGCTAGATCAGCGGTCGGAATTTAAGACACAAGTGAAGACCTATCTCTTCTGGCAGGCTTACCCAGATAGTTTTAATTATGAATTTTAAACTTCTAATTGATGCCTAACTTTTGTTTTGTGTATATTAATATGTATTTTATGGAAATATGTTTTAATATGTGTATTATACTGAGTGTTTTCAAATGATTATGGGCTTTAGCAACGTTGTAACCCGCCTCGAACCGTGAGGAAAGGCGAATAAGAAATAATAATAATAATAATAATAATAATAATAATAATAATAATCTGGCAGTGTAGACTCATATAACTCAGTTCAAAGAACATCATGTGGATTATCTGCTTTGATGTGGATTATATGGCAGTGCAAAGGGGGCCACAGTCCCAACTAATCCCCTGTCATCCCATTTTTCAGTTAAGATAGACAAAAGTGAAAATGACACAGCCCTGTTTGCTGAAAAATCCTGAGGAATGACTTTTGGGAAGAGCTTTCCTATCTTGAAGGCAGCAGGTGGAGTGGGCTGAAAAAAGAGATTTGGCTTGAACCATAACAAAACTTTTCTCTGTGTATGTGTCTTCAAGAAGCCTAGAAATTTCATAGAGTTTTCTTAGGCAAGGCGATGTTTTGCCACTTCTTTCCTCTGAACTATAACATACAGCACCAGGTAATCATTGGTGGTGTCTCATCCAAGTGATCAATAGGGCTGGCCCTACTTAGCTTCAAAGATCAGTCAAGATCTGGTGCTGTGGGCTCACCTATTCTCTCCTTGTTGTCAATTAGTGGGGGAAACTTGGGAAGATTAAAATGTCAGAAAAATATAACTGACTCTTAACTCTTGTTTCTTTTCAACCTAAATAGAAAACATTGAAGCCTCTAACTCAGTGGTTTTCAACCTGTGGGTCCCCAGATGTTTTGGCCTTTAACTCTGAGAAATCCTAACAGCTGCCAAACTGGTTGGGATTTCTGGGGGTTGTAGGTCAAAACACCTGGGGATCCAAAGGTTGAAAACCACTGAACTGGTATCAAGCTACTTTGGTTACTTGGCAATTGAATGAAGGAATATGAGCAATGTCTTTAAACACTTGTTTTTTACTATGCTCCTGCACTAAAAACAGCTCCTTGTTTGCCTGAACAAGAACTTAGTAATACAATCAGACATTAATAAATTCATTTTCTACTTGACTGCTCATTCATTCAAATGTTAGTACACGGGAAGAATACAAGCTCTGCAATTGTGGGACTTGGCTAATCAACTCATAATGAATAATATATATCAGAAAAGATAACAGAGAGAAGTACCCATCATGTAGACCAACTGCTAAAAATAGACAAGTTGCCCCATTTTAACCGTCAAGTCCAGATTTCACAAATATGATCTTCCAATTGTGTAGAGCAGTGGTTCTCAACCTATGGGTCCCCAGATGTTTTGGCCTTCAACTCCCAGAAATACTAACAGCTGATAAACTGATTTCTGGGAGTTGTAGGCCAAAACACCTGGGGACTCACAGGTTGAGAACCACTGGTGCAGAGCCAGCTGCAAAGACTAAATGCATGCTGATGCTCTGCACAGAAAGAAGGTTCCTGGCATGCTGGAGAAGGGATCTTGACAACAAAAAAAGCTCCCCAAATGCTAGGTGATTCAAATGCTAGATGAGCCCATTGGTTTAAATTGGTATGATGCTCCACAAATGGCATGCATTGTGTACTTGTTCCTCTGAGCACTTACTGGGGCTTATGCATTCAGTCTTGGCCAAATGAAATGATATTAAAAACAAAACATGATTTCATACAGAGATGTGCGATTCTTGGCAACTGTAACCTAAAATCTTGGGTTTTTTTTTCTGTCTCTCTCAGAGCTCTGACTTCCATTTCTCTTCATTTTATCTCTTTGCCATTCCCTTTTGTTTGCATCTCTTTGCAGTTTAAGTGTAGTTCTCAGTTATTTCGTCAATGATATTATAATTACTGTTGTTAACAAATACATTGTAGAACACTTTTTTTTTTTTGCTATACAAGACTTCAACACCACTGTGGAGTGGAGAATCGAGAGATTCAGAAATGAAATCAGGCATTTTCTTTCAAAGACATAAAGAGCCATTCAGGCCTTCCAGTCTGCTACACTACTGAATGGAGTTATGCAGCTGCTTCTGGCTCTTGGACCACCAAGAGCTTTGGTAAAGCAAGACCCTTCAGGAGAAGAGGGAACATTGAAATGAAAAGGGGCCCCGCCATCAGAGCAAAAATTACATGCTTGCTTTCCGTTTGTTTGGCAGCCATTTTCCTTTCTAGCAGTCTGTCTGCATCTGGCAAACAGTCTTCAAGCAAGAATGATCTCCTTCCACTCCTCGGCTCACTTGCTCCAGCTCATACAAAATCTGGGCAGGGACAAAGGAGAGCTCCCGATGCCTCCAAAACCACCCTTTCTCTCATTGGAAAAGGAAGATCAGAGAACAAGGCAGTTGTCTGCACTGAAAGGTGGCTCCCTCTTTCCTTTCTCCCCCTCTCCCTCCCAACCCGCTTACACCCGGTGTCATCTTGTTTTATTTCTTGACATTGCGGAGCTCCAGAAGAGTGATGTGGTTGCCAAGGAAACCAGCAGAGAGGTGCACAGGGCTGCTGCCACATTGTGAAGTGTGAAAAATACCAAAGCCAGGCGCGTCTGGCTGGCACCCTGCCAATCCCTGCCAAGTGTCTGGTGCAACCGGCAGGACAAAAGGGTGCTGTGTGTACACGGGGACAGCGGTGAAGGTGGCAATGGCAGTGATGGTGGCGGTGGGGTGTGTGCATGAGAAAGAGAGAGAGTAAACAAAACAGCAGCTGGAGCAACTGTTTCAATATGAAAGGGTTAGTGAGGAGGAAGGGAGGGGGTATTTCTGCTTTAGGACAGCAGCCCAAGGTTATCCACTCGCACAGAAATCTCTGTATTAGGAGCAGGGACATAAATTCATCCTGAGACGGGAGCCAAGGACAGCCCGTCTCATAGGCAGCTAAGGCAGGCTCTACCTTTTTTATGGCTCCCATTATGAGAATTCTATTATGGTTGGCAATTTGCAATAATCAATTTGAAATCACAGTTTGATTAGTTAATGCACTTTTGGTTGATGTCTCTAGAGAACCTGAATCCATAGGGATTTTTTAAAAAAAGAACGACCCCATCTTGCCTTTAAATATGTAGCTGAAATCATATAGATGCATGAGTGTGTTTATAAACCCTGGCATCGAGATGGGTCTTGTCGTGGCTCTTGCACAAGGCAGTGTGCTTGTTCAGTACAAAGAAAGCCTCCCCCTCCCTCTGAAAGCAAAGGAAATGTTTGGTTCACTAAAAGACTGGTAGTGTCACCAAGCAAAATATTGGGTAGGACTCCTCTTCCTATGTATGACAAACAACATTGACTGAAATTCCATTTCTATACAACTGTTAAAAAGGCAGGTGCCATTTGTATTATCCGACATTTGCCCAAGACCTTTGGAAGGTGTCAAGTTAGAGAGTACTGTTTTCTTCAAAGATTTTCAGAAACTTCTAGAGTTCTGGCAACCCAAGACTGACACATCATAGTGGTGACCCAACATCATAGTAGTGACCCAAGAAGTGCTGTTGAGGACAAGGTGATTTGGGTGGCAGTTTACAACAACACATTGGGGTGGCTAGTTCTCAATCTAGGAAAACCTCTCCTACATTGCCTTAATATCACCTAGTCTACAAATCATTAAAGTAGGGATAGATGACATGGGTGACAAGCATTGTCTAAGCATTTATGTGGCACCCATCTGACATGTTTGCTGACACTTTCCACTTTTCTGCCTTTTTCTCATAGAATCATAGAGATGGAAGAGACCACATCGTCCATCTAGTCCAACCCCCTGCCAGACAGGAAAGGCACAATAAAGGTACCCCTGACAGATGGCCATCCAGCCTCTGTTTAAAACCCTAAACGTACCGAGTTCTTTAGGACACTCCTCATAGAGTGTGGTCTCCAGACCTTTGATCATTTTAGTTACCCTCCTCCTTCCACCTTCCAGCTTCTTAATATCTCTTTTGCTGGTGCCCAGCATTGGACACAGTGGTCCAGGTGAGGTCTGACCAAAGTAGAACACAAAGGCACCATGACTTCCCTTGATCTAGACAATACACTCCTTTTCATGCAACCCAAAATCCCATTGGCTTTTTTAGTTGCAGCATCACACTGTTGGATCATATTCAGCTTGTTGTCCATGAAGACACCAAGATCTTTTTCACATGGACTGTCTTGTATCTTTGCATTTCATTTTTCCTGCTTAAATGTAGTATCTTACATTTCTTCTTGTTGAAATTCATTCTGTTAGCTTTGGCTGAACTCTCTAACCTGTTTTGAATCCTGAGCCTGTATTTTTGAGTATTAGGGATCCCTCCTAATTTGATGTCATCTGCAGACTTTATAAACATGCCCTCTAAACCTTCATCCAAGTGATATATGTGGTGGGAGGAATTCTGGAACCGTCTTCCCTCATAGAGAGCCATCACAGTTATCACCCATTTCACCTGCTCCTGGAAGGATACCCACCACTAACCTTCCCCTTCAAAGAACTGGCAATGGGATGAGCTTTTGTTCCAGAGTCATCTGTGGATATCAACATTCATGGATGTTCAAGCCCCATTATATAGAATGGTGTATTAAAATGATGTCACTTCTATAAAATGGCAAAATAAAGATTTGGTTTCTAAAAATGTCTGAATGTTTTAAGTCATGGATGACTGAATATGTCGATACAGAATCTGTACACATAGAGGACTGATTGTAATAATACTGGACTTTACAGAGCTGCTGTAAAAAAGCAAGGTGTTTTGAAAGCATCTTTAATACTGTATAAACATTTAGTGTTGGTATAATGAAACAGCAATGAAATATAGAGAGAAGAAGTGAATGCAAATTGCCTAGCAGCTGCACCACCATATCTGAGTGCCATGTCTCCTGTTCATGTTCTTGTATGTTCTTGAATGTTACAGTAAGCTGATTTAGGATTAGTATATGACACAAACAGAAACATTTTGGGAGCAAGGGGGAATTGACTAAAAAAGGAATAAGAAACCTTTTTTTCCCTGTATTTGTGTGAGGAAAGAATGAAGGTCTGTCTCTAAACATAAATATTAAGAGAGAACAGCCAGAGGTTTGTTTTGCACCTTAAGAGTTTATGTTATCTTCTGTTAGCTTGCTTTATGTAGAAGTGTGTTAGTGGCTTTATTATATCCAGTACTGTTAACTCTATTTTAAGCCACCCTGTGGCTCCATGATAGGGGAAAGGTTGGGAAAAGAGGTGTTTTGAACAAACAAACAAGCAAAACTTGTGTCAAAGGAATGCCAGGAATACCTGACAGCTTTCTGCATATTATGTTTTCACAGCAAGAAAATTCAAAGGGCTTTAACAACATTATTACCATCTGATAATAAAGATATTATTGTGGTGACCTCATATACTCACAATATTTCTTTATTGAAGAAAGAGCCTCTGAATTGTTTGCAACGACCGGCAGTCCCCAAGTTATAAACAAGATAGGTTCTGTAGGCTTGTTCTTAAGTTGAATTTGGTTGTAAGTCAGAACAGGTGCATTTTAAAGTGTAACTCAAGCCATAGATAGATAGATAGATAGATAGATAGATAGATAGATAGATAGATAGCTTTGGATAGCATAGGAAATGGTGAACACCCCTGCAGTGATTGTTTTGTTGTCTGTGCCCCTGTTCAGAAGATTTCACCTCCCTTTCTGTCCCTGTGATAACTGGATTTTTTAAAAAAATTGGCTTGTTGTGGAAACAAGGATTGGTAATAAAGCACCTTTTCCCCATGATAACTCTTTCAGGAGTGATTTTTCTTTTCCTAGGGGTGGATTTCTCTCACTTCCTGTTGTTTCACCCCTGTTCTTTACTACGAGTCATTTGTAAGTTGGATGTTGTAACTCAGGGACTGCCTGTACTAAGACAAATGGGATGCTACTTCTTTTGAACCTCCCTTCTTATTCACCAGTATCTCTGTGTATCAGTCTAACTTTGAAACAGTTGAAATCCAACTTACTAATACCTTGAAAGATCTCTCAAGATACTACAAAGATAACCATCTGTAGCCTAACCCTGCCAAGACACAAGTGTGTGCTTTCCATCTATGCAACCGTGAAGCCAACAAGAAATTGAAAGTAACCTGGGAAGGTCAAGAACTTGAACATTGTTTCCATCCTAAATATCTCGGTGTCACCTTAGATTGAACACTACCATATAGGAAACACTGCTTGAACACCAAGCACAAAGTAGCTATATGAAATAACATCCTACGGAAACTTACTGTCAGCACACAGGATACAGACCCAAAATTAATAAGAACATCAGCCCTAGCCTTATCTTACTCAACTGCCGAGTATGCCTGCCCTGTTTGTCATAAGTCTGCCCATGCAAAACAGGTGAACATAGCATTGAACAAAACATGTGGAATAATCACAGGATGTCTTAAACCTACACCTGTTGATAAACTCTACAAGCTAGCTGGCATTACCCCCCCCCCCCCCCCCGATGTGCGATGGGAAGTTTCTGCTAAATGTGAGAGAAATAAGGTTGAACACTGTGAAAGCCATCCACTACATGGCTACCAGCCTCCTCCCAAGTAAACTCGAATCAAGGAAAAGCTTTATGAGAACCACCACTCTTCTTGGCATTCCCCCAGCAACAGCAAGGGTATCCCTCTGGGCAATTAAACCAGGAAATCCCAATTGGATGGCCCGCCACAAGGGTCTTCCTCCAGGGGCAAACCAAGAATGAGCAACTTGGAAGTCCCTGAACAAACTCAGAAGTGGAGTGGGCAGATCAAAAGACAACCTGGCAAAATGGCACTACCTAAAAGAATCCCACACCTTGTGTGACTGTGGAGCAGAACAGACAACTCCACATCTATATGCTTGTCCACTATGCCCTGCCCCATGTAAAGAGGATGAATTGTTGGAGGCTACAGACAATGCTATTGCTGTTGCCCATTTTTGATCAAAAGATATTTAGCTGCCTGCACTCCTTCGATTTTTATCAGTTTTGTACTAATTTATGCAATGCTTTTGATATTAAATAAAATAGTCTAACTAAGGGGCATGCAGCCTCATAGAAAAAGCTTTTCTTGGATTCTAGCATGCAGTGAACGGAATAATTGTATCATTTATTGTTTATGAGGTTATTGTTTGGTTAATCTTGTTGTTATATCTCATCAAGTCATCTTCAATTTATGACAGTCCTATGAATGAGCCCCTGGTGATCAACTGCCCTATTCAGATCTTGCAGACTGTGGGCATGATTTCCTTGGCCAAGAGTGTGTTATTGTTCAGTGTTATTGTTCAGTGTGTGATATTTTAAAAAATTGCTGATATTTTAATTGTGTTTCTTACTCTATTTTAAGTAATTTGTTTTTTTTGTGTGTGAGCCACATAGAGTCCCCTCCAGGAGAAAAGTGGCATAAAAATGACATAAATATAAATAATAAATTTAAAGAAAGGGGAAGGAAGCTTATGCTCTGCTGCTTCAGAGACCGGGACATGGAGGGATGGATTCAAGCTACCAGAAAAGAGATTCCATGTAAACATTCGGAAAAGCTGTTTGATAGTGGAATATGTTGCTTTGGAGTGTGGCAGAGTCTCCTTCTCTGGAGGCTTTTAAATAGAGGCTGAATGGCCATCTCTCAGGGGTGTTTTTATTGTGCTTTTCCTGCATGGCCCTTGTGATTTCTTCCAATGAAAGGATAGCTTGCTGCAAGTGATGTTACCTGGCAAAATAATCAGGGATAGTATTTACAGCCTTGCTATCATTTTAATGTCACTTTGCATCTGTTCTTGTTCAGACAGAGAGAACAGACAACCAAGAGGAACATCTGTTTTCAGCTACAGCCAGACGCAACATTCCCCAGTTGGAAATTTCCCCCACTGTTTCAATGGGCTTTAATTATGTCTGCTGCCATAGCCAGGGTCATCTCCCTGACTGCAGACAGACAGACACGAGTCCTGGCTCGGCGAGGAGCAATTCACAGAAGCAGGTGCTGGAGTTGCTGTCTAGGTTCCTCTCCCCCCACCCTCCTTCCCCGCCAATCCCTTGCTCGCAGGACCAAGCATCAGAGAGGAGAGGAAAGTGCAGGTGTCACCTCCACTCTGCAGAGACAGACAGGCATCATAGGCTGAGGGAAGAGACACCACAAAGGAGAGGGGAAACGATGAAATCAAGGTCTCATCCCATCTGACAAGATGAAGAGTTCAAGGAGAAGAGAAGGATCCTGATGAATGAACAGGCAGCCCTCGGGGCCTTGTCAGTTCCACTCACTGGGAAGATCTACATGAAAATTTGTCAAAGAAATTTGACCAAAACTAGAAGGAAGCTTTTTAAAAGTCCTAGTGACACCTTGCCCATTTATGTAGGAAAACCAATATTCCTCCAAACTGATTGGTGGTGCTTAAAGTGGTAAAGGGGAAACAAAAGGTCCGTTTACTTGAACTACTGAAAATAAAAAGATGTCCCTTGGCATGAACCTAAGGACTTTATGAATTGACACAGAAGATAGTTTCTTAACTGTCTTTCTTAAAGTCACTGTGCAGTCCGATGCACTTTGAATCTCGTTCTCTGCTTCACCTTTTGGTGGGTGAAATGAACTTAATCCTGTTCTATATATAAGATGAAGTTACATGGATATGATATTAATTTGAATGTTTGATCTATGTGCCATTTTACTGTATAGTGGTAGGTGTATCAGATTCACTAGAGGTAGAACACGTAAGTTCTTCCTTCCCTTGGTGCTCTTATTCTTTCATCCAGCTTTATTTGTCCTATTTTTCTCTCTCCAGTCCCTCTTTCCCATTTATTAAGCACCAGGTATTATATCTGTTTTCCTCTTCTCTTTCCCTTTGATATTTTGGATAGTTTCAAACATTATGCAGCTTGGAGTGGGAAGCAGTCCAAAGGCCCAATAAAGAAATTTAGCTTACAAGCCACCCTCCACATCTATTTCTATAAGAGATTGGGGTTCCTGATGTCTAAAGATGATACTTCAATGGTGGCAGTGATGTATGATATCTTCTCAGCCATTATTGACACAGAATAGGCCTTTCACTGAGTCTAGCCCATGTTTGGCCATGGGTTTCTGCCATCCATGCTTTAGTTTCCATCCTGCTTGTTTCATTGCTGCTGTATCCTTCGTGAGCCAAGAAGCTTGTTTCACTCCACAATGAGAGTGGACACTAGCTAAAGTGATTTCCACTGCCACAATCATTTTCCCATTTCAGAGATCAACTAGTACTTTGGCAGGATCACCTGGTGTGATTGCAGGAAAATCCCCAGAACCCATCAGAAATCCATCTAGATCAGTGGTTCTTAACCTGTGGGTTCCCAGATGTTTTGGCTTTCAACATTCCTAAAATCCTAACAGCTAGTAAAAAGGCTGGGATTTCTGGGAGTTGTAGGCCAAAACACCTGGAGACCCACAGGCTGAGAACCACTGATCTAGATCCATGAACCTTGTGTGGAGTATCATTTTGATTAATCTTCCAGCCCTGCCAAGGTTGCAAGTCCCAGTGAATATACATTGCACCCAGGCATGTAGCCAGGGGGGAGGAGGGGCCTTCAGCCCCCCCCCCCCCGAAATTCTCATGGTGGTTCGCGAAAAGGCCTTACTGGTTATTATTTAAACTGCTATGTTTATTCATATCATGATCTGATCACTATACTCACTATACCCCATATGCATGGGGGTATTGGGGTAGCGATACAAAAAGTTTGCTAGGGTAGACCCTCTTTCACTCAGACTCAGCCCCCCCCCCCCAAACAAACTCAGCCCCCTCTCCCAAATCGAAATCCTGACTAGGGCCTGATCGCATCAGATAGTTTTATATCCATAACGACAGAACTATAGAAAGTTTTCCCCCTGTAATTGCTTTTGATATTGCTTTTGATATGACACAAGCTGAAATGAAAGCTTTAGTTCTATATGATGAGGGGGGAAAGTACTTCAGAAAGGGAGAAGAAACCATTTCCTCATATTTTCCATCCTCCAGGGACTTCCTATTTCCCTTCAGGTAGTAAATCCTTGCCTGAGACCCCAGAGAGGCATAGATAGGGAAAACATAGCATAGTGAGAAAGACTAAGAGAATGGAGAAGAGAGCAAATGGTTTAGTTTGAATGTTGGACTATGATTCTAGAGTTTTGAATCCTCACAAGGCCGTGCAAACTACACTGGGTTACCTAAAGCAAGTCTCACTATTTTAGCTTCTAAAGGCAATACATTTTGCCCATGATAGGTTTGCCTTAGGGATGTAATAAGCCAGAAATAACTTGAAGGCACATATAAGGACAACAGCAGCATAAAGTAGCTTCCTGTATTCCCGGGAAAAGGTGATGGAGAGTGGAGAAGCCACCTTGTGGTGGATGTTAAAGAGATTTCCTAAAGCAAGGAGAGTATTATCTTAACCTTAAGGTGACATTCTTCACACATATTCTTTACACATACAAATCTCTTTCCTCTACACACATACTATGTGATGAAGTTTAAGTGGAATGATTTAACAGAGCAATTTCTTCTTCTCTTTGCACAACTCCACCCACCCCTTTTTCTTCTCAACAAATGACACCACAATATGTGGTATGCCTTAGAAGCTGATAGTTCCCACGAAGACATCATGGAGAATATATATATATATATATCAACAACCTTGGTTCTTTTCTATACCAACTTATAAAATTTGTGTTTTTAAGGATCTCTGTGTCGACAGAAAACACTGCCTTATTTTCCGTTCCTCCAATTGCTTTGCTTGTCAGCTGATAGGTATTCAACCACCATCCTGAGTAGTGACAATTCTGATTAATCCTATCTCATCCCACTTTTTGACCACAATACTAAAGACAGTCTATCTCCATATGACTTCATATTACTAATAATTGAAATCCTTCTAGCACATTCCTCCAATTTCTGGTATGATTGGTAGATACCCAGGAGAGGGACTTTTCCATTGTAACACACAGTATGTAAAACATCCTGTCCTGTTAAGTTATATTTTTTCCCAACTCTTTACTGATGTTCCACTGCTGACTGAAGTTCAAGGAGCTTTTAAATTTACCTGGGGCATAATCATATTTAAAACTACAGCAATCTTTCTCATCTTTGCCCATAGCCGCTGCATTTGGTATATTGCTTTTTCCTATTTAATTGACTTGTTTGTTTTTTAAGTATTTATTGTTGTTGTTGTTTTGTTATGTAATCATTTCAAGCACTTTCACTTCAGAAATAGAAAAATGAAAGGATGTAAGTCCTTGAACAAACCTTCTGCTTGATGTTTTGATGTCACTTACCCATAAAGCTACTAAATAGACTATAGATCTGGGA
Organism: Anolis sagrei; assembly: GCF_037176765.1. Classification (NCBI taxonomy): domain Eukaryota; kingdom Metazoa; phylum Chordata; class Lepidosauria; order Squamata; family Anolidae; genus Anolis; species Anolis sagrei. The sequence goes on from NC_090022.1 coordinate 121,166,524, forward strand.
TACTGTTGAGAATAGCTCTTTCCTTGTATTATGTCAGATCATGTAAAATGAGATGGGAGTGAGAGGCAATTAGGGAGTATTCCCAGGGGTTACCTTCCTACCTTCTGCAATGATGAAATGCTTCCATGATTGGATGTCCTCTATTTATTTGAGATACAAGTCTTTTCGTAACCCTGAGCACCTCCAGACAGGAAGTTTTTGATACTAACCAATAGATCTCTTCGGTTTCATGAGTAAGGACAACTGCTTTATATATATTTTCTCTCTCTTTCTGTGAGATTGTTTATGTGTATGTACATCCCACAATGATCTGCCCAAACTAATACAGGCAGAGAGTTTATTATTGATCATTGTTAATTGCCTAATGACATGCATATGCATTTCTGGCATCGATGTAGATGCCACAAAGGGATAATTATGAGCATACCAACTGAAAAGTTCAAAAGTCAGATTAAATCAAGACTATAATCTTTTTGACATCATTTGATCATTATTCAATCACCTTTTTATTAAAGATGCGCTTCACCCTGCGATTTGGGATATATTGTCATCTTCTGCAATATATTCAAGGGCTTATCTCAGACTTTTCTGTGAATTTTAAAAATATGCTGTAACCCCTTTAATCCACAGTGTAGCATTCATTTGGAAGTGAAGCTGCATTAAATAATAAGTGGAAATGGGGCCTTAGTCTACTTTAGAAATAACTTCTGAAAAAGAGTGAACACATTTTTTAAAACCCCCAGTGTGCTTCAAAATTCTTGTTATCTTTTCCCAGACCTGAGCAGATGCAGATTGGGCAAAACAACAAAGTGCCTTGTAATTTTGTACATTTCATCCAGTACAAGCTTTTGTGAAATGCAAGCCAGTAGCTACCCCCGAAAAGTGACCAAGCAAAGCAGTCTTTCACTCATGTTGAATATCAACCACAAGATGGCTCCCTGAGCATTCTCTTTAAATAGTTTGCTTGCTTTCTGAAGAGGCTGTCTTGCTAAAAACAACTGCTTGACTTACCTTTCTGTGCATGTTGCCTAAGGCAAAAGTCATATCCCGGTAACTACTCAAGTTTATCTTTTTAAAAATAAAGAGAAAATTCAATCATGCTGCTCATTGTCCCAATGGCACTTACTGTAATTAGGTACAAAAGCTACTAGAAGGAGTCCCTTGAAGTCTGTGCCATCTACTACATTCCATCTTGAGAATCTGACCATACAGACTTCAAGAAATCTGTATTCAGTTAGCCTTTCTCTGCTTTTTACAACTTATTCTATGAAGAGATCTGGGGTTCCGGAAAGCTTGCCCACAGTTTTACAAATATTTAGACTCGCTGTACATTTTGGATTTTTTTCTTGATTAACACAACTTTGTTTTCTTACTTTCAAAGCATTGTCTCTTATCCTAAGGTACCATTGCTCAGTTATGAATAATGCACATAGCGGATATACTGGGCTAGGGATGATCAGATTATTATCAATAAGTATGAGGATACCTTCGTGACTGTCCTTGGATTATGTGGCTGGTCACCATCATGTTGCTGTAGATTAGTGGTGCCCTCCAGGTGTTTGGGACTCTAACTCCCAGAAGCTCTGGCCAGCTTGTGTAGTGATCAGGAATTTTGGGAAGTGAAGTCCAGAACATCTGAGGGACCAAAGGTTGGACACCACTGTTCTAGATGATCCTTGGATCTGATTCTAATCCAGAAAAAGAATCAGGGCTTGGGAAGTTACTTTTAAGAACAATGACTGGCAGCCTACATTTCAGTTATGGATTTGTAACCTAAAGTTACAGATCTGTATCTGCTCCATATTTAGCCATGTTTCACATTCACAATTGTGGTGCTACTGCCATGACTGCAAATGTCCATCCAAACATACCTTGAATATCATTTGAAGTGGGGTGCAAGGAAAACAAAAGAGCCATCACCCACAAAGAGTGATTGAAAGTCTGTTGTTGTGGTAAGCCGGCTAGAGCAAGATGATGTTTCTATCTCCCTCCTACCGCAATCAACGCTGTGACAATAAAAAGTAGGGTCCTCATTGCACAGCAAATCATTGGTGGAAGGGAGCTGAGAAATGTCATCATGCTGTACCCTGATTTTTAAGAGAACAGGCACCCATTTCTCCATGTGGCTGCTAGCATTTAGAGTGGGGTTTTGGAATCTGGACTGGAGACAAAATGAAGTTATTCATTCATAAGTATTTATTTAATATAGTACATTATGGATTATAATGACATACTGGAGCCATACATAACTGAAGGATAATACCCTGGGTCTCCTTAAAAGTAATTTTCTAAGTTCTGGAAACACATCATATATAAATGGAAATTTGATTTAACACGCAACTCTAGAAATTTCTCCCAGAGAGACCACTGGCTCCAGGTTTTGGCTCACTGGCCCCAAATGATATAGGTATTCCTTGTCCTGGATAGCATTTTACCAAACTAAGTGCTATCCATGGGACATCTATTGCATTTAAATCCCTATATGCATAAATTTCAAAAGAAAGGGCGTAGTAATCATGCAAGGAAAAAGCAGTTATTAAGGTGGTTTAATGCAATGAGAAAAGGTTAGCAGAAACACCAAGTTCACGATCACTCCATTTGCCAGATGGAACAGGTACATGTGGTTTGTGTTATGTGCATTCAGTTTCCATACTTCTAAGTTCTGAAAATCACACTTATGACCAAGTCATAAAATAAAAAAAATTCTATGTGTCTGGTAAACATTTCAAATATTGTGTGTCAAATAAATCTGAACCTACAGTTTTCTAGGTCTCAGTTGTCTAAGTCATTTAGATACCTAAGGGGTGTTTTGTTTTATTTTAGTCTTTCCAAGTAACTTTGCATTAAGCACCCCATTTTCTCCTGCAAACATCTGGTTATTCATACATCTTGGATGCCTCCCAGGGGATCTCTGATAAATGAAAGCACGCTGGGTATACATTATGTGTCTACTTACAATGGTACATTTTTACAGCTGAATACCACAAACATGCATATAAATCATTACATCATAAAAAATGTCATTAGGAAGTACTAAAGTTTCCAAAATTTAATGCATATTGTCCTAGCTGTAAAAGACAATACCTGAGAAAACCAGCTAGGATTACAATCAACAAATTGGTACAAAATGGAAGGAGGAGCTAAACCAAATGTTAGCTATAAATTTTGTGAACACCACTGTTAGATATTCTTTGTTGTAGAAATTGTACAGCTCAGAGTTATGACACTCATTCTCCATAGTATCTCAGTACTCAGCATTTGCGACAAAAACAAAAGACAACCCTGGCCTGCAATCGCTCTTTGTGCAAGCTATTGTCTTACCTGGCTAGGTTGGACTGCAGAATCTTTGATGCTGACCTTCCCATGAAAAGCCATTCAAGCCCATCCTCCCTGAAGACTCTTCTGGAGATCAGCGGCATCTCTGCATGAGGAACATGTGACGGTCAGTTTAAACAAGGAAGGACACATCAATTTACCAAAGGCCTAGTGCACAACATGTTGCTGCCTAAGGCAGAAGAACCGATAACCTGCCCTCCCCAGTCATCTGGGTTGCAAGATCCTCAAAGCGAGCCAAATTCTTTGGGCATACAAGGAGGGGAAAAATCCCATAAACACTTTTCCTCATATCTGGCACTGAACAAAATTATAACAAACCAAATAAATATGATTTAATTGCATAATTAATTAATTGTATGATTGATTGATTGCACTGAAAACCTTCCAAAGATGCTCTGTGGGAGAAAAATCCTTCTCTACCTAGGAATTTGTCAATTACACTTATACCCTCGCTTCCCTACATCATGGTGATGTAGATTCCTCACTTCTTCCCCATTTGATCATCATATCAACCCACATTATTTTACATTACATTTTTTCTTAATTGGATATATAACAAATGTAAAACAGATTTCTAAAAGTTTTCCCATTCATAACCATCTGTTGTATGATATAATAAATCAGGTTTGTGACAGTTCTTCCTTCCTGATTGTGATCAGGTAACTCAAACTAAAAATCAATTCCAAGTGTTGCCATAACTTTCTGACCTCCTCCTGTTTCTACATATGGTTTCATTAAACATAGGATCTTTTACTCTTTGGGGATCAGTTACAAAGAATGCTAAGCTCAAATGCTTCTGAATAGTTCAGCCCACTGGATCTTCTTGTGTTAATACTTTGAGTCTTCTTATCTAAATCATGCTATATCCCTAACAAGCAGGAAGAAGTTTTGCAAAATCCAAGAGAACTATAATTTAAATTAAAACATAAAGTTTTTCAAAATTAATTTTAAATACTTATTTTATATTCTAAAAAAAAAAAGAATTTCCAAAAGTTTGCTTAGAAGGCACACAACAGAGTTGCCAGATCAAATCCAAAACTTTACTAGGATCTTTATTTTGATCACAGCAAGTTTGGGAACTCTTTGTTTGGCTATGTAGGTTTTTAAAAAACGTATTAGGAGTTTACTTAATAAAACAGTAAAATATATCCTACCCTCCACCAGCACTGACAACATTACATGATTCTAAGTGTAACCAAATAATTACTTGTAGAGATAGCAACAAATGTAAGTAGTCAATATCCAAAAAGTGCCCCTTATGACTTCCGGTTGGGCGGCAATGGCAGCTGGCAGGGCTCCGGGGACTCTCCCGAGAGCCAACCCTTAAGCTGCAAGCAGAGGGGGTGTAACCCTCAACCCTTGGACCGGATCGAGTGTCCAAGAGACGCTATCTCCATAGCACCTCGAACCGACGGTCTAAGAGTGGGTCCCCCTCAAGGAGACTCACCAAAGACCCGGACGAGAGGAGGCTGGGAGCTGCGGCTTGCTGCAGGGGACCCGGTCCCAGGGAACTGGGAACTGGGATAACAGCCGACCGTGCGCTATTTTAAAGCGGTGAGAGTGGTGGGATCTGGGAGACGGCACACCAGCAGCTGGAAGCGGAGCCCAGAAAGGGTAAGACTTAATAAAACAGTAAAATATATCCTACCCTCCACCAGCACTGACAACATTACATGATTCTAAGTGTAACCAAATAATTACTTGTAGAGATAGCAACAAATGTAAGTAGTCAATATCCAAAAAGTGCCCCTTATGATAGCTCCCAACTTATGTGGTTCAATTGTGAACCATGTCTAGAGCATGCCATATATGTTATAAACAAATGTCATACTGTCTGAAATATATATTTATGGTTGCGAAGTACTTTTTAAGTAGAGGGACAATTGATGGTCCCTCAGACCACTGGAGGAGGTGGACTATAGGTTGGGGAAAAAATGAACGAATTCCTATGCACACTGAACATATCTTATTTGTAGTAAAAAAATCATGAAAGAACAATACAATATTTAAAATAAAGTATAATTACCAGCATTACAATGGGAAGTGTGGGCTTACTTTTGGTTGATGTGATAGTCAAGTTAATTAGGATTGTTGTTGTGTGACTTCATGTCATTTCAGACTTAGGGTTACCCTAAGTCTAAAGTTTAGGGCAGGGACTGGGTAAATGATCTCGGTGGGCCGCATCCAGTCCTCAGGCCTCTGTTTGGGGACCCTGTACTGGGTGATCTTGGGCAAGTCGCACTGTCTTAGCCTCATGTATTGATAGAATGTATTAATTTGGGGGGGGGGGGGGGAAGAGATGTGACCATCATTACATAGAAAGATACACATTTTTGTGAAAGGGAATGGTTCTTGGTCTAAGGAAGGAGATAGGTCTATGCCGTAATTATCAAGTGTTCCATTGCTTCCATATAACTGTGAAAACTGGGTAACGTAAATGTGTAATAGCACAGAAATGTTTCTGGATATATATACAATACATTATAAGTATAAAATATCAATAAACTTCATTGTGGCTACCAAGAAGTTTTACAGAGAGGATTAGCTGTACTTAATGCTTCTTTACCAGATGTGGTTTGCCCAGTATCTCAAATCCTGTAGAGATGGCAATTTTCACTAGTCACCCAGCTACTTTTCCTTCCTTCCTTCTTCCCTCCCTCCCTCCTTCCCTTTATTTATTTATTCAAAGTTTTAATGGCTTGCTAGCCAACAGCTCTCCCTATCTGGTCATCTTTAATTCTTCTTCATGTAAGCTTGCTGCCCTGCAGCATGAATCTGTTGCTTTTTGTTTGTATTCCAGTTCCATCATGTTTTTGAAGTTCCTCCTCCAACTTCAGTCTGCCTTCTCAAACAAAATGGAATGCATTCATTTTCTCTTGACTTACTCCTTCCTCTCTGAACTTTCCATGTTTTTGTCCCTTGAATCCAATCCTTTGTTCTCACTGCCTCATTAATATGTCATGACCAGGTGGCAGAATACATTTGAGGCCTTTAAAAGCCCCAAGAAAATGGATTCTGTTACCTCCAGGATTCTGGAGGCTATGGTTTGGTTGTGGGAGAGAATACTGTGGCTTTGCTAGAGAAAGATGGTTGATACTCCCATTACAATATTTATTTAATATATTTGACCAGTTGTTGTTTTATTTAGATTGAATCCATATATTTGCATATTTCACTAGGTCTACTGTGAAAGCTAGCCCAGATAGCAGTGTGCAAACGTTTATGTCTCACTATCAACGCTGAGGAAAGATTCACCTGTCAATCCAACTTTTGCACAAAGAAACAGGAGAGTGCTATTTTGTTCTTTGCCAATGTCATCTTGATTAAGATCTGAAACTTATTTACAAATAAATACAGGGCATTACAGATACTTTTATGTGTGAATTTTAAAGCTGCAATCCTATAATGCTTATTTGGAAATAAGACCGACTGAACCTAGCAAATTTATTTCAGAGTAAACCTGAATACGTTTATGCTGCATATTGACTGTGAACTATGTTTGCATGATTTATGAGAGGAATACATTATAATTATAAATCTAGAATACAGTGGAAAGAAGGCAAGCATCACTTAAACTTGCTATTCTTTCTATTAGGACCTTCTCACATGCACCACCGTAATCTCCCTGGATCACCGCAGATTGCAGTGATACCAGCAGCACTCATCCAGGGCGCATGGCAACCTGTTGTCTTGCACCCTGTCATGGTTTAAAAAATAAATGTCATAATTAAAATGGTAAGGTACTGAGGCCTTTAGACTTGGCCACATTGCAAAATGCAGAGTCACTCATGTCTAGGCCTAGGCACTCTGTAAATTAATTAATTGAAAACAACCAGTTTTATCCACAGTCATGACTGCATTTTACAAATTTTAATATTTTATTATGCAATATTGTAGGTGTGTGCGGTAATCTCATGTTATTATCATGTTTGTGAGATTACAATTGCCCCAAATATTGTTTATTTGAGCCGCCCCCAAGTCCCTTTGGGGAGATGATGGCAGGGTACAAATAAAATGTATTATTATTATTATTATTATTATTATTATTATTATTATTTATTAGCACAGTCAGGTGACTGAGCTAGTGACTCATGGGGGAGAGTAAAAAAAAGCAGATACCTCCTATGTGCTCAGCATAGTCTGTTGTAGGACAATGGAGCTGTGGATGGGGCAAAGAGCTGAGATAGAGAGTGTGTATATTGTGTATATAGCTTTGTCTTCTGAAGCAAGTGAAGATAAAGCTTTCCTGCATACTGCAGTGAAAGGACTTCTATTATTATTATTGCACAGTGAAGTTTCCTGCATTGCTCAAGGACTCTAGGACCCAGCTGACTCATGGCTTGGGGGTGCTTCCAGTACTCTACTGAGGCAGAGGAAAATACCTGACATGCCCCACATTGTCCTGGCTTCCCCCCTACCTCAGCACATATGGGGAAGCCTTCTTAAGTTGGCTCAACCATCTTTCCCAATGGAAAGATGGGAAGCCTCCTGTGGACCACCACCAGCGACAGGGTTTTTGAGGCAGGGTTTTGGCAGCAGTTCAGCCCTGGAGCCATCCCAGAAGTACTTCTCCAGGGTATGGTGAGAGCCATCGGGGTCTATGGCTGAACTGCTGAACACCTGTCATAGACCACCAAAAAATAACCCATGTGAAGAAGTCCTATGACCAATGAGGCCCATAGATCCTACTGTTGTATCACGCTCCCCCCCCTCCCCAAAAAAAGACACACAAAGCCTCCAACATGTACCAATTGCCAAAAGCCCACCCACACCCACAGAAACCTCATTTGGTGACATCATTTCCTGTCATCATTTTGGGAAGGACATGCACAAAACTTGAGGTATTCAGGCACAATGTTGGTGGGGTATATAGTCCACTGAGGAAAATTTGTCTCCATTTCTCACCTTTGTTATACTCGTCTATGCCATATGTCTTTGATCACACCATACATATTAATTCACATGTGTTAGATGAATGTCAGCAAAAAACACATCTTTTAAAGCTGTGTGGCATGCAGACAGCAAATCTTGGGTGGTCCTGTCAGACTTCTAAATGAGGAAAATTGACTTCAACAGTGAAAGATGTAAAGTTATATTAGGTATCAAAAAGCAGAAGTGTTCTCTTTTCAAGGTTGCACCTGAGCAAGCTCAGAATAGTCAGTTACAAGATGGCTATACAATTGAAAAAGGCACAAAGAAACATTCAACAGTAAATCTAATTATTGTTTCATCTCACTGGAATATATCATTATTGTAACAGGTAGTTTGTACAAGTTTGAACAAGTTTAATTTTACCATAAAATACTTTAGAGAAATATGCTAATTTACTATGCCTATCCTATCCCTAGTTCATGGACATACAGACATCTGACATACATATGGCTCTTAGTTAAGAACTGGGGTGAAACCGCAGGAAGTGAGGGAAATTAACCCTAGGAAGGCAAATTCACTCCTTAAAGACTTATTATCATGGGGAAAATATGTCTCCACTTAACCTTTCTCACCAATCCTTGTTTCCACAACAAGCCAAATTGTTTAAAATCCAAATACCACAGGGACAGGAAAGGAAGTGAAATCTTCTGAACAGTGGCACAGACACCACAGGGGTATTAACCCTTCCCTATGCTAGCTAAAGCTCTATCTATCTATCTATCTATCTATCTATGAATGACATTATACTTTAAAATGTGCCTGTTCCGAGTTACATACAAATGTAACTTAAGAACAAATCTACAGGATCAATCTTGTTCATAACTTGGGCACAGCCTGTATACCAAAGGAAAGGGAGGTCATGGCCTTTTTGTAAAACAAGGAATTATACCTGTCTTGTCCCAGAATTGGTTATAGTTCTAGAGTTCTTCAAGGGAGACGCAGCAGATGGTATACAGCAGAGAAGCAGTCTAGTCCATTTCACTGATGGGATCTGGGACATACCACAGTCAAATTTGGATTCCAAACTAATTTTACACAGTTTATCCGTTTGGTTGCAGTCAAACTAAATCCCTATCACTGAACATATAAGGCACCTGGCTTGAGATGCACGCTCTCAAGGCCCATAGAAGATAGGCTCCTAAGGATTATCTAGGTCAGAAGCAAACAAAGAATAGCAAACAAAGTGGTGCCCACCTTACTCTAATAGCAATGAGAACTGTGGAAGTTGGTTAAAACAGGGGAAAATTCATTCCTGCTTCTGTTTTCAAGCTTTTCCTAGCCTCAAACTGCAAAGTAAGTACAATAAGTTTCCAGCAAGGTCATTCACACAGGTTAAGTCTCCCTTATTCAGAAATCTGAAATCCTAAATACCACAAAAACTGATACCTATTGTCATCACTTCTGCCTTTGGGGACAGTGGGCTAGTTATATGTCCAGCACCCACCAGTTGTAGTCTGTGCTAGAGTAGGTGCCCTGGAACCAGGCTTGTAGAATGACCACAGAGTGACCCTATTTTTGGCTGCTGTCTTTATTAAGCTAAAGAAGAATAAAAAACAGCCAGTTAAATGTTTGGGATGTCTACTTTTTATAGAGCCTCATTTAGGTGGAGTCCTTCCTCTCTTCCCTCTCTTTCACCCATACCCAGCAGGCACTGGACTTGTGACTTTCCCCATTACCCCAATTCCTATGTATATGCACATACAGATATTCCTAAAGCAAAATAGAGAGAAATTTGAAAAAACTCAGATTCCAATCATTTTCGGTAAGGAAAACCCAACTAAGTCACAGCCTTTAATGATGCTAAAAAGACTCCAAACCACTTTTGCCTGGTGAGAGTGGTCCAGCTCATTACAGCATCCTTAACTTGGAAGGATGGAGTAGACTGGCAGAGCTATGTAGCTGCAAGAATGGTCTAGGGGTAGGGCTGTACTTGCTTGGTATTATTTATCTTATGTGAGGAGCCTACTTAACTGACTAAAAGCTGCTCACTTTATTGAGCTACATACATCTCCGTGCACTTAAAATGTCTTCTAGAACATGTCTGAGCTCACTGAACTCTTTGCTATTTTTTTGATACAGGCCCATTAGAGTCTTATTTATAGCAATACTAGTGCATAACCTGGAAATAAACACATACCTCAAAGGTAGTTCTTCTTATATAGGAGGTATTTATTTAGTTTAGGCATTTATGTTTGGAAATTATGTGCTACTCTCTAAGTTTAGAACGATGTACAGTAGGACAAGAAACACATTTTTAAATGGTGAAAACCATTTATATAGTAAAACAAACATTACAAATTATTGTCCCTATTTTGGCAGTACGGTAGCTGATTTTTTTTTTTAAAGGGGGATCATGTCAGACTATATGAACTAGCAGTGATGGCTTCCAGAACATATTGACTTCTAATTAATTATGTTCAATCACAAAATACATCTGAAAATGCTTTTAGAGGAAATATGAACTATATCTTGCAAACCTTTTTCTACATCAAACTTACTAGCAAGACACCTATGATTTCTAATCACAGGTGCTCAGCTGGGATTAATTAGTTGGATATCAATAAGCTGAACTTCTATAAAAATAAAAGAATTTCTGGATTCTTTTCCAATCTTCATAAAAGTTGTGCAAATAGCTTTCTCTCTTTCACATCATGACAAGGCATTATCAGGTAATCTGGTTTCCACATCAGAATAAAAACTAAAGACTAAATTATAATAATTATGCATATTATTCCTTGACATTCTAATTGTGCAAAATTGTGCAAAACTAACATTAATTTAAATATTTTCTACCTCTATTATTTCACCTTCAGTGCAATTGTTACAGAAACTGCTATTTTGAGTTTGGATTAATGTTCACATTTCCCATATGACCTTAGGCTATCAGCTACATCCCATCAAACCTTCAAAATAATAGCAAAATAGTAGATGATCATGTGTATTCCAGGCGTGATATGGCAGCAACAGTAACAAGGGCAACAACATGCCCAAGCACTTCTATTGTATTCTCACCCCATGACTATGGTATGTTTTGCTATCAACTTTCTTTTCTTTTCTTTTCTTTTCTTTTTTTTTTGGGGGGGGGGGTCTGGTGGAAGGGTAGACTCATATAATCCCAAAATTGGAAGAGATTTCAAGAGACATCCAGTCCAACTAAGTTCTGCAATGAAGGCACACACAATCAAAGTAGTCCTGACAGAGACCATGCAGCCTCTTTTGTAAAACATCCAAAGGAAGAGACTCTACCATACTGAGGGCAAAAGGTGTGTGTCCATGAAAATCCTACAGTATGCCCCATAGAATAATTGTCATTTTGCTTTGGAAATGAAAGAAAAAGAAGGACAAATATTCAAGCTAAAACTCTTTTCCCTAGCACTTTGTTTCATCTTAGACCTGTTTCACTTGGTCCTTGGGTGCATATTCAAAAAAATCCACCCAAATCTGGCAGAATTCAGTGGCCCCGTCTCCTCAGGTGATTTCAGGACTTTGCATTTCAAAAGGCCTTTCATCGTGAAATGGCTGGTATACTAAATGAGGAACCTGTCTCTGTGCTGTCTGCAAGGCTGTCTGAAAACCAAATTGACTCAAGATGCTTGATAGAACTAACATCCCTGGGGCTACTTTTCACCCAATCCAGGTTACAAACTGCTGTTGTATTTTCTCTCTGCTAAACCAAGGAACTTGCATATGATTAAACATGGAAAAGTCTCAGTTACAAAATCACCAGGTCCCTTTTCCCCTTAAAATGTTCTTATGTTTTTCACTCACATATAAGCTTTGAAAAGTCATCCCAAAGCACCTTGCTACTAAACCACTTGTGTACAAAAGAAGAACTGAATTATTATGTTACCTTTTCTCCCTCATCTAAACTCTTGGTTATCCTAAACTGGATAGCTTCTATTTGGGTGGAGAGAAAATGTATTTGCAACATGAAAAACCCCATTGAAATTGTATATAGGAACTTCCTTTATCTTTAAAAGCAACCTTTTTTCAATGTTAGAAGATTGGAGACTGAAGAAAAACTTCACTTAGGGGAAAATTCTTATTTGGGAAGGCAACACCACCATATTGTCCCCTTCCATGGTGATACTCCTGAATCCCACAAGGGGAAAAAAAGCCAGTTCCTAAGTGATGGGAAACTTTGAAGAGAAAACTGAATGGACAAGAATACTTGGAGTTTAGGGCCTATTATACCTCTCTGCCCCAAAACATGGTTTGTATGTGCATGTACAGAAAACATAATTTTATTTGCACAAAATTTTTATTTTCTATGCAGAGAGCAATTATCCTATGCAGAAAACAACATTATTGCACAGAAAAGGTTATTTTCCAAAGGAAAACCCCACAAGTGCCATCATTCAGTTCTCAGCAGTTTTCTGTCTCTTCCAAACTGGGACACAATGTTTTCTCACAAGTATGTTTGTCTTTCTGCTTAGCTGGCACACGTGCTGATGTCACATTCCTCAAGTGGCAATGATGGTTGTTTTCTTTAAAGAAAAACACTCAAGTTGCCAACTTCTAAAAGTCTTTAAAATAGCCACCTGCCTAATAAAGGAAATGAGGGTTGTAAAATATTGTACTTATTTGGTCACATATACAAATGCATGCACATGCTTTGTGCTTTCATTAAAATCAGAATAAATCAGAATATTAAAATGTGCCTTGTTGAGTATCACATTTGAGTAGATGTGAATGCTATAAACTGTGGGAAGGTGGCTATAAAACTTCAGGTCTGAGCCTGTAAAATAATCTCTGACAAATAGGCCATCTGTGATATTTGATTCTTGAGAATACTCTGAATCATGAATGTGGTACACTAGTCATAAGTATACTGCAACAAACTCATACACATGGCAAGTAAACATTCACCAGAGTTTTGAAAGTTACTTAACCACAATTACAGTGTGCCCTCCAGTTTTTCAGGGGTTAAGAATACTGTGAAAGTTAAAAAAAAACAAAATAAAAAAGCCACTTTTTTCACTTCTTCAGGTATTTTGAGGTCCTCCTGGGAGATTCTATCTGGAGCAGCCTTGGAGGACTTATAGGTTCTTAAAGAGAACATAATGCTCAAAACAGGAACTAATTAAACCTGCAAAAGTTAAACCCACAAAGCTGGGGAGCAGACCCTAATACCAAGTTATTATTCCTAGGTTGTCCAAGTAGTTGGTACTAGGCATGTGCAATTGATAAACAAAAAATCATTACAAAATGAGAGATGTGTGTGTGCTGGCATTTCGTTTCTAAGGTATTGTTAGTGAAAAATTCATTACTATAATGAGAGTAACAAAATTTCATTACTATTTCGTTATAGTAATTATGCATAATTACTATAATTGGGGAAACTCCAGGAGGTCTTTTCTCCCTCATTTTGACAGCTATTGGGGTGAAACTTGCTATAATGGTAGAACACATTTACCACTCTGAGCCTACCAAATTTCAGAACATTTCACTTATTGTTGGATGTTTGGGAAAATTTCAAAGCTTTTATAAACAGCATTTTTAATAATAAAGAAAATATGTTCCTAGTTTGAAAGGGTTATTTCCTGTTTAATAGTGTAATCCTTACTTTGAAAGTAGTGGTTCTACCCCAGGAACTTTCTTTGCACCAAAATTTTTGTTAAATGTGTGGATGACAATGTAAATTGGTGGAGGAGACTCTCAAGATACTACAGCAAAAGACAAAGTTTTGCAGTTTAATAAACTTTCATCATGTTTATATGATAGAACCAATTAGGAAATGACATTTATAACCAAGGAACAAAAACCATAACGTAGAAACCATCAAAGAACTCCCAACAGATGGCCATCCAGCCTCTGAATAATAATAATAATAAAGAAATCATGTTCCTAGTTTGAAAGTGTCATTTCCTGTTTAATTGTGTAGTCCTTACTTTCCAAGCAGTGGTTCTACTCCAGGAATTTTGTTTTGGCGTCAAAAACTTTGTTAAATGGCAATGTTAAATTGATGGACAGCAAAATGTGCTATAGCACGATGTCCCTTGCACAAAGAAAAAGTTTTTACAGTTTAATAAACCTTTGCCATGTTTTTATGATAGAACCAATTAGGAAATGACATACATAACCCAGAAACAAATCATAGTGTAGAATATTAAATTTATTGGAACTTGGGATGGCTACGGAGGGGTAAATCTCACTGATGCTGAACACTGAATTCTCGGAAATGTAGTTTAGGGCAGGGCCTTTTGAATTCTCTGGCATAGGGCTCCTTGCCTTCCCAAACTACATTTCCCAGAGTTCTGTGCTTTCTCCCTCCTTTTCTGGCCTCTTCTAATGGTGAGAGGCCATTAATTTACAGAGGAAAGGCAAGGCAGGAACTAAGGCAGGCTTTTTGGCTTTGCTTTGCTTTGCTTCCTTACACTGAATATGAAAATTATCTTTTTCCAGACAAACCAGCAGTCTGTGTATGTATGTTGGGGTGACTGACCCCAGCCAACTCTGAGGAGCCATTATTGCAGTTGCTCTGAACATCAGAACAGGAATAGCAATGGGTTCAAATAACAGGAAAGGAAATTCCACCTGAACATGAGGAAGAACATCCTGACCATAAGAGCTTTTCAACAGTGGAACTCTCTGTCTCAGAAGGTGGTGGATTGCCATTTGTTGGGAGTGCTTTGATTGTGCTTTTCCTGCATAGCAGGAGCTTGGACTGGTTGGCCCATGTGTTCTTCTCCAACTCTATTATTTTATGATTTTACTCCTGAAATGGAGGTGGGAGATGACACATGCCATGTATATACCACGCTCTACCACCTGAAGTGCTTGCTTCACAAGCCATCATGACAATACAAGTGCTAGCCATTCTAACATCGACTATAAACCACACAAACACAAAGTAGCAAGTAACAAGACAGTTGCCACTGCAAGCGACAGAGGCCCATTCCCCTGTTTATCTGGACACCCCTGCCTGATATTCCTGCCTCATGAACAATATCTGTGTGACAGTCAGAAGCAGATCCCTTGTCCCAATTTCACTTCACACAAGAGATCGCTTACAGGAAGGGGATGTAAAATCAGACAGCTTCTTCCCAATCAACTAGGGAATAGATCCCTGTTGGTTGCAGCAGTTGCTGCTTGGTAAAGAGGGCTGAAGAACCGTCATAGACCCTTACATAGGGAATACATGGTGGTGGTGAATATGCACCAGTTATGGGTGTAGGTTACACATTCTTAATTGCCTTTGTGAATTCTGTTAATGGGGGCAGGATGTGATGTCCTTCCCAAGCTCTATCTGCAGATTCACCTAGCACAGAAATGCCCTTCTACTATTTGAATAAATGAAATGTTCCCAGCACACTTGAGGGTATTGCTGCAGCTTACTCTTGAAGGAGGCAGCCTATTCATTTTGGAAAGGATGCCCTTTTTAGTTCACCAACTGCCACCTTTGCTAGCAGCTCAACCTAAACCATAGCTGAAGTCATTTTAATTAGCATCTCTCTGGCTGTGGCCTAATTCTCTTTTGCAACACGTGGCTGTCACTTGCCTGTCATTGCAGTTGATTTACAATGGGGTTTAATTAAATCCTACATACATTATTCTGTGTTCTCCAAAGGCAGCTCCGAAGAATCCAAGGGTATTTAAAATGTCACCTGCTGAGACATATCATCTCACCCTTAAATAAATATGACAGTGATCAAACTTTGACTAATTATGGGGGACTTCATTATTTGTTTGTATGTTTTAATATTTAATTGCTTTTGTGTTCATCCAATTAGAAAGCAACAGCAAATAGAAATTAACTTTTTTTATCAGCATGTTCTCAGCCCAGTTAATCAGCACTTCAGAGGCCAAACACAATGGGAGGTCATCCAACCTGAGAGAGCTTTAGGAGGCACGCTTTAGTGAATGGATCCTTCTCTTGAATTCAGAGAATACCATGATTGCCAGATTATTCCCAGCTAGGCTCTCTTTGACATTAATTTTCAAAAACCATCTTGCCATTGTTTTGGCCATGTATTGTTTGGAACTTGATGTGAACTAGCTGCAAGCTGCTGCAGCTTAGAGGGTAAAACTGACTTTTTTGTTTTTCACATGAGAACAGACTGAAGATATCAGATGTGTTAAGGCATTAATAAGACTTGTAAGATACAGCTAATAATATACACTCAGATTAGTGATTCTCAAACTTTTTTCTCCAGATGTTTGGAACCGCAAGTCACAAAATTCCTGACAATTGGCTATATTGGTTAGGACTTCAGAAGTTTGAAGTCCAAAACAGATTAATACTTTGCTTCTTCTTCAGATCGTATACATCTTTTCCCTTTTACAAAACAGATTAATGTTTGAGAACCATAATGGTAAAGCACATCCACTTTGAGTTTGGGAAACAGTACTTATATGACCTTAAGATTCTAAAAGTGCACACAATCCCCTCCACTATCTGCTTCTTCAAGACCTTCAAAAACTATCCGAGGATTTGTTTACACCAGCCTGAAGATGTACTGAAACTCTGAAACACTTCCTGTATTTCCTTAATGCTGGGCTAAACCAATTCAATCCAATGTATCTCGTATTAAGGAGCAGATATCCCTGGATGTCATGAAGACATCAGTACCAAACTCTAGGCTATATCTCTAGATGTATACAATCCCCTAGAACCAGGCAACCTGAGTCAAATGCTTCAGGACTCCTATGCTATGGGGTAGCACTTCCCTTCCCCTAACTACTTCCTCCTGAGGCTGCTTCCATTATCCATTATGAAGCGGGTTTAAAAAACCTGCTTCAGTGCAGGCTAAAGTCACCCCCCCCCCCCCAAAAAAAACCCCATGATTTCCCAGGATGGTATCCAGTTACCCCCTCCCCCAAATACCTCAAAAGCCCTAAAATTGTTAAGAACTTACCCAGCTGCCATTATGCCTTTCAGCATCCATTTTGGAATGTGCCAATGTAGTGCTAATAGGAGGAGGGGGGAGGAGCGATTTGGCCCCAGTCCCGTCCCCTCGTGCATTATTGGTATGTTCTAGCAGACTTGAACAGAGGCCTAATGGTTCCAGGTAAGCTTTCTTTTTATTTTAATGGTTTTGTGGGGGATTTTGGGAAGGGGGTGGGTGCCATCTCATATCTCTGGGCTCCAAAAGGTTCAAGATGGGTGTATGGGCAGGCCCCCGGGTAGCCCTCGGCCCATAGTCCATAGACCCAGGCCTTTCACGAAGGCATGGGTGTAAGGGGTTATCAAAGACTCAGGATATGGGCCCTGAGTCTTCATGTTACTCTGCTCCCTGAAAAAACTCTCAGCTTGCCCTGTAATTTCTAAACTTCAGGTAGGCTCTCAGTACTGAAAATTGATTCAGCTGACAGTCTCAGTTTGCTTCTCCATATGGAGTTGAGGAGAAGGTATATTGTCTCAGGCTACAAAATGCACCATGCCTGATTCAGCGCTCATGTGGAAAGACAATAATAGCAATGAGGGATGTAATGGATCCCTTATCTTAGCTGGTTAGCTTAAACCAAGGGGAGTGGGCCTGGTGAAGCCACAGCATCCATTTTAGAAAAGGGAGGGAGAAGCCATTTTAGTTAGGTTTGCCTTGAGGGGGCGTGTTCAAGTCTTAGCGGGAAAATAAGAAGGCTAGGATTGGCTAGGAAGATGGGGGCGGAGCCTAAGTGGTCTAGAGGAAAAAAATGTCTTTTAAACAGAGGCTTGAAGTCCCAGTTTAGTTAGTTGGAGTTAGGGTTTGGAGCTGTTAGAGAGAAGAAGTGTTGGTGTTAGTGAGAGCGAGTTTGGGTTTAGAGAAGATTGGGTCAGTCTTTTGTGAAGTATTCAGAGTAACTATTGAGTAGATAGCTAGAATACTGTGAAGGAGCAGTACCCAGTTAGTGGACTGTTCATTTCCTAGGGAAGTCTAGTTCAGGGTTTTTGGCTAGATTCCTGAGGGGAATTTTGGGAGTTACTTTCAGAGATTCATTTCCTGAAGTAATTTTCTGTGGTGGAACTTTGAAGACTTGTAACCCAGAAGTTTTTAAGATTTTGACTCTAACGCAACCACAAGCTTTTTATGCCAGTATTTTTCTGAAATCATTAAGCATTTGTACTTGAATATTTCAAGCCTGTTTAATAAATGTTCTTGTTATTTTATTCAACAAAGGTATTCAGTGTGAATACCTTTGTGGTCAAAGTATTACTAAAGTCAGCTTCACAGCAGCTTCTAAGAAACTATAGTGGCACAGTGTGTGTTACAGAACAAACTCTCAATATTACATCAGCCTGATTATTATTGAAATGGTGGCAATGGAATTCTTTTGAAGAAGTATTTTAAGTCTCTCCGTTCCAGTGGTTCCCAGTTCCCAACTTTTAAATATAAGTTGGTTCAGCAACCGTACATCCTTTTGACGGTTTTATAATTTTGGCTGAGCAGCATTGAGATTATTTTATATATTTCCCCGTCTATAATTTTAATTAAAATCTTTACTACTCGATCTTTATAAGGGACAACCAATGGGGGAAGGCTGAGGAAGATGTTTACTACCAGGCAATTCTAAAGGCAGACTATGAAGAAACATGATAGCCTGATGAACTACAAATCCAAACTAGTGCAAGTTTCTGGCATTTTAAAATGTATTATGCTTTCTTTTTCAAAAGCAGTAAAAATAAAATGGGGTGCTGATCCCTGTATTCTTCTCTTTAGATAGAAAGAGTATTTGAATGGCTTTCTGTTAATGTAGTTAGTTTCTGTTCTGTTTCTATTTATGTATCTATATGTTTTATTTAAAACAACCACTAGCTGAATGGATGGAATCCAACAGGAAATAGAATACAGGCATGGCATTTAGAGAGCTAATAAGCCATCTATGATTTGTATATTGTCTGAAATTCCTGTATTGAAAACTGAATATTAGAGATTCTGGAGCAGTCTTTTATTCCCAAATATGCTGTATTCAACAGAGTGTGCCCAGAAGAAAAGGGAGGGGTATTTTCTCCAAAAGAGAAGTTCTTATAAGGCTTAATAATTGATAAATTCAATATCATGCTTTTGAATCACATAAAAGCATCAAAGGCTACAGAATTATACTATATGAAGGCATCCATACTTTTGTAATTAGTTCTGTAAGTGTGGATTCCAGTTAGGTTGAACTATCCCATCATGACATGATGTAGTATAGCCTGACCGTTAGTCATGTGCTGCATTTTGCTGCTTTTCATAATGCCTGAATAGGGCTACAGTCTTCCACTTGGGTTCTTTTGCAGAAGAAAAATACTACATTGGATTTTGCTGTTTGTGTCAATAAGAAGATAATACATTCTTCATTACATTATACACAATGCAGTCATAATTCTAATTGTTGTGGGAACCTTTTAAATGGCAAATCCCAGTGTTTGGAAAAAGTACTTGCATTGATTACAACTTTTAAAATCCAAAATCAATAAGGCTTTTGAGTGGTTCGGGGCTCTGATAGTCCATAAAACTAACTTTTCTAAGCTCTGGCAAACCCATTACTACTTCTTTAACCTGGCCTGTGTCTACACTTACCCAATTAATCAGTATTTTACGACCTCATCAGATGGGCCGTTGGAATCACCACACATTATGGTGAATCTAGTGGTGCCCATTGGGGTGGGGTGTGGAGAACCTGTTGCCCATGCCCCGCATCGCCTAATTCACCCATCATTCCATGTTATGGGGGGAAGAGTTGCTACCCCCCCCCCCCGATCTAAATTGAACACATGAAGTCTCTCATGTTGCCTTCGCTTTTACTACAGAGCCTCGCCGGAAGTAGCTGTGTGGCATGGAATGGAAATCGGTAGGCTCCATGGCAAAAGGGAAGGTGAACCTGAGTATGCTGCTGAATTCACCTCCATCTGATTAGGTTGTACAAGTGCTTTCAAGCTGCTTTGATGCACTAATTGTACCTTCCTACCAGAGCCTTGTTGGCAACATTGAATTTCTGGTCACATGACTGGATGCCCAGAAGTGACCTCACTAGAAGTGAAGTCACAGGTAAACCTCTGGCAGGGAAATATTGATTGGTGGTGATACAACAGTGGGTCCATAAGTGGTAGGGACAATGGATTGGCTGGCTCTACACCTCTGAAACTCTGGAATCACTCATGTTCTCTTGTTCTGTATTAACAGCTGGTGCACAGTTTCTGTTCCCCATGACAATGGATTATTGAGTCCACTTTATTTCAGCCATATCGACATGACGCTAGCCTGTTTTCAGTGTTGTTTTGTGTAGCCAAAGCTGCTGCTGTTGTTGGAGAAATTGACAGAGTATGAAGAACATCACATAACTCTCACCCCTCTGTAGCATTTAAGAGGATCAACCAGGTTACTTAGCCTGTCTGAACAGTGCAACCTTTTGAGGGTATGTTTATAAGTATTCAGAGTCATGCTTCATTCTCCAGAAAATCTTGCAAAAAAATCTCGTGTTTGAACATTTAAAAAAAAACAGATATTGCCTGATTCATCAGGCTATATCAATGAAAAGGATTTGCAAGTTTGATTAGAGAATACATGACTTTTAAGTGTATGAGATGGGGATTAGAGAAAAGGAGGAGGATAAGAAAGGACATTTTAGAGGAATGTTATTTGGACACTCTAATTACCAACAATGACACCTACTGGCATGCCCACCACAGTCAATTTCTTTTAAAAGCTATATAATAATATTAGGATAAGGAATTAACTTTCATGGCCAAAGCAGCTGATTTGCTTATACTATAATTCAGATTTAATACAAATTAAATCTGAATTATAGTATAAGTCAAGTGCTTGATTCAAAGCAATTCTGCTATAATAAAAGGGAAAGCACCATGCTAACAACAAGAGATCACCTATAGTTCACAGATAAGTGGAGCAACAGACATTGGATGCTGTCCAGACTTAAGCATATCACTGAATGCCTTTCTCTCTCCATTACAAATCGTTGTTCTGGGATATGAATCTCACAGTGGTAATCTCATAGTTTCACATTCCATTTTTTTATCCCCTCCACTGCAGTTGGCCTTCTTTTCCTAAGAGCGACATAGGAGCACCAAGAAAAAGTAGACGTTAGAGAGGGAAGATGAATAAGACAGGACAGGCATCAAAATTGAATTGATCACTCACAGTTCATTCCAGCACAGAAGGCAAATGCAAATCAACGTCTTTCCATTTGTCATCTTCCCTGGGAAAGCAAAGTAAAACAAAGCTTTAAAATGTACCTTTTGAGGACTACAACTACTTCTTGCTGTTTTGGATGTGGATTCTGAGAGTTGTGTTTAAAGAAGGAAGGAATCCAAGTGATAAAAGAGAAGATAGGTGATGAACCAATTACATATGTCTTCTTCAATTTACTGGTAGAAGATAAAATGGAACCCACTCCTGAGAATTAGTCCAAGGACAGTATCTATACCCTTAGCTCTAGCCAGCACCCTTTACATATGTAGGGTCCATTCTATGATCTGCTCTGAGGAGGATAAAACCACATGTTGCCAATATCTGTTTTGAAATATTCCTGCCCCGATATAAGTTAACATACAGTCTTATCTCTATTATTAATCACTTTTGCCACCTTGGCCACACTGATGTTTAAACCACATAAGCAAATTATGAAATGTTGAAGAGTATTTAAGATTGTACATTAAAAAGTGATCAACTTTATTTATTTGTCTATGTAACTAGGACTGTTTATATCAAGATTGGGAATTGTGTAGTCTACCTCATGCCAATGAACTGCAAGTTTCAGCAGCTCTCATCATGATTTCTGCCAGGAATTTCACTTCATCAATACTTGGCAGCCCACATAACTCTCCAAGGACCACACAAACTGCCCCTCCAAACAAACAGCCAAGATAAGGCAAGAATCATAATCTTATTTTCAAAAATGGGTATTTTCATGCTGAAAGGCATAATGGCAGCCAGGTAAGTTCTTAACCATTTTTAGGGCTTTTGGGATACTTTCAAAAATCTGAAACAATGCAAACTTTTTTAAAGCAGAATTCATGTTCACGAAGACTTCCAGAAAGGTAGTTTTTTTCTCTCCTTCCACCCACCCCCCGCCCCCTCCTAAGGCAATGCACAGAAAGTCATGAAAGTGGTCCTATAGGGCTGTGTGTAGTTTTAGGATCACTTTTTAGCCACCCCTTGTTTAACATTAGAGTAATAAGGTCATGGGAAAGAAGCCAAAGATATATAGTTTAGAAACCAGTTTTTACTGTGAGTGTTGAGACCATAACAAGACAGTGTGGTCTGTGCCAAAGGGTATTGTCTAATAGCAATTGGAGTTTTTAAAAAAATGGATAGGAAATTACTTTTACAAAATGAAAAGCAGAAAGAGTTTCATATCTGTAATTAACAACTGGAATGGTAGTTTATGATTAATTTTTTTACACTCTTATTCTGCCTGGTAGGAGGGCTGGCCTTGTTCCAATCCCCAAACACTGATCCTATACACACTGAGTCAAGAGTTGAGAAAGTGTGCGAAGTTATTATAAAGGTTATTATAAAGGATATTGTTAAAATAGACTGGGTGAGGAGTTTGAAGCAGCTGTCTCTATTACCATTGCCAGTGAGTCATTGTTCTTCACTGCCTGCCTGCCTGCCTACCTTCCTCCCTGGCTATAAAATCCAGGGCTACAAATGATATTGCAATGACAGGACAAGTTAAGTGAAATCCAGCTATGTAGCAACTGGAAGAAAAAGGCAGAAAAAGAATATTCCTGTGGTTAATGTAACCACCCATGAAAATCATGAATAGATATATCAGCCTGTTCTATTTTCTGTGGGGAATAAGTGACAGGACTGAAATGTGAGCTGAAAAACTATACAGCACCAGAGTGCATGCAGTTAAGTTGTCTGTAAATGTAAGGTGAAGAGGGGAGAGGGACATTGGCTGTGTTGGGCTAACTGGCTCTTCTTGCCAACATAACCAGTTCCTGGAAGTCCATGACAGCAGCTTCAAGGAGATTATTCAGTGGAAAATTAAAACAGGGAGAATCTCTGTTTTGGAAGAAAGAAGACAGCTATATTGTTCATGCCAATGTCATCTGATTTTTAAACTTAAGCAAATTTACAGGTGGTTGCTGCTTGGCTAAGAGTCCATCAGGGTATACAAGGAGTGTGCAGGTGGTGGGTGACAAGAATCCAGTCTGACTGGGGGCAGCACATGCCAATCGGAATTGACAATATTGGGTTACAAAGACCAATGATCCAACTCCATAAAGTTTCAAAAGGCCACAAGGGCTATCCACTCCAACTCCTGACCATGTCAGAATGCACAATCAAAGCACTCCCAACAGACACTGTTGAGCCTCTGTTTAAAAACCTCCATTACACTCGGAGGCAGCATATTCTATTACTGAACAGCTCTTACCATCAGCTCTTACCTTCCTAATGTTTAGGTGGAATCTCTTTCCTGTAGTTTAAATGCCTTGTTCTATGTCCTAGTCTCTGAAGCAGCAGGAAAAATAGTTTGCTCACTCATCAATATGACATCCTTGATGACTTATCATCTCACCTCTTAAGCTTTTTTCTTATCAGGCTGATTGATAAATGACTGATAAACCACTGCTGATTTTCAAAGATCTCAAGGCAGTATAAATGAACTCAGGAATGCTACCTGAGCAGTATTTAGCTCAGTAGACAATGTGCGATTGGCTACTGTGTTAATGAGCAAGTAACTGTGAGCTTTGCTCTCCAAATCTGCGCTTTTGGATAGGACTAGCTGAGTGTTTTGCTGGGTTCTTGCCTGTTCCTTGATACCAGAAAACCAATTTGTTTGTTCATTTTGAATTTCTGACTTTACAAATTCCTGCCCTCTCCATTCAACTTTATGCCATTCTATTTGACTTAGATTATAAGTAAAGTCTATTTATCTAGCAAACCAATGTCATCATATTAGTTTGAAGCTGATACAGGGTTTCAGTGTGCAGAGAATTCATCAAGGCAAGATTTGTCTTCATTGCTGTGAGACTTAATAGAAAGAGTTTTAAAGCTGTCAGTATTTCTGTCAAGATTTCAGGGCAAATTCAGGAAGTTATATTTTAAGAACCATAGCGTTTTTTGAATCCAGATCAGTGACATATAGGACTCTGCAGGATGAGCTGTTCCTGGGTTCCTTATTGTTCTCATGCAACCCAGCAACCTAACATTTATGTCTCTATTTGTTAAGAAAGACTTAGTGAAGAGGTAGAGAGAGAAGAAAAGCTGGGCACATATTCCAGTTTTATTGATTCC
This sequence comes from Anolis sagrei, assembly GCF_037176765.1. Lineage (NCBI taxonomy): Eukaryota > Metazoa > Chordata > Lepidosauria > Squamata > Anolidae > Anolis > Anolis sagrei. The sequence continues at coordinate 121,190,961 of NC_090022.1, forward strand.
TGTTTTGTTTTACATAATTTTGTTTATCCACACCAATGCTTTCAGAGGTTTTCTTTTCAAACTATTAATGAATGAAGAGTTGAGAGTTGGACACAATCCCTTTTAGAGGAATATGAAACACATTTGTCCTAGCCACCAATAGTGGGCTTTGTGACTTGGAGTCCACCCTCTTACACGTAGGTTCAAGGAGCCATCTAGCAAGACATGGAATTGAATCATCCAGGTACACTGCCAGAATCCAGTACTCATGGCAAAGATGTTGCATCAGCAGCATTCAGGCAGCAAACAAGTAGTTTTACAGGTACCCCACATCAGCAAGCTCTTGTTTTAAACTATGCTTGGGTTCTTGGGTCTTACTCCTAAAAAAGAATTAGAGATTGAAGGTTTCATGCTCCTGGGTTTGTGAAACACCTTCTGATCTGGACATCAGGCATGTAGCCGGGAGGGGGGGGGCCTCGGGGGGCTTCGCCCCCCCCCCCCCCCGAAATTCTCATGGTGGTTCGCGAAAAGGCCTTACTGGTGCATTATTTAAACTGTTATGTTTATTCATATCATGATCTGATCACCATACTCAATATATCCCATATGCATGGGGGTATTGGGATAATAATACAAAAGGTTTGCTAGGCTAGACTCTCTTTCACTCAGACTCAGCCCCGCCCAAAACTCAGCCCCCCCAACCCCCCCTGAAAAAAATTAGCCCCCCCCCCCCCCCGAAACGAAATCCTGGCTACGGGCCTGCTGGACATTGATATGTAATGGAACTGGAACTCCTCAGAAGCCTGCCTGGGATATCTAATATCTATGTGTCTGTCTTTGTTCGTGGCAATAGATTAAGGGAAAGAAAGAAAGAAAGAAAGAAAGGGGACAACGTTTACTCAAGTTGTATGTGTTCTCTCTTTTGGGATACGCTGCCTTCTTGGGACTTTCTCTGTGGTAGGGTCAGCAATAGGGCCCTGTAATGATAAAGTGTTCTCATCCAGTTCCAGTTTGGGGTAAATCATGGTCTTGACAACAGATTTTAATTTGGATATTTCTGCTTGCTCGTTGGCCAGCCTCTCTGCTTGGTTTGCAACCATAGTCTGTTTGTAAAGTCAGTTTTTTTGGATTCTGCTTTTGCCATCCTCCATGTTGCTATCTCAGCACAAAACCAACAGTGTTTCTTCTTCAAGCATTGCTTCATTCACAACACTCTGCTGTTTTTGTATTTCAAAATGTCTTATGCCCTTCCTTCTATTATTTTTCATTTCATCATCTGCAGTCATATTTAGGGTTTAAAAGGTCCAAGTTATTTTTCTGTGGCTTCCCTAAACACACTTCTTTGATAAAAAGTATCAAAGAAATGTACAGTTTTGCATCAAGAAGATAAAATTTCCTGAAGTAGAATGAACTCTGCTGGTTTCCATTCCAAAGACTGTTTGCATTTCTGGTAATATTAATTATGATTGGCAATTTTCTGATTTTCTATTCCAGGGGCAAGTGAAAGTTGACTGAAATATACTTTATGAATAAATGGCTGGCAATGGATCAGCAATTCACTTCACAACTCAACTATTAGCATCCTTGAACTATAATGTTTCAGGTGCAAATGTGTACACACGAGTCATTTTACTTTATGTCCAATAGGATGCAACATGTAAGTAGTACCACCTCTTAACTACCATGATGCCTCTGACTGCCTCCTTAGCTGCTATTTTGTACCTGGCTAAGGAGTATGTCTTCAAATGAAAGAAAATTGAAGTAGACTAGTGGAAGAGATTTTTTAAAAATTAAACTCCCATTGCCAACTATGGATGTGCTTGAAGATTTGTTTGGAGCCTAGCTATGACCGAGTCCATTATGACTTGCTAGTTGTGGAATTTTAAATCCTCAGATCTTGCAGACTCAGGGCTGTGGCTTCCCTGATTGAGTCTATCCATCTGTAATGTGGTCTTCCTTTTTTCCTACTGCCTTCTACCTTACCAAGCATTGTTGTCTTTTCCAACAAGTCATGTCTTCTCATGACATGACAAAATTACAAAAGTCTCAATTTAGAGATCTAGGGAGAGATCAGATTTGATTTGCTCTAGGACCTTTTTATTGGTCTTTTTAGCAGTCCACAGGATTTGCAGAACAGTAAATACTGGTTTTCTTCAGTACAGCCTATAGAAGAGAAACGGCTTCCATTTCACTAGGAAAAGTTTATTTAGGGGCTACACCTTCCACAGACCAGGATGTCTAAGTATCTGCAGAGTTCCGAGTCTCACAAACAAATGTTTTCAAAACTCCGGACTTTCCAGCTTTCCTGTTCTCACACTTTGGAAGAGGCTGTGGAAGTTTCTATCTGATCAACCAGCATTATTGGCATATTGTTGGTGCAATATGCCATAGTGGTCATGTTGGCATCAGGAATGAAAACTTCCTTTATTTCATCTAGAAGTGTCACATTAAGGAAAACCTGGCTAGAAATGCACTGTTAGAAATGAATTCTGAATTGCATCAAAGTGTCTTCTTGGCTTCAGCTTCAAAATTATCTCCCATGGATATTGTTCTGTTCAAGGAAAACAAAATAACCACCTGCACAGGAGGCTGGGATTCCCTCGCCTGTGGCCATTCCCCCTTCCTACTGTCTTCTGATATATTTTTAAAAACAATAATCCATAATAGGAGAGTCAAAGAAGGGAACTCGATGAGAAATTCATATGCCACCCTTCCCACCATTATAATTTCATTCTGCCTTTGTAATTGTCTGATATTACATTGTTCCCTGCCGGAAGATTAATTAGGTAGTCTTACCCTCCAACATACCATCCCTCTGAAGCCCTCAAGGAAGCTGGCATGATGCCAAGTCTTGAGTATTTGCTATGCAGGCTGCCAGCTGCTTCTCTTCTCCCTTAACAACAGTTGCTGTGCCAACTGACCCCCTTCTCTCTCGCCCCTCCCTTTCCCTTTGGCTCTCCAACCCTTCTGCCAAAGAGAGAACCAAGTTTCAATGCCCTAGACTGACTAGGAACAGGGGGAAAGGTGGGTGGAAGAGAAGGGGGGAAATAAAATATTTTTTTAAAAAACAACAACCCGCACACACAACCCGAAAAGTCTGATTGGCATAATTACTCACACTCATTAAGTATGGCTGCACTGTATATGCAAATCGAGCGAGTCAAGAGCACGAGGCGAGGCGCGTCAAGCTGCAGGAGCACCAATAATGCTTTTCAGATTCCTCAGTCCTGTCTACAGCATGGTTGGGAAGAATGCGAGCGAGATGGCATCGTGCCGGGATGGTGTGCCGGACTGACAGAAAACAGCCTTTGCATTCAAGCTCAAGACCTATGACGTTGTTGGTGTTGATGTTTGTCTCTTTCTTTCTTTTTCTTTTTTAATAGAGAGCTTCTGGGAAAGGGAAGGCATGAAGGAAAAGAGACATTAAAGGGGAAGAAAGGAAAATGGGGCAGGGGGAATTGAAGATGGAAAATGTATGGGGAACATGACCAGCCATTTTGGATTGAAAGGAAACAGTGGGGCAAAGCGAAGGGAAGACACCAACCTGCCTAGAGACATCTCCTCATCTTCCACTGCATTCCACCCCACCTAATGCTTTTCCCCTCCCTCTCCTAACAGGTCACCATCCTCCTCAGCAATCAAGACCTGGTCCTTTGAAGCCACCATTAGCTAAGACAATAGTATTTTGCATATATGCAAAACCTCTTATTGTGTATTCATTTGGCAAAGAGCCCGATCCAGCGCTGAATATCTCAGCATGCCGAGCAGTATATTTTCCGCTTTTGTTTGGTTTTGGCTTTGTTTTTGGCAATGGGTCTTTTTCTGCCTTCATTGTTTTTGCAATTTAAAAAAAATGTTTTAATTCTGGGAACAAACTGCTGTTGTTTCTAATCTGGCTGATGCCAAGCACATATGCTTAAAGTCTCCTCAAGGAAAAATAGTGATTCTTCTTTTCAGTTCACAGTTATACTTTTACTGCTGTTTTATTGATTGATAATTACATTTTTGTTTATGATCACTTAAGAAAACCTACCTCCTCCCCACGACTTGTGTCATGCAGTGCAGAGAAATGGATTGTTGCTATGTTTTGGTGGTGGTAGCGGTGTATTGGGGAGGGGAGGGGAGGGGAGAGAATTAATGAAAAGCAAAATCACAACGTACATTGTTCCAAACAAATTTGGTAGATTGGTGCTAATTAAAATGCAAGCAATTATTTACCTCGGAGATTAGATGGGTTTTCTTAGGGTCTTCAAGTAGTTATGCTTGTCTCCTAATACTCCATATTGGTTGGGTTCTGTGCAATGTATTGTTGTTTTTTTAACTTCATTGATATTGCCATGGTATAGGACCAGTTAAGAGAAATGCCTCCTCACTCTTCCCAGTAGATTTTAGCTAAGGTAGTATGGGATTTTTAAAAAAAAACTTTTGAAAGCAGGTCATAAAAATCTTACAGGGAAAAAAAAGGATAAATACAATAATGATGCTAACATTATACAAAAATAATTTGGACCTATTATACCTTAATAGTGGCTTTTTCTTGCTTGCAGGAGATGCTATATCCAATTGCAGTCACCAAGAGTTGCAGCCGTGAGCTCTCAGCGTTTTGTCATGCCAGCTATGCAATACATTAGTGGTTTCCCACTTGTCATTTAGCAAAGGCTTTGTACCAACATTCTGTCTTCCTGCCACTTCAACAAACTGAGAGGAACTGGCACAATTTCTGTGGGCATATATTGGACACTAGGGTGTGGTAAAATGGGGTCTCACCATCTCTTCTATAAGGATGGCAAGAAATGATCGAATATTATCAAGGGGGCTAATTAAACTGTACCATGCTCCACACTGAAGCTTGGGGAGACTACTGAAGCTGGAAACCTAGCACTATTGGGCAAATCTTGCTCACTTGCCCCCCTTCACATCTTTGTGTACTACATGAACATGAATTAAACTCCAGTGAATGTGGTATTAATTAATTACACAAAGATGTGCATGATTGGAAAAGCGGGAGTTCTGTGCTATGCAAATGAGACCAAAGACAAATGGCTGTAAATTTGTTTTATGCAATGTTTCCCCCTCATTCTTTTTGTCCACAAGGTTGAGTGACAAAACTGTGTGCTAATAAGTCAGCTTGTCTAACTTTCAGGCACCAACCAGGCATTTAGGAAATTTATAGACATCTGTCTCAGCATGTCAAGATGAGAAGTGGGAACCGGATCACTTGGAGGAGCTGTCGTAAGTCAGTGCTCCCTGCCGCCATTTTCTCCCACTGGAAAGGGCAGATAAGAAATCCATTTGGCATCACCTGAAATGGCTGTTTGGAAAAAAAATGTGCCCTTTGAATTGTTCTCCATTTATTTCCAGCTGAAGGCAAGTTCTCCAAAAGCAATTGTGTTATAGCAATGCTGGAAACCAATTGCAAAGATATGATTGGATAAATGTATTTTAAAAGAAAAACTAAAAGAAGAGAAAAATACCAAAGATTCATGTGCCTTAATTTGTATTCCTCTGCACTCCTTATTGTTGAGTGTTTTACACTATTGTGATAATGATAACTGCAGAGCTACAATGATCAACCCAACCATGTTGTTCATGCCAAGCAAATAATCACATATATTGAAAGTGCTTAGTTTATACAGAGCCATATAAATGTTAAAAGACATACGTAAACATAATTTCAATCCCTCATCAGCATATAGCCCATGAATATTTGTCTTCTGGACATTCAGAACAAGTATATAGTAGGGATCTTTGTGGGTAGCACTTTGTATGTATCTCTGATATATCTTTTAGATATGCTGTAGGTGGAAGGTACTGAGTTTCAAGAATGATTGTATGGAGACCTAGGGAAGCCACCTGACTCTCTATGTACATGATAAAGGGTTTCCACACTACAATCTCAATTTAAGGATTCAGACAAAACTGCATCCTATTACATTCCAATATATGTCCCAGCCCTAAGGATCTCCAGGCACAAGAGGTAACAAATGACCATTTATCAGGCAAGTTGCAGAATGTAATTCCTTGACTATAGCCTACTTATCTAGACAGCTGAAATGACTTTATTAGGATGACGACGCAATTTTAGTGTATCTGATCATTCTGGATTACAACTCCTAATTATTCACATGCTGGTCAGGGGTTAATATCACTTTGGCAACAGGTTGCAAGAGATGCAGAGTGAGTGTGCAGGATAAGAGACCATTAAAGGATTCTACCATAACCCTATGGAAACTTCTCAGCTCTTATAATCAATATGGCCTGACTGATGCAGACTTAATTCATTAACCAACTGAAACAATAGCAGTAATGCTACTGTCTAGCCATATTTTGGGACAAGGACTCAAAAGCTATGAAACTGTGGTACCACAAAGGAAACAGCAGTCCTAGCCCCCATTGGGTGTCATGATCTAATCTAATACCCCCAAGCCCAAGGCGTCATGGCCAGCTCCAACAGTGAGGATGAGGAGTGGCTGGAAGGGCCAGTGGGGGAGATGGAGGTCAGCAGCTCCCAGCAGTCTCCCAAGCTTAGTTCAGTTGCTGCCGAGGACAAACTGTCAGCAGTGACAAACACCTGCCAGCAGTCTGGGCAAGCTGAAGCAAATACAGCAGAACCAACTAGAAAGAAATTGAACATACCTCCAGCTTCAGAATGCAGAAAGAAATGTGCAGAGTATTGCAGGTCAACAAGATTAGTGAGGAATGAGCTCGCAACAAACAACAGCTGAGATCTTAGGATAAAGAAGCTAAGTCTGAAAACATTATTTATTTATTTATTTATTTATTTACTATATTTGAATACCACTCTTCTCAGCCCTCGGACGACTCAGAGCAGTTAGCAATAGCAAAATTCAATGCACAAAACCATCATAAAACAATTAAAAGAGTAGCATAATAAATAATCAATATAAATCATTAGCATCTCATAGTTAAAATGAGTTAAAAACATCTCATTAGCATCTCATAGTTAAAATCAAGATCCGGTCTCATCATCCAATTCTTCCATATTCCTATGTTCATTACACTGCCTATTCAAATGCCTGCTCAAACAACCAGGTCTTCACTTTCCTCCGAAATGTCAACAGGGAGGGGGCTGATCTAAAATCTGTAGGAAGGGCATTCCACAGCTAAGGGGCCACCACTGAGAAGGCCCTGTCTCTCATCCCTGCCAAACGTACTTGTGACGCAGGCAGGACCAAGAGCAGGGCCTCCCCAGACGATCTTAACACCCTAGCTGGTTCATAGGAGGAGATGCATTCGGACAGGTAAGTTGGGCCAGAACCATTTAGGGCTTTATAGGCTAAAGCCAGCACTTTAAATTGTGCCCGGTAGCAAACTGGCAACCAGTGGAGCTGGCGCAACAGAGGAGTTGTATGCTCCCTGAGCACCACTCCCGTTAGTAACCTGGCTGCCAACCATTGGACCATTTGAAGCTTCCGGACAGTCTTCAAAGGCAACCCCTCATAGAGAGCATTGCAATAGTCTATATGGGATGTAACCAGAGCGTGGACCACCATGGCCAAGTCAGACTTCCCAAGGTATGGGCGCAGCTGGCGCACAAGTTTTAATTGTGCAAATGCTCCCCTGGTCACCCCTGAGACCTGGGGTTCCAGGCTCAGCGATGCATCCAAGATCACACCCAAGCTGCGAACCTGTGTCTTCAGAGGAAGTGTAACCCTATTCAACACAGGATGTAACCCTATGCCCTGTTCAGCCTTACGACTGACCAGGAGTACCTCTGTCTTGTCTGGATTCAATTTCAAATTGTTTGCCCTCATCCAGACCGTCACAGTGGCCAAACACAGGTTCAGGACCTGAACAGCATCCTTAGTAGCAGGTGGGAAGGAGTGACAGAATTGGACATCATCTGTGTACAGAAGACACTGCACCCCGAAACTCTGGATGATATCCCCCAGCGGCTTCATGTAGATGCTATACAACATGGGAGACAGTATTGAACAGTATTGAACCCCACAAGACAATGGTTGTGGGGTTGAACAGGTGTCCCTCCAGAAACAGGTGTCCCTCCAGAAAGGACCGGAGCCACTATAAAGCAGTACCTCCAAGGCCCATTCCCAAAAGGCTTCCCAGAAGGATAACATGGTCAATGGTATCGTAGGCCGCTGAGAGGTCCAGCAGAACTAACAGGGACACACTCCCCCTGTCTAGCTCCGGGCGTAGAACATCAACTAAGGTTATTTATCGTGTCATCAGCAACCATTGTATTACAATTCTAACAGAGCAAAACAAACACAGAGATTAAAAAGAAAAAGAAAAAGAAAAAAACCACACGGATTTTGTAAATTTGGTATTTGGTTAAATGTCCTTTGACCAGTATCTGGCCACTTGGAGTGCCTCTGGGGTTGCCGCAAGAAGGTCCTCCATCGTGCATGTGGCAGGGCTCAGGGTGCATTGCAGCAGGTGGTCAGTGGTTTGTTCTTTTCTGCACTCGCATGCCGAGGATTCCACCTTGTAGCCCCATTTCTTAAGATTGGCTCTGCATCTCGTGGTGCCAGAGCGCAGTCTGTTCAGCGCCTTCCAAGTCGCCCAGTCTTCTGAGTGCCCAGGGGGGAGTCTCTCATCTGGTATCACCCATGAATTGAGGTGCTGGGTTTGGGCCTGCCACTTTTGGACTCTCACTTGCTGGGGTGTTCCAGCGAGTGTCTCTGTAGTTCTAAGAAAACTATGTCTTGATTTAAGTCGTTGACGTGCTGGCTGATACCCAAACAGGGGATGAGCTGGAGATGTCTCTGCCTTGGTCCTTTCACTATTGGCTGCTACTTCAATAGTGACCAAGACTGTCTCAGTTCCATGCCCTGGTCTAAAGCCAGACTGTGCCAAATCCAGATAATCTGTGTCTTCCAAGAATACCTGGAGTTGTGAAGCCACCACATGTTTCAGGACTTTGCTCAAAAAGGGGAGATTGGAAACTGGCCGATAGTTGTCGAATTGAGTGTGGTCCAGTGATGGTTTTTTCAACAGTGGTTTTATTATAGCTTGTTTTAAGCTCGCTGGAATATTGCCTTCCCGAAGGGAGGCATTAACCACCACTTTTACCCACTCGGCCAATCCCCCTCTGGCTTCCTTTAAAAGCCAGGATGGGCAGGGATCTAGGTTGCATGTGGTTGGCCTCATTCCTGCAAGTATCTTGTCCACATCCTTGGGTTTCACCAATTGAAATGAATCCATCAAAACCGGACAAGCAGCTGCTCATGTTACATGTTGTAGCAATCGTCATTGTTCTTTGAATGAACCGTGCTCTGCTATTCCTGGTGCTCAGTTTTTTGGACTTTGGCAAGTTTATCCCAGACCTACTCCTGCAATTTTCCAGCTTTGATTCTGGTAATTGAACCTAGACTACAATTTTACTGTTTGTATTTGGTACTTTGACTTTGGAACACTGACCTTGGCTTTGTTTGCATGAACTTCTGGCGGGTGCTTTGTGAACTGTTCTTTTGATTGCACAGCTTAATCACAACATGAGGTCTGTGTGCCTGAGACAATAATGGCATCCCTTGGCCTGGCTCCAATACTGGGACAATTTCTTCTCTCACCTTCCCCTCACAATTTTGGGAGCCAGTGAGAAGCATGCTTGGCAAGAGCTCCTAGAGAGGCAATGAAGATCCAGGCTTCAGACTTAGAGAACTGTTTCCTTTAAGTTTACCCACTTCCCAGGATTGGAGCCTTGATTTAGTTTAACCTTATAGCTCCTTTCATTTTATAGAATTACCATTGCAATTCTGGGATCTGCAGTTTGGTCATAAGAACCAGAGGAGAATTCTCTAGCCAATCCCAGGATTCTTCTAGATGTTGTCATTGCAGCTAAAGTGGAATCACGGGGTATAATTGCATAGTGTAAGGGACCTATACATAAGCTCAGCTGGGTTGTAGACTTTGCATTTAAAATTCTCAAAAAGAGAGCTTCTCTGGTGCATGTGACCAAACTAGAGGCCTAAGTAAACCATTAGATGCAGACATGGCACTGTCATAATGTAGTGTGAAATGGTCCCTCATTGTATCAAAGTGCTTACTTGGAGTTATTATGTAACATGAGCCCTAATTACTCATGGACATAAATTTAAGCAACATATAACATGGTAGAACTATGAAGACATTACTTTGCCATCCGTGTGCATTTTATTCTATTTATTCTATTTATTATTATTTACAGCATTTATATTCCTCCCTTCTCACTCCGCAGGGGACTCAGGACGGATTACAGTGAACACATATATGGCAAACATTCAATGCCAATTTTGACATACAACATATACAGACATACACAGAGGCTATTTAACTTTTTCTGGACGCCAGGGGAGCTGTTGCTTTCATCGTCCATCTGCGACACTGATGAAGTACTTCCGCATTCCCTGCATGCTTTTTTTGCTGGAGTGCTTTGCTGGAGTCTTTTTATGGCCTCATAAATTAGTTAATTTAGCCTCCCCACACAAGGTGGTACCTAATTTTCCTACTTGACAGATGCAACTGTCTTTCAGGTTGCAAAGGTCGACAACAGGCTACACAATTGGTTGGAAACCCACTCCAACCCAGGCTGGCTTCGAACTCATGACCTTTTGGTCAGAGTGATCTTAATGCAGCTGACACTCAGCCAGCTGCACCACAATCCTGGTGCTGGATAAACACAGGCACTTGATTTGAACTCGTACAATAGGATACGGGATATTGCTCATAGAGGAGTAGCTCTGCTCCCAAGCTCTTCCCTTCTAACTGCAGGTCTCTTAGCCTTGTCTCTTCAGCCTTTAGTCTCAACTTCATGGGTTGGAAATGAATAGATTCCCATGCCTTATATTTATTCAGGAAATCACACAGGCTTCCTTCATCTCATGTGGGTCAGCCTATACATAAACAACTACCATCTGGAGACTTCTTGAAACACTGAACACGGCAGCTGTCAGAGGCCAAACAGGATGAAATTGGATTTTATATGGAGCTCCACAGGCAACCGTGTTGTTCTGGTCTAAAGTCACAAAGGTCACAGACTTTGTGAGTTACAATAGTTATGATCCTCTTCAGCAATGCTAGAGAAAGTGAAGATGGGTGGCATCGTCATTAAAACGCTATATTGGACTGAAACAGACCTAAGTGGTTCCTCTGCTTTTGTAGCCATGGAGAGCAATGGTATCCCATTCTCTTCTCCAGAACCACTATATAGGTTCCACCTTATGTCCCTATATTGGGAGAAAAGTGGGATAAAAATAAAGTAAATAAATAATCTACCTGCAGGAGATGGAGCAAGTGACTGCAATTTCTTTGCATTCTCCACCAGATAATATCCCAATTGTTAGGTAGCATTGTCAAGCCTTCATCTTGAGATAGCGATGCCTCTTATAAGCACAGAGAAAGAAAATGAAGTTACTGTGAAACCCACTCTGTTGGTCTTTTCAGTCTTCTCATGCATCAATCAAGACTCTAGCATTATCCCACAATAAGGCTTGCCAGTTCTACAGTTCTTTGCCCATATGAAGTACATCACCAATAGTTCCTTGTTCAACACAGCAATTTTGAAAGCTGTAATAAAAAAATAACATTGACATTATCTGATTTAATAGGTTAAGAGTGCTAATGGGAGTATGATGGTAAATTCACATTTTAAATGTAACTAAGGAATGGGATGTATTTGTCTATTCCAGTAGGAGGCTTCCTCTTAGCTTTTACTAAGCAACATCAGAACTTCTTATAATACTCAAATAATGTTATGTTATAATAATCTAGTATTTGAGCATCAGTGATTATTTTCTAATGTCCAGTTGCATTGGGGTTTTTTTATTCATTTATAAAGTTACTTATTTCTTGGCCTTTATTGTAAAATCTTATCACCCTTTCTCTTGTTTATCCATGATTAAACATCAGCCCAGGACTGAATGGTGTTTAAGACAGAGAAGATTGCCTTCTTAATGTCCTTTATTGTATAGAAGACACATGGCCATACTAATTGAAAACTGCTAATTCTGGTTTCCATACAGGGAAATCATTTCTATGTGTGAGACAAAAGGAACAAGATTCACACCAAGGCTTTAAGGCAAGTGTGGGAACCATGTGCCTTCTTTCCAAACTAGATTGCATGTTCTGCATACTTTTTGCAGAGGTCTTCTCACAAATGGTAAAGGATGTCTTTACCATTTGTGTCATAGCACATGATTTCCTCACTAATGTATCTGGCTATACTTTTCTCCCTCTGCCTGGTCTTTAGAAGGTAAACACACAGGTTTAATATGCAAATTTGAATGCTGGGACATCAATCTCAGGAATTTTATGATAATAAGAAAATATACTAACTAAAGTATATAGACTGAATATAGTTCTGTCTTTCAATCCTTGTTGTACTCCAAATAACCGCAGAGCTCTGTTCCAACACAATTGCTCTAAATGTAAATATAGGTTCACATTTCAATGACTGGTTAAGCTGACTGTTAGCTTGAAGGGATTATGGCTCTGAAATCCTTGAAATCTGTGGGAAACACTACTGAAAAGAATAAATGCAAGTTACAGAACAGCAGGTAATAAAACATTGTGTTTAACTCTCCTAATACCAACTCTCATTAATTACATCTCAATCCTCCCCTCGCCCCCTGTCTGTGTGTGTTTGCACATAGGTATGCACTCACACACAGAGACATGCACAGCTGCATGGTAGGTAACAATTAGCTGCATTGTATTATGTAGGAGGGCTCAGAGAGCTTAAGGTGACTTCCTGAAGGTTGCAAACAGCAAAGCCACTAAGGACTCCCACCAAGCCATTTGGTTGAAAGTCTGCTTCATTAATTTTGGCATTTCTTCTTCTTCCTCTTTGTCCCCAATCCATTAGAAAAAAGGCCAGCAAGGAGTGGGTTAAAGGCAGCTTGTCAAATTAGGCATTAAACTAAGTGGAGAGAAAGCTCTGGTAAGAGTTTGTAGAAAAACCATTCAAATTACAAGTGTGGGTTACAGTAATTGCTAAATTATAGTGTGGCTGCTTCATTGCACATAGCCCTGACCTACCCCCCAACTTTAATCATATGCAGGGGCTGACTCTGGCAGACAAAACCCAGGGAGTCCTAACTTATAGTTTGACACTCTTATTATTATGATTATTGTGATTATTACTACTACATTAGCACCTAGAGGAGCAAGCCAAGGACCATTGTGCTAAGATCTGCACAGTCACGAATAATAAAAATGTTTAAATCTGACGATTTAAGTAGTCATGAGAGACAGTGAGGCCCGGAGAAGAGTGTATGGAAGGTAGTTTGGCAAAGAGAACAGGTGTCACATTGGCCTTAGAGCAGGGGGAATGAGCAATGTGAAAAAAGTCATTAAAGTGATATCTGTTTTACAACCACTGATTGAGTAATGTAACTCAAGTGTTCCTAAGGGGTTGATTCAGATGTAAAATGCCTAGCACTTGACAATTGCATCCTCTCATGGTGATTGGTGTATGGGAACATCCAAGAGTTCACTTTTGTAATTTGACCACTTTAAGCAAAGGCTTGTTCATGTTCACATTTACTCCTACAGGAACTTACTCTTTGGACAAGTAACTCTCTCTCAGCCCCACAATATGACAATGACAAACCCTCTCTGAACAACACATGCTTCGAAAATGATGAGATAAGTTTGCCTTAGGGCCACCAAACATCAGAAATAATTTGAAGGCATTCAACAATAACAATGACTCTGCTGGGACTTTTCCACATCATATCATATATGAGCAACTGAATACATATTTCTGATGCTTCTTTGAAGTGATGAAGCAAATGTATTCCATTTATTTCTCAGCTGAAAAATAGGTTTACTTGTCAGACCCAGGTGGGATGAGTAACACAAATGTAAGAATGTGATGACATTTTCACCTGCTATTCACACAATCCAAGGCATTTCAGAAAATTATCCTGCTCAGAGAAAAATTTGGTACAAAACTGCAATTTTGCTGAGTTTTCATTCAAAACCTTTAAAATTTTCAAAAACATTTTAGGGGTTGCTCAAAACATATCAATATTGCATACATACACATACATATACATATACAAACCCTGAAAGGGTAAAATAGCACGCAAAGTACGTATTTCTCAGGATTAATTCCTGAAATACATTGAGATGTGCAAATATTTGGTGAAATTTGGAAAAAAAATCCAATTTTGCTTGTATTTAGGTCAAAAATCAAACAGGTATGCTCATTGTTCTTTTGTGTGCTTTCTGACTTAATAGTGACCCTGAGGCAAACTTATTACAGGGTTTTACTAACAAAATTTGTTCAGAGGCCTTTGCTTTCTTCTGAGGTTGATGCAGTGAAACTTGCTCAAGGTCATCCCAGTGGGTTGCCATGCTAAGTGGGATTTTAATCCTGGGATCTGCCCAAAGAGGACCTTTATTGTGGTAAATCCCGCAATAAAGGAGGGGCTGTCCAGACAATATTTGGACAGTCCTGAATTAATTTGCTACAAACCAGGAAAAGCCTGGTTTGTAGCAATTTAATTTGATAGTGGGTTTATTCCTCGCCTTCTCGGAAGGCGCAGGATAAATCCACTATTTCTGGTTCTGGACTGCAGAATACTGTAGTCCATACAGTATTCCCACAGTTTACTGAACTAAATAAGCCTGGTAAACTGTGGGAATACCCATCCCCTTCCCCCCAAGCCCCCAGACCCCTTAGAAAAGTAATAAAAACTTACCTATCCTCCATTGAAAGCCTCGGCTGGCTCTCCTGGTGCATAGAAATGATGCGCTAGGAGAGCGGGGGGGGGGGGGGGGGGCGTTGGTGGTGAAAATCACTCCCTTCTCCCCTGGTGCATCATTTTTACGCAGTGAGAGAGCCAACCAAGGCTTGTAATGGAGGATGGTTAAGTCTTTATTACTTTTCTAAGGGGTCTGGGGGCTTTGGGGGAGAGGGATAGGGCCTCCAGACATTCTCTTGGGCTAATTCTGAGAGGCTGGACACCCACCCCAGAAATCGTGTTTTTTAAACACAGATTCTTCTGGGGATAAAGGCCTGCCTGGATTTGGTCCTGGTCTCCAGAGGATAGTCCAAACCCAGACTATTACATCATCCATTCTTCACATCCATAAAGGCAACTATTGCAAAACACTTGTCACAGAAAACTAATATGTTAGGAAGAGGCACTTTAGCTCAATGTGACATCAATCCTAGCTCACACTTGCTTCTTTCTAATTTCATTGTCTGACTAGTTGTCCCTTTTATCCAGAAAATATAATATTAACCAATAGTGGTAAAGTAGCAGCAAATAAGAGCTGTTGACTCTAAAGCCAAACTCTAACCACAAAAGCAGTGAAAAAATAATCTCTACCAGTATCATTGGCTGCTGAAAATACACCCTTAGAACTAAAGGGAAGAAGCTGACCCAGGCCCGTAGCCAGGATTTCGTTTCCGGGGGGGGGGGGGGTGATTTTTTTCAGGGGGGGTTCGGGGGGCTGAGTTTCGGGGGGGGGGGCTGAGTCTGAGTGAAAGAGGGTCTAGCCTAGCAAACCTTTTGTATCATTACCCCAATACCCCCATGCATATGGGATATATTGAGTATGGTGATCAGATCATGATATGAATAAACATAACAGTTTAAATAATGCACCAGTAAGGCCTTTTCGCGAACCACCATGAGAATTTGGGGGGGGGGGCAGCCCCCCCCCCCCCCCCCGGCTACATGCCTGAGCTGACCAATCAGGAATTTTCTGATGGAGGGGAAGTGATATTTCTGATCAGTACAAAACAATTTAGAAGCTTTGTTATAGCGGATTGATAGATGATAGATAGATAGATAGATAGATAGATAGATAGACAGACAGACAGACAGATAGATAGATTTGTATTTATCCTATCAGAAAACAGCAAACTGGTGCCATGAACATATGGCAATTTAGTTGGGTAACTACTTCAGATGCCTGTACTTAGGTTTAAAAAAATTAGAAATTCTGCTTTCGTCATTCAGAGAAATCCATATAAAATAGCACCAAAGTCCCTGCTCGTTAAAGGACCTCATCAGATGGATAGTCAGCCCCATCCTAGAACGCTACCGAGGTGCAACCAGTCTGGGGCCCACCAAAGTCCATTACACAACACAGATTTACTTCTGGCAGGGATCTGTGCTGGCTGCATCTCTGCATCTTCTTCTGAGAACGCGAGTGGCTACAAAATGTGACTACCTGTGTTCTCATATGAAAAGCAGGGGACAGCATGGAAGCAAGCCATGGCCAGATAGATAACAGCATGGGATGGCAAGACAGCAATACAGGGCGCTGCTCGACAATTTGTAATGCTATGCCACATATGCCCTGCTGTCCCTCAGCTTAAGGATCTCCACATGATGTGGTCCAAATACACCTTGGTGTTACCATTTTATACAAGGGACACTACTTTATTGCACCATTTTATACAATGGGACTTGTGCATCCATGGAATTTGGTATCCACAGGGAGTCCTGGAACCAAACCCCAGTGAATACCAAGGGCCCCTGTGAAAGTTTTTTTCCTCTTCCATTGGAATAGGAACAGCATAAGCTTCAGCTTGCGTGTCTCAAGCTTTTCCTCTGCCATGTGGGTAAGGTAAACACAAGATAACAGACTTCAAGCATAAGAAAGCAAGCTGTTAATAGTCCTTTTATTACAGTTTATCACAGAAAGGTCTAAACACTCTGCTCTTTCTCCTTGCCCCCCCCCCCTTCTCATACTCTCCTTTTTATTTTCACCCAGCCCCACCCTTCATACACACCACCCTCACAATCACTCAAATGATATTCATCAACAGGACTTGAGCCACAGATTTTGTCCCTTCCCATTGAATTAAGGCAGCAAGCTTTCTTGACTCCAAGGGCAGGGCCGTCTGCTTTCTTCACACTCTTACAGGGCCACTGCATATTCGTTATGAAGTAAATCTTCTTTCCAGCTGAGAAAACAAGAAGGAAGTAATAACTTCAGAGAAAGGGAAAAGAAAGTAAGACTGAAAATTTCAATCTATTCATACTCTGGAAGCCTACTTAAATTATGCTCCATTTGCACTTTAGGTTCCTTGCTGCATCCTTGGTGTTTCACTTACCAAGATTATAGCCCAAGTTGCCTGTTATAAAATATTTATTTTCCATTAAATTGTTTTCTCATTTTTGAGTTTCTGTCTTTTTATTGTCTTGAGGACCCTTTCTTCAGTTTATTTGCTTTTCTAAATAATGTGAATGAGAAGGGTTTTGCCCCTTTAAGGCAGTTGTCTCAGCACCATCTTATATTTTTTTTTCTATAAAGAGGAATGAAAACATTGGTCCCAACCAACCTACTTACAGGCAGCATGATTGTGACACAGTACAGGCAGTATTAATTCCACATTATCTTTTGCAAGGTGGAAGCTTTCACTCACAGTCAGGCTGGCCAGCAGCAGATGGAAAGGAATTGACAGCCTAGAATTTGCTATTAATTTTTTGGCAATCCCAGGATGCAAGACACTATATATATCACCGGTATGAACAGCTGCATCCAAAATACTGAAACCTAGAAGATGCTTATGTACAGGAGCCAAATGTTTGCTTTGGACTCTCTATGTGATTCACACTATATTGCTGGGATGGCAAAAGTACCGTATGTCTCCTGGAGCGTATGTCTCCTTGTAGAAAGATTATATTGCATAATAAATGATTTTACATAGGCTGTAACACCTGAGAAATGATGTCACATTAGTGAGGTTTGTAAGATATCATAACCAAGGATCAAGATATTCTATTCCATGCCCCTGATTTCGTTATTTTAAATTGCCTAATCAGAGAACGATCACCTTTTGTCTAAAAATGAATGCTATAAAAGACCTCTAGAGCTATAAGAAAAAGTGAACATCCCCAAATGAAATTAGCTGAATCTTGTTATATAATTAGTAAAAAAAATCTGAATAGCAAGAAATACTTTCCTTTGTATAACCTGTTTTCTGCTATCATGCTGAGACTAAAGTGTGAATTGTCATTCTTGGAGAGTAAGCTCTCTAACTGCGTACCTGTCTTGCATGACAAGCAGGCACAGTTTCGGTTCAGGTTTTGTTTTCCCTCGTTCAGCCATAAGCACACAGCAGTGGGTGAAATGTAGGGTGGTACACCAACCTAGAGGTCCAATTCAAGCCTGCAAATGTTTCAAAGATGAAAACCATGGGCATGGGTATAGAAATTAGATCATGGTGTGATCAAGATGGCAAAAATTATTAGTTAGGATGGACAAACAAGCTAAGATTGTTTTTACATAAGCCTTCTGGGAAGGGGAAGATCCTCCTCACTCTCTCCATACATTCTCTTCTCACATATCCATACAGAATGAACTGGGACAAATCCGGCATGACATACATCAGATTAGCTCTGATATAGATCACACATATATTTCCCCAATTGCTGTAGAGGCAAGAGAGAGTCCCAGCTGCCATCAAATGCAGTTTAGCACTGCAGGACAGCCACTCTTATAATTACTAACAACCTCCGTGATGTAGCAATCCCCATTCATTACAAGACTCTTATCTACAGTGATGTTGGCCAAGGCAACAAGGGAGATTTCCTTGTCACCCCAGCCGATGTCACTGTATGCAACAGCAGATAGGTAGGCCCCATTTGACCTATGTGGTCTGTGTAGATATGCCCCAAGTCTTAACCTAATAATAAAACCACTGCACAATATTGTTTCTGAGTGTGGTGTGATGTTGGAGGACAGGAAAAGAGATTTAAAGATGGGCTCAAAGCCAACCTTAAAAACTCTGGCATAGACACAGAGAACTGGGAAGCCCTGGTCCCTGAGCACTCCAGTTGGAGGTCAGCGGTGACCAGCAGTGCTGTAGAATTTGAAGAGGCACAAATGGAGGGTGAAAGAGAGAAACGTGCCAAGAGGAAGACATGTCAAGCCAACCCCGACCAGGACCGCCTTCCACCTGGAAACTGATGCTCTCACTGTGGGAGAAGATGCAGATCAAGAATAGGGTCCAACAGTCACCTACAGACACACTGCTAGGATACTACACTTGGAGGACCATCATCCTCGGACTACGAGGAATTGCCTAAGTAAGTAAGTAACTCTTATGTTCTTTGTAAATGAATATCACCACCACAAAAGTTTAAACAATGTGTGTGTGTCTATCTATCTATCTATCTATCTATCTATCTATCTATCTATCTTTCTATACATTTTAAAACACAGCAATAATCATAAATACTTTACACTGAATTTAGCACATGGGCATCTCCCCAAATTTTCCTGTATCCCACAGAATACTAAAATACTAGAGAACACTTATTTGCCGCTTAACATTTATTGGAGGCAACCTCAAGACCAAAAATAAAAGCATGTAATAGATACAAATATGCAACACAACATTCATTAAAGGGAATTTATCCTACCATTGCCTCCTAAACTCAAACATTAAAATCATATGGCCTAATTCAAGGTGACAGGGGTCTAACTCTTATCCCTGGCAAACACAATTCCTCTTCCCCTTTAGTTCTGTCTATCTGATTGTCTGTCTGTCTAATTGCCTGTCTCTTCCTTGCCCAAATGAACAGAGAAGCACAGCTTCTTCCTTAAGTTTTCCACACCCAATGGGCCAGGCCAACAATTCATAGTGGTTACAGCAGTGCATCCATATATCCCCCCCTTTCACTTGTTCTGCTTCAGATACTTGGGGCCTCATAATTATCTGAGCTATCTCTAAGTTCCCCCAGAGCAAGCACTCTCTTGTTCCTTACCTACAAAAGCCAAGAGAAAGTGGCAGAGATGCCGAATGCTCTTATGAGGAGAGATTTTACAGCATCTGAAGGCCCTTTAAATGATTCAGATACAACTGTGTGTGTAATAAGACATCTATTTTGGTTAATCTTTTAGTTGCAACTCTTGAACCTGCCCGAGGCTGCTGTCAGCCACACTCTATTTAAGATTGCTTATTGGGAATAACTGCTGTTTCCTAGTGTAACCTCCAAGCTTCTTAAAGTTGCTCTTATTGCTTTGCCCAAATATACTTGCCTGAAGGATATAGAGTAAAATAGGGTTTCTTTAATTTTTTCCTCTACTAAAATAATGTTACCACGAGGATTTAAGCATGTTGAATAAAAGGAGACTGGGTTTTTCCAATTTATGATGTTGGAAGCTGGAAATACCTTTCTCATGTTGAGATGATTTAATTTTCTTTAAATATGCTAAGGAGGGTTGTGGTGCTGAATGACTGTGCTTTGATTACTGTGCACAGCAAAGGAGTTGAGAAGCTGGGTTTGATCTTCCAGGCTGGTAGTGGCTTTGCAAGAGCAGTCTCCATCGGAAGTCAGACTGGCAGTCTGGTGTGGCCTCCGTATACTGAAAGTTAGATAACTTATTTCGGGCTGTGGATGCATCACTGGAGAATTAACACAGTTTGATACCACTTTAACGGCTGTAGCTCACTGCAATGGTCTTACAAGACCTTTAGCCTTCCTTACCAAAGAGTGCTGGTGCCACACAAAACTCCAGCACCCATGGCCCTTTTACACTATGCAGTTATAATGCTATGGTTTCACTTTAACTGCCATGGTAACATCCTATGGAATCTTGTGATTCACCACTGAGAGGAGGAGTCTTCAGGATTCACAACCAGGGGTCAATGCCTCTCATGCCTCTCACCAAACTACAAACCCCATGCCAGTTAAAGTGGAATTGCTCTACTATAACAATGCAGTGTGACTTGTTGATTCCTGGTAGGGGTCTGGAGAGGAGCCAGACTGGGGAGCCTGGATATCAAGCCATTTACCCTCTAAACAGTGCAAAATTCATGTTAATTCCTGCTTCTTTCCCAGACAGGAGTTAGCATCATCCACCTTTAGCCCTGTTGTTCAAATATGATACTGAATAATTCTAAATCTCAGAAAGAGGTCATGGTAGAGGTGGTGAATAGGGAAAAGTCTGTAAGTTTTGCTGATTTCTTAATGAGACGCTAGAAATGTTGGAACAAAACTTTTCTTAGAATATCTCTATTAATTGTTAGAATATAAAGGACCTTAATCAAACATGAAAGTTAAATAGGAGAACTGGGGAAAGTAAATGGGATTGAATGGGGAATTGTTTGTGTAATCTAAGTTATAGTGGTTGGCTGCCACATTAATAATGAAGATATGCATTATTAATAGCAGTGTTTATTATTATAAACCAAATACAGCAAGTTAATATTTAATTCACAAGCTGCAGTGCATGAAAGCTCATTCACCTCTCACACTGCTGTGCATTGCTCTTGTATTGGAAAGTCTGAGAACATCAATTTGCTGTAGAATGTAAAAGCAAGGAAACCTGGGTCAAATATGGTGCTGACATGAGCCTAAATCCTATTATTAATCCCAGTTGAAGGAAAGCCACTCAATCATTCAGCAATTGATCTTGTAGATCTACTTTTATTGGGATTAGCCAACAAGATTCTAACCATAAATTCAATTGTCCAAGGCAATAATTTTGTGCTCTTTCCAAAACCACAAAAGTTCAGTTCATGCAGAAGTATTGTTTAAGACATCTGTGGTAAAGCTGGAGGGTTTTTTCCTACAACTTCAAAAATCCTCAGCAAACCTAGGAATCCTAAGAGTTGTAATCCAAGAAGGAGCTTTCCACATAATTCTGGTAACCCTATATCCACTGATTGCACATTTTGCATGGATGTCTCCATAGAATCTTTTACAGATTGTGTTCATTAGGAGTTCCAGGACCTTGAATAACAGAATCATCGAATCACAGAATTGGAAGAGACCACATGGGCCACCAAGCCCTAATCCCTTGCCATGCCGGAAAAATACAAAGGACCCACAACAAATGGCCAGGTAGCCTCTGTTTAAAAGCCTCCAAGGAAAGGTTACTTTCCAAACAACCATGTAAGGTTGCCAGAGGGTGGAGTATTTGTACTGTGTTTCAGTTATTTTAAAATTGGACTTTTTGTAATGTGTTGTTTTTATCTTGACTGATGCTGTCATTGTTTAATATGTGATGTAATTTTACCTCTATTTTTACATGTTATGTCACTTGTATATGCTTCTATAAGTCTCCCCAAGTCCTTCTAGGAGATGGTGGTGGGGTATCAATAAAATTATTATTATTAATTTTTACTGACACAAAAACACAGTATGTCACAGCAAATGAGATCTATATGCAATTGTTGTATATTCATATGTCCTTTGTAGTTATTATATTGTTTATTGTTTATTGTATGCGTTTTCGGTTTGCATTCGGTCGTTCTTTATTGTAATTGTTGTTCGGGCTTGGCCCCATGTAAGCCGCCCGAGTCCCCATTGGGTAGACAATAAAGATTATTATTATTATTATTATTATTATTATTATTATGCTGGATTTCGTATCACAAAATCACAAGTCGAACACTTCCCAAATGTCTGTGCACCAGGCTTCTCCAAATAGGCCCCATGTGGATGTGCTGGACTCCTACATCCTTAATTCAGTTGGAAGTTGTAGTCCAAGAAAACTTATTTGTCATATATCTGGTTCATCTTTATGTTTGGTTCACTTTCTTCCATTATGTTAGAGGCAGGAAACATTGCAGGCAACTTCCATTCTGTCATCATCACCACCACCGCTAAAGACTAGGGATGCTACTCAGCATTCAAGAGGGCAAAATTCTTGAAGCGCCAATGAGAACCTTGCATCACCTACAAGAAACAGTACGTTCATTGCATCAGAAGTTTCAGCTTTTATGTATTAATGAAACAGAGGTGGTCCAGGCAAACAAAGGGCTACACTGTTGCTCCCTTTCTCAAAGCCATGTAGCTTCCTGCCCAGGCACTAATTCCTCAGCAGTAAACAGGGATGTATGAGCCAGGGCATGCAATATATATAGACCACTGCATGAGAAATGCTTTTGTCTCAAAAAAAAGCAATGAATAATTTTAGCAATTTTCTTTGCAGTATGAGGACAGTTTTAAAGCCTATTTACAATTCAAGAATTATTCTGTGCAAAATTCACATGTAGAAATTCACAGAAAGCTGCATTTTATGCACATATTTCTGTGTATAAATATCATTTCCTTGCAGAAAATGTTGTTATCTATGCAAAAAGTAGGCCTGGGTAACAACGGAAAAATTTGTTTCTAAAATCGATTCGTTTTTGGGGGTTTTTTGCGTTTTGATATTTAAAAGAATTCGGAAATTTTTCTTTTAAAAAGTTCGATATTTACGAAATTTCGTAAATCTTAAAAAAATTACGAAACATTAACGAAACAAATATGAAACAAATACGAAACAATAACGAATTGATTCGTTAATGGCGGACACGACCGCGCAATATGCTAAAAAAACCTCCAAATGGGACAGGGGGAACTTCTGAAGCTTCCCTCTCCCTCTGTTGTTGACTGTTGGTGTGATATTATAATTTTTTTCACTAATTAAACAAAAAACAACTATAAAACTTGCCCCAGACATGCGGAAATAATAACGAAACGACCTCAAACCAATAACGAAATGAATACATAACGAATCCGAAGCATTTACAAAACGAATTTAAAAATTCGTTTCGTTTTTAAGTTGCTCCAGAATGGTTCGTTATCGCTTCGTTATAAAAAAAATAACAAATTTTTAACGAATTACGAATTAATGAAACGAAACCGCCCAGCCCTACAAAACAGCCATATATGATTTTCTTTATTGAAGAAGTTTCAAACTGTGAAGCTTCTTGTCAATCCAGTATTTTTCTTATCAGGATTTCTTGACTCCTAAAAATCATATTGCTGATCATTTTGTGAATATTCTTTCTATGTTCCCCAAGTGTGGTGAGACCTTCTCTGGGTTTTTTTAAAACAAGGCTGGATATTCATTCACCAGGGCTTTGATTATGTACATCTGCATGGTAGAATGGGGTCAGATTGTTATACAGTAGACCCTCTGAATCCGCAGATACCAAAAATTGCATGCTGGTGAAAGGCACCAGTGGAAGTGGTAGTAAGTCCTTGCAGCCACTCATTTCTAACTTATGAGGAAACTCCCTCCTCCTTAAAGGCAGAAGCAGTTCCATTCAAGGTAGTGAGGTACCTTTGCAAGATTATTTTTTATCCATAGATATGGGGGCTGGGTGTGTTCCTACCATAGATTCAATTGTACAGTATTGTGTTCATTTGGATCTATTATGAGCTGAATTTGCAAATCATAACCATGGATCATGATCTGCAGTTTCTGAAAGAAGGTCCATGGAAGTCATAAGCATACTATGCTTATTGTGTAGCAAAATATTCCCTAACCTGATCCCCTGCAGATGCGTCAGATTGCAGTTGCTGCTAACCCCAGAGAAAAATCATTGTCACAGTCCAATTAGCCACCACTGTAGGGGATAGTCATTGGAACTTTCAGCTAGGCTAAGGACTCCAGATGCTGTTCAGCTGCATATCTTGGTCTTTTTCACTGTTTGATTGGTTAACTGTTGTATTGGGGGGGGGGGCACAGTTCAGCACTATCTGGAAAGCCATGTGATTACCATCCTGGCTTTTAAGACACATAGAACTGACTTGTATTGGCACCACCAACTAAAATAGATCCACTATACCAGTGAGTTTTATGTCAGTTTTGACTCTTTACAGCAGTGGTTCTCAACCTGTGGGTCCCCAGGTGTTTTGGCCTACTACTCCCAGAAATCCCAGCCAGTTTACCAGCTGCTAGGATTTCTGGGAGTTGAAGGCCAAAACATCTGGGGACCCACAGGTTGAGAATCACTGCTTTACAGGTTTTCAATAGAACTGGTCAGCACATAGAAGATGGCTTTGAAAGGCAGCAGATCACAGGAGCTGTCTTCATAGACCTGTCAGCGGCTTATGATACTGTAAACCACCGCCTCCTCCTGAGAAAAATGTATAATATCACAAAGAACTACCACCGCACCTGCCTCATAGGAAACCTGCTACAAAACAGGAGCTTCTTTGTTGAGTTCTAGGACCAGAGAAGCAGATGGCGGAAACAGAAGAATGGCCTGCCTCAGGGAAGCATGCTTGCCCCATCCATGTTCAACATCTACACAAATGACCAGCCACTGCCAGAAGGGACAGAGAGCTTCATCTATGCTGAGGATCGTGCCATTACTGCTCAAGCAGAGAGCTTTGAGGTGGTTGAACAGAAGCTCTCCAAAGCTCTAGGTGCTCTTACTGCCTATTACAGGGAAAACCAACTGATCCCTAATCCATCTAAAACACAGACATGTGCCTTTCACCTTAAGAACAGACAAGCATCCCGAGCTCTGAGGATCACCTGGGAAGGAATCCCACTGGAGCATTGCAGCTCATCCAAATACCTGGGAGTCACTCTGGACCGTGCTCTGACCTACAAGAAGCACTGCCTGAACATCAAGCAAAAAGTGGGTGCTAGAAACAATATCATATGAAAGCTGACTGGCACAACCTGGGGATCACAACCAGACACAGTGAAGACATCTGCCCTTGCGCTATGCTACTCTGCTGCTGAGTATGCATGCCCAGTGTGGAACACATCTCACCATGCTAAAACAGTAGATGTGGCTCTTAATGAGACATGCCGCGTTATCACAGGGTGTCTGCGCCCTACACCACTGGAGAAATTACACTGTCTAGCTGGTATCGCACCACCTGACATCCACCGGGAAGTCGCAGCCAATAGTGAAAGGACCAAGGCAGTGACATCTCCAGCCCATCCCTTGTTTGGGTATCAGCCAGCACATCAGCGACTTAAATCAAGAAATAGTTTTCTAAGATCTACAGAGACACTCACTGGAACACCCCAGTAAGCGGGAGTCCAAAAGTGGCAGGCTCAAACCCAGAACCTCAATCAATGGCTGATACCAAATGAGAGACACACAGAAAACTGGACAACTTGGAAGGCGCTGAACAGACTGTGCTCTGGCATCACGAGATGCAGAGCCAATCTTAAGAAATGGGGCTACAAAGTGGAATCCATGACATGCGAGTGTGGAGAAGAGCAAACCACTGACCACCTGCTGCAATGCACCCTGAGCCCTGCCACATGCACAAGGGAGGACTTTCTTGCAGCAACACCAGAGGCACTCCAAGTGGCCAGATACTGGTCAAAGGACATTTAATCAACTACCAAGCTTGTGTTTTGTCTGTTTGTTTGTTTTTGTCAAAAAATGTAATACAAATGTCTGGTTGCTGATGACACGATAAATAAATAAATAGAACTGGTAGGAATTACCAATAGAATTCAAGCCATGAATGTAGCACCCACACACCCCCACCCCACGGTGATTGGTGAAGAAAATCTCACAAGGATATTTAAAAATGTGGAGTCACTTTTGGCTATGATGTCTGGGAGATATCATACAATATTTTTGGAGGGAACCAGGTTGAGGAAGGCTAAATTAGACATTTTACTAGATCAGTGGTTCCCAACCTTTTTTTTTTTGACTAGGGACCACTTGACCAGGAATCACTTCAACCAGAGACCACTCTCCAACATTAGTACCAAAAGGGTTACGAATCAGTTTTTGTTCAACTGTAGATTTGGTTTGCTTATTTGGAGTGCTGATTCAGAAAATTGCATTTGATAGACCACATCAGCTCTAGTTTCTGAAACAGAACATATGCCATCCAATAGTCACCATTTGCTTGCCCACAGAAAACCATATTTAATAATCTAGAGCTGATGTGGTAGTAGTAATCTGTTGTGGGTAGTCAGCTTTTCCCCTCCCGACATCCCTGTTGCCTCAGCACTATAAAAAGATTTTGCGAGACCAGTCGCTCTCATTGCTGCATGGTTTTGAGGAAACAGTGTACAAATGGTGAAGCCATGGACCACATTTTTATTCTTGGGGGCCACAGGTTGGGAATCACTGCACTAAATGCACCATAGTTTATTTTTGTATCCTTATACTTTAGTAATAGGAGAGACGGTGGTGGAAAATAAGAGTTATGTCTAGTGCAATTGGGAGGGGATTCTACAAGTGCCTTAAAATTAGAGTCATCAGCTCAAGATTTGCACACAGAAGTACTTCTTCTATTGTAGAATTATTTCAGTAACACAAATATCACCACACCACACTTGTCCATATGTCTGTCCAGCAGTCCAAATGTCTTATTGGAAGTATGTTCTCCAGTTTGAAGAACTGCTGTCAAAAATAAACATGGTAACTTACATGATCCTTTTTGTTCCTGTATCAGTGCAGGAAAAAAATAATTGGACAATACTTCCTGGGTCTAGGGTTGTCATTTGTATTTTTATTGTCATAGCCTTTCCCAGAAATTTGACATAAGAGCCTATGGGTAGTTAAGGATGAAAGTGCCACAATACTTTCATTATGTCAGTTGTAATCTGACATTTTTTAATAAAAGTGGGACCCTCAAGCCAACCTCTACAACTTATATAAAATAATTTCAATACGTTTGTGACCAGACGCCAGAGGCCAGAACAGACGCCAGAGGCCAATTCCCCTAATGGTTCAATAGCCCCGTCCTTACAACTGATCCTTCTAGATCAGGTTGATTCTAGATTCTAAAACAGGACCGAGAACACAGCAGCCCAGGGACCACGAGTAGATCTCCAGTTGCATTACATATGCAAGGATCTCCAGGTACCCCGAGTTTCACACAAGCCATTTCTGAATTAGATTTTAATGCCTAAGTCTTTCCTGTCTCTTTCTATTGAGGTTCAGTGCTCATGGGGTGAAGTAGATCGTTGACTCCTCACTCTGAGCCACCATTTCGTACCCGGCTCCAGTTGTACAAACACAACATATCTTTGGTGCTATAACATTCTGAATTTTGTTCTTATTCCAGTCCTGAATGTACTGCCCATCGGTGTCCTTGGAAACCAAAACACTTGTGTATTGTTACTCCTAGGGAGGATTTATGGCAATTGGGAATAAGACTCCAATGGAGTTATTAATCAGAGAAATGGAAGCATCCGGTTCAGTTTATTGTGTGATGTGGATGAGAGATAAGTTTGAATATTGATGTCTAGAAAAATGATTAGAAGGAAAGGAATTTAAGGGGAGAGGAGTGAAGAGAAGGCAGAGCAGCATTGTGGGCAAGTATATGCAGTTTCTGGTGGTGATTACCTTCCAAGTAATTAGTTTTTAAATCAGGCAGTCATTCCAGGAGACACTCACTCTGAGCTGTTTTAATTATTTATGTTCTTTTTTTATTCATATTATTTATAGCACAGGTCTTCTTTTAAACAGGAACAGCAATAATGCAATGGGGCCACTCATGCTGAACAGATCCCTTTCTCTGCTCCCCCCCCCCCAACTCAAATGGTATCTCCTAAGTGTCTGGTTTGAGGACAGAAACAGCTAGCATCCAAGGGCAACCTTATGTACATGTATCCTTGTCTTTTTCTGTTACTTTAGGTAGGGTGTCAAATGGAAGGTGAAAAATTGTATGGAGACCTGATTTCCATGTACATCACTATCTCCTTTATTTATTACAAACTGTACATTCAAACTGTGGCCTTCCAGCTATTTGGGCCTCCAACTCCCAGAAGCCCTAGCCAGCTTGTTCGGTGTCCAGGAATTCTGGGAGTCGGAGGTCCAAACAGCAGGAGGGCAACAACTTGAGGATGCTTGCATTACAGTGTCTGTGTTTCCATCACCAAATATATTGACTAGTTGGCTCACAACCTCAGATAAAATGTAGCACCTCCTGACATTTATTTGGCTTTCATGTGATTGGGTTAATTTTATCAAAGTGCACTCTTATAAAAACCAAAGACTTACTTATCTGTTCTTTATGTCAACAGCACAGCTGACAGGTTCTAGGATGGCTGTGCTATTAAAGCTGAATTCTAATGTTGGTCAATAATCTAAGTTTAAAAATAAATTAGCCACTTTTGACCTCATTAGATCTTTTGGCAGCATTTTCATATTCAGTTAATAAACAACATATTCTCAAGAGTATACACTTGTTAGATAAGCTGATGTAAAAACAATTTAGTAGATACTATTTTAGACCTGAATCCTGCAGTCCATCTCAACAGAATAGATCCACTGAATCAGTCAGATCTACATAAACGCTGTGCCATTCAGTAAGTAAAAATGATTAAATGGATCGACCCCAGTTGAGACAGAATTAGGCCTTTAGTCTACTGTAAATTCTCTTCAGCTACCATTTCGTCAAAGGATGAACCTCACAGCACCAGCTCAAGTTCAGGCAGTCTTGTGCTGCAATACCATTTTAGTCTTTATAAATATACCTCTCAGTATTGTATTCAAAGAGGTAGGTTTATAGCCACAAAAGCATATGTAAAAACAAAAACCAGTTAGTTTTAAAAGTGCTACTACATTCCTCTGCTCTTCTTCCTTTTTATCCAGAATCCTTGATTGTTTCTATTTACCCAGAAAGGCTGTGTAATCAGCAATAGCAATTCATGGTGATGCACTTTGATGATTCAACACAAGTCTGCTAGAGAAGCAATACAAGACGGCAATGAGGAATTTATTAGTGTCTCTTCGGAATTGTCCTTATGCATTCCCATTTCTCGTCTTCTTCTCTTGGCTCAAGCATGTGGATAACATTTACCTAGAAATATTGGGATACAGTGTAATTGTGATGGACTTATGGTGCTGCTTTTGGCAGACACATGATTTAGATATGGCCATTCACAGTAGAACTCAGAAACGGCTGGACTTTGACATGTCTACTGAACCTGAAATTTGGGGCATGATAAGATATTGTGATTAAAGTTTGTCACTGTATGCAACCTTCCACTTCTCACATTGACATCTGGCTTTGTTTTTTACACATGTGAAAGTGAGACTAGGCCATTAAGTGGAGTTGTGTCATGTCTGGTGACTTTTCATAGCTGAAGATATGTGAAGACAACTTCTCTTGGCTATCCGCCTGATCATTCAGGTATCTGTTTTTGGCAAGTAAAATTTTTCACAATTAAAAATTACATGTATGCAAAAAAACCAAAAAACAAACTTCTATCCTATCCCCAGGGTATAAATGTAAAGTTCTCAATAGGGTGTGAGCAGGAGCCACAGGGGATACTGAAGGCTCTAGTGATTAGCTGTCTTCCTTTGGAAGCTCTCTCTCAAGTGCACCCATTTTGCAGTAATGGCCAATGTCAGAGCATCTCCCAGTCCGGCACCCACAATCCTGGGTTGCAGCCATTGTGAGCAATGGATATCTGTGAAGTAAATATTGATATTTTCACACACACACACCAGCAATCTCTGGTGCCATGTCAGAAGCAGGAACCCTCTTCACACTGGAGATTACTGGCAAAAAGGGGGAGAAAATGTCAGTATGCGGTGCCCTGATGAACAGGAGAGCATACCTATTGCTTAAAGCAGAAGGCAGGATTAGGGTTTCCAAATTATGGCAATAGCACCATGACTGTGAATACATAAGGATTGCAAACACAAATCACTTGCTTTTGTAACTGTGATAGTGAGTTCCTGGTAATGTTTTGAAATTTACTATTGACATGGAGGCTGGAATAGCTTCATTTGGGCAAACAGGCTCAGCCCTTTAAAAAATGTACGCAGAGTTTTTCCACATTTTTCATTTGAAACATTTATTTTTGGGAAATACATATTAAACACTATTATTTATACAAAACAGGACTAAATTTGCCATAATGCATACAATCCTCAAAAAGGCCATTCCTATAGTTTTGGATGATTTTTTTTTTTGGTTTATTCAATAACACCTCCTCCCTCTCCCTGCAAAGTACAATATAAAAAGAGAAAGTCATTTCCCCCTCACTTTCTCCAGATGAAATATTGATATGATGCATTTTTTTTTGCAGAAATGCATCTAAGAGGGGGGGAAAAGATATTTTCTATTTCAGTTACCCATTTCATAGTCTTAAACAATGGAAATATATATATATATTTAGTTAATACACAATTTTTATTTTGCTAAAATATAGCATGTCAGCAAGTAAAAAAAATAATTTTCCTCAGCTTAACACAGCTCAGTAAAGATTCCTCTATTTTATTTTTATTTTTAGTTTGGGAGAAAAAAACCACAGAATTTAAAAAGGAGTTTAGATTTACTTGCAACAAACAATGGATGAAAGCCTCTGAGAAAAAAAAGATTTGGAGAAATATTCATCAGGGGGTGGGGGAAGGAAACAAAACCAAAAATCCCTGACAGCTTGGATTAAGGAAAGAAAAGCACCCTTCTCATGGGCAGTTATGGAAGCAGCAAATGCAGTCAAAGGAAGTCTGGGGTGGAAATCATTTTGCATGCTTGTGTTATGGATGCTAGAGCTTGGAGAAGTTGCTTTTTTGGACCATGTTTCACAATCTCATGGTCACTGGTGTGATGTGCATAGGGGATTCTGGGAGTTGCGTACTTTTAAAAAGTAACTTTTCAAAACTCTGATCACTTGCAAGAGGAAGTGGCCTTTGACAGGCATCCTTTTCTAAAGGGCAAAGGTGCGGAACATCTTCATTTGCCAAGTAAGAGAGGGCCACACTAGTACCTATATAAAGAAGGTGGTAATTTAAGATTAGCCTTTGTTGAAAAACCAGGAACCAGCACTCCCCTTTTCCTTATGTTTTGTTTTTGAGGGTTCCACAAGAGGGCAGCATGGTCAGAGATTTCCTGTTTTCAAAAGCGTCTGCAAGTCTACCAGCTTATGACATGGCAGAGTAAAGGTTTTCTGAAGCTGATGACTTAACAGCAGAGAAAACAAGACCTTACGGGCCTTCCTGACTCGATCCCGTGCTCAATCAAAGGTTTCTGTTCTTCTGAAGCAAGGCAATGTTCAGCAAATTCCTCTAGTGTTGTGTGGGGGGCAGTGGAAATGGCATCTTCAGAAGGAAAGGACAGAAATCACCTCCCATTTGGAATACGGTTTTCCTACCATTGCAATAAGACTGGCTGGAGAATATCTATGGTAAAAGAACCCTTGGAGTAACCCAGTTTAAATGGTAGCATACAATTTCTAAAGATTAAAGTCAGTTAGCACAGCCAAACAGTTTTCACGTATTCTCAACATATCCATAGGGACTAAGATTACATGTACAAGTGTGCTATGTCAACTCGTTTTTTAAAATCCATAACTCTGACCCAAAGTGCTATTTCAGGATGCGTGCAAAATCCTGAACCCAGCTTTTCATATGGAATATGGCTTTTCACATGGAACCAAACAACATGTACTGGCATGTCTATGTATGCACACAGGTTTTTTTAGCCACAGTTAGAAGGGTTACACATCAATTGTAAACAGTGATACTCCATACTTCATGAGCCTTAGAAAGGAGATGGATATGGCGATTTGAAAAACAACACAAATGTTTTCTCCACTGACTTTGCAGAAACTGTTCTGAGCAAGCATACAGTATGATATCTGAACAAAAGTCTGGCTCAAGTGTACATACAACAAACATACACACTTCTAAGAAGGCAACAGAATTTGGGATTTCAAACCTGTAGGAAAAGGAAAAGAAGGGGATAGTCTGCATTGGGCAACAGTATCTTGGCCTCATGAGAAGTTGCCATACATCTTCCATACTAGGCATCCTCCTCTTTTCTAATGAGAAAGGCAGCTCCCTATTATTGCTGGCTTTGAAAAAGAAAGCGCACAGAAATTAGACATGCAGAAATAAGAGGTACACAGTACTCAGTCGAATTGTGCCATACACTTATCATCCATCCCTCCATTACTCATGTTAAGATCCTATTGACTCATAAAATTCTTCACCTGAAATGGCTGGAGTTTTGATGCACAAAGACAGAGAGAAAGTGCACAAACTGAAAAACAGAAAACAGCCACCTCCCTATCCTGGGCCTACTACAAAGTAAACCTTTGGCACTAGTTAGATCAAGTGGTTTGGTGGAGGCTACCCCATAATCCTGGACCACTGAAATGAAGAAGGCAGAAACATGCTAAACTTTTAAATCTCCCCCACTTCCACAGAAGGCAGGAAGAAGTTACTGTGGCAAATGTTGTCAATCATCTTTATGCCCATATCAGGCCTGTATAAATGAAGAGGACAGTCTTATCTCAATTAACATTGTCCAACCAGGATCACATTGATATGATTCTGCCAGTGGGAAATTAGGCAGGCAAAGATGGGGTGCTGCATGGACGGGTGAGGAATGCATGGCATTCTCTTGAGTGCAGCTATGCCCTGTGCTGAACTAGCCTGACACCATGGCAAAACACATGGAAAGGATGATGGACTTTTCAAGCAGCCTCACCAGGCTTCCATACTAGGACAAGTATCCCATGAAAGTATAGTTCACTTCCTAATCTGTCAGAAGGGGAGATGGTAACTCTACCTTCTAACCAAGTTCATTATTTCAGTCTCAACAGCCTAAAACAGAGGTCATGATAACTAGTTTTGTCTGCAGAGTTCCAAAACACAATGGCTGGCTCATTACAATGGAAAAATCTAAGCTAACATTTCCACGACTAACATTAGACATCAAATTAAGGAAAGCTTCTCCTGAGACTGTCCTTAACATTTTCTCTTTCCTATTGGTCTCTTACAATAGTCTAATGGACAACATGGTCACTTTGTCCCAATGAGTATAGGATAAGGGCAAAGTGCTACATTTCCTATGGAAAGTATTTGGTTATTTGGTCAACAAGGTAGGTTTCAGTAGAGGAGATATGAGGCAACAAGGGGGCTATATGGTTTTTGTTTTGTTCTTAAGAAGAGAGAAAGATGGGGAGGGTAGGAAGAGAAAAACGTGGATCCAAGCTTGAACAAGGAGTGTTACATTTCATTGGCCACTAACTCCTCCTTGTCAGCCACACCATTGGAGAGCATGTTCTTGCTTTCATTCAAACGTTTGACTCGGTAAGCTTCAAAATGGATGCTGCTGGTAATGTCCTTGATGTTTTGCATGTGTGTCCTGCAGGAAGGAATAGAGATTGTTATGAAGAGTTTATGTCCACTGTTGGAGACAAAGAGCTGAGCAGTACAATGTAAAAGGATTCTGAAACCATGCCAAAGCATGTGCTTTGGCCCCACAAAATCCAAGATCTAGTCCTTGACTTTTCCAGTTACTGTAAGACAGTTTTGCTCAGAGCCCTGATACTAAAATCAGGAGTGAGGAACCTGCAGGGACTGTGTTATCAGTTTTAGCTAGCAGCTTTCAAGGACAGAGCAGGCCAGCATTGCCCTGAGTTGTAATTACAGGTTGAGCATCTCTTATCCAGAAGCAACACCAGAAGCACTCCAAGTGGCCAGCTACTGGTCAAAGGACATTTAATCAACTACCAAACTCACAAATTTTGTATTTTGTCTGTTTGTTTGTTTTGTTAGAAATGTAATACAATTGATTGGTTGCCCTGACACGACAAATAAATAAATCTCTTATCCAGAATTCCAAAATCCTAAATACTCCAAAATTCAAATTAGCCACATGGGTGGCTGACATGGTGACATCGTTGCTTTGGGACAGTTCAGTGTACACAAAATTTGTTTAATTACTAAACAACACTGAGTACAAAATGAACCTTCCAACTCTGTGTATAAGTTGTATATGAAACATAAAAGAATTATGTATTTAAACTTGGGTACATTTCCAAACTATTTCATTATATATGTATATGTAAATGCAAGTATTCCAAAACCCATAAAAGTTCAATTCCCAAAACAGTTCTGGTTCCAAGCATTCCAGAAAATGGATATTCAACTTGGACATGGTCACCGTTTGTATATCCTTAGAGCTACAAACACCAGGATGTAACTAGGATGCCACTTCATCTCTCTCTCACAGAGAACCACTTGCACTGCAGCCTTCAAATGTATGCTGTCTTGATTTATCCCACATCACTTCCTCCATCTGGACAAAAGGCTACCAACCTTATCAGAAGATCCCGCAAGTAAGCAAACTCACAATGCGTTGTGTTTTCGACTGTAAAAGCAAGGCACAGGGAAGCTAGTTAGCATTAAATTAAAAATCCAAAGCAAGACATGATTCCAAAAGTGTTATCAATTTGCAAGGGCTTCCATCTCCCTTCTTCCCCTCAAATTCCATTATGTTATCTAAAGATTTGACTCTCTCGGGTTAGAAGGAATGATTCTAAATGCTTAAAAATGATGTGCCCCAAAACAACCAAATGGGAAACTGAACACCTCAGAAGCTCAGGGGGCAGTATTTGTTTTTTTAGGAGGTATGGGAGAGAGGGGGAACATACAGGGTACAGAGATAAAACAACTATCAACTCCAGACAACTGCTCATCTCCCCAGAGTTAAACTGCAAGTCCCACAACCCTTTGACATTATAGCCAATATTTCTGGGATGATGGGAACTGTAGTCCAACACATCTGGTGGTGAAGGGAGTTGGGAAAGCTGTGTCAGAAGAAAACAAACAGCTCTTTGGGTAATATTATGCCCAAAGAGGACCTGTTCTGAAGCTCTCACTTTAGAGAAAGAGAATTATATTTCCTCACAAACACGACAATACCATGTCTTTGAACCACTATCTGGTAAGCATCTGTCTTGTAATGGCCTCTCTACTTGTATGAGTTATCAAGAACTGGCCACAGGGGGGAAGCAGAAGGCTTAAAATGATCTGGCTTTTATGTCACCGTTTAGACTCCCAAGTAGTTGAAACTTATCAAAGCAGAAAGGCAGCCTCAAACCCAGTGTGGTTTATCTCTATATTTTGGCTATACAATAATAATGGGAAAGGAGGAGCGGGGGAGGAGACAGGGTCATTTGGTGTTCTAGACGACATTGTGGAGCCAACCACAAGGGAAGAGAAATAGCTTTGCACATATCTCCTGTGGGATGCCCTGCAATGTTCTGAACTCCAAGACTGCAGCTCTACCCACTATCCAGGCCACCAATAGTTTCAGGAAGGGAAGGAACACAGCCCTTCATTACACATCACAAAAATGCAGTAATACTTTTTTTTTTGTGCTTCCAGAAAGCAAAGAGAAGTAGATTTGAATTTAAAGTAGATTCTGGGGTTTATTTCCACATTTCCATTTCCCCAACTTATAGAAGGAAAGTCTCCTAATACACTTTTATTTACATTCTTCCCACAACAAAAATGAGAGCCAGCATGATGACCACACACTGACATTAGCATTGAACCACAACTCTAGAGATAAGGGTTTGAATCACAACTCAATCATAGAAACCCAAGACTGACCTTGGGCAAGTTATCCTCTCTCGGCTTCAAAGGAATGCAAAGGAAACCTCATCTAAATACATCTTGCCAGGAAAACCGCATGATAAGTCTACCTTAGGATCACCGTAAGTTGGAAATGACTTCATGATACACAGCAACACAAAGTGAAGTGCCATGATGAAGTCATTTTTAACTTTTTTTCTGCAAAGTGGTATGTCACAGAACAAATATCCTGCTTTCAGCATGTTACTCTATGAGTCTTAAAATGTAAATGCCCTCTTGGCTTTGGCTTTGGCTCAAAGCCAACCTTAAAAACTCTGGCATAGACACTGAGAACTGGAAGCCCTAGCCCTTGAGCGCTCCAGCTGGTGGTCAGCTGTGACCAATAGTGCTGCAGAATTTGAAGAGGCATGAATGGAGGGTGAAAGAGAGAAACGTGACAAGAGGAAGGCGCATCAAGCCAACCCCAACCGGGACCGCCTTCCACCTGGAAACCGATGCCCTCACTGCGGAAGAAGATGCAGAGCAAGAATAGGGCCAGTCAGTCAGTAGCCTTTATTTCGGTCAACAAACCATCGGCTAAGTCAAGTGAAAGTAGAATGATGAAATACAACAATTAACAATTAATAACATCACATTTGGCTTATGATTAATAAAAACAAGTATCACCATTCGCTATCGGATGAATGACTGTCTATATAATCTAAAACAGGAACTGATTGCAAGTTAATAGTAAGTCTCCCGAGTACTCTTTGTTACACTCAAGAATAGGGCTCCACAGCCACCTACAGACCCACAAGAATTCTGATCCTGGAAGACTATCCTACTCGGCCAACAAGGGATTGTCTAAGTAAAGTAAATGCCCTCTTCATCGAAATAAATCTTTAAAATCCATACCTAATGTCCGTTCACTTGAGCCATTTGGCCCAGGAGCTCAGTTACTCACATCAATCTCAGGCTTTTCTTTCTGTCTAACATGAGACAACAAAGCACACATCCCATAGAACTGGTGATGTGTTACATTGATGCCACCTTTGTAAATTCAAAAATCACCTTGACAGATCTAAAGCTATGACAATGGCAAGGAAGCAACGAACACAGGCGTGGGGACTCTTACCTTCTATTGTTCCCCACTTCGTTTTCCTTCCCAGAATTCGTCTTCCATTAATCTGATATTCCTGGTCACTGCCCACCACAGCAAATGGAATCATTTCCTACAGTAAAATCAGTGTCAGAAATAGGGATTATAAAATTGAACCTTCTTTAAACTAAAGTCACAGTAAAAACTTAGAATGGATTCCTATTCCAACCTCAATCTCAGTAGTTCTGAGAATTCTGGAATGTCTTTTCAACACTTCTATCAATAGTTTCCCACACAGTAGGGTTAAATAAAAGCTCAGCGATTAAGAGATCCTGAAGAGCTTTTCCAGAGACCCATTTTCATTTGTTAATTGTACATAAGGGATGAAAAATAAATCAGTCTTCCAGAGGCAAACCAGTATCTCATTCACTTCTATTTTCCAGAGCTAGAGTAAACAATCACATTGAGTGTATTCACGAGGAGCATAGATTATCTACATATTAAACACATCTCATCTCAGTTGCAGTGGTGCTTGATTCACTTCATTTAAACATCTCACCAAGCCATCTAAGTGGTACGGGGATATTTTTGCAAAAGAAATGCAGGCTTGGAATCTGGGAGGTCTTAAAACGGCATTGGGATCTGTATATGGCCCACCAACCATACTTTCTTTAACCCTCAAAGTAAAAGAGCATCTCATCCCCTATACACTCCTCAGTTTGAGAACCTGAGGATGGGCTGGGGCATGTTTGCGGAACATTTTCCAGGGGAGGCATGCCTGGCACTTGCTTAAATGCCTCTTCAGTAGCAAGATAAGACATTTTTTAAGGCCCTTCCAACTTTGTGTTAACCTCATTCTGTTACTGATCTCCACCTTGATTATTGTTATCTTCTTTAAAGTCCAATTATGGAACTGTTACTCATGCTGGCATTCTTCATGAAGGACATGGATGTTCTTGCTAATTTTCTTTCCTTTTAATGCTATTTTATATTTCATTTTGCCTGCTGCATGGTGACTGACAGATTTTAACTGAAGGAAAGGGGAAGATGGTATGAGCTGCCCTGCTTCTCCCATTTCATGCACAGACATTGAGTGGGCTGGGCTGGCATTTGTGGCATCAGAACAGCTGTCCCCAAGACAGGGGATTTGCAAAGGGTTTGGGCAGACTGCATGGCATACATAAGTTTCCAAAGCACTTGCTAAAGCTTTCTGTAGTTGCTACTGGTGGCCTCACTCAGTTGAGATGCTACTGGCCCTGAAAGAACATCTCACTTCTTTAATAATTTATATAAAAAAATGAAATACATGTAATCAAGTGGAAGATTTTAGGTTCAGTCCTAAAATTCAACCATCAAACCTCTGAACACAAATTAAATGTAATTTAAGCCCACATACTCTAAATTTTTCATTTATTTGTCGGTCTTCAGAATCTTCATCAAACTGTTTTTGTGGATACACATCAATGCCATTTGCAAGGAGATCTGCTGTGATCTAAGAAAACACAAGGAAGAGAACAGATTGGTGATGACACAGTAATTGACCCACATTGCCAAAAAAGAAGAGGAAAGCAGGAAAGAGGGAGGGAAGCAGGAAAAAGAAAATATCCCTTCTTGAAATAGCTGGAGTGAAAGTGCTGAATTCTGAGCTGCAGTGAAGTTCTCATGGGGTCACATTCCTCCTCACCCACAAGGGCTCCCAGGACACTGTCTAAGGTACAGCAGAAAGAAAAGTAAGTCTGGATCTGATCCATATTTGGACAAATGTCTGCCTGGGAAATGCCAATGGCAGTGCTGTATTTTGTAAAATAAACAAATAACAGTGACAATCTGTTGTGGACATGGTTGACTAGATACACATTACAAAGCAACGGCAGTACATTACTAGTAAGTGTCAACATTCGAGGATATTCTTTGATCATCTAAGGATTCATGCTGCTCACTGCAGTCTCCCATGGAGGTTGCATAGCGATCATCCTCTTTCTGGACGTGGGCCACCTGCTCCAAGGGCACCAGTGTTGGGAAACAGGCAGGGGAAAAGACAGTACTTTGTTTCTCTCAGTACTCAGCCCCACAGAAGCAATGGAAGATTTAGAAAACCGGCTAACTAGAACAGGCTGTGGGCAAAGTATGCATTACTCCAGGTACTAACTCCAGGGCCAGAGAAAGTGTTTGAAAACTTAGGTGGCAAGAAGCCAAGGGTGGAAAGTTCTCTTTTTCTATAGAAATTTCAGCAGTGGACTGATTTTTTTAAAAAAGCAACTGTAGAAATATCTGAGAAAGGAAAAAGAATCAAAATGGGGAAATTGAATTTATTCCCTCTCCCCAAAGAGAGGGCAAGCCAAGACAAATATAGGCAATAGGTCTGGAGATCGCTAGAGGCCTTCCCTCTCACCATGCGAGATTGCTCTGAGCTGCGTCCCAAGGAATGTGTTGGGCTCCTGCCCAGCTATTGGGTTTCACAGACAGCCATCATGTGGGGTGAGGGGAATTCTAAGGAGAGGCAATCTTCAGGAAGGTCAGAGAAACTGCCCTCTCACCACTTCCACCTGCTCCTTACCCGTTGTTTGAAGTAGTCCCTCTCCTCCAGTGTTAATGTGTCTGCTTTGGCGATGACAGGCACAATGTTGACTACTTTGCTCAGGCGTCTCATGAATTCAATGTCCAATGGTCGAAGGCTAAAAGCAAAATTACAGAAAAGGGAAATGATGAAAATTGAGGTGTATGACTTTAAGACATTGCTTTCTTTCCTCTTTCCACTCACTCAATTGCCACAAAAAGGCAGGCCCTTTTCTCTCCCCACTCAGAAGCTTCTACCTAAAGTCAAAGAGCAGAGCTGAAATGTGAATAGGGATCTCCTTAGTTATATCTCATCTACTAAAGATTATCTTCCTTTAGCATGAGAGAGAGCTGGATGGGACCACAGGAACTAGATCAAAGGAGGGGCCAATATTTACTCACATAAAATTGATCATTTTGTAGTAGTAATAATAGTAATAGTAATAGTAATAATAATAATAATAATAATAATAATTTTATTTCTTATTCACCTCTGAGGATTGAGGTGGGACACAACACAGTTAAAAACACATCATTATAAAACTTTATGTAAAATACATATTAAATTGTATTTATATGAAACACATATATTAAAACATGGAGAATAAAGATTAAAGTACAGTACATATAGAACATGAGTCTAAAATTCACATGGGCCTTAAAGGTAATCGTTGCTCACAACACACTAGAAAACTAGTAATTCACCACCAACAAAAGATCAGTAATTATGTGCATTGATTCTAGTTGAGTGTTAAAAATTGGCTTCAAGTCTTGTTGTTATTATGCTTTCAAATTGTTTCTGACTTATGGTGACCCTAAGGCTGAAATTGTATAACTCTTCTAGTGTCAACCAGTAGACTTCCATGAACAAGTGGGAATTGAACACTTGTCTCAACCCTTGCAGTCCAACATTCAAATGACCGCACCATGCTGGGGCTCATTTAGGCCTCAGGATGCCAAAATAGACACTAGAAGCATGCCAATGTGCCTTCCTGCACAGGTGATCTTTGCTTACCCTGTGATTGAT
Source organism: Anolis sagrei (assembly GCF_037176765.1). Classification (NCBI taxonomy): domain Eukaryota; kingdom Metazoa; phylum Chordata; class Lepidosauria; order Squamata; family Anolidae; genus Anolis; species Anolis sagrei. The sequence goes on from NC_090022.1 coordinate 121,231,590, forward strand.
ACTGCTGTATTGAAAGCCAATGTTTGCAGACAGGGATCTTTGTGGTACAAATTGATCCATGAAGTGTAATTAAGAGATAGCTATTTGCAAGAGAGGAGCAAGTGGTGGCAAAGGGAACCTGAACATATGCTCAACATGGATGGGTACTTTCTTGTTGCAAATTGGATAAATGGAACAAAGTAGAGGAGATATCTTTCACATAAAAATAAATTACATGAGATCCTAGAGAGTGGGAATAGGGAAGCTTTAAGCATCTAGCTGTCATCCTGATCTGGATTGAGCTCCACATACCTACTGTTTGTTTTGGAAGAAAACACTCCCAAATGCAATCTCAAATCAAGTAGCAGACACAGTGGATCGGATCTACTCCCACAACCGAGGAAGATAGGAATGCCGGAAGTCCCCTATTCTCTCTGTCCAGGCAGGGGCCATGCTTGCTAGTTACTGTTTGAAAACTATTCATGCAGTTGCCAATTATGTCAATGGCATCTTAGTGTAGTTTGTCAGTGAGATATAGGATATGGAATTGTTCTCTTTATTTGTTTCCAGCTATAGATTTGACTTGCACAGAGGGTTTAGTTTCTGGTTCAGCTACAGCAATTATTGGGTGACCTCGGGCAAGTGTTTTCTATTAAGCATACTCTACAGGATTAATGAGAAAACACGTACATACATATATACAAACATACACAATCAATACAATACCATAGTGATAATAATCTCCATCAAGGCTGCACTAGTCACTTTGGAGGATGTGCAGGACAGAAACATAACTAAATAAATATATTTCCTACTGTGAAAGTTAAGAGTTAGCAGTGTGTTACAGATGCTCTTCATGTGGACTAAAATGTGGACGTGGATTGTCAGATTTAGTAGTTTTACTCGCTGCCACAGGAGGCAAAAAGTAACTTTCTTCATTCTGTGTGAATTACAACTTCGGAGAATTTGACTTTATATGTGTCAAACCTTTAAAATCTTTTGGACTACAATTTCCGGCATCCACATGAACACATGTACACTTGCCAAATATCACATGCATATACGGGTGATATGCCTTCTTTTGTGGGAGTGACAATCCAAGTTAAAACAAACTGGTGTGTGTTAAGTTCTCTGACTTATGCAGATATCAGCAAAAATAGAAGGTCCAGAAATTTCAACTCAGAGAAGGCTTCCTAATTAGGGATTGTTTTTGCCAAGAAATACAATGCCAAATGCTTAGCAGACCAAAAGCACATTCTCTCTCCCCCCTCCTTCTCATTCCCCTTTTCCAAAATATCTTGGCTATGCCTGGCAGTTTAAAGGGAGTAGCCATTCCATACCAATGACCTACAATAGGAAAATGTCTGTCAAAAGCAAGCTAAAAGCAGTTTTCATAGTCCTAAAGAAATATAATTTCCCTCTGTGTTCAGCAAAAGCTAATTAGGATCCAATTAATGCTTGGCCTACAATGACACAGACAGAGTAGGCATGTGTGCGCATGCATGTGTTGCTGTGTGTGTAAATTTTAGATATGGGGATAAAGCCGGTTGGCAAATTCAAGCTCTGAATGCTTGGCCCCCACCCCTTCAAAAATAATAAAAGCATGGGAATTTGAATTTGCTGACTTAATTTATTTCAGCAAGCAATACATCCTGAACGTGAACACAAGCTGAAGGACAAGAAAGAAAGCAGGTAACAATAGAAAGAGCATAAGCAGAAGATCACAGTGCTGGTGCAGTATGGAAAAGATTATGCAAGGAAGGCCAAAAGGTCTAAAGAAAAGGAACAATGTGTGGATTTGGAGGCTATGGTGCCTAGGAAATACAAATGGACAAGCATTAGTCTTTTAACTAATGGGACAAGGATGGGAAAATGAGACAAGGATGGGAAAATTCAAAATATTCAAATGTAAAATGTGTCTCTCAGGTATTCAGAAACTGTGATAAGAACATTGGAAAGTCAAGGATTGATGGGTATGATGCTGGGGAGGTTGTGGGTGGGGTTCTGGGGTGGGATTGTGAGTTTTAAACATAATTTATAATTATATTTATTATATCTTAATTGCACTTTAACTCTATATGCCCACAGTACAAATTATTTTTTTTTTTAAAAAATGTATTTGTTTTGTTTTAAAGTGAGATTAGATTGTTTGGTTGTTAGCTGTCTTGAGTCCCCATGGGGATAAAATCAGGATATAAATAAAATAAATAGATAACAATACATTTTCACAGTTTGCCTTTCCCCCACACTTTTAGAAATAAAATATTGTTCTTTGTGCAGAAGAGAACATTGAGAAACAGAAGAAAATTGGGAAACAGAAAATGCTGTTTTTTGTGCACCAAAAAAGTGACTTTTAAAATCCCGAAGAACTGTGACAACACCATAGTTTTTGCAAAATTTCTTATAGTGGGAAAAATGCAAATTACTGAATTAAATTTAAGAACCTTTGCTTCCCCACTGTGAATCCCTCAGAGGAAATAAAACACAGGGGAGATGCCTGCATGTGCGGTGTATCAGATGGAAAGTTAATCCTTAAAAAACAATGAAATGCCTCATCCAGTTATAATTGCCGTTAGTGGGTGCTACTCACTCATTATGCCATTTCCCTCACCCGAAGTCATCTTTCTAAATATTTTATTTCATGCTCATTGTCAATTCTCAAGTAAGTTGCAGTCCCGAGTCTAAAAGACTTGAACAAGGTTGCTTATGATATAGGGTGTTTTAGAGGGAATCGTATTCATGGAGTTGCCATAAGTCAAAGTCAACAGGTAAAAATGCTATTTGCTGCAGTAAAAGGAGGATTCTTAGTCAACTAAAATTAAATAAATGAAACTGTTGATTTATCACCTCACCAATCAACAGAAACACAGACAAAACATTCCTTAAAGTAAAAAAGAAGAAGATACAACTAGCACTTAAAACTATGTTGTGCCACAATGGCCTTAGTATGTCCATATCAGTCTAGATGTTGATGCCAGGGCTGTCTGCCACATCCAATCTTAATGATGGTCATTTGTGTCCCCTTAAGGTATGGAGTCCTGGATTTTAAACCTGAAGTTTAGCCTCAGTTGCACCACAACTGAACAAAGAATTAACAATACCAGTGAGTGGCATGGGTGATTAAGCTTCCGCTTCATACATTTTCATAATGTGCCCTCCAAAAACTAGGCAGACTACCTGTCCATCCTTGACACATAGAGAGATGTTATATAAAACACCCCAATTCCATCTGGAATCATTGATTCACTTGGCTATTTTTGAAATCCTGACTTACAGTATTCTCAAGGTGGTCACCCGTTAAAATCCACAGGGAGTGCCAGTATAGCTGGGGACAAATTGCCTCCCCACACAATTTTGGAAAATGAGCTTGACTGGGATTTACAACATCTGAAAGAGAACCAGCATACAGAATACTGCTTCAGACTGGCCCAAAGCCTTGGGATTTGCAACTCTGTTAATCAAATATTTTTAGAATATATCTAGAAAATATCCCTCCATGCCCAGTTTTTTTCTTTTAAAGTTCTGGAACTAACACAACTGTTTGTGCCCATTACAAGGTGGGGGGATTATTTCCCTTTAGCTTCAGAGCTTCTGACATAGCCTCTGCAAATAATAGAGAAATACAATTAAAAAGAAGCAAGCAGACTGAGAAGAGTATCAAAATCCACTACACCCAGCAACACACCAAGAGAAAAATCCCAATATATTTAGAGACCAACTGGATATAGGAGTGAAAACACCATGAGAGGGGATTACAAGGTGTGCAACACTCAGCTAGAAAAGCCAGGATTTACCAGTATTATTAGAAAACTAGAGAAGTGCACCGTCATCCAGAGAAGTATGCATCCACCAAAGGAGCTGACAAGCATGTTCCAATTCTTAGACTTGTTTTAGAATCAACCGGGAATTTCTCAGATGTCAGAAATAGTGAATTTGTAATGTGTCAAATCCTTACTATGTCTTCTCTGTTCATCCTATAGTATTTAACAGCCTTTTAAAATAGGAGCTTTCATGTATTTGTTAAAAAGGCAGAAAATATCATTGGGTTGTAGGTTTTTTGGGGTTGTATGGCCATGTTCTAGAAGCATTCTCTCCTGACGTCTCACCTGCATCTGTGGCAAGCATCCTCAGGATCTGAGGATGCTTGCCACAAATGCAGGCAACATGTCAGGAGAGAATGCTTCTAGAACATGGTCACACAACCCGAAAAACATACAACAACCCAGTGACTCCGGCCATGAAAGCCTTCGACAGAAAAAAGCAGGTTTTTGAAAACATGGTCAGAAGCATAGTCCATGATGGTGTGTGTGTGAGAGAAAGAAGTACAAACTAGAGGATGACATTCTACAATTATCAAATGGTTTTCAGAAAGTTCTATTTTAGAAAAAGCTAAAATGGGAAATAATTTTTGTTTTGTTTTACAACAGTCAGTGTCATTTCAAAATCAGGCAAATGGCCCATCAAACTTGAGCTGTAATGAGATGGGACAATAGCACTGCTCTATAGTCTTCAGTAAGGGATTCAAAAGGCTCATAAAAGCCACTTGCCGCTTTCCTGTGCATGCCTGACTCAGTATACAATAAATATTTATGACCAGAAGAGGGGAGGGGTGGAAGAGACGAGCTGAATTGAATTTAATCCAAATTTCATCAGCCCAGAAAACAGTGCTCATTTCAAGCTAGACTCAATGTCCCAAAGGCACTGAAGCTTGATGTATAATATGCTAATACAGTCAACGTGTGAAAAATGCACGTGCTTTAGAGGGAAGGTGCCAGGGCCCATGAGTGCCTTAATTAGAAAAGGGAGAAATGTAGGACATGTTTGGAGTCTATTGGCATTTCAAGAATTGCAGGGCGGGGGGGGGGGAGAGAATTCGGTAGAAACCTAAATTTATTTATTATTACCATTGACACATTTGCTCTATCCCTATATAGTGGTTTTCTGCCCAAGGGTGGGTTATATAGAAACCCTATATAGTGGGTTTCTGCCCAAGGAAGGCCCATAAAATGCCTTATGTATATTATAATAAATTACTGCTTGTATATTTTCATACTTCTCTCCATAATTCAGTGGAGTTATCAACTTTTGCCATTTTGGAAGCAAGAAATCCTATGGAATAGGCATCTGGTGTTAAGATATTTGCTTTGCAAAGAATCATGAAAAAAAATTAAGAAAAGGAAGAATAGACTGCTCACACTCTTGGGATCTGGTTGAGTTGTTTTAATTGATCTTAACATCATATGGCATGGGCTAACTAGCATATAGCAGGGGATCCCCCATGATTTAATAAGGGAAGGACATGAAACAGCATGTGGATTTGGATGCACGATGAGGTTTCCATTGACAAAATGGCTAAACATATCACAGAAACCGAAGACCACAACGCAGATCAACAAAAATACTGTTGTAAGCCTGGGTTTTGTGTGTACACACATATGCAGATTGTTGCGTCTTCTTCTTCATTAGCTTGTCTTTTGTAATTTGAACAAAATAACTTTTGTATGTGAGAATTCAAGAACAGATGGAAACAGGGTCAGGTTTCTATTTCCCAAAAGTCTCCCATATGAAGCCCTACCATTAACAGTATCCCTTAATCAAAATGCTTGGGACTTGTTTGGGATTTCAGATTTTTTTCCCCCAGATTTTGGAATATTTATATTTGCATATATTTGAAAAATGTGATTCCATGGAGATACATTTTAATCACACACACCTAATTTAGGTATGTAGGGTCAGAGCTGACACACATTTCCAAAATGTAGTTCTTTCATATCCTCTCCAATGGGGGAAGGTACAGGCCAGAAGAGACCAAGACAATGCAAGCGCCAGTTGCCAGAGTTCTCTGGCCAGAAAAAGTTGTCGCACAGCAAAGTTTCTCCAATTCAAGCCTCATTTGCAGCTGACACTTTAGTTAGTTAGTTTTACTGTATGTATGTAAGTAACATAATGGGCCTTGGAACAGCGTGGGGGTTTTCTCTGGTGAGGGGGAGAGCAGAACTGTCAAGAAGAAAGACATGACAATGGGTAGACAAAACTTCTCCTCCCCTGCCCCCCACCACACGCATGTCTTTTTCTGTCTAACAGCCACAAGGATATAGAATTTCATCGGGTGTCAGACAGCGCCAAACTAGTATTCCCTGACAATGATTCAACTCTGTTAGGGGGAGCCAAAGGGCACTGTTATTACATCTGAAAAGTTCTGTGAAAAGAAAAAAATAGCCCAGCGTAGAATTCATTTTGACTACTAAATTGCTGATACTGAAATGGAAGCGATATGACAAGGCAAAGGAATTTCTAGGGCACTGATAACCATCAGAAGCATATGCTTGCCGGGGGGGGGGGGGGGGTGAACAGTTTCTTATTCTCCTCCCCTACTAAAGTTTCTTCCATCCTCAAAACCTTACATCTCCCCGCTCCATGCACCAGAAGTCTTAATTAACCCAAGTCTTAATTAAGGCTCGTCAGCTTAGTCTTCTCCCATCCACAGATTTGCATGTTCATTTTGACAACAAAATAGGAAACCAATAATCCCAGAACAAACTGTTTGTGGTAGGAGTCAAGGGAACACCTAGTCCTAGCCTTCTGCAGCAGTATCATGCTACTTGTAGCCAAAAGTAACTGAAGGGGCTTGAAAGTCAATAATGGAGTGTCTCAGAACTTCAAAATCATTTCTTGTATTGGAAACACATGTTCCTGGGAGAAGGGGAATACACCAAGCAGACTTATAGGCACCGTCTACCATGCATGCAGCTGGGTGAGAGGCAAACTGCAGGATGCCATTAGGAGGTCTGGGCCAGAGCAGCTAAAGTTTCAGTGACTCTGTCTGAGAAACAGAAGTGTATAATTACACAAGCTTACAAAGAGGCCTTGCTTGTCGAATAGGCCCTTTAGCAGACAAACTCTGAATCAGAACTGTATCCATATGTGTACATGCACAGGCATGTGAGAATGTCGACAAGCAAGCTAACAAAACCATATGACTGGCATGAAATCAGAGGCTGAATGTACCAGTCTACCTGGTTCCAGAGACAAACTGTGGTTCAGTTCATAACCGTGGAATGTTGTCTTCGATCAGGATTCGTATCAGTTCTCATACCCATATCCATAAATGTATAGTTAACTTGCTCTAAAGTCCTCAATCTAATGGGCATGGCATGCCTTTCAGGTAAGTTAGCCTGAGAAATAGTAACTGTCCTAAAGTCACCCAGTGTCCTTGTTGATCAGTGGGATTTGAATTCACACTTCAGCAATATGACACTCTAGGCCACATGTCTGCTCAACTCTCAATGTGCAAAGGGCATCCTAATTTGTGAGAATGTGGCACAAAAAGTGATAACAAGACAATCTTATGAAAGCAGTAGGGCAGATCAGTAGTATCTGCACTTAGAATATGAGTGATTTATTTTTTTTGCTCACTAACAAAATTAAAAAGTGCAATTCAGGAGAAGTATACATACGAGTGGCCAGTGGCAGGAATGAAGTATATACAGCAGTGGACTCTGCTGTCTGGTATCCGCTTCTTCCGGTTAATATTGAGCTCTTCCTGCAGGTACTTCTCATACTGATCATTGATGAACTTCATAATGGGTTGCCAACTGAGCAAAGAGAGATATGTATGTAAAAAGAGGAGCAATATCTGTGTGGCATGCTTCAGACCACATACACACACATACACATTTTAATAAGCAATACTGAAAGTTACCTGCTGTCATTTTGGAGCTCTTCATGGGTTGTTTTTGGATGACCACATTACAACTTAATCAGTAGAGATATAAACATATGCAATTTCTTCATACAAGTCATGATTAAACTAGGATGTTTCTAATTAACTAAAGTTATCTTTGAAGTGGAAAATCATGGTCATTAGCATCAAAACATGTCAGGATACTGAGCAAAATCCAAACAAAGGTTTCATAAGCTGGTTTGTTCTGGAGCTAAAATGTTACATTTTTGGTTTAGATAATGTGGCAAATTAGATATTTTATCTGTATGCTGTGAAGAAGAAGGAAAGGAGATGCATGTGAAGACAAAAGGCTAATTCAAACATCATCTAATTTTTATCTGAAGTACTATTTATACCTTGCTTTAGATTTGCAAGCCAGCATAACAAGAAATTACTGGCAAACTCATTCACCTTACTTTTATCAGTGCTCGGCAAGTTTCCTAGAAAGGCAGTAGTTCCTTTTTACAGGTCCTATAGGTTTGTTCTTAAGCTGAATTTGTATGTATGTCAGAACAGGTAGATTCTTTAAGTGTAACTCTAGCCAAATATCATTCAGCTAGCTAGCTATACATTTTTGATAGCTCAGGGAAGGATAAACATGCCTGTGGTGCTTGTTTTACTGTCTGTGCCTCTGTTCAGAAGATTTTGCCTCACTTTCTGTCTCTGTGGCAATTGGATTTTAGAAAAAAAAATGGCTTGTAGGTACTTATACTTTAGTTGGGATTCCATAAAAGGATTTAGATCACAAATTCTCCCGAGCCTACTGTAGGTGGCAGTACCATGAGGACACACAGATCAGGCTGAGAGCTATTGAGCTGCAGAAATACGCTCTATCTAGCCAAAATCACATTTGCCAAGAACATTTCATCCAATTACTCCCAGCTAGCCCCTAGATTTAAGGATAGAAATGAGATCAAAATCAGCTCTGTATTTGCTTCACTGCTTGTTTTTGCATCAGAAGCAGCTTTGTTTAGCTCTCTAACAAAACTCAATTAGAATGATGGTCCTAATGAGTACAGATATATGGATAATTCTAAAGCTCCAAATCCCAAAGTATGTTTTTTTCCATACACATATGCAACACACAAAGTGGCCTCCTGGGTTTCTCATTTAATGGTCACACACCAGTTCTCATTGTTGATATGGTCTCCAAATCCGGGAGTGTCAATGACAGTCAGCTTCATGCGCACGCCCTTTTCCTCAATATCTGAAACAAAAGTTGAAGAAGATAAGGTAGCAAGATGTTATCCTATAAACACAGTTGAGAAGATTCCTCCATAGTCAAACACCTTCAACAAATACGCAATGGGGATCTTGCAGACATTTAAAGACTTTCCAAAATTTGGTGTTCTAAGGATCTAAAGGACTTTTCCATCTTCTGAACCCTTTACCCTGCCTCCAGACTGTGAGATTCTCAACATCCCCATCTTCCTCCCCAACCTGCAAAAATAACAACCTTACAATATCTTGCCAAGGCTCACCGTGTGTGATGGATTTGATTTCAATTGTTTTAGGGATTCGCTCTTCAGTACTCGGCTGTACAGATTTGCGGCTGATTTTGGATTTGAAGAGAGTGTTGATTAGTGTAGATTTTCCCAAGCCACTCTGACCTGAAAGGCAGCAGGGGACACAGATATCAGAAAGCCTTGCTATTGCATGAATAAAACCACCCCAAAATTGGCCTGCACACTGTGTACATTTATGTTATGTTCAAACGGCATTTGGTTACACACACAAAGGCTGCAAGAATTCAGTCATTGCTTTAAGAAGGTCTCATTCTGTTGATTTTGCCCCACTCACACAATAGTAAGGATTTGGAAAAAAATGTCTTATGTGGGGCACTGGACAAGGTGTCTTAGGCCCCATCTACACTGCTATATAATTCAGTTTTCAGAATGCAGATTAATTGCAATGAACTATCTTATATTGCAGTGTAGATTCAAATAATCCAGTTCAATGTGGTCCAATCTGCATTATATGAGTCTATACTGACCATTATAATGCAGTTCAAACTGGATTATATGGCAGTGTAGTTGGGACCTGAATTGCAACTGGACATCAAGGTCAGCTTGCAGACAACTCTTTCATCTAATTTTGCCGCTTAAGCTTTATGGAGAAACAGGAACTGACTGATATTTAACTTAGATAAAATCAGAATAAATTGTTCATACCTTGATGTCTGATTTCTGTTCCCTCCAACTTTGTTTTAAAACTTTTTTCTTTAACACAAATTCTTATTATTTGTAAAACTGAAATTGCCCTAGATCCATTTTCATTGTAAGCGAACACTATGCTCCCCAGACATTCTTGTGTCAGTGAACTCTCTTCAATTTATATTTTTCCAGTATAATTTTTTCTTGCCATATAAGAGAAGTTTGTTTCAAAATAAAGAAAAATGTGGACTAGTTTCACAAAGTTCAATTTAATATCCTTAACAGTAGATAGAAGGTGGTTTCCAGTATGTTTTCCTTCCTTACCCTAAGAAGTCATGAGGGTGGCTTAAACGTTCAATCAGCATCTGCTTACCTCTAATCAGATATATTGGACTACAATACCTGTCTGGTAAATGCTAGAAGCTACAGGTAACACATGTCAACTTAACTTGGCAAATAATAGGCTGCACCTTGCATAAGTTAATGGCAAGCAGTTCTTATTAAAATAAATAAGACTTAAGTTACAAATATGTTTTCACATTTATCTCAGTGGGATGTATGTCAAACCAACCCAGCCTAGATTTTCTAAACAATATTTCACAACTGAACCTATTTCTCATACCTCAACATAAGATGCAAACTTGGCTACAAGATATTTTGTCTGTTTGTGTGTGTGTGTGTGTGTATAGAGAGAGAGAGAGAATCATAGAGTTGGAAGAGACCTTGTGGGCCAACCAAGAAAATTACATTTAAAGCACCCCTGACAGATGGCCATCCAACCTCCAAAGAAGGAGCCTCCACCACACTCCAGGGCAGAGAGTATCCTGCCTTCTTCCCTTCATGGGACTTAAAGCAGCTCCCTTTAATTTGTATCAAAGTTCAGCTAAAATCTTATTATGTAAAAGGGTTTTTTTAAACAATTAAAGATTTATGTTTTAAAAGCACATAGTTAAAATACTGCAAAGCACATTTAAAATGCAATTAAAAAGGGAAAAGAACATTCCACATTAGAAACACCCCTATGGGACATGATTTAAAAACAAAGGTCCTGCAAACATAGTAAGGTCCCCACTTGGCTGCAGAAAGGGTCCAGAGGGTGCCAAACAAACTTCCTATTTGCTCCATCATAACTGTGTTAAGGACCATCTATACCTACGGTTTTACAAGATCTTTAGCTTTCTCTACAACTCCCATGATTGCTTAGCATCGAGCCATGGTAATTAAAGTGGTGTCGAGCTGTATTAATTCTGCAGTGTACTGTAGTTGCACTCCAAGTCTTACAAATTTGTAGTATATTCCCATCTCCTAATAGAAGAACTCATATTTTGGGATGCTATAAAAGCGAATAATTACTCTAATGGAGCAATTCACTTTCTCCCTCCCTTTTCTTTTCCAACTGATTCTAAATATCTCATAACACCAGTGCTGTCCAAGCACAGGCCACTCTGATCTGTTTGGCAGAACTTGTCATCAATGTTTTAAAATTCACTGGTTTTAATCTATTGTTATATACTATGTTAGTTATATGCTGTCTTTTATATTTTGTAAGGCATTGAATTTTGCCATTTATTTATTGTGAGCTGCTTTGAGTCCCCCCAGGGATTGAGAAAAGCTGTATATAAATGAAATAAATAAATAAAAAATCATCTGACTTTATACTTTTCGGTTCTTTGCCTTCACATGCATACTAACAGTTTCTCCTCCTGTTTTCCATTTTGGCTCCCTATCTGTTGGCAGTGAATCCTGTCTTGGTCATTAGAGGGAGGGAGAAGTATGAAAGTGTGAAAAAAATACATCTCGTTTCCAAAAACAACAAACTCTCTTTTCGATCAAGAGGAAAATGTTGCCCCCATCTTCAAAATTGTAAAATGACCTCTCATCCTCCACTCCTTGTTTTCTTTCCTTTAGCCCATCCACTGTTTGTGTAAACAGGAAAAAATGAACCCAATGTTCTGGAAAAGATTGACTGATGTTTTCATGGATTTTGCCAGCGGCAGCAGCCAGCTGAAAGAATATCAAACTAAAACAATTATAGTAATACAATATGACCCCCTTATCCACAGTTTCAATATCTGTGGTTTTACTTCCTCATGCACCAAAAATATTCCCCCCAGAAGAGTTTGTGGGCTTCTCTAGATCTTCGAGTGCATGCCTAGAGTACACAATTCTGGCCCAAGAGCAATCAAAATAGAGAGTTCACTATTATCCATGGTTTCAAGTATCCATGAGAGATGGGGTCTTGAAAAGTATCTCCTGTGGATACAGGTGTCATATTATGGTATACTGAAAATGTATTGATAAGGTAGATTACTGGTTCATTTGCTAAGACAAAGCCATCACTTGTGGCTCTACATTTAAATCAAAATTGAAATAAGCAAAAACAAAGTCAAACGAAGTCAAATATCTTGCAAAAATGGTTGATATTCAGGGAGTCAAAAAGAGACACTGCTTTTCTATTCTGCCACCACTTAGCCCTTGAGTTAAAAACAACCCCCTGATAAGGTATGTTCATCACCATATGAAATAAACATCACAAATAGATGTCATTAACTGAAGTATACTGATCTCTTTAATACAGCCTATAATTCTTATTTTGAAACATCTGGTGAGTTCAGGTTGCAGGAGACTCCCCTGAGGAAAAGGTCTTTCATTATGTGTTTCATAGCACCAGAGTCAGAAGGATGCGAATACATACACAAAATCATGCTGTAAAAGAAAAACAAGGAATGAAAGGACCTCAAAAATTTAAACACATCTGGTTAAGTTTACAGGCAACCAAATAAATATCCTTACTGAAATCATACTCTTGCTGTCTACATAAAGTTTTACTTCACTGTTAAAACAGAGGGCAGGATTGATGTATTGGCTTCAACTAGAAGGAGGCAGGACAGGAGAAAAATGTAAAGCAAATGATTAATGAAGAGTCAGGAAAAAATACTGAAAAAGATCCAAGAGGTCACAAGACTGCAATCTGTTAGCCTGGCATGGGGTTCTAATGAATTTGGTTGCAATGCAGAGAGAAGAAGGAAGGAATAAAGAATAGAACCCAATAGTGGGGAAAAAGACGAAAGACCAACTAAGTAGAATCCTAGACCGTCTTCATGCCTGGTCCTGTCTATATGTGTCTGTATGTCTTTGGGTGTCTACCATACATACTTGCCACCAAACACTATAAGTAAAATCAGAAGGAAGGAAAAAGGATTCAGTGGTCCAAAGTTTTCAATATATGCACACAACTTAGTTTGGTCGATTCTGCAAAAATCTGCATGCATTTACACACACAATGGAATGAATCCAATTCAGTCTTCCAGAGATATACTGATGCTGCTATGTGCACAGGAATGAATATTTTATAGGCCTCCAAAGAAATGAGAAAAGCAGATGGATTGCTATATTCCTCATGCTGCCTTCCATCAAGTCACAAATAAAGACAGGAAAAAAATCTAAACTGAATTCTTCACTTCCTAAACATCTCGTCAGCTCAGCAAAGACTACAGGGAAATCTGGGGTCTTATTAAAATCTGTATGGCCAAGGTATTGCTCGCAGATGAGAAAAAAGATGCTTGAAATTCAAATATTCATGGTGGTAGAATTCATTCGATGAGAACTTCAGTGAGCATGAAAATTGGTAATTTTAATTACATTCAAAATAAATTTGAACTATCTCAACTTGCCTGTTTGGGTTCGTCTGATAAATATCTGCTTACTATAGACCACGGTCAGAACTACATAAGTGTTAAAATAGGATGTGAATGTCCTTAGCTGTAAAAAAAAACCAAACAAACCAGGATAATGTGCCCTTGTTTTCAGGAATCCAAGTAAGAAGGCACAGAAGAGCTTGCAGTTGATTTGGGGGAAGAGGTCACGTTAGTAGTACCTTAAAACAGGACTTAAAACTGTTCAGAGCAGTAACTCCCTCCCTAGTTTCCTTGGCTGCTTGTAGGCATCCCAAGAAGACAGTAGCATAGTTTCCCATCTCCCCTCCTGGAAAGCAAAAGGTTAAGGACTACTGTATTTCATCATATAATAGTCACATATTTCCCCTATTTTTTTAAAAAAAGGGGGGGGGGAGAGACTATTTTACAAGGAAACCACTGCATTTTTGTTTCAAAACAATATTTTTTTAAATAAAATAAAATAAAATGATGTTGAAAATAACTTGAGAACACTCCTCTCACCTTCCCACTCACTCGCCCATGCACTCTCTCACCGGGATGCTTCAAGTGGTATGCTTGGAAGGAGATGGTCAGCAAATGGATGGGTGAGTAAGTGAGCTAGTGTGTGGGCAAGTGAATGTGAGGGTGATTCTCTGGGAGGGAGGGCCAGTGGATTAGTGGGCAAAACAGGCAGGCAGGCAGATGGACAAGTAGATGGGGGCTTATTCATGATTTCAGGAGACTTTTGGGATATCTCAGACAGGATCACACTTTCACTAAGACCTGAAGTTCCTTAGGTGCCCTGATGTAAACCTTTGTAGCAGTGCAGTTGCTACCAGAAATCATATTTAAAGACACGCTGGAATATACTGAAGCGGTTCACCATCCATCTTGTTAGGACTTTGTACTTTCCTATTGTTAGAGCTCAGAGTCAGTACATTCTGCTCGATAATGAATAACTTTGAAGTGGAGTCTGTTTCACGGCTATTGAAGCAGGAGAACCAAGCTTTTCTTTCTTCCATTCAGGGGAAAGAAACAAGTCCATTAAAATTGTTAAGGGAAGCTGGTCACAGGAAAGAAGTTGGCACCTGGGAAACTGCTGAGGCCAAAGTGAAGCAGCTGCTCCAGGGCCACTTGGACATTTAATGAGGCCATCTGAACACAATTTCCTCTCTCCCTTGTCTTCACTGTAGTCAGACTATTACAACTTGCAGTTAGAAAGAAAGAAAGAAAGAAAGAAAGAAAATATTTGTTTTTCTTCCTCCCTTCTCTGAACTGTGAGTCCAACTCATTCTGTCATTCAGGATTCCAAAATAATTCCTGATAGAATAGAGAACATGCCAGCTGGCAAGCAGACAACCTAGCCTCAAAAGCAATGTCCTCCGCTCCTGGCATCGTAGTTAATTACTGTATTATAATATGCCATTTTCATTCTCTTAGTCAATCACACAAGAGGCATGCACGTAGAGGCACTCAAAACAAGGTTGTTTGGGGCGGGGGGGGGGGGGGAGCTGATCACTGACAGATAGATTGTTTTTCATTGTGCCTATTTGCAGGGACTTGCCGAGAGAGGGCAAACTACTTTTCCCGCCCATTATTATGCCACCATCCTTAAATAGGAAGATTCCTACAAGCACAGCATGTACATAGAATATATATGCAGTATGTATATAAAAGCCTTTCTTGTACCTGGGAGAGTTTAACTACAATAGTTACACTTTATACTTCTTAGCTTTGATCTTAGTTTTGCTTATTTCTCATTGAGAATGACTGAGAACATTAATCTATCTCATAGTCCTGGTGATCCAGTTTTGCCAGGTCATTTCAGGGGACCTCACAAACTCTCCAGTCTAGTCTTAAGAGACCTCAAGCCCTTCCTTTCTCCTTGTTCTGGGGCTGTGGTTATCAGCCCAGGTCCCCAGGTGTTTGGGCCTACAACTCCCAGAAATCCCAGCCACAGTTTACCAGCTGTTAGGATTTCTGGGAGTTGAAGGCCAAAACATCTGGGGACTCACAGGCTGAGAACCACTGGTCTAGGGTCTCAGTGCACTTCAAAAGAAGGATTCGTGAATGTGTTAAAAACCAAAATGTGTTCTTCTCTATGAAGCATCCTATAGCAACATGAACCTCTGAACCTCATGATGAAGTTTCTGATGGACAGGGGAATGCAGCAGACAGAAATGAAGCTCTCTTCCTATTGGAAAGAGTCTTCAGTTGTTCACAGTGAACACTGGGTGAATAATGATGCCCACTGGCTAGCCCACTCCTAGTGCCAATAGCCTATGTTTTAGTTATGAGAAGTGAGTGGCTTTTAGGTGGAAGTGAAGCACCATTTCTTTCTCCAAAGGACTACTGAACATTTTGTCCATGGGCAAATAACCTCAAGGATTCATAGGTCAGTGGAGGATGTAACCTCTGAAGAAATGCTCCTTCAGGTATTTGGAGGATTGATGGATCAGTTGAAGTTTTTCCTTCCCAACACTCACTGCTCTCATTTAATGAAACGTGACTGTGGTGACCCTCATTACATAAATATATGTGCCATCTGAATCAGGAAATGAAAGATGCTTCTATTTGATTTTTAAACCATGGAAATAAATGCTGCTATCTATTATACGATACAGACTTCTTCTGCTATAAACCTTTCACAAGGCATATACATTTTGGCCCAGCTTGTCTTTTACCAAAGAAAGAGAGAATCCAGTTCAATTGTACACAAAAAAGGGAGCGATGAAGCCAGCATCTAATCTTAGAAGTGGAAATAAGCCTCTCCGGGGAGAGCTACTCCCTGGAATCCTTGGTTGCTGTAGCAACCAGAGGCTATCTCTTGCCAGACTTCAGTAAGCAACAGTAAGCAATGGAAGATGCACAGGTGGGGCTCAGGCAGAGGCAGAGCGGTGAATCGAGGACAAATAAAAGGTATACAGGAATCAGGCAAAAATAGGAAAGTTATGCCTGATGCACCATACATTTTACTGCATGTAAGGAGTGGTAAGAAGATCTACCTACTCTTGATAGCAGCTTTCACTTTTCACTTGGATCACAATTGTCTGGCACAGTGGTTCTCATCCCAGCCTTTGGACCTCCAGTTGTTTTGGACTTTGATTCCCAGAAGTCACAGGCAGCTTACCAGCTGCTAGGAATTGTGGGAGTAGGAGTCCAAAATACCTGGAGGACTAAAGGTTGGAAACTACTGGACTCTAGCACAAGGAAGGTCAATTGTAATCCTCCAGATGTGTATGGACTGCAGCTCATCCAATCCCTCAGCACTATATACTTTGTATTGTCGAAGGCTTTCATGGCCGGAATTACTGGGTTGTCGTAGGTTTTCCGGGCTGTATGGCCATGTTCTAGAAGCATTCTCTCCCAACATTTCACCTGCATCTATGGCAGGCATCCTCAGAGATAGTGAGGAGGTCTGGCAACCTCTGAGGATGCCTGCCATAGATGCAGGCCAAACATCAGGAGAGAATGCTTCTAGAACATAGCCATTCAGCCCGAAAAACCTACAACAACCCACTAGATACTTTGGCTATGACTTTGAGGTCAAAACATCCTAGAAAGATGCTTTGGGACATATATTCCACAATTCATTCCCATTGGACATGTTGGGTAGTGTTAGTGGGAGCAGAGAGCTGAAACATCTGACAGGACAGTGATTCCTTCTTCTGCCTTATACCATGACAGTTTAAGGGGTTTATCTACATTCACTATGGAATGCAATGGAGAACAACATATTTACTCAATGGATTATCTCTCCAGGGACCTTTCACACAACACAATTAGACCACACTGGGCAGTTCCACATTGACTACTTATCAGCCCTGGAAGATTTCAGACAATCTGCCCTCCAGCCAAAGGTGGGCGGGAAGTCCTGAAAGTGCAGTGGCACAGAACCCAGATTGACACTGCCACTCAACTCCCCTTACTGTCCTCTCCCATTCTCCTTATTACAGTAGGTAGCAGGCATGGCATTGGTCCTGTCAGTAGTGTGTTGCTTACAGTAACACTGGGAGGGGAAAGGGAATTGTTCCTTGTCTCCCCTCTCCCTGGTCATCTCATCGCTCTGATCAGCATCACTGCGAGTGACGAGAGACCAAGACATTCAACACCGCACCTGCTGGCTGCCATGATGAGCATCCCTTGTCTTTGGTCTGCCTGAGCCTGAGGAACATGGTATGGCTTTGTAAACATTTGCAAATGTTGCAAAAGGGATTAAATATGACTACGGTGTTGTGTATCAAGGAGGAGAAAAAGAGATATGGGCTGGGCTATTGGTAGGAAAGGCCTTTGTAGCACGCATCCCTGGAGAGAGGGACAGGTTATGATATTCACAGTTTTCCCACTTTCATAGGGATTCTGTGCCCCAAACTCCGCAATGATGGTAAGCGGATTTTATATATGTTGGACATATTTGTTAAACTTGATGTCTTCTTTTCTAGTTAAATGACACTCTCTGTGCAACTGCTCTTGACAGTTCATGTATCCTGCTCAATGACACCACCTGAGTCTAGCATTACAAGAGATCATCCCTAGGTTTCAGGTACTGAAATTTCTGTGTCTGGGGCAGTCCTGACATGACAGCCCTAGCCAAATCTCTCCCTCTTTTAAAAAAATATATACATACAAATAGTTAAAAACTGCAACTAAACAAGTATTAGAGGTTCAATCATCCTTAAAAACTTTCAGTAATATTGAACATTAAAAGTTAAAATCAATCTAAAATTCCCCATTCTTTTATGACCACAAGTGCCTGGCTTCAGTTATCCCTGAAATAGGTTTCACAGGTGAATGGGGCATGGCTTTCAACCAAATATGACTATTAGTGCTACTCACCACTGTACTTCCCTTTTTGGTGTCTTCGTATAAATTTTTGTTCAAAATTAAAATTGACCAGTCAGTCACTTCCTACCTTGAAAAATGGTCTGCATGAGGCTGTCCCAAGAAACAGGCCATGACACACTCCTCAGAGGCTTCATAGAACACTACTGGAATTTGCTTGCTTTTTTTTTTTTTGGAGGAAAAGTGCAGACACTGGGAGGGGGACAGGTAGAGACAGTAGTGTCAGCTCTAGCCTACACATACAGGATGACTTACCAACTACCATGATGTTGAACTCAAATCCTTGCTTCATGGCTTTCCTCCGCATCTGCTCGAGGATGGCATCAATTCCAACATAGGAAAATTCAGCAGCTGGTTTCTCCGGCCGTGCTGGGGCGGCTTGCTTGAGGCTAGCATCTCGAGTGGCATCCATCATGCTGCTTGGGTAGCTGGAAATGGCCTCCGGACCTGCAGAAGAAAAAGAAAAAATATTATAAATATTACATGGTAATAAATAAAAACATTAGTTAATACAGAGCCGATTACACCACTAGAGAGGAGGCTTTTAGATATTTTCTAGTGGCCAGAAGCAAAGTGTAATGAATGAAAGTAAGAAAAATATATCTTCCATTTTAACATATTCATTTATATTCCACCTTCCCCTTCAAAACGGAGATGAGAATTACAGAAATCTAATCTATGAGGTACAAAGTACAAAATAACAGAAGTAAAACATTAAAAAGTTATTTTTCTGTCTCCAAAATGGATTTTAAACATCCCAGATATCTTTGTTGAGTTTTCAGAAGGATTCCTTTGCCATACTGCAACTGTCATGCATAAAAAAATCTGAATTTGCAGAGTATTGGAAAATATCCTGATCTCTTTACAAAAGACTCTCTGGGGATGCTCTTAGCTTCAGTTGACTTTGAGAGGAATAGGAAATGGCACCCATATTCACAATTGCTCAGGATACTGAACCAAAATGAGATGGAAATCAATATTTCATTCATTCCTCTTGTTCCCAATCAAGTAGTCTATCTATATATATGTGAAACCCTATATGCCACACACTACACTTGATGTTAGCCAAAAGACCAAGAAACTCTATACTTTCAAATTCTGTCTTTGTTTTTGTTTGTGGTGGTGGTGGTGCTACCACTGCTCATGTGGTCTGTGTGAAAAATGGTCTCTGCCTTGGCACTGTTGCTCACCCCAAGTCTTAAAAATGCTTCTTGTTCAGTGATTGGAAAGTCCCTCAGGAGGCTTTGCATAACCTCTAAAAAAAACCATAAGACATCCCGTGTCCTTAAGCTTGCAATCTAAAGAGGCATGGAAGAAATGCAGGTAGGGGAGGGGAACAATATCAAAAATATCAGGCACAAGCTGTTAACACCATGAAACTTATATAAGGATGAAATTTAAAGCTGCTGCAGTGCCATCAAGCAGCCAGATGTTGCTTGGTCTTTTCATCTAATGTGCAAACAGTCAGACAAATCAAAGCTAAAAATGCTGAAATGTCTATCTATCCAGCATCACTGATGAAGTAGCCCTGCTTCCCTTCTGTCTCTCCCTCTCTTGATGACCTGGCTGGATCTCTGCTGGATTAGCCAAGGTCAGTGGAGCTGGCTTTTCAGGAACAAGAGTCCTGAGCCAGGACAAAAATCTGGGTGTCTAAATGATGCCAACACAGATGCTGAAGTCTCTTCTAAATTAATTTATTTCCAAATTTTAAATTATTATGGGTTTTTTTAATTCATGTATTTAAGTTATTTCATCACAGGGAAGTTTAGCTGTGCATGTTACTATACAAATACGCAGTATCTGATCATTTTGAAATTTAGAAAGGTTCTTCTCTCAAAGGAACAGTTATACACTACCAAACTGACCACTCACCACTCACAGTCATGCTTTTAAACTTCTCTAGCTTCCCCTCTAATTTAGATGTTGTTCATCTTGCCTAATAGCATATTACACTCAAAGCCTCACTTAATAGAACTGTTGGATACAATGTAGTTCTTCATCATGCTTCATCCTTTCTCAGGATGTGCTAATCTACCACTATTTTAGAGTGTGAATTGATACAAGGTGTTGGATAAGAGAGTTCAGCATGCAAAACCACATATCCCAAATCTAAACTCTGCCCAAATACACATGATGAATTAATTCTTGAATCGAAAAACACACACAGAGAAGAAGCCAAGATGCCATCATTTTTCAAATGGGAGAGCCAAGCATTTGAAGGGAGATCACTATCCTTACACATCACTAGGAAAGAATCATTCCACATGGAAACTATTTGGCCATATGTACGAATGTTTTGTTATCTAACACCCAAACTGCAGGCACTAAGCAAAACAAAGCTAGTTTTCAGCCTTCTCTTTTTTGAATCCAACCCAAAAATAAGAGGAATCAGCCTGTAATCCTGAGGCTTCCCAACTCTGCTTCTCCATGCAAACCCATAAAATACATCTGGGGAATTTTCCTGTATACTATAATAAAAGCCAAAAGTGGTAAATAGGGAAACCAGATTGTGTCTCTACAGATCAATATTCTCTAAAGCATTGGTTTCCAACCTTTTCTTTTTGAGCAGTGACCACTTGGACCAGAACCACTCTCCAACATTAGAACCAAAGGGTTACGAATCAGTTTTTGGTAACTTTAGATTTATTTGAGGTGCTGATTAGAAAACTGCATTGGATAGACCACATCAGCTTTAGTTTCTGATACAGAACATATGCCATCCAGTAGTCACCATCTGCTCGCCCACAGAAAACCATATTTAATAAGCCTCAGCACTATAAGAGGGTTTTGCAAGACTATTTGCTCTTGTTGCAATGGTGTAGCAATGGTGAGGATGCAGATCATATTTTAGTTCTTGTGGACTTGTGCACTTTAGGTTACAGCATGAAACAATATTATCTTTCCAAACTCTTCCCAGTGTCCTTTGCCAGAAATCTCATTGGCAATTATTATTCTGACCACTATCAGTTATCTGTTTCTTTAATAACCTATATCTATGTTACCAAGATATGCAAGATATAGCTTTTAATAGTGGCTGAAATGTACAAGAGAAAAACAACAACAGAGTCATTAAAAGAGTATTCAGTGTAAGAGAAGAACAACCTAACAAGAGCAGAAGTAGCACAAAACCAAACCAAAAGAGTGAGTCTTAACTAAAAATAGCTTCATCTAAACAAACAAATTAAAAATTGGTGGAAAGAAGATCTTCAAACACTGGTAGAACAAAGGCAAGGAGGGAGATGGGATGGCTTTTGGGAGGCAGAAGACTGCAGATGTGATTCTTAAAGAAAAGGCCTGTTCCTTCACTGCCACCAAATGTATGTCAAAAGACTGCAGTATGTGTAACAGCAACCTGACCATAAATCTTGATAGGCCAGCAGACTCATGTGGGAGGACGTTGTGTGTCAAGATCCAGCCTATATATCTTTTTTATTTTTGACAATGTACATCCATTTGGAGCCTTGCCAGCCTATCTCCTACTCCATTTTCAGCTTACTTTTCATTTCCATGTCCCCATAGACTTTGACATTGATGCTGGCTAATGAACACCTTCTGGAAAGCCCCCATCTAAACTGCCCTGTGCCTGAAAATTTCAAGGCAAACAGCTTAGGGAGGTCCCTGAAAAGACCAGTCTGAAATCCTGCCATCCTCAGGCATGTTTCTACTATGACTGTATATACTCCTCTGGCTATGGCATACCCTGCCCACAGAATTTCAAAAATGTAGTTTAAGAAACTCTTAAAACCCCTTCTTTTTTTGATAATTTGTTACACTGTATGCAACAAAAACTACTTATATTTTTTCTTAAAGCAAAAGGTTCTTACTTCATTGTAACAGTTTATCTTCAGTACAAAAACAAACAAGAGATTAGTGGTTATGTGTACAACTAAACTAATGCCATTCCCCTTCCTGCTGCCCACCCTCCCCTTGTTTCTTTGGCAAGGCTTTTCACCATGACTTCATCTTCCTTGTCTTCCCCTAAGACACAAATCATATCCCTTGAAGCACAGAGTTACTCTGAATATTTTAGATTAAATAGCATCATCATCCATTATAGCTGCTAGAAGTGGGGAAATTCTGAGCCAAAAATGTGCCAGTGTTTCAGCGGAAAGTCTGCACAGAAGCACTGACCAATTGCACAGACACCCTACCAGAATTTTCTGTTATGGTGAAGAAGTGTGTCATTAAACCTGCTTGCAACAATGCCAAAATGGTGGTATAGTCAACTACATTCCTTCTGTGTCCTTTGACAGTGCAATGTTTTATTCACATACTGCGAAGTAATCCTAACAGACTTTGGAAGGATTTATTAACTTTGTAAGTATTTTGGGATGGATGGCACACATGTAGGGACAATCTTGGGCTTCATTTGAACAGAAACAAAATTTAATCTTTATCCCCGTTGGAAACAAAAACATCCAAGATGAATGGAAGACATTGTAGTAAGTTACCATTTGATGCCTGTTAAATTGCATCATTAAGCCCAGTGTTTCTAACTACTCAAGTCTGGGAAAGGAAATACTCAAAAATAATTGTACTGGGATCAAATGAAAAGTTTTCTAGATGAGAACTCTGATCTTGCATTGACCTATTTTATGTGTGTGAGACCTCTGCCAGCATAACATTCAAACAACAATCCTTTCTCAGGCATCTTCCTCAGCAACTGGGATACAGAGACATACAGTTTCTCTTGCATGTGTATGTGCCTTCAAATCATCCATGAATTTCATAGAGTTTTCTCAGGCAAGCAAAGTTCAGAGGTGGTTCTACCAGTTCCTTCATCTGAAATATCACCTACAGCACCTGGTATTCATTGGTGGTCTCCCATCCAAGCCTTAATCAGGACTGATCCTGCTTTTTTTCCAAGATCAGACAGGATTTGGTGCCTTTAGGTTAGGACACAGTGTCTCTTACTGGAAGTTTAGATAACTATCATAAGTTATAGCCACTGCTAGTATGAGTAGTAACCATATGATGACTTTATCCTACCTATTATAAGGCTAAGTTGGAGACTCACTCTATCATAATCTAAGGCAGTGGTTCTCAACCTTCCTAATTCTGTGACCCCCTTAATACAGCTCCTCATGTTGTGGTGCCCCACAACCATAAAATTATTTTCATTTCTACTTCATAACTGTAATTTTGCTACTGTTGTGAATCGTAATGCCAATATCTGATATGCAGGATGTATTTTCATTCACTGGACCAAGTTTGGCACAAATACCTAATATGCCCAAATTTGAATAATGGTTGGGGGTGGGGGGGTGGGGGGGTTATTTTGTCCTTTGGTAATTGTAGTTGCTGGGATTCATAGTTCACCTACAATCAAAGAGCATTCTGAACTGCACCAACGATGCAATTAAACCAATCTTGGCACACAGAATTCCCATGACCAACAGAAAATACTGTAATAGTTTGGTGGGCATTGATCTTGAGTTTTGGAGTGTTAGTTCACCTACATTCAGAGAGCAGGAGGAGGGCTTTTGGTAGGAGGATTCGCAGCCTGTTTCCAAAAAGGAAGAGAAGGACAGGGGGAGAGATCTTCAGCCTCCTCTGCCAAAGAGGTTCCTAAGACCATTTAGAAATATGTATTTTCTGATGGTCTTTGGGACCCCTCTGAAGTCTCCCTCGTGACCCCCAGATTGAGAAACACCTCAGGGATCAAATTCCACAGTTTAGTTCTGTGCTGGGTGAATCCTATAACAACCTTTCATCTGTCCTCAATACTCCACCACTGAGTTTTACCGGGTGACATTCCACATCATGCATACTTCCATGAACTTCAAGACATACCCCTAATTCACTTTCTTCTGAACTAAAGAAAACCAAGTTAGCATTTTTTTTTTGTCTTCCTAGGGGAGATTACCCCTAGGAAGAAAATAAAATACTAACTTGGTTCTCTCCAGGCAAATGATTATCTCAGTTGCCCTGGTCTGCTGCTTTTTGTAACCCTACATCATCTTTGAGATGCAGAGACCAGAACTGTACACAGTACTCCAAATGTAAATAGACAGTCAGCAAAAGCACCAGATTAGCAGAGTTTCTAACTCCATCCCCAATTATTCTAAATCTTACTTGTTGCAGTCATATGTCAGCTCAACAGTTTCACTGAACACCCAATACATACGACCCCATTCCTTTCCTGGTCACTCACTACCAGTTCAGACCACATATGCATATAGATGAAGTTATTATCATAATCATTGAGTAGCACTTATCTGAAATGCTTGGAACAAAAAGTGTTTTGGGTTTCCCCCCTCCCCAGATTTTGTAATACATATTTGCATATAGATGCTTAGTGAAATATCTTTGAGATGGGACCCAAGTCTAAACACACATTTCATTTATGTTTCATATACACCTTATACACTAGTCTGGAGGTAATTTTATTTTTAGTAATTGTGCAAGAAACAAAGGTTGTGTACACTGAGCCATCAGAAAGCAAAGGTGTCACTTCTTCAGCCACCAATATGGAAAATTTCAGATTTTGAAGTGTTTTGTGTTTTGGAATTCCAGATAAGGGATGCTCAACACTTTAAGGAACTGACCTATAGCCTGCAGCTCCTTGGGAGTTTTTTGCCATCTCTTTTCGCTATGCTTAAATAATGTGATGCCATCTTAAGGAATATACAGGGGTGAGCTGGATTAAGTACATCCAACTCACTCCTCATTCCGGATCATTCTTGAACAAGTTAGAGCACACCAGTCCTAATACTAATTATCACAATTTACAATTCTCAACTGAGAGAAAAAACAAGTTATTCCCAATAATAGTTATTTAATTCATGGGGGGGGGGGGGACCTTAGCATTTTCTCAGAAATAGAAAAACTATGCTTAGAGCACAGTGGTTTGTACTCAAAAGTTTTATCTGCTACTTGCTAGTACCTGACTGCTAAAAGCAGAAGAATAAATATTTCTTCAGAGAGTTCCAGGAAAAGCCAGAGCAAACCACAAATAAACCATATTTTTTTAAAAAACATGGCATCAATTCAAACTTGACTAGATTTGCCAGTATCCTCAGGGGATACTATCTCCCGCAGGTATCTGCCCAGAGTAATTGTAAACATGATGTTAAAGACAGAAATTCAAAACAGATTTAGAAACTGATCTAACTGCCCTAAAACCCAGACACCCAAGAGGCAGAAGGAATGTCCACGTATGTGATGTCTGGCTGCTGTCATGTGGGACAAAATGAGCATTTTTCATTGAAGAAAATCGCTTTTATTAGAAGCTACAAAACATATTTCTCAGAATTAAACCTATATTGAAATACATTATTTGAGTTGTTCTAAGTTTTTTAGACTGTATGGCCATGTTCTAGAAGCATTCTCTCCTGACATTTCGCCTGCATCTATGGCAGGTATTCTGAGAGGTTGTGAGGTCTGTTGGAAACTAGGAAAATTTAGGTTTATATGTCTGTGAAATGTCCAGGGTGGGAAAAAGAACCAGTATTTAAAATAACTCTAAAATCATAACAGTAAATAAAGAACAACACTCAAAAACAAAGGAACTCCAGACAAGAAACAACCAGGGACAGCTAATCACCTCTCAACAAAGAATTCCCTCAGACAATAAGAAGCCACACCTTGAAACTGCTAGGCCATTAAATGCTAATCAAGGTGGCCAATTGAAACATTCACACCTACCTCGAACAGACAAGAGATCTTTCTCCCACCCTGGACATTCCACAGATAGATAAAACCCCATTTTATTAGTTTCCAACAGACCTCACAACCTCTGAGGATGCCTGCCATAGATGCAGATGAAATGTCAGGAGAGAATGCTTTTGGAACATGGCCATAAAGCCTGAAAAACTTGCAACTAACCAGTGATTCCAGCCATGAAAGCCTTCGACAATACATTATTTGACTTT
This sequence comes from Anolis sagrei, assembly GCF_037176765.1. Classification (NCBI taxonomy): domain Eukaryota; kingdom Metazoa; phylum Chordata; class Lepidosauria; order Squamata; family Anolidae; genus Anolis; species Anolis sagrei. The sequence goes on from NC_090022.1 coordinate 121,257,817, forward strand.
AGCAAACCTTTCTTTAAAGAACAGAAAGACCTGAATATGTATAACACACACATACCACAGTGCTTTATCTACTTGCTTAATATCTTTATCGCTTAAAGCAGGGGTCCTCAGACTAAGGCCCAGGGGCCGGATATGGCCCTCCAAGGTCATTTACCCAGCCCTCACTCAGGGTCAACCTAAATCTTAAATTACTTGAAAGCACACAAACTTCCCACTGAAATACTAATAAGTTTTGTCGAAGGCTTTCATGGCCGGAATCCATGGGTTGTTGTAGGTTTTTCCGGGCTATATGGCCATGTTCTGGAGGCAATTTTTCTCCTGACGTTTCGCCTGCATCTATGCCAAGCATCCTCAGAGGTAATGAGGTCTGTTGGAACTAGGAAAAATTGGTTTATATATCTGTGGAATGGCCAGGGTGAGACAAAGGGCTTTTGTTTGCTGGGGTTAGCTGTGAATGTTTCAGCTGATCACCTTGATTTGCATTCAATGGCTTGGTAGCGCCCGGGTGGAATCTTTTGTTGAGGGTGATTTCATGTGCCTGATTGTTTCCCCTCTGTTGTTTTTCTGCTGTAATTTTTGAGTTTTTTAATACTGGTAGCCAGATTTTGTTCATTTTCATGGTTTCACTGCAGACTACTTCAACCAGAGAAATCAGAGAAATCAGCCATAGCAGAGCACCTGATGAACCAACCTGGACACAGCATATTATTTGAGAACACAGAAGTGCTGGACCACTCGCACAACCACCATGTCAGACTACACAGAGAAGCCACTGAAATCCACAAGCATCTGGAGAATTTCAACAGAAAGGAAGAAACCATGAAAATGAACAAAATCTGGCTACCAGTATTAAAAAAACTCAAAAAGGCGAAATGTCAGGAGAAAAATTGCCTCCAGAACATGGCCATATAGACCGGAAAAACCTACAACAACCCACTAATAAGTTTATATATATATTAATTGTTCTTCATTTTAATTATTGTAGTGTTATTAAGTGTTTTTTGCACTACAAATATGGTATGTTCAGTGTGCATAGAAATTCATTCATGTTTTTTTCAAATTATAATCCAGCCCTCCAACAGTTTGAGGGACTGTGACCTGGCCCTCTGTTTAAAAAGTTTGAGGACCCCTGGCTTAAAGCAGAGGAGAAAATGTTATACGGAGTGGTGGGGTAGAACACTGTGGGTGTGTGAAAACCCTTTGAGGTTGCCTTTTTTTAATTAGAAGTGCCTTCTGAAAAGGCGTATAAAGACACATTCTTATGCAGGATATACCTTTATTTGAAAATATATGCTAGAGATAAATAAGTAAATCCCAAAATGTTAAACAGGCCACAAATGTTGTGAGTGTAAAACAACAGATGAGCAAAACAGAGAGCTCAAACAGATCTGAGACCATCAAAATGAGTGACAACATTCAGTCCCACACAAACACCTTATGACTATGCAAAACATTTAAAAAGCCCTCAAAAATCCAAGCCCCCACCTAACCTGGAGGTGCGGTTTGAGGTATAACCTAAAAAGATGACCCACTAATAACTGCAAGTCTTTTCATTCCAGATTGTATCTTGCTAACACTACTAAATACTCACCAGTTGCCTAAGAGCATATCAGGCCTTGACATATATACAAATACCTTGCAAAATGTTGTTGTCCTAGTTTTTTAAATTTTAACAGTGAGTTAGGCAACGGGAAATTAAGAATACAAAAGTAATCTAATTAAAGGCAAGTGGTTAAAGCAGGAGTGGGAGTCCTGTTGTGTTCCAGATGTCATTACACTGTGATTCTGAGCGTTCCTCACCACTGGCCATGCTGGCTTGGGTTATTGGGCCATGCTGGGACATGGTTTCTATTTCTAGATTACACTAACAAGAAAAAATGAGTTCGTTCCCAAAAACCATTCTCAAAATATGAACTTAAATTATGCACACAGAGCAGCTCCCCATCCCCCTCAAAAGTATTTCTGAACTTTATTTTGGCCTATGAGGCTTTTGGTTTCAACATGCATATACAAGTTCGGATTAAAAAGCAGATACATTCATATATTGATCAAACACTGTTTTTAACCTTTGTGCAGCATTACTATGGAGATACTGCTTATATTTTGAGGATGACAGATGAGGCACGAGGAATTATGACCAGTACATGAAGTTTTGCCACATAGAAATGCTTTGCAGTGGCCTCCACATGTATTTAAATTGGCCTCAAAGGTCACATGTATCATTCATGAAAATATCTTCTGTTCCTTCCATGGCTTTGCCCATTTCTACCACCACCATCTCAGTTTCAAAGAGAGAAAGCAACGTGTCCCAAGGTTATGCTAAAAGTATCACTTAGGTCTCTCTGGTTCTGGTACTTGTGGGAATTCATGTCCAGGTTAGAATGTACACTATTTATTTATCTATCGTGTCATCAGCAACCATTGTATTACAATTCTAACAGAGCAAAACAAACACAGAGATTAAAAAGAAAAGGGGGGAAAAAGGAAAAAAACACACAGATTTTGCAAAATTGGTATTTGGTTAAATGTCCTTTGACCAGTATCTGGCCACTTGGAGTGCCTCTGGGGTTGCCGCAAGAAGGTCCTCCATTGTGCATGTGGCAGGGCTCAGGGTGCATTGCAGCAGGTGGTCAGTGGTTTGTTCTTCTCCGCACTCGCATGCCGAGGATTCCACCTTGTAACCCCATTTCTTAAGATTGGCTCTGCATCTCGTGGTGCCAGAGCGCAGTCTGTTCAGCGCCTTCCAAGTCGCCCAGTCTTCTGAGTGCCCAGGGGGGAGTCTCTCATCTGGTATCACCCATGAATTGAGGTGCTGGGTTTGGGCCTGCCACTTTTGGACTCTCGCTTGCTGGGGTGTTCCAGCGAGTGTCTCTGTAGATCTAATGTACACTATGCAATTCTGTCTCTAGCACAAAACTTTCACTCTTAAACATTCACTTCTTCACAAAGAAGTACAATTCTAGAAAATACCTATGCACTACAAAGCAATTTAAGATATCTTCAAGCAGCATCTCATAAAGCAGGGCAAATCAAACAGCTCTTCAGATACTACAAATCCCATCATTCGCTGCCACTGTTCAGGCTGGCTAGATCCAATAGAAGTTGCAGGTCAACAGCACTTCCACCCATTTTAAGGCTCAGAGGTAAGGAAAGTAGCAGGGATGGTACTTCAAATTTGTGCTCCAAACAACCACTTTTTCTTCATTCCATGAAACTGATTTCCTGGTCCTCCTGAATATCTAACCTGAATTTTGATCCCTCCTCATTCATTCCTCAGTATATTATAGAACATTTGTCCACTAGAAGACAGGTCTGCTAGACTCTGAAGTGCAGGTTGAAGTTCACAATGAGTCATGAAACTCACTGTATGACCTTGGACTGAGACTATTCTCGGTCTTCTTTCTCAGCCTGGCATACATACATCACAGGGATGTTCTGAAGATAATCAGGGAAGAGGAGACTCATATGAGTCACCTTGGAATCTCTAGAGGTAATGCACAGACGCATGCAATCAAATAATGAGAAGCAGTCAACATTCTCCGAAGGCCAAATTTTCTGTGACATTTCATCTTATTCCGCAATATAGAACTGAATATAGAACAAGTTCTATCCCATTCAAAACAAAAAAACAAAACAAAACAAAAACAAAACTAAGTAATTAAAATACACCCCAATATTCTGACCTAAGATGGTTTGAGATAAGGATATTTGAAATGGACAGCTCTCATTATTTTAATTTCTCATGAAACAAGGGCATAATATTGTTTTAAAACTGCATGTGGATATAAATATAGTTGAAAACTCTTATCCACATCACCACTGAATACCTCACCGACTACTGCCTTGTAATGACCTCATGAGACTCCATCTCTAAGTGGAGTTTGATTGCCTATACAAACTTGATTAGGTTCTAGCTGTCACAAAGTGCATAATAGTCTAGCACTCTGGGATAACTCACTCTGGCCCAGGGCAGTCTCATATGACTTAATGACTCCTATCCAATCTTGTGCACAAGGAACTCTTGTCACAAAGGATAGTTCTAACTTGGCATTCTCTTTTGTGTGTGCCTTCAAGTTGCCTATGCAGTTATGATGACCTCATTAATTTCCCAGGGTTTTCATAGGCAAGGAATACTTTGAGGTAGTTTTGATAGTTCATTCCTTTGAAATACAGCCTGGTATGAATTAGTTGTCTCCCATCCAAATATTAATCATGGTTAACATTATTTTGCTTCCAAGATTGGTTGGAATCTACAGTCTTTAAAATATTTAGGGAATGGTCTCCCTTACATCACATAGTATTTTTTTCACTTATAAGAAGTAGATAGAGGAAAGCAGACAGGTGGATTCAGTCTTGTGAATCCATCCTGGAGCTTGGAACTGACACTGTACAGACACAAGGCTCCTCCCACCATATTCAAAAACAGGTCTTATTCTCCTTCATGCATGCACACACATGGCAGACTTATCAGAACAATTCCTGGGATCTGATTTCATTTGTACACATATATCATTTCACAAAATACAACATAAAAAAGAAGCAAACTTGCACATATTTTGCCTTCAGAATGTCTCAGCCACTACTGAGTCAGTCACCACACTGAAGGGGAGATTTTAAACAAATTAGTTTGCTCTACTTTGCGTGTGCTCCTAAGTTTGTAGCAAAGGAAACGACTGTTTTAAACATCTCTAACTTGAGAAGAAGGGAAAAGGTACAGAACTTTAACTGTGGTTCATCAGTGGCTACACTCCTCCCCCAAAGGGAAGTGCAGACCCAGCTGGGTATGCTGTTGCCAGCAACATATGTATGTTGAAGAGTGTGGCCGGAAACTCTCCATTATGCAGTGAGTTTACTTTGAAAGCTCTGAAAAAAAGCAAATTCTTTTCCTCCCCTACCAGCTGTTCTGAATTCAGTGTGGAGCACTCCAGCCATACACACAAACACACACCATGACAGGAACTCAGAACTGATTAGTATGGATCAACAAACTCCCCGTGGGAGTTCTTGCCTTGCTCTGTCTCCACTTTCTAAAGGAGTTCATACTATCTTGGCCTCCCCTTCCTGCAGAGCGGAGTCTGTGAGCTTAAAGCTGGTGTGAGAGAGTAAGAGAAATGGGATGGGAGGAGGGGGAGAGAGAGGCTCTTCAGTGTGTGAAAAAGGCTGAAGGAGAGGGAGAGCAGGACAACTGGTTATTTATCACATATTCCCTAACTTTTCACCAAAAAGGATGTTTAAGGAGACTAACTACCAAAAAAAGAATCGCAGAAGAAAAAGCAGATCACGAACAAGTCTATCCCACAATTAAAACATAGCAGTGCAAAGAATGATCCTATAGACCAGGGGTCCTCAAACTAAGGCTCAGGGGTCGGATGCGGCCCTCCAAGGTCATTTACCCGGCCCTCGCTCAGGGTCAACCTAAGTCTGAAACAACTTGCAAGCACACAACAACAATGACAACAATCCTATCTCATGAGCCAAAAACAGGCCCATATTTTCCATTGAGATGCTAATAAGTTTATATTTGTTAAATTGTTCTTCATTTTAATTATTGTATTGTTTTTAAGTGATTTTTGCACTACAAATAAGATATGTGGTATGAATAGGAATTCATTCATGTTTTTTTCAAATTATAATCCGGCCCTCCAACAGTTTGAGGAACTGTGACCTGGCCCTCTGTTTAAAACGTTTGTGGACCCCTTCTATAGACGCAAGTATCCATCTCAAAATTTTAGTCATAATATCAATCCAATAAACCTGGTCAACTTATCCACGAGTCAATGTGAGCACTATATCGTCAATGTTTATTTGTATCCCCCTCCTTTCTCTACCCTGAAGGAGTCTCAAAGTGGCTTTGCACATGGCAATTATTCAATGCCTTTGGACAACAAGCAATTAAAATATACTTAAGTTCAAAAAATTAAAATTAAATGCACATTGAAACATATAAAACATTGCATTCACCATTAAAATCACACCACCCTCAATTATAATCAGGGGCCATTCCAAAGATCAGTTGCACATATTTTGAGGCTATTATTGAACTATAGATTAATCTCCAAAGGCTTGGTCCCACTGTATCTGTACTCTTATCAAAACAATTGAAAGAAACCATCTGTATCTTTACTGTTATCATTTTTTTTTTAAAAAAATGAACCATCTGAATCTCTCACTGGTGAAAAGCAAGAGATTAGGATAACCTAAAAGAGGAACTGACCCTCTTTACTCTCTCTGCCATGCTGCCAACCCTGGCCTTTCTGGATGTCCAAGCAGGAAAATGGTGGTGGCAACCAGGGGAATCTGACCTCCTAAGGTGGCACTGGTGTTTTCCCCCTCTCCGTGGAATGACCTTCAACTTATCCATAGGCTATATGAAAATTCATACCCTCTACTTATACATGAGGAAAACTTATACATGAGTAAATAAGGTAAATGTCACCCCACCAGAGTGGCAACAAACCAGGTTAAATACCAAAAGCCTTTTTGTGCCCTCTTACCATGGTGTTTTTTGTTTTGTTTTTTGGACAAAATGTATTCAGAAGGGGTTTCCCTTTGTCCTTCTCAGGGTCCTTCTAAACTGCCATATAATCTACAATATCAAGACAGATAATCCACATGATCTGCAGAGATCATCAAACTGAAGATGCGTAACTATTTTTGTTTTTAAACAACCTAGAGTAAGATGTAAGCAATAGTCATTGATCAGGACTATAACATAAAACAAAGCTGAAACACACAAGTGAGCAAATGCCACAAAATTGTTGTTTGTCATCAAAATTGTAATCAGAGTTACAGTAATCCACATTATCTACTTTGAACTGGATTATCTGAGTCTACACTGCCCTATAATCCAGTTCAAAGCAGATATTCTGAGATTAGGCAAGCCCCCACTTTAGAAAGTTTTAAGAAGAACTTGAAAACCTGGCACTTCCACTGTGCTTTTGGAGATTAACCATATAATCTCATATTGCCAGTAACCCTCAATATTTGTTTTTAGTGCACACCTCCCACCTGCATGAAGGTGCCTTTTTCGACCCCATCACGGAAGAGTCCCTCCCTCATAAATAATCCACTCCACTGCTATCTCACCCTGTTTTTACCTTTAGTATTTTATTCTATACAAGCGGCCCGCTCACTTTTTTGTGTTATGAATTATTTTATTGTAATTTTATATTGGTTGTAGTATTCTTATGGTTTATGTTTTATGTAATTGATTATGCTGTTGTTTATGTTTGGATTTTATTTAATGTATTGCGTTGTTGGGCTTAGCCTCATGTAATCCGCCCCAAGTCCCCTTTGGGGAGATTGTGGCGGGGTACAAATAAAGATGATGATGATGATGATGATGATGATTATTATTATTATTATTTTATACAGCTGTACAGAAGGGGCTTCAGAGCCTGAAAGAGTGTAGCTTGCCTCACTTCCCCTCATGGGGATGATGGATGAAATTTTCAACATAAAAAATCAGGGAAGCAAGGTATGATTACTTAGCATCATAGTGGGCACAGAAGAAAGATTCTTCTCTTAAGGAAACCAAGGAGATCTAGCAATTAAGTGGAGAAAGAGGTCATTAGCACCCAAGTCCTGAGTTCAGCTTCCTGATGCCATTTCATTTTTTTTTTTTTAGAAAAAGGAAGGAAGATATTGGGAAGAAGAGTCATAAAAGTGCCCACTCCACACATTTAGTTTGGCCTTACCTAAAGAGAGAGAGTTCAAACGAACAGTCCCCAAATGATGTCCTTCCATTATATGCATTCAGACCTCATCATTTACCTTCTGGCAGCATCTAAATGTTTCTGAGATTTAATAGGCTATGTTGGAAGAGCTCATGCCACAATGCTGCCCTAGCTTTCTAGAGGCCTGCAGTTCAGAGCTAACCAATTCATTTTACTTAACACATGGAGTTATAGCTCTGATTATTCAGCCCTCTGATAGAGGGCTTTGTGCCTGCTAACAGTAGCCAGCGAGCACCTGTGAGTTCATTGTTGCTGGAAAAATGGCAATCTGATATTGGCCTCTTTGCTGAAACATCTTACAATTTTTGCAAAGGGATCTCTGAATTAAGTGAAAAGCAGAATTCAGAAGTAATGAATCGATAATGAAAAGAAAAAGGAGGAAGATTTGTGTACCCCAGAAACAGGATTGTACAAAGGGGGTAAATGAGCAGAACTGCAAAGGGGGGACACAAAGCTGGAGAAAGCAGCACACATCACTCTCTCTGGCTGCATTGCAGACTCTCTCAAAATATTTAGAAAAGATGCTTATTTCTGTTCCTCCTAGTAAAAGTGCTGACCCACTGGCATGCCAATCCCTAGCCAGCCTGGAGGCCCTCCTTTTTACCCTGCCAAGAACAGAGATAGCTATTCATTCATTCCATGGTAAACAACAGGGAGCATCTAAGCAAGACTTCAACCAGGGGGAGGGAAGGGGAAACAGTTGAATAACAGCAGCTCTTCTTGTGGAAACAGAGCTATTTGAAAGACAAGGACAAAAGAGAGGAGAAGCCTTTTCTCATTAAGCCTCATATGTGACCAGATGATTTTGGTGCATGACATACAATGGGAAAACGGCAGGAATTTCTGCCTTCTGCTGCCTTGGGCACTGAAGCTGTTAAGAGTTCCAACTGTATTCCTCCCATTGTATGCTGACCCAAATTAACATACAATACATTGCTATTATCCTGTCCTATCCATCATGGGGAGCCAGCATGATGTAGTGGTTTCAGCATTGGAGTATGACTCTGGAGACCAGGGTTCAAATTTCCATTTGGTCATGAAATCCCATTGGCAGACCTTGGGCAAGTTGTACTTTCTCAGTATCTGAGCAAATCTTGTCAAGGAAAACAGGTAATAGGTTCGCCATCAACAAGCTCACAAGGATATTGATTTCTTCCATCGTGTGATTCAAGACAACTGATATGCACACAGTACAACTAAAAAACTATTAATTGAAACCTAATAAAACCAGATTTTCATTTTCAAACATGTTAAAAAATGTAAGTTAGAGGCAGTATTTAAAACCTGTTATACGATTCCCACTCATTCTTTATAACATTCTCTGAAACTTTGGCACACATTCAGTTTCCTAAAATAGAGACAGCATTGGTTTCAATAATGCAACTTCACAGGAAGTGGGTAGGAAAGCTCCATATGTTCTTCCCACACTTTGCTGTCAGATAATATATCTTAAAAGAGTGACTGACATTAAAAGTCAGTAGGCATATCCCTGTTCAATTATGAGGACACATCACTGCCTGCAATGGGTATAGCACACTTTTCATTTTCCCTACTTTTGGCTCGATTAACCTGTGTGTGCTAGTTTGGAAGAGATTGGCAGAAGATTGGCCCTGTCCACCTCTGGAAAATTAGTGCAGTGGAGGAGTGGCTAAAGGCCACGTATAACAGCGGTCATACTTTCCCTCCACCTAAATTAGGAGAACTGTCTTATTCCCTACTTAAATATTCAAGTCATTCATACTCTCCTAGAATGGTTGTCCTGACCACCTGCCTTCTTTCGTAATCAGTTCAGTTCCATAATGCCCACAGAAACTACCACTGCTATAAGCAAAATAGCTTCCCCCTTGTGTTTCCCCAAAACTGACAAACCCATTCACAGCATCGTATGTTACAGTATATAAGCACGGTCCTTCATTTACTCCTTGCTGATTGTCTCTACAGGTCTGAAGATAACTTTGGAAGAGAAGCATACAGTAAGATGATATATGGGTCTACCTGCAGTAATTTTAATTCAGACTAGTAAAGGAACATGAGTTTTATGGAATGTTTTATTGATTTCATCACATAGGTAGTTAACATATTTCAAATGTAGGCAGCATTTTTCTTTCTTTATCTTCTGCAGTATTTTACAGAGTTTCCAGCTGGGAAACAAATACTTTTATCCTCACTGTATCCGCTCAAAAGTAAAGGATATTTATAGGAAACTAGTTTGCTCACCTGGATAGCTTTATGTACCCTTACTTGGAAGTCTCATTGAACTTAGTTGAGGGTTAATTATCATAGGATTCAGATTCAATGTGATGAGAAACTGATCAAGGTGAGTCAGAAATCTCCCTTGACTTGGACTTAGGCTACAGAGGTGTCAGAATTTACTAAATTAAATCAGCCTCCTTTCTGTATCTCTGTTTCGGGTTTCACAGCTGAGTTTCACATGTTGTCCATGTTTTTCCCACACTCAGAACTGGCCCACCTTCTCCATACTGAATTGTTTTTAGCTGCCTCATTTCTCACACCCAACGCTCAATGTCCCATTGATTAAAAATTTAACACATCTCAGCTGGATGCTTGCCTTTCCTTCACTGCACCGCCAAGAACTTTGGCAGTTACAAGCTTGCCATTGGAAAGCAGGTTGGACAAAAAGAGATCTGAGCCTCTCGCATTCTAGAAAGCTGCACAGACAAGTGTAAGAAATCACTACCGCTATGATGCAACTCAGTCTGGAAATCCAGCCATCAATCTGTCTTGCTGGCTGCATGCAAATTTTCTGTGGATTACACACCCATTTTTATGACTTAATAAAAGCTTTACCCACTATCGATGGGCATTAGAAGTTTTTAATCTCCTTAATCTTGGTGAAAATCCTCTGCTTGATGCCAAACATGGCCTTGCCCAGAAGCAGCTGGTCTCACTTCTTAACACAAACTCTTCCTAGGTTCACATTAGTTCAATCCAGGAAGCCAGAACCAAGTTTAATCCAGCCATCTGAGCAAGGATGGCTACTTCCTCACAATTGACTACTGCCACTGGGCTGAGTAAACTGTGCTCAATGCTATGCAAAGTGAGCTAGCCAAGAGGCCAACTCTGCCATTAGCATTCATGAGGAGGTGTCTGCTTTGATTGTTTTTACCGTTGACTTCACGCCATTTCTGATGTAACTTAAATTTATCATGGGGGTTAATGGGCAGATTTTGCTATTGTCTCCCCATGAGGTTGAGAGAATGTCACTTGCCACTGGCTTTCCAAACTGAGTGAGGATTTAAACCCTAGCCTCCCAGTGCCCTGGTCCAGCACTCTGACCAATATCACATCTTTTGATTGCACTGGCCATCACATATTTTGGTGCCTCAAAGTTAGCCCTATTTCTGGGTATATTTGTCCTGCTGATTAAAAAAATTGCACTTGTTTTCCCTTATCAAAACTAGAGTTTGAAATACAGAACATATGGCATATACCAGTAGTCATCTGCTCACCCATAGAAAATCGTGATAACCATGTCTAGAGAAACTAGAGCTGATGTGGTTTATCCAGTGCTATGCAGGAACAGGCCTAAAAACCAAGACACCAAGAAAAATGTATTTTGGTTGGGCTATGTTATATATAGAAACAAACAGATCAGCTATCTGGTCAACATTTTCCAATGATTGCATATTCCTTCACTGCCAGTGAACTGGTTACTGGTCAGTGAGTTTTGTACTACTTATATTGGGTATTCGCCTGAACTGCCAATTCCCTAAACAATTCTCATGATAATTCCCACCATAGTATCACTCTGTCCGTGTAGTCTAATCTTGGAAGCTAAGAAGGGTTAGTCCTGATTAATACTTAGATGAGTGACCACCAAAGAACGCCAGGTGCTGCAGGCTAAATTTCAGAGGAAGAAACTGGCAACACCACCACTGAGAATTCCTTGCCTAAGAAGTTCAAGACATCATCATAAGTCAGTAGGCAACTTGGAAGCAGATACACACACATTGAGACACCTGGATACTTTAAAATATATAAAAATACTTGGCTCTGGAAAACCAGTGACCAGTAGGCACTTTGCAGATGATGTTCCTGGAGTAAAGGTAGCTGACTTCTCCAAATTAATGCTGTCTTTGGTGGCTGGAAATTGCTTCACTAGAGTAGAGTGCTAACCAGTTGCTTCCTTGTTCTGTTTACTTCTAAAAAATCAGCAAGATACCATTTGTGATGGAAACCCAGAACAAGCAATGTAGAGCCCACCAGATGTTTCAAAGATTAATCTTGGAGTCCAGTCTTTGAATCTTGCCTCCACCATGGAGACTTCTGAGTAACTTTGGGCATTTCAAACCCTCTCAGCCTCAGAAGAAGGCAATTACAGATGATGTGGGCAAATCTTTCCAAGAAAACCCCGTGATATTTTCCCTTTAAGCCGGGTAAGTCAGAAATGACTTGAAGGCTTATAAGAACAAAGCCTTAACATAATACTATATTAGGGGTCCAAAATACAGATATTATTCTATATCTTTGTTCTTCCTTGAATCATGAAATGTTTGCTTTCCCCTGTTTTACTTTTCACTAGTAGGTAAACAAACTTCACAGGGACAGATCTAGCCCACTCAGTGTTGAAAAGTTGAGGAAATGTGTTTTCAGAAATAAAACAATTATGCAACTGTACTTGTATCTCCAGGATTCATTAGTTCTGTACAGCCTCTCATGTCATTCTCAGCTATGAGATGCATTACGTGTATGTTCCTTATTGTTGTACTGACCAAAAGCCATTAAGATGGAGTATTTCATATATCCAATAACATCTGGCTGATCTAATACCCTAAAGGCACTGAATCTTATCTCAAGACAGATAGCAGGAGATTTAGCCAGAAAGTTTCCATGCAGCTGTTGCTAGTCCCCTCTAAGCAATAAAAAAGGTCATTACTCCACTTATATATGTTCATCTTTGTAACGGAAACTGCCATTAATAATGCTATCAGATGAATTTAAGAGATGGAGAAAATGACTGAATTGCTTGAAGTAATCATTTTGAAAAGTAAGCTAATACAAAGAAGTCCATTTACTTAACAATTTCTAATGTCACACATGCTCTTGCTTAGATCTAAAAGATGGCAATATTAGATCTTTATTATTTTCTTTCTTTTGTAAACATTGCCTTCAACCATTTTTAGACTTTCTAAAAATACATATGAGGACCTTTAGATTCTTTATTATTACTTTACAATTCTGAGATGGAAAACTGCTGTTTTATCTGCAGCAATTGCTGTATGTTTTTTTTTTACCAGGAGGTACTGTGATTTTATAATGTTGTGTTGACTTTTTATTATCTATGTTTTGTTTTGCACTTGTATTTTGCATGTCACACCCTGAGTGAGCCCCTTGAGTTTCTTTTGGGAGATGGTGACAGGATAGAAATAAAAGATGATGATGATGATTGCTGTTGTTAATGCAGTGAGAACAAATAGGAAGGAATGTAACCTAATTCTGTCAAGAAAAAGATCCTTCCAAGAATTGGAAAGTCAAATAAATTTCCCAATTTTACCTGGCCTCCGAGTGGCTCAAAAATATATCCTATATCAACAACTTTTCCCTGTTGCACATTGAAGATATATCTTCATACCATATGAAAAAAATATCAGTGGTCTCTGACCTGGGAAACTGAATAATTCCTCCTGGAATCATAGAGCCATGATGGCAGCAAAAGTAGCTTTGGGGCTTCCAGACAGCATTCAACAGAGCAGTAATGTGTTCCTGTTTTTGTCTCTGCAACTGTTGGACACTGTTAATTTCAAACAAATCAGCTCATTTGCGAGTGTCTTTATATCCTCTCTCAAAGCAACACACACATACTTATTTTCCATTATATATTGCAGTGCTTCTCCAGGTTTGTTATGCAACAAATACCATCAAAATACACAGAAGGTGGCAGTTAGTTATCTACCTAATTGACCTCTTGGAAATTTCCAAGAACAGACATTTTTTAGCTCACAAAGGCCTCCATGAAGGTAATATCCAGATTTTAACATTGTAGAGGCATGATTTATTCCCTGGTTTTCGTATTTTGTAAGCCATCCTGAGAATTTAACTGAAGAGCAGAATACAAGCCCATATATAAATAGCCAGCTCCAAGACAATTATGCCTGTTGTGTGAGGGTGACACTAAAGTACAAAGAACAAAGACTCTCTTACTGCTATTGCCATAAAATAGAATAATGGAACCACCCAGCAAAAAGAATACCCATTTGTTCCAGGGAATACAGAAGTTATTTGCTCCTTGCCATTCAAGCAGCTTATTTGCAGTGTCTACCATACCGTATTCTTCTGGATGCATTTTATGGCTAACGATAAGACATTGTATTATTATTACCCTTCCTTCAGTCTTTGGCCCATTTTACTCCAGTGAGATTTCTGAGGCTTAGACTGTATTGCAGCTCTAAAATCTTCAGGAAATACCTCCTCTCTGCTCCACCACCTTCTCAGGCTAATTTGGTGGGAACAAGGAACAGGACCTTCTCAGCAGCTGCTCCAAGATGTTGGGTCGCCCTCCCTAGGAAAGCAAGGATTGGTCTCCAAATCAAAATATTCTTATCCCACCAGGCTTTTACAAATTCACTAGAATGGGCTTTCAATGGTGCCCTGTGTTGTTATAAGGATTACATTTAGTACGACCTACATCTCTTTTATTCATGTTCAACAAAATACATCCTTTTAAATGCATTTTCTTAGGTTCTCCAACATGACTCTATAGCATTCTTGGGTCAGAATGAAGATATACTATCACTCAAGTTATTTATGTATTGCCTTACTCACATAGAGGGTCTGTTGTGTGAGCATTGAATCAATAGATATGAAGCAGAAAGCAGGAAAACACGGATAGTGGCCTCTGATGACAGTCAGGAAGAACTAACTTCCCTTAAAAGTTTGCAACCCTCAGGGCTACAGTTTTCAGTAATGAAGGAATGATCAATTATACTGAACAGATCATTTTTTAGATGCTTGAGGCAACAGGAAACAAATGAGGACAATTTGGAGGGTCATACACACACACACACACACACACACACATTGTTCTTAAATGAGGAATTGTGACAATTCCACCAGAATCATGGTGACATAGTTTTAGAAAATGCATGATTAGGCACCTTGAACTTTTGACTATTTTGTCATTTCAGGAAAAAGAAAAAGAAAACAACCTGTATTCACCCTATATTGAATCTTCCTACTCATGGTCTCATCTAGCATATTCTATTCCAAGTTGCTTTAGACCCATTAGCACATTTCCATTTTGTTTTAATGATTTAAAAAACCAAAAAGGTTTCCCTTCACCATATTAAAGGTGCTGTCCCTGCTCAAGAGTTATGAAGTTACATTCTCAAAGCTGTGGGCTTGAAGAGAAAATATATGCTTCCTGACTCCAGATTCTCCTCCCTTTTTGCCCAGTTGTCTGGCTGTTTTCATTCACAGTGACAAATGAGTTGTTAAAAATTTCCTGTTTATCTCCAAGGGGCAGTACCAGACACTGAATGCATCTTCCTGCGTAGGACATTAGGAAGTGCTTCCCTGGGAAACCAACATACCCCGTTTGATGACACAATCCACTTGAACAGTAAATGTTTCTCTCAATATAGACTAAAAGCAAGGAAGCTAGAATCTTCATGACACTGGTCTAGAACATTCCCAACATCTGAACAACAGCACCTCTTTTTTCTTCTTTTCTAGTGTACACTTATAAAGTAGATTATTTCAGCAGCTGGCACAATTAATTTTAGTCTGGTACATTAAAAGTAGGATACATACTTTTTGCACCTGAAAGATGAACACATTTATTATGGCATGAACATGTTTGGATTATAGTTTACTTAATGACATGCTTGAAGTATTACTCCTGAATGTCAGGTATGTTTACAGTACCCACTACATGGAACTGTAGACAATGAAGTTAAAGGGAAATCAAACACAGAAAGTAGTGTCATAAATATTGTCCAGTCACAAAACCACTGTTGTTTGAAATGCACACTGTGGCACTAAACTATGTCAATGAGTCCGGGTAGATTGAAATCCAATGGTTAGTTCTAACAAGAATTAATTAATCTCACACTTCATTCAATTGAATCTCTAATCCCTAGTTGAAGTGAATAACTGGATGTAGGGCTGCAGTATGATAAGAAAATTTTATGCCAATACAAGAGTCTAAACTAGAATCTGTTCATGAATTTTAACTTGACAGCTTTTTATTTTGAGGTTTCAACTTTGAAGGTCAGAGGCAAAAATGAAGTTTTGTCATACTGGTTTTTGATTCTAGTCACTTCTGATAACATAGCTATATAATATTATTCTTTTGAGTAGAGGAGGCTCCATTTGTTCCTGGAGAAATTAGCCCAGAAGATTGTGCTGGGACTCCTGCTTGAACCCATGGCCATTGATCTACAGGGTCCCTCAGGGATCTGACTTGTCACCCATGTTCTTTGAAACTGCCAGGAGAAGTCATCCAGGAATCTTATATGCAGATGACACCCAACTCCACTATTCCTTTTCACCCTGAGCTAAGGAAGCTGCCCAGTCCTAAATCAATGCCTGTCATCACTAATGGATGAGGGCAAACAAATTGAAACCTAATCCATATAAGACAGAGATGCTTCTTTCCTGGAACTTTACAACAATACTGCAACTCTGCTTCATATTCAGATTGTAAACTCCAACATAGGCAGATGCACTCAAGTATTAACTTCCTCCTCCCATTTCAACACCATTTTCTTCCCAACCTGCCATTTCTAGTGCAAAATATGTCACAACAGCAGTGTTTGGTTAACATTATTGATTTGTAATATTGATTTACTAATATTGCATGTTTTTTAAAGTCTTATTCAGTAATGGATGAAACATTCCAAACCAAGGGACCAGGAAAGAAGACTGAGTGAGAAAGAACACAACCATAATCCTTGGCATTTTAAAATTCTGACCTTCACTTTTATTGCATCCCACTTCAGACATGTGAGCCAAAAAAAAGAAGAAGAAGAAAAAGAAAAGAAAAAGAAAGAAAGAAAGATGAACAAACTTTGTACAAATTCCAGAACAAAGAAAATGGAAATGCTTTATCAGGAAATATATGCCTATTTATCCCTAGATTGCTGTAAGTTATCTACCATTATGTCAACTTTGGATTACAGCTACTTACAGAGACTCCCCTCCCCCCACTCCCAAAGAACATCTTGTTATTAACAGTCCTGCTCAGGTCTTGCAATTCAGGTCTAATTTTGAAATAGTCAAACCACCATTTATATATTTTGTGCCCAATAAGCCTGAAGATTGATACAAATCCATATATATATATGGTACTATGTGTGTGTATATATGTTTGTGTTTAGGCAGATTCATACGATATACAGCCTGCTGTAACCATGGATTCAACCCACAATGGCTTGAAAATATACCACCCTGCAAACTTCCAAAAGCAAACTTTGATTTGTGACTTTATAAAAGGAACACTGTTCTACTATGCCACTGTATAGTGTGATTGGATTATCCACAATGTATGCATGGAACCAAACCCCAGCATATACTACCAAATAGCATTTTCTGACTCCAACCCCATAGTCTCTCATGTATTATATTGGTCAACTCTTAAGCATCTCTGGACAGAGGGCCCTTTGGAAAAAAGTGCCTGGGATGATTTGGAGGCAGGGCTATTCATATGGTAATTGTTCACATAGGGGAAAACAAAGGGATAATTCTATGGCTCAGAATTGGGACTGACAGACCTCAGGGAACAGACTACCCAGATGGTATGGGTGGAACAATCCAGCAATGACCTTCACTTTTCCTGCACTTTACCTAGTCAATGGCTATCCTGTTGTGTAAATCTACTGCAATCATCATCATCATCATCATCATCAACAACAACAACAACAACTTATATAGCAAAGAATTTGGCTACAACTTGGATTCCTTCACATAATTTTATTATGGAGGAAACTGCTAAGGAGCAGTGTCTACTATATCCAACATAGGGCATGGTATCACTAATGTACAGTCAGAGACAGCAGGACAAGAAATGAGATGGACTTTATTATCGCAAACTAATCAGAAGAAAAGCATCAATCATTGTGCCCCATGACTATGCAGAGCAAAGAGAAATGCAAAATATATTCAAATGGGTGAATGTGACATATTCCCAAAACAAAGAGAAAAAGTAGTAATAAGAATATCTGAGAACATCTAATGAGAGATAATTCCTTTCTTACGGTGACCCCATGGATTTCATAAGGTTTTCTTTGGTAAGGTGCACTCAGAGATAGTATTTTCTAGTTCCTTCCTCTAAAATGTAGCCTACAGCACTTGGCATTCATTGGCAGTTTCATATCTATGTACTAACTTGGGCTGATTATGCTTAGCTTGCAAGACCAAACAGGAGTTTTTGCCTTTAAGGTACATGCCTTCAAGACACCTTTTGACTTATAGTAATTCTATGAATTTCACAAGGTTTTCTTAGGTAAGGGGTACTCAGAGAGGTTTTTACTCATTCCTTCTTTTGAAATACAGCTTACAGAACTGGCAGTCATTTCAGTTCTCCCATCCAAGTACTAGCAAGGGCTGACCATGCTTAGCTTCCAACATCAGATGGGATCTAGTGTCTTGTACTGAGAAAAACAGTCCAATATATCATCAAATATCAATGTGGGGGATCACCTGTACCAGGAAGCTGAAAATCAATCAACATAATTCAAATGTGGTACTGGAAATGAGTTCTTTGGATGACAAAAGAAAAAAAAAATGGGCCTGAAAGCAAGTAATGCCTGAACTCTGTATAAGGCAAAACACTGTGACTAAACTATCATACATTCAACATGACTCACTAGGAAATGCTAAAATGCTTGGTAATATGGACAGCAGTAGCAAAAGAGGAAGATCCCATTCTCAATAGAGAGACATAGTCTGCAAGGTCTCAACAGGATAATCAAGAACAGGGTGTCTTGCAGTTTGCAGTTAACACCTTCAGGAAAGTCAGTTTCAATAAATTAAATGGGACTTCCCATTAAATACAGATTTATAGCAAGAGTGGGAATTATGTGGTCTTCCACCACCAGCCATGCTAGCATGGGCTGCTGGGAGCTGCAGTCCAACAACATCTGGAGGGCCACATGATCCTACCCTCTGTCTACAGCCTTCCTGTCTGTTGTGACTAACCCTGAAGAGGTCAAACCTGCAAATAACCCCAACTTCCTTGTACTGTAGTCTTCCTCTGGAACCACTGTTGTTATTGAAGCATGACAAAATATAGATCATACTGTGAAGTATAGATCACACAGTGATCTGTTATCATTTAAAATCTGTCTTGTGTCTGCTTATTCCATTACAATGAGGCCAACTGTTCTTGTTTGAATAGGAAAAGGACTTTGCTGGCATATGGCGAAGTCTACTGAGTTATAATCAGCCCTCGAGCTATGCCTGGTTGAGTTTCCTTACAAGAACTTAGTACATTCCATGAGAAGAGACCTTTTTGGCCTTCCAGATGTTTCAGCCTTCAATTGCCATCAGACCCACACACTAAGTGCAAGCTAAAATCTAGAAATCCTAAATGCATGAGCATGCCTTCAAGTCACCTGTCGACTTATGGAGACACTCTGAATTCTACTGGGTTTTCTTAGGCAGAAGAAAATTGGTATAAAATAGCCCACAGTCTGTGGAGTGAGCTGCAAAAAGTTAATTAACTAGACTAACACCTTACTTACAATCATGTCCATAAACATCCCTTCAGTACTAGAATACATTGAAAGGAAGTGCACATTTATGCAAATTATTGAGGCCAGAAATACCCAGATAAGCAGCATCCCGCTAGCTCATAATCTTTTTGATCATCATTTGTACAGATGCCATCACCACACATGGCAATTCAAAGAACAATGCAAATTAAGAACAAGTTGAGTATCTCTTATCCAGAATTCCAAACTGCCCACATGTGTGGCTGAGAGAGTGGAACCTTTGCTCTGCATTGGTTCAATGCACATAAACATTGCTTCATACACAAAAGTATTCACAAAATAATGTGCATAAAATTATCTTCAGGCTATGTGTATAAGGTACATATGTACGAAACATAAATGAATTGTATGTTTAGACTTGAGTCCCATTTCCAAGGTATCAAATCATTATATATATGCAAGTATTCCAACCTCCCCCCACCCCCTCAAAAAAAAGGAACACTTCTGATATTACAGATTCAGTATCCCTTATACTTTGAATAAGAGATACTCAACCTGCAATATAAAAATGTGTCTTTGCCACAAAGACCTTACAATTTAATTTCTGAAGAGTTGGGGGAGTAAAAAAGATGGGATGCAATGACAATGAATAGATCCCATTTGTTGGCTTGGACAAACAAGAGGAAGGTTCTTTCTTCTCCCTGAAAATTATAACAAGGTTGTCAACTGCATCCATGATTAAAAATCTGAGTGACTGATACAAGGCCCCTTCAGATGTATGCACAAGAGGCTTCAAGGGCATCGCTGTTTCAGAAACTATTTGAGGAAGGTGTGTCTCTGTGTATCAACCCCCTTCTGAAAGCAACTGCAAATGGCAACCACAGGAGCACAAACATTTCTGTCCCTTCACACTGCTTCAGTCTGTTCTCTCTTAGAAATCACCAGGGTAATGTCTTTTGGCCCATTCACAAACATTTGGATCCTCCCCTGCTTCCTATGCTGTACTTCGTGCTATCCACGTGGTTACATAGGCCTTAAAATAAGGCTAAGATGCCAATTTTAAGGCTGAGGGAAAGAAATATGGCTGGATTTGTTGATACATTGCTTGGCCTCCCCAAATTTGCATTCAGTAGTGTTTTTTTAAAGAGAGGAAGTGCATTGGGAGTAGCTGAAGTGACCCCATCACACCAAGGATGTCCTGTTCTACCTCCATTATTGAGGGATACTCCATACAGCTCTCAATACCAACATGAGAGAAGAGTTGGCTATTCAGAGGGCATTCCACATTTGATGGGATTAGGGATGCAGATCCCCACATATGTTGGGGAAAGGCAATGAATACAGTGCCATGTTCTAACCTCTCTAGGAATATCTTGGTCCAAGGAGAAGTTGCCCATAGAATTCCGCTGGAAGATCTAGGGATTCCTAGAGAGAATATATTAATCAAATCTGTGAATAATCAAATCAGCAAATGCGGCGCCCAAATGTATAGCTATTACTCTGCAGTGTCCCTTATTAGGCATTTTACAGGTGATTGCCTCATATAAATGAGCATCAGCCCTGAGTTTGCATGACCTGGGCAGAGCTGTTAATGATTGGGGTCACTGAGGCTCTCATTTACAGGGTCACTTACCATAAGCGGAAACCAACCTGACAGCAATGAACAACTGCTAGGAATGTGGACCTGGAAACCTATTTGTCATCTTCCCTTGTCTGACCCACATTGTTTTTTTAGGGCAGAGGAGACAATGTTCTCACTCAATTTGGGGCAAATGGAGAAAAGAAAAAGCAAGGAGAAGAGTTAGAAACTGAGGAACAGATAGAAAACTTAAAAGCAAAGGCACGAATAAGTCCAACACCTACCTCTGAGGCTTATGTTCTGCAAAGACAGGGAAATGCAGGCACTCACACTGTGCTGCTTTCTCAAGCCAGATGGCTAGATAATAAGTCCTGCACTGTATGTAGTGAAGAGGAGGGGAGGATAGTGGGGTTATTGGGGGTGGGGGTGGGGTGGGGGGCGGAGAGGGAAATACAGTGAAGTTGTGTCCCTTCTCTGTAGAGCGCAAGGGACACTGCCAGGAGGGGGGCCAAGGAGGGAAAGAAAGAGCGCATCAGAGGCAGAAATTAGTGCACTCGGCTCCATTGGCCAAATATTTACAAAGAGATAGCTGTGAGGCACAAAGCCCTTTTCTTCCCGCAGCAAAGCAATCTGGTCAAGACATGGAAAACTGAACCCCCCCCCCCCAATGCCTGCATCTCGCTTGTTACCAGCTCCCAGGCAGCCCTTTCTTCTGGTGAAGCAAAGGAGGGGGGTCTACATGCCCCAAAAGAAGCCCCACACCAGGCTCCACTGAACTCCTGGGAAGAAGCATGAGACCCTCTCCCTCCCTCACCAATCCCACAAAACCCAAGCATTTCTTCCCTCCCTCCCTCCTTCCCTCCCTCCCATCTAGGCTTCCTGCCCCCTAGATCTCCTCCTGCCCCTGCTCCCCCTTTCTCTCTGCAGAAAAGCCAAGGCACCCTGAAGCAGGAAGGGAAGAAAAGAAAGAAAGAAAGAAAGAAAGAAAGAGCAAGGAGGGGGAGGGAGAAGGAAGGAAGGCAGGCAGAAAGGAAGGGAGATCCCTCCAAAAAAAAACCCCTATTTGCAGCCCATCGTCAGAGGGGTAAGGAAAAAGTTTCCTGTTTCCAAGAACAAAGGCAGTTTTGGAGGAGAACTCACCCAAAGCAGCTGAAAACTCTCCAGTCTGCTGGCTATGTTAGCTGAGAAGACCCGCCCCCTTCCTGGGTCACGTGGCTCAGGATCCTAGTCAATGATCAAAGGCACATTGTCATTCGGTGACTAACGAGCATCCCACGGAGCAAGGCAAGGCAAGCAAGACCCGGAGGTGGGCAAGGGAGGGGAGGGGAGGGGAGGGGAGATCAGGGCAGCCAGAGGGGCAGCAGGTCTGCCCAGGAGGGAGGAGGAGCTCAGGGGGGGGGGGGGAAGGCTCAGCCTCTGGCTGCCAACAGGACTGCCGCGCAAGTGGGAGGGGGAGCTGAAACTTTTGCTCACGACAGCCTCAGAGACTCATATCCTGACTTCAGGCATGTTGACTGTAAAAAAAAAAAAAATCAAACGAATTTCATCCAGACTTTGCAAGCAAGTCTGCCTCTTCTTCTTTTTCACAACCTGGCTCTACACTCCTCTGTGGGTTTCAAGGAGCAGGTCATACTGGTGTCAGTGGGGCTTCCTTCCAAGTCAAAGTGCCTGTGTCCCTTCTTGGATCCAGGAGTGTCATAAGCAGCAAAAGACAGGGATGCATTTCCAGAGAAAGTCTTACAGGGATCTCTCCAAGCTTAACTGAGATGCAGATGGAGTCTCCCTTATCCAAAATTCATGCTTTGGATTTCAGATATTTTCCCCCAGAGTCTGACAACCTTAAGTTAATTTTATGCAATGTTTTAATAATCATTGCATAAAATTAATAGTGTTTTTAACAAAGTTGTGTACAATGAACCTGAAAGAAAAGGTGTCATTTTCTTAGCCACCCACATGGACAATTAAATATTTTGTACTATTTTGGATACTGTTTTTTGTTGCCTATTCATTCAGTTGCTTCCAACTCTTTGTGGCCTCATGGACCAGCCCACACCAGAGCTCCCTGCTGGTCCAGCTCCTTCAAGGTGAAGCCAGTCATTTCAACAATACCATCCATCTATCTTGTCCTTGGTTGGCCCCTCTTCCACTTCCTCCCATTTTCCCCAGCATCATTGTCTTATCCAAGCGTTCCCATCTTCCCATTATGTGGCTAAAGTACTTCACCTTTGCCTCAAACATCCTTCCCTCCAGTGAGCAGTCGGGCTTTATTTCCTGGAGTATGGACTGGTTTGATCTTTTTGCAGTTCAAGGCACTCTCAAAATTTTCCTCCAACACCACAGTTCAAAAGCATCTATCTTCCTTTGCTCAGCCTTCCCTATGGTCCAGCTCTCACATCCATAGGTTACTACGAGGGATTCCACTGCTTTAACTATACGGATCTTTGTTTCCAGTGTGATGACTACTCTTCACTATTTTATTAAGATTGGTCATTGTTCTCCTCCCAAGAAGTAAACATCTTCTGATTTCCTGGCTGCAGTCTGCATCTGCAGTAATCTTTGTGCCTAGAAATACAAAGTCTGTCACTGCCTCCACGTTTTTTCCCTCTATTTGTCAGTTATCAATCAGTTCGGTTGCCATAATCTTGAGGGTTTTTTGATGTTGACTTGGTATCCCCATACTGGAGTTTTGGATAAGGACTGCTCAATCTATACCAGTAGGACACACTTTCTGTGACCAAGTCCCATTGAATTTATTTCTGAATAAACATAGAAGTAGCAGTGCTCAAGGAAGACCATCAAGAGAGAACCAGAAGGCACAAATTTCTTGCCACACACACACATGGGTAAATGGCGATAACAATACCAACAACAACAAGAAAAAAACACATTATGATTCCTGCATCTGTGAGAGATACATTCCCAAACATCATGTGGATACATGAAACTGCTGAGAATAGCAAACCCTATTGAAATGAAATATTTCTGGCCCAATAATCTCATACAGTAATGTTGATAGACTAAGAAAATACCTAGAGACAATATGTTTTGTCAGATGTTGATATATAAAACCAGGGGTGCATGGGGGTGTACTATGATTTTGAGCATCAACCCACCCCCCCTCCCCCAGGTCAGAACTGTGGCAGAGATAGCCACGGAGAGCGAGAACCTGGAGCCTTGCTAAAAGCAATTCTGCAAACGTTCAAAGGAACAGAGAAGCCCAGCAGCCGACACCAGCAGCCTGGATACTTTCTTTCCTCCTTTATTACAATCTAACCCTTCAATAAATGTACACTATGGTGTGTTACCTTCTTGATTGATTCTTTTGTAGCCTTTTTGCCTTCTGTATCTTTCTCTCTCTCCTTTCTGCTTGGCCCCATAGCCCCCACAACCCTTGGAGCAGTGGTGCTCTCTCTTTTTCCCTTAATATAACCTCCCTGCACCCAACCGCCCCCTTTGCCAACCCTTGCCCCCATGGGTAGCCTGGTTCACACACACAGGGAAGGGGTCCAGTATCCACGGACCCCTTCCTTGTGTGTGTGTATAATATTTTATGTCTTATAAAACTATTTTGGAGATCAAGCCACTGAACTGAGGCTTAGGTAACCTTTGATCTATACCTCTTGACCTGGGAGCTCCCTTTCCGGTCATCATAGCAATAATAGGATCCAAGCACCCATTGTCAACGGGATCGAACTCTCTATATTGATCCCCATAACTCCGACTGTGCAGAGGACAACAGGATCCATAAGCCAGGCTCCCCACCCTTTGTGCAATCACCTGGACACAAAGAAGATTCTAATCACCCAGCACTCCTCCAGTGCACCAGGAGGTCCTGCACCAATAATCCACAATGATGTTTTCCCTTTCCCAGGAATGGATTTCATAGTGTCCATTGAGTTTCAAACCAGAAAATTGTCCATTATGATAGCATCATGGACAATTTTCTGGTTTGAAATTCAATGGACACTAGCACCAGAGGCATCAGAATCATTCACTGAGGACTCATGATCCATTTATCTGGACAACAGAACCAATGGGACCACATGGCCCCTATTTCTTCATCCTGAAGCTGGGACGGAGTAATCCTCTCAAGACACTTTGCATTCCTTTGTCCAGCCTGTCATCCTGCCTCCTATCAGCCACTGGAAAGCAGAAATCTGCACTGGAAGTAGGGAATGCCCCCTGATTGGTTGGCAGGCACTGCAGTCCCACCTCTCAGAGGGAATCCTCCCAGCTGGCCATGATGTCAAGGCTGTCTCTGCCAATTAGTGCAAAGCTGGCTCCAACTGGGGCACGAGCGGGAAAAACAAAGGATTTCACAGTATAAAAATGTATGCTTTTGCCTATGCTACACATGCCAGCTTCCTTTTGTGGCTTACTGCAAGCTGTGATCCTTTCCAGCTGTGTTGACTAAAATACCTTGATGGCTTTCTTCTTCAACTGGTGAGACTTCTTGATTGGGGAACATTGGGTTATATAGCTTCTTTGTCTCACCATGGGTTTCCGTTATCCGTGGTCCAGATCTCACTATCCGCTACTGCCTTAAATTGCTCCATTTCTCAGGGGTAGAAATGAATGATCTTGTAAGCATATTTAATCCCAGGTAACTATAACTGTAAGAGAGCTCTGGTGATTTATCAGACATTGAGGAATGCAGCTCTAGAAACATGAACTTCCTCTAGAACCAAGACATCTTTGTTTAAGGTGTGCACACACAATGTAGGTTTCTATGGGAATAAAACTAGAAATATTTGGAAAACAATTATTTTGCTGTCTATGTGCAATACAATACACTAATTGTATGTATTGTCTAGAAGAAGGAAAATGCTCTTAATGTGGTTGTTAGGAGCTGTGGAATGTGTATGCATTGAGATAAAGCAGGGGTCCTAAAACTTTTTAAACAGAGGGCCAGGTCACAGTCTGTCAAATTGTTGGAGGGCCCGATTATAATTTGGAAAAAAATGAATTAATTCCTATGCACACTGCACATATCTTATTTGTAGTGCAAAAAACACTTAAAACAATACAATAATTAAAATGAAGAACAATTTTAACAAATATAAACTTATAAGTGTTTCAATGGCAAGTGTGGGCCTGCTTTTGGCTGATGAGAAAGGATTGTTGTTATTATTGTTGTTGTTGTTGTGTGCTTTCAAGTGTTGTTGTTGTTGTTGTGTGCTTTCAAATGAGAAAGGATTGTTGTTGTTGTTGTTGTGTGCTTTCAAGTCAATCCAGACTTAGGTTGACCCTGAGCGAGGGCCGGGTAAATGACCTTGGAGGGCCGCATTCGGCCCCCGGGCCTTAGTTTGAGGACCCCTGAGATAAAGCATGGAAATGATAGGTTACAATCTGAGTGGGGGGAAAAAATGAAAGAAAATATGATAATGCTTGGACAGCTCAATGGGCCCAGGAGGAAGTCAGTTTCCAACACATGATTTCAATTTGGTTTACTTTGCCCCAAAGAGTAACAAAAAGAACTTCAAAGCTTCCTCTGAACTAGGCTAAATAAATTGCAATAGGGAAAACTGTTTATATGTTGTTATTATCAAACATTTCATAGAAAGCAACACAGACAAAGAGTAGCAAATAAGGGTCAAATTCTGCTGGCAAAATCTTCAAGCTTAGGGGGGATTTGTCATCTTGAAAGCTTGCAAACTAAATCACAGAGCAGACCTATTTATGTCTAGGGGCAGGAGCTTTTCCCTCCTTAGGTTGGAGGCAGGACGTCTATATTTTTCAAGCATTATGTGGAAGGCAAAAATGCAAAGAGATGAAGCTTTTATGTCACCGCATCTCAATGCAATTAAACCATCCCTGGTTTAATACATATTAACCACATGACACTTAAAAGAACATGAGCTTTTATTTTAAAGAACTAAAAGAAAAGCCAGTGTGATGGAGCCTCTGAGCAAACACAAGACAATTGCAAATCTGGAAGAACAGGGCTTGGGAGGTCTGCAACACTCTAATAGTATTTTGTTGTTGTTGTTGTTGCAGTGCCCATGGAAGCAAACACATAAGAAAACATCAGATCTACTGCTTCTAAAATCAAGGGAACAGCTGTAGTGGATGAAATATTGTTTCCACTGTAGCAATTCAGTAAGGGGATCAAATGGAATTTGGGCTTTTAGAGTAAGGGAAGGAGAAATGGGAGGGTTAACTGATAAACAAGTCAAAGGCCATTAGGCCAAACAATGAAATGTCATCATTTGGTTTAAACAGGAAACTAGCTGCATTTTGACCTCTCCTGGTATGCTTTGGAGTGATGAGCTGTTCCAGAGACACCAGCAGGCAGCTTCAACTTCTCTGGATACTTTTAGAGATGGTTACAAAGATAGCAGGCCACTTCAAGATATAAGCAATACAGTTGCACAATCGGCTTTGTTCACTCCTGCATTTATTATTATGTTTATGTTTATTTATAGCTCACTTTTTCTCTCCACAAGGAGACTCAAAGCAGCTGACATTAAAAGCATTTCAATACAATTCATATTTCAATTCATGTCTTACCTAGGAAGCATCAAAGGGCCCTGGTTCAGTTATTAAACAGCTTTATCTATATCACTATATATCAATACCACATTTTCTAGCAATATAAATATCCACAGGACATATCACTGGATTTGACCACAGCACTATACAAGAAGGCTAGAACTATATGACCCTGTGATACAAACTGCATCTGTAATATTATTCTATGATTCACACATGCAAATTATTAGTAATTGATACTACAAATATAACATGGTGACCACCAGTTGAGAAGCCAGATCCTACCTACATGAACTTGCATTTCCATATCACCTAATCAGGCCTTTTCTTGTAATGGAACTGTTACCAACTATATGGGGTTTCTGGGAAGAGAATGGACAAGAGAAACTAAAGAAGAGATTCAAGTATTTCAGTGCAAGGACACAAAATTGCTGAGTCTTGCTATTGGCCAAGCACTGTAGCATAGAGAATCTGATGCCCAGAGGTGCATCCAATGTAAGCAGATACCATAACAAACACCATGATATTCAGATCTTCCTAGTTCATATAGATTTCCAATGCAGAGGAAAAAATCATGTTCTGGTCCAGAATAGTCTGTGTGTGAAAGACCCTAATCCATACAGGATTAGGGTAAGAATCTTACAGAAAGACAGGTGATTAAGTTACATGTAACTGCTTTAAAGAATTCTTCTTTGGCAAGAAACAATGCATACCAGTGTTTAGTGTTTCTCAGCACAAACTATCAATTTACTCACGAGGTTCCCAAAAGGAGAGACTTCCAGATGTTTACAGGATATGTTTGAAGCAGTGAGCACTTACTCACAAAGTCAGAGACCAGCCCTTAATTGGACAACTGTGGCAGAGGCAATATCAATCTATTCTCAACTATTTTGCCCACTCTCACCTGTGAGTGTCAAACAGTTTTCACCCATATGAGCAACAACTGGCACAAATGGCAATGCTTAATGTGAAATGGGAAAACATTTCAGGCCAAATGCAATAAAATTTAAAGCAGCGAGAGCCTCTTTGGATACCTTTATTTCCTAACCCCCTTCCACTACCATAAGCATGTCCCAGAATTAGAATTGCACTTTTAACCAAATAAAATGGGGATAGGCTTCATATATATTGAAAGGATGAGGACAAATGTTATAAGGAGGACAACAAACTGGCCTGCTGGATTGCACCAAAAATCCTGTCTGTATTCTGTTTCCCACGGTAGCCAGCGGAGATCATGCGACATCTAAGAAGACACATGGACAATAGCACTTTCTCTTGTGTTCTTCAACAACAAGAATATCAAAGAATACTGCATCCAACACTGGAAGTAATATCAAGACATGATAACTAACAGCCATTGACCACTTTATTCTCCTTTGCCTTATCTAATCACCTTTTAAAGCCCTCCAAGTAGGTAGCTCTCAGCAAACTCTAGTAGATTTCATGAAAAGTTTCTCCTTCACTCAGGAAACTAGAATCTTGGATCATTTCCTCAACAGCAAGCATACATCACTAACATATCTTCCCTGACCTGCCTTCTCAACCCTCACTAACCTAAAAAATCAGATGTAATATTTCCTCATTGAGTCTAGGGCTTTGATAAGAATGGCCAGAGATACGGATCCACCTTAAACTGACTTAGCAATTCTAGAAAAAAATTGTACAGCAAGCAGGAGAAATTTGAGAAAATAATAATAAGGTTCCTTGTTTCAGTTAAGGAACCCTTAATACAGCTCAAAAGAATGTAGCAGGGGAGGTGGAGGCAGGGCACTTTCTCCCCAAATGCAAATTCTGTTTCCCACCAAATAAAACAGGATTTCAAATTTCTAGCATTGTAGAGAGTTCAAAACTACTCACACTTTGAGCTCTTCCATCTTATTTGTTTGTATTTCCTTAAAGGCATTTACCCCTTTCTTTGTATTCCGAAACTATACCTCTAAATGCTCAGATGACATTTCAAGTTACTGAAATGCTAGAAATGTGGAGACTGAAGGAAAAAAAATATGGAAGGCAGAAAGAATAGACCTTCTTGACAAAGCACTCTTTCCCCTAACAGCTCTTTTACTATTATTCTTGGGAGACCTAAAACTTCTGGCAAGTAAAACAACTGAAATCCCAATTTCTCCCTAATTTTCTCGCTCCCTTTTAGTATCATCTTAAATATTCAGCTTGGCTGTGTTGTGTACCTATTAACTCTATATCCAACGCAGACAGAGCACAGCCACTATGAACAAGGCAGCATCTAGCTCTATTGCGCATTAAGATATAAAATGAACACCCTCCCCTGCAAAAAGCAGTGTGGCTAAGAATGAGGACTGCACTGTAGCTCTCTCAGTTCAGCCAGTGAGTACAAAAAGAATGCCCTTTGGGAAATGACTCAGACATATGCAGCACCAGCTAAACATGAGGTGCAAGACATTCAGCTCTGCATAATCACCTTTGCTTTCCTCAGCACACAGTCAAAGCTCTTTGCTCGGACTTCTTGATGCCTTGGGATGTTTACATATGAAGCTTGCAAGAGTCAAAAGGTGTCACTGGGATAATTTGCTCTGAGCAGAGTTATTATGCCATCCTAGACTGCATCAATAGGAATGCATTTGGCCTTCCATATTTACAGATTCAATCAACCACAGCTTTTATATCAACAGATTCAAGGATTGGGAAAAAAAATGGAAGGGAGAGGAATCTAAAAAGAAAACCTTGTTTTTGCTGTTTATGATAGAACTTGAACTTCCATGAATTCTGTTGTCCACCGGGCACCCTTGAATCAAACCACAGCAGATGTCGAAAGTTTGCTGTATAGCATCTAGATTAAGGAAAGCAGCTCTAGTCTACTTTGATCAAATTTCACTGAAATGTTGTTTCCAGTCCTGGGCACCACAATTCATGAAAGATATTGACAAGCTGAATCATGTCCTGAGATGAATGAAAGGTCTGGAAATCAAACCCTATGAGGACTGGCTTACGAAACTGGATATGTTTAGCCTGAAGAAAAGAAGTTTAAGAGGTAGCATGGTAGTCAGAGTTACATATTTTAAAGGATATCATATTGAGAAGGGATCAAGCTTATTTTCTGCTGCTCCAGAGACTGAGACATGAAGTAATGGATTCAAGCTACAGAAAAGATATTCTACCCATATGTTTGGAAAAACATCCTAAAAGTAAGAGCTGTTCAACAATGCCTTGGAGTATGATATGCCTTATCACACTAGAGTTGAAAGTATAGGCAAAGTGTATGCATAAGCCTCCTGCAGATTTCTGGGACCTAATAGTTTAATGAGACTTAGGACCCATCTGGCTGAGCATTTTAGGGGCTCTTCCTCTAAACTACAAGTAACAGAATTCTGCAGGAAGAAGTCACAAGATTTCAGATGGGATGCTAACTCTTTGCCTACTTTTTCAACTCTAGTGTGATATCAGCCCATCAGAGTCTCCTCCTTTGGTGGTTTTTAAACAGGTTGAATGGCCATCTGTCAAGAGTGCTTTGGTTGAACCGGATGTTCCTGTTGGTCTCTTCTAACTCTAAAATTCTATTATTATATTCATAGGACTCCTCACATACCTATGTATAAAAGCTCAAGTTATAAGAACCCTGCAAATCTTAAAGGTGACACTATTTGTCATTTTACATGCCTAAAAAGTTTTCCTATTTGCTTCAATACTAGTTGTGGGTTTTTTCAGTCTCCTGACCTCTGCTTCCTGTTTCTCATACTCAGTCCATCTCTAATGATAATTCTCATCATATTCCTCTGATGTTGTCGAGAAGAGCAACTGTCAGTCACTAAGTGAGTGTAATTCAGTTCTCAACCACTCCCTCTTAACTGTTGACTCCCTCTTAACTCTGACTAAAGTAGCAGAAGAGAACATTTTGTGTTTCGTGGTCAAACATGAAACACAAAATGCCTGGACTGGGATGGAATGATTATTGAACCAAGAAAACTAATGAAAGGAATTTCAGAACAGTAAAATAGAGTAATTCATTACTGAACAATTTCAGCTGAGACCTCTGAGGTGTAATTTCAAACTGGAGTGACCCCACTGAGGTCTGTAATGCTATGCTACAATTGCTCATGCACAGGATCAGGAAAAATGTAATGCAATGATGAAACAGGACACTCTGTTACCTCCAGAGGGCAGCTCAGTCCTTCCTTTCTGTTCCAACTAAGTGCCAAGTTTGTGAGCCACTGGAGTGGGAAACATTCAGAGGACGAACACTGAGCACATGGGAGTTACATTAGATCATGTCCCAGTGGTAAGAGGTTCTTGAAGTTACAGAGGGTTACACCAACAAAAATACACAAAGTTCTGAAAATCTTTCTAGACTCTATCCTCGGAGACAATTGCTGTTTGACTTCTTTATATTCTCCACAGTCCAAAGAGTGTTATCATATGAATATTGAGTTTTAAAAAGAAGAGGAACCCAGCAACACAGAGCTAAGTAATTTTACAGTTGTACAAAGATGCTGGGGGAAAGGAGAGAGGATTACTACATCTCCCTGTTGGGGTAATTTGAATCTATTTCTGTGGTCCTTCTCCCAGAGTCAAATTGGAAAAGTTTCAATTTTTGAAAAAGCATTTGGCTTTTTGCCACCTTCACATGCAGTGTTGGTTGGATGAGGGAGAAAAAAATATATGAAGGATTGGCTGTCATCTGCAATGCCACATACGGGCTTACATTGTTTGCTGGACAAAGACAAACCTAATTTTCCTACTTTCCACTTCATTGCTCCTGAAATAAACAAATCAACACTGTCCGAAACCAGTTGTTCCTCCATTCAATCTCATTTTACAACTTTTAAGAACAGGAATACGACTAGGAATTGAAGGTAATATATTAATCCAGGGTTGTAATTATTGGAGGAGGAGCATTGCACCCATAATGAGTATTCTGGGTCCTCTTTTACATTTTTCTTCACTTCCAACATTTCAAGCTCTGCAGAATGAGACATAAAAATTATTAACACTAGAATATTACTATTTGTTATGTTCATACTCTTTTGTTATTTCTGGTTACTTCGTTTCTTTGGATACCTACTCTATATTTCTAAATGCTAAACATAGGTTTTACATTGCTGCAATGACAGAAATTTGGGGGCTGAATAAAAAAAATCATGGTGGGTAGAATTCTTATTTGAGGATACACACCCTGCATTTTGCCCTCATCCACTACACCACTGCCATGCCTCTTAAAATACAAAAAGTTAAAAGAGTTGCTTTTCATAGTGTCCAACTCAGTATACCAGAAAGACTTCCTAACCTTGCTAATTGTTTAATAGATTAATTCCTACCAGTAAGCACCAGCAGCTTTTGAAATCTTTCTCATTTAACAACACAGGTCCAATAAAAAAGGATGATCTTGCTGCCTAAATAAAGCTCACAAGCTTCCAACAGGCACATTCAAACTTCAGTCACTTTAATACCATTGGCGTAAATGAGGTTAAACCAGCTTAAGTGTAGTTATGCGTGCTTCAGGTTTTCTGCTTGCACTGTTTCTATCTCCAGCTCATGATTATCCTGCAAACCACATCCAGCTGCACTGGTATATGTTGGAAGAGAGAAATGCAAGGGTCATACTGTAATCTTTCTTCTGGACGAACTGAGTGTCCAGTGCCCACAATGTTCTTTGTATCAGTAGGTCTCAACCTTTCTGTACTCCAGATGTTTTAGATTTCAGCTTCCAGAATCCTTTGCCTTTGGCCAGGCTTCCTGGAGCACTGAGATTAAAAATACCTAGAGAATCAAAGACAGGCAACCTCTGCTCTGTGCTATTCATTGGATCTTTGGCAAATCTTGATATCCCAGCTGAAGTTGGCAGAAATCAAACTGTCTCTGTTCCAAAATGCTTCTGTTTAATTGATTTCCAGAGCTACAGAGCTGTACAAACTGTGCTGTAGCAAAATATAAAGTTTTTTTAAAAAACTTAATGCTTTCCAAAATTATCTTACCCAGATTTGGCAAATCATTATTGACGGTTCCTTTTTCCCTTCGAACTTGAGAGTTAAGAAAGGAAAGGGCCTACTAGCATGAATGATGAGACAGGAAGGTATGCATTCAGATATGCAATTCATATGACTGTTTTTTATAACAGAGTAGGTTTTACCCCAATGTATTCTGAACTGATAATGATGTCACTATCACCTGACCAGTGGACTTGCTATATTAGTAATGGGTTGAGTTATTTTGATCCTATACTTGCTACAGAATAAAATGCTTTGCAGAGTATACTGACCAACAAAGACTAGCTGTGAGTATTATATTATTTTTGTTTCATAGATATTATATTTCTTTATGTATGGCTTATAACTCATGCCACAATGCAATACTACCTTTAGCAACCATGTATGTCCCCTTAGGATCCCACCCCTCAAGAACATTGTTGATGAATCACTTACCTCAAAAGTTGAGCTTTTTTTTTTATACATGAGCCTTTTTTGATAAATGAGTAAGTGGAGTGTCTGTATATATACTTGCAAACTTGATGTAACAAATTGTTCTACTGTATGTGTGTATTAATGATATGTGTTGTTTGTAGACCCAATCGCCTGACGAAGGCTCTTGTGAGTCGAAACCGGTTGCAGGTTGGAGTCAACTCGTGTGTAACGAAGGGACTAGGACACCTATTGTGATTACTGGAGTCTACTTGCATGCAATAAGGAATAGGACATTAATTGACATTCAAGGACTATTCTTACTCACATGAAGTTTCATACTTCAAGAGAAGAACCAATTGTTCTTGCTTAATGTGAATGTGGCAGCTCTGTGTTTTGTTGATATGTGTATTTGTAATGTATACATTGAGTTAATTTAGATACATTCGCATTACCACAATCAGTGGATTTTGGTCTCCACAGTTTTAGGGGAACCCATTTTTCTTCTCATGCATTCAGATATATCATTCACAAATTTCACAGTTGGTTTGCTGTACAGCCCTCTTTTCTATCAGTTGCTAATCCCAGCTGCAGCATGGAGATGATCAGACGGGGATCCTTTGTGTTTTAAAGCATATACATAAATGTTGATAATAATTTATCTTTTGAGCCAAAAATGTTTCAGTCCCAGCAAATGGCTTGGCTCTGAGATCTGATCTGTGATCTGGATGGGGGTGGTTGGAGGAGCAGCGTTAGCACTTGCAGGTTTATTGGGGTCAGGAGAGCTCTCCGCTTTGAGGTTTGCAGTTTCACAGGAAGGATATGGTTTTTCATTTCTGCTGCATCTCAGTGGTAGCCAAGGGCAAAACATCACGTCTCAGAGCTGTAAAATGGAGGCCCAGGGCTTGCAACAGAACAGCCAGATGGCTCTTATTTTCAGGGAGAGCTTTCTTGCAGTGTGCTGAAGCTTATCCCAGAGCATCACAGCACCATAGGGCATAACGGATACACACTCCTAACTTAACAACATTTCCAGCTTCAGAGCAAACATAATGCAGTTCTGCAGCATTCCTTATTTTGGAAATCTGGCTTGCAATGAAACCATGCCAGCAACAAAGTGCAGGCTTGCATAACATCATCAGACACCTTTGGAGTTTAAAGGAAAGATGTTAAAACATAAATCACTAGCCTTGGTTTTGTTTGCTTGCACAGATCTCCACAGTAACTCTTTTTTCCCCCTTGGCATTCTCAAGACTATCCTCATATTTTTCATTGGAAAAAGAGGGGGACTATTAACTTAAATAGTTTCCTTCTTCTCTCCTCCTGCCTTCTACCAGATGTTAACTCTAGTAATTAAGCTGCAGAATTTCTTTGTCCAATTCAGCACAAACCTAGTGCTTGTTGTGGAAACAAAGATTTATGATAAAGCTTCAGTGAAGACACCTTTTCCCCATGATAACTCTTTCAGAAGCAAATTTCCCTTCCAAGAGGCAGATTTCTCTCACTTCCTGCTGTCTCATCCCCATTTTTAAATGTGAATCTTTGAAAGTCAGATGTTTGTAACTTGAGGACCACTTGTAATGCTATCATTGGAAGGCTATCAGTGTTATGCCTTAAGAAAGGAGTTTTAGGCTAGGGTGGGAATTGTCAGTACTATGGTTGTTACTGGACTTCA
The DNA here is from genome assembly GCF_037176765.1 of Anolis sagrei. Lineage (NCBI taxonomy): Eukaryota > Metazoa > Chordata > Lepidosauria > Squamata > Anolidae > Anolis > Anolis sagrei. The sequence goes on from NC_090022.1 coordinate 121,293,339, forward strand.
GCTCCCAGCATTCTTAGCCAATATAATCATTTGGGAAATGCTAGAAGAGGCAGTCTAACAGTTTCTGGAGAAGAATGTGTTCCCTATGTCTGCTAAGGAGCCCCCGGTGACACCGTGGGTTAAAGCACTGAGTTGCTGAACTTGCTGATGGAAAGGTCACCGATTCAAATCCGGGGAGTAGCGTGAGCTCTTGCTGTTACCCCAGTTTCTGCCTACCTAGCAGTTCGAAAACATACAAATATGAGTAAATCAATAGGTCCTACCACTCCAGCAGGAAGGTAACGGCGCTTCAGGCAGTCATGCCAGCCACTTGACCTTGGAAATGTCTATGGATAAAGCCAGCTCTTCGGCTTAGAAATAGAGATGAGCACCAACCCCCAGACTTGGACATGATGGGACTTAATGTCAGGGGCAAACTTTTACCTTAATTAACCTAAGTCTGCTAAAGGACATCCTGAAAATAGAGGTTTCTTAAAAATATCAGTATGTGAAAGTTATAGACCACTCCCTCCCCACACATACACATGGGGGTTAAACGTGGTTGTTGTTCACTCATTCAGTCGCTTCCTACTCTTTGTGACCTCATGAACCAGCCCATGCCAGAGCTCCCTGTCAACCGTTACCACCCCCAGCTCCTTCAAGGTCAAGCCAGTCACTTCAAGGATGCCATCCATCCATCTTGCCCTTGGTTGACCCCTCTTCCTTTTTCTTTCGATTTTCCCCAGCATAATTGTCTTCTCTAAGCTTTCCTGTCTTATTATGTGGCCAAAATATGTACTTCATCTTTTCCTCTAATATCCTTCCTTCCAATGAGCAGTCGGATTTTATTTCCTGAAGTATGGACTGGTTGGATCTTCTGGCAGTCCAAGGCACTCTCAGAACTTTCCTCCAACATTACAATGTACAATTTGTTCCACTCTCATGATCTTTTATGTGTATAATAAAACATCAGTTGAAAAGGCTTTTCCCTAGTCATGATTGCCAAATAAAAAGCAATTAGAAGGTTTCTAGAGGCAAATTTTTGTGTGTGTGCATGTTTATACACCTGTACACACACACACACACACATGTCTGCTGCAATTCAAAAAACAACTATGGGGACTCTGTCCTCTTAATTTTCGACTGGGTGGGGAAGAAGATGGGTCTCTTGGACCCATCCCATCATCAATGGTATATTGATTTGGGCCAATGTAGAGAAAGCCTGGAAAACCATACATATTTCTCACTTCTGGATAACTTTACTGCCTGATTTCCTCCCTTTTAGTATATGATCAGCCCAGTCAATGTCAACCAGAAATCTTCTTCTGTTTGCCCTCCCTGTAATATTTATTTATCATGTCAGGAGCAAACCAAACAGTTGTATTGCATTCTTTACAAACAAACAAACCACAAAGTTTGCAAGCTTGGTAGTTGATTAAATGTCCTTTGACCAGTAGCTGGCCACTTGGAGTGCCTCTGGTGTTACTATAAGAAGGCCCTCCTTTGTGCATGTAGCAGGGCTCAGGTTGCATTGCAGCAGATGGTCTGTAGTTTGCTCTCCTCCACACTCACATGTCGTGGATTCCACTTTGTATCCCCATTTCTTAAGGTTGGCTCTGCATCTCGTGGTGCCAGAGCACAGTCTGTTCAGTTCCTTCCAAGTCGCCTTCTTTTCTGTGTGCCCGGGGGTGGGGTGGGGGGGGGGGAGTCTCTCATTTGGTATCAGCCATTGATTGAGTTTCTGGGTTTGAGCCTCCCTGTAATGGCAGCTGGTCAATAAATGCCAGATGCTGGGACACTACCAACAAATCTCTTCCTACCTTGAAATATAGCGAACTGCAAATGCACAAAATGCCTCATAGAATCACAAGTTGGAAGTTACAATTTCTTGCTTGATTTGTCATCCTCAAAGCATTACTAAGAGGTTAACTCCTACCACTATTCAGATTAGTGAGATCAAAGGAGGAGCTAAACTACACCATGCCAAAATGTGCCTGTAGGACAAGAAATGAATAAATCTAGTTAACCCAGTTGGACAAAGAAAGTGAGGAAGCCACCCTGTAGAGTAAAGGAAAGTGGACAGCTGAAATTATCAGCCATCTAAACTGCAGAAGAAAGTCTTATTCTTAGACCTTTTATCAATTAATTATCCATCATATAAGTAATCCTGTGCCCATATATGGCAATCCTTTAATGTTCCAGAACATCTCTATTAATGTGTCCTGAACTTGGCTGATGATTATAGTTGTAGCTCCATGAAAAGCTCCAAGTAATCCACGTACACTGACAAAATCCAAGTCTTTTGTGCCTGCAGGACTAGAGTCATCCTTTCTGTGCAATGATTCTCTGAGGGGTGGAAGGTCTGTGTCCCCAGTCTCATTATTTGCTATCATGGGATAGCATGTGGGCCATGTTCCCTGGCACTGAAGGGTTCACCTTCATTAAGGTGCAAGATAAAGGCTGGCCCTTAGCTAAAGGATCTGACTCTGACAGACTGGAATTCTGATGTAGCACTGACCATAGTAGTGAGGTTTGGCTTGGTGGTTTCCAGCAGGTGCCACTGGTTTAATGGATCTAGCTGGCAATCCTGAGCCAAGTTAGAGTTGCTCTGAGAGTACGGTTCATAAGGTAATTGTTGTTGGGGGGTGGGCTCAAAGAATAGTGTTGTTGCTGTTGCTGGTGTTTTATTACTTCAAGTACATGGTTTACAGTCTACAAAACTGTTTAAAGAATTGCTGGGAAATGAAATAATGACAGTGAATGCAAATGAAGGATTGTCTCACAGAGAGCCTAATCTCCCTCTTAAATAACTGAAATTACTGGTATACACAAACCTTACAGAATGCTTTTTCCTCTCTGTTTCTGAATGTTGCTATGCATTGTGAAGATGCCTAGTTAGCAAGTCTAAATGACTGTTAAGTTTATTATTTAGATTATAAAGTGGCTTTCTGGAGTTTGTCATGTTGACAGAGCATTGCACGATTACTTATATCATTAAAGGGTGTTATTTCCGCTACAATATGACATCTGTCAGAAACAGGATATGGGATTTAAACAGGACATTGCACTCTTTGGTATACCAACGCCTCTTTGCAAGTTCTAAGTTTCCCAGCCCTTCCTTTAAGGTTTCTTTTGCAATTTATCTCCAAAAGACGGACTGACACACTAAAGGTACACCTTCTATTTTTGCTTACATTCAGAAACTTAGAGGAGAGACATCAATACCAATCAACATCATTTCCACTAGTTACATTTAAAAAGTAGGCAGCTACCAAGTAACAAACCACAAGACAATGATACAAACCTCAAGACCATGATGACTCATCCTAGAAATGTTTGAAGGAATAGGCAAAATATTCATAATCCTCACAGTGCCAATGCCTGGACAGATCCAGACAGGATCTTTCCAGGTGTTTTATTAATCCGTAGCAAACTGGGAAATCCCAGTTTTCTCTGGGTTAATTCAGTTTTATCTGAGGCATCATTTGGATGCCTGGGGTAAAACCAAGACAGGTCCCAAAATATGGACCTGTCTGGAAGGGCCCTTAGAGATCCCTAAATGAGTATTCTCTGTAGAAATCTTGAGGACCTAGAAATTCTCAGATAGAACATTTTAAATCAAATTGGTGAAAAATCAAATCCAGAAAAAGTCAAAACTGCAAATGCAGAAATATGACTGTACAATTCATTTTCTCCTCGAAGTGCCTATCAAATAGATTACAGCAAGTAACAAAAAAGGTCAATTCTTAATGTGTAAAGTTTTGATTGCAAACATTTTTCACTACTCAGAATAATCCTGATGTAGTCAGTTAGGAACAAAATAGTAGAAATATAATAGGATTATTTGTTTTTGCCAGCCAAGCCAAAACCTCAATTCGAACAGGGCGTCTGGTTTAAGACCCTTACTGACATCACACTACTGACTTTAAGGGAGCCTTAATTGACATCACACAACTAGAAGGTTCCCAAGATTATTTGTTCACCAACACAACAGTATATCTCTCTTTTCAGTTTCAATCCCACCATTCTATAGCCTTTTCACACTTTATGGAACATTTCTATTTGCCAAGACTACATTAGTTATTCACAGCAAATGTGCAATGAGTGATGGACAAGGTCATATTTCCAGATAGCATAATTTTCAGAAAGGTCAGCCAATTTTGAAAAAAATGTTTTAGGTATTTTATGGGAGAAATTCCAGTATTGAAGTGGCAAATCAATGCTATAAAAGAAGCACATCAGCTTTTAGACCAGTGGTTCCCAAATTTTGGTCCTCCAGAAGTTTTGACTATCAGTTCCCAGAGTTCCTGACCATTGGCTGAGCTCACTGGGGCTTCTGGGAACTAAAGTCCAAATCACATGAATTGTCATGGATGGCTCAGATAGAGAGGGTGAGGAGATGCTGGTTGAAGGGCCTGTGTAGGAGCTAATGTCAAACAGCTCCCTCAGCCAAGCCTGAAAGAAGAGCCAATGAATATGGCTACCACTTCTCAGCATGTAAAAGCGCAAGCAAACTCCTCTGAGCAGGTAAAGCATTCCAGCTTTTGTAGACCTACAGAGAGAGAAGGCAGCTTCACAGCTACTCTAGATTAGCAGGAAAATGTGCTAGCATTAGGTAACCCCTGAGACCATATAAGCTCAAGTGTAGCAACTTTTTTGCTGGAGGCAACATCAGTGTTTGGAGCTGTGATCTTGGACTGTTGGCTATCCTGGATTCATGATCTTTGGACTTGCTCTTGGACTCTGGCTTTTTAGAGTTTGGACTGACCTTGGGCCCTAAATTCTGTTGGATTTGGCTTTGGACCTTTGCAATGGACTCACAGCTTCCCTAGTGTGTATCCCTGCTGTTGTTTTCTCTTGGCTGGACTCTTGAGTTTGAAATTCAGACCATTTGTTAATTCCCCTCTTGTAAACAGGGTGATGCTGGAGACATGAATGACCAAAATGTGGAAATCACTGTCTTAAGGTACATCTGCCCAACAGAATTAATGCAGCTTGATATCACTTTAATGCTATAGAATCGTGAAAATTGTAGTTAAACAAGCTCTGTAGCCTTCTCTGTCAAAGAACAGTGGTTCTTTAGCACAGTACAAACATTATCTCACAGCATTGAGCTATTGCTGCTAAAGTGGTGTCAAACTACATTAATTTTACTGTGTGGATGTTCCCTTGGACAACAGGCAGACTAGACTTTGCTTCTTTCATCTAATAAAATCCTATGGAGGCATAGTTTTTTTTGTTGTGGATAGGACAAAAGACTGGTTCAAGATTGGGAAAGGCGTACGGCAGGGTTGATTACTCTCAATCCAACCTATTCAACTTGTATGCAAAACACATCATGCAATGTGCAGGGCTTGACGAATGCAAGGCTGGGGTAAAAATTGCTGGAAGAAACATTAACAACCGTAGATATGCAGATGATACCACTTTGATGGCCAAAAGTGAGGAGGAGCTGAGAAGCCTTCTAATCAAGGTGAAAGAAGAAAGCGCAAAAGCTGGGTTGCAGCTAAACATAAAAAAACAAGATTATGGCAACAAGAATGATTGATAACTGGCAAATAGAGGGACGATTACCTCTTGGGAGGAGAGCAATGACCAATCTCAATAAAATAGCGAAGAGTAGAGACATCACACTGGCAATGAAGTTCCACATAGTAAAAGCAATGGTATTCCCCATAGTCACCTACGGATGTGAAAGCTGGACCATAGGAAAAGCTGAGCGAAGGAAAATAGATGCTTTTGAACTGTGGTGTTAGTGGAAAGTTCTGAGAGTGCCTTGGACTGCCAGAAGATCCAACCAGTCCGTACTCCAGGAAATAAAGCCCGACTGCTCACTGGAGGGAAGGATATTAGAGGCCAAGATGAAGTACTTTGGCCACATCATGAGAAGACAGGAAAGCTTGGAGAAGACAATTATGCTGGGGAAAATGGAAGGAAAAAGGAAGAGGGGCCGACCAAGAGCAAGATGGATGGATGGCATCCTTGAAGTGACCGGCTTGACCTTGAAGGAGCTGGGGGTGGTGATGGCCGATAGGGAGCTCTGGCAGGGGTTGGTCCATGAGGACACAAAGAGTCAGAAACGACCGAACGAATGAACAACAACAAGGAGCTGAAGGAGGACACTTTTCCCACTGATTGACTGAAATTAACATTTGGGAATCTTCTTGTACATTTTACGTTTCCTCTTTGCAATAGCCAGCCTTTGCTAGTTTGGCAATACTTTGCAAAATCCTAGTTTCAAATGAGGGCAACCTGGAGGATGTATTCATTCTTTCTTGCCTGCAGTAAATAAGTGGCTGCAGAAGATTTCATCTGCACCAGCAGAGCTGTCATGAGATTGAAAAGCAGAAGCACTCAGAAGTGCACAAACTTCTCAACACAATGATGACAAATAGGTTGCTACAGTGGGTCAGGCAGGGGACCACCCCAGGCCTTGAGAAGCATGCAGTTCTCAGTGGACCCAGGCTCTGCCCCTTGATTTATAACCCCATTTAACAGAGTCAATGAACAGAAGGGAGAACAGCGCCAGAGGTCTCTCTTCTCATTCTCTCTCTCCATTCTTCCCTCCCTCTCTCCCTTGCTCTCTTCTCCTCTTTATTTTCTTGAACATTTTTATCAATAAATGTAAAAAAGTACACCTGCCTACATTAAATGGCCAAAAAAGGGACTTAGTGGCAGCAAATCATTTTTTAAAAATTCAATTAAACATTCAAAGCCAGTCAGTAAATCACCCTTGCGATACCATTTCCATGCCTCCACTTTATATTTGGAGAACAGTGTGCACGTCCTTCTCATCCTTCACTGAAAAAATGAATGATGAAACCTTAACTTACAAACAACAAAACTGTGACAAAAGACATCCTTTTATTTGCACACTTCATGAACACCATTAGCTTCAATGCTATGTTCACCTCTTTCAAATTACACCAGAGATTACTTATGGATGATGTTGCATAGGATAGATTTGTTCATGTTTAATCAATGCCACTCTTGGTAATCTTCAGAAGAGATTATAAAGCCCAGTGTTTACCACTGTTAGCATGTGTATAGCCACACAATTCAGTGAGATATATCAATTGTTTTACACAAATGCATACTAGACTACAACACAAAAATAATACTAATAGAAGGAAATCTTTAAAAAGAATGCTAATTATGTAGTTGCCACAGAGAATATACTGAACATCCATATGTTCTCTGGAAAATTCATCATGCTCATAACATAAATGGGGTACACAAACAAATCTGTGCTGTTACTATAGCTTATTAAGTCTGATTGGATTCTGGTGCTATTTACGTAATATCAACTCAATAGTGCCCATGTTCTTTATATCAAGTTAATACCTACTTCATCACACTGGGGCAAATTATCCCTTTGTAGCACTTTGGGGATGAGGCCTGCTGTGCGCCATCACATAATGCTCAAGGTGTTAAGGAAGTGTTGCAAGATGTTTCCTTGGCCACCAAGCCCGGGTTAATGTTTTTTTGTTAGCTCAGACAAAGCTACCTGCATTTTAAATCTATTTTCCCCATCTGAAGGGAGAAAGGGCAACGTGGCAACACATGTTGTTGCCCTTTCCTCCATCTGATGAAGACAGCATCAACGTGCCTTGTCCCATTCCCCCAATGTGATGGGGATAGGACGGAGAGAGTGTGAGACTGCCAGCGAAATGGCACCGGGGTGGGGGTGGGGGGGTTATGAAGAGTTTCCTAGTGTTGAACTGTGAAAATGGAAGAATAAATTCTATGGATTCATTTCTGGGAGGATATTTGCAAGAAAAATGCCAAATTACTTCTTGTTGTCTTTGGTACACATATCAAAGCTATGCATAAAGAATATGTGCATGGAAAATTAGATGCATGCAACTTCTGCTATTTTTATTTATTATTTGAAGGATGTATTAATAGCTTCTTATTCCATTAAGGCTCTCACAGCAATTTAAATTTTATAATAGTTTTTTTTACTTAAACTGGGTTTTATAAGAAAACCCTGTGGTGAAGTTGTCTTAGAGTTGTCATAGTTTGGAAACATCTTGTAGGCACACCGCATCGTCATCGACAACACCTTAAGCCCTGTAATTGGGGAACGTATAAAATCAATCAATTCCTACTTCAGCTAATATATGCCCTTCATGAGAATCAGCATGGTATGATGGTTTGAGTGTTCAACTGGGACTCTTGGAGACTATCTTCTCTGAAAACCCTGTGATAGGTTCAGTGCAGAATCATCACAAGCCACAAAGACCTTGAACACACATTTTTATACATCCCAGCAATTAACACACTTTTGCCATACAAGACTTATTCAGTATACATTATTCCAAAAGTAAATATTCCTTAAATGACACTTTATACATTCCTTAGATATATATCACCCTTCATCCACACACATAACATTGTCCTTCTTAATTACAGGTGTATATATATTACTAGCTGTGCCCTGCCACGCGTTGCTGTGGCCTATAGTAAAACTTATCAAAGTTGAGGTAGATATCTGGACTATTATGAAAGAGAGGTATCTACCTATTCCTTCCCCCTTTTCCTCCCCCTTTCTCTCCTTTCTTCCTTCTCTACCTCTTTCTTTCTTTCACTACTTGGTTTCATCCTTCTCTCTTTCCTTCATTCCCTCCCCCTTTCTTCCTTTGCCTTTCTTCCCTCCCTGTTTGCTTCCTTCTTTCACTTTTTATTTCCTTTTATTTTACCACCATCATAACAATAACAATAATGCAATGCATTGCCTCTGGGACCTGACACCTCTCCCATTCCCCCTAAAAGGGTCTCATAGGAACAATAGCATAATAATAATAATAATAATAATAATAATAATAATAATAATAATAGAAATAACAACCTTTAACCGCCACGTGTTGCTGTGGCCAATCTTCCCTCTTTCTCTCCTTCTTTCCCTCCTTCCTTCCTTCCCTCCCATCTTTCCTTCTCCTCTTCTTTCTCTATCTCTTTCCTTCCTTCCCCCTTTTTCTTTCTTTTCTGCTGTCTCTCTTTTCTTTCTTTCCTTTTCTTTCCTTTTCTTCTTCCTTCTTTCTCTAACTTTCCTTCCTTCCCCCTTTTTCTTTACCTCCCTTTCTCTTTCTTCCTTCTTTCCTTCCTTCCTGTATTTCCTAGATTTTGACAGGGCGGGAAGGGGCGGGGTGGGGTTTGGAGGGGGCGTGAAGTAAAAGGAGGTAAGATTGGGGTGGGGGAGTGATGGAGCGTGGGGTTGTGTGTGTGTGTACAGCGGCGGGGGGAGTGATGGAGCATGGGGTTGCGTGTGTGTGTGCGGCGGCGGGGGGGGGAGTGATGGAGCGTGGGGTTGTGTGTGTGTGTGCGGCGGCGGGGGGAGTGGGGTTGCATGTGTGCGTGCGGCGGCGGGGGGAGTGATGGAGCGTGGGGTTGCGTGTGTGTGTGCGGCGGCGGGGGGAGTGGGGTTGCGTGTGTGCGTGCGGCAGCGGGGGAAGTGATGGAGTGTGGGGTTGCGTGTGTGTGTGCGGCGGCGGGGGGAGTGGGGTTGCGTGTGTGTGTGCGGCGGCGGTGGGAGTGATGGAGTGTGGGGTTGTGTGTGTGTGTGCGGCAGGGGTGTGTGTGTGTGCGGGAAGCGGCGTGGCGGGGCTTGGAGTGGGCATGGTTTCCGCAGAGGGAACGTTGGCCGGAAGGGCATGTGCGCGCGCCAGGGAACTTGCAGCTGGGCGCCAATGTGCATGCTCAGTTGTTTTGCCGTTTTGTGAGTGTGTTGTTGTGTTGTTTTTCATTTTGAGTAGATACGTTTGTACCTTGTGGGTTGTGTTATGGGCATGGGAATTTTGGTTAAGTTTCGTTGGGTTTTTTTTTAGTTTTGTTTTTTTGCCGTTTTGAGTGTGTTGTTGTGTTGTTTTTCATTTTGAGTAGATATGTTTGTACCTTGTGGGTTGTGTTATGAGCATGGGAATTTTGGTTAAGTTTCGTTGGTTTTTTTTAGAGTTTTATCCTTTTGCCGTTTTGTGAGTGTGTTGTTGTGTTGTTTTTCATTTTGAGTAGATATGTTTGTACCTTGTGGGTTGTGTTATGGGCATGGGAATTTTGGTTAAGTTTCGTTGGGGGATTTTTGAGTTTTGTTGTTTTGCCGTTTTTTGAGTGTGTTGTTGTGTTGTTTTTCATTTTGAGTAAATATGTTTGTACCTTGTGGGTTGTGTTATGGGCATGGGAATTTTGGTTAAGTTTCGTTGGGGGGTTTTTGAGTTTTGTTTCCTCGTTGGATGCCCCTAACAAATTTATATATATAGATTGTACCAAATTTGGTACCCCAAGAGCAGATAGGAAAGTGAGAATTGGCAGATGGAATCCTCTCCAGGGCTGTTATCCAAAACATACAGGGCCTTATTTCCTGTCAAAACTGGGAAGAAAAGCTTGTACCTATAATCCACTTCTATTGAAGCTCAAAATAAATATATCAAAGTACTATCATGAACACATTGGATGAAAACAATTCCCACATATACTTGATGAGGCTTATTTGTGAGTTGTCATCTGCATGTCTTTACATCTGACGTCAAGTTGCCTGTCAAATTCTGGTACATCTATGAATTTCATGGGGTTTCCTTAAACAAGGAATATTCAGAAGTAGTTTTACAAATTCCTTCCTCTAAAACATGGTGTACAGCACCTAGTATTTATTGGTAGTAAAAAAAAAACCTATCTGGTATTAGACATGGATTACCCTCCTTAGTTTCAAAAATCCAGTAGGATCTGTGCTTGTATACTAGCACTATCAATATAGCTTTACTATTCACTAACAAGTAGCCTGCACTAAGAAACTATATTCCAGCAGACAATGATTCCACAATGCTGACTTCTCCCACCCACACATTTCCTGCTTGATTATAGTAAGGATTTAGGAGTTGACCTTGCATGTGGGGTGGTCTGTTGGGGAGCAGGAAGAGGATCCTAGTAGCCCATGAGGTCATTTCTCAGAGGCTCTACTCAATGATACCCTGGGCTTTGCAGAGGAAGTGAGTTCATGGTCACACAGAGGTTGTCTAAACACTTTGGTGCTTTCTTCAAAGCACTTTTCAGATCTCAAGTGTTTTCCCAGGGAAATTCTGACAGCTCCAAAGAGGTATATTCTTGCTTCTTGAATGCTCTCAAATCTCTCTCCCTCTCAGGTTTTTACAGGATGGAAGAGAAGATAGCAGAAAAGAAGAAACCAGCAAGGAACTAGTGCTACTGTTGAAAAGTTCTGGAGGAGCTGTATGACTAAACAGAAAATGTTGTCCAGCCCAAGGACAGTGTGAAACAGACTTTGGAAAGCCTACATTTTTGAACAACAATTCCCAGAATCCCCAAGCCAGAATGCACACTTTTGCAGACTATAATTCCTCGCATCAATGCTCACTGGAGGATTCTGGGCATTTCAGTTCAAAAAAATAACTTCCCCAAGCTCTAGAAATTATGTAGGATCTAGTATTGTCCTGAGACCAAGAGCTGCCTGATTGGAAGACCAAGTTTATACACCTTTGATCTTCTGGAGGAAAAATGCTCAAAAGGGGTTTGGGGCAATGGCGAGACAGGGTGAGCGGGCTATGATCCACTCTACAACTGGCTTATGGAGGATTGGGCCAATGTAGGATGATCTGAAAGAAACCAGACTTATGTTACAGGCAAAGTTAAACTGAAAAAGAAGAAGTAACAGAGCATCCCATTTACTTAGGAACAGACCTTCATGTGGGAGGAAAGAGACAAGGTCCCTGTAGTATTAATGTGACTGAGTAGGTAAGTGGGGGAGAGAAATTGTTCAGGCTGAGAATGAAGGGATCAAGTCCAATCAATAAAATTCTTGAAGTGCATCTCTCCATTACATTTTGTTTTCAATTTTATATTAGGATGTTTTGAGCCAAATATAACCCCAGGGTTTTCAGTCAATGCAACAGGTACTATGTGATGCTGTTCAGCCTAATCCTATGCGTGTTTGCTCAGACAACAGTCTTACTAAATTAATTGGGACTTAACCTCCAAATAAGTATGTATAGGATTACAGCATTAAACTAGTTTAATGTAATTTGCTTTTCACATTTGGGGCAGGGAGAAACTTTAACAGGGAAAGCTCAGAAGTTTCAAAATAGTGCAATTCACAAATTTATTTGAGAAAAATCCTTAATAAAATAAAATAAAACTAATTTAATTTTATAAAACAAAACTACTGTATATTTTAGTATTTATCTCTGTTGACTTTGGAAGTACTGCCTTAGATACATACAATAAATTAATCTGGAAACCATTTTTTTTTCAGATACATGATTTTAAACCCAAGATTTTCAAGATGTTTTAAAACAGCACTAGAGATTTGTTATTCTCTTGTGGAAAATCTGAACAAAGCATCTCTTACATTTTCTTGCAAAGCATTGCTTCTGAACTCTTAAGTGAGACATATGATGGAAAATAATTTGTCCTTATTCATTAACATAATATTTGAGGTTTGTCAAAGCAAACAACTTAGGTTGCCAAAACAAAACACTGGGCTTGGAGTTCCAGATTTCAATCTGTGCCTCTTTTTATTCCTTTCTTTCCAAATATTAAGTGACTTGCCAAATGATCTGCTTTTTTTCTTTTCTTTTTTAAAAAGGCTTTTGCATATATATTTTTAAAAAGGCTTTTGCACATCTTGTTTGGGGTTTACTAGAAACATAAGCAAAAGGTGTTTCAGAGATGACAAGTCACCTCTCGGTTACATTTTAAGTTGATACATGTAGGGAACCTCCAAAGGTAGTTCCTGGTTGAGCACCAAAATCATTATAAGAAAGAAGGAAACAGACAAGTGAAAGTACAGTTAGGCCTGCATATATACTTGAGTTAGGGGCCAGTAAAAGTGGAAAATCTATGAATAGAAAAAAGCACGATTTTTTTAAAACCTAGGAGAATACCTCTGTAGGTCCTCCAGCATAACGTGATGGACAACTTCTGCCAGAGGTTGATCACAGGATTGCACTGGAGGACCTGGAGATAACACTTAAAACAAACTTATAAATAGTCTAATCCACAGAAGTCAAATCCACAAACATAGCAGTCTGGCTGTATGTAAACATAAGTCTGCACAGGGCTTCACACATTAAAACACTCTTTCCCATTGTGGAGATAACTAGGAGCAATGATGGCTGGGGGTGATGGAAGTGGGAGTTCATTAGACGTAGCAAAAGATGCAACAAACCATCACATAGTTTTACCCAGTTGACACCAGTGCAATAGGGACTGCTGTATTTTATACCAGGTACTATTTCTAAGAAGCCCTACATGAGCAATTAACAACAATCAAATCTTTTTCATTAGCCATAATAAAATAAGCTTTATCAGAAACATCCTAGTCAACAGTCATATGTTAATACTGTATTCCAAACTACTGAAATAATTGTTTTGAAAGAGAGTTCACTGTTCGGCTTATATATCCATTTGACTCTTACTGCTGGCAAACTGGCTTAATGAGAGTTTGTACTACAGTCAGCAATCCTGGTTTGGCCAAAATCAATAGAAATAAATATATAAATTGTAGGAAGCAAGCCACTTTCAGCAACCTGGAAAGTCATTGTCTGACTTTAACCAAGCACCTATGTCTATAGCGCATTCAAATAAAGGGAAACTTAACTTAAGAGCAACTCAATTTAAGACCATTTTGAGTTTTTTAAATGAATGTTTTAACACATGTAGAATAATATCAAAATCAGTCACCCTTTCAAAATATATGCAGAATGTTGTTTCCTTAATGATCTTAACATTGCCAACTCCACCTTTATCTCCCACTTGTCTATTGATATTACTCCCCTCTCCCATCCATTTTGAGTTAAGAGTCATTGTTTGGCCCAGATTTTGCTTTGGCATACAAGCAGCATTTTGAGTAAGAGCTATCACCAGAAGAAGTGCTAATGCGAGAGTACAGAGCTTTAGGGCTTTAAGGGAGCCTCATGCTCTTGTCCTCTTTGAGAAACTTTGGGTTAATTGATTTTGTGTGGTTTTTATTTCTGGTATGTCTGGCTTCATGAAGAGAGGGAAGGAGAGAGAGCAAGGAAGGGAGGGAAGATGGAATGTGCTTCTATCTCTTCACTTTGTGCTTCCTTGCCACAACTTTATGCTTCCACCACTTTAAACTTGATCTTTATTTTTTATTTTTCACGTGAATGTGCATTTATACATTATTTGTTATTTATAAAGTATATTTTCTTATTTGCAAATATGTAACAAAAATGGGGGGGTTTCAGGGGAGGAATGGATTAATAGCATTTCGATCCATTTTGATGCGAAAATTCATTTTGGGATAAGAGCAATTAGAGTTAAGAGTTCGGTCATGGAACAAATTAAACTCTTTTAAGGTATCACTAAATTTCCTTCCTACTACTATTCTTTGCACAGTGCTTTTCATGATTCAGAACATATCTGTTAGAATAGCAGAAATACATCCCCTGAATTTATATCTATTTTGTGAAGGCATAATAATTTCAGAATACAACAGAAAGACCACCAGGCTCTAGGTCAGCAACAATATATCACTGCAGCTCTTTTTATTTTAAAAGCATCTTCCTTAATATTCTTGTTTTGTAGGGGAAGAAAAAAAAGTGTCTTGTGTTTTCTTTTGTCAAATATTACTCCTTCCTCTTGTCATGCAAATGTCACTAGCCATAAAAACAGAAAACAAAAGGGTGGCGGCTCCTTCAAAAATAACAAAAGCCATCCCAAAGACAATGTCTTTTGAAGTTATAGGTTGCCAGCAAAATTCTCAGATATTATGAAGACAAAAGAGCAGAACCGCAAGGGATGCAATAAAAACAATGTCTGTAGAAACATAGATGTTTTCAGGCTTCTTCCCATGTAGTGTCAAAACACGCACATACCACCACCCACAACAACAACATAAAACCACTACTAAAAAGACAAATAAATAAATCGTTGATCCAATTAAACCTGGAAGCCAAAATGATTATACTTAGACTGTCATACTTTGGCCATAATTTGAGAAGACAGGACTCATGAGAAAAGGCAACAATCTTTTCTAGGCAGTAGGGAAGGAGGAAGATTGCATTTCAGATGGACAGAATCAATCATGGAAGTCATGGCTGCTCTGAGTCTATTAAAGAAAAGATGACTTGGAAGCCTCTTGTTCATGAAGTGTTCATAAGTTGAAGGTGACTTAAGTGTTAACAAAATACTTGAAAGTTTTTGATGTCAGTCCTCAATATCAGTTCACAAGCAGAGAAGGATTACAAGTGGTAGATAACAATGCCTCAGACTCACAGCACTTCTTCCATTTACAGCCAGATGCTTCTTCATCTGGAAGCATCCTCAGTGAGCACTCCACTGTCTGGAAATACCAGAAAAAACCATATAAAATGGATCATGGGGTGATAGTAGAGTCACTGAAGCTAAGTGGGTTGGGGGGCTAAATTCTGCACCTAGATATGTCTCTCACCACATTTGTCTAGCATATAGAGACTCGAGACATGTGAGTGTGGACCACCAGTCATTCTTGACAAATAACCTCACCAAATAACCCTAAATTCTTCACCTTTCTAACCCCCCCTTCCCATCTCATGCTGCTTCAAGCTACCAGCCTGCACCCCCTGCAGCTCCCAGCTGTCCACTGTCTAGACACCTCCTTTCCAAATGCCATTATCTACCCTCCAGTCCTGCCAGTCTAAATGTTGCTGTCAGTCAAAAATGCAACAAGTTGTAAATGATGTGCAACTCTTCTTTCGGCTCATCTATGGTTGTCACATTATGCCACCTACTGGACTGGAATTATGAGAAACTGCACTGACTTGCCAAATGAACAATGGGCAAATCTGCCTATTTGCCCCAATCAGTGTATTTCTTCTTTGCTCTGAAGCTGATTCTTTATGGAGTTTGATAAGAGTGCAGACATATGACCAGCCTGGGGGTGTCATATGACTTAATAGCTCAGGGGGCTTCCACTGGGATCTTAAGTAACAAAATCTCTCATTGCTCCAGATTTGGTACTTACAGAACACCACAGGCAGCATGTACATAAAACTTGTTTTCTATATACGCTCTACACTGAAATGAATGAATAAGTGAAGATGTGCATTTTAAAACTAAATGGATATTAAGATTCATGCATTGCAAAAGTTATAGTACTTTTGATACACAATGGTCGTGGGTGCATATCTTCAAGTAATTTCCACTCTATGGTAAACCTATTATGGGATTTTCTTGTCAATTTTGTTCAGACAGGGTTTGCCTTTGCCTCCACCCAAGACAAAAGTGTGTGACTTACCCAAGGTTACATTGTGCGGCATGCATTGCTAGGCAGAAGTTTGAATCCTGGTCTCCCATAGTCCTGGTCCAGCACTCAGCCATTTACACCCTTGTAGCATTTACTAACCCATAAGGTAAGGACTGTAAGATCATTCCCTGGCAGCTCTACTCAGTATCTCCTACTCTCCAACTTCAAATTTCTAAAGCATAATTTAGCTTTAAGGTCTAGAAATATATCAATTTGAGTGTGCAATGAAACATTAGTTTATCAGAGAACCAAGTTCAACAACAAAAAGGATATTATCATATATTGCTAGGAATGTAATACTAGCTTTTGATCTATGTAGCTGCCTAACATTGAGCCAGATTGTCCTAGACTAATGACATGGAAACAATATCCCACAAATAACTTGTGTTCCCCATTCTTAGCGCCCATGATTCCCAAATTCGAAAATGCCTCATTTTTTCAAAAAGTGGGGCGAGGTACAATCAATGAGATGAAGTGTTCCCAAATGCTGTCTGGGTTGAGGTTAGGGATGAAAACATATCCTATCCCCCAAAACATTCTTCAAATACCAGAAAATTGTTATATAATCATAGAATCATAGAGTTGGAAGAGACCATGTGGATCATCTAGTCTAACCCCCTGCCATGCAGAAAAAGCAGAATCAACGTACTCCTAACAGATAGCCATTCAGCCTCTGTTTGAAAGCCTCCAAGGAAGGTGCTTCCACCACACTCCAAGGAAAAGGTTCCAGTGGAATATCCTTTCTTGTAATTTGGACCCATTGCTCCATATCCTAGTCTTAGCTGCTGCATCACACTATTGGCTCATGTTCAAGTTGTGGTCTACTAAGACTCTATGATCTTTTTCATGTGTATTGCTGTTGAGTTAGGAGTCACAATGTCATTCATTTTTTATGCCTAATTGTAGATTTACTCTTGTTGAAATTCATTTTGTTAATTTTGGCAAAGCTCTCTAATCTGTTAAGGTTGTTTTGAATGCTGATCCTGTATTCTGAAGTATTAACTATACATCCTAATTTGGTGTCATCTGCAAACCTGATAAGCATGTCTTCTAAATCTTCATCCAAGTCATAAAGAAAGATGTTGAACACTCATCACTTCTTTCCAGGATGAAAACTCTATGTTTTTTTTTTCAATCAAAAAAAGAAAAGATTTGTTTTTGACAAATCCATCCAGGTTTTTAATCTGGCTTGGAGATCTGTAGGAGAACCTCACAACTACATCTTTTTCAGTTCTAATTCCATTTATTCTCATCCAGATGTTGGGCTGTTCCCTTCAAGCTTTGATAAACTACTGTTCACAAGGATATTGTCCCCCCTACCCCTGCACACAGCCCAGTTTAAAGTCCACCTGATCAGATTTGCGAGTCTCTCAGCAAAAAACATTTCCTGCCAACTTCTGTGAGGTGCAGTCCATCTCGTGCCAGAAGCCCATCTTCCTGTAAAAACAGACCATGGTCCAGGAAGCCAAATCATTCTTGCCAACACCATGTTCAGAGCCGGTTATTCACCTCTGCTATTTTTCTTGCTCTTCCTGGACCATGATGTGCAACTGGGAGGAGAGATTAAAAGACAACCTGTATATTAAGATACCTTAGTTTCCCCCCACCCAGAGCTTCAAAATCCTTTCTGATATTTTGAAGACTATGCCTTGGAGTATCATTGGTTCCCACATGAACCAACAGGAAAGGGGGGCAGTCAATGGGCTTGATAGGTCTCATCCAACACTCAGTTACATGGTAGATTTTTACCCCAGGGAGACAACATACTTCTTGAGGTATCCTGTAAAGTTTGCAAATCAAGTTTGCTTCTGGTCCCCTCAGGAGGGAAGCCCCTACAATTAACACACATCTCCCCTGGGGACTGACAGGGTCACTTTTCTGTGTCGATAGAAATGAGAAATAGAGTTCCAGTCTTTTCCAGGTTGTAATTTCAGTTGGAAATCCACAAGTATGGTCTACCTCAGCAGAAAAAACTAGTCGCTGTCACAAATGTCCCCTTTCCACTGTATACTTAGTATTCAGCAGTATTGCACTCAGTAACTTTTGTTGAGCTGCTGATACCTTAGGTCTGACTAGAGTTCATTCCCTGTTACCTGAGAACATTCTAAAAAAAATTGTCAGAACTGGAGACTATGACTGATCCTCCATTTGAGTATCATTTGCACATGCATTTCTATGTTTTCCCTCTACACAATAGTCATAAGACACAGCTGCTTAATGGTTGCAGAGATGGAGGAAGAAAGCATTTCAGACCATGGAAAAACAGCAGGCTTCAGCTTGGTCAGATGGAGAAGAAATAAAGGTTTTCTCTCAAATGCAATGGCCTGACCTTTTCTTTCCTCAGGATGCCTCCAGCTTTTCATAGTCAGGATTCTTCCTCCTCCTTTTCCTGACAATCAGTAAGCAACACCAGTCCTTCCAGGGGTATGACAGCTGTTGGGCAGAGTGAAGCTCTGCACAGAGCAAAAAGGCAAGAGAAAAAGAGGAACTTGGGCACACATAAGTCACTAGCAAGATGCCAGCCACAGCCACAGTACATGGAAATCATGTTTTCTGCTCTTGAAGTACAAAGTCTCCCTATTACTGAGAGCAGGAATGGAGAAACCTCCAGATAATTTTGGACTTCAACCCAAACAAGACTCATTTTTGGCTATGCTGAGTTTTGCGACCCAGGAATATAAAGAGGGATGTACAGTTTCTTACCCAGTCCTACAAGACCACTCAACATTTTAACACCATGTGGGTGGCCGGTGTGCTACCAGTTCTTGTGCACTAATAAAAAACCTTTCAGGAATGAATGATGAATTTGCACTTAAGCAGGCAGAATGTTTTCCTTTTTGCTTGAGATCAGAGAGGGAGAAGACTTTGCTATCATTGAGTGAACATCAAAGTGACTCTGAATCATTCTTCTGAGCAGATGATTATATTAAGCATGAATTGATTACAGAGCTGCCTGGTACAGTGAGATCAGCTTGTTTCCTGACAAAGGCAAAAAACAGTGGAATGATGGAGTCAAGGAAGAAGAAAAAAGGCAAGGCTGTCTGACAGTTAAATTTTACACAATCCCAGATTATCTTGTCACCTTCACTTCCCTCCATCGTATTTCCTTTGACTAAAAAATACAACAAGTTGTGACTGTTACTTGGCAGTTGAATGGCTTATAACAACAGCTTATGTGCCTGATGACAAATTAGCAGACTGTGCATGTCCTCGTGTAATTTTTTCACAGTTTATGGCTGTGGTAAGGTGCAGCAACTCTATTTGATGCAACATACAACATGATACAACACTCCACTAGTCACCTAGACAGCTTCCCTTCCCTTCCACATGAGATAGGGAAATGTAATAAGGGAAGAAGTTAATCTTAACCTGGTCTTCCAGTGCTTGATATATAAAGAAGTTTCTTATAGGGCGTTGTATGGCTGAAAATGACAAGTGAAGATCTGATTAGGGCTTACCTTATGTTACAGTCAAGTTAGACCTTAGGAAAAGCTCAGACAAAAGATTCACAGGCTCAGAATTCTATTATCTCTGCATGCTTATCTTGGGAAAAGCTTTGCCCATTGGGATTCTGCCTCTCATTCAACAGGTTAAAAAAAACAGTTATCCTCCACATTTATGGGTTTCACTTTCTGGGTTTGATTATTCTGGTTGTATTAATATGTTCTCTCTAGGTCTTCCAGGACAACTTTATGATCAACTTTTGCTGAAATTGATTTTTGTGGGGATCTTATGCTCTAATCACTCATGAAAGTGAAAAATATGTGAAAAAGAAAGTATTGACAGATGCTAACAATTTCAATTGGACACATTGATAATAGTCATAACAGCTCTTGGCATAATTATTAGGATTAAATAAGATTTAAAACATCTTTTCTATAGTTTTGACATGTGTGTGTATGTGTGCCTGTGTATTTATAATTTTATTCTACTAGATCTCTAGTTTGAGGGCACTATGAACCACAGAGTCCATCCAAAATGAACATGATTCTCAAATCTGTCAAGCTATTTGCCTATCAAATCCAAAAATGAACCCAAACAATGTGGCAATTGATTAATCCCATCTCACCATCTCAGAGCTGCCAAAAATGGCTGACATTCAAACCACAGAAATATCTAGAAAGTTTGATTTTTTTAAAAAAATCCATAAATTCAATTTAATCACATACCATTTCAGAAATTTCCTGGAAACATGGATGTTCTCTTGCATCAGGCATGTAGCCGGGGGGGGGGGGGGGCCTCGGGGGGCTTCAGCCCCCCCCCGAAATTCTCATGGTGGTTCGCGAAAAGTCCTTACTGGTGCATTATTTAAACTGTTATGTTTATTCATATCATGATCTGATCACCATACTCAATATATCCCATATGCATGGGGGTATTGGGGTAATGATACAAAAGGTTTGCTCGGGTAGACCCTCTTTCACTCAGACTCAGCCCCCCCCCCACAAAACTCAGCCCCCCCCCCCCCCGAAACCTCCCCTGAAAATTTTTTAGCCCCCACCGAAACAAAATCCTGGCTACGGGCCTGTCTTGCATTAGTACCTCTTTTTGCTTTCTTTTTTCATATACCGTTCAATCTTTGGGGCTCTCTGAAGGGTATTCAGTCCAAAGCATGTCCCAGCAATTGAAGAAGTGAATGCACCAATTACAAAAGCAAAAAAGAACCCCAGCTTCTTCACTATTATCTTTTTAAAAACATTATTAAAAAAGGAATAATGAATGAGACCAATAAAGTTTCAGTTTGGGCTCCATTCCAAGAAGAGTCATTTCTTCCATTTATAGCTATGTTGACTCCTGATTTGTTGCAACATCCAAGCCCTAAAAAGCAAATGGTGACTATGTGTGTGGCTTTAAAGGAGGGGTGATAAAATAAATAAAAAACAAACCAATTCTCCAATCACAATGGGATTTGGTGTTGCCCAAAACAAAGCTATCTTTGTGCAGTCTTAATCTATTGCTTTATCTCCTTTTGCATGATTTATTGTGTTGGCATGATACCAGACTCTTCCCTATCGTGTCCTGGCCAACAGCACAGAGAAACATTGTGCTAAGGCAGAACCAGGTCTCTATATATAGTCTGAGACATAGCGATCCAATTAAGCCAAGCCCCTAGCCTATCTTCTTGATGTAAACCACGAGGATATTTATTGGGTGAGCAGGAGGACAGCACTCAAAGCCTCGCCTATAGACACTAAGCTGAAACTTTAAATAGGGTTTTGAGAAACACAAAACAGAATTCTTCTTTTCTCTCACTTTCCAAATGTGAAATAGAGAGATGCACGAAATTATTTCTCAGTGATATACCAAACATCTATTTGGATATGAACACAAAGATTTGTGAAAATCTTGAACAATCCAACCACCCATGGACTTTTGAGGATTTTCTCTCTAGTCTAATGGACTTAATCATAAAAACATAATTTTACATAATATCATAGTATTTTGGGGCTACTCCCCAAAATATTTATGCAACATCAAAGGTATTAGGCTCTAAGGTGGCACAAGATTCTTTGTTATTCATTTCTCAAAGATTAGATTCAGCATAGCCAGCTTATATCAGATGGGTCAATGTTGTGTGAGGTGTCAGAATCTGGCAAACCAAGCTACCGCAAAGAATTAAAAACCTGGTTGTTCTGTTGTGCCTTTGACTAGGCGGTTCACTTGAGAATTATCCCGACCTTATCTAAGCTCCAGCACTTTAGTTGGTTCCTTATCTGTACTTATGACACTTTAATGGCCAAGGGCATTCCCTGGCAACCCAGCCCACTGCCTATTGCATATTTCCTTGGCTCTTCCAAGGAATCATTGCACTTACTCTGAGCCCAAACCCAGTTTCAAATTGGCCAGCCAGAGTATTGCTTTTATGATGTTAATTGATTTTAATGTTTTTATTATTTGTTGTTATTGATTGTTTTTACTGTGTCTGTTTTATTATAATCCTTGGGTTTGTCCCTCTGTAAGCCGCCCCGAGTCCCTTCGGGGAGATGGAGGTGGGGAATAAAGTTGTTGTTGTTGTTATTATTATTATTATTATTCACAGTCTCTGAAAATTATGAACTAACAGACCTTCTTGGAGATAGCTAATCTTTCCAATACCCATTTAGGCTGTTTTCAACAAATACAGAGTCCTGCTTTTGAAATGTAAACATATTGCCTATCATTTTCCCTGGATGACTCCATCTTTGTGCATTGAGCATGAATAATTTCTTCTGCTACTCTGTTGATTTTATTAAGTAGATATTACAATAATAATAATAATAATAATAATAATAATAATAATTGTATTTCTTACCCACCACTCCTCATGGCTTGAGGCAGGTTACAGAATAATTAAAACACATAAACATTGTAAAAATACTACAAATACACATATTAAAATGTATTTCTATAAAAGATACATATTAACACTTACTTCTACAAATACATATTAAAATACACAAAACAGAGATTAAACAAAATACACTAGTTTAAAATTGATTTCAAAACGGCTGTGTAGGTCCGTTGGAAGAGATAGGTCTTTAAATGGTAGACAGGTCTTTTGATGGTAGGTTTTTCTGGCTGTAGCAATATACTATCAGGTCCTTGTATGCAAATCCCATACTGAGTTTGATATGGATGGAGATAGAAGGGGTGCAGAGCTGACAGAGGCAAGTCCATATAACACACTTAGCCAAGGACCATGTGACGTTCTATATCACAGCCCCAGTTTTCTTCTCTTTTCTGACAGACACCAAATAAGGTAATTATACTCACACCAATGCCTTTGTGAGACTGTTTGGCTCTGCCTAACAGATGACTATTCCTACCATTGTTAGCTCCACTGCAGGCCCAGAAGGACCAACAGTGGAACTCACAAATCTTCTCATTTATTACAGAGTTGAGTTCTGCAAATGAACGTGTGTGATGATTAATCTATTAACGCATGGGAATAAGCCTGGCGTCTGGCAGTTATTCATATTGGAGGAAGAGGGAATCCACCACTTGTCAAAATTATTAATAACTACTGGGATCAGTAATGTTGTTTTACTGGCCCACAACTCTGTTACCATTTAAAGCTCCACATCACCAAGTTTACTTAAACAAAGCAATGTATAAATGTCCCCATTTTCTATACTTCTCCTTATTAACATCTGTTCAAAATATAGGAGTCTGATTTTATAATGTGGGGAATATACATGGGAGACAGACATATTATAGGTGGGGTCCTAATTCCTAGCCTTCCAGATTGGAAATGATTTCTGAGATTGTCTGCATGCAAACAGCTGTATGCAAAAATGACGTTGTCCATGGGGGCAGAAATCCTGGAAAAGGAGGACTTTGGATATACAGAGAGAGACCTGTTCACATAAGCTATATATAAGAGCCGCCGGTGGTGCAATGGATTAAATCCTTATACTAGCAGGAATGAAGACCGACAGGTTGGAGGTTCGAAGCTAGGGAGAGTGCGGATGAGCTCCCTCTGTCAGCTCCAGCTTCCCATGCAGGGGCATGAGAGAGGCCTCCCACAAGGATGATAAAATATCAAAAACATCCAGGTGTCATCTGGGCAACATCCTTGCAGACGGCCAATTCTTTCACACCAGAAACAACTTGCATTTTCTCAAGTCGCTCCTGACTCACACACACACACACACACACACACACAAACTATATGCCAATATTCACTTTAATGGATAGATTTTGAAGACTTCTGGTTGAGGAGGAGAAATCTTCTTCTGAATGAAATGGGACAGAGGTGAGGAGACAGGAAAAGATCAGTCGACACCATTCACTCCCATTCACCACAATGTATGGGCAGGGCATGTTCAGAATCTGTCTAACAACCTGAATTTAGCATGTCTTTGACCATTTCAGAACAGGCATATGTTTCTAGCATCTCAAAATTATTCAAACTCAACCTTGCTCTTGACAAAATGGATGAGAAGGATAAAGCACAACTGATAATCAAAGTTGCACCTCTGGAATAAGTTATTAGTAAGATTAAAACAAGTTAACCAATGACCAAAAGCTACCTAGAATGTTGTCTTCCACAACAGGAAACTTGCAGTTTGGTATCTAAATGACAAGCAGCTTAATCCAATGCCCCTAACCTCTAGGTTTGAGGGGAAGCTGCATACCAAAATGCAAAACAACTGGTCCATATCACTCGTTTCATTTCCATCCATCCAGCCACAGTTAATGAGTGCAGACACAGTGCCTGAACATTCCTGGATGAGTTCTTCCCCAGCATTCAAATGGCATCAACCACTAACTCCTCACATGCACACTATCCTCACTCTTGTTGGTCTCTGTGTTCAGCTCTCCTTTCTCCTTGTATTCACCACTTGGCTTCCTGTCATGCATCTGATTAGCAGCTTGCCTCACCACAACAGTTTCCTTTCCGAATTCATCACCCTCATTTTCCAGCCATTGATTGCCTATGGCTTCATGCTGAAAAAGACTAAAAAGGCAGGGGGTTTTTTTGGTGGGGGCAGGGGAGAGATACTATAATGCTTTTGGGGAGGAATAAGCACCAATGCATCACATATTTCATCTTGCCATTTAGGGTGAGACCAGTATTAATTTGAAACATTTTTAACTGTCCTAAGCTGTTTGCACTGTTTTAAAGTATTGCCTTGTTGTCTGTACCTGCTCTGAGATCTTCTCACATAGGTCAAGCTACTGATATGTTCAGAAATAAATGATCCACAGCTCACATTATCAAAAGCAGGAGTGGGTTAAGCAGGATCCAGGAGTTGCATGCAGCCTATCCCATCCCAAGGCTATTATTGCAGCCTACAGTCCTCCCACAACTCTACTCCCCCCCCCCCCCCCGAGCTATCTGGAGCAGCAGAGAAAATGTCAACCACTACTTCAAGAAGCCTCTGGAATAGATGCTTCAACTTTGAAATAATTTGCAAGCCAACTTGTAGATAGCCTCCCCTCCACCATTTCTCAAAAGACAAAAAAAATGTGTTTTGGATCCTTAGAAATGGATTCCATCCATCCACTGATGGTTGAGGAGTACTTAATATTTTTCATGGGTGAAGCTGCATTTTTCACAATCCATGGGGTTCCTATAAAGACTAGGAGAAGTTTGAAAAATCTGGCCCTGGACTTGTTGTAATGGCAGATCTCTGATCTAAGACTGATTATCAGAATTTATAATGGTTCTTCGATGAAGCTGGCAGTCCAATTCACCAACCCCAGGGTTTTTTAACAGCCACGATCACACATTGTGGAATAGAAAGACTAGAAGAGTAAGTGTTTTAAGTGAAACGCCAACTGCATGAACGAAAAACCATATATTCCCTCATCAGTTTATCCCCTTTTTGTTCCTAGCTTGACTCATTCCATTTTTTTCCAAAATGCAGCAAGATTTTTTATATTTTTTCCAGCTTATCTCATATTTGGCACCTGCCCTTCTTGTATTAAAAAACAAACAATGTGTACTCTCTGTCCACCGCCCCCACCTTGCTCCTATTCTCCTTTTCCCTCTGCTTCTCCCCTTCCTTCCCTGCCTTCCTCCCTCTCTCCCTCCGCTTTTCAGAGCTAAAGGCTCTTTCCTGTGTAAAATTATATCAACACACATAATCTAGCCCAAATGTGTCAGCTGGTTTTTAGGAAATGTTTCCCCAACATCTTTTAGTATCGCAGTGCAGCAAAATTGCTGAGCTGCTCAGGGAATTGGAAAGGATTACTCACTGTTTATCTGCCCAGCTTTCTGCCTGGTTTTTATTTTGAGAAAAGTACTTGTGCTTGTTGTGTTTTAAATCTGTTTAAACCCTTGGCTACAATTAAGCAATCTATGGTGAGAAGCAAGAGAGAGCCCAATAAAGCCTTCAATGACTACACTACGTACAGTCCTCTTATCCCAGGGACTGGTAGCCATGGGTCTCATTCATTCATGTTTGACAAAATATGTCATCTCACTGCATTTTAGGTCCTCCAGAGGGAAACTAAGATATTCTTGGGAAAGAAGTCTTTCTCTTCAATAGGGTTCATTATCATCAATGGCTTTGCATATATCACCCACAGATAGGGGGCTCATACGATATATCACTCCAGTGCAGCACCAACTGTGCGGATTATCATTCAGCCTCCAGGTATCATTCAAAGCATTGACCTTTAAAGCCCTGGACAACTTAGGATTCAAGTAATTTCTCTCATATGTTTCTTGCTAATTATGAGGATTGTCCTTGGAGGTTTTTTCTTTTGGTACCACCACCTACAATTGGTTGACGGTTGATTGTCAGGGAAAGAGCATTTTCCAAAGTGGCCTGGTATCAGTAAAATACCTACTTGGGAAGGGGAGAGAAGATCCACTTGGTGCCTTCATTTAGGCACCACACCACACTTTTTTCCAGAAGATATCTCTTTTTTATGGCAATGTTTAAAAGAAACAGAAGATACTTTGAATCCACATCTATTTCTATAAATTTTAATAAATCCTCAGTTATAGATGCCTGAACTCACGTGCTTCAACAGTGTAAAAATAAAGAGATATTACAAAAATACTTGTTAAGAGACAAGGAAGAAATTATGCCAAATATCATAAGGTAACATTTTGACTAGGCAGTGGTTCTCAAAGTGTACTCCACTGAGCTCTTGGGGCTCTGTGAAGCCTACAGAGGGGCCCCATGCTTTCCTCCTTCCTCCTCCTCTTCCTCTGCTCTCCTCCACTTGACCATTGTGCGTACACCATCCCTGCCTGCTTGCTTGCCTTTACATAAAGGGTTGTCTCTCCGTGGCCACCATCTGGGCCTACCACTACCTTCTTTCCTTATCTCTCTTTCCCCATTATTTCCCTCCTCTTCCTCCCTCCTCCCCCTCCTCTCCAGCTTTCCCATTTCTTTCCTGCTTCTCTCTTCCCCCACCACTAAAGTATTTTCCCTCAGCCCCCATGCTATCAAAAGCATCCCCCCACTTCCCTTGCTACCTAAAGCCCTTTCCCCATCTTCCTTGCCACCAAAAGCCTTTTTTCCTCACCTTCCTTGCCATCCAGAAATCCCCTCACCCCACTGCCTTGATTGCTTCCAAAACCCTATTTACCTTCCACTGCTTAGGGGGTGCTTTGATATACTTTTCCTGCATAGCAGAAGGGAGTTGGACTGGATGGCCCCTGCAGTTTTTGCTATTACTACTACTACTACTACTACTACTACTACAAAGGCTAGATGGTCATCTGTTGAGGTGCTTTGATTGTGTTTTTTCCTGCACAGAAGGGGGTTGGACTGGATGGCCCATGGATCTTCCACTGAAATTCTGTTAAGTTTATGTTGGCTAAAATTGTTCTTCATTTTAAATGCTGTATTATTCTTTCTTTCCTTTTTGCACTGTGTGAATTAGTTCACACAAACACTCTCCATCCATCTGCCACTGGTCTTACCCATGCCTGACATATACATGCTATATATAATATATACATATTTCTTGGGGCTCCTTGAGAAATTTTTGCTTCAAAAAGGGCTGCATGGCTGAAAATGTTTGAGAACTCCTGAGCTAGAACAACCTGTCAAAATGATCATATTTGATGAAGGTAAAGGTGCTATTTATAAAACCATTATATAATTTGTGAAGTCACAACTTACATACTATCCATTGATTCAACAGGTCTACCTTTGTTTGGAGTATCAATTGGATATTGTAACTATATTGATTTATACCTCGATCAATAAATGAAGGTAAAGGTAAAGGTAGTCCCCTGACATTAAGTCCAGTCATGTCTGACTCTGGGGTGTGGTGCTCATCTCCATTTATAAGCCGAAGAGCCAGCATTATCCGTAGACACCACCAAGGTCATGTGGCCGGCATGACTGCACGGAGCGCCGTTACCTTCCCGCCGGAGCGGTACCTATTTATCTACTCACATTTGCATGTTTTCGAACTGCTAGGTTGGCAGAAGCTAGGGCTGACAGCGGAAGCTCACGCCGCTCCCCGGAATCGAACCTGCGACCTTTTACTCAACAAGCTCAGTAGCTCAGTGCTTTAACCCACTGCGCCACCGGGGGCTCCATAAATGAAATTTATGGTTAAATTCCGCATCCTATTTCTTAACAGGGACACCAGGTTGACTAAGTATGTAAGTAGCTTTCTAAACAAATAACACTTAACTTTATTTTCTGTCACAAAAAGGGACTACACTGGGCAATGTCTCAGAGACTGCCAGATTTGGGAGTGCATGATCTTCTCCCTCTCTCTGGTTTTTGAATCCTACAAAAAATATATTGGAAACCCTGTCTAATCCCCAGCAGAATTGCAGCCACTTCTGTTTCCCAACTGCTGAACACTAATTGAAAAAAAATTGTGATGGCCATCTGTTGGGGGTGCTTTGAATGTGATTTTCCTGCTTACTGGCAGGGGGTTGGATTGGATGGCCCTTGAGGTCTCTTCCAACTCTATGATTCTATGAGAGAACTGGACACAACCTTGGTATCTAAGACATAATCCCAAAGGAGACACACAAAGAGAAGCTTCCTTTCTGGGGGAAGAAATAAAATGAAAAGATAATGCTTCCTCTGATTACTCCAAAGAATGTGCATATGATTGAATGACTCAGACATTAATCCCATGAGAATCATCCCAATGCCAGCTGCTTATAAACACATGATTGCACGGCCCTGCATCAAATATGTGAGAGGAAAACTTTATTTAAAAATACACTGATTGGAGCATAGCACAGAAAACTCTAGCATCGAAGCCCCATATAATTTGAAAGATACCTAATAAAAGCAATACATTAAAGCTCAAAAATTATGCCAAAATACATAAAAGGCAAAAGTTTCCCCTGACTTTAAGTCGAGTCATGTCTGACTCTGGGGGGTAGTGCTCATCTCCATTTTTAAGAGTCGGAGTTGTTCATAGACACCTTCATGTGGCCAGCATGACTGCATGAAGTGCCATTACCTTCCCACAGAAGCAGTACCTATTCACATGTGCATGTTTTCAAAGTGCTAGGTAGGCAGAAGCTGAGGCTAACAGTAGGATCTTACCCCGCTCCCTGGATCTGAACCACCAACCTTTTGGTCAACAGGTTCAGCTGCTCCACGGTTCAACCCGCTGTGCCAGCAGAGGGCCCGCCAAAATAAATATCATTCTTAAATATCAGTATTTTTTTAAAGGCCAAAATAAATATCAGTATTAAAAATGCTGCTATGTTTCTGTTTTCAAAGAAGCCCCCCTCTTTTTTAAAGTTTTTATGCTGAAACAAATGATCATGGCTGTTGTTGTTCATTTGTTCAGTTGTTTCCGACTCTTTGTGACCTCATGGACCAGCCCATGCCAGAGCTCCCTGTTGGCCGTCACCACTCCCAGCTCCTTCAAGATCAACCCAGTCAATTCAAGGATAACATCCATCCATCTTGCCCTTGGTCGGCCCCTCTTCCTTTTTCCTTCCATTTTCCCCAGCATCATTGTCTTCTCTAAGCTTTCCTTTCTTCTCATGATGTGGCCAAAGTACTTCATCTTGGCCTCTACTATCCTTCCCTCCAATGAGCAGTGAGGCCTCATTTCCTGAAATATGGACTGGTTGGATCTTCTTGCAGTCCAAGGCACTCTCAGAACTCTCCTCTTTTTAATTTTTTTTATGCTGAAACAAATTATCACGGTTACTTCTTTGAAATTTAATTGAAGTAGCAACTCTTGCTCATCCGTCTGCTTTCCTTGAACAAATTCACAACAAAATTAGTAGATTGTGGATACATTGTATCTAGTGTTACTGTGATTGGTAAAACAGATGAGCAGGAGGCAACTAGAAGCATAAGCTGAAGCCTTAGAGAGCTTCAGCCACAGGGTAGAAGCCCTTGTTGGGCTTGTTAATTGTTTCCTCTTTGTCAGCTGTTTCTCAGTCGCTGCTGGAAGCACTGGACAGAAATCCACACATAACACACACATTGTATGACTGCCTGCCATGTCACTGAGTTGCTGGGAAACTGCTAGATGGAGGAAGCCATTCCCTGCTGCCAAGGTTGACATTTAGAGGTCACACTAGGAACAGAATTACAACAAACAGAGTTTTCCAGTAGCGGTTATGTTTTAACCTATTGTGTATCCAAGTCAGGTGTTAACCAGAAGTGGAGAAAGTGGGGTTCCCAGCACCAGACAGCCCTTCAAACTCAATGATCTCCCTTCCCTAAATTGGTATGACTTTCAGGCAAAAATAACTTGAAAATCGTACTCATGAACACAAAATCCTTTCCCCCTAAATTGCATTTGAACACTTCCCAAATGCTTCTTTTTCTCTCAATTTCTCCTTCAAAATGGTTACAGGTTAATTCTTTGGGCCAGAATTTTGGAAGTGAAAGAAAGGTTGTTTTTTTTTTTTGCATGCTCCAGTGAGATTGTGGGTTGTGGATTGTGGGAGCATTTGGCAATGGAAAATTGGCCTCCTGCCTCTGCACAGTTGTCTATCACTATGTTAGATCAAGGCCTCTTTGGTGAATGCATCAAATGTCAACATTGGCAATGTATAATGTTTATTATATAATACCATTAGATGTGCATAATGTTTTACAGCAAAACAACAAAAACTAGTGGGTTCTCCAAATAATGTAAGGCCCAGGTTTATATCTGCCACAAGTTCTTGTTCAAGTGGCATTATCAGATGTAATAGGATTGGCCCTGCGTTCCTTCTTGGCTGACATAAATACGATAATTCAACACGAATAATTGGGAAACAAACACAGCAAAAATAATGATGAAATGAAAGCAAGAACTGAACAATATAAAATAACTTACACTTTATATCAACAAAATATAGATTGGGTTGCTGTGAGTTTTCCGGGGTGTATGACCATGTTCCAGAAGCATTCTTCCCTGATGTTTCACCCACATGCTTCTGGGATATGGCCATACAGCCTGGAAAACCCACAGCAACCCAGTGATTCCAGCCATGAAAGCCTTCGAAAAAATATAGATTGATACCAAAACTATAGAAAATTTCAATTACTGGCATTAAGTGGATTATTTTATGTTGGAATTTATTTCTTCTTAATTTCTGATTTCATGTCTGCTTGCATGCAAACTTTCTGTTGATTATTATCAAAAGTGATAGGAACAGCAAAAAAAAAAAGAGTGGAGTCCTTAGTACCATAGTAATCTATAGGCCAATTTCCTTCATAAATGTTAATGCCAAAATCTGTGACACTGCGCTGGCTGTGAGCCTTGAACAAGCAGTGTCCAATATAGGTGATACAGCAATCAAAGCGGGCTTTGAAACAAGGACAAATTGTACTTGCCAAATAACAGAACTCAGTTCTGTTATAGGAAAAACAAAACAAAAAGATCCTCACAAGGTACTCCCATTAACTGTTGAAAAGGCATGTGACAGATCTCTCTGGGGATGGTGGTATCAGATGCCTGTTCCCATCACGGTCCTTGTGAGGGAATTCAGGTCAATTTCCCTTGAAAAAGCCAGTTTCTTTAGAACATTTTTCTTTAAGTCAACCAAATTGTTAATGACTTGCCATCACTCCAACTTTTCCAAACAACTGGAGATGCCTCAGCTTCTGCTGTCAAAAGCCTGGCACAGTACATTGTGCAATGCAGTGAAGCACAGGGTAGGCAATGAAGGCAAATCCAAGGTATAGTTTTTTCAGGAATTGGTTGTTTTAAAGGAAATTTGAAGTTACCTAAACATACAGCTACCAAAACCCCTTTTTTCCTTAAAAAAAATAGTAAGATTGGGAAAGGGGCAAATCAAAATCCACTTTCTAAATTACACTGTTTTCTTCAAGGGTTCGTGTTTAAGATGTTTCAGTGAGTATCAGAAGGTACTGCCTAGACTGACTACTTCTTGCTGGGAGCAGCTACAATTGCAAGCCTCCTTTTGGTGGAGCTCAGGGAGATCCCATGAGAGAAAAGAATGATTTCTCATAGCAAGGAACCCAAATTGATAAATCAAGCAAATGTAGGGGCTTCTGAGAATTTGCAAGACTTCTAAGAAAACTGATAAAGGGACAAAACCTATTTCTATCCATTTCTAGGCAAGGTTTCATTCCTGTTGCTAAGTCAAGAACATCCTAGAGCAGGGATCTTCAACCTGGGGGTTGGGACACCCGGGGGGGGGGGAGGGCACAAGGGAGTGTCAGAGGAGTTGGTCATGGGGGTTCTGTGTGGGAAGTTTGGCCCGATTCTATCATTGGAGGAGTTCAGAATGCTTTTTGATTGTAGGTGAACTATAAATCCCAGCAACTACAACTCCCAAATGTCTAGGTCTATTTTCGCCAAACTCCACCAGTGCTCATATTTGGGCATATTGAGTATGCATGCCAAGTTTGGTCCAGATCCATCATTGTTTGAGTCCACAGTGCTCTCTGGATGTAGGTGAACTACAATTCCAAAACTCAAGGTCAATGCCCATCAAACCCTTCCAGTATTTTCTGTTGGTCATAGGAGTTCTGTATGCCATTTGGTTCAATTCCATCACTGGTGGAGTTCAGAATGTTCTTTGATTGTAGGTTAACTATAAATTCCAGCAACTACAACTCCTAAATGGCAAATTCAACCCCCCCCCCAACCCCACCAGTATTCAAATTTGGTATTTGTGCCAAACGTGGTCCAGTGAATGAAAATACATCCTGCATATCAGATAGTTGCATTATGATTCATAACAGTAGCAAAATTACAGTTATGAAGTAAAAACAAAAATAATTTTATGGTTGGGGTCACTACAACATGAGGAACTGTATTAAGGGGTCTCAGCATTAGGAAGGTTGAGAACCACTGTCCTAGTCCTTCAGATATCTGTATGAACATGGTGATGCCCAGGGTCATGTTACAAAGGCAATATCTTGCTGTTATTATATAGCACAATACAATAAGCAAAAATCATAGCTTTTCATTCAGGTGAAAAACACCCAATCTGCAAAAAACATATACATCTTCCAAAGCCATGCTCCCACCCTGAGATTCCTCCTTTTTGGCCTTAAGACCAGAGAAAATATTCCAGCCCCTGAGAGAAGTCAATCCTAGATATTGCTCTTGAGTCATTATTCTGTGTTAGCAGATATTCTGAGAATATAAAAAGCATTAAAATGCAAGAAGGCAAAGTCAAATGTAAACCATATGCTCCTATTACATATTCACTTCCTAACCTATACAAACTTAGAATGCATTCTGATGAACTAGCTCAAATTAAGATGAGGATGTGAAATTCTCTTTAAATGTATAACATTCACAGTTAATACCAAGGGCCAATTTTGGGCTGAGATACTTCAGAACTATGATAAAGCCGAATGTGGAAATTACCATAGACATTAATATTGCTGAGTGAAACAAATGGGTTTCACCTAGATTGTAGAGGGGAAATGATTACCCTTTGACTTAACATTTCAGTAAAATCCAACAGAAAGATTTTTGTTTTCCCCAAAGGCAAAAACACAAGCCATTTAGGGGGTCACAGACAGAGTGGGAAGGGGTAAAACGGATACCCCCTTCAATAATGTGATGCCATCTTGGGTAACAGCTGAATAAGAACAGAATGATTTCTGAATGGTCAGAAGTATTTGATATTTCAGAGGCTCCTCAGGATAGAAAATTATAACAACATAAAATGAATTAGTGGCATCAGCTTGAATTTCTAGTGGTTTTGTAGATATTTGAATAATGTGTTCATACACCCAGGGTGCAGGTGGGGTTCCATTTCAGATCTGCTTAAAATATGCCTAGCTTGAATTCTAGTCGAGAGGAGCACTTTGGAAGAAGAGAGGAGCACAGGACCCCTGACCTCAAATGAAGCCTCAGCAGCTGTTCTCTGCTCTTTATATATGGCCTCACTTAAGTTTCAAGAAGCCCAGCCACCAAACTGTCATCACCCTTTTGAATAATCAAAAATCAGTGGGCCCATTGCATCCATGGTGAAAGGAAGCTAGGTTTATTCTTGGCATTGTGCTTGGGGAGCCAGTTGTTCTTCGTTTGATATTTCATGAATGCTCATTTTGTGACATTGGGTTGTGCAGTGTCTTCAAACCAAATAACATGTCATAGGAAGTCACTATGGAAAGGGACAGAGAGAGGGAACAGAGGCTGGGAGCAAAGCACACACTTGCCTAGGAGATAATTATAATAGCTAGAAGACATTCATGCTATTCCCATTATATAGGAGCCCTGCTTAGTATACAAATTCATTGAACACTGTCTCAGTTATACACAAAGAGCTTTGAAATCCATATAACCAAACTGGAGGACCTAGGGATGCCTGAAGAAGTGTGCTTTCTAGGCATCCAGTGTGATTCTATGGTCAACTTCTGCTAAAAGTTGTGGAATTTGACCATAGAATCAGACTGAAAACCTAGAGAGGACACCTCTCTAGGCATCTGTGGACCTCCAGGTGGAAACCCAAGACATAATATGTTTAAGGAAATTAGGATTCCAGATTATAAGTGAAAATGGTATTACTTGAAGGGTCCTGGAATAGATTACTTGAGTTATTTGGGGCATATTGTATAATATTATATAGTACACAGACCAACCTTCCACAAATTGGTATCTTCTAGATACAATGTTACTTAACTTACTGATCGAAGGGCATTAATGCCACCGTTGACCATCAGCTAAGAGATAAAGACTGTCAGAAAAGCTGGGAGGAGGCTTTATCAAATAATGCCTCTAATACATGTCTTATAAATAGGGTCCTCGGTAATATGCACCTTTCGTCCTCCTTACTTCATTGTCACCTTGTTGTAGTGAGGGGGCTTGTGTGTTCCTATGAGCAAAGCTATAGGAAGCATGTTCTCCCAGAGGGATCTCCCATGGCAGTGGGGTCAAAGGGGAGGAACCAGACAAATAACAATCTGAAAACCTCAGGGGCAGAGCAGGCAGATAATAATATGGTACGTTATAATAGCTGTGAAGACTGCTGAGAGGTCATCAGTTGTCATGTTAACCATGCCATTTTTGTGAAGATTGTGTGTTGATCACTGTGCACTGATCTCCACACATAAAACAAATTCATGCACAGGCATCTTACAGGTCAAACCAAAAACAACAAAAGTCCCATGGTGATCAGCAAATGGTGATGGGGGCAGGACTGTGAAATCTAGAAGCCCCCAGCTATGGACCGATACCTACGCAGTGGATATGGATCCAGTCATTCTAACTCAAGGTCTAAGGCAGTTGAATAGTTTGGCAGCTGTATCCATGACATGAGCAGCCCTTTTTAGGATCCACTGTGCTCACCCCATATGGGGAAAGGGCAAGAAAGGGTGCCCTAAGCACTGTTTGCCTCTCTTATTTATCCCTGACTGAACTGCCGCATCCAGAGGGGTCACCACCTTGCAGTCAAAAAAGAAACGAATTTTAGAATGTAGAACATATGGACACTGTAGTTATCAACAATGCAATGGATTTTTAAGAGGCACGAATAGAGGGTGAAAGGGAGAAATGGATAACAGGAATGCTCATCAAGTAAACCCTTGTTGGGATCGTCTTCCACCTAGAAATCTATGTATTCATTGTGAAAGACCATGCAGATCCAAAAGTCACTTACAGACTCACTGCCCAAACTCTGTCTTTAGAAGACAATCATACTTGGCCACAAGGAATCACCCTTGATGATGCACCTTTTGTTAACAATAATTGTTTGCGGTCCAGCAATAGCTGCCTAAAGGTAAAATACAGTCGCCTCCCATATCCATGAATTCTACATCAACGGATTCAATCATACATGGTTTGAAAATATTGCCACACACACAAAAGCAAAGCTTGATTTTGCCATTTTATATAAGGGGCGTCATATTACGACACCACTGTACATAATGGCATGTGAGCATCCATAGATACTGGTATCTATAGAGAGCCCTGGAGCCAAATTCCACCAAATCCCACCAAAGGTACATTTACATTGGTGTAAATTTATTTTAGGAAAAATAGATGGTTGAAACATAAGTGTAGAAAAAGAGGGGAAGTTATTAGAATCAAACCTGACACAGAAGTTATGCTTATTTTTAAAAAAGAAATGATGCATTTTTTATTTTTTTCTACTCTCATCCATACAAGAATAGTGCTGGAGATCAGTGGCATCTATAGCATATGACCGGATTTTATATGTTCAAAATAAAGGGTTTTTTTTCTTTTTTATCCCTCCCTAGCTCTGTGCCACCAAGACTTTAATACAAAGCAATACTGTACTCTAATATTGTACTCTAATCTGAAACCACTCTTTCCATTACCCTATCTTAAGTTACCCCTGATACAAAAAATGAAAATAATCTAGGGATATTCTTCAAATAATAAAGATAATAGAGAACTGCATCTTTTGGAGTCAAGTGGAATATTGGCATAGGCAAGGACTGTCTTGGGTTCATTCTCCAGAATTTTTGAAATTGACCAGAATTTCAGAGGAAACCCCTCATTCACTTTGATAAACTTCACCCACAAAATCATAGTAACCATCTTTCAACAGATACAAAAGACCAAAGAGATACATTTGCCCATGATATGGACAATGTCAATGCAAATGATAGAGCTGCATGGGAGAAAGAAGAAATTGAAGAGATGAGAGTGTGTTGGTACCTGGACATCTTTAGAGCAACCAAATCAATGCTTTTTCTGGGCAATAAATTTGAACACAGAAGAACAGATAAAGAGATGCAAGGCCAATCCCATCCATTTGCTTTCAGTTCCTCTGCTCTTGTAGCAGACACAGAGCATCTATAGAACTAAAAGACCCCTTTGTATTTATCTCACTGAATGTTGCTGCCTCATGCTTTAAATCTCCTGCCAGACAGTTGCTGTCATTGTTCAAGCCTTACCCTCAGCAGCTGTCCTGGGACACTGGAGACCCCTTTAAGTCACCCACATCCCCACTTTCAGGCAGCTGTTTGCTATGGCATAGCTTCTGTCTCCAGACTCCAGTGAAGAGCTTTATCCCACATGATGCTAATCTCAGCTCTCCAGGGAACTCAGATCACACTAAGATAAGGGTTTAAATGGATGGGTCACATTGCCTCTGATCAATACAGTTGTGTTGCCATATAATTTGTTTATGTGCAAACAGAGATGAGCCAAATATTCTTTTGTTTCACTCTTTGCTGTTTTGCATCTTTCTTCTGCTGCTGTTTCTGCTAATGTTTTTGTTTAGGAGCTATTTTCTCGCTTCCATTTATTTTCATTTGGATTAGGTCTTGTTTTCACTTCTCTCACAATCTAGACTTTATGAAAGAAGATACTTTCTTATGTTGTTGAAGGCTTTCATGGCTGGGATCACTGGTTGCTGTGAGTTTTCCAGGCTGTATGGCCATGTTCCAGAAAATATCCAGAAGATACTTGCTTGTCCATACACAACAAAGTACAGTTTTTTCCTAATGTGCTTTGGTAAGGGGGGTATTGTGGAAGCCCTTTCCAGTTGTTCCAGGGTATGAGTGATAAGTCCAGCTAAGGAAGTTTAAGAACATTAAAAGAAAAAGCAACCCTGGAATAGTTGATGGTGGTATGGAGTAAATGACCATGCTTTCCAGAGCTACTAAATCAAATAACCCCAATCAAAGGTATGTTCCCTTGATAACTGATTAGAAACTCAAACATCTTCTGACATACCTCACAAAATGAAACAACACACCCCATTAACATGTTGCACAGGCATTTTGAAATTTGCGGGCTTCAAAGGGTGAAGGCAACTGGAGCAAAAGAGAGAAAAGAAATAACTTCTATCATGTGTCCCAGAGGAGATGCAAAAACCCCTCAATCCTACTTGCAATGTCTGATGGGATAGCTGGTAAAGCAGCAAGGCAGAAATGGTAGCAGAAGCTGTTTATCTGAAGAGCCAACAATAGGCAGGGATAATGTCTCCAAATTATCAACTAACATGCACCACATTTCATGGACTGGACAGGAAGAATATGTGATATTAGACAGGAAAATTACTCCTAGTAGAGGAGAGAATGAAGACTGAGTAGGAAATGAAAGGAAGTGATATAACACAGAGATTAACTGAAAACAATATAGAACTAACATAAAACAGAGATGCAAATTTACAAGCGGCTTTAGTCCATAGGAAAAAATATTATCTCCAATTACAGTATCCAGAGGGAAAAGAATCCCAAATTTCACTAAATAGAAAGACTGTTTTTCATTTGCTTTATTTGTTACAATAATACAATTCTGCACAACAAACATCAGGCAAAAATGGACTGCTGCGAAAATCAGGCGCACATTACAACTTTGTTGGCTGAACTCTTTCCTCAGGGAGATGTTCCCAGTACTCTCTTTTTCTAAATTAAGTATATCCAATCTGCCTTTCGAGATACTCAACCACATAAGGCAATTGCAGCCCTGATAAGGTTCTCAACAGCAAACCTTCACCAGAGCTAACTCCTTTTGAAAAAGACAGCATTCTTGAATTCCCAGTTTGTACCAAATCATCAGAAGTTCTGAAGTGAGATATTCCCAATAATCATCCACAGATCAGAGCTCTCTGTTCTCAAAGTGGCCTCTGGTCTTCCAGGTGTTTTGGACTTCAGCTTCCAGAATTCTTGATCATTGGCCAAGGCAGTGAAGCTTCTGGGAGCTGAAGTCTAAAACATCTGGAGGCATCAAGCTTTTAAATCAATGATTTAATTTATGCTAAAACATTACATTAAACTATTACCAGATCAAAAAAAGCACTTTACTATTACTGTGTTAACACTGTAACATAGGAAAGTCACAAAGTGCATCTGAACATGGGTCCATTTTGCAATTATTACACAGACAGGCTTACAGTCCATTCATTTAATTGAAACAGCACAAAACACATGTCAACCATCCAAATGCAATGAAAATATGAGCAAACATATTAATTATCTAATTTCAAAACAGCAGCTGACAATAATAATCCATATGGATAGCAGAACAGCATTAGAACAATTCAAGTAACTTTATACACAAGCAAAGATGGGCAGTTTAAAAAACAACCATTCCTTCACTTACCTTCTTGGCTTTTGGGGAGACCCTCTGACATTCCCCCTAGGTGTAGTCTTGGTTCTGGTGGCAGATGCTGGTTGGTTGGGAAGTGCTCTGCATTTTCAATTTGCCTGGCAGGTGGTATTGGGGCCTCTGATGATTTTGTTACCTGGATTTCCACACGTTTGGTGGCAACATCAGGCATAGGTGGACTAGTGGCATCAACTTTACGTTGTGTTGGCTCTGGGATCTTTGTGGGAACCTCCATTCTGCGGAGAGCTTGGTCCTGAGGCTTGCCTATACTGATCTCAGTCCTTCTGGGAGCGGTCTCAGGGGGCTTGTGCCCCAAAACATCTGCTCTCTTCATGCCAAATCTTGTGGCTCCTGCTGTGGAATTCTCCACCTGCTTAGATGAGATGTCAATGGAGATCTCTGTTCTTCTGGACACTGTTTCAGGATGTTTTGGCCCAGAGATATCAACTCTTTTCAGAGAGGACATGGGAGATCTTTGTGCAGAAGGATCCACATGTCTGGAAGGACTGGCACTAAGATCTTGGAATTTTTGTGTGGAGCTGGATACTGCAGACCGAACAAGTGTATTGGGTGTCCGTCTTTGAGGAGTGGAAGAATTTGATGATTGATCTACCTCTTCAACCTCAAAAGATCTTTTCAGAGCTGAAAGATATAAACATAACCATTATTTTTAATAGTTCCCAAACTCTGGTGATAGGAGAAACTGGCTGGGATTTCTGGGAGTTGTAAACCAAAACACCTGGGGACACACAAGTTGAGAACCACTGGGATAGGAGAAGAACAAACTACATAGGGAAAACAAATGGTGGTTTGTTCTATGACCTATAGGACAATTATAGTCTAAAGAAAAGCTTTTTAAACTGTGGGGTATGACCCCATATGGGGCCCCTTAACTGAAAGTTGGGGTCATGAAAATATGTGTACTTTGTCACCTAGTGGCTGTTTTAGACATTTGCAATAACCTGATGGCAGTGATGTACAGTAAATGCTCCAGTTATACTTGATAAAAACAAGAAAATCATCCTGGAGGACAGTATTTCACATTTTTAATACGTGATAGGTACACATCTAACTGCATAGACCTTTCTATTTCTATTGTGGAACACAATGGGTAAACACACAGAATGATAGCCACATTCAGAGATGTAGAAACGCTAATGACTAGTAATGCAAAAGAAATATGTTCTAAGTATACAACCCAGCAAATACAACATTGCAGAGAAATTGATCCTTCATTATTAGATCCCTGCAAGGAGCACTCACACTCTCAGGAAAAGACAGGCATCTTAAGGGAGGGAGACTCAGTGGCAGGGCACCATGCATAGCATCTCTCTGTATCAAGGGATTTAGCTAAAAGGATGAAGGGGCAAGTACAGGTAAATCCAGGGAGGGAAGCAGGCAGGCAGGAAAGCAGGCAGGCAACACTATTGCTAGTTAGATGGGTTAATGACTAAGTATATGATCAAAATAAAGAAAAATATTGAATCATCTTGATCAATGGCCTGAAAATCACAAATCTTAAGTGGACAGGATGCCCATGATCACAAACTACCCATTTGAGCAAAATATACCATGGACCACAGTATCTCTGTGTGTCCCTCTGCAGATGCCAAAAATCATGCATCCTCAAGTCCCTTAAAAATAGCATAGGGTAGCAGCTGAGGCCGTAGCAAGCCCATGCCACCAAAAGCGCTACATTTTTCAGACTCCCCAGAGGCAAGAGAGCATGAAAAGGGGGGCATGCCTCCACTGCTTCCCTATGCATTTTAATAGGAGTTTACTATATAAGCCTCACCTTGCATTCCCAGTCTCAATGGACTTATACAGTAAGCCCCTATTAGAAATTGCAAAGAGTAGCAGGAGTAGTGATGGCAAGTCCTACCAGCTGCCCCATTCTGCCTTGCAAAGGAAGCCTGCCCATCCTAAAGACAGAAAAAAACAACTGGTGTGTTCACCACTGAGGATTCAAATGTGCAACAATGAATTAAATCTGTGAGTTGTGAGCACATAGACATGATGACCACAGTACATTTAAAAAATGATTGCACTATGCACGCACACATATGCACACACACATATAAAGCGCATTTTGTAGCAAAGGTATATTTTCCATAAAGTAAATACAAATTTTAGCAGCAAAAAGCAGAAAAGAAACAAAATCTGGAACAGAATAGCACAATGATTGATTTTACTTGAAACACTTTGATTATATTTAAATTATGAGCTGTTTTCTTATTGTCCTATCAGTTCACTTTCCATAGTATTTTATATTTCAGAAGCACCTGGAAGTCACTCTCAGAAGAAGGAGACACTAGCAGAGTATATAGGATAACATCTGCATTAGCAAGGCAGTTGCTGTGGCATTTCAGTGGTTTGTTCTTGATGGGAGTATCAGTGCAGCACGCACTGAAGCCTGGAAACATCCCAGTGTGTTTGCTGAATTATACTTAACCTTCCTGGTTTGTGCATTACCACCAATTAAGATAAATGGCTGTTTACATACTGCATTTGCTAAGTAATGAGACACTTTATGTTTTGAAAGCGGTTAAGTGTCTGCTCAGTTAAAACTACCACTCAGAAAACATCCAATCTTTATTGCTATCAAATGAAGACAACAGCACAGTGAGTAATGAGAGTTTCAAAAGCACTGAGCAATAAGTTAAAAGAAACCCCAGAGAATTTCAACAAATGAGGTAATGAGGCAATCGTATTCTGCATTCTTCTAAACTAGGGACGAACAAGCCTAGCCTTCGGAAGTTTGCAAATCAATCTCAATTATTTCTGTAAAATGTTTGAAGGGGAACTTACAAAGCCCACGCAGATGTGATTTGTAGTGGAGTGAGGTGAAGGTAAGAGACAATGCGGCTAGATAAAAGAAGGGGCCCAGAAAGAGGTGGGGACCTTAAAGCAGGAAGGGGAAGAAGTTGAAAGAAAATGCAGTAGGGATTGGAGGGAGGGGCTGTACAGCTGTGATAAGTAAGTAAGAACCATATGATGTTAGATGAAGTAAGCTGCAACTTGATGGGAGAAATATAAGAAAAGCAGAAAGGTCCTTGGGCCAGGGAACTAACAGAGTACATGAGCGGAAGAGGAGGTGAGGGAGAGGGATATAAATTTCTTAGACTGATTGCAAATGGTCTAAAAAGTCTTTTGGCTACAGTTCCCTGTGTAATTTTAGGGGATGTCATGGCAAGAGCTTTTATTCCCATCAGTATGTCTGGCTCCCAAAGACATTGCTTAACCTTTACTCAATCTGGAATATTCCCAAAAAGTGTACATGGTCCAGAGCTTGGAACTGATTACCTTTTCACTTTAGCAGCCTCCTTTCCCCATAAGTAAAGGTATAATTACATTGTGTTATTATTATTACTTAATGAGGAATTATTTTAATATTTTTGCAGTATGGCTTAACTTTTGAAGTTATAGTAAGTGTGCAGTTATAAGGATGTGGCTTCACATGGTTGAAGAGCTGCCTCATCCTGTACCCTGTGATCTGTTGTTGTTGTTGTTGAAGAAGGACCATGGTGAGTGAGGACATTCAGATTTTTAAAGTACAGGCAGTTCTAAAGTTATAAGCATTCAACTTACAAGTTACTCACAGTTAAGAACTGGGGTGAGACAACAGGAAGTGAGAGAAATCTACCCCTGGGAAAGGAAATTCACTCCTGAAAGAGTTATCATGGGGAAAAGTGTTTCCACTGAACCTTTATCACCAATCCTTGTTCCTACAACAAGCCATTTTTTCAAAATCCAATCAGAGGGACAGAAAGTGAAGTGAAATCTTCTGAACAGGGGCACAGACATCAAAACAAAGACCACAAGGGTGTTAACCCCTCTCTATGTTATACAAAGAAAATGTTGACCGTTTTTGCTACCTTGGCAGCCATCCCTCCACAAAAGGCAACATTGACGCTGAAATATAATGCCATCTGAGCCCTATGAGTGCAGCATTTTTTCCGAATGAAGCAGAGAGTGTTTGAGGACTGGGACATCCATAGGGAGACTAAGACGCTTATTTATAAAGCTATTGTCCTCCCAAACCTGCTATTCACCTGCAAAATGTGGACTGTCTACAGATGGTACACTCAACTCCTGGAACGATTCCATAAATATTGTATCCGAAAAATCCTGCAAATATCTTGGGAAGATATGTGGACAAATGTCAGTGTGCTGGAAGAAGCAAAGACCACCAGCACTGAAGTGATGTTCCTATGCCATCAACTACTGCACTGGCCATATTGTCTGAATGCCAAAACACAATTTTCCAAAGCAGTTACCATACTCCCAACTCAAGAATGGAAAACGTAATGTTGGTGGACAGGAAAAGAGATTAAAAGATGGGCTTAAAGCCAACCTTTAAAACTGTGGCATAGACACCAAGAACTGGGAAGCCCTGACCCTTGAGAACTCTGACTGAAGGTCAGCTGTGACCAGCAGTGATTCAGAATTCAAAGACGTACGGAGGGAGGACAAAAGGGAGAAATGTGCCAGGAGGAAGGTGCGTCAAGCCAACCCTGACCAGGACTGCCTTCCAGATGGAAACTG
Source organism: Anolis sagrei (assembly GCF_037176765.1). Taxonomy (NCBI): domain Eukaryota; kingdom Metazoa; phylum Chordata; class Lepidosauria; order Squamata; family Anolidae; genus Anolis; species Anolis sagrei. The sequence goes on from NC_090022.1 coordinate 121,337,008, forward strand.
GTGTCCTCATTGCGGAAGAACTCAGAAATGGGATGTGTGTGTGTTTGCCCCCTCACATAAATATTTGACAGTCAGCAGATGAAAATACTTTTAATCCCCCCCCCCTCCAAAAAAATGGAGGAAGTAAAAGTTATCCTGACTTCAGGGCTGCCTGCCTCAACCCTTGCACCAAACCTTCCCTTCCTCCAATTTCCTGTTGCATTGCTAAACTAAGGCTTGCTTTTTCTTCTCTTTTTCCCACTTCGCCCTCCCTTATTTCAGGTAATAGAAGTTCAGGAGGACAAGCTTTCAGGAAGTATCACATGAGGAGGAGGGAGCTTTTAAAAACAGCCTCTCCTGGGCTTATAAAAAGGAAAATAAACAAAGCGGGTGCTCCAAAGGACTTTGCCTCCTGACCTCCCCTCCCCACAGGATGCTGGGGCCCTGGAATCTGAAACAAAGCAAGCCCAAATACTGGGCCATCCTTCATCTCCAGCCAGGGCTCTGTTTTGCCCTGTTGCAAAAACCTCCCAAAGTTGTGTGGTTTGTTCTTAGACCCACAGACACTGAAATCATAATCTTCCAGGCTTGCTTTTAAAATTGAGGCATGATTGACTGGCAGATGTCCAAGTTTTTAAAAAGTTTTTATTGCAGCTGCCTGAAAAAGAGGGGGAGGGCAGATCTGATCAGAAGAAAGATCCCAGAGAGTAGACAGGGCTGCGTCTCTTTGTATAATCACAAAAAAGGTATATATGAGTCCTGTAGCACCTCTGAGAGTAATGGAGAAAAGGAATTTCCTAGTTTTTGTGGACTCCAGTTCATTTCACTGCATCTTCTGTAGTAGACTGTAGTCCAAGGTAGCTTATGCTAGAATTATCTTTTTCTCAGTTATTCTGAATGATATTTCAGGTTTCTTTTATACCCTTTCACAAAGGATACAGAATTGCTGTTGTAGTTGTATCTCTCTATGTAATTCCCTTAACTCATATGCATCACCCACCCCATGGATGGGTCAAGTACTGATGCCACAATAAACCAAGCACTTTGATGGATCCCATTGCATATAACCATATGATTGGGCACGACTAGAATAAATAAATCAGAGCAGAAGGGATCTGCTCAAGACCATATCAGGATGAGAATCAATTTGTTATATGTGTGTCCTCACTACTGCACATATAACAAAAGGACTATTTTATGAGCCCAGAGAAATTGACTTTCAGTAAGCAGAATTATTGCTTTCACACATCAACACTAATTGACCACTATAAAGATCTGAAAGAGTGGCATCCATCTAACTGGGAATAGCGCTACCCCAAAGGTAAAAACATTTGAAACATAGTTGGGGCTCAGTTGCCTGTCCAGAACAGTGGGCACTTGGCTCCCTCCTCATTAACCCTGGTTGCTTCCTTTACTGTCAAAGCATGGGCATTACAGATTCGCCCATAGAGTTGGCAGTTTAATTATGAAGCCTGTTTTTACTGGAAGAGTAAACATCAGAATATTTTAGGAATAAATGATCTGATTTCTGAAAGCACTCCAAAAGCCGCTGATTATTTTTTTACCAGGAGCTTGTATTAATCGATCCCTCCACTTCTGTCACGTGCGTATTTATAATAGAATCAAAATAGAATTGCTTCTTGACAATTATGAGCTTAATTTGGTCATCCATGTCAACTAATGACATCTACTATCTTGGTATGCAGAAGAAGAGAAATGAAAAACCATTAGAAATACGTCATAACCCTTGAAAAATCTATACTTGGTTCTGCCATCTCGGAATTAGATTCTGTCCTCTTCTCCCCACTTTGAACTACACTCAGATTTAATTTAGATCAAGTTTTGTTTGGAGTCAGCAGCCCGCTGGATATTGTTGAACTGCATGGAGAAATGGAACTCCAGATAGGGTAATGGATCGTGATGTCAAGGGTATTGAGCGATATTAGATGACCAATTTTGATGAAGCATTTTTAAAGCAATACAGATTTTTAAAATAAATTTCAATTTAATTCTTCATTGTATCTGAACTAGAGGATTTCTGTCCATGAAAGTGTATGCTGACATAATCTTAAAAGATGTTGTTAGATGCCATCTTCCCTCACCTCACTTTTCTTTTATGTTGTTTTAAACAATCAAGTTGAAATTCACACTTTTTTGTGCATATCTGATCAAACACAAGTTGTTGTTACTGTTGTTGTTAGCTTACATGTCATTTCCAGCTTGTGGTGTTCCTATATGAACCAGCAACATCACTAGGATTGGTGTCACCCAGTGCAGTGTGGACCTCTTCCCACACCAGTCCACAACATAGTATTACAGCTAAAATACCAGGCTACTTGACAAAAGTGTTTGCTATAAAAAAAAAACAGTAGCAACTAAAAACAACATGGAGATAGAAACATGTGATTTGAAACATCATTAAAATTAGTAATGATAGCTCTGACCAGAGGGCAAATATATTAGAAGGTTCAGAAGTAAATTAGCATAGAGGTTTAGATACCAAAACATAAATTAGCATAGAGCAATGGTTCTCAACTTGTGGGTTCCCAGGTGTTTTGGCCTACAACTCCCAGAAATCCCAGCCAGTTTATCAGCTGTTAGGATTTCTGGGAGTTGAAGGCCAAAACATCTGGGGACCCACAGGTTGACAACCACTGGGATAGAGTTTTAGCTGCAGCTCATATAAGATGGAATTCTGAAAAATGTTTCGGTGGTTATATCTGACTATAGGAACTAGCATAAAATAAACAAATAATTAATTTCTGCTCAAACATGCACAAAAAAATTATATAGGAAGTCATTTTGGTGTCACCTCCACTGGTGGTATCTACTGCAGTTCATAACCCACTAGTGACCCAAATGATGTGATCTGTCACAGGGTTTCTTGGCAACATTTGTCCAGAGAGGGTTAGCCACTGCCTTCCTCTGAGGCTGAAAGCATACAGCTTATCCAAGTTCACCCAGTGAGTTTCCATGAGAAAGAATCTGAACCCTAGTTCATAAAATCACACAAGATGGTCAAATGAATTATATATCACTTGAATCAGTTCGCTGAGTAACTGTTGTTGATAGTAAACAACAAACAGCTAAACATTTCTTTCTTTCCTGTTTTGGTGAGCTTTGAAAACTTGGTTTTCCTGTGTACATTACTAAAAGTCTGTTGTTGAATGCCTTGAATTCCCAAGAGGATCCTTCCATGAGTTTTAGGCTCTGTGAGGTAAGACTTGACATGAAGCACTCCCTTTATTAGTACAACTGCAGTGCAATTCTCAGTATGATCCACGTGGAACAAGGGAAGCTGAGCCGATCACATCTGTTGATGTTTTGTAATTTTTTTTTTTAAAAAAACAACTTTACGTCACAGCCAAATGGGTGTCATCCATATGAAAGCTTCTATTCATTCAGTGCTACGGGAAAATGAAATCAACAAAAAACGGAAGAGGAAGCTACTTCCTGCAAAACTTACACCAAACTCAATCCAGACTTCTGCAGAGTTCAAAAGAGAATAAAACTATACTTTCCCATCAGTCATTTCCCACTCCATCAGTCAACCCCCCCCCCCCCCCCCCATCCTGGACACTTCAATTGTTTTGTATTTATGCGATAATGTTCCCAAGGATTCCCAAGGATAATGTATAGTAAATTAAAATGCAGAGCTTGAAATTAGGACTGGCAGCTGTCTGAGATGATCAGCAGTGGATAACTAGGTGCCAGGGAGCAAAGTCAGGAAACGAGGATAAGTCAGAACTAAGAAGAAGGTCAGTGGTTGGAGCTGTGAGAACAAGAAATAGTCAGAATTTAAGGACAAGTCAGAGAAAGCACAGAATTGGGAGCAAGGAAGAAACAGAATGGAGGAGGACAGCAAAGATTAAAAGCCATTGAAAGAAACAGGGATGAATCAGAGCTGAGGAATAAGTTGGAGCCATGCTTCAAACAGAAGTGAGAAATGAAAGCAACAGCAAAGGACATACTGGGATGGTACCATAGCTAGAACGACTTTGTTACTCATTCAAGGGCTAACTCAGACACAATATCCTTCTGGATGCAAGGACCCAAGGCAGGCTTATAGTTTCCCATGGGGCAGCCCAATGTAAACATAAAGCTTCCAGTTTGATCCCTAACAATTTCTGACACTTAGGAACTTCTCTGCCATTCACCACCTAGATCATTTTGACTTCTTACCATTTCCTATCCACCTCACAAATTTGTTATGAGAATACATTTTGAAGAGCATTAGCGGTATTTACCTGAATGAGTAAAAGTATAAATTTATTATCTTACAACTTAAAATACGTACTATTGTGACATAAGCTGTTGTTTGAAGGACCACAAAACAAAATCAGAAACATGGCAATAAACTGAGATAAACTAATGTATCTTCTTCAGAAATATTTGATGGTAAATAATACAAATGACTTTGTCTTCAGAAGGCAGAATGTGACAAAACCTTGGGGGGGGGGGGGAGGACACAGTGTGCAAAGGAGTTGGATGGTCTGCTTCAGAAACATTCTCAGAAGCAGAGCAAGAAAACAAATAGTCACTCCAGAAAGCCCAGTTCGCACAAGCGCAGTGCACTCAAACATCTACTGGAAGAAGACAAAGATCCAAAATATGGCATCAAAAATCCCCTATAAGGCCAGAGAAGCAGTGCAATGGACTATATTTGCCACCATTCCCCAGAAAAGTGGTTGAAATTGTTCAACTCTCTGGATGTTGTCAGATTTTATGCCCCAGCAACCCTAGGCAACATAGCCAACTAAGGATGCTGGGAGTTACATCTGAACAACAGACACATACAATTTCCATTGTTATTTTAAAACAAGGTTGGGCAACTTATTTCAATGTGAGAACCAAACCTAAGTTCTTGAAGGTTGACAGCGCATACTAGTTATGGCTATGATGAAAGACAAGATGGGTGAATCCAAAAAATCCATGTTAGGCACTCTGTTTTAGCTGAAAACTCTTAGAGCCTAAGGAGAAAGAGTCCAACCCTATAAAATCAGATAAAGAAGTATGAAAGTAAGCATGATATAGTGGTCTGAGCATTGGATTACAACTCAGGAGACCAGGATTCAAATACTTGCTTGGCCACAAAACCCAATCGGGGAACTTGGGAAAGTCAGACCCTTTCAGCCTTTTGAACAACTCTTTTGAACAACTCTTGCCAAGAAAACCCCGTGAAAGGTTCACCTGAGGTTCACCACAGGCAGGAAACAATTTGAAGGAATGCAACAATAACACCAACAACAGTCTTGTACAAAAAGCCAAATGATAGGGTTTTAAAAGGAAGGAAGTGTTAAACACAAAAGACCTAGATTGAGTCCCTAAGAAGGTAGAACTTGGTTCCAGGGCCTGAATTTTCTCTTTTCTTTCCCTAAAGTTTGCCATAATCCACCAGTTCTGCCACATCTCTTGCTATTCTGCTGACAACTGATAGGCCAGTTACTTATACTTTGGAAGCTGGTTTTGCCTCAATTCAGGCCTGACACTTGTATGGATTACCATTTTATTTATTAAACAGCTTTCCATTTCTAAACTGTGATCACATTATACAATTACATTGTAAGGGTTTGAATTTCATATTTTTGTGCATTCGTTTGCACCTGCATTTTTGTGCATTCGTTTGCATCTGCCTTTCCCAAGCTTGTCTTTTATCTGTTCCTTAAATGTCTTCCTGGACTATAACTACCATAACAAGCCTCCAAGAATGATTCCTATAATCGGGCAATCTTATATCACAGGCATGCGCAACTTGTGGCCCTCCAAGTATTTTGGACTTCAGCGCACAGAATTCCTGACCATTGGACAAGCTGGTTAGGGATTTTGGGGGTTGGAGGCCCAAACACCAGGAAGGCCACAGGTTATGCATGCCTGATATAGCACTATAATTCCCCTTTATCTGCCATGGCTGCATCCTATGCAATCCTAGGGTTTGTAGTTTTTTTTTAAAGAAGCATCACAGGAGTGCTCTGGCTGAGAACCCTAAACCTACATCAACAGACTGTGAATCCCAGAATTCCACAGAATGCAGCCATGACAGTGAAAGTAAAATTATAGTGCTACAGTCCTGTAGTGTAAAGTGACCCTTAATCTCTTTCTGTCTGTTGCCTTATGCCATACCCAAGCCCAACTACATGAGAATCAAACACATTTACCAACCACAACATCTTACAGCATGTACAAAAGTAGAAAGGTGTTCAGCAACAGTTCATTAAGTAGGTTCTTGTGGGTTTTTTCGGGCTATATGGCCATGTTCTAGAGGCATTTTCTCCTGACGTTTCACCTGCATCTATGGCAAGCATCCTCAGAGGTAGTAAGGTAGTGAAGTAGTGAGGATGCTTGCCATAGATGCAGGCGAAACGTCAGGAGAGAATGCCTCTAGACCATGGCCATATAGCCCGGAAAAAACCTACAACAACCCAGTGATTCCGGCCATGAAAGCCTTCAACAATACAGTTCATTAAGTCTCTGGATTTATATAAGCCTTATCCAGACCATGCTTCTTCCTAGGAATTTACCGTGAGACCATGCATACCCAATGCAGCTTGTTCAGAGCAGCATTTAAGCATAAACATGTCCCGCTGAGCCTGACAGCTTATTAAATGCTCTATGACATCACTCTTTCTCAATAACAACAATGACCCAAGAAGTCAGATGGATTTCTCTTTGCCCCAGAAAAAAAGAGAGAGGGAAAGAGGAAAGTAAGAGCAACCAACTGACATTCATAACCAGGCCATTCCCCAGCTAGCACTATGGCCTCCAGAAAGGTTAAAGATCAGTGTGACAAAGGGGAACCACAGCAAGCAAGCTAAATTGGAGCAAACGGGAGCTGACTAATGGGCAGAACCTCCTGTCAGGAAGTTTCATGGGGAAAGATCAATCCCGCCTTCTATCCCCAGCTGCCAAATGTACTTTTCTTTCCTCCCTTTGTGAACCAAAAAGCAGTTCTGACAAGGAAATCCATCCAAGATTTTTAAACATGATTTGTCTTCCCCTTGGCTATCTTTATAGCACTCTCTTCTTCCACAGAAACCTCTGGGAATGTCCAAACATTAGGATGAGGGAATGAGAGGGATGGATGTGTGAGCAACTAATGGGAGAAAAACTTATATGGAAAGGACACCTCATAGAAGGCTTAAGGCTATGACACAAAGTTTGGATCCATCTTCTACCATTTCTGCTCTACGTTACAAGTCCAGACCCTATGAAAGTGACTGGGACATTATTCTTACTGTGCCCAATGAGTTGAGTGATACACTAACAGAACCAGAGTTAGAAGAAACTATGAAGGCCGCCCAGTCCAATCCTCCCCCATGCAGGAGTACAACTCATGAAGCACTAAAGTGCATCACTGACAAGGCAAATCACACACTCAGCCTAACTTAGGGCCAGAATTTACTTGCACACAACAACAACAACTACAACAACAACAACAAAGTCTGATGAAGAAATTAACACAGTTTATAAAGTTTGCATTATATATTTTGAGTGTTTTGGTAGACCACTCTTGGTGGATTTTGTATCTTCATTTCTAACTCTAGTAGGAAATAAGGCACAGTATGATCCCACATCTGTAAAGATACTTTCCAAGGACTCATATCTGAAATCATGGATAATACTAAATCCAGTATTTTTACTCTACTTGGGCCAGAAGCACAGCTTCAATTTATGCTGGATCTTGAGAGGCTCACAAACACTTTGCGGGGAGATTATTTGAAACACGAGGAAGTGAAACTGTGGAAATTGAATCCATGCAAAATTCAAATTCAGAATGTTTTTAATCATTTTTCTGTATCTCCTTCCCATTCTTGCTTTCATCAAAACAAATCTGTACTTAAAGACAGTCATCTCCTATTGTGGTAACTGCAGTTTCCGGGTGCAGCCAGAAAAGTTCTTCAGCAAGATCTTTCTTTGCATGCTGACTAAGCTATAGTTCCCAGGATTTTTTATAGCTTTTCTGAAGAAAAGCCATGTCAGTTAAATTATTATAGTACGAGTTTCAATTTATATAATGTACCATAAGCATATTCCCAGTTTCTCCTTCCCACTTCTTCCCTTCTCAGTCTTTCTACTTAAAATGAATCCCACAAATAGTGCCACAACCTCACAGATTCTATGAGTTTGCGGCACTATTTGTGGGATTCACTTTAAATCAGGCCACAACCCAAGAGTGAATTCTGACTTTATTAGTTGAAAACCATTGATGAAAAAGGATTTCGCTACTGACTACCACAAAAGCAAAGAATGAAATAGGTTCTGTTAGGAACTCAAGCTGGAACCTACAAAAACTGCAGCTGTAGTCAAAGTGTCAGTCTTTAACATGACAAATAACATGTTATTTTTGCTGACCTATCCCTCTAAAAACTATACAAGTGAGCCATGTTAGGAGGTTTGCTTTCTCTGCTGACTATGAAAAGAAGCCCATCTGCCTTTCTTCCCTCAAGTCCAACCCATCCCCATCATTGATACACATGCATTCTCCAAATGAACAGAGGGTGATAGGTGCCCCATCTGCAATTCCTACAGTTCATGAAGCTGGGAATTCAGATTTCCAGAATGGACCAGAGAGCCTCCATGAACAAAAAGTGGCCTTTTCTTTCCAAATATAGACAATGTATAGAAGAGAAAGAGGAGGTGGGACTGCTGGACTCCCGCTCCTCACACATTTAGCCTACATAGTTGACTGAAAAGGACTCCATGGTATGAAGCAAATGTCAGCGATTGGGAGACTCTTTCCAACTACAGGCCCATGCCAATTACTAAAGTAGACATAACAAAACCCATCAAGGAGTCTTTGCAGCACAACATGTCCTTCAAATGGCTTCTTTGGCACATGCATCCCCACTAAGTTCTAATTTTCTATTATATACAAAATGTTCTCTCGTGCATTTTGTACACATTGCTGTTAAGATTATTGCCTTATAAAAAGTGGATGTTTTCCAACTATGGCAGAAAGGACTCTACTCCTTGCCCTTTTCACAAGATAGAAAAGAAGGCTTAACACTTTCCATTCTCAATCAAATTAAAGAATGCATTTTTTCAACTTGCAGAAACAGCAAGGTTCTGAAAGTAGTGGATCATTAACCTGTGACACTTAAAAGAGACATGAGATCATCTACCCTTACCTCACCCTAAAACAGGGGTCCTCAAGCTTTTTAAACAGAGGGCCAGGTCACAGTCCCTCAAATTGTTGGAGGGCCAGATTATAATTTGTGAAAAAAAAAGGAATGGATTCCTATGTACTCTTCACAAATCTTATTTGTAGTGCAGAAAACACTTAAAAACAATACAATAATTAAAATGAAGATCAATTTTAACAAATATAAACTTATTAGTATTTCAATGGGAAGTGTGGGCCTGCTTTTCGCTGATGAGATAGGATTGTTGTTGTTGTTGTGGTTGTGTGCTTTCAATTCATTTCAGACTTAGATTGACCCTGAGAGAGGGCCGGGTAAATGATCTTGGAGGGCCGTATCTGGCCCCTGGGCCTTAGTTTGAGGACCCCTGCCCTAAAACATCATTTTCCAGGGGCAAAATTAATATCTGATTTTACAGATAAGAGAAATGAGCATGAGGAGTGTGTTGGGGTGTCATTTTTTGGTACTTCCTCCGCTATTTTCTGGCCCTAACTAATAGGGCTGGAGACACATTGAAATGATATTTCCAGCAACTGGATATCATAACCCCTCTTTTATTTTGCTATCTTGGGATTAAACTGGCAGTATTCATGAGTTTAACAAGTCCTTTGGAATCTATTTTGAGGGACCCCAAAGCTTTTTGTTTTGGGTTTTTAAAAAGAAGATTGGCAGAGACAACGAAAAGGAGCTTCATAGCACCCCTGCTCCTGCATGCTGACTGAAACCACACAATTTCACCCAAAAGCAAAAAGAGAAAAATGCAAACCAGGATTGGTGAAATATGGGGCTTAGCAATATGAATGACTCCAAGCATAATAATGGTGATGATGACAATGACAATTAATTCTTAATTTCATTTTTATCTACATTTCCCCCAAAACTGGGATTCAGGGCAGCCAGCCAATGGGAGCACATAAAAGCCTAAATCCTATCTTTCGTCTGAGCTAGTAAAGAGCCATTGAATCAATTAGACTCACTCACAGTCGACTCATTTCAATATTTAAGTCAATGGGTTTGTTCTAACTCGGACTAAAAAACAATATTTTAGACCGTGTCTATCAAGTCTGTTTTTTTTTTAATTGTTAAATTACAAACAAATCAAATACAATGTCAGGAGAGAATGCTTCTGGAACATGGCCATATAGCCCGGAAAACTCACAACAACCCACATCAAATACAGCAATCCAAAACTACAGGTAGTTACCATGTTACAAACATCTGACTGACAAATGACTCATCAACTCCACTGGACCGGCCACATTGCCCGAATGCCTGATCCCCATCTCCCAAAGCAGTTGCTCTACTCCGAACTCAAGAATGGGAAATGGAATGTTGATGGACAGGAATAGAGATTCAAAGATAGGCTCAAAGCCAACCTTAGAAACTGTGGCATAGACACCGAGAACTGGGAAGCCCTGGCCCTTGGGTGCTCTAGCGGGAGGTCAGCTGTGACCAGCAGTGTGGTAGAATTCCAAGAGGCATGAACAGAAGGCGAAAGAGAGAAATGTACCAAGAGGAAGGTGCGTTAAGCCAACCACCTTCCACCTGGAAACCATGCAGTGAGAAGGTGCAGGTCAGGAATAGGGCTCCGCGGCCACCTATTTATTTATTTACTTTATTTATATACCGCTTTTCTCAGCCCTCAGGCGACTCAACTATGTTTTCCAACTATGGCAGAAAGGACTCTACTCCTTGCCCAAGATAGAAAAGAAGGTTTAACAGTTTCCATTCTCAATCAAATTAAAGAATGCATTTGTATCCACCGCCAAGACACATCACTTGGAGGACCATCATCCTTGGACTACAAGAGATTGCCTAAGTAAGTAAATTAAGAATGGGGGTGAGACAACAGGAAGTGAGAGAAATCTACCCCTAGAAAGGGAAAAATCACTCCTGAAAGAGTTATTATAGGGAAAAGCTGTCTTCACTGAAGATTTCTTACCAATGCTTGTTTCCACAACAAGCCAAATCTTTCAAAATCCAGTGATCGCAGGGACAGAAAATGAGGTTAAATCTTCTGAACACAACACACACACACAGCTGAAGTTACACTTTAAAAATTTATCTATTCCAACATGCCAACAAATTCAACTTAAGACCAAACTTACAGGACATATCTTGTTGGTAATTTGGGGACTGCCTATATATTGGAACATTGCATTTTGCCTCATTGGACATTAAGAAGACATCTGATTGTTTTCTTAAATAGGCAAAGTCCAACAACAGTACAAGAGACTTCAAAGTGCATGAATCACATCTTTCTAAAATCTCAACTATAAGCCAAGCTTGTTCCTTTGATATCATTCTAGCTAACAGTTCTGTCTCATTCCGAACTAGCCTCACAGGGGCTTCGAAGAAGGAAGGAAGGAAGGAAGGAAGGAAGGAAGGAAGGAAGGAAGGAAGGAGAAAAGACCCTGTCACACTATGTTATTTACTAAATGCCAACCTCTAAATCATGCCATGCATTCGGCCCTCAAGTCATACATTAAAGTCATACATTAAAGACGAATATTCTCTTAAGAAAATGTTGCCCAGAGGTTTCTTCATGTTTACATCATGGAAAGGGGGATTGGAAATTTGAGAGAGAGAAGCAGTGCAGCTGGCATACAGACTTGTGCCAAGCCAGCTGCAGGCACCCTGTCCCACCATTCAAATGTCAGGAGTCAGCAATGTAAATATTTGGAATGATTCTGAGGCCCAAAGGCTGACTGTTATTGTCTTTAAATTCACAGCATGTTCCCCATCACCACTTGACAGCTGCTGTCCAGCCTCCTGCCCCATTCCTCTTATTTACATTTGTTTTCCCTTCCAGCAGAGAAAAATGTAAATGGACTGAATGGAGCAAACCTTCCTTTTAAAATCACGACAGTTCACATGTTTTCCAGGGCTTAAGGGGGCCCATCAGGAAATTGATCAAAGGGGCTCGGTCTGTTTTCAACACAGAACTGGCTTGGAGGAATTTCCTGCTCAGTAGGATACTTGTACATAATTTCTTAATTGTTTGGAAAATGATTTATTACATTTGATAAAGTGACTTCCCCACAAGGAATTTAAGGATCAATACCTGGTTCCCCTCATTTTATCCTCACAGTAATCCTATGAGGTGTGTTAGGCTAGGGGAGACGGACTATCCCACAATCACACAGTTTGAGGGCAGGGATTTTAACTCATGTTTCTCTGCCCTTAATAAACACTCTAACCATACTATGAAGTAGGCAATACATTCTGAATATCTCTTATCCAAAATATTTAAGACTAAAAATGTTCTGTATTTTGGAATTTTTTCAGATATTATAATACCATACTTGCACATACATAATGAAATATCTTGGAGATGGGGCCCAAAACAAATTCAAAATTCATTTGTATTTGACATACATTTTATACACATAGTCTGAAAGTAACTATATCCAAAATATTTGTTATAATTTTGTACATGAAGTTTGTGTACACTGAATTATCAGTAAGCAAACATGTCACTATCTCAGTGACCCAGGTGGATAATTTTGGTTCTTTGAATAATGGATGCTCAACCTGTACGGTATTCTTGAAAGATCTCATTCTAGTCCATATATAGAGTAGTAGTGGTAGTAGTAATAGTAGTAATTATGTTATTTCTTACCCACCTCTCCTCGTGGTTCAAGGTGGGTTATGGTATAATAATTACATACAAATGGTAACAATGCCACAAATACCCATATTAAAATGTACATCACGCATGATGACATCCAATATTTTTGAAAGTACTCTTAGAGGCAGCTGGTGGCTTCAATGTTGTGTAGGCAGTGAATTCACTCTGGACTTTAGTCATTTGGGGAGGGTGGAGGAAGTTGGGACATATTACATGCAGATAAGGAGGGACAACTGTACATGCAATATAAGGATAAAGTTGAGAAAGTCAGGTTCAAAGTCCATGTAGTACATGGACCAATAGGCCATAATACAAAAAGAGTCCTTGGGCACTCCTTTATGGAATTGCAGAAAACTCCTTTTGTTGTTGTCATTCAGTTGCTTCCGACTCTTTGTGACCTGATGGACCAGCCCACACCAGAGCTCCCTGTCGGTTGTGGCCACTCCCAGCTCCTTCAAAGTCAGGCTAGTCACTTCAATGATACCATCCATCCATCTTGCCCTTGGTTGGCCCCTCTTCCTTTTCCCTTCCATTTTCCCCAGCATCATTGTCTTCTCTAAGCTTTCCTGTCTTCTCATTATGTGGCCAAATTACTTTATCTTTGCCTCTAATAACCTTCCCTCCAATGACCAGTGAGGCCTCATTTCCTGAAATATGGACTGGTTGGATCTTCTCGCTGTCCAAGGCACTCCCAGAATTTTTCTCCAGCACCACAGTTCAAAAGCATCTATCTTCCTTCACTCAGCCTTCTTAGTATGACATAAAACTCCTAGTGTGGCATAATGATTTAGGCCAAGTTAGAACTAACTGTCAATCTGTCACTTAGGCAAGAAGTGACACTTCAGCCAGTTATTCACAAACTTACCTTACAAGGTTTTTGTCATGGTAAACACAAATTACTAAGTATCAAGTCCCATTGCAACAAACTGTGCCTGTTTCTCATCTTTAGAATTGAGATAAGAATGCTTAAGCCCTTTAGATATTAAAAATGCTCTGGAAAATCTACAACATTTGGGCCTTCTTTTCTTTATCTCACTACAGAGAACTTCTTGCTGTTGCACTGCAGTTTCCCTCCCCTGTAGCATCACATCAGCCTGGTCTTCCCATATTAACTCTTAACAAGGGGCATGTAGCCTTGCAGCTGGTGAGGACAACTTCCTTTAGTGTCCCCATGCCAGGGAATATTGCTTATGTACAAAGTTGATCACCACTTTTGGGATGGTGCCTGACCTCACTGCTTTTCAAGTCACACAACTAATAGTCATTACTATTTTTCAATGGAAACTGGTGGATTGGTTTTTTTTTACCATTAGCTGCTGGCAAAACCACTCTGGTGTTCATGTGTTGTCTGTGGTTCTGAACATAATTCAGGAGTTCTTTTTACCACAGTTGAGGCCCCATATGAAGTTTAGTCAAACTCCCAGAGTGGAGCCACCAGCCACTATTGGTGCTTTAGGCCTCAAGAAAAACACTGCTCCAACTGCCCAGTGATCTATCCCATTTTCTCATCTCCCTGTCCAGGTTTTAGTGGCAAAAGATATCTACTGGAACCGTATCTGATTTTGATGAGTTATCTCTGTCAGCCCATCTGCTGAGAAGATTAAGGATGCCAAAATCAATTAACATCTGCCACCATAAACACTGTTATAATTGGGAATAAGCTATATGTCAATGCAAAAGTGGAAAGGGAGTCATGGGAACCTCTCCTAAGCACCAGCCTAATTTAATCCTGAAGTCTTCTATTTAGGGAAGTGTACCTGGTATTCTCAACCAAAAAGCTGTAGAGCGGGCATGGGTAAACTTCAGCCCTCCAGGTGTTTTCAGCTTCAACTCCCACAATTCTTAACAGCCAGTAGGAATTGTGGGAGTTGAAGTCCAAAACACCAAGAGGGTCAAAGGCTGTAGAGCCTCACCAAACTACAAATGCCAAGGCTGAGGTCATGGCAATTAGAATGGAAACATACTGCTATAAGTATGTAGTCTGAAAGGGCCTCTAGATACGTGCAATTAAATTACGATCAGTCTAGCAATATTCCCACTATGCAATTAACACAAATACAAGGATTTCTATAAATCACAAAGTGGCTCATTGCAATCTCTCTCTTGCTAAAATCGTACAGCTATGTCCATGGAAGACAGCCATTGCAGTAAGTGGCATCATAGCCATGGTGTACTATGGTGTAGTTGTTTCAGTTTTGGTTTATGACTTTGGAGTCCAGAGTTCAATTCTGCACTCAGCCATGGAAACCCACTGGGTGACCTAGGGCAAGTCACATTCTTTGAGCCTCTGAGGAAGGCAAAGGCAAACCCTGTGAACAAATCTTGCTAAGGAAGTCCTGTGACAGGTTCAACTTAGGGTCACCACCAGAAATGAACTGAGGGCACACAACAAGACCACAGTGCTATAATAAACTGAGGGCACACAACAACAACACTCTGCTGGCCCAGCAATATGCCATCCAATTAACTCAAAGGTCAAGCATTTTCTAGATTTGTACAAATGGCAAAATAGCACATTCTGACTTCCCTCTTGCTAATATTACACACACTTTGCATAGATTTGGGGCTACAATATGGAGCAGGAAAAGCTGTACAGAGTAAAGAAAAGGGAGATGTAGCAGTCTGAGTTCATTCGGGTCACAATCCATCCAGTGCAAAGCAAAATAATCTTCCCTCTTGCCTCTCAGTGTTAAGAGATTTGCAGCAAAATAAAACATACAGCCACCACTACCCCCAGGCCCTGGGTCCAGGAAAGCAACAATTCCCTTTCCATTTAAAAGTGCCAACAACTTAAAATGAGAATTAAAGGGGGGGGGGGGGAATCCCACTAGTGACTCACTAGATGTGTGGAAACACCTGCTCTCTCTGTAAAAGTGCTGACATTGGATTACTGCAAATTGTAGCATAAGTCACTGAAAATGCCAATTAAATGGAAAAAATATATGCATATACGAAGTATGCTGGTAGAATATAGACCAGAGGAAAAGAGAAACACCCACAAATCACCATGTGTACCTTACAGCCATGCAGTGTGTTCTGTGAGCCAGAGTACAGAAGGGCACGAGTTCAAACTTTCCATTTCCTTTCTTTTTTCCACAGCACCACTATCCCCCAGAACCACCAAGAGCAAGGATGTGCAGTCACTTCCACAGACTATTAAGGTGACAGCAGATATATGGAACACCTAACTGGGAGCTAGAACTCTCCTGACATAAGAAAGACACACAACTCAGGGCAAGCAGCCTACAAACCATGTGTTTTTGATTTGTGAGCATACAGGTTCCTTTGCACATACTAAATGGGAAGAGTTTGGGTCATGCAGTTGGGGGAAAATAACAAGAGCGTAGAAAGTCGTAAGGCCGAGCAGGGTCAGTCGTAAGGCCGAGCAGGGTATAAGGTTACAGCCTGTGTTAGACGGGGTTACACTCCCCCTGAAGACTCAGGTTCGCAGCTTGGGAGTGATCCTGGACTCATCGCTGAGCCTGGAACCCCAGGTCTCGGCGGTGGCCGGGAGAGCTTTTGCACAATTAAAACTTGTGCGCCAGCTGCGCCCGTACCTTGGGAAGTCGGATCTGGCCACGGTGGTCCACGCTCTTGTCACATCCCGGTTAGATTACTGCAACGCACTCTATGTGGGGTTGCCTTTGAAGACTGCTCGGAAACTTCAATTAGTCCAGCGAGAGGCAGCCAGATTGCTCACCGGAGCATCATACAGGGAGCATACCACCCCCCTGTTGTGTCAGCTCCACTGGCTGCCGATCCAGTTCCGAGCACAATTCAAGGTGCTGGTTTTGACCTATAAAACCCTACACGGTTCTGGCCCAGTGTATCTGTCCGAACGGATCTCCCTCTATGTCCCACCCCGGAGCCTAAGATCTTCTGGAGAGGTCCTGCTCTCGACCCCGCCTCTATCACAGGTGAGATTGGCGGGGACGAGAAGCAGGGCCTTTTCGGTGGTGGCCCCCCACCTGTGGAACTCACTCCCCGGGGAAATTAGATCTGCAACATCGCTCCTTTCTTTTAGAAAAAAGTTAAAAACATGGATCTGGGACCAGGCATTTGGTCAGGCGGGCAGATAAAGAGAGAACTTTATGGATGGCTAGGAAATGACTAACGGACTGGACACGAGGAACTCTGGAAACGAAACGCTGATTATAAGAATGTTTTTATATGATATTTTATATAATATGTTGGGCACCGGTTGCTGATGTTTTAACTGTGATGATCGTTTTAATTATATTTCTGTATATTTGTTTTTGTATATTTTTGTATACTATGTGTAATGTATAAAGGCATCGAATTCTGCCTTCTTTGTAAGCCGCCCTGAGTCCCCCTTCGGGGGTTGAGAAGGGCGGGGTAAAAGAACCAGAAATAAATAAATAAATAAAGGTGTCTATTCTAAGCTCTGTTTCAAGTGACAGAAGAAAGGAGAAAAGAAGAAAGCAGGAACTAGTATAACACTCTAAAGCTTCACAGAGCACTCTCCAAACCTCACAAGTACACTCCTATTCTCACTTCCAGTGCTATTTTGGTTTGACTCAGGTAGAAAAATGTCTTGGCTCAGCACTGGAAGGACTCCCATGGCTGTGTCTACATGCCCACCAGACACCTGTCAATTAGGTGTGTGTGTGATTTGCCAACTTACAGCCCCCATGAATTACATAGGGTTTTATTCATCAAGGAATACCAGAAAGTAGTTTTGTCAGATACTTCCTCTGAAATATATTCTGCAGTATCTGTTATTCATTGCTGGTCTCCCATCTAAATACTAATCAGAGCTGATCCTGCTTAGCTTCCAAGATTGGACTGGATCTGGTTCTTTTAGAGCAGAGGTCCTCAAACTTTGTCAACAGAGGGCCAGGTCACAGTCCCTCAAACTGTTGGAGGGCCGGATTATAATTTGGAAAAAAACAACCCATGAATGAATTCCTATGCACACCACACATATCTTATTTGTAGTGAAAAAAACACTTAAAAACAACAATAATAAAATTGAAGAACAATTTAAGAAATATAAACTTAGTATTACAATGGGAAGTGTGGGCCTGCTTTTGGCTGATGAGATAGGATCGCTGTTGTTGTTGTGTGCTTTCGAATCATTTCAGACTTAGGTTGACCCTGTGCGAGGGCCGGGTATTCGGCCCCCGGGCCTTAGTTTGAGGACCCTTGTTTTAGAGCATTTCAGGGTCTTCCAAAATGAGTTATTAATAAGGAAAAGCTCTCCTATAGCCTGCAAACCTTTTGTTTCTGTGGGAGGAACCCAAGCAGTTCCTTGTGCTCTAGTAGCCAATGAAAGATTTTGGCACTAAATCTACTGGTACATCAACAATTATAGCATGCATACCAGCCTTCTCACACAGCACAGCTGACTCACTTACTGCCTTATAAAACAGGCTCCTGAGGGGTTGCATTTTCTTTCAGCACATTGCCTCCCTAATCCCTACTCTGACATTCACTCTAACTAGGCTAATAAGTCTAATAAGACACCCACATTTGAACAGAGGGCTAGAAAAAATACTTGGGCAACCCATCCCTCTGTAGCCAGAACCCATTCCTAGTGTCTGCAGAGTACATTATCACCCATTTTCCAGGCCAGTTCCCTTCCCCATCATTTAGTATGCCTGACTCCAGTGGTTTCCTTTTACAAAAGTTTATTGGCTGGCCGGAGGAAAATGGCTTTAATTTTACCTTTCTGCTGTGGGTTCAAGGGAATTGCTCCCAGGATGGGTTACAGGGAAGATTAAATGAAAGGAAAGCTCTACAGTTTTACCTTTACTTTGGGAGGGCAACCTACAGGTTTGCAACTTAGATCTCTGGACAACTTGATTACTTTAAAGTAGGATAAAATGCAAAGAGTGTAGTAACAATGGAGATAAAGAGGCGATTTGTAAATTAATTCATCGCCGCTCAGTTAGTAGCAGAAGACTGGATTCAACTCACAGTGTGGGTGGGGAAGATTTCTAAGCCACAAACAGACAGCTTTCAGACTATTTGTGGAAAAGGCTGCCCTACGTCAAAGCTACCTTTCAGTGTTTCAGAAAACTGGGTTGGTTGGGTTTTAGGTTATTTGTTTGCTATTTTTTCATCCTGGAACAAGCAAGCACCAGGCTGTTCCAAGAGTTCAGCACATTCAGAGTTTTATTTTTTAATACCCATACATGTTTATCATGAGCAACTGCTCATACCAGACCAAATTAGTACAGCAGCAACCACTTGCCCTAAATGGGCAATAAATAAGGGCAGCGTCTTCATATATAACAATACAGGCATATGGCCACTGAAAACTGGGATGCCTTGGCTTTTTTCCCAACCCATCAAAATGAATAGCAAGGGATGTGCCAGCAATATGTCCATGAACAGTGATGGCTGGTAGCTTTCATATTAATGGCTTGGAAAATCTGTTCCTGCATTTAGCCTGTACTTTAAAGGCTCCACCCAAGGTGTTAAATCATCTTTAAAATACTTTGACTCAGGGCCCTTCCAGACAGACCCTATATCCCAAGATCAGATCCCAGATTTTCTGCTTTAAACTGGATTATATGAGTCCACACTGCCAAATAATCTGTAATAAAAAGAAAATCTGGGATCAGGTCCTGGGATATAGGACCTGTCTGGAAGGGCCCTCAGAAGAAATTGACCATTCAATTTATATGGAAGCAACTATCTGCCACTCCCCATGAGCCATAATATAGCCATCTGATCCACTTTTGGATTTCCAAAACAGAGGATATTTCCAAAAACAAGCTTGAGGTGGAGGCTTTCCCAATCCAGATCATACAACACAGAGGTGAAGAACCCATGCCCCTTCAAATTACCCACGTTGTTTGGAAGGTTTAATAAAATGGTCAGATACACTACAGTTTGACTTGTTTCTTTTCATACAATTGGGTTCCTCTAGTCTAGGCAACTTCATCCAATACAAGGACTTGAGTCTGGTAACATCTAGAATGTGACAAATTCCTTTTTTTGTTTCCAGCAACATATTTTATTTTTACTTATTTTCAAGACAACATATGCATCACAAAATCACGTTGGCATCTTAGTAAACAGAAATCATCAGGTCTCCTCCTTGTCTCCAAGACAGGGCTCTTTCCCCACAGATTTTGTATTCATGGCTTCTACTCTCAATATCTTGAAAATATTCAAAACTAATTCTAAAAAGGCAAATCTTGATGTTGCCATTTTATATAAGGGGCACCATTTTTCTACACCATTGTGTATATGGAGACTTTTGTAGCCACAGATGATGGTATTCATAGAAGGTCCTAGAACCAAATCCCAGTAGATCCCAAAGGCTCACTATAACATTAAATACCAGCACTGACCCAGGTAAACTACAAATTGAGGGTTTCATGTAGTTTTCTACTGAATTATGAAATAAGCATATGGGGCCCAGTCCAGATCAGGCCAGCTCACATGAATAAGGAGGGACTTAATCCTCACTCCTATTCTTAAGCCTTTTGTTGTGTCTCCCCTTAGGTGTGAAGTAAATAGATTATCAAAATAAATTCTTGTAATCTATTTATTTCTGGTAATCTGGCAGTGTATGAATCCAGTAAAGGACAAGAAGACAATCACAGGAAGTAGAACCTATCTATTTTCTCAAGCCATATGCATGCCCCTCCAATCGGCAACATGCCACCCTCAACATTGCTTCTGGATAAGACCTTATTTTAACCTATTGGTATGAATAGGATGTAACAGAACTTTGAATGGCCAATCAAAATGCCAGATTAACTTAACAGCAGGCAAATGTGATCAGACAGACAGTTTATCTTACTGTAAAGTTCTTGGCAAAACCGTATGTGCCCCAATCGGAGTTCATATTCCAGCATGGCAAAAGCAGACAAAATGGAGACAACATGGGTTAGGTTGCCCATGACACCCACAGCATCATGTCACCACAGTGCTTTCCCATGACACACACACTTATTTTGAGGATGTGGTTGTCTCCTGCACTTCCTGTTTGGCACTTAATAAAACTGAACCACAAGGCAAGACAAATGTACCCAGAGAAAGCTTGAGTGAGGGAGAACCAATGAAGGCACATATGGTGCGCAGGATATCTACATTACTGCTCAACCTATTGAAATCTGACAATTTAGCTCTGTTTTATGCTTCAGGCATTATCTTTCTCATTTGTCTATCTGACATGCTTTCATTCATAATTGACCATTATATTCACAATAAAAAACCTTGTAATGCTCAAACATAAATCTATAGAAGAAAAGACATCTTTATCTGGTTCTAATAAATTACCCACATTGTTTAGAAAGTATAATAAAGTGGTCACATATACTACAGCTTGACTTGTTTCTTTTAATGCATTGCCATTCAGCTGTCTCACACTGTATCACCAAAATGCTGTCACCATTATGAGTAATACACTCAGTGAGCTGTACAATCTTCTGGGCACAGTCATAGTATAAGGCCTAAATATTCTAAAGTTACCAGATGTTGTCTGATTTGGAAGCTAAGGAAAATCAGCCCTAGTTACAGAAGCATTTGGATCAGAGATCACCAAGGAACCCAGTTGCTCTGAGCTATATTTCAGAGGAAAGAACTGGCAAAATCACCTCTGAGTATTACCATATTGCCTAAGAAAACCCTCTAGAAAACCAATGAAATTGCAATATGCTGACAGTTGGTTTGATGGCACATATACACATAAATACATCATAATATATACTATATGCCTGTGAGATGTGGACTGTCTACAGACATCACATGCAACTCCTGGAACGATTCCATCAGCGCTGCCTCCGGAAAATCCTGCAAATCTCTTGGGAAGACAGGTGGACAAACGTCAGCATGCTGGAAGAAGCGATGGTCCTCCGCCACCAACTCTGCTGGACTGGCCACGTTGTCCGGATGTCTGACCACCGTCTCCCAAAGCAGTTGCTCTACTCCGAACTCAAGAATGGAAAACGGAATGTTGTGGACGGGAAAAGAGATTTAAAGATGGGCTCAAAGCCAACCTTAAAAACTCCAGCATAGACACTGAGAACTGGGAAGCCCTGGCCCTTGAGCACTCCGGCTGGAGGTCAGCTGTGACCAGCAGTGCTGCAGAATTTGAAGAGGCACGAATGGAGGGTGAAAGGGAGAAGCGTGCCAAGAGGAAGGCGCATCAAGCCAACCCCGACCGAGACCACCTTCCACCTGGAAACCAATGCCCTCACTGCGGAAGAAGATGCAGAGCAAGAACAGGGCTCCACAGCCACATACGGACCCACAAGAATACTGGAAGACAATCCTCCTCGGAAAACGAGGGATCGCCTAAGTAAAAGTAATATATACTGGCTACCAGACTCCTTTTTAAATCTACAAACTGTTCTCCAATTATGACAACCCTACACAGGTAACATATCACAGGGGTTTCTTGGCAAGATTGGCTCAGAGAGATTTGCCTCTCAGGATGAAAGCGTGTGACTTGCCCAAGAAGACTTTCATAATACTATAGAAAGAATTCTGTTATCTCAAAAGCTGGAGATTTTTCATCCACAGATATTAGTGTCTATTGGTCTTTATATCTTGGTAGCATTGCTAATCACACACCAGAAATATGTCACCAAAGATTTACTTTTATGAGAATGATCAAATCTGAAATTGTTTCTGATAAATAAATAAAAAGCAGGCCTTATATTTCACTGAAGCGTGCAGATCAGCTGCAGCCCTCCAGCTCACAGTTCTGTCCCAATGTGACCTTGATGATGAGAATATTCCCTGCTCTTTCAGTCTCAGTTAACCAATCCTGCTGATGAGAGTATACTGAATATTAATATTAACACAATGTTGCAAGCACTTTGACTTCAAAAATCTAATAACACACGTAATATCAACCTAATGTGATACAACATATGGCATTCATTCCAGCATAATGTGGCATACATGGTTTGAAGATCTTGGTGAAAATCAGTAAATATACGAGTGCCTGGATAGATCACCTGAGAACATTACATATGCTGTCCTGAATTTCTTCATAGAACAAAAGCAAATGGAGTGCATGTATCAATAAAATTATTACTCGGGGGTTAAGTCCTACTAAATTTATTACTCCTGGCAAAGTGAACTGCGGCCACACTAGGCAAATGGTGCTCTAGCCACAGGATGGAATAGAAACCATCATTTGGGAAATATATAATAGCAGGTCTGGGGGTGGGGAGCAAAGAAACCATGTATGTAATGCTACAGTAGAAGACTCTCGCCTATTGTTCTTCTTCAAAAGATTACCTCAGTATCTACTGGTGGCTCTAATGTCAGCATGAGATGCTGAACCTTGTCTTCAAAATAGGTTCAGCATATTAGTAAACCTGTTAATATTCATATTAAAACTTTTAAGTGGATCAATCACTCCACTGATATCCATCCACCAGCTTGCTAGTGTAATACCTGAACCAATGCCATCGTTATTTATTGTGAAGTTGTGAACATGGAGACAATCTGTAGTCACTGGGTTCTCTGCACATACCCAAACCACTCCATCTCTTAATAAGATCTCATTATTCTAAGCAGACACGAGACTGACACACATGCAGAATTCAGTTCAAACACAACACTAGCAACAGAACGGGAGTCTGAGTTGACATGGTGCCAACTTCATAATCAGCAGCTCTGGCTAATTTGGTGTTGCTGGCAGACAACTCGAGAGCCCCCTGGCAAGGGTCAAGCTGTGAGAAACATTGGCACAAGTACAGGCTGAGCTAATGACAAGAAGAACTCCTCTCCTCCAAAGAGGAACTCCTGCCAAGTCCTGTAAATGCAAGGGAGCGAGTCTCATTCTCTTTCATGAATGCTGGCAAAACAGAGCTAAAATAATGGAGACACATGCAAAAGAGGGAGTGGGGTTACGGTATCATGCTATGCTTATTCAAAACAATTGATCCTTGGCCGGTTGCCTTTCAGGATGGTCCAGGCATGCCTCCCATCATCCCAGCTATGCTATACATGCATAATTATGTTATCAGTCTAATTACCACAGTGGTCCTCCCAGGGAACAACAGAGGCAAAACAATGTTATTATCTGATGGCTGCTTGTAGGAATCTGAATTTTTGAGCTTGAGACCTTTATTGAGAATCTCCACCAATCTGACAGCCATTTTGATAGCCATAACGAGGGACAGATCTTCTACTTGAAATATAAAAACTAAGTGTAAATCCTATCTTCTCAAGGTATACAAGAGAATCTCTTACATGCTTCTTAAATCACTGGATACAACCATTTTGGATTTAGAAAAAATTATAAAGTGAGTTGGTGGTGGGGGGAGAAGTCACAAGCAGTTCATGAAAGGCTTCACCTGTTACACTTACAGAGTGGCTCCCTGCAAACCAAATAGCAACGCATCCAGTTGTACTCCCCTTGAGTAAAGCTTTTCTTATCTGGTAGCATTTCCTACAATGAGGCTCAAAGCTAAGGTTTCTCTCTCTCATAGAATCATGTTAAAATGGAAAATGATTTAAGTGCCTATCTACAACTACAGAGATAATCATATCACTCTTGAATAATTAGATCACTGGGAGTAGGAAAATCGGTCTTTAAACACCCATTAGGGACCAAAGAAAAACAGAAAACAGAATGATTACAGGAATAATAGTGTAATTCTAGTCCAGGGGTGGGTAAATGGATTCCCTCAAACACACGCCAGGACCAAGCAGGCAGACCAGATGGGGTCATGGTGGGCAGTGGACACTCCTATGTCCTGTCACTGCTCTGATTTCTTTCTAATGCCATCCCTTTCAGAGGTCAATCTGTTTGTACAGGCAGAGACACTAAGTTTCATGTGTCTCTTCAAATAGGAGTATTGTTCCTGATATCTCTGATCTCAACTTGGAGATAGCAATGGGATTTCCTCCCACATTGCTTGCACTTCCCAATGAAAATGGGGGGAGGGGGTAATTCTACTGCTATTTTGAATCTGAAGTTAGAGATAGCAACACATTATTCTCATCCCCAGTTTGCCTTCTGATCTCCCAGCTGGCAGATGAAAGGTGTGCAGGGAAAACTGACCAACAACAAAAAGTGGAGCTTGGGAGGGACATCCCCAGGACCCCTCACAAGGTGGACCTTTTTCTGCAGGGGATATATTACCAGTATTTTCATATGATACATGGGCCTAATCTGGACCATATCAGCATCCATGCATACCTCAGGAAACAAATGGAAGGGTCAGAGAAGAAATGGCTATGGCTTCCAGTTTGATTTCATGTACAGTTATACAAAGTAGATGTGTCCCTAGACATTTCTTTAATAGAAAAGTTTGATATCAGAAGCAGAAATAACATGGAAAGTTCCTAAATTACAGTTCCTAAATTACAAAAACGAAATGTGCCTGTTCTTCCTTTTTCTGTTATGTTGTTCATATATGCTCTGTAAAGGGATTCTGGAGGCAGTTGTTTTTTGTCTTGCCTGTTCTAGGAAGGCACACACAACTGTTATCAAGATCTCCTTTGTCATCCTCATAATGCTAATGCTGATTTTTTTAAAAAAACACACACCAATAAACCTTCAGCTAGACAGAACAAAAAACAAAGGGGATAAGATGTGCACAAAAAGCCTTTTAAAAAGAAGCTTCACTATAAGAAGCTTTGTTAATTGAGGTGTGCTTATATCTATTGATAAATCTATCCTTGATTTACCAATATTCTTGATTACAAGGATAAATCTAGTGTGTTGTGTGCTTGCTTACAAAAATTACCATACTCTGCCACCTTTTCGCATGTTATGGCAATTAAATAAATGAATTACTGCACTGGGCTCGGTTGTGTTTTTATTTTCTATCAAAAATTATTTGGACAACATCTCTTTTCTTAGATCTTGCCTTTGTAAAATAAGTGGTTCCTGTCCAATTATGGTGAATTTTCTTCAACTCTTTAGATTGTTTTGGAATTGTGTGAAGTTGTTTTCATTCTATGCATCTCAAAATTGATCTCTCCAGACAGAGGGCAGAATATAAATTTTTTAATTGATAAATAAATATCGATACATGTGTACTACTTATCCACCTCTTCTGCTGCATGAACTTTACCAATACAGAGGAAAATGCTATAGTCTTGCTGAGTTGGCATGCTTGCATTCCCAAGAATTGATCTGGGTTTTTTATTCCTTTCTAACACAAATATACCCATATCTAGGAGTGTATAGCATTAATGCAAGTTTGACACCATGGCCCAATGCTATAGAAACATGGGCTTTTATAAGGTCTCTGGTCTTCTCTGTCAAAGAATACATATTCCAGGATTCCACAGTATTGAGCCATGGCAGTTAAAGTGGTGTAAAACTGCATTAATTTTAGATATAATTCTAGTGTAGATTCCAGAGGGGATGCCTCTTGCACAATGCTACCAATACAGTATATGCCAAAGAAATGTACCACCTAATAGAACTATCTCTTGAACTCATGTGCCCGTGATAAGCTCCATAGGATTGCTAGCACAGGCCTAAGTGTTCCATAAAAGAACAAGCCACTATTACAATCAGAACTTTGAAAAAGTGCAAATGGCCAGGATAAAGGAAGGATAAGTGCATATCTTTTGCACAGAAAGAATGTAGGCAAGCCAGACCCAGATATACTATGAGACAGAGGATGCTCCTGTCATGGATACTGGAAAGCAAAGAGGCAGCTTTTCTTTCTGAGGCACCATCTACAGTGCCATATAATGCAGTTTGAACTGCATTAGATGGTCAGTGTAGACTGATATAATGCAGATTGAACTGCATTGAACTGGATTATATGAGCCAACATTGCCATACAATCCAGTTCCATCAGCATTATAATGGCAAAGTAGATGGGGCCTGAGA
This sequence comes from Anolis sagrei, assembly GCF_037176765.1. Taxonomy (NCBI): domain Eukaryota; kingdom Metazoa; phylum Chordata; class Lepidosauria; order Squamata; family Anolidae; genus Anolis; species Anolis sagrei. The sequence goes on from NC_090022.1 coordinate 121,363,550, forward strand.
CAAACCTTGTTTGTTGCTGCCTTCTGTTGTTAATTTCTTCCATAGTACAGTACTTTAGGCAGTACCACCAAGACAGACTGAGTGAAGAGGAAGAAACAAAGCCAGTAAGGACTCCAACTGGCATTCTGTGTGTCTACACACATGTTCTGTAGTGATTCCAAAGGTAGCTCTATGTACCATGGAGGTTATCAAGTTCTGGATCATTATTGGGCTATAGAGACATAGTTCCTGTTCCTTTATAAAGTACAATATGACCCTGTATCCACAGGGCAATACATTCCTAGACCTCACATGGATAAGAGATAATGACGAACCCTGTTGAAATGAAGGACTTTGGGTCCTAGAATACCACACGAGAGGAACTAGGAAATGTCTTGAAAGGCCGTAGTTTTTCAGATGTAGATAAATGAAGCTGAAGATACCAGTCCATCAGATACTGGGACTGTACTTTATCTTCCTGTGTTCTCGTGCTTAGCCTAGTTCTCTTCTTTTGCTAGTCTCCTCATAGTCAACAGGAGCACATCATCATTCTCAATTCTTCCTCTCCCATGAAGGCAGGAGAAATTCCACGAGAGAGCACAGCAATTGCCTCATCTCCCTTTCTCCCATCATTCCCAAACTGCATGGGAGTCCTCCTTGGCTCAACACCACTGCAGACCATCTTTATGTTAGAAAAGTCTATCTTGTTCTCTTCTTTGAGCTATCAACTGTGGCTGACACTTGCACAATATGTTCCTTCCTATTCCCCCTTGACATAGTAAGATGCTTGGTGGCTCATTCCTTTGAATGCTTGAAGACACACACAGCTCTTCACATCTTGTTTCCTGTGCCTTCCAGTCTTCTGCTGAAACTCTTAACTTTCAGAAGTGTTTTCTTTAAGGGAGAAGGTAGTTTTTATTGTGGCACAGCTTTGAAATAACACACTATCACTAAGGAGACTTGTCAGATACCTATGCTGAAAGCCTTCCACAAAAGAAAACACATTGATGTACCTAGGCATTTTGAAACATCTAAGCTCTAGTGGACATAGCCATCTTCACTGCTATCTTTTCTCACTTAAAGTGCCTAAGGGTATTGTTGCAATAAACAATTTCATTACATCTATTTTGTCATACATCATCTCAGAATATGAACTGAGTGAAGGACACTATAAAAAAGGAGGTCTTGACTAAATAAAATTGTAGCTATTTTGTTTAGAATCAGTTTTCCAGAGTACCCAACTGCTGTCTTTTTTTTTCTTTTGTAGTCCAAAGATGGGAGAACATGTTGCTGGATTGTGGCTTCAATGATACCTTATATTGGCAATGCTGGCTAGAACTAGTTACGGGCCAAATCCATTTGAAGGCCACAAAGCTCTGAAATCCCAATGTAAATTGGAGATAACAGAGAATGAGCCTGGGATCTTCTGCTTGAAACAAAGGTATTCAGTCTTCCTCCATGTCCCTAGACAACCATATCTTCATCCTGGAAAGAAGTGATGAGCAGAGTGCCTCAGGGATCTGTCCTGGGCCCGGTCCTGTTCAACGTCTTTATTAATGACTTAGATTAAGGCTTAGAAGGCATGATCATCAAGATTGCAGACAACACCAAATTGGGAGGGATAGCCAATACTTCAAATTCAAAGCGATCTTAACAGATTAGAGAGATGGGCCAAAACTAACAAAATGAAGTTCAACAGTGACAAATGCAAGATACTCCACTTAGGCAGGAAAAATGAAATGCAAAGATACAGAATGGGGGATGCCTGGCTTGAGAGCAGTATGTGTGAAAAAGATCTTGGAGTCCTCGTGGACAACAAGTTAAACATAAGCCAATGATGTGATGCTGCAGCTAAAAAAGCCAATGGGATTTTGGCCTGCATCAATAGGAGTATAGTATCTAGGTCAAGGGAAGTCATGCTACCAATCTATTCTGCCTTGGTTAGACCACACCTGGAATATTGTGTCCAATTCTGGCCACCACAACTGAAGAGAGATATTGACAAGCTGGAATGTGTCCAGAGGAGAGTGGCTAAAATGATCAAGGGTCTGGAGAACAAGCCCTATGAGGAGCGGCTTAAAGAGCTGGGCATGTTTAACCTGCAGAAGAGAAAACTGAGAGGAGACATGAGAGCCGTGCATAAATATGTGAGGGGAAGTCATAGGGAGGAGTGAGCAAGCTTGTTTTCTGCTGCCCCAGAGACTAGGACACAGAGCAATGGCTTCAAACTACAAGAAAGGATATTTCACCTGAACATTAGAAAGAACTTTCTGACTGTGAGAGCTGTTCAGCAGTGGAACTCTCTGCCTCAAAGTATGGTGGCGGCTCCTTCTATGGAGACTTTTAAACAGAGGCTGGATGGCCATCTGTTGGGGGTGCTTTGAACACGATTGTCCTGCTTCTTGGCAGAGGGTTGGACTGGATAGCCCATGAGGTCTCTTCCAACTCTATGATTCTATGACCGATATGGCACTACCAAGTCTACTTATCAAAATCATCTCCCATCCTTTTATGTCCTTCCTCCAACAATAAGGCAATCTTTTTTCATAGGCTTCAAGGTTAGAAACCAGCTGACATTTCAAGAGAGGTTAAATCCTCCAGTTCCACAAATTAAAATTACAGCATTTTGCAAGCTAAAATTGTCATAGTCACACAGGCCCCTTCCACACAGCTGAATAAAATCCCACATTATCTGCTTTGAATTGGAATATATGGCAGGGTAGTCTCAGATAACCCAGTTCAAAGGAGATGCTGTGGAATTTTCTGCCCTGATATTCTGGGTTATATGGCCGTGTGGAAGGACCCACAGAGAGACTCTTCTCCAGGCTCCTGCATGCGCAGTTTGAGGGCACATCTGCACAAGGCATGCTGAGTGCACAGACAAGGCGGTGTTCATCTCCTCAATGCCTCTTTCACACTCCACCCTGCAGAAGGAAGAGCCCAGAAGGAGTCCAGGCCACATAATTCATATGACCCACTTATCACCATGATAATTGTGTATGAAAAGACATGCCTTATACTGCAGTCCTCCTCTGTTTCTGAGTAAGCACCAACATCAATCCAATGGCACAGAAAATTAGCATGCAAATATGCCATCCCTCCATAAAGAAAATAGGACATTTCTAGGATGTGAAAACTGGTGAACTTTAAATCCATTCCGTTCTCTCACACCAAGAAAAAGGGTTTCAGTACCTTACCATAACTTCAGATTCAATGACACCTATGCAGATCTGGCCCCCCAATAGTTACTGGGGTGACTTGCAAACTCCTTTTGATTGGCAGAAAACATTGCAAAAAGCTGGCCTCAATCCTGGGACTAACAGAGCTAGGTTTAAAGGCTGACAATCCAACTGGTTCCAGCAGCAAAGGCCTAGAAAACTTTCCTGTTGTGACCCGTCTGTTGTGGCTTTCTTGAGCCTTTTTCTCTTAGAAGGCCAAGGGATACTGTGAAAGGAAAGACATGCAGACACACATACACACACACACACACACGCACAGAGCCCATTTTGCTGACTCGCCTGTCACTTTTGAGGCTGGGTGGGCAAGGAGATTTGGCCAAAGAAAACAACAGGGAGGGAGGGAGGGAGGAGGCATTTCCAGTTTGGTCCTGCTTTAGGTCAGCTACTGGTTTCTTTCTGGCTTTGCCCTGCCAAGAAAGGAAGGCCTCTGTGTCCCTCTTTCTCAGGCCCACAAACCAAAAAGGACCATCCTCTTTGCACAGATAACCTCCAGCAGGAGGAATGGAGATAACAACAACAATAATAATTTGTCTTACTCTCCTTGTGGTTCGAGGCGGGGCAAAACATAGTGGAAACACTTCATGAAACATCATATAAATGACATATAATATGAATACACAGAACAAAGAAAAACAGAGCAAACTCTGGGCATGAGTTGGAAATGCGAAGTGCATGCTCTCTCCCATTTTCAAGCCTGGGGTGCATCTGCCTTGTCCTGCCAGGGTTTACTGCTCCTTCGACAAGACCTGCAGCCTTTTCTTCCCAAGAGTGCTGATGCCTCACCAAACCCCATGCGGGGACAAGAGAGAAGCCTCCCACAAGGATGGTCAAACATCCAAACATCCGGGCGTCAACCTCCTTGTAGACGGCCAAGTCTCTCACCCCAGAAGCGACTTGCAGTTTCTCAAGTCGCTCCTGACACGGGAAAAAGAGAAAACCACAATCTCCCAAATCCCATAGCATTGAAACCCCAGGGCAGTGGAAATCGGGGGTAAAGTGCATCCATTCCGCAGTGTAGATGCGCCCCGGAGTGACACTGCGGTAGGGACCCTCCGCCTGGGCGCCGAGGCTTGGGCCTCAGTTTCCCCCTCTGGAAAACGGGAAGAAAGAAACCGGGGAGGAGGGGGAGCCCTTTTTTGGAGCGTCAGAGGAGAACTCTCCCTCGGAGGAGGAGGAGGACTCAACGAGTCCTTCTGGGAGGATGGATGCCCCTGGTTTTAGGAGCTCAGCCCAGACCACGCAGCCCGTTACCTGGGCGGAAGCGCCTCCGCGTCGGGCCAGGAGCCGGGCCCTTGTCCCCTTCGCCCAGCCCACCGCCCCAGCCTCCCAGGCCAGAGGGGATCCGGCTCGGCGATCCAGCCTCCGGGTGTTGCCCTCAAGCCGCCACGGAAGGAGAGGGGAGCGAAGGGGGGGGGGGTCTGGGGAAAGGAAGGGAGGGAGGGAGAAAGGGCCCCCCTCTTCCTTTCCCTTCCCTTCAGCTCACCCTCGAAGTCGGAGATGATGCCTTCCAGGTGCGCGTTGACCGCCGGGTCGGACATGGCCCCGCTGGGCTCTCGGGCGCCGCCGGGATGGAAAGGCAAGGGGACCCCTCCCCTCCCCTCCCCTTCTCCCTCCCCTTCGCCCCTTCCCTCCGGCCCCGCCTCCCTCGAAGTTGGCGGGCGGCGCTGTGCGGAGGAGGAGGAGGAGGCGGCGGCGGAGGGCGCTGCGGATGCCAAGCGCCCTTTGGACGGCCCCCTCCCTCCCTCTTTCCTCCCCCCCCCCTCCTCGGAAGGGAAGGGCGGGGGTGGAGCGCTCGCCACCAGCAGCACCCCCCCCCCGTCCCGCGAATGGAGAGGGCAAACGCTGGGCCCCCTCGCCTGCCCTGCCCTGCCTTGCCGGCCCCCTTGGGCTCCAAGCGAGGGATTCATTGGGAGTGGTCATAGAATCTTAGAGTTGGAAGACACCCCGAGGGAGGGCCATCCAGTCCAACCCCAGTCTGACAGGCAGCCATACATAACAATAGTGCCCCTTATACACTGAATTTTAGCCTGCCATCGATAATTTTCATCCGCATTTTATTGATTATTGATCTATTATTTGGGTTGCTGTAAGTTTTATAGCGAATTGTCTAATTGATTTTATGCTTAGTTACATGGGGTTGATTACTGATTTGTGTAAACTGCTTTGTGTCCCCTGGGGGGGGGGGGGGCGGACTCAAAGCGGTTTACAGAAAAATAATGACAAAATTCGATGCCTTGCTTAGGTAAACCAAATCACAAATCAACACCATGTAACTAAGCATGAAATCAACAGGACAATTCACTATAAAAAATCCCAGTAACCCAAAGAATATATTTACAGTATATTTATTTACTGTAAATAAATATAAATAAATAAATATATTTACAGTATTTTTATTTACTGTAAATAAATAAAAATAAATAAATAATTTTCCAGGCTGTATGGCCATTTTCTAGAAGCATTCTCTCCTGACGTTTTGCCTACATGGTGGTGGGACTGAGAGTAGGGTCTTCCCAGACAATCTTAAAACTCTTATTGGCTCATAGGAGGAGATGCATTCAGACAGGTAATTTGGGCCAGAACCATTTGGAGTTTTATAGTTCAAGACCAGCACTTTGAATTGGGCTCAATAGCAAATTGGCAGCCTTGTTTTTTATTTGTTATATGTCTTTTAATAGTACTGATTTAACCATGTTGTATTCTGTCTCCAGCCATGAGGAGAGGCAATTATTATTATTATTATTATTATTATTATTATTATTATTATGGTGATTATGCACTCCAGTCTCTGCTTAAAAACCTACAGAGATGGAGCCTTCTCTCTACCACACTTCCACGCTGTTCACCGTTGAACAGCACTTACTGTCTGGAAGTTCATCCTTATGTTGAGGTAGAATCCCTTTTCCCATAGTTTGAATCCATTGCTCCATATTGCTGTCTCTAAAGGAACAGAAAACAAGCTTGCCCCATTCTCTCTTTCATGCCTCCTTTCAACCCTCTCTTCTGCAAGCTAAGCATGCCCAGCTCCTTAAGCCATTCCTCACAGAGCTTGGCTTCAGACTTTTGATCATTTTGGCCACCCTTCTTCGAACACCTGTTAGGTTGTCAATATCGTTGTAGCACCCAGATCTGGACACAGTATTCCAGGTAAGGTCTGACCAAAGCAGAATAAAGTGGGGCTACAACTTGATCTAGGAACCATTACCCTTTGGCAGAGAAGGCTCAAAGTCCTATCATTTCCAAAGCTCTGGCAGTTCAAGAGGTGTCAAAGCACATCCACTCCAGACAGATGGCTCAGGAGGGAGTGGGGGGCTTATTTTCTGCCCACCAAGAAAACCGAGATAGGAGGCAAAGACTGAGCCTAGCAAGTAACATTCTGGTGCATATCCCTACTCAGTCACAAAGCGCCTTGAATGACCTTGGGCCTAGCCACAGTGTTGTTTTGATAAAGATTGGGTTTTTTTTAAAAAAAAATATCATGGACCTTGTATTATGAAGTTACTATTAAGGGGGCTGTTCTGCACCATGTTTCTTGAAAGAAATATAGATAGATAGATAGATAGATAGATAGATAGGCAGACCTTAAAGAAAAAGGAAGCTTGTCTTATCTGAAAGAATAGTTGTAAAGATAGCAAAAATTAGAACTGGTATGTGATGACCTTTTATCAAGTACCTGGCATTTCTGTGGGCATGGCGCTAACTCCTCTCAACATGTTTCACTTATTTTTTTGAATTTGCCAAGAACATCAGTTGGGAGTCAACCTGGTTTGAAGGTTGGGCTGCCATCTTGGAACCAGGGTTCAAATTCTCACTGAATCATTGGGAAGTTACACTCTCTCAACCTGAATGGAGGGCAAGGGTAAACTCTTCCTGAACTGGGTTGTTGAAGGTTTTTCAGGCTGTATGGCCATGTTCTAGAAGCATTCTCTCCTGACGTTTCACCTGCATCTATGGCAGGCATCCTCAGAGGTTGTGAGACCTCACAACCTCTGAGGATGCCTGCCATAGATGCAGGTGAAACGTCAGGAGAGAATGCTTCTAGAACATGGCCATACAGCCTGAAAAACCTTCAACAACGCAGTGATTCTGGCCATAAAAGCCTTCAACAATACATTTTCCTGAACTACTCTTGTCAAGAAAACCCCTTAATAGGTTTGCCTTAGGATCCCTATAAGTCAGGAACAACTTGCAGGCACACAACAATAACATCTGTTAATCATTTTAAAATGACACGTAAGACCTAACATCATCTAAAAGTGTGCTTGATTTCTTTGTAGTGCATGCACCGTCTTGCCAAGATTGATAAAATGCCCTATGTTTAACAATCTATTTTTAAAAAAATAGCAAAGCACAGAGAAATTTTTGGATGAGGAAAAATGGGTGGTTTTTCTGCCCACACACCATCAGAATAGTGCCCTCAGCAGGGTTTTGTTTAATTTGAGTTAGGAAAAACTGGTCCCTGCCACACTTTATAAGATTAAAAAGAACAATAAATGGGCTTTGCTGGCCTTGAATGCTTCAAGCTGTCTCTTGGCCTTGTTTGGAACTGCTACACTGCTGTCTTTCAGAGGCCTTGCTGTGGTCTGAATCTGTTTGCAACCCAAGTTTTTTCAAATACGCAGACATCGTTGGCATACACTATATGCTGACAACATTTGAAAGCAGATGAATGTCTGCGTTCTTAAATAGCTCCCTAAACATGCATTTCAAGAAGTAAGATAATTAAAATCCATCTTGGCCTCAGTAGATCTAGCAACACACCCAATTTGCTCCCGCTGCAGTGGTGGTGTGTCACTTCCTTCATCCTGACCTGCTGTTTCTTGGGAGAGGTAGCTCCTGTTCCATGATCTCAAGCCACCAAGCACACTGTCTAAGAGATGCCAGCAACCTTGGCGTTACCTCAGAAAGGAAGCATGTGTTTCCTTCTCCTATGGAACGTGAAGTGGAGTAACATAGTTAGAGATGCACAATTCCTTTTAGAAGCTGTTCCTCGCTATAATAGTTTGATTGAAAAGCACACCAGACTTGGATAATTAAATAAAAGGCAAGGAGGATTCTGGGCATCACAATTCAAGAAAGATATTGACAAGCTGAAAGGTGTCCAGAGAAGGGCAGCCAAAATGATCAAAGGTTTGGAAACCATGTCCTATAAGGAATGTCTGAGAGAGCTAGGTTTGCTTAACTTAGAGAAAAGAAGGCCGAGAGGGGACAAGAGAGCTATTTAAAAATATTTGAAAGAGTGTCACATTGAGGAGAGGGCAAGTTTATTTTCCGCTGCTCCAGAGTAATGACATCATAAGACGAGGCTTGGGAAGCATCCTAGGATGCTTCCTTGCCAGTCCAGTAATGGATGGGCATGCTAATCAAATGAAGTATTCTACTCACTTTCAAATGACTACACAGATTAATAACAAACTATCAGTGAATATTCTTGAATTCCAAAGTCAGGATCATCCATATTATAGTACTTCTGACTTCTATACAACAACAACAACAATCTTCTTCTTCTTTAGTTATATCACACCACCATCTCCCCAAGGGGCCTTGGGGTGACTTACAAAGGCACTTCAAGGTACAGCATATAACATAAATGGTACATGAGTAGAAAACAATACCATATCAAATTATAAAAACCATTATCAACACATATAATATAAAATAAAATAGCATAATTTTAAAAATGCAGACCATCTGTAGATAAAACTAGCTGCCAGCAATTCACAACTAAAATGCCAGAGTGTCAACCTCATACGGGCCCATTTCAGCCTACTTGAAGTCAAAAGCCTGCTTTAAAATCCATGTTTTTAGCCTGGGTTAGAAAGATTCAAGGGTGGGGGCTAATCTAATCTCTTTTGAAAGGCTATTCCAGGGCTAGGGAGCCACCACAGAGAAGGCCCTCTCTCTTGTTCCCACCAACTGCACTTGAGATGGTGGTGGAACTGAGAGTAGGGCCTCCCCTGCCAATCTCAAAACCCATACAAGTTCATAGAAAGACATATGATCTCAAAAATAGATGGGACCCGAAGCATATAGAGGGTTATAGATGATAACCTGTATCTTGAATTGAGCCTGAAAACTTGTTGGAAGCCAGTGGAGCTGCTTTAGTAGGGGCATGGTATGTTCCCTATAGCTAGCCCCAGTTAGTAGTAATTACATGGACATAAAAGGTGGAAAGTGACAAGAGCAGATAGGAAAATAACTCATTTGATATGCAGTGCTGAAGAAGAGTTCTATGCATAACGATGGAGTACCACAAAAACAAATAAATAAGTCTGAGGACACGTCAAGCCTAAACTTTTCCTTGGAACCAAAATTACTATACTGAGGCTATACTCTGTTCCTGCGGGAGCAAACCTTGCTAGCATGTCCCTGACGTCATGAGACTCCGCCTCTCACCCCGCCCCTTTCTCCGCCTCTTTCTCCTTGCGAGAGTGGTTTTTCCTTTGCTAGGGCAGCATTGCCAGCATACTCTCTCAGTTGGCAGAATTCAACTGAGAGAAAATGTGGGCAATGCTGCCCTAGCAAAGGAAAAACCACGCTGGCAAAGAGAAAGGGGCAGAGAAAGGGGCGGGGCGAGAGGCGCAGGCTCATGACGTCAGGGACGTGCTAGCAAGGTTTGCTCCCGCAGGAACAGAGTTTGCGGCGGCTCTAAGCATGCAGGACATAGCAAACTGAAAGTTAAAGCATCACTAAATATTTATCTACTGGGGATGTGCAATCAATAAAAAAGTTTCAAAAGTCATTACAAAATTAGGGGGTACTGATGTTTAATTTCTAAAGTGTTTCCAAAGCATACTGACATTTTCGTTACTATAACAAGAGTAATGCAATGTTGTTACTTTTGTCTTATAGTAATTGTACATAATTATTTATTTTATTTATTTAAAACATTTATATTCCGCCCTTCTCACCCCGAAGGGGACTCAAGGCGGAGCACAGCATATACACGGCAAACATTCAATGCCGGGACACAAATTCACATACAATACATAAACATTAAAAAACATTTATCAAAATATTAAAATACACCATTTAAAACTGTCCTAGTCATCTGCATCAAATCTCATTGGCCTGTAACTGGGGAAACTTCGGGGCTCATTTCTCCCTCAATTTTACAGCTATTGGTGTGAAACTTGCTACAATGGGCCCCTCACCTTCCCAAACTACATTTCCTAGAGTTCTATGCTTTCTCAGTCTTTTGCCCAGTAAACACTGCTCCCTGCTTTCCCATTAATTTAAAGAGGAAAGGCAGCCTTTATGGCTTTGCTTGGCTTCCTTGTGCTGAAAATAAAACTGACTTTGGGAGGCTGCTGAGATTGACAAAATACAAACAAAAATATTGGGTAAGTTTCAATTCTTAAGATTTTGGCGTGAGCCACAGCTATGTGTCAGATATTGCTTTGTAAGTACAAATTTAATTAATTTGATACAACATATGATGACTAACAAAAATGCACACTTCTAATATCTACATATTGTATGGAATAGAAAGATATTAAAGCAACACAGATTCAAAGAAGAGAACAGAGGTGGTTAAAAACTAGACTAGGAAATAACTTTTTTGTCTAGGGAAAGAATTATTATCATTACATGTAAATTGTAAGGAGAGAATCATGTTGAATTTATAAATGCTTAGATTTGACGCGGTCATGAGTTCTGCGATTTTAGGAAAAAAAGCACACTGAATATCCCATATAGAAGGAAAGGAAGTGACAACATCGGAAGAAAATCAAGCCTACTTTCTCATATGGGGAAAATGACACTCTTACATGCAGCAGCTGAGAAACACAATGAAATAACAGGAAAATCCTACACTGGAGAAAGAGAAGAGGGAGGATGGAGAGTCATCTGACCACATTCTTGCTCTTCAGCTGATACAAAATGTATTTTCTGTCATCATTGGAGTGCTATTTTATTTCCTTGTAACTATCAGCTAAGTGTACTTTGTTTGCAACAGTTTATGCACAAAATATTAACAGAAGACGGGGCATGGTGCAGCCTAAGATAATCTTTTAACGTTTCAGTTACAAAGTTTCAGTTCCTAACATCCTTCACCTAGCATGGACATTTGGAGAACTATAATTCAAAAGGAATCTTTCTCTGCTCTGTCAGGTTATTTTTTCCTATTGTATCAGAGGGAGAAGGACTCAATTTGGCAGCTTCTGCATTGTTTGTCATTATGAGCTTTCTGTCTTATGTTGAACCTATCATGGGGTTTTCTTGGCAAGATGTATTCAGAGAGTGTTTGCCATTGCTCTCCTCTGAGGTTGAAGAAGTATGACTTGCACAAGATCACTCTGTGGTTTTCCATCATGCTCGCTCTTTCTGCATTGATTTCCTCTTTACCTATTGCATTCCTGTACCCTCCAATAGTCAAAGTGCTCTGGGTGGTTTGGAAAATAAAATGTAACACATGGCAATATAGAAACAGAATAAAACACCATGGGAAAAGACCTATAAAGTTTACAACAATAATATAGTTAAACCAATGAGAAACAAAACAAAGCAGCAACAGCTAAAGACCTAAAAACCATGAACAGCATGTTTTCCCCATTCCAGCTGAAAGACCATAAAGCTGTACAGATGAAAAAACAATCAAACCACCCACAACTAAAATATTTTGCCTTATCGAGTGAACTTTAGTTTATCATCCCTCATCCAGTCTTACTTTACAAAAGTACTGCCTCATTGTATTAGATGGAAAAGGATGATGGAGCAGGGTTTGTCTGCTTTCCCAACCCCCAATGCCAGAGAACTCGACTCACTGGTTTTCTGTAGAAGTTGGAAAGCACAGGAGAAGAATGATAGCCAAAGTCTCAGCAGCCATTGCCAGTATCGCCTGCCAGTATCTACCATTAAAATAGGAGTGCAGTACATCCCAACTCAGGAGGAAGAATATCATGAAATGCAAAATCCTAACAGTGGAGTCAACTGTAAGTTAAAACAGTAGTTGGAAGATATTGCATACAGTTTTATGTGGTTAACTTATTTATTTATTTATTGTATCAGAAGCAAACTGAGGGTACAGTTGTCCTGTATTTAAAAAACACAACATTTAAAAAACTTGACATTATACTAAATGTCCTTTGATCGGTAGCTGACCACTTGGAGTGCCTCTGGTGTTGCTGTAAAGAAGGTCCTCCACTGGGCATATGGTAGGGCTCAGGCTGCATTGTAGTAAATGATCTGTGGTTTGCTCTTCTCCACACTTGCATGTCGTGGACTCCACTTTGTGGCCCCATTTTTTAATGTTGGCTCTGCATCTCATGGTACCATAGAGCAGTCTGTTTAGTGCCTTCCAAGTCACCCAGACTTATGTGTGCCCAGGAGGGAGTCTCTCATCCGGTATCTCTCATGGGTCGAGGTTCCGGGTTTTAGCCTGCCACTTTTAGACTCTTGCTTGCTGAGGTGTTCCTGTAAGTATCTCTGTAGATCTCAGAAAGCTATGTCTTGATTTAAGGCATTAGCATGCTGGCTGATATCCGAACTGAGGATGGGCCGGGGATGTCACTGCCTTGGTCCTTTCATTATTGCCTGCTACTTCCCAGTGGATGTCAGTGATACTGGCTAAACAGTGTAAATTCTCTAGTGGTGTAGGGCACAGACATCCTGTGATAATGCAGCATGTCTCATTGAGAGCCACATGGCGAGATGTGTTTCACCCTGGGCATGTGTGCTCAGCAGCAGAGTAGCAAAGTGCAAGGGCAGATGTCTTCACTGTGAGAACATGAGAGGACATGAGAAAAGCCTCCCTGCAGGATTGTGACCAGGTTAACATATAATGAACATCTACCAAAGCCAGCATGGTATGATGATTTGAATGCTGATCTGGGGCTTTGGGACCCCTTGCACAAGTAAAATACATTCTCAGTTTTAGAGTAAAGTAATGCCAAAATACCTTGAAATAAATCTTGGCAAGAAAATGTTGGAACAGGCTCACTATAAGCCAGAGTTGACTTGAAGAGACATAACAACAACATCAAACAGTAGAAATATCCTGTGTTACTACCCACCTACTTTTAACTACTGCTCAAGTAATTATTCATTTTCTTTTAAAATTTCAGTTCCTTCTGACTCAACTGATTACAATTCCACCACTCTATAATATTCTGCTAGCTAAGCAACATTCCCTGCATGTGAAGAATTCACCTGATCCATGAAATTTTATGCCAGATCAAGTTTGTTCATCTTTAATGTGCTGTGAGAGTATTTGCTGCTGTGACTTCAAAGTTTCTCACCATTTGACACAGTGTATGACCTAAGATGCCATAGTTTCTCCCTGTGGCCCAGATTGCATGAAACAATAAATCATTCAGAAGGAAACACCTATCACACTCTTTCAGCCTCAGAGGAAGTTAATGGCTAAGTGTATAACTTGTATTTAAAATCAGAAACAAAAGCTGAACCTGTAAAAGAGTACATGATAAGGAAGGCCCAAACTTTTGGGCACAATGTCCATATGGATGTATGGGGGTGGGGAAAGTGATCCAAAAATATAAAAATTACTTTGTGCATTAATTTAAAAGAAAATATGTAAAGATGGTATCTAATCCCGAATGAGAGCCTTTATTGTGCTGCCATTGGGCATGGCAGTATATGGGCTGCCACTTTTTCGAGCTTAGCTGCATCATACTTTCCAGTCATTTCCTCCAGTGAGTGCCAACCCATTGTCTTTCCTTTTGAGCATTCACCACACACTCACTCACAGGCATAATACAATGGAAAATCTGCATGTTTTGAGCCTGCGCCCATAGCACGGATTAACCATCAACAGCTATTCCATACATTACTCAGAATGAAACTATCAAGTCCAAACTGCACCACTTCAAGTAAAAGGATCTCATATTTTAAAGGATTTCCTTAGGTTAAGAGGTGATGATACAACAAATTCCCCTGTCATTAATAGAACTATGCTAAATTTTTCTCCCTTGAGCATTACTGTACATGAAGTGTGGAGTGCACAACCTGTGACTGCAGCCTGAAAGGGGGTAAAACCCCATCTTTCCACTACATTCTTCATATTTTGTTGATTGACTTCTGCTACCTAAAGATGATGCCCAATAGAAAATGAATTATGTAAATATGAGTGTACCTACATTGTAGCATTAATTCACCTATATAGTAGAATTTGACATCATTTTAACTGCCACGGGTCAATGTTATGGAATCCTGGGACTTGTAGCTTGGTGTGGTACCAGCACTATTTGGCAGAGAAGGCTAAAGACCTTGTAAAACTACATCTTCCATGATTGCATAACAATGGGCTATGGTAGTTCAAATCATATCAAACTGCATAAATTTACAGTATTGATCAGGCCTGCACAATATACGGCCTGTGGGCAGGTTGCAGCCCACAAAGGGCTTCCCTGTGGCCCATGGGAGGGGTTCAAGGGCGGCTCAACCCATTATGCAAAGTAAGCATTTGCAATATAGTTTATTTTGCCCAGGGGCGCTCTTGAGGCACTCTTGGGGGAAAATAGACCTTGAAATATGCAAGTTGTAGTTACTGGGATGTATAGCTCACCTACAATCAAAGAGCATTCTGAACTCCACCAATGATGGGATTGAACCAAATATGGCACACAGAACTCCCACGACGAACAGAAAATATATATCAGTGATTGGTTGGGGGGGGGGGGGACACCAAAATACTGTTTGCTTACCGTTGAAAATTACCTAGGGCCACCTCTGGAGGGGCTGGACTTCACCTTTGCTGGTTGGCCTGTCCCCACCTCCTTTCCTGGTTTAAGCAGGCAAGCAAAGAACAAACTCATGAAGGGAAAACACACACCCTTTGCCAGGTTTGCACCATTTCCATTGAAATGGCACAAACCTAGTGAATGCTGGAGGAGACATGAAGGGAGGAAGAGAGAGAGAGAAAGTCAGGCAGAGAGACAGACATACAGAAAGGGAAGTAGGGGGGAGAATGAAAAAGAAAGAGAGAGTGAGAGAGAGGTAGGAAAAATAGAGAGAGGAGGGAGAAAGAGAGGGAGGAAAGGGAGGAAGTGAGGCAAGCATTTCCATTTTGCCTCAACTAGGAGCTCTGGCATGGGCTGGTCCATGAGCAGGCATGTAGCCGGGGGGGGGGGGGGGGGGCTCGGGGGGCTTCAGCCCCCCCCGAAATTCTCATGGTGGTTCGCGAAAAGGCCTTACTGGTGCATTATTTAAACTGTTATGTTTATTAATATCATGATTTGATCACCATTCTCAATATATCCCATATGTATGGGGATATTGGGGTAATGATACAAAAGGTTTGCTAGGCTAGACCCTCTTTCACTCAGACTCAGCCCCCCCCGAAACTCAGCCCCCCCGCGAAACCCCCCCTGAAAATTTTTTAGCCCCCCCCGAAACGAAATCCTGGCTACGGGCCTGTCCATGAGGTTACTTACAGTCAGAAGTGACTGAATGAATAAATAACAAAGGAGCAATACACTATGGGGACCGAGGTCTTGATCTCTGTACCAGCTCAGCTGTGCAATACCTTTTCACTGGATATAATTGATTTTAGCCTTATTTAGGTGCCAAAGCAAAACTTGCCCATTTATGCAAATCATAACTAGGTCTTAGATTCTGGATAAACCAGCATGATATTGTGGTTCAAGCACTGGACTACAACTCACAAGAGCAAAGTTCGAATCTGCACTCAGCTGTAACACTCACTGGGTGAGCTTGGGCAAGCCACATGCTCTCAGAGAAATGCAGCACTAACCTCTTCAATATTTGAATTATTTTAATAACTTGAATAATTTTAAAGCTGTTTTTATTGTATGTGTCCTGAGATTTTCAAGTATAGAGTGGAATACAACAACCTGATAGTGAGAGAAGAAGAGTAAAGAAAGACTTTACAGCAGGATATTCTCAATTTAGAATTTGGCAGGAACAATCTGAAGTCCTTCTCAGAAAAGACACCTGAGCTTTTCTTGCCACCTTGTTATCACATAAATCTTAATGGAAGACATAGTTTACATAGTGGCATTAGAGAAATGTGTGGCCACTCTAAATATTTTTGGGTAGCAACCCTTTCATTCATAGCCAGTATAACCTGTGATGAGGAATGCTGGGTGCTAGAGGACACAATTTTGAGGAGGGATGCATATTTTTATCCCTGCTATAAAATAATATTTTCTAGCCATTTAAGACTTGGCAATCATTTTAAGGAATCATGTGAGGGCTCCCTGTATGAATACTTCTGGGAACATTTTGTAAAACTAAGAATGCTACTCTATTCCTTTTAAAAGCTACAAACTAAGTGTGTCATGCCTAAAGTATTTTCCAGCCACACAATGCCATATTCCAAATATTGATGCATTTCTATTTCCCTGAGTTTAGTGTATTTGAGAAAAAAGGAATGTAAACATAAGTGCAAATCACATTATGATTACTCTAATGAGAGAACTTTGTCTACTAAAGTCAAACGAAACCACCAATTATGAAAACTGTCAAGGATCAACACTTCAAAATATTTTGTGCTTTAAGGTCACCTAACTTAGCATCACAATTGACTAGGACTGTACTTTTTGTCTAGTCCAAGACATAAAGAAAAAGATAGTTCCCATCCTGAGATCATATGGTTAGTTTCAGCATGGCTGGACTGTGGGGCCACTGTCCTGCCTTCAAAGAGGTTGACAGCAATATTGTATAGCCACAATACAGCACCAATGGGGTATTTTTCATACCGGTTGGAGCTTCATTATATAGCAGTATAGAACCAACCTCAGTTAAGTTCTATGATAATGGAGAGAGCTCAAATATGATGGCATGATCCTCCTATATTCCCACTACCCCATTGCTCAGCCAAGAAGGTAAATGAGAAAAGGCTGCAGATGAGCAAACAACAGAAATGTATGTTAATTTGATCTACTTCTTTGCATGCACAAAGCAAAATACCAAAATCCTCACCTGCATTCCTTCCCCATCTCCAGGATGGTGAGGTTTATTAGTGGGAAGAGCACCCCAAATTATGGGAGCTCTGGAAATCCCAAGGTGGAGCACCCTGGCCTTATATTATCAACTTTGTATAGGCACTAGCAGGCATCCCTATCCCTCCCTTCAGATGAAAACCAAATGGAAGCCAAAGGTTACTCTCAGAAGAATACAGGAAGCATTTTTACTAATAACAAATGTTGATGTGGAGAACTTCAAATTCATTGCTTGTCTCCTAATAGCTTTAACAAACACATGGCATGAGGTCTTTCCATCTGGCTGAGCTTTTCCACATGTATGTAGGTTCGAGCCAATTCTTGCTGTGAGTAAGTGAGAAGGGGGTGGGGGTGGGGTGAGAAAGCAGCATTTTTATGCTTTTATATTTATAAAGAGCATGCCAAGGCAGGGTGAAGATGGTACATGATAGAAATAGAAATTACACCCTTTCATCACACCACATTTCAATTCCATAGCTAGCAAGAGATTAATGAAACTACATGACACCACCAAATGCTTTTCGTCTTAAAGTTCAAAGACCTGGAAACCAGTTGTAGGGCTTGAGGGTCCAGTGAGGAGAGTAAAGGAGCTTTCCATATGTAATGGAAGCAGAAGCAATCCCTTCCCTCACCATTCTATAGTTACACTGGCACAAATTACTCTCCCTTCAATGTGAGGAGAGTTCTGTTTCTTTTCTCATTTAGCTGTGAACAGAACAAACAAAGAATGTCTGCCATCTTGGCTATCTTGGCTTCAACTACATACTGATTGGGTTTTCTGAGTAGTTAAGTCCAAAATATCTAGAGGGCTAAAGACACTTTATTTATTTATTTATTTGTGTGTTCATTTGTTGTATTTATATACCACTTTTCTCACCCCTGGAGGGACTCAAAGCAGAACACAGAACTCCCATGACCAACAGAAAGTACTGAAAAGGTTTAGGGCCCCTCCCTAAACTACATTCTATACCTATTGGGACCAGTCCTGAAAGGATATACCAGTTATTTTTTAACATCATGAGCATCAACATTTGGAGACAATATGTCCAAAATGCTTTCATTTATAACAGCTTTGTGCAAATATCTGTAGAAAAACATACTTGCACTAATCTAAGATTTCTTTGGCAGAGTGTACCTCTTGACTAGCTCCCTAACTCCACTAGAAGAGAAATGGGCATTGCTTGCTGGCACTCTTCTGTAAACGAATCTGGACAGGAAAGCAGAAGTGAACCTAGTTTGTCCTGGAAATGCTGGAGGAAACATGAGATCTGCTTTTGGAAGGGCTTGGTGACAGACCAATTTAATTGATACAGAAATATCATCAAAGCTGATGAGAGCAACTTTTACAAATGCTACACACACCCCAAAACTTTTCTCAACAGTAAATCTTGCCAAGAAACTCTGTGATAGGTTCACTTTAGGGTCACCATAAGTCAGAATGACTTGAAAGCACACAGGCATACATGCACCCACCTTCCTTTATTAGTGGTGGGTGGCACACACAGCACATTTCCAAGTCATTTTCTTTGGCGGGGAACACTTACTAATAGAAAGCAAAAGAAAAGCAGTGGAGAAAAGCGAAAGGAAGTGGAAAATAATTAAAACCTTCCTGTTTCCTTTCCTGGCTGTGCGCGGGGAACAGCTCTCTGAGCTTCTTTCGTATACTGAAAACTATACTGAAGATGCACAGTGAAGGGAACTTCTGTTTATAGGAAAGGTTGGGCTGTGCTTCTATTATGAAAGAAAGATTAGTGGAAGTATGAATGGAAAGAAGAGCAAAGACTCCAAGCAAGCTTTTGAAGAAATTGTGGGATGGTTGAATGTCTAAGTGGAAAGTATGGGTAGAAAACATGAAAGATCTTACAGATTTATGGAAATAAAAATGCTACATTGACATTATTTGGTTGTCTTAGTCCAACTGTTGCCAATAAAGTGAAAATAAGCAAGGAAAGGACAAACTAGCTTTAAGAATCCTGGAACCATATATGATACTGTATGTTTGATGTACTGGCAGAGGATAGTGAAGTATTCATACTCCTTCACTCTTCTTGAGTGCTTTGCACAACGTGACCATCACAGCTCATTGGGGTCTTTTGTTGATCCTGAACACCATGCTGCCTTCTTTGGTGTGGCATGAAGTTTGGACACTGCAATGGGCATTTTCAGATGTTTCCTGAGGGAGGATTCCCAGTACTATTAGTTTAAAACCACCACACATCTATCCCTTCTTGAGGGACCTTGACTTCACTGATAAGCAAACCACTTGTCACATCTGGTACAGTCCATGAATGAAGATGTGTTTGTAATGGTAGCACCATGTGTTTCCACCCTTCACTGAAGCATATTGCAGTTCCATGTGCAAAAACTCTTGTCTTCACAATAAAGAAATAAGAAAATCCATGCTTACAGATAGGCAGGTATTCTCTGCTGAAACATAGTGAATAAAAACAAACCTTCATTTTGAAAGATTTCACAAGATTTATAAATAAACATATATTTTCATAGGTACATTTATAGGACAATACTGTGTTTGTATAGCACTTTCCCACAATTTAGTGTCCTCATGTTGAACAATAATTTCCACCTCCCATTGGCTATACAAGATGGAGTGACCAGAAGATGGGGAAGGCAGTTACACAATTTTTGCAGGCATGTCAAGTAGGGAAATGTACCTGGATCATATATTATGTCTGTTTTGGAAAAGCAGTTAAAGCTCTTCCTTGAAATCTCATTTAAGTTCACTAAGCAACTTAGCAGACCTACAATGTCATGTTAATGCATTTTCCTGAAGGGAGGGAAATTACTTAATTGTCTCCAGGGCAATGAAATTAGAGATCTAGTGATACCAAGATGTTATTAAACTTAGAGGAAATTTGAGAAAACTGTAGAGTGTTGGCCTGGAAGAGATTTGTTTCCAGGGATGTGTAGCAATATATGTCCTTTAAAGAAGTCTTCTATGGAAGATCCGGGCTTAACACTACCATAACAAAGGGGTTCAAAATGTCAGTAACACTGCCAGAAAGAGAATGAGAATTAGATCCTCCTAATGCCTTCTATTGTAAGGGGAAAGAGGAACTTCTTGTTCTAGGTAGGTGCCTATTGAATCCTGATTAAAATAGTGCTGTGTTTGGTATAGTTGTCCAGATATTTTTCTTTGCGTTTAAAACGTCCCAGTTTCTCTCTCTTCCTCCATTTTTCCTTTTTCTTCAGCTTACTTCAGTTACGCAATTACAGAGTATAAAAGTAGTTTGCATTTAGTTCATCAGGGAGTAGAAGAGAGAGGAGAAGAGGAGGGGGTCAGAATCTTGGTCTTCCCAATACACTCAGTCAAAAGCCTTTTCTACCTTCCCCATTAAAAACTTTTGCCATCATGGCCACACTCTGATATTGCCTGATCACACATGTTATGGTTTTTATCTGTGAAATACTGAAGGATATGCCCTTCAAATGTAAACCAGTTTCAGATTGTTAATGCAGCAGCAGTGACATTTTAGCTCAAGATGTGGCTTACACTCTATGTTTGTATTCTGGTGTCTTACCTGTAGTTTTTCCTTACTGTCTGCTTCCTTATTCCCCTGGTCACTGCCTTCAGCCTGGGCTCAGTTGGAAAATGTGGTGGTAGACATTAGACAATATAGCTGCCTTGACTTCTGCAGCAGTAATTAGGAAGCCAAAGAGCAACTTGATGGACAGCCATTAGCCATTTAGAATCACAACACTTAGCCTTTCTCATGTTTTGAAACTGAAAGCCACAAACATCACCCCTTGTCCTTATTTCTGCCTCCTGCCAGAGTTTGAGCTGAGTGGCTGCTGAACTTGTTCTGCTTTTAATGACCAGCACCAGAAAAACACCTTTGCTGTCAAAGTGGTGATTAACACAGACTCACTCGCGGTTTCCTAAAGAGCTCAGGAGATCTCTAAACCTGTTTGAAAAAAAATACTTTAAGCCTATAAAGGTGAAAACACTTCCTCCCAACAACATTTTGAGAGTGAGACAGATACATTCAGTGGTCAGCTAAATTCTGAAGAGCTAGTTGAGCAAGATAGTATGCTGGTCTTGTCGAACACTAGAATATTGGTGGCCTCTGATTTCATGTAATTCAGCTCATCCTGTTGCTTACCCCTTCTTTTCTATTTACAGTGATTGTTTGCCCTTCATTTGGTTTGTCATTTATAGACTGTGTCTAGTGAAACTGAATTTATAAGTTGTGCCTCCAATCAGGTTTTGCAGTTCTCTAGCCATTACATGAAGCCACCGGTGGTGCAGTGGGTTAAACCACTAAGCTGCTGAACTTGCTGACCAGCGGTTCGGTGAGTTCCCCTTGTTAGCCCCAACTTCTGCCAACCTAGCAGTTCAAAAACATGGAAATGTGAGTAGATCAATAGGTACCACTTCGCTGGGAAGGTAACAGTGCTCCATGCAGTCATTCTGGCTGCATGACCTAGGAGGCATCTACGGAAAGCACTGGCTATTCAGCTTAGAAAGGTAGGTGAGTATCACCCCCAGTGTCAGACACTACTAGACCTAATGTCAAGAGGATACCTTTACCTTTACTACCTTTAGATATTACACAGATCATTGTGTTTTCTTTTTTTTAAAAAAAGTATATGAGAACAAAGTGGGTCTGAACTCTCCCTAGAAGCCAAATAAATAAATAATGTGAGGCTATCATACTTTGGCCATGTCATGAGTAGAGATAATTCACTAGAAAAGACAATAAGGTAGAAAGCAGCAGGGAAAAAAAGGAAGTAATTTCAGATGTATTGCCTCAAAGAAGGAAGACACAACTGCCCTGACTGTTGGACCTGAGCATGTCTGCTGATGATGAAGGACTTGGAGGGGGGGGGGTCTCTTATTCATAAAGTCACCATATGTCAAAGTTGACTTGAAGGCAGTTATCAATAACAAAAGTTACTTAATAACAACATGGTGGGTTTTTGCATCTTTCTATTGTTGTTTGAGTTTTCAACATTGGTATTATATACATTTTTCTGGATATATACAGTACATTAATTTTGATTTAAGAGTTTATTATTGGTCCTTTCCACTTTAGTGTTTGGTGCCTGAAGTCTTGTTTTTGTGCCTTATGTAAATAGAGCAATGAGTGTACCTCAAGGCTTTGGCACAAATATTAAGACAATGTCTTAGGCACTATATCCGTTTGTAGGACAGTGTTTGACATCTCAGACAGTTCAGATTAAAACACAGAGTGGATTTACTATCCCAATAACATTTGAGCCACCACTAAGCGATACCTCTTGAGAAATGATTCAAACATGTACTTCCCAAAACCCTGTCTGGTTAGTATGAATTGGTACCATGGTAGTAGGGGAACATCCCAGTGAGTTTGCTTGACATGAGTATTGTCAAGAGGAGAAACACACAGAGAGCTGGAGGTTATAGTCATACAGTCATACAATCATACGTATAATCATATAGTCATAGAGGTTATAGTCATACAAGCATACAGCCTCATGAATCTTGATGCTTTTAATGTGCCTGGAAGAATTTAACTTTCAATCTGAAGAATCTATAGCCAGAGATGTTCTCCCACTATGTGAAAATGGACTGCACATTTTGATGGTCCCATTTTCTCCAGCTGCTATTCAAGTCAGATTTGCTTGACTTTTTCATCTCGTATCATACTGAAAACTAATCCTTGTCTTTAATAATATAAAAGTGCTAACATTTCTCTTCTGCACCTGGCTGGGATTAATTCATTCAGTCTATAATAAACATTGTAGTTCTAAAAGGAGATCTCATCTCTATAACTCTGGTTTGAGTTGTTATACTTTTTCTGACCTGGAAAATTCAAAACATTACACAATATTTTATAGTGCTTTGGACAATGCGTACAGGACAAATCTGACAACAAAAACAGATATTATTATTTCATATAATAAGGCAAGTAACACTTGGGCTAGATCTGCATTTTACTTGAAATCTATGACATCCTATTTCCAGAAATATTTCTCAAAAGAGGGAGGAATTTTCAATTATTTGCTGCAATGTATACTGTTATAGAAAGGCCATAGAATGGTAAATATTTATTAGTTTTATCATTAGTTAACTTTCCAATATGCTTAGAGCAAAGGTGGATAAAGTGTGGTCCTATAAATGTCATTGGATTGCAATTCCTGTTGGGACTTGCAACCAAACATATCTGGAAGGCCTCATGATGCCCATCCCAGTCTTAGAAGGAGGCCATTTGCTATCTTGCTTCCACTGTGCATTAATAACTTCATTGTACTCGGCATTGTTTCTCATTTCTTCATCACTACACACTCTCTGCGTTCATCCATTTTTTAAAAAAAGGGCACAAGCTATAGAAAAGAAACTAACAGTCAAACATAGTCTTGATAAAAGATCTTTATTCCTTGAATGCACCTCAAAGGGACACATTTTGGGTCCATAGAAAATTCCACCGAATTCTCTTATTACACATTTAGCTTTCTGTATAATATATTTGGCCATGGTCCTATGTCTATGGGCCATATCCCTTTAACACCAAAACAGAAAGGCACTGTCAATTTAACTCTTTAGCAGAGTGGAACTATGTTCTAGCTTATTGATGCCCAAACAGAACAAAATTGCAACTAGCAAAGCTACTTTAGCATAGGATTAATGCAAGTGTTAAAGGACATAGATCTTCATATTTTGGTCTACAACAAAAGTGGAGCGGAGGAATCTGGGAAGGTGCGTTTCAACATAGTGACTATAGGAGCTGTATCTATGCCTGGAAAGAGAAGAAAAGCAGCATTTTCACAAAAACTAACAATAAAAGCAGGAGACAAACCAGAGACAGGGTTCACGGAGAAAAGTCATGTGGCTAAGAGTGGGAGTTAGACATTTGCCCAGAAAGGCCTTATCCAACTCTCCTGGAAAATCTCGCCATTTACAGAAACTGCTTTGGTTGGATCAGTCATTATGAGAGATGCTGGTTTTTCTCTCCTTTGCTGCTTGTCCCTGAAGATTCACAGAGCTCCTGGCAGATTCAGCTAATAGGAAGAACAGACACTGACAGGCCTGTCATTGGTCATATCCTGACAAAAGCAACTTGCTACCAGTAAAGACACTGCTGCTCTTGGCTTCCACAGAGTTGTTGCTACAGTGATGGAAAGAGGAATGGAAAGTTTATCAGGCCAGGAAATTCCTTTCAAACAGATTGTCATCAATGTCTTTCCCCCTTTTAATGCCACAAAGTTCATTTCATCATGTCAATTCATAAGACATCTGTGCTTGAGGCAAAGGTTGTGTCATCTATAAACACTCCTGGGGGGAGAGATCACATATCACATCCCCACTGGAGAAGTCTTCAATGGCTGATAACCTCAAGTATGCAGAGAGCACCCCCCCTCCCCCAGTATCTCTCAGCACCCTTCCAGTGATAATCCATGAAGCAGGACCACAACAGCTAAACAAATTCACTATAGACTTAAGCCCCTTCCACACTGCCCTATATCCCAGGATCCGATCCCGGATTATCTGCTTAACCCAGATTATCTGGCAATATGGACTCATATAATCCAATTCAAAGTAGATTATCTGGGATCAGATTCTGGGAAATAGGGCAGTCTAGACCCAGCCTTCGATGTCTAAAAACAGTATTTTTTAGCTTCCTGGTTTTTCCCTTCTCCACTTGCTACATATTTTCAGAAAGATGTATGTACTGTATACACATCTTCTGGCACATGAGTGTCATTACTTATATGCACAATCAAATATGAGTTTATACTCACATCCATGTATACCCAACTAGCTTTGGTGGGGCAATCCTTGCAAAATGCAGGATCTCCCTTGCTCTCTCTTTCAATATCTGGAAGTGGTGGTCATATTTATAGTCCCTTGAGTTACAACTTAGTACTTTTACCTTTGAGTCCTTCATCCCACACAATGCGTCATTTCCCATTTCCTTCTTATTCATGTCACATTTGTGAGAGCCACAGGGTAGGGTCTGTCTTTATTCACAGTAATTACACACAAATTAATTTTGAAAGCACATCAGGGTAGGGGTGGGCACTGTGTGGCTCACTGAACACCCTCCAGCTTTGAGTTCATCTATCATGGCCTCTACAGCATCCCACTCTAGAACAGTATTGATCACCAATTATGATCCACTTTATTTTATGACAGAAAGGAGGAAGAGACCACTAGGCCCCAAGTCATTACAATGCTACAAGAGAATCCCCCGGCACCCTATTGCACCATAAAACAACTGTTGATGGCAGCACAGTGTCCCCTCTCACAAACGATTATGTGGGGGAAATGCACCCCTCCTACCCAATGTGGCAAAGGTGCTGACTCTGGCTATAAAATGGTATAATACTACTTTTATTCTGGCTTTGGGACATCAAGCTCAGCTACATTCTACTTTGCCCTATTCCTTTTGAAATACATGACAGGCTTAGACAGGATTATTGGTGAGGTGAACAAGACGCTTTAAAAGTGATTTTTCTCAAACCTGGGGCCTGCAGATGTGGCAGCTCTGCCAAAAATCAAGGATTCTGGAGACTGAAGTTCTGATCATCTTGTGGTATTAAAGATTGAGAACTAATTGTGCCTGTTCTGATGGTGTCTGGTTACCACTCTGGTCAGTAAAGCCAATTGTGGGAAGTCCTGGGTTTTGTAATGCAGTACAACAGCATGAGGAGGGGCAGAGTTACACAATTCTGCCATAAAGGTGGCAACATGTGTCCAGGTGGTGGCCAGGTAAGGATGGGGTAACAGATGTGCAGCCATCATCCTTATGTTCCCCTTCAAGCATTGCCATCTGGACATTCATGGGTGGCAGAATCGTCCTTAAGATAGGAAAGTGGAAGAAGCTTAAAGGAAAAGAAAAGAAAAGAATGATGACATGTATCATGCTATCAGCCATTCTCTCCCTGCTTTTTCTCCCCGGCTGGAATCCCCCCTTGTAATCCCCACTAATTCTCTGCCTCTTTTCCATATCTACAGGCTGCTAATCCTCTCTGCTCTTCTCCAGTGATGTATAAACAAAGCTGCTGCTAAAGGGTTATGGGAGCATTTAAAGGGAACTCGGAGGCTCAGAAGAGTAAATATTGAGCCTCTGGAATAAGCTGATCCAGGAAGGAGGGAAGGAGAGGGAGTGGCAGAGAGGGAGCTTGATAGTCATGCTTCTCCGATATTTGATAATCTTGGGTTGCGTAGTTCAGCAATGTGCGTGTCCTGAGAATGAACATATCATTGGTCTCCTCTGTAACTTATTATTTCCTAAACAGTCTGGCCTCGCCTCATCCTGAAACATTTTTCATGAATCACAATGTTTGTGGCACCATTCACACCTCCATTCCTGCTCTCAATTCCTCTCACAGACAATAAAATAACTGGGGATCAAACCCAACAGGGATCCATTTCTTTGCCCGAATTATGGGAACACCAAAGCAAATCAGCAGTCAGCACCCCCAGTTTCCCTTTGCAATTCCTGGATCAGGAAATTAACTGAAAAGCAAATGCTGCCATCTAGTGTTTTTCTCAGAAATTTGGCAAAAGAAAACCACTAGTCTTTTTCTTAGGCTCAGAAAAGTTACTTATCTGCTGCTAATGGTGTTGAAATGTTGTTGCCTGCATTTAATTTGTTCCCAGTACCCTTATGGCAGTGTTTCTCAACCTTCCTAATGCTGTGACCATTTAATACAGTTCCTCATGTTGTGTGACCCCCAATCATAACATTATTTTTGTTGCTACTTCATAACTGTAATTTTGATGTATTTTCATTCACTGGACCAAATTTGATACAAATACCCAATACCCCCAAATTTGAATACTGGTGGGGTGGGGGGTGGGTTGATATTTAATTTGGGAGTTGAAGTTGCTGGGATTTATAGTTCATCTACAATCAAAGAGCATTCGGAGCTCCACAATTGATGGAATTGAACCAAACTTGGCACACAGAACCCCCATGAACAACAGAAAATACGATGTTTTCTGATGGTCTTTGGAAACCCTCTGACACCCCCTTGTGACTCCCCCCCCCCCCAGGGGTCTCAACCCCCAGGTTGAGAAATGCTGCCCTATGGCAAGAAAGGGAATGGCCTCTGCTTTCATTAATATCCCATGGATCATCTTAATCGACAACAGAAATAATATCTGATACCAAATGTAGGCCTGTGACTAAAATGTTTTACCTTTTCCCTCCTGTATAACCTTTAATATCTTTGATTTAAAAAACTCAGTGAGGCTTGAATAATGCATTTTGTGCATTCTGGTTGGCCAATAAAAGTATTTTTGTGTAGTTTGTTGTATGTTGCTGCATGACTAACATGGCTATCCTGGATATCTTTGGTCTAAAGAAGCATGTATTTGCCCAGTATTGTTCCTTAGCTTTTATCAGGTTGTTTTTGCCTCTGCATCCTTTTGTTCCCTTCCGTTGAGAGTCAGTTTGTAGTAATTGCCTAGATCTGCATGAGAACTATTCCAAAGTTGTTGTTTTTTTATTTTTGTTTTTTAAAAACTAACACCATGACATATTTCATTAAGGTTGTCTGATTTTTTAATTTTAATATTTTACTTAGCATTGTAGCACAGTAGTGCCATTTCACTGATGCAATATAACTGTAAAAGAAAAAGAAAAAGTAAAAAAGGAGAAAAAGAGGAGTCCTATTATAATCCAGGCACCAAAACAGTGGGGGGAAATGGAAGGGAGTGATCGTCTCCTTTGGCTCTGAACCTGAGTGTGGACACCCAAGCTACAAAGACCATAGCTGTCGCCAAACCAAATCCTGGACAGTACTTAAAGATTGGTATGATAAAGAAAAAAATTGATTAAAAAATCTGAGGCCACCCTGTTTTCTATCAAATTTCACTTACAAGGAGATGCCTCACTTAAAGCATCTTATGACGTATCCTATGGACTTTGTTTACAGCCAAGCAAGGAAAGTCATTTGAGACCCATAGAGTCAGGATGTATACAAAATGCACTGAAACAGCTGCTGTCTGTTGAAGCATTTTTTGGCAGTGGCGTTGTTTAAAATCTAGGACAATGGCCAGCTCTGATCCAGTCCCAACAACTGTCAAATGGACTTAGTATTCATACTGTTGACTGAGTCATCAGTCTTAAACTTCTCACCCACCACCAAGGCCTCAGAGGCACTGCCCAGTTTTCCTTGCTAATGTTCTTAAAGTGCCACATATATAAGGGTGAAATAGTGTCAAATACTATTTCACCCTTGCTTTAAGACAAAATTGATATTAACCAGGTTGAAAGAACATTCTGGGCACCAGAGTTCAAATTGAACAATAGTTTGGCCCAATGAAAACATAGATACTAGAGTACCCTTCACTTCTGGAGTGGCTCTTGCACTTAAGTAATGCAAACCGATACACAGCCCCAGTAAAGAATATGATCTCTGAGAAAGTGAAGGATCTCATGCTTTCCTTGCAATTTCTTCTGGAATAAACAGGCAGAAGTGATGAAAGTTCCTTACAGCGAGGGGGACAAAGACATGTCTGTTGAATTTATCTGAAGCA
The DNA here is from genome assembly GCF_037176765.1 of Anolis sagrei. NCBI lineage: Eukaryota > Metazoa > Chordata > Lepidosauria > Squamata > Anolidae > Anolis > Anolis sagrei. The sequence continues at coordinate 121,392,178 of NC_090022.1, forward strand.
CGTTGTTCCTTTACCCATAGGCCAGTAGAGGACATGGGATTTTAGCAAGTTTGCCAAAGGTACATGAATCAAGATGTTGGCAGAGACCAAAGTGAACTGTTCTCCTTTGTGTCTCATTTCTGAGTTCACCATAAGGTGAAACATGAAACATCAGAGTTATCTCAGTTTAGAAATGAGGTTGCTTTTTCATTCAGGTATCTAAGGAGACAATCAAACATTAGCAATGACTTCTGTGAAGGAGTCAAACAACTCATTGTTAAACCATGGAATTAAAATAATGAAGGCCGTGGGATTGCTAACCTAGTGGCTCTAAAACAAAAGTTAATAAAACTTGTTGGATAACTATCACTGGTTTTAGTGCTGTGTGCCTATGAGTTGCTTCTGACCTATAGTGATCCCAAGATGACCTTATCATGGAGTTTTCTGGGACAGAGAGGACATGACCTGCTCCAGTTCATCCAGTTGGTTTCCATGGTGGACCAGGAACCCTTGTCTCCAGAGGTGTAGTTTAAGGTTCATCCACTACAATATACTGGCTCTCATTGACTACCAGTCATAAAAAGGCATCATGCCCCACTAGTCATATCCCAATTTTGAGCTTTGCACTGAGGTTGGACTATTTCAACCTTCCTTTGACCCACCACAGTTCTTCTGATTAGTCTATAGACTTGTATATATCTTCTCTATTATTATTATTTTTAAAAATTGGTGTTGATTGCATCAAGCCTGGGATCAAGTAAAACAAAGAGAATGAAATGCAGGGAGATGCATGAGACCCCATCCTTTCATTAAATTGAATCACAGAGACCCCAAATGGCTGAACGGATCCTTAGAAAAAGAGATTCAAGCCTTGATTCTGAGACAAATTGGTACTTCAACAAGACAGCAATGCCGGGAAACAATGATAGGACAAGAACATGGACCATGTAGAGGTTAGACTGCTGGATTAGGATTTAGGAGATCCAGGTTCAAGTCCTCACTGAGACATGAAATTCACAGAGTGAACTCAACCAATCTTTCTCTCTCAGGAAAACCTACCTCAAAATTTACTGGGAATTAGGGAGAGTGAGGAGAGCCATTTACATGGAGTAAAAACAGAGTACAAGTGCAACAAAAATGAAAGAAAAGAAATACAAGCTAGATCCCAAAAATTCAATATGAAGATCCAAGCTGAAAGAACATGGACTTACCCTGGCTGAATAAACATTTTCCTCTCTACAATTCAAGCACACCAGAGGTTGGAAATGTTATTTGAGGACAACAATTCCATCCAGCCATGGTGAGTGGAGGATTTGGGGACCTGTAGTCTGATAGGTAAAATTTCCAACGTATAAAAGACATGGACAAGAAATGTTTTTGTTGTTGTTTATTCATTCAGTCATTTCCGACTCTTCGTGACCTCATGGACCAGCCCATGCCAGAGCTCCCTGTTGGCTGTCACCAACCCTAGCTCCTTCAAGGCCAATCCAGTCACTTCAAGGATCCCATCCATCCATCTTGCCCTTGGTCGGCCCTCTTCCTTTTTCCTTCCATTTCCCCCAGCATAATTGTCTTCTCTAAGCTTTCCATTCTTCTCAAGATGTGGCCAAAGTACTTAATCTTTGCTTCTACTATCCTTCCCTCCAATGAGCAGTTGGGCTTTATTTTCTGAAGTATGGACTGGTTGGATCTTCTGGCGGTCCGAGGCACTCTCAGAACTTTCCTCAAACACCACAGTTCAAAAAAGAAATGTTTAGAATAATAGAAACATAGAATTGGAAGAGATCACCAGGGTCCTGCCATGCAGGAATACACAATCAAAACACTCATGACAGATGGCCATCCATCTTCTGTTTCAAGACCTCCACTACACTCTGGAGCAGGATATTTTACTGTCAGAGGACAAGATTTTATCAGAGGAAGTTTGTAACCATTGCCCTCCTCTGAGGATGAGAGTGTGTATTTTGCCCAAAATCACATTTCCATGACTGAGTGGGGATCTGAACCCTGCTCTCTGAGTTGCAGTCCAGTGCTCAAACTGTCTCACAGCACACATCACACCACACCAAAAGCAGCACCTTTTATCTTGCTCCACCCGGAATGAAAGAAGCCTTCCTACAGCGAATCATGGTCATGCCCATGAGCAAGTCAGGCACCTTTTCTAACCCTCTTCTTTTGCACCCCCTGAAAGTAAAGAAATTCCCTAGTGCATTTGACTCCTCAATAAGTACACGCCCCCCTCACCAGCTTCTGCAAATAAAACCTGGCTTCCTGGCCTGTGAAAAGATTATTTTCATAGCTGGTTCTCCCTCTCCACACCCCCTCATCCTGTCCCTCCTGCTCCAAGCTGATTCAGTCCTGAAAATAAAAGCATCTGAAACTAATAAAAGGCTGGTGGATGCCTTTCCTGAGAGTTGGAGTCTTACTCACTGCCACTGAGCACTGACTGGATAGAAAGCACCACAGTGAGCAGCCAAGGAGAGGAGAGGAGGGGAGGGGAGGGGAGGGGAGGGGAGGGGAGGGGAGGGGAGGGGAAGCAGCTGTTTGTAGAGGGTCTGTATAAGACAAAAAAGCCTAGCTGTACCAAAGAAAGAATGAAGTCGTCTCTTCCTCCCCACACCTCAAATTGGGGCAGGATAGAGTGAGGAATACAGTTGGTGAGGCAGGAGGTAAGAGTAGCAGTTGTGATTTGAACATAACTCTGGAAACCAGGGTTCAAATCCATGTTTGCCATGAAAACCCACTGGAATGCCCCAGCCGAATCACACATCTTCAGCCCCAGAAAACCTTGTCTTAAGGTTGCCATAAGTCAGGAACAAATTGAAGGTTCAAAACACTACTCCAACCACCCCTACTGTACCCCTACTTCGGCCGGCCCAGTTTTAATAGTGTCTTGTTGTATTGTTACTGTTATTGTTTTCCTGCTTAACTGTTTTTAATTTGCTTTGGGTATTGTATTGTTGTATTGTGTTTTTGGGGCTTCGGCCTGTGTAAGCCGCATCGAATCCCTTGGGAGATGCTAGCGGGGTACAAATAAAGTTATAATAATAAGAAGAAGAAGAAGAAGAACAACTCAGTTCTTCCCGGTTTTGAAACATCCCCAGGTTAAATCATGGCACTGACTATTACTGCAACTCCTGCACTCACTCCTATATTTCTCAAGAAGATTGCTGTACCCCATTATGTAAGCGCCATCACTTTTGCTGCCTCCTTTCAAAGAAAAATGGCCAAATGGCTGAAAGTCAGAAGATGACAAACTGTACATTTTATCTGGCTCTGCAAAGATTTTCTAAGTTAGATTTCTTTGATTTTTTTTAAAAAAGCAAGAAGGGTTATATAATAGTCACCACGTATCTGTGCCATTGGGTACATTACATAGTTACATTTAGCTCTATTTTCAGCACTCGGTGAGGACTGTGTGTTGTTTTAAGAAAGGTACCTTAAAGGCATCAGTTCATGTTTGATTATAGAAGCTAAGTAGGATCAGCTTTGGTTAATATTTGAATGGGACACTTCCAATGAATATCAAGTGCTGCATGCTATGTTTCAAAGGAAGGAACTGACAAAGCCACCTCTGAGTATTCTTTGCTTAGAAAATCCATATGAAATTTATAGGTTTGCTGTAAATCTAGAGATTGTGCACACATACACAATCTTCTTTCACAATTCCTTCCATGCAATGCTTAACTCTGGCTTCTTCCAAAAATTGATTCTGGTGTGACAGAATTGACTTTCTGCAAGGATGTTGCCCAGGGGACGGCCAGATGTTTTGGTGTTTTACCATCCTTGTGGGAGGTTTCTCTCATGTCCCTGCATGAGGAGCTGAAGCTGACAGAGGGAGATCAACCCACTCTCCCCGGATTTGAATCGCTGACCTATTGGTCAGCAGTCCTGCCAGCACAAGGGTTTAACCCATTGGGCCACATCATACAATGAGCCACTTGCTGAAGTTAAATAAGCCTGCAATGGATCAGGGAGCCAGATGAAAGCTGTGCTTCAATTGATTAATGTAACAAAATTTGAAACATTTTCTGTTCCTGGTTTGGAAGTGCTATTTCCTGTTTAAATTTGTGGTACTTACTTTGAAAGTAGTTGTTATACTCCAGAAACTTCATTTTTGTGGCTGCCACAAACTATGTTGAATTGGTTGAGACTCTATGAGACATTTATTGAAAATCTATAGCAAAATGTGCTGCAGGATGTTCCACAAAAACAAAGTTTTTGCAGTTTAATAAACCATGTTTTTATGATAGAACCAATTTGGAAATGACATGTATAACCCAGGAACAAAAATTGTCTTACATAGTGTTATTAACTTACCTCTAAATTACATTTACCGCTAAACACAGCAAAATGGGGTTCTGCTAGAGGCATTCATTTAATGCCTGTGATTTGGTCATGAGAGACATGTCTATGGACAGAAGCATTGCCCTGAATTAAAAGAAAATTTCCCCAGAACCACAGAAAAGAGTACAAAGAGGTCCTTCTTCACGGTAATAAAAAGAGGATCCATCAAAGGTATCTTGACTATGAAGGAATCTTCTTTTGTGATACTTTTTGCAGAAACTGAATGAAAGAATGTCCAAAAAGAAAATTTGTTAATCATTTTTCCTCTCTCGGTCTCTCTTTCCAAAGTTTCATCTCACAGCAAAGTTCAGGCCAGTGATTTCCCTTTTTTTTTTTCTCCGCTCTCCCCCCCCCTCCCCCACCCAAATGCCTCTGAGGCAGAACAATAATTGCAAACATATTTATGGCTGGAATGGTAACTGAGAGGGCTGCCTGGATCCACTCGCCTCCCCATATAATCATGTTTCACTTAGTTAACATGATATGGTCTCCCTCTATCTTGCTGCCAAGACTGCAGATGTGCTACAGTTGGAAAGGAAAAGGAGGGGGATGATCCTGCTTCAGACACTGGAAATAACTTGTGATCTCTGTCTCTCCCTTCCTCCTTCCCTCCACCCAACCAGAGTTTAGAAGTTTTTTTGGCCTTCACTTCCTGGAATCTCCCAGCCAGCTGGATGCACACTGGCTTAAAATGACTGAAGGATTCTGGGAAATGAAGTCCAAAACAGTGAAATGTCCAAGTTCTAAGCTAGAAGCACAAGGAAATCCAAACTCCATAATTAATCTTAAATAGAAGGGCATAAGGACAGAGAACAACAAGTTGACATGCCATCCAGCTAACATCAAACTTAGTAGCCAGGCTTCTGTTTTAAAGTCATACGGGGAAGTAACCTTTAAAGCAAAAGCAGGAGAAAGTGACCTTTAATGCAAAAAGCACTTCTAGGGATATTTTGCTTATTAACCTGATAATCCAGTGGGTTATCATTTCTTATTTTTGCTGCAATCCAGTAAATTGTTCCTAATGAGATATTATTAGTACTATTAGGCTATCAAAAATTGCAATACAAGAAAATGCTCTCTGGTCCCCCCACTTGGCCAATTCAGTTATTGCTGTCTGGAAAGTACAAAGCAATCATTTCCTTCTTGGGTACTTTCTTCCAGATTATTTGAGTTACAGCTTCCTCTCATATTCCAAGTAAAGATGGGATTTCCATATTTTGAAAATATGCAGTTGTTGCTGCATTTTCAGAGTTCAAATTTTCTCAGTAATGCAGCCCTTTCCCAAATTGAGTTTTATGTGATCCGTAACACTGTAAAAACTATCACTGGGTCTGTTGCAGCCTAGGCCATCTGTTCAGCCATTCATTCTCTCTCTCTCTCTGTGTGGGTGTGTGTGTGTGTTTCTTTTTCTCACAGCTCCCCTTGAGTAGCAATTTGTTCACATTTGGCACAAAATGCTTGATTTGTTTCGGCAATGGTTAGTGAGGCAAAAATCAGATTCAATGACCTGGACATTAGTAGTGAAATTAAGTTATTCAGCATATGATGTATACCATCAATTGTTAATTTTAAAAGAAGCCCCAAGCACTCTTGTTCCATGGAAAACTTTCTAGGGCTACAGACCAGAGCTCATTTTATCATTTAAGAACAATATCTTCTAGCACTTTAAAAAATTTTCTTTTCCAGAGATTGGAGATAAAATCAGAAGAAGAAAAAAAATGAGTCAATTCATAGCTATTCATTATGTCAAAAGTGAATAAATATGTCATTAAAAATTAAATTGTTAATTCAAAGTAAAATGTGGAGCTGTTTCTTCTCATTACAGAATGACTCTCCCCACCCCATATCTGCAGGGGATATGTTTCAGGGCTTTATGTGCATATGTAAAACTGTGGGTAACAGCAAACCCAATTGAATCAACAGCTTCTGGTGAAAGCATATCATAGAGTTGCACTAGAAGAACTAGGAAATGCCAAGTAATGAAATCTCTCTAGAGATCACTAGGACCTCCAGCATGATTCTATTGTCAAATTCTAGCAGAAGCCTACCGTAGAATTGCCCTGAGAACCTAAAATACCTAGAAATGACACTTTTGGTTAGACTATATGAAACCACAGGTACAAATCTCACATATGTACATTGAAAACTCCCCCAATGCTAAAACATAGCACATTATCCTTAACATGTTATTTATCAGTAGCTCTGTGTTCATTCTAGTTGCATAGGAGAAACCTGTCTCTCCAGGAGGTAGCCATCTCAAGCAGCTAATTTGAAGTATCACGACAAAGCATCACATGTTCTTATTTAATATTGTTGTCATTTTAATAGCCATGAATGGAGAGCAGCTTTTGTGGGATTTCTCCCCTCAGGAGCCAAAATAACCTGACCTGGGTGCAGTCCTGACCTGGGTGGGTGAGGTTGGGCGTGGGATTTGCTGCTTTGCCTCAGGCATAGATAGAGCATCTTGTTTTTTTCCACCTGGACATTTCCTTCCTGTGCAACCCCAGAAGCACACTTGAGGTAAAATGTTCACAATACCGTACTGAGATGAACTCCCTACAGACAATACAGGTACATGGCAGATGGAATGATTTGATACATTACTGCTTTAAAGGCTAAAACTGTGATTGGGACTTAGAAATGATTATCATTGTTTTTAAACTCTCTTATGTAATGGATTCAACACTTTGAGAAGCAGAGTTATTACATAATAAGTCCCATAACAACACTCCTTTGGGGAACTGATGACTTTTGTGTCAGTGAGTTGCTGAATCTACTCTACAGTTTTGATGCCAAAGGAGTTGTCCAAGGTGCTGAAGCTTTTTTTAATGCTGTTCCTCAGCACCTTCGATAGTTCCTTTGAAGTTCAGGCTGAAACCCTTCAAAAACATGGTCACGGAAGCCACAAATTGTACAATCTTAGAGGTGGAAGAGACCCCCAAGAGCTATCCAGTCCAACCCTATTATGCCACACAATCAAAGCATTCCTAACAGATGGCCATCTAATCTGTTTAAAAAGCTGTATAGAGGGGAACTCATCGCACTTCGAGGCAACATATTCCACTGTTGAACAGCTCTAACCACTGCCACCTCCCCTTCATATGGCTGACAAGAATGAAGTCCTCATCAATGAGCCTATCTGCACAAGAGTCAAGCCTTGAAATACGAATACCATTTTATCTGAAAATACCTTCCTGTTCTAAGCAAAATATCTATTAATCAAACCTTTTTCTCTTATTTTGTTCTTATTGATTAATATGTTTTAATATTTAATATGGCTTAATTTAATTTATAGTTTTATGTTATAGTTTTATGTTATGGTTATTTTTATATCAGGTTTTTATATATATGTTGTAAGCTATTGAATTTTTGCCATGAATTGATTCGAAACCACTTTGAGTCCCCTCCCCAGGGAGAAAAGCGGTATATAAATGAAGTAAATGAATAAATAAATAAATAAATAAATTCTCTGTTGTTCTCCAACTTTTTCTAATTGGCTAATTACTTCTCTGGATCCTATGGTTTGCAACACTGTGCTAAATTGCTACCATTTCCTATGAAGCCTTCAACAGAATGTTTAGCATGTGTCAACCCTCAGAATTTCATATTGAGGATTGCAGTATTGATCACTTTGCCTTTAGCATTGCCTGCACTCCCCTTATAGACAGAAAGAAATTACAGTAAAAATGCAAGGACATTGGGCCAAGGCTGGGGCACGTATAGTTTCTGCCATGGGCATATTTTAAATACAGGGGAAAGGCATTTAAATTGTTTTAAATTGTTTTCATTACTTGTAGTAATAGACGGATTGAGAGTAAGAATGACTGTGAGATTGAAAATAAGTATGTGTTCCAAATTACCATATATAAAATATTGTGAAGTTTCATTTGGTGTTGCTTGACCTACTTTTGTTGTTATTGTTGTTGTTGGGTATTTTCAAGTTTTTTTCTGACATATGGCAATCCTATCACAGGGTTTTCTTGACAAGATTTGTTCAGAAGGGATTTGGCATTGCCTTCCACTGAGGCTGAGAAGGTATGACTCGCCCAATGGGCATCATGACAAGTAGGGATTTGAATCCTGGTCTCCAGAGTCATAGCCCAACACTCAGACCCTGCATTACTACTTACACTATTGGTACAAATGCATAAAAACAGAGAAGTCACATTGTATTCTCCTATGTGATTGTTAAACATGCGCTGCCATATCAAAGGATATTTGGTCATATCAAATGCTTCAAGTAAGATTTAGTGCCTACATTGGTGAAAGAAGCTGAGTCCATTATTAGATAATTTACTCATTTTATTAGGCTCCATATTGAATTTTAAGACAAACCTTTGAAACAAAATGGGAGCGCCTGGGATTATGTACTTCAGATTAAATGTGCTGGATAATATTCAAAGTTATTTGGGTTTTGATCCTACCCCTCAATCAACTAAAACAAAGCAAAATATTTTAGAACTTGAGTTATTTCTGCTTATTTGTTATCTTTACATATTAACAATTTAAATTGGAAAACACTTCAAAGTTTTTTTAATCTCATTTCCTCTCAGCTATATAAAATGAATTTTCAATCATTCAGTTTTACAGATGAGAAGTAGAGATAGTATTTCACACCTTGGGCAAAATAATAACCATATCTCGAAGACTCAAACCTATCTCTATCTACCAGGCAGGCATTGTGCAGCTATAGAGGATGGTTTTACTGTTACAGCTTTGATGGGAATTGAAACAAATCTCATTTCCATTCCAAAAGCAAAATAAGAGCAAAAATGAGACTTATGCCTCATTTACACAAACTTTTTTTTTTGCTGACAAATATACATGATTGTGCTTACAGTGAGGACACCAGCCAGTGTAAAGGTCATCTCATTGTTCTCTAAACACCCAGAATGATGTTCCCTATATGTTGTCAATAAATTACAATCTAGCTGCAAGTGATGCAGTCCACATCCTGTGAGGTGATTAAAATGATCCTATGAATAAGCCCGGTACAAACCCATTGTGTGTGTGTGTACATGTGTGTGCCTGTTCACATATGACACCCCATGAATTTCACAGGGTTTTCATAGGCAAGGAATACTCAGAAAAAATTTCACCCAGTCTTTCCTCTGAAATATAGTCTATAGTACCTAGTATGTGCTGTAGACTATTGAAGTGCTGGCCAGGGCTGACCCTGCAAAGCTTCCAAGATGAAATGGGATCTGGTGTCTTTAGGGTGTTTTACACAGCTTCAGGTTCTCAAATACTGATCAAAGGATTACAGGGTCAGGATCTGTGGAATTCACAGCACGTGAACCATAAATACCTAAAAACATCAATGTTGTAGCACAGCACACTTTGCCAAGTTGCTGGTAGAAGAGAAAACAAACAAAATCAATGTAATCAGGCAAATACTTAGAGTAAAAATGGAAATGTTTTGGGAAATTGGACAATTTTATATGTATTCTTTGTTTATTGTTTCATTTAAATACTTTAAAACATAACTGAAGACAACCCCCCCTCCCCCGCTTTTATTCCTGCTCTCTACTCACTTCCAGTCAAGGGTGAAATGTTTTTGAGGCACGTTTCCCCATAAGAGTCCACAACATCCAGATAAAACTATTTTTGACATGTTAAAATCCACTTCCTTCATAAAATCAAGACATGGAAAGACTGGGGAATTGAGACCTTCTTGTGGTTGCTGGTCCCACTGCTTGATCTCTGTGCATTATGTAGATGTGTAGAAGGACTCATGGACCTGAGGCTCTTCTGCTTAATCAGAATCCCAGTCATACTGAATGAGACTTTACATTGAGGAGGGTTTTACCCTATATACTCATGTATAAGACTAGATTTTTTGTAAACACAAAAACAAAAAAATCTGGGTCAACCTATCCACAGGACAATGTTAGTGGTGTATTTTAATGCTTATCAAAAAGGAAACATCCCCTTCTCTGAACAGAATGGTAAAAGGCATGACATGAGTCCATTCTGGAAGAACCTAAAAATACACCAATCCCTCTACTCCCTCCATCAAAGCACCACTTCTGGTCTTTAGGGATGTCTGGGTAGAAAAATGGCAGGGACAGCCAGGGGCAGCTTGCCTCTTTGAGGCAATGCTAGTGATTTCACCTCTCTGTGAAATAACTCTCTTGTTATCCACAGGTCATATCAAAATTCACAATTTTGGCCCCCAAACCTGCCATCAATTTATACGTAGGGTTAGCTTATACATAGGTCTACAATATGTTGCTGTCTTGTTATTGTTGAATTGCATTAGCCAATATTTCTTACCACACGATCCCCATTGCTGCTCAAAACCTCTATCAAGCTTCCTCCTTCCCAATGGCATATAATAAAGCCGACCAACAAGATAATTTTACCTCAACCACATACCCAAGCTGTTGCCCCATGCACCTACAATTGCATACTGAAAATATTCAGGGGAAAGCAAGCTTCTGTGGCCTCACCTAGCTTCTTCATTAATACCTTTTGCCATTTCAACCATACTCTGACATTGTTTGGCTACACATTCTGGTTTTCATAGTGGTGAATAGTGGTGAAAGCTTTAAAATAAGGCCCATCTGGAAACCCAAATATAGAAAAAGAACTGCCTACTCCAGTGTGTGACTCGAGAGGGAAGTATCCAAGTATACTTTGAAGTGGTTAAGACCAAAGGAAGCAGGTTGAACATGGAAAGTACTGAGATCATGCCAGTTCTGAAGAGACAAGTGGGTTCAAAGATATATGTTTTGCCCTCATTTGATCTTATTTTCTAAAATACTATGTATAGTGTCATTGGGAGGCCTATTCTTTGCAAATTCCCAGTCACAGAAGTCCACTGCCTAGATAAAAAGCAAAAATAGGCATGTCCATGAAGCTTAATATGCATGGTGGAGACTTGCCTAGTCCAGACAACAGCACTCCAGAGATTGAGACCTTAAAAGTTCTTCAGACCTTATACCCTGATATTTCTCATGCTCATAACCCATGCCCCCTTTCTTTGAATGATTAAACCACATTATAAATGTTCTACTGAGGTTTTAGGTTACTGCGATGCTAGAAATTGATGGAATTAAGAAAAAACTAACTGGGGGAGCATTTATATTTGAGGTAGCAATGCTCTCATTTTGAACTGCCCTGCCAAAAGCTTCACCCATAGTATGTACACACCTATGCCCAGATTGAAAAGGAACGAATGGATCAGATAGGCATGATGCAAGATTATGTGTTTAAGTGTACAAAATTTGTGAACTACCGGGTTGTGACAGGCCAACAGCTTAAAATCACCCTTGTATATGTTTTCTTGGTGGGATGAGTTTCAGGATCTTTGTGTATCTTCCCTGTGTGGTGAACCTTTGATTTGCTAGTGGCAAGATTTCAATGAAGTACTGGACTCAGTTCATACTTAGGCCCCACTACATTGATTCATTATCCAGGTCCCATTCAGTGAACCAGACACTGGATTGAGTCCAACAGGAGCAGCACAGATACTCCCTTAGCTGGGCAAGTAACAAGAAAAATATAAGTGCCATGTCTTGGCAGAGGGGATGGAAAAATGCCATCCCATGTTGCTAGTCCAGCGAAGCCTGGGAAATAGAAGACAGCAGTCAAAGCAATTGTGGCCCAATTATCCTCACTGGCCCTAAGTCAGGGGAAAGCCCAAATTCTGGAGCAGGATTCAGGGTTTCCCCTGATTTGGTAATATGAGGCAAGGCTGTAATAAGGTGGCATTGCTTTGCATTATCATAGATCAGCCTTGTGTGACATGTAGCTGCCACAGGGCTGCTTTGTCTCTTCATCAACTTAAATGGTTTGACCTCACCCCTTCCATTTGATATATATTTCTGAAATTACTATGGGAACAGGAAATTGTGGATAATAGAGGACCGTTTTGAAATGAACACGTTTCACTGGAAGTTACTATATTCATGCTGGAGCAAAAGGAACTTTCTAGAGATGTATCCTTTCTAGGAATTTGCCAGCACGATTCTATGGTAACCTATGGCAGAAGCATACCATACCATAAGGCCTAGAAAATTTCAGGAGATGACATATTTTGTCAGATGTGGGTAATGAAACCATGAATACTGGTCCCACAAGTGCAGGGGCCATGCTGTATTTAGAATGTATATGTTGCAGTAAACTGATCAAAGCAAGACTAGAAAAAGTCATGTATAACCAATAGATTCAACACAAAGGAATGCTGTCTGTATTAAGCTTCCACATCTGAACAGTCATTCCATTTGTACTGTGAATCATGATGGAAAATTCAATAAGAATCAAATATTGTGGCTTTTATTTTCCCTTGACATGCATACAGTACATCATCACCATGAACCCCCTTCCACATTCCTTTTGTTCAAAGAGATAAGTTATACAAGTTTATAACCTTATTTGCTCTTTACACAATTGTGCAGTTTTGCAAATTGCCTCAGTGAAGGCCCTTAATGTTCTTTCTAATGGGAAATAACAAAGAAAATGCACAAGGCATTTATTAACTAGAAGGCCTTTTAGCTGTGCATGAATGCTCACTTCTCCTCAGGGATTTGAAAGAAGGACAGAGGACCTGGGAGGAAGCTAACATCTGCCTAGGATAATATGCTGTGAGCAGAAGCCCTTCAGGGCAGTATTGCATAAGAGGGATGCGCTGACATGTTCCAATCCACACAGTGAATGTTCTTCTAGTACAGCTGCTGTTGCTGCTGCCTGGCTTCTCTTCCTCCATCTCTATGTGGGTGTGTAACTCTAACTATTGCTGGTCCACGCAGCCCAGATTAGACCAAGCCGAGTTCTGCTTTCCTCGGCCACTGTTGCACTCCACCCTCCCTTGGTGGTTTTTTCTCCAACATGTGGTTTTGTTTCCAATGTGAATGCCCAATAGTCAAAGCCAACAACGCCCAGGAGAGCTGCACAGCTTTCCAACGAGTGTTTCTCCTATGCCAGCTAAGAAAACTCCAGAACAGAGGCAGACTTTTGTGGCTGGAGGGAGAGAGAACATTCCTTGCCCGCTATGCAGGAAGGAAGCCTGCATAGACAGAGAAGCATGAAAAGGCTATTGGTTTTTTCCTGGGCCATTTGAAGCAACACCTAACTCTTCCCAAAGCAATGATCCACACAGCAATATAAACACCAAGGTCAAAGCTCATCGATGTTGGCTAATCTAAGAATATCTAATCATTCCTAACCTATAGTCTGGTGGAATATTTGGGTCATCAACAAAAATACTGAGACAAATCCAATCTAGGCTAACCAGAATTTTCTCAACTATTGTTGGGTATTTGCTGATCATGAAGCACCACCGGCCTGGGGAAGAATGTAGAATTAATACAGTTTGTTGCCACTTTAACTGCCATGGCTCTATGTTACAGAACCATGGGAGCTATACTTTTATAAAGTACTTGGCTTTCTCTGCCAAAGATTGCTGAGATCTCGCCAAACCACCAGTATACCATAGCACCGAGTCACAAATTTTATTTATTTATTTATTTATTTGCAATATTTATATTTCGCCTTTCTTACCCCAAAGGGGACTCAGAGTGGATCACAGAACACATATATGGCAAACATTCAATGCCGTTATACACTGACAAGATAGACAACTCTACATAGAAAGAAGTATATATAGGGTTTCCCATCTTTGGCATCTTGGAGTCTGTGCTCGGTTCCAGCCATGGGGGCTTGTGTGTGTGTGTGTGTGTGTGTGTGTGCTGTCGCTCTACTTTCCCTGCCAAAGAGCTTTGTTCATAAACTTCTCCTTGATTGAATCTCTGGCATTTTGCTGAAATTAAATACCTCCCCACTTAAGTGGTACCTATTTATCTCCTCACGTTGCTGTTTTTGAAACTGCTAGGTAGGCAGAAGCTGGGCTAAAGACCAGGAGGTCACCCTCACCTGGGCTTCGAACTGTCAACCTTTCGGTTGGAAAGATTTACTGCAGCTGGCAGTAAATCTTTCCAGTCCTCAACAAAGTGGTGTCGAAATGCATTAATTTTACAAGGTAGATGCACCCAAAGTCTAGATAGTGGAGCAGTCTATAAATATATTATGAATACAAGTCAGAGGTAGATTTGAAGAAGACATGAATGATCCTCCTTTACTGTCCTGTCACCTAACCACTACAACATAATAACATCCATCAGATGCCCTTTCTTACAATGGAAAAGGATGGTTTAGGAACATTAGCAACCTCTGAAAGTATTGCAGGATAAAAGTTTGCTTTTCATCAGCATTGGCTTTCAGAAGTAAACCTAGTAATGAAATGTTGTTGAGTGTGATTGTATAGTCTGGTTCTTATATAGATTTCTGACAGTAAAATGGTTAATCTTGTATACTTATACCTCAGCAGTCATTTTATGCTTAAATGCTATTTCTACTATGTAAGTCAACAAGTGGCTCCCAAGACTCGTTGCCGCAAAACACCTGACCATACAAAACAAGATGTGTGTCACCCAAAGTTAGCCAAGTTACTCTGGTGAAAGATGCAACAAAACTCTCAAGCACATTTCCCAATACCAAACAGTGAAAAGAAAGCTGCAAACCAAGTAGCATTTGCTGACCTCTCTTGACATGCAAAATCTCCACTTCACTGATCCAATAGTAGGTCCATCTTGACCATAAATACGTAGTAACAGGGGCAGAAATACATAGTCGCATTCATTTTAACATAGCAGCACAGTGTGCTAAGATGTCCATCGTTAATACAAACAAAGTGGGGAATATCTGCAGCAACTACACTGAATTAACCCCCAGTTTCTAGGTTTATTAGAGGGAATACACATGAACAAAAGTTACCCTACCCTAATAATGAGAAACTGTTTTGCAAAGCAATGATCCACACAGCAATATAAACAGTTCCACAGGACAAGAAGAGAGAGCAAGAAAGCTTCTGCTTTTCACAGAAGTTTTGGCATGAAAGCCAGTGCTAAACCACAACACACAGGCAAACAAATGTAGCAGCCAATTTCCCGTATATACAGGCTTTTTCAAGCCAAGTGCTGGGATAGGCCATCTCCCCCTACCTCATTCCTGCAACCATCTACCATACCCCACCCCCATATGCAACATCCAAGTTCATAAGGAGCACATTCATTCTTTTCCCTAGGAGATTCAAAAAGAGAAAATGAATCAGAGGAGGAAAGATGAGAGAATCAAATTAAATCCAGATCCAGAAAAGTATTTTGACTCCTGATATTTCTGTTGCAGCACTACAGTTTGTGTGGAGATCATATCACTGAGAGGCAGAAAGGTAGAGCTAAAGTAAGGAAACTTAGAGAATGTTGATGTGAAATAAGAGCCTGGCTGATCCTTTTCCAATAACACTGCAGCCCCGAAGGTAGGTGGTGGGTGAAAGTAAGGAAGAAGACAGAGAAATACATTCACACACACCAGATCGAATGACTCCAACACTCACCTGTAATCCGGTCCCTCTCCATTACTACAAGATTTGTTTAGCATCCGCGTGTTCCAAATTGCACTTAATCTCTCTGACTGCTGTTGTTTTATCTTCTTCTTCTTGAAAAATACTTTTGGTCTAACTTCTTCAGAGAGTTGCAATCATGAATCCATCCAGATTACCATATTTCCATGTGCTGATCATATGTTTGTGCTCCAAACTGAAGTAGCCTTGTCTTATTGAAACAGAGAGGGATAAAGAAGGTGCCAAAGGCATGACCCAGAAAGAGAAATTCAACGTGATTTCTTTCCCCGTCCAGAAAAGAGAGAGAGAGAGACTATTCTGCCACGTGCAGAGTGACTGAGAAATGCAATTCACCCGCAAGATGGTCTTAAAGGCATAGCACTTGCATTTCCAGGGCGACGCTGTTCCCTTGACTTGTCATTTAATGTTATGCGGGAGATGCTCAGCTACTTGGCTTCTTAGACACCACAGGCAACTCATCCAGCTGTTAGAAAGTCTCTCCCAATTTCTCCATGCTTAATCCTGCTGTTGTTTCCTCTTTCCCTACTCTCTGATTTTTGCTAAAGTATTTATATTGATCCAAAACCCTGCTTATTTCTTCAGCCAGCCTGGTCTGTCAACTTTTTTTTTTTAAAAAAAAATATAAATTTGTATATAAACTATTCCACTGATGAAGGCTGACTTCACTCCTGAGCAGAATGAGAAAGAGAGAGAGAAACAGGCTGCCTGCTACTAGTAAGGATTACGGCACATGTTTGCTCTCTCCAGCAGAGAGGCTTCCTAACGCAGGCTTGGCATGGAGCCCCATTGTTGCCTTGGCATGAGGGAATTGCCTGCCAGATCTTCCCTTGTCAAAACAGAGACCAACAAAGATGAGCTTTCACAGCTGGGCCCAACAGCCACATTCCTCTGGGAAGTTCTCTCTCTGTGTGTATATGTATGAATGGAGCTTATAGTGTCAACATAACTGTCTTCCCAGCCTAGGAGAGGGTGGATGTCTAAGACTCTTCAAGAACCTAAGGTGATGAGGTCTGTGTTGGCAAGAGTAAGTAGTCTGGAAATGAAATGGAACTTTCATCAGAAGGATGGGGGGTCATTATTTAGCTAGTTTTATTAAGTGGTGGCTTCATATGTGTGGGTGAGCTTGGGAAGGTGATGCTGGCAAGCACAAGCATTACAAGGATAATCGTCATTGCAAAAAGAGGTGGCCTGAGCTATTTGTGTTGATTTGAGTGGGTCTCTGAAGGGCTCGTTTAGCACACCCAAACCCTGACCATACAAAACAAGCTTTGCTCTCATTAAAACCATTATATTGGCTCCCAAACTGCTTAGGCAGACCTGGGGCTTGCCCAATATACATTCTGCTATTGGCTAGAACAGCAAAAGTGCCTTCTGTTGAAGCCAAGGTGCATTGTGGCCAAAACCTGCTAATTTAAACAAAAAATTCTTAGTAAAAATTCTGTACTAGAATACTTTGTTGCTCTTATGTGACTCTCTAAATCTGCCTCCTGAGACAGCCCTCTTATGTTTCCTAGTGGCAAGTCCAGTCCAGGTGGTTTGACAGAAGTCTGGTGGGCAGAGAGGAGCAAATGCTTTGGGGTGAATAACTGGATTGTGTCATTTGTATATGGTTCATACAGAGTCACCCAAACATGCAGATCACCAGGAGGCACTTCTTCAAATTTAAATACTCTATGTGATGTGTGATCAGCAATGTTTGCGCATGTAGCTTTTTCAGAAATGAGGAATGACTAAGTAGATTCTTGCCAGAGGCTATTTAGTGGTTTACTCAGAGGTGGTTGTGGGGAAACTAGGTAGCTGATGCTAACCAGTAGTCTTCCCCAAGCACCAATCCTGAGACCACTTGGGTAAAATAAACACTATCAGGTCCACAGGATAATGAACCTGAGAGAGAACTTCAGATCACCTCCTCCTTGCTGAAGAATGTTCTCCACAGCCTTCATAAGCATTACTTGCAATGAATTACTTTATGTCATTCAGCTATTAAAATCTAGTGTTTTACTATCATTGCTGATACATTATACCCAGTAGCAATTCTATTCAAAGTAGAGTTATGTATATTTGTACACTGTATGTAGACCTACTTTCCTCCATGCTGCCTGGGAATTATGTGAACTGTAGTCTGATGCATCAGGAGCATGCCAGATCAAGGACAGCAGATACAGAATAGGGTAGGTGTGGTGGTATTGGTATGTTCATGCTATATATGTGCTGCCTGGCAAATACAAAACAAAACCAAAATTGTTAAATGGTAGAGTCCATGCAAAACAATGATGAAAACACGAAGTTCACCATCAACCTCAAGACCACCAAATTAAGTCATTTAACAAACAAAAGGGTGTAGTAGGACAAGACTGTTATACCCAAATTGCCTGTTGCCACCCAATAAGTTCCTGACTAATCTGTAATAGGTATCAGAGATTTCCAGTTCTCTACTCATATGGCGTTCACACACTGACCTTATTGGAGAAAGAGACAGCATAATTTTTAAGCCCATAGTATTTACCTGACAGTGAAGTACACTTGAGAAGCCTGCCTTCATTTAAGAATGAAAACTGGCTTTTCACACTGGTTACCGCAACCATCTAGGCCTTCCATGTTGGAAAACTTCCTTCCCAAAGTAACAGGCTCTAAATTTAGAAATTTGCTCATTCCAGTCTAGATGAGTTGTGCTGACTAAGTGGAATCATTTTGCATCTTGGATATTAATATGACTGCATCTTAAAAATGGCAGAAGTCCTTTTTTGTATGTGAAAGAGCATGGCAATTTTGATCAGCATTTATTTGGTGATTCATGCCCATTCCAGACCATTAGGACAGATGAATCATCATCTTATGATGCTGGAAAGGCTGTTCAGAATTCTTCCTTTAAACTTACAGCTCTGAACTACATGCACTCTTTTTTCTCACATAATATACTAATATGCTAGTTAATGGGAAACTGGTGGTATTTGGCATCACACTAAATGGTCCACCCCAAACTGAGGTAAGAGATATGGCACTGTGGACTTTTGGAATAAATTATTTCTTCCAACTCATGAATATTTTTGAGCTTTCTTCATACAATAATTCACATATACTTGCATATCTCCTAATATTTTATTTATATCTTTTACATTCACACAACATAAAACAGGATGTTCCTGTCTGCCTATATACAGAAATCTTGAAGGATTAGACATCTAAGCAATTTCTTCTGCTTTTCTATACATGGTAAGAAATGCAGCATTTTTCCCCTAAACTTTAAAGGGTGTGTGATAAAGAAAACAAGCCTATGCGCAGCCTGATGCATTAATGCAATAAATAAAACCTGAAACTTTCAGATGAAAGCAGCTAGCGAAATAACTGGTGGGCTCTTCAAAATTGTCACTTTACCATTTGAAAAATGAAAGATATTTGATGATAAAAGACTAGATATGAGATTGTACACTTGCGTAATGCAGGGAAAAATGTGTCAAACTTAGGGAATGCAAAGGAGCAACTATCACACTTTAGTTTTGTAAGGTTCAGGCTGGCCATCCTCCTCACTTGCTGAGACGCCTTAATGACACGAAACAAGCTAGATAACAGATAGGATGTTGAGGGGGACTGGAAGAAAAGTTAAATAAAACAGAGCCTAGCTAGAAGCCTTGATTTGGACAGAGCTTGTCTTTCATGCCAAAGTATTTTGCAAGTCAACAAGGACAATGCTTGCTGCAGAGGGACAAACAAAGCATCCATTATGCTGCAGACAGCCAAACACAGACAGCTTTGGATTTTCTGAACAGCTTCAGAGATATTCACAGAGTGCTGGGGAATCCCAGCTGAGATCTGTAGATTATCCTTTAAATTGTTTTTGTTGTGGGCCTTCAAGTCATTTCTGACTGATGGCAGCTTTAAGACAAACTTATCACAAGCTTTTTTGGCAAAATGTATCCAGAGGGGCATTATATTTGACTTCTTCTGAGGCTAAGGGGATGTGACTTGCACAAGGTCATCCAGTGAGCTTCCATGGTAAAACAAGATTTGAACATCGGTCTTCAGAGTCAGAATGCAATGCTCAAATTGCTAGACTATGCTGACTCTCTTTTCTGTTAAGTACTGACCAAGAATTTCAAGCCTGGTCTTCAGAATCAAACCTTCAAACTGCACTACCTTATCTGTTAAGAAAAGGCTATATTGCATGGAAGCAATATTTCCCAGAGCTATAGGACATTTGTCCATTTGTCAGAATTTATATGTGGCAGATACAGAAATTTCACATTTTGAAATTTTCTTTAGAGCAAATGAGACAATAGACCAATATTCTACTTTCTGGCAGGGAAATGCACCACCCAGCCATGCTAATTGGGGCAAATAAATGAACCAATCAGTTTAATTCAATCACAGACCAGAAAACAAAATCAGCATGATTTTATGACATATTACCCACAACAGTTTTCTTTTTTTTTTTATAAAGTTTTATTGAATTTTATAGAATACAACAAAAGTGTGGGAATAATATAAGAAGATAGAAAAGTAGGAATACACCCCACCCAACCCCCCGTGAAAGAAAGAGAAAGCAACAACAACAACAAAAATGTCCGCAAGAGTCCCTGAAAAAGAAAAGGAAAAAAAAAGGGAGAGAAAAAAAAGAACTCCCTTCTGATTCTGCTCCGACAGTGTTATTAATATTATTCCAAAGATAACGAGAACCCCACAAAAAAAAGAAAAGGGGTTCTCCCTCCCAACGTCCCTGTAGCCTCATGTTCCTTGTGTAGATTTCTCTATATATTCTTCCACTATAGACCAGTTCGTCTCTTTAATTGCGTTGCCTGTATTCTTTTTCAGAAGAAAAGTCAGTATGTCCATGTCTTTTATTTCATTTATTTTATATATCCAATGGAGTCTCCCTGGAATATCTTTCTGTTTCCACATCTTCGCGAAGACAATTCTTGCAGCTGTTGTTAAATATATAAACAAAATATCCTCATTAGAATCCAATTTTATCTCATCATCTACAATTCCCAGCAAATAATATTCTGCTTTTCTTGGGAAATTCTTTTTAAATACTTTTTGCATTTCTTCATGTATGGTTTTCCAATATTTTTGAGTTTCTTTGCAGCTCCACCATAGGTGAAAAAAGGTCCCTTCATGTTCGTCGCATTTCCAACAATTTTTTAATACATTCTTATACATACTATTTAATTTTACTGGAGTCATATACCACCTATGGAACATCTTTAACCAATTTTCCTTTAGATCCATCGCGTAGGTGTATTTTAATTTTTTCTTCCAAATGATTTCCCAATCGCACATTGCAATTGGCCTTTTGAGATTTTCCGCCCATTTGACCATGCACCCTTTAATTAATTCGGTCTCTGTTGACTTTAATAGTTTCTCATATAATTTAGTTATACATTTCGTATCAGTCTTTAAAAAATTGTCCCAGAATGTTTCCTTAATCTGAAATCCTTGTTTTAGGTCCAAGGTGTATTGTTCCTTTATTTGCAGGTAGTGTAACCAAGTAATTTTAGGGAAACTCTGATTAACTTCTTGAAGAGGTCTCAAGGTTGTTGAATCCTTTTTTAAAAGCTCTTTATATGTAGGCCAAATCCTCCAGCCCAGTAGTCTTCTTTGTTTAGCTTCCATAGGGGATATCCAAAGGGGGGTTTTAGAATAAAAGTAATTTTTATATCTCTCCCAGGTTCTAATTAACGAGGACCGAATGAAATGATTTCCAAAGTTTCTTTCCTTCTGTTCTCTGCCATACCATAGATAGGCGTGCCAGCCTACACGGAGGTCATGGCCTTCTAAAGTAAGGAGCTTCTCTCTTTTTAAGGCCATTCAGTCCTTTAACCAGATGAGAGCGTTTGCTTCATGATAGAGTTTAAAATTAGGAAGTCCAAATCCCCCTCTAACTTTTTTGTCTGTCAGGACTTGGTATTTTATTCTCGGTTTTTTACCTTTCCACACAAATTTCAAAATGTCCTTTCTCCATTCATTAAATTTCTTCACATTCCTAATTATTGGTATATTTTGGAAAAGATATAATAATTTTGGCAAAATTGACATTTTTATCAGGGCAACTGTGCCCAGAAGAGAGAGATTCAAATATTTCCATTTCTCTAAATCTCTCTGGATCTCCTTCCACAATCTTTCATAGTTATTTGTAAGAAGTTGGGCGTTTTTTGATGTAATCCATATGCCCAGATATTTCATTTTTTTTACTATTTCTAGGCCCGAGATTTCTTTTAGCTCTTCCTGCATTTCCTTTGTCATATTCTTTGTTAGGATTATTGTTTTTTGTTTATTCAGTTTGAATCCTGCTAGTTTCCCGAACTGTTCAATCGTAAGCAGCCAATTTTTAATATTTTCTCGCGGGTTTTCTATTATCCCTATTATGTCATCGGCATAGGCTCTGGCCTTATATTCTTGTTTGCCGATCTTAACCCCCTTTATATTTCCATCTTCCTTTATATTTTTCAGCAAGATTTCCAATGCCATTATGAAAATTAGGGGGGAGATGGGACAGCCCTGTCTGGAGCCCTTCCCTATCTTAAATTCTTCCGAGATTTGACCATTTATTTGCACCTTTGCCTTTTGATTCTTGTAAATTTCTTCCACTGCCGTGATAAATTGGTGTCCCAAGTCCATTTCTTTCATTAATACTTTAAAGAAATCCCAATTAAGATTATCAAATGCCTTTTCTGCATCAATTGCAAGAAAGGCAACTTCTTTTTGGGGGTTAGCTTCAAAATATTCAATCATGTCTATCACCGTTCTCAAATTGTCTCTCATATTCCTTTTCGGGAGGAAGCCCACCTGTTCCTCCCCTATCCAGTTGCTTAAAAAAACTTTTAATCTTTGAGCCAAAATATTCGTAAAGATCTTGTAATCCACATTTAGTAAGGAAATAGGTCTATAATTACGTACATCCGTGGGGTCGGTTTGTTCTTTGTGAATTACTATTAATTCCGCTGAATTCCATGTCTCTGGAATACCCTGACCTTGAAAAATCCCATTCATTACCTTTTTAAATGTTGGCATTAGTTCTTTCATAAAAATTTTGTAATAACCTGCGGAAAAGCCATCGGGTCCTGGAGCTTTACTAGCATCCATTCTCCTTATGGCAGCTTCCACTTCTTCTTCTGTTATTTCTCTATTCAGGTCTTCTCTTTGGACTTCTGTAATCTTCGGGATATTAAATTTACTCAGGTATTCCACTACCTCCCCTTTTGGAATTAGATCACAAGAATATAATCTTTCATAGTAAGTTTTAAAGGTCTTTAAAATTTCCTTATCCGTCGTTACCTCTGTTTCCCCCGTCTTAATTTTTGTTATTCGATGAGCTTGCTTCTTTTTTCGAACTTGTTTAGACAGCCATTTACCGGCTTTATTTGCATTTTCAAATTGGTATTGTTTTAAGTATTTCAGCTGCTTGGCTTGTTCCTCTATTTCTATATTACGTCTTTTTTGATGTAAAGTTTCAATTTCTTTTATAAGTTCTTTATTGTCTGGTTGAATCTTTAATTCATTCTCTTTCATTTTTAATTTTTTTAAGACCTCCATTAAACCCTTCTGTTTAAGTCTGTTGTTTCTTGCGTTATGTTGTATAAAATGGCCTCTCATCACTGCTTTTGCTGCATCCCAGATTGTATTGTGATGCATTCCTGGAGTGTTATTAAGTTCCATATAGCTATTAATTTTCTTCTTATAGTGTTGGATGTCAGATTCTCTTTTTATTAGATTTTCATTTAATCTCCATCTGCCCTTTATTCTTTTTTGATTAATTAAGATTTCCAATGGGGAGTGATCAGAAATATCTCTTGGTAAAATATTTATATCCCAAATTTTTGTAATGACATTATTTGTGGCCCAACACATATCTATTCTTGACCATGATTTATGTCTGTGGGAATAGAACGTATAATCTTTTCTACTCGGGTTCTTCCACCTCCATACATCCTCTAGTTTCTGATCCTCTTTCAAATCTAACATTATTTTAGGTAAACAGTTTACCTTCCCATTTAGTCCTTTTTTTGTTGGTTTGATTTTATCCAGTTGGCTGTCCAGTATGCCATTAAAGTCTCCTAGAAGTATTAAGTCATCAAATTCCACTTCTTCCAACTTCCCCTTTAAAGTCTCCACAAATTGAGTCTTAGGGCCATTTGGAGCATATATACTACATACTAATGTCCTTTGATTTCCAAACATGATTCTTACCGCAATCATTCTTCCTTCTAGATCCTTAAAAGCCAATTCCGATTGTAGTATGTCTTTGATATATAGGGCTACCCCCCTCTTCTTTTTTTCAAAGGAGGAGTAGTACAATTTGCCAATCTTCTCGTTATTTAAGTGAGCTATATGTTTATGCATAATGTGGGTTTCTTGCAGGGCCACTATGTCATATTTATTCTTCTTCAGTCTATTGAATAGCTGTTTTCTTTTGCTGGGAGAATTAAGGCCATTAATATTTAAAGAAAGTACCTTTATTTGATGATCAGTTGCCATTGGTGGTTTCCTCTACGTCTGGTCCTGATTCGTCTAACTCTTCGTCCGGATTGGAGGTTCCATCGTCGTCCGTTCCTGTTTTTACATAATCTGGGGAAGTAAATCTAGCCCTCTTGCTACGTTTCCCCTTTCTGGGGGTGATTGATGATGCTTCTGCAGCAAATTTACGTTGTGGTTTCGGAGATCCGTCATGAGGTTTTTTTTCTTCTAACTCAAGTTTTTGGTCCTTCATTAATTTCTCGTAAAAATCCTTTGCCTTTTCCACTGAAGTCAGCCAGTATTTGTTCTCATTCAGAGTTGCCATTATGCCCTCCGTACGTTCCCACCTAAATCTTATATTTCTCTTCTTCAACTCGTCCGTGAGGAAGAAGTATTGTCTGCGCCTCATTAGTGTTGACTTTGGAAATTCTCTCAGGACGGCCACTTTCATTCCATTAAATTGTAGTGGAATTTTGCTATTGCTTAAAAGGACCTCATCCCTTGTCCATTTCCTCAGAAATTTAACTATTATATCTCTAGGCGTGTTGTTCTTTCTTGAATAGGTGGTCGCGATTCGGTAGACTTGGTCAACTTCCTTCTCAAGATCGACCACTGGTCTTCTCAATGCCTTTGCCAAAATATCCAGGACCACCGTTCTGGTGTCCTCCTTTGGGCTTTCTTGAAGGTTTCTGAGACGTAGATGATTCTCCAAATCTCTCATCTCTAATGTTTCTTGATTTTTTTCGAGCCTCTGTCTTTGTTTCTCCCATGAAGACATTTTCAATTCTATATTCTTTTGTGCTTTTTCCTTCTCCTTCGATTTAACCTTTAGGTCTTTTATGTCTTGTTTCATCGTGGACATCTCTTCATCAATTTTGCCAATTTCTTCTTTAAGGTCCTTTTTTAATTCATTTTTTAATTCTATTTTTAATTCATCAATTTTATTTTGCATCTCTTTGTTGTATTTCTCTTGTTTAGCTTCTAAATCTTTTATCCCTTTTTCAACTGATGTTTGGAAATTGGATTGCGCTAACGCCAGATTTTGAATTTCTTTAACAACATCCTTCAGAGTAGGCTCTTGGGAGCCTTGCGAGTTTCTTCTTTGCAGTAGTGACTGATCGATCTTCTGGTCTTGTTTTATTTTAGTAACTGGATCTGACTTTGCCTTTGGTGTTGCCATTATAATAATGAATTGAATTAAATATAACTTCAAATTGGTTACCAATTAATTACCAATAATCTAAATTACTATAATTAACTATTATATAATAAATGAATTATGATATCTTAATTCAAACAGATCAAATCTAAAAAAGGAGAATTTAATTTAATCATAAATAAAATTCAATTCAATTAATTCATTAATTTTTATTAATTTATTTAATCTATTTAATTAATTCAAGGTAACAATTAATTGAGCTTTATAAAATCAGAATTTTATACAACCAGTAAATCTTAGTCAAAACTAATATCAATAAGTAATTAAACACTACTGTCTTCCTGCTGTTCCTTCTGCTGTTCCGCTGCGTCTGTCTCCTTCCTGTCTTTGCCCCGTCTGTCCCACGCCGTTCCGTCCGTTCTGTTCCGTTGTCTCCGCCGTCGTCTCCTCCCTGGTCTCGTCCTTCGTTCCCGTCAATCCTATAATTGCCCTCTCTTCCCTCCTCCTGTATTCCTTTCCCTCCTCCCTCTCTCTTTCTCTTATTTCTTGGTTAGCTATACAGTATAATTTGCGCTTCCGCCCTTCTTTGCAATGGCGGGCGCTATATTTCCGCCCTCAGCAGCTCACTTCCGCTTGACTGGTGTTCCAAGTAATTCTTCCGACCCAGGGCTTCCGCCAAGCGTGGCTCGCTGACTCCTCCCCTTCCTTGTCGTCCTCAGCTGTGTCCAGCCCTCTCCTTTATTTACAAGAAGGCCACGTCGGAGTCAAAACATCATGGTGCCAAGGTCATAGATTATTTTGCTTTTCTTCTATGGCGTTTCATGGAAAAGGATGGAGAGAGAGGGAGTGGCAGTGAGGGAAGTAGGAAAGGGGAGGGAAGTTATCTTTAAAGATTAATTTAATTTCAAATTTTAGGATTGTAAGTTGTTATATTTGTGTTAAATTTATATTGAGTAATTTCTTCAATTTCTTCAGCTTCTCCAAATTTTCAGATTGTTCTAAATTATTCTGAATTCTTAAGCCCACAATTGGTCAACATCAACAATTTAACTCCGAACTTGAGGGAAAAATGCCGGGTCTCCTTGCGCATTTTTCGAATCTTCCTTTTTCCGTCACAGAATCAGAAAAATTAAGATATTATTTTCTTACCCACCCTCCGTTTCCGGGGGGGTTATTGATGTTGAAATTCTTCGCTCTTAAGTAGATGGGAAGGTGGCGATAGTTCCTGCATGGGTTACCCCCTGCTCCCCACGGGGCAGCCCGCTACCGGCGGATATCTTCCCGGGCCCTTTTCGCCCCCACCCTTGAGGGGAAGGTGGCTTTCGGGGCCTTCGGGTGATCCTGCACGGTTTCGCGTGCCCTCAGCTCTCGATCCGGCTGAGGAGGGGAGCTATTTGCTCTACCCGGCCGCACTCCGTGGGTCCCTGCCGAAGAGCTTCAGCAGGGCACTCCTGCCGCCATGCCGTCCCACCGGAAGTCCCCGGTGGGGACAGTTTTCTTTTGAATTCTATAGCACCTGCACAAAACTTCACCACTTTTAAAGTGATCTGTGATTAGATACTCTCCGTTAAGTATTTTAAATAGTAACCTACCTGAATTTTGCTGCATAATAGGTCTAATAAGTGAATAATGTATGCCCCTGTAGAAATGGCATGGTTCACAGTTTACATCTCATTTTCATCATGCAAACATATTAAGCCCAAGCAGAGCATGTATCCAAATCTACCCCATTTTCCATAATGGATACCATTTTCTATGGCACTGTAGATAACAGGATGAGTACCTATAGGTTTTGATATCCACGCGGAGTCTTGGAACCAAACTCTGGTGGATAGCAAGGTCCCACTGTATTTAGAGGTACCTGCCTGTGTTCATTGTAACTTATTTGAGGGCAAGTGTGCATAATATAGATTTCAAGTTGCTTGAATTATTCCTGGAAGAGTTAAATGAAAATAGCTGTTTTAGGCCCCTTCCACACAGCTGCATAAAATCCACATTGAACCAGATTATATGGCAATGTGGACTCAGATAACCCAGTTCAAAGCAGATATTCTGGATTATCTGCCTTGATATATGGCTGTGTAGAAGAGTCCTAAGTCCTATACAACCACTTGGAGCTCTATATCACTGCACCCTCTGGAATATATTTGAAGGATAATCACATAGAAATATTACAAAGGAAGGACATTGGAGCCATCATCTTTGGAAGTCTGCCAAGTCTGGTTTTCTGCAAATTTTCAGCTTGTTGATTTGTTTAAATATACTTCAATTCCAGCAAAACTGCTGTTAGCAGAAAATCCCTTGACTATCCTGTTTGGGCCCCAGAAATTTAAAACAGTTTTTTAAAAAATCAGATCTGTTTGACACACTGACTTTCCTCTAATACCTATCCAAGACCACACCTATCATTCATTAACATTTTAAATGAGGCATTCCTGACTGCTCACAAGAATGTGTATGACTCAGAAACAGCAAGAATTGACCCAAGGTTATCTGGCTAGCTCTGGTCTCCCATTTACAAAAGTCCTTCACATAGAGAAAAATTCTGATTGGAGGAAGGGAGGAATTTGTTTTTGGGAACAAGGTCATTTCTAAGCAAAAAACAAGGCAGAGGTTGCAGCTGCTGTACATTTGTTTCCATTGTCTATGTAGTATTTCCAAAATATATCTTGATTGAAAAGGTATTTCCAAAATCACACTGATCTATGCTTTCCCCTGTTCCTCTGGCTTCTTCTTAGTCCCCCCTTCCTTTGCACAGAAACACTTATTTGGTAACTGCTGCTCTTTGAGACCAAAAACCTGCTGGTCTTTTTAAATTAAAAAAAACTTCTTCCACTGACCTTCAGAAGTCAGAAACATTTTACCCCTGAAAGAGAAATCTCAAGAGGAAAATGGGAGAACACCACTCCCCCTCCCTACCCAAACAGTCCAATCTGGACATGGTTCCAAAATCATAAAGCAGAGACAGGAAGGAAAAGTCTCGACTCCCACACCATGAATAGCTCTGCTCTGAGGACAGATTTAGAAGTGGGTATGTTATTCTGTGGCTAAGTTACAATTATGGTTTTTGGAAAGTGCTGTATCAGAGCTGAAAGATCTTGTCTTCATGGATCTAGTTGTGCATGACTTGAGAACGCTTGCTGTGTTCAACTAATCTCCAGCCTAGATGCAGCTGGTTTTTAATTATATAGAGTTGTCAAGAAACAGGAAAATGCAACAGGGAGATCAATAAGTGCATGGAAATAGCACAAAGTGAGTCTCAGGAGTTCAATGTTTTTTTTGCACACAAGAGAGTAAAAACATCCATAATGAGTCACAATGGTCAAAAGAGCTCAAGGACAAAGATGACTGAAACATATATTGTTCTTTATTCCAGTCTACCAGGGAAGATAACCTGGGTTCCCAGAAAGGTAGGTTCTTTCAAAAGCCTTGTTTGTAAAACTGGAGAAGTATCTCTTGGTTTGCGATCAGGTCCTCCTGTCTCTTCCTCTCTGCTTCCCTCACTATTGAGGGCACATGCTCTGAGGCCACTTCACCTTGGTGTCAATACATCCACAGATGTTTCTACCTATGCAATATTTATTTCAGATGGGGTAGACCGAACCACATACATTGTTACTTTGACTGCCTGTTTTCTTATTTTCATGAAAAATGATGAGTGTAAACAATGACATATCTCATCATTCTTATCTGTTTTAAACCATAGTTATGTCTGGTAGTTTCTACAAGTTTGTTGACATTATCTTGCAAATTTGTTTATGTGGTGTTATGCCCTCAGAGTCTTTCACCAACACAATCACTTAATCAGATCTCTAAAGTATAACATCTAAGCAAATCCTGTACTGGATTTTTGGATTGGGTATTTTTGGTACCCTCCCTTGCACTTTACCAATGGGCTTTAATTTACAAAGTCAGAGTTTCTTTTTCTGAGCCTAGAAAATATACATTTTTGACAAAATTCTCATAATATTTTGACCAGACAATACAATTCCAAAAATAATTTCCTAGACTTTGGGTTCCCTTAACAGTTATAAATAGCTGGTTTGAATGGGTACTCTTGCCGAAGAACGTAGCCATGCCCTTACTAGAAGAAAACACCGTCTGCTCAGTCCAGCATTTCTGGATAGTATCTCTGCAACTAGTTTGTGCTGGGAAATGATCAACGAATTTCTTCCATTCCATTTTCTACATTCTACTCCCCTTCAGGTGCATCCTTGAACTTTTCCTTTGCACAGCAACTCATACAAGACACATGCCAACAAGGGAAGAAACACAGCTCATTTCCATCCTACCATGATGGCTCTTCACATTCAGAGCACAAAGATGGAAGGAGAAACAAGGATACGTTGCAGTGGCTGCAAAATATCAGAAAGAGAAGAAGCCACCCCTCTTCACACCATTTTCCACCCATATCCATGTGCCAATGTTGCTAAGAATTTACAGTACCTTTCACTGCTGCTGAGAATTATTCACCTCTGGTTGCCTATTTGCTGAAGCTCCAAATAACAATGTTCTGTCCCTAAAACTATACAAATAGTTTGCACTTCCAAACTGACTCCCCAGACAGTTTCCCCTTACTCCCAAAGCTGTAACATTCTGAAGAAGATACATATTGGTTGGTATTAATAGAAAATGAATTTTTCCCCTCTCTCTGTTGGAGAACTATATTCGGGGGAAGGGTAATCTGGAATGACACCAAAAGACTAATCAGAGAGAACTACATTCCATCGTCCAATGCTTGTTCTCTTTTTAAAGAACAATTGCTCATCTTACGAAAGCAACACAAAATAATTGTATTTTATCACTAAAAGAACTCTCAAGTTTAAAATGCTGGCAGCTGGTGGCTTCCATTTCTGAGGGGCAGTGAACCTTCTTTTAGACTTTTTCTGAAATCTAAAGAAGGTGGCGAATCTGCTTTGGAAATAATGTTCAGCACCTTGGAAATCTCCTTTAAAATCCAGAGGGAAATGCAGAGTGGATGTCCTGCTGGGTGCTTCTACACTATAGAATGAATGTAGCTTGGCATCCCCTTTGACTGCCACATCTCAAAACTATAGAATAATGAGGGATGCAGTTTTACAAGATCTTTAGCTATTTCTGTCAAATAGTGCCTCACCAAACTACAGCTCCAATGTAGAGTCATCTATAGTCACCCCCCCCCCCCTTTGGAGAGAAATATCCTGTGCCTAAAACAACCCTATAGATGCTTTTCTTGGAAATCACCAAAAAGGAGGATCCAGAAACCATAGCAATCACATGTTCCAGAAGCCTACTGCTTATACAGTGAGAAGCCTCAAACATTTAACCAAAAGCAAACATTTTAAGAATACTTCCATGCAGCAACGCCAAACTTAGACAGACACTTTTCTAAGACTTCATTCATGCAGTTCGGGACACATGTGCCTCCAAAATTTTTATCATTTTTCTACAATTGTCTGTCAAATTCAAGTACAAAAACCAGGCATGTAATAACACATGCTCACAAGGGATAGAATGGAGAAAAGATATCACAGCAGGTAGCAAGGAAGAATATGGGGACATTAGCTGTATGGGTTTGTAAAAGGGGAGGGGGGTATCAGGCCTAAACCCAGTTGTGTTAGTGTGTCCACTCTATCTGGAAGTGACAGATGGTTTTGGACTGAGGTGGGCATGCACTGAGGAAAGAGAATACAAAGAAAAGAAAAACAGCACAAATGATTTTGAAATGGCACATCTTTTTTGTGAGGAGCAATGAAAGAGCCAGGGAAATATTCACAATCTTTCTTGAATGTATGTACTGATGCTCGAGGGATCTAATGAGGGAATTATGCAGCTTCAAAATGCTGAAATAAAACAGAGGCAGACACCAAATAGGGTGGACCCAGTAAAGCATATTGCTCTGTTACTGGCAATTTCCAGTGTCTGTTTTGTAAAATGTATAACCATGTTTAAAAATTGCACATTTAATGCCAGATTAAATATATGTATGAAAAGCTCCAAGGAATACCCATCTATCCCTCCTCTTCTTATTTAGGCAGATGCTTTTCCTGGTTGATGTACACCATGCTTTTCTAGTACCATTTCATCTCCAGTCCCAGGGTCAAATGTGTCTTCAGTAGTCAGAGATTCCCAACCCTGCCTGTTCCTTTCAATGAACACAGATAGTTTGTCACATATATGTTAAACACTAATCCTGGATTGTTTATAGCTTATCACCAACATGTCAGGCAAAACTGTGTTCCACTCCACTGTACCAAACTACTTTGTGAATGCCCCGTTTCCTGATTTGTCAAATACCTATCTAAAATTGCCTTCATGTAATGCAAAACTATTACTCCTCTCCCTATCTTTCATGAACAGGGTGGACGTTATCAGCACATTTATGCTAGGCTGAACTTTCTATGCCTGCTTAGCTCCCACATGGCTTTGGACTGATCTGGAAGAAAATCAGCAACAAGAAAGGCCATAAAGGTTTGCTTCTACTTTTGAAGTTACAAAACACTCCCCTCTAAAATATCCTGTTGGCTTACTCTGAGTCCAAAGCAAGTACATATTGGGCTGAAGCGCCAACCACATTTCATCATCATTCTCTCATTTTTATGGCATGCATTCTAACTTTCTCAAGGTTAGAAACAACCTCATTTATTGATTGCAGCAGTGATTCACATATGCATTCAAACACTGATAATTTTTGTGACAGATGACATTCTGGAAGAATTCATTGTTCACATAGACATGAGTAGATGCATCAGAATTCCCATGCAAAAATCATTATTGGTGCCCAAAGTCAGATTCTTGGAATTGCCAATCAAAATTGGTTCCTTTCCCAGTTTTATTTAATTTTGTATTTGCTCCCTGTTCAGTCAAAGCCACAGCTAATATTCACCGTAAATCAGTCTTTGCCAATAAATTCTAATTTATATAAGGCGTGGCAGTTTCCATTACCAGAATTTCTATGAAAACTAAACTAGCAGTCTATAGTGGAGAGAAGAGAGAGGGGAGATGGATGGAAGACAATCTTAATTCTGCTATTATGCCAAAAGCAAGGACACATTTGTTTAACATTTTCGTCATCTATGAAATGCATCTTTTCATTTCAAGAATGTTTCTTAATTCTCCAGAAAAAAAGTTAAACTGTTCATTAATGGGAAGAGTGGGAAAGATTGAAATTATTATTATTATTATTATTATTATTATTATTATTATTATTATTTAATACCCCAGTTTATCTCTCCTGCAGGAGACTCAAAGCGGCTTAGCATAAAACATCAGCATACAATTTAAAATATACAAAAAGTTTGAGCCTACTGCTGGAAGGACAGCAGGGAGTGGGCCAGTCTGCCTTCCCTGGGCAGGGAGTTCCAGAATTGAGAGGCAGCCAACAAGAAGGAAGCCCCGCTCTCTCGTTCCCACCAAACGAGCTTGAGAGGGAGTTTGAGATGAGGCGGCACTGAGAGGAGGGCCTGTCCTGAAGATCTCAGGGTCTGGGAAAGTTTGTACAAGGGATACGGTCAGCCAAATAGCCTGGACCTAAATCAGCCAAATAGCCCGAACCTATTTCTGAAGGGCAGTGAATCTTCTTTTAGATTTATTCTAAAATCTCAAGAAGGTGGTGAATCTGCTTTGGAAATAAAGTTCAGCACCTTGGAAATCTCCTTTAAAGGCCATAGCCAGCACTTTACAGGTCATAACCAGTACAAGTCATTGAATATTTGCCTTTTTATATCTGTGAACTGCTCTGAGTCCCCATGGGGAGATGGGGCAGGATATAAATAAAGTTTTGTTGTTGTTTATTTTGTTGTTGTTTGAATTGTGCTCAGAAACAGATGAGCAGTCAACAGAGCTGCTGCAACAGGGGAGTTGTCCACTCCCTGTAGCCAGCCCCAGTTAGCAACCTGGCCTCAGCTCTTTGGACCAGCTGAAGTTTCTGAGTACTCTTCAGAGGCAGTTCCATGTACAGCGCATTACAGTAATCCAGATGGGATGTAACTAAGGCATGTACCACCATGGCCAGAGCTGGCCTCTCAAGGAATGAGTGCAGTTGTCACACAAGTTGTAGTGTTGAGTCCAGGAGGACCTCCAAACTGCTGACCTCTGTCTTCAGGGAGAGTGTGACACCCATCCAGCACAGGCTGGATCCACAAGCCTCCTGGGGCAGACCATCTTAATTGGTTCCTCCACCCCTGTGGAGGTTTGGAGTCCCAGTGAGTCAACTGAGCAGGTAGTGATCAATCCATGATAATAGAACTGTGACAAGTTCTTTCACACCACAATCACCATCATCCCAACCTGCATAGAAAACAAGATCTAAAGTGTGCCCAGCAGCATGGGTAGGGCAAGACACCACTTAGGACAGACCCCAGTTGCCATGAAGGCCATGAAGTCCTGAGCTATTCCCGACAGGGTAGTCTCCCAGCACTATTAGCAGCTGAGACTACAACTCTGGGACCATCCTGGCTAGCTCAGGAAGGGGGACTATTGAAGCAACCAAGTGACCCATCTCTCCAATCCTGTTCTATGCTGTTAAACAGTATGCAAATGGGGAAAGAAGTCAGAAGACAGTCTTATCCCATCTTTTCAGTAACACGGAAATGTCCCCTGTTCCCCCATTCAAACTGAGGATAAGGGGAAAGCTTACTGATGTTATCACACAGTCCAAAGTGCCTGTTTACCTGATGCCTTGTCATCAATGTGCTTATTATGTGGTCCCTGGGATGATAGGATAAAAAAAAAACCTTGGAAGAGGGAAAAAATATGGCAGTAGAGTTGCAACCATGGATGGACAGCTAGTATTTGCCATTTTCTTGTTTCCTGTGAATAGCAACTAGCACAACGTTGACTTAATTAGATTGCTTCATGTCCAGACAGTACACACTGTACATAGTTTCTCTCTTAAGCTAATGAGCAAAGGCGGTATGCAACAGTGTAATACAGTAGGATCCAGGTCTGGTTCCATAGCCAAGCTAAGAATGTCCTGTGAAGAAAAGCCAGAAACACAGCTTTTGCCCTTCAAAACATAAGACTGCTTCAACAAATCACAGACATCTTTTAAAAAATATCTTGGAAGAACTCTAATGCAGATCCAAGAAATTGTTATAATAAACAGCTTTTCAAGAAAATGGAATGAGTGGATGTAGGGACAACCACCACTAGCAAAACCCAAGAAGATGTATGACAAGAACTCACCCTTCTTTATACAATTCTAGAAGAGTCTGTATCTAATGGGAATGATAACAATAGCTTTGAAGTTGAACCCACATACATTCTGCAAACAAGGCATGGCAACTGCACAATAAATTTCTCATCTGGAAGCACCCACGGGAGGAGAATGTGCTTCAGTGTGTGTGTGTCTGTGTATATGTGTGTGTGTGTTGTTTCAAGGTAAGGAAAGCAGAAAAACTACGTCTAATTTGCTCACATAGGAGCAGGCAACTGGAAAGACTATTCAACTCCAAAGTGAGAATCACTCTTCTCTGACAAACAATGCAACTATCCATATATGCATAAGACTTATTTATAAAATCCATTTTGAATTAACACAGATGATTATATGTGCAAATGAGCCAACTCTTTGGCAGAGGGCTCAGTGCAATTGGGGTACATCACCCAGTGAGTGAGACAAATAAGGGACAAAAACAGGCATAAGTCATGCAAGCTGACTTCATCAAAGGACGTATTCAAAAGAGGTGGTCAGCATCAGCCAGCTTATAGCAAACCCCTTGTTAGCTCTTGAAGGGAGAAAGCACTGAGAAGGAGCATGGAAGAGAAAAGACATTTCCTTTTCTAGTTATTCTGTGTAAATATGACAAATATGTAAATAAGTGCAACCTCAGCCAGAGTATTTGTTTGGTGCCTGCCGGGCAGCACAAATGACCTTTCCATTCCAGTTCTCCCCTTCATTCACCCTTATCTAAGTTCTTATTAGTGAGAGCTGAAATGAATGCTCACAAATCCTGGAGAACCTTCCAATATCACTCTTTGGTTTCCAAGCCACAAAGCATTATTCGAACTAGCAATTTTTTAAATGTAAAACTGTTTCTTCTGCCACATAGAGGGGCACATATTTACAGACATTCAAGATTTCCACACACTCCCGATAGGCTAAGTAAGCCTCTCTCAATGGTTTTAATCCTCAGAAGCTGACAAAGCTCAAACACTAATGATTGCAACATGTTTTCAGTTGAAGCTGCCCAATGTTAGATGCAAGATAGATAAGGAGATGTCATTGCACTCCACAGCACAAGGCCCTTCTTCCATCATATGTCTCAAAAAAGCAGTCTTTATATGTACACGGATAATGTGATTTCCCTCTTTACAACAGCTAGACTTGTGCCCTCACTGGTAACCTTCCAGTGATGGGTAAGTACTTTTTTGTTGTTGTTTTGGTAGGATTTTGGGAACTGACTGCTCATGGAGAAAGGACTTACAATAATGTACTGCATGTGATATTTTTATTCATCATGGCCGGTATGACTGCATGGAGCACCGTTAACTTCCTGCCGAAGAGGTACCTATTGATTTACTCACATTTGCATACTTTCGAACTGCTAGGTTGGCAGAAACTGGGCTAACTCTGGATTTGAACCACAGATCTTTCAGTCAGCAAGTTCAGTAGCTCTGCAATTTAACCCACTGTGCTATCAAGAGCTCCTGAATGTTACATATGCAAGAAATATTCAGCTATTTAAGTTGCTCTCCACTCCATCCTGCAGTCTTGTGTGAAATAACCCAGAAAAAAATCTTGCTGCCTTTGGTTTGTGAAGGATACGTTCACAGAGCAGGCAAAGGCTAGGGATCAGGATGGCATCTCCTTCCATCCCATGTTCTAAAGCTGAGTGGACTGGCAACTGAATGTTTTTCCCACATCAGTAGTGTTCACAAGGTACCTGAAGGCAGCTAGCCAGCTTAGAGTATGGAGGGGAGGTCATGTGAAACCTACAGCCCTCCATCTTTTATTCCTGTTCCCTGGGATTTGCCACTGAATTGACTGCTTTCCCCTGCCTAACTGTAGCCCTGTTAGGTCTGGAGAAAACTGGGACATTATCTGTGCCAGGCTTCTCCCAGCTGCTCCCATCTTGGGACACTA
Source organism: Anolis sagrei (assembly GCF_037176765.1). Taxonomy (NCBI): domain Eukaryota; kingdom Metazoa; phylum Chordata; class Lepidosauria; order Squamata; family Anolidae; genus Anolis; species Anolis sagrei. The sequence continues at coordinate 121,428,601 of NC_090022.1, forward strand.
TTCTGAGGGAAGAAAAAATAGCCAAAGAGCAAAATGCCTCACATTATGAATGGGCAGGTCAATTTTTAGCTGGGAACTCATTGTGAGAAGACCCGATACATCTTTGGCACATCTACTGCTTTATTCCACTGACTCAGGGTGGTTTTCATGTACTACGTTGCTTTTGTTTCCTAGTTCAAATCTGGAAAACCTATTCTTTTATTTCCTGTGCCTGTTTCATATCCTTGTAGGCAACCTGAGGACAAAAAGGTGGGAGCAAATTGAAGCATATATGCATGTATAATAATTTATATGTAGGTGTTTCTTGAGGCCTGAAAACTAATTCAAGGGTCTCTCCAGGATAAAAAGGTTGAGGAAGTGTACAAACTGTTCTGAAAACAAGGAATAGTGCAATTTATTATTTAGGTTCTTGTAGGTTTTTTCGGGCTATAGGGCCATGTTCTAGAGGCATTTCTCCTGACGTTTCGCCTGCATCTATGGCAAGCATCCTCAGAGGTAGTCCTCACTACCTCTGAGGATGCTTGCCATAGATGCAGGCGAAACGTCAGGAGAAATGCCTCTAGAACATGGCCCTATAGCCCGAAAAAACCTACAAGAACCTAGTGATTCCAGCCATGAAAGCCTTCGACAATACAATTTATTATTTGTTCCTAAAACAAACAAACCAATCTGTATCTTACAATAGTATAATTTCTCTCTCTTGCCAGGTCTACAGAAGAGTCCTATGTGCAAGCATCCTTGTGCCAAAGAAGGAGTGTTGATTTTTTTGAATGTTGCTTTTTAAAAGTAAAGCAGCCACCTGCAGGTTGACTCCATCCAAGTGACGTCGTTGTCAAAGAAAGTATCCATGGGGCATACTATTCAATGATGCAAGGCCCTGTCTGTGCCAGGCAGCTTTTCTGCAGCTGAAAAGAGATTGTTTATTGAATCAGCCCATGTGTCTAGTGGGTAGAGCTCTGTTTTCCGATTCTCGTTCTGCTCATACATGTTCTGTCAGGAACAGATCATCTTTGTGTGGCTTATGTTTCTACCTATTAAGATCACTAGATTTCTATTTATTTTTCTAGTGGCATGGCTTCAGTCAGCCACTGCAAAGGGACCATATGCGAGGGAGATAGAAATTCAGAAATGCCATCCTTGCCAATAAGGACAAAGAAGTGCGACATTTTTCTTCTTATTGTGATTTCAAATCATTGAACACTGCTATTTTCAAAGACAATTCACAATTTGGGATTTGTGCAAAATAAACATTCACATAGGTTACTTTGTTCAGAAACAGAGTGTTCTAAAGAGAAATGTCATCATATGCAAACTCAATCTTCTGAATAAGAAACACATTTTCTGCATAAAAGATGGCATTTTCAGGAAAGAAAATGCTATTATTTTTGTTGAAAATGTCAATTTAACATTCTCATCAGAATTTATTGACACTAAGGAACATTTTTTTGAAAATGGATACTGTTTCCATTCATACCCAAATATCTTTAGCATTCAATTTTTTTAGAATGCTTAAGAAAAGTTGTTATTGTTGTTGTTGCTGCCGCTGCTGCTGTCATTATTATACCAACAATCTCACAGCTACTATGGCCAATGGGATATTACTGGAGGAATCAAGGGTTCTCATTGAAAAAAGAAAAGGTAACTTGTCCAAACTCATATTTTCTTACTTTTATATCATGTCCTTTCTTCAGATAGCTCAACATAGTGAATCAAATTGATATTTAAAAACTATATAACATCTGTAATTATTAATGTATTGTCGAAGGTTTTCATAGCTGGAATCACTAAGTTCTTGTGGGGTTTTTTTTGGGCTATATGGCCATGTTCTAGAGGCATTTCTCCTGACGTTTCGCCTGCATCTATGGCAAGCATCCTCACCTCTGATTTTTAAAATTCAGATGGAACAACAAAAGACTGGGGGAGTTAAGAGACAAATGTGGGTCAAACAATTGGTTGTTATGGCATGGAATGTTGCAAAAGAGTGGAAGAAGAAGGATAGTCTGGAGACAGATTTCAATCAAACATTACAATGGAAAATGTGACAAAGGTAAAGGCGTCATGGGATTGATGTATAAGAAACTAATAGATAACCCTGGTGGTGCAGTGGGTTAAACCGCTGAGCTGCTGACCTTGCTGACCGAAAGGTTGGAGGTTCGAATCCGGGGAGTGGGCTCCTGCTGTTAGGCCCAGCTTCTAACAACCTAGCAGTTTGAAAACATGCAAGGCTCTTTGGCTTAGAAATGGAGATGAGCACCACCCCCCGGAGGTGGACACCACTAGGCTTAATGTAAGGGAAACCTTTACCTCTACATTTATAATTTGAAACCCACCCTATTAGAAGTATGGAAAGAGGAAATAAACTGTAATCAGAAGGACTTAGAACTGTTTATAAATTCAATAAAAATGTAAACATTTAAAGATCAAAGAAATATAATTGAAAATACTGACAATGGTATAGGACCCCCCAGCAAATAGCTCATATTACAAAAAAAGAACATCAAAAAGCTGTTGGCATGAATGTGGTGAAACTGGAACATTTGTCCATATGTGGTGGGACTGTGCCAAGGTACAAGAATTCTATAGAAAAATAAATGGGGAAATGGAAGAATTAATAGAGCAAAAATAGGGTGGAGTAAGAAACAGCTTTTTACTCTGAAACTGGAAGGGAAAAGTGGCAATAAAGATTGGGCTGAGATGACTAAATAGATGCTAGCTGTGGCCAAAGCTACGGTTGCCCTGGGATGGAAAGACTATAAAAAATGGGATATACAAAAATGGTATGGATATTTAGCAGACTTTATGCTTCAAGATTACATAATGGACAGGAAAAGTAAATATACCAATGGATACCCCATGGGGAAATGGGAAGGAAAATAGGAAGAACTGATAGTCATGGTAAAAGGCAACAGAAAATATAAGGAATTGAACCAGACTATTCTTACGAGACAACAAACATAATGAATGATAAAGGAAATGTATGACTGTTCTGGGGGGGAGGGGGTAGTGCAAAAGGATGGATACAAGTAGGGGATGAGGGTGATTACAAATTGAACTTTTTAATCTCTTTTTTGTTAAATTGTTTACACACACACACATATACATACCATATAAGTTGCCTAGGTTATCTTCTAAACTTCCTCATGAGGAAAAGTGATTATGTTATACTCTACTTGTTAGACCCAAATAAATAAACTAAAAAAAGAAAAAAAACTAGAAGCATAAATGTTAAGTCAAAAACAATTATATATTTTAAAAACTAAGTAAACATCATAGTAAAAGAGTAACCACTAACCAATATCCTGTAAGTTGCAATATGTATGAGAGGTGAATTATTTGCTCCCATACAACAGAACTATTTTACTCAATACAACAGAGATATTATGCTCAGTATAACAAAGTTATAGTCCACAGAAAGCAGAAACTGACTTGTACATTCAGCAACACTGTGCATTGCAGTTGTGCATTTTGCATTGTAATTGCCCAGAACACATTTTTGGTTCCACACTTCAGTTGCAGATTGTGCATTTCATAATGACACCCACTCACTGAAATGTGCTACAAAATATTGCTATTTTAGGTGGAGACTGCATAGTGCTCACATAGCATCTCTCCACATATTTATATTATGCTAAAGAGAGGCTGGGGTGCAGCCAGCATGTACAAGACTCATTTACTATTTCTGTCCCACTTCACATATGTAAAGCACTTCTCAACACCAATATATCTCTTGCCAGCATATTGGTTGCTTATTTTCTCCCCATATCTGTTAAAAAAATAGACAAATACCAGAAGACTTTGGCTGTCTTTTTTTTTTTTAGCTTCTGATTTAATTATCTAGGGATAGTTATGAGTGTACTGAAATTCAAGCTGGCATTTCCCTCTGATGACTTTACATCTAATGAGGGCAAAAAGCCAAAAACGCTCAATCTGTTATTGAAGCTTACTTGGACTTGTTGGATCACCAAGTCTTCGGAGTCTCCCACTGGAGGTCCTTGAGATCCCTAAGACAAAAGGGAAATGGGTATTAGTGTTTGAACAGATGCAAGAATCAGGAGACAACAAGTAAAAAGTATGGAGGAGCTTGCTTTAGTATCCCATCCGGGAGATAAATAAACAAACAAATAAATAAATAATAAAAGGCACCTGAGTAGATGAACCTGAGCTACTTTTCAAATTGACCTGTAATGAAACTATTTCATATAATCCATAGAAAATCGGGTTTGGACTCAAACTAGCAGACCCCTAAGTGGCAATGAGAGATAAATATTAAGGTTGTGCAATCCGGCCAAAACGCAATCCGTTTTTTGGTATCCAAATTTTGGTGCACCTGTGGATCCATTTTTGCAAGCCTCCTGAAAACAGGCGGCGTCCAAAAAGCCATTTTCAGCCCACAGCCAAAAAATGCTGGAAGATCCAGCTCATTGGTGACAATTGGGGGGGGGGGGGGGGGCTCCCTGGTCTCACCTTCCCATCATTTTTCGGACTATCAGGATTAAAATGGCCACAACTGAGAAATGGAGGTGTTCTCCCTGTTTATATAGACCCAGCTTGGGTAAGACACATCATGGCTTTCTTCTATTCTGATTGGTCCAACAGGCAGGGCTTACAGGGAAAACCCGTGTGAGTTTGCAGCAGCCATTCCACACTCCACGTGTTCCAGAATAAAAACTGAAAGTAGCTATGGTTGGCAGCTGCGTGGTCTGTTTCGGATGAAAAAAACATGGCTCTGGAGCCCTTGCCATTATGGGCATTCAAATAAGCCAAATAATTCGGAGATAATTTTTTTAATCGGATCTGGGCACGACCATAGTAAATATTAAAATGTGAAACATAGATATTCAGCATTCTGACATAGTACAGAAAGAAAAAGAATCTCCTTTGGTTATACAGCTTGACTCCCATATCTGTGGTGGAGACATTTCTGGACTTTGCATGGATACATGACACCATGGATAATGCTGAACACTATTGAAATAAAAAAAATAGTCAATTTTCTTTTTAACAAAATTCTTGCCTTTTAAGCTATAGTTCATTCACATAAAGAAACCAATACAGGGACTAATAGAAAATACTCATATATAGAAATAAAAGTTCAGGTCTCTTTCCAGGAAGAGCATTATCATGATTATAGAGCATAGCCCCCTTTTATCTTGAATCCACAAACCAGGCATTTCTAGGGTTACCACTGCTGCTTCTTGCAAAGTATTCCAGGAATGGCTCATGATTTCAGGTTAGCTGTCATACAACCAAAACTGGCTTTTGCAACATGTCCCTGACATTTTAAAAGGGTGCTCCTTCTTCATTGTTAAAGGGTGTTTATAGTCGCGATAGAGAGGGAAGAAGGAAAGAGGGAGCATACGTCATGCAAATTAGCCAAAACTGAGGGCAATTCCTGCTGGCAGTTTGATTTGGAAAAAAATGACTCATGCTGTAAAAGCTTGCATGGCTTTATTTGTGCCATGTGGCTTCTTCCACATCCTTTAAAAAGTATTATTATTACTACTAAAATGGTAAATTAAGAAAACTATAATGTATGGCTAAACCACTGGCCTATTCCCATGGAGATCAAGGTGCAGCTAAAAGTACATGTGGTAGGCCAGTTTGGTTTCATTAAAACTGATTTTGTTAGAGCTAACCTAGCAGCTTCTCTCAAGGTCTCCAGACCATCCAAACTGAGGTCCATTAATTTGCAAGACTTAGTTTGTGAACTTCTACATGAAACACACATACACCTCAGACCCCAGAGTTTCAACCATATAAAGAACATTTCGCTTCTGAGAAGATCAGCCTTGGTTAATATAGTCCGTGGAAGGTGGAATAATGAGAGCTATATCCAACTGCATCAGGAAGGATACAAACAATCCTTGCCAAGATTCTGTGGGTGCTCTAACTGGCCCTTTCCCAAAGACTTTAATGGCTTCTAGCAGTTAGCAGAAATGCAACCCCCTTTGTATATCCTTAGTACACAAGTTTCTTTCAAAATCAATCTTTGCTTCCATCCAGCTCAACCCTATCAATTTCCTCTCATCTACTAATAATTTTATTTAAAATTATTTAGTCACTGGGATCAGCATTTTGAAAGCTCACTTGGTTGCATGGAATTCACAAGAAATTTTGCATAATTTGTAAAAAGTGTGTTTCATTCATACAAAGTACACACAGCCTTGCTTTCAGTAGCTGAAATGCCTATCAGCTTTTGGCAAAGCACAATAAAAAAAACCCTAAATAAAATAGCCTGCCAAGAGCATGAGAATACAAATTGAAAATGTTCTTTGTTATTGCCATGTCAAAAAGCCCAGGCCAAAAATTAAAACAGGAGCATCCAAGAACATTTCACAGCATCACTATATATTCTGTCTATATAAGATTATAGACCTAGAGTTTTCTAGCTAATTTGTGGCTGAACAATATTCCTTTGGACTTTATAACATATAGTTTGGAAAACTAAATTCCAGTGTCCTACTGTTCAACAGCACTGATAACAAAGTCCCCTTTACTGGTTATTTTGTTTGATTCTAATTACAGAATATTCTAATCGGATCTTCCAGTTTGACCTTCAGGAGCCCTCACTCGGAGATGCTCACCTCTGACTTCAATTTGCTTTGGTCAGTTCAAAGTAAAAAAGAAAGGGGCACAAGTCTATTATCAGTTACTTAGTTGCATCTCTCAGCCCCACTCCTGACTCGCTGGGTAGCAACATATCCCTTCTACTCACCGAAGGATACCATTCTTACATTTTCATCCCTTTCCTCCAGTGATTTCCAGTGCAGGATTCCTGTCTGTTTTACATTCCAGGGCCAATTACATATTGGATATGTTAGAGACTAGCTCATCCCTCAAGCTCTTCCCCCAAATGTCATATGGTCCATTTTTCCTTTCTTCATGGACAGTGGCCACCGTATCACGAAAAGGATACACACCCTGTTTGTAGGATAAACAAGTTCACTTGCTAGCCAAGCCAATTTTGCCCACCTCTTCTTGCCCTGGTTGGAGTGGCAAGTCCTTAACAATTTAAGAGATTAGTGCAGTTTCTCCAGATATGGGTTGAATCCAGATTTAAGTGCACACCATTGCCTGGTGGAAACACACAATGTAGCAACCTATCAACCACCTGAAAATGCAACTCAGAGAGCGAGAGAACTTTGCTGATCAATGACGGAATGGTACAAGGGGATCCCCTCAAATCAATTTCCAGAATGGGATAAGAGCATATCCTTCACTGGAAATCTGGCCAATATCCCATTCAAAATGGTTCCAGGATGGTGTGGGTATTCTGGAAAATGCAATCCAAAACTACAATGGCTGGTATCCTATTGGTTAGTTACAAGAAGACCGGACTCACTAATATATATATATATATATATAGAGAGAGAGAGAGAGAGAGAGAGAGAGAGAGCATATTGTTACTAGGCTAATTTTAATGCAAGACTACAGATTAGGCAAACAAGCTAATTAAAAGAACTATCATAACAGCATATTGAAATATATTTAACAGAATTGTTTAGCATTAAACTAAGAGACACAGCCACAATGAGGTGTAGTCCCAGAGTAAGGGTGAGGTCTTACTTTTGAGCACTTTCTGTGGAAGCTTCTTCGGTATAGGGGTTTGTGTTTTGGGCCTCACTTGTCTCTTCTGATAATGATCTGGTGACTTTTGAACAGAATGCAGTGTTGCTGTCACAGGCTGTCAAGCAAATAACCATCTAGAAGTTTGCAATGGGAAACTGGTATGGAATTGGCTTTAAAAGCCAGAGCTTGGAAAACTGATTTTTTGGACTACAATTCTCAAAATGCTCCAGATATCCTGATAACCATACTTGCTGAGGGCTTCTGGGTGTTGAAGTTCAAAAGGTAACTTTCCCAAGTTCTGCAGAAAAGTGTAAAGAATGTAATATGAAAAAGAAAGTGTTGTAAGCTGGAAGTCTTTTCATCTGTCTGCCTTTCGTCTTCACCTGCAATAAGTCAAACAAACACTTCTCTTTCCTTACCCCTAAACTAAACCAACAAAAGCAATAGGCAAAGCCACACAGCTGTTCTAATCAGAAACACTCACTAAAAAGTACAGTTTCCCAGCCACTGAGTAAAGAAGGCACTTGTCAAGTTTAAGCCAAGCATAGCTGTACAGAAAATACAAGCATATTTGTTGAGGACACCTTGTGTTGATATTCTACCTCTGATATGGTATCTATCCACCCTGGCAGAAACAAGGTACATTTGTAACTCACTTCTTAGGGGGAAGAGAAAACCTTCTTATCACTTGCTTTACTTATCAGTATGGTATAGTAGTTTAAACATTCACCTACAACTCTGCAGATCAGCATTTGGATCCTGCTGAACAATAGAAACTTATGGGCTTGCCTTAGGCAAGTCCTATTCACTCAGCCTCAGAGAAAGTCAAGAGCAAATCCTCTCTGAACAAATCTTGCCAAGAAATATTGGTAGGGTTGCTATAAGGTAGAAGCAAATTGCAGGCATACAGTAACAACCTTGCTTTAGATCAGCAAGTATTAGCTTGCCTCACTGCCCAACTTTCAGCCCTCCAGCTTCTTTTTTCAGTACTGCTACAGGAATCAGAAAAAAACCTGGGATGCAATCCTGCTTCTTTTGAGGTCAGCAGGACTTCTGCTTATTTCAACGATGCAGAAATAGAGTCCTGAACAACTGGGATCTCATTGTTTTCATACACCACTCTTAAGGGCTTGTACAAGCTAGAATCCTTTTGGCCACCATAACCATAACCATTGGATGCTCTGGTGAATGTACTTTGAATGACACTGAACAAGGAGATTCCCTATTCAAGAGGATCTAGAGCAATCCTATAATCCCATGCAATTTTACCACCCCAGTGCATAAAAGCAAGTGAGAAACTTCTAGGCTCAGCTCCATTCTTCTGGCTATTGACCAAGTGCGGGCTCTGCCTGGGTTCCTTTAGGTACCCTGTGCAAAAAAAACAAAGCACCCATTTTCCTCACCCACTGCCCTGTGCATGTTTTTAGGATTGCATCCTTCAAATTACATTAATGGGAGATTACATAATAAGTTTTTGACGTAATCATAGAGTGAATCTATAATTCATTGAAATTAGAAGGGACAACAGTAACAATAACAACAGTGACATTATGAAGCCTTTTTCTTACCTTTTCATTTTGGTCATTTTACAGAAATATTACATTAAAGGTTCATCCAAAAATCTTGGGTTTTATATGGCATTAGGTTTAACCTAACAGTTGTAAAATATGCTACAGTGCAAACCATATTTTTAAACTTTCATAGCATTTGAAATGATTGCTTTACAATATTTTGGCAAGTAAGAAATGCCTTGGTTTTTTTTTAAAGTACCTATTTCTATTGGAAAACTTTTCCAATGAAGGGAAACCTGGGGAGTAATAGAGGTTCTTGTTCATGTATTATACAATTAACGGGGGCATTCATCTGGCATTGCCTTGGTTGATGTAACTGATTTCACTAAAGTTTTAAATGAAATAAAGGTTTGATCGACAACACATGAAAGTCTTTATTTCATTCACACTGCATTCCATGTTAAAACAACAATTTTGCAGGGAAAATATCCTAGAAACACTCTGCAAAGTGTTTGTGTATTTGGGAGACACCCAAATTCTTATTCCAGCTATTCCTTTTTGGTCTCAATAACATATCAGATTTGTAAGTCTGTGATCAAACCTGTGGATTTGTACAAAATGACCCCTGCATCCACTGGACTGGTATCTAAGATTTTATTTACATACAATCTCCAGCATGAACTTATAGTATTCCTGAGCTGGAAGTCCTTCATTTCAACAAGGCTTTCTAGTAACTGCAGTTATGCATATCCACTTGAAGACCAGGAATGCATCTACTGTGGATTTGAGTGCTGCACTGTATTGCACAAAGAGAAGCACTTTAAACTATAGCATATGTTTCATCTCATTGAGTTTTTTAAAAAATCACATTTTTATTTATGGCATTTAAAAACCATCCTTCTGCTAAGGAACCCAAGACGACACATAAGGACAGCATTCAACCCAAGATGACACACAAGGACATACACAATCATAATGGAGGTTATGCCCATTTATGTACTTTTTAAGATCTTCCTTCTACTAGGATCCCACTATGGTGTACAATTACAACCTCTGTGTGTGTGTGCGTGTGCATGTGTGTGTCCTGTCCAACATGCACCTCTATTTCTCTAGCTATTGCTTGATTGGGTTGGGAGGGGGAAGGTATGTCCACTTTCATCATAGGTGTTCTTGAGCGCCTAGCTTCTACCTTCCATGTTCAAGAGCAACAAAAATGAGCCTGGATGTGCTCACACAGCTAACCAATGGCTACAGTGTTAGTTTGCTATAATCCTCCTTCATCAAGAATGCTGACAAAAGATTCTGACAGGGTGCATAAGAGTTAAATGGCAATACTCCCAGAAGATCCAAACACATAGAGGAAAAACTTCACCAAGAGAATTATATTTCAGGCTTAACCTCTCTTATCCCACAAGAGCAATCATAGACTCTTATGCTTCCCCTGATGAGAGAGGGAAAATATTCACACAGTTTATTCATACAATATGTGAATAAACTTAAGATGACTTCAAAAAAGCTTAATATGAAAGAATGTATGTAACAAATTGCAAAAATTCAGGAGTCAACCTAATTTAAGTCAAACCAAGTGATATCCAGCCCTGACAGCATGATCTATTTTGAAAGACGAAAGCTAAAATTTTAACGGAACATCTAGCATTTCCCTGGAAGCCTTCACAGTCCTCAGACTCCCTCTGCTGTTTTGCCCTTCATTTTCCTCTGTTTTGTCTAGGGACAACTGACTTTTATGTTATGGTATACCTATTTCATTACTCCAGCTGAAAATCTCCTTCATTCTGGAGAGCTTTCTGACACAAAACAGCAAAGTGTTCTTTAACAGAAGCAAATCTTCTTTGCCCCACATTTCTGCTTTTGTGTGTTAAACAGATGCCCCCCACCCCAAACTGTGGACTTCCCCACTCTTTGTTCCTTTCATGTTTGTCTTTCAAAATGCTTCAACTTCTTGTTTTTTTATTTATTCAATACCCAGTGTCTCTCTCAAACCTTCATCTGATCCTTGCTGTAGCATTCAGTGTTGCTACTTTTTCAAACTAAAATGTCAGGGGGAGTTATATGTCTCAAATGCTGACCGACTCCATTGGCCAGCTTCCAGAAAGCAAATGTTGGATTTTCCCAGCAGTTAATTTGTTTAGAGAAAGCTACTGGCAATGTCAACTTTTGCCTTGTTCAAATTTTCCCTCACTAATGGTTCATCGTTCACATAAATAATATAAAGGGCACATTGGAATATACTTAAGTCTTAGCAGACAAACATGCAAATCAAAGCCACATATAAATGGGCATCCAACCTACAAAAGCAATGACATTAAGGACCTCTTCACACTTGACCAAAGTGATGTGGATTTTTTAGTTCAGCCACAGAGTCCAATGGCTCCCATCACACCCCAGAGAACTACTTCCAGGTGGCTCTGTAGCTAAACTGGTGCAAAAACCCTACCACCACCGAAAAATTGCCATCGCCAGTCAGCTCCCTGTCTTTTCATAGGGAAAAATTTGGTGTGTGTGAGGAGGGGGATTGATTCCCTCATCCACCTACCCAAGCCTTTGGAGCTGTCTGAAAAATTCCTTATGTGCTTCCCACAAGTGGTGACTTCTGGTTTCCATATCAGTAGTGGCATTAAATACAAACCTGGAAATTGAACTTTAAGGAAGCTATCCATGGTACCGCAACATTTACTGATGGGTTCAGTACCTTAAATAGTTCTTTTTAAGCTGACATTAAGCCTGGAAGCCATCTTCTAACACTAATTCCTAGCTACTCTCCACAACTCGTTTTTGGCCTCTGCCAGGGGAAGAGAATGTTACCTTTTCCCACATCTGTGTTGGATTCTATCTTATGATACTTCTTTTCCCTGATTGAACTATTAAATATTAGGCACTACTTGGGGAAAGTCATTGATCAAATGGATAAAGGATCTATCAACAACTCCTCCCTCGATTTATCAGTATCCTGGCTAAACAAACACCATCATGCAGCCAAGCTTCCATTTATCTTTCTGGATCACTCTCCACAGAACCTATGATTTCAATTTTGAAGTCCAAGTTTAAAAGATACTTCTTTCCTGATATTTTCTGAATGTATTATGGAGAGTAGAGACAAGCTGCAGCACCAAAGTGAGTACATTTCAGAGCTTGGAGTGCCTTCCACTTGAACGGATCTCTGTGAATGTCCCTGTGTGGGTTGATATGGGTGAGAACTATGGGCAGATTGATACTCCCATTCAGATTTATTTTGAGGTACGCATTTAATATATACATCTCTGCATTCCCCCTTTTTTAAACCAAAAAGTTGCTCAAGACAGGTATCTCAATGGCAGTCTGTATTTTTGGAAAGTGTCTGGACTACCTTTACATCCTTCAGTTTTTGGTGGGAACTAAATATTTCCATTACATATCGATACTGCTGGATGTTCCTGCCAAAATTATAAAAACATTTCTGTCTAAAATGATGCTTTGCTGCCATTTTGAACCTTGACTTCTGCATAACGTTCTTTTTAATACAGCAGCAAAGCCATATATGCCATATAACTGAAATATCCAAAACAACCAGATAAACAACACTAGATTCATTATTTACAAATGTAAGTATATCAACAAGAAATCCTAACATTTAAATAGATTATATGGTACAATTATTTCCTGAAAGGAAGGGCTTTAAATTGGTGAACAGAACTCTACAATTTTCTGACTATGACATCAGAGGAGAGGAGAAGAGAGAGGGAGGGTGTGTGAAAAAGTCTGCTCATAGATCCTATAAAATATATTTAATTAATTAAGATAGCAATCTTTTCATTGGGCTTTCTTGTTCTAGTCATTCCACAAGCACATCTACCATCTACCATATATTAAAAATAATATATGCTGTGTATAGATTTTGTTGTATTTTAAAAGTTCTTTATATTAGCTGCATTTTATGGTTTACTTCCATATAAAATCCAATTTTATTTAGGCTGAACATAAAAATAGGCAATATGTATTAGGAATAATCAAGTTTAATCAGGCCTTGGTTCAACTGTTTTTCAGTCTCAAGAATCAAATCATTAGAAACTGGGGGTAGAATTCTGTTTGCCCATCCTAACTAGAGAAGATCCATTGAATCAATGGCTAAATGGTGAACCAACATAAAGGTAAAACCCATTACTTGGTTCTTCTCTAGCCAAAATTAACAACACATTTCGGCCCATAGTCAATAACAGTGGAATAGTTTTAGCATAATTTTTCAAAAATAAAGCCATCATTATACTAAGCCATAAACTAAGATATGTCCTTGATTACAGGGCCACAGTACATACCACTGAATGGCTGACTGAGCAAAATGCTATTCAACCAAAGGGAGCATGTAGTAGCTGACATTGTTTTACAGGAGTTCAGTTGTGTTTATGAGCACAGAAGCTAAGAACCACTAATTATTTTCCAGAAAAGAGGGACTTGGCTTCTCAGCACATGATTTACATGCCTCTCTTTGCACCTATTAACACAATTGAGCACTAGAGTGTGGGAAATGGGGAAAGGACCATTTTGGGATGATGGCCAATTCACCTGCAGTCAGAAGTAAAACATAGCATTTCAATTTTTATTAATAAAATTGGATTCTCATACTTTGAAATTTTAGGGCAAGATAACTACTGGATTCCAGAAGATACAGGTTTCAATCTAAACCTAACTATGTGACAAAACAGAAGTAGACTTGCCAGGCCTCTGTTTAGTTTCATTATTTAAAAAAAAAAACAGAATTAAATGGGTGGTCTAGTTTTGGATCACAGACAAAATGAAGGCAACAGAAGCAATAAGAAACATATCCATTCATATACTGTTTTATAGCCCACTAATTGGTGAGGCTAGATTAGAAAAAAGTAATACCTGCTTCGCAGTCAAGAAAGATCCCCCAGCCCAAATTATGGTGTTTTTCTTCAGCTACAAAATAATGGCAAAGTTCCCACAAACATCAATACCAGGACTCAGCATACAATGTTTTGGAAACTCGGGGACCACTAATTTAGTAGACGGTGGGAATGCTGAGGATGTCATTCATCAGGATTTCAGCAAAGATTTGATATTATCTTCTATAATATTTTTATTAGAAAACTGATTACATGTGGGTGTACATGTGCATTACATTTACATATAGATGGGGACATTGCCAGATAAATCCATAACTGGTTGAAAAGCCATACTCAAAGAGTTGTCTACAATGACTACATTTCAAAATGGAAGGAGGGGTTCTGTCCAGGGCCATTACCCTTCAATATCTTTTATAATTGACTTAGATCAGGCATCCTCAAACTGTGGCCCTCCATCTGTTTGGGCCTCCAACTCCCAGAAGCCCCAACGAGCTTATTAAATTGTCAGGAATTCTGGGAGTTGAAAGCCCAAACAACTGGAGGACCGCAGTTTGAGGATGCCTGACTTAGATAATGAGGTGAAAGGGAATCCTTAGCAAGTTTGAAAGTAATGCAAAGCCATGGAGGAGTGACTATCACATTAGAATAGAATTCAAAAGGAACTAGATAAACTAGGACATTGGGCAGAAGCTAATACAATGAACAGCAAAATCCTTAAGGCAGGTTCTTGTCTTGGTTTGCTACTCCAGGGAACTGCTTGTGGCCGGCAATAAAGCAATGATGGTGGCCACAATGCACCCTTGGCCACCTGCTACCTATTGGGATGTACAAAGGCTTCAGGGACATTCATGGGCTCTGCATTGAGGCAGATGTGGAGCAATCTAGCCTTGAAAAGTGACATCTGAGTGGCACTGCACTCTTGGAATGAAGCAGAATTAAATTATAACGTGTTAATTCGCAGTGACCTCAGATGTGTGCTAGAAGAAATTATGTTTTTTTATCATCTTCACTTTCTTGAAGCAATCATCATTTGAAGGCTATCATGACTGTTGTACAATAATTCTTGTAAAAGATTAAAATGAAGGGAAAGCTTATCCAGGAAGGTAACTGATAAGGAAATCCACAATTACACCCCATGTAAGGAAAGGCAAGTTCAACTATTCCCCTAAAATACCATGCAGAGAAAAAGATAAAATGTATGACAAATACAACAGGATAGAAAGGAATTAAATGCATATCTGGTAGGAGCAATGGAAGCAAAAAGAATCACACAATACAATCAGAAAATTCCAAAATAGGATATTTTAGTGAGCATATTTTGGCAAAACTACAGAAGTAAATATCCTAGTACTCTATGAAAGCTGTTTTAATTCTCTTAAAAATGAAGAAGGGAGGCCTGGTTGAAACACTGCTAGATATTGATAACACTGAGTTCCTCTTATACCAAGGGTTTCCTCAACAAGAAACAGGTAAAAAAAACAGAATCTGTTTGGGATAATTTTTTTTAAAAAAGGAAAAAAACACCAGGTTTCCATTTGTCTTAAATTGTCAAGACTCCTGAGAATAGCAGAAACCAGACAAGACCAGATTTGAAGCAGTTTGGAAGATAGTCAAGCAATCTGTCCAGTTTTGCAAGAGATTCATCATCAATTACTGTTTAAACTAAGCCATTAGTTTAGCACAGGGTGGGCAAAGTGTGCTCTTTCTCAAGGATGCTTTTGTAGACTTTGATCCCTCCCTCCACATTGCACAGCTTTTTTTTGACCTGAAGAAAGAAAAGCTGCCCAATACAGACAACTCATCTAAAAGACCCCAGAAGTGACAATTTACCTTTTAAATATGCTGCAAGGAGCCACATATACTGTTCAACATTTGTTTTAAAAATCTTCTTCAAACCCAAATGTGGATCTTCAGCTATTTCTATATGTTTGTTTTCTGGCATTTTTGGATGACCCTGGAGGGTCCTAGGGGCAGAAAACCACTCCCAGACCTGCCACAGTTGCCCATTCCTGGCTAGTATATGTTCATCCTCTGTGTAACCAGATAGGCAGAGAATAGTTTTAGCCATCATACAATCCTATGCCTTGCCATGGCCAGGCTGTTGCTGGCTCATGAGACCTGGAATCCAAGGCCTACTTTGAATTATTGGTCACATCACCATATTTTGCACAAGCAAATCATAATGTGTGAAATGTTTGACTAGGGCGAGCATTCTATTAGTATTAGATGCAAGTAGAAGTCATAGAATACATGCTGATTTATTTATTTATTTGATTGTATCCGGGGAATAGCAGCAGAAACAAAAATGCACAAGTTGGATCAATGTGCATGTGGTAACATATTAAAATACTGTACAGAGAATAGCAAATGAATAACCATTGCCTATATGCATTGCTTCTGTACATTGCAATTGTGAAATGGTTGTCAGCCAGGAACATTGACTCATCATTCACATTCTGCAGTATGTTTTTGTGCAGTGTTAGGGTTGCATAATGCATTCCCAGTTCAACTCTCTCTTATAATGAAACAAGGTAAAATCTTTATTTAGACTTCTTTTAAACTTCCAACACTAGACTGAATAAACACTGTATAAAATTGCACCACTATCATTTAGTTGGAGGTGGGAAATTTGCAACCCTCCAGATATTTAACTCCTATGATTGCTTACACCAAGCCATACTAGTTAGGTTGGACAGGAATAGTAAATTAATTTCACCATAGTAAATTAATCCTACAATTCATTTATTTACACTACATCTGTTTTAAGTCAATCATATTTCTTCCACTGTGTCTTTATTTTACTTTCTTTATATGATTTTATGTTTGACAATTGTTGACAATTTCTGGAGGCCCACAGTTTGTACACTTGAATAAATAGAGTATATCCTCATCCTTCTAGAATTCCCATGTGAAAATTCAATGATCCTTCTAGAATAATGAACTACAGATGAACTTACTGCTCCAGACTGTAAAAGCATTCTTCAGCTCAGAAGAATGGCCAGAACAGTGGCAGACTTCTATCCCAGTACTAAATATCTGCTGCCAATTTGATGCTTTTTGATTTGATGCTAATTGAGCAATTAACAAACTTCAACCTAAACAGCAAAGCTTGGACTGAACCTCAGGTTCAGGTAGGGCAGTGGTTCTCAACCTGTGAGTCCCCAGATATTTTGACCTACAACTCCCAGAAATCCCAGCCAGTTTACCAGCTTCAACTCTTGGAGTTGAAGGCCAAAGCATCTGGGTACCCACATGTTGAGAACCACTAAGGTAGATTATCAGCTGATGACAGCCAGACAAACATCTGGTTTTGACACAGTGAAAGTTTGATCTTTCTGTTTTCACTGGGATTTTGTTTATCATTCATCCATTCACTTTTTCATTCACTGAATTTTTATTCCACTTTTCTTCCAGAATAGGATTTATACCTAGTTTATTCCCAGAAAAATCTGCATAAAAGTATTACCTCAATCAGCTGATGCTTATTTCTGTTTCTCCCAGATCTCAATAATACCACTCATCCCAACCATCTTTTGCACAGTTGTAAATTCCTTAGTTATTTCTTTTCCAAAGAGCAAAGCCAGAACATTTGTGCGTAGGGGGCCACTATTATATCAACTGCATAATTTTGCCCAGATTTTTTAAAACAGAATAACAAATTAAAATCAGTCTTTCCCCCCAGAAAAGAAGAACATTGTGTTGATTCCCAGAAGTGGAGTGAGGGAGAAGGAAATCCAGTTCGGTGGGAAATGGATTAGATCAGACAGCTGTTTCATCAAAGAACAAAATACCAATCTTACTCCCAACCACCCTCTTCACTGCTGCAAGTCACCCCCTCTCCCCAACTTGTAATGTCTTGCAAATCAAAACCAGAGTCAGAGCTTAAATATGGAAACAAACACCTTGGCTTACACTGAAAAATGAGGAAAGATGCTTTCTTGGGGAAAACCAGTCTCCAGAAAAAAAAATCCACTATCTTTTGGACATAACCCAGAGGACATAATCAAGAGGTTGATTATATTTTCCTGAATTCTGAAGTATGTGCAGAAAATGGAATGGACAAAGGCTGAGAACATCATTCTCCAATGGGTTTGCCTCTCTTTGAATTGTCATGATGATGACACTAAAGTGGTTAATAGGAATAAAGGGAGAAACAGATTTCTTTCCAGCCATGGGTAAAGGGCCTGAGTCAGCCATTGTTGGGTGCTTCATTATGCACCCAATAAAGAGCATAGAAAAATGATTTTGGGGAACAATAACCACTAGCATTTGCAGGCAGTCTGGTCAATACTACATTTTCATGTAAATTGGCTTCGGAGCTATCACACCCGCAGATAGTTTCCTACCTTAGCTAGATCATTAATTCCATGTCTGCTAACTTGACTTCCACAGGCTAATATCATTACATATGAAGTTCATCTGCAGAACACTTAATTAATTTTATTGTGTGTTGATTGTTTTTATAGCACTGTCATTTTCATTTATTATGCTTCAGTTTCTCTGTGTATGTCAGCATAGGAACTTTCTACATCTCATCTTCATTGCTTTATTATGGAAGATGTTGGCCTCTTCCTGTAGTACATATGAGGGGAGAAAGGGGATACTGGGCACAGTTGAATTGGGAGGAGAGATAATGCCTGAGGATGGCTTGGCACAAGGATTTCCTTGTTTGTTCTCATAGCCAGGCTACTTTGGTGGATGGAGGAGCACCTCCTGAAGACTCTGACTCTTTCCTGAAGCAGGTTTGAGCATTTGATTGAACCAGTTGAAAATCACTATTTTTTTTTCTGAAATCATTCATTTTTCAAATGATGTCAAAAACAATTAAGAAATAAAGTTGCTACTGAAAAAGTGAACAACAAACAAAACATATTAATGCCTTAGTAATTTGTAATGGTTTTCTTAACTATACTCAGCCCTGCACATAGTACAGTTGCTGGCCAGTTCTTAGCTAGTAGAATGCCTTTTGCCGCCTTGTAGTTGCGATGTCATTTAAAAACATTACATTTGTAGTATAAGTCATACATTTACTCCTCTCCTCCAACCCAAAAAGTGCAGTAATGACTCATTCTAAATAACTACCCTTTTAAGCATAATGAGAACAGGCCATGAAATCATGCCAACCGAAGACTGACTTCATCTAATAGTACTCCCTGAGAATGAAGCCATACTCACACCACAAACTGACCACCTTCTTTGTGAAATAAGAGAAGGAGAGAGATGTAGGTTTGATAAATAAAGGAATTTGAGTTCTTCTCTTGTACATTTTAGCCCAGGAGATTATAACAGAGACTTGTTCATGTGCACTGATAACTTCATATTAATCATATGCAGAATGGTAAATGTACTAAATGCAGCATTATACATATAATAATGGGAGTAAAAGCTTATATTTAGAGAGGATCTGTCAAATGGCATTACAGAGATCTTATACCAAGCATACTCTCATTCTCTGTGCCATATGCTATTTATTACCATGGATTTGGTTAGTTGCCTGACTCAGTCTCTAAGTAAAACCCACTGTAATAAAATAACCTTCTGCAATCCAAATAACTATTCTATATGCCTTATTTTTACTGTCATAACATTATTGTAATTAAGAAAGGAATATTCTTGAGCTGTTATCATATCTTTACCCTTTTAATGCCAGATTTTTGCTATCAATGAAAATGTTGCAATTAGTTCCTGATCCCACACTCTATAAATATCAATAGCATTTGGCAAGGACCCTGTTCATCAGGCAAAAGTATCAGAAATGGCACCTCTCCTCTCACCCTTTGCTCTGATTGTTTTCTCTCTTAACACACACTTCTTTGGAAGTTCATCATTTGCTTTTATCCATGGAAAGTCTGGTCCATTTCCTGTACTTGATGGTTAGTCACTTGGGTTTCTCTAAGAGCCTATACGCTGGAGATGAGGATTAGGTTCATTGTGGCAGAATTCTTTTTTTTTTTTTTACTTTTACTGAAAATTAAAAATTAAAAATACACATTAACAGAAAATCAGATACTTGACCATGAACACTGCACATCAATTTTCCAAAGCCAACGTGATATATATATATATATATATATATATATATATATATATACACACACACACACACACACACACACACAGACACACAGACACACACACACACACATAGAGCGGGGGGGGGGAGGTGCAAGGATGGAAGGAAGGAAGGGAGGAAGAGGGAGAGAAAAAGAGAGTCTAAATATTGCTTGCTCTAGGGAGTGGAAACTCCCCTGTGTTTCTTTGTGAACCAGTCTGGCTGCTGTTTCCATTCAGAAAAGGGAAACAGGACAGAAATTCTGGCAGGACTACAATGACAAGTTCTTCCTGAAAATGGGTCTCTTTATTGCAACACCTTCTTGTGAATGTCTCTGTTTTCTATTATACAACCACAGCATGTTCCTAGATTCCTCATTCTGATCTTAGGATTTTCAACCATCAGCTTTTTCTGCAATTCAAATCTTGAACTCACAAGTGTGCACTATTAAATTGACAGACCTAAATGATTGGGCTTTAAATTCTTGTATTTTCAGAACTAATGGCTACATTGGACATGTTCCTGTGTCTAAACCAATATCCTGAAAGAAGTTTAATATATTACTTTCTCCAGAAAGTTACATTCCAAAGGGAAGGGTGTGGTATAACAGTGCCAGTGTCTTTCTCAGTAGCACCAACATGGATTAATCTTTTTCCTGGGACATGAATGAATTATACCTGGCATGGAAAAGAATCCTTAAGCCTAAAGGCAAGGTTTTGCTTTGTTTTGATGCAATAGGGTTTCCAGTCCACTCCCTACCATAGAAAGGAGTACTATTCTGCCTGGATCTACAAGGAAATTACTTTCTTTATGTAGTTTTTCTTTTGTTTAGTTATTTCTGAGCTGAATACACTGGAGTACTGCCATCCTCTCCCATCCCTCTGTAGCGTTCTCTATAACACAGCCTATTAAAGTCAAATGTCCTCTTTTATAAAGCCATGGGCACTGACAAGCCGTCAGTACTGATACACAACTTTAGATATGCTGTCACAAGATACAGCCATATATTGCAATTTCACTTTACAACCTAACTTTCATTTTCTCATGCTAGTTCTTTCTGACCAGTTGTCAACTAAACAACCAATTTGAGGGAGAAGTGCACAAAAGTGTCCTATTTCAGAGAGGCCCATTTAAAAAATATATACTGTCTTGGCAAAGCATCTGAGATTTGGCACAAGCAGATCTGTTCAATGCAAATGAACAGCAGTGGATAATAATTCTGGATTCTGCTCACAACATGTAATACTGGTGATCTGTTTGACACCATAATCAGTAGCAGCCACAGGCACAAACAAACCACTTGGAGGAATAAGTTTGTGCTCAGAAGATCCAAGCTGAGGAACATAAATATCAAATAAGCCAAAGTGAATATTGTACTTGCCTTTCAGTCCTAATTATAAAGCATCATCATGAAGGGTATCAGCTGAACAGTTATTTTTAAAAGGCAGCTGATGTATACTCACTTCCTAATAGACTATTCTCCCTCCCCTCTCCATATAATCTATACAAGTGGTCTTGGTGGGTTTCATGCAATCCTGAAGAGACAGTGCCAGTGTCAACATGGGCATTTCTTCATGGCAGCTCCCAGCAGTTCTTTGAGATTTGGGAACCAGCCCTCAACTAGTTAGGTGCAAACTTGTGTATCAAGATTGGCTAAGAAGTCAACCAAGAAGAGTGTGCTTAAATAGCCTGCTTACAGAAAGGATGCAGCCAGTCCAACACAGGCCTCTCCCTGTATAAAATTGAATTTGCTAAAATGTCACAACTGTTGGATGATTGGCACAAGTCTTGGATCCAGTTATTTACCAGTGCAAGTGGGCATGGCAGTTGTAAGCGGTTCCCAAACAGGGGAACCCTTAAATCTGATGTAGCGCAGTCAGGTACACCAAGCCAGGGTAGTCACATTGCATCATATTGTGGTATATCCTGAAACAGACTGTGGCTGGGTCATCCTAGTAGTTGTCTCAGGGTCCAAAAGTATTATCTCAATGGCAAGCATGCAAGCAGGGAATGGATCCAAGACTCGGTTCGGTACCAACCCTGATAAGCTGTAAACAAATGAAGTTGTAGCCTTTTATTACCCAATACGGTATCCTTGGTGGATATTACTCCTATTTGTATGTTTTGTAATGAAATTTCCAAATGGATTCATGTCACTTACGTGTTTATCCTGATCCACTTTCACTTAATTTCGTCCAGTGTACGTAGCTCTACTCATTGTTGAAACCCAAGACACCCACTCCAAAATGGAATTGAGCATCTCAACTGCAAAATCATTTTTGAATTTTTTAAAAATAAAATGTCATGATTTTGGTGTGCTTTCACACTCATTGGTGTTGGAACCCATTATCCTCTCACTTACTGTGAGGCAGTGGCTGTTTATAAGAATTAAACAGTCACATGGGCAGGACCTGTATGTCACATAAACTTTAGCATTCAGCTCAGGGTGCATTCAGACATACCCAAAATGCAGGACCTGTCCCAGGTTTACCTGAGCTGTCCAAATGACACCCCAGGTAAGCCTGAATTAATCTGGAATAAACTGGGATTTCCCAGTTTACTCTGGATTAATTGAACACCTGGCAAGATCCAGACCTTAAACTAAGGTCCAGATCTTTCCAGGTGGGGACCTTGTGAGGATTGACTCCAGAGATTGCTTTCGCAAACCCGGGGGTCAATCTCCATAGTGATCCCAGTAATCTGGGCTCTAAGAATCTGAATCCACCCTCCCCTTCCAGCTCCCCATCCCCCCCCCCAAAAAAAAAGCATATGTGAGGGGCCTGCCAGCAGCACCTGCCTTTCCAGAGAACTCTCCTGGTGCTTAAAAATGACGTATTAGGAGGTGGGAGAAGGAGAGATTTCCCTCCTCCCCACATAATGATGCAACATTTTTGAAATCACTCCTCCTCCCCGTACCTCTTGAGGCATCATTTTTGAGTACTAGGAGAGCTCTCCAGAGGGATCTGCACCATTGGCAGACCCCCCCCCCCCCCCCCACACACACACACACACAAACAAACAAAAGTTGGGGTGGGAAATAGGGGACTGGGGGGTAGCTGGATGCCCTACCAGGTCAACCTCTAGTTGGGAAAGCCCAGGGTTGTGGGAAAGTGTGAGGCCTTAATCCCAGGAGGAACTGGGTTTAAATAACCCAGTTCCTCCCAGAATTAATGTATGTCTGAAATGGCCCTCAGTGAAAAGATGCTGCTAACTGTACAGGAAATACCTATGTGTTTGACCCATTCATATGGAGAGATCACTTGATAGAATTGTTTAGCTTGACAGGGTGTGGTTAGCAAGTCTTCTACTGACTTTTCTTATATCTTATGGTATGTTGTTTGGCAGGCCAAGATATTTTGCTGTATATTGGCTGCCTGAGGACTATCTTTGTTCTTTTGGTTCTCTAGGCAAAAATCACAAAGACCTATTGCTCAGCTAGATCCCTCTTGCTCAGCATTCAAGAATAAATAGTGGTCAAGAATGGACAGGCAACAATCTCGTAGACTACAATATTCTCTCCCTTTTTGCCACTGATAAGAGGAATAAGCATAGTCTTTAGGTCCTTATGTACAGTAATAATGCAGTGGAAGAGTTTTATTTGTTTTTTGCTGCTTGGGTGGCAGTTTTGATCTTCTGTTATTTATAGAGATGACATCATTCTGTGTGCTTGTCTTTCTTGGGAAGCTTCCCAACCCTGAATTTATGTAGCATACCTTCTGCCTCACATCCATCCATTTATTTATCTGCTAATCCCCTGCCATCATTTGCAACTAAGAGATTTTTCTGTAACACAAACACAATGTTGTACATGTCCAGACACTTGCACCTCAAGTCTTCACCAATGACTCAAGGCAACTTGTACTCATTTCCTTAGTTTATTCTGTCGTATGAAAGAAGATGAATACCTCTGGCCCCAAGCCTTTAATCTCAAGTATAAACAGCTGGTGGGGGGGGGGGGGATTGGCTTCCTACCTACCAGAGCTATGACCTTGTGTCCATAGAACTGGTTCTTTCTGAGTCCCAACAGAAAAACCTTTTTCAGCAAGCATATGCTGGCATCCCTAAATATAATTCTGTGACTCTGATACAACCTCCCCGATGTCAGCTACATGTGCCCATGCTATCGTCAGATTTGGAAATAGTTCTTCATGCATTAGTTATATTTCACCTGGACTACTGTAATATGCTCTAAAGTAGCATGTCCCAGAAAACAGAAGGAGTACTAAATGCTGCTTTTGGAATTCTTACCAAGACAAATTGCTCAAATGATGTGATCCCTTTATCAATATTGGTTTCTCTTCCTCTCTGTTATATTTGTTGATTTATTTAGACTGTTCAATGTGTTGGTTATGTCTTTATACACTTTAAAGAGTTTGAGGTTAGGTTTCTTGAAAGAAGCATTTCCTCCCATTAGATTCCACCCATTTTTTAATGTTCAAAATTAGTATCTCTTCTATGAGTCTCACTGCCTTAAAGGCTGGAAACAAAGGGGAAAAGGTATCTGCAGAATTCCATGGTCCAAGACCTTGTCATTTTTGTCTTCACCCCAACACTAAGTAAATTTTAAAGCCCTGGTGTACTATCATGGTTAAACTACTTCTTTATTCTACTTAATTCTCTTAAGATCTGCTGAGGGGGCCCTGCTCTCGGCCCCACCTTTATCACAAGTGAGACTGGTGGGGACGAGGGATAGGGCCTTCTCGGTGGTGGCCCCTCGCCTGTGGAATTCACTCCCCAGGGAAATTAGGACATCACCATCCCTCCTCTCCTTCAGGAAGAAGCTAAAAACCTGGATGTGGGACCAAGCGTTCGGGTAGCTGGCAGATGGACAAAGACAACCAATAATGACCAGAGTAGGAAAGGACAATGACGATGCTAAAAGGTTTACGGACATGGATTTGGTGAACACTGACCACAAGATGTTTTATTGATGCTAGTATATTGTCTGATGGTTTTAATTAGTTATAACCATGATATTATGTGGTAAATTTATGTATTGTATAGCGTATTATATGTTGTAATTGTTAGGCATCGAATTGTGCCTTTTGTAAGCCGCCCTGAGTCCCCCCTAGGGGGTTGAGAAGGGCGGGGTAAAAGCACTCCAAATAAATAATAAAATAAATTAATAGTTTATTTAATCTTCAAACCGGGCAAGTTTCAAGTTGGCTTGGAGGTGCATTGAATTGCTACTGTAGCTGAGCCCTTAGACTGAGTTCTTGAATTTGAGCTGAGATTCGGAAATCTGAATGCTTAGATTTCCCACTGACTTACATTGTGACGACACTGGTTGTTGTTTTACACAGTGCATTAAAACTGCAGAAATGATAGTACCTTCAGGTCAGATAGCACCTGCCAGATGAGAAGCAGACAGCATTAGGCAATTTTGTGCTTAATCGTCTTTCAAAGTTGGTGTTTTTTAAATACAGTTTTTGAAAATAACTGTATTATAGTACAGGGTTAGTCAAAATGCATAGGCCAATAAGCCATTCAATTGAATGGCTTATTGGCCTATGCATTTTGACTAACCCTGTATTTAATTAATTTATAGTATTTAATTATAGTATTTAATCCTGTGATTTCTGTATCTTTCTTCACTCAAGTGGCTGTGAATTGAGGATTCATCCAAAACAGTTGCACGATAGTACCGTTTTGTAAACAACTGCCAACAACTTCTACTTAGGGGCCTTCCACACAACCATATAACCTAGAATATCAAGACAGAAAATCCACAATATCAGCTTTGAACTGGGTTATCTGAGTCCACACTGCCATATGATCCAGTTCAATGTGGATTTTAGACAATGAGGAAAGGGCCTCGGGAGATGGGAGAAGAATTTGTATGTGTGTAAAAACTCATGATTAACTTAAAGTACCCTATCCACTTCCCTCTCTTTCTCTCTGAACCTCTTTCTCTGAAATAAAAATAACAATTTATGCTAACAAAAGAGATAACCAGATCAGCACCAAATTGTGTAAGAGGTCAACTTCAAGTGCTAGCATGCTGCAATGCTTACATACTGACAGGTAGGACTGTGTCTCTTGCACACACATGCATGTGCACACACACACACACATCAGTGCAAGCAGATTTATCACAATGTGACATTTTATTTTCCTGTTTGAGCAGGAAAGACCACCCACATGTAGGCATTCAAAGCAGCAACAATTCCCAGTGTTAAAAAAAGTTGCTGGCAATGGTAAGAAACTGAAAAGTTGCCAGTCTCAAATAGCCTACTGAAAATTAAAATCAACAGAGTAATACAGCTGGGAGTAAGTAATATCTCAGTCATTTTATTTATTTATTTATATCCTGCTTTATCTCTCCATACGGAGATTCAAGGCGGTTCACAATAAAAAATATTACAATTTAAAATATACAAATATACAATAATAAAACAGTATCACATTAGGTAGGTAAAGGTAAAGGTTTTCACCTGACATTAAGTCCAATCATGTCAGGTTGGTGCTCATCTCCATTTCTAAGCTGGAGAGCCAGCATTGTCTGTAGACACCTTCAAGGTCATGTGGCCGGCATGACTGCATTGAGAGCCGTTACCTTCCCGCTGGAGCGGTACCTATTGATCTACTCACATTTGCATTATATATTATTATATATATTATCAGTAGTATCATATTTAATATATTAGTATTATATTACAATATATTGTATTATTAGTATTATATTGTATTACATCATAACATTATAATATTATTAATATGATATGTATATATATTCTATTATTAGCATAGCACAATATTAGCATTATATATTATTATATTGTACTATACCACTATATTGCAATATTATTAGTAATAGTACATGTAAGATACAATTATTATATTACTATATATTATATTATTATATTGTACTATATCATTATACCACAATATATATAATACAATAACAGTATATTATGCTACTAGTATTATATAATATATTGTACTATATCATGTTGTAGTATATATAATATATAATATATTGCAACATTATTAATATTATCTATATAAATAAAAATGTAATGTTCATTTGTGGGATTAACATAATTCAAAAACCACTGGACAAATTGCTGCCACATTTGGCCACAAGATATTTACTAATCCAAGGAGTGACCATCACTCAAAAAATTGAGTTTATCATTTGGGAGTTGTAGTTGCTGAGATTTATAGTTCACCTCCAATCAAAGAGCATTCTGAACTCCACCAAATCATGGAATTGAACCAAACATGGCACACAGGACTACCATGACCAACAGAAAACACTAGAAGGGTTTGGTGGGCATTGATGTTGGGTTTGGGAGTTGTAGTTCACCTACATCCAGAGAGCACTGTGGACTCAAAGAATGATGGACCTGGACCTAACTTTGCACATATATTCCATATGCCCAACTAGGAACACAGATGGAGCTTGGGGAAAATAGACTTTGGCATTTGGGAGTTGTAGTTACTGGGATTTAGTTCACCTACAATCAAAGAGCACTCTGAACCCCACGAACGATATAATTGGGGCAAACTTCCCACACAGAACCCCCAGACCAATAGAAAATACTTAAGGCCACCCAGTCCCACTCCCTTCACCGGGGCAAGAAAACATAATCAAATACTGTTTACCCACAAGCATAAAGAAATTACATATATTAGAAACCAACACTTTCTCATTACTTTATTTTCCAGATCACTAGACTGGACCACAGCAACGCGTGGCAGGGGACAGCTAGTCTATATAAATAAAAATGTAATGTTCATTTGTGGGATTAACATAACTCAAAAACCACTGGACAAATTGACACCAAATTCGGATACAATACACTTATCAGGCCAACAAGTGACCATCACTCATTAAAACACTGGAAAACACATCGGAAGGGGCTTAAAAAGCCAAAAAACAAATAATACATTACAACACATGTGCAAAACTATATAAATATTTGCAGACACTCATCTACACAAATATATACACACACATATACATACATAAAACACATATACACAGACTGTTCAGATGCTCACATATACTCTTCGGATGCTGAATTTATACACAGACTGTGCCACAGCAACGCGTGGCAGAGGACGGCTAGTATATACTAGATTAGGATTATTACATTACAATGTTATTATTTCTATATATTATTATATTTTATATATTGAGGGCCTCCCAAATGGTGTTGCAAGAGACACAATAAGATCTTCTATAAAATCATTAAGACATGCAATTTTATTATTAAGACATTAATAAATTAGACAAACTGCAAAATTAAATTTCTATATGGTGATACAAACAGCATTTGACAACTATAGGCATGTGTAAGGCTGACATTCTGTATTTCAAGTATGAATTCATAATCTAGAGTTCTGGGACCATAAAAACTACAAAGTCATGATTATATCACTAATTCCATGATCATAAATGATGCAGATCCCATCTCAATAGTATTCAGACCCATTCAGAAAAAAAGTTTGTCCTGTAAGGAAGATGTTTCCAGATTCCTCCCACCAGCAAGTATGGCTGTGACAGTCTGGTGTAGAAGCCTGTCACAGTTCTTCTCCACAGCCTCACTTGCTGGTGAGAGGAGAGTTGAAATGCCTGCAGTCCAATTGTCAGCTGTACAGACCTCCTCAATTTGGCATCTGGTTGTTAAGGTGAACTGGAGGGGTCAGACCAGAAGATGCTTACTCAGCTAAGTTACTGAAAGAGAATATCAGAAGGTGTCACTTATCCACCAGGCATCCAGGTAGAACTATATTGTGGTTTCCCATACATATATATTGCTGCTGCTGTGTGTACCTTCAAGTCATTTAATACAACCTATGATGACCCTAAGGCAAACCTAGCATGTCTTTTGTCATTTTAAATGGTATTTTATTTGTCAGAATGGGTATTATTTGGAAGAGGAATCACACCTTTGGCAAAACATTCACCTTTCTACTTCATTTATTGTTTCATTCTGTACAATCAGTAGAGACAGCTACTAGTTTGGCTTCAATTGCCTTTGTTCACAAAAGGCAACACCTACCTTTAATTTCCAGGTTTGCTAATGTAATTTTCAGTTTTGATTCTGCACATCTGCTCTAAACCATTTCAGAGGCCTGTGTGTTTCAATCTAAGCAATTAACATTTCACTGACATTTTTGTCTACAGAAGGGGACAAAAATTATGAATTGATAGGTTAACCACTTTACTGAAACTCTACAGTACATTCTGAAAGTAGGGATGAAACTTCAGAGGAGCAAATAAGGGCATGGCTCCTCCAAAGAAAAGATAATTCAGTCCCCAATTCTAGCACTGCAGAGAGTGAGTGCACATATAGAAACCATATACATACTTCATAACTTTGCCTTGCCCTTTTTCTTTGAATGCCCAAATTTCTTAAGCTATTTACTGTAATTCTACAAAATTGGGAACACAATGAAAATGTCATGCCCTGATTTTTCTTCCTGTAACTAAACAATAGCTTGAAAGTTAGTCTACCTTTTGAAATAATGGCCAGGTTTTTTTGTGGGGTGCTTTTAAGTCTTTCATCACTTCCCCAAATTTTGTACTTATCAAACAACTCAAAAGTTTGCCTTTGTTTTTAACATCTTACCAACTCAATACAATTATTACTCAATTCTGGATTTTATTTCTACTTGTGGATCACATTTGCTAATTTTCTGGAATAATTGCTTAATGTGTGACGAATTCAAGTGAGGTCCTAACAAGATAAAGCAGGCAAAGGGTGAGAGGAAAGGGGTCTGATTGCAAGAGAAGAGGAAAAAATTATAACTCGTTTTATTGCTTGACTATCACCCAGTAATCCAAAGCCAACCAAGGAAAGATTTTTGAAACTGGCCTTCCATGTTTGTTGTACTCTTCAGATGCTGAATTTAACTTATTTTAAGAAAGACAAAGAGTGTATAGCTCCAAGAGTAAGAGATTAGTCATTCTCTCAGATTCATAAAAATAACATTGCTTCCCCTCTGCTGGCTTTTTCATAGACTTTTCATGTAATTGGCTAGTATATTTTAGAGTCAAGATAGAAAGCATTTTGCAAAGCTCTGGATGAAATTAAAAGCATTTGTAATTATGTATTCATTTGTTTGAGGAAGACTCAACATTCTGTTTAACTCCCTGGGAGAATGTTTAACAACTTGGCTTCCTTTAATTAATTTTGACAGCCTATGATACTTTGCAAATTTGCTTTGATAACTTTGAATAACCATTGAAATAGACACCCTGTAGCTTTGGCAACAGCACGTGTAAGATGCTCAGCCAAATCTGCAGCATTATCATATTCAGTGATCCTCTGAACACCAGTGCTGGAGAGCATGCTAAAATGGGCTCACTATACAACCTCCTTCCAAGACTTGAACTCTTTTTCAGAGAGAATGTTTCTGTTTGATTGTGCTTTGTCTCTTGTCTGCTAATCCTGCCTGAGAGTCATTGTAGCAATTGGTGGTTTTAGTAGTCAATCCATAAATATGTCCTCATTTTTTCCCAAAACATGGCAACTCTAGCTAAAACATGCCAGCAACATATGTTGAACATAACATTGTATATTCATACACTTTTTTTCCACCCCAGCTTTTAACATAGGAAGAGCTGTAGAAAACCTGCACATATTCAGGACTTGTGCCACATATCAGAACATGATTGGAGCATACAAGCATACTGCTCTTTCTACTGTTAAAGATACAATTTAACAATTTAACAATACATATACCATTCTGGTAAGTGGACAAATCTATTCTTAGATTCTATAGAACAATATATGCCTCCCATAATCTTTCACAAAACATCAAGGAAAGTATTGTTCAATGACCCAGAAAGTATTGTTCAATGATCAATGATCCTTAGACTTCAAGTACTGTGTTATTGATTGAAGCTTCCAAAGAGATGAACAAGAGCAGAATCAGGATCTGTGACCTTAACAATTTGATTAGTATGCTTCCCATTACATGCCCTAGGCCCTATCTACACTGCCATATCATGCAGCTTGAAACTGCATGATTGGGGTCAAGGTAGTTTCATACCATTGAACAGCAGCTTGTATGAAGAAGACATAAGCAAAGTGACAATGAATTGACCCTGACTCGGATTTTAATTGCCACGTTTTAACAACTGTTTATTTAATGTTTTATTTTAATGAATTCGTTGATTGTTCTTATCATTATGATGGCACCAAATGGTGTTTGCTGTGAGGCCGCCCTGTGTCCCCCCCTTGGGGGTGAGAAGGGCGGGGTATAAGTATATGAAATAACTAAAATAAATAAATATAATGTAGTCGCACTGCATTGAACTGTATTATATGGGTCTACACTGACAATATCTTGCAGTTTGAAATTGCATGGCATGGAAGTGTAGAGAGGCCATCACTAGCTGCATAATCCTGGAGAATCACCAGAACTTGCAAGCAAAAGATCCAGCACAGTTTCTCCCTCTTCATAAGACAGCATTACCAGGGTAGGGTATGTCTACATCAGATATTTGTGTAAATTATACTGATAATTTATTACCATATTTTCTTGAGTATAATGTACTATCAAATGTAATGAACACTTCAATTTTGAAGATGCACATTACAAAAAATGAATTTGCCCTCAAATGTAATGCACCCAATAGAATAAGTATATTGCATCAGGGAGATAGGCTGCATGGATGAGGCCATTTGAGAAGCCAATTCTCTCTGTCAGGCCAAGACTGGTGAACTCACCAACCCCACACAATTCCCAACTCGCCTCATTCATGAGCCCTTCAAAACCAAGGGAATGTTTTGAAAGCTTCATGAATGAGGATAGTTGGGAGTCATGTGGGACTGAGCCTAGAATAGGCAAGAGATCTCAAGGCCACCCAGGAGGCAGAATCCACAGCTAAGTAGCAGTAACAACTGGTTCACCAGCCAGGCATTCTCCTACTTCTCTGAGTGCCATGGAGCTCCGAGGTTGCTACCACCACGAGGAACAGGCTCTTTGTGCCTCCTCACCCCCTGCCCCAGCTCCTTGTCCCACCTTCAGAGTAGTGGTTTCCTCTGGGCTTTTCATACAAGTGTTTGGAGCAGCATGGTGAATCTGCTGCCCCACGTGCAGCTCCCTCTTGACAACACTTTCCCCATCACACATCACAAGTGTGAAGTGTTGCCATTCTGCAGAGGGTCCATACTGACTCCATTGGAAGCCTCCTAACAATGCTTCCACCTCTGTTGGGGGTGGGGCCTCCATCAGAAGTCACACAATGTTGTGTCATGGCTGGCTTGGGGCTCCGTCCCCAAGACAGGGTGGAAGTGTCATAGGATGATGATTTATGTGAATGTGATGAGGTCATTAGACTTGAGTAATGTCAGAATAGTTATAGTTATTTCATATTTATGTTTTTTCAATGTGTTTGCATTAGTATTATAATGTATTAGTATTGCTTTTCAAAGATGGATTCAGTCATGTTCATTTATTGTTCAGTTCACATATGTTATTGTTACAAAGTTACAGGCCAGACAGTGAAGCTGTGATAACACAAAATTCCTTTGCCCTGAGAAAATTAGGGAGTGTACCAGCCAAGAACATAGATAACACGGAAGGGCGGATCTTTCGATTGCTGTGTCTTCTTCTTGCTATGCTTTGTTCGTTGCCATTCTTTAGTTCCACCATGTAGTCTTTTGTGTATAGATGCTTTGAGTAAAAGCTACCTTGAAATTAGAATGCTGCCTGAGTTTGTTTATTTTTGGAACCTCACGCTTGCTGTGCCGAGACTGGAGAGTCTTACTCTGACAAGTAAATGTAGTATACAACCATTTAAGTACATCAATGCATTTCATTTCTTGTACATAGCACTCTTCTGACCATCTGGTAAACAAATTGTCCATGACTTCCGGTTGGTGATCGCAAGATGGAGGACGTGTTCTGAGAGCGTGCGGAAAGGGCTCGGGGGCAACCAGTATTAGCGGCAACAGGGGGAGAGTGGACCCCCACCCGTAGATGGTCCGAGATCGCGGGGAATCCCCGGTTCCAGCGGCCGACGGCTTCGAGTGGCTCCCCCCTCAAGGGGGGGTCCAAGACGCCCGGCAACGAGGAACGGCAGGGGGACGCAATACTTGGTAGGAGGCATTGTAGCTTCCACCCCTCCATAGACCACCAATTCACCGATTTAAAGAAGAAGAAACCAGAAGCATAATATAATATCAAAGCGCGCAGCTCATCCGGGAACCAGCAGCCGGCAAGAGTTGACAAACAGCGAAAACATCCGCAAAACAGCGGGCAGAAGGAATTGGGAAAAACCCAATAAGAAATTCGACAATTCGACAAGGAAACATCGGTTTAGCGGGAAGTAGCCGAGTGTGTAGGAACTAAAAGGTAAGAAGATACAAAACAAAAATAAATAAGACAAAGAGACAAACAAAAGATAAGAGGACCACCGCGGCTGGGTAGAGCGGAAGCTCCCTCCCTGCAAGAAGGGACTGCAGAGCCGAGAGCCCCCCTATCTCTCCCAAAGGACGAGCCGGAAAGGGTCGCCCGGAGGGGGAGAGGGAGGCCGGAGGCACAGCGAGCGGCGGGGGCCAAAGGGGTTAAAGGAAAGTGCACAGGGGATAACTAAAGAAGAGAAAAGGAGCTGAAACCAGTAACAAACAGAAAGGAAAATATCCAATATCCAACAGAAAGGAAAATATCCAAAAGAGGACTCTTTGGAGCCCCTTTCAAGGCTCCTAAAGCAAGCGTACGAGGGTGCGAACCCCCTAAAAAAACTTCTTATACCCAAACCACACTAACTCTGTAAACACGTGGAAGGGTGCCAATCAGAAGGACAAAGGACAAAGGATACTAACCTTGAAAACGCTTGGAAGATTGCCAACAGAGGGACAAAGGACCCACCCCTGTCGAAGACGCGCTGTCCTTGAGGAGGCTGGTAGCCTCCCACGCGAGGCACCACCGGAGAACAGGCAGTGACCTACAAGCTCTCGCGAGATAAAGGAGATCTCGCGTCCCAGCGCGGGAATCGCGTACAGAGTCTCGGCAAGAAACGGGTCCCGCGAGAAGAGAGGAGGAGGAGACCCGGAAGTGAGATCCAACAAGGCCTTGGGAAGAGGAAGTACCTCAACGCGAGAACCCTCATAGAGCCTCTGAAAGAGCCAAGCCTCGCGAGAAGAGGAAATCGGCAGCGATAACCAAGCAAACTGCGTTCCTGAACAAGTAATCCAAAAATTCAGCTAGGGAACAAGGACTGAAGAGGAGTGAAGGCACAGGATATCTCTGCCCTAAACAGAGGCAGAGGAAAAAGTGAGGAGCAGGAAACTCAGGAATAAAAGAATTAGACCCAGGAAGGAAGACGAAAATAGATAAAGGTAAGAAATTGAATATATCCCAGTTAATTTGATAAATAAAAACTAACTTTAAAATAAATAAATAAACAAAAAATCTGATAGTAACCCCAGAGATAAGAAACGGCAGAACAATATGGCAACTCAAAATGTGAAAGGAAAGAACCCTCAGACATACAAAAGCCAATCAAGAAGAGACTCTCTCTGCAAAATAGACCCAACACTGGAAGGACAACCTAAAAAGGACCAGCCAGCGGAAGAAAACGTCTTAGGAAACATCCTAGCGGAAATAAAGAAATTATCGGCAAAGCACGAGGAACAACATAAGGAATTAAAATCTGAAATACACAACATGAAGACGGAATTGAAAGAAGAGATCTGTAAAATAAAAGAAGATGTAGACAAAATGAAAATTGAAAATCAGAAAATAACCAAGAATCAGGGAAAAATGGAATCTAAAATAGGCAAGATGGAAATGACAACCACTAAAATACAGCAGCAAATGGAAAGGTTGGAATTTAGAGAATCGGAATTTCAACTAAGAATCAGAAACCTACAAGAAGCAAAGGACGAAAATGTGAAGCAAACCCTGATAGAATTACTGGCAGAACTGCTAGACGTAAGTACTGAAACTATCGGACAAGATGTCGATAGGGCATACAGGGTACCAACGGGCTATGCAAAAAAGCACAAGACACCTCGCGATGTTGTGGTTAGCTTCTGCCGGAAGAGTACCAGAGACGAAATCCTCAAGGAAAACACAAAAAAAACAATACATTTCAAGGAACAGAAGATTACAGTCATGAAAGAAATTCCCCAACAAATATTGGCGAAGCGAAGAAAATTCACCTTCCTCACGGAGCAACTTATTAAAAAAAATCAAATTCAGATGGGAAAAAACCGAGGGCATCACGGTTACACTCAACGACAGAAAATATTGGTTAAATTCAGAAGAAAGTGCACGGGCCTTCTATAATTCCCACATCAAGGATAAAACACCAGACCTAAAACAGAAGAAATACCATGATAGAACGAGTAAAAAGAATCCGGAAGAGGAACAAATGGACTCAAAACAAGAGGAGGTGGCAGTAAACTATGAAGATAAAACCGGAAAAAATGCTTATAAATGGCTAAGGGAGCAGTCAGAAGGAGAAGATGATAGAGAACAAAAGAGACTGAGGGAGTTCTCCCCAGAGAACTACCAGCTAGTGGTCCCCCAAGAGATACTACAGTGGGAAATGCCTGAAAACAACGATGAGTAGGAGAAAAGTTAGAATATACTCAAATAATATTAATGGGATGAACTCGCCGAGCAAGAGAAAGAAGCTTTTTAACTTCTTAAAGCAGAAAAACATAGACCTGATAGCCTTACAAGAAACCCATATAGCAGACAGACACACAAAACATCTAGTACAAGACAAATTAGGGAAGACTTTCTACGCATCCATCAGTGGAAAAAAGAGGGGAGTGGTAATATATGCCAAAGAGTGGATGAACCCAGAACAAAGGTTCAAAGATATAGAAGGAAGATACCTAGGAGTTACAATTGAACTAAAAAACCAAAAAATTCTACTATGTAATGCCTACTTCCCAAATGGCCCCAAAATCCAATTCATGAAAGACTTACTTAAAAAAATAAACAATGTGGAATATGATGAACTAATCTTGTTGGGAGATTTTAATGGGGTGGTGGATGGAGTAATAGATAAATGCCAACTAAAAGGAAAGAAAAATGGTAACAAAAATAAGAGTGGAGTGCTACCCAAAAAATTCTTACACCTCCTAAAAGAATTAAATTTAAAAGATGCTTGGAGGCATCATAATAATAAAACAAGAGACTACACATACCATTCAGGAAGACATGATTCGTGGACACGAATCGATATGGCCTGGATAAGCAACGCCTTAAACACAAAAATTAAAAAAATCGAAATTATGCCTAGGGTCTTCTCCGACCATTGCGCATTGGAGATTGAAATCAAAGGGACCAATAGACAATACAGATGGAGATTAAACGAAAATCTACTAAGAAAGGAAACTGATATAGAAAGAAATAAAAAACTACTGAAGGAATACTTAGAGATAAACAAAGGACAAGAGACCTCAATAGTTTCCCAATGGGAAGCTATGAAAGTAGTCATGAGAGGCTATCTCATACAGCAAGAAGTCATAAAAAGGAGGGGAAAAAACAAGCAACAGGAAGAAATACTGGAAAAGTTAAGCAAAACGGAAAACTCTCTTTAAAAAAAACCAAACAATAAGAAATTGTTACACACTTCTAAAATGCTCAGAAAACAATTGGACTTATTGCAAACAGAAACCATAGAAAAACAAATGAAATTTACCAAAGTATACCACTTCCAAAATGCCAACAAGATTGGGAAATGGCTAGTAAGAAAAATTAAAAAGCGAAGACAAAAGCAGATAATAACCAAAATAGAAGCAAAGGGGAAAATTTACACTACTGATACGACCATTACCGATCAATTTATCCAATTTTACCAAGGCTTATACAAAAATACAAACATACCTCTAGAAAATATCTCCAAATACTTGAGTAGCCTAAATCTAACAAAATTAACAGAAACACAAAGAGAAATTTTGAACGGGAAAATCTCCACCTTTGAAATAGAGGAAGCAATCCGTAAACTTAAACCTAATAAATCACCCTGCCCAGATGGCTTTACAGCCATATTCTATAAACTATTCAAAGACGAATTGGCCCCTTTACTAAAAGATATCTTAAACAATATATTAGAAAACAAAATAATGCCTAAATCATGGGAAAAAACAAATATCACTCTAATACCAAAAGAAGGAATGGACCCAACAGAAGTCAAAAACTATAGGCCAATATCGCTTCTAAATACAGATTATAAGATTTTTGCAATAATTTTGGCGGAGAGATTGAAAAATTTCCTAAAAAATTGGATTTCAAGAGATCAGGCTGGATTTTTACCAAATAGGCAAATAAAGGACAACATTCGGATAATAATTGACACAATTGAGTACTATGAACATCATAATGAAAAACAACTGGCCCTTATGTTCATCGACGCAGAGAAGGCTTTCGATAGGATCAATTGGCAATATATTAAATTACTAATAAAAGAATTAGACATGGGGTTCCACTTCACAAATGCCATAGACACGATTTATTCAAACCAAGAAGCCACACTCATAGTAAATGGAATAGAGTCCAAAAGAACCATAAAAATAATGCAAGGCACACGCCAAGGATGCCCGTTATCCCCCCTACTTTTTATACTAGTTATGGAAACAATGATTAGGGCAATAAATGAAGACATATCATTAAAGGGAATTAAAGTAGGTGGTTACCACTTTAAGTTGAGAGTCTATGCAGACGACGTAGTCTGTATAGTAGATGATCCAATAAATAATATTAAGAAATGGTTAGAGAAGATTGAGAATTTCGGAGAGGTGGCGGGCTTCAAACTGAATAAGCAAAAAACGAAATTATTAACAAAGAACATGGATCAAAAGGAAAAAGAAATACTACAAGAACGGGCAGAATTGAAAATTGAAGATAAAGTTAGATATTTAGGGATTACTATTACCAAAAGTAATATAAATCTGGTAAAAAATAATTACGAAGTATTGTGGAACAAAACACAAAAGGACATGAATAGGTGGAAACATCAAGATCTCTCGCTACTTGGGAGAATCGCACTACTAAAAATGTCGGTACTTCCAAAACTTTTATTTTTATTTCAAACCCTCCCGGTGTTGAGAACTGACTACCTATTTAAAAAATGGAAAAAGGAGGTTACAAAATTTATATGGAAAGACCGGAAACCGAGAATAAGCTTAAAAATATTAACGGATGATAAAAAAAGAGGAGGCTTAGGGCTACCGGACTTTAAACTTTATTATGAGGCGTGCAACTTGGTTGCGCTTAAGGAATGGGCCACCCTAGAAAACCGGCCACTACTGGCACTAGAAGGCCATGATCTCAGGGCGGGGTGGCACGGATATTTATGGCATAATAAAAGAAAGGTGGAAAAAGCCTTCAGTAACCATTATATTAGGTCATCCCTTATAAAAACCTGGGAAAAATATAAGCCCAGATTATATTCGAAGACTCCATTGTGGTTATCACCCACAGAAGCAAAACATAAAAGGGAATTAGAAGAAAGGAAGTGGTTAACTTACCAGCAACTATTAAAGAAAAACGAAGAGCCGGGAGGTGGGGAAATGACACTCAAATCATTATCAGATCCATCAACAGTTTAAGGAGGATAAAAAAGTAGGATTTAGTCAAGAACAGGGGGTATGGGAATCAGTCATGAAGAAAAAGACCAAATTAATTAGAATCCTATATCAACAATTATTGAAGTGGAATACAGAGGAAGAACAAATAAAAGAATGCCAAATCAAATGGGCCAGAGATTTGAGACACACAATACTAGTAAAACAATGGGAGGAGATCTGGAAGGTAAAACTAAAATATACGGAAGCCAGTGATCTCCGCGAGAACTGGTACAAAATGTTTTTTAGGTGGTATTATACCCCCGCAAAAATTGCAAAATTTAACAAACATGGATCAGACTTATGTTGGAAATGCGGAAAAGAAAAAGGCACCTTTTTTCACCAATGGTGGTCATGTAATTTGGTCAAAAAATTTTGGAAAGAAATTCATGAAATAACACAAACAATACTAAAAATTAGATTCCCCCTGGCCCCAGAAACATACCTTTTAGGTATTACAAACATAAAGTTAGATAAAAACCAAGAAAAGATATGCTTCCTCCTGAGCACAGCAGCTAGACTGTTACTTGCGAAGGTTTGGAAAAAAAAAGAGATCCCAACAACAGAAGAGTGGACCATAAAAATCTGGGACATTATCCAGATGGACAACCTCTCTCAGAGACTTAAAGGAAAACACAATGACACGATATGGAATGGCTATATAGACTTTATTAAAAACAATGGCATCCCGCTCCAAACAAACCTGCCAAGCTGAGGAATACAAGTACAGGACAAAAAGCCGACGCTAGCAAGAAGGAAGAAAGATATTGCATAACAATGATGGATGATCCTAGAAGACTGGCGGGAAGTCGCGGCAACCACCTCACTATACACTTCATCCCAGGACTCCTACACACCCCCACACTTACCCCTACCCCACCCTCTCCCACCCCTCCTTACTTTCCCTCCACACCACCCTCCCCCTTACAACATCAATCCTTACCCCACCCCTTTCCCTCAGTCATGAACTGGTGTAAAATGAAAATCTAATAAAGATTATTAAAAAAAAACAAAAAAAAACCAAATTGTCCATTATTATTCAATGGAATGATATGATCTATATATGACAACTGATTGAATACTAAATACTGTATTGCATACAAATGCTACACACAAATTTCTAGAACAGCAGGGACCTAATAATTTGCAGTCTTGCCTTACAAAAATAGCATTAATGATGCATATTGGATGGAAAAAATGGATGGACATTGGCTCATTGATATCCTGTGTATTCATGGTTTCACAAAAGAAAAACCTTTGGGGAAAGGCAGTTTCTGGCTGGTAGGCTTAACATTGAGCAATTCTGATAATAAAGCCCAGTAACATTTCCTTTTGACATTACAGGAGTGGGGTGGAAACCTTGATCTAACCAACCACAGAGGCCATGGGATTTAAAGGCAAGCAAGGAGGTCTTTGAACTGGAGGATGAATCCCATAAAATACTTAACTAGGGTAATGACACACTGCAAGGTTTATAGCTGAGTCAAAGGCAAACCATGTGAACCACATTTGAGTTGGAAGGAGAAGGAGGAATTCAACATGAATGTTTTCTGCCTGAAAGATTTCTGCAAGGAGAAGTTAAATGTATGAAAAATAATTTGATACTGTAATTTATGTGCATTAATGAGAGTTGCTAATTTTTATTCTCTACCCCCAGGAATCAGTTATATAGTTGCATTAGCTATGTGCCTTCAAGTCCACTCTGACTTACGTTGACCTAATCCTAGTGCTTTTTGACAAGATTTATTTAGAGAGATTTGCATTGCCTTCCTCAAAGGCTGGGACATTATAATTTGTTCAAAGTCATCCTGTGATTTCTGTGGCCAAATAGGGATTTGAACCTTGGTCTCCAGGAGTCCAATTCTCAAAACACTATACCATACTGGCTTTCAGTTACATAGTTATACAAAGTCTGCTATTCGAGCAGCTATTCAAAAGTGGTATTCTATTTGAAGGTGACTGTTTGAAGGACTGTCTATTCCAAGTCTATTTCAAAGACAAGGAACCCTTATGAAATAGCCAATCAGCTGTTAAGCTTTAGCTTGTGCCATTATGAAGACACATATGGTATCTATTTGAAATATAGCAACCATTTTTAAGTTTGTATCTGACTTATGTATTGGCAAGTGTGATTTTATTCAAACTTATGATCACACTATTTACTCATTTAATTCCCAAAGGAAATAACAAGTAATTTTAACAGGAAACAATATTTCTGTGCAGAAAAGGCTGT
The DNA here is from genome assembly GCF_037176765.1 of Anolis sagrei. NCBI lineage: Eukaryota > Metazoa > Chordata > Lepidosauria > Squamata > Anolidae > Anolis > Anolis sagrei. The sequence continues at coordinate 121,469,373 of NC_090022.1, forward strand.
TTCCAGTGTGGAAAGTACTATTTTTACACAGTAATATATTCTGCATAAAATGTTTCATGTGCAAAATTTTATCTTCTATGCAAATGCAAAACAAAACCCACCCCAAATATTTCTGAATTTTGTATAGAAAAGTACTGAACTTTTTTCTCAGTACTTATCAGTTCAAAGTCTCCTCAGTTCAGAGTCTCCTCACTTATGGAAGTGGAAGGAACCAGTTATCCTAACGCAAGAAGAATGGCTGATGATCTGTGAATTAGCAGAGATGGGCAAACTAACTATGCTGATCAAGGAGAAATCTATGATGAACTTCAAGAAAAAATCAGATTTGTTTATGATTTTTTCACAACACTTTTTACAGGTTGCCTCACCATCTGTCCAGATCGATTTAGTATTGTATTAGTGGCATAGAATATCAAGGTGATGTTCTTGGGTTATACATGGCTGTCCCTGGTTGCTCTTCTTGTCAAAAGATGTACGCATACAACATTGACTAAGGGGCCACAACTTTGTTCTAGCGAGAGAAAAGGTGCCCTCCACATGTTTCATGAAGTTTCTGGCACACAAAGTTTTGCTTTCTACTCAAGTATCACTTTCTTTTTAGGAACTGACCAATCAGGAACAAGCATCTCAAACCTGGGAACAAACCCAGATAAAAAAATCCCGTGATTTCCGATTGCAGGGACATACAGACATGCAAAAATCCAGATATTTGGCTAAAAACTGTAATATTCTCACACCTGGAAATCTCACTTTTTTTGCCTTTTGTTGTAATTACTTCCAGGTTTACCAAGAATGGCATTTGGCCACCCTCCTGATTGCTGTGGGAGCTCCTGGGATAAAGGTACTGTCTGGATGGGCCCTAAGATATCACTATAATACTGCATTTTAATAGCAAAACCAAAGACAGCAGAGCATCAAGCCAATTTTTTACTGAGCCAAGGATGTGGGGAAGCAACACAGAAGAATGTTTTCCCCCATAGCCACACAGTATCTGACTCAAGGGTAGGGCATCTTACCTAAGAAAATGTCAGAAGTCAAGAACAATAATACTGAAACCAGGCTCATTGAGAGCCATACGGAGGGAAATGACTCACATAGAAAGCTGATAAGTGATCTAAGTGAATGGGTTCAATTTCATAATCCTAAAGTCTCCAGGCAAATATGACTGGGCACTGTGGGTTCTGTTTACTGGCTTGAAAATATAACTATGCCATTGAGTAATCAAGAAAGGCTATTGCTTGAACAAAAGCATAGTGTTTTCCATTGAAGAAAATGGTTGCTTTTTAGCTGTAGGATGGGTTTTAAGGAGAGAGAAGGGAAGCTTGGAAAGAGTGAAGAAAACTGACCTTTAATACGATGTGGTCACTACCAGCTGTAAACTCAAGCTGTTCGATTCCATGTGATTCTGTGTCAATTTACAACACTAGACCACAGGAATTTATGCTAGCTTGCTCAATGGGAAATGCAAAGCTAGTGGTTGCTTCTAGATTAAAAGGAGACAAAAACACGTACACACATCCTCCCCATAAACCTCTACACATCTGTGATTTTAAAGTAGGACAGTTGGGTTATTTGAAAGCTAATAGAACATTACTTACAGACAGGGGCGGCTCAACCCATTACACAAAGTAAGCTTTTGCAGTATAGCTGATTTTGCCCAGGGGCGCTCTTGAGGCGCTCTTGGGGGAAAATAGACCTTGACATATGCGAGTTGTAGTTACTGGGATGTATAGTTCACCTACAATCAAATAGCATTCTGAACTCCACCAATGATGGAATTGAACCAAATATGGCACACAGAACTCCAATGATGAACAGAAAATATATATCAGTGATTGGTTGGGGGTGGGGGGGCGAAATACTGTTTGCTCACCGTTGAAAATTACCTAGGGCCGCCTCTGCTTGCAGATAACCTGAAACAAACTATAAGCTACATGAAGTGCAAAATTTGCAAAGTAGTACAGCAAAAGTTAATGCAAAAAGGAAGCAAGAGCTGAGGTCACAGATCGACACAACTTTGTGGTTTAGATGTCAGACTAATTTGAAATGACCTTCTCAATAGATGATATCTTTCTACAAAATTAGCTTTCATGGTAAGTCCCAGGGGCAAATTTTATCTAGTTTTTCCCAGCCATATAACCCAGAATATCAAGGCAGATAATCCACAAATCTGCTTTGAACTGGGTTATCTGAGTCCACACTGCCATATAACCAGTTCACTGTGGATTTTATACAGCTGTGTGGAAGGGGCCTAACTGAAATCCAATTCTTCTATTCAATTATTCCATAAATTTTAATTCCCCACCTCAGAAGTTCCTGACCTGGGGAAGGATCAATGCCTATTTCTATGTATTGAATGTTAGCACTGCCATCTGGGGCCCCTTCCACACAGCTGAATAAAATCCCACATTATCTGCTATGAACGGGAAAATATGGCAGTGTGGACTTAGATAATCCAGGTCAAAGCAGATATTGTAGGATTTTCTGCTTTGATATTCTGAGTTATATGGGTGTGTGGAAAGGCCCTAGGAAATAAACCTGACTGTTACCTAATGGATCTTGCAAGGGACTGTTATCCCCCTCCCCACAAGCCCCCAGACCCTTTAGAAAATTAATGAAAACTTACCCACACTCCATTACATGCTTCACCCAGCTCTTCCAGCACATAGAAATGATGCACCAGGAGAACGGGGAGAGGTATTCTGCAGTCCAGAACCAGAAATAGTGGATTTATCCCGCGCCTTCCAAGAAGGCACAGAATAAACCCACTATCAAATTAGTTCACTACAAACTAGGGTTTTCGTGGTTTGTATCGAAATAATTCAGAACTGTCCTGAATGTTAGTTGGACAGCCCCTCCTTTATTGTGGGAGTTACCACAATAAAGCTACTGTCTGGAGAGGGGCTAAGATACTCAGAAAAACCTTCATATCAGTACACATGCCTTTCTTTCATCATGGTACTCAATATAGACCTCTTGAGATCTTCCATCCAGATGCTGACCAGAATAAGACCTGCTTCATTTCAGCAAGGTGCCAGCATTATTTGCCTTCATTTGATGTCCTGAAGGCTTTGCTAAAGACACTTTATTGGTTTAGTGGTTGCTTTTATTCTCCATATACCCCATGGATTAGGAGAACATGATTACTTGGTGATATGCCGTTGTAGTTTTATTTGTTTAAGGTACATTCGGTACTTCCATAGCATCTCTGTGCAGGATTCAAACAGAAAAACTCAACTCCAATAAACCAGTTTCCTAAGTTGGATGTTATTAGATTAGACTTTAAATCAACATAATGATATAACCTGGAAAACATATTTTATTAGAACTAATAAAAAAGCATAAATGAAGTATCCTGGCTGGTTTAACTGTAAATTTCTTGCCAGGGTGATGAGTCAGTTAGTGTTGACATTTTACCAAGAGTTTCATCAGTGGCACCAAACCAGCTAACTGTAACTTGAAGGGCAACTGTTGTGGCTAGGAAGTCCAGCTGCTATGAGCTATTTTTAGTGAGCCACACCAGCTAGAAAACGATTTTGCAATTCTATATTTATTTATTTTTTAGCAAATAACAGTTGTTACAAATTTCACTTGCATTTCAGAAGGGATTGTCACACAAGAATTAATTATGAAGCATCACTGCAGTAGCAACAAGTGGAGTTCTGGGGCTGGCCTTGGAACTGGCTACATCTATAATTGTCCACCTCTGCTGAAGTACGAGAGTACTAAAGCAGTGGAGAAGATATTGCAAAACAAGAAGTATTTGACAATATGAGAGTTGAATACTATTTCTGGTATTCAGTACTGAAAATTATTGATTCATAATCTAGAGTTATGGATTGGTAACTCTCCTGTAGTTATTTTAATCTATGCAGATGTCTTCCCAGACCACCTTAAGATCCAGTTGCCAAATAAATGATTCATCCAGCAGCTGACTAGGATCCATAGAGGATGGCATTTCCACCCCTTCCCAACAGCAAACAAAGCTGTGACCGTGTCCTTGTTACAATCTTACTTGCTGGCAGAAAGGATGGAGGAAATTTCAATTTCCTTACACCATAATTACCAGCAGAACAGATCTCCTTCACCAGATCCAGCTGCTGGCTATTAAAGTAGACTGAGGGGTGGTTGGTTCAAGAGATGCTAGCTACATCTCCTTAGTTAAGTAGCTGATCTAGGATTCTGGAGAATAGTATTTATCCAGTTAATGGGTCCTTCCACATAGGCCTGAAACCTGATAGAAACCAGCATTGTAAATACCAGTTTTTGTTGGGTTGGAGGCCAGACTGTATGCCAAAACCCCATCATTTTGGTAGAGTAGCAGATAGACACCCTCCAGAATCAATCCGAAATTGACCTGGTGGGTATTGCCACCGGTTCTCAGCCCTCTATTTCCCGAGTAAACTTGCTGGAGAGGCCTACTTCCATTAGCAGGCCTCCCACAGCAAGCTCCTGTCATGTCAAAGTAATGTGACAGGAGCTTTGGGGGAGGGGGAGGAAATTGAATAGGTTTACTGGGGAAATTGGGAGACTGGGAGAAGAGGGTGGCTATCCTGCTCCCTTGAGCTACTGGAGCCTGAAGAGGTGGGATGGCTGTAGGGATTGACCTTCAGGATCATGGAAGGCTCTATACCTGGGAAGGTTAAGTTGAGGTTTCTGTAGTCTTGGTATTTGAAATGTTCATGTTGAAATGTCCTAACACTGTCTACACATTAAAAATATTCTCTATCACTGTGCTATAAAGACTTCAGGCTTGGTACCATGAAGAAAGCCTTCTGATTTTAAGCCTTAGTAACCTAATTGTCCACTGAATTCATTTTTAATTGTCACATAAATACATAGTCTGGGTTCAGGCGCAGACTATTTAAAAAACCACCTCTCTGTATAAATCAACATGAGCACTGCAATCCATGGAGAAGGTCCTTCTCTTGGTCCCACCCTCATCTCTAGTGTGACTGGTGGGAATGAGAGAGAGGGCCTTCTCCGTGATCGCCCCCCGCCTCTAGAACTCCCTCCTGAAAGAATTGAAAACTGCCCCTTCCCTTCTTTCCTTCAAGAAGCTGTTATAAACTCACCTATGTACTCAAGGATACGGGAGAAGGAGGATTAGCACTTTATTAAGCTCTGACTCAGCTAATGGAGACTTACTTCAGCCTGGGCAGCCTGCCGCAAATTGTATTATACATTTTAAATGTTTTAATTCCTTATTATTATTAGACTCATTAGAGAAATGCGTCCCAGTTGTTATATTGGTATATTTAAATTTCTCATTTGTCATTCTTGAGTTGTTTTATAAGTATACCTTGATGTTGTTTATTTGGCTGTCTATGATTTGATGTGTTTTGTTAGCTTTTTCTTGGCATTTAATGTTTGCCAATTTTTGTTTTAAACCCCAAGTCCCTTTTGGGAGATAGAGTAGGATAGAAATAAAGTTTTATCATCATCATTATCATTATCATCATTATTATCACTATTATTATCATTATTATTATTGACTGCACATAGTTTTGAATTTAAAAATGGAAGAATGATATTGAAGACAAAGCAAAACACTTTAACAACAATTTTAAAGTGCTATGCCAGGGAGCAAAAGTCACATGAAACAGCCAATGCTTAGGTAACAGAACTGCTAAGAAGGAGTTAGAGATCATATTGAACATATGCCAAAAAAGAATTGGAAGGCAGCTCTATCAAGATTTTGTACTGCAAAGGAACTCCTCGTGCTTAAAGGAAACTTGCTCTCCTTGGATCACACTTGCCTTACAATATCCAATATAAGAGGCAAAATTTAATAACTTGATTATTTATTATTTTATACCTCATCTTTCTCCCCACATAAAATCCAAAGCAGTTTGCAACAATTCTAAAACTAGAACAATATTGAACAAGCTCTCAGATTAATCACTAAATTGATATTTAAATAAGTGTTTACCTGCTTGCCAAAGAAGAACAGAATGGAGGTCAGCCTAACCTCCCAAGGAAGGGAAGTCCACAGCCTGTGAGTAGGCACCAAGAAGGTCCTCGTCTGTGTCCTTACCTAAAACAGTGGTAGGGCTTAAGGAAAGCCCTCCTTCAAGGATCATAAGACTCAGGCAGATTCATAGAACAACTATGTGTTTTATATTTCAAAGCACCGGAAGATATTTCCCTAAGGTGTAATTTTAAATACATCTCTGAGGAGTTGGCACCATGTGTCTATTCTCAAAACACAAACATAAATCAGCTCAAATACACATTCAGTGTTAATTTTCTCACCTGGAGAAATTGGGTATGTATTAATGCATGGGAGGAGTTTTCCAGGAAGAGTTTGCAGTGATTTAACTACTGACTACTGAGTCATAATTATGTCTGTCCTGTACAAGATGAGACACTCTGCCGAAAATCAGACTTGTAATTACTACTGATGATTAGAATCAAAATAATAGAAATTATCCTTCCCACTTTCTGTGAACAATTATTATATTATTGGTATGTGCTAGGGTGTGCAAAGTTACGTTTAAAGTAATGAGATATTGTTTAGTTCCAAGGCCTTGACTGGAATTACACAACTAGAATTACACATCTGTGAAAAGTGGGATGCAGCCAAGAAAGCAAAAGTGGGAACATAGTTCAAAGATGCTGTTGTATGAAAGGACTCTAGAGTTCTTGACATTTTCCATCAACACCACACTATTGGACAACAGAATGAGCCATGGCATTTAAAGCGATACACAAATGCATTAAGTCTACAGTGTAGATTTATCCTAAATTTCATGAAGATGTATAAAACAGCATAAACATATTGAATTGGATTTTCCTAATTTCTCCTCTTTTTTGTAGATGTGCAAGAAACCACTCTGCGCTGCAGAATCAAAGAAATTATGCTTGGAGCTTCAAATCACATCAGGATAAATCCTCCCAGGAATACATGTGGCATGATGTTTCTGATTTTAATTCCAAAAGAAAGAATGCCGCTGCTTCCAAAAGTTCGGGAAATAGAATGCAAGTATTCTGAGAATGGCCAAATGCCCTAAAGGCACCAGATCCCGTCTGCTCTTGGAAGGCAAACAAGGTCAGCCCTGGTTAGTGCTTGGATGGTAGACCTTCAATGAATACCAGATGCAGTGGGCTATATTTCAGAGAATGGAAATAGCAAAACTGCCTTTGAGTGTTCCTTGCCTAAGAAAACCCTATGAAATTTATGGGGTCTCCATAAGTCGACAAGCAACTTGGAGGCGCACACACTCATTCTAAGAACAGCCTGCCCCCACTGGCTCTTCAGCTTCATAAACTTTGCCTTTCTGAGCAGAATTACTGTCGTTGCTGGCTTTGAAAGCAGTTGTGAGATCATAGTATTATGTGTGCCAAAATGTGCAATAAATCTGGGGCTGTATTACACTGTGCTCTCTTCTAGTAACCAAAGGGGCCCATGAGCTTCCAATGATGCTCAGAAGAAGGAAAAAAATAGTGATATACTGCCTACATCACCTTCTATTTATGTCACTCTGATAAATAATGGAACTTACTGTGGGCTTCTAAACCACCAGAATAAAATTCCCTATGTACTAATAAATAGGGGAGAAAGGGAGAGGAATACCGACTCAATGGGCATAATGTCATAATAGGCAAAAAGAGGAGCTCGGCTACCAACTGAGTAGATATATTGGTGTTGCTCTTAGTAACCACCTGGGTCTTCACACAATTCTTGTTTGCTGTAGCCACGTGGGATTCCTGTCTAGGAAATTTCACAGGGTCACATACAGTTCAGTAGCTAGCAGGGATAGGCTGGGCCCTTTTTCACACTGCAGAAGAAAAAATATTAGGGTTTATTTTATTTTATTTTGCTAGGCAGTGTGGAATTCTGTAGGTACCTTGCTGGTTTATATATCCTGTACGAAGTAAAAGCATTGCATTAGACTTTGGTTCAGTTTTGTTGCTAAGTATTGTATATGAAATGAAGAGATCACCTGGCTTGGAGATCAGTAGCGCAGTCTGTTACTTCGTGGGCCATTCTAGCAACTAGACTGCTCTCAGACATCTCCAATGAAATGACTAACCTAATTGTACTTACATGAAATTGTGTATAAATTAATCCCAGTTGCCCCTTTCTTTTCATGCCAACTTGCTTCAGGAAGCAAATACACATTTGAAAAACCAACAAATAACAGCAGCAGGAATGTGGTTTGGAGCAAAGAAGCTGTATTTCCCCTACAGCTAGAGGCTAGGATGGCAAACTGCCATTTTATATTCTACCAAAATCCTCTCAGTGTCACAACTAGATCATTCTGGGTCACTGTGGAAAAATTAAAATGGCAATTTACTAATCCAGTCATAGTTGCCAAGTAAGCCCAGTGATGGGGTATCAATTTACTAATTCATGTTGTTAATTGCTTTCAAATTAACATTGACATATGGTGACCCCGTGAATGAGAGACCTCTAAATCACCTTATTATCAGCAGTCCTCAGATCTTACTGACTCAGAACAGCCATAGCTTCTTCTCCAGCACAACATTTCAAATGAATTGATTTTCTTCCCATCAGTTTTCTTCACTGTCCAGCTTTCACAACAATATGTGAAATATGGAAAATATACTAAAATGCTGACACTGGAAGGAGTCATATTTATTTACAGTATTTATATCCCGCCCTTCTCATCCCACAAGGGACTCAGGGCGGATTACAATGCACATATATGTGGCAAACATTCAATGCCATAGACATGCAACATATATAGACAGACACAGAGGCAATGTAACATTCCAGCCTTCTGGCTTCATGAGGATATGCTCGATTCTGGCCACAGGGGGAGCTGTGGCTTCACCTTCACGAATTTCAGCCACCTTAACCACAGCTTGTTTAATTTATATCTTATCTTTCCCTCAACATGAAACACAAGTCAGTTTACAACATAGTTTGAAACAAAGTACAGCTTCTGTTACAATCACTGAAACGCAAGATAGTAGTTCCTACACTATTCTTTCCAACTACATAATTAAAAAGTGCATGTTGGTAGGTCACATACTGTATGACAAAAATGTAATCTGAGAAGTATCCTTTTATTTGTCATCTCCCTCTGACACAAATCACTCTTAAAAAGAACCTTTATGTTCTGAAGGAATTAGGTTTACCAAGTCAGGACTAGCCCAGGTCCTGAGAAACGAGGACCTAGAAACAACCCTCTTGTATTATTTTAAGTGATAGCAGCTCATGATATCAATAAGACTGATCATCAGCATCAACCACAGTTTCATGGAGTCCGCCATTCAGATAAAAACAGGTCTAATTAATCAGTGAAATACTGTATGTACATGCTCCTTTTTAAGGCAGCACTTATCATCTTGAGTGCTGCCTTGAGAACTGAGAATTGGAGAAAAGGGACCCATCCTCACTACCAACTCAAATGCTATCCACACTCACTGCTGATGTTGGCTATGTGAAGGTACTGTACACACACACACACGGTATGCATACAGATGAAGGCCACCAAGTTTATAGTGAGCAGGGGGTACGGACAGTACACACAGACGGTGGTGCTGGGTACTGTGCAGTACAGTCCCATAATCCTCTCACATGCTTTGCATCTGCAAGTAGGTTTAAGTTGACCTCTAATATTTTCATTGCAAGTCACAATAATGTAAAAGCTACCAGAAGTTAGGACTCACAATGGCTACTCCTTAAGTAAGAAAATTCTCTCATCTCTAATTTAGAAACACATGCAAAACCCAGGAAATTGAATTCTTTGATTGAACTCAGTATTTCAACTTGTTCCTGGAATATAAAAGTGACGCGAGTCCCAAATCATTCCAAATCAATCTGTGAAAATGGTAAGTTATAAAGTAATACTGTTCATACAGAAAATAGTATGAATCTAATTATCTATCCCATGTTGCATTAACAGAAATCTGCAGCTCCATTCTGTATATGATTCTCTTAAGTAGGAAAGTGTTGTGAATTTCCACATAGCAGATGGCACAGGAATGGCATAGGACTATTCTATCCATGCCATCTAGATCCTAATCAAATGGGTTCTTCTGCTTAATCTTAAATTTTAGTCTGCTAATCTACTGACAAAAGTCCAAATGGTAAAAGAAGAATTGAGTAGCAGTCACTTTTCATGTATATTCTTTTCTTTTCTTGTTAGGTTTAAGTTTGATTTGTAAATTTTTCAGTTTAAATAATGCACCAGTAAGGCCTTCTCGCGGACCACCATCAGAATTTCGGGGGGGGGGGGGGGCTGAAGCCTGGTGTCTTCAAATATACATTATCTAACATTCAGGCCAGTGGCCTCCCTCACAGAGCTCAATCAAGACATCCATAAGCCGTGTCCTTTCTTTGAACAAGGGGGAATTTTTCTATCCCTGTCACATTTTGAGGCCCCTCAAAATCTGAGGCCCTAAACAAGAGTGTCTGTAAATCTAGCACTTCAGGCAGTCAGCTTCTTAATACTTCACACAATCCATTAAATTAATTTACAATCTGCCCTCATATTAATAATGTCTAGGAGTCCTTGTGACAAGTTCCCAGTCCCCAAGGTTATACAAAACAAGCTACAAATGAGTGGAATTTTTCTGATAAAATGTTAGGTTTGCTTTTGACAGCATTGGATTTCAAGCCACAGTGAACTCTCCTATAATGTCCATGTTTCAAGAAGTGCATATCTGAACTACTTAGATGTAAAGAGGAAGAAAGCATGCATCTACACTGTACAATTGATGCAGTTTGACACCACTTTAGCTGCCATGGCTCAATACTACCAAATCCCAGGGTTTGTAGTTTTACAAGATCTTTAGTCTTCTCTGCCAAAGGGTCAGTATCCCATCAAATGCTATATCCCAGGATTCTATAGCAATGAACTAAAGCAGCTAAAGAGGTGTCAAAATGCATTGTAAATGCACCCACAGAAATAAGCAAAGGCTAAATCTATGTGCTTGTTTTACTGCAATGCAACAAGCAGTCCTTAGAAACCACAGGAAGTCAGCATAAGCCTTCCAGAGTTCAGTATGTGGGACTTGTGCCATCACCATCTTTCCTTTCAATTACACATTTTCACCATATGAGTTGAACCCTACACTATTCTGAACCTGTTTTGGATAAAATGGAAGTGAAAGTGGGTGGAAAAATGCAACTCCAATACACCCAAATTATACATTCAGAAAAAAATCAAGAAATATCCAATTAAACGAGAGAGTGAAGGAAGGAGGGAGAGAGAGGTGTTAGTTTTTAGGCTATGTATGCTTATTTCACAGAAGCCCCTTTTTGTCAATGGTTGTTCATATACAGCAAACAACTTTGAACTTTACAAAATACATAGCAGATAAAGCAAACGGAACAAGGCAGCCTTTCTCTTCCTTTATGTATACAGTGCCCAACAGATGGGTTCAAAGCCCCTGAACAAACTCCACTCACCTGTGTACGATGTCTTTCTCATGCTGCCCTTCACCCAGCTGTTACATAGGAAGAGAGTCAAAGTTTCTCCAAACTACTCTGGCAAATAATCCCCAGGGCAACTGTTTTAATAATCCTTTTGTTCCAGCAGGCAGAGCTCGGCAGGGAAAGCGCACTCCTCCTACACACGTTGCATGTACTCACAGACACCGTTGAACCGGAGAGGGAGTCCACAGCACTCCCATTAATTAGAACACACCTTTTCTAATCTTGATATACAGTTGTGGGCTGTTCCAACTAGGCTAAAGACAAGCAAGGCAGCTCTGAGGAGAGCTCAGCTGCAGCAATGCTTTAACCTTTTCCCCCTCTTTGAGCAAATTAGCCCTGACACATGTTGCTACTCTTCCGGGCTTCCCATATTCCCTCCAGGTTTAACCTGTGTGTGCAGAGGGGGAGGTCTTTTTGACTTCCACCCCACTGGGTCCCACACACCACTTGCTCTCTCTTCCGCTCTGTGGCTCAGGTCAGAGTCAGGTTCAGGCAGAGGCAAGTAGGCTCTAGTTCAAAGTACATTGTGGCCTGTCAACCTGTATATAGTAAATAGAGCTCCCTGCTTCCCTCCACCGCCCCTTGGAAAGCACACAGAAAGGAAAGCCTTGCTCAAGGCTGCAAGTTATGCAAACAGACTTGCTCAGATTCATCCTGGAAACTTAAAAGGCTACGTGTATATATGCAGCAAGCAGTTCATTGCTTGCAAAGAAAGTGAAACAATGTCAAACGGCATGCCATACAGGTGTCTGAAACTGTACACACAATGGTATAAACTTTAATATTTTATTTCTGGGAAGCTTAGGTTTGATATTCCTTGGGTCTATTGTAACATTCAATGCTATATAAGGTACCATATGTCCAGTTGTGTGAGTGTGGGCGGAGGGAGGGGGGGTACTTGTTCCAGCATACAGATCTTAGCCTGGTCTTGAAAGTGAGGTAGGGTTGCCAGAGTAAAATCTAGAGATGGCTCCTGTAGTATTAATGGTATGGAAAAGAGGCAATTTCAATAAGTGTGGCCTGTTACCTGGTCGCATTACAAACAACAGTACCTGAATTTCCTTCTACACAACAATTTTTCTGACCTTGGACACTCATGGTTTTCCTCCTCACCTCTCTCCAGTTATAGAATCATAGAGTTGGAAAAGATCACAAGGACCATCCAGTCCAACCCCCTGCCATCAGGAATGTCCTCAGGGTAAAGGGAGGATCTTGGGCTGACAACACTGCCTTGAGGTGTATATGTATATATTGCTCAATTCTTGATCACCTGCTAACATCATCATTGTAATATTACCCAAAACCTGCTACATATGCCATCACAAGAGTTTGAATTAGATGATCCTCATCTAGCAACTCTGCTCCAGCAAAAAAGACATTGTAACAAATTCAGAAAATGACAGATAACATAGACTGGAATTCAGCATTTCACTTATGGGTGCATATCTCCAAGTTATGGATCTGTAATTGATTTGTATTCATGAAGTCTACATAGTCATAATTATGGCACACTTGCCATTATTTCAAATGCCATCCTGAAGCCACTTTACTGGGCAGCAGCTAGATCAGGTGAAGGAGATATGTATGTACAACTGGAAATTGGGGCACAGGAGGATGCCCTCCCTACATTGAGTGAGGCTCTCAATCAGAAGCATCATCCTTGTTGCAACTTCTCATTGTTGTCTCTCTGGGTTGTGGGAGGGGCAGAGAAATGTTATCTCAATTGCCAGTTGAATGACCATCACCCAGTCTGAGAACTGGATCAGGAGATACTATTTGGTTATGCAGACATCATTAAGTACTAAGGAGTTATACATACATAATTTTAAAAAGTGGGGAGAAGGGAATGAAAATCATAAACTAGGAAATGGTCAGAAATATTCCAGATCTTACTTCCTCCTTACTCACACACCTTATTAAGGAAGCATTGGTGGGGCTAAAAGATAGCCAGCTACTGCTGCGTAGCACTAGAAATAATGCTTGATGGTTTTCATGTTGCTTTTAAGCAGTCTATGGAGAAATTTGGTTCATTTTACATGTTTATTTCCTGGCTATAACAATTATATGGTGAAGTCAGGATTGTAAAGAGAGCAATGCTTTGTTATATTTTTTCACTTTTATTTTTAATGATCTAGGCTACAGGGAACATTAGTTCAATTTCAATACTAATTTTCTTCAATCTGGACATATTTTTTCTCATTTCTACGTGGTTACAGATGCTTGAATTCTTGCAGTTGGGTTCACCATGCTACTGAACGCTTATGTGCCTTTTTATTTATTTGGTGTCTAAGCTTAGCTCATCACTTAGCTATCACACTAGGTCTTTATAGTATTATATACAGATGTAGTGACTAACTCCTAACAATGCTTTTTAAAACTTGCTTTGGGTAGCTAGTGAGGTGAGATGTTCTCTATTTTTTGCTGATCATGTTAGTGGAGGGTTTCTGGGGGCAGTTGCTTTTTACCTTGCCTGTTGTAGGCAGTCACACACAGGTACTTCATTGCATTTTTACTGCTTGCATGCCAATGCAACCTGACACCAGAAGTCTCTTTTTCCAGCCCTCCTATATCATCCTCCCAAAACTCATGGGGGTAAAAAATGTCTAGATAGGCACAATGACAAGCCCAACTTGCTACCCACAAGGTTGAAAGGCACACTCTATACAAGCTCCATACCATCATCTAAACTTCCATCCCAGTATTCTGTCGCCTGTAGGTTGAAGGGTAGATGCAAGAAGATAGACCTCAATGAGTTGTTGCATGTGCCTGCCATATGAATATATCCTTGTCCAATAGGGAGAACCCACTAAGGCTATCATATTTTACAACTCTGTCAAAGAGAGAATTTCAGCAAAAAAAAAACCCTGCCCCTACTAAAATTCCTTCTTCTGCACAGCCAAGGAAAACGTGGACTATGAATGCTGTCATCCTGTGTGGAATCATCTAGGACACATTATTTCATGTTGTGCCCTACTAATCACCACTAGTTATTAATAAGCAAGCTTAAACAGAGCTTGTTCCAGATTGATTTTTTTCCTCCTCTTTTCATTTATCCGATTCATGTTACAGAATTTTGAAGCTCCTGGCATTGTGTTGTTTTGTACCTTTGAGTCACTTAGGACAACCCTAGAGTGAACCTATCACAAGGTTTTCTAAAGCTAAGATTGTGTGATTTGCCCATGGCTGAGCAGAGAACTGAAGCTTGGTCCCCAGAGTCATCATCCAGTGCTCAATTCACTACACCACACTGGCTCTAGCATTTACAGTGGTTTAAAATCTATTTTGAATAGCCTATATCTGAAAACTCTGGGTTTTTCTCTTTACGGAATATTCCAAATACTTGTTTTTTCCCCGGTCCTCTTTCTTTTGTCTTTCACTCACACATACAAAGAGAGGCGGGGAGAAAGAGTGAGAGAGGGAACTAAAGAGAGAGAATTCTACACTGAGGAATTGCATCTAATAACTGTGGTTTCATTCTTATTAGTACTAATCTAGGCCAGTGGTCTGCCATACTTCTTCTTCTCTGCCTGCGGCCAGATGTAAAAAAAAAAAGTACAACTCTAAAAATACCAAAAGAGTTGTTTAAGGCATAATGGCTACATAACATATATTCTTTTCCTTCTCCTTCTTTTCTGCCTGGATGTCAGAATTGCCAAGAGGATCAGGCCTTTTGCTGGAGAAGGCAAATCCATGTTTAATATCGAATATATCCCACAGGCAACAAAGAAGAATATCTTTAAAAAATAATTTGTGTGAGTTTAAAGTAAGATAGTTGGGGTGGGGGATTCACAGTTCATTAAGAGGGGGATTAAAAGAAATGGCAGGAATCAAACCAGAATGTTGGTAAAGAAAGTGTGGCAGCTGCCCTCACATTTTCAGTTGTGTCTTCAAGTCATTTTCGATTTATAGGGGCTCTGAAGTGACCCGGTGGTTGGTTTTTCTGAGGTTGAGAGTATGCAACTCACCCAAGGTCACCCAGTGGGTTTACAAAGCCAAGTGAGAATTGACAGCTTTTGAAAGAAATACACATTTCATTATAATTGGAACAGCAGCTTGGTTTTTATGTGCTTTTCACAGGTGCCCAGTACACAGAAATTTAACCAGTTGAACATGTTCTCATAAAATGAGATGCAGTAATAGGAAAGCCTTCCTGCATACATTTCATTTCTTTCTGTTGTGCAAATATAAAAGGTATCGGGGAACAACAGAAAACAGGTGCAGTGGTTCAAAGCACCCATGACAGCTTAACTGATCTCTGTTTGACCACATGAGGAGCTCTGGAAATGACATGTGATGTTTGGGCTGGAAATCAGTACATTCCATACATGGCAACATTTCATGATGCAAGAGAAAATGAGGAGCAAATGCCACCCATTGGATTTCAATAGGGGCCGCAGTGGCATAATGGGTTACACCCTTGTGCTGCTGAAGGTTAGCAGTTGAAATCCACGAAACAGGGTGAATCTGTCAGCTTCAGCTCCTGTCAACCCAGCAGTTTGAAAACATGCAAAATGTAAGTAGATAGGTATCACTTTGGCAGGCAAAGGCAAAGAGATACTCCAAGCAATCTTGCTGGCCACACAACCAGGAGGTGATAACACAGGCTCCTTGACTTGAAAATTGAGGAAACACCTCCCCAGAGCCAGAGAAGCTGAAAACGAAAAGAGAAGCCTCTGCCTTTGTTTGTGTTTTAAAGGCATTGAATGTTAGCCTGTAATCTGCTCTGAGTCCTCTAAGGGAGAAGGGTGGAGTATAAATAAAGTGTCTTGTTATTGTTAATGGCTGTTCAGAGACTCATACCCACAAGCCTTGTATCTAAATCCAAACCCCACTATCCTGACCAAACAGGACAAACTGCAGCCTTCTAGGTGTTATTGTATCCTTTCAGCTCTAGTCATGATGCCTAATGATGAGGAAGACAGGAGTTGTAGTCCAGCATCTGGAGGGCCACATAAAATGACATGGTGGGACAGATTTGGCCCACAGGCCTTGTGTTTGTCACATGTGCATTAGAGAGAGCAGAAGCAAAGGCACGTGCCCTTGAATAGAATAATCTGTTGCTGATAATTTCTCTCATTTTCATAGAATCATAGAATCATAGAATCATAGAGTTGGAAAAGACCTCATGGGCCATCCAGTCCAACCCCCTGCCAAGAAGCAGGAATATTGCATTCAAATCACCCCTGACAAATGGCCATCCAGCCTCTGTTTAAAAGCTTCCAAAGAAGGAGCCTCCACCACACTCCGGGGCAGAGAGTTCCACTGCTGAACGGCTCTCACAGTCAGGAAGTTCTTCCTAATGTTCAGATGGAATCTCCTCTCTTGTAGTTTGAAGCCATTGTTCCGTGTCCTAGTCTCCAAGGAAGCAGAAAACAAGCTTGCTCCCTCCTCCCTGTGGCTTCCTCTCACATATTTATACATGGCTATCATTTTTGCAGGTTTGTTTTGTTTTACTGCTCCATTAGTTTGCCAACACACGTGTTAAACTGTGCAGAATAATCTACAGAACATTGCCTAATATTAAAACATATTTTGCTAGCAGGATGTTGTGTTTTTGAAAGCTTTTTCTACTAATATATACATTATATAAACCAAGTTCCTTTTCTATGAAGCACTGTGTCAACCTAGCAAAGTTTCAAAGAATAAGGAGCAAGCCTCTCTTGCAATCTAGTTCTTCAGAAGGCTCCTAGAAAGAGTTTAGACTTGTTCGCAAAACTGCCCCAGCAACTGGTTGCTGCCAAATGTAGGAGCTGGTGTTAGTGTTTATACCTGGTGTTCTTTCTTCATGTGTATCTGAGCATTTATATTGGAACAATTTATTTTCTGGTTCAACCAAAAACAAGCAGCACATATATGCAGGCAAACCATCACATTGAAGATACAATGGGTTCAAAGATCACTTCTGTGAACTGGTCAAACCACTTGGCAGCTGTAGCTAGTCAAGCTCCGCTAGCCACAAGTCACCTGGCAATTTATGATGACCCCATGAATTCTCTAGGGTTTTCTTAGGCAAGGGATACTTGGAACTAGTTTTCCAAGTTTCTTCCTCAGAAATATGGCCTATAGTACCTGGCATTCACTGGTGATCTCCCATCCAAGTAATAAGAAAAATTGCCTCTACTTAACTTCCAAGATCAGACATGTTCTTTACATTCTTTCTCTTTATTGCATGCTATAGCTGTACTGGGCAATTCAAACAACAGCATTTCCTTATTGTTAACGATTTCATTGAAAAACTGTAGAACAATGTTCCTATGATCTTTGGAACAGAAAGATCAGGCAGATCTGTGTTGACCTACATGACATGGTTTGAGGAACTATAAAGCCAGAGCATGTGGGGTTGAATATTTCCATGCATAACACACACACACACACACACACACACACAGGACTCTTCTACACAGCTGTATAAAATCCACATTATCTGCTTTGAACTGGATTATATGGCAGTATAGACTAAGATTATGGATTCTTTGGCAGTGTAGAAGAGATCCCAGAGAAAAGAGAGAGACTGAAAGTGAGAGAGAAAGCAAGAACA
This sequence comes from Anolis sagrei, assembly GCF_037176765.1. NCBI lineage: Eukaryota > Metazoa > Chordata > Lepidosauria > Squamata > Anolidae > Anolis > Anolis sagrei. Next base: position 121,487,324 of record NC_090022.1, read on the forward strand.
ATGTTTTATTTTCTTTCTTGGTAGCAATTTGTTTCACACCTGATTTAGTAATAAGCATTTGCAGCCGTAGTTTTTCCACTATATTACACAAAGAATTATAGTCTATAAAAGTAAAATGTCAAGTTTTCATGGGAGACTGAAGAACATTTTGTAGAGACCTATGTATATTAAGCTTAGCTTTCAGAGGCAACTGAGACCCCTTCTACACGGCTGTATAAAATCCAGATTGTCTGCTTTGAATTGGATTATCTGGCAGTGTAGACTCAGGCCCTTTCTACACAGCTGAACATTTCACATTTTCTGCTTTGAACTGGAATATATGGCAGTGTGGACTCAGGTAACCCAGTTCAAAACAGATATTGTGGGTTTCTATATTCTGTGTTATAGGGCTCTGTGGAAGGGCCCTGACCTTCCACTATACTGCAACAATATAATGATAAATGACCAACACTTAGAAAACCATCGCTGGTATATCTTTCTCTGATTCAGAAGGGAGATTGGACCTGAACTGGCAAAATGTGCCTCATGCCATGGAAGTCACACGAGATTTCAGTAAGAAGAGGTCCCCTACAATCTGGGATCTGGACCATTAGGGCAATGCAACCACACTCAAGGAAGGTTGGCCACGCCACTGCATACCAAGTCAATTATGATGTGTCTTGGTTGGGTGGTGTTCTGCTCACTTAGATGGTGCTCATCTGGTATGTTATTGTCTCCATACATTTATTTACTAATCACTTCCACAGGTTGTAGGTTTGGTTTTCTGGTTCTGAGGCCCCTTCTACACTGCAATATAATCCAGATTATCAAATCAGATAATCCACATTATTTGATTTGAACTGGATTTATGAGTCTACACTGCCATATAAACCAAATCAAGTAATCTGGATTTCACATGACAGTGTAGGTGGGTCCCTGGTTGTCTACCTGTCCTGTAAATATAGCCCTTCAGGTTGCACCCTAGCTTTCCTGGCAAGAGTTCAACCTACACCCAAAAGCTCCTCATCATTGAAAAAGTACCTCTAACAGCAACATATCCTGTATCTCTAAAGAAGTGACTTTGGTTGTTGTTTCAACAAAAGTAAATTAGAAAGTTCAGCTTTTCCATTCTTCTCACAAATTCTCTGAACACTTGTTGTGTGAGATCTTCCCCCAAGTAATAAATATTTCACTGAAGAAGGAAAATTACAGGCAGGAATCTACCAGATGTACTTTAAGTACAGTGGCCAGGTGCCCTCTCTTCCCATTCTGAGGAGCCTGGAAACAAAAAGGGGAGATGGATGAAGAAGATAAGAAGGGGCAAGGGAACAAGGGATCAGAGCTGCAGGGCTACTAGCTGCCAAGCAACCATCATTGTATTTAGGAAACAGCTTTGCTGGTGGATGTGAGAATGGAAAACAGAGTGATGTGGCAGCAAATCATCCACCTCCACCTCTCCACTGTTGTGTTTGTTTTACTTCTGACCCTGCCAGCTCCATTCCAGCACAGAAAATCTCCTCTTCCATAGCTACATGGCTGGGGGGCACACAGAAAGTTTTCCACCCAGCTTAACTTCCTTGTCAGACTCTGCAGGCCAGCGCTTGGCAGGATAGAAGGATGAGAAGGAAGCTGCCAAAACAAACAGTAGGTGTGCTATGCCACCCAGTTGCTGGCAGACAAAAGGGAGCTGAATGAACTAGTAAAAACACCCCAAATATTAATTGTAAAAGAATTTGAGGTGGGGGGCAGAAGGAGGGACAACACAAATGGAAATGCCACAACTGCAGTTTTCTGACAACCAAGGGGCCTCTCACAGCCACAGCCAATTTGTGATCCTAGTGAAGCCAGGAGGAGGTGGGCAACTGATGAATGGGCACCAACTGAGAGTTGACTTGCCTTTTCTATTTTGGTCAAGTTAATGGGCTGGTGGCCTTTTGAGTCAAATGGAAAGAGCTTGCTTCTTAAAAATCAGGCTAGCAATCTTTCATGAAGAGCCAGCGAAACAGCAATTGAAATATTTTTATTTTGCAGAAATGATTTTGTGTCCCAAACATAACAATATTAAGTTAAATGAACATTTTGTCCCAGAATCTTGGGGCAAATGTTAGCCAGCCAAATTGAATAGCTAACAAGCATGGTATGTGAAAAGCTCACCAACTAGAATGACCACTTTGTGAGTGGAATGTCAAACCTCCTCCCAAAGACTAACTGTATGCTGTGTTAAACATGTAATTTAATTTTTCCCCAAATAAGCATGGACAGTCCCATGTGGACGGGGAGCAGTGCCCAAAGTTTAAATCTTTTGCCCAATTGATTTTTATTTCAAAACACATATCCCACCTTCAGTCACCTTCAAGTTTGAGAAAGGCAGGATAGAAACACCACAAATAAATAAATAAATAAATAAATAAATAAATATGATGGGAACTCTGTTGATGTCAATGGTGACTCTCCCCTCCCATTTTTAGGTCTTGCGCCTATAGGCAAGAAGCAAAATATTGAAATCAAAATTGATTGTGGGGGTAATTTAAAATTTCCTCACCATTTTGTACTGGTCCCAATCCATGGGAGGGCACATGTACACTTGCCTGAAGGTAATATGCACCAACATAATATGCACTTTTTTGTTCCTACGTTTTTGCCTCAAGGGTCAGCATTGAATGTTTGCTCTTTTATGAAGGCAGCCTAAAATTAGTTGAGTTTTTTAAAGAATGTTATATGTTTTGAATGCTTTCAAAAATATAACACTCAAGATGAAAAGAAGAGTGGATTATTCACAGGTTTAGGTATGCTGGAAGGACGCTTTCCCTCAGCTGTTTATGTATTTGTTGCTATACTCACCATAATAAAGTGGGTCTTGAGGGGGGGGGGGGGACAAAAGGAGGAAAAGGAAAGTTTAGTAAAGGAGAAGGAATTATTTTTAACTACAGTACTCAGCATTGCTTACCACTGTTTATGCAGGCTGATGGGAGTTTTAGTCCAACAACATCCATGGCCTCACATTCCCATTCCTGCTTTAGTTGCATTCTATGTATTCAGTGTCATGTGTCTTGTCAACTTTAGCTTAGTTGCTAAGAAGACACTATTTTTAGTTTGCTATCCAGACACCTGCCATCTCAAGCTAGGAGGAGTTCTCCCTTTCCCCCCAAGAGTCAGGTGAGTTCTGGGTCTGCCTCTTCATGTTTTGTTGTGTGTGCTTCATTGCACAGAGATGATGGTGCCGTGACAACAGCATGAATGGACAGCTTCTTATGGAAAAATAGCCTCGGAACTTGGACGTAGTTCAGGAGGAGCTCGTGGAACCGCCTTCTGCTGGCAGCTGCACAAATGGAGCCACATGGAATTTCCTCCACATCACCAGCTGCCACTCAGTCTTTGAAGTTGAGGGAGGTGACTTCACAGAGAGAGAGAATCATAGAATCATAGAATCAAAGAGTTGGAAGAGACCTCATGGGCCATCCAGTCCAACCCCATTCTGCCAAGAAGCAGGAATATTGCATTCAAATCACCCCTGACAGATGGCCATCCAGCCTCTGCTTAAAAGCCTCCAAAGAAGGAGCCTCCACCACACTCCGGGGCAGAGAGTTCCACTGCTGAATGGCTCTCACAGTCAGGAAGTTCTTCCTCATGTTCAGATGGAATCTCCTCTCTTGTAGTTTGAAGCCATTGTTCCGCGTCCTAGTCTCCAGGGAAGCAGAAAACAAGCTTGCTCCCTCCTCCCTGTGGCTTCCTCTCACATATTTATACATGGCTATCATATCCCCTCTCAGCCTTCTCTTCTTCAGGCTAAACATGCCCAGCTCCTTAAGCCGCTCCTCATAGGGCTTGTTCTCCAGACCTTTTATCATTTTAGTCGCTCTCCTCTGGACACATTCCAGCTTGTCAATATCTCTCTTGAATTGTGGTGCCCAGAACTGGACACAATATTCCAGATGTGGTCTAACCAAAACAGAATAGAGGGGTAGTATTACTTCCCTAGATCTAGACACTATGCTCCTATTGATGCAGGCCAAAATCCCATTGGCTTTTTTTGCCGCCACATCACATTGTTGGCTCATGTTTAACTTGTTGTCCACGAGGACTCCAAGATCTTTTTCACACGTACTGCTCTCGAGCCAGGCATTGTCCCCCATTCTGTATCTTTGCATTTCGTTTTTTCTGCCAAAGTGGAGTATCTTGCATTTGTCACTGTTGAACTTCATTTTGTTAGTTTTGGCCCATCTCTCTAATCTGTCAAGATCGTTTTGAATCCTGCTCCTGTCCTCTGGAGTATTGGCTATCCCTCCCAATTCGGTGTCATCTGCAAACTTGATGATCCTGCCTTCTAACCCTTCATCTAAGTCATTAATAAAGATGTTGAACAGGACCGGGCCCAGGACGGAACCCTGCGGTACTCCGCTCGTCACTTCTTTCCAGGATGAAGAGGAAGCATTGGTGAGCACCCTCTGGGTTCGTCCATTTAACCAATTACAGATCCACCTCACCGTAGTTTTGCCTAGCCCACATTGGACTAGTTTCCTTGCCAGAAGGTCATGGGGGACCTTGTCGAAGGCCTTACTGAAATCCAGGTACGCTACATCCACGGCATTTCCCGCATCTACCCAGCTTGTAACTCTATCAAAAAAAGAGATCAGATTAGTCTGGCATGACTTGTTTTTGATAAATCCATGTTGACTATTAGCAATGACCGCATTTGTTTCTAAGTGTTTGCAGCCCACTTCCTTAACAATCTTTTCCAGAATCTTGCCTGGTATTGACGTGAGGCTGACCGGACGGTAGTTGTTTGGGTCATCCTTTTTTCCCTTCTTGAAGACTGGGACCACATTGGCCCTCCTCCAATCTGCTGGAACTTCTCCCATTCTCCAAGAACTCTCAAAGATGGTTGCCAATGGTTCCGAAATGACTTCCGCTAGTTCCTTCAATACTCTGGGGTGTAGTTGATCTGGCCCTGGGGACTTGAACTCATTTAGAGCAGCCAAGTATTCCTGTACGACTTGTTTCCCAATTTGGAGTTGGATGTCCTCAAATCCCTCATCCACTCCGTCTTGCTGAAGTTGAAGATGACTTTCTTTTTGTGAGAAGACCGAGGCAAAGAAGGTATTTAGTAGTTCTGCCTTTTCCCTATCCCCTGTCAGCATTGCCCCATCTTCTCCTCGAAGAGGCCCTATCGCCTCCTTGTTTTTCCTTTTTCTACTGACATAAGAAAAGAATCCCTTTTTATTGTTTTTAATGTCCCTGGCAAGCCTGAGCTCGTTTTGTGCTTTAGCCTTGCGGACCTTTTCCCTACAGCTGTTGGCTAGAGAGAGAGAGAGAGAGAGAGAGAGAGAGAGAAGTCAAACTACCATCTATTCAGAAAGTCACAAAGTACATTTTAAGGAGGAGAGAGGAAAGAAAGGAGAGGAAAGGAAAGGAAGAGAAGTGTTTGCAATTGTTCTTGTTTGCATGTGCCTAAGGGCCCTTCCACACAGTCATAGAACCCAGAATATCAAGGTGGAAAATTCCACAATATCTTCTTTGAACTGAGTGATCTGAGTCCACACTGCCCTATATTCCAGTTCAAAGCAGATAATGTGGGGTTTTATTTAGCTGTGTGAAAGAGACTCCAGTTCAAAGCAGATCTTGTGGGATTTTGTGTCTTGATATTCTGGGTTTTATGGCTGTGTGGAAGGGCCCTGAGAATCCACAATCATTTCATTCACTCAGCAGAAATGAAAAAAGATTGCTTTATCTAAGGGTTCTTCCATACAGCCCTTTATCCCAGAATATCAACTGGGTTATCTGAGTCCACACTGTCATATATTCCAGTTCAAAGCAGATAATGTGGGATTTTATTCAGCTGTGTGGAAGGGGGCTATGCTGGAAAGGAGCTACTGCATGCAAACTGGTACACACACAAATGCACTTGTATACTCACTTATGCATATACAATATGATCTCATTATCTATGGGCTTCATATCCAGTTTCATTAACCCAAATTCCAAAAAATAATCACTCAAAATGTTTTTGTGGGTCTCTCTAGGTTCTCCAGTGTGATTCTATACCCAAGTATTTCAAAATATTGTTCAGTCACTTCCAACTCTTCGTGACCTCATAGACCAGTCCCCACCAGAGCTCCTTGTAAGCCATCGCCACCCCCAGCTCCTTCAAGGTCAAGCCAGTCACTTCAAGGATACCATCCATCCATCTTGCCCTTGGACACCCCCTCTTCCTTTCTCCTTCCATTTTCCCCAGCATCATTGTCTTCTCAAAGCTTTCCTGTCTTCTCATGATGCGGCCAAAGTACTTCATCTTTGCCTCTAATATCCTTCCCTCCAATGAGCAGTCGGACTTTATTTCCTGAAGTATGAACCGGTTAGATCTTCTTGCGGTCCAAGGCCCTCTCAGAATTTTCCTTCAACACCACAGTTCAAAAGCATCTATCTTCCTTCACTCAGCCTTCCCTAAGGTCCAGCTCTCACATCTGTAGGTTACTATGGGGAATACCATTTCTTTAACTATGCGGATCTTCATTGCCAGTGTGATGTCTCTACTCTTCACTATTTTATCGAGATTGGTCATTGCTCTCCTCCCAAGAATTAAATATCTCATTTCCTGGTTGCTGTCTGCATCTGCAGTAATCGTTGCACCTAGAAATACAACGTCTGTCACGGCCTCCATGTTTTCTCCCCCTATTTGCCAGTTATCAATCAGTCTGGTTGCCAGAATCTTGGTGGTTTTTTTTTCCAAAACATAGGATTTGATATTATCCATGGTTTTAGATATCCATAAGATTTTTTTGGAATATATTGCCTAAGGTATTAAACTAGAGCAAGAGTGGGTAAAGTAGGCCCTTAGGCCACATGTGGCTCTTTGACCTAGCTCTGAAGCCTGCAAAAGCCTTCAGACACACCCAAATCAATGGTGTGATTTTCAGATTATTATTTTTTTGCACAGACCTGTTCCAAATCTGTCAAAATTTCAACAACAGGTTTTCTCTAGCCTTTTAAAATTCCCTAAACCTCCCAAAAACACAGATTAAAAAAAATAAAATTGGGCAAAATGGTGGCTGGTAGTGACATTGTGTCACTTTGAGCAAGGAAAAGCCTTTTGGTGCAGTGTACCAGGAAGGAAAAATGCTCTGAACATTGACTCACGCTTGAGCTAGAGGGATCAATGGTCTAACCCTGCATATGGCAGCTCTTTACTTTCAACAGTTTTCATGAGACAAAGCTGAAGAGAGATTTTAATAAAACAAATGTGATTGGTTGTTAGCTTCATTATCATAGATACAAGTGTATTATTATTATACTTATTCTCATTATCATTATTCTAAAATAATAAAAAATAATTGAAATATTGCAGAATTGAAACATTACAACACTGCCTTAAAAGCTCTTCCTTTCACAATCTTTTGGCAACTTTATTGCTGTTGTTCCCTGAGAGACAGTTTTCGTGAGGTTTGGGCATATCTTTGTGCCTTGCCAAGAAAAGGTGTGGCAGACGTATGGAGCCTAATTATGTAGCGATTTGTATATTGTTACAAAAGAAGCAGACAGCTTAATGAAAGGAATCTGAAAACATGCCTAGGGTAATCAAACAGTTAAAAGGCCAAGAGGTTGATGCACAGGATTGATGGAAGAACTAGGAAAAGTTTTTTTGAGGACTGTGACTCTCAGAAAGCACCAGACAAAAAGGTCACTAGGGATTCTTGCACTTATAGTACAAAAAGTAACATTTCCAAGCTTTGTTTACTAGCACTGTTGTCCTTACTGTCTCAATTAAAGCTTGTTAGTGTTCTTTCTCCATATCAACCCACTGTAGATGTACAGTGTCATTATTAGTAACTGTGGCATGTAGGATACAGAACTGTCTTTAACTATTCCCTTCAAGGCCACTGCATTTCCATGTATATATTCAGTTTCTAAATTGACAGTGCAGTAAACTGAGAAGTTACATTTAATTCATGCTGACACCATGATTTTGACTAGCAATAGTTGTAAAGGAAACCCAAGCTGAATATCCCATTCTCTCACATGGATCACAGCCAGAGAGTGGTGAGTAAATTGGGCTTTCCCACAAAGAATTGCCCGGGAGTAGAGAGGCTTTAACACAACACAGAATGAAAATGCAAGCCACCTGAAAGACTTAAGTTCTGATTTGCAGCTTCGACAGTTCTTCATAAATGTTTTCATATGCATCTCTGTTTTCATTACATTCAACTTGGGGGTAGGGGGATAGGATAATAATTATATATCTGAATCTGTCTGAAGGAATATGTAGTTATGTTTCAATTACTGGCTGTTGCATTTACTATTTGTGGTTGGTTTTGGAAGTGTTGATGTTGCTATCTAAAAGGGCTTAGTTTGCATGCAGATGAATGTTGAGTTGTTTACTGGATTACAGTCATCTCTTAATATTTACAGGGTTAGATGAACATGACTCCCGGGAAAGTGGAAACACTGCAAATATAGGCTTGCTATTTAAAAAAAAAAACCCGAGAGTACACTTCCTGAGGATTTATAGATCATCCAGCACAAGTCTATGTTAAACTTAGAAATGCCTAGAGAAGTGTTTGGTCTAGGGTCTCCAACCTCTTCACCATCTTCCAGCAGAAGTTGCTCATAGAATCAGGAAAGAAATTCTACAAATACCTAGCAACAACACAATGTTTGGTTGCGTGTAGAGTAGCAGCAATCTACAGTCAAATCAAAGCTACTTAACCCACAAATGTGGTCTGTACCAGCAAATCTTGTGGAGGGGGAGAGCTGTTGTTCATAAAAAAGACACTTCATTCCTACTCCAAAGAAACATCACAAGGATATTGCCAAATCTGATAACTTTAAGAGAGCAAATGGAAGGTTGTACCAGCCTGTATCTTCTCATCTTCCAGAAAAAAATGGTTAAAAGCATGAATCATTATTACATTTGTTATGGCAAGGAGCAGCCAATAAAGTGGAGCAAGGACAGAAGAATGTTGGGTATAATGACTGAGTGTAATATACTGAGTTGTGGCTTTCCAGAGATTGTTGCCCATCGGTCCTAGCCAATATGGCCAATAGTGAGTGTTCATAGAAGTGCAGTCTAATAACATGTGCAGTTCCATGCATTTTCTATCCCAGAGTTATATCATAAATGCCCATATGGTGTGATGGTTAGAGTGAGATTTTGGTTAGGCTAAATCCTAATTTAGCAAACATGAGGCCCAGGACCTGCCTGGCAGAATGGTTTAAAGGCCCTTCCCCTAAACTACAAGCCCCAGAATTCTGCAGGAGGAAGCAACCAGATTTAAAGTGGATCCATGCTCTATGAGCAAACCCAGGCATGGGGACTCTTTTCTCAGACCCTCTTCTCTCACACCATCCTATCCATCCTTCCTTCTTTCCTTCTCTCTTCCCTCTCTCCTTCCCTCCCTCTCTCCCTTCCTTATCTCCCTCTTTCTCCCTCCCTCCTCATTCTCTCTTTCCCCTTCCTTCCTTCCTTCCTTCCTTCCTTCCTTCCCTTTTGTCTTTCCTTTTGTCTTTCCTTCATTCTCTCTTCCATCCCTCACTCCCTTCCATCCATCTTTCTCTCCCTCCCTCCCTTCTTTTTTTCCTTCCTCTTTTCCTCCTGGGGGATATTTAGCCTGCCATGGAGCCCCCAAGTTAGAAAGTTTGCCCATGCCTGCTCTAGTGTAATGAGGTCATGGGTCTTAGAAACAGAAGTGCTTCTGATAGTTCATGCGATCACTTTCCTGCATGTCATTAAGAACACAAGAGGAAAGGGATTTTTGGCAAGCAAATCTACCAGTGTATCTACAAGCTGAGGCTTTTCTATCCTTTCTGATGGGAGCTTTGGCCTTCAATAGTACAATCCCAAACCCTCTCTCCTTAGAATGCCAAATGAGTTCAGAAGGACTTGCTCCCACGAACATGCATATAGAACAGGATTGTGACCCTTAAACCTTTCAATTCAAGAATACAGGTTCTGGGGGGAGGGGGTCGTCTTCTCAACACATAGGCTTCACAACATGTTAGCATCTTAAATATACTCATTTGTATGGTATATTTTGTCCAATATTGAATGTTCTCATTCATTTCACTGTTGAAGAAGCAAAATTCATGTGGTGCCACAACACATTCATAAACAATTTGCAGGCTTTGTAGATGTGCACTGTGCTCTACACATGGGAGTACATGACACATTGTGCATATATGCAATCAAGAAAGCTACAACTCTGAGTCTACAAGACTTGAGTAGGAATTTTGGGAGGTCTCTCATAGAATCATAGAATCAGAGTTGGAAGAGACCTCATGGGCCATCCAGTCCAACCCCCTGCCAAGAAGCAGGAATATTGCATTCAAATCACTCATGGAGTAATCATAAATCAGTTTTGACTTGATTGCCACTGACAACAACAAAGTGTGGATTGTGTTGCAGATCATTAGCAGTTGATCCCTAAGTCAGCTTGGAGATATATACTGTGTAAACCTGATGTAAGACCTCAAGGAGGTGCTGATAAGGTGGTTTCAGTAACCCAAGGAATTCTGTACTTAGTGGATCAAAGTTTAAGAATCCCTGCTTCAAAGTTTTTCATCAAGAGGTAGGAAAACTTAATGTCTTTCAAGTTATGTTTTTGGGACAAATCGCATATTTCATGAGACTGATGCAATCTCAAAAAAAAAAAATCTGGAAGGTACCAAATTGCCTTATCAAAATCTCTCCTGTTAACATCCTGTTGTGCCTTTTGGATAGGGCTATGTATCTTGAAGGAATGTGGTTTGCAAAAAAGGCCTAGTTGCCCTTTAAAGCCAGTGGCAGCTGTCAGGACATCTTTGAGAGAGCATTCCTCTCACACTACCATAACCCTGTTTTCACTCAGCCCTCCTCTCACTCAAAAGCAGCAAAATATTTGATGAAACAGATTGAATATATCTCCAAACTTGGCATAGCCCTCTCCAATTTTTTCAGCTTTCAGCTTTGGCATGGGTAGGGTCAAGAATTCAGAATTCTAAGAATTTAGGATCTGCAGGATAAGACAGATTAAAAGAGGCACTGGAGGGGCAAAGAACAAAGAGTGCAGGTAGGTAAATATACAGTCCCTGACTGGGGGGAGTATGCAAGCTGTGCCAACTTGCTCTGCTGATGATGGATATGTCAGAGGAGGTACTGCTTGGCAATTCACCTGCAAGAACAGGGCAGGGGGAGCAATCGGCTGGAATTTAATAAAACCTCTCAGCTCAGCATAAATCAACTCTCACTGGCGGCATGATTTAAGGGACACAGAGACAGCCCTGACTTGTCTTTAATCACAGTGGGCGAGGCAGGTGTACTAAGATTTAATGGGCAAGGGGAATGCAATCCCACCTTCCCCGTGCCTCCACCCTTTGCATTCTTGTAGCCCTTCTGGCCTTACAATGTAGGTGACACAAGAAGGGCCAGTGCTGGAGATATGCAATCCTCCAGGTTGGACAGCACACAGCCTGCAGGCTACATGGATGGTGGTGGCAATTTGTAGTGGAGACTGAGCTTTCATTAGTAAAGCATTCTTTTTACAAATTCCAGCAGTACATGATTTGCCTGGGGTCTTCTTGCAGGCATTGTGGTTGGCCACCTCTGTCAAAGAAAATGCTGAGATAAAAGGACTCGAATCCAGCTAGACCTCTTCTTGCACCGAGGTCCTTAAGATCTACAGCAGGAATGGGAATTATGTGCTCCCCCCCTGAATATTATGGATCATCCTAGCATTCCTAGGTAGTAGCATAGTCAATGCTAGGTGATGAACTTCCACAACATACAAAGGCCTAATAGAGGACCTCTTCACACAGCCCTTTTGGGCCATGCCATTATGCCGGCAATCGCCAGCAAAAGGGAAAGTGTGCAGGGTAGCTTGTGGCATCCCTCACACCCTCCCTTTCCCCCTCATCACTCAGTGGGGGCAGGAGAGAGTGCCATCACATGGCAAAAAGGGAAAGGAAGTGCGAGTAGTTTCCCCCTTCCACTTTGGGAGGAATGTAGGCAAGGCCTGGCATGCGGCATGTGGCACATGGCAGGCCCCATCCTTGCCACACGTGAAAGCGGCAAAATGGGGCAAAAATACATGAAGTGAAGAGGTCTCTAGTTTACATCTTCCAAATGACTGCCAATAGTCTTCAGTTCATTTTTTTTCTGTTGCATATGTTTCAATAAGGTCTTGTTTTGGATAGTTAGATAGCAAATAACAGGAATGAAGAATTAGGACACCAGAACCAGCAAACTAATCAACACCTAATTAATTATAGACTGGGTCTAGATTGCCAAATAATGTGGTCTGCGCTGCATTATATGGTCAGTACACCCACTGAACTACATTCAAACTGCATTATTTTGTAGAGCCAGCCACAGTTTGTATCCTGAAAAGCAAGATAATCTAGAAAGAGAAAACAAAGCATTCACATACAAAGCTCTAGGGCAGGGGTCCTCAAACTAAGGCCCTCCAAGGTCATTTACCCGGCCCTCGCTCAGGGTCAACCTAAGTCTGAAACGACTTGAAAGCACACAACAACAATCCTATGTCATCAGCCAAAAGCAGGCCCACACTTCCCATTGAAATACTAATGAATTGATATTGGTTAAAATTGTTCTACATTTTAATTATTGTATTGTTTTTAAGTGGTTTTTGAACTACAAATAAGATATGTGCAGTGTGCATAGGAATTCATTCAAGTTTCTTTTCCAGTTATAATCCGGCCCACCAACAGTTTGAGGGACTGTGGCCTGGCCCTCTGTTTAAAAAGTTTGAGGACCCCTGCTCTAGGGCATCTCATTTGACTAATCAATACCATTCTATTGATGGTAGCATCTCTCAACACTATTACGGGTAGTTCCCACTAACAGGACCTGAAAGAAATTTTTCAACCAATTCCTCCTCTTCCAGGATCTCTTTGCATCCTCATAATAATCTTCACAGTAAAGATTGAGGATAGAACACCAGAAGTTGTAGAGGCAGGGAGGATTGATCGCCCTATTTCCTGCCTCCAACAAAAACCATTGCTGATTTGGTAACCCTTCTGCAGATGGAAGAAGTTTTCAGTTCTCCAAGAGAATGCTAGGAAGCACCTCATCCACTTTATCCTTATCTATCAGATATACTTTATATTTTCTGTTGCTTATGTCTGGTGAATCACTGTCGCTATTTTGTATCTATACAGGGGGTCACTGATATTGCTGGGCATGATTCCAAGGCCCCATGAATATATCAAAATCCATGGTTGCTTAGATCCTATTATATATAATGGTATCGTAACTAAGATTTACTTTTTGATTTTAAAAAATGATGGTAGAATCCATTGATATTTGTATTTGCTCCTTTTGGGAGATTTGTGTGTGTGTGTTTAAAAATACTAGTAGTACCAATTTTATTTATTTCAATGTTTGTACCTCTAGGAAGGGAAACTCATTCCTTAATGCATTTTCATGTGGAAAAAGCATCTCCACTAAAGCATCTCCTTGTTTCTATAACAAGCCAAATTTTTCAAAATCCAATTATTACAGTGAGGTGAAATCTTCTGAACAGGGGCACTATAGGGGTATTCACCTTTCTCTATGCTATCCAAACCCTGTGTGTGCACGTGCACACACACACACACACACACACACACGGCTGGAGTTACATTTTAAAAATGTACCTGTTCTGAATTACAAACAAATTCAACTTAAGAACAAACTTACAAGACCTATATTGTTTGTAACTTGGGAAGTGCCTGTAATTTGATTCTACTTTAATACCATTACTCAGTGCTATGGAATCCTAGGCATTGTAGTTTGCAATATATGGCAAAGAAAGCTAAAGATCATGCAAAGCTACAACTCTCATGATTCCATAGCATTAAGTCATGGTAGTTAGAGGAGTGTTAAACTGAGGGTGAATTTTCACAGGCCACAAATGGGGTACTCCAGATTATCATGGCTGAAGGCTATACTCCATGCCCCCAAGCTGGCCTGGGAGCTGAATGGTGGCCACAAGGTTAAGTGGCACTGTAATAGTTTGGCACCAGTTACCTGTGACCCTTACCTTGCCCCCATTGATCTGCCATTTGTAGTGCCCACCTGGCACAAAAATAGAGTTGTGCATTGCTTGGTACCTAGAGTGACAATATCCAGAGCGGCAAAGCAAAGTGAGAAAAGGGGAGTGGGGAAAGTAGTAATTGCTTCCTCTTTCCCACTGCTTTGTCCAATCACCTCACAGCTCTGGATATTGTCACGCCAGCCATCATGCTAAGTGATGAGGAGCTCAATTTTCATCAAATAACAGTGCAAAGGGGCAAGGTAGGTGCCATCCCCTGCTCCCAGGCTGCCAAGCAAAGTGAGATGGTGATGTTACAAGCTGTAGCTGCTTCCTAAGCAGAAAGTGGTACATCTCATTACATGTGCCCAAAGTCCTTATTTAGTCTGGAGTTTGGGGGAAGCTCCAAATATCCTGCAACTTCTGTTAATTCAGTTCAAGACTGCATTAAACAGCCATGGTCCATGTTAAATCCAAATCCATGCTATGCATCATGGAACTGCCATAGAAGTGATTAGGTTTTCCTTTGGGGTAAAGTGTCAGTGAAGATACACTCTTCATTAATTCTACATTGTAGCTGCAACCTAATATATCTCTTTAAAACAGAAGAAAATGCCTTTCATCACACATAATAATAAAGTAAAGCCAGCATGGTGTAGTGGTTTGAGCTTTGGACTACAACTGTGGAGAACAAGAGTCAAATCCCCTTTCACCCATGGAAACTAGCTGGGTGACTTTGTGAAAGGAACACATTTTCAGCAGCAGAAAGCCCTGAGATTGATTCAACTTAGGATAGCTTCAACTTGAAGGCACACAACAACACTTATATCTACAGATCTTACTGCATTCAAGTAAGATTTGTAGTCTAAGCAGAAGAGGGTTAATGGAGTCTAGAGCACCTAGGGAAACTGCTTTCAACATGGCAAATAACAAGCATCTCATTTATTTGCAAATTAATATCCAGCATTAAAGATAATATTAGACTTTAGTAAGCTGGGGCAGGGCTGCACATTAGATTATATCATGTATTGCATCAGCTGCTTCCAAATGTGGCAAGATACTTATAAAGCTCTGCTCCCAGGGAGCCATTCTGCTCATTTTGTTGTTGGAGCCCTTGGACCCTTCCACAAAGGTGTGCCCAGACAACACAACTGTTGGAGGTATAAATGGCCTACAATGAATAGGAAATATTTAAAGGTTTCCGTAGTGGATGGCAATTTGATGAAATACTTCTCCAGGAGCAGATTCCATGTCAAAGGGAACCTGCTCCTGGTTTAAGTCCAGATGATGGATCATATTCTCAGCATAGCTTCAGCACCACTGCAGGATCCACAAACACCCCACCCCCACCCACCTCTGTACTTTTCTATCCCCCCCCCCCTATGAATTTAATCCCGTTGGGGAGTTACAAATGCACAACTCATAGTTAGACATTTATAACTCTGTGGTATTCATTATTTCTACATCGTGAAAATCCACTAATACCCATTCACACGGCAGTAGTCACTGCAATAAGTGAGAGTCCATTCCCTCATCCCTTATGAAGCAGCTGATTGTGGTCCCAGTTCTCTGCCACAGCAAGGATCCTCATGGAAGGAGGGAAACATAAGTGAGTGACTTCCCAAATGGCAGAGAACAAACTTCACTGATCACAGCAGCAGCTGTCCAGTAAATGGGGATTGGGGGGTTGGGTTAGGAGTCATTGCATAGCCCTGTAACAGTGGTTGTCATTCATAACTTTCCAACAAGATTCTGCCCCCTGTTTGCTGACAGAGATTGAGAGGCACAAAGGAAAGGAAAATTTGGCCTCTCCAAATAGCTTAAAGGCACCAGTTCCTGCCTAATCATGGAATTTAAGCAAGGTCAACCTTGGTTGGTACTTGGAGGAGAGATCACCGACTATCAGGTTGTCTAGCTATATTCCAGAGAAAGGAACTACAGAACCACATATGAACATTCCTTGCCTAAGAAAACCCTATGAAATTCATGTTACCATAACTTGTTAGGCATCATTAAGGTACACTCACACCTTTTGGAGTGTTCATTTGCTACCTTTCTCTCCCCCACCTCCATTGTACCTCCAGCTGATCTAAGCCTGTATTTTTTTTACCTAAATATGGATTTTAGGAATGTCTCCAATATAATATCTCCCCCTTTCCTGTCCCTGTAGAGAAAACGAAATTTCCACAGCCACTGCCTCTGAATTCTTACTGTCCAATGTGTGTATTCCAAAAATGCCTAACATGGACCATAAGTGTCATTCCCCCACACACCATTTTCTTTTCGGTTCCTCAGGAATGAAGAGTTTTTCTGTTTGAGTATATACAAAGCCGGTTTTGCAAGAAAATGCAGTCAGATTCTCTACCACCCCATTTTTCTGTTCCATTTGCTGTGAGTTATGTGTATGGAACATTCCTAGGGATCTATTGCCCTCTTGTGTTCATCATTAAGTATTTCAACAAATTATTTCGTTATGCTATAATGGGAATTTTCATTCCTTAATGCCCCAGGAAGCAAGGAAATTAGGGTGATTCATTCCTCAAACAGTGCAGAATGTCATAAGTCCAGAAACCAATGCCAAGCATGCGGGGATTTCCTGACTATTGTAGAAAAAACCCTTGACACTAATTTAGGAGATTCCATTGTGAAAGATAAGTACAGTATGCTTTGAGCTGTCAAATACCAGCCTCTACATGGGGCTCTCTAGTGGACAATCACATTTAACACATGGTAATGAAATGTAGATGTGAAAAATTGATTTATTGGCCTCCACAGGAGAGAGCCAGACCAAAAGTTTATTGGCAATTTGCCTGATATGTTGTGAGGGGGCATGGCTAAGAGATGCAATGAAAGGCAGCCATGCATCCCATCTGCCTCTCTGAATTGTCATTTTAGCACAGTTAGCAAATGACAAATAACTAAAACTCATATATATATCTAGAAAATTTTGTTTAAAAAAATCAACCCAAAAGACTAGATCAACTTATCCACACGTCAGTGTAAGTACAGTAGACTCTTAGTTAACTGGAACTCAAGCCACTAGAACTCTCAAGCAACCAGTAAATACATCAAAGAAAGAATACTTTATATTAAAAAGCTGTTTTTATAATATGGCAAAACTGTTACATTAAGTTACATTTGCCTTTATTAGTTTTATTTGCTTTTAATTACTGTATTTCAAGTCAATACTGAGTTTTTGGTATGGTATAGTAGTCAACCTATTTTTCATGTTAACTCTCAAGCAACCAGAAACTACATTTACCTAACATCTACCAATTGCCATGGGTGCCGGTTACCTGAGAGTCTATTGTACCATAACTCTCTTATAAAAAAAAAAGGAACCGTCATTCTCTCTGAGTAGAGTGATGGAAGGTGCGATTCAAGGGCCTTTCCACACAGCTCTATACCCCAGAATATCAAGGCAGAAAATCCCACAATATCTGCTTTGAATTTGGTTATCTGAGTCCACACTCAGATAATGTGGGATTTTCTGCCTTGATATTCTGGAATATAGGGCTGTGTGGAAGGGCTCCTAGTCTGTCCTGGGAGAATCTGAAAGAAGGACTGGCCCTCTCTATTCTCTCTGCTGCAGCACTGCTTTTGGCTTCCTTGAATGTCTAGTTGGGGAAATGGCAGGACACTGGCGTCTTCTAAGGCTCCATGATGAGCAGAAATTGCACAGAGGAACCTTTTCTCAAGCTCTGCTCAGCTGTTCACGGGCCCATAACTGGTATTTTACATGAGGGGCGGAAGCAGAGAACAAATCTGAAACAGCTCTTTTTTTGGAAAATGACACATCAAGGTATTCTAGTGATGTATTTCAAATTTATTCTTAAAAGTATCAGGGCTTGGGAAGAAAGTAACTTTGTCAGGTAAGAGCATTGTCTTCAAAATTACCAGGGGGAATGTTACCTGTAAACATCACATATTGCTTTTGAGAATTAAACAGGGAAACATTTTGGTCGTTTTGCAAAAAGACTTGGAACATAATTGCAATTACCCAATATGAGAATTATTATTTACTAATTAGTGTCTATCACTTTAAGGGCTACAAATGTGTTTGCAAGCATTTTGCAATGCATGCCGCATTCTTACTTTATTGGTTAGCTAGTGGGTGGGTGTGTGTGTGAGAGAGAGAGGGAGAGAGGGAGAGAGGGAGGGAGTGCACGACCAGGACAGAAAAGAAATAGATATTGCTACAACAAAACCTGAATTGTGGCAAAGAATTTTTGGAAAATTAAGTAAAAAATAGTAATTCCTTTCAAAAAGTCACAGTCTAGATACTAAAAATCCTATGAAAATCCTTTCCAAATGTGATTGTAAGTCTCGTTCTGTTATTCTTAATGGTTGTACAAGAAGCATGTGTTTACTATGTCTAAACAGGGAATGCCCACGTCACTGAGGAGATCTTGTAAATTAAATGAAACTTAGTTGTGGACACTGAATTCCACTGAATTTCCAGAGATCCTGTCAGTCACAAATTTCACAATTTTAGAACCTGAGCTAATCATGTTTATAGTTAGATTAGATGTTATGGTGCTCACTAGTCATCTTGCTTGTCTTTATACAGCAAAGAGCAATTCTAATCTAAACAGATACTAGGCAGTTTTTTCTCTCCAAGCAGTCATTACTTCCAAGGGTAGTTGTCTCATATGGATTTTTTTTTGTTGTGTCAGGAGCGACTTGAGAAACTGCAAGTCGCTTCTGGTGTGAGAGAATTGGCCGTCTGTAAGGACATTGTCCAGGGGACGCCTGGATGATTTGATGTTTTTTTATCATCCATGTGGGAGGCTTCTCTCATGTCCCCGCATGAGAAGCTGGAGTTGATAGGGGGAGCTCATTCGCCTCTCCCCAGATTCAAACCTGCGACCTGTCAGTCTTCAGTCCTGCCAGCATAGGTGTTTAACCCACTGCGCCATCGGGGGCTTCATCTCATATGGATGTCTTAAAAGGACAACCCTTATTTTGTCAGGAAATTTGGTGTGGCACTTTCAGCCTCTCAGATCTCCGAATGCTCAGTAGCAGAATAATAGTAGTTAGTAACACAGAAATGTGATAAATTAGGTACAGCCATTGCAGTGTAGTGGTTTGAACATTAGACTACAACTGGAGACCAGGGTTCTAGTTTCACTCAGCTGCGAAAACCTGCTGGATGCCCTTAGAGAGGCTTCACACTTTAACTCTTGGAGCAAAACAAGGCAAGTCTCCTCTGAAAAAAAATCTTGACAAGAAAACCCCATGATAACTTTGTCATATCACCTCATCACATGGGCCGATGGGCCTGCTTCCTTTCCACTTTCAGCAAGGAGCCCTTCCCATGATGCACAGCAAGTCCAGCCAGGTGCTGTGCCAAAAGAGGAGAGGAAGCAGTACACACCATGACTGCAGCAACATGGGAACCTTCCTAGCAATGGGGGGAAGCAGGATGACGACGCTTCCCACCATGGGATGGAGGACACAGTAAGATAGGCAATGTGTGGTTTGGAGTGATGGATTCTCCATAGATTCTCCAAATGTGGGGCAAATCGATGGGCCTTTATGATGAGACGCTTAGAGTTGTCCTAAGTCATAAGTAACTTGAAGGTGCACAACAGTGAGCCACAGCCTAAGAACTCTTATGATAAATAATACAGTGTAATAACTAATGGGATAAAGATTGACTAATTCAGGTTGCTCCCCAACAAACACTTTGGATATCTGTGTTTTTAGTTCTAGAATGCATATTCATGAACTCATTTCAATCACACTTGATATTAAACTTTACATCCCAAATATGTTCATACTTTTGTATGATGCTCAGTAAGATATGATATTTATGTACCATTGTTGTACCCACTTGTCATTTTTACCATAAGCAAAAGCATAAACCTCAATCTGAGCAACACAAGAGCCCTTTCATCCTAGACAAAAGCTACAATTCTTTTTTAATTGTCAATCTTGGGGTCTGCAGTTTGGTCAAAGAAATCCATGATGAGGTCTCTAGACAACATTTCAAAATGCCTTTATGTAAACTATCAATCCCGGGGATCCGTAGGATGCCCCCATGACTATTAAGCTGGAATTTCAGTACTATAAGTGTGTAATATGTAAGCACCAGTCTTAAATTTCCTCACAATATATGAAAGAATAATCACAAAAGATGTGTGCGTGAGGCGGGGCTACCAATAATTTTAGTAAATTAATCTCCAAGAAATACATTCAGTAAAGCCTTAACTAGTGTTACCCAAAATTCTGGTAGTTGAGATTTGCTTAGTACTTTTGACTCCCAAGAAGGATTGTTTCAAATCCGTGATCTACAGGAAGAACTCTTCCTATGTATTTCTACATGCATTCCTGTGTTCTGTGTGCCTCCTCTGAGGACAAGTGACCATGTTTTATATTTGAAAGAGATTTTTTGAAAGAGATTGAAATATCTAATTACATTATATCTATCTGATACTAGAGCACATGGCAGTTACTCTCCGTTAACATAGGCTGCCAGGAAAGAAACAATGCTTAGGACTCTAAATCATCTAGAGAAGCAGTGGGCACCCCTTTTCAGGGCCTATAGGCTGGATTCACCAGACCATTTAATAACTTATTTCATTTATTTTTCATGGTACAGTAGCAGTTCTCTTGCAGCCCACAGATTGCAGATTATTGCCTAGACAAAGGGGTTAAATCTCCTTGAGCAGAAAAGCTATATGCCACTGCAGACTGTAATAGAAGGAACAAATGAGCAGGATGATGCCTGAACTGGATAAAAATATGAAGCAATAACCTACTGCTATGGTTGGTTGAACAGGGATTGTGGAGTCAAGGGGGCTAAACAGATCTGGCATTTACTGGCCATTTCCTAGAGCAGTCAAAAAATTAGAGCTATTAGACAAAACTGACAAGTAGACAAACCGGTTTCTGAATGTCACCTACTCCTTCTTTGGTAATGTACAAGTGGAGGCTCCTCACCTGAAGCCAGAGCATTGTGGAGAGTAGAAAGTCTACACTGCTGTCATGGTGTGCCTTCAAGTCATTTCCTACAGTAAGATCCCCAAAACTGTGGAACTGATATCCGCAGTTTTATTTACCAGCACCCTGAGAGAAAAAAGACCTCCCTAGAAATTTGCTAGGTCTTCCAGGCAATTCTATGGTATACTTTCCCTCAAAGTTACCATTGAGTTGCCTTAGAGGACCTAGCAAATTCCTAGAGAGGCTATCTCTTTAGGAGTTTCTAGTCCTTCATTGCTACTCTATGATATGCTAGGTCTGGAATCAAGAAACTGTAATCTGGTCAGGAACGCATCCTCTGTGAATATAGGGGGGGGGGGGGGTATCTATATCAATCTGAAGCTATTGAGCGGTTTTCTTGGGGGAGGGTAACATTCTCTTTCTCTGAAACTGAGATAGTGTGATATGGCCAAAGTAATCCAGTAGGCTTCCATGACTGAATGTAATTCAAACCTTGGTCATCCATAGTCCAACACTGAAATCACCATGCCATGCTGGCTCTCATTATATCTCTCCCCACATTAAAATCCCAGTCTAGCAAGTACAGAGTGCAAGTTGTTTATTTCTTCAAATAGATAACTAAGGTACAAACAAACATTGCAGAATTTTGTTATGTGGAGCCAAAAAACTGCTATAAGAACAACTATACCTTCTGTGGAGGAATTTCATTATGTGGGAAACAGGTCTTAAAGTTGCAACAGCAGATGAAGCATTTGGAGAAGGAATAAACCAGGCTGAGATTTTGCAGACACAAAACCCCAGTTCTCTGTCACATATTCTCTTTAGACATAACCCGCTCATTAATGGATATTAAGCACTGTTTGAGTATTAAACATATTTAATATACAGAGATTTAAGTATTTGTGACTAGTTTTTAATCCTTAATAAATAGATGTAGGAATAATAAGCCATTAAATGAACATTGAGGAGATGGTTGATTAATTCTTAATTATAAGGGCAAGTCTTCTTCAATGTATTTATTATAACTCCTCTTTCCTTATTAGTTAATTATTGCCACATTTGATTATAAAAGAGCAAAAACCTTATTTATTACAGACTTTGCAGTTCTGTAATTGATGAGAATCTACAGCCTAGTTGTTAAAGCCATAATAAATGTTTTACTTAATTATTTCATTAACATAAATAGATGTCTCCTCCAATCTCATAGAGTAGGGTTTTTACATGAGAGCATTAGAGGAGATTAAGCTATCTCATGCTGTTTCATTGCTTTTGTCAATCTTTCATCAACTCCAGACATCTTGGAGACTGGAGGTAATAAGGTTAAAACATGTAAGAATTAAATTAAATGAAGGTAAGAACCCCCCCCCCCCCCCTAGGAATATGCAGCCTGTTGGGGAAAGATGGGGGTAATGTTCTGCTATGCCCTTCAGTTTTTCCTATTGTCCCTTGTTTTTATTATTCTGTCCATTAAAAAGTCTAGAGTTTGCTCCTCAATAACTGACATAGTTACAGTCAAATACATTCCGGCATAAATATATTTTTTTTTCATCACTACCAATAATATCTTTATAAAAATTCAAACAGTTATGAGGTTGGCTCTTTTCCTGGCTTGGGGTTGTGGGGAATAAAAATTCATTCATTCTACACTGCCAATTAGGATGAGAGGAGAAAGGACAGAGAGTGAGAAAAAAACAGACAGAAAACAGGCAGTCAAGAATAAAGAGACAGGGATTTCCTCAGCCTAGCTTAATTTTATCTATCTGCTTCTCATTGAGGATACAGACTACAGATTTGAGCAGTGTGAGGTCGAATTTCAACAAAATGGACTATTAAAGTCCCCCAATCCCTACTTATTAGACAGCCGTCACTGGCAATTGGCATGGAAGTGTTGATCAGGAAGCAACTGGTGATGTCTTCCCACTTTCACAAAATATCTTTGGAGTGAGAAGGAACTGCGACAGAGAACCAGCTCCTGCTTGTTTCATCAGGGATTTGGGAGGAGACGGGAAGTCTGCTGCTTCCTGAGGGTCAAGGGAATAGAACTCCATTATTTGCAGTGGCAGCCACCCAGTAAACAGGAAGTAGAAAAAAACTTCCTGAGGATAAGGGCTATTCAGTAGTGGAATATGCTGCCTCGGCATGTGGTGGAGTCTTCTTCTCTGGAGGTTTTGAAACAGAGGTTGTATGGCCACCTGTTAGGGGTGCTTTGAATTGTGTGTTCCAGCATGGCAGAATGGGGCTGGATGGATGGTTCTTTTGGTCTCTTCCATCTCTATAATTCTATCATTCTGTGGGAGGGATGTCAGCTGTGGATTCACTGCTTTTGGAGTTGTTTTTTTTAAAAAAAAAATCTCCCATACAGGATCCTGACCAATATTGCTACTGTGTGCTCTAAAAAGTATTATATAGAGGCATTTGAATGAATTAGGAGAAGCCAGCCTTCCACATTGTGATGACTTTATTTTGAAAAGGTAGAAACAGGGTGTGATGGGGGCTGTAAGCACCCTGTGCAAATACAATATGCACCCAACCCTTAAAAACAACAGGATGCATACTGATATTGTGTTTCTTGATGTTAATGTGATGAGTTCTGAGGAAAGCTATTTGGGGGATTTTCTACTTCTAATGATCAAACAGTCTGGTTTTGACCTGTGTGAGTAGTTACATCATTCAGTGTCCTGCTTTAGACTGTGAAATAGCTGGGTGACCTCCTTGGTCTGTATCCAAATCTTGAGGGCGTCATGAAAATCTTCATTGGTTCTCACAGGCTGTTGAATAAAGCAAAATATTTGGGTACGGATTTCATTTAAAACTTTTTTATTTCAAACAGGCTTTTAAAATCTTTGCTATGACCAAGAACTGCAGGTCATAGCAAAGATAATCTCAAAGACATACTGGTGGAAAAGCACTTTTCAACATCTATCTCATTTTTAAAATTAATATTTACCCTCAGTGTGCAAACCGAATGCACATTGTTCTGTTGGCTAAAGATGAGGGTTGTGGTGAGGGGCTTCCTGAGAAAATGTCACTTAGAAAAGCTGACAAAATGTCACATAACCACAGTTCTGTTAAAAACAGGGGAGCAGAAAGTTTTCTTTAAACCTGAAACAAACAAGATACTCAAGAGTATGCTCTCTCGATAACATAACTATTTCAGTATTTCATCTTCCCTGTTAAAGAGTGGCCTAACCAAACTAGAATATGATTCCGTAGCATTGAGCCATGGCAATTACAGTGATTTTATTAATTAATTAATGAATCCTAACATGTAAATGCACATCTAGACTAACAGAGGACAAAGGCACTTTGAAGCTTGGACATTACTCATTACAAAGAACTGCTTTGTTTTTCAGAAAAGAACAAAGAATATCAAAAGCTTTCTACTCATTGAACAAGATTGCATTTTTTCAAGTATTTCTCTGTGTTTGTGACTTTTTTGCACACATTTTGAGGAAGGGGAATTTTTTGCACAAAAGACTCTGCATAAGAGACAAAAATCAACATTCTGTAGAAGAAAGAATCAGTGGGGTTTTCACAAAATCTAATATTGGCAATATCTAATATCTAATATTTCACAAAATCTAGTAGGGCTAGAAAGAGATTCCATGGTAGGTGCATGGAATCAAACCTCTGAATTCTTACCTGTATCTCATCCCAAAATGAAAGTTACAGTGTGCTCCATCCAATGCATCCTTCATACACCTGCACCCCATCAATGTATGGGAATGAATGGAGCTAAAAGGATGGTTTCTCCTGTTTCCATATATTTTTGGACAGGGCTGGCTTTTTCTGTGTATACCAACCAATGGAACAATTTAAGAATCTGAAACAGAGAGACAAAATATACCCTTCTGAAATTGCCTGAAAGGGTGAGGGAAGATGACCCTGGTGGGAGGTGGGCCTCTTCCTCCTTCGTCAGTTATTTTTGATAAGATGACTCTTCTCAATCACCACCACCATACAAATGTATGGATAATGGAAGCAGGGAAAGATGTGGCAGATGAAGTGAATGAAGTATGGCTTTAAATGCCATGCCCTAGATCCAAGCATTTATGAAATGTCACACTTTTTCTACATCTATCTATCTATCTATCTATCTATATATATATATATATAGAGAGAGAGAGATGGTTTAGCAGCAATTGTAATGACTTTTGAATAGCTTGAATATGGGTGATGGGTACTCTATGGATGACTACCTTTAAGTGGTGTGTGATAATACATTAATATGTTACAGCCTTCCATGTGGATGCTATCCATCATTTCACATTTGAGTGAAGTATTCTCTGGTGAATATGAGCCAGCCTTGTTTACCTGTTACTTTTCAATATTTTTCATTTCATAGTATAGACCAGAGCTCAGAAAAGTCATTTTTGGGTGTACAACACTCAGCTCACATCTGCACTATCATATAATGCAATTTGAAACTGCATTATATGTCGGTATAGACTCAAATAATGCAGTTTTACTGCATTTAACTACATTATTTGAGTCTATTTGACCATAGATTGCAGTGTAGATGGGGCCTCAGGCACTTCCAGTCAGCATACCATGTTCTTATTGAAATTAGACTATTTAAATTAGCCCATTTTTGCTGCCAAGTATATTAGCAGTGGACCATTCATTACCTCAGATTATGTTCCCTCCATAACCTTTCACTTATTGTTCCTTTCCAACCTTCTATAATAGGTGCAAATGAGTACTCCAGTAGCACAAACCCCCAAGCCCACCCTAATCTTTGATAGTGAGTCATCTTTCAACAGCACACTGAAATGAAATTGCATTTCCACCTCATGAGCTAGTGAGACAGTGAACCTCAACTTTGTTTTGCAGAATATAGACAGGTACTGCATAGCCACAAAAAGACACCTGCAGTCAATAATCCTGCTACTTGCCTCTGCCACAATAACAACCAGCACCTTAGTGAGGCAACGGAAAAGTCTATACAAAGGAGTTACTTGTTTCTCTTCCCCCAGTGATCATAATTCGTTTTCGTGTCCTTTTAGAAAAGGGAACACATCGGCAGCTTATGTTCTCATTGGAGAAGAATGGTCTCCTCCCTCCCTCCAGTAGCTAGTCGTGTGTCCCCTTTAGAACTTGTGTATGCAAGAAAGACAGTGAGTGTGAGTGTGCATTCTCCCTGACATCCAAAGTTTCATCTCTCAAACTGCAGAACAATTGTTAAACCTTTCAGGAAGTTTGGTTACAGTGGTTAACAAGTAGACCCAGTTAACCTACCAGAGCAGTGGTTCTCAACCTGGGGCCCCAGATGTTTTGGCCTTCAACTCCCAGAAATCCTAACAGCTGGTAAACTGGCTGTGATTTCCGGCAGTTGTAGGCCAAAAGCATCTGGGGACCATAGGCTGAGAACCACTGTACCAAAGTATTCAGCCTTTTGGTTATTCTTTGGGATGATTCACTCAACAGCACAGAAAGTTTGGGAGGGTGGGTGGTGGTGAGAAGATGGTTTAGATACATTCAACTATTTCCTACAGTTGAGCACACTGCAAGAATGGCATCTGTAGAAGCAACACAATGACTCCTGAAGATTCCTTGGTGGTCCTATACAATATAGTTCCACTGCCAGTTGCCACCAGTTTATTTCTCCAAATAGACAGGGTCTGGGGTAGCCACCACATATGTGCTGCCTCAGTCAATCATTTTTAGTCTTTCACTGGATTGGGAGAGGTGTAAGATGATTGGATTTTATTTCTGTTCAACCGTGCTAATTATCAGTGATGTTTATGATGGTGAGAGGGTAGAT
Source organism: Anolis sagrei (assembly GCF_037176765.1). NCBI lineage: Eukaryota > Metazoa > Chordata > Lepidosauria > Squamata > Anolidae > Anolis > Anolis sagrei. The sequence continues at coordinate 121,514,012 of NC_090022.1, forward strand.
CTGGTCCTGCATACACCTAGCAACTTCACTAGATCCTCCAGTACCATCATCCTAGGAAAGTCATTCTTTCTTGCTTCCATCTACTAATACCACAATACCATACACCCATCCCAGCTCATGCATCATCCCCTCCCCACAGTACTGCCCATAAACTCACAAATTGACCATCCTCCATCCCATGTGTTTGTGTACATTGGGAAACATTTAAGTTCTCTTGGTTACTCATGATCAATCACAAGGGTGCAAAGAGAATGGAATTGAATGGAGGCACCACCAAATGAGAGCACAAGGGGAGTGGAAAGATTAACAGGAAAACAAGCAAGCCTATTGTTTGATAGGCTTACACATGCAAGGAAGAAAAATAAACTGGCAGTTATTGCAGGTTGTATGACCCAAAATAATTGAATGCAGTGAAAATTTAAATATTTCAAGACATTCCCTTTTGCCCCAATGCCACTTGAGGTGGGGCAGTGGCTGTCAATGCACAGCCACAGGCATGTAGCCAGGGGGGGGCTCGGGGGGCTTCAGCCCCCCCGAAATTCTCATGGTGGTTCGCGAAAAGGCCTTACTGGTGCATTATTTAAACTGTTATGTTTATTAATATCATGATTTGATCACCATTCTCAATACATCCCATATGTATGGGGGTATTGGGGTAATGATACAAAAGGTTTGCTAGGCTAGACCCTCTTTCACTCAGACTCAGCCCCCCCCCCCCGAAACTCAGCCCCCCCGAAACCCCCCCTGAAATTTTTTTAGCCCCCCCCCCCCCCGAAATGAAATCCTGGCTACGGCCCTGCACAGCCATAAAGGATTTGTGTGATGCAAATAGGAGTTAGATACTACAAACAGGAACTGAATTATTTTACAGCCTTGGACACTTTGAAATCTTTCAGCAACACTATAACTGTGCACAAGAGGGTAAAACACAAACAGGAAAAAGAAATATGTGGTCTTCTCAGTGGTTTTTAACCCAGGCAGCCTGTTCTGTGAAATACAGACATTTCTGAAGCAGATATGCACAAAACCGAGCTATGCTTTTTCTATTTGGTGTGGGGAAAAACCCCAGTCCTGCCTACTCTGTTCTAATCCCCATTCATTGGTGGAATTCAGCTATGAAACTTTCAAATTGGAGTTCATTCTAAAATACTTCTAAATACCAGCCATATTCCTATATGACAGTCCTTTTGTAGCCAAAGTGAAAAGGCAACAAGAAGGAAAAAATAGAATCTAGTGGTTCAAGACTTGGACTACAACTCTGGCGACCATGGTTTGAATCCCCACCTGGCTTATCCAGGATCACTGGGTGATCCTGGATAAGCCACACATTTTCGGTGGTACAGTGGAATGCCTAGCAGGCAGAGATGATTAGTATACAGAATGCTTGGCAGTGTGGTGATGGGTAAACAGGTTATGACTAGCAAGGTGGTGATGCTGGAAGGGATGGAAGGGGTTGATCTTCCTCCTGGTTTTAAAGGCAAAGTAATCTGTATGTAAGAACTCACAGGCAGCAGCAATCAGGGAGTAGGCCTGCAGATAGAAGACAGTTGTTATCAGCTGCATAAAAAGAGCCTAGCTAGAGACTAGGCTCTTTGGGGGGGAAGTATCTGTTATTCTTTGTTGTAGATGCTGGTGGGTTTTCCTTCAAGTTGCATGGATTGTGGTATCCTGACCTGTCTCGTGAACTCTTGGAACCTTGTACTTTGGAGAATCTTGAACCCTAGTGAACATTTTGTTGGTAAACCCTGTTGATGTACCTTGAATCCCTGGACTGACTCTTGACTAAATATTTTGGATCACTCTTGAACTCTGGACTCTCTGGCTGAACCTTAGGAACTACGACTATGTTTTGGTCTCTTGAACATTGGGCATTAATCAGTGAACCCTCAGCATTTGACTCCTGGACTGCAACCCTGACTATGGTGTACTTTTGCTCCTGAACCAGCACTTGTAATAGCTCCTTGTTATAAGTCTTTGCTTTGTATATGTGGCTGTGTGCTGTTTTTATGTTTGAACTTGGACCTTGAAACAGCCAAGAGATTTAAGTTTACTGCTTTAGGTAAAATAGTTGACACAAGCTGTGTGTTTCTCTTGGTTCATCTCTGCCTGAGTACTGGCAGAGTCCTGGATCCTGACAGCATGGCAGATTCACCTTAGGGTTGCCATGATTTAGAAATGATTCAAAGGCACACAACAATAGCAACAACAACAAGAGCAGGGGTGAGCCAACTCCAGCCTTCCAAGTTTCTTGCTGTGCCATTCCCAGAACTGCTTCACACAATTACCTATGTTGGATAAGAATTATGAGAGCTGCAGTCCAACATCTGAAATGACACATTTAACCCACTTCTGCTTTGAGAAACCTTAAGCTTTCTAAACATACTAAGTTTTAAGAAAGAAGTCCTTCCATCAGGATGGGAGTACTTCCACTGAATTCTGACAAGGATGGGAAATGAAAAAAGGAGGGGGTACCATATGCTGCACCATTTTGTTGCAAGTCTCACTTGTAAAAGCTTCTCATCTCTGTGCTCTACATCACACTGAGGAGTCTTCCACACAGACAAAAACATGAGCATAATGTGACTCCAAAGCCCCCTCGTTTCTGTATGAGGCAGATTCAGGAAAGGAAGAGCCTGCAGGGATTATAAGGGCTCATTTTGTAATTTTAGGGAGAGTGGGGGTGCAGAGAGGGTAAGAAAACACAGCCAACCCATCTTTCCAAGTTGCCTCAGTCCAGGGAGTGCAGGATGGTGGTGGGGACGCAATCTCAGTTTCCACATGAGGATCCAAAATGACAGTCTCCATTGCCCCAAAACCAGGAAAGGTCTGAATCCTCCTGAATGATTCTGATCTCTTTGGGTGTTTTTTAAACCTGTGATCAAGCTGAATTAATTGTCTTATCATTGTTTCAATTGCATTAGCTTGGTGTGCCATGTGGATGCACCAGGCCAATACAATTGTTTCATTGAATTTAGTGGCAGGGAAGTTTGGGCCCGAGAGCTCATTCATACAACAGCAAAAGAGGAAGGCGGAAGATTATATTTTGAACATCCTGAACAAAGACAGAATAGAGGTTCTGAGACATTTGCTTCTTCCACCTCTTGAAACACCAAAAGCATCCTAGTAAACCTATTTAGCAAAGCTTAGGAAAGAGTCTGTTACAAAACAATTTATGCATCCCCCGCACCTGGGAGATTGTGAACTCCCAGCACAAGTCTAGTAGACCCAGTTACATTGGGGAGAATATGGTGCTTTTCTCTCTCACTCACACAAAAATGCCACTGTGTTTGTGGGATACAGAACTGCTTTCTCTACATATGGTTCACAGCCCACATCACCACCGGCAATATTTGTTATAAAGCATTGCTTTATTTTGTACCACTTTAAAAAGTGAAGACATTTCCTTTGCTTCATCAAAAGTAACATTTTATTTTTTCACTTCTCGTGCTTCATCAAAATAGACAATCTTACATTAGCTCCAACAATTTATGAAGCTGAAAAAACTAATACATCATTCTGCTTGTTCAGCCAAGCCATTTACAAAACAGCTGCACAACTCTTGAAAAATATATCAATGCCCATGCATTTAACTGCCATTCCAGTTGCCTCAGTCTTATCTAATATTACAAGGTAATGTACAAAGAGTTGTCTGAAACAGGAAAAATTATAAAGTTAGAATTCCTAAACATCAATCCCTAAACATTTACTGGGTTTATCTAATAATGTAGAGATATTTAAAACTTTAATTTTTAATATCTCTACATTATTAGATAAACCCAGTAAATATCCTATATGTAATAGTTGCTAATCTCATTCCAACACAATGATTGTGTTTTCAAATCAAGTATGTCTAAATCATCAGAAAGAATTATACAGTTTAAACCCATAGTAACTATTTCACGATCTCTCTTAAATGCAAAATTAAATGCTGTCAATAACGCATCATGTGTTTAAAAAAAACATAGCAAAGACACAGTCCCCTTCCAGACAAGCCCTATATCCCAAGATCCAATTCTAGGTTTTCTGCTTTAAATTGGATTATATGAGTCCACGCTGCCAGATAATCTGGGATAAACAGAAAATGTGGGATCTGATCCTGGGATATAGAGCCTGTCTGGAAGGGCCCAGAGTGTCATAAGAATGGTATCACTTTTTTAAAAAAAAATAGTCTATCCAAGGAAAGAGCTCTTGAGCTATTGAAACTCCATACAGTTTGAAGCATAAAAATGACGTCAGAATGTACATTTTGAGCATCAAATTCTAATCAGCCAATACAGATGAAGGGCCTTTTCACACTATGTAATTATAGCACAATTATTTCATTTTGTCTGTATAGGGAATGCACAGTCTCTTTGGCTTGCTCAGAGCCACACACACACTAAACCCTCCTTGACTGAGGACCCTAAATAACCCTCAGTAAACAGCTAATCCCAGGATAGGAAACCACTGGATAGAACCACAGCCTTTAAAGTGAAATCAAGATGCTATAATTGCATGGTGTGAAAATACTCTTGCACTGAATATATTAACCAGTGCATCGATTAAACACATTTGGATAAACCTCCCAAAATGAATTGCAAATCTCAAAACAAATAGGAGGATAAATAGGAATTCCAGAAGCCTTCAGCAATATTATTCATGTTACACTATACAGATTTGATCTAGCCATTGTGTTGGATCTCAGGTTGCAAGTCATATCTTCATAGACTATATTTTGCAATTCCTGTCCCTTTCCTTTTCTGCAGTATTTTTTGACCTGTTAAAGGAAAGGGGAGTAGAAAACAGACCACAATTAGTATGCATTGCTCAGGAGAGATCTCTATCAGACTACTAACAATTTTTATATCCTTACACATAAAGGAACCTCTTAACTCTGTCCTCTTGGTCAGAACTACTTTGTGACTTGTCTTTTATTAGTAGGGGTTCGTCATTTGTGTCAAATAAGGATAATTCTGTCCACTAGTCAAACCAATATGTTTGTTCATGATCTGAATAACTTGTCTTCTCCCTTTTTTATCTTAAAAGAGTTAGTGTGAGCCCTATACAGTTCATAAAATGGGGTAGAACAGGGGGTTGGGGACTGTAGTCCTGGGATTCCCTGAAGATATATTTGTGGCTTTTGGACCACTTCATACTCCCTGGACTGCCCTTTACCTGATCACAAACAGAGGGAAAGGCTCTTGGACAGCTAGTCCATAGGATGGTTAAAGTGGAATCATAGTGTTATAGCTGTGTAGTGTAAAGGGCCCCAGAAGTAACTTCAGGCCAATTCCATTTTCTTTTCTCATCTTTTGGTAATTTGTATGGCCCCCGAAGCATTTCAGGGGCAAAAACCCTGGACATCAAACTGGCCGCACATGGGCTCACTGTTTAGTGCAGAATAGCCATTGGGACTCGGAGACCATTTACATGGGAAAGAATGTTTTCCTTAAGAGAGAGCTATTTGGATATAACTTCATTATTATAATTTGGATATTGCTTTAAAATATTTCCAGAGAAAGATACATTTCTCATTCTATGACCTCACTGGAAGAAAACAAATCTGCTATACTGCAAGATGGGTGTCACTTACCAAACAGAGTAGCACTCTTAGCATACTCACATTTATATGAGAGAGAAAAAAGCATCCCAGTATAGAAACTACCAGCAACGACAGGAAGACGAGGGTATGCAACATCCAGGGAGATGAGGAATCCTCTGTCTTTTCTGAAGTTTAGATAGAGGAAGAAAGTGAGGAATTAATATTACTCTGTTATTTTGCTTGTTAACCTATACTGAAATTAATCCATTCCCTATGCTGGAAAAATGTGTTTACTTTTGGTTCTGATCCTCATTTGTGCTAAACTCTTCAATAAATTGCTCACATGCATATTTTATCTAGAGTCTAACATCAAGGTGGATATAATAATAGTCCCTTCCACTGACCCTCTTAACTTAAGTGGAGCACAACAAAGCCACAGACAATTCCTTATCTATTAGGAGCAAATGCTGTCTCCTTGGCCTCATCAATGCTTCCATGTAATGTAATTACAGAATGTAGTTTAACTGCTTTGAAATTTATTATAGGTTCTCAGAAGAAGATGATACTTCAAGGAGGAAGTATAATCTTCATTTAAGATGTCGTCCTATCAGTGAGTATCTCCTATTCAGCACAGTATTTCCCATTCAACATTGCAGGGCTCTCTTCTGAGTAAACCTGTACAAGATGATGAAACTGAGGCTATCATACAATGGGTATATGCTGAGGAAGCATGAATACATTTATAGTTTTGACTTTTGCAGATTGGAGTATTTGTGGATTTGTTTTAAAATGTTATCCTAGAAATCTCTAGGTCCTCCAGTGTGACACTAGAGTCAATTTCCTCCAGTCATGCTGGGGGTCCTAAAGATTTCTAGAGAGAACACCACTCTATAAATATCTAGGTCCTCCAATGTGATTCTGTGTTCAGCTTCCATTGGAAGTTGTCCATGAAGTTGTGCTGGAAGACCTAGAAATTCCTAGAGAGATAGTCTCTCAGGGGAAAAGCAATTTCTTTATTCATTTTTTTTACTTTCATGGGGATCCTTTGCCCCTAAGTCCAATGAATTTGGAGGGCTAAAACAGGAAGCCATATTACAGAGACTCGCATAAGGAAGTCATGGCTCTCAGTTGGCAAAGACATGAGAAGGACTGTTGATTATGAGACTTAGAGGTCTCTTATCTATAGATTTACCACAAGACAGCAATTAAGAACAAAAAGGAAAACTCTTGTTTTCAAAATGGAGTCTGTATCATTTCATTTTATTTAAAAACTGTGCAGATTGCTAAAAAGAGAGATAGAATCATGTTTCTAGATTCTATGTCTACTTGTATTATTCATTAAAAATACTTTGTCTATATCTAGAAAATCTACATAGTGTGCCCATGTGCACACCTACACACTCATACAAGCTTGTTTTTCCTTTAGCTATAAAATAAATTAAAGTTACCATACCCTCCCAACATTTCACAGATGAAAAGTAGAATGCCTATGGGCAAGCAACATCAGATTTGAGCAAATGTTATAAGTGAGAAAGAAATTTGCCTGAGCTACTGGCAAATTTCTTCCTTTTGTTTTCCACTCTTCTCCTGTTAAGTTAACTGAATGCAAACTACTTTGGTACTTTGAATTCAGTGTGCAGCAATTGAAGTAATCTGAGAACAGAGGAGGAAGTGGGAAGAAGGAAAAAACTAAATATTTTAAAATATCTGAAAAAATGGAATGACAGAGGATTGAGATTGCCATCCGTTGGAAGGGATGATGTATTATGCTTTCAGTTTTCCCATAGAAGTAATTGCCATTGTCATAGTAAAATCTTCTTACCTTTCACTGCTAAAATGAAACTGCTGCTATTCACTATATGAGGCTGCTTGTTTCTTAGCAGGGTTCCTTCGCACACATATGCATCACTATCACTCTTCTTCACCTGTTGTAGTGTAATCATCACTGTGTTGTTCAGCTGAAAGTATTCTGTACGATTTTTATATTCAGGAGCTTCGTTCTTGTCTTTTCCATATGCTGTAGCATATATCACATCCATGGGCTTCCCTAGGGTTCGTTTCAAATATACATCTATCAGTTCTAGATGGTTAAAGTGACATGTCATATTGACAGAATCACCTTCCACAGCAATGATAACCATTAGCTCATGTTTAACCATGCTTTCTGAAAAAGAAATAATAAGAAAAATTGTGAGAGAGGTGGATCACCTGAGAAAAGACACTGAAGATAACACAAAGGAATGATGGGGCTTATTTACGTACTTGGCCTGTGAACTTCAACAAGTCATAAAAGTCACAGATGGCATGAATCAATTCAAATATACTATCTCTAGTCAAGGTCTGAATTTCTATAATAATAATAATAATAATAATAATAGCACACTCTTCCTAACCAGGGATCACACGCTTTCAAGTATAATTTTGCTTACATATGTGAATAGGTTTTCCTTTATCCGATCTTCAATTCTATTTCCCATTTCTGTTGCTAAAACATCCACATTCCCAAGCATTCAATCAATAGCCTGTTGTGCATAGAAAAATGCAGCTTTGTACTCCAACTGTTCCAATTTGGCATAGAAAATCCTGAATAACACTTTTCCAGCTTGTTTTAAAATATCCCGGTTTTGTATGTTTCCTCGTGTTTCTCACTTTTCTCTTTGCCTTCCTTCTGTTGCTGAAAGCTGAACTTCAAGTCAATCAACTCATCTGAGGAAAGAGTGAAAACTCCCCCCCCCCATAGATTCAGATAAAGCCTCTCTCAATTTTGTGTACACTTCCTCATTTATACATTTTACTATGTTGACCATACTCTGATATTATGGTACTTGCTCATTACTCAATCCAAGCCAAAAGAGGGGGGGGGGGGGTTGGCTATATAGATCCAGCCCTGTTGTTACCATTGGTGTGTTCTATTTTCTTGTCAGGGCGATAGTGGTGGATTTGTGGCCTTCCAGGCATTGGACTGCAAATCCTATCTGCCCCATCGATAGTGAGGAAAGTTGCAGTTGACAATATTTGCTAGTTACCAAATCTTGCTGAACAATTTAATTTTTTTAGATGACCTTTACTCTTACTGTTCAATTGGTTTTATTCTTTTATGTATTCTACTCTATGCAGCAAGTATAAAAGTTAAAGTATAATTTTAAAGATTAAATAAAATACAATTTACATTTTTTTCTGACTTGTACCTGATTTGAAGGAGCATCCATTTTTTTATAATGGTTGGAAATCTGTTGAACAACTGCAAATATATAACCTATGTTACCTATTTGCATCTACTACATATTCACAATCCCCAGGCAGCCTTACATTTATGAGATTGTGAATATCTTCTAAATCCCAATTATGGTAAGCAACCACTGCAATCAACAGGAATCTGTTCCCCTGGAAATTAGAAAGCAGCTGCCTGACCTTCCTTTTCTCACTCATGCAATTTGGTCTCCAGTGTGAGAATGATTTGTGAAAGGGTCCTTTTTGGCATCAGAGATCACTCAAGGGTTAGAGTGGGTATGTCAGGCAGCTGTTTCTTGATCAACATGGAATGCCTTCCTATAGATTCCAGCAGCTACTTTTTGACAAGTGGGGTTTGTGGGGGTTACACCAAAATTTAACATTTTTACAGTATTACATAATAGGCAATAGTTGTGTAGGATTGTGGACTATATATATATATCTGGAGGGTGGGGGAATACATCTGTTTTCCCTTGATCTGCTGTCAACAGAGTCAGAGCAAAATGGTAAATGTTATTAATGAGAAATAACATAATAAAAATACTTTATTTATCCCCCGCCACCATCTCCCCAAGGGGAATCAGGGAGGCTTACATGAGGCCAAGCCCCAACAATAATACATCAATAAAACACAACGCAGGCAAAGCAAAATAAAATACATGCAAAATATTATGAATAACATATAAACGATAACACAAGAAATTTAAAACAAAGAAATCCAACACACTGGGCAGGGCCAAATGTAATAGATTAAAAATTTAAAGATTTAAAAACACTGGTTGTGAACAGAGATTGAATATGTCTAAGCAGGGGTTGTTGTTTTTTTAGGGTAATATAGGATAATTACTCCAACAGGTAGATAAAGTGCTTCAGAGGAAATATTGCAGAATGTTGGTCAGATCAGGGTGTTGTTTCCTTTATTCAGGGAAGGCACATTGGAACAACCAAGTTTTCAAGCTCCTCCTAAAGACTGCCAGTGTGGGGGTCAGACTTTTTTCAAACACTTATTTCAGTGGGACCCACACTGTCTTTAAACCACTAATGGAAACAGAAGGAGCATTAGCAGACTACCCACAAGAACACTCTAACTGAAACATCACACAGTAATCAGACAAATCCACCACTTCCCATCCCAAGGAAGTATACCCATTTTAAGAGTTTATATGCACTGGGAGAGGAGTTGATTTCTGCCCATCTCCAAAATCCTCCCATTTCCACATGCTGCAATGGAATCCCATGAACAACCACAAATAGAAGTCCTCCATAAGAATCCATTTTAAATGGGTAGAAACAGAGGAACATGTCCATATGATGAGATCCCTGTAAGAGAACTGCAGTATGTAGTGTAGCTTGGTTAGGAAATGGGGTGCCAAATAGGCAAGAAAACTAGCTAAGTTTGTAGTGAATTATTGTGAAAGAAAAAAAGTAAAAATAAATAAGAAACTCACTTTGGGAAGAATGACAACTTGTATTGTTCAGAGTACAACAATATGTCCTTTCATTGGCAAGAGAATCCAGGTGGAGAGAACTGTTGAGAAAGAATGAGCCATCCACATATTGCGTAGACATAAATGTTGCATTGTGAGTTAGGTTGGCTTCATTGGAATCAAACCAATAAAGGTGCTTATCTGGATACCCTCCAGTTGCTGTGCATTCAACAGTTTCCTTCTTCCTCATGAGCTGTGGTTTAGTATAGGGCGCTGAAAAATATATAGGTGTTATTAACAGGTTGAGCTACATAACAAATTGATAGGAAATACGTAGTTTTAAAGACCTAAAAGTTCAACCAAAGGTGTTCAAATTATCAAAAGCAAGACTAGTATTGTTATATTTGTATTTGTATACTTCCCACCTTCCATTCCCATGAGCTGAGAATTGTATACCTTGGTTTTCTTATTTGTGTGACAACAGTTATTTGGTATTAATAGAGAAATATAAAGGCTTCCCTTCCAAAGGCTCCATACAGTAGAAGAATTTGCATATAACTCCAGTCTATATATATATAGAAGAATAGAAACTGCCTAATGCTCATGCTTATTTTCTCAAACTTACCAACAACGGTAAAACGGATATTCCTAGGTTTGCGCCCATTGGAAGAGTAAAGATAAAAAGCATAACATCTCTCATCTGATATTTGTACATTGTTGAAAATCAGGATGGCAAAATTGTCCAACTTCAGTGAAATTCTTCTATCCTTAGATGTATAAATTCCCGCGAATGTGTTGATTTCAGGGACAGCTGGACAACTGCAATTATTGTAAGGGCAGAATTTCACTGCAACCGATGTAATAGCCTTATTGTTCCTGCAAGTAATATTAGTGTTTTTTCCATATTCTGCATTTGTTCCATATGTCTCACATGAGAAATTACCAAACGCTAGAGAAAACAAAAGATATACACCAGTTCCTTGTTAGGTCAAGCATTATATAAAGGTTATTGTTTCTGCTTTCATAATTTTAAAGAACTTGTTTTAGTTTTAATTCTTGTTATGTTTTAAGGTTTATATTGGAAAGTGTTTATAAAGTTAGTATATTACTGATGTCATGGCCTATGGCTAGTACAATAAACAATTCATTCATATAAAGGTTAGTAAGCTATTTATTACTGCAATCAATTACAACATGCTATACATATCCACAGATTCTGTATCCAAGGTTTCAATCACCCATGGTTTGAATATTTTTAAAGGCAAGCATTGATTTTGCCATTTTATATAAAGAAGACCATTTTACTACGCTATTATATGTGAAGGAACCTGAGAATTCACAGAGTTTGGTATCCATGGATGTGTGTCTGCATGTGTCATTGAACCAAACCTCAGTGAATACCAAGGGTCCACTGTATTTGTCAGTGAGGGATAGAATCATAGAGTTGGAAGAGACTTCATTGGCCATCCAATCCAACCCCCTGCCAAGAAGCAGGAAAATTGCATTCAAAGCACCCCCAACTCAGTTGGGCACAGCTCAGTTATAGAGCACATATTTTGTAAGTACATGAATTTGAGTTCAATCCCCACAGTCCCAGATAGTTATGCTGGTAAATCCTATTAATGTTAATTGTGATTTATTTGTGATCAATGATGTAAACAATAGCACTGTAATTAGGTGAATGGACTTGGGCTGTGCATTCTATCTACACCAGTGATTCACAACCTTTGCTCTTCCAGGCGTTTTGGACTTCAGTTCCCACAATTACTAACAGCTGGTAAACTGGCTGGGATTTCTAGGAGTTGAATCCAAAACACCTGGAGGATCAAAGGTTGAGAATCACTGATCTAAGCAACAGTTGAAGAACTGTGTGACTTTCATAAATGATGCATATCTAAACAAAATGCTTCTTCCTTCAAAGAACATTTAAAATAAAATTAATAAAACCACAACATTTTTATAAATGAAAAATACGATCCTAACCTCTGAAGAATTTTTCCAGGACTCCAATAATTTTTTCACAGCCTTTTGAGTTAACATGACTTATATCTCTAATTACACAAATGAATACCCAGAAGAACTCTGAATCATGACATTATGGATGCTACTTCTGTACAAAAAAATGTTCTGGAGAGCTATATAATGAGGAAAGATTTTAATAAACACCTTAAAAAGTGGGACTAATGGCAAGAACATACTGATGTTTTTAATGTGTTATTATTTGTTTTATGGTAATTTATCTGTTTGTTGTTTACATTCTACACATTGAATGTTTGCCGCTACATGTTGTTAACCGCCCTGAATACCCATTGGGTGGGAAGGGCGGGATAGAAATTATTTATTTATTCATTTATTTATTTACTGTATTTGTATACCGCCTTTCTCAGCCAATTGGCGAATCAAGGTGGTTTTCAACAGATCAGTATACATAAAACATAATATAGATAAAAAACCTCCAGCAAAGGATCACCGCCTTGTCGGGGCGCTGGAGCTTGAGCACCTCAATGATGTCATGAGTGAAACCGTGAAGGGCCACCCAAGACGGGACGGTTGTGGCAGAGAGGTCAGACCAAGCGTGATCCCTGGGGAAGGCAATGGCAAACCACTCCAGTATCCTTGCCAAGAAAACTAAATGGACCAGTACAACCAGAGATATGTCGGTATGCCATTGGAAGATGGGACTCCCAGGTCGGAAGATGGCCAAAATGCTACTGGGGAGGAGCAGAGGATAAGTTCAACTAGCCCCAGATGTGATGACGCAGCTAGCTCAAAGCCGAAAGGAAGGCTAGCGGCCGACGGTACTGGAGGCGAACGACGAATCCGATGCTCTAAAGATCAACACACCATAGGAACCTGGAATGTAAGATCTATGAGCCAGGGCAAATTGGATGTCGTTATTGGCGAGATGTCAAGACTAAAGATAGACATTCTGGGGGTCAGCGAACTGAAATGGACTGGAATGGGCCACTTCACATCAGATGACCACCAGATCTACTACTGTGGACAAGAGGAACATCGAAGAAATGGAGTAGCCTTCATAATTAATAAGAAATTCGCTAAAGCGGTGCTTGGATACAACCCAAAAAATGACAGAATGATCTCAATTCGAGTGCAAGGAAAGCCTTTCAACATCACAGTGATCCAAATATACGCCCCAACCACAGCTGCTGAAGAAGCAGAAGTAGATCAGTTCTATGAGGATCTGCAGGACCTACTGGATAATACACCAAAAAGAGACATTATTTTCATTACAGGAGACTGGAATGCCAAGGTGGGAAGTCAAATGACAACTGGGATCACAGGCAAGCATGGTCTGGGAGAACAAAATGAAGCGGGACGCAGGCTGATAGAATTCTGCCAGGAAAACTCGCTGTGTATAACGAATACTCTCTTCCAACAACCTAAAAGACGGCTTTATACATGGACTTCACCAGATGGTCAACACCGAAATCAGATTGACTACATCCTTTGCAGCCAAAGGTGGCGGACATCCATCTAGTCGGTGAAAACAAGACCTGGGGCTGACTGTAGCTCAGATCACGAACTTCTTATTGCCCAATTTAGAATAAAACTAAAGAGATCAGGGAAAATACACAGACCAGTTAGATATGATCTCACTAACATTCCTAGCGAATATACAGTGGAAGTGAAGAACAGATTTGAAGGACTAGATTTAGTAAACAGAGTCCCAGAAGAACTATGGACAGAAGTCCGCGACATTGTTCAGGAGGCGGCAACAAAGTACGTTCCAAAGAAAAAGAAAACCAAGAAGGCAAAATGGTTGTCTGCTGAGACACTGGAAGTAGCCCAAGAAAGGAGGAAAGCAAAAGGAAACAGTGAAAGGGGGAGATATGCCCAGTTAAATGCGCAATTCCAGAGGTTAGCCAGAAGAGATAAGGAACTATTTTTAAATAAGCAATGCATGGAAGTGGAAGAAAACAACAGAATAGGAAGGACAAGAGACCTCTTCCAGAAAATTAGAAACATTGGAGGTAAATTTCAGGCAAAAATTGGTATGATAAGAAACAAAGATGGCAGGGACCTAACAGAAGCTGAAGAGATCAAGAGAAGGTGGCGAGACTATACAGAAGATCTGTATAGGAAGGATAACAATATCGAGGATAGCTTTGACGGTGTGGTGAATGAATTAGAACCAGACATCCTGAGGAGTGAGGTTGAATGGGCCTTAAGAAGCATTGCTAACAACAAGGCAGCAGGAGACGACGGGATCCCAGCTGAACTGTTTAAAATCTTAAAAGATGATGCTGTCAAGGTGATGCATGCCATTTGCCAGCAAATATGAAAAACACAAGAATGGCCATCAGACTGGAAAAAATCAACTTATATCCCCATACCAAAAAAGGGAAATGCGAAAGACTGCTCAAACTTCCGTACAGTGGCCCTTATTTCTCATGCCAGTAAGGTAATGCTCAAGATCCTGCAAGGAAGACTCCAGCAATACATGGAGCGAGAGTTGCCAGATGTTCAAGCTGGGTTTAGAAAAGGCAGAGGAACAAGAGACCAGATTGCCAATATCCGCTGGATAATGGAGAAAGGCAGGGAGTTTCAGAAAAACATCTACTTCTGCTTCATTGACTATTCTAAAGCCTTTGACTGTGTGGATCATAATAAATTGTGGCAAGTTCTTGGTGGGATGGGCATACCAAGCCACCTTGTCTCTCTCCTGAGGAATCTGTACAAGGACCAAGTAGCAACAGTCAGAACTGACCACGGAACAACAGACTGGTTCAGGATTGGGAAAGGCGTACGGCAAGGCTGCATACTCTCACCCAACCTTTTTAACTTGTATGCAGAACACATCATGTGATGTGCGGGGCTGGATGAATGCAAAGCTGGGGTGAAAATTGCTGGAAGAAACATTAACAACCTCAGATATGCAGATGACACCACTCTGATGGCCGAAAGCGAGGAGGAGCTGAGGAGCCTTCTAATCAAGGTGAAAGAAGAAAGCGCAAAAGCCGGGTTGCAGCTAAACGTCAAAAAAACCAAGATTATGGCAACAAGAATGATTGACAACTGGAAAATAGAGGGAGAAACCGTGGAGGCCGTGACAGACTTTGTATTTCTAGGTGCAAAGATTACTGCAGATGCAGACTGTAGCCAGGAAATCAGAAGACGCTTACTTCTTGGGAGAAGAGCAATGTCCAGTCTCGATAAAATAGTGAAGAGTAGAGACATCAGATTGGCAACAAAGATCCGCCTAGTCAAAGCCATGGTATTCCCTGTAGTAACCTACGGATGTGAGAGCTGGACCTTAGGGAAGGCTGAGCGAAGGAAGATCGATGCTTTTGAGCTGTGGTGTTGGAGGAAAGTGCTGAGAGTGCCTTGGACTGCGAGAAGATCCAACCAGTCCATCCTCCAGGAAATAAAGCCCGACTGCTCACTGGAGGGAAAGATACTAGAGACAAAGTTGAAGTACTTTGGCCACATCATGAGGAGACAGGAAAGCCTAGAGAAGACAATTATGCTGGGGAAAGTGGAAGGCAAAAGGAAGAGGGGCCGACCAAGGGCAAGATGGATGGATGGCATCCTTGAAGTGACTGGACTGACCTTGAGGGAGCTGGGGGTGGTAACGGCCGACAGGGAGCTCTGGCGTAGGCTGGTCCATGAGGTCACAAAGAGTTGGAGACGACTGAACGAATGAACAACAACAACAAGATAAAAAACATTAAACAGTACATCAACCAGAAGTGCTACTGAATGTTTAGATTATATCCAGGAACTTCTAGTCTCTAAGCTGGGGTAAAACCAGTTAACCCAGTTTTACCCAAAATTAGGGAAGTAGGAGAAAACTCCATAATTACAGTGAACTCCTGGACTCTATCTTGCCATTTCTGCAGTTATTTCTGAAAACTGGTTATTTTGCAGAGGTCCTGTACTCTTATTTATTATTTATTTATTTGCGGTATTTGTTTACTGCCCTTCTCAATTCCCAGTGAATCTGGACTGTACATAAAAATAAATGCACACACAATCTTGGCAAATCAGTTTTTTCCAACTGAATATATGGTAGGGTCAGAATGTCTGGTAGGGTCAGATATTAGGGGTTTTCTGCTTTCATAGTGAAATGAAAAGCCAGGCAAAATAAAAAAAGTGTTACCTAGTGGAACAGAGTAAACCTTACCACAACAAATACTCCTTATATTCAGTATTATCAAGCCCAGAGGAATGATGTGGAGGAATGCCATCTGGAAAATGCTGAAATATTGCTATAGTTCCATGAATAGCTTTAAGACAATTCTTCTGCTGTAACAAAGTTAAAAATTGATTTGAATCTGAAAAAAGAAATGCATGGTCTCGTATTAAGAAATACTGTAATAAGATATTCATACTCTATTGTCTTTGCCTGAGATATGCAACACATTCGGATGAAATTCAAATCAGAGACAGCCTCTTGGGAACCATTTTTTTCAGTATTTCCTGGGGCAAAGGAAGATTGCTTCCATCAAAGGAAGCTTGCTTCAATGTAAACATATTACTGAATGTGAACTCAGCTTTTATTTAGGCTTTCAGATTGGGAAGGGCAGATGACCTATCACCAAAAATAAAATAACCCTGTGGAAATGGGCAGGACAATGAAATGGGCTCCTAAGGCATGAGTTACATGGAGTTTGTTTTGGGGAAAGATTGTGGGCTTTTCCAGACAGCCCATTATCCTGGAGGCCTGGTCACATACACCCCAAAAAGTGCACACTTTCTGGGGTAGGTGTCCAGTAGGCCTGGGTAACAACGGAAACATTTGTTTCTAAAATCGATTTGTATTTGGGGTTTTTTTTTGTTTCGATATTTAAAATAATTACAAAATTTTCCTTTTAAAAAGTTCGATATTTACGAAATTTCGTAAATGGCAAAAAATTAACGAATCGATTTCCGAAACAATAACAAATCGATTCGTTAATGGCGGACGCGACCGCGAAATACGCTAAAAAACCTCCAAAACCTTCTGAAGCTTCCCTCTCCCTCTGTTGTTGACTGTTGGTGTGATATTATATATTTTTTTCACTAATTAAACCATAAAACTGGCCCAGACATGCGGAAATAATAACGAAACGACCTCAAAACAATAACGAAACGAATACAATATCAAAACACGAAGCATTTACAAAACGTTTTTGAAAATTCGTTTTTTTAATAATTGCTCCAGAATGGTTCGTTATCGTTTTGTAATTGAAAAAATTAACGAATTATTAACGAATTACGAATTAACGAAACGAAACCGCCCAGCCCTAGTGTCCAGATGTTGTACTGGGACTTCCCAGTATAACACTGGGAGACTGTAACCCCCACCCCAAAAGCCCTAAAACCCCTTTTAAAAGTAAGGAAAACTTACCGGCCTCTAGTAGAGTATTGCCAGAGCTCTCCCAGCATGTAGTAATGATGCACTGGGGGGGGGGAGGAAAACAGTTTTTGGGGAGGGGTTGGGATTCCCACAGTTTTCTGGGCTAACTGTGGAAATGGTGTCTGGACTGCAGTAGTCCGGAAGTAGTTGGTTTGTCCAGCACCTTCCAAGAAGACATTATCTAATTAATTTGCCACACACCAGAGTTTTACTCTAGACAGCATTGTTGCAGAAGTTTCCACAATAAAGGTGCTGTCTAGATCTGCCCTGTGAGAGATTATGTGACTTTCACAAATTAAGCATTTCTGGATATAAAATTTTAGATTAATTGCCAGCTTGTAGTAGATTGACTCCAAATTGGAATAAGCAGAAACAGGAAGTTTATAGGGCTGGGCGATTTCGTTCGTTAATTTTGTATTTCGTTAATTATTCGTATTTAAATTAGCTTACGATCCAATATCGAGCCATTTTGGAATAGTGTGAGGAGTAATTAAGAATCGAATTTTTTCCCCCAATTTTTGTAATTATTTTGTAATTATTTCGTATGTCTCTGGTGCAAGTTTTACAATCTCTCCATCTCCGTTTCTCTTCCCTCCCAGGTTGCAAGCTAGCAAGCGGCGCATTTGCCCCACTTCTAGTCTCTCCCCTCCTGCCAGCCACCTTTCCTCATGCTGTCTTCCTGGCCAGCAGCTTCAAACTATTATTATTACTATATATCAGGGGTCCTCAATTTTTTTGGGGGGGGGAGGGGGAAAGTGTCACAGCATGAGTAAGAGTCTTAATATAACAGCAGGAAATTCATGAATATGTTTAGTGTTTACTGATCAGCCGATCAGCCGAACTATCAGGAATGCGGACTCAGATAACCCACCTTTCTACACAGCCATATATAACTCAGAATATCAAAGCAGAAAATCCCCCAATACATGCTTTAAACTGGATTATATGGCAATGTGGTCTCAAATAACCCACCTTATAATATAGTATAATAATATATAATATAATATAAATATTATATATTATAATATATTATAATATAATATATATAATATAATATATTATAATATAATATAATATACAATAATAATATAATATTATTGTATATTATATTGTTATTATATATTATATTACGATATTATTATTATATTATATTATTATTATATTTTATTATTATATTATATTATAATTGTATATATTATATTATAATATATCATATTATATATATATATATAAATATGTCCCAAGCCCACAGCATGTCCAAAAGCAGATTAAGTCAGAAGGAAACATCCAAAAACAATCCGAAGTAAGAATCCAGTCTTTAAACCGCTTTGAAACGGTTTAATGTAATATAATGTAATATAATAATAATAATATAATGTAATATACAATAATAATATACAATAATAATATTATATTATATTATTATAGTATATTATTATTGTATATTATATTATATTATGTTATTATATATTATATTACTATATTATATTATATTATTATTGTATATTATATTATATATTATAATATATTATACATATTATATTATATCATATTATATATTATAATATTATTATTATAACAACAAAAATAGCTAGAAGCACTTAATTCAGTGTATCTACTTCTAGTATCAAGAACTAAAGTCTGTAGCAAATTGCTGTGCCAAAAACATAATTTAGCAAATAATCCAGATTATCCTGGTATATAATCTGGGATAAGAGCAGTTCAAGCAAACTGCTTCAGAATCACAGGGTTAGAAAACATTGGGTGGAAGCAAGGAAAAGTGTTCTCAAAAAACTGTCCCAAGCCCACAGCATGGCCAAAAGCAGAAGATTAAGTCAGAATGAAATGTCCATCCAAAAACAATCCGATGTAAGAATCCAGTCTTTAAACCGCTTTGAAACGGATTGTCTCAACCCAGCTAAAAGTCTTCCTTGGCCAGCAGCTTAAAACTATTCTAATATAATATAATATAATATAATGTAATGTAATGTAATTATTATTAAGAATGGATGGACACCTGTCAGGGGTGCTTTAATATACAATTATATTAATATAATACAATATACAATAATAATATAATATAATATAGTAATATAATATATAATAACATAATATAATATAATATACAATAATAATATACTATAATAATATAATATTATTATAGTATATTATTATTGTATATTATATTATGTTATTATATATTATATTACTATATTATATTATATTATTATTATTATTATTGTATATTGTATTATATTAATATAATTGTATATTAAAGCACCCCTGACAGGTGTCCATCCATTAATATATATGTATAAATATATATGTATAATATATTATAATATATAATA
This sequence comes from Anolis sagrei, assembly GCF_037176765.1. Classification (NCBI taxonomy): domain Eukaryota; kingdom Metazoa; phylum Chordata; class Lepidosauria; order Squamata; family Anolidae; genus Anolis; species Anolis sagrei. The sequence continues at coordinate 121,533,902 of NC_090022.1, forward strand.
TAATATACAATAATATAATATAATAATATTATAATAATATTATATAATAATATATAATAAAATATAATATATAATAATTTAATATAATATACAATAATGTAATATAATAATATTATATAATAATATTATAATGATATAATATAATATAGTTGTTGTTTGTTTTATCACACCAACAGTCAACAACAAAGGGAGAGGGAAGCTTCAGAAGTTCCCCCTGTCCCGTTTGGAGGTTTTTTTTAGCATATTGCGCAACCATGTCCGCCATTAATTCGTAATTAATAACAAAATTCGTAATTAATAACAAAATTTCATAAATAACGAAACTTTAAAATCTCAAATTTCGGAAGTCCTAGGAATTTCGAAACGCCAGCGCACCCTAATAAAGAATCGAATTTAGAAACAAATTTTTCCGTGGTTGCCCAGCCCTAGAAGTTTATCCACATTCCTAGTACTATCCAGTTGGAAGGGATATGAAAAGGACTATACCAAAAATACTTTGCATCATAGATCTGCTGTAAATTCATTATCAAGTAGCATTGTTGTTGTAAGTAGCATTTCTTTAATAAATTCAACAGCCACGTAGCACACATATTTTCAGATTCCACTTTATCATGTGATAAATGAGACAGAACTAAGAAACCTATTGTCTTAGCTTCTCCTCCATACATAAAGGTATTCCACAGAGTTGTTTAGAAGATGGAGTAATTAAATGAAATATATTTGCATATGTTATGTAGGTGGCATGGATGAAGATGATAGATTAAAATTATATAGTTTAACCCTTTGTACCAATGCATCCAGGTGAAGGACTAGAAAAGGTCCATTTGAACATGAAGCTTGTACAAGGACAATTCTATCTTCTTTTCTATCAGAAGAGGGAGTACTGCTCCTATTTAACAGAATTGTCATATTACACTGGTTGCTTATTTTGTTGGAGTAAAATTGCCTGCACAGTTGTAGAGGGCAAATAGCGACCAACATCTATCATCACAGCCTTCCTTGATTAAATATGTAAATGCAGCAAGTAATCATTCAACCTAAAGATGTAGCACTGCATGTGATTCTGAAATTCAGTGGATATAATACTTAAACTATTAGATGTGGAGGGTTAGTAGTTTTTTTCCACCAAGACTTCAAGGACTGGCACTATATTTGGGTCCACAGACCTCAATTATGTTTATTCTCAGAAAGTTGTGACCAATGGCTGTACTTCAGACATGAAAGAGCTCTTGAATGGAGTGCCGCATGGATCTACTGAAGGGCCATTATGCTTCAGCATTTTGATCAATGACTTAGATGATGGAGTGGAGGAAATCCTTATCAAGTTTATAGATGACATAACAAATAGATTGGAATATTGAAACAGAATTCTAAAGGGCCAAGATAAACTAGAAAGTTCATAGAAATTAATACAATTAAATTCAGTGAAGACAAATAAAAAAATCTACATTTAGGCCATATGCAGAAACGACCTTGGGATTATCATGGGTGATAAATTGAATGTGAGCCAGTTGTGTTATGCTGCAACAAAGAAGGTAAATGCATTAATGCATTGAGAAGCATAATTTCCAAATCAAGGGTAATAATATTCCCACTATAAACTGTGTTAGTCAGACCTCACCTGGAGTACTGTATTCAGTTCACTTTATGAAGGAGTAGGTTTAGAGAATGGCATTAAGGATGATAAGAGATATGGAGTACAAAACGTATGAAGAAAGTTTGAGGGAGCGAAGCATGCTCAGCTTGATGAAGAGAAGACTGAGGGGTTGCATGACTGCATTTTTCAAACACCTCAAGGGCTGCCACAGAGAAAGGGCCTGTTCCCTGTGTAGGACCAAGTCTAATGGTTTGAAGTTAGATTTTAATCAAACATTAGAAGGAACTTCAAACATTAGAAGGAACTTCTTGACAGTGAGAGCTATCCAGCAAAAGAATCAATGGCCTGTGCCTCTTCCAAAAAAGTCTGGACCAGTATCTGCTGGGGATGTTTTAGCTGGAGATCCTGCACTGAGCAGGAAGTGCCACTCAATGGCCTATGAAGCCTCTTCCATTTCATTACTCTACTTCTCTAAACTTGCCACAGACAAATAATTTCTTCTGTCAGCCTTATTTCCCAAGCCATGCTGATCCTTTTGTGTCACACATGTGATGTCATGTCTTGCCTGCTTTAACCTACTGCCCTCCCAGTGTTTGGTGTTTAAGTTCTGACAAGTTACCTGTCACTTCTCCCATCCCACAATTTTAACTTTATATTTGTGCTGCTTTGGCTTCCACTGTGATTAGTTTGCTGTTCTTTCTGGATTCCTTGAATAATTGTTTTTCAACTCCTCAGTATGAGAGGAAGCGACAATATAGCCAGTTAGCAAGTGCAGAGAAAACAGCAGTTGCAGCCGAATGTTTTGACATCCCTAATTCATTGATTCAGCTTTTCTTTTCTTTTCTTGAGAATCAGTGCTCTCCAGATGGGAGCAAGTAGACTGGCTGCCCTTACCTAGTCATTGATCATGCTCAAATTTTCCAAGGGAGCCCAGCTTCTAACCTCCTGGTACCTCATAATGGTGGACACTTATTGCTGTTTTGGCAGGTCAGGTAGTACTGGAAATAAAGAAGTCAATAGGATGGCACTGTGGCAATTGAGCCTGCACAGGCTACTTGGAAGGTCAAAAATATTAATTCTACATCCCTGCTGTAGATGGAGAAAAGAGGGAGCTCTAAAGACTGTCTGGGGCAAAGTCAAGGTAAAGTTAACCCACATTCAGGAAGATTTTCTCCAAAAACATCTGCAGAAAGAAGGGTTTAAAACACTGCCTAAGGCACAGGAATAAAGAGAAAATCATGTTCAGATGGAAGAAATAAAATTTATTTATTTATTTGCCACATTTGTACCTCGCTTTTCTCACCTCGAAGGGGCCTCAGAGTGGTCTTACAACAGACAACAATTCAATGCCATACATATATATAGCCATAAAATAAACAAATACATTAAAATCCAAGCAGTTAAAAACATCAATTATGGAAACATCAATTAAAATCACGCAATCCAAATCATAATCCAGGGCCATTCCATTTGTCAATCATATTAATTTGTATCCCTTATTACACTGCTCAAATTACTGATTAAAGGCTTGGTCCCAAAGCCACTTTTTATGTTTTTTCCTGAAGATCAGGAAAAAAACTTGGACACCCTCTACACGCTTGCCCTCCCACTCACCCTCGCCCCCCCCCCCCCCCAATGCTCAATTCCCCATCCCCTTCTGGTTTGAGCATTCTTCCTCTAAATGGTTCACCATCACTGTCTTAGAATATGCATTTCCCCACAGGGTAACAAATTTACCTTGGGTGGTAGTTTTAGATGAATATGTTCAGGTTCTGCACGAAATAGGACTTCACATCTCTGAAAAAGAAGCAGGAGAACATTTCATTCATTGTTCCCCACCAAGTTTTTTATGAAATCTAGGGAAGAGGAATTTCCATTTTCTCTATCCCAAAACAGACCTAATTTGGAAATAATGTAGGTATTTATCACAGCAAACATGAAAAAAAGTTATTGTGCAAATGAGGGCCAGCAACATTACCTTCTCACTTTAACATGCCCTATCCCTTCTGAAGCAATGTGAATTTGTGAATCATCCTTGTATCATTCAATACTGAAACCCAGTTTAGCTTGGCATGTAAAGATACACTTTGTTTTTTCCTTCTTGAAACATCAATGGATGATGCAGCCTTGATCCCAGGTTCAAGTTTTGTGAGAGTAGTTGTCTACTTTTTCCATAGTTTATTAACTTTTGTGGTATTTTCTAACTTACTTCCCCTTCCACACACATATCCTCTGCCTTTGGTTCTTTAACCACTCCTAAGTGAACCTTTCCTATTATTGTCTGAGTTGAATAATTCTCCAGATTAGAGACTTGTGAGTTTTTTGAGCTAACTTACAAGTTTATAGTACGTGACAAACCTAAATAAATAGTACTTAGCAGATCACCACATCTGATAAATTTTATGTTTGGAGTTCTGGTAACGGAATTTTAAACTAATGTCAACTACTTTATATTCAAAATCACTGCTTAGATTATTTTGCCCTATTGCCATGATCGAAACTTGTCCTCCAGTCTATGTTATCAAGCATCATCTGCATGGGGAGAAGGAGATTCATTCTGCCGATGATCAGAAAGAGGTGCCAATATATATGTAGCTCAACTCATGAGAATGATTACAGAGTGATATTTGAGGAATGCCCATCAAGCAAAGAAATTAGCTACTGACAAAAGACCTTTGTGATATGTTTTGGCCAAGAAGGGATAAGATCTGCTACAATCATAAGCAAAAAAGCACTTTAGGATCCAATAGCCTGGAGGGAGTCCATTAAAGAGCCAACTGGGCTGGATCTTCACTGCTATATAATCCAGTTTCTGAATCCAGTTTATTTGCTTTAAACTGGATTTATGAATCCACACTGCCATATAATCAAGTTCAAAAAATCTAGATTCAGAAACTGGATTATATGGTAGTGTAAATGGGGCTTCAGTATTCTAGCACAGAGATGTCAAGCTTGTGGCTCTCCAGATGTTTGGATGTCAGGTCTCAGAATTCCTGTCTATTAGCTAAAATGCCTGGGACTTCTAGAAGACAGGAACTACTATGCTAAGCAATAATCCAAAGAGGTCCTTATCTTGAGAGATAAATGGTTAACTTACTTTTCTGTTAGATGCAGGAGTTGGACAGCAATGGGAAAAACATATAAACTGAACTAAAGATGTATTGAAGGCTAGTGGTACTCGAAGAAAATGTAGACATGCCTATTCCTAAACTGTAGTCAGGGCAGAGTAATGTTGGCCAGGATTTCAAGCGTCTTGGCAGTTTGCACAGTTTCTAATACCTTCCTTGTCCTACTGGCTGCCCTCCAAACCTTTCCTCTTCCATATTTAATGGAAAATTCTAATTTCATAAAACCAGTTTACAAACATAGATGGCACATTTGAATATAAATTGGCACAGAATTGGAATGAGATAAAGAAAACACAGTACCATGTTTATGCTCTGAGACATTCCTGCAGTTATAAATGCAAATCCTGCATTCAGGAAAAGCCACGTTTGAAACAGCTTCCCTAATTTTGTGTCATGGATGCTATGAAAGTTAAACATATACTCTACATGCAGTAGCAATTTGTTTAAAAGGGGCAAGAACTTTGCCTGCAGCCTTGTAGGCAGTCTTTCCTGACAGAGGAACTAAAGAAAGATGTATCTCCAGAAGGATGGCAACCAAGTGACAATTTGGAAATAGCAATTATGTAGAAAAGGACTATGCAACCACAGCAATAACCCCTCCATTTCAGACTCAACTGGAAATCAGTGTTGGGTTGAAAGCATATAAACAACATTCCAGGAGCACAGTTTTGCCAATGGGAGGGGTGCAAAACACAACCCAATCCCACTCACATACACAAGGAAATGGGCACTGAAGGGGCTTTTGAGAGCAGCATGGTGTATTGGTTTGAGCATAGGAACCCTGGAGATCGGGGTTTGAATCCCTGTCCAGCCATGGAAACTCACTGCATGACCTTGGCCAAATCAGACTTTCTCAGGAGCTATTATGGGACAAGTTTGAGGCCTAAACAGTGATTACTAGGCTTGGTTGATCAAAGAAAATGGTTCAAAACTCTTTTCGGATGTAGGGTGCACTGGAAGTTTGATTCTAAAGTCACTTCTGAATTTCTCAAACAAATTTTCAAAACTTTCTGAAACTTCAGAAACTTACAAATCACTTTGTTAATGGCAGACACGCATGCTCAGTAGGGAAAAAAAGAGCACTGGGGAAACTTCAGAGGATTCTCCCACCCACATTTATAGACCAATCCTGATTAAGCTTGCTACAGTGATGGAACACAAGGACCACTGTTAGCTCACCAAATTTCATAACCTTTGACTTCTCTATGGATTTTTGGCAAATGTTCAATTTTTTTACAAAAAAAAACATTTTTTAATAATAAAGAAAACCTGTTCCTGGTTTGAAAGCATTATTTCCTATTTCATTGGGTGGTCTTTACTTTGAAAGTAGTTGTTCCACTACAGAAACTTTGTTTGTGTGGCACAAACTGCGTTAAATTGGTGGAGAACAGAAATCATAGTACAGTGTTCCCTCACCCTAGGGGTGATAAAAGCGGTATATAAATACTGTAAATAAAGAATAATGTTCCATTCCGCAATAAGTGTTGTCGGCTCTAGTTGCCCTCCCACAACTTGGAGCACTTGTGCAGCTGCTCCTCCTGGCCCATCCCAAGGGCGCCTACCTGCCTCCCTGGCCTCCGGAGCCATGCAGGGAGCAGTAGGCAGGCCTTCCCCACTGCACCTCAGGCTGCCAGTCACAAGAAGAGGAGGGAAAGTGGAGAAGGAAAGAATTTCTTGTCCCTTACCCAGCACAAGCCGAGGGAGAGAGACAAGAAGAGGAGGGAAAGCGGAGTAGGAAAGAATTTCCAACTCCGCTTTCCCTTCTCTTCTTGTCCCTTGCCCAGCACAAGCCAAGGGAGAAGGGCAAGAAGAGGAGTGAAAGTGGAGAAAGTGGAGAAGAAAGGTATTTTCTCCTCCGCTTTCCCTCCTCTCCTTGTCCCTCACCCAGCACAGGCTGAGGGAGAGGGACAAGAAGACTATGGAAAGTGGAGGAGGAAGGAATAAAATAACCTTGGGAGACATTCAAACATTTTGGAATATTTCCCAAGAAAAGGTAAGTGGTTCAAATTCGGATTTGCCCCTCCCACCTTTCCTGCATGGTTCAAAACTGCTTCAGAAGTCAAAAGTCAGAAGTTTTTTTTATGACTTTTAGGCTCTTTTGAATGAACCTATCCAACCCTAGTGATTACACAAACCACAGAAAATTGATCCACATTAACAGCTTTCTTTTACATGCTTTCATGGTTTGTTTGGTTTTTTGTTGTTGTTTTTTTGTCTGCACACTGCAGTTTGCAGCTGGCTCTGAACTGCAACACCTGCAGGTTTAATTGGTTTCATTCATAGTCAATGTAAATGTGGCCTAAGTCTAGGAGGGAGGCAAAAGAGGAAACCTCACTGAACACGTGGACTAAATATGACACAGGAACTGCAGTTTCCCTATTTGTAATATAAATTGTATATGTCTGCTTCAAACATACTTGAAAATCTTGAAAATGAAACTTTCTGCAGGTTCGTGGTTGATAATATAAGACAATTTGTGAAATGGGGAGATGATGGTGATTTCAGACCACTTACCATCACCTGTCGTTTTAAAAGAATGTAGGGATCCAGTTGAAAAACCTGGAAAAATCAAAAGATCTAGAAGGAGAGCCCAAGAGCAGGGTCGGCAGTAAAGCCTAGGGTTGTTTTTTCTTGGGAGGAAGGAGATCTGGGGCAGTGTGTGATATTGCTTTAAAAACAATACTGAAAAAGCATGGAGAAAATCCTGTTTTGCCTCTGACTTTTACAGGCAAATAGCCCAAAAGGAAAGAAAACACCAATGTTGCTGGTTATTTGTCCTCTATTTGCCAAAAATTGCAGGTTCAGTTGACTTCATTCATGATATGCAAGGAAGAGGAAAAGGCTTAAAGATTGTTTTGGCAGCAACAAGCCAGCCATCTGTTGTGTGGTTGATGTCAAGTTTTCCTTCTAATCCTTTAAACGAAACCTGCCCTGGGACTTTGAAATCAGGTGAATAGAATCAACATGGCATTTGGGGGAAATGGGTAAATTTAACCCTTTGCCATGCTGCTGTCTCAGAACATGAAAAAAAATTTTTTTAATTTACTATAATTCTGAAACATGCGGAGTCATTGGACATGCTAACTGAGGACTATTGGGACTGTTACTGTAGTGTAAAAAGTCTTTCCTTTACTTTTAAACTCTGTATGATCTCTACTAAAACTTCAAACTCCACTACCAGTCCTGACAGTACTTACTATCCACAGTTCAACCCCTGTATCCACAGTTTCCCTCATCCATGTTTGACTTCTTCACTTAGAATCTCCTGTACAAGCCACACCTTTGGAAATAAGAAACTTTGCTATTATCAGTGAATTGTCATATCCAGCCAAAGTCCAGGAATATATCACCCACATATACTGTATTTGTTTTGCAGTGAGAGGGAAAAATAACAGTTTAGCCAGAGCAAAGGAGTGCGGACCTCAGGGACAGTGCCTTGCAAAGCCCCTCTCTGATGTCAGCTTCTGGATTTATGTTCCCTATGCTAGTTAAAAATGGCTGCAAAGGTCATCTTTTTCTTGGCTTGGATGAAATAAACTATCCAGGCACTTTGAAAATTTTTGGTTGTGCTTTCCTCCCTTATGGATGTCAAGTGCCTTCCCTGATCTAATGTTTTTGTTTCTGTCTTATTGATTACTGATTGTTGCAACAAATATGTTAAGCGAAGAGCAAAACCCTACATTCAAAGCAATTTTGGCATGTGTGCACATGGCTGGTGAACACAGAGGCCCCCTAAGTGAAATATATTAAGCCTCATCAGTGTAGTTCTCAAAGAACTGTTTAATAAGGAAGCTGGCACACAAAAAACAGCAATAAAAGAAAATACATTGGTTCAGTGAAAAGAAAGTGAAAGAGAAAACTCACCAAGTTACATAAGTCTGATATTCGATTGTGAAAATCTTTACGCTGACCTACAAACACCCATTCTGCACTTCCTTTAGCAAACAGTGGAAGAATCTGGAGGAAATATCCTAGTAGTTGCAAAGGAGTCCAGAACAATGCATAGCAAAATTTGAACAATGTTCTATTCCTGGTTTGAAACAGTTATTTCCTGTTTAATTGTGTGGTGCTTACTTTGAAAGTAGTTGTTGTACTCCAGAAACTTCATTTTTGTGTCTGCCACAAACTATGTTGAATTGGCTGAGAGTCATGAGATATTCATTGAAAAAGTACAGCAAAATGTGTTGCGGGATGTCCCACAAAAACAGTTTTTGCAGTATAATAAACTTTTCCTATGTTTTCATGATAGTCCCAATTAGGAAATGACATTTATAACCCAGGAACCAAAATCATGTTGTATAGCGCAATACTAAGAAAGTTGCACTCTCAAATGCCTCCTGACAGAGAAATCGGCATTAACATCCCACAACTTTTTTTTTGAGGAAAAAGTTTTGAACCCATTGTTCAAAAGTAGGGGGCACTGGTGCTTCATTTCTAAACTCCTTTCAAAAATTTTGGGGTAAAAATTTCAAAACTTTACGAAACTTCTGTATCTTCATAAGTACTTAGTTAATGGCAGTCGTGCATGTGCATTAAGGAAAACATTACTGTTAGTGGGGAAACTTGAGGGGCTTCTCTCCCCCTCATTTTTGAGCTATCCTGATGAAGCTTGCTGCAGTGATAGAACACATTCACCACTGTCAGTTTACCAAATTTCAGAACATTTGACTTTTTTTTTTTTTGTACAGGCTGAAATGTATTAGAATTTATTTTTTTAATAATTTTTTATTGTTTTATCACATTTATTACATACTATTACATTTTGTACATCAACCTCTTTAACATGTTGTTTTGTTGTTTTGCTCTAACATTTCCACCCCTTTTCTCTTTTTTTTTCCCCCTTTTTCACCACAGTGCTCTCCTCCACCCGTCCCAAGCCACCATTCTTACATTTCATCTGTCCAAAATTTCATTTCTTCTTGTGACGGTAATTTTCCTTCCTTATTTTTTAATCCATTTACCACAAATCTTCCCCATACAGCATCAAAATCGCTTTGTTTCCATATACCTTTTTTAACCTTTAATATACATGTCAATTTATCATTTATTGCTATTTTCCATGCTTCTTTATACCACTCCTCTATTTGTATATTCATTTCTTTTTTCCAATTCCTTGCTATAAGCAGTCTTGCTATAATTAGTAAGTTTGTTATCGCTTCTTTATCCTCCTTTTTCAATTGCTTATCTTTATATATTGATAGTAAGGCTATACTAGGGCTTTTATCTAATTCTATATTCATTATAGTTTCTATTTCTCTAAATACTTTCTCCCAAAAATTATTTACATATTTACATTGCCACCACATGTGTATATATGTTCCTGGTTCTTGACACCCTCTCCAACAATTTGTTGAGTTATTTTTATTCATATATGCTATTCTTACCGGTGTCAAGTACCACTTCCATATTAACTTGCAATAGTTTTCTTTAACTCGTATCGATAAATTTTTTAAATGTCTTTGTCCCCATAATTGTTGCCACTCTATTTCCCTTATTTTTATCCCTAAATCCTCCTCCCAAATCTCTTTAAGGGTGTACTTTTTTGTTTTTTCATCTTTCATTTCAATTAGTATCTTATAAATTTTGCTAATTATACCTCTCAAGTTTTCGTGTTCTTCTACAGTCCTTCCCTTCTGTATTATTTGTTCGAATTGATTGAGTTGGCTTCCACTTCTATTAATTTTTTTCCAGTTTATTAACCATTGTTCTAATTGTATACAATGAAACCATGACAATTTTATTTCTTTAAACTCTTCCAACATCATTTCCCTCTTCATTTCCACCTTCATCCAATCCCCTATCCTATCTAAGTTTATTTCCCTTACCTTTTTATCCATTACTTTTTAAAAAAATTTTGGGAACTTCTTTTCCATCACTATTGGGGTTATGATTGATCCCTCCTTTATTAACCTCCCCTTATATTTATTCCATACTTTCAGTATGTTGCTCAACATTGGGTTTCTAATTTCCCTCATTTCTTTTCTAGTAAACTGTTTAAAAAATATATTCCAAGTTTCATCTTCCACTTTTCCTGAATCATTACTAAGCCAATCTATTCCCTCTTTTTTGACCATTCCTTCTATAACCAAACTTAATCTACTTGCTTCATAATATTTTTTTATATTAGGTAACGCCAGTCCACCCTCCTTTTGCGATCTGTACCATAATTGTTTATTTAGTCTGTTTCTTTTACTTCCATTACAGTACTTATTAATCATTTGTTGCCATCTAGTTAGTTCTTCTTCTGTAATTTGAAGTGGTAGCATCCTAAATATAAAATTTATTTTTGGAAGTATTTTCATTTTTACTAATGCTATTCTTCCAAACCAGGATAAGCGTATACCTTCGTACTCTATTAACTTTTTCTGGACTTCTTTCCTTAATGTTACTACATTTACTTCCTCTATCTCTTTTAAATCCTTAGTTATTATTACTCCCAAGTATTTTAGTTTGTTCTTAATTCTTATTCCCCTTTTGCTCTGTTCTATAAAATCTTTTTCTTCTTCTCTTGTATAATTAAGTAGCATCATTTCTGACTTGTTCCAATTAACTTGTAAACCTGTTGCTTTCCCAAATATCTCCAAATGTTCTTTTATTCTATCCATTTTCTCCATTATATTTTCTATAAATAACAATGTATCGTCAGCGAATAAACTCACCTTCTGTTTCTCCTTTTTTCCTAACCCTTCTAAATTTTTATCATTCCTTATATTATTAGCAAACAGTTCTATCACCATGGCAAATAGTATCGGAGACAAAGGGCACCCTTGTCTGGTTCCTCTAGTCACTTTTATTTCGTTTGTCACTCCGTCATTTATAGTTACCACTGCTGAGTTCCTTGAGTAAAATTGTTTTAGTACTCCTTTTATTCTATTTCCCATTCCAAATTTATTCAATATTTCCCTTAATGTCTCCCATTCCACACAATCGAACGCTTTAAAAATATCTAATGATAATATCCCTGCTTTTTCTTTCCCCTCTTTAGCCCAATGAATTTTATTTAATGCTCTCCCTATCAAATTTGACATTTGTCTTCCTTTTATAAACCCGCACTGATCTTCTTTTATGTACTTATACATACATTTATTCATTCTATTGGCTATTATCGCGGACAATATCTTTGCATCCTGATTAATTAATGATATGGGCCTATATGATCCTGGGTCTGTTAAGTCTTTATCAGGTTTAGGTATTAATATTATTAATGATTTCCTCCATGATTCGGGTATTTTATCTCCCTTCATTATTCCATTGTACAATTCTAATAATTTTGGGGTTAAAACTTCTCTAAAGCTTTTATAATATTCTGTACCTAGACCATCCAAGCCCGGAGCTTTCCCTACTTTTAATTTCTTAATAACTTCCTCTATTTCTTTTTTCTTAATAGGTTGTTCCAGTAACTCTTTATCTTTCTCCTCCAGCTTACTTTCCCAATTTTCCTCCACATATTTCCTAATTGCCTCTATGGGGCTTGCTTTGGTTTGATATAGTTCTTTATAAAATTCTTCAAATACTTTCAATTTTTCTTTCATAGCTCTACATAATTTACCTGTTTTATCTTTTATCGTATTTATCATTCCTTCCATTTTCTTTTTCTGTGTTGATTTGGCTAGCATCTTTGAATTCCTATCACTAAACTCAAAATATTCCCTCCTTAAATAAATTAAATTTTCTTGAACTTCGTCTATTTCCATTTTATCCAATTCCTCTTTTTTTGCTCTTAACCTAGCATAAATTCGTGTATCTCTCTTTATTACATATGCTTTTTCAATCTCTTCTATTTCTCTTTCTAAATTCCTTTTCCTTTCTTCTTGCCTTCTTTTTAAGTTAATTGTCTCTTTTATACATAACCCTCTGGTCACTGCTTTCATAGTGTCCCATAGAACTCCCTTTGTCACCCCCTTTTCATTAAAGCCCCATATTTCTTGCCATTCTGCTTGCACTTTATCTACTATCTCTTTGTGATTTAGTATTCTTGTACTTAACCTCCACCTTTTCATTTTGTCATAATCACATTTCAACACAATCTCAATTGAAACCAAAGCATGATCCGAAACCTTAATCATACCTATATCAGCATTTAGTACTTTACTTGTCATATTTTTGGAGACAAAAATATAATCAATTCTTGTATATACCTTATGTACCGATGAATAATATGTATATCTACTTTCATTCCCTTTTACCAATCTCCACACATCCTTTAATTGCCATTTATTCATTACTCTACTTAATTCCGTTGTCTCAATATTTCTAGCTTTTGATGCTATCGTAGTTTTATCCTTCTTTAAATCCATACAGCAATTACAATCTCCTCCAAATATTACATTTTGTTGATGGTAGTTCTCTATTTGCTCTAACACTTTTTCATAAAATTCTTGCTGTTTTACATTTGGTGCGTATACATTTACTAATACATATTTTTCCTCCCCTATTTCCCCATATATTATTATATATCTTCCCTCTTCATCTTTCAATACCTTGTTTATGACAAAATTACATTTCTTTGCTATTATTATTGCTACTCCTCTTGACTTTGATGACCCAAAAGATGTTTCATAGTTCCTTATCCAGCTCGACTTTAGCTCGTTTGAGCCCCGCCTATTTTGATGTGTTTCCTGTAGGAAGATGAGGTCCGCTGCATCCTTCTTCAGTAAAGATTCAATCCGCCTTCTCTTAATTACCGTCCCCAACCCTCTCGTGTTAAGTGTTGAAATTCTTAATTTATGGGACATCATTTCCATTTCCCTTTAAAAGCTTTTTTGTGGCTTGAAACAACGTGAACCCTTGTCCCTTTCCCTCCCCTACCCTTACTCCCCATTCCCCCCTCCCCCCCAATCCCCCCACTTCCCTCGTTCCCCCCTTCCTCCCCTTCCAATCTTCGGGACTACTCATCCCAATCATGGCCCCCGGCCTTCCCAATTGGGGAGGGGGGGGGCGAAGTCATCCCGTGGCCCAGAGTCTCCCTCCCCCCGAGTGCTAATTTTAAATCAATAAAAAGCTTGATTGCAGTGTATAGTTTCTTCTTACATCTCGATTCCTCCAACGGCACCGATTAATTCCTCCAATTCTCCTCCCTCCGGATCCTTCACCTCCTCTTCTTTTCGATCTCTCTCTTGTCTTCTTACTATGCCAAGCTCCTCCAGTAGTTGATAACCTTGTTCCAGTGTGTCGATTCTATATCTCTTGCCTTTCCATTGAAATTTAAGAAAGATAGGGTATCCCCAGGTGTACACAATTCCAGCTTTCATTAACTGCGTCGTAATAGGCTTCATTAAGTATCTCCAATTCTTAGTTTCAGGACAGTAGTCATTAAATATTTCCAATTTTGAGTCGCCCATCTTTAGGAGATCTGGATTTTTCTTTAATATTTTCATCAAATCTTCTTTCTTTGCGAAATTGTGAAATCGAATTATTATGTTCCTAGGAATTATTCTATTTCTTCCAGCCGGAAGGTGATGAACTCTCTCAATATCCAGTTCTGACCAGCTTAGTGTTGGCGAAATCTTTTGCAACCATTTCAAGATCTCAGATTTCAGATCTTCTTTCTTGTTTCCTTCTGGATAATTTTTTATTATTACGTTGTTTCTTCTTTGGTTGTCTTGCATGTACACAAACTTTCTTTCCACATCAGAGAGCCTATTTTCATTTTTTTGCGTTTGTTGTTTGAGTACCAGTTGTTCCTGTGTACTTCTTTCAATTTCTGCTTTGTTTTTTCGTATTTCTCCCTGTGCAATCTCCAGGGCTTCTCTTATTGTCTGAAATTTTTCATCTGAGCTTTTCCGTTCCGCGTCCAACGCTGCTCTCATTTCTTTGTTGCTGGTCAGAATTTCTTGCTTCAATGCCTGAATTTCGCCCTTCCTTATTTCTCTTTCTTTATCAAACATCAGGTTCAAATTCAAGTTCATTTCCTTTGTTTGTCTTTCAGCCGTTTCTTTAATCAATTCTGCTATTTTACTTAGCATTTGACTACTGCCCATCCCCAATTCTTCCCTCTCACTGCTCATCCTGCTTTCTTTTAACTCTGCTGTTAAACATGGCAGCGAGGTAGAAATAGTTCCTCCCCCTTTTGCCCCCCCTTCCATTTGAGGGGGGGTTTGGGGGGGTGTTCGTTTTAGCTGCTTTCCCTTAATTGTGGGGAGGGGAGGACTTCTCCTGACAGTGCTCATTTCCTCAGGGGTCCTATCCAGTCTTTCTAATCTTGAAAGCGATCTGTCCGAAGGTTTGGAACGCAACCAAAGAGGATTTGGCTTTGGGGTATCCTGACTTTTTTTATTCCTTCTCATTCAACCTCAGTTTTACTCCTCCTGCTTTCATCAGTTTTTTAATTACTTAGTTTTCCCGTTCTACACAGCACACAGTACAAGAAAGTCCCACTCAAATATGCCTTGCAATGCCACGAGGGTTCGCCTTTAATATGACGAGACTAGCTCGATCCTTCTTCAAAGGAGGAATCTGCCTCTAATCTTTATTTTGCCTTCCCGGATCATTAAGTCACTAAGTCCAATATTTCTAGTATTTTAATATTGAATTTAAATTGCAAGCTGTTTATCTTCTCCAAGTCAGTGCGCAGTTATAATTGGCAACTTGGTTTCACTTTCAGCAGCAGCTTCCGAGCAACTTTTCGGCAGCCGCCTTATCTTCTGCCAAAGCTCATAAATCAAAGCAATTAATTGGTAATAAATTACCTTCTTAGGCTTTCCACATGCACCAGACTTTCGCCTCCCTTTTGATCCAGAAAGGACAATTATCCATTCATTTTCACTGCTTGTTTGCTTATATTTCCACAAGAGCTGGAGGAAAGACGTCTGTTCAGCCGGCCATGGTAACTCCGCCCCCCCAGAACATTTGACTTATTTACAGATTTTTGGCAATTTTTCAAAGATTTTTTAAAATTTTTAATAATTAAAAAATCTGTTCCTGGTTTAAAAGTGTTATTTCCTGTTTTATTGTGTGGTCTTTACTTTAAGAGTAGTTGTTCTACTCCAGAGACTTTGTGTGGCAGAAGCTATGTTAAATTAGTGGAGACTCAACCAACGATGATGATGTCCCATGTTTTTATGACAGAACCAATTATGTAATGACATTTAGAACCCAGAAACAGAAATCATAGTACAGACACCATCAAGGGACATCTTGACCAGGCATGGGCAAACTTCAGCCCTCCAGTTGTTTGGGATTTCAACTCCTACAATTCCTAACAGCCTACTGCCTGATCAATTTCTAACAGCCTACTGGCTGATTTAGATCATACCTGATCTAAATTGATCCCCTTCTTCCAGGCAGAAAGGCACAAGCCAAACTCTCCTGATGTCCAATTAATATTCTTCCGCTATTGACACATAGCCAAATAACTACAATTTAGCACAGATTTATTACTTATTTAATCCCTCTTTTCAGATTCTATTATTTTAATTATTATAAACTGGCTAAATGCCATAGCTTGCTGCTGCAGCCCAATGTATTCTGGGAAATGTAGTTTAGCACAGGCATATGCTTAAACATAATCACTATAAATGGGGCTCCTATCTCACTCATTTTTAAAGTTATTGGGGTGAAACTTGCTACAATGGTAGAACATATTTTTCCACCCTTTGCCTATCAAGTTTCTTAACGTTTCACTCAACCACTGATTTTTTGGGAATTTTCAAAGTTTTTTAAAACAACATTTTTTAGCGATCTTCACCTCTGCCTCCCCCTCCCTCCTTCGTCAGCCCTGATTGGCTGGAGAGGCATGCCAATATGCTTGGCTTCGCCTCTCAGAAAGTTTTGAGGAATGCGGTCCCATTGAAGTTGCTACCAGTTAGCCTTTGGCTGGTTTAAGTTTACACAGATCCAGCTGTCTTTTAAAAATAGTTTTGATTATTCCTGATTTTATTGTGTTGATCTATATAACAAATAGATTTGCCATCCAATCTACTTTTATTTTACATGATTTTTAATTTGGCTTTTATTGTGCCTTAATTATTGTTTGTTGCTTGGAGAATTATTTTTCAATTGAAATGACAGGATAAAATGTAACAGACAAATGTGAATGATGCCAAAAGGGAAGTATTCTTTCCCTCCATTCATTTAAAAATCTAAATAACATTTTTAGCTGAACCAATCAGATTTATTTTTCAAAGAAAATAAGGATATGTAGAAGTACATGTAATTCTGTTATCTAGTGCACATGGTATATAAAAATAGAAAAAAATCTGCAAACTAAATTGGAAGGAGGTAAATTAAAGTTATATTTCTGAATAATTTCATATAGCATATTCATTCCTGAAATCCACTCTGCTTTATTCATTTATTTATTTCACATGCTTATCTGCAAGACCTCTGTAGGAATGCATCCTTAACTTATAATTACATTTATCAGTTTTGGGTTTTGTTTAGGAGTTGTTTACATTTCTAAAATAGGGAAGAAATAAAAATCCCCCGGCCCTTTCGCCTTCAGCTCTAAAATATGTGTAGATTCAATGTCCTGCAGTGTTTAGTTACTAAAAAGAGCAATGAAAATTATCAGTAAGATGGAATATCCCCTTCTGTTTAATAAAATACAAATACATTTGAGATTTGTAGGGTGTGTGAGAGAGAGAGAAAGAGAGAGAGAGAGAGAGAAGAGATTGACAGGCAGTGATGTAGTTTTTAACTCTTTTAGTGGAGGGCAATCATTTGGAAATGTTTTTCTTAAATTTATCTTTATTATAATACGGTATAATGTATACTTAAGTCCTTCATATCTTCTGCATCCATGGATTCACTGACCACAGCTGAAAATATTCATTTTGTGATCCCAGTCGTTATTTACTGCACTACCCCAAAAATTAGGCTTACAAATTAAAATAAAAATCAACATTCAAAATGGAATTAAACTACTGCCATTGAAAAACTATAAAAATTGTTAAATTACAAAAACCAGGTTAAAATAAGAGCAGTCAGAAAATAAAAACAGCACATTCCTTCCTCTGAAATTAGTGGCCTCCTATCCAATCACTAACCAGAGCTGACTCTACTTAGTGTCCAAGATCAGACAGGAATTTGTGCTTTTAATGCTACTTTAGTAATTGTGGAACACAAAGAATATGAACCAACTCCCCCCATCTCCCCACACAAACAGAATTAGTGTCATTGGGATTTTTTTATTAATAGGTAAAAAGCTGTATCCCACCTAGAGTCCACTGGGGTTTTAATTAAACCCTGCCCCACTTCCTTAAGGATGAAACTGCAGCTTTGCAAAGCACCTTTGGACAAAATGGATTCGCAATCAGATAGGGAAGTGTGGACAGGTAGAGAGAGAAACATTTCCCTCCCACATACTATGTTCCAGCGATATAGCTGTTATCATGCAGCCAACGTGGCAATCTCTGCTTTTATGTAAGAATTCTAACTACATTAGTTAAAAACACCTTCCTGCTCCTTCAGCATAAACTTCAAATGTACTCACTAAGAGCCAATCTTATACAATCCAATTGGAGCCCTATGGATCCACTTTAATTGCCATGGCAGCACTCTATGGACTCCTGGGATGCATAGTTTGGTGAGGTCCTTTTTCTGAGCATCCTAAATGCCAGCCCCAGCATCCCATAGAAATGCTGGGGCTGGCATTTCTGGCAGTTAAAGTGGAACTATAAATGTATAGGGCAGATGGACCCTTCATCAACCCTGCACCATCACCACAGTCTGCTGCCACCGTAATTGTCATGGTTCCATACTATACTGTGGTTCCATACCACAGAGGCACCAGATTCTGACTGACCTCTAAGCAGGTTTGACCCTGGATGGGAGACCACCAATGAATACTGAAATGGCAGGAAAATAGGTTTTGAGGAAAGGAGATATAATTACCAAGAGACATCCTTTCTGGAGATAAGAAAAGGTACGGCTTTATTTCCAGCTGGCGACTCTGGTGGGACTCGCGTCCCAAAAAGCAAAACCAGAGCAATGAAACAGGCGCGGACTGCCCTTTTATAGATGCCAGGTCCAGGCAAACAAAGAAACATGCTAGTACATACATCTTCATACAATCATCATCATCCCTACATCATCTGAGCATCATAAGAATATCAGGTTCCCCCTCCAACATGCAAAGCATGTCTGTGTTTCTAAAGAGCAAGCATGTCTGTGTCTTGCTGGAGAGCAAGCATGGAATGTCCCCCTCCTTCTTGGCTGTGCTTACATTCATCAATCAATAGGCCCACTTTGAGATGTCAGGAGGGAGGGGGGATTGGCTCCCTCCTTAGAAGGAAGACACTGAGCCTGTCGTACCAGCCTGTGGCTTATCTCTCTTCTGGAATGCATGCCCCCTCCCTCTTCAGCCCCTTCTGAAGACAAGCAGTTTGCTTGCCTGTTAGCATTCTTGCTACACAGAGGGAACTAGATTTTCCTATACATTTAAAGTACATATGTTTTTTATGCATAAATAAATCAATAAATATCTATTTTCCCAATATCTCCTTATCAATACTAAGCAGCGTTTGCCGAAATATTGGCTTTGACTATCCCTCTCTCCCTCTGGCCTTGCACCAATTACTATATGTGATGACTTTCAGTCCAGATGGGAAAAGACAATAGCAGCCAAAATTTTCATCCCTGGGCAACTCTCCAAGACTGTTAACCAGTATGGGCTACGACCAAGCCAAGTCTCTGATTAAACAATGAATAACAGACATTGAGCGCCAATCAGACTTAGCTAGCACCACATTCTTTATCATCAATAGATTCAGTGGGTTTTGTACACACACACCCTTTTTTCATGTCAGGAGTGACTTGAGAAACTGCAAGTTGCTTCTGGTGTGAGAGAATTGGCCAACTGCAAGGACATTGGACGTTGCCCAGGGGATGCCTGGATGTTTTTCCATCCTGTGGGAGGCTTCTCTCATGTTGCCACATAAGAAGCTGGAGCTTTCAAATAGGAGCTCCGCCCACTCCCCAGGATTCCAACCCTCAATCTTTCAGTCAGCAGTCCTGCCAGCACAAGGGCTTAACAGTGTTTTCCAACCTCTCTCTCCTTCTGAGCTACTCAGGCTCCTTCTACAGGCTCTTCCAAACAGGCCATATGTGATGAATTCTCTACCTGTTAGGCTAGGAAAAGCCTAGGAAAGTAGGCCCAGGAAGTTCTTCAGCCATTTTGGAAAGGGTGCCGGGGGAATCTATTTTAGATATTCATTTCCTGAAGGGGTCATGGAGGGAAATGAGGGGAGAAACAGCGTGGAGGAAAATTAGGGGAGTTGGGGATTGGCTGGGAAAGAGTGGGCGGAGCTTAACTTGGAAAAGGAAAAAATGACTTTAAAAGTGTGTTTTAAAACCCTGTCAGCTCAGATTGAGTCTGGGTGTCAAAGAAGTAGGAGTTTGGAGTGGAGAAGAGATAGTGGGAGAGGCCTGAAGTTGGTCAGTTGGTTAGCAAAGATAACTAGTGAGAAGATTTTACAGCTATTAGGGAAGATAGCTGGTGGAGGAGTAGTGAGATAGACCCAGGAAGGGACTCTCTGTGGTGGAGTTTAGAATTGCTTGGCAGAGAGGAATCGTGTCAGTAATTTCTGGAGGGAGAGAGGAGTGTTTATGTGCAACTAAATTTGAACTGCTTAAAGAAACCACATGCTTTTATGCCAATACTTCAGAACAGCTAAACTTAATGCCTGTTTTGTTCAAGTTCTCTTAAATAAACATCATTGTTTTATTGTTCACAACATCTGCCTCACGTGTGCCTCTGTGGGTGAAGTTTTAAAAGCAGTTTCCTGCAGCAATCAAAAGTGTAATGGTGGCAGCGTATATTTTAAAGGAGCAATCTTTTCAGTGTTACCTCAGAACATAAGCCTGAGTGCTAATCCAGCACATTCTTGCTTAAGTTACTTCAAGTAAGCTAAGGGCTTAACATTGCTTTTAAGTTTGGTTGGGGCTAGAGTTCTTTAAAAGGTTTTTCAGCCAGAAGTTTGTTCCAGCTTAGTGCAGCTTTTTGATTTTGGGTTTGAATCACAGAAGCCACATTCTATTACAAGTGGTGGTACAGCTGCTGGGAGTTATATTGCCCAAATAGCCTCAGCACATTATAACTGGTGCCAGCTATATTTTATACCAAGATCTTATCCCATGTTTTCAGTTTATCCCAGATTATTTATTTATTTATTTACTTATTTACGACATTTATATGCCGCCCTTCTCACTCCGAAGGGGACTCAAAGCAGCTTACAAGATATATATACATACAATATATTATTAGCATAGTACAATATCAGTAATATATATTACTATATTAAACTATACCATTATATTGTAATATTATTAGTAATATAAAAATATAATGATAATATATTATTAGTATTATATTGTATTACATTATAATATTATAAATATTATATGTATATATAATATATTGTATTACATCTATATAGATAAAAATGCTCTGTGTGTAATGAGTACCTTAAAAACAAAAGAACCAATGAACAAAACCACACCAGGAGTGACCATCACTCAAAAAATTATTATTTTGTCATTTGGGAGTTTTTGGGATTTATAGTTCACCTATAGTTCACCTATAATCAAAGAGCATTCTGAACTCCAACAATAATGGAATTGAACCAAACCTGGCACACAGGACTCCCCTGACCAACAGAAAACACTAGAAGGGTTTGGTGAGCATTGACCTTGAGTTTTGGAGTTGTAGTTCACCTACATCTACAGAGCACTGTGGACTCAAACAATAATGGTTCTGGATCAAACTTGGAACAAATACTCAATATGCCCAATTTTGAACACTGATGGAATTTGGGGGGAAAAGACCTTTACATTTGGGAGTTGTAATTGCTGAGATGTATAGTACACCTACAATCTGAACTCCACCAAGGACAGAATTGGGGCAAACTTCCCACACAGAACCCCATGAGCAACAGAAAATATTTAAGGCCATCGAGTCCAACTCCCTTCACCAGAGCAAGAAAACGTAATCAAAGCCCTCCTGACAAAAAGCCATCCAGCCATAGATATAGATAGATATATATGATTCACACACACATATGTATATGACAGATATAGTATCATAAATTTAAAAGGGACCCCTAAAGAAGGACAATGATATGTTGCATGTTCCAGAGTAGGCAAACCAGACAATCTCCACATCAACACTGACAAAGAAACAACAAGAAGTATTTTTATCCCACAAGCATTACATATATTAGAAACCAACACTTTCTCGTTACTTTATTTTCCAGCCCATGAGACTGGGCCACAGCAATTCGTGGCAGGGGATGGCTAGTTATGTTATATTATTAGCATAGCACAGGAGACAAGGCAGAACTGTCCCCTTCCCCCAGTTATCTGACAGTGAGGACTAACATAATCTAGTTTAATGCAGAAAACCTGGGATCCGATCCTAGGATATAGGGCCTGTCTGGAAGGGTCCCACATTTCCCTATATCCCAGGATTTGATCCCAGATTATCTTCTTATCTTATTATCTGGCAGTGGAGACTCATATAATCAATTTCTAAGAAGATAACCTTGGATAAGATCCTGTCTGGAGGGGTCCTACATTTCCCTATATTTTAGGATCTGGTCCAAGATTATCTTCTTATCCCAGATTATCTGGCAGTGGAGACTCATATAATCTATTTCAAAGCAGATAACCTGGGATCACATCCTGGGATGGAAAGATAGTGTAGAAGGGGTTTGACTGGCACATTCTGAAGTCTGCTCTCCAGCAAAAACGGCAGCCTGTGCAGCGACACTTTGGGTGGTCCTGGCTTGGGTGAGAGGCAGCCAAGAATCCCAGGGCTCTACTGCAGGGAAAGCAATGGGCAAAGCCTTTCAAGGAAGGAGACTGTGGAGGGAGCGCGGGGGGGGGGGGGGGAGGCTCTTACCTGGTCCCTGGTGAGCCCCTCGCCTCTTCCTCCCTGGCGAAGAAGAGTGTAATTGCTGTTGCGGTTTCCTTTTTTAAGTCTCCCAAATCCCAAAGTTTCGGTGCTCAAGGGAAAACCAACATCTTCTGTTTTGATTTGCAGCTGGCAAGTATGTTTTTCTCCTGCCAGCTTTCACTTTCCGTTCTCTTAGATTGATTAAAGTTAATTATTGAACAAGGAGAAACTTTCTTTAACTCCTGATCAGCTGGCTAAACCGTGGCTTCAGCAATAATCTCTCCCCCCCCCCCCCCCGCCCCAATTTAAGCTTAGACATCACGTGGGTTTTCTTGTCTACTTCGGCTGCAGCAGTACTTCTGCTGTTATCTATTCTCCTTTGCCTCTCTCTCCCCGAATGGCACCTAAGGCATCTCACCATATTTTCAGATAACTGTTTACCTTTTTTTAATAAAAAAAATTATTAATTCAATATCAGTTCAGCACTGCTTTGATAGAGAAGGCTAAAGTGCTTCTAAAACTACAACTCCCAGGATTCCATAGCATTGAGACATGGCAGTTAAAGTGATCTCAAACTGCATTAATTCTTCGGTGTAGTTGCACTCTTAGTCTTGTACTTGGAAACAATGAATTAGCTCTCTTTCTCAGGCATAACTAAGGATGCATCTACGCTGTAGAATTAACGCTGTTTGATGTCACTAATTGCCATGTTCAGTGCTATGGAACAATGCTAGGTCTCTAGCCTTCTCAGCCAAAGTGTTGGTGCTTTGTCTAACTACAAATCCCAGGATTCCATGGCAGTCAAAGTGGTGTCAATCTGCATTCATTCTACATGTTCTGCCTAGTGCTCCATTGCGGTCACTGAGGCCCCTTCTACAAAAATCCAGTTTATCTGCTTTGAACTGGATTATATGACAGTGTAGACTCATATAATTCAGCTCAAAGTAGATAATGTGGTTTACTGTTACTCTGTTTACAAATCTGATGACAAACAACACTAAAATCACCTGTGTGTTTCAGCTTTGTTTTATGTTATGGTCCTGCTCAACTACTATTGCTTACATCCTATAAAACAAAAACAGTCATGCACCTTCCGTTGATGACCTCTGCTAGCTTTGTTGTTTGCCTTCAAGTCACTTCTGGTTTATGGCAACCCCAAGGCAAACTTGACACAGGGTTTATCACTGCAGATTCTGCTGGCAAGCAGGCTGGAAACTGTCACTTTCGCTTCTCTTGCCTTTCTCAGAATTCTGTCCTCATTTCTCATACAACAGATGTTCTTGATCCAGATGTGAGGCTGCCTTTTTGTGGAAGTTGCTGTGTGGGAAACAAGGATTTGAAATTTGGGAATCTGTCTCCCATGGGATGTCCCAGTCAACTTCAAGCACGCTGAAAAAAATTGAAACTTTTGTTATGGCTCTTGTGAGCAGCAGCACTTAATAATAATAATAATAATCATCATCATCATCATCATCATCATCTTTTTTATGCCCCACCACCATCTCCCCAAGAGGGACTCAGGGTGGCTTACATGAGACCAAGCCCAGAAGTGCATTACAATACAATAACATAAAAAACATAAAGCAAACATCACAATAAAATAAATCAAGCATAAAATACAATAAACAGTGCAAAGTAATACAGTAGAAGATCAAACACAATCACAGTGAGCGGGCTACATGTGCAAGATACAGTGATAAAAACTAAGGATGGGATAGAAATAAAACATATACATTTGTAAGGGAGACTCATGAATGGTGTAGTGGAGACAGTCCTTCATGAGGACAGGAGGCAGTGCAATATGAGGACATCCATTATAGGGGAGAATGACAAACGGAGATGTAAAATCACTCTCCAAAAGCACAACGGAAAAGCCACGTTTTGAAGTTCTTCTTGAAAGTTTCTAAGGTGGGGGCTTGAAATGTAGCTATGGACGGCCACTATTTTCATCCTCTGGCACATTATAGACCAGTGGTGCTCAACCTGTGGGTCCCCAGATCTTTTGGCTTTCAACTCCCAGAAATCCTAACAGCTTGTAAACTGGCTGGGATTTCTGGGAATTGTAGGCCAAAACACCTGGGGACCCCTGGTTGAGAACCACTGTTATAGACTGACCTTTCACTTCCTGGGATGTGGCTATATAGCGACTTTTTGGCCTCTCAAACTCCCAGGGAGAATGTTCAAAAATGAAACTTGAGGGTGAACTTTAATCTCAAAGTCCCAGCTAGGTAGACATTATTTTGGCCCCTTCTATACTCCTGTATAATCCAGATTACTGAAGCAGATAATCCACGTTTCTGCTTTGAATTGGATTATATGAGTCTACACTGCCATATAATCCAGTTCAAAGCAGATAATCTGGATTTTATATTGCAGTGTAGAAGGGGCCTCTGTCTAATCCCTCTGCTGCAGGGTGACAACCCCATTTACATCCCACCCTTCTTAACCCTGAAGGGGACTCAGGGCAGCCTTACAAAGGCAACATTTCAATGCCATATATTAATATGGCAGTGTAGAAGGAGCCCTTGTCAATTCCATGTGACAAAGCAAACATTTTATGAGCTTTAAGACTTTTCCCATATTTTGAGTTGATAACATTTCCATTTATTCTGCCTTCATATACATTTGTAGGTTTAACTTTTGTGGATTTATTTATGGATTAGATCCATATGGCTTCATGAGGAATCCCTAGATCCTCCTGCATAATGCTACAGTCAGCCTCTGGTGGAAGTTGAACATCAACTCACACTGGACAACCTGGAGAAATGTGCCTTCAGGGAAAAAATGTTTGTTTGTTTTTTACTCATTGTTTTTCCACATATATGAGGATCCTGCACCTCTAACCCTTGCAAAAGCGTGGGCTTTTTGTATACACAGTCAACTCTTTTGTTTTGAGGACATTTTGCCTCTAGCCTACTCAGTATGGGAAAGGGCAACTAGCAGTTCAGGGGCCCAAGAAGGCTGCGCTCTATGACTTAATTTGGAAACATTAAACAGATTGACTTAAAAGCTTGAAACTTGTCAAGATTGTATACTAGACATTTTATATGGATCCAAACAAGCCAGAAGCTGCTAACCTCAGAGGGGTTGGAGTTCATTTTCATCCTTCCCCAGACTTTTGCACCATAAACTGAAGACAAAAGATGCCTTCATTTTGGGCACAGAACACTGTCAGGTGCAGAACCTAGATCTCATACAGTTCCATTCTTTACCACAGAAGGCAAAACATATGGTAATAGCTCTTCCAGGACTTACAACTGAATTTTTGACAGTCACTGGAGCCTTGGCACATTTTCCTATATTATCACAATGCCCTGATCCTATTTGAATGTGCAGTGTCGATGGGCACAGCTAAACTGACCATTTTGGTGGAATGGACCCTAAATCACCTCCATGGTAGCTGAATGCAGCATGGAGATTTGTTTGTGTGTATGTGTCAGGAGCGACTTGAGAAACCGCAAGTTGCTACTGGTATGAGAGAATTGGCCATCTGCAAGGACATTGCCCAAGGGATGCCCAGATGTTTGATGTTTTACCATTCTGTGGGAGGCTTCTCTCATGTCCCTGCATGGGAAGCTAGAGCTGAGATGGGAGCTCACCCCACTCCCTGGTTCGAACCGCCAACCTGTCAATCATCAGTCCTGCTGGCACAAGTGTTTAACCCATTGCACCACTGGGGAGATAATCCAGATTAAAACAGGGCACTGCCCAGAATTTGGACTATCTCTCAATTCGGTTTGATCAATTAGGCCAGTGCTGAAAGAGAACCAGTAGCAACTGTTTTCACAGCCACCCTGTTTCCCTTGGGTTCATGTTTTTTGTTTTGTTTTTGTCGTGTCAGGAGCGACCTGAGAAACTGCAAGTCGCTTCTGGTGTGAGAGAATTGGCCGTCTGCAAGGACGTTGCCCAGGGGATGCCCGGATAATTTGATGTTTTATCATCCTTGTGGGAGGCTTCTCTCATGTCCCCGCATGAGGAGGTGGAGCTGATAGAGGGAGCTTATCCATCTCTCCCCAGATTCGAACCTGCGACCTGTCGGTCTTCAGTCCTGCCAGCACAGGGGTTTAACCCTTCCCCAGATTCGAACCTGTGACCTGTCAGTCTTTGGTCCTGCCAGCACAGGGGTTTAACCCACTGCGCCACCGGGGGCTCCTTTGGGTTCAGGTGGACTGGGGACATGGGATGGCAGTTACCGACTGCTCCTGTCCTCTGTGTCACATGACATGAGTCCTTGTCAGCCTTTACGTGAAGTGATGTCGGCTGAGGCATTACGTTGGCCTAAGCCCTCAAGGTGTTCCAGCCAAAGGTCTATCGGAGAGAACTTATTAGATCTAGAAAAGTTGATGTTGTACAAGATAAATAATGAATCATTGACTTAGATGGAACAGAAGTGTTAGTTTAACATGTCATTCTCAATCATGTGACATGTTTTATATACCCTTGAGTTTTGCCACTAGAATGGCACGTTGAAGACTGCATCTGGAAATAATGTCAGGTTTCCCTCCTTTCCCATAATTATAACAAAATGCTAAAAAACGTAGACCATACAAAATATCAGGAACATTCTTCTCATTTAGAAAAGGTTGAAAAAAAATAGTACTTATGTCTTTGTTGTTCTGACTGAATTTAGATTAGAGTTAAATGTCATGTTATTTTGGTGTTTTTGCAGTTTTAAGGGATCAAGTCCAATGATAAGCCCTATCTTAGAGCAAATCCATTGCATCCATAAGATCCTGATTAGGCCACATTTCATTTCTTTTTAATAGAGATATGTTACTGGAACTATCATTAAGATTTAGGGCAGGGGTGGAGAACACATGGTCCTCCAATTGCTGTTAAATAGCAGCTTCCATGCAAAACTTTCAGCATAGCCAATAGTCAGGAAGGGTAATGGGGTATAAATATGTGGGTGTAGGAATTGCAATACATACTTTGAAATTATGCCTATTAGCAACTAATAAACTATCACCTCACACATATAAGGCTAGTGCCCTTTCCTTTCCTGGTGCTGCTGTTCAAATAGTGGATTTGCGTGGTGTCTCTGTGCCAGTAACATATTCTCAGCCCTAGAAAACTCTGTTATGGGCTCACCTTAGGGCCTTCATAAGTCAGAAACAATTTGAAGGCATAACATCATCATTAACAACAACAACAACAATTGAAGTGCAGGTCTTATATAAAGTCCAAATGTGTCAGGGATTGCATTGGTCTCAATCAAATTCTAGCTATTTTAGTGGCTATGAATTTTGATTATATTTCATACAGCCACCTTCAAATACATTGGATTGCAATAGGAATGCCTTCAGGGTTGTCATGTTCCAGCATTGATATCCAGAGCATCGAGTTTGTGTTGCATGCAAACTGTTAAAATTAAGCACATTGTCCCTTCACTTTCTAATTGTGCAAAATCAACTGATTAATAACTACATTTTTACCATAACCGTTCAGCTTTCATACTATTTTTAAAAAATACTAAATACTCTTTTGAGTCAAGTTTAAAGTGCTGGATCTAGAATAGAAATAGTCTATTTTGTCATGGAATCTTTCATGTGATTTGTGGCAAGAAATCACATATTAAGCCTGGAATCACATAATGTGGGCATATTCAACAATATTTTATAATGCACAGGCACTTTTAATCTTACTGTACTCTCTTCAAATTTTGAAGCCACAAGAGTAAAGATGAAGATCCACCCAGAGGAAAAGTGTTCCTGCCATACATCAAGGGAACCACTGATCGCATAGGGAAGCTGATGAGGAAACACAACATACAAACAATCTACAAACCCACCAAGAAAATCCAACAAATGCTACGTTCAGCAAAGGACAAGAGGGATCCTCTCACCTCTGCAGGAGTCTACCGTATACCATGCAGCTGTGGACAAGTCTACATAGGGACCACCAAACGCAGCGCCCAAACAAGAATCCAGGAACATGAAAGGCACTGCAGACTACTTCATCCAGAGAAGTCAGCCATAGCAGAGCACCTGATGAACCAACCTGGACACAGCATTTTATTTGAGAACACAAAAATGCTGGACCACTCTCACAACCACCATGTCAGACTACACAGAGAAGCCATTGAAATCCACAAACATGTGGACAATTTCAACAGAAAGGAAGAAACCATGAAAATGAACAAAATCTGGCTACCAGTATTAAAAAACTCTAAAATTAAAACAGCAGAGAGAAAAACAGGCAGGGACATCTAATCACCCTTCAAGAAGAGTTTGCTCCAGGCACTGTCAGCCCATTGTATGCTAATCAAGGTGGTCAGTTGAAAAGATTCACACCTAGCCCAACTTACAAAAGCCTTTTGTCTCACCCTGGTCATTCCACAGATATATAAACCCCTTTTTCCCAGCTCCAGCAGACCTCTGAAGATGCTTGCCATAGATGCAGGCGAAACGTCAGGAGAAATGCCTCTAGAACATGGCCATATAGCCCGAAAAAACCCACAAGAACTGAGTCTCTTCAAATTGCTATCAGGTTGCTATAATCTTTCTACTGATGGCAAGAAAACTACTTCCATGAAAATATCACAGGAAGCATTGACAGTTTCTGTCAACTGAATCCTGGACAAAGCAAAGTGAGACAACTTACAAACCACACGTATTGCTCATTCCTTCCTTCCCGTAATCTCTCACCCTCTTTGCCTACTTTTCTCTCTATTACCTTACCTCATGTCTTCACAATGTTTAACCCTCTAACACTTTGCTGCCTCACCTATCTCTCTCCTTTACCCCATCTTGAACCTTCACCTTGCTCACTGTATTCTGCTGCTTGCATTTCTTATCTTCTATTTTCTCGTTGCCTTACCCCATGCCATTTACTCTTCATTGTCCTGCACCATCTATTATCTTATGCCTATGCTTTCAGATCCACTGCACCTCTTGCCCTTCCCTCATTTCCCTTCCTTTCTGACCTCACACCTTGCTATGCCCCACTTCCTTTGAACTGGATTATATCAATCTACACTGCCATATAATCCAGTTCAAAGCAGATAATCCAGATTTTGTATGACAGTGTATAAGGGGCCTTTGCCTTTCTTTCTGTTTTTTCTCCCTTCCCCCCTTATCTTGCACTGTAAAGGCCATGGTGGATGTGCTGATGTCGAGCAAGAATTTAGGAGTCACCATTGTTATTATCATGCAATAAGTCTTTGTTGGAGTCCTTAAGAATGGGGAATTCATCTCAGGAAATAGGAAGGAATTTCCCAAGAGTTTGTCATGCTGAGGTCATGAAAAGGTGGCTTTCCATATTTTTTATACATATGGGGTTCATAAGGTATACATGGGGAAAAGGGGAAAGGAAATTCATATTGTCCCATCCCACCCACCAGACTAAAGTCATGAAATCATAAAATCCTAAAATCGTACAAGGGAGTCCATGGGGCTTGAAATAAGCAAAAGTTCCAAAAGGTTTTCAGAAGTTCTTAAAAGTTGGTCAAAGTTCTGGGAAAACTGTAGAATCCATGGAGGCAATTTGGGGAAGGTGCCACGGAGTCCATTAATTCCTTATGAGGTGACTGCCAGCCCTGGAGGTCGAGATCCATATTGGAAAATGGAGAAAACTGTAGATCCCCTCTCGTCAAGGACCAGGATGGCCCGTCGGCTTCCTGGAGGTCCCAAGGGGTGGCCGCAGCAGGTACCCCAGGTGAACAGGCTCTTCAGGCATCAACGAGATGGCAGCAGCGATGTTGTGGCTGCGGAGAGCCAGCTGGGTTCCATGTTAAGTTTTGGGGGGCAAAAAGGGTTATTTCTGGGGCGGAGAGGTTAGCGGAGCAAAAGCGAGATAGCCATTAGTCTTGAAATTAGTCTAGGAGAAGAATGGCACCAATTTTGGGGAAATCCATTGACCTGTGGATAAGGGGACCTGATGGGTTTCAGTATCCACGGTTCAGAGGAACACAGTTTCGGCCTCCCCGGGATGCTGGAATTGCATCCCGGGCAGGCCGGCAGCCATCTGCAGCCTGGGAAAGAGAAAGTTCATGCAGAGAATGGTTTGGAGGCAGTAAAGGAAAAGGTTACAATTAATTGATACTTTATTGGGAGGATTTGTTACAATGTTAGGTAGGGGAAGAAAGTAAAGCAGAAAGAGAGTCTTTTGGTTGAAGCTGCTGCTGTGGCCACATTCCCTTGGATGCTGGCCCAAGCGGGCAACAGAGAACTGTGGAACTCCCTGGTGCAGGTCAGATCAGCTTCAAGGCAGGGGCCCCTGGCTGGCTCGCCAGTAGTGCAAGATGAAGTAAGGAAGAGAGAGAGGTGCAGCAGCATAGCGCTGCAACATCTCCCTTTTATGACAATCCTTACAGTTTTTACCTTGAATGCTAATCTCATAGAGTTCAATTACTTTCTTTCTTTCTTTCTCTCTCTCTCTCTCTTTGATTGAAACAGAATATAGGTCAAATAAATTATGCTCTTTAAAATACCCAAACCCAAGTCATAAACAGTGGGACCCATATGCACTGTGGCTCAATTCTGGGACCCCTATGAATATCAAATATGTGTATGCTGAAGCCTAATTATATACAAATGTGTAATAAAATTGTATCCCTTATATTAAAACAGTAGACATCTCAGACAAGTGCCAGAGAGGACCTGAGGGTCTGTGAAATGATTGCAGGCTTCAGCAGGGTATGTGCTGCCTATGCATCTTGTATAGCTTAACATGTTACAAAATCAGGTTTTTCCTTTGTAGAGAGTGGGGTGGAATCTGAATATTTTCAAGCCACTGTTGATTGAATCCATGGATGCAGAACCTGTAGACACTGTGCAACTTTGTAGATTAAAACTAGCACTTTTAACTATCTCTGAAAACTGTCTCTTAGCTGCAAAATGTATTTACAAAAAAAAACTGGAATGGCAATTCTTCGGATCTAGAAATGTGAGTGTTGTTCTCTTGAAACTTTGCAACGTCAGCTCTGAAAAATTGAACATTGATCTCCTGTGTTCAAAAAACAAGGAAGGAAGGAGGATAAAAATAGAAATTTCTTTATGTCATGACTGATATGAAAAAGTGACCCGTGAGATTGGAAAATAAAACATCTGCAAATCCAAGAAAATATTTGATCAGACAGGATTAAGAGAAAGTTGTTGTTTCTTCTCTTTTACAATCTTTAAAGATTTTTACATTACACCATAAAACACAAGCAAGGAACAGGAGAATTCAAACTTTGTTTACACAGCAAACAATAACTGAACTTGATCCGTGGCACCAAAGTGCTTCTGCTGGTGGAAAATGAAAGCTGACCCTGCCATGACAGCAGTATTTACATGAAAAATGTGAGCAGCGTAGTGGAGAGTATGTGCAGCCATTAGAGATCCTAAGTATTGAGCAAAGACACGAATGGTTTAGAAAAGCAAATTGAAGGCTTTGCTGTGGGAACTTCATTTTAAAACAGGAAAGCTACTCACAGTGCTGATCTAATGTAGTTTCATTATGAGGAATTGCTGGGAGAAACTGAAAGGGAAAGATCTAGAAAACCATCCCAAGGAATATCAGTTTACGTCATTCAGAATAGGCAAACAAAAAAGAGAACAGTCTGAGTCACTCAGGTGTCTAACCTTGTTACTATTGTCTATTCTGAAGCATTATTCACTTTATACTGCCGTACCCTTTTCATTTTTAACATGCTGTAGTTCTGTTGTATCACATCAGTTTCAACAGTATGTACACTTAATAAATTTGCATCTGAGATTTTCACAGACGATATGGAGGTCAATGATATAATCAGTCATCTTGCAGCATTAATGGTAGACTTGGAATCACTGAGCAAGACCTGGGCTCAAGCATCCCAATAGGGCCTTTACTTGGTTGTTTATATGCGGTATTTATTTATTTGCGGTATTTGCATACTGCCCTTCTCAACTCTGAAGGGGACTCAGGGTGATTCACAGTTGTCCCAAGTATTTATTCTCAACACTTGGCTTGTGGCAGAAGAAGGTGGGCAGCATTAGGCATTGTGATTTTCTCATTGTGCTCTATGGCATTTTGGAAAAACTTAAACATTGGGCAATTTTCTAAATATTGGGAAATTAAATGTTAAGTAATTTCTAATGTCCCCCAATGGTCCCAGTTTGGCAGGGTCAGTTCTAATTAAGTCTTCAGTCATTTCAATTGTTTGGTTGCTTTTAAAACATCCCAACTTTTTAATTAGGGCCAAACAAGTAGAGTATAACACAGCCACAGTTCTTCCTGAGGGAGTTTAGAAAATAATATAGGTGATGTATACAGTATGAATGTATATGTGTATGTGTGTGTGTGTCTGTATAAACTCTCTCACACACACACACACTATTTAACAAAAAAGAAAAAAATATAAGCCATCACTTTTGTCCCCTACTTGTATCCATCCCTTTTCCATTGTTTTTCCCCCTCCCTCTCCCTATCACCCCTCTCCCTCATTCATTTACACGTCTTAGTTACATCCCATCAGGATTACTGTAGCATGCTCTGTGTGGGGCTGCCTCTGAAAATGCCAGTCTGTTTCCAGGCACAATTCAAAGTGCTGGTTATGACTTTTAAAGTCATAGACAGTTCAGGTCCAGGCTATTTGGCTGACCACATCTGCTTGTACAAACCTGCTGGGCCTTGAGATCTTCAGGAGAGGCCCTTCTCTAAGTCCCACCGCCATCTCAAGCTCAGTTACTGGGAACGAGAAGGCGGGCCTTCCTTCTTGGTGGTTGCCCTTCAACTCTGGGACTCTCTTCTTCCTAAGGAAGCCAAAACGGCCCCCTCTCTGCTCTCCTTCCAGTAGTAGGCTAAAATCTTGTTATTCAGACAGGCTTTTAAAGGTTGAGGTTTTTAAGATCAATTCGGGAGATGTTGTGGTATTTAACTTTGGATATGTTTTAATTGATTTAAACTGTGATTTTTAAAATATTGTTTATATTTTATTCTGTTTTAATGTTTGCATATTTGTATATTTCAAATTATATGCTAATGCATTTATATTAAGCCACATTTAGTCTCATTGTGGAGAGATAAAGTGGGGTATTATTATTATTAATAATAATAATAATAATAATAATGCATATGTAAAGCAGGTATTTATTAATCTGGTGATGTACTAAGTAAAAAACTAAAGAGATCTATCTGAAACAGAGAATCACCTAATTTTGTCCTAGGATCAAAAGCCCAGTTTTTTGTCATTGTTTATTTTGACAACAGTCCTCTCCAGGCCTAATATTCATGATAAATGCTCACTTGTATCCCCAAGGGGTGTGACTGGCCTTTCGGGATCCCAAAAATTGATCAGGGGGACCTGGTCCTCTGAAATCCCTGAGTGGGGAACAATGTAAAACTTAGATCTCTGTGTTGCCCACTTCAATGTGAATAACAAAATCTGTGGATAACAAAACCCATGGATTCTAAAAATGGCATATCTTATATAAAATGACAAAATCAAAGTTTGCTTATAGAAATGTTGCTTTCCCTCCAATATTTTCAACTTGTGACTGGGTAAATCTGTTGACGCAACTTCCAGGGATACAGCAGGCCAACAGTTGTTACCAAAATACCCAAAGAATTTCAGCAACTTCCTGGCTTCCAGTCTCTCTCTTCTGGGCTCTATAAAAGTTTATAATGAGAGATATTGGTAGTATTGACAGTACTACAAAACTTTTTCACTCATAGAAAGTCTCTCTGAAAATTGTTCAAATATCCACTAGATGTCTCTATTGCTATGCATATTTTACATTTCTAAGTGAATGAATGTTTGCACCAGGCATACATTAGACTTCAGTTCACATGGTTAAATAATTTTCAATGACCACAACTTAGCTTCATTTATCCAGCACTGTTAACAATTGATTACAGGAAAACACTAATATATGTACTGTGCTAGCATTAGTATCAGCACCATGCACACATAGAATCATAGAATCCTAGAGTTGGAAGAGACCTTGTGGGCCATCCAGTCCAACCCCCTGCCAAGAAGCAGGAATATTGCATTCCAATCACCCCTGACAGATGGCCATCTAGCCTCTGTTTAAAAACCTCTAAAGAAGAAGCCTCCACCACACTCCAGGGAAGAGAGTACCACTGCTGAACGGCTCTCACAGTCAGTAAGTTCTTCTTCATTTTCAGATGGAATCTCCTTTCTTGTAGTTTGAAGTGGAAAATATCTGGTAGTTTCTAACAGACAAATTACACTTGGGGGAAGAGCATCTGAGCCATCCATATAGACTGACAAAGTGATAATCAATGTTAACTCTATACATGCCTTCATCTCGCAATCTCTTATACTGTTTGCATTCATATTTTTTGAATGCTGAGAAAATGCACATAAAACTGATGGTGCTAGGGTTGTTATTTCTATTTCAATTATATTTTGAAATCTTCTCAGTAAACAGATTGGCTATTTGTTACACATTTTCTTTAAAAATATATGTCATATTTTTCTGACATTATCTCTTCTTAGATTTATATTCAAGCTATTTGTAAAAAGCAAAATGTCTTAGTCTTAGTTTTGAAACCAAACCAGTTCCCACTGCAAAGTATTAATAGTGTAAAAAAGAGGATGCACTAATGGATTGATTCTTGCCACCCATTGCATACTGATTTGAACCCAAAAATAATGAACTTCTTTTATTTCTTTGAACCAACATGTTGAAGACACAAAGGAGGAGCTGTCCACAAGCATCTTCTAGGCTAGTCTCTGATTCCCTCACCTGACAATTTTCTCCTCTGTTCTTGAAACAGCAGTAGTGAATATTGCTCATTGCAAATAATGAGCAAAAGCTTTGTGGACAGAACACATGCTAAGGAGGGGGAAGGGAAGGAGATGCATGAGTCCATTCAAGGCAGTCTTCCATGCAAGGAAACCAAAAGACCCATTCCAAGCCGCAAATGCCCTGTAGTAGAATTGGGATTGGGATAAATCTAGTGCTCTTGCAGTGAGTTGATCAAAGTACACCAGGGAAAACTGTCTAGACAGAATGGAATGCATCTTAGACCATTATCTCTTGCAAAATTGAAATACAAGGTTAACTCGGCCTTTCTTGCCAAAATCTCGGAGGGTGAGATTGTGTACCTTCCCCTTCACAAAATGACTTATAATACTGCTATCCCCCTATACTGTTAAAAGAAATCTGCCTTTAACAGAGGTAAGAAGAGCTGGCTTGGACAGGCTATGGCATTAGAGATATCTTTCCCTTTTTTAGTGAGGAGCCAAAACTCGGATTAAAGGACAAGTTAGAAAAAATGGTCTGAGCCCCTAAACACTTGCCATTGGAAAATAGCCAGAGTTTGTCTCTTTACCTGTTAGTTTCTCGATCTCTTTCCATCCCACAACTCTATGCTGGAGTAAATGGAATGCTCATAGAAACAATAATAATGGCCTCTCCAAAGCCATTACCTAAAAAATCCAATTAAGTCTTTCTTGAGCCCTGAAGTAATTAGGCAGCTAAAGTCCTTCTTAATGGACTTTTCTTTCATTAAATGAAAGACAAAAACATGACTGCTTAGCCAACCAAGATCTGCTTATAGCAAGCATAACCATCAGAGCACATATATTACTTAGTCATTAAAATATCGATTGAGACCACACCATTAAATGATAGGTAGCAGCACTAGACACATTGCAATGGCATTGTAAGAATATGTACCTTTTTGGTGTGATAGATCCCTTTTCCAGGATGGTCCCCTTGGTTTCCTGTCACTAAACCTACCCTTCCCCCCACTTAATCTCTTTGTAGACTGGGAGCCTGGGCCTCAGAGTGAACTCCATAGTGTTGTTATGGTTTTGCTGTGATAAGCATGACTTGACTCTTTAGCTAGCTAGTAGACAGAGGCAGAGATAGTTGTGAAACAAATAAACAAGTGAACATTTGTTTATTGTATAAATATGTGAGAGGGAGTCATAGGGAGGAGGGAGCAAGCTTGTTTTCTGCTGCCCTGGAGACTAGGATGTGGAACAATGCCTTCAAACTACAAGAAAGGCGATTCCATCTGAACATTAGGAAGAAATTCCTGACTGTGAGAGCCGTTCAGCAGTGGAACTCTCTGCCCTGGGGTGTGGTGGAGGCTCCTTATTTGGAGGTTTTTAAACAGAGACTGGATTGCCATTTGTCAGTGCTTTGAAGGTGATTTTCCTACTCCTTGGCCCACGAGGTCTCTTCCAACTCTATGATTCTATGATTTACAGATAATAGATTAACCCTTGCACTTTCTAGTTATCCATGTCTTCCTTTTCATGGCATTGTAGAAATAAGTAGTCAAGAATTTTTCTGGTGCACCTTCACAATGGCTCTTGGTGTTCAGAACGTCCATATTTGGGTGCTTTCTGGAAACAACTGCAAATGCAATTTTGTATACGTAGATATTCAATACTGCTGTCACTAAGGAGATCCATTTATGTTACCTCCAAGCCAGTAGCTATGGTGGCATGTGCATTCTTGAACCTGTAGTTCGATTTTTCCCCTTTTTTGTTTTCTCCCCAAACAACTCTATACTTTCCTCTTGCTTCCCCCTCAGCCAGTTTTGTCTATACTAATCTTCACCATGAAGCTTTCAGTTTAGCCACTGTAGTCAATTTTGGAATACAGACCTAGATCAAAATTGTTACTACTACTGCATTCCTCAAAATTAGGAGGAGGGGGTCATTCTAAACGCTTTCCTATCCCTCAAATATGTACAGTGTCATTTCATACAAAAATTGTCTTTCTTTGACTTAAGTAGAAATAGATAACACAGCAAAGCCACTACGTCAGCCTGAAAGGGATTCAAGGAGAGATAAGACGGGGTGAACAATATACTGTTTTGCATGTGCTATGTAAAGATAAGAATCTCTCATTCCCTAAAGCTTTGATAGATGGTGAAAGCAGTTGATAAGGATATCAGGGAAAACCTCTCTAACACTCTTCCTATCAGTAAAGGGGGCTGACATGACTGAAATCAAAATGAGGCCAATGCAAAATAGCTGTATTGTCATTGTGCTGTTGCACACGAAATTAAATGCCTTCCCCAGCACACACCGCCAAAAGCACACCCCTCCCTCCACACTCCAACCACCCCCCACAGCCCCCAAGGGCACATCAATGCAAAGCCAGATGATAAGCAGAAATCCCAAACAGGAGAAGTCCTAATAAGAAACAAAATTTCATTGCAATCTTTTTCATGCAGATTCCACTAACAGAATCAAGGAATATGCGCTGCTTCTGTCTTCATATGGAATGATCTCAGCAAAGATCTCATTTTTTACACAGGAAAATTGACTTACAATTGAAATAGGAGTAATTCTCAGTTTTTACCTGACTCAAACATTATAATCTTTATAAAGCAGGCATATAGCACGGTACAGTTAACCCTCCTTATCTACAAATTCTACATCCATGGTTTAACCACCCACGGATTTAAACAATCCAATAAACAAACCTTGATTTTTTTTCATTTAGTATAAGAGATACCAGGGTCCCCTGTTGGCACAGCAGGTTAAACTGCTGAGCTGCTGAACTTGCTGTCTGAAAGGTTGGCTGTTCGAATCCGGAGTGAGCTCCCGCTGCTAGCCCCAGCTTCTGCCAACCTAGCAGTTCGAAAACATGCAAATGAGGAGATCAATAGGTACTGCTTCTGCGGGAAGGTAACAGTGCTCTATGCAGTCATGATGGCCACATGATCTTGGAGGTGTCTAAGGACAATGTCAGCTCTTTGGCTTAGCAATGGAGATGAGCACCACCCCCCAGAGTCGGACATGCCTAGACTTAATGTCAGGGGAAACCTTTACCTTTACTTATAAGAGATACAATTTCATTAGACCATTGCCTATCATGTGATTGAACATCCATTGATTTTGGTATCCTTAGAATATTCTGGAATCAAACTCCAGTGGATACCAAGGTCCACTGTAAGGTAGAAGTTAAGGCCTTCATCATTACTTTATAGCTATTAGTTTTAAAGTGCTTAATATTAGCACTCAGAAATAATATTGAAAGCTACTTCATGTTTTTCCCCCCCAGAATTTGTGACATGCCCGTTTCTTGCTGTAAATTACCAGTCAATTCTATTTTAGGTTGTTAATTAACATTCTAAGAACTTGAAACATTTGTTCTTTTCAGAGGAATGTTTTAGAATTCTAGTTCCCCATCTGTAATTATCAATGAGCTATTGTATGTTCCTTTCAGGAAATTTATACAAAATTAACATCATTTAAACCACATTTACTGAAAGCCCAGGACTTCTAACAATGTTGATGAAATGGATGTTATTTTCACAGAAATTCACAGTGGGCCCTAAAGTTTTATTGTACAAGCTGTTCTATTATTAATCTCATTTTAGCAAATTTGTATCTCTCCATTGATTGGTAAAGGAAATTAAGATTTTGAATGCAGTCTATAAAGCCAGGAAGCTTCATCCCCTGTTATTAGCTGAGTACTAAGCAGGCTGATTTTAGATAGAGGTCATATTGTTGAAATCTCACTGGAGGTGACAGTGGGTGGCAAAAAGACCTGACGTTTTAGACCAGAAAAGTGCACAATAATGAATTAATTGGAGGACAAAATGTTAATTTTATTCCACTCCTATTGAGTAAATTTTCTGTGGTCACAGGGGTCCAGAGAAGAAAGAGGGAAGTGGTGGAACATGTATACAATATAACTGCTAGTATTTGAGTGTATCTTCTTTTAGAATGTTCCTCTCAAAATTACAGTCTTTAAAGATTTGATGTCTTGCTTTCTTTTCCTTCCTCTTAAAAATGCACTTCTCCCCACCTCATCAGTTGATCTATGACATCTCTTATTGAAGACTTTTAATGCTGTTGGTAAATGTGAGAGATATTGGTGGATCTCTCAAACAGAATCTGAACAGCAACCAGTCCCACATCTACCCATCCACATGGCTCCAGCAGAGAAAGAAGCATATCTGCCTGCAATCCTGCATTAGGAGACATAGCAATGAGATGGAGTTGTAATAGGTTCCCATCCCTGAACATGGCCATTTCACGTCAGTTCGGAATTGAGGGAGAGCATCAAATAAGCATCCACCTGTAATCCTATAGATGGACACACAGCAACAGATATTTGAAGGGTTCCATGAGTGCTCCTCATACAACTATAAGGAAAACAACTGGAAGATTATTTGCAGTCCTCCACTCACTTCCTATCAGCTAACCAGAAAATGTCCAGATTTGGGGAAGAAGAAGCTTAAAAAGGGACTGGCAAACAGATCAGTTGTTACAAAAGTAGAGAATGTTGATCTCTGCAACAACTAAACAGGTAAGTTGTGATGGCATAGCACTATCATAATTGTCAATACAATGGTAATGTCTGTGTTACATAGATGTTTGGGTGTGTGTGTGTGTAAAAGCAGCTTTACTCAGGTTTTGCCATGGAAAGCCATTGGGTGAGCTTGGGCAAGTCGTATTCTCTCAACCTCAGAGGAAGGCAGAGGCAACCCCCCCCCCCCCCCCCCGTGAATCTTGCCAAGAAAACCACATGGTAGATCCACCTTATAATTGGCAAAAGTGATAAATCACTTGAAAGCACGCAACCACAAAAATAATTACCAAATGTTGCTCACAGCATATCATTCAAATGTGTACACAAAGAAAGAGAAAGGGGAAAGGAAATATATTTTCTGTTTGGAAATCATGACAAAAAATCTTAGCTAAAGGCATTGTTCATGAATGAGTATATTATTCCATTTTGCTTACTTAAGGAAAGAGTTAAAAACAAACATTTGATGTAGCCTGCTAGACTTTACCCTAAAGGTAGCAGATTTTATCTGATTTTGGAAGGTAGGTTGGATAAGCCCTGGCTAATACCTGAATAGGGAAATCACAATTCCTTCACCAAAGGAACAGGCAAAGAATTCATTTCCTAAGAAAACCCTGTGAAACATATTGGATTGCCATCCTTTAATGGTGAGCTGAAGGCACATATAAATACAAACACATCACCATGGATACATTTCATGCCCTAAACTTCCAACATCTAATGAGCATAAGCATGCAAAGTTAACCAAGTGCAATAGTTAACAGGTTTTTCCCTTACAAAGGAATAATGAAGGTCTGAATTCTGGGAGCATAACCCAAGAAATTAAAGAAGTTTTAAAAATAAATTGTATTCGAACCAGGATGCAAAGTGATCTTTTGCATAATGGAATCTTTATTAATCCCTGATATTGTCTCCTCTAAATTGATAAGACAGGAACAGTAACAGAAGAATTCCTTTAGAAGAGACTGACAGAAACACCAGTCCAATTGGATTTGGTGCTGTAGTAGAGAGTGCAACTTTATTCAGTTGCAAAGATACCTAATTTGGGCATTGATTATTTCTAGAGATCAGAAAACCTATTATTACCACCATCTTTTAAAAAAACATTTTCATGGAACAGCCTGTCATTTTGTACATTATGTACTCTGTATTTTAATTGTTTTCATATCTGAATGCTGAGGAACTGGCATCACTATTATTCAACATTGTTTAAGAAAGTGCAATGTTGTACCTCTTCCAAAGTAGAAACCACCATGGGTAACATTGGCAATGAACTGACCAATATTAAGTACCTTTATGGCTTCAGTCATGCTTATTTTACCTAGGTGTGAAATTGAATTAATTTGAATGGAGAGAGAGACCGAGTACAAACAAGAGGAAAAGCAAATGATTGTAAATGGATAGCAACTTCAAACAAAGAAGTGTTTATGGTTACATTCATCTTACTCTGAACAGTGTACATTCCTTAAAATGCAATTAGGAGAAGGAAGAATTTTTTTCATTTTGTTTTTTTGCTATGGGTTGCCAGAATTCACAAGTATTTTCATATTCAGAATGGAAAGAACCTGAGAATTTTTTAAAAAGCATAATGTGAAGGAACTTGAAACTGGGGTATTCGCCTATCCAGGAATTTGAATGTTTTATTCATAGGGATGCAATTCTTCACGAAGTTGCTTCTCAAAGCAAGTAATGAATAATCTTAGGCAATTTTCTTCCTACTGCTGGAGAGTCTTTTAAAATACACTGTCCTTGAACCCACAGGTTGATATATATTCCTGCATGACATTTTCACATTGTTGTTTTGCACAGAAAACACCACTTGTTTTACCCATAAGCACCAATTTTTGCACTGAAAATAATATTGTTGCATATAAGATGCTATTTTTTCATTTTAAAAAACTCCATGCAAAATTTTCTCAGGATAAATTCTAAACTGTGAAGATTCTCAATAGTCTGGGAATCTTCTTGTCAGGATTTCTCATATCAAAAAAGCTGTTTTTTATTTTTAAAAAGTTAAATGAACATCCCATCCTTACTCTGAATGCTCTGTATTTGGCTACATTGAAGGTATAGTAAGGTTGCTGCTGTTTTTGTTTTTCTGAGATGCCCCTTATCTTCAGTGCATATAGGACAGATAGGCATAACATGGTACTTGTGCTTGAAAGTTTGGGTTTTTTTAAAAGAGGACAATGAAATGAAAAGGTTTTTTCATCCTATGAGCCAGATTTTTTAAAATTTAATTTCCCTTGGAAAAACAGTATTGACATCTAATGATATTTTGCACTATTTTAAGCTTATTTATAAGCTACACCATGTAACTGAATGCCAACATCTCAGAAAAAGGATATAGATATCCATATAGAAGGAAAAACAAAGTCTTCCAAACATTTCACTAATAGAAATGCAGATGGCATTTGGAAAAACAACAAAATGAACACTGCAATTTTTTATACTCCTTTTCAGAAAACCTAAGCAAATGTTCAAACAATCAGCAATGACAGAAACACATGACCAGCTCATTGGCACTTCTTGGCCAGTTTCATGCCCCAGGACTGGCAGCCTATCAGAATAGTCCTCCCATAGATTTATGGAAGAAAACCTACATCTGTATAATCTCTTTATATCCCAGTAGTAATATTTCCTTGAATGAGCAATCCTTTATTTTTGCATTATAATGAATGCAAATCAAGCAAATTTCAGGGCACTTGCATCCTTACTCTTGAGCCTATGAATCGGTTTGTTTGGGGTTTTTTTGTGCTTTCAGATAATTTCTGAGTTATGACGACCCCATGGGGCACCTATCATGGGGTTTTGTCGGTAAAATTTAGTGTGTGTGTTGGGGGGGGGGGTATCTTTGTATTTTTCTCAGGCTGAGGGAGTGTAATTTGCCCAAGGTCGCCCAGTGAGCTTCCATGGCTGAGCAAGGAGTCAAACACTTGTCTAGGGTTATAGTCCAGTGCTTAAACCACTATACCATGCTGGGCCTCTAAACATAGGAGTAAATCTTACTGATTTCAGTTAGTGTCGGAGAATCTGACAGTTCTGGGCTGATGGTCTAAAAAAGGATCTCATCACAAAGGACAGATTTTGGTGGCATACACTGGCTCTGCACTACAACATCCACGGAGCCCGCCGGCTCCCATCAAATGGTGGTGGCAAGACTCCATGGGTGAAGTAGGGTGGAGCTGGCACATGCCACCACCACAGCAACATGGGAGGTTTGCTGTGGTCAACACTTCCCCCCAAGGGATCACCTTACTCTGGAGCCAGGTGACATGGGACATGGGGGGCGGGTTCCCCATGCCCCCCCCCCAAGAACACACAACGATTCTGACAACTATGTGACAAGATAGGAAGTTTGATTTGGAAGTAAATTCCATCATTAGGCTATTCCAAAATAATATCTATGTAGTCTTTAGCAGGTTATTTTGTTTACAACTGGCACTGTCCAGATGCCACACTGCTATGGCTTAATATCAAGAAGTAATGAAATATGTCCACAGCTCTGTGGGTATATTAATTGCCCAGAAGACCCTGTTTGGCAAATCTCTTATGCACCTGTAGCCTGAACTACAGGTGCTGAACGGTCTATCTGTTTCCATGCTCTGGCATGAAAGAAAAAGCGATGTAATGCCATTTGGAAAAGGAAACAGTTCTGCTCATTGGCCATATTCTGATACAGCTAATCCTTTCACTTTCCATCTCTGATCAGAAAAGTTCGTCTTCTTCTTGTCTTGCTGGACAGTTTCCCAGTGCTTCTCTCTGCCATCCCATTATATTAAATCTGCTGGAGCAAATGTAATAGATGCAAGGAAGCAGCATATTGAATGTTATCTCCCATCATGAATATTTACCTCCTTCCCCTGCATGCGTTCACACACACACAGAACTGGTTACAGGCCTTCAGAACCAAGGCATCTAATGACTAATAATCTGACAAGAACAACAGAGCACCATTGACAGGTCTGCTGATTATTATTCATATTTGTCAACACCTCATTCAGTTGTCTTGGACAACAGTCCCATTGACAGATATTCCTCCATTTAAATATTAGTAAGTATGATTATTAGCTAAGGCTAACCCATGGTTACTTGCACATCCATATTACAGCTCTCAGACTATATGATGAGGTGCGGGCACATCTACACTGACCACATAAACCAATGTAGAAGAAAATGTTTGTACTGTGCAAATGATTACATAGGAAATCATGGAACCAGATTGAGGTCTAGATGGTGATTACCCACACTATTGTGGGCATTCCTTGTCTAGCTGCCACAGTGTGAAGCTGTATTAAATGGTTATTGTAGATGGGACCAGAGTTTCTCTGCAACTCCA
This sequence comes from Anolis sagrei, assembly GCF_037176765.1. NCBI lineage: Eukaryota > Metazoa > Chordata > Lepidosauria > Squamata > Anolidae > Anolis > Anolis sagrei. The sequence continues at coordinate 121,578,012 of NC_090022.1, forward strand.
GCTGATACACAGTGGCTAAAGAGCAGAGAGAGGGTATGCTATCATCATGTAGAAAGAAATATTGTCCTGGGGAAATGTAAACAGATTTCTTGCTATATCTCTTTTTTTTCTTGAACATGATTCATTATGCTTGTCTGAGATTCAAAATGTAGTGAACCACTATTTCAGAACTACATCAAACTAAATACAAAAATACACACTAGTTGGTATTCAATATACTTATTAGAAAAGCACAATATTACCTATATTGCTTGAGGCTTATCTGATGCACATGCAAGATTTTGATATGAAACACTATTTTTTATTTATTTAGCTATCACACACACATCAAAACAATGTTTCTTTGATGTGACTGGGCATTTGTACTTCTATGTTATATTCAGCCTATATTTTCCTTCTCTTTCTATATGCTGCAATTATTCTCTCCATGAGTCTCCACTTATCTTTCGGAAACAATTTAGTTTGTAATGCATAAAATGACACATACCATGACAGAGTAAAGGAACATTCTACTTCAATACTGTATGGGGAGCAATTTCTGAAGGAATCACGGGCTGAAAAATATCTCCTTATGTGGTAAGATCTTCATCACAACTTTATATTTGGACAATGAGGAAGTCCTGAAATTGTTTAGGGAGGCATAGCACCATTTGGACATGAAGTCATTTCTGCAGCAGAAGTGGTTTTGGTAGAAGTAATATCTTGGTTGGAAACGGTGTGACAAGACAAGTCTCATGTCACAGAAACTCCAATGTGTGTGTGTGTGTTATATCACAGGAATGGAAGGATGACTTGCTAGTTCAGAACACTGAAAGCTTTCTTTGTCATGTTAAAACTTCAAGGGGGAAGAAAAGCCAACCTACTCTGATGTTATTGTATTTAGAAAATGTTCTTGTATGTTCAGCTTGGTCTGAAGGAATTCTGTAGCCCATGAACTCATTTATCATTGATTTATGTAGGCAAACATCTCAAGAGAAGATTCCCAGCCTCACAACACCCTTGTGAAGTGGATTTGGTTATGAGGCAATGATATACTGAGGTACTGTGTATTCCACAGATGGTTTCCTACAAGGTGGGCCATTGTAACCACTGAAGGAAGTAAGAAGGCTTGGTTCATTGCAACAACAACAACAACAACAAAACCCAAAAATCCTAGAGTACCCCTAAACATTTTTGGTTTTGCATCTTGTCTTGTAACAACTGGTTTGAATAGAAAGAGACCACCCAGAAAATCTATGTATTATTATTTTTATTTTTATTATGTTTATTTATACCCCGCTTTTTCTCTCCACAAGCAGACTCAAAGCGGCTTACAGAAGGAGCCCTTCTCTATGTCTCTTTGGCTTTGGCCATGCATTATGGAAGATTTGAGAGGGAGGCTTCTTTACTGGAACATCCTAGTTACAGAATACCCTCACTCTAGAGAGGCCAGATTTGTGCCAGTTCTGGTGTCATTTCAATACCATGTAAAAAATACCATTTTAATACTCATGCTTTTTTAGTGCGAACGTGAAAATTCATTTTTAAAAGCCTGATCTAGCTGTTTTTGTATGGTATTGTTTTAATTTGTTGAATAGTTTAATATGCTTTTTAAAATTTTGTGTAAATGACTTTTATGGTTTTAAATTGTATGAAGTAATCGGATTGACTTTATTTTATGCTTCCCTGAGTTGTTTTGACATATATTTTAATAAATAAATGAAAACATGTTGTTTCTAGAGCAAGGCAACAGCAGAAGAACCAAAGATGGAAGAAAGAAGAAGTATATTAATCATATCTCTTTGAATGAACTAAAGTAAGATGACCCCAAAGAACCTTAGGTATTGACTGTATTTTTTTTAAAAAACTCCCATTTTACATTTCATCCTTAGTTAAGTAAAGAAGCTCAATGAAATCAAGATGGAGACATGGCAATTAACATGCATACTGGCATGAAGAGATTTACATAATTAGGAATAGTTATATCAGGCAGCTGAGATGAAAAAAAATCATATCTGCAGAATACCTTCATCAGTACAAAACCATCTGTGCTTTACCTCTGCAGTATCTGGATACCCTAATTTAAGAAAATTTCATGCGTGTCTGGAAATATCCAGGATTTCTAAAGGCAAAGCTTATGATTTCTGAAATTAGGAAATCACAAGTGATGAAATCATTCCCCTGATCTTGGGGAATAGCTTCAGAATAAGAGAAGACGTTTCAGAAACACAGCTATTCTGTAACCTTGCCCATAAAAGTTGAGACGGTATGTCTTTTCTGCACCTTAATCAACTGAAATAGTTGCAACCTTAGATACTTCTGATTTTCCCAGTATGGTTGGGAACTGTGCAACCCTCAATATTCTGCCCAACTGCAGGTCCCAGCATGTTACCCTTATTGGTTATGCTGACTGTAGGGCTCCTGTTCGGTAGTATTGTTAGATAGTATTCCAGACCTGTCCACATGTGTGAGGTATATCACATCATATCCATATTCCAATCGACCATCATATTGGAGAAGAAACAGGAAATACATTGAAGTAATGAAATAGCAGTCAAATATCTCCACCAAATTAAATTGGAAACACCAGAGAATTGTTTTAATAATGAATAAATTTATTCTAGCTAGAGTAAAAAAATATCTCTGGGGAGATACTTGCAAAGCAGAAATTGGAAACTTTAGTTTTTTGGAATATAAACTCCAAAAATCCCTGTACTAGCATGGTCATGTTTCTAAGCTCTTTTCATGTTTTGCGCCTTCAAGCTATTTTCAGCTTATGGTGATCCAAAGGTGAACCTACCACAGGGTTTTCTGAAGCTAGAAGTGGTTGATGTGCCCAAGGTCACCCAATGGGTTTCCATGGCTAAGCAGGATACCAACCTTGTTCTGCAGAGTCACTGCACCATGATGGCCCTATCCTTCTTTAAAATAGATGTCCAGTCTGCATTATAGTTAGGTGGTTTGTAGGGGTTTTGGTTTAATTTATTTCATTCCAAGAAAATATGTACTGAGAAATAAGAAGTGAATCTTTGTCCACCCCCCTTCTCAGAAAAAAAACCCACAAGAGGAAGTAAGTACCTTGAGGAAAGAGCATGTGAAAATTGGGTGATTGTAATTGTATACCTGTATTTACTAAGAGTCATGAAAAAATAATTCATGTTCTCACATCCAAATACAAATTTAGCAAGTGCCTTTCATGAGTTCATTTTATATTCAATTTCCAGCCCAAATGTATGTATATTCCCTTATGGTGAATTTCTCCAGCTTATAATATTCAACAAGGGGTTAAAAATAAGTAATAACTACATTTTGACATCCTAAATGCCACAGTTAATTCCATACAGTAGCATGCATTAATTTAGCATGAACAAATTAAAAATACAAAAGCAATGACTTAAATGTGCTATGCTAGTAAAAAGAAATGCAATGCAATTTCTATATATCATACTATTTAATTTTCCCCTTCCTTTTCTAGACAAGGTGCTTACCATGATGTAAAGAATAATTTTGATTAGGTCTGAAGAAATTATGGTTGGGCACGATTTCAATTCACAAGAGGGTGTTTGTTACACACAAAGCATTAAACTCAATGTGCTGTGGGTGCAGAATTGTAATAATACCAGGCCTTTCAAGCCTACAGAAAAGCAAGAGGCTAGCCATTACTCATCCTGCACCTCTTGTCATGGTGCCTCATGATTTTTTACTCTAACGGATGCCTTTGAAAAAAATACATATTTCCCAATCTTTAGTTAGAGTTGTTGCTGTAGAAGTTCTTACAGGTCTGACTTTTTCAAATTTGATTGTTCATGGAGTTGTTTAAATTGTTTACTCTAGAAATCTCTAACTTCTGCAATGTGGTTCTATGTCTGCAATAATGGTCAAATTGGTTTTGCTTGCTTCTATGCTACAACCTCCAATAATTTTCTTATGATGCAGTATTTGGGTGAATTATCATTCCAAAATCTGTTTACAGTTTAATTACCAAGAAAACTAACTCTGAAGGTCCCTAATTTGTGATATTTCCATTATCAGGTGAACACAAACTCTTCCTAGTATGAATATTTAAAGATGAATTATGGATTTATCTCTGTTCAGATGGAAATGTTGCACCCTTAGATTCTGATTATGCAGATGAAAGATTAAAATGGAAAGTTAGCAGAAGAAGGTTCAGAGTAATTCTTATCCATTTGTGAATCTGAATCCATAGAGAAATTATTTCCTTACTTGTTATATTGTTCTCTGTACAGAGTTGACTATATTATATAAAATATGTTATTTTTATATTATATAAATATTAATATGGGTGGTCTCTAATGGATACATCTGTGCTTTTGTTGTACAATAAACAATCTTATGCTACTGACCTTGTGCTTTGATTATTCACATAGAAGGAATTTTTAGCAACTGATATTATGTCTGTCACAGCAGGACACTTAACTGAACACCGATACAAGGGAAGAAGCCAGACATCAACTATGGGAAGTGACAGCATCAGGCAGAAGCTAGATCAGAAAGAGCTACATGCTTCCAACCCCCAACTGTGACACAGAAGGTGAAGCCAGCAAGTAGTCTGTGGTGGGCCCCAAAAGGGTAGAACAGTGGTGGGGAATAGAAAACGGGGGAATGATGGAACTTGATGGGGAGTAATACTATGAAAGGGATGAAGTATGGAGAAGTGGTCAGGGAGTGAGGAATGCTGGGGGACAGGAGCTGTTTGTGGGTAACACTGAACCTTCAGAAAGAATGTCACTATCTTAACCATGGCCATGTGGACAATGTTGTATTTGTTTCTGTCAATAGGTACCATTCCTTTTCCAAGGCTCTGTGCATACATTACACTTAAAAACATGAAGTTTGGAGGAGGCTAGTACGCTCATCTCCTATTGATCTCTAGACATTCATTTGTACCCAAATGTGTATTTATAGGTTTCTTTCTGAAAAATAAAAACATTGTTGAGATGCCTTTTATGATGAATCTATTCACTGATTTCAAAAGCTATTTCTGAACACCTTGAAAACTATGTACTACCCATATTGCCTTTAATATTGGTGGTCTAGGAAACTATGGTGTTTGACCAAGAACCCTTTCATATCACACATTTTTAGCACTATGATTCCATTTTAAAAGCCATTGCAGAATCCTGAGATTTGTAATTTGGTCAGAGGTATGAGAGCTTTCTGGTTCAGAATTCATCAATCAGGTGCAAGTTCCAGGGTGCCATATGATGAAGTAATTGCAATTACTGTTTAATCATAGTTCTATCATGGTGTCATGAAAGGGGCCAATGTCTGATTATGGAAGATGTAGATCTGTTTAGACCATGAGTGGACAACTGTGGGAGGCTAGGGGTCCAATTACCTCCTAGGAAATCCTGGAGATCATAACACACACATGGAAAAAGTACCTCACTTTTTTGCTCCCCATGCTCCTTAGTGCTTTCTAGCATCTTGAGAGGGGCATTTTCACCATGCTTTCCACTTCTTTCTCTGTTTTCAAAAGAAGTCACTTCCCGTTAACTTCAGTTTTAAAAGACCTTTTCCTCTACTTAAAATGGCCAAGAGGAGGACAACATGTGGCAACCCCCCCCCCCCCACCTTAAAGGGCATTTTGAAACAAAATACTCATTCAAGTACTTGGGGGTACAAACATGGCCACATGTCATTTCTGAAGACATTTGCAGTATGTCTGAAAGGAAGTGATACATGTATCCTATACACATTCTCCATTTGTAACCCAAAATGTCACAGAGTTGAGGTTTTTTTTAAAAAAATCTGCAAACAATTCTCTTTTTGCTGGCTGTACACTACCATATGAACAGCAGGGGGGTCATGGAGCGGGGGGGGGGGGTCATGGTAGCGTTTAATTTAAGGAGGTGGCCTGCAACCCTTGATTTGAACTCTTGTAATGAATCCTATAAAATTCCAACAATCCTTTCTAGTCAGTGAGTGACACATTGGTACTAAAAGTCTTGTACTGCAGTGAACTTTGAAACAATACAACACAACTAGAAAAATCACCTGCCTAAAAGATAAGAACGAATGGGTTACATTTGTTTTTGAGGACTGGAATTGCTTCTGACATTTCGGCTAGCCATGGTGTACCTTTGCTGCTGTCACTCAGAGACGTACACATTTGACCTTCTCTTCCATCTTATTCCATGAAACAGCAAACAATAACAAACAGGTGAAATCTCTGGAAGCGCCAAAGAGTTTTAATTATTTTTGTATTCATCTGCATAACTTAAATCAAATTAGTAGCCCTTGCTTTGTCAGTTTTGTATTCTCTGGCCTTGGATTTTGTCCACCCAGGCTACCTAAGGACTGGAGCATGGCTTAATTAAGGTTTACTTGAAAGATGGATATGAACCCTGGAATATTTCTGTATGATTTAGTACTCATTTCTGACTTATCTCATGTCTCCTGGTTGCCAACTGAGCCTAAGCTGCAGTTCCTAAACCTTCAAAAATCACACTTCCTGACATATATATTTGAATATAATCGTATCTTTCAACGCAACTATCAGAAATAAGATTCTGCCCCGTTTCTCTCTCCTACTCTCTCTATTACATTCAGCCTTTCAATACTATTCCAATATTTGACAAGTAGTTACCAAACATCTGTTACCATATTGCTCGCAAATCTTTCATACCCTATAACATTTCACAGAAGAAATCTGGGATGTGTGTGGCCAAGCAACATCAGAGTGTGTCCCCAATAATAAAAGTTATTATGGAGGAAGATCATACAAGCTAGGAGAGTGTGAGGCAGTTTGCTTTTGTCTGAGCCTACTGGTCAGGGTAAGATCCTGCCACCTTCCTCTCTGCTGAATTAAGTGAATACACATTATTTTATTTACTACTAAATTATTTGATACTAGATGGATGTAGATGGATAGAAAAAATACACCAATATAATTATTTTTATATATTTAAAATCAGGCAGCAAGACTGCTTCTAACATGGAGGGAGGAATATTCTGACATTGTGAGTGCCTCTGCTGTAAAAAGTTCTAGTTTTTTATACAATTCTTAGGGAACTGTGAATTAAGGATTGTACATTTGAAAGGACTATCAAAATAAAGCATCAAAAGGAAAATAATTAGATCTGCAGTGTCTTCATTCTTGTTTCAGGATGATAATACTAATACAGGACTTCTGCGGATCAGAAAGGGAAGACTGCAGCAGCTTCAGTTCACATTTTAACTATCCCAGTCTTAAAGAACTGCTCAGCTCCAAAAGAATACAGGGTTTTGTCTGGCAGATGTTAAAGGCATCAGCCACAACACCAGAGTAACATTTACTTGCCCACCCTCCAATGTGACTGACACCAACCTATCTCAGCAATTCACATCTTCAGCCTACAATGCACAAATAGGACAGTATCTATTTGTAAGATGTTAAATGAACAGACATAAAACAGCAATGCTTCAAAACCAGTTGCACAATATTTCAACCTTTCTGGATAGACAATATGTGATTTACAAGTGGAAGTTTTGAAATGAAAAAAATCAATGGAAGATTGGAAAGGGAAACAGCCAAATGGTTCTGGCCCAGCTTACCTGACCAAATGCACCTTCCTTTATGAGCCAGTTAGAGCATTAATATTGGCTGAGGAGGTCCTGCTCTTGATCCCGCTGCCCTCGCAGGCACGAATGGTGGGGCAAGAGACAGAGCCTTCACAGTGGTGGCCTCTTGGCTGTGGAACTCCCTTCACAGCAAAATCAGGTCAGCTGACCTTCAGAAAGCATGTAAAAACATGGCTTTGGGAACAAGCCTTTGGCCAATAGTGCAGAGCAATAAGTGATGATGGAAAATTTGCAATGACAATTGGAACTGCTTTTTGACTATGATATTGAATTGTATATTTTTGATGTTTATTCATTCAGTCGCTTCCGACTCTTTGTGACCTCATGGGCGGCGCCATTGCCACCCCCAGCTCCTTCAAGGTCAAGCCAGTCAATTCAAGGATACCATTCATCCATCTTGTCCTTGGTTGGTCCCTATTCCTTTTTCCTTCAATTTTCCCAAGCATCATTGTCTTCTCCAAGCTAATAATTTGTTTTAATCTTTGCATGATTTTAAATTCATGTTTTAATGTACATGTTTATTTTATGTCTCTTGTGTATATATCAAATTGTTGCCTTTGTAAGGCCGCTCTTAGTCCCCTTCAAGGTTGAGAAGGTCGGGGAAAATGGAAGGAAAAGGAAGAGGGGTCAAGTAAGGGCAAGATGGATGGATGGTATCCTATAAGTGACTGGCTTGACTGAAGGAGCTGGAGATGGTGATGGTCAACAGGGAGCTCTGGCGTGGGCTAGTCCATGAGGTCATGAAGAGTCAGAAGCAACTGAATGAACATTATTTATTTACTATTTACTATATTTATATACCGCTTTTCTCAGCCCACGGGCAATGCATAAATAAACAACAACACCAGTGTATCTCATTTTACACAGCTCTTTAAAGGGTCAAAATTTGCTTCTTTTCTTGTCCCATTACATTCTATTCCATTATGACAACAACTATTCTTAAAACCCTCTGGCTTTAATAAAATATAGTCACTGAATCTGAGGAGGAGGATTGATATCAATTGCTTACCAGATGGATTCATAGCAACCAATGAATCCATCTGGTAAGTTGCCATCGATGTAGCAGGAATGTCCTAGTTCAGGGAACCCATTGGTTTTAGGCCAATATGAAAACATTGAACGCCAGCACAAATGGGCTTTTGCTGGTCCGGTACATAGATTTTTAATTTGCATGCTTAAATTACATGTAAATGTGTTGGCAAGTGAAACACTGTCTGGGTGCTGTCGTACTTTACATTTTATCTAGGTGCCGGTAAATCTAGGAAAATATTAGCAACATTCAGAACCACTTTTAGCCACTCTGAATTCACATAAAAGTACAAAAATATTAAAGAGATACCCTAATTTGATAATTATAAGCTTTTTTGGATCTGGATAATGCTAAATGATGTTTTTATATAGCAGTCTTCATTTTTGTTTATTTGCATAGCAACTTTCTATAATTGATTTCATCTTACAACAAATAAACCTTCTTGCTTATCAGTAGACTGATAAGTAAAGTACAACTGATAAGTAAAGTACAGCTATTTTAATCTCCATGCAAAACTGTAAGGCACAGCATGCATGTGTAAGGCCATTTTGAGACCCTTGGGGAACCTCCAGCATTGAATGCATTTATTTATGCATAAGCCAAAAAAGTGTCCCCATTCCTCCTAAGTGGATCTACAATTTTTTGGAAAAAAAAGTCTGCTCCTGGCCCAAAGGGAGGAAATTGCTCCTCCATGACTAGAGGCAAGTGTAAAAAGGTCTTTATAAACAGGGAATATAGTTTTCCGTGACCCTATTGGGTTCAATACAGGCCCCAACCCAGAGAAGTCTGCTGTAAGGAAAGTCATGTACTCCCATTTTGAAGGTCAAGAATAAAGTCAAGAGGCAGATCCACATTAGCCTCTTATCCCATAACCAATTAGGCATGGTGTATTCCAAAGTGGCCCTGGGATGGATTACACAGCCAACTTCTTGGATTCTGTGCAGTGAAAGCCCCAACCTCACAGTGGTACAAAACCCAGTTTCAGCTCTGCCAGACTGCCTCGTTACTTTCTCCTCCCACACTCCTCGTCATGGCAGTCTCCAGGCATGACATGGTCCTGCTGGTCGCTTGACACCTGCAGTGATGCCAATCGGGGCATCAGGGTGATGCAATGGGGTAGAGTGGAAGAAGTGTCCCCCTCACTTCCTTGATCACCCCAGGATGATGAGCAACTAGTAGGATACATGTTGCACCCGGAGGCTGTTTCCAATCTAAAAAAGACTACAAGCAGCACTCTTTTTAGAAAAGTGATTTCTTCCTCTGGTTTAGTTTTCATATGTGGTCCTTTTTCATTCATAGCAATTCCAGTCATGGATCTGAAAGGTGAAAGGAGAACCCCATGAGAAGAGAAAAATACCTTCAAATTTATAAAAGACATTTGTGCTGCATAGAATCTTAAAAAATGTGAACCGTATCTATTCACGGCAGACAATTTGCCTGCCAAGTGTCAGCAACACCATTTTTCCAGTTAATTGCTTAATTCCCATCATTCCAGAAATCCAAAAAGCTTCAGCAGAGTACAGGAGGTAGAGGGCTAAAAACAGCCCTTGAGCAAAATTGATACATGACAATGCCACTGTGTGAATAGGACTGGATGATGGTAACCCCCACAATCATCACCTGATTATGTTCAACAAGCAGTTCTTCATTCTTAGGGATATATTCTCATTAGAAGAGGCAAGGAAAGTTCAGCTCTTTTCTGGCATGCAACAGAATAGAGAGATGAGAAGAAGAAAAAGGGAGGGAGAGCCCTCCTTCATTCATACTTTTCTTCTACATGCTTTGGCTATTTTGTGGTGCAGTAACTCCTGGCTCCTTCAATAGTAGAATGGATGCATCTGTTTTGAGTTCTACGACCTTATCATATTTGCCCCCTGATTTGCCACGGATCATGGTAAATCTGGCAGGGTCCAACAGGAGCCACGGAGAACCCATCACCCTGCAATCTGCATGGCCCACCTTCCTCCTGACCTCATCCCATGAGGGGGAAGATTCGCCACCCAGCTTTCCCCTGTTGTTTCTTATGCAACATGTTCCCATGTTGCATAAGCCTCTCATGTTGCTACTGCTGCCTCCTGTGATGCTTGCACTTCAGTTGAGGCATGGAGCCCCATTGGAAGTTGATCTATGTCATGTTATGGGAGCCAATGGGCTCCGTGCCTCAACTGAAGTCCAAAAGTCCTAGGACAATTTTGTTCATCTGATGAAGTCCTTAGTCTAAACTTTAAAGGAGCTACTTAACCACTGAAACTATTGGGGTTGAATAGAACTCAGTGCTCTGAATATCTGCTTTAAATTTCAGCCCCAACCAGTAGCAACCCATTCATATAAGAACCCCTTATACATACTCAAGTATTGATTCTTCCAATCTCTCCAAATGCAGAAATGCTTTCCTCTTCTTTGCCTTTTAAAACTTCCTGCTGCCACTCTTGGTTGGTAACCACGGGCACTTTTTCCCTCCCATACACATTTCTATCTCAGACTAGCAATCTCCAGCAATGAAAGAGATAAAAGGGGATAAAGGGAGTGGGAGAAAAGTTTTTAGCCATCTTGATCCGAAAGAAAAGCCTAAAGGTATAGCTGTACTTTTATCCAAGTCCCATACTCTAATTGGTATGGGAGGGGCTTGTGAAGAGCATATTGAGAAGCCCAAAGACCCTGCATTTGACTATAATCTGAATATAGTGTGATGCCACACTGTATTCAGATTATCTACAGGTCAAATGTACTGATTAAATGTATTCAGCTTATCAAGAACGTTGTAACTGTTAATGCAGGATTCTTTAATTTTCTTCACTCAAGATTCATTTCTCTTGTATGTACAGCAGGAAGCCAATGCAGAGCATATATTTTGATTCCTGAGGAATGAGCGTTATTGAAAGAAGAGAGCTCTCCAGCCTCTCCTGAATGGCAACAGAAACAAGTGTTAGCTTACGCACTGATAAAAAGGCTTATGAGCTCAAGGCCAACTTATAGTCCAACGAAAAGGTGCTTCTGTGAATGTTTTAAGACAAGTCATGCCTGGGTGGCAATTAATTCCATAATGTGATTCCCAAGTAATTCTTCAGAATGATGTTTGGCAGTATCATACAGAAGACACCTCCAAATGTCAACTAAGATCCAAGAATGAATAGAAAGAAGATAATAATGTGCTGTTGTAATGTAACATGGCAAAAATTGTTGAAGAATGATAAGAAAGTGCAGGAGATCCTAAAGAGATGACTAGATCCTAGCAAACAGATATCCCTATTCTGGTGGAAGCCTTTCTATATTCATCTTTAGTTAAAGTGTTCCTGTGACTCTTTTAATGAATTTATATTGCTAATGGTCTCTATTTGGGTTTTCTTACTTTTGTTTACTTTTGTTTTTTAATTTTGCCTCACTTCTTTGTACAGTAATTGATATTAAGGCAGTCACACAGTAAATCCTAATATGCAAACATTTGCCTTAATCTTCATAAATGATATTGAAAAATATTATCCTGTTTTGATTTAAGCTCTATCATTCATATTACACCTCCGCTATTTGTTTAATATTCCCATTTGTTTGATAAGGGCTATTCATGTATTTGAGAAGATTACCTTCTCACGCCAGCCTTCATTAAGCCAAATACAGACTCTTGATATCTGGTCAGGTTTTGTCCCAGGACAACCCTCTGGATACTAAAATCTGTGGATACTAAAGTCCCATTATTTACAATATATAACAACGACAAAAATTGTCCCTTATATAAAATGGTAAAATCAATGACAATGTTTGGAGGGAAAATAGAATATTTTCGAGCTGTGATTGAATTCATGGTTCAGAATTTGTGGATATGGAAAGCCAATTGTATATCCAACTAAACTAAATATGCCAGTTATATTTTTCCTTCAAATGACGTCTAAGATATATATCTTCTTGGTTGCCATATACACTTTCTTATCGATTATCTCAATAATTCTTCTTACAACACTTTCAGGAAACTAAGGTTAATTTTAGATTTTATGGAAAGGTTTTAACTCTTATATACCAATACCCCTGCATGGTCTCATTCCCTTTTTCAAAAAAAATTTAACCCCCTCCCAACCACCACCACCACCATCACCTCCCTTTAAGGGACATGAGGGTGGAGCAATTTTATTACTTACTAACTATCCCTTGCCATGCATTGCTGTGGCACAGTCTGGGTATGTGTGATTTGTGTGTGTATATATGTGTTTATGTGTATATATTTGTGTATATGTATATGTATATGTATATGTATATGTATGTGTGTGTGTGTGTATGTATATATATATGGTTTTGCACATATATTTATTATTTTTTGGCTTTTTAAGTCTCTTATGCTGTGTTTTTCAGTGTTTTTATGAGTGATGGTTACTTGATGGCCAGATAGGTATATTGTGTTCAAATTTGCTGTCAATTCGTCCAGTGGTTTTTGAGTTATGTTAATCCCACAAATGAACATTACATTTCCTGTCCAAAGGGGTATTGCAAAAGTCAACTGAGGTCCCTTTTGGTATTGAAAATAGGATCTCCCTTACCCAAATTACATGAAGAGAGGGCCAAAGTTAAATTCCCCCATGTCCTATATAGGATACAAAGAGACATAGTCATATAAACAAGCAGTGTGTCCTGATGCACATGATCTTTTGCCCTGCAAAATCCAATTAGTAGAATGTATGTACAGGCCCCAGATTGCTGACATTTGCTTACCTCAACTTTCATACAAATAATACTGGGGCAGCAATTTGAAGTGGAAAACATGTTCTAGGAGAAAGGAACTTTTTGAAGCCAAAGCACATGTGCACCCATTTCTAGAATCATAAAATCTTACTATTGAAAGGTGCCACAAGGGCCATCTAGTCCAACCCATATGGGAATAAACTACTAAAACACATCTGAAAAATACCCATCCAACCTCTATTAAAAGACTTCTAACAACGGAGAATCTGCATCTTCTGTGGTAGTCCAAATCATTGCTGAATATTAACATGAAATTTCTCTTTTTTGTCATTTGAACCTATCAACTTGTATTTTAGTCTTCAGAGCAACAGAAAAAAAATGGCTCCTTCTTGGCAGGGAGTTGGACTGGATGGCCCATGAGGTCTCTTCCAACTCTTTGATTCTATGATTCTATGGTTATACATTATATCCCTTCATATAAATAAAGAGATAGGTATAGTGACCTCTCAGTCTTCCATGCTAAACACAAACATCTTGTTTTCATATCTTTGGTCATCTTTGGCACTCTTCTTGTCAATACCCTTCATGAACTGTGGTACTCTGAACTTTTTTGTACTTGGCTATTATACTTACCTCATCTATGGCAGCATAGATGAGAAGCAATTTAAGCATTTGATCACCTTGGATCTCAACATAACAATCATTTCCCCACAACTGCTATTTGCTCAGATGTGAAACTGTGTTAGCATTAATGGAAGCAAGATCACAAATACAAATATTTCACCTTTATGGTCTTTTCCAACAATTATATCACTGATGTTCCTTACTTTCAGCTCCCACATCACTGGACCATCCCCAAAACAAGACCTTGAGGAAAGGTATCAGCCATAGATATTCAGTGTCCCCCCTCCTCTCTCAACAAGCATAAGAAATACATGTCGCATAAATCTGTCTTGCATATTGAGTCCATATATAGCAATATCTCATAACTTTAGTAGGTTTACTCTTGGCTTGCCATAATAAAATCTGGAGGGGTATCTTGTACCTTTAATGCCTATGCAGAAGAGGAAATTCCAGCCATGTCATAAAACCAGAAAGCAAGTAACACTTGTTGATATAGCCATTACAGATACGGGATCTCTTTCTAGTTTTCACACTGTCATCCTAGTACTGTACTCTAGTTGAGACCAGGAATGAGACTGAAACCCCCGATCTTGCAAAGTGATTGAAGAAGGTGTGTGATACCACCATGGATGTTCCCTCAGTTAAAAAAACCAAAGCTTGTATCTAATACCAGTTGCAAAGACTATGTTTTCTCTCACTGACAACCCTATTAAGACTTGCATAGCTCTACTGGTAACATGTAGTCTTTGAGGTTGTCCGTATAGCTATCAATAAAAGCAGGAGAAAGAAAGAATGTCCACTTTAGTAATTTTGGACTGTTTCTGGGATAATGAGAGGAACAGACAGATATTATCAGAATCCTGGCATCTGTTTGGGATGTTTATGATCTTTCCCCAGAATTATGGCTCTGGATTGATATGTGTGAGTAAGTGAGTGGAAAAAAGAAAAAAAACTAAAATAGACTTTTTTTTCCTAAAATTATTGACTAAATAACTATAGAGGATATATGCTAAAATCTGGTATCAAAGAGAAATTATCATTATCGCTTTGTTCTTATTTTATTCCCCCCCCCCCCTTTCCCATTTCACCAAAGTCACTTTATGTCAAGATAGAAATGGACTTATCACTAAACTAGTGAGACAGCTATTTATTACTGTTAGGACAATAGTGTCAAAAAGATGCCACTTGTGATACCCTCTTCACAGCTCAGCTGTCAATAACTCCTCCGCCCAAACAAATCTCTTCTCCCTTTCAGAATTAATAATCTGTGCCAACAGTCTAGCTGCCAATGTCCCGAGAAGAATGTAACCCTTTCTTTCACTGTAGCCCGTGCCTCCACGGCCATCTGTTTCTACTCTTAAGCTTTTCTGAAGAATATGGGGATTACTCTCCACCCAAGTGCTTGAGTGTGGAAAACCTCACAGTGTTTTTAAAGGTTATACAGGCAGTTTATTTATTTATTTATTTATTTATTTATTTGCTTCATTTTTATACCGCATTTTTCAGCCCTTAACAGGCGACTTAATGCGGTTTACAGTGCAATTAAAAACACAAGTTCCTGAGTTACAAACATCTGACTTACAACCGATTCAAGAATGGGGGTGAGACAACAGGAATTGAGAGAAATCTACCACTAAGAAGGGAAATTCACTCCTGAAAGAGCTATTATCATGGGGAAAAGCTGTCTCCATTGAAGCTTTCTCACCAGTCCTTGTTTCCTCAAGACAATTTTTCAAAATCCAATTATCACAGGGACAGAAAGTAAGGTGAAATCTTCTGAAAAGAGGTACCACAGGGATGTTAACCCTTCCTCATTTCAGCCAAAGAAATGTGTGTGTGTGTGTGTGTGTGTGTGTGTGTGTACATACACACACACTTGGATGAAGTTACACTTTCAAAATGTGCCTGTTCTGACTTACAAACAAATTAAATTTAAGAAAAAACCTACAGAAGTTATCTTGTTCATACTTGTTCAGGGACTATTTGAGTAAGTAATAAGTATTCTCTTGCTGACCGTCTCCCAATGCACCCTAAAAGCAACAGCAATGATGTTTTGAATTGGACTGCTGACTCTTGGGCTGGGGGAGAGAGTGTTTGCAGAGCCAGCCTTGGCTTTCCAAATACTAATGCTGCTTCTTTAAATGAGACCCTAACTAGCTTGCTGCAGTTGCAGCTCTACAGAGCTGGACGTCACCAGGCAGCATGAATGAATGCAAGAACTGGGAGGGCACAAATTTCAAACATACTTGGCTAGGTAGCCCCTCTTTCACACACAACCATTCCAGATGCTCTCTGAGTCCTGAGTCTTCATGCTGTTGCTTTTTAGTCTTGTCTAGGGAGATTTTTTTTTGGTGTTTCTGCCAAGCTTCTTGTACTGTACAATTTTTATCTATAAGAAAGAACTTCATCAACTGGATTTCACTGGATTCAGGTTTGGATATGGCATTTCTACATGATTATTATAATTCCCTGGGGTGTGTGGTTGATCATTTCAAGTGAAGGCAGAAATAAAGGGTAGGAAAGACAGGATGTTTTTCACATGGTGCTGTGAAATGTTTAATTGATACATGTAAAACTAAATTGTATTTATGTGTTTAAGTGTGTCTAGATTTTCCTGTGCTTCATTTTGGGCAAACTAGCCATATTACTTTACAAATAAAGGAAGATCAGTGTTTTCATTTTAGGCAGTTAAATTGTTTGGATTCTTTCATGTCTTCACAAACAGTAAAAATACTAAGCTCATATATTTACACTGAGTCTTTAGGTTAGGAGGCTGTAGTTCTGTTTCTGTAGTTGGAATTGAATGTTTGGTTATGTATTTTGAGCTGAGCCCCACTGATCTGAATGTAATTTAATGGTCAAGAATACAGTACATGCACAAGACTGGGCTCCAAGAATTATTAGAATTCTTTATCAGAACCAGTAAGTGTAATGAATTGACAAAGCATTTTTATGCCTATGAGTTGATTGATGCTATTGTGTTGTTTATTTAATCCCTGTCTTTTCCCCAAAACAGACTCAAGACAGTTTTCTAAACTAAAATGAGTCCAATATAATAAAAACATATGAAGGATCAATTTTAAACACAATTAAACTATTAACAATAATAAAACAATTGAAAGTATACACTTAGTATAGCTTGAAAGCCATTAAAAGCAATAGGATTAAAGCACTTTCTGAAAAGCCTATTATTTAAGAATCTTTAGTTCAAAAGTCTGCCAGAATAACTGCCCTGAAGTACATCAGGCTCCTATTCTTTGATGACATAAAACTGAAGGTGGTTTTAAAAGTAGAAAACCTTTGAGAGTCCCACAGTGAAAATTTAAAAGACAACTTGCATGCTCTATATCAACTGAGGTAGCTGCCAGTATAAAATAAATCAATAGCCATATATTTCAGCTGGATCTAGATTAATGAGCCCCTTTTGTTTTTTCATAGAGTTATGTTAGGTGGTAATTCAATGATGAACCAGTCCTGCCAGCTCTGGTAATTTTCTAGATATTTTCTGAGAGATTTCCCCTCTCAGCAAAAAATCTGAGAATAATTTAATTTGTTCCTCGAGAATATTGGAAAGGTCTAGGTACATAATATCTCAAACAGTAGTTAAAAAAAGGTTCTAGGGACTAGAACTCTATGCATTTTTTAAAAAAAATTAATACATACCCAATTCTTCAAATGAATTGAGTGAAATTTAAGTGATACTTTGTTTTGTTCACATTAATTTACAAGTCAATAGTTGACTTGTAAATTAATGTGAACTTATTTTTGTATTTTTGAATTAATGTGAATTTATTTTTGTAGACTTTCAATTTATCATATTTCTGGATAGAGTGGAGGAGAAGGAAGGAGAAAAAGCATTTCATTCAGATAGTTTGTTGTTGAGATATGTCTTCAAGGTAAATCCAATTGATAAAGGCCACACCATAGGATTTTATTGGCAAGATTTAGTTAGAGGAGGTTTTTCCATAAGAAAGTGCAACTTGCCCAAAGTGGGTTTCAAGGCTGGTTCCCTAGAGGCTTTGTCCAACCAGTACTCAAACCATATAAGTGCCCCTGACAATCTTTCCCACAACCAAGAATCACAGAGTTGGAAGGGTATCACCTTTACTATCTCCTCCCCACCTGATGACAATAAGTTGTGAAATAATGCTCATTTAAGAAGAAAATAGAATTAATGTTATAAAGAAAGCATAAGGAAGCATGGTTTGAATTAAATTGCTAGTCCCATCTAAAGTAAACTTACGGAATCAATAAAGACCTGGTAAATTACTATCTAAATTCTATCAATTCAGTGTAGATGGGAATAATACGTTCCTTTAAGCCTATGAGAAAATCCTCTCCTTCATCTGGAACAAAGATATCCATGCAGTCATAAAATGTATTGTTCTTTTATGTCTAAGTACCAATTTTAAGAAAAGCTAGTTTTGCACTGATTACACAGGGAAAAAAATAAACGGCAATAGCTGTTATCACATTGGCTCCCCAAATGCTGCCAAGGTTGAAGAAATTACCATAAGGAGAACATTAGTGTATTCAACATAGAATATATGTCCATTTGGTAGCAACAAGAATCTGGATGGCTATTATCAAATTCAAAATTACCTTAATATTCTACAAAATTTATTACTTAACCTTACAGTACAAGAGGATTCAGAATACTTTATTATTGGATCTTATCTTCCTTTAAAGTATTGGATTTCATTAAATTGTGTCTATTAGGTGTCAGGAATCTCAGTATGCTTGATCATGATCATCCCTGCTATTATTTTGTGGTGGCAGAATAGAATGGAATCTAATAAGGAAACATTGTGGCGCAGGTGTGTAATAAATGCCCTTAATTTGAAGAGTTGGACTAGCTGATACAGAATAAAAATCTAAAGGGATTAAATGTCCATCAATGGCAATCAAATGCATTGCCCTCCACCAATAAAGCTGGTGATGTACTTGGCTACAAGACTGTTGTTTAAGACCTCAGCACCTTTGCAATGCCACCATTCTGTGATTCTATCTAATATTGTTTGTTATGATTTTCCTCTAGAATAAAGTGTGGATGTGAAGCACTTCAGAAGATTGCTGGTACTGCCACTTCAGCATAAATGTAACACCATAGAGATAAAATCCTGCAGTTTCCTCTCCTTTTTGCAGTGTCTGTCATCCCTAACTGGAGAAGTCATTCTCTCAACTCTCTGAGGCATGTGGAGCTAGATCCTTCGCAAAGATGGAAAGCACCATCCCCTCAACTGTGAGGGTGGCCACAGTAACAGGACCTGGCAGTAGCCCACTCAGAATCAGCCCCAATATTTCTGACAACAACACTTGGGATGGAGCCTCTTCCACTGAGGACATTATAGCTACCTGTACAATTGGCACCATCCTCTCCCTCATGTGTATTATTGGAGTGACTGGCAATGTCTACACACTGGTGGTGATGTGCCACTATCTGAGGTATTCAGCCTCAATGTACATCTACATCATCAATCTTGCCTTAGCAGACCTACTCTATCTTCTCACCATCCCTTTCATTGTCGGGACCTATTTCATTCAGGAATGGTACTTTGGGGATGCTGGGTGCCGGATCCTTTTCAGTTTGGATTTCCTTACCATGCATGCCAGCATTTTCACCCTGATGGTAATGAGCACAGAGAGGTACTTGGCTGTGCTGAAGCCTTTGGATACTGTGAAAAGGTCTAAGAGTTACCGCAAAGCTATTGCCATTGTCATCTGGATGGTGTCCTTACTTCTCACCCTCCCAATGCTTATCATGATCCAGTTAGTCCAAGGAGGAAAGAACATCTGTCTTCCCACTTGGAGCAAGATGTCCTACAAAATCTATATCACCATCCTCTTCTGCACAAGTATTGTGGGCCCAGGGGTTGTCATTGGCTACCTTTACATACGACTAGCAAGAACTTACTGGGTGTCCCAAACCACATCCCTGAAAGAGACCAAGCGGCTCCCCAACCAGAAAGTGCTCTATCTCATCTTCACCATTGTGCTGGTCTTCTGGGCTTGCTTCTTACCCTTCTGGATATGGCAACTCCTCTTCCAATACTGTGAACCTTTCCCTGTCTCCCAGAAGGCTACAAGGAACATCAACTACCTGACCACATGCCTAACTTACAGCAACAGCTGCATCAATCCTTTCCTCTACACTTTGCTAACCAAAAACTACAAGGAGTACCTGAGGAACAGGCAAAGGTCCTTTAACAGTGGCAACAGCAGCTACTTCCAGAGGAGAAACAGATTTCAAAGAATCTCAGGGAGATCTTTCTCCACAAGCAGCCAGCACTACACGGAGACCTTTGTACTGCCTCCCATTCCTGGGGGAGGCAACAGTCCCTGAAGGGACAAGTGCACCTCTTGATCCCTAGTCATCTATCTTCTCACCAGTGGGAGACACCAGGAAAGGACAGAGAAGTGAAGCTGGCAGGGGAAACAGAGCATCAGGGGAACAAGAGAAAAGAGAAACAAATTGAAGCCTTGTCTACCAGAAGTTCCCCTCCATCACATTTTTTTTTGGCCTTGGGAGGAATTCTTGGAAAGTTTCCTTTATTACAGAACATCAATCCATATATCCCAATTATGCCATGATGTAGCACTTAAGTTATTGAACAAATGTTAATATTGTTGTTTTTGTTGTTTTAAGTATCCTTATTGTTTTGAAAGGCATCAACCAAACACAATTGTTTTGAAGGATAAGAGACTTAATGTGATTATTTGTGTACATTTCAGAATGGGAGGAGGGCATTTTGAAATTATGCTTAAAAAAACTGGGACACAAGTACAAAAAGGCCAGGATGGAGTCAATAAAAGTTCATGAAAAGTAATGATTTTAACAATGATTCAAGTAGAGGAAAAATAAATGTTTTATAGAATTGCAATGTGTTGGATACAGATACTAAACCATTGGAGTACCGCTGTGCAAATACACACATCCACAGTTCCTGGTGGTACACATTTTTAAACATAGTGGTCTGTTTGTAATGACTGGAACTTGCTGGGTCACTACACCTGTATAACTTTGTTGGCAGCAGGAAATAAAAAGCGCTGGGCACAATCGCCCTGAAGGAAGTCAAGCACTTAACAAATACACTGCTCGAAGCTATCAGATTTTGTCTGATTTTCTGGTCACTACTGTGTGACTCTGGGCAAAGTGTAACCAATGGCACAGAGAACCAGCAGGATTTCAGTCAATTAGTTCAAGTGTCAAATACCAACCATTCTGTTGTAACTGTGGAGCAGGTAGGAGTTTAAAAGCTTGCACTTGTATTATCATTTGTATTTACAGCATGAGCAAACACAAACCACAGCACATTGCTGCAACTTGCAGGTGGATTTTATATACACACACATACATATATACACACATATTCACATACATACATACACTCACTCATACATATGCACACACACGATGCCATAGACCATCATCTGTTCAGAAGAATGGTTTTCTAATATGAATATTTTTGTAATTATTCACTGTTGTGTTGCTGCCTAGTTGCTCTTTGAAAAACAATCATCACATGCCTGAGATAATAAAAGTTAACTAATGCTAGATGGAGAAAGAGGAAACAGAGGACAATCTGGGTTTCTTTCTCCCACACTTTTGGTCAAAAAAAGAAAGCATAGAAAAACTCGGGAGAAAAGCTTGGAAGTCATTCTCATCCAAAAGGTCAGCATATAGCAATTACGACCAGTACAGAACTTGTCATAGCATTGTCTTGGTGGAACTGAATGTTGATGGAAAAATATCACCAGAACAACACACTGGGGAGTGTGTTGTGTGTCATGTGAGTGAGCCAGAGTTGTCAAAATGAATCACAAGTTTAAACTGGCACATAAAGTTACAGCAAGTCGTTTTTAGAGAGAAACATACTCCCTCTATATCTCAGCTCATGGAAGAAAAGCTTTCAACAACAAGTATCTCACTGAAAGAGAGTGATGTCTCCATGAGTGCAGAAGTTTTAATGTGACAATGAAGTCATCAACATTCAGAGAATACACTGAGGTGGAGCTGAAAAGAAAGTGACTATGGAGGAATCCCAATGAATACACTGTGCAAGCCAATCCAAAGATAATGATAGAAGAAAGGGGAAAGTGAATGAGAATGAAAAATGTATTTCAACTTCTGTTTGAGATAACAAGGGTCAGCAGAGGATGGAAATCTCAACCTTAATCTTTCCTAGGTTTTAAAAGGTAGTAATACAATAGAACATTCAAGTATATTGCAAACAACTATCCAGGGTTGGCTCAATGATGGATTGATCTGTCTTATTCTTAGCATCACCATGTGATCAATACCTCCACATTGCATTAACAAACAAGTCCTGGGCATCTAATCTGCAGGCAGGCAGGTAGGTCAGTCAGCAGATCCTCAGATAAGCAAGTGGTATTTTTCAAGGATTGCTCTATTCCATGATAACTTAAAGCATCAAGTGAGAAGACAAATGGTGTTGAATGGATTTAATGTAAATAGAAATTCCTGATTCCATTGCCTTTTCAATTATTCCAGCTTTTGTTGCCTTATAACACAAGTGAGCAATTTTTGAGTCTAAAATAAATCAGATGCTATCATTTGATTCCCCTTACCTCAAATCACTTTCTAGAAATGGGCAAATTGAACTGCTGATGTGAACTAGCCAGTACAGATGGTTGCTAAAGCTGCAACTTTCTGATAAAAGAGCTGTCCAGAGATGAATAGATTCCTTAATGGTACCTATAAAACAATTGGTTCTTCTTGGTGACAGCAATTTATTTTTTTAAGCAGTTAATCTCGGGAGTGTACTCTCACTTTCACATGTGTTAACCTGGAATACAAAACATAGGAATGACAGCACATACCTTTTATTTCGAATAATTTGAGACAGGAAAAAATGGCTGCTCTATAACATGCCTCATTTGATATGAATGTGCATTTTTCTGACTCTACTCTCTAGCTGACGACACAGAAGTTGAACCCAAATTAGAGAGTTGAGTTTTTGGAAGCTGCCCAACAAGTTACATCAGTATATTGTACATTTTCCTTTCCCAGGGGTTCTTTCCATTCATCATTTATAATGGAATTACATCAAAACAACTTCACAAAATGCACTGCCAGAGATAAATGGGAAGGGGGGTAATGTTTGTTGTTGTTTTGCTTTGTACCTTCCAGTCAACTGACTGACGGTGACTTTATCGTAGGATTTTCATTACAAGTACTCAGAGTGGATTTGTCATTGCCTTCTTAAGCCAAGAATGTATGACTTTCTTGAAAGTCACCCAAGTGGGTTTCTATGGCTGAGCAGCAATTTGAACCCTAATCTCCCAGAGTTTTCGCCTAATAGTCACATCACTATACCATGCTGGCTTTTAAAATGGTGTCCGTTTCATGTCAGGTTTCTTTATGCTATCCTGGGCCAGATAGGTCAGCGTTCATAGACCAGAAAAATATTTTCATGAGAAGTCGTGATTACATGCTTTTGCATAAGTTTTTTAAAGTGTGTGTTTTAGGAAATATCTGTAGTAGGGCCAAAGCAGCCCTCCATCCTTAGCTGTGTTAAATGTGTGAAAAGAGAATCCGAAAATTGCAAAAGAAAGAGTTATATCTGTGTTTCAGTAAGCATCTTGGAGTGCTGGCTATATCCTTGGAGAACTAGTGTTTGGACACTGTGATTTGACTTTTTATTGCAATGTTTATGATGTTCCTCCACCTGTGCTCAACCTGTATATTTATGAATAAATGCAAACACTATAAAATGCCAGTGAGCTTCTAGTGATCTCCTTCCAAGAAAAATAAAATCCCTGGAAATACTGTATCCTCATTCAGAAAAGTGGGCTGAATATTATGTTCATTTTAGGCTATATCTACTACATTGCAAACACCAATAATATTTCTTCAGGGGCAGTTAAGCTAAATAATATCTTTTATGGCATTGTCATTTTTGGTATCCTTTAGAATCAGGTAAAGCATAACACTTTCAACTCCAAAGGATAGGTCAAGTTTTGATACAGCACCCTTCAGATTGTTATTATTGTTTATGATGACCCTTTCCTGGGTTTTGGGGGGGAGGGGTTGCAAGTCTTATTCAGAGAAGGGTTGGCATTGCTTTTTTTTTTTATGCAGACAGACTTTGAATTGTCTGAGATTATCCACTGGGTTTCCCTAAATCACTTCAATATCCCATTGTCCCAATCCAGAGATTCCTAAACACTGGTCTTCCATGTTTTATGAACTTCAGCTCCCAGAAACTCTGATCAGTGGCTAAAGTGGTTGAGGCTGCTGAGGGATGAAGTCCAAAATACTTGGAGGACCAGAGTTTGGGAATCATTGCCCCAATCCTAACACTCAAACTGTTGCACCATGTTGATTCTTGGACCTATACATATATATTAGCAGAGTGTGGTGGATAGAAGTTATAGCCTCATCCCATCACAGCAATTTTGCATGGGATCATGGAATCATAGAGTTGAAAGAGACCCCAAGGAGTTAAAGCACTCCAGATGGATAGACATCCAGCTGAAAAACACCCATAGAAGGAGACTCCATCACTCTCCAAGACACCATCGGGAAATTCTTTCTAATGTTTAGATGGAATCTCTTTTCCAGCAATTGGAATCCAAGAATGCAGGGAGATTGTCTCAAATGGTTCAGAACTATTGCAGTATTGCCCCCACTTTAAGCTTTCTTGTCCCCCTCGATGGACTGTTACTTTGTCGTGGTGAGGGGGCTTGCGTGTTCCAATGAACCTGTGGGAACAATGACTGGAGTTGTGCACTCCCAGGAGTGGCCGCAGGGAAGGTTCCAGACCAAGTACAGTCCGAAGACCCAAAGACCTCAATGGCGGAGCAGGCGGAGGATAACATGTTACAACGGCTGTGATGGCGGAAGAAGGCTGCAACAGATTGAGAAGCCACGGTCATTGTGTTAAACTACACCACCAGTGTAACCTCACTCTGTGAAGACTGTGTGTTGATCAGTTGTGCACTGACCTCCACACATTAAAAAAACTCTCACACAGGCATATTCCAAAGAAAATAAAAATAAACCAATTTGAGGTGAGAGAGAGAAACATGCCAGGAGGAAGGCATGTCAAGCCAACTCCGACCGAGACCACCTTCCACCTGGAAACCAATGCCCTCACTGTGGGAGAAGATGCAGGTCAAGAATAGGACTCCACAGCCACCTACGGATCCACAAGAATACTGATCATGGAAGACTATCCTACTTGTCCAACGAGGGATCGCCTAAGTAAGTAAGTAAGCTTCCTTGTTGTTCAAAACACCAGAGAAAAATACAAAAGCCTGGAAATTCAAAGTGGTGCTATAAAACCACTTCAGGGAGCATCAAACATGCTGGTTTACCCTGCTAGGAAGGGCATAGGGATTAACCCCCAAACCCCTATAGTTGCTATTTTGTGATTAAAATATTTTTGCATGAAACATGCATAATAGACATTAACTATAATTTTGCAGTCATGGTATTTAGCATCAAGTGGGAGCAATACTAGCTGTCTTGGAACAAAATACTGCTGTGTACTTCAAACAGAACATGGAGACAACTTCTGGCCTCTTGGGCACAAGGGAGCGACATTCAATATATGCAAAGCTGGATTAATGTGGTTGGAGCCATGGAGCAATTCCCAGACAGGGAGGGCATAGAGCACACATGTGAAATGCTTTCAGAATAGTGGCACAGAAATGAAATAAATACATGACTAAAAAACAAGAGGCAGCAGCACACATGTCTTCACGTGTGAATGCATTTCAGCTCTTTAGCTTTGAAGAGACAAACAGTCCAAGATCATCCACTTTTACACAATGATTCAATTAGTGTTTGCCAACATGGAAATAGTGAAAGAGTCAGGAAACAACAGCTGAAGAAAGCAAGTAACACCTTTTGCACTTTGATATTCAGTCCTGGCTCATCAGGGGCATAAAGCAAAAAAAAAATGAACCACTGATACATTGCATCACAAAGATATACCTATCGTTGTGATGCAATCATCACTTTTAAAAATTGTTGAGAGGAGCAGGTTAAGAGGGTTGCTGTGTTTTTTTTAATAGTTCTGGTGAAAGGAGGTGAATTAAAACTACATGAAACAGGTCAACAGTATTTGCAAGAGCTAGCCCTTCTTTTTAGCAGTCAAGATTTATTAGTAATTTTGCACCACTAATAGCAATTGAATTAAATAAGAAGTCGGTTTTTGGACCATAAGATACATATCTGGGTTATCCCATACCTGGCTAGCAGAAGCAGCAGGAGGAAGAGGAACCATTAGTGAGTGGGATGCAAAATAAGAATTCCTTTGGCCAAGAAGGGTGTGAAATAGCTATCAGAACAGCTGCCAGTGGGTGTTACAGCTTGTGAGATGGCTCTTTGCTTTCTGCCGGAACAGCAAACTGTTTCCCCCACCCCTCTCTTTCTCTCTCCCTCTCTCAGCAGACTCTGTGAAATTATTTCTTTATTTTTATGCCTGTTTTTCACTGATCCCCACGAGAGTGTGCTGCCACTACAACTTGCTATCTCGGTAGCTGAAGGGGAACTTTGCATTGGCTTAATTTCTATAGCAGCAATTAAGGTAAAATTGCAGTCAGACAACAGAATAAAAGCACATTGGTTTGGGCAATGGTTCTACAGAATGAGCCACCCTGTGTGACTTCCCAAAAGGACCTTGTGAAGAGGTTGAAGGAGAGGAGGAGAGAGAAAAGTTATTTTGGCTCTCCACTGGTGCTCCTACAAATGGCATCTGGGGCCTCAACTACACTGTCTGATAAAGTTTAGATTATCTGCTTGGAACTGATTTACATGGCAATATAGACTAATATAATCCAGTTCAAAGCAGATAATTTCAATTTTATTTGATAGTGTAGACGGGGCTTAAGAGTAGCTTGTTCCTCCATCCTCTTCTTCTGAGAAAAGGGGCATAAAAGAGCTGGCTGGGAGCTTTTCCTTTCTCCCTCACTGCTCTCCGCCTAGCATCATGAGCCTGCATGGGCCAACACTGGATTACATTATTCTACCTTTCCCATTTAGCAAGGCCATACACCCTTACTGCTAATAGTTCAAATGCATTAGAACAAGAATGTAAAATCCAACAGCATTAACCCTCCTAATTTAGAGATATAATGGAGGGTCATGAAGAACCATTATCTGAAAATTAAATGAATCAACACAGATGCATTAAAATAATGAGTTATTTCCAAACCTTGGTATTTCCAATCGCTCCTCATTTTTTTCTGTTGACTTCATAAGGTAACCCTCTAGTTTCATTCATTTACAAAGGGCTATAATTTTCCAATCTGAACAACAGAACAGTTTCTTTCTCTTGCTAAACATCACTAAACAAGCCAGATCGTTTTTTTTTTGTTGTTATTATTATTGTCAGGACAACCATGGATAAAAGATGCCACTTGTGATACCCTCACAAAAGTCTCAGCTGTCAATAAACCATCCAACTCAAACAAATCTCCACTCCCTTCTGGAATTAATATTTGTGGTTGGTGCAACTCAACCATCTGTTTTTACTCTCAAACTTCTCTGAAGAATATGATTGTTCTCTGTACAAGCGTTTAAGTGGGAAAAGCCTGTAAGTGTAAGTAACAGTATTCTCTTGTTGACTTGGAGAAATGCATTTGAATTGACTGCTGAGAACATTAGCTGAGCCAATGGGCTTCTAAAATGCTGCTTCTTTAAGTGAGACCCTAGCTAGCTTGCCTAAGGCTGCATCTACACTGTGGAACTAATGTTGTTTGATACCAATCCTAGATGTTGTGCTTTGGTGAGGCACCAACACTGCTTAGTAGTAAAAGTTAAAAATTAGGGGTGCACAAATCTTCATTTTAAAATTATAGGTCATATGTAATTTATAGGTTTTGTATATACAAACAGATATTAACAAACGGAGGGGGGCATCCAAGCAAAAACTTAAGAATCAAAACTCAACCAATACTTTTTGTTTGAATTCTGTAATGCTCAGAAGTCAGTTATGGTTAAGCCAAAATGTCTGCCATTCCTCTTTGAATTAGGAAGAGACAGGTTGCCTCTCTCCATAAGCAGATGAAAGCAGCAGGGCGGAACAAGCTGAGGGAGCCGGGAAAGAGACTGAGAACACATGTAATTCTGGGAAATGTAGTTTGGGAAGACGAGTAGCCCCGTGGTAGAGAATTCAAAAGGCCCTGCCCTAAACTACATTTCCCAGAATTCTGCTCAGCATCAGAAAGCTCATTAGGCTAGGGGAGAGATTTGCCCCTCCTAGCAGCAGTCAGTTCCTAGAAATTGTTGAATCTGCAAATCTACCAATTGGAAGGGAAATTCACTCCTGAAAGAGTTGTTATGAGGAAAAGGTGTCTCCACTGAAAATTTCTCACCAATCCTTGTTTTCATAACAAGCCAAATTTTTCAAAATCTAATTATCAAAGAGACATAAAATGAGGTGAAATCTTCTGAGCAGAAGTGCAGACAGCAAAACAAACACCACAGGGGTGTTATCCCTTCCCTATGGAGTTAACATTTAAAAATGTACCCCCACAAAAAACAGGCAGTCAAATGTATTAAGATTTGAATGATTTTAATGCCTCACACATTACAATGCTAGAAAATTCGAAATCTGGTAGAAAAGTTTATTTGGAGGACAAACTTCTTGTGAGAGCAATGAGCTCATTTTGCCCCCATAGCTACATCGCCTATAGTTACACCCTTCTTCCATTGCTATTCTCACCTACTGTATCCCAGTATGCCCTTTTCAGATAATACTGAAGTCTGGGATATGAAATTCCAATTTTCATTTCATTTCATTTCAGATGAACTTCACCCATCTGATCTTCACTCTGTGATGAATAGCAAGACCAAAGGGACCCAAAATAATTTCATATGGCTAACATATAAAACAAGAATCAGACAAACCCAGAAAGCAGATTGCTGCGACGGTTTTCAATTCCTATTGCTTTACAAGGTCCCTTAAGGCTTAGCGGAACAGTAGCATGATTTTCTTTCATAACATAAATCAGACCTTGGATATTATGAACTTCAGCCTAGCCTATTGGAGCTGCCTTCCTCCTTTAGAGCAATAATGAAAAATCTGGATAATGGAATCTGTAAAATATCTATTGTACCTTAGTAGTTCTTCCCAATAAAAAGTATTGCTTTTCAGACAGCAAAGACATTCTACCTCACTTCCTTGTGCTTTGACTCAGCATACAAAAAGCAGGAATGTCAACACACTGCATCTTTGAAGACTTGGAGGAAAAGAATAAAAGATATCCACAGTCTCTCTTTGTCCCTCACCCCCCCCCCCAAACTTCCCACTCCACGTATGTGTGAGGGAAATGCTTGGTCTTCCCTCTCTGTACATATACTTATCACAAAAAACATAAAAAGTTCACCAATACTACTGTAGATTATGAGAGCAGGGTGTACCATTTGTAGCATACTTCAAGATCCACAATGAAGGGAAGTTTTGTAAATGTATTATGTCCTCCTCACTTCAGAAGGGTAACATTAGGTGTAGCATGTGTACGCATTGACATATTTATTTTCTCTGAGTTCAGAAATTCCTTCCTGTGAGGAATCTAAATGAAGAAAATGCTATATCAGGTGGAGAATGTAGGAGAATGGCTCATTTCTGAAAATATCTACATGATAATAGAGATACAAAAGAACTTTCAAATACTGATAAATCATATGCAATGTGATAGTAATAGTAATAGTAATAATAACTCTTGTTGCTATTGTTGTTGTATTTATTCCAGATATTTGAGATCTTTCTTATCTTTTTTGCACCAGCTGCCCGTTTCTCACTTTGTGGAAAGGGGACAATTCACATGCCCAATACTGGCTGAGTTTTCTTTTTCTGAATTAGCTCTGATGGGGGGAGATATAAAAAAGATGAGTGGGGAGGACTCTGCTTACAAAGGCCTCTGTATAAAGCAAATGCATCCATGCTTGCCTTCAGTTCAAACGATAGTTGCATGAAATGGGGAGGACATACTAGAAACAAGCATTAGAGTAAGTGCAGACATAACTCATTGTCTGCCACCTGTATATAGCCCAGAGAGAATGAAAACGTGCCGCAGGATGAGCAAAGGAGTTTCCCCTCCCTTACAGATTACTTTGCTTAAAAGGTGGAAAGTGTGCTGATGGCCCCTAAGGAAAAAGTCAGTAGTCACTGAACATGCAACTAGTCCTCTTTCCTACCTTGTATATATGCAGATACAGATACTCCAGACTTTTTATTTTTTAAAAAAGAAATAATTGTCCCAAGTATTTGGAATAAAGAGAACTCAGTCTGAATTGTGATGATAATGTTTATAGGATTACTGCAATTGTAGGACTACTGCAACTGAAAAAATATAGAGAGACCTCCTTCCTATGTAGAGAATTACCTTCCTCACATAAGTCTCAGAATCACCCTTTTTACAAGATAACTCACCATGCTATCTGAGAGATTCTGGTGTTGGTAATCCAAAAAGGTAGCTATTCCAAGTTCCGGAATGAAGGTGTTCTTCAAACAAAACTATTAGGTTTTTGAGGCATATACGCTATGTTAATGTTATATCCTTTGAATTTCCTCCATGACCCTTCAACATTTCACAGATGAAAACTGGGACATGTGTGATCAAGTAATGTCAGAGTGGGTTCAAAAAGGGAAAGGTTAATGATGACGCAGAACAGGCATACTAGGAAAAGCTACTGATATTTGCTTTCACCTGAGCCTACTAGAAGACCAAGACCTTATGTCCTCTTCTCTTTGCTGGGTCAATTGAGTACAAACATTTTTATTTTATTTTATTTTATTTTATTTTTTGCATTTTGAAGACAGTTTGAACCCATTGAAGCTCTCTGAAGACAAAGTGGGAAAATGGGAGGAAGGGAAATGAAGTGAAAATTTTGAAAATCATTTCAAAATTGGGATGGCAGGGAATTATTGGGACTGTTTCTTCCAAATAGTTAGATAACATGCATGACTGGGTCTGGAAATAACAATACCAGTGGCATTTAATCAAAAGGATCACCACCAAAATGGAATAATAAATTTTAGAAATCATATAGTCATACCATAGAGAGCAGTGTGCCCATGTGGCTTTTTCATCATCATTCCATTGTTGATATTGGAATAGAAGGCTAGGCCATTGAATGGCAGGCCAGTCATTTGATCAGGTAATTGCTTTGCTGGATCTGTTCTCAAAGCCTGGCTAACAGCATGGCTGTGAACTAATGAAAAATTTGAATTTGTTTCTTTCATATCTTTGCTTGTGTATAATTTGCATGCATTCCTTTTGCACCATGTCATCTTTTTGACATTAGCATCATAATAGCAAAACCATTGCATTTTCCCAATGCTATACTTCTGCAAGTTATCATTTGTAAAGGAAGGGAGCAGAGAGAAGAAAACTAGGCAAACGGAACCTTAAAATCAGAACTGAAGAAAGGAGAGGAGAAAATCCAATCAGGAATAATTCACTGCAATACTGATCCCATTTTGGGAGGAAATGGGCAGATCTGTATGTCTATGAGAAAGCTGGATTCAGAGAGCACTTCTGGGTGCCATAATTCAAAAGAGGATTTTCTCAAAGAAATCCCTCTTAACTGACAGTTCTTCTTATAAGGTGTGTTTATTCTTGTTGCTTGCCTCAAGAAACAATTTGGAGCCACACTGGTTATAGGGTTCTGCTCTAAGGCCCGAAGAGGCTGTAGCAGTTTAGTTTTATCTGAGCTTTCCAGTAAGGGCAAAGTTTCAGCCTTTCCTCTCCCTTCGGCTAAATTATCTACGTTTGCACTTTAAATTCAGCTTGGAGCACCCAGTGCTCAGGATTGAAGATACTATTTCAACTTTTCTATGAACAACTTTCTTCCTATGTGTCTCAATGAGTTCATCTTGCTGTCTTCTTGAATTGCATGATCTGTGGTGCATTGATTACATAAGCAGGTCCATTACTTACATGTGCATACATGTGAATTTCTACATGCATGCCTGTGGGTGAGAATGTGTCAAAGCATATGGAATAAAAAGATGTGTTAAAAAGATAAATCTCAAATGCAGATAAAATACAAATATGTCAGTGATGACAAACAGTATCAGTAGAAAGCAATGTCATTTAGTACATCAGGAAGAACGTGAACAAGTTTCCTCCCAACACTACTAGTTTTGCAGCATAAGGAAATACTTAAGCAGTTCTTCAAAAATGTTTCAAAAGAGTAAATTTCCAGAATATTCAGTGTAAAGATTTTCATTTTCAATTTAATAGTACTTAAACTATTTGTACAAGTCTCTTAGCACAGAAATAAATTTTCTCCATACTCATAACAACATTTTTGACATTTCTATGACAATCTACTTGGTTTTTAATAATCACTGAGCTCTTTTAACAAAAAAAGTCCTACCACAGTTGGCACCCCGCATAAACACAGTAGGATATTGAGGAAAACGCTATTTGCATTTTAAAGAATTTAGATCTAAATCACTGAGGAGGAGCTGTCAACACTGAATTCCTAAGAAAATATCCAATGTTTTAAAAAACCAAAGATAGCAGTCCAGCTGAACACCTCTGCACTCTAATAGCTCTTATTTGATGGACTGTGTTTTCCCTTCCTATGCTTTGAGATCTGCTTCTGTCTGTCCCTCCATATTCACAAGTACATCTGGTGGGAACAAAGGGAAAGGTAATTTTCAGATTTGTCCTAATCTCATGCTCTCCCTTACAAGAAAACTTAGACTGAAACCCTTTCTGTGTTGTTTTTGCAAAGAACAAATTAGTTTTTCTTTTTAGACAGGCATTTGATGATTGACTACAAAAGCCCCCCCCCCCCCCGGTTGTCCTGGGTACCATTGCTGATGTTTGCAAGAGTACCCGGTTGACTCAAAAAAAAAGGGGGGGATCTCCTTTCCCCACTCCTCTCTCCAAGCCACATGGACACCCTTGCAAATGTCAAGAGTAGCATCCAGAATGGCCAGGAGCTCTTTGAAGATCTGTGGCTGCCACAACAATTGCAACAGTGATATTAAAACACCAGAGCACAAAATTGAATTTCAAAATCCACAGTCCTATAAGCACCAGTAATGAAGCCAACAATGGGCTTTTCCCCAGTTTCAAGCAACTTCTCAATGAACTCGCCACATGTTGCAACCTAACGGCTCAGGAAACACTTAATGGGCTTAGGAAGAGCCACAGGGTTCTTTCCAGATTTCCTCATCCCAGTTGCAAATTGGACCTCCCTCCTTCAGGATCCAATTCAAACTTTGCCAACACTCTCAGCACCCATTGTATGGTCAGTCAAAACCCATTTTCTGTTCCAGTGAGAGAGGAATCCATACCAATCAGCAACCAGAGGGGCAAAGTCCTTTGTTTCAAACTGCTGTCAGTGCTATAAATATGTCCCTATGTTTGCACTGAGTTATGTCAATCTTTAGAGCACAGAGTCTGCTGACATCTTTTGACCAAAGGAGAATACATGGCTCTGTTCATTGCCTTCATCCTGCCTGTGTCTTATTCGATCCTTTGGGGAGCTTGACATGCCAAGCTTCCAAACTCATGGTTTTGCCAAGCTGAAATCACTCAATGGGACCAGTAAGGTAAGGGTGGCCATCCAGTGTAGCCAAATCAGGATAGTCAGGACTTCATCCTCCTACTGCAGTGAAATTGTCTTGAGGGTTGGTGTGGAATACTGCACTCAGCAGCAGCACCAGGTGATTCCTTCATGGGATTGGGCTAGAATTAATCACAAGATCTATACCTTCTGTTTTGGTTTGGAAGTGTCTAGATGGGAAATCCAGTTTAACTGGGTTTTCACAAATAAATTCATGTCTGTAAGTGAATAATGTTGTAGCATTATTCCATCCAAGGGATGGAGAGAAGATACCTCAGGGATTTTAAAATGTGATTTTATTTTGCTATTAACCCAACACATTTTGGCCTGTAATATTTAATGTTCTTCTTCAGGGGCTAATAAAAGAAACAAATTATAACTTAAAGCACACTTTTTTAGTACTTCTGATGATCTAACAGCCGAGAGAGGGGGGTGGGGTGGGATATACATGCCAGTTTTCTTCCTTTGCAGCATCACATAATTCAAATCTCACTCTGGCATAGTAGTCTACCTCTCTGTGGACTGAAATATTTTGAGAATCTCATGTCCCCCACTCCAGTTTAGATGCAAGGGCTTTGGCATCAAGTGGCAAGTCATCCCCTATACTCTAAATGACATGGCTATTACTCAGATACAAGTTGAGCATCCCTTATCAAAATTCCAAAATTCAAGTTGTCCAAAATTGTCCACATGAATGGCTGAGAAAGTCACACACTTGCCATCTCATTATCTATGTATACAAGTACTCCAAAATCAAATCCCCCTCCCAAAAATAACTCAAAACCATTCTAGTCTCAATCTTTTTTTTTTATAAAGGATATTCAACATGTACCAGCAACCCATTCAGTTGTGAAATTAAGAGTCACTCACATGAGACTTCATGTAAAAGGTGTAAACAAGAGGAAGCACAGATATGGTTTTTCCCTTTCAGTTTGCTTATCTGCTGTGCATTTTGTTTCCTGTGGACAAGAGTCCATAAAAGAATTAGGTATGGTGGTGGAAGGTAAAAGGAGGCTGTTTTGAGTGGGCAAAAACAGCTTTATGTAAGAACACCACTGGTTAACGAATTACCACACTAAATACCTGGTAATGAATTGTGCATATTAAATACCCACTTGTAAAACCAAGCCATGCTCACTAATTCTATTACTTTCTCAACAGAAGGCAAACAGTCAAACGCTTCATAGAAATTTATTCGTAAGAACAAGCTCTCAGTACAACTATATATGGGTGTCTAGTAAATGTGTACTTCATAGTTTATCTCACATTCGTTTTTTATTTAAAAAATCAGAAAATCAATTCTAGGAATGTCTACAAAGGAAGATGGGTTATCAGAGGTTAGGGGTGGGTGAGAGTGTGTGACTTAGAATCCAGTTCCACACATTTTGTTTTTATATGGAGGTTGCTTATGAAAAGAGGCTCCTCATAAACTACAGTTTGCATAAACTACACTTCCTAATCATCTTGCATAGGCAGAAAGAAGTCAGTTCATGGCTATATAAACATCTAAGTTACATGAGAAGCATGAAGTCCTATGCTAGTAAAAGTGTCATACCCATAAAGTATCTATGATATTTTGTAACTATAACAATTTGTGTTTTACACTTCTGATTGATTTTGTGTGGGTTTATAGATGACTATACTTGTTTTTTGTGTTATCGTAGTATAAACATTGTTTTATTCATCAATTCCTGACTTTTGGTTGTTAAATTTGAGCCATGTCTTGTAACTCTGTTTTCCCTGTGGTGTTTAATTCACACCTTGGAATATTTATTGATTTAAAATTAATTTTATAGTATGATACTCTTGGCCTCTGCATTTCAAAGATGGAATTTTAAAAAACCATCTCACTGGAGTACCCTGCCAGATGCCTTTTGCCTCCAGCTCCATCTTCCTGGTCAACTAATGGTGACAACTGGTGGACAGGGATGGTGTTAAATTAAGCAAGAATAGCAGTAGAGGAAGTGGAGTCTGTCTATATTATGGGATATAGACTTTTAAAAAAATCTCCCCACAAGCAAGCAGAATGACACCGTAACCAATAGCCCCTCTGGTTAAAATTGTTGGGAAAACACTTCCTTGTAAGACCAAACTACAATGAACATTAATGATATTGAGATATCTGTAACAACTAACTATAATGTGATATGAAAATAGTTGTGACTTCTACTGGCAACATTCACAGGTACTGCTAATACTACTGTTGTGTGTTGCTTTACATGCATAAATGAAGGGAATGTTCAATTTCAGTTCAAGAGGCTAGTGAAAATACAGATGTCATTTCCTCCCATCCAAATTCATTAACCACTTGACATTATTTGTGGGCTCTGTTCTCAGGTTAAGAACCCCTGCTTTATACAATTCTTTTCTTCTAGAGAATGAAATCAACAATGATGAAAGAAATACATTTAGACACTCTTGGTACACAATGTAAACATATCACAACCCTGATATCTAGATTGTTTACTTTAATTAGGGAAGTAAATGAATTAATTATGCATTAAATAATTAATTTAACCAGCTATTTCATTTTGTAATACTTTCTGGCTTTCAGTATCCGGTGATTCAATTATCTACTTCTGAATTCAAAGTCAAAACAAGCCACATTTTCCACCACATGGAATGAACTAAATGTGATCCCTTTTATACAAGCATTTTAACCTTGCTACAGGAAGCTGTTTGCTTTATAATCCACAGTGTTGGGTTTGCCATAGAATACTCAAGAATTTGCCTCACATAGTGCACAATGGGTTAAACCTTTGTGCTAGCAGGACTGCTGACCGATTCAAATTTGGGGAGTGGGGTGAACCATCTGTCAGCTCCAGTTTCCCATGTGGGGACATGAGAGAAGCCTCCCACAGAATGGTAAAACATCCGCGCGTCCCCTGGGCAACATCATTGCAGACGGCCAGTTCTCTCACACCAGACGCAACTTGTACTTTCTCAAGTCACTCCTGACACACACAAAAGTGCAGAATGATATTGACTATTTTGTCTTTATAGATAAGAATTGATCCAGTGTGATTACTTTTATTGTTTAACACAATTATGGTAATAGTCATATAGGTAAAGGTAAAGGTAGTCCCCTGACATTAAGTCCAGTCATGTCTGATTCTGGGGTGTGGTGCTCATCTCCATTTCTAAGCCAAAGAGCCAGCGTTGTCCGTAGACACCTCCAAGGTCATGTGGCCGGCATGACTGCATGGAGCGCCGTTACCTTCCTGCCGGAGTGGTACCTATTGATCTACTCACATTTGCATGTTTTCGAACTGCTAAATGGTCATATACAAAACTATAATTCAACCACAACCTCAAAGTCAACTGTAACAGCAAGAACATCACTTGCCTTCTCATGTCACACAATTATAGCACCATAATTTCAGTTTAACATCCATGGCTCCATCCTATAGAATCCCAGGTGTGGTCTGATGAAGTATTATAACTCTGTGCCGGAGGATCTAATAAAACCTGCATAAACTACATGTCCCATGATACTATAGGATGGAACCATCGCAATTAAATTGGTATCATAACATTATAGGTATGTAGTGCGATCACTATCTATGGGTACATCTAGGACTGAACTGACACGCAGGACCCCAAATCAGCCTCAAAGCAAGTCCCACAACCACCATGGAAGTAGGAGGGAGTCCTCACTGCTCAATAGCACTCAATGCTTCTGTCTTACTGGTCTTAAGTTGCAGGAAAGCCCAAATTCTGAGGCAGCAATCAGACTTTTCCCTGACTATCAGTAATGCAGAGTAAGTTCACATTAAGGTGGCCTTGCCCTAATTTACTTTGAATCAGTCTCATGTGGTGTGTGGCTGCCATACAGTTGGTTCTCATCTGTACCTCCTAAGTGTTCATTGTAGATGAGGCGGCCTATGACTGAACTGTGGCCATTCTTCTAGGATTATTCAGAGTTAAGAGAGCACAAAAACAGGAACAAGTTGAGTCCTTTACCTAAGATGTTGAGTGGTCCACCTCTTTATTTAATTTTTCATACAAGAAATGTTAAAGAAATAATTCCGAGGCCTTATTTATGTGATTCATTGTACAGCATTCCTGTACAATGTATTGCCTGAATTTGCTGTCGGGATATTTGTTTTAATAAAAGGAAATTGGTAGCCTGCTTCACCAATATTAAAACTGAAATTTTTTACAAAAAGCCTTTATTCTAGAGAAAAAAAAACATGATTTCTATAATAAGATTTTTATCTCCTTTCCAATAAAATAACCTACTTTAGGTAGGTGCTGGGGTGCTGAGGTGCAGATGGGGAATGAACACCTATTTTCTCTATCTCCAAATGCAAATTCATCAATTAGAGAAAGAAATCAAGACATGTATTGTCATCAAATGAGATAGCTTTGATTAGAAGGTTTTTCAAGGCACATCTGCAGGTGACATGGGTATTTTGGAAAATACCAAATTAAAGTCTTGCAAAAAACATTAGGCTTTAGCTTTCATTTAGGTTGGGTGTGGTTTAAAAAGTGGAATTCGTGATAGTTCTAACTTCTTATTTCTTCTCTATTGCTCCAATATGATAATAATAAAAATAATACATAGACATTTTCTAGATTGCTTGATGTACTATAACCAGGCTTTTGAAGATGAAATATTTTCATTTCATTATCAACAGGGGCAATAATGATGGTATCAGAAGAAATTATTGGAGAATTATTAGGCTTTCACTTTCAGGAGGAAAGAACTCTTATTATTTCTCAACCTCCCATTATCACCACAGTTATATGCTAAATTCTAGAGACAGCATTTACTTATTTATTTCCTATATTTTTACCCCACCCTTCTCACCCCCAAGGGGGGACTCAGGGTGGCCTCACAAAAGCACCATGGGATGCTGACATCATACAAACAATCAACAATACATTAAAAATATTAGAACAGTAATTAAACAATTGAATTAAGACACGCCTGTTAAAATCAGAATCCAAAATCAAGAATCCAAAGTCCAGCATGATGTATATTTGTATTCCCCCCTAGGCAAACAATCAATATATTGGCATCTTTCTGCATGATTGTACATTGTATAATCTGATTCAAAATGGAGACATTAATCCAGAATCCTTCTAATGTGCCTGAATTAGTTATTATTGGCTTTTAAGTGCTTTAAATGAGTTGGTATTCCTGAGAAGGGGCTTAAGGATAATTACATTGATAGAACAAGTGTTAAGTCTTCACACTCTGAAGAATTTATCTCTTGAGACAATAGAAAAGTTTTGAGTCTACCTGTTTGAGAAATTAAAATCACTCTTGGTCATTCCAGTCAAAACTCAAAATGTTACTTATGATAAATTCACTTTATTTTATCAGGACTGGTGAAGGAATGTGCTTCAAGATCATCATCATCATCATCTCTATTATCACATTAAAGGGATGAGGTCAGGAGGAATGATTATGAACAAAAGATCACCTGAGGAAAAGCAAAGGAAATAAGCTTTTTAATAGGAACCCCATCTGTTAGTATAATTACTCTTGGGTATTTTTTGTGTGGCACACAGGAGCTGCAGAGGAATGGAAGAAAAGGGCTTCTCCATCACATGAAAAAGCTGGCTTGCCATCTACAAGCAGTTCAAAAACTAGCATAACTTTTTAATGTAATAATAATAATAATAATAATAATAATAATCTTTGTCTATATCCTACCTCATCTCCCTGAAAGGACTCAGGGCAGCTTACAGCATGGATAAATACAATCAGCAATATATACAAAATAATATAAAGACAAATCAATGAAAAGAGAAAATAAAATAAAATAGACAGATTAGACAATAAACAGTATTAAACATTAATTAAAACACAGGGATTCTAATAAGTTAAATAAACGCCATAATATGTTTTCACAAGGATGCTATTCTTCCAGCTACTGCATCATCCACTGACATATTTTTTTACCTCTATTACTGGGTTGCCGCTTAGGATACTGTTGCCATATGGGCATACTGTTCTTTTTCTGGCCAACAGGATCACAAACATATTCTTAATTTTGTTCCCAGGTGCTGAATCTAGCAAAAGTGACTCGAAGACTCCATGGATCATTCCCTGTAATTGTATTTCTACTGATAAAGAATGCAAGTGTGACCCTAGTTGCTTCTTTTCTATCACATTGCATGGACATTTTTCATCTCAAAGCACATTGCTCACATATTCTTTCATGCCAATGGCTCTGATACAGAGAAGAGCAAAATGTGAGCCTCGAGATATTGTTCAATTCAATTCCCGTTTCACTGACTGGTAGCTAAGGCTGCTAGCAGATGTTCTTCAATAATGATTCCCCATTCCTAGGAATTCAAATCATCATAAAATTTGTGGGCAACCATTTTCCCCTTTTTATTATTTTTTCTGCAAGTTTTCAAGGACTGTTCCTATTTTAGGACTTATTTATTGATTGACTTACTTTATTTATACCCCACTTTTCTCCCCATGGGGACTCAAGACGACTAACAATCCCACACTTTAATCATAGTTTAAAAAGTGAAATACAAAAGTTAAAAACAATTAAATTGTATAGTATGGATTAAGGTAAAAACTGATTAAAATATAATAAATACACTTAAAATAGCCTCTAAAACTCAACCCCCCAATTCACACCCACAATCTCCCCAGCAGCCTGCCCCTTTTCCTTCCTCAAATGTCTGCAGATTAAGATCTTGATGTGCCTGCAGAAGGCCA
This sequence comes from Anolis sagrei, assembly GCF_037176765.1. Classification (NCBI taxonomy): domain Eukaryota; kingdom Metazoa; phylum Chordata; class Lepidosauria; order Squamata; family Anolidae; genus Anolis; species Anolis sagrei. The sequence continues at coordinate 121,618,149 of NC_090022.1, forward strand.
GCAGGGATGGGGCCATCCTGGTCTCTCTTGGGAGGGAGTTGCACAGTTTGGAAACAGCCAGTGAAAAAGACCTCTCCCATGTTTCCATCAAGTGCATGGTGGGACAGAGAGAAGGCCCTCCCCAATAGATGGTAATGTTTACCAGGTTCATAGAAAGAGATATGGTCCCTCAGATAACATGGACCAAAGCCATATAGGGATTTGTAGGTGAAAACCAGCACTTTGAATTGTACCTTGAAACAGCCACCAAAAAGGCCCTCCCCTGTGTTCCCACCAAGTGAACAGTGGATCAGAGAGAAGGCCCTCCCCAATAGATGGTAGATGTTTACCAGGTTAATCGAAAGAGATATGGTCCTTCAGATAACCTGGACTGAAGCCATATAGGGCTTTGTAGGTCAAAACCAAAACTTTGAATTGTGCCCAGAAATGTGTTGGCAGCCAGTGGAGCTGTTGCAACAGCAGAATTGTCCATTCCCTGTATCCAGACCCAGTTAGCTGTCTGGCTGCTGCTCTTTGGATGAACTGAAGTTTCTGAGCATTTTTCAAAGGTAGCCCCATATAATGTGCATTCAGACAGTCCAACCAGGATGTAACTGAGGTATCCTATTGTGGCCAGATCTGACTTATCCTGAGAAAGAAATCCCCATACGGAAACATTTTTTACAATCTATCTCTCATGTGTGTGCATCAACAAACATTTTCATGCATAATTTTCACACCACAAATTTTGCTTTGGGGTGGAGAATTGTTGTTTTCATTATGAAAGTCATATTATTGTATAGGAAAAATACTTCCTGTGCAGATTAAGTCCACTTGTAGCAAGCATAATTAATTGCTCCCTTGAAGAAAAGTGTGGGGGGGGGGGGGGAGAGAGAGAGAGAGAGAAAGAGAGATTCTCTTCAGATTTTATTTCCTGACCCAAAGTTCTCCACTGAATTGTTTTTTACACTTTATTTCTCCAGATCAACGCCATTACCAGCACTAACCTTTGAATTCTGAAGCGAGAAAGCAGATGTCAAGAGAAAGAAAGAACATATATTCCCGCTCCAAAAGCTTATGTCATGGTCTGTAAGCACTGGAAAGAATTTGACGTCTGTGTATCATTTACCCTGAGAAGGGGGCAGCCAGCCAAGCCTTCTACACCCTGTTCGCTTTGTTCTCAGGAATTGTGGATTGTTCCAGACATCTGTCACAATCCATCTCCTTTTCATCTCTGCATTCTCCATTTATAAAATGCTCAGATTTGTTACTAGTTATTTCATTCTGGCTCAGCATAAGATATAAAGTTGTGCCTAATTATGGTTGTAAGGAGCCATCATGGTCTTATTGGACTAGGACTCTGGAGACCAAGGTTCAAATCCATGCTGGCCCATAGAATCTTGGGCAATTCCCACTCTCTCAACTAAGGCTGCCACAAGTCAGAAATGTCTTGAGGACACACAGCCAACCAATGAATTGCATTCATGACATTTTTAAATTTTAAAATGAGAGACCATACAGTGTTCCCCGCCTTCTGATCTCCTCATTTCATCCATTCCTCTGCAGCTGGAGAAGAAACTTCCCAGGGAATAATTTGCAAACCACTATAGAAAACCAGAAAAAAATTATCTCTGCCAATCTCTATGTTGAAACTGTGGCCCAGAAACTGGACTGCTTATTTACTGTTCAACAAAATTTATCAGTTAAATTATCTTTTCAGATGGTGAGTCAATGATTTCATTTGTTTTGTAATTTTCCTATCAGGGATTCAATAAATTTTGCTTTTTTAAGGCAGATATCAGCTCTGCATGGAGACAGCTGGTATCCAAACATTTTTTGAAAAAATTACCTAGGAAATAAAGTGGAAAAATAAAATAAATGAAGAGGGTAACTAGGGTTTGTTTCCACATTCCCCAACCTCATGGATACCATAATCCATGAATGCTCAAGTCCCTTTATATACAATGACTTTCAAATGGTGCCCCTTATATATAAAATGGTGAATAAATAAATGCCGGAGAGAGCCTGATGATCTGTGAAATGACAGGAAGCTTCAGCAGGATATGTCTATATATCTGATTCTACAACCTAAAGCGTTCACCCTCTTTACCTTCTATTAATTTTCCCAAATGAGACCAATTTCTGGTCAGTAGGACTGTCAGTAGCTATTAGTTATGACAGGCAAACAGAAAATATTTACACTGCTATAGAGAACTTTCACAATAGTTCACTTCCCTGAACTATTCCACTGCAGCTCTGTAGGACCTAATTCAAATTGTCTTACCAATCAAACTATAAATATGAGGATCCTGTAGTATGGATCCATAGCAGTTAAATTGGTGTCTGTGTGCTAGAAGTAAGAAGTATAGCTATACAGTTTGAGCATCCCTTATTTGAAATTCAAAAATACTCCTAAGTGTAATATTTTCTATATGGGTGACTGAGCGTGGATTAGACAGCCCCTTTATTGTGGAAAATTCTGCAATAAAAGGGGTACTGTCCAGACAGTGTTCTGGACAAACCCTGGTTTGTGGTGAATTAATTTGATAATGGGTTTATTCCGTGCCTTCTTGGAAGTCATGGGATAAACTTCCAGTGTCTGGACTGCAGAATCCTGCAGTCCAGATAGTATTCCCAGAAAGTAAATTAGTCCAGAAAACTGTGGGAATACCAACCCCCTCCCCAGAAGCCCTCCTAAACACAGTAAACAAGGAAAAACCCACCCGAGCACCATAAGATGGCTGCTGGAGTTGTCCTGGCACATACAAATGACATGCCAGGAAAAAGGGGGGGGGGAAGGAGGAAAATCGCTCCTGCCCCCCCCCCCCCCTCTCCTGGCATGTCATTTGCACCAGGAGAACTCTGGCAGCCTTCGCATGGAGGCAGGGTGAGTTCTTTCCTGTTTTACTGTGTTTAGGGAAGCTTCTGGGGAGGGTGTTAAGTGTTCCAATGTTCTACTGGGAAGTCCCAGTAGAACATCGCTTTCTGGGGTGAGTATAGATGGGGCCCCCGGAAGAACCGTGTTTTTTAAATGTGGATGCTTCTGGGATAACGGCCTGTCTGGAAAGGCCCCAGATAGAATACATTTGGTTTCTGATTGTTCAGTGTACATACACTTTATTTCATTCATACCATTAAAATATCACATACAATTACAAGTCTGCAGGGGTGGGCTTATTAAAATGGTAAATTGGTAATTTTATTCAATAGGAATATATGGGGATCGACTCTATCTCAGCTGGTAAGATTGAACACCAATGCACGATTTCTTGCATCTAAACTGAGCTGCTCCTACAGAATCTTAGCCAGAACTTTTCAGTTCTTGTGAGAAAATACAGAGATGAAAAATAACATTTTGTTCTTTTCACAGTCATTTTTCTTTTTAAAAAAATGAGATCATGATTTCTTTCATATGAGCCAGCAAGAGCGTTGTCTTCTGTTTTTCACACAATTTATTAATCCAACTTTTGGAGTCAGTGTGACCTCAACTCCCCACATGCCAACTTTCCCTCAGCAGGTGCCCACAATAAGGAACCACACCTGAAGAAGAAACATTTAATGGCTACTCTTCGCTATTCACATAAATGTTTTATAGAGGATGCTATCATGGCCTTCCTTCACAAAATTAATGAAGTCTTCAGAATTGGCGATCTCAAAGTTACATTTGAGTAATTACACAGGGCAATAGGAGTACTGTGAAGCAGTAGATGTCATCCAAACCTGCCAATTATAATATGCAATTTTGGCTGTGTTTCAATTCCAAATGTTTATGGTGCAGACATCTATGCTGGTAAGGGAAAGAAAGCAGCTCAACATGTATATAGGAAAGATCTGAATTAAACATACCGCTGTGATATTGATCACAAAAGCTGCAGAATAGGTTGACACCAAAAGAAAAAGGAAAGGTGTCCTTCTGGCGCACAAACCCAGCGTTGATGTTGATAGAGAGCCAGCGTTACACAGTGGTTTAAAGACTCTAGAGACCAGGGTTCAAATTCCTTCTCAGTCATGGAAGCCTATTCAGTAACTTTGAACAGATCATGTTTTCTCAGCTTCATTGGAAGGCAATGGCAAAGCCCCTCTGAAAATATCTTGCCAAGAAAACCTTGTGATAGGTTTGGTTTAGGGTCATCATGAAATCAAAAGCAACTTGAAGGCACACAACAACATTGACAAGACAAGGACTCTGATCTAAAAATAAGGAAGTTAGTAGAGAAGAGTTTTAGCATGTAATTAGTTATTGATATATGATAATATCCTGTTCATTTACAGTAGAAGGGAGATATTTTAATCAAACAGTTTATTTTGAATTGCTGCAATAGAAAGCTTTTGCTGCAATAGAAAGCTTTAACTCGGCAAAGAGTACAAGGTCCAACAAATTCCTCGCTTGCCTTGCAGACAATTTCATGGTCCAGAAGGTAGAAGAGGCAACAAGGGGATTGGCTACTCTTGATCACATCCTAACAAATGCGGAGGACCTGATCGATGCGGTCGAAGTGGTAGGATCCTTAGGGGCAAGTGACCATGTGCTCCTGCAATTTGAGGTACAAAGGAAGGCCGAAACTAAGACAAGTCAAACCCGCATTTTGGACTTTAGGAGAGCTGATTTCCAAAAAATGAAGGAAACGCTGAGCAGCATTCCGTGGACACAGATACTAAAAGACAAGGGAGCTACAGATGGATGGGAATTTCTCAAGAGTGAAATACTCAAGGCGCAATTGCAAACCGTGCCAACAAAGAGAAAAAATAGGACAAGTGCAAAGAAGCCAGAATGGATGTCCAAAGAACTTCTAACTGTGCTAAGACACAAAAGAGACATGCACAAGAAGTGGAAAAAGGGAGAAATCACCAAAGAAGAATTCAAACAAATAGCCAACACCTGTAGGGAAAAGGTCCGCAAAGCTAAAGCAAAAAACGAGCTCAGACTTGCCAGGGACATTAAAAACAATAAAAAGGGCTTCTATTCTTATGTCAGTAGAAAAAGGAAAAACAAGGAGGCGATAGGACCTCTTCGAGGAGAAGATGGGGCAATGCTGACAGGGGATAGGGAAAAGGCAGAACTACTTAATGCCTTCTTTGCCTCGGTCTTCTCACAAAAAGAAAGTCTTCAACCTCAGCAAGATGGAGTGGATGAGGGATTGGAGGACATCCAACCCCAAATTGGGAAAGAAGTCGTCCAGGAATACCTGGCCGCTCTTAATGAGTTCAAGTCCCCAGGGCCAGATCAACTACACCCCAGAGTATTGAAGGAACTAGCGGAAGTCATTTCGGAACCATTGGCAACCATCTTTGAGAGTTCTTGGAGAATGGGAGAAGTTCCAGCAGATTGGAGGAGGGCCAATGTGGTCCCAATCTTCAAGAAGGGAAAAAAGGATGACCCAAACAACTACCGTCCGGTCAGCCTCACGTCGATACCGGGCAAGATTCTGGAAAAGATTGTTAAGGAAGCGGTCTGCAAACACTTAGAAACAAATGCAGTCATCGCTAATAGTCAACATGGATTTATCAAAAACAAGTCATGCCAGACTAATCTGATCTCTTTCTTCGATAGAGCTACAAGCTGGGTAGATGCGGGGAATGCCGTGGATGTAGCGTACCTGGATTTCAGTAAGGCCTTCGACAAGGTCCTCCATGACCTTCTGGCAAGGAAACTAGTCCAATGTGGGCTAGGCAAAATTACGGTGAGGTGGATCTGTAATTGGTTAAGTGGACAAGCACAGAGAGTGCTCACTAATGCTTCCTCTTCATCTTGGAAAGAAGTGACGAGCGGAGTGCCGCAGGGTTCCGTCCTGGGCCCGGTCCTGTTCAACATCTTTATTAACGACTTAGATGAAGGGCTAGAAGGCATGATCATCAAGTTTGCAGACGACACCAAATTGGGAGGGATAGCCAATAGTCCAGAGGACAGGAGCAGAATTCAAAACGATCTTGACAGATTAGAGAGATGGGCCAAAACTAACAAAATGAAGTTCAACAGTGACAAATGCAAGATACTCCACTTTGGCAGAAAAAATGAAATGCAAAGATACAGAATGGGGGACGCCTGGCTCGAGAGCAGTACGTGTGAAAAAGATCTTGGAGTCCTCGTGGACAACAAGTTAAACATGAGCCAACAATGTGATGTGGTGGCAAAAAAAGCCAATGGGATTTTGGCCTGCATCAATAGGAGCATAGTGTCTAGATCTAAGGAAGTAATGCTACCCCTCTATTCTGCTTTGGTTAGACCACATCTGGAATATTGTGTCCAATTCTGGGCACCACAATTCAAGAGAGATATTGACAAGCTGGAATGTGTCCAGAGGAGGGCGACTAAAATGATCAAGGGTCTGGAGAACAAGCCCTATGAGGAGCGGCTTAGGGAACTGGGCATGTTTAGCCTGAAGAAGAGAAGGCTGAGAGGAGATATGATAGCCATGTATAAATATGTGAGAGGAAGCCACAGGGAGGAGGGAGCAAGCTTGTTTTCTGCTTCCTTGGAGACTAGGACGCGGAACAATGGCTTCAAACTACAAGAGAGGAGATTCCATCTGAACATTAGGAAGAACTTCCTGACTGTGAGAGCCATTCAGCAGTGGAACTCTCTGCCCCGGAGTGTGGTGGAGGCTCCTTCTTTGGAAGCTTTCAAGCAGAGGCTGGATGGCCATTTGTCAGGGGTGATTTGAATGCAATATTCCTGCTTCTTGGCAGGGGGTTGGACTGGATGGCCCATGAGGTCTCTTCCAACTCTTTGATTCTATGATTCTATGATAAGGAAGCTAAAAAGTCAGTCATGAGGCATGCTTTATTTTTTTAACCCTAATTTCCCACCTCCATCATCCCATTAAAACAATTTCTTTTCTGGGTTACTGTGGGTTTTCTGGGCTGTATGGCCATGCAGAAGCATTCTCTCCTGATGTTTCACCCACATCTATGGCAGGCATCCCCCTGAAATTGTGAGGTCTGTTGGAAACTAGGCAAACGGGGTATATATATCTGCAGACTAATTCAACCAGAGAAGCCAGCCACAGCAGAACACCTGATGAACCAACCTGGGTACATATTATATGAGAACACAGAAATGCTGGACCATTCTAACAAGCACCAGGTCAGACTACACAGAGAACCCATTGAAATCCACAAGCATGTGGACAATTTCAACAGTAAAGAGGAAACAATGAAAATGAACAAAATCTGGCCACCAGTATTTAAAAAAACTCTAAAATCAGGACAGTAAATAAAGAGCAACACTCAAAAGGAATCAATCAGGATCAGCTAACATCTCCCAACAAAGAATTTCCCCAGGCAGGAAGCAACCAGGCTTTGAAACTGTAAGACCATTAAATGTTAATCAAAGTGGCCAGTTGCAACATTCACACCTCCCTCAAACAGACAAAAGTTCTTTCTCCCACCCTGGACATTCCATAAATATATAAACCCAATTTTCCTAGTTTCCAACAGACCTCTGAGGATGCCTGCCACAGATGTGGGTGAAACATCAGGAGAGAACGCTTCTGGAACATGGCCATACAGCCTGGAAAACTCACAGCAACCCAGTGATTCCTGCCATGAAAGCCTTCAACAACACAATTTATTTTCCTTCATACTTAGAATATGATAGATAATTCCCAGATTAATTGTTTTCCTCCCATATGCCCTCACTTTCCTCTCTTTAGCTCACTGATGCAAAGAGTCCAGCAAAAAAAATAATAATCAAGAAATATAAACTTCATATCCCAGTTTCCTGGGACAAATAGAGAGCTTTGATGCATGTCCAGAGCAGGAAAGCCATGTAGAGGTAAAGATCAGATGCTTTTCAATTGCCTTTATTACTTTCAGGTTTAAAGTTAAACTGACTGAAGAACAACTTAGAACTACATAGCATATATTAATTATAAATTAAATTAACCAACTATTTTTATGTCAGTTTATTGGATCAATATCAATATAAATTCTCATTTTCGTGAAGTGGGCTGTATTTGAATTTTTTTTATTGTATCTCCTTTATACTCTGCCACACCAATGCAAGATCATAGCATAAGGTCATTTTTTCCTACCAAAATAATGTTAACTCCATTGAAGGAGTCTATATATTTGTGATTTGGCTCCTAGCACGGTATTATTTCTTCTTATCATCTTGATTGGCCCATCTGCTTTACCCAGAGAACTTAATGAGCTTGCTTCTGGTCTGCTGAACTGAGGGCTGAAATAAAAGGCTCCTAAGAGGAGACCATCCCACGTCCCCTTCATGCTCCGTGCCTGCAGCTCCCTGCTCCCAATTTGTTCTTCTGTTACATACATTCATTAAAATTGCTTCACTGGAAAAACTGACACTTTTGGTTTATGTGCCAGAACAATGGTCTCTTCATCTTTTTATTTCTGATATGAATGAATCAAGAACAGGCAAATACAAGTTTTAGAGTAACTGCAGCTGCTGTACATATTTTCAATATCTTTGTAACTTATGGAAACTACATTACAAGAAGCAGGTTCTGGTGAAAATCTGTCCATGTTGATAATTTCATGGACTAATAAGCCGGAAAGGTGATGTGAAGAGCTACTTATAGTTTTCTGTACCTAGGTGTATTTATTATATTCAATGAGCTCTATGGAAATCAGCATCCTGAGCTTTTTAAATCTTCTATCTGTGAGAGTTTTTTTAAAACCCACCATAAAAATGCACCTAAAAAGACTCAGATTTATATAGTCCTATTTATTTTCAAAATACTGTATATACTTGAGTATAAGCCTAGTTTTTGACCCTTTTTAAAAGCCCATTGGCTTATACTCGGGTGAGGGTCCTGGTGGGGCCTTCCTGACAGGACCCTCACCTCTCTGCACAGCAACCCAGCTCTCCTTCCTCCCCTCCTCTCTCGCACAGTGGGCACCTTCCTCTTCTCCTTTCTTTGCACATCACGCCTTTCTCTCCTCCTCTCTTGGCATCCATCTTTTCCACTTTTTCTTATTCATATACACACAGCATTTTCCCCAAAATATATAGTTAAAATAAACTATGGTGATTATTAGAAGGGCACATAAGCACATTTCCCTTGAAGAAGGTTAAAATAATTATTTAACCACACTTGGACAGTCTTATCTTTAATTACAGTTTTAGGTAAATATTCAAAAACATGTAACCTACTTATGCCTAGATTAATGCAAGTTTATTGGCATTTATTTTTATTTTAAAATTGACCTGCTGCATTTCTCACCCTTGGCTTGTACTCAAGTCAATAAGTTTCCCAGGGTTTTTGCAGTAAAATTAGGTGCCTTGGCTTATATTCGAGTCAACTTATACTCGAGTATATTTGGTACTTCTGCAGCTGTAGTGGGGTGCTTCTGGTGTTGCTGCAAGAAGGTCCTCCATTGTGCATGTGGCAGGGTTCAGGGTGCATTGCAGCAGGTGGTCAGTGGTTTGCTCTTCTCCACACTCGCATGTTGTGGATTCCACTTTGTGGCCCCATTTCTTGAGGTTGGGTCTGCATCTCGTGGTGCCAGAGCACAGTCTGTTCAGTGCCTTCCATGTCGCCCAGTCTTCTGTATGCCCAGGGGGGAGTCTCTCATTTGGTATCAGCCATTGGTTGAGGTTCTGGGTTTGAGCCTGCCACTTTTGGACTCTCGCTTGCTGAGGTGTTCCAGCAAGTGTCTCTGTAGATCTTAGAAAGCTATTTCTAGACTTAAGTCGTTGATGTGCTGGCTGATGCCCAAACAGAGGATGAGCTGGAGATGTCTCTGCCTTGGTCCTTTCACAATTGGCTGCTACTTCCCAGTGGATGTCAGGTGGTGCAATACTGGCTAAGCAGTTTGATTTCTCCAGTGGTGTAGGGCGCAGACACCCCATGATAATGCGGCATGTCCAAGTGCCTCTGGCCACTTGGACAAGCACTCCAAGTGGCCAGATACTGGTCAAAGGACATTTAATCAACTACCAAATTTGCAAATTTTGTGTTTTGTCTTTTTGTTTGTTTGTTTTGTTCTGTTAGAAATGTAATACAATTGATTGGTTACCCTGACATGACAAATAAATAAGCTGCAGTGGGGTAGTTTATGCAGGTGTCTTTATGCCAGATTTGTTTATTTGATGTTGCAGAAGTTTTTCTTTTATATTTTGTTTTATGCATCACCATTCTGGTTGATTAATATGTATTATTGACTAATGGACCTGCTTTTTATTGAGCTCCTATGTTCCCACACTGACAGGAGGTCAGGATATAAATTAAAGAAATAACGGACACTGTATAGTGGATATTTTTGGATGCTGCATTTTTGGTGCAATTCAGAAAATTAAATGTTTAACCATACATGTTTATAGTCTTTGGTGACCTTTTTTCTGTATTTTGTTTTTGTTTTGGTCATTGTATAGTTGACTGTATTTTGAGGTTTTTTTAAAAAAAATACAAGAAACCTGCAAAGTTGTGATGTTTGTGGTTGCTACCTGCCTTTTTCTCATGTTGGAACTTGAGGTGGTTTACAATGGTTAAAACTAAATACTGATGCAATGCAGAATCTTTCACTAAACAGATGTGCAATGGAAGAGCAAGATGTTCAAACATGCTTGGACGTTAATGCTTCTAATGTCATAAATTATCAACTGTGGACCCAGGAAGCTTTAATTAAATCATGTTATATCCCATGAATATTGGCCCAGGATTAGGAGCAATATTTAAAAGTGTGTGTGTGTGTGCACACTGGCAGACTCAAGGGGAGCAGCTATAGCTTACATTCTATACACGCAGATTGGTTCCTGGCTGCCCATTTGAAACATTTATTCCCCCTGCTTGAAGCCAATTCAAGTGTAGCGAAAACAGATCTCCCATAGCTCAACATTTTGCCATCTGTCTTTTGGCTTGCTCTGTACAGGAATGTTGGCTGCTGTTAAGAGGAAAGGATATTGTCCAGTTCTTTGAAGGAGAGGCAAGAAATGCCCCATTTTCAAACTTTCCTAAGGATTTTGTTATTGTTATTTGCGATCAAGGTGACTTTGAGTTATGGTGACACTGGAGGAGAGACTTCCAAGAGACCCAGGGTGCATCATGATAAGAATTAAAGCATTTGGTCATCACTTTGACTGCCATGGCACAATGCTATGGAATGTGGAATTTGAAGTTTGGTCAGGCACTGGTGCTCTTTTGCAGAGAAAGCTAAGAATCTTGCAAAACTGCAATGTCTATGATTCCATAGCACTGATTCATAGCAGGTAAAGTGGTGTCAAACTGCATTAATTCTATAGTGTAGATGCAACTGAAGTCATCATCTACTTTATTTGGGTCTTGCAAACTTCAGGGGCATGACTTTCTTGATTGATTCAATATCTCTAGTATGTCTGCTTTCCCCTTCATTGAGCATCATTTTATTTTCCAGTGAATCATGTCTGCTCACAACATGCACAAAAGTACAACATCTTCAATTTAGTCAGTGTCTACTAGAGATAAATGGGGCTGGATTTGTTCTAAGATCTATGTATTTGTGATTTTAGGGCCCATCCAGACAGCCCCTTTAACACGGAAGTTCCTGCAATTAAAAAGGGGTTGTCCAGATGACGTCCCTGAGAAACACCAATTAATTCACCATAAATCAGGAAAACCGTGGTTTGAGGCTAATTAATTTGTTAGTAGGTTTATTCTTGGAAGGCATGGGATAAATCCACTACTTCCGCTGACTGCTCCCTCAAAAGTTCTGGGTTTTTGAGGGGGTGTCCAGACAGTAGTCCCATGGTTTTGTGGGCTAAATTAGCCTGGAAAACCATGAGGACACCAACCTCCTCCCCCAAAGCCCTTTTAAAAGTAAAAGAACTTACCCAGCCTCCATTAGAGTGGTGCCGGAGCTCTACTGGGCATAGAAATGACGTCCCAGGAAGAGGTGTGTGTGTGTGGGGGGGGGGGGGGGACGGGGACGTAATTCCATGCCAAGTGGTCTAAACTTTCTCACTATCATATCTCCAATTCTGTTCAAATTTTAGCTGTAGCACCAGTCAGGTGTTTGAATTAAGTTTCCCAAAATTTTAGGGCTCTAACTGCAATAGTTGCTAATCTAGACCCTTTTATCTGAAAGACAATCAGTTAGTATGCACACAACATTTAGCAAAATGCCATTTTTGGGGACTAATAAAAATGAAGCTAAATGTATAAGATGTACAGCTTTAAAAACCTTTACATCTCTTTTTCCACATTATAATGTTTAATATGTTTTTGCTATTCATTCAAGATATTTTTAGTCTTTTAAACTGTCTAACATGTTTTAATGCTATTTGTAAGTTACTCTGAGATCCTTTTGATATAGAATAATGTATAAATATTTAATATTTAAATAAACAATATATCACCTCTCTAATCAGAATCAGGTTCCCCTTTCTAAGGAACTGTTGCTGCATCCCTGCCCTGTTTATGGGCTTTCCATATGCAACTGGCTTGCCATTGGCTGTGGGAAGAGAACGCTGCATTAGAAAGGCCTTTTGTGCGATCCAGATGGTTCTTCTTAATTTTTATTGAGTACATCTGATGCTGTGCTCTGTCCTATCATGGGAGAGAAAGAAGATAACAGCTTTCCATCTTACATTGTCAACAAAGTGCTGCATTTCTTTTACAGGTCTGATTATTCAGGCTTTAACTGCATCTGGTTTGCATCTGTATTCTGAGATGAAGACAAATGATCATACCAGCTGGATAACTTGACAATCCAAAAGTGTAAAGGAGAACTTGGAACTAAATGGATGCACTCATTCCAGGAACTACTGAATTGGTTAGCTGCAATTTATTCTGTTCCATGCTGCTTAAAAAGAGCCCCTACAGATATCATTGTTGTCATTATTATTATTGAGATACAGTGGCCAATGTAAACTGCCACAACCAAAAAAAAGAGAAAAAATATATACAACATGAATCAGACCTATTTGTGTGCCTTAACAGCAGCTTCTGCAAACATCAGTGGACAAATCTTTAACCCCATGCCAAATCTGCAGAAGATGCTGGACCGGAGTTTTCTCCTTCCTCTTTAATGGTCGCCCTAAACTAAGGATATGGCTGAAGTGGGTTCAAAATAAGAGCATTTTAATCACAATAACAATTCTATCCTCCCCCTCCCAATTTTTTCCTTTGGTCCCCAGATTTCTAGTCCTACGGTGAGCCATAGATGACAATACATACCTAGAATTACTTGCTCTGTTTACATTATGTCAGTAATGTTTTGCGCTCTTTTTCTTTGGGTGCCTAAACGGTACCCCCAAATGATAAAACTGAAGCTTCAAGGTATTACAATGCCACAAATTTGGGTGCTAAAGAAACATTTCATCAGAGGCCAGAATTCATTTTGCTAGCCCTCCTGGTAAATACACCACTGACCTGGATAATCCCATCCCAGGTGAGATGACTTTGCTTGTCACCAGCACAAAATATGAAAAGAATCCCTTGGTTTCTGTTGTTTCAGTGTTTTTCTTCCAATATGCTGTCCCTCCCTGTGGCAAGTTACCTTGTGACAATTTTGATGTGAGAGCATCACCACAGGTAATTAAGGTATCAGGACCCAAAAAGAACAAATAGAAGCATTCCTGTCAGAAAAGGCATAAGCCTGCTGACCTAAAGACAGCATGACTGCAATGTGAAAAAGTGACTGGGTAGCTATTAACTTAAAGAGAGGCAGTTAAGGACCAATTTATATAGTGTCTCTGAAATGGCAAGTGTAATTACAGGCCTCTTTGGCTGCATATAGGATAATAATTGCTTTCAGCTGAGCTGCTCTATTTTGCAGTTCACTGGAGAGAATTCTAATTGGTGCATCAAAGACAGAAAGATGTATTGTCGAAGGCTTTCATGGCCGGAATCACTCAGTTCTTGTGGGTTTTTTCGGGCTATATGGCCATGTTCTAGAGGCATTTCTCCTGACGTTTCGCCTGCATCTATCAAAGACAGAAAGACAGAAAGCCTTTTCTTTTTTTCTCTCTCTTTCCCTCCCTCCCTTGCTGTCTTTTTCCTTACTTTTTGCATTGGAGGGCTCTGTACACCTGACTCCTTGTTCCTAAAAGGCAGAGGAGCCAAAGATGAAATGGGGCCAGATAAGGAAATGTCAGAAGGGGGGCTACAGGCACTGGAGGGAGCCTGGTGGCTCCCTCCAGTGCCCCACAATTTCCTCCGCTGTCCCCCACTTTACCCCTGCCCATGTGATAAGATCCTAAGACATAGAGTCCTTGCGGTCCAGCTCTATGCTTCTATGGCAAAACTGAGTGGCAGCAACAGGGGAAATTCTAAGAAATGAAACAAATGAACACTGTGAGCTGCATTGAAAGCTATTTTGGCCACACATCCACTAAAATGCTCACAGCAAGAGGGAACGCTGCATTAGCAGCCTTTGAAGCAGCGTTTTTTTTTTCTCTGAAGCTAATATGTTACAAATGAATATTCTGTTATCGTTTATTTTCTACTTCCTTCAGTGATAACTGCCTCTCAGTGGAAACAGCTTGGGAACTCATTGTACCTTTCATTTGATCAGATTGTATATTTATTATGCTGCAGATCAAAATCCCAGCAAATCGAGGCCCTGCTGTAGCGTGCTTTTTGTGAATATTTCCACAAGGAAAACATGCTGATCCCTGCGCTTAGCTCTTTTGGGTTCCTAGTGATTGAGAAAATAATAGTTGCTTTCTTATTGCATGCAAGCCAAGCAATTGTGGTGTCTATAGTTGTGCAGATATATAAATATTATTACGTTGCCTGGTATGAGGAACATAATTGCCATTCTCTCCATACAATACAACTTTCAAGTACAGGATTAGCAGGAAAAAGTAAACCTGTTTCCTTCAATAAGGCAATACAGTATGGTTAAAGTATAACTCCTTTACCAATAGTTCCATACACACGCACACACTGGAAACTGTGGATAGCCCTGACCCATATATTTTTGGACTGTGGTTGATTACTTAAACTTATCTTATTAAGTTTTAAATAGTCTACCACAGTTCAAAATGTTAGGGTTTAGAACAGGGTTAAAGGGGGCTTGATAACAATGCTTCCCATAGCTGGGATATGTCTGCTACATAACTGCTACCAATTTGCCCCCAACTTTTCTCTTGTCACTTCTTCAGATGCTTGTTAAAATGATTGAGGGTTGGAGGTCAGCTTCCAGCCTGAGCATACTTTGAGCATAGACTCAAAAGTAATGCCGGAGAACTGAGAGATGCTAACAAACAGTTCAAAGAGGGATGACCATGGATGAGTGAAATGGTAGAAAGTGATTCTGTGAAAAATAAGGGAGTCTTATTGTACTTGATTTTTAGCAGAAGACTTGACAGCACAGTCCTATACATAAATATATACATTATAAGTAATTCTACACTGTAGAATTAATGCAGTTAGACTGCAGTTTAACTGTCATGGCTCAGTGATATGGAAACCTGGGATTTGTAAAATATCAGCCTGCCTTTTTCGCCTTTGCAAGCATTGCAAATGCTGATTTTGCTTGATGGCTATATTTTGAGTTTCAGAAATATCACTCTTAAATTTTTGATTCTTAAAAAAAGTAAGTTGAGCTCATAAATCATACTCAATTGAAATAAAAAATGTCAATCATCAGCTATTAAAAATTCAAGAATATTTTATAGAGTTGGAAGAGGCCCCAGGGCCATTCAGTCTAACCCCCTTCTGCCGTGCAGGAACACCCAAAATTTAAGGAGACCTAGTCTATATGAAATATACAACAAATCATATGTTTTAAATATATAAATGAAAGGTTTTCATGAGATATGCTGTGTCCCCAAACATTTCCTTATTACAATTTATGTACCGTATTTACTCAAATTAAGTTCACACTTTTTTTAAAGATTAGAGGATTATGGTAATCTTAGTGCTCCGTGTGAAGGGTGAGGGATAGTTGGAGAAGCCATGGAGTTTCCCCTCAGAGCCAAGCCTTGCTACATTTGTGCTCTTCCCCCTCTTTCTAGGAGTAAGAAGGAAGCAAATAAGAAAATGTGGAGGAGAAAGTCAAGAGCTTGATTTATTTTTCTTCAATACCACCCTTCAATGCCAGGGTGAGCATGAGAAGCAATGGATTTTCCCCTCAGAACTTCACTTTGTTACAGCTGTGCTCCTTCCGCTGCACAAAGAGAAGGAAAGTTGGTCAAATAGGAAATGCAGCAGCAGCACACTCACCATATTGATTGATTGATTGGGTCCTGAAGGAGGGGAGAGGGAAAGAAGCACTTGGTGGCATCTCTTCCCAAACCTCCTTTGTTCCAGAGAGAAACAGATCCAATTCATTCACTTTGAAGATACACTGAGGGACTGGCTGCATGCCCCAAATTGATGGTCCTTGCTTGGCTCCCCTCCCCTCTTTCCTTTTGTGTCTCTCCTTGTGTATTTTCAGAGTTCCCCGCACCAAAGACGAGCAGCAGAGGTCGCCATGCTGTTGGGAAACCATTTTGACTGCCATGACTTAATGATATGGGACCCTGGGATTTGTAGTTTCTAATCTGAGGAGGCACCAGAATTCTTTGACAGAAAAGGCTCAAGTTCTTGTAAAGTTACAGCCCCCTTAATTCCACAGCATTGAGCCAGGGCAGTTAAAGGGATGCCAAATTGTTTTGATTCTACAGTGTGGATGCGCCATATCTTTTTCATTGAACTTTTTAGGAGTACTTAGAGGTGGTATCTGCAGTCTTTGGCAGAGAAGGATCAATACCTTATAAAATGACAGCCCCCAGAATGCCATAGCATTGAGCCAGGGCAGTTAAAGTGGTGCCAAGCTGCATCCATTCTATAGCATAGATTTACCCAAGGAAGCTCAGGCAGTATAAACAGGAGAGGCTCCTCGAGGGAAGGGTTACCTATGTCTCTGCTTTTGCTTTCCATTGGTGGAAGCTTTGGTGTTCTAACAAATTTGTTTTAAAGTAGGAATTCTAAGCATACAGCAACTGTAATACACACTTTTTTTTGAAATTGCAAAGAGTGTACTTTTTGTGGCTGTGCATTACATTTGCCAGTAAATACTTTTTTGGTTTCAAGGTTTTGAAAATTGGGGTGTACATTAGATTTGAGGGTGCATTAGATTTGAGTAAAAATACAGCATGTGGTTTAGCCACCACTTTTCTATTAAAACTAAATTACTGTTTTGTGATATCGTAACAGATCTAAAAAGTTTTGTCACCAACATGAAATGTTTGGAAAGCTCTGTTCTAAGGGATCAGAACAGATGAATCTTCTAAAGTCTCAATTTCTGAAAGTCCCTTGTTAGAATGACAAAATATTCCCTGGGGATTTCCTCCAGCCAAGGAGGTTAGGCATAACACTGTCCAAGGTCCTGAGCAAGTTATCTTCTACTTATTGTTGCCTATCCAAAAGAAAAAAAAGTGTTACCAATATCTTGCTGCACTTTCTAGGGCTACGTGAAATTTCAATTGTCCGTTGTAAATCAGATCTAATTTGTTAGATCTGTACATACAATGTGATATCTGATGCACGGGTGTCACCCACGCTGTGTGCACTGAGCAAAAAAGCACACAATGAGTTGTTTCAGTCAGCAACAAGCCTTTTTTGCCACATTTTTTAGTTCTACTGCTGTACTATTTGTGTGCATGGAGCCAAGCACACAGGAAACACTTGTCTTCCAAGTGTGACCCTCACCCTACCCCACCTTACCCCACCCCACCCCACCCCACTCCAGCCAGCCATAGCAGCTAAAAACATTTAATTTTTAAAATTCCCCAAAAATTAGGAGATGTGGCAATCTTTCTGAAATTTTGGGGGAGTGATGCCCTGGTGATGCAATTTAATTGTATTGAAATTCAAGGGCATCACTGTTGAACTTTTTTTTAAAAAAGATTTTTTGTAAAATCCTAACAAATACCCCAAAAATCAACATTTTGAAACTGGGGGAGGGGGGAGATAACAGTGGTAAATATGTTCTATCATTGTAGCAAGTTTTACCCTAATAGCTCTAAAAATGAATGAGAAAGGAGCCCCAGAAGCGCCCCCCCCCCACGCACAATTACTGAACAAAATAGTAGTGAATAATTAATTACTCTCATTATAGTAATGAAATGGACACTTATGATCTTTTAGAAACACCTTAGGAACAACTCGCTGGCAACCCCTAATTTTGTAATGAGCATTGAAACTTTTTCATCAATCAACACAGGCCTAGTACTTACCATGACACCCTGTATTGAAAGTGATCTTGCCGTAATAGTACTTGAAAGCGCAATAGGTTTGTAAATGGATATTCCAAATAATTTTTGCTTGTATACTGTTGATTCTCCTTATTTTGCATCCATGAGTTCAATCTTATCTGTGGATTGCAGGGGAAAATAAATCCAAAAAGGAAATCTTAATTTTTCTATTTATCTGACACATACTATACTCTGTGCTGCCACATATAAAGGGACTTGAGGATCCACAGATTTTGGTATCCCCAGGAGGTCCTGAAATCAAACCCCAGTAGATACCTAAGGCCCAATGCATTTGCACATTTATGTTCTTGCTCAACCTTTCATAGAAAGGAAAAATAGACTTGCTTAATTTCTCATAGTCCATCAATAAAACATAATTTGCTAAACAAGTTTTCTGGTTTGTTGTATTATTAAAATTTGTACTTGTATTTATACAGATTTAGCCAATTGTTTGTTAACACATTGGGTTTGAAAATATTTGAAAACTGAAAGAGGATATTCTCATATGAGGAGAGTTTGTTTCTCACTGTAAAGTATTGGTACTGATAGGGGATTAGTTCTTTTCTCAGCGTAAAAGGATTTCAGAACTCCTTTTTTACTCTAGGCTTCACAGTCATGACTTGAACTCCTTCTCTGGTATGTGGTCCAAGTAGTCGCAATATTCTTCTCCTGCCTGAATAGTCTTTCAGACTTATGTGGAGAGGTGAGCACTTTTACCATAGAATAACATAAACAAGTGTCTCCAGACTTTGAGAAAATTCCCCTATAATTGTACCTCTTAAATTAGATTTTTGATTTGCAATAAACAGAGCTGTCTGGAGTCCTTCAAGATAAGCAGATAAATATGACAATTTCATGCAATTGTAGGAAAGAAAATAATTCATATTCTATTAATGCAGAAACATGTAATTATTAGTCATGAGACATCTAGAGATTTTTTATTAATAGCACACTTTCACTTCTAATTTGACTGAACAGTCCCCGAACAGAATAAAAACAAAAACTCTAATAAGAAGAAGTGGAGAGATTTAGGTATGATGTTCTGATCCAGTCGGTGTTCAAAAGGCTGACTGTTATGCTCTATTTATTATTATTTTAAAACATAAATACGCATCATGGTGAAGCACAGTTCTGAGGACCCTTAATACTTGGAATTTAGTTGGTAGCATCTTTTGCTAAAAGATAGATGGTTAAGAAGTAAGTTACCTGTGTACAGAAGTAGATAAATTTGAGCAAATTCACATTTTCTGTAAGAATCAAGATTTATTAAGATGTTTTCCACATGGCAAAGCTTAAATGCACTGCCAATAGAACTACAAACCATCAGGAGAGAATGCTTCTAGAACATGGCCTTGCAGCCCGAAAAACTTACAACAACCCAGAACTATGAAAGCTCTAGACAGGAAGGACTACTTTTTCTTACACATTTGTGCAACAAATTTTTCCACAATTCTTTTTAAGAAAGTACACCACAAGTGTGAGGTCCTATCCTGGAGGAAATTGTACGTACTAAAACTCAGTTTCAACCCAACTGTTGAGGAGTAGAAATACTCACAAAGATTTTAAATCAGGACCTCTTTTTTATGGCCTCTTCTTTCTTGTTAAATCAAAAATTTCTGGGAGTGAAGAATGTTTAAAGTGTTTTGAATGAAAGATCATACAAGTCTCTATGTCATATCCAGAAAAATCTGGAATATTGTGATTGCTCCAGTGATAAACACCAGACAGAGATGGAGAAAGAGGTAGCCTAAAATTAATCATAGATGTATCCCTCAATTAAATTAGTTTTGTTGACATTTCATCTCACAGAACTAATGCAATCCATGTTCTAATCCAGTGTATAATCACTGCAAATAAAAAGTGGATTAAACACCCACTCAATATTGCTTAAAAATCTTTTGCTATCTCACTCTTGACTCTTAAAGAGTATTCTTACTCATTGTTCTCTTGTTGGACTACCGTTCACTGAAAACTGCAGGACTCATTCTTGATCTTGGCCAGGTGTGCTGTGTATGTGTTTTCTGAACGTCAATGAGCATCTCTTATCCTGCCGCTTATAGTTCCCATGGAGACCATTCTGATATTTTATAGGAATGGATCACCATGCAAGGCCTGGGGAGGAAAGCACTCAGTTGTGCGTCACTGAGGCAGGTTCAATGAGAAAATGAATGCAGCTCATGGCTCCTTGTGGAATAGATGTGACACAGGGGCAAGGAATTCTAAAAATCATCTTTTAATGCTCTTTAGTAAAATGACAAGGAGAAAGTGTGATGCTTTGGGAGTTATTCAAAGTTGGTAAGATTTTTTAAAAGAAAACTTTGCCCAGTCCTCTGGTGTGTCTGGTGCTTTTTTGAAAAGTACATAAGGAAACATGGGGAGACCCAAAAGTAGTACCTTCTATATTAGTGAGACAGTGAATCTGCTGCAGGTTTTAATTGAAATTTGAAATATTTTGTCCAAGGTGCTGCATCTGTGCAGAAGATAGTGTTCATTACCTTATTCAGTACCACTGAAGTGTGAAAAAATGGATTTGCTGCCTCACTGACATGGGCAACAATCAAGCTAAAATAGCAGTCTGACAAATAACTTCCTCTTGGACAGCTAGGAGGTCTGTCACTTAATTAGTGAAGATGACATTGCTGCCTAAAAATTAGAACTAGTTGACCCATTTAAAAAAGGAAAACTACTCCTGTAGTACACTCCGCTGAGTATACATGCCAAATTTCACATAACCATGTTTCACATTATTGAGCATAGTGCAAGCTCAAATCCCTATGAACATAATAGCATCATATAATTAGAGAGGTGGAAGAGATCACAAAGGCCATATTGCTCAACCTCCTGTCATGCAGAAATAGCACGTCCAGTCTTGGCAGACTCCTGTTTTAAAAAAAACCTACAGAGAAGCGGATTCTACCGTACTCAGGAAGTGTATTCCACTCTTGAACAGCTGGGACAATATTTTAACATGGCTATTATGTCTCCCCTCATTCTTCTCTTGGACTGTGTTGAATTCTTTTGAGATCTGCTTCAATGTCCAGTGGTTTTCCAGGACTTTGGTTGTAATGGGAAGAATGATTTGTGTGGGAGAGATGCTTAGTCATGTTTCAGATACATAGTAGACAATTCCTGTCTAACCACTTATATTCCTCATTTTTTCTTCGGAATCAGGTTTAAAAGGATATAATCTAATAATAATAATAATAACAACAACAACAACAACAACAACAACACAGTTGTTCAGATGATTCATTGGAACTTGTGCCACAAATACCATCTGCCTACAACAAAGAACTGGTGGAATCACAAGCCAGAAAAAGTTACAGAAAATGAGCACGTCAAACTCCTCTGGGACTTCCAAATTCAAACAGACAGAGTTTTGGAGCACAATACTCCTGACCTCACGATCGTGTTAAAAAACAAAGTATGGATTGTCAATGTTGCAATTCCAGGTGACAGCAGGATTGAAGAGAAACAATTGGAAAAGCTGACATGATATGAGGATTTAAAGATAGAACTGCAAAGACTCTGGCACAAGCCAGTCAAGGTGGTCCCAATGGTGATCGGCACACTGGGTGCAGTGCCTAAAGACCTTGGCCTGCACTTAAACACAATCAGCACTGACAAAATTAGCATCTGCCAGCTGCAGAAGGCCACCTTACTGGGATCTGCACGCATCATTCACCAATACATCACACAGTCCTAGACACTTGGGAAGTGTCTGAATTGTGATCCAGTACAATAGCCAGCAGAGTGATTTTGTCTGCTGTGGACTCATCTTGTTGTGTTTCTAATAATAATAATAATAATAACAATAACAATAATAATAACTTTATTTATATTCCACTCTATCTTCCCGAAGGGACTCAGGGCGGATTCCAAACATAAAAGGCAAACATTTAACATACAACAACAATACATCCATACTAACAAAATTTTAACAACCCAACATATAAACACGAATTATGACTTAACAACTAAAATTACATAAAAAACACAGCCCGTTATAACAGACATAAGACAAAACATCATCATCAAAAGCCTTTTCATATTAGTCTGCTTTTCCACACAATTCATTTGGAAAGGACACACTATATTTCATACTCTATGTTCCAATTTTGGAAGAATAGCAAAAAAAAATTCCCATACTCGTTTTAATTTCAGTTCATGACCTCAGATTTAGTGATTCAATCATTAGCTGATTCAGATCTGATCTTGCAGATCATTTAATGTGGTAGCTGGAGATCATGTATCTTCTTTTTTCCCCATTTTTGTTGTGATTCCACAGGATTCTGTTCTGGGCCCCTTGTTGGGATATATGGTTTTCAATATCATCTTTATGGCGATGATACTGAGTAGTCTACCCCCCAGAACTATCTTCTGATACTGAACATCCTATTGCAGCATGTCTTTCAACTATTTCAGCATGAATACTTCATTACCACCTAATATTTGATATAGCAAAGGCAGAACTACTTATTTTTTCTCCAAGATCATCTTCACGACAGACATTTTTCATCACTGTTAATAATATTCTGATTTATCCTGTAAAGGATGCACAATGTTTTGGCTTTATTTTTTATTTTTCCTCTTCTTTTGCTCCTTACATTGAGGCAATAGCAAAGTCATATCAATTTTTCTCTATAACATTGCCAAATTCAGACCTTTTCTTTCTGCTTCCTCTGGTAAGACCTTAGTTTATGACTTTATCATTTCCTGCCCTGATTATTTTATTTTTCTTTTGATTGGTCTTCCCTTGGTCCTCTGGCTTCCATTCAACAATCTCCTGCTAAAATTCTCTGTTTGGCCCGTCATGATCATGTTACCCCACTATTGACATTCCTTCACTGATTATTTGTTCCAGGGTTCAGTAAAAATTCTTACGTTAACATTCAAAGCCCTATACAACCTGCCCTATCTTTCAGCCCTAATGTCCTTTCACTGGCTTGTCTGATCACTTCATCACATGCATTAAATTCTACTGAGCCACACACTTCAGAAATAGCAACCTACTGTATTCATCACATGATGTAGGTTTCAAATGTAGGGAAGAGATATTTTGACGTTTTTAACTGTGTTAAAGGGTTATCTTTTCACACACTTTCTAAGCTGGCTGGCAAGTGACTTCTTATTAATTATCCACATAGAGATGGGCAAAATGGTCAATTCTATAATTTTAAAATAAACAGTTACACAATTTGTGGTTGGAGCCAAAATGCCCTTTTGAGGAAAAGCTCAACCATTACCTTTTTTTTTAATCTTTTGCTCAAGAAGAGAGGGGGGGAGAGAGAGAAGGACAAGGAGGACGAGGAGGAGGAGGAGGAGGAGGGGAGGAGGAGGAGGAGTAAGGCTGGCCTGGCAGCAGAAGGAGGGCGGGGGGGGGGGGGAGGAGGGAGTCATTGGCTTCATCTCCTGGAGAGAGAAATCTCCCTATTTCTTTCCCCTATCTTTTCTTCTTCCTCCTTTCCTCCCTTCTTTTCCCTTTTCTTCTCCCCTTTTCCTCTGTCCTCTCTTCTTCCTAATTTCTTTTCTTTCCCTCTTTTCTCTCCTCTTTCTTCTTTCCTTGCTCTCTTTCCACTTTCTTTCCCCCTTCTTTTCTCCTTCCCAATCTTTCCACCCTTTCCTCTCTTCTTTTGCCTTTCCTTTCTTTTCCCTTCCCTTCCCTTCTTTCTCCCTACTTTTCTTCTTTCTCCCGTTCTTCCCTCCTTTCCCCTTTTTTTCTCATTTCCATCCTTTATTTCCATCTTTCTTCCCTTCTTTCTCCTCCCCTTCCTTTTCTTTCTTTCTCTTCCATTTCTTCTTTCTCATTTTCTTCCCTTCAACTCCCCTTCCATCCTATACTTTCCATTTCATTTCTCCTTCCCCTCCTTTTTTTTCACCTTTCTTCTTTCCCCCAAAGCATTTGGAATTTTAGTTTACAATTGTTTTTGAATCTTATATATTTTGATTTTGTATATTGGTCAGCTTGCTCTATATTACATTGTATTTTATCTGGATAATTAGTTTTGCAGTTGTATGATATTATATTTGTCGATTCCTTCCTTCCCTTTTTGTATACATATATTTTAGATTGTATACTTTGGCTTTTGTTGTTGTTTTATTTGTGAAGTATAATATACATTAATATAAATAAATAAATGGTGGTGATGGCAGTGTGGGTGGGTGATTGTGGTGATAGATTATCTCAATTTTTTGCTGTGCTCCCACACAACATGAAGGCTTTGTTGCATTTTCTGCCTTCCAATGATCTTTTTGCTTAATTCACTCAGCATCATCAAGACATAGAATTCCAGAACACCTAAAATTGGAATTATAACCAGGGGCAGTAATGCATTACTAATTAACATTTTAATAGGCAATAAATAAGCTTCTGGTAATTGTTTTGATCTGTTCCTTTATAAATGATGGCTTAATGAAATATTAACATTCAGGGCAATTACATTCTCCTGCTCTGTTTACATACTAAAAAGTTTGTATTTTACTTCTATAACTAAAAGACATTCATGTTGGCTCAAACTTTGACTGGCTATGAAAATGAGCTATAATGGAAATAGGACCAAAGTCTTATATTTTTTTGAAATTTTGTGTATATTGAACCAACAGATAGCAAAGTATTACTGCCTCAGCCACCCACCTGGACAATTCTGGAATATTTTGGATTTAAGAATTCCAGATAAGGGATGCTTAACCTGTCCTAAATTCTAAACAGGTATAAAATTAAGTACAGTGCTAAATTCATGGCTCTGAGAATCACAGAGGAAAATAAGCTTGATTTGAGATCTGAGCCAAAGGACACCACTTAGAGGATTTCGGAATAGCATAGGGAAACAGCAGCTAGAGTGAAATAGAAATAAAACTCAGAATTTATCTCCACAAAGTGAGCAAATGAGGGATCAGAGTATGCTAGCCCACTCCTATATATGGAATTCCCAAACAATGTCATGTATTTCTTAGCTATTTGGAACAATCTCTTAGTGCACTCTGTTTGAAAGGAAGTTCAGCAAAGACATTTGTTACACCTGAAAGTTTATAGCAGGCATCCTCAAAATGTGGCCCTCCAGCTGTTTGGGCTTTCAACTCTCAGAAGTCCTAGCTAACTTGTTCGATGGTCAGGAATTCTTGACTCTGGAACTCCCTTCTTCCCAGGGAAGCCAGAATAGCCTTCTCCCTGATATCCTTCTGGCGGCAGGCTAAAACCTTTTTATTCAGACAGACTTTGAAGGTTTTTAAGATCTAGCCGGGGTTGCTATGGTTTTTAACTTTGAATATGTTTTGATGGATTTTAACTGTCAATTTTTAGTGCTGTTTGTGTTTAATTCTGGGCCTGCATGCCACACGCACACTCTCTCAGGGCAAGGAGGCAAGTCCTGACAGTTACTTTCTTACTCTAAAGGAGGTGCTTGGCTGCAAGCAGGCACCTGCGCTGGACCTGCACACCACACATGCACTCTCCTTTTCCAAGGCAAGGAGGCATGGAGCCCCATGTGCTCATGAAAGCAGAGGGGGAGCTGGTGATCAGCTCCCACTTGCTTTCGTGTTGAGTGGATTTTGATGTTGGGGGCCCCTTCCCATTACATGCTCCCAAAGGTGCCAGAGGTGCCGCATGTACCGCAGGTACCAAAGATAATGGGTTCTGCACACAATCCTACTTGATAACAAGAACAGTGCAGAGCTGCGTGTTTTTCATTCCTGTCTTAAAGTGACGGGTTCCAGAAAGAGGATGGAAATGGCACACAGAAAGGGTCTGCTCAAGCTCTGCAAAGCTGTTTTAAAAGTGGGTAATGAGGTAGTATCATTGTGAAACTAATTGCATGACCTTATCACTAGCTTGTAGAAAAGGTAGTTGTGGAAGAAACAGCAATTGTAGCCCCTCACCCATTTGGCAATAGTTAAACTATGAAACTAATGAATGAATGCTCACATGCTAATTTGTTAATTGACTGCAATAACTAGAATAATTTTGTTTGGCCATTTCTCTATCCCCAAGGGCTCACAAGTGATATGTAAGCTGTTTTTCAGTCACTATGGCTTCTCTGGGATTGTTGATACCTTTCCAAAACATATTTGGTGGCTCGATGCAACATATTCAAGCAAAGGGCATCTGTGGGTATCATTTGGTAATTGAAAAAGGGAGTCAAAGAAAGCAGAACTTAAGACCAAAGACTTGTGGAGGAGGAGAAAGTAAAAGAAAGAAATAACATATCTCAAAGAAAAGCTCTGCAGAAAGCATAATGTCAAATCACAACAAAATTGCTCAAAGAGAAATCAGACAAGGCTCATGGCTCTGAAGATTAGAAATTTATTAAGTCTAAGATATGTTTCCAGAGCACAAAAAAATGCCAGTTTCTCATTGAATCGCCTTTGTTGTTCCTAGCTCTAAATTGCTGCTTAGAAAACATGTAAAAATGAACCTTTTTTCAAGGTTCACGGCAATGGACCATGCCAGGAATTCTCAGTGATGTTCACAGTCACTTCCTGTGTTTCAAGAAAGCTTTGCCATCTGATTAGTAATGAGAAGCATACAATAGAAAGCCAAAGTATACTCTGTTGCCATTATTTGCTCATTACAGTTTAGATGTTTGAACTAATGAAAAAATATAATCATTACACAGGAAAGCCGGTTACTTTCCTAGCCTAAACCTCACTCTGAAAAAAAAATCTAAAATAGAAAAAAAAATCTAAAATAGAAAAAAAATCTAAAATAGATTCACCAAATCAATGGGAACTTCATAAGTCAATATTTTCACAGGTCCAATGGATTCATAAGTTCAATGGATTCTTAATTAGATTTAGTCCCAATCCAAGTACTTTTGTGTAATATTCTCACATGAGCTTTGTGCCGTAACACTTACATCTTATCTGAAGATATCTACACATCCACACAAACAAAAAAACAAAAGGGTTGTTAAGGCCAGAGACATTGGTTTGATTTTTGTTTCTGATTCAACACCTTATACATCCTTTACACATGCTCAGATTTTTTTTCTTTTATTGCTGTTTGGTGCTTTTTTTTCTTTTCCTCAAGATATAAAGAGATTGAAAAGCAGGTAGACAGAATGGAAATCCTTCACCATTGCTGTGGACTTGATTATTCCATTTTATTATTGAGACTAGCATTGCTGTGGCCGAACTTCCGTCCCTCTTTCTCTCCTTCCTTCCCTCTTTCCTCCCTTTCCTCTTTTTCTTTTCCTATTTCTCCTCTTTCTTCCATATCTACCTGTTTCTTTCCTCCCTTTCTTTGCTCTTTGGTTACACCCTTCCTTCCTTCCTTCCCTATCTTTCGTTCCATCCTTCCCTCTCTTTTTCCTTTCACTTTTTTATTTCCTTCTCTCCTTCCTTGCTTCTCTACTTTTCTTCCTTTCTTTCCTTCCTTCCTTCCTTCTTTCCCTCCCACCTTCTCTCCTTCCTTCCTTCCCCCTTTCCCTCCTTCATTCCTTCCCTCTTTCCCTCCTTCTCTTGTTACTTCTTGGCTGCCCCATTTAATATTGTATTTATATCTTACACAGAAAGAAGGAAAGGAAGAAGGAAGGAGGGACAAGAAGGAAGGAAAAAGAAAGGGAAGGAGGGAAGGAGGGAAATAAGGGAAGGAAGGAAAAGAAAGAAGGAGGGACAGGAAAGAAGGAAATGAAGGAGAAGGAAGGAAGAAGGAAGGAAGGAAGGAAGGAAGGAAGGAAGGAAGGAGGGAAAGGAAGGAGGGGGATGAAGAAAGGAGGGAGGGAAGGAAATGAAGGGGAAGGAAATAAAGAAAGGGAAAGAAGGAGGAAAGGAAGGGAGGAAAAGAAGAAAAGGAAGAAGGAAGGAGGGACAGGAAGGAAGGGAAGGAGGGAAAGAAGGAAAGGAAGGAGAAGGAAGGAGAAGGAAGGAAGAAAAAACAAAGGAAGGAAGGAGAAGGAGGAGAGAAGGGGAGTGAGGGAGAGAAGGAAGGTCCTTCACTCAAGCACCTTTGACCTTCCTCGCCTCCTCCTCCTCCTCCTCCCCTTCTTCCTTGCCTCGGGGCTCCATTGCTGCCACTGCCACTCATCCGCCCCTTCCTCTTCCAACAGGGAAAGGAGGAGGAGGAGACCGCCCTCCTGACATAGCAGAGAAAGAGAAGGAGCTCCATGCGGCAAGCCTCCACCTCCACTCCACTCTTGCTTGTGTGTGTGTGTGTGTGTGTGGCCGTGCAGGAGTGCCTGGCTTCTAAGGCTTTAACAGCCAGCTGTTTCCCCGCGAGGAGGAGGAGGGGCGTGGCTATGGGTCTCTTTGTGGACATGCAGTTTTTCTTTTGTGGACATGCAGTTTAGAAGTCCTTTCTGCTTTTTTGTTTTTGTTGCTTTTTTGAGTGAAGGACAAACATTGGCCTGAGAGGTGTATCGTGTCCAAATTTGGTGTCAATTCCCCTAGTGGTTTTTGAGTTCTGTTAATCCCACAAACGAACATTACATTTTTATTTATTTAGATAGTATATTTGTTTTTTTAAGGCAACTCATGTTATAAGACAACACTACTCATCAGGAACTGTGTACACGATATTAATATCCCTATTTGACATGGTGGGTCTAGTGCCCAATTAGTGAAAGCAATGAATTCTCTTTGACCCAAACTGGAGGCATATCAAACCAAATCATTCTGCAGATAAAGTGTCAGAGGACTCTCAAACAAATGTCTTTATTGTAGTGGTATGTAGTGACAATGAAAGGTTTTCTAAATGTTCTGCTGCCAGATGTGAGGGTCAAAACATGAATCTTTTTTGAAATTTGGCAGTTTACAGATTACTTCTGGAGAATTCCTTTAATTTTAACCTGGATTTAACGTGACAAACATCACAGGCACAATGGTTGTTAGAAAAAATGCAGATAAATGGCCCAAATAACCATGGTTGAATGGAAAACAGAAACGTTTTCAGAAACAGATGGCAACTCTTTGAATAAGCAAGAATACTGAGTAAAGAGCGTGTATATGTGCATACACACATCTTAACACTTAGGTAAGTCACAAGTGTAAGTCACAATAACAGAGGCCCCTCCAACACTATCATATAATCCAGATTATCAAAGCAGGTAATCCACATTTTCTACTTTGAACTGGATTATATGACCCCACACTGCCATATAATCCTGTTCAAAGCAGATAATCTGGATTTTATATGGCTGTGTAAAAGAGGCCTTTGGATGAAAGCAGAATTTGTACACAGGGCAAGAGGTATAAGTGATGTTGTCAGGTAGATTGTCACCAAACTGAGGGATGCTAGACCCTCTAAGAACCAGACAGAATCATTAAATGTCCAAAGCTCTTAGCTTTAGCTAGTGCTTCAATTTTCCCTTTGTTGAATTAGCAATTTTTATTGGACAGAAAAGAAAAAATTGTGGCTATAATCCACTGCCCATTTCGAACTGGAAGTAATTTGCCTCAGCTTCCCTTTTTGTAACAAGTTGCTGCTGGGTTTAGAAACTTTTTTGTCTTGCTATGTATCTTCTGCAAATATGTGCTATTGCTTAGCAAAAATGATCTTTGCCTCGGGTTCATGTTTTTCAAACTAGCTCTGGTTGGTTCAGCCTACAGTAATTCTGCCTACCAAGTCATCTAATAACCCCAGTGTGATCATTTGACTAACTTTTCAGTCTATATACAAGGGTACATAAAGATGTGGTCTATGTATACACAATGTTTCAGGCAGTCTAGCAAATTGTGTTCATGTTTCTGCCCTAAGTCTTAAACCAGGCAGTCACCAGTTGTTCCATATTAATTCATTAGAACCATGTTGCAATGTGGACCAGTTTATTTCGAAAGTAAAACAAATACCAGGTGCTATGCAGGCTCTATTTCAGAGGAACGAACTGGTAAAACCACCATTGGGTATCTCTTGTTAGATAGAAATGCCTTAGCATTTAATCTATGTGAAAAGTCAATTCGGATGGACAAGTGAAAACTCCCGGGGTAATGATGAAATCCTAAGAGGCATGCATGCAAAATTGGCTGAGTCATAATCATGTGAGGTTTATTACTAGAGGTTGCATCATTCATTTGTCCCTTACTGATGACAAGTGACAAGCAGGTGATTATAAAAGGAGAGTGAAATGTTCACTCTTCTCTTTTCCTGTGTGACTCTTGCTGAGTGAATCTCATCATGAGTATCTCTGTATCTGATAATTGTTTTGTAAGTACAAGTCTGATTGTGGATCAAAGTATCCTGGATTGTACAGATGTAAATAGTGGACCACTAAAGATTAAAGTCTCCTAATAATTTGGATGAACAACTGAATCTGTGGGTTTATTAAATAGTTGTATTTCACCTGATCATGCTCAGCATTATTTTTAAAATTTTAACTATTACATTTGGCCCAGTCATAGGTTTTTAAACGTTGTTGTGTTATGCCTCATGTAAGCCGCACCGAGTCCCTTGGGGAGATGGTAGCGGGGTATAAATAAAGTTTTATCATTATTATCATTATTATTATTATTAAACAGTGTGCAAAGAAGGTCAGAGGTTGCAGTTGTACTCTGCAGACAAACTGATTAGCTGACAAGATCTGAATGAACTCTCCTATCTTTGCTTGCCTCTGTGGCACTTGTTTTTCCAGTGTGCAGCAGTTCCAGGGAGATCATGATTGGAAAACTATAAGTCACAAACCTATCCCGTGATATCCCTTCTGTAAGAAAATCCTACAAAAATCATGTGGTCACCATAATTCAACAAATGTCCTCTTTCTGATGATATAAAAACTGCTATATCCCAACAGGATAAAAAGAGACAGGAGATTTCCACTAACCATTCTTCTACCTTCCTGTGATCTCTTCCTCCACTGCCCATCTTTAGCTCCAGTGGCATATTTTCTCCTGTGAGTTAGCAGGAGAACCATCTAGTAACACAGAGAAGTGTATGAAATGCAAACTGATATAAAAGTCTGGGGCCATTTTTGCTTCGTCCCATGTTGAAGCCAAAGGTAATTTTCCTTCACAACAAATACATTTCCTTAAGTCATTTGAGGGATGCTATCTTGCCTCAGCTTAAAGAGAAATGTAGTCATTGTGTGACCATACAATACCCTCTATATGAAATGACTATTTGTAGAAAGCTCTCACAGTGTTAAGTGTCCTTTTTGTGAACCCACAAGCAGTTTTAATGAGCTCTCCTATGCTTTTAATTAAACCCCATTATACCATCCAAGCTTTTCACATACACATACCATTATACCATCCAAGCTTTTCACATATAATATATACTTAGTTTAACCATGTGGTTAATGGTTAAACTAAGTATATAATCCTTAAAACTTTGTTGTTGTTGCATGCCTTTAACTCAGAAATGGCAAAGTTGCACAATGAAAAGGATGTCAGCATTCTATACTTAGCTTAACCATTAACAACATTATCATCATTTTTTCTTATCCAGTTGTTTTTTTTGGTGGAGGGAATTTGCCTTTGGCTCCTTCTGAAGCCCTTGGAGATTTGCATGCAGTTGAAGGGTCTCTTTACTGACAGAAAGAAGGCACAGCCACATTAATGACCTATGGTACCTGCAAAGAGATCTGTGGGAATAACTGAATGACCAGCATCACTTGTGTGACAGTTACACAACACAGAGTGTTTGACAGGACTTGCTGAAGGTTCCTTCGGCACTAATGAAACAATTTTGGAAAGTTAATGATCCCAGAATTACCTAGTCATCATGACCCAACAGGGACATTCTTGGAGTTGCAGTCCAAAAACACGGCATTTGTAATCTCAAAAAAGTACATTTTCCAAGCTCTGTTGGAGGGAGGCAGCAAGACCAATCCCTACACACAGCAGCCAGGAGAGAGTGCTACTAGAGAGAATACACTCCCTGCCAAAAATCAATAAGTACAGCACAAAGAAACACAAAAAGACAACAGAAGGAAAGTTAAGACACACACACACATATTAGTAACAAGCAAGAGAGAGCCAACGTGGTATTATGGTTTCAGGACTGGACTATGATTCTGGAAATAAGAGTTCAATTTCCATCCAGCAATGGAAACCAGCGGAATGACCTTTGGTGAGTCAGACACTCTCTGCTCCGGAAAACCTTGTGGTAGGTTTGTCTTAGCATCACTGTAAATCAGAAACAACTTGAAAGCACAACAAAAACTAGTGAGACTTAATTAGCAGAACAGAATTCAGACAGAAAGCTTTGGCAGGAACCCTTTGAAACATTTCTCTTCAGTGCAGGAAAGGATTTTTCACAGCAGACACTCTGCTATCTTTAAATTCTTAGCATTTTTCCTTCACACTTTCATTTTCCTTCGTGCTTTTAAATATCCAACTGCTCTTAGATATGGTTTGCATTGATGGTACTAAGGTGTGTCCAGTTACTCTGAGAAAAGAGAAAATGAGAGCTCTTAATAGAAGGGGGAAAATGAAGAAACCAGTTCTGTTTCCAAACAGTTTGGGTATCGCTAAACAATTTCATCACTCTGCAGGTTAAACTGACTTATGAAAGGCCTTGTTTATTAGTTTGTTGTTTAGCTTACAGACAGTAGTCCAAACCTTCTTAAACCTGGGGCCCCAACCCCATTTGGGGTCCTGTAACTAAATCTGGATGTTGCAATGCACAATGGGCCTCTGGCCAACGCATACAATAGAATTACAATGGAGGACCTCCCACGTGATTTCATGGTTAATGTTGTAGATCATCCAGAGGTGGATGATTTAACTGATGATTTAGAGGGGATTGTGAGCTTTCCTGTGACATGTAGTGATGGGCCCTCAAGTCGGGGGAATTCAAGTCTGGGAAATGATGGTTCTCTCTGTGACAAACTGGCTCAGAAAGTGCAGGGCCTCAAGGGCAAGCAAAGGAGTCAGAAGTAGCAACAGCAGATAAGGATTTGAATGAAGAGCTGAGTGATAAGTAAGGAAGTTTCCCTAGAGAAACCATCTGTAGCTGTGGACACCAACAAAAGTCTTCATTTACAAATCAGAGCAAAAAATAGATGACGTCATTCAGAGAGATTACATGGGAAAGTTAGGGAGAAAATTCATGGGAAACAGAATGATTTCATGAGTGTCTATTAAACAGAAAGTTGTTTACCTTAAAGTCAGTTCAGGCAATGATGCATTAGAGTAAGAAGCTAAGCCTGAGGTCTTTGGTTCCTGGTTCAAGTCAAGTCTTGGTTTTGGATTTAACATATCCTGGAAGTATTCTATGTTCCTGTTCATGTACTCCTGTTCAAGTTTTTACTAGTTCTGCTTTCTTCCTTGTGGATTTATGCTGTAGCTGTGTTTTAAGGCTGTTTCTGCACTTTATCACCTCTGGAACTTTATGAGACATTTGGATTATTGTTTGGTTAGCACCTGTTGCTAAACCTTTTTGTATTATGTATCTTTGTTTATTTTTCCTGATTTTTATATACTTTTATTGTGTTTTTACAATAAACTGTTTCCTTATATTCTTGGACTCTTGTGTGGTGCGGTGGTCATGGGTGTTTCCAGGCCTGGAGTGCAATAGTTAAATTGTACTAGAAACCTAAAGAGAACAGTTGTACGGGCATTACTATATTCTCTAGCAAGATTTAATAGTATTCAAAATTATTTGCATATAAGTTGTTCAATGAACAGATCTCCTGTACTTATATAACATTGCATATTTAAGGAGCGTTGAATAAGATGGAACTACTTAGATGTGATTGAGCACATTTTGCTTCCAAACATATTTTTCTTGAGTTTTCAAGGATTTATATCTATAACACTGTATACATGGACACAGCTGTGTTAGATTCAGCTTCAACACAAATCATATCTGAATAGTTTTTGTGATATAGAGGTGGTATTCTGGGAACATCAGCACAAGAAGTATGATAGAGGAGGATCTGAACAGATGTTTGGAATCAGTTTCTTGAAAATGAACCTAATATATTTCCTTGGAAACAGCATGGAATGCTGCACTCTGAACAAATTAGCTAAGAAGCTCTTGTCATGGCTAGTTTGGATAGCAAGAGTGAGGCATTGCTAGGAGAGCCAGCAGAGGAGGTGAAGGCCAGCAGCACCAAGCAGTTTGCCTTGCCTAGCTCAGCCACTGCTGAAGACAAGCCTTCAACAGAAGCAAACACTCCCCAATATTCAGAGCAAACCCTCTTAGGCCACATCTACACTGCCAGTTTCATAATACAGTTTTACTGCCTTGAACTGCATTGTACGAGTGTGTACTATCATATAATGTAGTTCAATGGAGTTAAACTGCATTAAATGGCAGGGTAAATGGGGCCTTAGAGGAAGCTGAAATAAGTACATCTGAAGGCGCTTCCAGGAAAGCCTTTATCCCAGGAGCATCCACATTTTAAAAACGTGGATGTTCCCAGGGGCCCATCTACACACACCCAAGAAAGCATGTGCTTTCAGGGGTGGGTGTGAAGATGTTCTCCTGGGACTTCCTGGGAGAACACCCAGACACTCTAACTCCCTCCCCAAAAGCCCCCAAAAGCCCTTTAAAAAACAAAATTACTTACCCATCCTCCATTAGAAAGCTGCCAGAGCTCTCCTGGCACATAGAAATGGTGCACCAGGAAAAGGGGTCAATCTTAGAGAGGAAAGGGGGGTGGGGTAGGAGCAATTTTCTCCTCCCCCCCCCCCTTTCCTCCTGGTGCATCATTTCTATGCACCAGGAGAGCTCTGACAGCCCTCCAATGGAGGTTGAGTAAGTACTTTCATTTTTTTAAAGGGCTTTCGGGGTCTTTTGGGGAGAGAGTTGGTAGCCTCGCTGTTTTCCGGGCTAATTTAGCCCAGCAAACGGTAGGACTACTGTCTGCACTGCCCCCTTAAAAGTCCAGAAAATTTGAGGGAGCACTCCAGACACCGGAAGTAGTGGGTTTATCCCGTGCCTTCCAAGAAGGCACAGAATAAACCACTATCAAATTAATTCACCCCAAACCAGGGTTTTCCTGGTCTGAATTAATTTGGGTTTGTCCAGGATGTCATCTGGTCAGCCCCCTTTTTTATTGTGGTAACTCCTGCATTAAAGGGGCTATCTAGATGCACCCTGAGAATGCTACAAAGTGGTTAAACATACCCACACCTGAACAACATAGGAAAGAGCTGGCAGGGTATCACAGGTCTCAGAGATGAGTTTGGAAAGATCATTAATTGAGCACAAGCTGAGATCTTAAGCTGTAGGAAACACATTCACTTGAAGATTTCCAGCAGCAACTTGTCTCAGTCTATTAATTTTTCTCAGATTTTTTAAATTCCAGTACCTGCCAAATCATCACACAAAAGGAACATGACACACACACAAAACATAAAGAGATGTGGAAACAAAGGCTACAATCACAGGGACTGGCAGGATACATTGTGATGGGGCATGAAGGAGACATGGCAAATGAAAGGCTCGACAGCAAACACCAGAATGTCTATGATGAAAACTACTTTGATGGAAATTAGACTCAGGGGGTGGTTTTATATTATGAATTTCTATTAGTTGCATTAAAATGTCAGAAGTATGTGGACAGAGCCACTGTAAACCTGAATAGGAGCAGTTCAATATTTTTGTAGTTATTTATCAGAACTAATTAGGCTGAGCAAAGGTCTAATCTTGGATCTTATTGATTAGTCTCAGCTAGAATACAGCCATGAAATGCACTACTGAATGAGATGTCAACTGGACTGTATGTAATTCCCGTTAACTCAGTTGGCCTACTCTTAGTTGAGCATAAAATACAATTCAAGTCCTAGAAGCCTGATTTGATTTCAGACTATTTCCAAGTAAAACATGGTTATGATTGCAGCTTTAGGATTATTTATTAAACTGCCTTTGCAAGCACCATCTGCATAACCCAGTCTCTCCAGATGCATGGGAACCCAACCCAAGTCTAATGACTATAGTGTGGTGGAGAGAGAAATGTTCAGGTACAGACCAACCCTGCAAAAGCAGTCATGGACAGAACCTTCATGGGCATGACTGCCCCAAAATAACAAGGCTTCATTGTTGTTATGCCATGGCACTCCCTTCCCCTAAAGTTTCCAGACATTAAAGAGATTCTAAGCAAGACATGTGATTTTTCTTTATTTTAAAAATATTTTCCACAGCTTTAAAGTTGCAAAATGTCAAAGCTGCTAGAGGTTTTGAGTGCTGGGTAACACATTCATTAAAAATGGAAACATATCAAGACATATCAAATAACAGCATTTTAATGTCCCCAGTCAGATCTCATTTCTACCACTGGCCATTTAGAGCTAGATGAGCCAACGCAGGAAATACCTGGAAAAGCTGATCTGTGCTTTCAACTTAAAGCATATTTATTATTTCAGTTCATATCCTGAGCTGTTTGGTTTGGGGTTTGTATCTTGGCCCATGACCCTTCTCTTTCCCAACACCTCTACCCATGATGTTCCTGGTAAACAAAAAAGAAATCACTGTTATTCATGGGGAAAGGAGCTTCATTCTGCCACCTGACATTTTTCTATTTCACTGGATCAACAGAGTCCTAACCTTCTATTTCACCATGAAGTCAGTCAATGAACTGGCAAGATTAGTGCCATTCAGGCCTGAGTTAAAGAGGACAAAAAATATGCTCTCTGCATCTTCCTGGGATGAAGATCTCTAGCTTATTGCAGGGTTGGGAAACCTATGTCATCCAGATGTTGTTCAACTCCCATCATCCTTATTTGTTGTTAACTTTTGTATGTCGACTTCTAGGTATGGCAATCATATGAATGCTTAAGGATCCATTTATTTGTCTTTCTACAGTATCCATAAAACTCTTCTTCAATACATATTTCAAATAAGTATTTTATTTTCCTTTGGGCTTTTTCAATGTCTAGATTTCACAATTATGTTTATCATTCAATGATATATCTTTACACTTCAGGATCTTATATAGTTCCTCTACAGTTGCCTTTCCAATTCCTAGAGTTCATCTTCACTGACCACTTAGGTCGGTTTGAAACTAGTTTGGCAGAAATCATTTTTTACTGTACAGATGATTAGATTGACATGTCTGGAACAGGTTCAAGGTCAGGAAGGTGGTCACATAATCCACAGAATGCTGCCTCAAACTGGTCCCAGAATCTACAGAGCCAATTTTGTACAATTGCAGATTTGTGGTCTGATTTTACATCAATTGAAAGTGTTGAGGAAGAGATACAGGAACAGGATCAATACATATCAGAGAACAGGAGTGTGATCAAATTTATTAGGAAAAAAGAACAAGGACAATGAGAATGACTGATAAATATTTGTGAATTAGCTGAGATGGAAATAACCACTCTCATTTAATAGACTTCCCACTTTTACAACAAACAAATATAAATGTATGTAAATAAGCCAGTTAATCATCTTTTGATGATTACAGAGTTTTGTTTGCTTTTTTCAAAAGTAATGCTTGCATCATCTGACATCTTCAGAAAATCTGAACTGAGTTAAATGAAAATTGTTGCACTAATGGATAGCTAGCATGAATAGAAATGCATTGCTGTACACTGCATTTTTTAATTTTAAGAGGTACTTCAGACTGTAACACTAATACCAAGCAGAAAAAAGGAATATGTTCTTTTTCAGACTGTCAAACAAAGACCACTTTACAAAGTTATCTTATGTTAGCATAACCCAGTGTACTATTTGAATGGCACTGTGCTTCACAGAGGTGGCCGGGTTCAAAGTCATTGCTTACAGAAGTCCTTCCTCAAAGTCAGGTGTTGTAGTTAAGTTGCCCTGGGATATGGCTTGTACACTCATGCAAATGACAATATTCCAATAGTAATATTCCTTAAAGCTGGTCAAATAGGGCTTGGCCAGCTTTGAAGGGTGGGTGTCCAATCTGCTTCCCACAGCTGAGGAGTAGCCAGTGACATGTTATATAGGAAGGCTAATATGCTACCAATTTCACTTTGATACCTAATGTGGACGTTCGCCTTCTTTTGAAGCAGGAGGATGGAAGCTCAGTGGATATATATGGAAAGAAGCCTAGATATTTATATGAATAAGGTGAAAATGGCTGATAAAGTGCCTTGCTCTGCCTCATGGGAGGACTTGCCCTACTGTTGTGTATTCCAGTCAAAGTCCTGAACTGCTGAATTGCAACTCAGAAACCAATTTCAGTCCATTATCATTACCATGAGTGGATTTGAAGCCTGTCCTGTGATAATGGAGATACATCTGCCATCCTACCCACATTGGTCTGTGATCTCACTGAGCCTAATGGGTCTTAGACAAGCATAGGATTATGCTCTAAATGCATACTGCACATTGGGTGGTCTTAAGTCTTTTGTGAATTATTCATTACCTGTCTCTTCATTTAATTAAGATTTGCTTCACCCTTGTAAGCAATGTCATCATAAGCACCATGTGACTCATAAGCTACAACTACAAAAAAAAAACATTCAGCATTTGGTAAATAAACATGCAAACCCTGCCCCTCTAAGACTCCATTTGCCTAGCCTTTTCAACTGCTGTTATTTGCACTATATATTATGACAAGAAATCAATTAAAGGGGAATATAAGAAAAGTTGGGAGTAATATAATGGAGAAAGAAGCTCAAAATTGAATCTTACATTCTGTAGCAACGAAAGAACTGCGATACTATAGGCTAGACTACCCAAACATTATTTATTTTGTTGCATAGCTTCAAGTCATATTTGACTTATGGAGACCCTAAGTGAATGGACAATGGGATTTTCTTAGCAAGATTTGTTCAAAGTGGGTATGCATTGTCTTCCTCTGGCCTACCCAAATTCACCCCAAAGCTTTCCATAGCTGTGGGGAATTCAGATCCTAAATAACTGTTCAGGTCTCCAGAGTTGCCGTCCAAGACTCAAAACACAGCACCACAGTAGCTCAGAATGTTACCTAACTCAATATAAAACTTCAATAAACCTGCATATTACTATTATCATTATGAATTTTTAAAAGTAACATGTTCCATACTCACTAGTTTCTCATTACTTAGTTCCGTATTAGAAATCCAACTGAAAAAAATTGGGATATGGCTTGTTTGCAAAAAGGAAATCCCTTCAAAATGCCTCAAGAATGCATTGTAGCACTATTCTGCCTTGGTCAGACCACACCTGGAATACTGTGTCCATTTCTGGGCATCACAATTGAAGGGAGATGTTGACAAGCCGGAATATGTCCAGAGGAGGATGACCAAAATAATCAAGGGTCTGGAGAACAAGCCCTATGAGAAGTGGCTTAAAGAGCTGGGCATGTTTAGCCTTCAGAAGAGAAGACTGAGAGGAGACATGATGGTCATGTATAAATATGTGAGAAGAAGTCACAGGGAGGAAGGAGTGTTTTCCGCTGCCTGGAGACCAGGACGTGGAACAATGGCTTCAAACTACAGGAAAGGAGATTCCACCTGAACAATAGGAAGACCTTTCTGACTGTGAGAGCTGTTCAACAGTGGAACTCTCTACCCAGAAGTGGAGGCTCCTTCTATGGAGGCTTTTAAACAGAGGCTGGATGGCCATCTGTCAGGAGTGCATTGATTGAATTTTGGTCAACTTTTAGCTGTAGCACCAGACTGGTGTTAAACTAAGTTTCCCAAAATTTGAGGTCTCTAACTGCAATAGTTGCTGATCTAGACGCCCTTATCTGAAGACTAGTCAGTATGTGTACACACAACATTTCACAAAATGCTATTTTTGGGGTCTAATAAATTTAAACTAAATGTATAAGAATGGCTAGTAAATTGAAATCCTATACAGTTTTTTTGCTGATTCCAATGAAATTAATTTTAACATGATGGGTGCAAAATCCAGTCAAACAGGTTGTCTCAAAGTGTGCATCAAAATTTTGACTAATATTTTGACTATAACAATTTCCATGTAAATGAAGGTATGAACTTGAAATTTTTACCAACCATTATGCTTTTGCTAGACATAATACTGCCAGATTTGCAACTATCCAGCCTCTAAATATGACCTGCAGGATCTCTTCAAATTAGGCACTGTCGACACAAATGGTAAAATTTACCAAAGTCCAAAGGCAATTATTTTAAAAGAGTCTTCGTGAATCTGCTTGTGAACAATATTATCTGAAAGAGAAAATTTTGTTCTACAAAACTGATATGTTTTTGTTTTGCAATGTGACCATTAATTATCCATTGACTCAGGTCAAAGTATGTTATATTTTGTGTGCACAACATATTGCATTGGTCCATGATGGCTAAGCTATTGCTGGTTATCACATTGAAACCAGCATCCCCATCACTATAGGGGCCACGTCCGATAGCCATGAGTGGGTATCTGCAAGATCCTAAGCCTGGTTGTGGGTTTCTTTACTGCTGATTCCCAAGCCTGTCTTCTTCAGTTACTTCATTATTCTGAAAGCATCATTGATCTCAAAGAGAATGATTTCAGGGAAACTATATTGCTGACCAGATGTCACTGATGGAGCTGGAATAATATCAATGGTAACTTGTTCTGGAATCCAGCAAGTATCGCGTCTTAGCGGCCAATAAAATGAACTACCAGAACCATGGGGATGCATAAAGCATAATGCATAAATACACAAAATATAACATACTTTTGAGAATTTCCTGTTTCAGAATTACTTTTGTGATCTTTTTGTAGTGGGATTGCCAGGTGACACAGATTTTGGGCAGATTTTTTTGCACTCAAAAATTAGTAACATTATAGAACATCATAATATTTTTGATCCAGGATTGGCTGTACTAAATAACTTTTAGCACAAATGAAGGTGTTTTTTTTTTGTCTTTTTTATTATTAGCAGCCAGACAGATAGTAGTCAGTAACTGGGAGAATTCTGCAACACTTACTTAGGACCTGTTGTATTCAAAGATTTGGAACTTTGCATTAAGATAAAGACAGGTAGGGTAAATAAGATAAACAAAGTCATCAAAGGATAGCAGCATATTTGAAGCAACATGGCTGCTGTTTATTTCTGATCTAAATCAAATTGATGTTGAAAGAAGATGCCTCCTTATGACTCATGGATCCATCTGGAGGGGATTGACCTAGTAGAATATCTGTAATATATGTATTTGC
This sequence comes from Anolis sagrei, assembly GCF_037176765.1. Taxonomy (NCBI): domain Eukaryota; kingdom Metazoa; phylum Chordata; class Lepidosauria; order Squamata; family Anolidae; genus Anolis; species Anolis sagrei. The sequence continues at coordinate 121,659,191 of NC_090022.1, forward strand.
CCTTCAACTAAAAAAAGAAATTAAAAAGTAACGATAAACATGTATGTTTTGAAAGATATTTTCTGCATTATTTTGCATGCATTGTAACTGAAATTTATTAGTAGTAATCTAGATGGGATTCTTGTGTTTGTTGTAATTTATAAATACAAACATATGCAATGCTGCCTTGGAGGTTTTGTTCTTGTTTTTCTTTTCTTATCTTAAGCCATGCTGATGTCTCCATTTAACCTTTATTTCCCAGACGGATGAAGTCAAGCACACATATCCCCATAGATACCACACAGAAGTATAACATGATAGATAGAAGAGAACAATTCCAGCAGACCAACCAAGTCCTAAGAGGAGTGGGAGGAGACAAAATCACTACAGAAAGCAACTGAACAACCTAAGTAGGAAGCAAGTTTGTAGTTGGAAACTTTTGCAAACCCATGCTCAGTTGGTAGTGGGTGGGAGTTTGTGATGTTTACATTCAGAAATCAGTGGGTATTGCAAAATAGAAGCCAGTGGGGATTTGTGAATGTAGTATGTGGACGTTCGCCTTCTTTTGAAGCAGGTGGATGGAAGCTCAGTGGATATATATGGAAAGAAGCCTAAATATTTATGTGAATAAGGTGAAAATGGCTGATAAAGTGGATGGTAGCCAGCTCAAAACAGGTGTTCCTTTGTGGGTGTGAAACAAAGACTGTGATCATGACAACTGCTGTATGAGTTCAGCTACATTGAATGGAGGTTAGAATTCACTCTATGGCTACGATTAAGTCTTCAGAAGCTATTGACTTCCAGATGCAAAGTGAATATATATGAATAGAAGCCAGTAGGGTTGGACAACGTAGAAACTTGGGAATTGTGAGGTTGCCAGGCATGCACTAATTGATCTGCATGGAATGATGACAGCCAATGAGCTAGCTCACTGACTTTGTTTGTCTTCTAAAAATGAAAAGCTTTGTTATCTAATTTATTTGGCTATGGCCTCTCCCTTGTGTTCTGCTTGTGTTGTTCATCTGTTTCCTTTTTTTTTTTCAGCTTCTTTCTATCTCCTAATTATGTCTCTTTTTTTTGTCCCTCTTGATCTCACCTACATGATCCAAGCCCAGTTCGCCAAAACATTTAAACTAGGAACTTACTGACATTTCTTCTTTTTCTAACTGACCATGACAGACAACTGGTAACAGATCACTTGAGAAGCAGCCATCAGAAACACCATTTCCTAGATTTTGCTACTCAAGATGTCATGGGGATCACCTCTGACCACAGTGGATCTACAGAGTCATGTGGTGTTCAGCAGCTCCTTGTGAAATCTCAGTGCTTAATACATCTTCCATAAGAGCTAATGATTTCCCTTCCTTTTTCAAGGTGGCACAGGACAAGAAAGCTTCCCCTGGTTCGCATATAGCACTTGGTTGCCACACAGAAAGTATTCTTGCTCTTTTTAACACATACTGACTTGACTAAAAGCTTTTGTCCCTAGTCACAGGGGGAAAAGACCGATTTTTTGACAAATGGAAGCCCAGGATGGAATCAGTCTTTGAAATTTACTTATTCAAGAATGGCAACACTGAGGTAGCAGACTGGCTTGGGCACCTGAAATTATTCTCTGCTGTTTTCTGAAGATTAACATAGCAATATTTGAAGTATGAGTAAATATATTTCTGTTTGATTCAGAAAAATCTGGTGGGGACCCCTTCTATACACACGTGCACACACATAACCATTTCTCAGTTAACGAAAATGTGTGTGTATGAATGGATGCTTCTTGCGGTGACCGGGTTAAGGAAATTTTATCTTTGTATTTTTATTTCTCTTGAGGCTAAGAGGATAGGGCTCAGGAGATAAGAGAAAGGTCATTTTTGAGATGTTGGGGTCATGAGAGAAAAGAGGGGGGAAAGAAAGAGAGGAAGCAGATAATAGCCTGGCCCGAGGGTTTTCCTCAGAATTACAAAACGAGAGTTGATTATATTAAGGTGTTAAGTCTTCCTGGATGTTTCCAACAGGTTCTGAAGCACATTTTAGATCAACCTTTATATCAAGCTTCTTTGGGTACCCAGGAATATGTCTATGGTCGTATCCCAATTTTTATATGTATGTATGTGTGTGTGTGTGTATGTATGTATGCATATGTGTGTGTGTGTGTGTGTGTGTGTGTGTTTTTAGAACATATTCTAAAAATATGTTATACATTTATAGTTATTATTGGAAGGGGCGATCAATTTCTTGGCAACAAGAGGAGTCTCACAGTACTTTTCTTGTGACAAACAACAGTGCATTTTCTCAGCAGTTACCTGAGCTTCAGATCAGAGCGATCATCAACATGATTTGCATTGGCATGCCTCTTCCCCCCCATCTGCTCCACCACTGCTTCCAATCTCAGCATACTCCTCTTCCCATCACCATATCTGATGGGTACTTGCTGCTCAAAATGGCAAAGCTTGCCCTGCAATTATCATTAGAGATAATGAATGCCTCCATGTGGCAGGCAGCTTGGAAATTCCTGCTTGTGCTCGCAAAGCACACATCAGGAAATTGAGACTTGTGGAAGCCTCCATTTCAAAGACAAAATTGCTTTTGTGTAAAATTAGTGTCCCCCAAATTATTTGAGTTCAGAGAGTCAGAAAGTGATTCATAGTGCCTGATAGAGACATGGGCCTTTTAATTCAGACATTGCTGTATTTGTCTGGATTAGTATGCAGACAGATATGGTAGCACCTTTGAAAATGAGAGAAAGTTGCTTGTAATATTGCATTTATATGAGTTCATACATGGCTAAAGGAAACTAGAAATGTATTAACTATATGCAATTGTGTGTTACAGTTAGTCTTTCTTCACTTTAATCTTTTCTTCTTCTCCCTTTTATTCTCCATCTTCCTCTTCTTCTTGTTCCTCCTCCTCCCCTCCTCCTCCTCTTCTTCTTCTTCATCATCATCACCACCATCAATTTTAATTCTGTATTACTTCTGTTTAAAAATACAGTTTAGCGTTTAATGTGGTATTTTTGTGAAAATATGGACTTTTGTGTCCATATTCCAGCAAGGGAAAAGTCAATTTGACTAAGTAAACACAATTATACAATCATTTATCAATCAATGATAGCATTTCAATGCCTTTCAAAGGGAAATTTGCTTTGAGATGGAGCGATTTAAGTTAAGAGCTTGGTCACAGAACAAATTTAACTCTAGGTATCACTGTATTTTTAAACAGGTTGAAATATGTGAATTGCTATGTTGTTTTGTGCTTTCAGGTCATTTCTGGTTTATAGCAATCCTTTCTTGAATTTTCTTTACATGATTTGTTCAGAAGGACTTTTGCCATTGCTCCCTCTGAAGCTGAGAGAATGTGGCTTGACCAAGGTCACTAGGTGGATTTCCATTGCTGAGTAGGGATCCAAACCCTGGTCTTGAGAGTCAATCCCACACTCAAACCACTACATCACGCTAGCTCTCAAGCAGTTCAATTCTATTTAATAATTTTTGTACTTTGTTTGAATCTTGTACTATAAACCATCCGAGTTTCATTTTGGGAGAAAAACAGGAAATCACATTGTAGTTAACACCATGAATAGTTTAGGTTTCTTAGCTTTTAGTGTGTTTATCTTTTGGTGTTGTAGTGGTGGTGGGTTTGGGGTTAGATGAGGGGGTTAAGTGCGCATATCTTTGTATAACCATTTTTTTTATTTGTTATTTTAGCCTATGTGTGTTTAAATTTTAATAAACACTATTTAATAAAAATAATAAATAGTTTAGGTTTAAGAACCCTCCTCATCTTTAAAGTATAATCTCCAGTGAAAACTCAATCTTCATAGCCCCAATTTGAATAGGAGCAGAGTCCACCATAAACGGACAGAGTGAAATGCTGGCCTCAGGATAAAGCTAAATAAATAAAGAGAAAACAGTTCCAGGGCCATCCCCACACTTACTTAGGAGACTTTAGGCTAGGTCCAACCCACAGGTTTAGCTGGAACACAGAAGTTTCACATCCCAGAACCTGTGATAGCCAAGAAGGGCTTGCCCCACTTCTGTGATTCCAAGGCATATACCGGAGGCTGATGTTGAAAAGTATATCCTCAATTACTTCTTTCATGTTTAATATTTCTAGTTTCATATGAGTCAGTAAACAAGTGTGTTTCTACTTTTGTAGAATCGATGAGATTCATGAACACAGCCTCACTGATGTCAAAGTGCTAATTAATGTGAAATGCTGGTTAAATGGGTGCACATAAGTTTTCTGTTGACCATATTCTTAATTGCTGTGATTTAAAAAAGTCTTCTGTCTAAAAAAACACCCTTTTTTCAAAAGGGCATAAAATAAAAAGAAACGATTGATGACCTATTAAATTCATATTTTTAATGAGAACATATTTTTCATAGAGTGCCATTCATAATCTAGTAAATCATGTACCATGGTAATTAGAAGAGCACTTTGTTGCTCTGAACTAAACTTTCTGTCATTTTTTTATTTAAATAAATAATCCTAACCCTTTCATTCTGAATTTTTCAACAATGTCAGAAGACACAAAATGAAGACAAAAATAATTGAGCAGGCATAATGCTGTGGGTTGATACCACTTTAGTTAGTCCAAGGAAACCTTTGTGAAGAGACAAACTGTATCGACCATGTTGACTTCATATCATTTGGGCAGATGAAACATAGAATCATAAGAGTTAGAAGAGACCTCATTTATTTATTTATTATTTATTTAGAACTTCTCACCTCCGCAGAGGGACTCAGGCCGGTTCACAACAACAACACAGACAATCATTTAAAAACATCATATCCCATAATACACTAAAACATTAAAATACTAAAATACAGTCATATAATTACATTGGCCAAGTCGTCAAAGTAAAATCGTAGTTCATCACCATCCGTCCATGTAGTCGCGAGTTATTAACTCACTCGTCAAATGCCAGTTTCCAGAGCCAGGTTTTCACATGTTTTCTAAAAGTCAGAAGAGAAGGAGCAGTTCTAATCTCCAGTGGGAGAGAGTTCCAGAGCCGAGGGGCCACCACCAAGAAGGCCCTGTCCCTCGTCCCCACCAGACGCGCTTGCGAAGATGGTGGGACCAAGAGCAGGGCCCCTCCAGAAGATCTTAACAATCTTGATGGTTCATAGGGGAGAATCTGTTCAGACAGGTAAACTGGGCCGGAGTTGTTTAGGGATTTATAGGTTAACACCAGCACTTTGAATTGTGCTCGGAAGCTAATTGGCAGCCAGTGGAGCTGGCGCAACAGAGGAGTAGTATGCTCCCTGTACTCATGTGCCCCCAACAGATGACCATCCAGCCTCTGTTTAAAAGCCTCCAAAGAAAGAAACTCCACCACACTCTGGGGCAGAGAGTTCCATTGCTGAACAGCTCACGGTCAGAAAGTTCTTCCTAATGTTCTGGTGGAATCTCCTTTCCTGTACTTTGAAGCCATTGTTTCGCATCCTAGTCTCCAGGACAGCAGAAAACAAGCTTGCTCCTTCTCCCTATGACTTCCCCTCACATATTAATACATGGCTATCATGTCTCCTCTCAGTCTTCTCTTCTGCAGGCTAAACATGCTCAGCTCTTTAAGCCACTTCACATAGGGCTTGTTCTCCAGAACCCTGAGCATTTTAGTCGCCCCCCTCTGGACACATTCCAGCTTGTCAACATCTCCCTTCAACTGTGGTGCCCAGAATTGGACACAGTATTCCAGGTGTGGTCTCACCAAGGCAGAATAGAGGGGTAGCATGACTCCCCTGGATCTAGACACTATATTCCTATTTATGCAGGCCAAAATCCCATTGGCTTTCTAAGCTGCCAATCACATTGTTGGCTCATATGTAACTTGTTGTCCACAAGGACTCAAAGATCTTTTTTCACACATACCGCTGTTGGTGAAGTTCACTAATATATTTTCCCATCAGCTTGCTGAATCTTCCAGAGTCAAAAATCAATGTCTGTGGAAAGCTTACTCATTCTGGCTGGTGGTAGAGCTAGTCCCATATGTGTCATATACACATCTTCCTCATGCTTTATTTTTCCTTTAGCTCTTCTATCAAAATGCAAAATCCCTATCTATGAGCCTGGTTTCCTTGCCTGTGTGGCGTTCTAAGTTTGATTGCTGTTTTCTCTAAAATCTTTCAAGAGATACTATGAAAGGTGAGGATCGAAGACAATAATTTGAATGCAAGATATTCTTGAAGCAATTTCTTCTGAATCCATTTGCTCTATAAAGTTCAAAAACAAAGAAAATGGAATAACTGAATTTTTATTTATTGGAACATCTGTCAAGTTAATAATTTTTCCTATCCTTTTAGAGGGAAGTTTGATTGGGAAGAAGGGAGTATGATCTCAAAATTTCAGTTTCACTCTTCCATTATAATGGGACTATAACCTAAGAGCTATTGTTTGAGCATCTAACTATACCCTGGAGACTATGGTCTAAATCCCCATGTAGCCATGTTCTCCTAGCTTCAGCGGAAGGCAATGGCAAGTCCTCTTTGAAAAAGTCTGGCCAAGAAATGCTGTGTGGAAGGGCCCTCAGCCATCTCATGTGCCAAGCCTAGGGCAGATATGGGACTACAGCTTGCTGGATTTCAAAAAGTACTACTTGCTGTTGCTATTTGAGGACTGAGAGAGACCACAATAGCAGCATGCATAGTGTCAACAACAGTCATCTCTCAGAGACATAGAGAAGAAGATAAATGAGGTCTTTGAGAAGAAGGACAAGAGTTCTATAAAATGTCCTTCTTGGTAACTTAGGTCACCAGGATATGGAGTGGGGAGAAAGTGTTGCAGTTATGTGCAGGATCTGTGGGATGTTCATCTTCTTACCAGAACACCTGGGGAGCTACATCAGCTGTAAGTGCAAACAGCTTCTTTCAATGGAAGAGAAGATCTTGCAACTAGAGGCCTGATTTGCTACAATTAAGACCATTCGGAAACTCAAGTTCTTCTTGGACACAGCCTAGTAGACCATTTTAGTTGTACAATGCACATCAAATGAACTTGCAGGGTTTCACTATGAGAAAGTCATTTCAAATGTGGAGAACTCTGATACTTGGAGGAATGTAACACTTACCACCTCATCACACTGGGGTGTTTGGGCTCTTAGCTCCTCTTCAGGAATGGGGTCTGCCAAGCATCATCAAATGACACTGGTTGTAGCCCCGCCCCATTGATCGCTAAAGTGGCGAGAAAGTGTCACAAGAATTAAGGTGTTTTTAGGTAGCTCCAATGCATTTTTGGCCCCTTTCCCCCATCTGATGGAGGAAAGGATAATGCAGCAACATGCACTGCCAAACTTTCCCCCATTTAATGGGCACAGGGCACCATTGTCTCGATGCTCCCATGATATTGGGGAAGGAGGGAGGGTGTGCGGGTTGCCATGAAATGGAACTGAACGGGGGTGGGGGGCATCAATATGATGAGGTCCTGGAAGGAGGAGGACCAGGCATCATTCTGTGAATTAGAATTAAGGACCTTATCATATTGGGATATAATCCATTTATATCAGTATGCATCCCATATTTTTTAGGACTGGATGTATACAGTATTGAGACAGGATGCATATTCTTCTCATATTCTTCTGGTTATTAGGATTCTTATATTTGAAAATACTGTGCTTTGACTCATCACACCATGGAAAGCTGGTTCCTGCCTATTCATTCAAAACTTCTCCTACATCACTTTATGATCTTTTAAAAAGTATCATTGTTGATAATATGCATAAAGATTTCCTATCACACACAAAAACAGCGCTTCAGCAATGGAGGAATTCATAGTATTTCAAAAATACATTATCAGAATTCCGTCTGCAAACTGTTTCTGCAATGCTTTGCAGACAAAATTCTGATGGAATACCAATGGGATGGGACAAACGTCATGTAATAGGACCCATTTAAAATCATTTTCAGACAGTCTCAGAAATGGAGTATTTCCTAATGTGATAAGATCCCTACACAGTGATATGTGCCCTCAAGTCATTACTAATTTATGCTGTCCCTAAGGTGATTGAGTCCACACTGCAATATAACCAAGTTCAAAGCAGATAATGTGGGATTTTATACAGCTGTGTGGAAGAGGGCTGAGTTACCACTTTAATTTAACACTATATCAGGGACACTGTGAAGAATGTAAACTGTTGGTCCTCATAATCTACCAAGTGGCCATTCAGCTCAGATCCTTATCTTCTCTCATCAGATGACAAGAATAATAGATAACCAGTTTGGAGTTTCTGCAGACAAACTGGGGAATGAGTCCTATAGAATACAACCTGACTTGTTTTGATCCAACACAGGGGTTACATCAAATATTGTGATGTGATGAACAATAATAATGAAGCAAAAGACACTCTAATTTATTCATAGTGCAACAAGGAATATTGTAAAGTGAAAGGGATACCACGCCTGTTGGGAGGCAGATAGCACTTTTCATAATTGAAGATATTCATCTTTCCCTAGCTGATTTAAAGGAAAAGAACATTTTAACAGAGAAAGACAAAGCATTTCTTCTTCATCATCTTTTTCAAATCCACCACTGGCTGAAAGTCATTCAAGCATGACAGAGATGATATTAAGCACCCACACCAATCTGAACGGTGAATGCACTGTAATTATATTTGATATTAGTCATTTATTTCATGGTTGTTTGCCACAGTCGTCTCATTGATCAATAAGCTGTGTATTTTTTAAAACCAGCCAACATCACAACTGAAACTGATGGCTGTGGGATATATTGGGGAAGGACAGACTTTGGGATCCACCAAGAACACCCAAGAGAAAGCAAAATGATCAGAAAATCTCAGAAAAAATGCAAAATGCACTTGGTAATTCCATTGTAAAATGCTGGCCTTTGAGAAAGGAATCGGAACTTGGAAGTAAACAGTTACAAATAACATACATATAATTTTTACCAGTAACTAAGGCATAGTTAATGGTGTTCTGTTTCCAAGATATCAATAATAATAATTTTATTTCTTACCCACCTTTCCTCATGGCTTGAGGCAGGTTACAGAAAAACTGAAACATATGAACATTGCAAAAACACTACAAATACACATATTAAAAGGGATTGCTTTACTCTTTTTGCAGTAAAATTGTAATATTAGTTGTGTATCTCTTATCCAAAATGCTTGGGACTAGATATGTTCTGTATTTCAATTTTTTAAAATAATTGAATGCTAGCAGATATCTAATATGACATTTTGGAAATGAGACCAAAGACTACATATAAATATCATTTGTGTTTCATATACACATAGCCTGAAGGTTATTTTATACTCAATATTTTTTTACAGTAATTTTGTTCATGAAACAATCTTTGTGTTCACTAAGTCCTCAGAAGGCAAAAGTGTCATTATCTCAACCACACACCATTTTGGATTTTGGAGTATTTCCCATTTTGTAATTCCTGATTCAGTTTGAATAATTACTTCTATAGTTATGAGATCTAAATGTATGTATTTATTTATTTATTTATTTATTTACAATATTTATACCTCACCCTTCTCACCCTGAAGGCTGGCTTACACAACACACATATGGCAGACATTCAATGCCAATTGTACAATTCACAAGGAAAGACAACACAGAGGTAAAGGCAGTTTTTCCCATTTTATTTCTGGCATCTTAGAGGCTGTGCTCGACTCTGACCATGGGGGGCGGGGGGCCTGTCACTCCATCTTCCATCCAAGGAGCTTTCCTCTGATCAATGTCCATAAGGGCACCTTTATTGCCTCCCCACTAAAAGTGGTATCTATTTTATCTACTGGACAGTGGAGAGATAGTTATGTCCTATAAAATCCTATATGGCACCCGTCCAGCCTATTTGTCAGATTATAGCTCCTTGTCTGAGATGCCTCAGGTGGGAACATGAGAGAGGGCCTTCTTGGTAGCTGCCTTTCAACTCTGGAACTCCCTGCCTAGTGAAATCAGAATGGTCCCCTCCCTTGCTGTCTTTCCAAAGGCATGATATTCAAGTAGGCTTTCAAAATAGAAATGGTCTAGGGGGTGCTAAATTGTTTTAAACACCTTTTCAATTTAGTTAACAATTGTATTTTAATTTTTAGAATAATTTTGTTAGTTTAATTCTATTTTAATATTCATTTTATATCTTTTTATGTTATTTTATGTTTCACTCCTGGGAATAAGTGAAGAAAGAAACATACATCTATGTGTACAATGGAGGAAAAGCATGAGAAATGAGAGGATTCCCCCTCCCCCACCCCCAATAGTTTAAATATGAGAGGTTCTGGAAAATATAGGAGAGTAGTGACAGATCTCTTTTCCAAAATCAACCTATTAAGCAAACCGACAGTAGCAAAATGTGGGTAGAAAGAACACTGAGCTAAGGAATCCCTATCTTGTATCTGCCAAAGCTGTCGCATTGCTGTCTATCAGCAGAAATATATTAGAAAGAACTGGTGTGTTAAATGTAGCTTTTATAGATGCTGTTTTCTGACAGCTCAGGTCACATGCCATCAAATTCAGTGAATCATAAGACAGGTAGAGATGGCAACAATTGGGAAACTGAACATTAAATTAGGACGTTCATTGTTTTCATTCCAGCAATAGGTGCAAACAATGTTTGTATATAAACAGTAGGATGTGATTCAGTCAAGGCATGCCGGCAGCTGCTTTATAAAGGTTGCCTATCATCAGAATTATTACTGGGAGGTCTGGCCTGATCTTGATTATTCGCCACTGTTCACTGGAGAATATTAAGTTTTGCTTCTAAAATATAAAATAAACATTCAGTTAAGCTGCACTTGCCAGGTATTGCCTTCTACATTAGTTTCACTAGCCTAAAGATGCCCATTTATCTGATCAAGCTAAATGGGATAGAGTATTATGGCAGCATATTTGTCTTTTCACCTTGTGTCAGGCTGAATTGAGACCTTGGGGAAGGAATATGAAAATGAGCCCTTTAGAAGAAAAGGGGAGAGAAAGATCATCTTCCCAATATGCATTCAGATTAAAAACCAGAGTTTTGTTCTTTTTTAAAAAATGGAACTAACCATGAAGCTATAAGGGTGGGGTGGGCATAGGGTTTCTTTCATGGCTGTACCTTTTAGGAGTGCATCTACATTGTGGAATTATGGGTGTTGTCATTTTGCAAGGTTTTGGTGATGCTTCACCAAACTATAACTCCCAGGATTTCATAGCACTGAGTCACAGTCCTTAGGGCAGTTCTACGCAGGCACATCAATGCAGCTCCCACCAGTATGAAAAATATCAGATTGGAGCCACATTTTTGTCAACTGCCTCCAAAGTGGGGCAGCATCCCCAAAGTCCAGCTGTGCTGAAACTGATTCAGCATGGATGGGAATAAAGCAGTATTCCAACCCCCCAGCACACCCATTCCCCCCACAAAAAGGGCAGAAAATAGAATATACCTTGAGCGCTGGGCTGTCTGGCTTTCCCATTCCTCTCCATGTGATTGATCCCAGCAGCTTGCAAGGAGGGAAGGGGGCTCACTCTGCTCTTCGCAGCTGCTTCATTAACACAACAGGACATAGAGACCTTGGAGCCCAAATAATGGATTTTTTGTTTTGTTTTTTAGGAGGGGAGGGGGGCTTGGGTTGCTGGGAGCAGGAGAGACATCCATCCTGCCTTCCCAGATTGCCTGAGCCCAGGGTGTGTGTGATGACTGTGGGAACACAGCAAATTCTGTGCCCCAACAAAGGAGAAATTCTGAGTTCTGGAGCAAGATCCAGAATTTCCTCTGTGTTTTGTTTGATGTGAGATACAGCCACATTACCACACGTTAACTTGCATCAGCACCTGTTCATTGTGTGGACACACACAGGCTAATGCAAAACCCTTCCTGTATTATATGACAGTAAAGAACCACCCTTCAAGTAATGTCAAACTGCATTAATTCTACAGCATAAATGCACCCTAGGAAGTGGTAATGACTCAGATTTGAAGCAGTGAATCCCTCACATGACTGATAAATTGTCAGAAGGAATTTCAGGGATTCTCTTTCTGTCCTGTTCAAACATGCTACTTTTATTGGTCAAATTCAAAATACAGAAGATCAGAAATGTTTAAACTCACTGATCTGCCAAGTTTATTGCAGGCTGTACAACATTTCATCCAGTTTCAGAGAACATCGTTTTCTTCATACTGTTCTCATTCCTGTCTACCTCCCTCTCTTGCTCTCCCTCTCTCCCTCTCTCTTTTCATGAAGTCAAAACATACCAGGAATAAAAATTACACAAAATCAACTAACCCAAAGTTCCTCAAAGCGGAGAAGAGCAAAGCAGACAGCAATCTCCCAGAGTGGACAAGGGCACAAGGCACAGAGGCTGCTCCCTTGAAGCCCTAAAGCTCTGTACTCTCACACTAGCACTCCCTCTGGCGCTAGCTCTTAACTCTAAACACTGTTTGTATGTCAAAGCAAAACCCGGGCTGAGTGACAGATCTTAACTTAAAAAAATCTTTAGTTAGGTTGCTCTTAAGTTGAGGTTCCACTATATATTAAACTTCCGCATTGTGAATCTTCAGAACGTGTACACGTAACGCAATAATTTACATGAGATACAATTTCTTAAAAACCCAATTAAGATGACATTTTATAATGACAGGGAAGGGGAAAGTGTTCGACAAAGCCATGTCACCTTCTACGCCTCTACCTTTTTGTCTTTGCCATACTATCAATCAGAGAGAGGATTTCACAAATGGAAATGATAGGTGGGAAAAGCTCTCTAACAAGGGAAGGCTGCTACAGGCACTTTTTCTGTGAACCCTGTAAATTTTTAAATATTGCTGAAGGCCTGTTGAAAATAATGGAAACATTAATACTAAAGAATACCACAAATACCAATATTATCCAGCAATAAAGATTTCCCAGTTCTTCATGTCAATGTATCCTTGTGTCCTCAGGACTGAAGGCTGACAGATCAGAGGTTCATGGATGAGCTCCCTCTTCAGCTCCAGCTCCCCATGCAGGGACATGAGAGAAGCCTCCTGCAAAGATGGTAAAACATCAAAACATCCGGGTGTCCCCTGGGCAACGTCCTTGCACATGGCCAATTCTCTCACACCAGAAGCGACCTGCAGTTTCTCAAGTCTCTCCTGACACAAAAAAGTCTAACCACTATTATTAACAAAGGAAACACTGAGACCAAAAATCATGATAGAAGTGGAAACCCTCTTGGTGTGTTATTAACTATAGTAAGGATTATGGAAAACTTTCCCTTAAAAAATCTAAAAGGTACACCAGGCTTACATAGAGAGGCACTATTTTGAGACAGTCTACATCCAATCCAAGACAACTTTTCTAGGTTGCGACCGCCACTCAAAACTGAGCCTGGAAAGACACCAGTAGTCAGTGAAGTTGCAGTAACAGGGAAGTTATATGCTCCTGGTAATCAGCCCTGGTCAACAGCAAGCTATAGTGTTTTGGACTCACTAAAGTTTCGGAACAGTTTCCAAACTTAGCTCCATGTAGATCACACTAGAGCAGTGGTTCTTAACCTGTGGTCTGCGGACCACCAGTGGGCTGTGAGGACGAAAATCTGATCCGAGAGCCCCCTTCCTCTTTGTTTTTATTTTGTTTTATGTATTTTATTCCCGCTCCTTTTGCACCTCCTGCCACTCCTTCCCTGTTGCTGAACATGGCATATGTTCTGTATTTGAAACTAGAGTTGATGTGGTCTATCCAATGCAATTTTCTGAATCAGCACCCCAAACTGAATCCCTTGACCAAAAACTGATTTGTAATCCTTTTGGTACTAATGTTTACGGGTACATTAAGAGTTTGGGTCAAGGGAGTGGAGCCCATAAAACCAAGATGGCTGTGTGGATTGGGCCCGGGGATCCTGCGACACAGTCCCTGGGCCCCATACACACAGGGGCCCCACCTGGCAAGACCTAGATCTTAGCTTTAGATCCGGATCTTACCAGTTGTTTAATTCAGTTTTACCGGAAGCATCATTTAGACACTACCGGTAAAACCAAGACACATCCTTCGTTATGGGTCTGTCTGGATGGGTCTTTTATGAGTAGGAGCCTACTTGTTAGTAATTTCAAACCTCCTATTTAGACATTTTAATATATTCTTAGCATTTTAACTTCAAGCAAAGTCATCACAAAATTGTACCTCCTAACCTAAACACCTCCTATTAGCAAGGAGTCACTAAAAGATCTGCTCAGCAATGAAACTCACTGGGTGACCTTGGGCAACTCACACTTTCTCAGCCTCAGAGGATGGCAAAGTTAATTTTCCTCCAAATAAATCCCACGAAGAAATATCATAATAGGGATATAATTTATTTATTTATTTATTTATTATTACACTTGTATACCGCTAATATCTCAGCCTAAGTCGGCGACTCATTGCGGTTTACAACATCTAAAAACAACAATATTCAATTTAAAAACATAAAAAACACATATAAAATACAGCATTATTGGGCCACCAATAACAATCCAAATGCATCTCGTAACTGGAATCACAATCCAACTTCGTCATCTGTAATTACCAATCCTTAATCGTCAAAATTCGTTCGGCGGATTATCCGAATGCTTGTTCAAACATCCATGTCTTTAGTTTTTTCCGAAACGCCATCAGCGAGGGGGCTGACCTTATCTCTATAGGGAGGGTATTCCAAAGCCGAGGGGCCACCACAGAAAAGGCTCTGTCTCTCGTTCCCGCCAGCCGCACCTGTGAAGCCGGCGGGATAGAGAGCAGGGCCTCCCCAGAAGATCTTAGGGTCCTGGCAGGCTGATAGGCTGAGATGCGTTCGGATAGATAAGTTGGGCCAGAACCGTTTAGGGCTTTAAAGGCCAACGCCAGCACCTTGAATTGAGCCCGGTAGCAGATCGGCAGCCAGTGGAGCTGGTACAGCAGAGGAGTTGTGTGCTCCCTGTGCCCCACTCCTGTTAGTATCATGGCTGCCGCCCGTTGGACTAATTGGAGCTTCCGGACTGTCTTCAAAGGCAACCCCACGTAGAGAGCGTTGCAGTAATCAAGGCGGGATGTAACCAGAGCGTGGACTACCGTGGCCAAATCAGACTTCCCAAGGTACGGTCGCAGTTGGCGCACAAGTTTTAACTGTGCAAATGCTCCCCTGGTCACCGCCGAAACCTGGGGTTCCAGGCTCAGCGATGAGTCCAGGATCACACCCAAACTGCGAACCTGCGTCTTCAGGGGGAGTGCGACCCCATCCAACACAGGCTGTAACCCTATACCCTGTTCGGCCTTACGACTGACCAGGAGTACCTCTGTCTTGTCTGGATTCAATTTCAATTTGTTCGCCCCCATCCAGATCGTCACAGCGGCCAAGCACCGGTTCAGGACCTCGACAGCCTCCTTAGTAGCAGGTGGAAAGGAGTGACAGAGTTGGACATCATCTGCGTACAGATGGCATCGCACTCCGAAACTCCGGATGATCTCGCCCAGCGGCTTCATGTAGATGTTAAACAGCATGGGAGACAGTATTGAACCCTGAGGAACCCCACAAGACAAAGGTTGTGGGGTTGAGCAGGAGTCTCCCAGTAACACCATCTGAGACCGACCCTCGAGGAATGAGTGGAGCCACTGCAGGACAGTGCCTCCAAGACCCATCCCCGCGAGGCGTCCCAGAAGGATACCGTGGTCGACGGTATCGAAGGCCGCTGAGAGGTCGAACAACACCAACAGGGACACACTCCCCCCGTCGAGCTCCCGACGCAGATCATCCACTAAGGCGACCAAGGCTGTCTCGGTACCATGCCCCGGCCTGAAGCCAGACTGTGCCGGATCCAGAAAATCCGTGTCTACCAAGAATGCCTGGAGTTGTGAGGCCACCACACGTTCCATGACTTTGCCCAAAAAGGGGAGATTGGAAACAGGCCGATAGTTGACGAATTGAGTGGGGTCCAGTGATGGTTTCTTCAACAGCGGTTTTATCACAGCTTGTTTTAAGCTGGCTGGAATTTTGCCCTCCCGGAAGGAGGCATTAACCACCACCTTCACCCACTCGGCCAATCCCCCTCTGGCCTCCTTCAGAAGCCAGGATGGGCAGGGGTCTAGGATGCATGTGGTAGCTCTCATTCCTCCAAGCACCTTGTCCACATCCTCGGATTGAACCAATTGAAATGAATCCATCAAAACCGGACAAGCAGATGCTCGTGTTACATCCTCAGAGACTGCCGTTAATATGGTATCCAGTCCAGAGCGGATCAAAGCGACTTTGTCTGCAAAGAACTGAGCAAAAGCTTCACAGCGAGCTGCCGAGTCATCAGGGCACCCATCCTGAATGGTGGGTTTTAACAGGCCTCTGACAACTCGGAACAGTTCAGCCGGACGGTTCTTTGCAGACGCAATAGCGGCCGCAAAGAAAGCCTTCTTTGCGGCTTTTATTGCCGCGGCATATGCCCTTAAAAAGGACACAAACCGTGTTCGATTTGGCTCGCTCGGATCCGAACGCCACACGCTCTCTAGTTCCCTCTTCTTTCGCTTCAACGCTGCCAGCTCCTCGGTAAACCAAGGAGCTGGTTTCGCTCGGCTACTTGAGAGGGGACGTTCTGGAGCGATCGTGTCTATTGCCCTGGTCATCTCCCCATTCCAGAGAGCGACCAGGGCATCGACAGGATCACCAACCGAGGTGGCGGGAAATTCCCCAAGAGCCATCAGGAATCCATCCGGATCCATAAGCTTAATGGGTCCTCCACCTCTGCGGAGGTTAGGGGGTGCAGTGAGTCTAAAGCTGACCAGGTGGTGGTCGGTCCATGGCAACGGAGAGATGGATAACTCCTCAACACCGCCACCTTCCTCCCATCCCTGGCAGAAAACCAAGTCCAATGTGTGTCCAGCACTGTGGGTGGGGCCAGATACCTGTTGGGACAGCCCCATGGTTGCCATGGTAGACATGAAGTCCTGAGCCGCTCCCGATAAGGTGGCCTCGGCATGGACATTGAAGTCCCCCAGCACAAGCAGCCGTTGGGACTCCAATGCCAGGTCCGAGATCACCCCCGCTAGCTCAGGCAGGGAGACTGTAGTGCAGCGAGGTGGACGGTACACTAACAGAATCCCTAATCTGTCCCGGTCACCCACCCTCAGGTGGACGCTTTCATAATTTGTTGACTGCGGGATGGGGGCCCTGGTCAGACGAATGGAGTCTCTATAGACCACTGCAACTCCGCCTCCCCGCCCTCCGGATCTCGGTTGGTGCTGCACAGAGAAGCCTGGTGGGCAAAGCTGGGTCAAATTTACACCTCCCACTTCGTCCAACCAGGTCTCTGTGATGCACGCCAGATCCGCTCATTCATCCAGGATTAAATCCTGGATGAAAGTTGTTTTACCATTGACAGATCTGGCGTTCAACAGCACCACTTTCAATTCGGAGGGACCGCCATCCTGGTTACACCAGCTTACCGTATCAGGAGACCGATTTGGAATTACTAATGTTGTTCCACGTTCCCTAGGCCGAATTAAAGGTCTCCCTTTCCCGTATCTCCCCCATTTAAAGCAACAACAGTCAAGACAATGTAAATAAGTTGTTTAAATGTCTATAAAAAGTGTAATTACTCATGAAAGGTACCCTTGGAGTCTCAGAATCTTAAATCATGTCATTTAAGAGAGAGGTTGTCTTGCAAGAGGAAGCTTCCCGACAGTGTTTGGAAAGCCAGTGCATTGCACCATTGGAAGGGGATTATTGGGGTGGAAAAGCAATTAAACCTGTCTGAGAGATTTAAAAGACAAATGCTTTTTGGAAGGGCATTGGTGAAGCAAAGACAAGTATTTCTGCAATTTGCCAAGTCTTGAAATCTGGTAATCTTTTTGAAGACATTTACTGCCATCATGAAGTAAATGTATTCACAGATGGCACCATGCATCCAAGCAAAGTATGCATACAAAGAATGTATGGGTCCCAGAAAGCAAGACCTCAGGAAGGAAACCCTTATAGTGTATTGCTCTCTAAAGCTTGTGTGGGGAAGGCATGCACACCACATAAATATTTTTCCAACTTTGGGTGGGTTTTTTAATATCAAAACAGTCAGAACAAGAATAGCTTTTTTACATGCAAGGACATGCAAGAGTCCTTTCTTTAATATGGCACTCTATTTATGTTATTTCCCCAAGTGGTTGGTGTCAACATTAGTCTTAAGTTTCAAGATAAAATGTTATTTTCTATTAAAGCCAATGGGAGCCTAATTTCATCTTATTTTTAAATGTATAGCTCTGGGTTTTAATGGTTTTGTCATTTTGTGCTGTTTTAGGACTTTTTCACATGGGGCAAAATTTGGTGGCAACTCCAGTTCCTCAGCAGCTTTGCCACAGAAACTGCCAGCTCTCATCACACACCAGAGAAGTACTTCCAAGGTGGCTCAGTGGCAAAACTTTAAGCCCTTTATTACATTCAGGCCTCCTCTGCAGACAAAAGGAAAAGGATCCCAAGAAGTGCGACTTCTTGAGCCCTTTATTAAACCCAAGTCTCCTCTAAAGACAAAAGGAAAAGGATCACAAACTCTGATGTTTTTAATTCAGATCTAAATGATGCCTAAAATGACAGGAAGGGGAGCCTGGGAAGTCTCTCTCCCCCCCCCCCCCCCCCATAATGAATCAGATAGAAAATGAATTTTCGGTTTCCCAGATCGAAAACAGATTTCTGTCCTCCCAAATTTGGGAGACTGCCAAAAAATGGATCCAGACCCCCACCGAAATCTAGGACACCAAAATGGATCACGATTTACTAGGATTGCACAAGCTTAGCAGATAACAACCTCCTAAACAGCATAAACTGAGTATCTTGGCATATTTCAAGTCTTCCCATCTGGGATATCTCTGAGTTTGGCTTTGTAAACAGAAACCCACTAATGAAATGTTAATGGGCTTTAAGTGAGCCCGCTCCAGCAGTAATCAGCAACAAGCGTTTTATTCTTCCAGATTTCAAATTCCCCAGCAAAAAGGAGAGCTTGGTTATTTGCAAGGGCCATTGCAGGGCTAGATCACCTGTTCCCCTTGTCCATTTAGTACTAGCTCCTTGATGGGAAGGAGAATAAAAATTTAAAAATGTAGGAGGTGCAGGTCTCTAACATACCCTCCAACTGTCCCAATTTGTCAGGGACACACTCAATTAATTGTGTGCTAGCCCTCTTTACCAGCCACTTAAGAAGTTCTACGCAATTATTTAAGGCAGTGTAGAGTCACATCATCCTGCAGGCATACCCAAACACTCGTGGGCTCATGCAAGTTTACCCATTGTTACTCACTTAATTCTGCACCACAGGTTAAAAAAAACACACCAGGAAAAGACCAAATCCTGAAGCCTATGAAAATCTTCACAACTTTGAGGAATGACTTCCTTCTCTCCTCCTAATTACTCCAGATATTTTCCAGTTAGGTCAGCTGATATTTCTCATAACAGGAGGCCTGGTCATAATACAAAGACACACCTCAGC
The DNA here is from genome assembly GCF_037176765.1 of Anolis sagrei. Lineage (NCBI taxonomy): Eukaryota > Metazoa > Chordata > Lepidosauria > Squamata > Anolidae > Anolis > Anolis sagrei. The sequence goes on from NC_090022.1 coordinate 121,678,544, forward strand.
TTGACAAGCGTGAGATTTGTTATTACCTTCCTGTCCTTAGCCCAATGTGGCTCAAAAAATTGTTTGACAAGTTTCAGCTTTAAACAGGTTTCTTTTTAAAAACTGTTAAACCTATTCCGGTTTAATGCCAGACAAAAAGACCTCCTCCTCAATGTTCAGCTACCCTGGTTAATCCGTGCCACTTGCTTTCCTGGATTAATTAACTCGGCTGCCATATCTGCAGGTGCTTGTCTCTGTGAGCAATTAGGCTTCTCGGCATCAATGTCTCCCGCTTCCCACTTGAGCCATTTTCAGCTGGTCTCAGCTGCAAGACTCTGGTTGGGCCAGGCAGGTCTTCCTCAAGCTGCTTTGTCGACTCAGTGTAGGATTTAAGACAATCTAATCACTTATTGAAACAAAACCTTCTTAAATCTGATTAGCAGCAAATGCTGTACATTAATACATAGCCCAAAGATGCACAGAGTCTGGGATTATTTAAACAAGCAAGCCCATAAACAGCAAAGTTGCAGGATTTCTGCATCATCCATTTAATCCCAATACTCTGTCATCGTCATCATCATGGCACTGTTGTTGTCCTACTTGTTTCTGAGTTATTATGCTGATCACTTAGCTTCTAGCAGCTCACCCATGCCTCTCATCCTCACTAAACTATCATCACTAAGCTATCTATAGGTGATTCCTTGTGGGCAAGCATAATGTCCTTCCAAGGGCAGAGTCTTGGTAGTGGATCTATAAGTGGCTGTAGAGACCTATTCTGGATCCACATGATCCTTCACAATAAGGACATGGATTTCCAGATGGAAGGTGGTCACAACAAGTGTCTGCCTAATGCACCTTCTTCTTGGCATGTTTCTCTCTTCTGCTTTCTGTTCGTGCTTCCTTGAAAGTGGAATATTGGTGAGCAACAAAAGAGCTTAAAGCTAACCTTAAAAATGTGGAATATACACCAAGAACTGGAGAGCTATGGCACTCAAGGATTGTAACTGGAGGAGGTCAGCTGTTGTCACTAAGCACACAGGCAGGGTTTAAAGCCCTTACTGTATAAAAGTCTAAAAATAGATCCTGACATTGCAAAACCATATTGTTTGAGCTGGTGCACTACTCAGCGGAATAATTTACTTTGTGTGACTGGAGCAGAGCAAACAACTCAACATCGGTATGCTTGTCCACAATGTCCTGCCTCATGCACAGAGGAAGAACTGTATAAAGCTACAGACAATGTGGTTGCTGTTGCCCATTTTTGGTCTATAGTTATTTAGCCACTTGTGTTCCTTCTATTTTATCAGTTTTATACTGATTTATTTATTCAATGTTTTTGACACTAAATAAATAAAGCTGGTGCATGCATGCCAGAACAGGGCGCTAGCAGACAAGGCTTAAACCCACTTTGGAGCGGGTTAAAGAAACCCAATCCAAAGTGGTTTTAAGTCCCCACTCCATTCTGAAAGGCCCGGGCTTTCCCAGGGGCTATCCTCATTCCAGCACAGTAACTACCACACTGGAATAAGGCCACCCCAACCTCCCCAAAAGTCTTAAAAGAAAAAACATACTGCGCTGCCATTAGGCCTCTCTGGAGGCCTCCTGGAGTGTACCAAATACACACCAAGAGGCCGGGGGTGGGAGAGCTAATTGCCCCCCTCCTGGTGCATCATTGGTGCACTCAAGGAGAACTCCACAGAGGCCTAATGGTGGCGTAGTTTTGGGGGTGGGTTCGCCTCACCTTCTGGGCTTTTGGAAGCCTGAAGAACTGATGTGTGCTGTGGGGACTGACCCCAGGACTATGGAAGCAGTCTCATGGGTCAGCCCCCACTGGCCCTATGCTCCATTAGACCTAGACCTTTCAGGAAAGCCCGGGCCTAATGAACTATTAAAGTGATTCTAGACAAAGCAGGGTTTACCTGCTTTGTCTCTAATTACTTCACTTTTACCGGAGGCGTCATTTGAACGCCTCTGGTAAAAGCATGACAGGGCCTGCATTTTGGGCCCTGTCTGGAAGGGCCCATAGCCACACTTACCCTTCATTTGTGTATTTGTGGGACCCCAGGAATTGAGGATTTGCTACATTACCCTTCTACACATTCTATTCAGAACCAATATCCAAATTCTTGGGATCTATTTTGTCTAATCTACGAAAAAAATAATGGGTCCATAAACATATCTGTCTCCTGTGTGATACCATTTCTATGGTAACTCAAAAGGCTTCCTTTTTTGCCTTGGCAGCAATGAAGATTTGGGCTAAAATTATATTGCAGTTCACTGCTATGGAGATGCTCTCAGTTAAAGAATTTACCTTTGATTTTATATTATATCTGAATGATATTGAATTCTAATAGGCAAGGCATGTATGCCAGTTGTTTTGTTTAGTACCTTTGTAATATTTTATATTATTGTCCTTCTATAATGTTTCTCTTTTATATTGTTGCTTTTTTACATATTGTATTCATGTGTATGAATGATAATTACCTGTGGTCTAGGACTCTAGGTATTAATAAATGAATGAATGTACAGTTACAATATTGTGATTTTTTTTTATCAGGGTGGCAAAATTTTCAAAACTCATTGTGAGGATTGACCTAAACATGCAACAGGGATTAATTCTTTCTCAATAGTAATAGATTGAATTTGAAGTCCTCTATTCATTAGAATACTTGCTCCATCCTTAGTTTCAACACCCAAAGTGTGAGGTGGTGAGTAGGAAATGTACTTGAACTTACTAGCATCATTTAGCGCTGCTAGTAGGGCTGGGCGGTTTCGTTTCGTAATTTCGTAATTCGTTAAAAATTCGTAATTTTTTTTTATAACGAAGCGATATTGAACCATTCAGGAGCAACTAAAAAACGAAACGAATTTTTCCAATTCGTTTCGGAATTGTTTCGTTATTGATTTGTTATTGATTCATTATTGATTCGTAAATGTTTCGTTATTATATCTGCATGTCTGGTGCAAGTTTTAGGGTTGCTGTTTGTTTTCTCAGTGAAAAAAATATATAATTATCACACCAACAGTCAACAACAGGGGGAGAGGGAAGCTTCAGAAGTTTTTTTAGCGTATTGCGCGATCGCGGCCGCCATTAACAAATCGATTCGTAATCGATTCGTAATTGTTTTGTAATTGTTTTATGATTTCCGAAATTTCGTAAATATCGAACCTTTTTTAAGGAAAATTTCGGAATTCTTTTAAATAACGAAACGCAAAAAAACCCCTAAAAACAAATCGAGTTTAGAAACAATTTTTTCCGTGTTTGGAAGCCCTAGCTGCTAGAGATGAAACATAATTTCTTTGGACTCAAATGTCTTGAGAAACCAGTTGGTAAAGAGTGCCTGCCATATTTTACAGGTTCACGCATTTTTCAGTCTGTGAAATTGAAATAATCAGTTTACAGGATTGGGTTACTGTAAGTTTTTCGGGCTGTATGGCCATGTTCCGGAAGCATTCTCTCCTGTCGTTTCACTTGCATCTATTGCAAGCGTCCTCAAAGGTTGTGTATTGTTGTTTACAGGATTGTCCTTAAAAATAAAGTGTGCACAAATATATATATTTTTTAAAAATGTGAATGGCCCAAAGCTTTCAGAGTCCCCTAGCCAACACTGTCTGGGATTTTAGGAATGGAAAATGAGTTGCACATTTTAAATCTAATGCTTAGGTGCAAACTTCTGCCTTTATATGATGGCAGCTATTCTTAAAAAATTCAAATTTCTCTCTTCCCAAAATGGAAGAGCCCAATGAAAGGAAATCCTAGTTTCTTCTTCCATGTGTTAATTTGCATTTTGGAAAGAGAGAAAATGTTATCTTTCATAGCCCCACGCCATGTGCTGCAATCCAGACTCATAAAAAACCAAAAGCCAGCTGTTGATCTTTTTTAAAGCTCAGATATAATTGCTAATGATGTTTTTAGCAGCTCTCGTTGGCCACTCAAGGAAATGTCAGATGACAGATAAAAATCCAATGAAATGTTGAGCTGTTTTTCCAGACTTGCTATTGTGTGGTGTGAGAGAGAACTAACCTTGCTGCCCTCTCACCACCCAGGGACTGAAAGATCATTCCTGCCTAGAGCACAGGCAGCCCAAGGTATTTTGCTGCATAACACAGAGAAAAGCCACTCAAGCAGCCAGCTCAGGGCAGACTGGGTAGGATATCAGTATCTCAAAGCACACAAGTTGTCCTAAATGCAAGAAGAAGATAATTCCATATACTTTTCTCCTCGTGCCTACCAATAAAACTAGAACTTTTAATAAAGTAGGTAATAAATTACAAATAATTACAAATAAATTGCTCCACATTTATGATACCCTCAAATCTGCAACATGAAAAGCAGTCCCAAAATACCAAGTTAGACAACAAGTATACAAGTACACCTTTTGACTCTTCTGTGGCCCTTTCCACACAGCTGAATAAAACCCCATTTTCTCCTTCAAACTGAAATATATGGCAGTGTTGACTCAGATAACCCAGTTCAAAGCAGATATTTTGGGACTTTCTGCCTTGATATTCTGGGTTATATGGCTGTGTGGAATGGCCCTTTGACAGAACATTTAGTACCAGAGACATAACATGGAAATAAAGGGTATAGGTTCTAACATTGCAAAAAAGAAGAGGAATCCAACATGTTTCACCATTTTTTTAATCCAAAACTAACAGGGCAGGGTTTGGGACTGGATGGCCTTTGGGTCTTTCCCAAATTTATATTTCTATTATTCTAAATACTCTGAAGGCACTAGATCCTATCTAATTGTGGAAACTGAGAAGAGTCAACCCTGGTTAATACTTGGATGGGATTATGTAGGCTATATTTCCAAAGATGGAATGGTAAAACCACCTCTGAGTCTTCTTGGCTAAGAAAACCCAGTGAAATTCATGAGCTCACCATAAGGCAATAGACAACTTGAAATCACATGCACAAAAAGAGGAATATACACATGTGAAATGTTACAGCCAAGTCAAGTAAGCCTTCCATAAGCAAGCAAAAGGACAAATGTGGATACATTGCTTCAAGAGACCGCTTGAAGGTTTCTGCCAAAATCCACCCAGGAATAGTTTTTTCTTTCTTTCACTCTCCTGCATCCTAAAGATTTTCATTTGAACAGTCAGATTTATACAAGCCATGCTTCTGTATCACGTTAGGGAGCAGCTGATGAGGCAAAAGTATCTGCTTTCCACTGATCCCTCCGTCCTACTGTTCATGCATGCTCAGCAAAGGTTTATGGAGGAAGCAGCTGTTTGCATAGGCTAAACTAAAGTATCAATGTAGGGAGTAGCCTTTTCCATTCATAAGGACCCCTCCCAAGTCAAAGCTCCAATGATTGTATAGGATTTTACATTATGGCAGATAGAGGCTGTTCATGTCACCTTATCATCTGGACATAGAAGCAGACAGGACTGGTTTCCACTCATATAGCAATTGCTTCTATGAGGATGACTGTCCAAGTTTCGATATCCTTTGGATAGTATAGAAACAAAGGTGGATCATCTAGAAATGAAGAGCCTTGAGTGAAGCAAAACTTTCTAACAATAATGTCTTTCCCTAGAATTGTGTGTAAATCTGAAGGGTATCTGCATTATATATTAGGTACATTTATGTTCCACTTCTTTCCCAATGAGCCCAATAGCTTTCTTCTGCCCACCCCACTCTTCTACACATACAACATCCCAGTGAGATAAGAGGATTGAGCTCTCTAAGTTCACCTGGTGAACTTTCAAAGTTCAATGAGATCAAAAACCTCAACTTTCTAAATCCCAACCCAACATCATAGCTGCAGTGCCATACTAGCTCTCAAAAATTGTAATTTTTTAAAACTTTAACAATTTCAATATTTATTTTTAAGCCTTTAGATCTACAAAGCTTCTCTAGTATTTGCAGATTGTCTAAATCTCTCCTTCTGTTTCTCTACCTAATTGCTGCTCTATTTAGATAATCCTTCATTCATCTTTTCTGGCAAATTGAAACCTACCAAATCATTTTGTTCTCAGCATTTAGGAGAAATTTGTGTCTGCGCAAAATGTATTTACACAAGAGACAATATGAGACATTTTGCTTTGGCAGCTACCCAGTAGTCCTATCAGTCAATGCCTCCCTGTTGAGTGGTCAAAATTAAATGTGTATAATTAATTGCCAGTCTCTTTAGTGTATTTTGCAATGGGCTTTTGATAGCGTCAGAATGAGCACCATGGCTGGAATTAACTGAATTGTATTACTGACAGTGGAAACAGAAGCAATCAGTCAGAACAAATGATGTTTCACCAAAAGATCCAAGCACAGCTTAGCTCTCTTCTTTGACTTTAAATCACTCAGACAGGTTCCCAGCTCAAGTTTTGAAAAATTCCTCACAAATAAATATAAAATGTAAAATATATTAAAATCCTTCACAAGTGCATTTGACTCAAAATCACTGTGAGAGACGTCTTGGAAAAGTAATTTGTCCATGGAAGAACTACTATTCCAAAAACTACTATTCAACAAATGGAAATACATGTTTTGCAATATCATTGCAACTTTGCTGATATCAGCAAAGCCACACTGCAATGGCCAGGAGTGGCAAAAGGCACAATAAAGATAACGTGGCTGTCCAGCAGGGCTGAACCATTTTCACCCCTGCTAAACAGTCTAGATTCCACTATGCCACCACTGTCGGATGAACATGAACAATGTAGTGGACCCTATGGCCAGTCTGGAGTATTGCTACTTTGGACTAGCCTCAGATTTAGTGATACATGTGGATGATACCCTTGATGCTGTATCCATAGAATCATGGAGTTGTGGTCTCTTCCAGCTCCATTATTCTATGGATACAGCATCAAGGGACTCATCCACATGTATCACTAAATCCAAGACTAATCCAGAGTATTTGGAAAAGACCTTAAGGACTATCTAATCCAACCCCCTGCCATGCAGGAAAATAAAAGCACCCCCAACAGATGGCCATCCAGCCTCTGTTTAAAAGCCTCCAAAGAAGGCACTTCCATAACATTTCGAGGCAGTGAGATCCACTGTTGAACAGCGCTTAATGCTCCGAGTCCTATCCTAGTTTTCTAGTCTCTGTGGTTTGCCCTTTGGATTCCAAATTAGCCTCAGTAATCTCTAGAGGAAATATCACAAATGAATGCCGGAAAGACATCACCTTGTAAAGAAACAACAGCTGAAGCTAAGAAAAATTCATCAATGCTTTTATGAGGGTTAAAGCTTAAGTCCTAATGCATGCAGCAGTATTTTCAATGGAACACAGTGGAATCTACCTCTAGGTAAACATCCATAGGATTGTACTATTAAGAATATTTTTCCATTGAGAGATATTGAGTAATTTAAAATTCTGATTGACCACTTGAAACTATAGCTTAGGCATCCAAATAAAGTGGTCAGCAAAGTTCTCAAGGAAATTGGTTTTGTGAACACAAGTCAGTAAGCGCTCAAAAATGCTTTATATTGAGTTATTTTTAATATTTGCTTATCTTGTAATCTTGTAATATATTTATTGTGCAGAAGCTGTGGAGTAGTCACTCTAGTCCAAGTCATGGTTATCTGGACAAGATACAGGCAGAAGCATAGGGGTGGTAGATAGCGAGTCCAGAAGTTGCATGAGCAGGTTAGAAGTCCAGGTAACCAAGCCAGCAGAAAGTAACAGAGTAGTCCAAACTGTAGCCAGCTCAAGGTCAAGACAAATCAGGAACACAAGAAAGTATTGCCACCCAGCCATATAGAACACTTGTCTGCACACACAGAGAGAGCTGCTGGGATATTTATAACCAATTCCTTCAAAGCCATGGGTGCCTAAGTAGTGCCAGATTACGTTGGTGTCTAATACTTAAGTGGTGTTGGGCTTGGTGTTTTTTCCTCTATCACTCAATTAAGACCAGGGACATATCATCTTCAGGCAGAGGCGGCCCTAGGTAATTTTCAATGGTAAGCAAAGAATATTTTGGCGCCCCCCCCCCCAAACCAATCACTGCGATACACACACACACACACACACACACACATATGGGCATGGACAAATTTTGGCCCTCCGGGTATTTTGGACTTCCTACTGGCTGTTTGGATTTGTGGGAGTTGAAGTCCAAAACACATGGAGGGCCAAAGTTGGCCTATGCCATCCATACACACACACACACACACACACTAGCCGTCCCCTGCCACACGTTGCTGTGATCCAGTCTGGTGATCTTGAAAAGAAAGTAATGAGAAAGTTGGTTTCTAATCTATGTAATGCCTTTCTGCTTGTGGGTAAACAGTATTTCTTGTTTCTTTGTCAGTGTTGATATGGAGATTGTCTGGTTTGCCTACTCTGGAACATGCAACATATCATTGTTCTTCTTTAGGGATCCCTTTCAAATCTATGATATTACATCTTCCATATGTGTGTGTGTGAGAGAGAATCATATAGATCTATATCTATGGCTGGATGGCTCTTTGTCAGGAGGGCTTTGATTATGTTTTCTTGCTCTGGTGAAGGGAGTTGGTCTGGATGGCCATGCAGTACAAAAATATCCATTTGAGGCAGAATTTCCTAACTAACAATCATCTAAGTAAATGCAGCTGGAGCACAAATAAGCAGCTCTGTTACATTATCTGACTAACAAGGTTATCCTCTGATCAGATTAAAGTGTTTTAAATTGTTGTTGTTGTTGTGTGCCCTCAAGTCATTTCCAATTTATGGGTACCCTAAGGCAAACATAACAAAGTGCAATTCATCAAGTATCAAAGGGCCCTTCAACATTGCCATGTAACCCAGAATAGCAAGGCAGATAATCCACATTATCTTCTTTGAACTGGGTTATCTGAGTTCACACTGCCATATAATCCAGTTCAAAGCAGAGAATGGATTTCAGGAAGGCCTTCGACAAGGTCCCCCATGACCTTCTGGCAAGGAAACTAGTCCAATGTGGGCTAGGCAAAACTACGGTGAGGTGGATCTGGAATTGGTTAAAAGGACGAACCCAGAGGGTGATTCTCCCCAAGGCTTCCTCCTCTTCATCCTGGAAAGAAGTGACAAGCGGAGGGCCATCAGCAGGGTTCCATCCTGGGCCCAGTCCTGTTCAGGATCTCTATTAATGACTCAGATGAAGGGCTAGAAGGCAGGATCATCAAGTTTGCAGACGACACCAAATTGGGAGGGAGAGCCAATAGTCCAGAGGACAGGAGCAGAATTCAAAACGATCTTGACAGATTAGAGAGATGAATGGCCAAAATTAATAAAATGAAGTTTAACAGTGACAAATGCAAGAGACTCCACTTAGGCAGGAAAAACGAAATGCAAAGATACAAAATGGGGGGCAATGCCTGGCTCGAGAACAGTACGTGTGAAAAAGATCTTGGAGTCCTCGTGGGGAGGAAGTTAAACTTGAGCCAACAATGTGATGTGGCAGCAAAAAAAGCCAATGGGATTTTGGGCTGCATCAAGAGGAGCCTAGTGTCTAGATCTAAGGAAGTCATGCTCCCCATGCTCTATTCTGCTTTGGTTAGACCACACCTGGAATATTGTGTCCAATTCTGGGCACCACAATTCAAGAGAGATATTGACTCTAAGCTGGAATGTGTCCAGAGGAGGGTGACTAAAATGATCAGGGGTCTGGAGAACAAACCCTATGAGGAACGGCTTAAGGAGCTGGGCATATTTAGCCTGAAGAAGAGAAGGCTGAGAGGAGATATGATGAGAGCCATGTATAAATATGTGAGAGGAAGCCACAGGGAGGAGGAGGGAGCAAGCTTGTTTTCTGCTTCCCTGGAGACTAGGATGCAATGGAACAATGGCTTCAAACTACAAGAGAGGAGATTCCATCTGAACATGAGGAAGAACTTCCTGACTGTGAGAGCCGTTCAGCAGTGGAACTCTCTGCCCCGGAGGGAGTGTGGTGGAGGCTCCTTCTCTGGAAGCTTTGAAACAGAAGCTGGATGGCCATCTGTCAGGGGTGATTTGAATGCAATATTCCTGCTTCTTGGCAGGATGGGGTTGGACTGGATGATGGCCCAGGAGGTCTCTTCCAACTCTTGGATTCTATGATTCTATCTGTATTTTATATGGCAGCATAGAAGGGGCTGAAAACCCTTTCTACACTGCCTTATACCCTGGGATCTGAACTGACATTATTTGCTTTAAACTGGTTTAAACACTGCCAGATGATAATAATAATAATAATAATAATAATAAGCTTTATTTATTAATGTGGGATAAGAAAATAATCTGGGTTTAGATCCTGGGTTATAGGGCAGTGTAGGTCCAAAACCCCTTCTACACAGCTGTATCCAGATTCTCTGCTTTGAACCGAATTATATGGCACTGTAGACTCAGGGCCCTTCCACATAGCCCCATATCTCAGAATATCAAGGCAGAAAAACCCACATTATCTGAGTGTGGACTCAGATAACCCAGTTCAAAGCAGATATTTTGGGATTTCTGCCTTGATATTCTGGGTTATATGTTTGTGTGGAAGGTCCCTGACAGGTCCTATATCCTAGGATCTGATCCCAGATTTTCTGCTTTGAACTGGATTATATGAGTCTGCACTGCCAGATAATCTGGGATAAACTGACAACCTGGGATCAGATCCTGAGATATAAGGTCTGCCTGGAAGGGCCCTGTGACAATCCAGTTCAAAGCAGATAATATGAAAAAGAAAATAAGAAAAAAAACTCAACTCTGGGGTTTTTGCAGGCCCCACCCCCCAAACCCCTGCCATTGATATTCTGGATTATGTAGGTGTGCAGAAGGGCCCTAAACCTCCTTCTACACTGCCATATACTCACGGGGAGTGGGTGGCTGGGAGTGGAGTGAGGAGGTCGGTGGGAGAGGTCGCCCTCGGCTGCTCTTGCCCCGCCCCCATGGATGGGCCCTCCTGCCGCCGCTGCCCAGTCACTCCAAGCTTGAGAGGGAGCCGGGGGCAGGGACAGCTCAGCTGGCCACCACCCCACCGGTCTCCCTGATAACCGAGCCTGCCGCTCCTCCTCCTCTTCCTCCCCCCCTCGCCCTCGGCATCTTTGAGCGGCGCGGCCTGAGGAGGAGGAGGAAGAGAAAGGGACAGAGGATGGGGGGGCGGGGAGGAGGAACGGAAGGCCCCATGACCAGGGAGACTGGCGGGGGTGGTGGCCAGCTGAGCTGTCCCCGCCCCTGTCTCCCTCTCAAGCCTGGAGTGACAGGGGGCGCCGGCAGTGAGAGGGGCCATCCACAGGGGCAGGGCAAGAGCAGCCAGGGCAAGAGCAGCAGGCTGCGCCGCTCGGTGGGGGCGGGGAGGAAGAGGGACCCTGCTGCTGCTGCTGCTAGTGGAGGCGGAGAAGGAGGAGGATGGGAGGAGGAGGAGGAGCAGCAGGCTCTCTGGCCTCTGCTAGCTTCCCGCGTCCCTCGCTCGCGGCGCCCCAGGGCAAAATAAAGTGTTCCGCAAGGGCTTACTTCGCGTAATGCTTGAGCCGCCCCTGTCTTCAGGGCCTGCAGCCTCTGCCAACTCCTACTGGGACCACTGTTTTAGCCCTCATCTTCTCCACTATCGAGAGCTGCATCTTCTTGGCAACCTGCCTCCCCAATGCAGATTGCTAAGAATGTCTGTGACATTCAGCTATGATGATGAAAATGCAACATTTGTATGATTTCTAAACTATGCTGCAGTATTAAAAAGTTCAGCATAACCTTCTCGGAAATGCTAAAAACTTTGTGTTTTGTGGGGGGTAGAGAGACAGGTTTTTTTAGTTGGAAAGGCATCATTTTGCCTCTACCCCTCATAGTTATATTTCTGACCATCACCCCCCCCCCCCTCTTGCAGAATACAGAGGCCTAGAGACTGCTGATGCCAGAGGGGGCTTTTTTAACTGCAGCCTCTCCAAAGCCTTCTGATATATTTAATTGCCTTGAGCTGATTATGTTATACATCACTGAGGGAGATGAAAGTTAATTCAACTCAAGAGGCAGCTGCAGAGGCACACACCAGCCCTTCCAGACTGAGCACTTGACTACCATGAGTTACCGTGTGGGACACCTGCCTGCGGGCACACAATATCTGTGATTAAACTGAGCACATGAAAGGCTGTCAGCTATGCTGGAGGGTTTTGTTTGTTTGTTTAAAGTTCCTTGCAGGAGAGGACAATATGTTCCCTTACAGATAGGATTGTTAAGCTAGGCAATAAGAAGCTTTGAGCAGAGAGAAATGTTATGTTCAGTTGTTCAGCATTTGTGCCAGGGCATAGCCACTGGCGTAGGTCAGCTTCTTTAGTCGACTGAGAGCTGTATTAGGACCTTAGAGCACCATGCTTCGAATCTCTGCTCAACCATGGAAACCCAATGGGTGATCTTGGCCAAATCATATGCTCCCTTAGCTTTAGAAAAGCGTAATAATAAAGCTTCTCTGAACAAATCTAGCAACATTTTTTTTTACAAAAGAATAGAAGCACCAGAAATCAGAGCTGACTTGAAGGCACATAATAACAAGAACACAACGATCTCCAGGTTAAAAGAAGGTAGATTTTAAGAACAAATTTTATTAGCAGATTGGAGACAAACTTTGCTGCATCAGTTTGGAACAGTCAGCACTGCAAGATGATTCACAGACTTATGTGGATGAATAATTAGGATTGTATAATCCTCAAGGGTGGCCCAAGATTGTTGCTACATGAACAGCACCATCCCAACCAGACCATTTTCAAAAGCTAACAGTAGAAGTTTTCTTTAACCCTAACAATGAGACAGCTTCCTCCACTAAACCCAAAAGAAGTAGGCAAGCTCAAGGGAATAGATCAAGCCATATGGCCCACACAATTTGGTCCACCAAAATATATAACTAGAAAGACTTGCAACTTTTACTATCCTGACACATTTCATCATCTGAAGATTAAATCCAAGAATTGTGGAGATGGCATGATAAGGTTCCAGGAAAACATAATTGAATTTGCTTTACTTTCATGTATGCACAAGCAAGTAGTAGGTCCTGAAGATCATTAGTGCAACACTGAAGTATGTTACCTTTGTTTCCAGAGGCTAGAAGAGACTCAAAAAGCATTTTCCTTTATTCTTTCCATAGAAGCATGGATGCCTAGATGGAAAGACTATTGAACAGCTACCCCTTAGTGCTTACCAATGGTTGAGTGGTTTTATCAGCCTCCGGCAAAGTTGCCTATTTCTCTTTCATTAAGACAAAGTAATGGGAAAAGGTTGGAATCTGTTTACTCAAGGATCCTTGTTAGATAACTGCAGGGAAAGAGATTGCATTGGAATATTAGGGGAAATTTCCTGATGCTAAGAATTGTTTAACAATGAAATACAGTGCCTCTGGTTATGGAGAAGTCTAATTCTCTGGAGGTTTCTAAACAGGGGCTGAGTGGCCATCTGTCAGAGTGCTTTTATTGCAAATACCTCTAGGCAGTGGACTGGACTAGGTTGCAAGTATAGCTCATGACTCTCAAGATCTGAGTCGAGTTGAGTCGAGTCATGCATTGTTCCTCTCCTTCCAATTAAATACTGGTCCAGAAAGGACATTGCCAACTGCTGGGACTATCCTACTATCATTGGCTATATGGCTATGTTCCACAACCCAAAAAATTCACAGAAACCCAGTGATTCTGTCCATGGAAGCCTTCGACAACCTAAGTCTGAAAGGACTTGAAAGCACAAAACAACAACAATCCTATCACATCACCCAAAAGTTTACACTTCCAATTGAAATACTAATAAGTTTATATTTGTTAAAATTGTTCTTCATTGTAATTATTGTATTGTTTTAAAGTGTTTTTTGCACTACAAATCATATATGTGCAGTGTGCATAGGAATTCATTCTTTTCTTTTTTTAAAACTATAATCCAGTCCTCCAACAGTTTGAGGGATTGTGACCTGGCCTTCTGTTTAAAAAGTTTAAGGACCCCTGCTCTAGGCTGTACTTGGCAAACCAGAATTACGAAGGCAAGCCTGTGAGAGTCATCTCTAACAGATGATAATGATGATGATGATGATATTATTAACCAAAGGGTTAAAGAGACTACACATTAAAGCAAATACTGTATATGTACTATACCAAACATCAACATTAAAATGTAATTAAACTGTCAGTAGTGTTAAAAACAACACAAAACATAACATTAAAACAGAATAATTGAAATATTGCACCATTCTATTAAAAACCCCATCTTTTAAATAAAAGTCCTTAAGAGCATATCATCATCAACATAGTGATTATGTATCTCCTGGCACATGGAAGATCACCAAGCAAGGGTGGAGGATGGCCATGCGATTCTCCCTAGGAAGTCAGTCCGAGAACCTAAGGAGCAGCCACTGAGAAAATCCCCTTTTATTTCCATGTCAGATATATCTGGGAAGGTTATGGTATGTTGGATGTCTAGTGTTAATTATGTCTTTGCATTCAGATCTTCAGGAGGAGCCCTGCTCTCAAAGACATAATTAACACTAGACATCCAGCAGACAGACCACTAGATGCCTCTGTATAAACAAAGGAATTCTGCATGGATGTAGATACCATACAAATCTCTACCTCATACCCAGTGACTTTCTAAAATACATTTGTGTAGCATTTTAGAGGTCATGTGCACCTCTAAAATGACCCAGCTTCAAGTCTGGTTATATGGTAGACCCTGTGTTTCCTTTATAGTTTGGTCCTCTATTTTCATTGCAATCATGGGTGTTTCATCTTAAAATTTCAAACAGACAACTGTCTCACCAAATAGCCTCTGTTTAAATCAGCAGACAAAAACATTTGTGTATGAGATTGCAAGTGCAAATAAGGTATTTAGTCAAAGACCCCTCAAATCAGCAAAAGTTTGGAACACCACAATAGATTAAAGGATTTCTTCGAAGACCCTTGTAAACAAACATCCACATTTTCCACTTTCCTCACTGTACTTTATGGCTTGTAAACATCCTTGCAAACATCCAGAATAGATCAACATTTTCAGCTGTAATTTTAGCAAACTTGAAGAAAATTATCAGCTGTTACCTGGCACTGATTTGGCCACATTTCACACTAACATTCAGGTGCCAGCTTCCTCGTCATTTTAATCCCATACTAATGGCCTAAAGTGACACCTTGAAATTAAAACTGCAAATACTAATCAGAGTGGGTGGAAGGAAAGGAAACCTAACCAAGCAGATATGCTAACGCAAATAAGATATTTTAAAACAGTACAAAAAAGAAAAAAACTTGTCATTTCAGAATAGCAAATGAAATTCCAATATAAATTCATATGAGTGAATGCCCATATTTGAGATGACAGCTATCACAAGCCCTTAGCCTATCGCAGTCAGCATCGATTTGCTTTTGTTTTTATGAGACTTCTAAACAGTCTGGAGCACAGCCATTCAAAAGCCACAGAATATTTATTCTGGCGAATTATACTGACTTTGATAAAGCTGTATCTGATATTTTTAAAGTCCATATATGTCCAATCATAACATTTTTAATTGCAAATCAAAACCAGATGTAAGAGATGCCCCACTATGTTGAATTCTTGACCACACTGGAACCTATGGTTATCAGTGTGTTGATATAAACTTTATATTATAAGACACTAACAGAAAAGGTTATAAGGATATTGGAAGTGGAAAAAAAAATCTCCAAATACTACTGCAGATATTATCTTTTTAAAGTGGGATTTCTCCCTCCCAGCACAGCTACACATACCTGACCTTTGCCTGTTTTCATTCCTCCTTCCTTCAATCTTGATGAGCTTCAAGGTTCATCAAAGAACGTGTCAAGATTAAATAAGTAGATAGATGGCAACAAAACAGCGATTTTGTGGGGAGGGAGAGAGAGAAAGCAGGTGTGACTTGTAATTAGGGTATGACCACATATAAACAGGGGCCAATTATTGAGCCTATCACTTGGTGGTAATACCAGCCCACCTACAAACCCACCCCCAAGACACCGAACTTGGAGGACCATCATCCTCGGACTATGAGGGATCGTCTAAGTAAGTAAAGTAAGGTAATAGCAGCAAAAACAAAAAGCAAAGACCTCAGTCACACTATCAGGACATTGTCCTGTGGAACCTTATGAGGTAGTATATGGTGTGTCTTTACTTCAGCCTTCCTTCCCCTTGCAATTCACACAATCACAAAACTGGTTGTGAGCAAATGAGATTGTAATCCATCACGTATGAAGGCACCACTTGGAAGTAGAATGATCTTCCTTCTAACCATCTTGTAGCCTGAATAAAAGAATGCTCAAAGCTTGACCACAAAAGGTTTGCAAAATGCTTTGAGGACAAGATTACCAGTTTTTGACATTACCCTATACCGGGTCTTTTTAAACTGTGGGTCCTGATCACAAAGGGGGTCTCCTTAGCTCAATGTTGGGGTCCCAAAAATTGGCAACAGTAAAATGTTTCTGAATATACGGTGGACTCTGTAGAAAAGGCATCAACTGTACTTCATAAAAATGAAAATCAGCCTGTTTTGCAAGCCTTTCACATTACCAGTAAATGCTTGATTTTTATACCTATTTTATATATGGGGTCACATAAAAATCTCTTAGGAGGAAAGGTGTCACAAATAAAAAGGGTTGAAGAAGACCTGTCCTATATAATGTATTTCACTATTCAATAGTCACATTTTTATCCTATTTGTTTTCAGAAAAAGATGGCGGGGAGGTAGATTATGCAAAGGAAAAAAAATTGTGCCGGGATTACATATTTTAAAGTTTTGTATACAGTCTACTACAGAAAGAATGCAGGCTTTCTGCATCTCATGACGCCCACAAGAAGATCCACCGGAAATTTCGGCTTTTTTAAAAAAAACCTTTAAATTCGCAGCCACGAATATGTGCATCATTCATACAAGTTTTGTTCTGGCTCATACATATCTGTTCCTCATTACTTTTATCCTAAAAAGATGGTGAAAGTTGACTATTTGTCCTGACAAGAGAAACTTCATCCTCCACATGTTTAATGAAGTTTGTGACACACAAACAAAGTTTGTGGAGTAGGAACACTATTTTCAAAGTGAGAACTACACTATTCAATAGGAACTGACACTTTCAAGCAAGGAACAGAACTTTGTCATTATTACTATCATTCAGAGGCTGCATGGCCATCTGTCCAGACAGGTTTGGTCATGTACGTGTGCCTGGGAATAATGGGGTGATGTTCCTGGGTTATGGATGTCTGTTCTTCATTGCTTTTATCATAAAAACATGGGGAACGTGGATTACATGGCAAAAACCTTTGTTTGTGTGTCAGAAACTTCATTAAATGTGTGGAGGATGAAGCTTCTCTTGCCAGGATAGTTTTCACCCTCTAGTCAACTGTTGCCATGTTTTTAGGATACAACCAATCAGGAACCAACATGTATAACCTGGGAATAAACCAACATTTTAAAAATCCTGTATTTTCCGAGTGCAGGGACTTACAGAGATTCGAATATTTACATTTTTCGGCCAGAAATGAGATATTCCTGCAACTGAAAATCTTGCAATTTAGCACTTTGTAGAGATTCTTCCCATGTTTTCAGAGGACATCATTTGGCCACCCTCCATTTTGAATCAGGAGCTCCTGGGATAAAGGAACTGTGCGGATGAGCCTTGAGTCCCTCAGTGAGGGACAGAGAGCAGGATATAAAACAAAGTAAATAAATAAATACACAAACCTCTTCTCCCTGAGTGGTTAATCCTCAAAGTCCTGCTGAAACAAAAAGGTCTTCCCCTGACTACTGGGAGAGTATCAATCAAGCCTCTCCAGAAACTGGGAACAGCCACCATGAGGCCTTTTTTCCATGTTCCTGTCATATGCACATGTGAGGGAAGTGGACAGAGAAAGTACCTGCTCAAAAGATCTCATGGCAAAAATTATAAATAATTATCATTTGCTGCAGTAGCTATAATCCGCTGGATATTGGAGAAAGGCAGGGAGTTTCAGGAAAAAAATCTATTTGACTGTGTGGATCATAATAAATTGTGGCAAGTTCTTGGTGGTATGGGCATACCAAATCACCTTATCTCTCTCCTGAGGAATGTATATAAGGACAAAGTCGTAATAGTAAGAACTGACCATGGAACAACAGACTGGTTCAAGATTGGGAAAGGCGTGCGGAAGGGTTTTATACCTATTCAACTTGTATGCAGAACACATCATACGATGTGCAGGACTTGATGAATGCAAGGCTGGGGTGAAAATTGCTGGAAGAAACTTTAACAACCTTGGATATGCAGATGACACCACTTTGATGGCAGAAAGTGAGGAGGAGCTAAGGAGCCTTCTAATCAAGGTAAAAGAAGAAAGTGCAAAAGCTGGGTTGCAGCTAAACATAAAAAAAATCCAAGATTATGGCAACAAGAATGATTGACAACTGGGAAAAAGAGGGAGAAAACATGAAGGTAGTGACAGACTTTGTATTTCTAGGTGCAAAGATTACTGCAGATGCAGACTGCAGCCAGGAAATCAGGAGATGCTTACTTCTTGGGAGGAGACCAATGTTCAATCTCGATAAAATAGTGAAGAGTAGAGACATCACACTGGCAACAAAGATCTGCATAGTTAAAGCAATGATATTCCCCACAGTCACCTACGGATGTGAGACCATAGGGAAGGCTGAGCGAAGGAAGATAAATGCTTTTGAACTGTGGTGTTGGAGGAAAGTTCTGAGAGTGCCTTGGACCATGAGAAGATCCAACCAGTCCATACTTCAGGAAATAACACCCGACTGCTCATTGGAGTGAAGGATAGAAGAGGCATAGATGAAGTGCTTCAGCTACATCATGAGAAGAAAGGAAAGCTTTGAGAAGACAATGATGCTGGGGGAAATGGAAGGAAAAAGGAAAAGGGGCCGACCAAGAGCATGATGGATGGATGGAATCCCTGAAGTGACTGGATTGGCCTTGAAGGAGCTGGGGGTGGTGACAGCCAACAGGGAGCTGTGGTGTGGGCTGGTCCATGAGGTCATGAAGAGTAGAAAACGACTGAACCAATGAACAACAAAGCTTTAATCAATGAATTGAACAGCAATGAAAGAAGGAATCTCATACTGATAGCAGTGGAGCTTAGTGGTAAACATTATCTCTAGGGTCCTGTGATTCCACCTTCTCTCAATAACTCAACACAACTTTCTTGTTATATATGCACAGATCTATGAAACAAGTTTCTTTGCTCAAATTGAGAGCAATCTCCCAGAAGAGAAATAGAGCCTATGGTAACTTGAGTGCTTATGAATAGCAACTAGCAGAGTCTGTTCATAACATCATTCACTTAGTTGTGTTGCTAAGATGCAAACTGAAACCACACTAATTCCTCAAGCATTTATCTACTTGATGTAAAAGCCACAGAAAATGTTCAAAACAGCAGACCAAATTCTCTTGTTGAATGTCATTGCTGGGGTTTTTTATACTGGTTGTTTTGATTTTATTTAAATTTAATAAAGGAAAAGCTTTTGATATTGAAATTAAAATGAAGTCATTGTGATATAAGTATAACAAACTAGTTTTTTATTCTTTTATCATAGTATAACTTTTAAATCGATTTGCACAGGGTGATGTTCATTTTATGAATTACCGGTACTTTTCATTGTGTGTATAAATCCAGTGACATGCCACAACTTTACTTGTATGATATTAAGTTTGTAGTGCATATGCTTGTGAGAGTTTTAATGAAGAGGAAATAAAACCACCATACAGTCCAAAATTCCTGGCATTGATCATCTCCCTTTTGGCAAGGTGTATCACAGCAGTTCTGTAGACTTTCCCCAGCCAAGTTACCATGGGCTTGTCACATATTCCCCAATGTTTCAGAGGAAAGCTGTGACGTATGTGTGAAGGAGGGAGTTCTAGAGTTGAGAGGCTGCCACTGAGAGACTAGGTCTGCTATCTCATACCCACCACCAACTGTGCTTGCAATGAAGATAAGATCAAGAAAAGGGCCTCTCTAAGGATCTCAGAGCCCAAGCAAGCTTGTACAAGGAGATGAGGTCAGCCAGTTAGCCTGGACCTGAGCAATTTTCAGCTTTAAAGGTCATAACCAGCATTTTGAATTGTACCCAGAAACAAACTGGCAGCCAGTGGATCTGTTGCAACATGGGGTTTGTCCGTTCCCTATAGCCAACCGCAGCTCTTTGGACCAGCTGTGGTTTCCAAGCACTCTTCAAAGGCAGCCCCATGTAGAGCATGTTACAGGAATCCAAATGGAATATAACTAAGACATACTATGAAATCATGGGAATTGTAGTTTTGAAAAATCTTTAGTCATTTTTGCCTAACACATAGTACAGTATTGATTGTCCTGTGGGGGCTATCATCAAATCAAGGAACTTTTAAACCAGAATAAGAATCATGAAACCCAATGGATGATGTTCCCATAATTCCTGACTTTTGGCTGCACTAACTTAGGCTGTTGGCGATTGCAGTCCAGCATGATCTAGAGATCTGCATATCCCCCTAAAACCCAGTAGATAGGATTGCTCTATAGCATGATTCCCACCTCTGTGATAGATGGTGAATACCTGGGAGCATAATGTACTTAACACAAAATATGTAGAGGCTTAGGTCATACAAGTGGAAACTGGCATAGCAATAAAGCCATTTCATCTGAAGACAAGAGCACTTCTTCCTTGTTCTCAAGATGTTATGTACACATCTTTTCCCCACTTCTGTCTCCTCTATCCAAAATGCGACCGCAAACTCCTTGAGGCAAAGGCTTGTCCTTTTGTCTCAAAAGCATCAAGCATCATCATTCTCATGTTCATTAACTGTAGTCCCATAAGTTAATAAGCAGAAAATACTGTAAGTGCATTTTTAAATGCAATGAGAAAGTATACGTGACAGTTTTAACGTGTACATAAAATTTAACAATTGCTGTTGAGCCACAATACCACCCCCCAGAAGAACTATAGTTTGCCAAGAGCTCCATAATAAATGCATTATTTTTTCTAAAAAAAACTTTCTTGAGTTTGAAGCACTGGAGGTCAGATTTGAAATCCATTACACACAATGGCATAATAAGATGGAATTCCCTATGTAAAATGGCAAACAACTCAGGTCAGCCACCTCTCTCCTGTCCTTCAGGAAGAAATTGAAACCATGGCTGTAGGACCAAGCTTTCCAGCAGCAGTCGCAGCAGTAACAACTACAAAGGAATCATGGGATTGACAATGGAAGAATTTTGAATTATGACACTGGACTTGGACTGGGATTTGTCTCTTTTAAATTTTCTTTTTAACTTATGATGATGTTTTAATTAATATTTAACTGTGTTTTTGTTATTGTTGTTGTTGGCATCTAATGGTTGCCAGTTGTAAGCTGCACTGAGTCCCACTCCAGGGGTGAGAAGGACAGAACATAAATGTCTGAAATAAATGAATAAATAAATGAGTGCAGGAGATAATCTAGAGATTTGCAAAATGGCTTGAGGCTACACGATTTTGGCATCTGCTGAACACTACATCAATGTAGTGTTTAGCACACGGAAAAAATAAGTTTTTGGAACCTTTGAATGGGGAGGGGTTTCCATATTTCCAAGCCACAGTTCGTTGAACCCATGGATGGAGAACCCTTAGGTATGGAAGATCACCTATAAAGAGATCACATTTTCATCCTACACCCAAGCTCAAGGTATGAAGAAGCCAAGGGGAAGAAATCAGAGAAAGGTAGTCACACAAGGTAGCGTCATTCAATATTCTCTGTGGTAACATCTGGTGGAAACTTCTCAACAAAGGCAAATGTTTTTGAAATATTCCTTTTCTTATGTAGACCACCATGATGGAAAAGTTCTGATGTAACATTTATAGTGGGACCAGAAGACAGCAATGTAAGATTTCATTCTTGCCATCTAGGACTTTTCACAATCCAATGCAATTTTCTGAATCAGCACCACAAATAACCAAACTGAATCTAAAGTTGAGCACAAACTGATTTGTAGCACTTTTGGTACTAACATTGGAGAGTGGTCCCTGGTCAAAATCTTGGAAACCACTGATCTAAAACAAATCAAAAGAGACATTTGTTACAACTGTGACTACTACTCAAGAAGGACCATACTCCTTAGAGTTTTTATCTATGTTTTTATCTATGCTTTGAAGAATGAAAGTGTTTGTCATGCTATATTATTTGATATTCTCAAATACTACTACTGCTGTGAGATTGCTTGTTTCCATTTATGATGATCTGATTTGTGAACCAAATACATGGACATGAGATTTCACGAAAAATGTTCCTTTCTGTTCGGTCTCTTAGCTTTCTTTGATGTTAGGCCAATCAATAAAACGTATCTATCTAGTATCTATCTTTGATGTTATGCTTTTATCATAACACCAAAATGGTTTTCACATCACACATTAACCTGGCTACATGCTATGAATCCTGGGTCATGTGGTTTGGTAAAGCACTAGAGATCTCTGACTGAAAATATATCTTTCCATTGCACTTATGGGATCATAGCACTTGTGTAGTGTGAAAAGTCAGCCTATGCCAATTTTCTCAAAAGAAGATCCCATGGCCATTTTTAATTTGTATTTCATATTTCATTTCCTTTTTAGCCCACCTTTCTCCCTGTGTTAGGATGAAAAGTAGTTCATAACATATTGAAACATTTCAATAAAACATAGTACAATTTGGAAGTGCTATGCACCTGAGGAAGTACACATAGTCTATGAAATCTTATGCTACCAACTTTGTTCTCTCAGTCAGTCTCTAAGGTGCTACAAGATTCCTTTGCATACTGATATTCCAGACTAATACAGCTATATCTTTGACTTGCAAATACTAAATCATACATTAATTAAAACATCTATGAAAACACGTTGTAAAAGCTTTTTCCCCTTGCCAAAGGTAACATAAATGTGCCAATTCTTAGTAAAGAATATTAAAGTAACTCTCCACAAAATATTTAACAATGAAGAATCTGGACCCCATGATATCATTGAATTTTACAAATTCTCTCCTGTGAAAAATCATGCCCTTTGGGCATATTGCTACATGTATGGCTATATCCCAGGATCACCGTAGCCCCTTCAATATTTTTTTCAAAGAATTTTTATTTATGTGGGCATATTTAGTTAGGGTGGGATAAAAAATTCAGAGATGTGTTCTCTCTAGAATATGCCAGCATATCTCTGTGGTAACATCTGGTGGTTGCATATCTGTGGGCTCTTCCACACCACTTAGGACCTCATCGCACAGACCTTGAGAAGCATGGGAGACTGTTTGTCTAACAAAGGGAATCATATATTTCAATCCTCAATCATCCCATTTCAAGTTCTGTCTTCCCATCATATGTGTCTTCCTCTTCAGTTCCCCCCCCCCCCCCCCCCAATTGTTGCCCTCTTTCAAACCGTCACATGGAGAATACTTTTCTCCACCCTCTCCATATTACTTTTTTTAAAAAATCAGGGAAAACTTCAATGTCAAAAGCCAAGATTACTATGAACCTCATCCCATTTGGGGTGGAAAGTATGGGGAATTTTAAACCCCTTTGCAATGATAAGTTTTTTTCCATGCCATCCTTCCCTCCATTATACTAGTGTGAATATAAACCCCTTTGCAGCAATCCTGTTTTGCAAGGCATTGCTTTCCTTCATTAGACTAATGTTATTTTAAACCCCTTTGCCATGATCTCCTCCTGCTAAACTTTTTCTTTTCCTCTATTAGACCAGTGTTATGTTAAAAAGCTCGCAAGAGCACAATTTCAAACCTAGATTACTATTAAGGGGAAAATGCAATGGAAGCAAAGTGGTAAGGAATGCCCGTTCCTCCATATCATTGAAATGATTCAACATGAGTGAATCTGTCAGATCCCATCACATGTGTTTTTCAGCATTGGCAGTGGTTCTGGCATGCACCAGGAGCTCAGAACACGATTGCTCACCCATGTTCTGAGCTCCTTCCTTTCAGCACACTTCATCTCCATTTCAAGGATGAAGAGCAATGGATGATGGCTGGAAGTAGGCAAACATCATGGGATGAGCTCTGTGTCTCTTTGTCCTTGAAATGAAGATGAAGTGTCCTATGATGGGGAAAAAGCTCCATGTGATGAGGTCCATAATCCAGATCAGTATGTGGATTAAAGAGATACAGTTCCACTCCGTAGAGTTTCTACAGACACCCTGGGAATCACAAAGAAGCTCCCACAAGTCCACAAAGCTCGCCTCATGCCAAATCAATCTGATATAAAGATTTTTTTTTCATAAACCATTGTCACAGTGCATTTTCTGGCCACCTCCTTTTATCCCACATCCTTCAGGATTTTCAGGGCCACTGAATTACCTGGAGGACCTTAAAATTTCTAGAGATTACATACCTTTTCACATATGGATACTCAAAACTGTGGTTACCTATCCCGGGAGTCATATTGTAATTTTTTCCACATTTTATCAAAGGGAAAATTGATGCTCATAAGCATTCAAGGTCTTTCTGCTTCCTATAAATCAGCTCAGTTGTGAACAAACTGCAGTCCTCCAGAGATTTTTAGTCCCCAACTTCCATCAGTTCTAACAACCATCTCTCATTGGAAGGAATGCTGGAACAACAATTTCAGGAGGGTTCACCTTGCCCACCCTTGCATTGGCTATTATGTTCTATTATCAGCCTGTCCCAATCCCTAGGCATTTCCTTAAGCATGGTAAACCTTTATGTTTCTAAACAAGCATATTTCCTATTTTTCCATGCTATAAATATTCCCCCATGGTTTAAAGAGGCAAATGCTAAACAATTTCATTCTAGCATTGGCAGAACTGTATCCTAATCAGCTGTGAGATTGTAAAGGAACATCTTGTCCCTGTGTTTTAGAGTGCTTATCTAATAATATCCTTAAAGATGTTTTCATTCAACAGAATGATCATGATTACAAATCAATCTTACACAAATAATACATTATGTGGAATCGCTCATGTTTTTAAAGAGAGTATTTATAACAGAAACATTCTAATTCAGATTTCATCTTTTAAAAATCAATAATTATTTTGTTACCTCAGGCTGTCAAACAAATTTGAAATCACTGTTCAGTTTGTTTACCTTCCTAAAAAGTCATCTTATGCTTGCTCAAAATCAGACCAGGAAGAAAGGAACCGCAAAGAACTTTCTTGTGGAAGAAAAAGAGAAGAACTAACTTCAGAATGCATCCAACCTGTGGACCCTTGTTTTTGATTCCTTTTTTTAGCAGTATGTTTGTAATTCTTTGGAAATTTAGGCAAGCCCTAAAGTGTTCCCCTGCATTCAGATAAGGAGAAAATGAAATCAGAATGTGTGTATATTATAGCAGTGAGCCAGCTCCATCTGTTGATAGAATAAAATTGCAGACTTTAGGGTGCATCTACACTGTAGAATTAAACCAATTTGACAACACTTCAGTGGTCATGGATCAATATTGTAGAATTCTGGAATTTGTAGTTTGGTGACAAAGTAGCACTCTTTGGCAGAGAAGACTAAAGACTTTATAAAACTACAAATCTCGTGAATCAGTAGCCTTGAGCCATTGCACCTGAAGTAGTGACAAACTACATTAATTCTACAGCAAAGAAGAGCCTTCATGATCCATCAAACCAGTCCCCTGCCATGCAAGAATACACAGTTAAAGTACTCCTGAATTAAAGTATTCCCATTGACTTGCTAACTTTTGCTTTGAGTATCTTAAATAGACTATCATAATAATTCAGTTGGCATGGATATTTTTCCCATTATAAAAATTAAGTGTTACTAGCAGTTAGGAATGAGATGTAAGAAATTTGTTCAAAAATATGTTGCATAAGTCAGGTTTTGTGAACAGCCACTACACAGACCAAATTTCATTGAGACCAGCAAATCATTTGTTGTTTTGAACTTAGTTGTTAAGTGGCTCAGTCACATCATCATGTAAGTCAAGCAGGCGCAGTGATGTTCCCTGGTCAGCTTTCTGGCAATCGAAGAGGGTGTGAAGAACCAATATAGAGTCGAATTTATTTTCATTGGCAGATAGTTTATTTAGCTAGTAGCCATGTGCAAAAAATTCTAAAGTCTCAGAATTCAGAAGAAAATTGGAAGTTTTGTTGGTCAGAAGTCATATCTGACACATGTTCGTAGCCCATACCAAAAAAATTAGAATCAAAACTTACCCCACTTTTTTGTTTTAGTTTTGTAAATCTCAGAAGGTTCCCTCCCAATGTCAGCTTGATTGTCATTTTCATGGCAAGAAAACAAGCAAGCATGCAAAGCAGAAAAAAGCTCCAATTCCTCTGTAAATTGCCATTACAAGCAGGAAAAAAGGAAGCAGTGTTTTATGGGAACAGCACAGAACTCTGGGAAATGTAATTTGAGAAGGGAGGAGCTCTATGCCAGAGAATTCAAAAGGTCCTGCCCTAAACTACATTTTCCAGAATGCATCAGCATGAAAAAGCATCAATCAGGATAGTGAAGAGAGCGATTTGTCCCTCCCTAACAACAGCCAGGTGCAAAGAAGAGGACTGATTCATACTTCTCAGGTAAATAAATAAATCTCTGTGCTGGGAAGGAATTCCTAAATGGATGACCCTTGGCGTCTCCACCAATTTAACAAAGTTTGTGCCACAAAAACAAAGTTCCAGGAGTAGAACAACTACTTTCAAAATAAGGACTACACAGTTAAACAGGAAATAATACTTTCAAACCAGGAACAGATTTTCTTTATTATTAAAAATTGTTTATAAAATTTTTGAAAATTTGCCAAAAATTAGTGGATAAGTGAAACGTTCTGAAATCCAAATGATGCTTCCAGTTAATCCGGATTAATCCAGAGTAAACTGGGATTTATTGTTTTCCTTTGGTTTTTTTAAAAACCCTCAACAGATTCAGACCTTACTGCAATGTTTGGATCTGTTGAGTGTTTGGGCTGTGGGGATGGATCATAGGATGTCTATGATTGTAGCCTCAATTCTGAGAGGAACTGAATTTTAAATTCCCAGTTCCTCTCAAGATTTTGGCCTCTCTCAAAGATGACCAACTGTTTCTGGATTTGTTGCCCTTAGCTCTTTTTTTAAAAAAATTGTTTTTATTGATTTTGTATCAGTAATAAACATATAACAGTGACACATAATACATGTACAAATGACAAACAAGACAGGCAAGATAATAATGAACGTGACATGTTTTCGTGCATAGCATCAAATTAACACATATATATATATTTTCGTGATCATGATTGTCCCCCCTTCTCCCCCCTTAATTAATCTTGCTTGTTACATGATTTCGTTTGTTTCTCTTTATTCTTTTTCCCCTTTCACCTTCCCCCCTTTCACTTCTTCGTCAGCGATAATAGGAGATGGTAGGGGGCAGTGCTAAGGGGGTAGGTAAATCGAATGCGCAGGGGGTTTGGGTTCACTGAATCTAAATAGAGAAAACAGTGTGGTGTCTTGAGCCTTAGGGTTAAGTTGCCTGAGGGGGGGGGGGGCAAATTGTGAATCCTGATTCTAGCAACACCCACCACCTTGAAAACCCCTAGTGACAATAAAAGTACTTCCAAGGATATTCTGGACAGTTATTGTCATAATAGGCAATAGTTTGCCCTTTCTTTCCTTTTATTTGTCATACGTCTGATAACTAGGATCATTCCCTTGAGAGCTTTCGCTATTCCATACTGATATTAATTTCATTGTTAAATCTGTTGATATAGTCTATAAAGCTTTTCCAATTGGTTTTAGGTGGTTTTGGTATATTTTGAGATATTTTATGTGTTAAGATATCCATATTCATTATGTCCCATACTTTTAGCATCCATTGATCTATCGTGGGGATTTCTGTAGATTTCCAAACCCTAGCTATAACTGTTCTGGCTGCCGTGGTGAAGTAGAAGAACAATTTGTCTGAGTTTTTGTTTTGGAGGGGGTCTGTGATTCCCAGCAACATTGCTTCCGGTTTAAGTTTTATTTTCTGTCCTAGTATTATCTGTATAGCTTTGTTGACTTCTTGCCAGAAGTTTTTTATTTTCCTACATTTCCACCATGTGTGGATATAGCTTCCTTTATGTCTCCCACATTTCCAACAGGTATTTTTGATTTTCCCTTTGCTGAATTTGGATATCCTGTCTGGTGTGTAATACCATCTATAAAATGATTTATACCAGTTTTCTTTCATCTCAG
This sequence comes from Anolis sagrei, assembly GCF_037176765.1. Classification (NCBI taxonomy): domain Eukaryota; kingdom Metazoa; phylum Chordata; class Lepidosauria; order Squamata; family Anolidae; genus Anolis; species Anolis sagrei. The sequence continues at coordinate 121,706,525 of NC_090022.1, forward strand.
TTGAATATGTGTATTTAATTTTTTGGCGCCAGACCTCCTCCCACTCTGACATATTTATTGGTCTGCCTATATCTCTGGACCACTGGATCATGTTTTGTTTAACCTGTTCTGTTTCCGTTGCCCATGTCAGCAATTGTTGATATGTTCTCTTGATCATCTTGGTCTCGATTTTTAGTATTTTATCCCAGAAGATTTCTTGAGTCTGGAATCCATTTTTGACATCAATTCTATAGTTCTCTAATATTTGCTGGTATTGGAACCAGAAGATGGATTTGTCAAGTTGTTTGAGTTCTTCCTGGGATTTTAATTTAATTTCTCGAGAGTCTCTTTTCAGAAGCTGGGCGTAAGTAAGCCATTTTTCTCTAGGTAGGTCCCTCAGATGTTGAGCTTCATTCGGGGAAAACCATAAGAGGGTTCTCCTATAGAATCTGTCCTTGTATCTATTCCAGACTTTAAGAAGTGCGGCTCTACTTGAGTGGTTTTTAAAGCACTTCTCTTTTTCCGCTTTGCCTCTCCATAAGTAGCCGTGCCAGCCTTGATGTAAATCGAAACCCTTCAGTGCTAGAATTTTACGTTTGTTTAAGGTCGCCCAGTCTTTTATCCATCTTAGTGATGCTGCTTCATAATATAATTGTAAGTCGGGGAGGGACAAGCCTCCCCTTTTCTTATCATCAATCATATTTCTGTGACTTATTCTTTGTTTTTTACTTTTCCAAATGAATTTAGAGATTTCTTTCTGCCAGCTGTTAAGGAGGGTTTTTGATTTTAGGACTGGCAAAGATTGGAACAGGAACAAGACGTCTGGTAGGACATTCATTTTTACTGTGGCAATCCTGCCTAGTAGGGAAAGATTTAGCGAGTTCCAGGAGTTGATTTTCTTCTTTATTTCCTTCCATTTTTTTTGTAGTTGTTTTTTATTAAGTGAGCGTTGTTTGTCGCTATTATTATTCCTAGATATTTAGTTTCACCTGTTATTTTGATACCTGAGATGTTCTGCAGTTTCTCTTTATTGTTTTTATTCATGTTCTTAGTTATTGAGTTTTATCTTTGTTTATTTTGAAACCAGCGACCTCGCCAAAGTCTGTTATTTCTTTCAACCATTTATTGATGTTATCTAATGGGTTTTCTATAAAGCAGACGATGTCGTCTGCGAATGCCCTTGTTTTGAATGTGTGGTTTTTGACTTTCAGTCCTTTCAGCTCCTTATTGGTCGAGATTCTCTGTAGCAGCACTTCTAAGACTGTTATGAAGAGTATTGGGGATAAGGGACACCCCTGTCTGGTACCCTTTTGAATTTCTATGTTGTCGGAATATTGCCCATTGATAACTAGTTTTGTCTGTTGTGAGGTATAAATGGAAGTAATAGCATTTAGATATTGATACCCTATATCCATTTCTCTGAGTAGGCATATAATGAAGTCCCAGTTAACTTGGTCGAATGCCTTTTCGGCATCGAGAAACATAAGAGCAGCTTCTTTTTTAATGTTCTTTTCGTAGTAGTCAATAACGTTAATTACTGTTCTTATGTTGTCGCTCGGTTGTCTTCCTGGCAAAAAGCCGACCTGGTCCTCTTCAATTCTTTCTGTTAGTATCTTGGTTAGTCTAGATGCTAATATTGCCGTAAATATTTTGTAATCTGTGTTAAGAAGTGAGATAGGGCGGTAGTTCTTTACTGCTGTGCTGTCCGTATGGTTCTTATGGATTAGTGAGATTGTAGCGTGTTTCCTTGTGTCGGGTAATTCTCCTTCCTCCATGACTTTGTTCGCTACTTTCTGCAGATGGGGAGCTAATATATCTTGGAAGGTCTTGTAGTATCCTGTCATAAGACCGTCCGGACCTGGAGCTTTATCTGACGGTAATTTCTTAATTGTTGTTGAAACTTCTTCTAGAGATATTGGGTTATTCAATTTTTTTCGTTGGTCATCTGAAATTCTTTGAATGGTTTGTTTTGCTAGATATTGCATTATTCTTTCTTTGGGGATGTTTTCGTCTTTGTATAAATTTTTGTAGAATTTCGTGAACTGGTTTATGATTTCACTTGTCTTATACAAGGGTTTGTCTCCCTCCATTATCTTTGTTATTTGTCTACTCTGCTTTTTAACCGCAATTTTTCTAGCGAGTGCTTTTCCTATTTTATTCGCGTTTTCGAAGTAATATTGTTTGGTGTACTTCAACTTCTTTTCTATCTCTTCTAATTGAAGTGTATCTATGTTCTTTCTTAGTATGTTTAGTTGGTGACATATTTGGGTATCTTTTGGGTTTGCCTTGAGTTTTTCTTCCAGTCTAGTAAGCTCCCTTTCTAGTTTTTCGCATTCCTTGTTCCTGGCCTTTTTCATCCTCGCGGTTTGCTCGATTAGATGGCCTCTTATAAATGCTTTATGAGCATCCCATATGATTTTAGTGGGTGTGTTTTTTCTGTGTTTAAGTTGAAATATTCACTCAGTAGTTATTTTTTTCCACTTCTTTAGGTGTTGAGAGTATTTTATCGTTCAGTCGCCATCTGAAGGTGGTCTTTTTTTCTTTTTGGTTTTGAATTTGTAGCTCTATGGGTGCGTGGTCAGAGTTGATCATGGGTAGTATTGCAGATTTAGTTATGTCTGGTATGATGGTGTTTGTTACCCAGGCCATATCGATGCGTGACCACGTTGAGTGTCTGTTGGAAAAAAACGTGTAGTCGGTCTCTTTGTTGTGATGATATCTCCATATGTCTGTTAGGCCCAGTTCTTCTTTTAGCTCTATGAAGGTCTTTGGGAGAGCCCCTGATTGTTTTTGTTTTGTTTTTAACGCATTGGTTGATTTGTCTTTAATTGTATCCACCACCCCATTGTAGTCCCCCATAAGTAATAGGTCATCGTAATCTGTTCCTAGAATGTATTTTTTTAGGGTTTTTATAAAATTACTCTTCGCCTCGTTGGGTGTGTATATATTGCAGACCAAGATATTTTTGTCCTCAATTTTTATCAGAACTCCTAAAATTCTACCATCGGAGTCTCTAAGCGCCAACTCTGAAGGGATGTTTTCTTTAACATACGTTACTAGACCTCTTTTTTTTTTCTAGTGCCGACGCGTAATAACTTTTCCCCAACGCTTTACATTCTAAGTGTGATATATGTTTATTAGAAATATGTGTTTCCTGTAGAAGGGTTAGATCATAGTTACATTTTTTTAGATGGTGCCAAATTTTTCTTCTCTTATATGGGCCATTCAGTCCGTTAACATTATTTGAGTAAATTCTAATTTTTCTTGCCATCATTATCGTTTGTCTTAGCTAATTGGTCTATATCTGTCTTAGTAGTTTCTTTCTGAAAGGTGTAGTTTCCTGGTGATATTTCTCTTGGTCTTTTTCTTCCTTTTTCGTTGTCGTAGTCGTCTTCGTCTAGGAGATCGAGTCTCTTTGTTACGCTGTCGGTGTAGTCTTTGTGGTGAAGTGTACCCTTCCCTCTTACTTCTTCTTCATTTCCCTTTTTATTTTCGTTTTTCTTTTTCAAATACTTCTCCCAGAAAGTTCTTGCTTTGGCTTCGGATGTTAACCAGTACTTGTTTTCGTTCCATGTTGTTGTTAGACCTTCCCTCCTTTCCCACTTAAATTTTACGTTTCTTCTCTTCAACTCATCGGTCAGGAAATAGTATTTGCGTCTTCTTTCAAGTACTGATATTGGTATCTCCTTCAAGATTACAATTTTATTTCCTTTGTGCTGTATTGGCAATTTCGAGTGTTCTCTGAGTATTTCATCCCGAGTGCTTTTCTTTATCAATTGTACAATAATGTCTTTCAGGGTTTTAAATTTCCTGGAATGTGATGTTTGTATCCTGAAGACGCTGTCAACTTCTAGTTCGACATCTGGTTTTCTTTTTTTAGTTAGTTGCGTAATCATGTCCACTACTACTTCTCTTATGTTCTCTTCTTCCTCCTCTATCACATTTCTGAATCTAAGTTGAGTCTCTTTCTCTCTAAGTTCCATCATTTCCTGCTGGTTCTCGACTCTGTCTATCACCTCTTCCATACTTCTCACTTTTTTCTTTACTATTTCCTGGTGGTTCTTAATTATGGTGTTATCCTTGAGTAGATCTGTATTGTCTTGTTTTAGTTTTCCTACTTCATTTTTTACGGTGGTCATCTCTTCTTTCATTAGAGATTGCAGTGATTGCAGCTCTTCTTTCATATCTTTCATATCTTTCTTCATTGCTTCAGTCTCGTTCTTGCTGGCTTTACTTTGTGCCTCTTGATTGTTTTAGATTGTCTTTATTTCTGCTTGTATTTTGAGTAATTCTTTCATAAGGTCCTTTATGGTGGGTTCCTCAGGTAGGGAGCCTTTTCTAGTGTTGAGTGGGGTTTTTTTCTCAGCTTCCTTATCGTTTTCCTTTTCTTTTTCTATTTTCCCTTTTTGCAGAGCTGCCATTGTTGCACTGTTATATTTTGTTTCTTTACTATTTTTTGGGGATGGTTAGTTAATTTACACTCGTTTGTTGAGTTGTCAGGGAAAGTAAGAGGGAGGTACAAAGGTGGCAAATCGGCACAATATCAGCTAAGTACGACCTGTAGTAAGAAAAGTTATTAGGGAGGGGTAATGGGAAGGTATAAGGGAGACAAATCTACACAGTATCGACCAGACAGAGCATCAATCAAATAGAGAGCTGTTGTGAAGGGGTAATAGGGAGGTACATGGGAATCAAATCTTGACAGTGTCCCCTAAGTGGTACAATGGATTACAACAGTATGGAGCAATCAAATTTATACCGTATCACTAAATATCACTGAGTAGTGCCAATACATTTGAAAAGTATTAGGAAAATATTAGGGAGAGGTTCAGGGAGGGGCACCGGAAAAGAGTCAGCACAATATCAGCAAGTTACAGTGTGTTAAATACGTCAGTGGAATGAGAACTTAGCGTATCTCCTAGATATGGCCAGTATCAGCCTAGTGCTGTTTCAGTCTTTCAAGGCAAGAGAGTGTATTGCGCGTGAAACTACTATAGTAACAAAAGATGTTACAGTAAGTCAGCTAGGGCAATGAAGACATATATACGTTGCTGATCTGCAAAACAGTGCCTTAATTATTATAGGCTTGTCACAATATCTGCCAAATGCTACCGATAGAAAAGGAGATTATTGGGGAGGGGTAGTTGGGAGGTACAGAGGAGACAAATCTATACAGTAATGACCAAGCAAAACATCTAAATAGTGACTATTGGGAAGGGGTACTAGGGAGGTACATAGGAGTTAAGTCTTCACAATATCTACTAAGTGGAGCAGTGAATTCCGTTGCTGCAGCTGAGTAAATGTTTGTAGGTCTCAGCGCCAGGTCAGGCTGGGGCTGGTTGGGAGTTCAGAAACATATGATACTGGTGCATTCGAATAAGAAAGGAGACTATTGGGGAGGGGTACTAAGGAGGTACATAGGAGTCAAGTCTTCACAATATCTACTAAGTGGAGCAGTAGGTTCTGTTGCTACAGCTGAGTAATGTTTGTAAATCTCTGCGCCAGGTCTCTGTTGCCCTTAGCTCTTGTTGTTGTTGTTCATTCGTTCAATCATTTCCGACTCATCATGACCTCATGGACCAGCCCACACCAGAGCTCCCTGTCGGCCGTCACCACCCCCCAGCTCCTTCAAAGTCAATCCAATCACTTCAAGGATGCCATCTGTAAAGGTCCCTTACCTTTTGCAGCCAGGATTTGCAGGGCCTAGAGTGAGTCTGCCAGCTAGTTTGCAGATTAGGTGGGCCTGGCGAAGCTGCAGCAGCCATTTTAGTGCAGGGAAGCCACCATCTTAGAGAGAGATTAGAGAGGGGGCGTGTCTTAGGCCTGAGTCAGCAGAGAACGGCCAGGATTGGTTTAGAAAAGGGGGCGGAGTTTAGAGAGGCTTGGAGAGAAAAAGAGCCTTTTCAGTCAGAAAGGGGGAGTTGAAGATTAGAGTTTGAAGAAGAAGGGTGTTTTAGAAGTTTGTGGTTTAGGAGTTAGGAGAGGGCAAAGTTTGCCAGTGGTTTGCCAGCAAGTTAGCTGAAGCAAACTGAACAGCTATTAGGGTTATAGCTGGGTTGTAGCTAGATAGGACTAGGTTAGTGTATCTGAGCTACAGAAGAATTCCTGACAGAGATTCAGTTCCTGTTAAGATTTTCTTATTAGTGGAAAGAAAGAAGCAACTTTACTGTACCTAAGATAGAACTATTCATGTAACCATCACACATTCAAGACAAAAGCAAATACTTTCTGTAACAGCCAAGATATTGACCTGCACTTACTTTCCTGTTTTTTCAATCAATAAACTTTCATTGATTATTTAAATATAAAAGCTTGACTCAAGTGTGCCTTTGTGGCTGAAGTTTCCTAAACATTCTTAACTGTTTTTTTAAAGAAGAAATAAAAAGGGCACAGTGCCTGGTGGTCTCAAATAGATCTTTAGTTTGGCAGCTAGGGTGTTCCTTTACATTTTGGTGGCAGCGGAAGAAACTTAAAAATACCCCTCAAGCATTATATTTGGTTTTCACAACAAAGTAGGGATTGATTATAGTAAATCCCCATCTTTATAATTGTCCAGACAGAGGTGGGATAGTTTGACCACCCTGTCCAAGCTGTGTGTGGATGCTCGAAATACGCTAGTGCCCGTTTCTTTATAATTGGGGTACAGTGGAGTGGGATCTGATATTGATTGATCCCGAAGCTTCATCCATCTTGCCCTTGGTCGGCCCCTCTTCCTTTTTCCTTCCATTTCCCCCAGCATCCTTGTCTTCTCTAAGCTTTCCTTTCTTCTTATGATGTGGCCAAAGTACTTCATCTTTGCCTCTAATATCCTTTCCTCCAATGAGCAGTCAGGCTTTATTTCCTGAAGTATGGACTGGTTGGATCTTCTCACAGTCCAAGGCCCTCTCAGAATTTTCCTCCAGCACCACAGTTCAAAAGCATCTATCTTCCTTCCCTCAGCCTTCCATAAGGTCCAGCTCTCACATCCGTAGGTGACTATGGGGTGACTTAGCCCTAGGTAAGAGTTAATTAAGGTGAAGTACTCACATTGACCAATAGATAAGTTACCCAAATTTTTGGGCTGATATTTTAACTAAAATTTCTAGTCTTAAACATGAGTATATACGGCAAGTAACATAAAGAAGCTACAGTCTAAAAAATAGAAGAAGTAAGATCACAACCAGCAACCACAGATTTCTGTCCAAGAGCAGTGGAGAATACAAAAGGCTTAATCTTTTCCAAGTCAATCACTTTATCTCTTGTGTATTGCTTGTGCTAAAATAGTATTTGTTTACTTTGTTTTCTAAAATATGCAGCCTCTTTTCAATAATATGTTTCTCTCACATCAATCGGAGCTCCTGGCAGTTCAGTGGGTTAAAGTGCTGAGCTGCTGAACTTGCTGACCAAAAGGTTGGCAGTTTGAATCTGGTGGTGAGTTCCCTCTGTTGGCCCCAGCTTCTGCTAATCTAACAGTTTGAAAACATGCAAATGTGAGTAGATCAATAGGTACCATTTTGGCAGAAAGGTAACGGTGCTACAATCAGTCAAGCCAACCACATGACTTTGGCGGTATCTATGGATAACACTGGCTCTTCAGCTTATACATGGAGATGAGCACCATCCCCCAGAGTCGGATATGACTAGACTTAATGTCAGGGGAAACCGTTGCTTTTACCTACATCAACCAGCACTGGATTCATGAACATAAGGAGCATATGTCCTGCATGTCCCCCTTTTGAAATTTGATGGCATCTGATGCAATCAGAAAAATAAATATACTGAGATTAAAATAAATTTTTACCAGAAATATTTAGCTCTTTTTGCTATGTTGAGGGATTTGGTAGAACAGAATCAGATGGTCTTTTATATTTTGGAATGATATTAACAAACACCTCCTTCCTAATAATATTTTTTTAATGACATAGCACGTCCAGAAATCTCTATTCCAAAAAGCTCGGATAAAATTCTGAAACATTTTTATCAGTCACAAAATTAGGGTTTGACACTCATAAATGATCAAATTCCAAAGCCAAAGCAACTGGATTGGTTCAACATGTCTCTTCACATAAATGCATTATTTTTTCTAATGAAATTTAAGAGTGCAATTGGTCCTCTGTATCCATAGATTTTTCATCCATTGATTGAATCTACTTTCCACAGCTTGAAAATATTTCTGCAAAAATTGTAAATTCTAAAAAGCAAATCATGATTTTGCCATTTGATATAGTAGAGACCATTTCATTATTCCCTTTGATATAATGGGACTTTTGTATCTCTGGGAGATCCTAGAATCAAATCTCAGTGGATACTAAAGACCCACTGTGTTCTGAAAAACATCCCCATCCTGTTGATATCCTTTAATTACAGCCAGAGAATGCAATAGAAAGATGTGCTGTTTGCTCTTGTTTATTCTGTGCTTCTAACATGCTTTCAGCTAGACAACATTTAATACGTCCAGTAAAAATGTGTTATGAAGCGAGTTTGTTCCTCCCAACCAAAATGTTATTTTATGTTATGGTGAGAACAAGACAGACAAAGTGGAGGGGAAATAAAAAAGATTTACAAGTGGAAAGAAGTGTGTGGAATTCTGTTCTTCTCCAAAAGTTGATAAATGTGCCAGAATAATGTCATGATAAACATCCTGTCTGGACACTGGACTAATTATCATAGACATCCTATGTTATGATCCATTCCCACACTGTAATTTACACTGACAAAAGAGTATAAATCCAATTAGCATCATTCACACTTTTTAATTGTTTAGTTACTGTAAACATGATGTTTGTGCTATGGAAGGCTTTGTAAAATGGGCCCACTGCAAATACCCTTATCTTATTCTGACAGTGGAAATAATTGCAGATGAGCAAGCCCTTCACAGGTTTGTGGAATTGTGTTGCATGAAACAATTAGAACATTCTAACTCACGAGGCAGAAATTAAAATATAATTAGACAAAGTTAAATGAAAAGGCCTCTGTCCAAATGTGACAGATAAACTATCCTGTTTTTTTGTTCTTGGCCAGTATTCCAGGATTGAGTAACTATGCTTCATGCAGATGAAAAGTACTATAGCAGCAGTGGTGGCAGAATCTAGAAGTCCCTGTTCAAGTAAATGATCATATTTTTTTGGCTGTGGATTAAACTTCAAATGGGAGCCAAGAGTCAGATGTTCCTTTACCAATGTTTTTGTGTTTTGCCCTAAATAGGTCCAAGAACCCAAAGTTGCCCTGGACAGAAACCTCATTTTTCAGTGTATGTATTTGCATAGATTTATCTTTAGAATTAATGTGGCATTTGTGAGAGCCAGAGGGTAGAGGTTTGAACCTTGGACTAGATCTCCAGTATACCAGGGATCAGGTCTTTCTTTGGCCATGGAAACCCACTTGTAAAAGTCATACTTTTTCAGTCTCAGAAGAAGGTAAGGCCTAACCTGTTCATAGGAATTGCTCATAGGAAGGACCAGTGCTTTCAGCTTCCCACATTTGACAAAATATATACTTTCTAGAAATATTCTAGGTTCCCTGTGCAATTCTATGGTATGCTTTAGCAAAAGGTTATTATAGGGTTGTCCTGGGGGACCCAGCAAATTCCTTCTAGATCAAGCATGGGCAAACATCAGCCCTCCGGGTGTTTTGAATTTCAACTCCCACAATTCCTAACAGCTGGTAAGCTGGCTGGGATTTCTGAAAGTTGAAGTCCAAAACACCTGCAGGGCTGGAGTTTGCGCATACCTGTTCTGTATCCTCTGACACAACTCCATGGTAACTTCCTGCAGAAATCATTTATTTTTATATTCACTATTATCCATTGTTTCCTGTTTCTATATTAAATTCAGAAATGTACCCTTCAAAGGGCTTTTCCACGCAGCCATATAACATAACTGAAATTGGCATTGAAATACCCATTCTAAGTCACATGGAGGCTGTACCAGGTTGCAGGAGGAGACTGACTACCCAGCCCATCCATGCCAGAGCTGGTTTGACAGGGCTGAACATGGACAGTAACTTCCTCCCTGCACCCCAATCCTCCCCTTTAAAAAGGAGTGAAAATTCTCCATATCATTACCATGAGGATCTATATTTCCTAGATCTGAATTACTCAGGATGCAACAGAGCTTTGCAGCAGTAATCCCACCTATCCAAAACTCTATTTCATTCTCACAGACACAGATCCAGGAAATACAGACCATGCTGCCATGATAAGGAGAATTTTCCATCATTTTTGTAAAGAATTGTGGTGCAAGGAGGGTAGGAAGGCATTACCATCACACCTCCTTGGGCTGCCTGAGCCCGGGGAGTTTGGGATAGCTGTAGAGATGCCAACTGGGATCATGCATGGCAATCCGAGACTGCAGTCTCCACTGCTAAAGCATCAGACAAGGTCTGGATCATCCTAGATGTTTTGGGTCTTTATGTATTCCTACACTGGATTTTATGGCATTATAGATGCAGCCATAGACAAGGATTTAACCATATTGAATGTCTGGGAGGGTATCTACTCCCCCACCCTCCAGCTGCAGGAGTGCAGCCAAATGATGTCTGGAAGCCTCCCACATCTTGGTCATTGAAGTGCACCCCAGTGCCATATAGTGGCATGGCGCAGCTGAAAGCAGTGGAAACCCAGAAGTATTACACTAGTAAAGGTTTTCTATTGGGTCTCAGCCCTTGAATACTAGCTGTTATTATCGGGGGCAGCATGATAAGGTTTAATGCAAATGGATTTAAAATTAAATGCTGCAATTAAGTCACTTTACCATCCTGAAAGTACATTGGAATGATTCTTGGATCACCAGCTTCCACAAACAAGTTAACAGCAAGGTTAGTGAATAGATTCCTCTTCTCTACTCTGAGGTTTCAAAATTATTTTTTTATTTTAACTACAGTTTTTATATATATTTTATTATACCATGGGTGCCCTAAACATGCTGAAGGCATCACATCCGATTTACAATCTTGGAAGCTATATGGTGACAGTTGTTGTTAGTACTTGGAAGAAAGGCTACCAGCAAATGCCAGGTGCATTCGGTTATATTTCAGAGGATGAAACTGGAAAAATTACTACTGGGTATTTCTTATCTTGCAAACCCTATGAAATTCATTGAGTCATCATAAGCTGACAGGTAGCTGGAAAGCATAGACTTACATGAAGTTTAAAAATGTGTATATTTTAAAATTATGTTTTATTGACTGTGCACAGTTTTTTAATAGGTGTGTTTCCCATATATTGTTATGTTGTTTTAATGTTTTGGTGACATTGCAATAAAATGATGAATATTCATGCAATTTTATTTCCTGGAGGAATGTGACATGTGTCACTCACTGGAAGTTTTTCAGCAATACCTGCAATATTCTTTTGTACCAAGAGAAAAGCAAAATATAAAGTAAATACATATACATGATGCTAAATATAAAGTAACGCAGTTTTCTTACTTCTTGCTTCCATTTTTGGTGTGTTTCTTTTGGTTAGGAATTAATGCTTTTATTGTAGATGAACTCAGGTGGCAGGTAGGCAGAGGTAGCTTTTATTAAATAAATAGATAAATAAGCTGTGGAATTTCAACTGAATTGTGTCTGTGTATGATCTTGTTTGAAACCTCAAAGACAAGTATTTGGGGGGCAATTTTTAAATTTTGGCATCTTGATTTGAGGTATGTGATTTTTTCCCCAAAATGATAACATATTCTCCCGTCATTGCTTTCTAAAATTTAATGAAACAAATTTGGGATTTTAAATTCTTGCTTAAGAAAATTGCAGTGATATTTCATGATAACAGTGGAGCTCCATAATAGTGCTCTGTCAGTGACACAGATGTATGGTGAGCCTAACAACCCATTTATTATTTTATTTATTTCTGAATTTTATTATTTTATTTATTTACCACATCTCAGGGGTGGCCCCTTAACTGTGTAACTCCCTCCCCAGTGATGTTACCTCCCTTCTGACCTTCTGACCTTCTGCAAGAGAGTGAAAACATGGCTTTGTGACCAAGCCTTTGAAGAACTTGTGCAATCGATAGATTTGGAACAATATGCAATGACCATTGGAATGGCCCAGATTACGCTCGTGTATTACGTGTTTAACTCTTAATATATTGTTTTTAAATGTTTTAATTGTTTTAATGTACTTTTAAATTCTATTTTAATATTTATTTAAGTGTACATTGTGTTTTAGGGCATTGAAGTGTTGCCTGTATATAAAGCCCTCTTGGGCACCCTTTGGGGTGAGAAAAGCAGGATAGAAATATCGTAAATAAATAAATAAATTTATATCCTGACCTTCTCAAACCCGAAGTAGACTCAGGGCAGACTTCCAAAGGCACCAATTCAATGCCATATATTAACACATCAGTAAATAAACAAAAAATTAAAAGTAAACCCATTAAAACATAGCATTAAAATATCAATTAAAATAACATGATCCAAATCATAGTCCAGGGCCAGTCTGAGTTGTCATTATATTAATTTGTAGTCTCATATTGCACTACTCCCATTACTGGCCAAAAGCCTGATCTCAAAGTCATGTTTTCAGTTTTTTCCTGCAGGTCAGGAGGAATAGGGCAGATCTAATTTCACTGGGGAAGGAGTTCCATAAGCAAGGGGCCACCACTGAGAAGGCCCTGTCTCAGTCGCGATTGCAAAAGGAGTGGGACCAAAAACAGGACCACCATCCCACTCACCCCCCCCCCACCCCCAGGATGATCTTAACCTCCAAGGTAGGTTATAGAGGGAGATATGTTCAGATAGGTAACCCACGTGAAGGGCAAATCCAGATCATATCTGCTGTTAGTGCCACACATCAGTCAATGTAACAATTCACAATTTATACTCTCACTTTCTATCTCTCAAATTTTTCAGTCCATAGTTTATCTTCTAACATTTTCTTGAACAAGTTTCTTCTGGCCTTGATGTTTCTTGCTTGATAGTTAATCGTGAAAGGAGATGAAGAAATGCCCAAGGGCAGTTGATGCATCTGAGGTTGTTTGGCTTTCATCTGAGTGGAAGATATGCCAACACTGAGAGAAACAAAGGCAGGGAGACTGACAGCACAAATCCACACATGACTAGTTAGAGGTAAGCCATAAAAGAATTTTAAAGGAACAAAATAAAATGAAGAAGAGAAGGAGAAAGGATGTCTCCTGTTGCTGAAAACCAGCAGCACATTATGAAACCTAGCAGGAGTTCTGGATTTCAACCATGGCTTTGTTCTTTATAAAGCAGTTATCTTCATGTTCGTGGACACTTTTCTTCATGTTTGTGGACACTGGAGACAATTATTTAGTGAATCAGTGTAACAAATTCTAATTTCACAGTCAGCCCTCTGTATCCATGGATCCACCATCCGGGGCTTGAATACTTTATTTTTATTTTTTTTAAACCAAAACAAACCTTGATTTTGCCATCCTGTAAAAGGGCCACCATTTTACTATGGCATTACACGTAATGGAACTTGAGCATCCATGGATTTTAGGAGCCCTGGTCCAAGCCTCAACACATATCCAAGGCCCACTGTATTGTGTCGGCTCTCCACCAAGCTCTCTGTTAAATTGTTGCTTATGCTTTACGCTTGTTACTTTTTATAATTCAAGTTTTTCTTATGATGCTTTGTAAAGTTCTCCTCTGAGAAGGAAAGGAGGAAATGCTTAATCAATATGAACAAGATACAGGGTGTTTGCAATTAAACTTAGAAGGCCAAAATACACTGTTAAGCCATGAATGTACATGCCCCAACTGTAATCGCTTTCTGTTTGTGAGGTTAATTTCAGCTACATTCCATGATTGTGTATTCAGGAAGAAGTCACAGAATAAAATATTGTGATGGTGGTGGTGGTGGTGGTGGTGGGGAGGAATACCAGATTAAAACACAAGCCCTATTATCTTCACATCTTATCTTTTGTGACATTAGTTTATATCTGTTGCTATTTCAATCTCTTTAACATGTGAAAGTATTAACATGCCCTCAGTTTCTTGTTAACTGTTGCATATTGATAAGAGGTAAGAAATTGATATCTCTGGTTAGTGCTGAAGACACTTCTTTCCATTTACTGCAGCTTCTGTCTGCAACAATAATCTGTTCTCTGTAATGCAGTTGTGAGAGAACTCGGATTCTTGGTCTACTGTCATATGTAAACATTTCAATGTGCTCCGACAGAAGAATGTGAAGCACAGATCCTTTGACCTCATCAGACAGGATGTTGAATGATAGCTGTCCATAGAAAGCAGACTGGAAAACCTAAAGATTCCTAGAGAGAACACATTAATTAAATTTGTGCATAATCAGATCCTGAAAAGTCAAACCCACAAATATGGAGGGCCAGCTGTGCTACCAAATCTATGTTCCAAGAGGACACAAGCCACTCGCTCAAGTCATTCCTACAAATAGGCTTTATAGACCGATGAATGTCAACATGCTTTTTTTTTTTAAAAAAAAATCTAATTATAGAGCTTTTCTGTCAATATTTCTGCATAATGGAATGGGGGGGATATCTCCTGGCAAACTGATGTAAATATACGTAGCCTTTCCCTGACACAGTTTACAGACATTGGAATTAGCATTGCTATTGATAGGATTACTGCTCTCAAAGCCTGAAATGATTTGGACACAGTGAACATAGAAGATCATTATATCTCAAGAGGATTAAGAACAAAACCCTTTGGCTCTCCAATTATATATTTCACCATGCAGAATAGAAACACGCAAATTCTTACCCTATTAGAGAGGCAGAATGTTAATTAATTTCTAACCAAATGTAAAGTTCTTAATTATGAGTTTCTAACGTAAAAAAATTCCAAGCATTCTGATGCTACAACTATTCCAACATCTGCATATCTAGCTTTGCTTTGAAATATATTTTGGTTTGCATCAAGATACATTATAGTTGAGTAGGGTTTGTTTCCAGCTTCTCTGTGGATGCTCAAATCCCATTTTGAACAATTATGTAATAAAATGGTAGTCCTTCATATAAAGTGGCAAAATCAAGATTTGTGTTTTGGATTTTTTAAAAATATATTTTTTCACTCTGAATGGTTGATAGGAGGAATATGAAATTCATGAATACAGATGGTAGACTATAGTCAAAACAACCACTACCATGTTTTACTACTGAAGCAAGTAGAATTTTAAACACAACTAATAAGCATTTTCAGCTATCAGTGTTTGTTATAGTACTAGAATGTATATTCGTCAGAAATCAAAGCAATTAACTGAACCTACAATAATTATATGTAATATATTGTGAATTCAAATATCTATCAGAATCCTAAGTTTCTTTTAAGAATTAAAATCCACAATCGTCAGGTACAAGGCACATGACAGTAGCAAGCTCCAGCTTAAGAACACATAGCAACCAGTGGGAAATTGTTGATAGAACTGTTCTTTTTTAAAATCCCCCAAAACAGGATCACCATCAGGGTCTGGACAGATGACCTAGAGAATCCTCTGGATATCCCCAAAGGACACCACCAAGCCTTCTTTTCAAAGTCTTGCTCATTCACCCACTAGGTACGCAATGCACAAGCATTACACTTCCCCTAGACTCACACATTCACAATAAACAAGATAATGGCAACCTGACAGGTGTTTTGTCTCACAAAAGACCCAGGTCTGACTAAACCATAAGCTTATTAAGATGCCTTCTCATCCTTTTGTCCTAATCTTGGGACCCATCAAGGACATAATTTTATAGTTGTTTGTTCTCCAGCAAAACCTCAAGTAACCAAATAGCCCCAGTTGTACTGAATTTTCTGGCTTTGTAAAATGGTGGTACATTGGCAAATGGATTTCCACTACTCCAAAGTTTCAGAGCACAGGTCTGGAAAAATCTGTATTAGTGTCTCCTCATATGTAAGGTTGCCTATCTTCATAGTGCTTTCATTATCTTGTCATTGTAGTAATAGTTCCCAAATCTGACCAAGATGTCGCAAGGAAGAGGGGTGGTCTTCTTATATCCCACTCTATGGATTCTTTCAAACTAGGCTTCCTCACAGTCTGTTTCAGAGTTCAGTTTAAGCCATTTCATGAATTCTCTTTTTAACATCCCAGGACTTTCTCCATTTATCTCTGGGAAATTCCTAATCTGAATGTTCATTCTTCTATCTCTGTTCATTAAATTTATCACCCTCAAGTCCATCCTTTGAAGGCTTTTTTGAGATTGTTTTATCTCTGCTGCGTTTGCCACCGATTGTACTTCCACTGCTGCTGCTCTTAAATCCAAGTCTTGGTTTCTCTTTTCCAGTTCCTGTGAAGTTGCTTGTAATTTTTTAAATTTGATTATCTAGCCCGATGATCTTAGTTGTTATTTCTTGAGTGCTGTTTAAGATCATATGTTTGATCCCTTGAATCTGATGTTGTAATTCTTTATTTGTGATTTCCTCTGGTTCATCCCTTTCTCCATCTCGTACCGTTACCATTGTGTCTTTAAATGTATGGCTCCTTCCCTGGGATGAGCAATCATCGAGATTCTTAACAGATCCTGTCTCCTGTGCTCTTTCCCAGATTCTGTTGGAGGACCGGGGTCGTAGGCAATGATTAATTTGTTTTTGTTCTGCCC
Organism: Anolis sagrei; assembly: GCF_037176765.1. Classification (NCBI taxonomy): domain Eukaryota; kingdom Metazoa; phylum Chordata; class Lepidosauria; order Squamata; family Anolidae; genus Anolis; species Anolis sagrei. The sequence continues at coordinate 121,723,026 of NC_090022.1, forward strand.
TTGCTCTCTGTTTGGGCTGGTTTTTACTCCCTCATTTTATAAAGCTTTGCTTTTCCTACTTTTTGCTAGGTTGCTGATCTCAGTTTGGTCTTATCACCATTGAGAGATGCTCAGCATTCTGGGAGCAAAACCAAATGTGATTTATCTTAGCTTAGCTTCTCTTTCCTGACAACAAAGAAATTTATGGGTGGTTTAACAACTCACCCAGGCAAAGAAGCTCTTTTTACTCACTGTGAGTCCATTCCTAATAGTTAGTTCTCTTATTTTCTTTTCCCATTCATAGGAGCTCCAGGCTTAGCATCCACTCATCAGGCTGTCGAGACCCATCAAGGGATGCAGCCACCCATTGTGCCAACCTGGGACTCCCATGGGACCAATGTCCCCAGTGGCAAGCTCATCAACTACCCTTTGTTCTCCACGAACATTCCTTCCCAATCTTTTACCATCCTAGACATGGACACAAATGGACAACAAACAGCTTCAAATGCAACCAATGACAGTTTATTCCACACTGTGCACCAATCACAAGTTATCAATATATGTAGTTGTAAAACAATGGGATTGTGAATCCTAATGGGCATCAACCACAAATTGTAAATGAATGTACTTTTGAACCAATGAGATTGCGGATCCTGGGACTGCACCGATCACCTTTATTCTTCTTGTTCTCAAATGTGTGTACCTTTTCTATATAATACCGATGCTTGCATCTGGAAAGCACTCTGGCCAGAGTTGAATAAAACTGATTTCTGTTTTTGTCTTCAGCGCCTGCTGTGTGTTCATTGGACCAATTGAGAGCTGCCACACACCAGGAAGGACCCAAGATTTCAGACACCAGAACTATGTATAGAATCTTGCTGAAAATATAGGGCCTCAACTTACATGAAAGAAGCTGACTAGCAATCAGGCGTTTGGAAGATTATGCATGGAGAATGCAAAGCTATAAAACAGCAAGAAGCATTAGTGAGAATAATACAATAATATGGTGGCAAACAGCATCTTACAATGACTGCATCATTTGTAGTCACTTCACTGGTTGAGTCATATCAATATGTGATCCATTCAAATCCTTTCTAGTTCCACTCTGCTTTGCATTGCAATTAACACCATAGTGAGACAACTGAATGTTGAAAAGAAAAACCATTTATATTAATCCATCAGAATTTTGTATGCCAGTGTGGAAATGTAATCTTCAGATTTAAGAATGATTAATTATCCTGTTTAATTAATGTTCCAGGAACTGATAGTGTGTAGTAGGCCTGTTTGATCAAGAAAAAATTTGTTTCTAAATTCGATTCTTAATTGGGGTGTTTTTTTGTTTCGATATTAAAAATATTTACAAAACTTACCAAAAAAATGTTTTGTTATTTACGAATTTTCGTAAATATTTACAAAACATTTTAGAAAAAAAAATTTTCTTGATCAAACAGGCTAAGAATGTTGCAGTAATGGTCACCAATGGCTTTCTCCCACCCTGGACATTCCATAGTATTAGAGATGATATAACTCACCATTTGCCTAGTTTCCAACAGACCTCTGAGGATGCCTGCCATAGATGTGGGCAAAATGTCAGGAGAGAATGCTTCTGGAACATGGTCATACAGCCCTGAAAAGTCACACAAGCCGGATGGCGCGCGGAGGCCGCTTGTGAGCGCGCGCGCGCCATCCAATGGGCTCCGGAGGAAGAGGAGGAGCCAGAGCCGGATGGCGCGCGGAGGCCGCTTGTGAGCCCGCGCGCGCCATCCAATGGGCTCCGGCTCCTGCGCCCCCCTCCTCCTCCTCCTCCTCCTCCTCTTCCTCCCAGCTGGGAGGAAGAGGAGGAGGAGGAGGAGGAGGAGGGGGGCGCAGGAGCCGGAGCCCATTGGATGGCGCGCGCGCGCTCACAAGCGGCCTCCGCGCGCCATCCGGCTTCTGCCACGGTGCACTGCTGGGGTGCTTGGGAGCGCCGGATTGGCTCCCAGGCTCCAGCACTGCAGCACCACTCAGCAGCAGCCTCCATGCCATTAACGACACGAGCTGAAGCTCGTAAAATACATGGGGCTGCTGCTTCGATATTTTTAAACCCTTCCGGGTTTAAAAATATGTTTTGATATCGCTTCGGATATGCAAAAAATAACGATTTTAATATGAAATAACGAATTAACGAAACGAAACCGACAGGCCTAGTGTGTAGAGTTAAAATAGAGTTTAAAAAAAACATTTCTACTGATTATTATTTCATGTCCACCATAAATCTAGTGAGACCTGGAGGGTTTTTAAAAACAGATTAACAAAATTCTAAAACATTATTATATATGTTCAGTTGCTCCAATACTTTAGGTTCAGAAAGAGTGAGAACATTACTTATCTGAGTATAACGCAGCTCCATGAGGTTTTTACATTGGACCTCCTCTGACAGCCCTGAGCATCGGTAACAGCTGTAGAAAAAGATAGTGAACTTGTCCTAGAAAATAGTCAAGTACTGAAGATCATTATAAACAGATTAATACAGACATGTTAGATATTTTATATCCTAAGGAATAAGGTGGACAAACTCACACTGGATGAGTGAATAGCCTTAAGTCCTCCTGATACTACGACTTCTTCAATTCCTGACTACTTATAATGTTGGGTTAGTGTTTATGAGAGGTGAATATCAAAGATTCTTCACCTATGACTAAACTTCTCAAAATTATTTAAAATATTAAGAAATAAATTATTAATTTTATTATTAAACACCTAAAAACAATCTCAGGAAAAATTAGCGTTCTTTGAAAATTATTGTCATTATTTATATTTCTTTATGCCCTAAAGTGGCTCACAATACAATTGAAAATATACAAAAAAGTAATTATTAAAATATAATTAAATTACTAGTAGTTACATTTGGTGCATTAATGAGAGAAAAGGTGGTATCCCTGTTATTAGATGTAACTATGAAAATGTTTTTCATAAGCCCATTTTATATGTACTCTATCAATATAATTTAAATGTTAAAACTCTGCTAATTTATTATTTGGCACTTCTAAAGTGCATGTACATTAGTCAGACTTGTCATTGCTACTCAATTTCAATTATTCTTTGAATAACATAGCTTCATCTGCATGTTCTTCAGGCATGCACTGTTGTCATTGCTGCTGGATTTTTAATAGCCTTTTTTTTTGTCACACACACACACACACCAGTATTTTAGCCGCAATGCTGTCGAATAGTGTAGGAGAAGATCCTTAGGGATGCCATCATGAGTTACCATATTCAGTGACATCAATCAATGTGATGCCTCTGGGTCCATATAGACAGGCCCATATCCCGTGACCTATTTAAGTTTTACCGGAGGTGTTCCAACAATGCCTCCGGTAAAACCTAATTAATTAAACACCTGGTAAGATCTGGATCATAGGACCCTGTGGGGATTGGACCCAGGGACTGTGTCACATGATTCCTAGGCACAATCCACACAGCTATCTCAGTTGTTTAGGTTCCTGAAGCCCAAAAGACAGGGGGGGGACCCGCCTCCTCCTCCAAGCCCCAAATTTACACCTAACGGGAAAGTAAAAAGTATCTGACCATGAGAAGATGATGCGCCCGGAGATTGGGAGCAAAAAGGATTGTCCTCCTCACCCCAACCCCGCTCCCCTTTAGCGCATCATTTCCTTGTGCCAGGAGGGCACTAGGCAGGAAGATGTAGCCACTCCGTTCCCCAGAAAGTCCAATTTTTTGGAGCTGCATGGGGATTGGAATCCATACCAAGGCAGGTTTTTTAAAGCCACTTTGGTGTGGATTTTCATCCTGTCTTGAAGCGCCCTCTGATAAAGTGCCAGGCATTTTCAAGGATTTTTACCACCAATAATGGCCTTTTAAATGATATGGAGATTAGCCACTTATATAAGCTGGAAAAGAAACAAAGAATACTCAAGATTTCAGATCCAATGAAGGGTCTCTGGAGCAAAAATATGCAAAAGAAATGGAATATAAATGGGTTGTTGTAGGTTTTTCAGGCTGTATCCGCATGTTCTAGAAGCATTCTCTCCTGCCGTTTCACCTGCAGCTATGGCAGGCATCCTCAGAGGTTGTGAACCTACAACAACCTCGTGATTCCGGCCATGAAAGCCTTCAACAATACATGGAATATAAATAGCTTACAATGTCCATGAACAAATACAAGTAATTTATTATGAAATCTAAATTTGCAAAGCAGTAATAAAATAGTACAAACTAGCAAAAATGTTTATACAGAAGCAACCAGAGGAAAATGTTTTAAAACTCATAAAAGTTAAAAATCACTAGAAGAATAAAAATTGATAGTCAGTCACATAACACTATGTCCATAAAACCAGCACAAAAACAACATACCCAGCAGGAAGCATTTCAAATGGTGTGGCTCATAAGGCTTCTTAAATCTGAGGAGAACATGTCTGTAACTGTAGCTCATGGGCTCCTCTAGTGGAATATTTTCTAGAATGGCAATATATGATTCAGGCTCTGTTCTTTGTGACTATCGTGATTTAAGTTCAGGGACTGGAAAAAATGCAGTTCTCCAGGTCTGGTAGAACTACAACTCTCATCAGCCCCCACTGTTGATAGGTGCTAAGAGTTAGAGATAATGAAACTGTTCCTCCACAACATTTCATAATTATTGTTTTCTGTGTGAGAATGCTGCAAAAAAAAAAAACACACTCTGTTTTGATTAGAATTATTCACTCAAGCAATTACTTATATAGAACCACTTTAAAATGTTTAAAGTAGTGGTTCCCAACCTTTTTTTGACCAGGGACACTTGACCAGGGACTACTTTGGCCAAGGGTCACTTTGACCAGGGACCACTCTCCAACATTAGTACCAAAAAGATTACGAATCAGTTTTTGAACAACTTTAGATTTGGTTTGGTTATTTGGGGTGCTGATTCAGAAAATTCCACTGAATAGACCACATCAGGTCTAGTTTCTGATACAGAACATATGCCATCCAGTAGTCACCATCTGCTCACCCACAGAAAACCATATTTAATAAGCCTCATTATTATGAGAGGGTTTCGCGAGACCAGTTGCTCTCGCTGCAACAGTGTAGTAACCGTGAAGTAGATGAAGTACTTTGGCCACATCATGAGAAGAAAGGAAAGCTTAGGGAAGACAATGATGCTGGGGAAAATGGAAGGAAAAAGGAAGAGGGGCCGATCAAAGGCAAGATGGATGGATGTCATCCTTGAAGTGACTGGCTTGACTCTGAAGGAGCAGAGCTCATGGACCAGCTCTGGTGTGGGCTGGTCCATGAGGTCACGAAGAGTCGGAAACGACTGAACGAATGAACAACAAACATTTGGATTGAACATTGGAACATCTTGACAGTTATCATGGTTCAACAAGGAAACCATGTCTGGGTGTCTTCAAAAAAAGGCTGGAGAGCTGCCTGCTGGGATGCTTTGGTTGGATTTTTCTCACATAAGGGCAATGTGTGGCCTTTTCAATGGTGTTGGACTGCCACTTCCATAGAATGTAACTGCAACCACTAAGCCCATACAGACTGAAATGTAAGGCACTGTTATAACTTCATTAAAAGTGAGTGCTGTTAGATATAAATAACATTTTTGTAATGATCTCTATTGCAAAAAAAAAAACCTATCCCTTTTCATTGAAACAGGATTACACTTTTCTTCGTCCCCTTCTCTTCCCTTCTTGGAGCAATTGCTGAACCTTCCTCAAGTTGTCTTGATGGCTCCAGCTGGTACATGAGGTCTTTTGCAGAAGGGTTAGTTTCCTGTAAAATGGTGTTGCTATTTAAGGCATGTAGTTTTGCCATTAGTTTGATAGTTATATATTTATAGTTTGAATTACATACTCTCCAAGTTGTTCTCATAATTCTCTATTTTTATGTGTTTTCAAGTGTTTTTGCCTGGCTGGCTTCTATAAATGTATCATCTTGTTTCACTGTTTTTGTTGGTTGCTAAAGTGATGTTTTGCAATGGAATTTAAAAACTTGCCTTTTATTCATGCGTATTGTAAGACATTTGGTCTCCATTCCTATGGTGCTCTTAGGAAAGAAATGTTTCCAATGTACATTGGAAACCTACTTTCAGCATCTAGAGTTTTCTTGTTCAGGCTGCACATGTACAGATATCTTTCTGCCAGCTTAACAATTTTTTATTTAGCTTCGTCATTGCTTACTTAATATACTATCACTTTTCAAATTAAGGTCTGTGCGGTTCTGCTGAATCTAGACATAGCTGAAACTTCCTAGATTTTGTAATTTTCAAATAAAAGATACTTCAAGCAAAATCTTCAAAATAAACAGTGCAACCACCTGGTAGATAAAAACATTACAGCAATGGTTCTCAGCTGGGAAACTCGCTGGGATTTCAGGGAGTTGTAGACCAAAATACCTGGGGACCTGCAGGTTGAGAACCACTGTATTAGAGAGTCATATGTGTGGGCTATGTGTATGTAGAGGAAGAATACAATACTTTTTTATTCTGATGGTTGTAATCCTTAGTACTTTCTTGGCTACATCAATGTCAATTCATTTCCCAATAGGTCTTAAAATAGTAGTAGTAGTAGTAGTAATCTTTATTTATAGACTGGCTTATCTCAACCATTCAGGGTGGTTTCCAAGAAATATGCCAATCATTCAATACCCAAAGAAAAACCATACAAACAGTTTACATCAGGACAAAACACATTTAACAATATAAAACAATGTAACTATAATTTAATAATTAAATAGTGCGAAATAAAAATAAGAAATAAAAAATAAAGTAAAAGCATCATAAAATACAAAAAACTGATAAAATACACTAATACACACACACACACATACAGATTTTTGGGTTGTCAGAGACATTGCAACAAGTTGCATAGGTTTTGCATGATTTTCACAGTATGATTCCTAATGAACTTCATCTCAAATCCATGAATCCTTTTTCATAGCTCCAAACAGAAGGACAAACACTGGTAGTTCACACAGTTAAAATACTACTTTTATTAAAATGTCATTTCTTCTGTTACTGATCAAAATTTACCAGAACATGCCAAAGTTGGATGGGGGGAGGAAACAAGACACACCGCTCTGCTAATCTCTACCTATCAACAAATTTTTATGAGAGTTTTTGGTTCTCTGAGGAGTGATAAGGCTACCTAGCTAGAGCCCCGGGACACAATTAAGTAGTGAATATATGGTTTGACACAATCCAATTGCAATGCTTCAGCCTTCAGGATTTTCCTATCAAAAGTGCTGCTAATACTTGGTCATTTCCACAGTACATTCCAATAGATTGAGAAAGAAAACAATAAACTTAAAGTTCAACTAAATTCAGCAGCAAGTTTCCCTTTGGTTATAGGATAACCTTATAATGGACCCTTGATATCCACAAGGGGTTGGTCCCAAGATCCAGCATAAGTATAATAATTACTGGATATTTGAATTCTACTATGTACAGTGGTATAATGGTGCCCCTTATACAAAATGATGAAATCATTTGTTTGGTTTTTGAGTATTGATTGAGTGTAATCTGTCAAAGCTATGGATGATTGAATTTATGGATATAGAATCCATGAATACAGAAGTATTTAATGTGTTTCTTAAAATTTATCACTAGAAATGATGCAGTAATTGTCAAATATTAAGAGAACCAGATATGGTGGTGGAGAAAGATGCTGTATGAGCAACATCATAAGAAAATGCCTGGATTTTTCATAAAGAGCTATTTGCAGGTGTAAAAATATCAAAGCTGTAACACAGCAACAACCCAATCCAGAAATCCAAAACAATATTTAATTAGGATACCACATCCCTGCATTTTCCAATACCTATCCCACCTTCTCCCTAAACACCTGAAAAATTAACTCCACTGACTGCAGTGAAGTATAAATTGGGTTCATGACAGAAAAACCCTCACAGTTCTGTGAGGTATAACTAAAAGTGTTGAAGATCAAAGAAACTATCTTGTAATTATTTCATAATCTGACAAGGACTTTTGACATCACATCTTTCAATGACTACCAAGTCCTTTGAAACCAACCAATAAAGTGATAAAGTGTTGGAACCTTAGAAAACATTCAGCAATGTAATCAAATTGCTACAGAAAAAAATATAGCTTCTGGGGAACATAAACTGAGACAAGGGATTACTACTAATATACCAAAAAAAGGTAGCGAAAATCATTTCCACAGTCTCAAAGGTCATCTTTTTGACAATTTAATTTTGACTTGTGGTGGGGTGCAGAAGAGGAAAAAGCAGAAGGGAGTCTTGCGCATCTCTTTCCAGCAGTGTTTAACAGAAAAGCCAAAGCTGGAAGAACAAAATGATGAGGCAGAACATGACAAACAGGCTTGATACAAACAATTGGAACACAAGACAGAGGGACCATGAAGTTGTGGCCCTCCATTTGTTGTAGGACTACAACTCTCCTTAACTCTGATTGCTGCCTATTGTAGATGGGGCTAATAGGATCTGATGCCCAGCAACATCTGGTTCCATGGATAAGAAAAAGTAATTGGGAATTTATAAACCCAATTTGTTCTTTCTTCTGATATGGACATGGTGGCGTGTCAGTCTGGAAACAATTTAAAATGCATCACTGTGGTGCTAAAGCAGGTGTGTATAAAGCACTATTTAGGGAGATAGACCTGGATTATTATTTCCCACCAAAAACATTGGCTTGTCTCTTTCAAATGCCTGAAGCCATTTAGCATTAACTTAACTATTGTGATATCACTCCCAAATAAGTTATCAAAAATGCATGGGGAGCATTCTTTTTGGGAAAATTCATTTAAATCCATTTGCATAGTAAAACTGTTTTAGTTTGCTTGAGAGACTTCTGTTTTGTTACATATTGTTGAGTTGTTTTGAGATCATGTTAAAACATTGATAATACTAACAGCCTATTGGAGATTGCCACATTTTCATTTTACAGACTTAACAAGTTATTTTCTGATACAGGCAACAACATGTATACATTGGTAATGCACAGGTCTATTTCACCAACCCTAGAAAGTGGATCTTTAAAAACTCCACTCACACAATTCTTTAGTTATCCTATTTACTATTCAGTTGTCAACTGATGTTCCAGTGCATTACGAAAAACATGTTGATATCAATTATCATAAATTCACAGAGTTTTTTAATGTTCTAGCTCATGATTTTGGCAAAAGCTTAAAAGAATAGGAATTGTGTGTAATATGTTGAACAGGTCAGAAAAATTGAGGCTAATCTTTTTAAAAAATAGATGTCATGATTTTGAATAAAGTACAGGGTTTTTCACAAAGATGGACCCAATCTGAAATTGCCCTTGAAATAGTGGGGAATAGAGTTTGAAATGATGCCCACTGGACGCCTCTCCCAGGACACTAACAGCCCCGCCTCAACAAGATGGCAACCTTACAACATAAGGTCTAATGAGATAGTCTCTATTTACTGAGTTATTTTTTATAACTCAGTAAATGTCAGCATGCTGGAAGAAGCAAAGATGCTCCTATGCCATCAACTCTGTTGGACTAGCCACGTTATCCGAATGCCAGATCACCATCTCTCAAAGCAGTTACTATACTCCCATTCAAGAATGGGAAACTGAATGTTGGTGGACAGGAAAAGAAATGTAAAGATGGGCTCAAAGCTAATCTTAAAAACTGTGGCATAGTCACAGAGAACAAGGAAGCCCTTGAGCACTCTAACTGGAGGTCAGCTATGACCAGCAGTGCTGTGGAATTCAAAGAGGCACTAATGGAGGGCAAAAGGGAGAAACGTGCCAAGAGGAAGGCACATCAAGCCAAACCTGGCCAGAACTGCCATCCACCTAGAAACCAATGTCTTCACTGTGGGAGAATATGTGGATCAAGAAGAGTCACTACAAATCCACCGCCAAGACCCTACAACTGGAAGGCCATCATACTCGGATGACGAGGAATTACCTAAGTGAAGTGGGTGAGTTATTTTTTATATTTGTTTATGGCTAAAATAGTAAAGTGTGATAACTTCCTAACTCATGAAGCTTTTGTAACTTTTTGTGTAATTTTAACATGTTGCTGTCGTTAAATATTTCTGCTTTGAAATTGGTTCCATCATTTTGAAACATCCTGTGTAATAATCAAACAGGAATCTCGGAGAGATGCAGTGCAACTTAAGCTGCCAAATCTCAGGGTTTACCCCAGAATCTCCCAATCTCTTTCCAGATAGTAATTGTTGTCGTTGTTGTTAATGTGTGCCTTCAAGTCATTTCTGACTTTATGGCACCCCTAAATTGAACCTTCATGGGATTTTCTGGAGCTGAGAATATGTGGCAATGGTACAAATTACCTTGTTTTGATGAGCTGCAAAGAGGAAAGAGCTGTGTGCAAAATCTCCTGTTCATCCAGTACAGCAGTAGTTTACTACAGTTTGCAAGGCTTAATTGTTTCATTAATGCAACTTGTGAAAACCCTCCAGTTCTTCCTTGGTTCCCAATCATTGCAGTACTAGGACTCACACTTTGTTCTGCAAGTAGGTTAGATTAAATGTTCTTTATCCTACCTCCCAAAGGAAGTAACAGTGAATTATCTGTCATCTTACCTTGATCTGGAAATACCTGTTTAGCTAAGATATATGTTTTTAATTTCCAAACAGGAAAAGATAGTTGTGTGTGGAAGACAGGATGACAAGCTACAAACTATGATTGATCTTATTGCATAACATTTATGACTGGGGTCAATTTATAGATCTCCAATTTTAATCTGAAAATCTCAGAACCCAAAATGATCTTAATTTTGAATTACACAGAAACATTTTCTGTTCCTAATTTGAAAGTGTTATTCCGGTTTAATTGTGTGGTACTTACTTTTCAAGTAGTTGTTATACTCCAGAAACTTCGTTTTTGTGGCTGCGACAAACTATGTAGAATTGGTTGAGACTATTAAAAAAACTATAGCAAAATGTGCTGCAGGATAATGCTATTATGATAGAACCAATGGTGAAATGACATTTATAACCCTGGAACAAAAGTTGTGTTTCATAGTGTTATTCAAATAGCCTGTGGGAACCTATGTGACATTTACAAGATGAGATCCTAGACAGAAACAAATTTTTAAAAAGAAATCCATATGAGTCTGTTTCAGCATAAAATGAAGAGTGGAGGAAAATTGAGTAGCATTTTAGAGATTTACGTATACTTTCGCATGAGTATTCGTTGCTTTCAGTCTCCCACTCTGGTGGATTTCTCTTCAGTTCAGTACAACTGAAGAAGTGGACAGATGTTCATGAAAGCTCAAATGTATCAGTCTTTAAACTGCTGTTACAATCTTTCCCTGCCCAATATCCCTCCTTTTTGCCATTTTATATGGGCTACAATTGTGCAAATGCATATGAGTAAAAAGATAATAACAAAGAATGGGGACTAAGATGGATACAAAATATTTATTCATACACTTTATTCTCAAATTCAAAGAATGCAGGGCACCAAACTGCTTCACTTTATTCTTGGGTCAGAAGATTTTTCTGAAAATCTGACATCTCTGTATTAGGATAAAAGCAGGACAGAATGTTTTCCTATGTACTCCTTGATGTCAATGTGCTTCAGAGAATCCTTCAGAGCAGTGTGTGTGTGTGTGAGAGAGAGAGAGAGAGAGAGAGAACAAGATAAGGTTTTATTGTTATTGCTAGACAGAATCCTTTTTCTTCTTCAAATTAGCTGAACCATTCTTTGATTTTAGTTTATAGCATGAATGTAATGGACAACGTAGGAATTGGGTTGCTGTGAGTTTTCCGGGCTGTATGACCATGTTCCAGAATCATTATCTCCTGACATTTTACCCACATCTATGACAGGACCTCACAACCTCTAAGGATGCCTGCCATAGATCCTTAGGAGAGAATGCTTCTGGAACATGGTCATATAGCCCAGAAAACTCACAACTATCCAGTGGTTCCAGCCATGAAAATCTTCAATGACACAAAGCAGGAATAGATCAACGTCCATTTTCTTGAGAGTCGCTTCATTTTCTTCTATTCAGTGATGCATGGCCTGGAAGCCTGCTCTTCCAAAGAAACAAACTGGATCCCATAAACAACTTGGATTCATTTAAAAGAGATATACAGTTATGGAACACACACAATTAAGTGTGTGTTCCATAATGTTTGCAAATATCTCAATTTATATATTAAATTCATTACATCAAAATCCTCCTCTTCCCCCATTGCCAGAAGTGACATTGCCGTATGGAATGTATTTCATAAAGCATGGGGATTTTGTTTACTTTTTGCTACTTTAAAATATTAGCAGTACCTAGCACCAGGTAAAATTATTTCATTGATTAGATCTGTCTTGTGTTTTACCACACAGCTACTCTTGCTAAAAAGATATGATTCATATTGAAAAATGTACAATGCATCTGTTTTTATTCAACAATTTTATCTCTTTGCCAAATGTTCAGTTGGCCTGCTGAAAGGGAATAGTAGGATCAGGCCAGTACAGCAGAAGAGTACTTCATGGTTGGTAACTTCCTAAGCTCCAATGTTGGATATTGCTAAGCTATTTTCCATTAATGCTTATAATCCTGCAGCGCTCAGGTAACTGGGGCTAAACCAACACTTAACCTCCTATTGGGAAGCCACACTGGATGAATCTGCTAAAAATTTTGAAGATGCAAAGAGCAGCTGGCAGCAATCTGGATGAACATGGGTAGAGCACTGGGGATCATTCCTCAGTTCTGCTCAGAGATTTCCCCACACACCCTAGGATGCCTACTCACTGAAAATCTGTTATATCAACATGACATGAAATTCTAGAATCTAGGAAGAAATTCCCAAGGACCATCTTGTCCAACCCACAGCCATGCAGGAATCTCCATCTAAAACACTCCTGAAAAATGTCCATCCAACTCTGTTTAAATGTGGAGAACCTGCCACACTCTGAAAAAGCATATCCACTAGCAAACTATTACTGTAAAAATAATCCCTATATTCGGGTATATATCTTTTCTTGTCATTTTAATGCATTGGTTTGTGCTTTAGTATCAGAAGCAGCCGAAAACAAGTTCACTCATTCTTGTGTCCTTGAGGTTAAAAATAAAAAGAGTGAAGTGATGAATCTGATGAAAGATACAATTAGAAAAAGAGGCACAGAGTAATTGGTGACTCAGAACACACTTGCCATGGTGTATCTACTCATAATCTCTATGCCATCTCTGCCACAGTATAGATCCAATTCTGAATATTCATAGAACATACAGTTCTGGCCATATGAGGAAAATGAAGATCTACATCTGTTTTTGCTTTGTTTCATTTGTTGTGTTGATTTGTACAGACAGTGCATTTAGCTCCAGTTAATCAGTAGATCAAAGTTTGCCAAAGAGGCAGCATTAAAAAAAAGTAAACATAAATCAAGTAACTCCAAAAAGACATATCCATGTATTAAATATCCATGTGCTTCTTCTGAAGGAAATTTGTTCAAGCTACAGGCCCTTCATACCTTTCCCAACTGTTTCTTCATTTCTATTTTCAGATTTCATGGCAAATTTAGCCTCAACACACATGCATCAGGAAAGAAGTACAGTTATTAAGTAATTTCTGGATGTCATTGCAAGGCTGAAATTGGGAATAACACAGCTTAAGTTTAAGAATCTTTAAGAACATTTACAAACTAATGACGAGATATTAAGCTATTCAGGATACTGATGGGAAGAAAAACATTTCAAGTCACCCTCTCCAGGGAGATTAGGCAAGCCCCCACTCTTTCCTCCTTTCGTAGGGATCTGAAAACTTGAATATTCCAGCAAGTCTTTCAGGACATCTACTCCCTAGTCATATATGCCCAGTCCCTAGGTCGCCAGATAGTACTCTGTTTTGCACTTCATCCACTTTGCCAGCCCTATGGTATGCTGTTTGCATTACCCCTTGTCCAGCCCTTTTAGCTTGGTCACGCCCACTTTAGTAATCTTGGCCATTGGTCTTTGTTGAACCTCGCCTGCTGGAGCTTCAATGTAATTGGTTTTATACTTTTAGCTTTAGTGTGTTTTATCTAGGTTTGTAATGTATGATGCTTTTATGTTAAGGTATTTTGTTTTGTGGACTGCTTTTACTTTTATGTACTGTTTTTTGCTTTTACGTATTGTGGCCATATGGAAGTCACCCTTCATGGAAATGGTGGTGGGGTATAAGATTATTATTGTTGTTGTTGTTGTTGTTGTTGTTGTTGTTGTTGTTGTTGTTGCATTGAGAAAGAGAAAGCAACTGGCTTTCAGAACAGGGACTGTCATATTAGAGGTAAAGATGAAGTACTTTGACCACATCACGAGAAGACAGGAAAACTTAGATAACACAATGATGCTTGGGAAAGTGGAAGGAAAAAAAGAGAGAGGCCAATCAAGGGCAAGATGGATGATGGTATCCTTGAAATGGCTGGCTTGACTCTGAAGGAGCTGAGGGTGTTGACGGCCAACAGGGAACTCTGGTATGGGCTGGTCCATGAGTCGGAAGCAACTGAGCAAATAAACAACAATCATAAATTAAAATCAACAGTAGAGAAGTCATTAGCTGGGCAGATTCCCATGTGGTCCAGAGTTGTGGGGATGGGGTCTTTTGTATTCCATGGAAGTAATCCAGAACCTTTGTTGAGTTTAATATGGGATATTCTCACAGGGTCAAAATTGCCTGTTTTTTTCTTGTGATCCAAAAATGTCAGATTTTCAAAAAAATACGTATGTCTTTAGATGACTAGAAACTAGAAACAAATATTACACATTACATTAGATTGCTTGCAATAGCTCTATTTAAAATTAGATGAAGCTATGTTTGTTGTTGCTATGTGTTTCAAGTCATTTCTGACCCCAAGGCAAAGCTATCAGAGAGTTTTCTTGGCAAGATTTGTTCAAAAGATGTTTGCCATTGCCTTCCTCTGAGGCTGTACTGTATGCTTATTTCTGTTGGGTTTGTTTTCCTTCCATCTTGCTATGACCTTTGATTTAAAGCACAGGAAAACCGAACTTAATTGAACTTGTTAACCAACTCTTTTTCTCATCTTGGTCTGTCGCTGAAGCTTGCTTGCTTTTGCTAGCTACCAGTTATTTATTTATTCATTACATTGATCTATTGTCTCTCCATCCACCAGGAGCCCTGAGGTGGTGTGCAAAGGATAAAAAACATTTAAAACATTAAACACGGAAATAAAAACTCTCTAATATGTTTGACTGAAAGTTCAAGACCTCTTTAAATCCCAATACTTGGATCTTTACAAGGAATGAGTGATATCACTCTCAAAGGATGTACTATCTTTGTATCTCATCAGAGTTGAAGGGGTTGTCGTTCTTGAGTTCTCTTCAGGGTAAAAAAATGGCGGGGTATAAATAGGGTAAATAAATACATTCTCCCTTGAACACTTATCCTCATTTGACTTTAACAGGGACCACTGTAAATTTGTGACTCTTAAAAACAGGGGTGCAGAAGTTCTTTTCTTGGAACATAAGTAGTTATATTTTACTTCATCAAATTACTGGTTGACCTATAAGGTTTTGGGTTTTAGAGCAGTTCCAAAAGCAGTCCCACTTGTGACATGTGGGTGAGCCATTCTAGCAAGTGTGGTGTTGAATTTTTCTTGAATTTCAGCATTTCTTCTTTTTCTGTCATTGCAGCAAAAGTCTGGATTATTGATGGGTTTCATCTAAAGTTTTGTTGATATTATTCAGCCAGATTTTTCATTCATTATTTCCCTTGATGGCTTTCTTTACATTTCTCCTCACTATTAATTTCACCCAATTTCTTCTTAAATTTTCATTTCCTGAGGAAAGCACTGTGCAGTTTTCTGACTCAAAATGTCCCATTTGTCTCCACACAGCTAACCCACTCTCTTGAGACCTTGCAGTGTTTGTAGGTTCAGTTTCTTGTTTTACTACATCTAGTTTTCCTTGGTTCATGCTTCCTATAATGTATGATGTGTAGCTTCAGACTTTCCTTTCACTTCTGAACAGCTGAACTTTCTTATGGTTTGAGTCTAGTTGCACCATTAACCAGAGTGTTTACACATGTTCACTGCTCTTCCTCAAGAGTTTGTTAGTTGCCTTCCAACCTGGATGTTTCCCTTTTTAGGACTTTCTCTTGTTTTATTTTGAACTGTCTGATCCTAGGATTTTCAAGATAGATCGTTTCAGGAGTAGTTGACCATTGCCTTCTTCTGTGGAGTGCTAAAAACATTCGCTCTGATAAAATCACAAATATATCTGAGAGATTCTTTACCAACGAAGCTATAGTCAATTGTCAATAGGTTATTAATGAAGAAAAAACACAGAACTACTACTTTAAGCAGAAGAATCTTGAAATTTATGTAATGAAGTTAGAAAAGTCTTTTATTTTTAAAAAAGCAATAAATATAAGATTTATATGGGTGTGTATGAATGTGCATGACAACTTTGACAAATATAATTTTATTGCTGTTGTTTGATAAAGCATCAAATTGTTACATGTTGTAAGACTGCCCTGCTTCCCCTTCGGGGTGAGAAGGGCGGAGTACAAAGATGGTAAATAAACAATGCATCATTTAAAATCAAATTATCTGTGCAGGGTCTGCTCCAAATTACTGCTTTCTCTGTGATCCCAAACTCTATGCCTACACCCTCTCTCTCTGCCCAGTAGACATTATAGATCAGTTGAAAACCCAGCTTCCTCACAGCATTCATATGACCACTTTCAGTTAGTCATAGCCTTTCAACTAAACCTACTTCAAAGAGTTTTGAAAAAGATAAAATGTGGTTACAAGGGTAAAATACCTCATAATACGTTTAGCTCCAGGAAAGATAAAACATGTTGTCATTTTAAAAAAAACCAAAAAACCCAACAACAACAACATATATTCCAATGGTTCTTTTAGTGTGAACCCCACTAAACTATAATCTATAACTTTATTGGGCGAGGGGGTTACTCCAAGCAAGTAAATGTTAAATCTAAAGTGAGAATCTACAAATTAAAAATGTCTTTCCTTTCTCACTGTGCAGCTTTAGCATGCACAGATAAGAGGAAGAAGCCAGTACAACTAAGTCTTAATGCATACAATTTATGAAAATCTAGAGACACATTTATGGACTAAATCAAATAGGAAAGAAAACAAATCTTTACAAATAAGGATTATGTCTGAAATACTGAGCACAGATGAAATAAAGTACTAGAAGTGGAAGTAGTCAGAAGTTCACTTCTAATTTAGAAAAAAGTTTGTAAAATGTTGACTAGATCAAACTGCAATTACTAGAGGCTTCTAGAAAAGGCAACTGATGCTCTTCCTTTTGTACAAGTATTTTGTTTTGACCAGGAAAAGCTAATTTAGAGGGGTTGCAGGCTACAAAACAGTTTTGAGTGATGCCATAATCAGGGTCATAACATATCCCCTCCTGCACCCCAATGTGTGAACTCACTCCACTAAGAAGCACTTCTATCTTTGGCATATTTAGAGTTCAATGATGCATCATGAGTGCATACAAAATAGTGTTTGATCTTGCATTAAGGGACTAACAGAAGTTTTCAAAATCGCCTTCCTTTCAAACTGGCTCATCACCTTTCAAGTCCTGTTCTGGCTCAGTATGGGCTAAGTTTCTCTTCTTCTGCCTCTCTCTAAATAGCTGATTCAGTGAGCTTGCAACCACTCAGATTAATTGACCTAATCTTCATTGATTGACTAAAAGTGTGTCCTGAATTAATTGATCAGTAGAGAATTGGTGCTACTTGCTAACAGCTTGTAATGCAACTGTCACAATAACAAGAGGCAGTGGCCCCCATCTCAGAACAGTTCTTCTTCACATAGAAAGGACAACAAGTTTAATTGACTGTGATGTATGCTAAAAGAACTTGTTTGTTTATTTGGGTTCAGAAATTCAGATGCAGATATGTGCAAGTCAGTCAATTGAATTTCATACTTATGAGACTTCTATCATAAAATGACAGGCCTGTTAATAAAGGAATTGAGGGGTTGGAAAAAGAGTTCAAATGCAGGCAATTAATGATCCAGAATGCACAGAAACAACCCCTTTCTCTTTATGACTTGTCTACATATCCTCAGACAGCGTGGAAACTGGCCATTCAGAAGTTGTTGAACTGCAATGGCCAACATTTCTCCCAATTTACTGTATTGGCTAGGGCTGCTGGGATTTGCAATCCACAACAGATAGAAAGCTGCATGATCATAGAAGCCTAAAAATGGAAGGACAAGAGGAGTTCACTGGCTGAGGTTGTTTCTCCTTGAACTGTCACAATGGAAACAACATGAATTCTGAGAACTTTGACCACATTTTCCGGAAGCCCCAACTGTCATACACCAGGATGCAGTGAAACAAATGGTCTTTGCTGGCATTTGAGATTGTTGTTTTCTGTTAACAGCAACTAGGAAACAGAAATCACAGTTAAGACTGCTGGGGTTACCAAGAAGCTTTCACCCTTGCTCCATCTTGATACCTTCAAGGCAAGGGGCAGAGGACTGAGCATTCACTGGAACATTACAGCACACCCAAATGCCTGGGAGTTACCCTAGACTGTGCTCTGACCTACAAGAAGCACTGCCTGAATATCAAGCAAAAAGTGGGTGCTAGAAATAATATCATACAAAAGCCGATACACAACCAGATACAGTGAAGACATCTGCCCTTGCGCTATGCTACTCTGCTGCTGAGTATGCATGCCCAGTGTGGAACACATCTCACCATGCTAAAACAGTAGATGTAGCTCTTAATGAGACATGCCGCATTATCACAGGGTGTCTGCACCCTACACCACTGGAGAAATTACACTGTCTAGCCGGTATTGCACCACATGACATCCACTGGGAAAAAGCAACCAATAGTGGAAGGACCAAGGCAGTGACATCTCCAGTCCATCCCCAGTTTAGATATCAGTCAGCACTCCAATGGCTTAAAACAAGAAATAGTTTTCTAAGAACTACAGAGACACTCGCTGGAACACCCCAGCAAGCAAGAGTCCAAAAGGAGCAGGCTCAAACCCAGAACCTCAACCAATGGCTGATACCAAATGAGAGACTCCCTCCTGGGCACACAGAAAACTGGGCGACTTGGAAGGTGCTGAACAGACTGCGCTCTGGCACCACGAGATGCAGAGCCAACCTTAAGAAATGGGGCCACAAAGTGGAATCCAGGACATGCGAGTGTGGAGAGGAGCAAACTACAGACCACTGCTGCAATGCAACCTGAGCCCTGCCACATGCACCATGGAGGACCTTCTTATATTAACACCAGAGGCACTCCAAGTGGTCAGATACTGGTCAAAAGACATTTAACAGAATGCCAAGTTTGCAAACTTTGTGTGTGTGTTTTATAAATATAATGCAACTGTTTGGTTCGCTCCTGACACGAGAAATAATAAATGGGAGAAATAATAAATGACAAGATCTTTACTCTTATCTCGCAAAGAGCGCTGGTGCCTCGCCAAACTAGAACTCCCAGCCCCCTATAGCACTGAGCCAAGGCCTTTAAAGTGGTGCCAAAATGCTCGAATGCCACAGAGTATGCACCTTCATGATTTTTCCCCAATTCAAACAAATCCAATATCGGAAAGGCTTCTGGCGCCAAGCATTTCGGAAAGAGAAAACTTAATCGTCTCATTTTATATAGCTCGACACGGCGAGGACAACCGTGTAAAGTTGGAAATTCATAGATGCGGGAGGAGGAGGAGGAGGAGAGTGCCACTCCTCCTCCTCTGCTTGCGCTTCCGAGGCGGCGTGCTTTGGAGGGCACCCTCTTAAGACTTGCTAGTGCCCCGTGCCCACGCCGGACCGAGAAGAAGCGCCTTCCCTTTCCACGGGGTTCCAAGGGAGGAAGGAGGCAGGCAGGGAGTCGCCAGGAAGCCTTCTCTCCCTGCCCTCCTTTGCCGCCTCCGCGGGGCTCCTGGGCACCCGGTGCCCTGGGACTGGGAAAGAGAGAGCGCGCGCGCCTCCTGCGAGAAGCCCGCCTGCGACTGGCTGAACTGCTCACCCCGCGCGCCACTTGGAAGCCCTCTGCGCCCCTTTGGAGCCCGCATCCAGGTGCTCTGGGAAGTAAGACTGAGCGCGCGCGCACCCGCCCGTGATTGGCTGGACGGGGGGTCTGGGCCGGGCATGGAGCGCAACCTGAGCGCCAAGGAGCGGGCCAACGGGACCTCGGAGGAGGAGGAGGATTCGGCGGCGGAGGCGACCTTGGCGTGGGCTTTCGGCGTGGCGCTGTCGCTGCTGTGCGTGGCCGGCGTCTCGGGCAACACGTACACCTTGGCGCTGCTGTGGCGCTCGGGCCGGCGCTGCTGCTGCTGCTGCTGCTGCCCGCCCAGCTCCGCGGCCTCTTCCTCCTCCCGCGTGTCCCCGCTGGCGCCCTCCCTCGCCAGCCTGGCCCTGGCCGACCTGCTCTACCTGGGCTCCATCCCCTTCATCGTGAGCACCTCGCTGGCGCGCGACTGGCCCTTCGGGGCGCTGGGCTGCCGCCTCCTGCTCAGCCTGGACCTGCTCAGCATGCACGCCAGCATCTTCACCCTGACCCTCATGTGCGCCCAGCGGTACCGCGCCGTGGCCAGGCCCCTGGCTGCCCGGGGCTGCGCCGGGACCCCAAGGGCCCAGGGAGCGCTGGCTGGCGCCGCCTGGGCCCTCTCGCTGCTCCTGGCGCTGCCCATGATGCTGATGGTGAGCCTGGGCCGGGGCCCCGGCGGGAAGCACCTCTGCGCCCCCACCTGGAGCCCCCAGGCCTACCGCCTCTACCTGAGCCTGCTCTTCGGCACCAGCATCGTGGGGCCCGGCCTGGCCATCGGGGCCCTCTATGCCCGCCTGGCCCTGGCCTATCTGGCCTCGCTGAAGCGCCCGCCGCGCAAGCAGGAGCCCCGCCACACCCCACGCCGCAAGGTCCTGCTCCTGCTCCTCAGCATTGTGCTGCTCTTCTGGGCCTGCTTCTTGCCCTTCTGGCTCTGGCAGCTGGTGCCCCTCTACCACGGGCCGCTAGGCCTGGCCCGGCCCACCCAGAAGGGCATTCACTACCTGGTTACCTGCCTCACCTACAGCAACAGCTGCATCAACCCCTTCCTCTACACCTTGCTCACCCGCAGCCACCAGGAGTACCTCCGCAGCCGGCGCAGTGCCCGCTACCGCTTCATCTCCTCCTTCTGCCAAAACTCAGGAGCAGCCCAGAGGCAGCCTGGGGAGGGGGGTCTGGCCATGGCCACACTGTGTCACCCCAAGTGAATGGCCTCCCACCCAGCCTTGCATCTCTAGAATCTACCTCCAGGTGAGCCCAGCCCAGGTAAGGGCAAGGGTGAGCTGATGTGGTCTGTCCAATGCCATTTTCTGAATCAGCATCCCAAATAACCAAACTGAATCTAAAGTTGACCAAAAACCGATTAGTAACCCTTTTGGTACTAATGTTGGAGAGTGCTCCCTAGTCAAAGTGGTCCCTGGTCAAAAAAAAAAAGGGTGGGGAACCACTGATGTAGACTAATGCATAAGTCTAGGAATGTACATCCAAATACCCAACCCCAAAAAACTGAGTCAACTTCTTCACAGGTCACTGTAAGTACTGTATCCTAAGTTTTACAAGGAATGAAGGAACCACCCCTTCTCTGAGTAAAATGGCAAAAGGCGAGAGCTTTTTCAATTCCAGGAGAACCTAAAAGAAGCACAACCCCTTTCACGAGCATGGTGCCACTTCTGGACTTTTTGAATGTCTGCGTAGGAAAATGACTCCCTGAGGGATTGCTAGTACTTTATCTTCTCCACAGAACAACTCTCAACTTATCTACAGTCATATCAAAATCCATTATTTTAAACCCCTGTGCTGGCAGGACTGAAGACTGACAGGTCACAGGTTTGAATCCGGAGAGAGGCGGATGAGCTCCCTCTATCAGCTCCAGCTCCTCATGTGGGGACATGAGAGAAGCCTCCCACAAGGATGATAAAAACATCAAATCATCCAGGCGTCCCCTGGGTTTCTCAAGTCGCTCCTGACACGACAACCTCCCCCCCCCCCAAAAAAAAAAAACACAACCCAAAACCTCTCCTCAGCATATACACAACCGATGTAGTGAAGCAACCAAGTTGGAGGGAGGGGAATGTTGAACGCTCTCATTAAGAAGGCCAGACTTGGTGGAGGTGGTTGACAGGGGCGGAGCTGCAGGCTATTGAAGGCTGCTCTGCCCCCTGCTGTGCTCCTTGTTTCAGCGTGAGCTAGAAGGCAGGTTTCAAGCCCCCCCCCGAAATTTTCACCCCCCCCCCGAAATTTTCAACCCCTCCCAAAAAAAATTTCTGGCTACAGAAATATATTCAGAGTTTCCTTTTCTCAGAAGCCATAGCCCTATGCTCATGCTCTTGTTCACATGTTATATATTGGGTAGAGTTCAATTGTTAATAAAATCATTCAGTTAAAATATAATGGTTACATTTTTTAAAGGTTGTTTAAAACAATTTAACTAAAACAATGCAAGACCCTCTTACACTTTAAAAGCTGATCTTACGTACTACATGTAAGGTAAAAAACTGAAACTAGCAAATACAACTGCATGTACTACTTTTGTCTTTCAGTGATAAGTGTGCAAATTATGTGAATAGAGTCCATTCTCATCATTAGCCAGATGTGTCCAGGTCAGGCCATGTGAAAATGTGGTGAATTCATGGACCTGAGTTGATGGACTTCATGTGTCATCACCACAGCTCAGCATACTTTTGATAGATTATTTGTCACTATCACAAAACCCCTTAGTGCATTAAAAACAGCTTTGTGAGAGACGGCACTGATGGTGATAATGGCGATGGATACAAGGTTTCTGAAACAGGCTTAATGAGACAGACAGACTTGTTCTTGGTGGCACCTCCCTGAAGTAATTTGAAATCATTCTGTCATAATGATCCCACTTTCCTTCAGAGCTGAAGGAACAGCCAATTTCTATTACAGGTACTTCCTAAATATATTCTGGAGAATTATGTGTGTAATAAGAAAATAAAGCAACTCATCGATGTATGTCCTTCTGAAGCAGAAAGTATTTTTAAAATAATTATTCTGGCATTTCTAATGCATTCACTTTTGTGCTTATTACTGCAGTAGCACAGTACTGAGTGGCTTTATTGGAAGATAATGGAAAATGGCTTCCTGTTCTTTGCCCTAATTCATTGCTAACTAAAGCTCAGAGTAGGCTTGCCACTTCCAGCGTACCCCATACTGCTGTGCCTCATTTTTACTGAACTGATTAAGATTCTGCTCCCCTGATGGATCGCTGCTGTGGTCAAATAATCTGCTCTCCTGCTGGTTTTGTTGTACTGAAAGGTATAGCAGTGGGAGGCTAGTCGTAAGGCGGCAGAGCTAGCTGTAAGTTTAAATCTTTTCCATTGTAAAGTATTGAGGGCTTGTGGCATCCCACTGAGATTACATGCATCTTTCTTCATGCTGGTGTCTCTGTTCGGTAAAGCTGATCTTCATGGCAAAGAAATTTTCAAAGTGGCCAGATGAGAAATCTGTTCATGGAAACACTGCCCCCTCCCCCAGAGTAAGATAGTTACAGAGATTACAGCAGGCATGGGCAAACTTCGCCCCACCATGT
The DNA here is from genome assembly GCF_037176765.1 of Anolis sagrei. Taxonomy (NCBI): domain Eukaryota; kingdom Metazoa; phylum Chordata; class Lepidosauria; order Squamata; family Anolidae; genus Anolis; species Anolis sagrei. The sequence continues at coordinate 121,746,495 of NC_090022.1, forward strand.
GTTTTGGACTTCAACTCCCATAATTCCTAACAGCCTACTGGCTGTTAGGAGTTATGGGAGTTGAAGTCCAAAACCCCTGGCGGGCCGAAGTTTGCCCATGCTTGGGTTAGAGCCATTACAGAAAGTGGCTGCAAAGGGGTGTCTTGGCATGGCCTGCTTTTTGGCATTGGGAACTCTGCTGAAGAGGCAAGTTAGATCATCAGGGCCACTACAATGCAATACAGTAGTGTGGCTCTAGACTGCAAATGATGGTGCTAGACTGCAAAACTCCCATAGCCCTAGACAGAATCGCTAATGGTGAGGGATTGTGGGATTTTCAGTTTGATAATATTTGCAGGTCTGCTTGTCCCTCCCACTCATGGAACAAACAATGTTCACAGCATTTGGAGCTATAAATTAGTCTACAAAAGCTGATGCTACAATTTAATTTAATTAGTCTCAAAGGTACTAAATGATCTCTTTGCATACCAATATTGTAGACTCATCCAGCCATGCCTTTGAATTATGTTCACATAGATAAGGGGAAACTGTTCATGCTAATTGTCTTGCATAGGATCATATGCTTTGTTTTGATCCATGTACATCATCAGAGATCTCCTGCCACTGGAGTCATGTGTGTGTATGGAAAATAGATGCAAGGACCATCTTCACACACATGTACATTGTTCTACTTGGATTTGTTCTTACCTTAAAGGCAGAGTCAGAGATGTCAATAATTCATAGATTTGCCCATTTTTGATGGATGAGTTTCAGGTTTTTTCAGCATATTGATGTGGACAAGTTTCTTAGAGAGGTGAAGCCAACTACTTATCTCTTAGACCCATAGCCATCCTGGCTAACTAAAACTGCCAGAAGAGGACTGGCCTATTGGGTGGTAGAGATTGTTGATAGCCTTGGTAATAATGCTATCTTCCAATTTCTCTGAAAGAGATCTTGGTTGGTAAAAAAAACCCTTGAATGGACCCACCTTAGGTAACATCAGCACAATTTCTAATCCCCCTTTCTAAGTAAGGCCCTAGAGTGTGTAGTGACAACACAATTCCAAGTTTTCTTGAATGGAAAGCTTACCTGGACCCATTCCATTCTGGATTCAGGAATGATTATGGGAAAAATTGCCTTAATAGATGACCTACACCAGGAGGTGCTCTTCCTTGATCTTTCAGCAACATTTGATACCATTGGCCATAGTATTCTTCTAAGTTGTCTGGCAGATATGGGGCTTGGGGGCATTGTCTTGCAGCAGTTCTAGTCTTTCTTGGCTAAATGTTCTCAGAGGATCTTGCTGGGGGAACTGTGGTTGAATCAGAATAAAGCTATGAGGTTGCACATGAATCAGTATTGTCCCTTATTTTTAATATCTATATGAAGCCACAAGGAGAAGTCATCCAGAGCTTTGGAGTTTGGTATTATCCATGTACTGACGGTATAGTTCTTGGAAAATGCATCTGGAGTAAAATGCAGCAACCAGATGGATATCAGGTGTGCATTTTAGAGACCTTATAACATTGGTCTTGTAAGAACTACTCTGGCTTCTAATTTGTTTCTGAGCAAAATTGAAGATGATGGTGATCTACAACTGATTTGGACAGCGATATCTGAAAGACTATATCTTAAAAATAAAAACAAATTGATTCTGCATGCTTTGTTGTTGAGTTGTTGAGTCTTCCAGAACACTGAGATCTTCAGAGGAGGCCTTGTTGAGCGTCTCAACACCACATGAAATTAGGTTGGTTGGTACACATTGCAAGGTTTTTCTGCCACCATGCAGAAAAAGCACAATCAAAGCATCCCCTGAATGGTGGGAGGGAAATCGAGTTTGAAAGCAAGGAAGGTGCAGTGGAAAGAATCTGGGCTGTGAGGAAGGTGAGCAAAAAAGGCTTTTGGCAGCAAGAGAAGTGAGGAAAATGATGCTGTAAAGCATTTCAGCTTTTAAAATCTTTTTAGTCTATTTTTAAGAGTTTATCATGTGATGTGTTATGTTATGTTTAAGTTTAATTTTTTGTTAGTTTTTTGTTAGTTTTATCATTTTTATATTGAGATTGTTTTATCCACTGTTTTGATTTGTTATTTGTTTATTTTCAGCATTGAATGTTTGCAAATTTGTTATTTTGCTGGAAACTGCCCTGAATTCCATCAAGGAGATAGGGTGGGATATAAATAAAGTATTATTATTATTATTATTATTATTATTATTATTCAGGTGCCTCTGGAACATTTTTAATATTTCCATGTAAACAAGCACTCTGTGTTGCTGACATTTGGTTTTTTTCAATTGCTTTTCAGGGTATAATTGTTGATTTCCCTCTCAAGTTTTAAAATAGAATCCTCTAGACATAATTGAACATAAAAATGTACATTTTTAATGCTTGAAGGATGCTTTATAGCTGGCAGTGCATGTGGCGTGGGAGGTTGAAAGGTACTTAGGTGTACCAATTTCCTGCTGGAGCAAATTGTTGAGTGGCTTCGAAGGTTGGAATTCTGTGTACACTTCAGGTACATCGACATTGTAGAATTAGTGCAGTTTGACTCAAATTTAACTGTCGCGGCTCAATGCTACGGAATCTTTGGACTTGTAGTTTTTACAAATTTCTCAGACATCTCTGTTGTGCTGATCCTTCCTACACTAGAGTTTCCATGCTCCTATAGCATTCATTCTGGCAATTAAAATGGTGTCAAGTTGTAATACTGATACAATTGGGATTCAACCTTCTTTGGGAATAAAGTCCCATGGCCTCAGTGGGATTCATATCCACATAAACATACTTAATGCAGTGTTTGCCTTTTCTTAATACTTTGCTCTATTTTTCATTAACGAGACAGATAACAAAAATTAGACCAGCAGGTTAATTGAAGCATAGAAGAGAGAATGCCAAGCATTCAAATGAACACAAATAAATCAGCAATAACTTTCTACCATCTCCTTTTTTGATTCTCTGCAGTGACCAACTGAAATGGAGGCAGGGCTCCTGACATCTGTATACAATAAAAGAGGGAGTTGGTGTTAATGCTTTTTAAAAAAATCTTCCTAACCCTTAATAACAAGCTTCAGTTACCCCAAATTCCCTCACTATGCATCTGTTAAAGATATCAGATACATATTCTTCTTTGGATACATTTCTCATTAGGTTAGGATTTTGGTAATGGGAATTTCATGTACTCCTAACAGAAAGGAAAGATAAGGCAGACATGCGTGGCTCTAGTAACTTTTGTGCTGAATGTTCCCTTGCCAAGTTGTCACAGGAGTCCCTTAAAGACCGAAGCTTGATAACGATTGTTAGAAACTTCCTGCTTCATGGAAAACTTTCTGTTAAAATATTTTCCCCTCCCGTTTCTAGTAAGCCCCACTAATTACTTCTAGTGAAAATAAGTCTAAGAAAACTACTAGCATTAAAACATTTCTATTGATCCAGAAAAGGAGAAAATGGGTTCTAATGTCATGGGACCCCTGGAAAACTTCCCATTTAGTTGTATGTATATTATTCCAGCCAGACTTGTAACTGACTTGCTGCAATAATCCTTCTCATTCTCATGCGTTTAATTTTAAACAAAGATTTCATTCAAGTAAAATGAATCAAACATTATAGTATGAATTAGTGTGTGCTTTCAAATTATCTGTCCGATTGCAGTGACCCCATGAATTTCATTAGGGTTTTCTTAGGCAAGGAATACTCAAGAGTTAGTTTTGCCAATTCCTTCTTCTGAATGTAGCCTGGAGTACTAATCAGAACTGACTTTGCTTAGTTGCCAAGATCAAATGGCGTGTGGTCCCTTCTATTCCAGTTTTCCAACCTTCTTTGCCTGCTGATCTGGGAGTAAGATTCACATGTGGCTTCAGTGACAAAATGTGTTATTTACCAACCTACGTTACACCAGCAACAAGTTACGGTGGCAGCTTTCCTTTTCTGTAAGATCAGAATGAAAATGAGACAATGCAGCATGACAAGCTAGACCAGTTGAAATTCCCTTTTCTAAGCAATTGCTAAAGGTATAAAAGTGACCACCACTTTTGCTGTGTTATCAGTTAAGAGACAATCTGCAACAGACCAAATGCTTCTAAGGAAATGTGAAAATTGAAGCTTTGAGTATGTTTGAGTCTATTTTATAGGAGACAGCCGGGAGCCATTGGACCTTCCGAACATCTCCCACCATTGCACTGGCAACCCAAGAACATTCAGGGGGCTGCATGCTTCCCACTTCTGTTTATACACAGCAGGCCTTGTTTTGCTGCCCTGCAAGTTAATGGGAAGTCAATTTTGTTTTCTTCATTAAATGAATGTTGTTGATTTCATATCTGAATATTATCAGGACCACAGCTGTGCAATTTCCCAACAAAGGATGCTTCAAAGATCTTTTTGTAATAGAGAACAAATGGAACGATGTGTGATTTATCCATAGCATTGGGAAGCACAGCTAGGAAGCCACAGTGCTTCTTTATCTGTTAATTTCTAAATATTAGTATGTTTTTAAAGGTACAAAAGAAAACTACATCAATTTTGCTGTGATAAGAAAATGAGCCTAACAACAGGTCCAATCTTTTGCAAAGTTATATATATTTTCTGTTCTTTTGGTTTGGTACAGGTTGAGCATTCCATATCTGTAAATCCAAAATCCCCCCAAATCCACATTTGGGTGGCCGAGATAATGATAACCTTTGTTTTCTCATGGTTCAGTGTGAACAAACTTTGTTTCATTAACAAAATTTTTTTAAAAAGTTCTATAGAGGCTATGAGTATAAAGTATATATGAAACATAAATTAATTTTGTGTTGGGACTTTGGTCTCATCTCCAAAATATCTCATTATGTGTGTAATATTCAAATACAGGTATTCCAAAAAATCAAAACACATCTGGTCCCAAGTTTTTCAGATAAGAGATACGTAACTTCTACTAGGAAGAGAGTAGTAAAAGCTAAAAACAACTTCCCAGGGTTGTTGAAAGGACACAAGTGTAATAGCAACTGCTATAAAGCATTGATATACAAAATCTAATTCTCCATATGGTGTTGGACTATAAGTCTCACAATACCACATCAATGTTTAGGTTGGGTGGAGGTGATAGGAGTTGTGGTCAAACACATGATCATGAGATTCTCATATCTCATATACAATGAATACAGACATATTTTTTGAAACTGGACCAATGCATTTGGCAGTTAATACCCTGGATGCCGTTTTCAGCTCAGAACATATGGATCTGTGGGCGGAGGTAATCAATACCTCAAAGCTGTCATGGACAGATCACTTTCTGGTCAGGCCTAGTATCACAGCTACAACCTACCCCTGGTCCACTTTCAAAGGTTAACGGATCCTTGAGATTCCAGGAGGCTTTAGAGGATTCTATGGCTGGCATCACCAATGATCCTATTGGATCTCTGGTCAATACGTGGAATCAAAATCTAACCAGCGCTGTTGACAAGATTGCTCCAAAACAACCACTCAGACCAGTGACAGAATAGAAACTAAAGGTGAAGAACTGCTTTACATGGGATGTATAAAGAACATCCAATTTCTAACTCGATTGCCAATATGCAGGAGTGGTTTCAGACACGGCATTTCTCCCCACGTAGGTGTGAGCTGAAAAATGTCCAAAAACCATGTATGAAAACAAAATGTCTGTGTTATTATCTGAAAAAGCCATTCAAGATCACTTTAGACATCATTCAAGATCAGGGATTTTCTGTAACACCAGAACAGAAATATGCTAAAAGAAAAAGCTGCTGAAGCAGCCAGTTGTTACATTTAAACAACCTTGTTAGCATTCCCATAGTGATGCAAATCTGCCTCAGGCATCCATGGAACAAATTATCAGTGATTACCAAATTGTGGCATGGAACAAAATGTAGTTCTCTTGAGAACTGTAACGTGAAACATATCAGAAACAAAAGCATACTTGTGCTTCCTTAATAAAATGAGTCATTCTGTAAATGCTTCCCTTTTGTGTGTGGCTAAAGCTGTATCACCAGATAATTTTGCAGGTTCATATGCTTTATAGTCACTGCTAGCTAAGGTTAGTCAAATTTGGAGGGATGGAGGCTATGTCAAGCCTGGCCATTGCAGGAGCTTCCCAAGGGGGAGAATCATGCCTTGCTAGGCAAACGGTTGAAATGGTACTTTGTAAAAGTACAACTCTCACATCTTACCTAGTGTGGCTGGAGGATTTTGAGAGTTGCAAAAAGTAACGTGGACTCTTGCTTCACCCACTTAAAAAAATACTTAGGTGGTAAGTGATCTGTTATTTTACATCTGGTTTTCTTTCTAGTGCTGGAAACAGAACAGTTTCCAGGCCAAGTAGAGAAAGAAAGGAATATTGTTCTCAATTAAGATTCAGGTCAGGTTTAGTGTTCTACCCAATATCCCAGGGACTGGGCACCATATTTGTGACCACTGGCCACTACCATTTCTTTCACTCCTGGAAACTTGCTGCAGACCAGCACCAAAAGACTAGCACCAGCCCATCAACCATCACTTTGAATGGCTTAGGACAAATGCATGATTGTCGGCATACTTGTGGTCTGCTGATTTTTCCTACTGCACATAAGAGAAAAATTGACAAAAAATTGATTGGATACTTTAAGATGCAGTAGCCTGTTTTTCTAGTGTGGAATTTCTTTTCCTGGGTGAAGTATGATTAAAGATTTGGCTTTGCTGTTTCGTTGCATCTGTGAAATGTCGCCAGTTATAACCAGGAAAACCCCTTGGGCATAAATTTGCTTTTGAAGGAGCTCTGAAATAGCAAGATTTTGTTCAGTTTTGTTTTAAGGGAATTCAGACTCAGTCATCATGATTCCTGATTTCTCAGAAAAGGTCAGACAAATGGAATCTGCATTCTCATGGAGGCATGATCACTGCTGTCACCTAGCTGCCCCGTGCAGTCTGTTTTGAAAGCAAACCATCTTTGACATGAACATCTCCACTGTTGAGCAGCTTTTCCTTTCATGTATGTTAAGCTTCACTGTCATAAAGCAGCTCTTGGCTGCATTCTCTATGATCGCCTTTCATTATTGCTTCTGTAAGTATCAAGCCTTTCAAATGATAAAAAGATTCCAAATCATAGATAATGAACAAATGGTTGGTGAATGAAAACAGTAATTGATGCTTTCTTCATTGATTCGTTCTGAAAATTGTCATTCATAATATACATACAGTATTCCCAACCAATGTATCTCATTTGGGCATGGATTATATTTAAAATATCAATATTTAATCTTTCATAGGTACTACCAAACACAGCACTCAAACACGAATCAAAGAACATGAAAGGCACTGTGAATTAATTCAACCAGAGAAGTCAGCCATAGCAGATCACTTGATAAACCAACCTGGACATAGAATACTATTTGAAAACACAGAAGTGCTGGACGACTTTGACAAACATAATGTCAGACTATAAAGAGATGCCACTGAAATCCACAAGCATGTGGATGATTTCAAAAGAAAAGAGAAAACCATGAAAATGAACAAAATCTGGCTACTAGTATTTAAAAAAAACCCTCTGAAACCAGGACAGTAAATAAAGAACATCATTCAGAAACAAGGGAATTCCAGATAGCAAGTTATCAAGTGCCAGTTAACAGTTCCCAAACAACGGATGTCCCCAGGCAGCAACCACTAGGCTTTGCAGCTGCAAGGCTATGCAGTGCTAATCAAGCTGTTAATCAAGTGCTAATTGCAACATTCACACTTGTTTCAAATAAACAAGAGTTCTTTCTCCCATCTGGACACCTCACAGATACATATTCACCCCACTTGCCTAATTTCCAAAGATTCTGAACAAACCTCTGAGGATGCCTACCATATATGCAGATGAAACGTCAGGAGAGAATGCTCCTGGAACATAGCCATATAGCCTGAAAAACTCACAGCAACCCAGTGAATTTGGCCATTAAAGCCTTTGACAACACAGGAGTCATGATTATCTCTGCTACAAATCAGCAGGGTCACTTACAGATATACATGCAGGGTGTGTGCAAGATACACGTGATAGATGCCATTTCATTAGAAAACATTTTATCTTTATCGATTCTGGGGAAGAAGAATGACAGGCAATGGGGACTTGGCTGATCAGCAGAACTAAAAGGTGTTTGAAATAAATAGCAGGTAGATAGATAGGATTTGGAGAAATGGAGATAGCACTTTACTATAACAGGAAAACCACAAGGGACAGATGTGGGGAGAGAATAATCTTTTTCGTATTGCCAGAAAGAACTTATTTAAGGGAAAGCTCATCCTGTAGATCTGGAGGAAAATAAGAGCTGAAGTGATGTGAGATTTTAAGAGAAGCAGGCACTGCATTTGCAGTTTGCCTTCATAGCAAGTTCTCCATCCTTTTATCCCCTCTATTATTTGTCTAAGCGGGTGGTTTTTAAAAAAATATATTGCATATAGACCTTTTAGAGATTTCCCTTCCATTTTCTCCAAAGTGCAGCTTTCATCTGCATAGAGCAAATCAAATCTTATCATACAATTCAATTTTGCAGATAAAAATAAATGCAGATGCATGCAGGATCAAGACAACATGCACTTCCATATGGGTTGTTTCATGGTTTATTTGATGTGAATGTGTGACAAACATTCTGGAGCCTACAGGCATTTTGGCAATTATTGATCCCTGGTGTTAGTGTGTTATTCAAATGAACTCAGGCTCAAAGTAGTGTCAAGCTTTCAGGCTGCAGAAGGGTGAAATGGAAAACCTGAGGCCTGCATGCTGTTAGGCTTTTGCAAATCCTCCATTGGAAGGAGTGAGTGGTAAGCTGCAGACTGGAGGAGAGCTTTCCAACCTTGCACTTGAATATCTATCACTCCATTACATCTGCTTATGACTGGTTTTGTAGTGATAAGAAGCTCAGCATGTTTTACCATCTCTTGCTGGGCACAGAGTAGACTCTAGTATGGGTCTCCAACTCACATCTCCTTTGAGGGAGTCAGTCAGCTATGACACATAGGATTAAATTGTGCTCTCTTAAACCATGCCTCGCAGCAGTACTGACAGATAATTTAGCTTTTCAAAGAGAGGTAACAGTTTATACTTGGCTTCCCTTTATTTCCCATTTTCACAGGGTGAAGCGTTTTGTAATGAACAGCCAAGAATATCATAAAGTCACGCTGGAGGACCTAGAAAATGCCTAGAGAGGACATAATTTATTGGACATGGATACATAAAACTGTGGATAATCATCCCATGAATATGGGGTTCATACTGTAGCATTTTTGATCTATGCAATCCAGGAAAACCTGGAGCAAAAAGGATGTACACAATACACACACATTGAATTCTACAAGTCAGACAGTGATGAATTAACTTACACCTTTGTCTTACTTCTACCATCCTACTTGCTTGCCTCCATTTCCACTTTTTTTTCTCCCGCTGATGTCAGTCATATTTTTTTTACATCTTGAGACACTGGACTGAATAACAAGTGAACATGAATAAAAAGTTCAGCCTTCCCTAAGCTAAAATGCCATTCATAATAAAAAGCAAGACGTACATTGGTTTCCAGTTTATAACATTGTCCCATATAATATGATTTAAAAGTTGTGTGCAGCCAAATTATATTTTCCCTCAAGATGTCTCTGGCACTGTCCAGAGACATCTTGCTTATTGTTGTAAACAAGGAGTTATTTGAAGTTCTTTCACATTCAGTTTGATAACTGCATATCCTGTGCAGTTGATATAGAGTTCATTCCAAAAAAACCCCTAACAGATCCTGAGATTAGCTGAATATTTCGAATCTAAGGTACAGGTGGCGAAATAAATAGATTCCTTAAAAGAAGAGACGTATTCTCTACAAGTACACAGGTCAGATATCAAGCAGATTAAACATTTTTTTCAGAACAGTTTTATTTTATCCTGAGTAGTCACCTACCAATCAATAAAATAATTTTTCAGTTCATGTACAACCATGGGGTACAGGAACAACAACCATTCCAGTAGTCAAAGCACATGTTTCGTGTTCAAGATTAAAGATGGAAATGTTGCTTTTTCGTTTTTAAGAAAACATTTACACGAGTAGTGTCCATGAAGTTATAAAGCAAGGCTGTGCAAAGTGATCCAGGAGGGATTAGTGCTCCCCCAAATGACTTTTGCAGCTTACAACTCCCTCTATGTGCCCCCATTTTGTTTAATGAAAAAGTCATGGATACCTCCAAGGGCATAAGCATGCAGGCTTCCCATCTCCACGCTGAAAAAGGAAACCAGAACTTCAGTTCCACTGGCTTAATTTTAGGTTTTGTGTTTCATTTTAATCTTCATTGGATTTAGTGTAGCCTGCAGTTGATCTTAGGGGAGAGAATTTGGTCCTCACATACCTAAAATTTGCTCATCCCATTCTACTTTCATGGGTTCTATGTATACAGTTTGAAACAAAACATTCCAGTTAGTGTAAAATGTGCTAATGCACAAGCCAATAAACTTGTTGCCCCATTTATTTACCAAAGCTTGTACATTACCATGGAGAAAAGGAGGAGGAGAAATGTAGGGACCAATTATGGATGAGAGGAAGTGTGACGGAAGCCCCAAGGGTTGGAAGCAATTGAACCCGTCCTTCACAGCACATTCCTGAGTATTCATCTGCTCACCAGCTGTTTCATAGGGCACCCTATAGACGGAGTGAAGGAAATCCTTGTGGTGAGGAAATGTGGTAGCATATACAGCAATTTCTAAACTGTGAAGAGATCTTAAAGGGTGGGAAGAAACCAAACTACTGCCTTACAAAAAGCAAACTGACAGGGAATGTACAAAGATGGACCTTAAGGCACTGTTTGCAACACTTAAGAGGGCACAGAGTATATGAAAACAGCTCACATTTACATTAAACAAAGTTTAAAAGATCAAAAGCAGCAGCATTTACATGGGAAGTTAATATTTTCTTTTCCTCTCCTCTCACAGGGCTCCTCTTCTTAATCCATCTATGCCATCTGTTACGTTAGAACGGGATCCCCAATACCATGGTCTGGATTGCAGGTGAAGGAAATGGTGATGGCAAAACGGGTGCCCCACTGGACCTTTTCCACATGATGGAGGTTCTCAGAGCCAGACGTGAAGAAAGAAACCCGGCCTGGAAGTAAAGAACATACAGTAAGGCATGAAGGGACAGGATACTACTCTTGCATAGCAGTGAATTTCCAATATTTTGCTGCTGGATGCAAGACCCAGGGACTTATCTCTTGAAACAAGGTTTGAACACTCTAGAAAACCAAGACAGTGCTACCTAAATTTCACAGACTTATGTATGAAAGCCAGATGTGCAGATTTACCTCTCCTTGACTTTGACAAGTTTAAAGAGAATGCCATAGACATCTCCATGGGGCAAGCCCTATACAAATCATAGCAGCATTCTTGATACCGCCTTTTTGAGAAATGAAGCTGTCCAAAACACTGAGTGTCAGAGAAAATTTTGGTTTTACTGTCCTCCATCTCCATAGCCTGATGCTATCAGCCAAGCACTTTAATATATACATTTTGCTATCCTTGCTGTATAAAATGGTAGCCCCATTCTCCAGTACACAGTATGGGGTCCTTATTGTGGTAGGATGAAGATGCATTGCTTGCTCACTATCAACAACCAACCCAGGCCTGTGTCCTTTGTAGTGTCTAGAAATTGGCTGCTCCATTCAAATGGCCAGAGAAAAGCAGAACAAGGCTACTAACCCTCTGGGAAACAGAACATAGCCATGTGACTGATGCATATTGATAATTAAAATGTCCTCTTGCCTCTTCCTGGAAGAGTTGTTGAATTAGCTTTGCTGAAAAACAAGCACCTTTGTAGACTAAAATGTCACCTGATAGGGAAACTGTCCTGAGTACTAAAGACTTATGACAGGTTCCTGTTCCCAAAACGTTTCCCTTGATTGAAAAAAGACTCTACAAATAGATGCACAAACAGAGAGCACACGCACTTTTAAAGCAGAATATTCTCAGGTGTCCTGTTTTCTTGGTTGAAATGAATGATGTAAATATTATGTATGTGTGCATGTCATATGAAAACGCAAGATCAACATCTTAAAGATGATTGCAGACTCACCTGCTTCAGTTTAAGCAGGTTTGTGGCATGTTGTGCCTTTGTACATCATGTCACAACTCCTGCAAGCGTAGCAAAATTGAAAGGCACAGTCAAAATTTTTTGTTCCACCTGCTTTTTAAAAAACACAGCAACCATAAAATAAAAGCCAATGCATTTGTATTTTGAATGCTGTTGCTTGCTGTTTAGGTTCCACACAATCTGCCACCCATAGCAAATGTGGATAATGCAAAGAGTTATAAAAAATCCAGTATCGATTTGAGAAAAATTGCGATTATATGACCTAGTTCTTAGTTCACTATCTCTATCAAGGAATTACAACAATGTCAGTTGTGGGGGAAAGGGGCATATCAATATGATAAGTAGAACACAAAACTTTGGGGATTTTTAGATACTAAAAGTGGCATAAGGATTTACTAAATAGCTCCTAATTTTTCACTGTTTCTTACAACATGCCCAGGATCTGGACCAGCTTCACAGTATATCAGAAATCTAAGCAAGGAAAGTATCTTCTCCTCTGTGAAAGATAAGGGATGGGATGTGTCCTTCTCAAATGCATAAGAGATTTGAGAATGTTTTCCTGTGCTCCTAAAAGCAAGTACTCTATGACTCTTGCCTTACAAATACAACTTGGGAGCAAAGTAAGATAAAAATCACATGATTTAGAAATAGTTTATGTTCCAAGGGACAGATGATAGGGGCAAGGATTGTTCTCCCTCCTTTCTAAAGTTCTGTTCAAATGTCATCAATTCCCTGTTCAGTACAGTAAAAAGACAACCCTTATTGCAAAGCAAATATGGGAAAAATCCCAAGTCGTAGCTCAGAGACAAGATCTGAATTTCCTATTCTGCTACAGAAAGGTAGCAGTTTCCCTTGCAATAGTTAAGCGTGGGACTTTTAGAGAAGGAAACAGGGTCTAACTAAACTACCAACAAAATGGACAAGGCAAAACAATGCACCCATGGGTTCAAAATTCCCATTTCTGATGGTTTGCCATCTTTTAAATCCTTTAAAATAGTGTAGTCTGATATAATTTGCTGATGCTATGGAAAGAACCAAGTCAGTACAATAAATGTAGAATAGGCTTGTAAGGAAGTCTAGATTACCAAGTAGAGAGAGGAAAAATGAAATGTGGCAACACCTTTAAGACTAGCTGGATTTTATGTTAGCTTTAGCTTTTGTGGATGTAAACCTACTTCTTCAGACACAGTACCGAGTAGCTATTTATACACTTGTGGGAGTACTGCCACATTTCTATTTTTTTACTTCTCCCCTTTCTCCTTTTTATGCTGGAAGAGACTAACCAAGTCTGAGGACAAGTTCCAGCATTAAGGCACCTCAGCTACAAAGACCAAGTAAAGTAACACATGAACTAAACAATAGGAAGAAGGTAAGTGCTGCCAATTTATTGCAAACAGATCTAATTTGTAAGTCTTTACTTGAAACCACAGCAAGGCCAAAGAAAAAGCAGCTAAATCCAGAAGGATATGCCTTTACTAATGTGCACTTTGGTACTTTGATGACATGGGAGAAACCAGCAGAAACATACATTTCTTGCAGTTCTTTTCCAGAGAGATGGTAAAAAAAGAAATAAGTGAATTTCCAACACTAGCTACAAAGAAGTGTATAGATAAGACAACAAAAACAAAAGTAGATGTTATTTTCACCACATCTGATAAACATTTGCTGAGAAAACTATCATATTATTATTTCTGGGAGAACGACTTAGAAATAATATCCTCTTCATCAAAGCATAAGAAACCCATAAACTTGAAAAGGATCACAGACATTTTTTTTATCAGTTATTATTATGGTTTTCCCAGTGTTGGAGAAAATAAAGGGACTCAGGCATGGAAGTATTATTAAGATCTCATTTTTCCAAGAGCTTGAAAGGCAAAAAATAATCAGTCTGCTTCTTAAAGAAAAAAGATCAATAACCTAGTCTGTTGGACTTTACAAAACTCAGACATGTTGTAGATGGGAAGCAGAAAAGTTAGAGAAGATCATTCTGAAAGAGTAGCTCTTCATTATTTTGTTGTAATTAACTTCATTCAGGATTACACTGGGGCACATGTAAGAACTGGGCACCAATGCAGACCTGCAATGCCATTTTTTTTAAAAAAATAATCTGGAATTTGTTTTGCTTAGTCAGGTGTCGAGAGCTTTGAAATTTTTTATCAAATTGTTCAGATGTTTTAAATCAGGACTTCTCAGGTAATCAGATGTGGGGGACAGGCATATCTGTACTCACTGTTAACATTTTTTCTTCATTTTCTGGTAAACTGTCAGGAACCAGTTGTCAATGGCTCAGGGACTGGCAAAAACTGAGGGGCGTGAAAATCTAAAGGACAATACAGTTGGGGGAAGCTCATTTAAATGGTTCCTCCAAATATTGCTGGGCCATGACTCCCATGAACTATAACCAACACAAACTGTAGTCAGGGATGACTGATCAACACCATCAGGAGAGATGCACATTCCTCATTCCTGAATTGAGAAATTTCATCTCTAAGCGTAAGCAGCAGTTGTGTGAATGCTTACATATTTCACCCACCTTCATTTTTCATAAGTTCCATGTTGGTGACCAGAGTTATAATACCATATTAACATGCTGGGAATGCCTGCTGCTTAGTACTGCATGCTCAGTAAGGGAATCAGAATGTAGTTGCTGTTTACCTTGCCTGTTGTAGGCAGGAACATATAGGCACAGTAGGAACCATTTGAGCAGACTTCTATTTTTCCTACCACAAGCTTTGTCACATTATTTACTGCACACATCCAACAGTTCCCCTTTACCATCCTTCTAATGCCAAAGCTATTTTAAAAAAAACTTCTGACTGGACAGAGGACAAAATAAAAGGGTCACTGACCAAGCCTAAAACGATTTTGTCAGAGGCTTTGTTAGCTGAGTATACCTTTCAGCCCTTTTAAAGTGTAAGTAACTAATTTTAAATGAAGCCAGGAAATGTGAGAAATCCATAGCATGTGTCTGAAAAACAATTCACAGAAGTAAGATTTAACTACAAACGGCTTGCCGCATTCCTACAAACTTTTACAGAGTTCCTTTGAGAGCAATGGTATTTATACAGCTTGATCGTGAGCCAAAATGTAATCATAACAATCACTAACAGAAACCATCCAGAATAATTTTGGCCATGTTCTACATTCCCCAAAAAGACATATAAAGATATTTTGTACAGGAATACAAGGAGGACCTTGGATGGATCAGAATTCTTGGCCAACAGAACCGATGTTGCCAATGGGAAGATCACAAGCAGGACATCAATGAGACAGGTCAAGGGCTGCCCTTGAAGAGGGAACTCTGGCCTTATAAGCTTCTGCATGAAGTTACAGAAAGTCTGCTTCTGGTACTCTTCTGAACAAGCTCCAGCACATAAAAAAAGAAGGCTGTAGATGTGCTGGAACTAAATCCCCCATCCCAGGATGGCAGGATTACCAAACTTGGAATGGTCAGAGTTTATTTTATCTCAGTGGGAATCACTGGCAGGAAACCATCCAAACCACTACACCATGCTCGTGTCTAGTGTCCAGCTGAGAGCTGAAAAAAACCACCAGAAGCCTGAAATTGAATCATCAGTCACACCACCTTCCAGTTAATGATCAATCTGAGAGTCGCAACCTTGACAAGATGTCGAACATTTAATTAGGTTCTTGTGGGTTTTTTCGGGCTATAGGGCCATGTTCTAGAGGCATTTCTCCTGACGTTTCGCCTGCATCTATGGCAAGCATCCTCAGAGGATGCTTGCCATAGAAACAATGCAAGCGAAACGTCAGGAGAAATGCCTCTAGAACATGGCCCTATAGCCCGAAAAAACCCACAAGAACCTAGTGATTCCAGCCATGAAAGCCTTCGACAATACATTGAACATTTAATTGTTTGTAGATTGAATGTATAAAACTACCCACATTCTACAATATTGGCATCTTGCCCCAAGATATTTCCTGTGGTATCTTATGCTGCTTCGCTTGCCTCTAACATGGAACCAAATTTATAAAAGGGAAGAGTTTGTATATTGTACCTGTATGGCGTAAAGAGAGAACTGTCTCTACTAACAGAGATACAGCCTGACTGCAGGATCCAACCAGTATGAAGACTGAAGATGAGGTAAACGTAATGCTAAACAGCAGAAGCAGCCAGATGTTTCTCATAAAGAAGGAAGGATCAGTACAGAGATCTAGGATCTTTATAACTTTACCTGCTCGAGGCTCTACTGTCCTGTTTGCCCCTTCATCCATAAAAACAAATCGTCCACCACCAAAGTCTTCTGTATAGTCAGAGAGGTAAAGCAGAGATGTATAGTCAAATGAACCGTAAGTCACCTGGGAAGAAAACATATAAAGATCTCTAATTCCATAGCAGCTTTGTTTAAGAAACTTGAACATTTGCGGATTTGTTAATAGATCTTTTTGTTTTAATCTCTTTAAGAGATTAAAACATTTGTTTACAATACTCCATTTGTTTTTTTAGCATGCATTTTATCTAACTTTGTTGGACCATATCTGAGCAAAAGGATGTAAAGGATGTAAAGACCAGATCAGATAAACAGATTATTTATTTATTTATTTATTTATTTATTTATTATTTAAACTTATATGCCGCCACTCCCCTGGGGCTCGGAGCGGCTTACAAGACTAGCTAAAATCTAACAAGATTAGGTATTAAAAAGTGAGAATGTTCACTTTAGGTATTTACAAGTAAGCAGATTCTCTCTCTCTCACACACACACAACTTCTACAGAAACCTAGCATTGTACAGTGAGAAATGGTTTGGTTAGCCAAATGTCTTGAACTATACAATATTTATTAGGCCAAGTCTGTAAGTCACCCAAATAGACTAGACATGTGGAATCAGTGGAACTTACATAAGTGTCAACCTACCAAGTTCCTATTAATCCAATTGTTTAGTTGGAAATAACTATGTGTTTTAGACATTGCATGTACAAATATCTGACATATATTCAGAAGTGTTGCTGAAGACCCAACATCCAATGAGTAAAATGTCTGAGAACCATCTGATTGCCAACTCCATTAAGATTGTCTGACTTGGCTTACATTAAGAGCTGTAGCAGTCTGCATCCAGTAGCCTTTGGGCAAATTCCAGCTTCTTACTGCCATTTGGCTTCCAGCTTCAGGAAGAACAAATGTGTGGATAGATGCACAAACAAGCAAGGCAATGAAGCTAATGGATTCGAAGGAAGAAACACATTTATCTTCTGTGTGTTTATCCTAAAACTGAAAATATTTATTCTTGGCATGTGGAAGAAAGATCAATATTCTTCTTGATTGCTTTCTGCCTGAGGGGAAAAAAACTGAAAATTGATTGTGTTGTTGAAGGCTTTCATGGCCAGAATCACTGGGTTGCTGTGAGTTTTCCAGACTGTGTAGCCATGTTCCAGAAGCTTCTGGAACGTGGCCATACATCCCAGAACTCACAGCAACCCTGTAAATTAATTTGTTTCTTTCATAGCAATGTGGCTGAACTCCATAGATTACTTGATTAACACTAAAATTATTCCTATACTTTCACAAATTAAGTATTTTAGATTCACTGAATTCATTACAGAAGTGAGGGACACAAAAGTCAGCAGAAGAAGGATGAAGACTAGATGAAATATATCAAGTAGGCTTGTTGTTATTCTGTTGGGAGGAAGCTGATGCCTCATGGTTTGCAGAAGAGTGAAAATAGTGATAGAATGAAATCACTGGAACATGTAAATTGTCAGCTGAACAGGCTTTAGGTGAATCTCAAAATATCAGTCCTTTTAGAGTTAAAAGCTGGTGTTCCCACTCTCACCGTATAACAAGCTTATATAGAAGAAGTTGGATCCTTTTTATTATGTGATGAACAAACGGGCAGGTAGCGAAGATGTTTCTTTGATTCTCATCCTCATTTCTATTAATTTTATTCTCTGGTTTTATATATTATTTGGGCTGAGCTGCAATTAACAATTTCGTCTTGGTTATGTGTGTTTGGTTGCTCACAAAGTGCAGAGCATGAGGATAACAAAGTAAAATGTTCTCCTCACCTCATTTTCTTTTCACTCTGAAATTATTCTGCTCTCCACTCACCCCTGTGCTTTGAGAAGTTTGCTCTGAGTCACTAATCCAAGAAGTTACATGCTTTGAGGGGTTTGCTCTGAGTTACTGAGCTCATTTTTCTTAGATGAGGGGAGAAGGGATGGGGAGAGCAAGTTTCAGGATTTGGCCAAAGAGAACCAGATAGGCTTGGCAACCAAAGTAGATGTTTGGGTTGTTTCAACAGTCGTGTATTCAATAATCCCTGGCTTCTTTTTCTGTGAGGCATTGTGTTCCCAGACTTACCATCTATATAATAAAAGTCAGTGTTTGTATGCGGCGGGAGGGAAGGCGGTGTATGTATGTGGCAGCATTCTGATTGGCTGACACATTCACAGGCCACTGTAACCTGCACAAGTGATGGACCTGGACCAAACTTGGCACACATAACCCCCATTACCCACTTTATGTCCTGGTGCAGTTTGGGACCACGGATTATGGGATTTGTAGTACAGGGTTAGTCAAAATGCATAGGCCAATAAGCCATTCAATTGAATGGCTTATTGGCCTATGCATTTTGACTAACCCTGTACTTTAAAATGCTTGGACACCCACAGACCACTGTGGTATAATTTGCATATGGTTTCTGATTGGCCAGCCTCAACATTCTAACATTCTTAAGTGGCTGAGAGGGGAAAGGAAAGGGCCCAAGGATGTCAGGAATGGTGGGAGTTGAAGTCCAAAACACCTTGGAGGATATAAATCATAATCGTCATGTAAGCAAGCCATTAGGGACATATTTTTCTCCAGAACTTTTCAGTATTTGGGCGTTTTATATAAGAAATAACTATGTCCCTCCACAGACTGATTGGAAGAATCATGTGGCAGCCACAAGATATATTGTGATGCACCTCTGCCTCTAACATGTTTATCCTGATTTTTTCTCAAAAGGAGGAACACTGTATATACTTAAGTATAAGCCAACCTGAATATAAGCCTAGGCATCTAATTTTATCAAAAAACAAACAAACTGGGAAAATATATTGACTCAAGTATAAGCCGAAGTTGGGAAATGAAGCCGCTACTGGTAAATTTCAAAATAAAAATCAAGACCATCTTGGCACACATAACCCCCATGACCCCCTTTACATCCTGGTGAGGTTTGGGGGAGGACTGACAATGGATGATGGGATTTGTAGTACTTTCACACCCTTCAGTTCCCACAGACCGCTGCAGCCACCAACAAAGACTGATAAAGACCAAACTTGACACACAGACTCAGGGATGTTGGCTATAACTTTATTCGCCAGATCAAAGAAACTCATGCCCACATGGATACATGGATACTGAAAGAAACGATGGGAAAACCTCATACAATAGCTTCCTATTTATCTGCAAAATAATAAGGAAAAGATTGATGAAATAAATCACCCCAAATGGAATTTGAAAGAAGAAAAACCTTAGAAACCTAAAATCACCCTTACTTTCTTCATACAGTACAGCCTTCCTTCCTTACAAGATAATACATATATTCAGAACAACCCTTGTATCCACGGGACCAGAACCATGCACCTAACTAAATCAGCCATTTTGAGGAATCCTTCAGGTGATTCTATGATAAGCTCTCTGGGAAATTTCTTTGCCCTCCAATGAGACCCTATGACCTGTGGCCTGGCAGGTGTTTTGGACTTCAGCTCCCATAATTCCTGGCCACAGAAACAGCTGGTGAGAGCTTCTGGGAGTTGGAGGCCCAAACACTTGGGGGGCTGCAGGTTGTGCAGGCCTGATCTTTGAAAACTTCTGACAGAAGTCATTGCTTTCAGTGGAGTTCACTATTATCTGCAGTTTCCTGTTTCCATGGTATGTTCAACATATGGGATTCCTACAATAATACAATGTATGATGCGAAGGCTGAATTATGTGAGTTAGAGATGGAAAGATCCAAGTCAAGTTCTGTACAGTCTCACTAGGTGGCCAAGTTTCAACCTACTATATAAGAAAGCTGCTTGCTGTGTTTTAAGATAACGTGTTAATAAATTGTCATTTTTTTTAGAGTGCACACCCACACTGTAGACTTAATGTAATTGCTCAATCCTATGAAGTTCTGGGATTTGTAGATTGTTGAGGTATCAGCACTCTTTGGCAGAGAATGATACAAAAAAATGATTCCACAGCACTGAGCCATGGCAATCAAAGGGGTGTCAAACTGCATCAATTCTGCAGTGTAGATGCACCCCAGCTTTGGCACAGCAGGTTAAACACCAGCTGTAGCCAATCTTGTCAGTCGAAAGGCTGCCAATTTGAAGCCGAATCAGAGTAAGCTCCTGGCCTTTAGCCCAGCTTCAGCCCACTTAGGGGTTCAAAAACATAAATGTGATTAGATAAATAAGTACAGTTCAGAAAAAGTGGGGGAGATATTCTGGGGCACCCAGAAGGAATGCCGGCAATTCAGTCCAAAGGAGGAAGTTACAAACTAGCTCTTTGGCAGTGAGATGGAGTGATAGCACCCGCCCCCCATGGCCAGAATCAAGCGCAACACCTTCCAAGATGCTGAAGAGACGAGAAAAGCTTATATACCCCTTATCAATGTATAATTGTCTGTCTAGTTGTGCATAGAATGTTTGCTGCATATGTGTGGTGAGAAGGGCGGAATATAAATAAGGTAAATAAATAATCTGATTTCCTCCAAAAGAATGGAAGGAATCTTAAAACAAAAGCAAGCAAGCATTAAGGATCAGTAACATTTGGAAAGCTACATTGAAAAATTAGACATCTGCTTTTGGGACTGCTTGGCCACATTAACTAGCAGCACAATAGACAGCCAACTTCTTAAACAAAAAGGACAGGATGTGGGTGAAATCTTGTCTGTCTAAAATTCCAAGAAATGGCAAAAGTGTTATGCGATTGCTTCCATCATTCAAGTGGCAAAAAGAAATGCAGATACTACAATAACTAAAATGTTGATGGCAGGTTTGTCCCTCACAGTTTTCATATCGAAGACTGTTTTTATGTTTCACATTGGGTGTTTTCTAATGTATAAAGTTGCCTTCAGACTTTACATATTTATATATTTATATATGAAAACACACATGAATGCCATGTTTAGACTTCGGTCCCAACTCCAAAATGGTGCATTATGTATATACATGCAAATACAGGTATTCCAAAATCTGTGGGAGGAGGAAACAAAAATCCCAATTCCTGCTTCCAAGCATTTTGTATAGGAACTATTTGACCTGTATTTAACCTGTATATTTCAGTTTCTACTTTGATTCTTCTGATTCCCTTTAAAATACAATAAAGAAACTATACTTTTTAGATAACTTCCAGAGTCATCATGGTAGCTGTGGGGTTCCAGCAGATGTCTTCCAACAAAGCAACTTTTCCAGTCTTAACCTACAGCAACAGATGCTTCTCAACTGTTTGCAGATTAAACAGACCAATTATGCTGGCCATAACTAAGTGCACATAAACTGAAAAAGGCATACTTGTTTGCAAAATCTTCTCACCTAATATTTCTCCAAAGTCATATACAGGGAAAGGCAGGTACTCTTTAATGGACAGAACAACTACTGAATATGATAAGATATAGAAATCTGAGCACATGCATACAAACACATTCAAGCACAACTGGAAGATTCAGCAAAATATATGGAATATACAGAAAATGTAAAGGAGAGTCACCAACTGTGGTAGAGTATTTGATTAGGACTTAGGTTTGACCTCTGTGCCCGAGGCATTCGATTTCTACATTTCAACAGGAAATTTCCAATTAGAAGCAATTTCAAATGTGATCCTACACACTCAGGCCACCCTGGAGGCAACCTGCCTCCCACACACAGTTGTTGCTTCCATAAATCAACTGTTCCCAAAAAGTGCTTTGCTTCTCCTTGCTGTGAAAGAAATAATAGTGAAGAAGCGGCCAGCAACTGATCAATGTTCCTATTATCTCTTGAAAATGACAGTTGAGATAGATGTATTTCTCTTTTGCCTTCCCTACCTAAGAAACGAGGAAGGATAGCAAACTGCCACTCAACATCTAGCACAGGTCATAAGCATTGGGGACAGGCTGGCTTTCCAGTGCTTCTTCAACCCAGAGGGGATGATATGAGTTGGGTAAAGCTGCCTAGAGATAATGAATGGGGGCAGATATGTACTCAAATCCAGATGTAAGTCCCATCGGGCTTAGTGAGAGTCACTTCCTAGAAACTTACATAACACCAAAGTGCTAATCAAGTCATGCAATAACTACTGCACAGACCTTTAATCATGCCATGCTGAAGACTATAATTAAAGGCAAGGCATGAAAACAGGATTGGAGGGGAATAATTTCCTTTGAGCATCCCACTTACCTTGTCAATATGTGGGTGCCAGTATTCATCATGGGTAGTCTTCGCTTCTGAGCTGTTTATTCTAGAGAAGAAGGTTGGCTTTGTCAAGTACATGGAAGAGGAGCTGATGCCAAAAGCAAGAGCTATTTTTTGTTGAATTCTCTGTCTCACGTCACTGCAAAGGACAAGATGTTAAGGCTTCTTAAGGAAATTTAAGTACCATGACACAAATGTAAGTTTCCTCTCCTGTTACAATAAATAAATATTTATAGAGCGTGCAAACTATTAATATAGCAAAGGATCATCCTATCAGTATGATTTAATTCACTATATTAACATATTGCAGACAGTGAGCCAAGTCAGTGCTGTTTGCATAAGGTCATCTGGTGAGGTAAGATCTGAATCAAGTGTCCAGGGGCCTTTACACACTACACAGTTATAGAACTATGATTTCACTTTAATTGTGAGTTGTAGCTGGGAGAGGCACTGGTGCTACCTGGCTGAGAATTCCCTTTCTAAACTACAGAACCCATAATTCTACTGTTATCGTGGCAGTTAAAATGAAATCATGGCAGTATAACTATGTTGTGTGAAAGGGCCTTGGTCTCTCACTCATTAGATCAAGAATTGAGTGACCTTCCAAATACACTGGAGCTTATCCCCCCAGTGCCAGTTAACGTATCTGCTGATTGGGCATGATCAGAGTTGTAGTTCAACAATAACTGAACGGTTACAGATCCTGGATCTCTACATTATATCAGATAAACAATCGAATGTACTTATGTATAAGTACAGGGTAGATTAGGGGGCCAGAATGGATAAGTTGAGAGTCATTGCATGAAGAAGGGAAAGCACCAATGCAATCTTAGGGGACCAGCTACTATTGGGTGTCTATGGCAAGCATCCTCAGAGGTTGTGAAGCCTCCAAATTTTCTTTGCCACAGGACTGGCACAGAATTGACAAGACAGAGGGAGACAGCATATTTAACAGTTCTCATACTCAAGTTACATAGGAATTATTACAGTACTAGTTTTTTTTTCACTGTCAACTCTGCCACTTTCCTGGATTTCAGGTTCACCAAATCGAGAAAAGAAAAAATGAAGTTCATTCAAAAGGAAAAATCATTTCAACCGAACAAATGAGTTTAAAAGTCTTATCTGTTTTCTTTCAATAAACTTTGCCCATCACTTAGAAATCTTGTTCAATTGCTATGGTTTCTATTTACACAATCCACACAGAAATCAATCAACCTTTCAAGCGGACAATAAGACATCTCTCCAGCTATTCCCCTAAGCTGCCATTCTGAAGGCCATCTGCAGGCTGCATTGTTCTGAGAAATCCTTCAAGAATTTATACTCTGATACGCAACAAGACTTGTGATTACATCTGTAATGAAGCAGACACTCCTTCATACAAACCAATGCTCTGAGATGTATTCCAAATCAAAAAGTTATTTCACATCAACCCACATTCCAGATTTACAGTGGAATCTGCAGAAAACACTTCAGCTGTACTCCACAAAAAGAAAAATAGCAAGCCTTGCAAATGCTGATTTATTATAAGCAAATGTTTGATTTTATACCTATTTATATACCTACATAATGAGATATAAATAGCTTATTTAGCTGTTCTGCTGTAACAGGCACAACAGTCCTTTTGAGCATTACTCTCTCCTGTCACTGCAGCCCACAGAACACATAATTCATAGCCAAAAACAGCTCCTCTTCTGACTGAGTTTAATACACATTCACTGGTTCAGAATATTACTTCACTACAATATTGTGCTTCACTACAAAGTAAAACTAAACACATTTCTTATTTGGTCAGTACTTGAGTATATTCTTTAAATCCTTTCTTGGATGGTCATCTCACAGATATGCTTTGGCTGTGTATTCCTGCATGGCACATGAAGTTGGAATGGATGATCCTTGTTTTCTCTTCCAATTCTATGTTCCTACAATCTTCAGTGATGCAGAGTAAAGCAATAAACAATTCCTCCCTGCATTTGGATCATCCATGGGAAGTTGTATTGCAGAGTTTAGCAGCTTTGGACAGCATAGCCAATGGTAAGCCATATTGGGGTTTAAAAAGATTTGCAACAGCACAGAATTGTCATTTTGTATTTAGCTATGTCTTCAGACAAACAAACTACAAATTGACTGTAAGTACTCCTTTACCATATCCTGGAAAAATGAAGAGAGAACGATAAATATAAAATGAAAAAGTACTTTTCTCTTACCGGTATAACTGAAAATCCTCTTCTGTGAAGATGTCATGGACTTTATCACCAAAGTATCTGAAGTCAGGAGGTGGGATGAAAGAGTGAAACAAAGGGAAATCACAACCAATGTAAAATAAATATTTGCACCAGTCAATTGCTTACACTTTGTCATCAAATTAGAGTATCTTAATATGCAATTATTTCAGAAATGTGGATGATCTCAGGGTGGTTGTTACTAAGACTAAAGTTAAAACAATTGTAATGAATAGGCAGAGGTCTTGGAAAAATTATATATATATTTTAAAAACCCTTTCTTTCTGGCTTAAAGATAGTACTATGGATGTACACTAAGACTTTGGATCGAACAGACTATATCAAGTCTACTGATCTCCTAATGGCCTGGCTTAACAACAGGAGGTATCACATGTTCATTTTGTAAAGGAAGAAAAATGTCCAAAGTTTCTATCAATTACCAGCAGAGCTTCACTCCTATTCTTCTTATAAATCCTGAACCCATGTCGAGAAGCTAAGAGCATGAAAATCAGCAGTTCCAAGCACACAGAGCCTAAGACATAAAGTTGCATTACCTGTACATGTTAACAAAATGCTTCCCCAAAGACAGCGCTCCTGAGTGCAAGTCCAGAATTGAAGCCTGGGATGAAAAACAAAACAAAACAAAAAAGAGGAACCACATTAGCAAAACAAGAGATAAAATTCAAGTATATCTGCCTTCCTGAAAAAACGAATATTGGAGGCCATATCCCTATTGTTTCCCATGTAAGTCAGGAAGCAAAGCAACACAAGACTTACTCAGAACCAACAGCCGGTGGCTCTCTTGTCAGTGGAAAACAAATGCATGCCACATTTCAGTCTGAACTAAATGGAGTATCCAAAATGCTGAATCTATTTTGAAGATTGAGTTCAGCACTTCAGACTACTAATTTATAGTTCAGACCAAAATCTGGTATAGATTCATCAACCTATTTACATTGACACTACTACCTGTCATTATTATCTAGTGTTTCCCTAGAATTCAACTGTTTTGTGGTTTGAACATTGAACTATGACTCTGGAAATCATAGTTTGAAATCCCTCTGGGTGACCTTGGACAAGTTACAATTTCTCAGTCTTAGAGGACGGCAAAGACAAACTCAACGGGAACAGCCTTAGCCAAGAAATCCCCATCTTAGGGACCTCTTCAGGTCACCATGAGTCAGAGCCAACTTGAAGGCAGACAATAACAAAATACCTATGTTTCAGAACTTGAACTACATGTAAGTAAATAGAATCAAACAGATATAGTGTGCTTGTGGTTTTATAGCTCTAACAAAATCTACCACCCACCACCTAATCTGGGAGGGCAAAAAGTTGATACACCTTTTCAAATTATGGTATGTACTCATTTTCAAGGTTTTTATCCTGACATTAAAAGAAAAACTAGTGGCCTTTTATATCAATGGCAACAGTAAGATATACATTTTATGCTACCAAGTGATTTTACTTATTTCTCACTTCAAGCCTGATAGCATCTTTCCTGCTTCCTTAAGCAGTGCAAGTCTGAAGAGTTGCAGGAAGAAGACAATAATTTAGGTTAACAGGAAGTCCAGGAAGAGGAAAATAAATCCAGTGGATTGCAAAGAACAGAACTATAAAAATAGACACAAAGAGTAAAATATTAATAGAAAAATGGTCTGAGAAAGAAGAAAATTGGCTTTTGAAGAGGGAAATATTCGATGTAAAATGCTAAATGGACCATAATTAATGAGTCAGACTGGTTGGAGGAAATTACTTCAATGAAAAAAAGACAAAAAACATTTGCTTTTGCTAAAAGTGATCTCATACCAGATATATCTCAAGATCATGTTCTACTCCTTGGAAATGTGGGAAAAAATATTTCTGAGGAAAACTAGACCCAAATAAAGTCTAGCTAGGGCTACAACACCCCTCCATGATGCCTCAATAATGCAGCAAAAACTGACACATAATGCTGTCTTAGAAAGGAAGTCCAGAAGCAACCAGACTCAATAATGCTAAGTCCACGCCAGATTTGTAATCAAGGCACATTTCTGTCTGAAATAAAGAAAACATTAGAACTCAAGGACACTTATGATGTTTTGATTCCTACCCTTTGTTCATTTCAGTAAATTGCTTACTGGATTAGTCAGATAACCTTTCTTTCATGCTTCCATTTGGAGATAGAGGTGTCATTCATTCGCTTGTTTTGAACAGGAGAAGCAAACAACATAATCAAAGAATAAAGCATAAGTGTTGCAAATTAAATCTCTAACTTTTCCAGATAGGGATAAAAAACAAATCCTGTCTCAAATCCTGGAGAGCTACTGAATTGTAAGTAGTGAACTAAATGGACATTGGTCTGACTCAATAGAAGGCAGATCATTATGTTGTGAAAGCATACAAAGACCTATTCGTATAACTCAAAGCCCCTCACCTTCCTGACAAAGATGCCAGTGAGGCAAGCAGATGAGAAGAAGTAAGTCCACTATGAACTATTGGTTTCAATCAAAAGAAGATGTAAGAGACTCACAGGATACTGGGAAGTTGAGAAAGCCTATGAGAAAAAGCATTCATTCATTCTTGGACAAGTCACACTCTCTCAGCCTTAGAGGAAGACAAAGACAACTGCCACCCTGAAACAAATCTTGCTAAGAAAACTTCATGATAAGTTCCCCTTGGGGTTGCCATAAGTTGGAAAGTACTTGAAAGCACACAACACCATGACTGAGAATAATTCCATCTTTCTTTCTAGAAGGAATGGAAAAGCAGATCCATTTGTCCCACTGTACATCTGATAGCTCTATGTCCGCACTGCAAAAAACCATATAGATCGTGTAGATCTCCATAGTCACGGACCCACCACTAAGACTCTACTCCTGGAAGACAAACAAACTCAGCTACTGATAATGATGTCTGACAAAGTGTTTGCTAGAACATGAATTGGAGGGTCAGGTTTAAAATGCCAGTCACAAAGCTTATTGGTAGTACTGAGGGAGTAACCACTGATCTTTCCGATAGTTTCTTCCATAATTTTATTTAGACACAATCATCATAATGTTTCCAAAGAAGAGTAATTTCAATCCCAAAAGCCAAGACTGCAGTCAGCTGATTTTTGCATACAGCAGGATAACAAAATCTTAATTGGCACTGATGCCTGAATCTTCTTTCTTCTGTGTTACTTGTTTTACAATGTGCCATAACAAGTTCACTACTCTAGAAACACATCTAGAGCACAAAATAGGGTTCACTAAACTAAAGCCATATTAAAAACTCACAACAAAGGTCAAAAAACCACACCAGTCACATGACCATCACCACTGAATTTAGATTTCTGTCCATTAATAAATTATACTTTGTTGATTAATCTAACCTGCTTGTTTTCTACTTTAAGCATGTTTCCTTAGTTAACATAATTGATTCTAGCAGACAACCAGTATACAAATCAAGAACACAAGACATTCCTTTTGGGAGGCTGAGGAGGACAAAAAGATACACCTTCTGTTTGCTAGTCTTCATCGTCCTACACCACAGTTTCTACTAAGGAAGTCCGACTACAAAAGGGCTACAATGATGAAAAATTTCTGGTTGGCTATATACTGTGAAATTTTCTGATCAAAATACTGAAGGCTTTGTATTTGTATTCACAGTTAACTATCCTATCTAACTCGGTCCTAAATAGTTTAAGTTAACTGATTTATCCATTAATCACTATTTATGCACAGATATACACCAAGGTGACCTAGAATTTAAGGCACTCACTCCAATGGTCAGGCTTTGTCCTACAATTGCACTGCCAAATAATGCATTTTGATTTGCACTGAATTGCATTATATGGGTCTACATATACTGCAGTTCAAACTATGATTCTACAACAGGCATGAGCAAACGCAGGCCCATGAACCAGATGCGGCCCTTTGGGCTGCTTCCTCCAGCCCTCCTCTGGCCCAGGAAGGATCCCACACAGCCCAGGCAATCCTGGAGAGCCTGGGCTTCCCCACTGGCCCAAGGGGAGCTCGGCTCTGCACTGATTGAGCGCACAGGGCTTGCTTCCTGGGCCATGCCAAAGGCTGGGCTGATTGCTTTGCCCCTCATTATGCCTCCAAAGACTGCAGCAGTAACAGCAGCAATGGACCCCAAACACCTCTTTTCTCTCATCACTTGAGCTGCATCTCCTCCTTCCATGATGACCCCACCACCAGCAGTATCTTTGAAGCCAGAGCAGCAACCCAGGTCAAGGATGGAGTGGGATAGCCTGCAATGCCTTGGCCTCTGTCCTCCTTTTCCCCCACCATCTGCTGCTATGCCCACCGCCAGAGAGGCTTCCACAGCTGTGTGTCAAGCTCTCCTTTTGGCAGGAGGGTGCAGTGGGCCACTGTGCCCCCCTGACAAGAGGAGAGTGTGGGGCTGCATGCGCCTGTAGGGATTTTCTAAGAGCCCCATGCAGCCACATGTGAAACCCTCCCACCTCTCCCCAGCCTCCACTCCCCCCCCCCCCCGGTACAAATAACTTATGCTGACCCTAAGGCAGACATGGGCAAACTTCGGCCCTCCAGGTGTTTTGGACTTCAACTTCCACAATTCCTAAACACCTGGAGGGCCGAAGTTTGCCCATGCCTGCCCCAAGGCAACATTAACATGGAGCATTCTTGGCAAGATTTATTCACAGGTGAGTTGCAATTGCCTTCCCCTGAGGATGTGACAGTGTGACTTACCAAGAGATTTTAATGGGCTGAGCAAAACTTCAAACCCTGTTTGCCAAAGTTATAGGCAAACTCAACTCAAACACCAGCCCAGCTCTGATCAAAAATGCATATTAAGTAGGGCCCTGTTATCTGCCGGGGATCCTTTCCAGTACTCCTATAGATACCAAAATCAATGGATGCTTAAGTCCCACTATTTACAATGGTGCCCCTTGAATAAAATGGTAAAAGCAAGGTTTGCTTTTTGGATTTTTTTTAAAAAATATTTTTGAACTGGGAATAGTAGAATCCATGTGTACAGAATCCATGAGATAGAGGGCATACTAAAGTTAAAAATATAGAAAAGTTGAATTAAAACATTATTAATTCAACTACAGAATTAAAACATTATTAATTTAACTACAGAATTAAAGCATCCAATAGGCACTGACTGGTGGTGATGGTGCTGCTATTTGTTGTCAAGTTGGCTTCCATTGCAAGCTCAGGGTCATGATTTCTTTGACTGAATCAATGTCTGTAATGTTGACTTCTCTTTTCCTGTTGCCTTCCCCTTTACTTAACTATGAGGTACCATTATATGTCCAAAGTACCATATTTAGCTAGATGAGGAGTGCAGTCGAGTCTTACATCTCCTTCCCAAACTGCCATTACTCCCCAGAATACATGGTAAAATGAAATCTGAAACATCTTGCCTGGACACCAGAAGAATGTAAAAGGTAACAGGACACTGCTCACCCCTCCATCCGATCCTCCCAGGGACAGTCCCCTCTCTGCTATTCTGTGGATGAAACAACAGTCTCAAATCAAGGCTTTGGTGCCACTGTTTGCTGTTTAGTGCTGCAGGTCATAAAATAATTGTCATAATTGCAAAGAAGCACGAGACACGTAGGGATGGCATTTGCTAGCAGAAACGGGCTACTAAGGAAAGCATGATGAGAAGGACTCAAGACAACTAAAACCTAGTCATACCCAGAAAAAATACTGTTGTGAAGTGACCAGAAAAATTACAATAGCTTTTCAATTATTTCATTTTATTATTTCACATGTTATTTTAGTGTGAGGATTTTAATTGCCTTTCAGAATGTTATCATTTTCAGCTTATCCTTTTGTGAGTTCCTTGGCTCCTAATCCAGGAGAAAAGTAGTGTATAAATGGAATAAATAAATATGTATTTATTTTCAGTCCAGTGATCTGGAGCAGACTTCCAGACTACAAATGACCAAAGATTAGAGTGTGATTTTCATTTAAATTGAAACATTAAATTGAAACATTGTTCTGGTGAAATGCGGGAATTCATATGCAGAATGGGTGTTTACTGACTCTATTGAGGGAACTTTGTGTGGCAAGAGCAGCTGCCCAAACTCACTACTGAAAATATATGGAATAAAAAGGCACTTCATTAAAATCCTGATGCCGTCTAACTGTAGAGCCCACAAACAATATACATATGCAGGTTACTATACCAGATTGATAGATGGGAAGAAGGACTAGGATAATAACATTGCTTTGTATTCTGTAGTATCTGAAATTATTGTTCCATAGGGAATTGTGGTTTAATTATCTGTTAACTTGCCATGATTTGCATGATATTCTGGGAAGTAACCCAACATTAATCCATTTCAGACACTGCTAAGAAGCACCCTGAGTCCCCACAGGGAGATAGGTGGGGGATATAAATAAAGTTTTATTCTTTATTATAAGAGTTTCATTCAAAAGGGATCAGCACACTTAAAAAGGAAGAAAGCAGAGGGAAAAGCAGGAGGGCTGTTACACATTTCTAGTAGGTAAACCAGGTCCATGTACTACAGCACCCATCAACCAGAGTCAGCCTAGCTAACAGTGAGTGATAACGGGAGCTGTAGTCCTCCAACCTCCAGAAGAAGGCACATTCCCCGATCTCATGCCATATAATTTGTTGACAAAGATGTTTGAGAGCAGTTGCCCCTTTTCACTTTGCTTTATGCCACCGTATTGAGCTGTATACTGGGAATTTTGATAAAATTATACACTATATGCTCTTTGGATATTATACTTTCTCTTTACATAAATTGCTTTGTGTTTGTTCTGACATCCAACAAGTATTCTGGGACATTGTATAGAACTAATGGAGCAACACCACACATTATTCTAAGGGAAGGGGTTAGAAAAAGGATAAGACCAGCAAATGAGAGGGATAGGCCTGGCAAGCGCAACTCTGATATGTCCTGTCACTTGGTTTCTTTCCAGTAAGGAAGCTGCTAGTGCAAAACCAGAGGGCACTGATGGGAAACCCAGATAAGATTGCCATAGTGTCTAGGAGAAATCCATCCCTTCTACCTTTGTTGGGTAGGAAAGAAGAGGGGTTTTACTCTACTTTTAGCTCATCTTAAGATTCAAGCCAGAAGAGAGTTTGGAGATCAGTTTTCCATGCTAAGTGTGGTCAATCTTCACCAACATCTCTTCCAATCATTTTCCTCTATATAGATAATATGCAAATAGCACTTTTTTAAAAATCTTGAAATATAATGAAAAGGAATAAAGGTTTTCCTACTATTCCCTATCTCTAGATATCATCCTCCTATCTTGGGTGAAAAGCATAAAAAAAGCAAAATTTATATAATTCTATTACACTCACTCACACACACACACACTTTAAATCCTTCAATAAGATAAGTTTGTATCAAAAATAAAATTTACCTACGGATTTTCTCAGCTTCTTCCCTTTTGATTATGGCATCTGTTATCCCTCTTCCACACTTCCGAGGGGTGCAGCCTGGAGGACACATGCAAAACACACAAACACAAAAACTTGTTTAAGCATTTTTAAATCTATTGTATTTGCCTTCGAGGCATTATCTAAGGGTCCTTCCCCAAGGGCAAACCTCTTTTGAAAGAAAAAATACCAAGAAAACTCTGGGAAAGGTTGATCTTGGAGCCGCCATAGGTCAGAAAGGACTTAAAGGCAGACAATAACAATGCAATTTAAGTCCTTCTAGTCCAGTGGTTCTCAACCTGTGGGTCCCCAGGTGTTTTGGCCTACAACTCCCAGAAATTCCAGCCAGTTTACCAGCTGTTAGGATTTCTGGCAGTTGAAGGCCAAGACATCTGGGGACCCACAGGTTGAGAACCACTGGACTAGTCTATTGAACACTCAAGACATGCATCTGTAACTTTAATATTTTATGAGAGTGGCTCATCTTAATGATCTAATCCACCTATTTTTCTTCTGTGGACATTTACAACAACATTACAACTTTGCAGACACGGCCTGGAGAAGACATATCGATTAAATGTCAGAGGAAGCTAACAATAAATACTAAATTAGAAGGCTGATATTTAAGAATAAATGAGGCCCCTGAGTGTTTACTTTTTTCACAGTCAGGAGAAACCTTATGAGAATAAGGATGGCAGCACGACCTTAGCCAGAAAAAAATTTCGGGAGGGGTTGAAATTTTCGGGGGGGGGGGGGTTGAAAATTTTGCGGGGGAGGGGGGTTGAAACCTGCCTTCTAGCTCACGCTGAAGCAAAGAGCACAGCAGGGAGCAGAGCAGCCTTCAATAGCCTGCAGCTCCGCCCCTGTCAACCACCTCCACCAAGTCTGGCCTCCTTAATGAGAGCATTCAGAACACACACACACACCAAACTTGGTTGCTTCACTACATCGGCTATTGCTGCAAGTAATGACAGTGTGAATAAATTGTCAGTATTTAAGGCCTTGCATGGTCTGGGGCCGATGTACCTAAGGAACCCCTCACCCCCTCCCAACCCCAGAGATCCCTCCGTCCTGAGGACCAAGATCTATTGGAAATTCCCAGTGTCAAGACCTTGCGCCTAACAGCAACCAGGCGCAGAGCCTTCACAGCAGTGGCACCATCACTCTGGAATACTCTGCCACCTGAAGTCCGTGCCTTGCGGGGCTTATCAGCTTTCCGCAGGGCATGTAAGACATATCTGTTTTGACGGGACTTTAATCTCTGATATTGCTGTTTTTAAATTGTTTCAAATTGTTTTTAAATTGTGTTAGATTTTCGCCTGTCCTTGTAAGCCGCTCCGAGCCCCAGGGGAGTGGCGGCATATAAGTTCGAATTATAAATAAATAAATATTCGCTTGAGATAGTGCTTGTAGTTCTGGAGGGACTCTTAATTTTTTGCATCTCATAGACTTAGCTTGGGGATTTGATTAACCAGTTAAAATTCATGAGTAAACTGGTTTTTTTTTTTTAAATCTGAAACATTTCGGGGGGGGGGCTGAACCCCTAACCCCCCCCCCCTCGCTACAGGCCTGGATGGCAGGCTGAAAACATGAATATATTTCTAATACAGAAAATGTAAAACTAATGTTTAAAATAAGAGAAAGGAGAATCCTTGGGGATGTAGCATTAATGGCCATGCATTGAGCAAGACAAATTCTTCATAATTTGTGGAGAAGAAAATGCCTGGGAAGAACGGAAAAGAATCACCTTCTATTCAGTCAGAGAGTGACACCTTCTGATTGCCTTTAAAGAAACAACAAATAGCAAAGAAAAATATTTCCTTCCACAGTCAGGGAACAAACAGCTACAGGTATGCAGTGTTGGAGTACCTACATTTTATTTATTTTATTTATATCCTGCCTTTCTCCTAGTAAGGGACCCAAGAAAGCATGCACACCTTTAAAGCACAATGCAACCCCCTTCCCCCTTTCAATACAAAAGTAAAAATACTATTAGACAAACTTTGATTCAAAATACACGTTAAAATACAAGTTTCACAGCATTAATCGATATTCACACAACAGAAATTGAAGCTTCTATATCGTCTCCTTATTTTAAAAAATCCACTTACCTGCCATTTCTAAATGCCTTATTAAATAAAAACATTTTCACCTGCTGGTGGAAAGATAGCAGGAACCCTTCCAACTGGACCTCAAAGAAGGCTGTCTACTGAGTTCCCACTAACCATACCAGTGAAGGTGGAGGGATTGAGAGAAAGGTATCTTCCACATGTTTTAAATGGTTTATGTGAGAAAATACAGCCTTTCAAATAGTCTGGATCCAAGCTGTACAAGGCTTTAAAGGTAAAAACCAGCACTTTGAATTCTGTCTAGAAATGGATATGTAGTCAATGCAGCCATTTCAATAGGGAAGTTACATAATTCCTGAGCCTAGTCACAGCCATTTGGACCCACTTAAGTTTCTGAACAGTTTCCAAAGGTAGCTCCACAAAGAGTAAGTTACAGTAATCCAAACAGAATGTAATCAATGTATGTATCATCATAGCCTGATCTGACCTCTTGAGGACTGAGCAAGGCTGGCATACTATGTTTAACTATGCAAATGCACCCTGGCTCAGTCAAAACCTGGGCATCCAGACTCAGATCTGAGTCCATGAACTCAAGCTACAAACCTGGGATTTCCCAAGAGACATCATCCATCAGGATCCACAACCTGCTGGGGCAGATCAGATCTACCCTTTGAAGATGTGTTGAGTTCCAGTAAGATTAAAGTCCACCATGTAGTGATTTCTCCATGACAACATGGGTAGAAAGTTCCTCCACACTCAGATCACTACTATTCCATCCTGCACAGAAAACTAGGTCCAAAATTTGTCCTGCAGAATGGGTGGCATCAGACAGACCTTGGTTGTCATGCCCGTACCTCGGGAAGTCTGACTTGGCCACGGTAGTCCACGCTCTGGTTACATCCCGTTTAGATTACTGCAACGCTCTCTACGTGGGGTTGCCCTTGAAGACGGCCCGGAAGCTTCAATTGGTCCAACGCACGGCAGCCATGTTACTAACAGGAGCGGGACGCAGGGAGCATACAACGCCCTTGTTGTACCAGCTCCACTGGCTGCCGATTTGCTACCGGGCTCAATTCAAGGTGCTGGCGTTGGCCTATAAAGCCCTAAACGGTTCCGGCCCAAGATACCTATCTGACCGCATCTCGGCCTACGAGCCCACCAGGACTTTGAGATCATCCGGGGAGGCCCTGCTCTCGATCCCGCCTGCCGCACAGGCACGCCTGAGCGGGGACGAGAGACAGGGCCTTCTCGGTGGTGGCTCCTCGGCTGTGGAACACCCTTCCCGTGGACATCAGACTGGCTCCTTCCCTGATGATATTCCGCAGGAAATTGAAGACTTGGCTGTTCAAGAAGGCGTTCGAACAAGAAGTGCAATAATTGGTAATGACGACAGGAATGGAACAACGGAAAATGATACTGGATTGTGGTTTAAACGATGAGACGTCGAGATTGGCTTTTTGTATTTTGATATTGTTGATGTTTTGATGATGATGTTTTTGATTATCGCTAGATTGATATTTTAGATTGTGTCTTGAATTTTGAACCTTGTCCTTTCTATGTTGTACACCGCTGTGAGTCGCCCCCGGGCTGAGAACAGCGGTATACAAGCAAAGTAAATAAATAAATAAATAAATAAATAAATAATAAAATGGAGGGCATGAAATGCTAAGCTGCCCCAGACAGAGAATTCTCTGTATGGATGCCGACATCTCCCCACAAAACTAGCCCAAGGGAATCCAACATCGCCACTGAGACTAACTCAGCCAGCTCAGGAAGGGGAAGTGTTGAATGGAATACTGTAGAACCCCTACGGTGACTTGGCCACTAACCTTCAAAGATATGCACTCAGGAGACTGGGAGAGGGCACCTGGATAGGAAGATGGAATCCTAATAGACCCCACACTTTGGAGGCAATCTTGCCAACCAGGAGGCCCCTTATATTCCTCTCCAGGCAGGTGAGCAAGTGATGACAATACTGGTTCAGCATCTGCTGAATTAGTATCTAGGGAAGCAAGTGGCACAATTATTTGGGATCCCTTTGGTTGCTTTTAAACCTGTTCTATTCCGACAAGGTTGTTTTTTTTCTTGAAAGCAAACAAAGCTTTTGTTTACCAATATGGTACTTATTGTGCTGTTTTATGGCTATTCTTTATATTAACACTTATTTATTGTTACTTTGATTTCTTTTAAAAAATGTTCATGTGAATCATGCTTTCAGTTGCAGGGTGTCTTGAGATTTATTTTATTGCTCACAGGTGAGATAGAAATGTCAAGATCAATGGATAACTACAAAGTGGTACTTTTCTTTGGTAAGCTCTTCAAACAACTGAACTCAATGGTACACTGCAGCACTAAGAAAAAAATGGGAAGAGGACTGCTCAATTCTCAGAGCAAGGAAAAATCTCCCTGGCAGGAGATAAATTGCAACTCACAAAACTGTCCTCAAGGGAGTAACAAACTGGGTAGGATCTGTAGATGAGCAACAAGTTAACACTATATTTATCTAACCACAAAATCAGAAACTTAAGCAACTGCAACATGTCCTAAGTCAGGTTACAGAATGTAATATATCATTTTAAAAATATCACTGGCGCCCTCATGTGGAAATCTGGAAAATTATATTGAGAGAGATGCAAAAATAATTTAATATATGTATTTTATAGTATTGTGTTTTAATATATGCATTTCATTGCATATATTTTATTTATGTTGATGTGTTTGACTATGATCTCATGCAGTGAGGAGAGACAGGTAACAAATAAAACTGGTAATGATGGTGGTGGTGGTGGTGGAGGAGGAGGAGGAGGAGGAGAAATGGTTCTATGTCCTAAAACTGATTTTTAACTGTGATTTTTTAAAATACCGTTATGTTTAATTCTGTTTAAATGTTTACATATTTGGATATATAAAATTATGTGGTCATACTTTTAATGTAAGCTGCTTTGAGTCTTCTTCGGGAGAGATAAAGCAGGGGATAAATAAACATAATAAAGATAATAATAATAATAATAATAATAATAATACTCAATTATCCAACTTCATTGGATGACCTTAGGGTTCTCTATTATGTTTGAAGTATTATAGAATGTACTTTCTGTCCACTGCAAACATGTGATAACTTTTCCTAAGTTAGCATGCATATGTGGAAAATTGGAAATGTTACATGTAATCTTATGTGGAAAGGTTACAAATGAATAACCTTTCAACATAAGAAAAGTTTCACTTCCTCTATTCTTTTTGGCTGTTATTTTGAGTTGTTCCAGATTTGTATGACAAATGCACTCACAGATCTCTAGAAACTCATTACAGTATTTTTTACAGTTTTAATTTAACTGTAACTGTAAATTTAACTGTTTTTCCTAATTGCCACCAATGTGGAAATTCACAGCCACCATGTGCAAAGTCAATATTTATTATCTTCTTACAACACTAGAAAATAATTCCGCCTTGAGTCGGGGTTGAGAAGGGCAGGGTACAAGTATGGCAAATAAATAAATAAATAAATAAATAAATAAATAAATAAATAAATCCTGATCACTCACAATCACTACACATGTGAAAATTGTGACTGCTTACTCACTCATCTTGGGAAAATTCTTCTAGGGCAGTGGTTCTCAACCTGTGGTGTTTTGGCCTACAATGCCCAGAAATCCCAGCCAGTTTACCAGCTGTTAGGATTTCTGGGAGTTGAAGGCCAAAACATCTGGGGACCCACAGACTGACAACCACTGTTCTAGAGATTCTTTGCAAAGTGTCTGCTTTGGTTAGACTGTGTTGATTTGGTAGCATCTGAAATTTTGACCACTTTGCTCGAAAATCTGCATTACCCAAAATTTAACAACACATGTATCCAAAGAGCAGTTTGTAGAATTAGTAATGAAAACATACCCCAGTCTCCCACCACTGGCAGAAACGGTAAACATCAGATTCTTTTTCTTGCTGTTTTTCAAGCTTACTAAGAACGCCCAAATAATGTGCATCACTAAACATGTACATTTTTAATCTGCTCCAGTACCCGTCAGTCAATTAGAAAACATTTTTAAAGGTCTACATTAGTAACAATGTATACCAAAATATCCATCAATTTCCATGAAGAAAGAGGGGGGGGGGGGGAAATCCTTCAACCCAGCAGATAACTTGAAAGGACAAGAATGTTGGTGGGATCTGAGAAATGTTCACATCTCTGCACCTCACTTTGAATTCCACTGTAAGAACTGTATATTTAGTCCTACTTTCTGCCCCTCTTCTTTAGTTGGTTACAAATTCATAATTTGTGCACTTATCCTTTGAATAAAAAGTTTGCTCACAGGTTTTTGATGAAGACCTGTGCCAAAAACTTTTTAAAGTATACTAGAACAATCCTGTCCATATGCTTGTTTTAGACTCTCAAAGAAACATCTAGAGATGAATAAAGATGTCTAGAAAGAAAATTAAAAAACGCTTTGTCCTGAAACAGATCGTGGAACATTTTCTTGTGGAACCACATACCTAATGTTTTAGAAAAAAATGTTCTCAAACTCCCCAAAAATGATTTTCGAAATAATGAAGGAGGAAAGCCTTGATATAAGACTGTGGATAGTTTTGTTCATCACTAACACAGTCTTCCAACAACTCAAGAAGCAACTGCATCATCTGATGGCTAATTTAGAAATCAGAATATATACTGATTTCCGCAAAAACAAGATCAGGAGCAGACTGAGGCACAGAACATGTATCACTAATACCAAAAGTTAAAATAAAGATAAGAACATTAAACTAACCATCAGGGTAGTAGAAAAAGAAGAAGACTGCATTCCAGCTTGATATAATAAATCAAGAAAACTACAGCCATGAATTTGCAAGATCTGGTCAGGGCTATTGAAGATAGTCTGACTTGGAGATGGATTACTCATGGAGTTGCCCAAATTGAAGTTGATTTGAAGGCACCTAACAAAAAGTAGCATCACATTATTACAATCTCTGGACTTACGTCTCTTCTACACTGACAACATAATGCAACTTGAAATAGGTTTAAAATGACCTGGTTTTGCTGTGTAAATGATCAAAATGCCATGCCTGGAACCAGTTTGAGGCCAGGAAGGTAATTACATTTACCACAGAACCTGGCCCCAAACTGCTTTGCAAGGTTTCTTTTCCTATGTCCTGGAATGTTGCACATCAGTGCTTTAGAGGCATACAATTGAGGAAAAAAGGAAAAGTGACAGTAAGAAATTGTGCCTCCCGGGATCCCACTGCTGCCAAACCATGCCCATGGGGTATTTTTTGGTACAACCCCCTTCCCCGCACACACGCACTTTCTGGATTCTTTACTGCACTTTACTGGTGTCTACAATGTGCTCCACATTTTGAGGATCTGATTTCAGCCTGAATCTAGGGTATACTGGGACCAGCAGCAGGACATTATATAGCTTACACTGGACTTTCATTTGACTTTTAAAATGAGCTGTTTCCGATTTAATCCATGCTGCAGCATACATTGGCAGTGTATGTTTGTAGCCACCACAATCTCGTTAGTTTGGAGCTGTATTGTATGGTCAGTGTAGATAGTCTTCTTTTCTCGAGACACGTCTACACTGACACTATAATGCAGCTGGGAACTGGGATCTGCTTCAGCAAATTAAAGGGCTGAACAGAGATTTTCCTGTGACTTTCTTTAATGTGCTGTAGACCCTTTAATCCATGCTGCAGCTTGCATTGACAGTATGCGTTTTGTGGCTGCCGTGTTTCAGGTCTTCTTGAAGCCACATTATAGAGCCACTGTTTGTTTTATTGGAATAAATCAGTTATCTCAATACAGTCTAGAATTTCATTGTTTGGCACTACTGTTTGGTTCCCTACTATATGGTTCAACTGGTTGGAATTCCTTCCTGGAAAAGTTACTTAGGCAATGACAACCAGCCCCAGACCTTCTACAGCCAGAAGGACACGATTTATTCTGCCTCTGCATTCATATTCTTTTTAGCACACCTTTTCCACTCTTGTTGTCCATCAATTCAATCACTACTCAGCTGATTGCTTTCTTCTGAAGTATATGAAGAAAGATAAATTTCCTTCATTTTCTAATAATACAAGCCTAAAATTACTTTTCTGCATCCCTTATTATCAGCTTGTATTTCTCGTGCCAATGTTTGTTGTCCTTGTTCTATTTGATCAGGCGATAAATTTTCTGAAATAAACCATTTATTAGTTTCCATTCAACTCTTTCATTAATGACACTGACATCCACTTGAACTTGTTGGTATGTGATCTGAGATAAATTCTAAGTGACCTGTTATTGCTCTTAAATAACCTCCAAGAGTTCTGGAAAGACCTGATCTCCAACTATTGCTTTAATTTCCTTTTCAGTAGTCCCTGCATTTTATGAAGAAAGTTCCTCTTATGAAACCAGGTATAATGATCTTGGTAGTTGTCCATTTTAATCTGTATTAATCAAAGTCAATTAATCAACAGTTCTCATACCAGGCTCTTGGTATCATAGGATGAGATCCAGGGTCATTGACCATCTAGTCAGTTCATTGACCATAAGGTTGTCCTTCACCATACAGAGCAATGATGCTCCCACCATGCTCTTCCAGTTTGCTATTAAAGAAAATTCTGGTTTTCTTAATTTCACTACATTTCTATTATGCTCTCCACAACTATGATCTCATTTAAAACCATATGTACCAGCAGCACTCTGGTTCCATTCCAGTTCAAGTGAAGTGCTTTCATATAGTTGGGAGAATAGTTGCATAGCTTAAAAATTCTGTATTCTAAATTTTGTTTATCAATACTTCCAGAATTCAGTATACCTTCTATTTCAACAGTAAGCAGTTAAAAACCACTGAACACCATGATACTTTTTCAACATTTCCAGTGTTTTTTTGTTGTGTTAACCCTCAACATCGGTCTTTAGTGCATACCTCCTCCCTCTCTGTACGAAGGTCCTTCTTCACCCCATCCCGGAAGAGTTTCTCCCTCACAAATAATCTGCTCCATTGCTCCTTCACCTCATGTTTTTAGCCTTAGTATTGTATTCTGTACATGCGGCCCACTCACTGTTCTGTGTTATGAATGATTTTATTGTAATTTTATACTGTCTGCTGTATTCTTATGGTTTATGTTTTATGTAATTTCTTATGCTGTTGTTTGTGTTCTGATTTCATTTATTGTATTGCGTTGCTGGGCTTGGCCTCATGTAAACCGCCCTGAATCTCCATTGGGGAGATGATGGCAGGGTACAAATAAAGATGATGATGATGATGATTACTATTATTGTTATTATTATTATTGTGTTCCTTCAAGCATTTGGCAACCATAAGGCAAATCACAGGATTTGTTCAGAGGGGATTTGCCTTTGTCTCCCTCTGCGGCTGAGATAATTTAATTTGCCCAAGGTTAACCAATGAGTTTTATGACATAACAATGGATAACAATAACCCTGAAATGTCCAAAAGAATTCTAGGTACTGAACAAATATGAGATATTGAATACATTCAAAAAAGACGTGCTGCCCGAAGGTATGCCAAGTTAACAGCAACTCCCTATTAATACAAGGGAATTTTGCCTGCAAGATAGAGCTCTGCCATGCCTAAAGCAGTTTCAGCAAAATACCAAAAGTAATTAAAACTGTAAACCTCTGCATTATACATCACAATTGTAGGACAGGACTCATTTGTGAAAAGGTTTGATTCCAAGCCACTCTGGGTCTCCATCAAGAGAGAAAAGTGGAACAAAATAATAATAATAATAATAATAATAATAATAATAATAATAATAATAATAGCCACAGATGACCTCTTCAGTAACTAAGATTTTACCTAGAATGGGATGAACTCAATCTGTATCATAATGGGTAGAATTAAGTCCTAGAAAATGAAGCCTCTGGATTCTGTATTGGATAATATTACATGCCTGGAAATTCAATCTTGCTCTTTTTCATATGCTTTAGATGTATTGTATTTCTTCCATTTTAAGATGTGCTTCCCCCTCCTCCCTAATCAACATGTCTTAAAATGGGACGCATCTTAGAATCACAAGTACTTTTAAATATATATAAATAAAGTGTTTTACTCTGTGTCACTGAAATTAATTTGCATTTCATAATCTGCATATTAGAATAAAAGAGATACTGTATTTAGGTCAAATGGAAAGCAAAGATTTATCTCAAGAAAGAGGAAAACGGGGCAGTAGAGGCTGATAAGAAAGTAATAGGTTTACTCAGTGTGACATTTTTCATTCTTTGCTCAGTTGAAAGAGGTTGGGAGGGGGGAGGTGTAAAGATGGCATTACAATAAAAGGCCCAAGGCAGAAAAAAGCTTCCAAGGTTAGAAGAGTCATGAAGGAGTGGGAATTCTGCTCTAGTCCTCTTTGGCTAAGTTCACCAAGTTGATTTACAACGTGCAAGTACCTTCAAAACGCTTGTGGCTGTCATAGTCCTCTGAGCAGGGTATTTCGATGAATCTATCTGGTAAGTGCTCACTGTAATGGGCCAAAACTTCTGTAACTCCATCTTCACTGAGAAAATAAGTCCCACTCAGGAGGTAGCCCAACATGGCAGATGAGAGAAGGAAAGCCACTTTCAGCCACTTCCGGCGAGAGTCTTTTGGGACATTGCCTTTTACACCACTGAAAAACAAAACCAAATCCCTAGTAAGAGAAACAGAATCTCTAAACTTTGTGATGCATCTTAATAACAAACTCCAACTTACTCTTCACCTGGGGGTGTGGGGGGCATTAGCAAAAGTAAAATAAACACTGACAGGGGGTTACAGAAATGCAAGAGGAACATGACCACTATTTGGAATAAAATGCAAAAGTACAGTTGTTTTTAAATGCTGAAAAAATTTCAGTTACTTATATTGTTTTATAGTCTGTTTTACTTTAACATTCAGACCCTACACTAACGGATGCAATGCAAATATTTTGTTTCAATGAATAAATAAAAATAAACAAAAATATGATTGCAGAGTGTATTATAACTGAAGAACATATGCTGAAAATCTTCATTTGAGGGTAGACTTCAGAGCCAGATTGCAAAGCAGATTATATGACTTTAAAGTGACACTA
Source organism: Anolis sagrei (assembly GCF_037176765.1). NCBI lineage: Eukaryota > Metazoa > Chordata > Lepidosauria > Squamata > Anolidae > Anolis > Anolis sagrei. The sequence goes on from NC_090022.1 coordinate 121,789,624, forward strand.
GAAAGCATATGACCTGACAGATGGTGGTTAAACACTAACTTTCATAAGTCCTAGCCAGTTTATTCAATAATGAGGAATATCAAGAGATGAAGTCTAATAATATCAGGAGAGTCACTAAAGAAACTGGCAAAACCACCTCTGATCAGTCTTTGCCTAAGAAATCTCTATGAAAGTCATGGAATCACCAAAACAGGTATATAAAATGTAAACATCTTTTGTGTGACCTGAAGGCACACAAAATGTGTTTACATTTTATATACCTGTATTTAGTCTAACATGCCATTGAATCTAATGCACACTTCAATTTTCAAAACCCTGAAACCAAAAAAAGGATTTGCGAATATAATGCACAGCAGCAAAAAGTGTAATTTAGCCAAAAAAAGATATGCATTACAGTTGCTGGCTGCTCATAATTTATTCTTGAAAAACAAAAGTGTTAGAACACCAAAGCTTTCCGCAATGGAAAATAAAACCTTGGAGTGCATCTATGCTGTAAAATGAATCCACTTTAACTGACTTCGCTCAATGCTATGGGGTCATGGGGGGCTATAGTTTGGGATCATGGGGGCTGCCAAAGAATGCTGATGCCTCACGGAACTACATATCCCAGCACTTCATAGCATTGACCCATGGTAATTAAATTAGAGGTGACATACAGTAGAGTCTTATCTAGCCTTCGCTCATCCAGTGTTCTGTATTACCCAACACAGTCTCCCTCCTGCCTGGATCCACAGCTGTTTCAATACATTGTGATGTTTTGGTGTTAAATTCATAAATACAATAATTACTACATAACGTTACAGTGTATTGAACTGCTTCTTCTGATGATTTGTTGTAAAACATGATGTTTTGGTGCTTAATTTGTAAAATCATAAGATAATTTGACATTTAATAGGCTTTTCCTTAATCCCTCTTATTATCCAACATTTTCACTTATCCAACTTTCTGCTGGCCAGTTTATGTTGGATAAGCGAGACTCTACTGTATCTCGAATGGGAGCTCATAAGTTGCCATATTATGCACATCTAATGCTCACCCTTATTTTGGGAAGGTAATTTAAACAAAAAAGGTGAACATTGGATTTGAGTTGGAGACCATTGTAAACATAGAGGGAAAGCTGGGCACTACATATTGTAGTAAAAATCCACACACACTTCAGCACAATTCTACACAGTGAACGTGTCTTTGTTTCCTAGGCCTCTTTTGCCCCAAGCAGCAAATCCATCAGGGTGTTTCAGCACTTAGCAATAAACAGCCAGAATGAGTTTTGTAAAAGATTAAGACTAACAATTCACTCTCCATGAATAAGTCATAGATAGCTATAAATATCTCTTCTGCTATATTCCACAGAGAATCTGGACACCTACTCCTGTGCTCTCTAAGTCATATAATCAGCAGAAGAAGTTAAAAGGGTTAGTGTTTTATTTATGGAGTTTTATTTCATTCTTTCCTCAAGGAGCTCAGGGGAACACTCCCACGCTACTCTGGAATTAAATTGTAAAGTAGATTACACTGCATGCAGCACTCAAGATCCTCTGGTTAGCTTTGTGGCTGAGTAGGGAAATGAATCCAGGGCCCCATCTACACAGCCATACAATGCAGTTTGATAAGTTTACCTTAGGGCACACATGTCAAACTCAAGGCCCGTTAGCCAAATCCGTCCCACTATGTCATTTTATGTAGCCTTCCAGATGCTGGACTACAACTCTTGAATTCCTCATCATTAGACATCATGACTGGAGCCGATGGGAGTTGTGATGCAGTAACATTTGGAAAGTTGCCATTTGTTCTGTTTAGTCAGGAGAGTTTGAATTTATTTACCCCATTTGTATACTGCCATTCTCGGCCCGGAGGCAACTCAAGGCAGTTCACAGTCCATTTGAAGCTTCTGAACAGTCACATACAGTGCACTGCAATAGTCTATTCGGGATGTAATCAGATCATGAACTACCGCAGAATCATAGAATCAAAGAGTTGGAAGAGACCTCATGGACCATCCAGTCCAACCCCCTGCCAAGAAGCAGGAATATTGCATTCAAATCACCCCTGACAGATGGCCATCCAGCCTCTGTTTAAAAGCTTCCAAAGAAGAAGTTTCCACCACACTTCAGGGCAGAGAGTTCCACTGCTAAAAGCTCTCACAGTCAGGAAGTTCTTTCTCATGTTCAGATGGCCAAGTCAGACTTCCCATGGTACAGGCGCAGCTGGAGCACAAGTTTTAACTGTGTGAATGCTCCTCTGGTCACCGCCAAGACCTGGGGTTCCAAGCTCAGTGATGAATCCAGGATCACTCCCAGGCTGTGAACCTGTGCCTTCAGGGGGGGTGTAACCCCATCCAGCACAGGCTGTAACCCTATGACCTGTTCAGCCTTGCGACTGACCATGAGTAGCTCTGTCTTGTCTGGATTCAGTTTCAATTTGTTCTCCCTCATCCAGACTGTCACAGCAGCCAAGCACCAGTTCAGGACTTGAACAGCTTCCTTAGTGGCAGGTGGAAAGGAGTGACAGAGTTGGACATCATCTGCGTACAGGTGACACCGCACCCCGAAACTCCGGATGACCTCCCCCAGTGGCTTCATGTAGATGTTAAACAACATGGTAGACAATACTGAGTGCTGAGGAACCCCACAAGTCAATGGTTGTGGGACTGAACAGGTGTCTCCCAACAACACCTTCTGGGAACGGCCCTCCAGGAAGGACCGGAGTCACTGCAGAACAGTATCTCCAAGGCCCATTCCCATGAGGTGTCCCAGCAGGATACCATGGTCAACGGTATCGAAGGCCGCTGAGAGGTCCAGCAGAATCAACAGGGACACACTCCCCCTGTCTAGCTCCTGGCGTAGATCATCCACTAAGGCAACCAAGGCTGTCTCGGGTCCATGTCCTGGCCTAAAGCAAAACTTTGCCGGATCCAGATAGTCTGTGTCTTCCAAGAATACCTGAAGTTGTGAAGCCACCACACGTTCCAGGACTTTGCCCAAAATGCGGAGATTGGAAACTGGCCAATAGTTGACGAATTGAATGGGGTCCAGTGCTGGTTCTTTCAACAGCAGATTTATTACAGCTTGTTTTAAGCTCACTGGAATATTGCCTTCCACCTTCACCCACTCAGCCAATCCCCCTCTGGCTTCCTTTAAAGGCCAGGATGGGCAGGGGTCTAGGATGCATGTGGTTGCTCTCACCTCTCCAAGTATCTTGTCCACATCATCAGTTGATTGAAATGAATCCATCAAAATCGGACAAGCAGGTGCTCGTGTTACATCCTCAGAGACTGCCATTAACATGGTGTCCAGGCCAGAACGGATCAAAACGAATCCGCAAAGAATCAAGCAAATGCTTCACAGCGAGCTGCCGAGCTGTCAGGGCTCCCGTCCAGAGAGGCAGGATTTAATAGGCCTCTAATAACTTCTAATAGCTCTGCCGGACAGTTCCTTCCGGACGCAATATTGGCTGCCAGAAAGGATTTCAGTGCAGTTTTTATTGCTGTGGCATATACTTTTAGAAAGGCATCTAGCCGTGTTTGATTTGACTTGCTCGGATCTGAATACCACACGGCCTCTAGTTTCCTCTTCCTTTGCTTTGTTGCTGCCAGCTCCTCATTGAACCAAGGGAATGTTTAGCTCAGCTACTTGAGAGGGACATTCCGAAGTAATCATGTCGATTGCCCTAGTCATCTCCCCATTCCAGAGTGACCAAGGCATCAACAGGATCACCTACCGAGGCGGTGGGAAACACCCCAAAAGCCATCAGAAATCCATCATGATCCATAAACCTCCTTGGGCAGACCATTTTAATGGGTCCTCCATGCGGAGGTTAGGGGGCGCAGTAAGCCTAAACCTGATCAGGTGATGGTTGGTCCATTTAGATACAAGGCTTTAGCTATCATGCCTCACTTTAAAATGTCCTTTAACCTTTCCCCAACTTTAGAGTCACAAGTGAAGTTGATTTGCAATTCCCACTATCCCTAGTATGCATAGCAGATAATCAAAAGTGATGGCTGATGATATTGTTCAATAATATCTGGGGGCTGAAAACTAGGGGAAAATTAAAGAGCACTGCTCATTGTGTAAAAACAATTATAGTTTTCCATCTCTATCCAATGTTTCTCCATCCATGGATTCAGTGGCCCTTTGAAGGCAACCATAAGGTTGATGTGGCCCTCCATGAAAATGAGTTTGATACCCCTGCCTTAGGGTCTCTATAAGTCAGAAGCAACTTGAAAGTATACAACAAAACAATGCATAACTGTTAAACCTGAGAAAAGAGGGTGTGTGTACATTTGCCATATTCACAGGATACATTCATGTATGCAAGAGTAAACACTTAACACGAATTCCTTTTCACACGAATTCACATGCAGTAAAAGGGTAACACTTTGTCATTTCCCTCGAGCGCTTCTACCCATAGTACCATATATCTTCGGTCCTGAGACGCTACCAGTTTTAAGATACACACATCTTTCAGTACCACCAACAAAAAAGAGCTTTATTTGGAGAGATAAAAAGCCCCCTTGGTTCTAAAATTGGACTGGCTTTATTGTGACCCAAGCTGAGTCTATTTGAGAGTAAAAGTGGTGGCCCAGCGGACTAAACTGCTGAGCTGCTGAACTTGCTGATTGACAGGTTGGTGGTTCGAATCCAGGGAGTGCAGTGAGCTCCTGCTGTTAGCCCCAGCTTCTGCCAACCTAGCATACAAATGTGTGTAAATCATATATACAAATGTGTGTAAATCAATGGGTACTGCTTCTGCGGGAAGGTAACAGCGCTCCATGCAGTCATGATGGCCACATGATCTTGGAGGTGTCTACGGACCACGCTGGCTCTTTGGCTTAGAAATGGAGATGAGCACCAACTCCCAGAATTGGACACAATTAGACTTAATGTCAGGGGAAACCTTTGCCTTTACTGAATAGCTGTAATAATGATGATTTTTTTGTTATATCAGGAGCGACTTGAGAAACTGCAAGTCACTTCTGGTGTGAGAGAATTGGCCGCCTGCAAGGACGTTGCCCAGGGGATGCCCAGATGTTTTGATGTTTTATCATCCTTGTGGGAGGCTTCTCTCATGTCCCTGTATGAGGAGCTAGAGCTGATAGAGGGAGCTCATCCACGCTCTCCCCGGATTCGAACCTGCGCCCTTTCGGACTTCAGTCCTGCTGGCACAAGGGTTTAACCCACTGTGCCACCGGGGGCTCCAATGATGATGATGATGAGGCATCATACATCATCATAATGTAGTTTGGGTTGTTGTAAGTTTTTCGGGCTGTGTGGCCATGTTCTAGAAGCATTCTCTCCTGACGTTTCGCCTGCACCTGTGGCAGGCATCCTCAAAGGTTGTGGGGTCTAAAAGTAGTTATAGCCTTCTCTGCCAAACTCCCAGGATTCCATAGCAGTTAAAGTGGTGCCAAACTGCATTAATTCTGCAATGTATCTGCACGGCAAGAGGTTTCATTCGGCATGTGCTAATATTCCAGGTATGCCCTGATTGGCCTGAGAATCCCACGCCTGGAATTCCGGGAGAGGGCGCATCCACACGGTAGAACGGGTGCCGTTTGACTCCATTTGAAGTGCCAAGGCTGAAGGCTATGGGCTCCTGGGAGTTGCAGTTTGCAACCTTTGGCAGAGAAGAGAGACCTTGCAAAACTACAGCTCCCGGGACCCCATCGCCTTTAGGCACGGCAGTGCAGGCGATGTCAATCGGCATCCGTTCTCTAGTGCAGATGCAGCTTCTGCCTAGCCTGGTTAAGAGAGGCAGCAGCAGGTGCCCTTTCCCCTCCCGCTGGAAGGGCTCGCGCGGTACCTGCTCAGCCGGCGCCGCCCCTCTGCCCTCGCGCCCCCGCTGCCGCCTCCTCCTCCTCCTCCTCCGCCGCCGCCCTCCGGAGCTTTGGCCCCCGCGCGCCGCTGCGGAGCCATGGCGCGAGCGATGCCTTCGGGCGGCCGCTGCGCGCGCCTGCAAAGGGAAGTCTTGAGCGGCCAATCAATGGGCGGCGGGGGCGGCGGCCAATCAAGTTGCGCCGAGCTGATTCCGGAGAGGGCAGGCGCGCTGAATCGAGCTCAGATTGGGAATGGAGGCGCGCTGAGGAGCAGAGCTGGGAGAGGCCAGCGGCGGGGAAAGAGCGGAGGGCCTGCCCTGGAAGCCCGCGCGGAGCCAAACCGCATTCGTGCTACAAGGTAGGAGGGTGATGCACCCTTGGGGAAGGCAGCTGGCTCTTTTGCAAGAGCCTGGATGTACACCTACGCCTAGCATTGATGCAGTTGGACCCCACCGTCGCGCAATGCTATAGCATCCTGGGAGTTGTAGTTTCACAAGGCCGTTGCCTTTCCTGGGTGCTTATGCCCTTTAGAATGAACCCAGTTTACGCCACTTTCACTGCCGTGCCTCTTTTTGTGAAACCCTGGGAGTTGTAGTTTCGCAAGGTCTTTATATATTTACTAGCCGTCCCCTGCCACGCGTTGCTGTGGCCCATATGGGGGTTCTGGGTGGAAGGTTAGGCCCAATTCTATCGTTGGTGGGGTTCAGAATGCTCTGATTGTAGGTGAACTACAAATCCCCGCAACTACAACTCCCAAATGTTAAGATTCTATTTTCTTCAAACTCCACCAGTGTTCACATTTAGACTTATTGAGTATTCGTGTAGAGTTTGGTCCAGATCCATCATTGTTTGAGTCCACAGTGGTCTCTGGAAGTAGGTGAACTACAACTCCAAAACCAAAGGACACTGCCCACCAAACCCTTCCAGTATTTTCAGTTGGTCATGGGAGAACTGTGTGCCAAGTTTGGTTCAATTCCATCGTTGGTGGGGTTCAGAATGCTCTTTGATTGTAGGTGAATTATAAATCCCAGCAACTACAACTCCCAAACGACAAAATCAATTTTTTGAGTGAAGGACATACATTGGGTTCTTGGGTTTCTTGTGTTCAAATTTGATGTCAATTCATCCCGTGGTTTTTGAGTTCTGTTAATCCCACAAACGAACATTACATTTTTATTTATATAGATTTATTTATTTACGACATTTATATGCCACCCTTCTCACCCCAAAGGGGACTCAGAGCAGCTTACAAGATACACACACAATATATATATTAAATTATTAGCATAGTCCAATATCAGTATTATATATTACTATATTGTACTATACTATTATATTGTAATATTATTAGCAATATTACATATAATATAAAATATATAATTATAATACTGTATTATTATTGTTAATATATTGTATTACATTATAATATTATAAATATTATATGTATATACAATATATTATATAATATTATTGGTAAAGCACAGGAGACAAGATGGAACTGTCTTCAACTGTAGCCCTTGCTCTTTTCACTCTGGCCTTCTCTGCCAAAGAGCCTCCCAAACTACAGCTCCCAGGATCCCATAGAATTGAGCCATGATGTTTAAAGGGGTGTAAACTGCATTAATATTACAATAGTCAAACTTTGGCCCTCCAGGACTTCAGTTCCCCCCATTCCTAACAGCCGGTAGTGGTTCTCAACTGTGTGTCCCCAGGTGTTTTGGCCTACAACTCCCAAAAATCCCAGCCAGTTTACCAGCTGTTAGGATTTCTGGGAGTTGAAGGCAAAAACATCTGGGGACCCACAGGTTGAGAACCACTGCATAGGCTGTTAGGATTTGTGGGAGTTGAAGTCCAAAACACCTGGAGGGCCAACGTTTGTCCAGGCCTGGTGTAGGTGCACCCAACCCAGCCACTTCAACTCAGCCAAATTATTTACTATTTAAACTATTTACCAGGCACAGAACTGAATTGAACAGTTTCAGATTACATTTATATACCACCCTTCTCAGTGTCAATGGGGCCCAACTCTTATGCTATGGGAAAGGCTTTTTCTCTTTTCTCCATTCCTCACGAGAAACAAAATGAATTGGCTTTACTAATGGAAAAAAATCCTCTCAAAGTACTCTCATATGAAATGCTTGGAATGCAAATTGTCTAAATTTTGGAGTATTTGCATATACACGATGAGGCTTCTTGGAGATGTACCCATGTCTAAACATGGAATGCATTTGTTTCATATATGTAGACTGAAGACACATGCATTATTTTTCTATAATTTTGTTCACGAAACCATGTAAACATTGAACCATCCAAAACCAAAGGTGTCACTACCTCAGCCACCCATGTGGACTGTGTTGGAGCATTTTGGATTTTAGATTTCCAGAAACCTGTACTTACATATTTGCAGATAATAAGATCTTTTGGTGGGGTTTTTATTTTGATTCTGCTGCATTATTGGCTTGTATGTTTGGGCACATACCATTTATTTATGTGTTGGTTGCACTTTACAGCATTGGATATTTGCCCCTGTGTGCTGTTAACCGCCCTGAGACCCCATTGAGGAGATGGGGTGGGTTGCAAATAAAGTTGTTGTTGTTGTTATTATTATTGTTGTTATTATTATCACCATCATCATTGAACAACAAGCTTAATGTTTATAGAAATTTTCCGCATTAAAAAACCTACTGTTTAATGATGTGGGAAAGCCCCTTTTATTCCCAATCTTTACTGCTTCTTTCCAGATAACGGCACGGCACGTGGGTTTGCTGCTCCCAGGTACACTGCAGGGAATGGCTTCTTCTCCCTTTGAATTGCGCCTGGTGCACTTGGACCTCAAAGGAGCGCCACCAAAGGTCTCATACCTGGCAGAGGTAAGTCATTGTTTGTCTGTGTGATCAGAAAGTTCATGTTGACTTGGTTTAGCTTCACAGCCTGTGACAAGTTCTGTTGTTTTTACTGATTTGTATCAAGTGTATTTTGCACCTAAGGCGGGATCTTCACTGCCGTATAATGCAACTTGGAACTGCATTACAGGCAGTACCCGAGATAAAAACATCCAACTTGCAAATGACTCCTAGTTAAGAATTGGGGTGAGAGAAATCTACCCCTAGGAAGGGAAATTCACTCTTGTAAGGTCATCATGGGGAAAAGGTATTTCCACTGAAGATTTATCACCAATCTTTTTCACAACAAGCCACATTTTTCAAAATCCATGTATTACAGGGACAGAAAGTGAGCTGAAATCTTCTGAACAGGGGCACAGAAAGCAAAACAAAGACCTCGGGCATGTTTCCCCTTCCCTATGCTTGTGCACGGATTTGGAGTAGTTGGCTCCCTTTGGCCAATCCGGCTTGTTAGGCTTGGCTGGATGGCCGAAATGGCAAGGGACCAGCTTCCATGTTTTCCCATCCATAACAGGACCACATGGCAGCTGATCAAGGCTCCTCTTCCCCTATGCAGCATCAGTGTTTCATTCAGTGTATTTTTTGGCTTGGCTTCTGGCTTGGCCTCTCTCTTGAATCTTTTTTATTTTCCTTTATTTTCTTGATTCATTTTACTTAGTGGGACTGACTGGGAGTTGGGAACGTGTGGGATGGGCGGGTGGGGTGCATGCGTGCATTTGGGGGCTTAGGAGAGTCACTCTTTTAGCTTCTTTTTCTCCTCCCCTCCTCTCCTTCAGAAAATACTTCTAAAAGATAATAATATTTATTAATAAACAAAAAGAAAAGCCTAATTCTCAGAAAACTACTACTACCTAGTGACCTCTTCTCTAAAGTAGAAAGTTGAAACAGATTTAAGGAAGCATTAAATCTGAAGTAGAAATATTACATTGTTCTATATGCTGTCTTCTAATTTCCAAAAATCCATAGCAGCCACACTTGTCAAGATAGTAACTATTTACATAAATCAGGGATTTATTTGGACTGGACAACACAATGAGACCATGTATTTCTAAAGCAGTGTCGCACGTTCTTGTGCCAACCTTATGAGCTGCTTGTGCATCTGTGGAGAATTGATTATGTGCAGATGCAGTCCTCTTGATTTGTTGCCCATAACTTCTCTGTAAAAGTAAATTCTTCTGCCCATAAATTGTATACCCAAAAGAGCTATTCTGTGTTCTTCAGCGATTTTGATGGTATTCCAGAGCACAGTGCATATAAGGACATTTTCTCATTCTTTTGCTGTAAGAGGAATTTATGTTTCCACAGAACAGAACTGCAGAGGAAATTCTCAAAGCTAGTGGTAATTTTTCTATCACACTTGTTTCTATTCATATTTTAGTATGTATTACACTGGAATTTAGTTTACACATTCATCAGTATTTATAAATGTCAGGAGAATTGAAGGTTTCCTTAGATATTCTGTCTGGTTTTCTAGCTCATGTTTATTACATTTGTACCTCTCTTTCCATAAAAGTGTCAGATAGCCTTAGGTTTTATGTTGCATGCTGTATTTCTTTCTGCTGTGAGAACTTGCACAACTTGCAAAATAGGAAAAAAATAAAGAAAAAATGTGATAGCATATACAACTGAAAGTCAAACAAGCACTATAAATCATTTACAGTACTGCATGTAACTGCAGATTTCTCTCTGCCTCTACCTAGCTTTCTAGAATAATATATGAGGAGTAAGATATTCCAGATGCTATAGGCTACATTTCAGAGGAAAAAACCTGGGAAAACAACCTCTGATTATCCCTTACCTAAGAAAACCCGGTAAATTCCATGAGGTTGGCATGTCAATAAATAGCTTGAAGGCACATACACACACATATGCATGAAGATTTAAACCAAGAGGCATGTAAGATTCCTAGATAGGAGGTTTCACAAAGAGGATTAATTCCATGGACATTCTAGTTTGCAAGTAAAGCAAAACAATGTAACCTGGTGCAAGCTTATATTCTTATATCTAGGGTCGGAAAGGCTGTATCTGGATAGGCCTATTGTAAGGTGTATTAATGTCCACAAAAGCAGATGTTGCTATTCTACACTGGCCTGAGATGTCAGATATTTTCTGCAACCCACAGGTCTTCCCATTGTTTCATGCCCTGGGTGCAAATGGAATTCTCTTGGAATATGAAGATATGTTTCCTTATGATGGCGAACTGAAGCCACTCTGTGCAAATGATGCATACAGGTAAATCACCTTATAAGCTCGTCTGTTTGCATTAGTCTAACCTTCTCAGATATGCACCCATCTTGAATTTACCTCTAGTTGCGTTATCACATTATTTAAAGCAGAGTTACCAATGCAGATCGTGTGCAGGCATACATAGCTGCCTAAAAGGTGGAGTGCATTTCCTACTATGAAGCAAGCTCTTTACATAGGAATATCTGGCCTTGATCCCAGTGCTGATTCTCCTTTTTATCTTTTGTGTATCCTGATCGTCACTACTCCATGCTTTAGCCCCGCACTTGGCATATATATCTACCATACCCAGCTTTGTTCTTTTTCTGAGTACAAGACAGTAAAAGGTTAATTACACTGGGTTGATTCATCCATAGTAGATGGTGTGTGATTTTATGTTTATGTCCAAAGCCATGGAAGCAGTTGTAAACAAAGAGGCCAGAGAAGGGAACTAAGAACAAAAAGAGAAATGGGCAAAGTAGGAACTGAAGTGGCAGAAGGAAGGTGCATGGCAGGGGAACAATGTTGAGACTGGCAAAACAGATCTGAAGATTGGGCCAATCAGGAAACATGTGCTTAAATCCTCTTTCAATTCTAATTAAAGTAGTATGATAGTTGCAATGCCAGATTGGTCTCACAGCAGAGTTCCTATTCCTGCTTAGCTATAAAAACATACTGAATGCCTTGGTTAAGCCACACTTTTTCATCCTGAGAAGGCGGCCATGGGAAACCTCTTTGACTAAAATCCTATGATAGGGTCAGAATCAATATGAAGGCACATTGCAATACAACAAATTTGATCCATTAAATCTATTCGATTTATCTACATATTGATTCACAATTTAAGAATTATTGAAACTGACCAACAAAATGCTAGCACTCACATACAGACAAAATTTAGACTCTTTTCCAAGAGGATCACAGTCATACTAGTGGTAGTCTGTGCCCTTTGATATATGTTTGCACTTTGATATGTATTTACAATTACATACATAACTGAATAACTTTTTAGTTATTGTTTGGTAGAGTAGATAAGATAACAAGCAAATGAGAGGGGGGGACTTCCGGTTGGTGGCCGCATGATGGTGGACGTGTTCTGAAGCTCTCCGGTAAGAAGAGTCAGAACAACCAGGTTTTCGCAGGTCAGGGGAACAATCAACCCCTCCCCTGTTGATGGTCGGAGGTCGCAGGGGCTATACTCTCAAAGGTCGCCGGCCGACGGCGTCTAAGAGGCTCCCCCCTCAAGGGGGTGCCCAAAGACGCCCGGCAACGGACACAGAGAGAGAGTGGACGCAATTCCTTGGTTAGAGGCTACTGCCTCAGACTTCCTCCATCGGCCACCAGCACATTGAAAAGAAGAAGAACTTCCAACAAGAATATCAAAAGATAAAAAGCGACAGCTCCTCTGAGGGATTACAACCGACACCAACTTAAGAGCACTGAAAGCAACACCTTCTGACAGGCTGACGGGAAGCGACAGAAAGGAAAACAAAAAAAAGGATACCCCATATCATACTACATTCTGTAAACTAAACGAGGTAAGAGAGAAAAGAGAGAGAAGCAGAGAAAAGAGGAGAAGGACAAAAAGGGCAAAAGGAGCAAAAAGGAAAGGGGGAAAGGGGGGTAAAGAAACGAAAGACCAAAAGGAAAGAGAAGCGCCACAGCTGGGTAGAGCGAGTACGCTCCCTCCCGGGGTAGGGACAGCAAAACCTGCAGAACCTCCATACCCAAAAGCCGGCCCTTAAAGGGGTCGACTGATGGGAAACTGGAGGTAATAGGTACAGCGGGCTGTTGGCGACTGGCCTGAAAATATATATCGGGGGAAAAAAAAACCCAACTCCCTTATTCTGCTCACTTTGCCTGCTCTGCCTACAAGACGCTACAAGATGCCTCCATACGGCAAAGGAAAAATACCAAACACCCACTGACCTTGAATACGCCAGTGGAGGAGTGAAGGCATTGCCTGGGACTCGTCAGACTCTATCTTCTTTTTCGTCCTTGAGAAGGCCGCACGAGATCCGAGGGAGGACGAGGAGGACAGACTAGCCCTCCCCCCGCCTCTCCACTGCCCTTTCCGGAAAACAAAGCGTGGGTGAGCCGCGTGACGAGGAAACGCGAGACAACGCGAGACAACGCGAGAGTTCCGGAGCAGCCGGAATCCCGCGAGACCGGGCAAGCTCGCGCGAGACAACGCGAGAGTTCCGGAGCAGCCGGAGTCCCGCGAGACCGGATAAGCTAGCCCTAAAGACGCGCGAGAAGGGGCGAGAAGAAAACGGAGACTTTAAAAGGAAAGTAAGAAAAGAAAGAAGAGAAACAGGGAAAGTAGGAAATACAGGAAGAAGGCAGCTCCGTGATACTGAGAAAACGAAGGTGGACAAAAGTAAGGGAAAACAAGTAGCAAAGACATAAGGAGGAGAAAGAAGGAAAGAAGGAGTAAAGAAGTAAAGGAATCACAAACAGTGGACCAAGAGAGATAGAAACAGAGGTACATAGCATACAGTGCACAAAGAGAACTGAAGGAAGACAGACAGAAGGGAAAAGAAGGTAAGAGGTTCCAACTACATAAGATATATAACCCAAGTACTACAAAGTTAAACCAAATCAAGGTATATAAAGGTTAAAAATACAATTGATAAATAATAATAACAAATATATAATAATAACAATAATAAAAACAAAGGCATAGAAATATATATATATATACAAAATACACTTGGGACAGACTTGATAATTTCTGGCTATGACCGTGAGGTCACCGGTTTGAATATCTCTCCTCAGGCTACTATAAATATAGAACAACAATAAAAATATTAAATTAACTTAAAAAAAAAAAATAGATAATTCCAACATAGTGACATATACTGGAAGAGACTGACAAATATCAAAACAAGAGTAAACTGAGAAAATCGAAATAAAAATGGCGACTCAAAGTACTAAAGGGAAAAATACACAACCAAATAAAGGATCAACAAGAAGGGACTCACTATGCAAACAAGATACACAAAACGATGCACAGACAAAAAAGGACGCTCCAACAGAAGAATCAGTACTGGCTAATATTCTAGCTGAGATTAAGAAGATGTCAGAGAAACAAGATACGCAACACAAAGAGCTACAAAAAGAGATTCAATGCATGAAAAAGGAGTTGAAGGAAGAAATGAGCAAGCTGAAAGAAGACGTTGATAAGGTGAAAGAGGAAAACCAAAAAATAATCAAAATTCAAGGGAAAGCAGAAACCAAAATGAACAAATTGGAAATACTCACTCAGAAAATACAACAACAAACAGAGAAATTAGAGTATAGAGAAGCAGAATATCAATTAAGAATACGAAATCTCCAAGAAGTAGAAAACCAAAATGTAAAGCAAAACATGATTGTACTCTTAGCAGAATTGCTAGATGTGAGCACGGAAATAATCGGACAGGACGTTGATAGGGCGTATAGAGTGCCCACAGGATACGCGAGGAAGCATAAGACCCCCGAAGATGTGGTGATAAGTTTTTGCAGAAAGAGTACGAGGGATGAAATTTTAAAAGAAAATGTGAAAAAATCAATATTCTTCAAAGATCAAAAAGTAATAATTATGAAGGAAATACCACAACAAATTTTGGCAAAAAGAAGAAAATTCTACTTCCTCACAAAAGAATTATCGAGGAAAAGAATAAAATTTAGATGGGATAAAACAGACGGACTAACGGTCACCCTGAACGAAAAAAGATATTGGCTTAATTCAGAAGAAAGCGCCAAGACCTTCTACAATGAACATATTAGAGAAAAAACAAGAGAGCCAACACAAAGAAAATTCCATGAAAAAATGAAAAAGGGGAACACAGATGGTAACAGCAGAGAGACAAAGACGACAGAGGAAACGGAGGAAGAGGAAGATGAAAGAGGAAAAGGGGCATACAAATGGCCAAGAGATACACAAGAAGAGGAAGACGATAGGGAACTTAAGAGACTAAGAGAGTTTTCTCCTGAAAACTACCAATTAGTCGTCCCGCAGGACATGCTACAGTGGGAGATGCCTGAAAACACCCATGAATAGAAACAAAGTAAAATTATATTCAAATAACATCAATGGACTAAACTCTCCTAGCAAGAGAAAGAAACTTTTCAGCTTCTTGAAACAAAAGAATTATGATCTGATAATGCTCCAAGAGACACACATTGCCGACAGACACACCAAGCACCTGACGCAAGATAAACTAGGAAAGATCTTCCAAGCAACATACAGTAAGAAAAAGAGAGGCGTGGCAACTTATGCCAAAGAATGGCTAAATCCCAAACAAATGTTCAAAGATACACAGGGAAGATATTTAGGCATATTAATCGAAATAAAAAACCAAAAGATCCTATTGTGTAATATTTATTGCCCTAACGGACCAAAAACAAAATTCATAAAGGAGCTAGTAAATGAAATAAGCAAAGTGGAATATAACGAATTAATCATAGTAGGGGATTTCAACGGGGTGGTGGATAGTACTCTAGACAAATTGCAAAATAAAGGAAAGATAACAAAAGGCAAAAGCAAAACGGGATCACTTCCCAAAAATTTTCTATCACAATTGGAAACACTACAACTGATGGATGTTTGGAGACACCATAAAGGGGTAACGAAAGATTACACCTACTACTCCGGGAGACATGACTCGTGGACCAGGATTGACATGGCCTGGGCCACAAAATCACTAAATCTAAAAATAACAAAGATAGAGATAATCCCAAGGGTCTTTTCAGACCACTGTGCTATAGAATTGGAGGTGAAAGGAAATGATAGCGTATACCGGTGGAAATTAAACGAAAATCTATTGAAAAAGGAGAAGGATATAGAAAAGAACAAAAAACTGCTGGTAGAATATCTAGACTTTAACAAAGGGGATGAAACATCAAAAATAACTCAATGGGAAACAATGAAAGTAGTCATGAGAGGATACTTGATACAGCAAGAGGCTATTAAAAGGAAAATGAAAAAGAAAGAATTTGAAGAATTAATGGAGAAATTAAATAAAAATGAAAATTTATTAAAGCAAAAACCAAAAGATAAGGAATTAGTACATATTTCCAAATTACTTAAAAAACAAATAGAAATGTTGCAAATAGAAACCATAGAGAAGCAAATGAAATTTATTAAAGTGAATTATTTCCAAAATGCCAACAAGATTGGAAAATGGTTGGCTAACAAAATTAAGAAACGCAAACACAAACAGACAATCACAAAAATAAGAACACAAGGGAAAGAATACACGAAAGGACAGGATATAGCAGACCAATTCCTTCACTTCTATAAGGACTTATATAAAAAAACAAATACCCCATTAGAGGACATCTCCAGTTTCCTCAGTAAGTTAAAATTACCCAAATTAACCGAGTCACAAAGAGAAATATTGAATGGCACAATCACCCCATGCGAAATAGATAGAGCAATCCACAAGTTGAAACCAAATAAATCCCCGGGCCCAGACGGGTATACTGCCATTTTTTATAAGGTATTTAAAAATGAATTAGGTCAACTCTTGAAAGATATACTAAATAACATACTAGAAAATAAAAAAGTTCCAAAATCTTGGGAAAAAACAAATATAGTCTTGATACATAAAGAAGGAACAGACCAAACAGAAGTAAAAAATTATAGGCCTATATCATTGTTGAACACCGATTATAAAATATTTGCGATAATTTTGGCAGAACAATTAAAAAAAATTCTAAAAAATTGGATTTCCAAAGATCAGGTAGGTTTCCTCCCAAACAGACAAATTAAGGATAATATAAGAATAATCATTGATACTCTAGAGTACTATGAAAAACAACGAAAAACAAATAGCACTAATATTCATCGATGCTGAAAAAGCATTTGATAGAATCAATTGGAACTATCTAAAATTATTAATTGACGAATTGGACATGGGATATCATTTCAAAAATGCAGTACAGGCTATTTATACTAATCAAGAAGCAACCCTTATAATAAATGGTGAAGAGTCAAAGAAAAGCATTAAGATTACACAAGGTACCCGCCAAGGATGCCCCCTATCTCCCCTATTGTTTATTTTAGTAATGGAAACACTGATTAGGACCATAAATGAAGATCAAGCACTAAAAGGAATCAAAATTGGTAAGTACCATTTTAAACTGAGAGTCTACGCAGACGACGTGGTCTGTATAGCAGAAGATCCAATAAACAATATCAGAAAATGGATAAAGAAGATAGAAGAATTTGGCAACATGGCGGGATTTAAATTAAATAAGCAGAAAACAAAATTATTGGTTAAAAATATGGACCAAAAAGCCAAAACAACGCTCCAAGAAACCTCAGGGATAAAAATAGAAAATAAAGTGAGATATTTAGGAATAAACATTACAAAAAGTAACATAAATCTAGTTAAAAATAACTATGAAATATTATGGGAGAAAATAAAAAAGGACATGAATAAGTGGAAATATCAGAACATATCATTATTAGGACGAATTGCCATAATTAAAATGAATATACTGCCTAAACTCTTATTTTTCTTTCAAACATTACCCGTTCTAAGAAACGACTATCTTTTTAAGAAATGGAATAAAGATGTGATTAAATGTATATGGAAGGATCGCAAGCCAAGAATCAGCATAAAAATCTTAACGGATGCAAAAAAAAGGGGGGGGCCTTGGACTACCGGACTTCAAGGCCTATTATGAGGCATGTAATTTGGCAGCAATAAAAGAATGGGCCACCCTTGAAAATAGACCATTACTAGCATTAGAAGGATTTGAGCTCAGGGCAGGTTGGCACGGGTACCTTTGGTACAACAAAAGAAAAGTAGAAAAAGCCTTTAGCAACCATTATATAAGAGCCGCCTTAATAAGGACGTGGGAAAAATATAGAGCTAGATTATATTCCAAAACTCCACTGTGGATTTCCCCCATAGAGGCGAAGCACAAAAGGGAATTGGAAGAACAGAATTGGCTAACTTATCAAGAGTTATTAAAAAAGAACGAAGAGGAGAAAGTAGGAAACTTAATATTAAAATCCTTAGATGAGATAAAACAACTAAACAATAAAATCACTTGGTTAAATTATCACCAAATCCATCAGGAATTTAAGGAAGATAAAAAACTAGGTTTTAGCCAGGAACAAGGAATATGGGAGCTTATCATGAAAAAGAAAAGGAAATTAATAAAAATTATCTATGACCAACTACTCACATGGGCCACAGAGGAAGAACAGATTAAAAACTGTCAGGTGAAATGGGCAAGAGATTTAGGACACAATATACTAATAAAACAATGGGAAGAGGTTTGGACAACCAAAATAAAATATACAGAAGCGAGCGACCTAAAGGAAAATTGGTTTAAGATGTTTTTTCCGGTGGTACTATACGCCAGAAAATATCGCAAAATTTAATAAAACTGGATCAAATCTATGTTGGAAATGTGGGAAAGAAAAGGGAACTTTTTTCCACCAATGGTGGTCTTGTAAATTGGTTAAAAAGTATTGGAAAGAAATACATAAAGCAATGCAAAAAATTATAAAAACCAGCTTTACCCAAATGCCAGAAACCTACTTATTAGGAATCACAAATATAAAATTAGACAAAAATCAAGAAAAGATAATATTCCTACTTAGCACAGCTGCAAGGATACTCCTGGCTAAGTTCTGGAAGACAAAAGAAATCCCAAGCATGGAAGAGTGGTATATCAAAGTCTTGGAAATTATTCAAATGGATAACCTCTCACAAAGACTAAGAAGAACAAATAAATACACAGACTGGACAGGCTTTAAAGAATTTATTAAGACTAAGGCGGTTCCTCTTCAAATTGATCTGTCAAGCATCTAAAGAAGGAAAGCCAAAACCTAGGTCGGCTGGAAGACTCCGCAACAATAAGAAGAGAAAACCCTCAGAAGACTGACGGGAAGCTACTTCCCCCCCCCTCCCCACCCCCATCCTCCCCCACCCACCAATCCTTTAATTCTACCCTTTTTGTGCACCTATCCCACACTCATTTTGCCCCCCCCCCCATTTTTTCCCCTACCCCATTCCCCTCTTTCCACATACTATCATACCATACCCTTACCCTTACCCTTATACCCTTGGATGTATATAGACATAAACTTCAATAAAAACTATTTAAAAAAAAAACAAAAAACAAGCAAATGAGAGGCATGGCTCAGAAGAAATCCAAAAACTATGGAAAAGAACATGAGCCCATTAAGATGCCAGTGTATCTGGTCTTGTTCTTCATCGCACTAAGCACTCCCTAAAGCCAGCATAGCTTTCTAAGCCTCCAGCAGAAAACCGCCCACCTTAAATTTTTATTTTTTATTTTAGCAATTTCATTAATAATAATTAACAAAATATCAAGGGGGAGAACTGCATATTTTTGATACTTTGCCTCAGCCACAGAGTAGTATGATGAAAAGAAAAGATTAAAAAGAAAATCTCTTGAGGGCACAGTTGTAAACTGTTTTCTAATGCCAGTGAGACTTTAATCCGATGCCTATGTCTATATGCTTATGATCTTAGAACCAGAGCATTAACATATGCATAATTTTGTCCATTTGTTCTGATAACTGTATAGATTTAGCCCTGACTGTGATAATCAATGTGGGCTCAGAAGATACTGTCTGATAAGAGACTAGTTCAGTTGATACTAGTGTGTAATTTCGACAAAAAGGGTGTGTTTAAAATTCTGATCCCAAGTTCTTGTAATTAAACATACCACTAATATCGCTGTTTTCCTTTTCCAGTACATCAGAGATTAAAGAAATTCTAAAGCTGGCAAACTTCCATGAGTTAGAGGTTATCCCTCTCATACAAACATTTGGACACATGGAGGTATGTGATGTTTCCTTACTTGAGATTTATTTTTTTCCTACACTGTGTTCACAGACATCATTGATATTTCTTTCTGTATGTAAAAACGTGGTTTCGCCATATACTTTATTACACAAAAGCAATACATTTTGATCCTCACAATAATTCAAATTTCTACTCACAGAAATGGCAAAAACAATGGTTGAGGAAGTGGTAAAAGTTTATAAAAATATACAGCTATCATAATAAATAACAAAGTTTTCATGGGTATCATGGCCACCTACTGGAAAGTTGCTTTGGTATTTCTGCTGACAAAACAAGGGTACATTTTGTTTGCCCCCACAGCATCTAATATCAGCATACTTTTGTGAACTTCTTTTTAAAAAACCTTCTTTAAATGATGCATTTGTTTACTTTTCCTGTCTTCAATGTTTCGATTTTCTATTGCAGTATTCAGAATTTCCCTGCATGTGTATTTCTATGTTTGTTTAGGAATCGTGTAAGTCTTGTCCAAAATTAATTTTTACAAGATCTACCACATTGGTTTGGAAATTCTTGAATCTGTAATCTTTAAATAATTTGGAATTGAGCTTTACTGTCATGGTTTGGGAGTTTTGATACCTGTAATTCAAAAGTAACTTTTCCTAGCTTTGCCATGTCAGTTTGGAGATTCTAGAAGCTGCAATCCAAAGACATCTTGTACAATTGCTTTTGCTATGTTTTTACTTTTGGAGCTGATTCCTACTGAAGCAATTATAAGTCTTATCAAAAATAAGCTGGAAAAAAATTCAACTACTGAAAAAGTCAACAGTTTTTACATTTGATCGCTGGATTCTGTCTTCACAGCCTTGCAGATTCTTTTTGTTACCGTGTATACATGGATTTACTTCTTGCTTTTTCTGCAGTTTGTTCTGAAGCACAAAGAATTTTGTCACCTGCGGGAAGTAGCAATGTTCCCCAACACTGTGAATCCACACAAAGAGGAATCCCTGAGACTGGTTTGCACCATGATAGACCAGGTGGTAGCCCTGCATGGTGAGCTTCGATGGCTTCACATTGGCTGTGATGAGGTACGATGTGAGATCTGGGGATGACATTGCTACCACAAGAACGGGGAGGCAGCACTGTTTAAGAACTGTTATGTCCAGCAACTGCTACACTGTGACTATCTTCTTAAGGCAGTGGTGGGCAAAGAGTAAAAAATATTTATGCTCCCAGATGCTCTTTAGGGGGTGGGAAAGACCATTTTCCAAGGACCTCAAGGGTCAAAAACAGATAATTTGCTTCCAAATGTTCTCTAGAAGTGCAGTTCCAGCATATTCTATGTTCCTACTCGAAACAGTTTTAGTCTGGGAGCTGACCTTTAAAAAAAACAACAAGTCACTTCTCCTAAACAGGCCCTGGAATCCACCCAAACCTTGGTGAAAATGCCCCCTAGATTACAAAACTGTGAGGGGGTGGAACCAGGGGCAGAGAGATGTGTAGCCCTCTCTCTTGGGTGGCTAATGCAGACCTTAGCTTGTTGTTTCAAGTTTTATTGTCTTCCTTGACCCTTCCTTGATCTTACTGAGAGGTTCAATTCTGCAATTACAAGATAAGCAGAATTGTGATAGAAGCTGAAAATACAAATTTCAACCTGTAATTTAAAAATATACCACTCAATATGATATGGTATTAAACCAACAATATGTTGGTATTAAACTCTACCCTTTTGTTATGTGACTGATTTTGTGCTAGTGTGATTAAACTATGGTGTTTCTTCCATGTATGCAATGCGTTTGTAGCAGGGAAGAAAACATGTGAACTTCTGTAAATCTCTCAGTTTTGGTTTTCTTGAATCGTTTAACAAAAATAACTTGCTGGCGAGAAACAAGTGAATCCTTAGATATATGATCAGATGTTTGTCAATCTATCCTTCCTGACTTTATGAAGCAATGACATTAGGGCTTTTGTCACATTATACCTAACACGTGTACAAACTGCCTATGCCTGTTCCTCCCAAACTTATTCTTCGTTATATGATTCGTATAGTTGCATTTGTTTACCAAAAAAAATGCTGTGCAGGTTCAGACCTTCCTAGCCTTCTGTCATCCACCCCTGCCCCCCAAGATCCAGTGACAATTATTTTTTTAAAAAAATATTGTATTTTTATGATTGTGACAGTTATAGGCATTTGCGTTTCATTTGGAAAAATAGAAAAATAAAAAAGGAATGCACTGAACCCCCCCCCCCCCCAAAAACACCCCAAAACAACTCATTGATGGAAAGAAGTGTGCACTCAAAATCTCACAGTAGATAGCCGCATTCATTCTTTCATGTATACAGATCTGTCACCCTGGTCCTTATGTAGAGAAACAGCCCCAAAGCATGATGTTGCCACCCCCATGCTTCACAGTAGGTATGGTGTTCTTTGGGTGCAACTCAGCATTCTTTCTCCTCCAAACACGACGTTTGTGTTTCTGCTACTTTGGTTTCATCTGCCCATATGACATTCTCCCAGTACTCCTCTGGATCATCCAAATGCTCTCTAACAAACTTCAGTCGGCTCCGGACATGTACTGGCTTAAGCAGGGGGACACGTCTGGCACTGTAGGATCTGAGTCCCTGGCGGCGCTGTGTTACTGATGGTAGCCTTTGTAATGTTGGTCCCAGCTCTCTGCAGGTTATTCACTAGGTTCCCCTGTGTGGTTCTGGGATTTTTGCTCACCACTCTTGTGATCATTTTGACCCCATGGGGTGAGATCTTGTGTGGAGCTCCAGATTGAGGGGTATTATCAGTGGTCTTGTATCTCTTCCATTTCATAATTACTGCTCCCACAGTTTATTTCTTCACACCAAGCTGCTTGTCTATTGCAGAATCAGTCTTCCCAGTCTGATGCAGGGCAACAATTTTGTTTCTGGTCCTTCAGCAGCTCTTTGGCCTTCACCATAGTGGAGTTTGGAGTGTAACTGCTTGAGGTTGTGGACAGGTGTCTTTTATACTGAGAACAAGTTCAAATAGGTGCAATTACTACAGGTAATGAGTGGAGAACAGAGGAGCCTCTTACATAAGAAGTTACAGGTCTGTGAGACCCAGAAATCTTGCTTGTTTATAGGTGACCACATACTTATTTTCCACCATAATTTGCAAATAAATTTGATAAAAATCAGACAATGTGATTTTCTGGATGTGTTTTCTCATGTTGTCTTTCATAGTTGAGGTCTACCTATGATGTCAATTACATACCTCTCTCATCTTTTTAAGTGAGAGAACTTGTACAATTGGTATATGTCTAAATATCCCCCCCCCCCCCCGTATTCTCTGGAGAGCATATTTGTTACTAAGAAATGCTTGTTTTCACTTGCATCTGTCTTCCGTATTGTAATGTGTGCCCCAGCCCATGGTCTACACAAACCAAGAACAGGTAGATCCTTCTTTGTTTCCTTGCAGTTCCACAGTGAGTAACACATGATAAAACAAACTGAAACTAACTTAAACTTGTGGTGATTGTCATCTCTAGGTGTACTACCTTGGTGAAGGGAAAGACTCCAAGAAGTGGCTGAAGCAAGGGGAAAATACAATTGAAAAGCTGTGCCTGGCCCACATGAAAGCAGTGGCCAGCCATGTGATCTCAGCCCATCCCACAGTAAAACCAATTGTGTGGGATGACATGCTGAGGGGAATGAATGAAGAAACACTGAAGGGTAGGTTGCCAAAGGAATGGGATTCTGGCAGCAGCTTTATAACACTGGAATTCATTGCTGTCAGAACAGAAGCATTGTAAATGGAGGTAGCTTCAGAAATCTGTAAATGAAAGATAGATTTGTTTATCTATTTTATTCATTTCTGCCTCACCTTTAATGTATGTTTTTAATTTATTGATTTATACCAGACATGGGCAAACTTCGACCCTCCAGGTGTTTTGGACTTCAACTCCCACAATTCCTAAACACCTAAATTTGCCCATGTCTGATTTATACCCATGCTTTTCCCCAGAATGAGATTCAAGGTGGCTTACAATAATTCTAAATAAAAATGGAGCTAAAATGTAAAATTTGTAAAAGTTGAATAGACTTTAAATAGCATTATTGAAACATGATTTAAACAGTTAGAAAATGTTAAAATATATAAAATATAGCTTTAATAAAAAATTAAATGCAACACTCAATTTGATGCACATAACTCTATAATAAAAATGAAGGGCCCGTGTGAATAAAAACATATTCAACTGTCAGCAGAAACAGAGCCTCCAGCAGAAGGGTTTCCCAGTCTCAGAATAGGCATGGATGTTACACAAAATGCTACAAAAAATTCTGTGACTAGTAGTTCTCAAAAAACATGTTACTTTAGTGTCCTGAGCCTTATGTCCAACTACAACTTTATTATGTTCTGAGCAGATTCAGCACATCACTGAACAGAATTAAGAAGTTAAAAACTACAGGTGAAAATAGTTTGAAAACTACCAAGCCAATTCATGATACTAGAACCTCTAGAACATGGCTCTATAGCCCGAAAAAACCCCCAAGAACCTAGTGATTCCAGCCATGAAAGCCTTCGACAATACAAATTCATGATACTATTTGAACAAATGTGTGCATCTATGTTCATGAAATGTGAATAAATAGCATTTAAATGCTGTGCTGAATCTCAGAGGAAGTAAAGCGGAGATTTAGTACTACATCTTCCACTTCCAACCTTGGGCTCTTCTTTATTTTTTCCAGAAGGCATGTTGTTTTTGACATTTTTTCCTGAACATTTGTATATTCCATGAAGAAATCCAATTGATGCCTATTTGAGAACAGATAACAACAAATATTTATAATCACATTTCTGCTTCCTTCCAGATTCTGGCTTAGCACAACTTACGGAACTGATGATCTGGGACTACTCTCCAGATCTTGAAGTGGACATTAAAGGTTTGTACTGTTGGGTGTGTAAAATAGAGAAAAATTCATTGTAGAAATCATGATTATCAAACTGGCACCACATAGGGCTGTGGGGGACAAAATGGAGCAAACCTAGCTAATCCTTCCTGAGGACCTTTGAAGGAGGACAGAATACACATATGATAAATATATCATTTGTATTGGCCTTCTTCACAAGCTATTTTCAGTGTTATATGACTAGATTAGTGCAAGACAATTTGTGGTCCTCTGGAGCAGTGGTTCTCAAACTTTTTCAGCTGCGGAGCCCTTTTTGAGGCAAACGTTTCTTATGGAGCCCCAAGGAATGTTTATATATTATATTATATATAAAGTACATATATCAGGCATGGGTCAACTTTTTAACACATTGTGTTTCAAAATTTGACAGATGGGCTAGATGGATGGTGACTGTTTGTAAATGAATTGGAAAAAAAATGAACAAATTCCTATGCACACTGCATATATCTTGTTTGTAGTTCTAAGAAAGAAAGGAAGAAAGAAAGCAGGCAAGCAAAGGAAAGAAAGATGAATATAATGTTTAAAATGAAGAACAATTTTAACCGACATAAACTTAACAACATCTCAGTGGAAGACCTCAGGGACCATCCAGTCCAACCCCCTTCTGCCAGGCCTTTCTAGTAATAGTAATAGTAATAGTAATAGTAATAGGAGCAACCCTGAGTGGTGGGAGGGAAATACGGTTTTGGAAGCAAGGAAGGCAAAGGGGGAAAAGCTTTTGGCGGCGAGGGAAGCAGGGAGGAGCAGGAAGAAGGAGGGAAAGCTGGCAGGGGGGGGGGGAGGGAACCACAGAGCCCCAAGGGCCCACTGGAGCACACGTTGAGAACCACTGCACTATATAACTGCTTCTTAAACTGTGGGTCACAACACCAAATGGGGTCCCCTTAGCTCAGCGTTGGGTTCTCAAAAAAGTTTTGGCAACAGTGAAAAAAAATTGAATGCCACCCATTCACACAAATCTGTAGTGTTTGCAGTGGACTCTGCAGAAATCGCTTCATGCCACAAAAATGAAAATCAACCTGTTTGGCAAGACTTGCAGAAGCTGATTCATTATCAGTAAAAGTGTTGTTTTATATCTATTTCATACACCCATGTACCTGGACTCACATAAAAATTTATTTGGCAAAAAGGGGATCGCAAGTGGAAAAAGTTTAAGAAGCTCTTCTCTAGAAAATGATTGGATTGTAACATTTATCACTCTGACTGTTGACATATAGACTGGAGCTAAACGGAGTTGGAGTTCAGTGAGTTTGGGAGGCCATGGGCTCCCCTTCCTGGCTTAGTAATGGAGTCAGATTGGAAAGCTTGAAGCTTGGATCCTTCATCTGTCTCCCTCACCTTTGGTGTTGGGAGTAGAAAACATGTCTATTTACTGAGATCGCCCACATATCTGCTGCTCTGGGTTCTTAGGAAAAAGACAAGAAATGTGAGAAATAGCCTATTAATCGACAAAGTGATTAGTAAAAGAATTAGTTTCTTCCCTTCTGAACATTTGCTGGAGGTATTTTGACCATTATTCTTAACTGGTTGTTCTCATCTTTCTTGCATTCCAGTAAATCTTATAGAAAAATATCTGAAGAGTGACTTTCCAAAGCTCTGGTTTGCAAGCGCTTTTAAAGGAGCCACTGGTGTGAACCAATGCTTAACAATGATTGGACCCCACCTTAAAAACCACCAGCAGTGGCTGAAAGTGGCTGCGAGCATCCCTGTGGGCGCCATCCAAGGAATCACACTGACTGGCTGGCAAAGGTAACAAAATCTTCCCTTGGAGCTCGAGAGATTTTTGGCATTATGAATATGCTGAACAGTGTTGTGCTTCTCATCTTAGGAAAGATCTGAAGGCCAAAATTGTTCAGGTTCAGTTAAAACAGTGTGCATGTTTCTGGCCCATCACTGTATCTGCTTCCACGTCCTGATACTCCCTACCAAGAATGGCTAGGCTGGTTTCATTTCTGTTGTCTTTCCGTTAGCAGGCAAGGGCATTTTTATTTGGACAGACTTTTGGCATTGCAGCCAATATGCTTTGGAAAGGGTTCTTACCTTGAAGGAGTTCTAGTTATTGATATGTTTTTAAAACAATTTATGGTGTTTCTAAATGCATGTATACACTTTACATTTCAGTATTGTTAGCCCTCTTGAGCTCATTTTAAAACGTAGGGCGTGCATTTAACGCCTGTGTTATCTGCTATTTAACAGCACTGCGTTTTTTTTCTTCAGGTATGACCACTTGTCTGTTCTGTGTGAACTTCTGCCTGCAGGAATCCCATCCCTAGCTGTATGTCTCCAGACACTGAAGAATGGTATAACTCTCTTCTCAGTCAAATCTAAGCTGGATGTGGGTGTTTAGTAGCAGAATTTGCACATTCTTTCAAATTATCAATTCTGTTTGAATTTCTTCATCCTCTGTCAGGACATGCATTTTTCTATGCAACCGAATCTGATAGGTAGCCACATTCCCTTGATTCAATCATTTATGAAACTAAGGATAACAACATGGGAAATTGAAGTTATGACCCTTGAGCAGATATTGTCTGCAATGAAACGTGACAGGGTCACATCTGAGACTGTATATTGTTTGATTGCCTCTCCCATCATTCCTCATTACTTGCTGTGAGTGCTATCATTGTATCTGATGCAGAGCTTCAAAATATTAAGTTTTGAAGAATAATAATATATTTGAAGTTTTGAAGAATAATGATATATTTGAAGTTTTGAAGAATAATAATATATCAAAAGCAACGTAGCAGATGGAAACAAAGCTACTCTATTAGAAAAATAAGTTTCTAATGACTTTTTAAAGTTGCCTTTAAAGATTGCTTTAGAGGTATATTACAATTTTTTCTCAATTCTGAAGAATTTATAATGCAAAATACCGGTATTAAAATCATGTTAGATTTTTCTATATTGTAATTGAGAATACAGTTATAAGGTATATGAACAAAACCACAAACCAAGTTAAAAACTTGGCAGTATACTGAATTTCCTATGACCAGAAGCATAAATACAAATTAATTTTAAATGATGGATAAGAATACATTATTTTTTAAAACTGCTTTCCAAGTTCTAATTTGCTGGACTACAAGTTCTCTCATCCTTACCATATAAAATGGAAATATTGTTATAATCCTTGTTCGGTTATTTGAGCTCAATTCCAGATAGCTAAATTTCTATATATCTGGCTTGATGAAGCCATAAGTGGGAAAAATGTAAACTGTAAGTAATTACAGGCATATCTCAGTTAACAAAAAAATGGGTTCCTGGGCATTATTTCTTTAACAGAAAATTTTGTGCCAGGTGGAAAAATAGTATGGAAGGAATGTGAATAGGTTTCTATACTACAGAAGAAAAGAACACATCAACAAGTATTGATTTTGTTTCTCAAGTGTTTTAATAATGAGATATAATTTTTTTAAAGATATAATTGCTTTTGTTTCCAAAGATAGCTATTCAGAAAAGGTAAAAGAAGATGTTGAAAAACTCCTGGGGATCTCCAGTTTGGAAATAGACACTTTCATGAGGTAAAAGCTCCACGCTCTGGTTTGCAATGGCTTTTTTGTAAATGAATCTATGACTAAAAGAAGCATGCTTTAGGAAGGAGCCAAAGTATAGAAAGAGAATTGATTCTCTGTTGGCCAGTTGCAGTGTCAGAAGTTAAAGTCAAACAGTGATCAAATAAAGCTTGAATTTGAAAGTTATTCATTTAAAATAACTACTGATTTTGACATCTTTTTGGCATAAAAGATAAAGGCAGAGATTCTCGATTAGTATTTGCTTGGAAACCTTTGGTGTCATGAGAGGTCACTAGGTGTTTCTTAATAAATCATGACTGAGAAAAAAATAAGCATATTTTTGAACTGTGAATATATAATTTTCCATATTTATACCCCGCCTTTCTCAACCCCTGTAGGGAACTCATGGCGGCTTACAGCGATTTGATGCCTTGCAAACATGCATAGTAAAATAAATATATACATTAAAAAGAATCATTAAAAACATACCAAACCTAAAACCACTTATTTAAAATCAGATTATCCAAAATCATATAATGTTTTTGCTGGGGATTTTTGATGACAGTGACTCTGGGAGGTATCTCATTCATAATGTTGTCATCACAATGAATCAAGAGCAAATGACAGAAATAACAGCTAACATGATCACTGGCTATTATTATAATTGTACTGCCTCCTCAATTAGCTTTTCCAAGCTCTCATTCTTTTCTAGTACTTTACATACAGGGAGTCCCTGAGTTGCAAACATCCGACTTACAAATGACTCATAAGAATGGAGCTAAGACAACAGGGAGTTAGAGAAATCTTCCCCTAAGAAGGGAACTTCTCTCCTGAAAGTGTTATCATGGAGAAAAAGTGTCTCCACTGAAGCTTTCCCGCCAATCCTTGTTTCCACAAGTAGCCATTTTTTTCAAAATCCATTTGGCTAGAGTTACACTGGAAAAATGTACCTGTTCCCACTTACATACAAATTCAACTTAAGAAAATTCAACTTTACTGACATTGTTATTGTTTACTGATATTGTTATTGTCTGAATCTGGCATTAATTTATTGCCATAGTTTGTAAGGCACCCTGAGCCCCTCTTCGGGGGTGAGAAGGGTGGGCTATAAGTACAGTCAGTAAGTAAATAAATAAAAATCCCACAAAACCTATCTTGTTCATTTGCTTTCTGGCATTTTTGTTCAGACCTAAAGAGCAGGGTCAGAAATTTTAATGCATAATACAAGAAAGCAAATTCATAATATCAGAATTTATTCAGAATACTCACAAGTATTTTACTTTTGAACAGTGACATCTCAGGGACTTTCCCCGGAAGTGAAATTCTCTCACTTGTGACCCAAATTGCATTCTACCTCAAATCCTCAGTGGATGAACTTTTGGAAAACAACAGGTAAGACACCGAGAAAAGATGGTACTCTAGTACTGTTGGTCTAGAAGCTTTTTGGTTGTTTTTTTTTTTTTTGTTGTGTCAGGAGCGACCTGAGAAACTGCAAGTCGCTCCTGTTGTGAGAGAATTGGCCGTCTGCAAGGACGTTGCCCAGGGGACACCCAGATGATTTGATGTTTTTATCATCCTTGTGGGAGGCTTCTCTCATGTCCCCGCATGAGGAGCTGGAGCTGATAGAGCTCATCCGCCTCTCCCCGGATTCGAACCTGTGACCTGTCGATCTTCATTCCTGCCGGCACAGAGCTTTAACCCACTGCGGTCTAGAAGTGAACACCTATGTAAATTATTGCCTTTTGAGAGTGTATTAACAAACCCAAAATTAACACCCATGTTTTGATCTCATCCAGCCACTGAAGTTGCAGTCCTATTCACACTTTTTTGGAGTAAGCTCCACTCAACTCAGAAGAGCTTATTTCAGAGTAAAAAAAAAAAGAGATAGGATTGCACTTCAGTATAATTTATTTTCCCACCATACATTATGGGGTGGGACTCATTTTTAAACCATCAGAGTACCATCAGAGTACTGTGTAGTTAAATGTTAGCATGGAGTAACTACTCCATCCTGAGTAAATGCCTTGTCAATTTGAAAGCTATGTAATGTTTCTAATATATGATACTTAGGTTTCATTTACATTCATATGTGCTGTAGGTATGTCACAGGCTGGTTTAGTCCTTACCACAGAAAGAGAAAGAAGATCCATCCTATAATGATTCATCATTTTCAGCCAGATGCATTAAGGTAATTTGGGGTCCCTGATCTCTTGTCAATATTTTCTCCACAGAGTTTTCTTCAGTAGATATTCACAAATCTTTTTATGGACTCTCCAGACTAAAAATCCCAAAAGTTTTCAATGAACTTTCCAACCTGCTGTTGAAGGGCATCCTTTTTCCAGAAGGAGTGGCACATTAATTCACTTGGGGTGGGAACCTACACATTCTTGCATAATTTGAGAAAGTTGACCTAATAAAGCAAAAACTACTATAGTCGTCTCGAGTCCCCAGAGGGGAGATGGGACGGGATAAAAATAAAGTTATTAAAATTATTATTATTTAGCTCATATGGCAAATATATTAACTTCTAATCACTATTTTTGCTCAGGCTTCTGACCAAATGGACTGCTGTGACACAAGAGCTCTGTACAGCCATGGAAAAGGTCTTCTATGCATCTGCAATTGAAGAATGGATGGAGGAGAACGTCCAGCCCAGCCTGCAAAAACTTCAGGCCACAGTAGATGACCTGGATAAAGCAATAGAAGCACTTTCATAGCTTTCTTATGGTTCTATGGCCCAAAGTGGTATAGCCCACATCAGGGAGCTCAGTAGACCTTGGTACAAGTGAGAGAGTTCTGCTGATGTCAGATCTGCTGTTCAAAGGATCAAAACTGAAAGCATTCAGCAGCTTGAAATTCAGATGGCCTTTCAGGGAAATAAAATACAGGTATTTCCCCTTCCTTGGAGGGAGAAAAAAAGACACCCAGCCCATTGCATTGCATGTGGCTGAGTAGGGTCCACTGGAGAAATGAAAGCAGACATAAAGCTGTCCAGGCTGTTCTTAAGGCTCTCAATTAAAAATTTGTGCAGCATCTTATGCCACAGACACTTTATGCTTTTAAATAAACCTAATATTTTGCACAATTTGGTTATTCGTATGGTACAAATATTTCCTGTGGGAACAGTAGGTAGATGTGTTTCTCCCTTAAAGCCAGAACCATTGTGGCCCCATGAGAATGGATGGTGGATGATGCAGGAATAGAAAATGTGAAGTGCTACATCAAGTAGGGCACACCATTTGCTACCACAAAATATAGAGATGGCTGCCAAACAGGAGGATACTAGTTAAATTATAAAATACAAGGCCACCCATGACTACTACTAGTCACGACGACTGAATTGGCTTTGTAGAGTAGAAACAACTGTGAGGCTGCTGTTGTATTCATGTCTTGCTTTTGGCCTTCCACAGACATCTGGAATCATGGAAATTGTAATCAATGCCATGGGATCATGAGAGTTTTACTTTTATAAGGTCTTTACCTTCTCTGCCAAAGAGAGCTGATGCATTGCCAAATTACAAATTTCAAGATTCAGTAGGAAAGCATAGCAATTAAAATTGTGTCAGGCTGCATTAATTCTACAATGTGGATGCACCATGGGAAGACACTGTGAGAAAAGATAGTGGTTGACTAGATTGGCTTTTGATCTACTCCAGCAGATTCTAGATACACTGACTTTACATTAACTGGCAAGATCACTTGTGATTAAAAGTTCACCTTTTTAATATACCTAGATATATATGAGAACCAAAATGTTCTTTAAAGGAAACTGATTTCTCTCAACTAACTCATCAGCTAAAACGATGATTCTCTAGAGCAGTGTTTCTCAAACTCTGCTCCTCCAGCTGTTTTGAACTTCAGCTCTCACAATTCTTAACAGCTGGTAAACTGGATGGGATTTTTGGGAGTTGTAGGCCAAAACACCCGGGGACCCACAGGTTGAGAACCACTGACCTAGATGAACAGCAGTGGAGGAAGGCCATTAGCCCTGTGAATACCGTGTTCATACTGCTAACATGAACCCATCACAGAGTTTTCTTGGCAATATTTGTTTGGGAGGAGTTGCCATTGCCTTTGCCTGAAAGAGTGTGACATGTCCATGGCGGAGCTAGGATTTGAACTCTGGTATCCCTGACTCCTATTCCAACATCCAAACTACTACATCATGCTCAAGTCTTTACCCAGTGTAAAGGAATAGGAATACTACTGCAGTCTGAAGCAGGCACCTTCTCACCAGAGTTAGAAGAGAAAAAATAATACATGCACTTTTTCATTGCTGTGGATCACCTCATTCTTAATCCTTCACAACAGATAGTTTTTCACTTTGTCATACACTTTAACTTGAACATGAATTCAAATCTTCAACTACATTCAAGAGAAACAATCCCAGCCAATGCAACCAAAGTTATATAAATTGCACTTTAAGTCCTCCCAGACATAAAGCTCCGTTGAAAAGTATTGCTTATTCCTGATGAATGATGTATAGACTGGAGTCTTAACAATTTATGAATTTGTGACAAATTAAAATAACCCTATTCTTTCTGGAATATCATGTGTATTAACTGTAATTCCATAATTATTTGCTAAGGAATTTTTAAAAGCTTTGCATGACATATCTCTAATAAATTATTCTTTGGAGTTCAAACAGGATAACATGTATTTACTATGTTCTGTATTAAACAAGAAACTAACTACAGGGTGATCTTTTTTAGCTCCCCCCCCCCTCCCAATTTGTTATTGTTGATGTTTTCGAGCCAGATATATATATTATTCAAATGAAAACATAAAAGAGGGGGAAATCCAGTACAAGAATTTAATACTGAGCAACAGATGGTGCTTAAACAGATAAAAATGCCCCTTTATAAAACACAATGTATATTCAAAACCATAAAACCACAAACAATAGGAGGGCTCTGAGGTATTTTTCCTCCTGACGAGAATTTAAAGTTAGCTAGACTTAATCAAAGAAAATATCTTCCATGGACAGGACAGCAAAAGTGAAAACTAGGGACACTTAAAGCTCTTGTATTGTGAGATGTGTGAATGTGTGTGAATTGGACCACACACATTTCATACACCTCACAATACAAGAGCTGGTTCATTTTATATGGCATACAATGTGAGAAACAAACATGGTTGTACAATAGTACACTGGTCAACTCGTGTTTGAAATATATATGAATGGAGACAAATAGTGAATATGTTGCAATCCGTGCGAAAGAAAAGGAATGGATCATCTAAGTAAGAGATGAATGTGTGTGGGCGAGAGAGACAGACTGTTTCAGTTCTGAAAACAAGATAGATTTTAAGACCATTTCTAGATTAACATTGGATTTGAGTTAATATCTAGATTAAGATGAGATGACTGCAGGGGCTAAATAAAAGAATTCCCACATTATCGGCTTTTTAAAAATACATAATTAAAACATCAAGATAACACTGGAATTTCCTTTGGAACAAAGGACCAAAAAGTTAACATTAAATAACTATAATTATGCAGTGGTAACAGAAACCAAAATGCCACAATATAGATAATTCTAGTCTGATGACAAGACTTGTAAAAACACATCAGTAAGTGAGGCAACACAATTATGCATTTAAGACAATCTCCTAAACCAGGAAGGGGTAAAGTGCAGTCCCCCAAATCCATCTTTGAAGCCTTGTGCCCATTTCTGTGAATGCAGAGGCCAATTTTTTCCATGTATTTTAAAAATTATACTGTGAATTTTCAGGGTATGTAGGGCAATTTTGCCATGCTTTTGGAGAGAAATGGACTGCTTTAGGCTCAAGAAAAAAATGCCAACAAGTATAAAGACTTGAAACACAGAAGTATGTCCTAAATAAGTTAGATCAGATTTCAAGTCCTTGTTTGTTTTGAATACCATTGATTTTTTAAAAGAAAAATAACATTTTTAACGTGAATGTACTGCAAAACTATCGTGAAATGAGATAATCTCCTATTCCTCCTCCTGTTTATGATGGTGTATGTATAAGTATGTGCCTGTGAACTCAAACCTCGCCATAGTTTAGCTTGGAGATGCGTTAACCTTTCTGACCCACATGATTGCTTTCAATGGAATGGGAAGTATGTACACATCCAAGTTCCAATGTAATTTTTATTCTATTTGCACTGTTTTGTCCCATTTGACTTTATGTCATCCTAATTAAGTGATTACTTTCCTTGTCTTCACTTTCTATTTTTCTTGCCATTTGAAGCAGCAGTGAGAGGATTATGAGCCCCTATTTTCAACAAGTGCCAGGACATCTTCTGGAAAGTTTTTCAGACTCATGGGAATGGTTCCTCGGCTCCTAGTGCTTCTTCACATGAACATCTGTAGATAGTGGTGGATGGGTGTGTAGGAAGGGGAAGTGAAATCAGACAGCAGGGAATAATCAACAGCGGGTGAAGGGGTATAAAAATTGCATACAGCCCTTGGAATTTTTATCCTGAGTTTAAATGGTCATTTGAACTGGGCCAAGAACAGCACTGATTGCTTTGGTTCCTCTCAATAAATTCCTATTAAAGATCCACAGAGTGGGAAGGCTGGAAGACATAAACAGTAGTTTTTTTCCTAGTCTTTCTTTCCCAACTGATATTATTTCAGATGGAGAAAAGTGGATAAATATGTAAGTTAAGACTCAATCTGGAACTTAATCTCAATCTGGAACATCTGGAACTTAAGATGTTCAGTTCTGTACCATTCAAAGAGTTCCTTCTTATTGTGCCTCATGGTTTGTTGCTATTTCTCCTTGGGCTCCTCTTCATCAGTAACATCGCTTTCACTGCTGTCTTCAAGATTTTGGTAGGCTGGCATCTTGTTCGGTTCAAGAAAGTTAGTAATAAGCTTGGCCACAGCATCTACATCACTGTTAAAAAGGGAGGGGGAAAAGTTAATGATACAATTCTCTTTCAGTCAATGCTATCTGCTGCCTATGGGGAAAAAATAACTTGCTAGAGTCTGGCATTTTGAGAAGTCTTTGTAAAAATGCATGATTTTTTATTATATAAATAAAAAATGAGTAGCTGAGTATATATGAAACAGTAATACTGCAGATCTCAGCCTGAAATAAATTTTTATTCTGGAATAATTACAATCTGCACCACTCCACGTATCCTACAAGTCCAATAAGAAAGTGGCAGAACAAAAGCCAATTTCAGAAACTTGGATTTTGAAACAACACACACACTAATTTCAAAGTATTCTACAATTGACTATTTCCCAAACAGAATAAATATCAAATGTTTATCATCAGTAGTCTGGCATATACTATAATCATGAAACTGTTACCTATATTCTAACATGCATACAAGTAAAATACATGTTTGTTGCTTTGTGCCATATTCCCACCCTGATCCTTTTAAGAAGATGAAGTTGTCTACCTTAGTTACAAATAGTCATCATACAATTAAAGTGTGCAAAGTATATCTGTAAATAGCACAGGAGTAGCTAGATTCTTGGAAACTGTATTATTACATTCAATTTACATGATGCTCCCTTCTACAGCCTGAATAGTAATAGAAGAGAACAATAATACTATACCTTCTGCAGCCCATCACTGCATTCTGCGTCAGAGGATGCGAAAATCCAGTCCCAAATCGCAACACAACTAGGTAGCCTTTGCCAAAGTAACGTACTTTCTCTTCTTCCACATTCACAGCCCGAATTTCATCCAGTGGAACCACCACTATTTGGCAAAAGAACAAGATATTGATCTGTTACCACCATGGCACCACACAATGCTATAGATGGAGAGTCCTTCATCCTCCAAGCAGTCTATTCCACTGTTGAACAGCTATGCTGATTGCACTTACAGTCCCATGTCCTGAAATAGTCCAAACTTCCTTTCTTCTGTTTCCAATCAATCCCCATTAATTTAAGAGTCAATTAAAAAAAATAACAGAGGCAGTAGAGAGAGGTTAGCTTTCTAAACCTTTCACCAAGAGGCAATCTCACAAAATTCTCTGCCCCACCCCTCCTCTCTTCAGTTGCATTCATTTCATGTTTGCAACCTTTTCTGTAGATACTACAGCAATTGCAAGGCAGAATCATGTTGAAAGAACGCTTCTCGGGAAAAAAATTAAGCCCAGGAGTTTTTATAACAGCTGCAACAGGCTTTTGGAAATAGACAGGCAAAAAGCAAGGGTGTTTTAATGAGGGTATTGTGTACATGCCTTCAAGTCATCTGTTTTTGAACCATTAATTTCATAAAGTTTTCTTCCATAAAGAATACACTGAAATGTTTTTTATTGTTTTAATTGTACTTTTAATGTTTTTATTATTGTTTTCATCTATATGATTTCAAGTGTTTCAACTGTTGTTTCATTCGACAGTTGATATTTTAAAGTTTTAACTGCATTGTTGCAACTATCTCTCCGTTTGTGGGAAAAGGAGGGCATAAGTAAATAATAATAATAATAATAATAATAATAATAATAATAATAATAATAATTAACAATACTAGAAATATATGCCATAATCATGCATTTCATCTCTGTAATTAGCTTTGTTAAGACAATTCCTAGCTCTGAAGTGTAGAATGCCAGCATTAAAATTTGTTCTCTGGAATCCAAAGAGAAATGTGTTTTTAGAACTTTGTATCATTACTTTCAGAAGAACAGGAAGAACATTCAAATGGATCAAGAGTTATGTAGTTCAACCTTTAGAACTTATATAGGGATTGCTGATGAATTGCTGCTTTGGTATCAGATGAAAATGTGATGAAAATGCACCTGTGATGAAAATGCACCATAATTTATTTATTTATTTATTTGCTGCATTTGTTAACCGCCGCTCTCAGCCCCAGGGCGACTCGCGGCGGTGTACAACATATAAAACATATTTTACAATAAACTACAACGACAAAAAACAACATATCACTGATACACTATCCTCTAATTACACTAAAATAATCCGCTTCGTTTACACTAAAATAATCCGTTTGTTTCTATAACTGCCCTCACAATTAAAGGTTGATGCTCAGTCTGTGTTCCTGTAAACCAAAACCCCATTACCCTCTTGTGCCCTGCTTTAAAGTAATGTACAACAGCTGAGTTTTTGAAAGCAGGAAACAGACACTAAAATTGTGCAAGCTCTGGGATTCTTTGTGATCCAACTGTAGAATTTATATACACATGCACATTAACAGGTATAAAATGCATACACCATGTTAACTTCCCTTCTGTTCAATGCAGGCATGCTGTTCATTCACTAACACATGGCTTTACCTTGTTCATGACCAGCCTTTGACAGGGTCAACAGCTTTTTGTAAAGGTTGAAAGTCTTCAGGAAAATCTTTCCAGCACCCTTGTCAAATATAGCTTCCTACAATAAAAAAAATAAACACATTTTTCACAGAAGCATTTAGGCCCTTTCGCTGTCTTCTCTGACATATAACAATAAAAAATACAAAGGAAGGTCTCTCATTGGCTTTTCTTTCTGATGTCTAAGAACTTGCATAGTATTATGTAGGAAGTCCTTCCACGTGGAAGGAAAAATATTCCATAGATTGCTAACCTACATGTAATTGTTTTGTGTGTGTGTGTGTATTATTTGTTTATTTCATTTATATCCTATCCTTCTTGACCCAAAGGGGACTAAAGATGGCTTACAAATCCAGCAAAACTTAAATGCCACAGAGGTAAACAATAAAACACATCTCATCAAAATATAAAACAATCTAAACATATATACAATTAAAACACATATCAATCAAACAGATTAAAAACCATATACATTGCTGAGTCATGATCTCATACATTCATACTGTTTTTAAATATATGAACAACAATCTCATTTTTATTCACATTTTTCCTTTCCCCAAAACTAGGAGGGAAAAATAATTCTCCATGACCTAATTTTTTTTAAATATGGAAAAGAATAGCTTTTCAGTTCATCACAGTCATTCCACTATGAGATCAGCCTATGGATGTGTTGTGAAATTCAAAATCACTATACAGGAAAGGCTCAAACAACTAATTGGTCTTGTTTTCTAGTGCGCAACAGACTTCAGACTTGTAAGGTGGGTTTTCTTTTTCTAGAACCTAGATATAAAAGAGAGTTCTGGGCTAGCTTGCTGTGGGGGGAAAATGTATTGAATTTAAGTGATTTAAGTCACTTTTTCCATCAGCAATATCAAGAATGACCAAATGGCAATTGTGTTGGTTTTTATATTTATATCTGGAAGGACTTGTGAGATAGGTTCTTATACTTAAAAGAAATCCTGCCCAGAGCATGGGCTGAGGTCTCCTGTTCCTTGATTTTTAGTCTCTCTGCCTGAAACAATGGTTTCTGATGGGTGTCGTTAGCTACTTCAACATCTAAGCAGAGGTCTTTCCCAGCCATGTAAGTGAATTAGAAAAAAAACAAAGACTAAACTTGAAATCATACACTTATAGATTCCACCACTAGAAATAGTGTGCATGTGCCTTTGTCACTTATTTATGGTGATCCCTTTAATTTCTTAAGCCTTCCTTAGGCAAGAAATACTCAGAAGTGATGTTGCTAGTTTTTCAGACGGTAATGCAAAGAATGTTGTAGTGTAATGTCACCATAGATTTGTTTATTTTGACACATAATTTTTGTTTTCATCTCTCATTTACATATATGTTGTTAGGATTTTTTCTTTCTTTCTCACCACAATTTTTCAGATCAACTCAGCTAAGGCACCTAAATCTTGTGCAAAAAAAAGTATTGCTTACCTCCCACTCTTCCAGATTTTGCACAGCTACAAAGCAACAGCCAGCAAGATAGAAGAGTTTCCACCCCAAAGTATCTGGATAATACATAATATATCACATTTTAAAATTTGACACTAATCTCAACCAGCACTACATCCTCTATTTATTTACTGTATTTTTGTCATAAGATCTCAGGGCAGCAAAAAGTCAAAATAATAACACAATTTAACAATTCCAGGTTAAAATAAATAATTTAAACAAGATGCACTCATAGTAAACCACTAAAAAGTTAAATAGTTTTAAAGGCAAAACTGTGCAGATGCTTAAAAGTAAATTAGGCCCCAACCGCTTAACTAAGAACACATGTCTTGACCAGTCACCAAAAAGAAACCATCATTGGTCTCAGGCAGAAACACAAGAGGAGGGAATTCCACAAATTGGATGGTACTGAGAATCTTCATTAGGCTTAATACATCAGAACCCAAATTTATTTTCTTGGTGATACCAGAATATAAAACACACAAGGTTCTAATCTTGGTAAAGGCAATTTTTTGGTTTTGTGTGTTTTCAGGTCTGCGGAATTTTATGCAGTTTCCAGGCAAAGACTGCCTGGAAATGGTACCAATTTTTTCAAATGGACTGTTGAAGAGCAAAAAAGGCAACGGCAATAAGAATGCACGACAAATTTCAAGTGAAGTTAATGAATGTCACCTTCACTATAATAAGCAGCAGCCAGGCCTACAGATGAGATCCCTAGAAAGTGAAAGAAAAGGGACAAATTTAAAACATAATTTAATCTACTTAAAACATTTCGATCCTAAGAGGTTCCCATTAATAGCCTTATAGACGTTGACACTTGCATTCATATTATTTTCAGACTGGACAACCTTTATAAACAACTGTAACTGTACTAATTTCTAACAATTATTCACTTGACCTCTACAAGAACAGTCTATATTAAACAATGAGAAAAATATTACATGAAATCTAAATAAAATGCCAATTATCCAAGTGACAAATCAGGCCAGTTCTAATATTACTTTTCCAAGCAAATCTATTTAAAAACAACTTGTAGAAATAATGCACAAGTCCTCCCAATTTTTCATCGTTGCATGAAATGCACACAGCTTCTTCAAAGTTTTTTCGCCAGTTCCTTGTATCAGACCTAATAGTATGTATGAAACTCTCAGCCATTTAATCACCATTTTCCTACACATGTCCTAGATTCTTGAACCTAAAAGATTTTAATATTGCGGTACAGCTAAAGATATAGTTCAATGCCAACAGAACAGTAGATACTGTACATAAATTCTTGCACCATGGCATTATTTTGCTGGTTCATAAAAGTTTCAGAATTAACTGCCACAGGGCTGAAGGAACATGTGGTATAAACATATTACTGAATCCAAGTTTGAGATATCAATACAACATGAATTAGAAACCTAGAGATAATGTCTGAATTAATATTCCAATCAGTTCATCAAAGCTAATCTCATCTATGCAGGCTCCTGTTCAGCAGGTTGGTCTGTGCTCCATTCACTACAATCAAATGGCTTTTCTTGATTTTAATAAAAGTCCAACAAAGAGGAGTCCAAATAAGAGGAGTCCAAACAAAAGTCCAAATAAGAGGGCTTTTCCCCCTACAGTTCATATTTCATTTCAGTTGTTTTGCTCTATTATTGTATATTGGTATATTTATTTATATCCTGTTTTTCCCAAAACTGACCCTCAAAGCAGCTCACAGTTTTTTAAAAAACAACACAATTAGCAACATATAAAAAGTGAACAGTAAAATAAAATTAAAATATTTTGCAGTATGAAAACAAACTTTTGAAAAAAAAAACACTTAAAAAACCTATTCAGAACTGATGCAACATTAGACAAAAAGATGAATAGCTTACCTACAAGGAGAGACCAAGATCTGATACTGGGCGACCTCTTCAAATGAAGAACGGATTTTGAATGGTTTTCAACGATCATATACATTTTTAGGAATAAGGAGGAGTGATGATCTATAAAGCTTAGGAGCAATCACAAAGATTACCTAAATAATGACATAGAAAAAAACCATTACTGTGTGTGTTTTTTTAATTTCCTTAGGAAATTTCTTCATGTTCAAAGAATAGTAAGGATTTATGTGCTGTTTATTATCAAATGCAGAAATCCTAAAGTCAAATGCATACTTCAACACTGAGAGAACTCAATGCCATGTATTTCAAATGTTAAGAGCCTGCACTTGCAGTATCTGAATAACCACCTATATAACACATTTTTCCCCCTGGGTTATAAATGTCATTTCCTAATTGGCTCTATCATAAAAACATGGGGAAAAATTATTAAACTGCAAAACTCTGCTTTATGGGACATGTTACAGCGTATAGTTTTTAATGAATATCTCACCGCATCTCAACTAATTCAACATCTGAGCTGCTGTGAGTTTTGTGGCAACCACAAAAATGAAGTTTCTGGAGTATAACTACTTTCAAAGTAAGTACCACACAATTAAACAGGAAATAACACTTTTGAACCAGGAACATTTCTTTTTTCAATTTTTGTTACATAGTCACTAATTTGTCAAGTTGACTTTCACATCTGATCAAAATCAGTGATGCATGTTTCTGAGGTGGCAAGATCACAATCCAGTCAGCCCGTCCATTTAACAACCTAAAGATTTGTGATGTTGACCACATATACCACTCCAACAAAGAATATGATAGGACATAGGGTGGATAGAGCTGGATGGTGGGAAGGATATGAACTTTAAACAACTTATACAGTATCTACTGTCTTAACAGTTTGGGCCCAGATTATTTGCAGAACGACATCTCCATATACAAACCGGCTCGAGCATTGTAATCTGCAGAGGAGGCCCTGCTCTCGGTCCTACCCCCGTCTCAAGCAAGGCTGGTGGGAACAAGAGACGGGGCCTTCTCCGTGGTCGCTCCCTGCTTCTGGAACTCCCTCCCAAAGGAACTAAAACCCTCTCTCCTCACTTTCAAAAAGTTGCTAAAATACTCACCTATACACTGTGTCTCAACACACCCTTGCCTAGATATGTTAAATTACATCCCCCACCCTCTAACAATAGGATAACAACCTTGTGTTGCATGCATTTTCTGGTTCTTGAAAATCTTTTTACAAATATGTCAATATTTATTTTACAGGCAGTTCCCAAGTTACAGACTGGATTTTAATGGTTTACTCTTAAGTTGAATTTGTATGTACATCAGAACAAGTCCATTTTAAAAGTGTAACTCCAGCCCAGGCCCGTAGCCAGGATTTCGTTTCGGGGGGGGGCTGAATTTTTTTTCAGGGGGGGTTTCGGGGGGGGGCTGAGTTTCGGGGGGGGCTGAGTCTGAGTGAAAGAGGGTCTAGCCTAGCAAACCTTTTGTATCATTACCCCAATACCCCCATGCATATGGGATATATTGAGTATGGTGATCAGATCATGATATGAATAAACATAACAATTTAAATAATGCACCAATAAGGCCTTTTCGCGAACCACCATGAAAATTTCGGGGGGGGGGGGGGCTGAAGCCCCCCGAGCCCCCCCCCCCCCCCCCCCCCGGCTACATGCCTGCTCCAGCCAAAGATCTTTTAGTTTTGGATAACACAGGGAAGTATTAACACCTCTGTGGTGTTTGTTTTGCTGTCTGTGATCCTGTTCAGAAGATTTCACCCCACTTTCTGTCCCTGTCATAGTTAGATTTTGAAAAAAATTGGCTTGAGATGGAAACAAAGATTGGTGGGAAAGCTTCAGTGGAGACACCTTTTCCCCTTGATAACTTTTTCAGGAATGAATTTCCCTTCCAAGGGGTAGATTTCTCTCATTTCCTGTTATCGCAGCCCCAGTCTTAACTATGTGTTGTTTGTAAGATGTCTGTAACTCAGGGACTGTCTCTATTATATTATGCATATTTTTTACAACTGAAAGGAACACAAGGGAAATTGAGATTAATTGATTGAGCTGTCGCTGATCTCCCACAACGCTGGAGATAACCTGAGGCCCCTTCTACACTGCCATCTAATCCAGATTATCAAAGCAAATAATCTGCATTATCTGCTTTGAACTGGATTATGGGAGTCTACACTGCCAAATAATCCAGTTCAAAGCAGATCATCTAGACCAGTGGTTCTCAACCTGTGGGTCCCCAGATGTTTTGGCCTTTAACTCTGAGAAATCCTAGCAACTGGTTTATTTATCATGTCAGGAGCGAACCAAAACAGTTGTATTACATTAAAAATAAACAAACAAAACACAAAGCTTGCAGACTTGGTATTCTATTAAATGTCCTTTGACCAGTAGCTGGCCACTTGGAGTGCCTCTGGTGTTGCTGCAAGAAGGTCCTCCATTGTGATTGTGGCAGGGCTCAGGTTGCATTGCAGTAGGTGGTCAGTGGTTTGCTCTTCTCCACACTCGCATGTTGTGGATTCCACTTTGTAGCCCCATTTCTTAAGGTTGGCTCTGCCTCTCGTGGTGCCAGAGCGCAGTCTGTTCAGAGCCTTCCAAGTCGCCCAGTTTTCTGTTTGCCCAGGAGGGAGTCTCTCATTTGGTTTTACTAACAGCTGGTAAACTGGCTGGGATTTCTGGGAGTTGTAGGCCTGGGGATTCACTGGTGGAGAACCACTCATCTAGACTCAATATGGCAGTGTGGAAAGGGCCTGAGTGCACTTGCTGTGAATTTCAGAAGGGATACACAGAATGAGCCTTAACTGTGGCCCATCCATTGATGGAAGGGCACCCACCAGAAGAACAGATGAAACCTCCCTTCGCAGACCATAAAAGGGAAGGGTGGCTTGTGGGATGAACAGCCGTCAGTTCAGATTGCATCAGAGGCATCTCACAGGAAACTCCTTCATGCAAGTCAAAGCTGTGTCTACTATCTCAACATTATCTAGGCTTTCAGATGCAGCCACACAGGGAAGAGCCAGCATTTTCTGCAAGTGAAATATGTGCCCTATAAATGTGATCTGTTGAAGGGTTTAGGTGGGACATCCATTTGTCATAATGTGCTTTGACTATTTCCTGTGCTTGGGTCCTTTCCCTGCCCAGCCTTCTTAGGGTGCATCAGAAATAACGCAGCTTGACACCACTCTGAGTACCAATGGCTGGATGCGATGGAATCCCGGGAGTTGTAGTTTTACAAGGCCTTTTGCAAAGGACCAAACGACACCGCCTGGGATTCCTTAGCACTGAGTCCAAGTAGTGCCAAGCTGCACCCATTCTGCAGTCTCTCTCCATGCCCTCGCGGGGTGACTTCCTCATCCCCAGCGCCACCAGCCTCCTCCTTGGCCCTGGCTCCCACCCCTGCCCTGCCCTGCCCTGGATGCTGGGCTGGCTCCGCTCTCTCCCACAGGCCTCAGTCTCCATCCCGCCTTCGCCTCACCTTTCCAAGGAGTTCTCTGGAGCGGCAAACCCGAGTCTTCCACAACCATAGAGCGGAGCCAGAGCGCCCCACACACGCTCTGCCAAGGCGGAACTTCCCCTTCTCGTTCCCTTGGAGATCAGGCCACAGCGGG
This sequence comes from Anolis sagrei, assembly GCF_037176765.1. Classification (NCBI taxonomy): domain Eukaryota; kingdom Metazoa; phylum Chordata; class Lepidosauria; order Squamata; family Anolidae; genus Anolis; species Anolis sagrei. Next base: position 121,833,990 of record NC_090022.1, read on the forward strand.
CCCCGTTCTTGCTTCCTCTTCGGGGTTCAGGCAAGCGCCCAGGCCCCATCCTCAACAGAGCGAGCCTTTTAATAAACAAAAAAGGAAACAGAAAGCTGTTCTTTTAACTGGGTTGCTGTGAGTTTTCCAGGCTGCATGGCCATGTTCCAGAAGCATTCTCTCCTGACGTTTCGCCTACATCTGTGGCAGGTATCCTCAGAGGTTGTGAGGTCTGTTGGAAACTAAGCAAATGCGGTTTATCTATCTCTGGAATGTCCAGGGTGGGAGAAAGAACTCTTGTCTGCTTGAGGCAAGTGCGAATGTTGCAATTGGCCACCTTGATTAGCATTGAATGGCCTTGCAGCTTCAAGGCTTGGCTGCTTCCTGCCTGGGGGAATCCTTTGTTGGAAAGTGTTAACTGGCCCTGATTGTTTCCTGTCAGGAATTCCCCTGTTTTGTTTTGGTGTTTTTGTTTTAGTTTTCCTCTTTATTTACTGTTCGGATTCTAGAGTTTTTAAATACTGGTAGTAGCCAGATTTTGTTCATTTTCATGATTTCCTCCTTTCCGTTGAAGTTGTCCACATGGTTGTGGATTTTAGTGGCTTCTCTGTGTAGTCTGACACGGTGGTTGTTAGAGTGGTCCAGCATTTCTGTGGTCTCAAATAATATGCTGTGACAAGAATCAATTGAACGGAGCTGACAGGACTGGCTAAAACTGGATTCTAGGGAAGATGGCAATTTGATGGTTTCTTTCTTTGAAAATTAGCAAGAAACTACTTTATAGAAGAAGACCAGTTCAAGACCATGTCAGCGCTCTCCTGACCAAATAATGTTTCAACTAAAATAAGTTATTTTTCTTCAGTGATGTGACAGGAGCCATAAGTGGATTTGACAGGACTGACAACCCAGTCCTTTGCATGTTTATTCAGGTGCAAGCTGATAACGTTAATGCAGTTTGACACCATGTTAACTGCCCATGACTCAATGCTATAGAATTATGGAAATTGTAGTTTTACAAGATCTTTAGCCTTCCCTGCCAGTTTCCCTGTAGCACTTCCTCAAATTACAGCTTCCAGGATTCCATAGCATTGAGCCATGACAGTTAAAGTGGTGTCAAACTGCATTAATTCTACAGTGCAAATGCACCGTATAATAAGTATACCAGTACAGCATAGAACTTGTATATGTGAAGCCCTTCATAGTCATAGAATCAGGACTATAGACTAATCAACATAAGGATAACTACGTTGATTATGTTTTTGCACTGCAAGCAGTGCCAGAGTTACCATTGTGCTTAGGTGTGCTTAAGGATGGGCTCGTTGGATTTTGCTTATCTGGTACAATTCTAAATTTTAAGGCATTATGTTTCTGAATGATTCCAGACTTAATGATAGTATAGGGGCTGTAGTCTGAAAATGTATCATAGGAGTTGTAGTTCTAAAAGAAAAGAGCAGATGCAGCAGTTTTTAGAAAAACAGCTCCCTCCCAAATTCCTTGTATGTGAAACTACAAGATAAGGCCAGTGTTTGGCCGCTGCTCAAGCAAGTCAGGGTCAGAGCTAGAGATATGAAGTTCCAGTAAGTTTCTATCTTAGCTGTTTGCGTGCATAGAGTAGGGAGCCAGTTAGAATACAGGAAACAAAGAATAAGCCAATGAAAAAGACAAATGTGAACACCAATAAAAATTGTGTTGTTTAATCCACTGTAAAATTCTAAAAGATTGCGGCCCCATTTTGGTGGTGCAACAGTTCTTTATGCTTCAAGCCACCTGTCCACCATTTGGCTCAACTCATCCTTGACTCAGCTCTCCCGTGTTGCCCATCCCCTCTCTGCCCCCATGAGAACAGAAGAAAAGGAATCTCTGAGAGCGTGCAGAGTTCCCCCTTCATTACAGTTGATAGTCTGTGGGAGTGTGTCACAAAACTAGTAATGCTGGCCTCATACCTGAACTAGCAAGAGCCTCATATGTCCTAAATCCCGCACTGACTGCAAATCGTGTAAACCTCAGTATTGACTCTGCTGGCTGGGGCTGATGGGAGTAATTGCTGTATGCCTTCAAGTCATTTCAACCTATCTTATGGTTTTTTTGGATTTGCTTAGAAGAGGTTTGTCTTTGCCTTCCTTTGTGATTCAGAGAGTGTGACTTCCCAAAGCTTCCCAGTCGCTTCCCATGGCGAAGCAGGGATTATGGTCTCCAGAGTCTGACACTTAAGCTACTGCAACACACTCGCTCAAAGGGAGCTGTTGGCAAGATACGTACAATGCTCTGAAAGGTTTCACCTATCCATCTCTGCAGTACATCAATGGATCTGGAAGCACTGTAAAGTAACTACAAGGGATTGCCATTTCATGTTGGACTATCACTTGATAGTACAGAAACAAAATTGGAACTCTCCTAGGACAAACAAGAACAATTTGTGTCTTCAAAAGGGTGTTTTATAGAGAAAAAAATTAAACAGGATTGGCTTCTTTTCCCACCTATCCAGAATCTCACTGTTGGTCAGTAATTTGCAATGCAGAATGTAATACATGTACTTTCAAAGCGGTTTAACACTAAGGAGATTGTAAATTACACTTGTCACCAGAAGGCATGTACGAATGCATAGAGAAAGCTGATCAAGCCTATCAAGTTCTTTTGAATTTCTGCTTTATATGAGACATTAAACACGTACGCAATAACATTGTCAGGTGAGGATAAGGAAAGAATGTGACTGTGGCCCAGAGCCTTTTGTTGATTTAGGATTGTTTGTTCTTGATTTGTAAAAGGAGGACGTATTTCAAAGCATTGCAACCAGATGAGTATCCAGCTTTTTCTATTGCATATTCTTTGTCCTGTTGTCCTGTTACGCTACTGTAATCTCAATACCATAAACTTCTTTAGATCTAAAAATACAATTGGACCAACCAAAAATGATGTTTTTGTGACCATAGAACCATTATGCCATTTTAGAAGAAACTGTGTATTTCAACTAAACATGAGTGATGTGGTGCAAGCAATGCTTCTTCATAGTAATTAAGGTGGGAGTGTTCATTATCACTGCTGTGGAGTTGGATGTGTTACAATTAACTGTCTTGAGGTGATAAATCTTTACCATTTGTGCATTCATGTCTTTTCTCCTGTGCTGAAAAGAGTGAGCATAACCCCCCGCCCCCCACAGGTACCAGAATTTATAGATTCTCAAGTCTCATTATATACAATGGTATAGTAGAATGTTATCCCTTGTACAAAATGATGAACAACGCAAAAAATGACATAGAAAGCCTGAGAATATGATGTGAGGCTACATTGGGATGTGCCTGCCTACACATCAGTGCAGTACTCTGCACATTACAGAAGGCCAACTGTATAAGCACAACCATAAAAGCTGAGACTCCTCTCTAAGTAGGTATACTTGTGAAATTGTAGCACAGGCTGGTGTTAATATATGACATAATCCAACAGCCTACACACCATAACAAAACATGACAGAGTTAGTCATACAAGTAAGTCATGAGTATGTGATCAACCAAACATACCATAAAGCAAACCTTAACAAGGAAGAAGTGAACACAGGAGTCCAAAGTACAGCTCTCTGGTGTTGCCTCTTGAGCAAAGGTTGCATTTAACAACACACACCTGTAAAATTAAAACGAGTAATTTAGCAAAGATGACTTAAAAGGAGAAGCCAAAGGAGGACCAATTCACCAACTGATGTAATGTGTGTAAGGTGTATTAATCCCTAGTACCTTGTAAAATGAGATGACTGGTAGAGAATCTGAGATGTTTTTTGTGCTATAGGAGTCTTTCATGTATAGTTCATGTGTGTCAATATTTGTTAACACACTGGGAAGCTTTCACTTGTGCAAACCTCTGCAATTTTCAATTTACTGGATCACAGTTTTGATGGCAGCAGCTGCGGATTATGACACTTGCAGTTCAACCCCCCCGGAAAGTGTCAAGTTCAAGTAAGACTAAATGTCAAGTTTTGGCAATACCATGGAGCCTTTTACACTAGTGCCTCAGCACTTATTCTTGTATATTTTCTCTGGCTTTTCAAAATAACTGGGAATAGCTTGCTGAAAAGTCTGGTTATAATACAATATTTTAAATAATCCTTTCTCAGAGAGAAAACAAAGGACACATTCCATGTTCTGGGATTCAATACTTTCAGTTTACCTCCTAATCAACCTTTAATCGTGTAGTAAGGAACAGTTTGTTTCAGACAAAAGCCTTTTGTTAGGATAAGTTTTCATATAAACATGGAAAATTAAGTCATGAAGGTAAAATGAAAAAATCCAAAGCATCTCAGTATGTCTGTGGGGCATAAAATACTCATTAACACCTGCTGACTCATCTTCCGGATTAATACTTACTGACTATGGAACTTCACATTTCAAATTTTGAATTCCAGTAGTTCTGGAACAGTTGACTGAAAATTATGCTTAGCTTCAATCAAATGGAAAACAATTACGTTCTTATTTTTGTCAATAAACAAAAGTAAAGGTAATATTTTCTAGTCTATTTGCATATTAAATTTTTGTTTCACCAAATATCAATGAAACCGGAGCCAGTGTACTTTTAGGATGCAGTTATACTGTAGAATCAATGTGGTTTAACACTTTAACTGCCTTCTCTGCCAAAGACTTCTGCGCCTCCTCAAACTACAATTCCAAAATTCCAAAGCATTGAGCCATGACAGTTAAAGTAGTGTCAAACTGCATTTATTCTACAATGTAGATGCAGCCTCAGTACAGGTCTGTGATGATAACCTGACAAGCCAAGGTACATTTACATTTTAAAAATTAAAGCAATTTGACATCACTTTAACTGTCATGGTTAAATACTATTGAATCACATGAGTTATAGTTTTACAGGGTATGTAGCCTCGTCTGCAGAAGATTGCTGGTGCTTGGCAAACTACAGCTCCCATAGGATTGCTCCTTGTCAGTTAAATTACTGTCAAGCTGCATTAATTCTACAGTGTAGATGCACCCCGTGTTCCTTGAAGTGGCATGGCAAAAAGTGCTCCTTCACATACACTTGCCTAAATTAAAGTGCCTAACAACCAAGGCTAGCCAAGTTATTCTGGCACCTGACACACATAAAAAACTAAGCATTTCTCCCACCTCCCGAAAGAAGAAAAAATGCAATTACTATCAATTTGTTATTCCTTTGTTATGGCACACTAAATCAACTGTCTGAAATAGCTGACTCATTATCTTGACACATTGGCGAAATGAAATTAAATGGCAAATGGGTGGATTTCTCTCTTCCTAGTAGATTGAAAGCTTTCTCTTTATTTGTAGAATGAACAAGGATGAAAATGTGACCCTGCTGTCTTTTTGGCCCCCTCTCTCCTGGCTACCTGGGCTGGCCTTTTTTTTGGCCACATAATAAAATAAAAGAATGAAAATATTCTCCTGGTAGTCATCAAAAGCAGCAATTCACTTTTAAAATACCATGGCTTGCTGTTTAGGTGCATTACAGTGCATTTTCTTTTTAAATTCTCTTCTTCAAAAATAGTAATGGATTTCTGGAAAATTCCAGTTTGGAGTTTGTTTGGTTTTTTTGTTTTGTTTTTTGACATTTTGGGAAAGCTATATGGGCTGCAGAGTGTAGCAGGACAGAAAATCGACTTACAGCAGCTGCCCACTCTCAAGTTAGTGCTTTGCGTGTAGAGTTCGATCCTTTTTTCTTTCGTTTTTTTTTATGCTGTTGTTTTCAGGTTCCTGTTTGCACATGGTAACTACATCTAAGTTATTTATAAACTTCTCTGGAAACTTTCCTGAAAGGTCAGAATACAAAGTAGACAAATGGAGAAATCAATAAATACTGATTTCAAACGTGTGTCTGGAATGCCAATGGATCAGTGATTATATGGAAGAATACCTTCAGAAAGGAGCCTTTCTAAAGATCTTGAGAGAGGCAGAGGTGTTTGGCTACACATATGCTGGCTAGGAATGATGGGAACTGTAATCCAACATATTTGTGTGTGTGTGGGGGTGTGTGTGTGTGTGATATTTCAATTATGATATACACAATTTTAGAAAAGATCTCAGACCACCATCCAGTATTTTGTCCTGGGAAAAGCAGTAAAGGGAAAAACAACGACAGAAGCCTAAAATCTAGTAGTTGGCGATTTCCATGTTAGCTGGGATTCATTCATTTACTTTTTAAAGGATCTACCAAAGATACTAAAACCCATTCCTCTCCACAGAAGTTGATCTGTTTAAAAGTTTGGACTAAATTTCAGAGTGGAATCACTGTTCCTCTGAATTGCAAGACATGGCTGTCACTATTATGATAAAATGCCGAGCCACATTTTGATGCTAAGGTGAAGCTACACATGATACTTACCCTTGCCTGCCCCGTTCAATGATTTCTAAGAATTCAGTAAGGTTTTTGGTATCTGGACAGAAAATGATCAAATCAGCTTCCCCACTTTTTGGCAATAAAAAGAAACAAATCAGTTGAATTATAGGTTGTGCATCCAGAATTCTGAAATCTGAAATTTTAAACTGTTCACATGAGGAGCTGAGCCACCTTTGTTTTCTGATGGTTCAATGTCAATAATTACACAATTATTATTAACATGTTGTATGACATTACCTTCTAGTGTATATACAATAAGGTGTAGATGAATGAATGTTGTGCTTAGATTCCATCTCCAAGATATCTCATGATGTATACATTTGGAAATACAGGTATTCCACTATCAGAAAGAACAAAAACAAAATTCCGAAGACTTCTGGTCCCAATCATTTCAGATAAGACATACTTCTATTTCTTGCCTTTTTTATGACAGCCAGAATCAGACTTCTGAGGTGGCCACCCCATGTTTCCTGAGGCCCAAAACCCCATTAAACCCTTTTTTTCTAAGTCTGGGACTAACAGGAACTAGGCACCATTTTTCTGCTGTCTGGTGAGACCCCAAATCAGCTATCTGAGGCAGCCTCCTCAGTGTCCATAGGTGCGTATCTGTATGAGAAATACTCTCATTCTCAGTCATTCCCCTTCTCCCTCCTTTCCTTGTTCTCTTTCTTTCTGTTTTTCTCTCTCCCTTTCCCTGCCTATCTTTCCCATCCCTCGCCCTCATTCTCCCTTTGTACTCCCCTTTCCTCCCTCTCTCCCTCCTTCTCCCCTTTCTCTCTCTCACCATCTTTCTTCCTCTCTTTCCTTCTTTTTCTTCCCCCTCTCCTTTTCTCCCTCATTCCCTCTTTCTCTCCTCTCTCTCCAACCCTGTCTCTCTTTTTTCTCATTTTCCTTCCTCTCTCCATCTCTCTCTCCTTGTCCTTCATTCTATCTTTCCCTTCCTCCTTCCCTTCTTTCTTTCCTATCTCTTTTTCCTTCTCTTCCTTCTTCACCCTCTTTCTCTCCATCACTCTACCTCTCCTCCTTTCTTCTTCTTTCCCTTCCTCTATCCCTCTCCTTATCCTTCATTCTCTCATTCCTTCTTCCTTCCCCTCCTTCCTTCTCTTTTATCCCTCCCTCCTTCCCCCCTCTCACCCTCTTTCTTCTTTCTCTCCCCTCTTCTTTTCTCCTCTCTCCTTCTCTGTATCCTCTCCCCTCCCCTCCTTGCTTCCCTCCTTCCTTCTCTTTTCTCTCTCTCTCTCTCCTCCCCTCTCTCACCATCTCGTTCTCCTTCTTTCTCTCCCCTCTCCTTTTCTCTCTCTTGCCTTCTCTCTCTCCATCTCTCCCCCATCTTCTCCTTTTCCTTCCTCTCCTTATCCCCCCTCTCTCCTTGTCCTTCATTCCCTTTCCCTTCCTCCTTCCTTTCCTATCTCTCTTCCCCTCCTTCCTTCCCTTTACTCTCACCATCTTCTTCCTCTCCCCCTCTCCTTCTTTTCCTTCCTCTCCCCATCCTTCTCTTTCCTTCCTTCTCTCTTTATCCTTCTCTTTCCCTTCTTCTCCTTCCTGCCTGTCTTCCTCTCCATTCCCCAGTCTTTCCCAGCCTCCCTGCCTCCCTCCCTCTTTCCTTCTCTGCGCCTCTCTTTTCCTGCCGCCTGGGGGCGCTGTTTCCTTCCCTTCCCTTCCGCGCTGGGGCTGGAACAGGACTACGTGACGGAGATCAGGTCCATAATGAACGCCGGCAGGCGGCGGGGGAGGAGGGAGGACACACAAAGCGAGCCCCAAAAATAGGAGGGGGGAGGGGGAAAGAAAGAAAGGGTGATCCAGGTCCCTTTCCAGGCGCAGGCTCGGTCTACCCCCTGCCTGCCTGCCTGCCTCCCAGGGATGCCGTGCGGGACTTAAGGGATTGACGCAGCCAGGTACTGTGTTTGCTCCTCTCTCTTCCCCTTCCTCTTCCTTAGCGTGCCCCCTGTCTCTCTCTCTCTCTGTGTGTGTATGCTTGCTCCTGCCTGTCTGCCTGCCTCCTTAGTAGACGCTGCTTTGCCTAGGGTGCTTGATGTTGGGTGTTGTTGTTGTCCTTTCCCTCTCCGCGCCTGCCAAAGGGAGGAGGAACTCGGGATGGCTGTCCTAATGGGCACTTTGGCGCGGAGTTTTGCCAGGATGATAATCACCACCACGGCGATGCAGGAAAGAGGCAGCCGAGGTGGGCTTGAACCCTTTCCAAAGGCCCACAGCTCCAGGCAGGCCCCTCCAGTTGCCACACAGGCAGAGCCTCCTTTTGGGTAATCCACCAGATCAGGCGCTGTCTCGTGTTGTAGAAAGGACTGCTATTAAATGCTTAAGGCAGAGGAGGAGGAGGAGACCCCACAGGGCGCCGCAGGAGAATTGGCTCTGCCTAGAAAGAGAGGGAGGGAAAGCAAAGGGGGGTCAAAAGCAAACGCTTGGGCTGCTGGAAGCACATTGCAGGCTTGTCAGGTTGTTCATAGGCACCAAAATAATCCCCCTTTTTCACGAATTGCCTTCCTTGAGGAAACGACCAGTGAATGTGGCCCACATTTCTAAATGCATGGGATTTGTTGTATTTGCTAAGGGTTTGTTATTATTGTGGTTATATGCCTTCAAGTCCTTTCCAACCCAAAGGCTCCCCTATCAAGAGGTTTTCTTAGCAGTATTTGATCAAAATTGGTTTGCCCTTGCATCTTCAGGGGCTGAGAGGGTGTGACTTTCCCAAAGTGACTCAATGCCAGGACTTCAACCCTGCTCCCCAGAGTTGGAGTAGCCCAAAGTTCACACCACGCCTACAGGGATATTGTGGGTGGAAATTTGAGGGCATGTTTCGCTTTGAATTGCAATTTTTAATCCCACATTATCTGTTTTGGACTGGAATATATGGCAGTGTGGACTCAGATAACCCAATTCAAAGCAGGTATTGTGGGATTTTCTGCCTTGATATTCAGGGATATAGGGCTGTGTGGAAGGGCTCTGGGTTGCATGGCAGTGTGGACTCAGATATCCCAATTCAAAGCAGATATTGCGGGATTATCTGCCTTGATATTCTGGGTTATATGGCTGTGTGGAAGGTCCCTGAGTTTAATATGTTTTGTTTTTCATTTATTGCCTAGAAGCAGTGTTTCTCAAACTGTGCTCCTCTAGATGCTTTGGACTTCAGCTCCCACAATTACTAACAACTGGGATTTCTGGGAGCTGAAGTCCAAAATATCTGGAGGAGCACAGTTTGGGAAACATGGGGCCCCAGAGATTTGTTTCCATTCAACATTTATATATTTACAGCCCACCTTTCTCAGCCATACGGTGACTAAAGGCGGGTTACAGATTGGCACAATTTGATGTCAGGCATTCATAAAAGTGCCATTAAAAACAATCAACATTACAATAAAAAACATAAATAAAAACCATTAAAGCATATAATCATTGGTGTCATCCTGTTAAAAAGGTTATCCAGTAAGATCATCTGGCCATTCCATGTTCATCATTCATCTTTCCATGTTATCTATTCCTCTGCATTCTCAAAAGCTTTCTCAAACAGTCAGGTCTTTACCTTTTTCCCCCGGAAAGTCAGGAGGGAGGGGGCCAATCTAATATCCCTGGGGGAGGAGTTCCATAGCTGGGAATAAACAATAGCTTAACCTCTCTGCTATATTATTCAGATGGTAGTTATGTATTTCTATGGATGGCCCTTTGGTTTGGTTGTTTATTCGTTCAGTGGGCGGCCCTCATTAAAAAATGATCAACAGAATGAAACTGTGGCACCTGGCACTAACTACCGGTCGGTTAGTAATCTTACATGAAACTCTGATCTTAGCCATGCCCTTTGCAGCACATACATTTTGACATTAAGGGCACTTGGGTCCACTCTGTGGAGCTGTGATGTGGAACAAAAGAGATCTTAGAATCCCGACTACGTATTGCCTGGTGGCACAACGTTCTCATAAAGGGAGATGATTCTAAGGGAAGACAGGAACCAGAGGCATCCTTGAGGCACTTGGAGCACATGGTAATGTTTAATGACAGACTTTTGAGAAACTGGCAGATGTGTTCAGCAGATAGGATTCTCATGCCTTGCTTCTTTAGGTTTTGAAAACTAGTTGTGCTCCTGTTGGAAAGCCTTGGCTACATTCTTCCTTGGCTTTCAGTATAGGAGCCACGGTAGTGCAATGGGTTTAGCCCTTGTGCCAGCTGAACTGCTGACTTGAAGGTTGGTGGTTCGAATATGTGAGATGAGGTGAGCTCCCATCTGTCAGCCCCAGCTTCTCATGCGGGGTCATGAGAGAAGCCTCCCATAGGATGGTAACACATTTGGTCATTCCCTGGGCAACATCTCTACAGACAGCCAATCTTCTCACAGCAGAAGCGACAAACATACAATGTGTGTGTTTGGATGGCAGTTGATAATAATAATCATCATCATCATCATATTTATTTATACCCCGCCAGCATCTCCCCCAACGGGGACTCGAGGCGGCTTACGTGAGGCCAAGCCCAAACAGCAAATGATGCCGTCTTCCTTGGCCACGGTAGTCCATGCTCTAGTCACATCCTGTATAGACTACTGCAACGCTCTCTACGTGGGGTTGCCTCTGAAGACTGCTCGGAAGCTTCAAATGGTCCAACAATCAGCAGCCAGGATGCTAACAGGAGCGGCACTCAGGGAGCATACAACTCTTCTGTTGCGCCAGCTCCACTGGCTGCCAATTTGCTCAAGTGCTGGCTTTAGCCTTTAAAGCCCTAAACGGTTCTGGCCTGACATACCTGTCCAAATGCATCTCCTCCTATGAACCAGTTAGGACATTAAGATCGTCTGGGGAGGCCCTGCTCTCGGTCCCGCCGGCTTCACAAGCCCGCCTGGCGGGGACGAGAGACAGGGCCTTCTCAGTGGTGGCCGCTCGGCTGTGGAACACCCTTCCTGCAGATATTAGATCGCCCCCCTCCTTATTGGCATTCCGGAGAAAAGTGAAGATCTGGCTGTTTGAGCAGGCATTCGACTAGGCAGTGTTATTGATTATTGATTGATTATTGGAACATGCAACAATGGATAACGAGACTGGATTCTGATTCTATTGATGAGACCTGATGGATTGTTATATTGATGTATTGATGTATTGATATTGATGTTTAATTAACTGCTATGTTATTGCTTTTAAATGCTCGATGATTTTGTACTGTGTATACTGAAACTATTGTTGTTAACCACTCTGAGTCGCCTAAGGACTGAGAAGAGCGGTATACAAATGAAGTAAATAAATAAATAAATAAATAGATCAATAGTTTAAATAGCAAACCTTTTGCTGTGCTCTCATGACACTCAGAAGTTGCCACCAGGGACAGGTGCCTCACCCCACTTAATAGTATCTACAGCTCTTGAATGGCCCAACAGACACAGTCCAGGATATGTCTATGCCCCTGACCCAATAATTGTCCATATAATGTATACAGTCAAGGTCATCAATTGTGTCAATGAATTGCTACAAGTACTGGCAGTCCCTGAGTTACAAACATCCAACTTAAAAATGACTCATAGTTAAAAACAGGGTTGAGACAACAGAAAGTGAGAGAAATCTACTCCAAAGGGAAATTCTCTCCTGAAAGAGTTATCATAGGAAAAAGGTGTCTCAGCTGAAGCTTTATCCCCAAAACTTGTTTCCACAGCAAGCCATTTTTTTCAAAATCCAATTATCACAGGGACAGAAAACGAGGTGGAATCTTCTGAACAGGGGCACAGACAGCAAAATAAACACCATGGGAGTCTTAACCCTTTCCTATCATATCCAAAGCTAAAAATATATCTATTTTTGGTTTTTAAAATGTACCTCTACATACAAATTCAGCTTAAGAACAAACCTACAGAATCTATCTTGTTTATAACTTGAGGACTTCCTGTATATATATTTTTGGTAAGTCATTCCCATGCTTGTTAGTTTTTCATTGCTGATTTGCTTCACTTTTCAAAAATAATAAAGAAATGGCATAAAATTTTAAAAAATCATCTTTTTAAATACGTATAGTTTTTCCCATTTAGGCCTTTGGTATCTGCTAGGGTTTGATTCCAGGTTGCCTCGTGGATACCAAAATCCATGGAATAGTAAAATGGTCTCCCTTATATAAAATGACAAAATCCAGATTTGCATTATGTAGGTTGCTTTTAAAAAAATAATCTATGGATATAGATTGCATGGCTATAGGGGACCACTTGTATACTTATTACATCCGAGTTGTCAAAAAAACAGCAAATAAGTGGTGCTTTCAAGATCAACTCACCTGTCATCTCCAGTCTGATCCATGATTTGTAGTACAAAAATTCATCTCTTTTATCTTTCTGTTTCCTTTTTTAAAATTGTTAGACTTAAAGAGACACGCTGAGCTATAAAATCAAATACTGATCATGGTCTCGAAAGAAGCGATGTGTTTTGTTTATTAATAAGGTTCAATTGTGTCATGTCAGAAGCAAGTTTAGGGTACAGTTAAAATGTATTTAAAAGCACAAACAACGTTTTCTAAAAAGAACTTGGCAATATGCTAGATGTCCTTGCAGCATAGAGTTCAATGAAAGCGTGTTTCATTGGAGCTAATGATTGCTAGGAAACTAAACATTTGCAGTGTGGCAGTGTTTCCGTGTTAGATGAATTCATCACAGGCGTTTGTTGCTGTTCAGTTCCCTCTGCAATTTGAAGATTAAAAACTTCCCTCTTTCAGGAAGCAGTAAAAGAGGTGGAACTGGCAGTTTTGCTGACAAATCGTCCCTCCTTCCAAGTTCCCCATTGGCCACGGAAGGTCCGTTTATAGGAAGGCTGAGAGGCACTTGTAGCAATAAACGACAATCACCCCTGCTTATGGTTTTTATTGTTTCAGGCAGGTGAAGAGAAGGAGTTGCTTTGGCTTCTCCAACAAGAATACAACAAGAAGAGAAGACTCTGCACCAGATACAACAAAACCCACTTGAGCAGCATTAATATAACACCAAAGAAAATAAACATAAGACCTACAAATGAAGTGTGACAATTGCACCAAAAAGGTGAGTGATGTTTACTGATCTGTAGAATCCCCTATAGAATTGGGCTACACAATACAAACTTGTGTTTTCCTGTCTTCGATTGGATGTGGCAAGCTGTACTTCCAAGTAAACATATAGCAGTAACGTGATAACAATAACAAATGTCTGATTGGTATCATCCCAAACTATCTCCATTTCCATTTCTAGCCTCTGTTGTGGACTTTACTAATTTTGCTTGGATGTTTTGGGCTGTGACTGTAAACAGTTTTTTACAGTTTAGCAGCTTATAATGTTATTACAGAAACAATCTGTTTTGAAAGTATGCATATTAATGTAAAGTTTGAGTAGGCATTGCCAGAATTTTGCAGATTGCCTTTTTAAAAGTCCTTTCAATTAGCTTGCTGTTGGTCAGGACATTTATTGATTTGGTTTTCTCCCAAGAAAGGTACTCAAAGCAGCAGATTCCAAAATGTACACTCTGACATTGCTTTTAGTTGTTGTATCTGTCTTGTGGACTCAGAGGAACTATGTTTATTTCCCATAGAAGCTTATTATTACACAGGAATAGTAACACAAAATGTGTTACTTATTTTTTGTTATTTGTGTTAAGAAGCATAGAGGATGAAAAACACAAAAACCAATGTATCCAGCCTGGAAAGAAACCTAGTTTTTATGGGCATTAGTGATACCACAAAAAGAACAAGTGTACAGATTCTTCTTTCTTTGCATTACCTTTTTATTACACCAGAAACAAACAGATGGAGAAATCATCTTTAGATATTGGCATTCCCTGAAAATCAGTATTATATTACATCAGAAAAGGCAGCGTCCCAACAGTTTGGCATTTTTTGAAACGTAATGTGTATTAAATTAAATTAAACAAGGACTAGCAGTAAAGCAAGCTCAATAGACCCATTAAGACAACGTTCCCTCCCCCTTTGTTTTCTTTTTTAATTTTCATTTTACTCTGTGTATTATTAGTTTCTCTCCCGAGTGACTATTTAGATATTAATCAGTTTTGTGGGCATAAAGGAAACATGTATAAATATTCAGAAAAGCATTAAAATAATGTATCAAATGAAATGGCTCAAAAATGAAACCAGTTTTCACAGAAGAAGCCATGTTAGCTTGCTCCTGCAAAAACAGGAGAGTGGTGCCCTGGAAGTAACAGATTTATTACAATATAAGGTTTTGAGGATATTTTTTTCTTCAATAGATGTACGACTTCAGGTTGGCAGTTCACCTACTTCAGTGGGTGGAGGCTATCCGCAGTGTAGTCAGAAGGAACTGAAGTGTGGAAAGTCCAGACAGGTGATAAGAGTGGCCATTAACAAATCAGCAGTTGTGTGGTATCAAAAACATTTATGTATATACTGGCTTCCAAATGCAGGATGAAAAGAAAACCCATCTGTCGGGGGTGCTTTGAATGCGATATTCCTGCTTCTTGGCAGGGGGTTGGACTGAATGGCCCATGAGGTTTCTTCCAACTCTATGACTTTATGAAAACCTTGATCCCTATTTGGGATGCAGGAGACAGAATTGGATCTGTTACATCATTTCATCCAGAGGCTGCAGACGTTGATTATAGGTCTCATAAACCAATCCTATGTTGGCACAGAATTAGACATGCCAAAACGAGAACAGGCATCCCGCACTTATCCAAAAGCTAAGGGACCAGAGCACTGGCAAAAAGTGTAAATGGTTGAACTGTGGGACTTTCTTTTTTAAGCTTGCAAATGCATTTTGTCCACCAAAAACCATAAATAAAGCACTATATAGCATTTGTGAATGTATACAAAAGTTAAGTAACACACAATGGCAGTAAAATAAACAAAAATATGGTTAAATATTTTGAAATGTGCATATATATGGGCAAACACTGGTGTCACTTTGGCTCTGCTGGCTTTTAAACTCATAAATTTTAATGAATTTATACCTTTTATCTTGGTATGTTTTGTTCCTTTTTTGTTTCTAAAATTAGGTGTGAAATTGTAATTTTATTTTATCATTTAATTTTATAATGTCTTTATTCTTCTTGATGAAGATGTCAGTTTGGTATGTGGAACTTGAGTGATTTGGGTGATTTTGTTTTTGTCTAGTACTTTAAGACATTGAATGTTTTCTGATATTTATTGTAAACCGACCTGAATCCCTACGGGGAGATATGGCGGGATATAAATGAAGTTTTATTATATATATAAAAACAATTCTTATGTTTTATTAAAAAATGATGACCTGGAAATTCCTTTGACAGAACAAATAGGATGATTAAATATTTTACATATAATCTTAATAAAGCATTATAATCAGGATGTAATCATATTAAATTGAAGATGAATTTCAAGCAAGATTAATTGAATGTAACCCTCATAGTTGTACACAATTTAGTTCCTACCACATACTGGTGATAGACTTAATTGAGCCAACTCTGTAGGCTGAGTAGTATACATTGTCAAAGAAATATGTGTGCTGATATCCAGAGATAGGAAAGAAAATTCTAGTCCCCAGAACATATATATATATATAATCATAGCGGTAGAAGAGACCACAAGGGTCATCCAGTCTAACCCCATTCTGCCATGCAGGAACACACAATCAAAACGCTGTTGACAGATGGCCATCCTTTTGTGCTGGAAGCTCCTTCCTTGGAGGCTTTTAAACAGAGGCTGAGTAGCCATCTGTCCAGGGTACTTTGATTGTCCTTTTCCTGCATGACAGAGGGTTGATGGCCCATGTGGTCTCTTCCAACTATTACTCTATGATTCTATGACCCAGCTTCTGCTTAAAACCCTCCAGAAAAGGACACTCCACCACACGCTGAGGCAGCAGCATACCACAAAAAGATTCATCTTATCCCATGCTATGATGTTTTCACCTGTGATTTGTTAACTAACCAGTTACGACCTATATGTTTCAGGAATGTAATAAAAAACAGAAAAATGGGGACCGACAAAATGCACCAGTTGATGTACTCAGTTCGAATGAGGAAAATGCAGAGGTAATAACCTTTGAGTTAATCTCTGAATCATATTGTTTCCAACCCAGTTAAGGAACTGTCCTTCTGTAAAAGGTAATCTTCTCTAGCTCAGTGGTCTTATTATGGTGGACTACACATAATAAGGCTGTTACAGCAGGCTAGACGTATGTCATGCCTCTCCATCTTTTGTGGCAACTCACACATAGAGGACGTTGAAAAAAAGATGTTTTGGCTAAAATAGGTGATTGTTTGGGGTTTTTATGAAGTACCTAATACCCTTTTGATCATAGTTTCACCGTCAATCAAAGGACTCTTGCAACATTTGGAAACAAGTGTGCTCAACAGATACCTCTTTGTGCATCACATTTTTGTTGACTTTTTTTTTTTTACTTTCAGCCAAGCGAATTCCATAAATTGGCTAATGCTAAAATATTCCTGAGTGACTGCCTAGCTTGTGACAATTGTGTAACATCAGATGAGGCTGCCAGAGTTTTCCAGCAGAATCAGAAGGAGTTCTTCCATGTATTGAATCTTAATAAGGTAAATGGGTGACATTTATATGCATTTGTATATAAATGTATAATATCGACACGTCAAACTGGAACTTTGTGACACAATTGACTACTTGTTCCATAAAGTCTGTCACCTTACTACTTTTGCTCTGGTTATCCGTTGTCCTTGGTTCCACTGTTTTAATTCTTTTTTTTCTTGTTCCTCTGGGATTTTGAAAACAACATTTTTTAAATTGTTCTCATTTCAATTGTACCTCCCAAGACTGCTTTCTTTAACTGTTCTCCTTGGAAACTTTCTTTCTTTATATCTAAAAGACTTCAACCATGCTGCTTCCTATATACCTATCTATTTATCTATTTATATTTATTTATTTTGTTCAGGTGTGTGTTTGAGTACCAAGAGAGGAGACCTTATACTACTAATTGAAAGTCAGTGGGATGTGATACTTATAACTATTTCATTAAATGATTTCCATGTCCACTGTCAGGAAATAAATGTCTCCACAGGATGGGTAACATCATCCCAGTGAGCTCAAGGGCCACGTTGTTGCTGTTCCAGGGTAGAAGCCTAGAGCAGGGGTGGGAATCATACTTTCCTGCAGATGTTAGACTGAAGCTCCCAGCAATCCTCATCTTCATTCACTATGCCTACTTGGAGTTGTTTAGACAAGCATGTGAATAGCTGCATGACTTTCACCCCTAAATGAGCGGAGGATTTGAGTTAGCTCACCCCCACCTTCTATTATCCTTTCCCTCAATGGTCACAGACCTGGAAACTGAAAGAGAAAATACATCAATACAGCACTTCCTTGAACTGTACTGAACTGTACTGTGACAGCCATTTTACATGTTAAGGCAATGAGGAAGACATGGCCTACTCCAGATTTGGAGGCCTTTTCAGCAAGATGTCCCCTAAGATGATTCCTCCTAATTTCATAGGACTCTAGCAATGAGCATATTGGGCAGTAGTAGAAGTAGGTAATGTTTTGGTTGTCTCATATTGCCCCAAAGATATGGGAAGTATGGGAAACCCGCCAGTGCCAACACCAGATAAGCCCACATATGGGGGTCCAGATGTGAGCATCAGCACTGGTTAGCTATGATGGACCACTGAAATCTGGCCGTGCAGATTCTACACCAAAGGAGAGAGAGAGAAAGCAGACTTATAGCCACTATAATGTTATGTTATGCTAATGTGGCATTGAATTATTGCCAATTTGGAAACCGCTCTGAGTCCCCTTCGGGGTTGAGATAGAGTGGGGCAAAAATACAATAAATAAATAAATAATTCAGTACTTTGCCTGAAGAAATAACCCACTATATTATGATCTTTTCCCAAGGGGGGTGGGTCTTCCCCACCTCCCTTTTCTGTCATAATAAGCAGCTGAGACCAGGACTTTTCTTTGCATATCTAGCTATCTATCTCACCCCTGGCTTGTGAGAAATGTGGGGAGAGATAAGAAATAAATTCCCACTCTCTGAAACCTTACTAAAGGAGTTGGATTAATATTTGTGTTGGGAAAAATACACAAGAAAGTTGTGTGATGCCTATGTTCCCTTAACTGTTTCATTAGTGTAGTTCTATGTTTTATTGTGTATTGTTTTCCAGAAATGTGATACCTCAAAACACAAAGTGTTGGCAGTGTCTATATGTCCTCAGTCCTTGCCTTATTTTGCTGCTAAATTCAACCTCTGTGTAACAGAAGCAGCCAAGAGACTTTGTGGTTTCCTCAAATGTCTGGGTAGGTTATCATTATTATTATTATTATTATTATTATTATTATTATTATTGTGTGAGAAAAAAGAGAACACAGCATTTTTAATCTTTTTTTTCAACATTTTACATTTTGCTTCCCTGGTAAACTTTTGTAGCGTATGTCAGGTCATAAGACATGGTTCCAAAACTGCCAAGCAAGCAAATTATTTGTGGGCGTGTTCACAATTGTTATAAATGGTGTTATAAGAGAGCACTTAAGAAAGTATTGAAAGTAATAATGGAGAACAGTCCAATTTTTCTGCAGATTTATTTAAAAATATCAAAGCCACACATTTAAGGAGAACACTGGGAAGGATGGTAAAAAAGCCTCATGCAGATCTAGGCCATGTCCACATGGACCAAATAAAATGGACTCAGATTTCATCTTCTGTAAGAAGTCCACATGATGTACAGCTGGTTTGACAGCAAATACTTCCAGCTATTAATCTGACACAAGGGGGATCCACAACTTACACGAGAGCTTCCAGGAAGCTTCAGAGTGACTATGTCCAGCCTGATACAGTATTCACAGGTCAAAGAGACAACATGGTTTCACAGGGTAGAAGCAGTTCCCTGGCAGGACTTTGCTGGGAACATTAGTTCTGGGATTACATGGCTGGCACCCCTTTATAACCTCAGAAGTAACATCACCAGCAAGGCTTTCTCAGGAAGCTGCTTTTGGCCGCCAAGTGTGCTGACAGCCAGGCCAGCCACTTGGGTTCAAAACGGGCTCCAAAGCATGCCTTTGCTGTATCTGGGGCAGCTCCAGAGTACAGTATACTTGATTTTTTTGGTAGGTGTAGTTGCAGCCCTAGTTAGCTATGGGTGCAAGCTGAAGAGATGCTTGCATGCAGCCATATTTATTTATTTACTTACTTACTTACTTACTTACTTACTTCATTTATATACCGCTTTTATCAACCCAGGGGGGACTCAAAGAAGTTTCCAACATATTCACGGAAAAATTTAATGCCTCATAAAAATATGAAAACCTAACGTAAAGCAACAATAACATAAAACTATCAATTAAATTATAAACATAACAACTTTTAAACATATAATATAAACATATATGTTAAAACATTTAATATAAACATTAAAATCACATGATCCAAGGCCGTTCCAATATCAAATGACAGTTGAACATCACCTCTGTTCATTTCTTGTATTCCTTATTGCCCAAATGGTTGGTTCCACAGCCATATTTTTGCTTTTTTCCCCTGAAGGGCAAGAGAGAGGGTGCTGATCTAATTGCATTGGGGAGGGAGTTCCATAGATGAGGGGCCACTACTGAGAAGGCCCTGTCTCTAGTCCCCACCAACCTTACTTGTGAAGGAGGTAGGACCAAGAGCAGGGCCTCCCTGGACAAGCTTAACCTCCGAGTTGGGTCATAGAGGAAGATATGTTCAGACAGTTAAACTGGGCCAGAACCATTTATGGCTTCATAGGCTAAAGCCAGCACTTTGAATTGTGCCTGGTAGCAGACTGGCAGCCAGTGGACCTGGCGTTGGATTGTGTGCTCCCTGTACCTCGCTCCGGTGAGCAATCTGGCTGCTGCCCATTGGACCATTTGGAGCTTCCGAACAGTCTTCAAAGGCAGCCCACATAGAACACGTTGCAGTAGTCTATTCGGGATGTAACTAGATCATGGACTTCCATGGCTAAGTCTACTGTAGCCAAGCCATAGGTAAGGCTAAAAGCTTTTCCTCAAGTTTCACACAGTGTGAGAGGATTCTCTTTCATTTAAATGAAACTGAGCTGTTCATCCAGAGGATTAGCTAAACAAGCTTCAAAGCATCTCTCACAGAGTGGGTACATTGCTCTGTTGTCCATGCTGTGGATGACTAGAATTGCTGTCAGTTCTTCCCTGCACACACGCACAGCCTCACTCATCATAGAGCTTCCAGAACTCAGAAATAGGTTTTCTCCCAACTCATTCTGCCGCCCCCTTTGTACAGATGTTTTTGGTAATTAGGAGATGAGCCATTGTTGGTTATGGTTAAATCATGTGCAGAGGATCCCAGGTACAATCTGTGGCTTTCTTATGAAAAAGATTACACTAAAGTTGGAAGGCTGCTTGTGACGGAAGTGGACAGTGCTGGAGTAGATAGACAGGCCAGCTGACCTGCTGTAAGACAGATTCCTAACATTCCTATAGACCCATAAAATGCAATGTGCCCCTCAGATATTTTATGTTTCTGGATTTCCGTGAAACAAACCCAAAAAATCTAGTTAATGTATGCTGCAAAATGAAGTGATGGGATACTTGTGTGTAGATAGGGTGCACATTTTTAAGCACCATTCTAAACCTGGTTGCAAATAAAACAAGTACATCTGATAGAAAAGTTTTCACTCAATCAATTTCATTGGGCATTACTGCTAAAGAAGCTTTCAAAAATACGATGTTCCCACTTGTAGCCTGAAGTAAGATATTCCTTTCTGCTACTTTAACTACCAATTCATTCTATTATATCTATATAGCCCCCAGCTAAACTGACCATTTACTGCAGTTTCAAACCAGTTTTGAAGCAAGTGATTTTGCTGTGGAGATGTTTGAGGACCAGATGTTGATTACACAAACCACAGAGCACTAATGCACACGAAGGGGTTTCTTTCACATGCTTTTGTGTGAGTTTGTTGTCTGAACCTAAATTCAAACTGCATTAAATGATCAATGCGGATGTGGTCACTGACAGGGAAAAGCAGTAGATTTTAAGCCTTCTAGATAAAATCTGATTCAGGCATGATCAAGCATCTGTGTATGGTTATCTCTGGCTCTGTTTATTTGATACAAGGAATCCCTTTCGTGTCAAAACCGACAGGAGATTTAATCAAACAATGTGAGATGGTTTGATTAAATTTTCTGTATGTGTTGACTGTTGAGGAAATATAGCTTTTGATTTGGACATCTGTGTCTTTGAAATGAGTACTACATCTTTAGTTATACATTGTTTGAAAAGACTAAGGAGTCCAAACAATGCGTGAGAGCAACAGCACTGATCTGGGTGTATTTTAGTGTCCCGCTTTGTTTCTCTAGGTGTGCATTATGTGTTTGACACCACTATAGCTGCTGATTTTAGTATTTTGGAGAGCCAGAAGGAGTTTGTGCAACGCTATCGCCATCAAAATCAAGAAGAACATGCCTTACCAATGTTTGCTTCAGCTTGTCCAGGTAAGGAATCCATTCCTAGAAATAGTATATTTTTCCCACCAGTTATTTCTGAGATGGATGCTGAAGCATGAGGAAGACAGGGAGTTTTGGAAGCTGCAAGATCTATTTTTTCTTAGTCTGTTGCTCATTTTAGGTATGTTCTGGAATATTAAGTTATCCTTTAAAAGCATGGCAACTAGGAAAATTCCATGCTTTTCTGTTAGGCTAGTACTACCATAGTTTCACCAGAAGGCTAGTATTAGTTTCACTTCCTTGATAACCATAAATGGAAACTCAGCTGAAAAGTTTGCTGCAAAGGCAAACTCGCATACCAGAATCCTTCAGTGAGCATTGTAGACTCCACTAGATGACTTTTTGATAACCTTTTGCAACTCTTAGTAACTCCAGTAATTTGAGTATACAGGAACCTGGAAAATAAAAGTCACATTTTTTTCCTGGAATTTTGAAGAGCTTCAATTGCATTTTCAGTCCTTACCCATTGTCCTCATAGTGTATATATGCCTTCAAGTCATTTATTAATTTATGTTGATTTATGGCAACCCCATTAATTCCATTGGATTTCATTTCCCTCCTTAGCTGGCAGGTTAAGAACTGTGGAGAAGGGTTGTCACTGCAGTTTTTCAACAGTCCCAATTAACTTTCATGTACTTATATTCAACATGTGTTGTGACAGCATTTCATCCAATCTTATTATTTGCCCCTTTATTGTCATCTCAAAGGGCCTGGGAGTTTGTGTGGGAGCAGATAAAAACCTTCTTGGCCCTGCAAAACATGCACACAGCTTCTTTGCATAACTAAACAAAAGATGAACGCAGGCTGAAAGGCTGGAATTAATTGACTTAACTCTGTTTCTTCTCTAGAAGAATAGATAGTTGAAGGTCAATGAATCTACCAAGTGACTCACTTTGTAAACAGATGCTTGGCTTTGCCCATTAAACTTCACCAAGGAGTGCGTGATTATAACACTAAGCCAAGGAGGGAAGGGATGGGGATGGGGGAAACCCAACCAATACAGCATTTAGATGAGTCAAACCTGCTGCAATGACAAAGCCTGATCGTGTCCTTATGGGTGTTCTTAAAATGCTGAGATCCCACCATGATGGGGAAAGTCATACCAGATTTTTAAAAGATGTCATACTTAATGCTTTAGTTAAGCAAGAATAAATAGGTAAAGTTAAAAGATATAGAAATGTAAGCATTTACAACGTTAAGACCATTATAGAGAGCCCAACTCACCCATTCTATTCTACTAGTCTTGCTAAATTGATTGAGTTTCTGTTAATCTGGACAGCCCAATATGATGTGGCCAATGTTGCAAAAAAAACAAACAAAACAAAACCAAAAAAACAGCATGGTGCCATGAGTTTGAATGTTGCATTAAGCATTTGGAGACCAGGGTTTGAACCCTTGCTCAGTTGTGGAAACCCATTGTCTGATTTTGAAACCTCTTGGGTCATGTTTGCCACCTTAGAGAAAAGCTGTGTCAAGCCTACTTTGACTAAATCTTGCCAAGAGTCCTAATATAGAATCTTAAACAGACTGAGGTCCATTTGAAGAGATTTACATAACAATAACAAATTTAAAATCTTGGACCACTGTCTTAATTCAATCAGAAAGGGAATTCCACTTTTTGTTTCTTGAATACCTTCTGCTCTACTATCATAATCCTTAGCCCTTCATGTCTTTTTTCTGTCCCCCGACTCCAGGCTGGATCCAGTATGCTGAGAGAGTCCTCTCCAGCCTCGTAACTCCACACATTTGCACTGCAAAATCACCACAGCAGATCATGGGTTCCCTCATAAAGGGTTACTTTGCCAGGCAGCAGGTAACTGTTTCTGTTCCTTCTTTAGAATAGTTGTGGTTGGAAGAGAAAATGTGTTTTTCACAGAGTGATTTTGCTCCAGATTTGTTGGATGTTGGTTTCATGGATTGTTTTAGCAAACTAGCAATGTGGAGAAACTTTTTCAGTTCAGAAGGGGCTACTATTTGTCTTGACTAGTGAGCTACAAATGTATATGCTCATTTTCTTTTTCTTCGTCATACTTTAACACTATTCATCTACTTTTAAAAAAAAATAGAGAAAAGATACAACTAACAGGAAGCATAAGGAAAACATCAATAGGTGCTCAATAAAAAACCTGTTATCATTATCATCAGCGATCACTTGGTTCCACATATGATTTGTCTTCCAAGTGTAGCGTCTTGGCAATGGGTCCATAGTAGAGACCTATTCTTGATGCGAATGGTCTTCCACGGTGAGGACATTGATTTCCAGATGGAAGGCAGTCCCAGTCAGGGTTGACTTGACGCACCTTCCTCTTGACACATTTCTCCCTTTCACCCTCCATTCGTGCCTCTTCAAATTCCACAGCACTATTGGTCACAGCTGACCTCCAGTTAGAATGCTCAAGGGCCAGAGCTTCCCAGTTCTTGGTGTCTATTCCACAGTTTTTAAGGTTGGCTTGAAATGTTGAAACTTATTCGTATACCTTGTATCTTAGGGAATCAGAGATCACATAAACTATACAGCAATCAGAGTTGCTTTGTGATAATTTCAGAAGGGACTAGTAATGCCATTCACTTAGCTCTTTCTCTGCATGAAGTTGGAGACATTTGTCCGTATTGCACTGTCTCACCTTGGTTCAAAAAGATTTATTTCCCAGATTTTTACATAACACATTTCTACATAATACTGTTGGCCCTCCACATTTGTGAGCCTGATTATTTGCAGATTTGATTACTATGCTCTCTATAGAAATCTCTAAATTCTCCATGATAAATGTATGGTCAATTTCTGCCAGAAATTGACAATAGAGTTGTACTGGAAGACTTCTAGGTTCCTGAAGAGAACATCCTCTAGGAATCTCTAGGTCCTCCAGTGCAATTCTGTGGTCATCTGTGGTGGATGTTGAACACTGAGTCCCTCTCGAGGATCCATTGATTCCCAGAAGGTGTAATTGTAGGTAAAAAATTAGTAGCTTTACAGCTCACTTTTTTCCCCATTTTTTGGGGGGATCGTGCACTCCTTTTTGGAGGGGATCGTGGTGGTCTTTCTTTGCAATACATCTAGTTCCCATGGATGTAAACATATATATTCATTTACATGTTACCTTGCAAAGGAGCCAGTGCTATAGAAAACATCCCTGAAAAAATAAAGCAAATATTCCAAGGAAGGAGTAATAGAGCCAAGAGTGTAATAACATCAAGATTGTTGCATTTTCTCCTTAACTTTTCTTGCAATGTGCTGATTGCATGTTTCCCCTCTCCATCAGAATCTTTCCCCTGATAAAATCTTCCACATAATTGTGGCGCCTTGCTATGACAAGAAGCTGGAAGCTTTACGAGAGGATGTTTATGCCCCTTTGTATCATTCACAAGATATTGATTGTGTTTTAACCTCTGGTAAGTACCTTCTTGAATCATCTTCCTTCTCGATTTATGTTTGCTTTTACACAGAATGATGGGGAAACAAACAGTCATGTAATAAAAAGGTATCCTCATAGCTACAACGTAGTGTTTATAGAGAGAGGTAGAGGTAGTGAGGAGCAGGATAAAGTGTCTTGTGTGTTTTCCTGTTGACAAAGTATTGTGACATTAACTTTTCCCAGAATTGTAGGTCTGTTGGATCTGTTTGAGTATCTGTCAGGCTCTAACTACAAAACAGAGTGGAAGATCCTTTGGTATCTGTGTTCTCAAAAAGTAACTCTGCCAACCTCTGCCTCTGGAGTATTCTGCCCAAATGTTGTGTCTATGAAAGATTATTGTTGTACTGTCAAGCAACCCAAAGTTTAATGCGTTTAATGCCAGCTTTGGTATTTGTGGAGAAAAGTGTTTTACTTTATGGGTTAGGAGTGAGGAAGGAAGGCTACTGCATATTCTCTCTTTCTTGGATTGTTGGGTAGGACTAAAGTAAAAGCCCTACTGTATTCTCCCAGGTCGCTCACAAAACTAGGATAAGCCCTGAAACTGAGCAGGAAGTCAGGCATACAACAAGCCAAAACTTTGGCCAAAGGATTCTCCAAGCCCTAGCACAATTTTTCGTCCAACCAACAAACAGCATTACATATAAACTCTGGAGGATACAGTAGGACTGGTATTTCAGTTCTGGCCAACAGGATGTTTGTTTTTATTTGGATGTTGTTGCTGCTGATGTTGCTTTGCTGGTCTGCTTTTTCTGCTTGTCCTGCACGTTTCAGCCAGAAGAAGTTGCCCTGGGATTTCAGGCGTGTGAGAAGTCAGGCCCACCTGTAGGCAGGGAAGCATACCATTTTCCTCATAGTCCCAAGAACATGTGCATTGACTTTGTTAGCACAGTGAAGACTGTGACTGCTGTGCAAACAGGAAGAGTCATAAAAGATATTCAAGAAAGAAATAGACAAGAGAGTTGCAGGAAAGGTCAGGAAGACCAAACTTTTAATGCTTTGAAGGATATCTCTTTCCCAAGCTATGCAAATTGTACAAATATAGTACTAAGGCAGTTTGCATCTGCTTATCTCAAACATTCACTCAGAAGTTAGGGCTGAAATACAAACAAAGGGTGCAATCAGTCTCTGTACAGCTGTCAGTCTGTCCACACCCCCATCCCCACCCCTAAATAATCCATTTGCATCCTGGGACAGCTGGTGACATGATTGGCCCTATCTGCAACTGGCAGTGGATGACTAAAAGATGAGGACGTGTTCCTACTCTTGCCTTTAAGCACTGGAGGCATTGGTGCAGGCACCTCTTAGTCAGCAAGGGCATGAATAGTTTGCTGACTGGATAATAGTGCCAGGGTTGGCACAGGCTGCTGAAGTCAGCAAAAGGAGCAACTACCCAGTTGGCTGTTGCATGCCTGCTCCGTGCTGATTTAGGCACATTTAGCCTCAGTACTGAGAGAGAGCCTCAGGAACCTTTCCCACCAGTAGTTGCCAGGCAGAAACACTTTCTTTTGCTAGCAAACCACCATACTGCCCCCTGTTGGTTATTCCTAAGCCATCTAGGACCATTCTTGTTTTGTTTATATACAGTACAATTCTACAATTGCAGAACCATACCTGTGATTTCATTTGTCCACACCAGACAAAATATGCCCTCTCTACACATTTTAGGTCCTCCAGTGCAACTGTGTGATATTCTTGGGCTAGAAGTCCATCATCTCAATAGGGCTAGTTATTATCCACAGTGTTGCACAATCACACATAGCCTGAGAACATGTCCCTGGGACTGTCCTGCAATATGCCTTTCAACTATGAATTCTTGACCAAATGCGCTTGGCAGGCCACACCAATGGCTTGTGCAAGCCGAATGCAGCCCATGGACCTCATGTTGTGCAAACCTGGTCTAAGTAAGCCTCCGCCATTTCCATCTGACATGGTTAATCATGAAAGCAGCACAATGTAGTGGTTTGAATTTTGGAATATGCTTATAGAGACTAGGGTTTCTCTCAGAGTAAGGCAAAAACAAATGACCCTGAACAAATTTGCAAAGAAAAACCGTGATAGAATCGCCTTAGGGTCTCCAGAAGTTAGAAATGACTTGGAAGGCACATAATAACAACAATGGAGTTCCCCAACACTGTTTCATGGATTTACTATATGATGAGTGGAATGGAAATACTTTCTACCCTATGCCATAACAACAGAGAAATTCACAAAAATGAGTCAGGACAAATGAAACTTCTTTACGTAGTACACATCCTAAGCTTGTATTCTCCAACAGAGATTACCTTCATGCTCAGTGATGGAGCATTGCTACAAGTTTTGGAGTGCTAGGGGATAGTTGACTTCTACCTTCATACTTTCCTAGTGGGTTTCCTAAAACATAGAATTGACCATTTTGAGGACCAAGCTAGTAGGACAGGAAGTAGTCTTTTAGTTATTCTTGTTAAAGTATGGCTGAGAAATTGTAACAACCTGTGTAGGCCAATAAACTCCTATTCCCATCATCCCATACCATGAAGCAGGTTGACATAGATGGATGGGAACCGATTCCCTGGCCTTCCAGTAGGGCTTTTCTCTTGTCTTTAAGTAATGCAGGAGAGATCTAGAATGCTGGGGGCTATTATATGGAGAGCAGTCTGTTACTGTTGCAGAACAAGATACTATGTTTTCCTCAAGATGTTACCCAAGTTTAACTGTTGGCATCACCAACTAGCATTGCTAGTGATGATAAAGGATGGGAGGTGTAGACTAGGAGCAACTGTTGCAGGGTTCAAGTTTGCCATTGCTGTATTAGTGCCTTGCCCTCATTTCTTCTGGTCTCTCCATGTACTGAGGAGCAGTCTATTTTTCCCCAAACAGGTGAAGTCTTCCAAGTCATGGAGCAGACAAAAGTATCCTTGAAAGAAGCAGCTGAAGTGCCCTTTGATACTTTGTAAGTACCTACTGTGAAACACTTTCATTTTGGCCATTTGATTTAAAAAAGAAAAAAGAAAAAGAGAGAGGTGTGAAACACAGGATATAATTATTATGACCTAGTATATTTCTACAATATTTACTTTTGCAAACCTAGTAGAAAGGCATAGAGCAGTGGCTCTCAACCTTTGGGTCCCCAGTTGTTTTGGTCAACAACTCCCAGAAATCCTAGCCCGTTTACCAGGATTTCTGGGAGTTGAAGGCCCAAACATCTGGGGACCCACAGGTTAAGGACCACTGGCATAGACGGCTGCCTCTTAGAACGCCTGTCAGTTAGCTCATTCCCAGGTGCAAGAGGAGAAGACTGCACTGTCTCTGCTGCCGGGAGAACAAAAGCAGCTCCAGGCACTTGGGCAGGCAAAGTTTCATCCCCAGCTAGAGTACATTGGTCCCAGGAAATGCCCATTATGCCAATGGCTGTTTTGGGCCTGTATATTCTGGCCGGGATGTGGTTTTGCAATAGAAGTATGGCTTAACAGTCATAGCAACACATTGCACTTAGAATGGAATGTTCCATAAAGTCCTCATTCTGAGACATTGCAAGACTATTCAAACCATCGCTACGGTAACTAAGCTTTTTTCTGGATATATACCATTTTTCTAGTTTGTTGCTATAATTTAATCCCTGTAGTGAAACAGAAGGCCTTGATTCTGATAGGAGCTTTTAAATGAATACATGCCTCTGTCAAGCAATTTGATTATATAACATAGAGCCCATCTACACTGACCATATAATGCAGTTTGAAACCAACTTGAGGCTGCAGTGGCAACAAAATGCACACTGGCAATGAGCTCTGCAGTGTGCATCTAAAGCTATACAACACATTTTTAAAATCCCAGAAAAATCGAAATTCAGCTCCAGCGTGTGCTGCAACAGATCCCAGTCTATCCCAGATCCAAGACAAAATCAGCTAAACAAAATGTGGACCACATCACAGTCCCTCACCTCTGCTGAAGCACATTATAGGCTCCAGAACAGGAGAAAGGCATGCCTGAGTAACAAGGGGCTAATCGACTTGCTGTCACTTTACCTTTTTTTCACATGGAAATGGGAAGGGGAGTCTACAATTCCAGGCACTTATATCTGATTACCTGTCTATATTTGGACAGCAGAGCAGGTATCTGAAAAGCATTTGCTACTGTAAGGGGATAAGATTTTAACACCAATGCCACTTCACTGTTTTAGCCTATGTCAGCCTTCCCCAAGCAGGTGACTTCCTGATGTCTTGGACCACAGTTTCCATCATCTCCAGGAAGCATAGCCAGTGAGGACTGGTCCCATTGGACTAGCCCCATTGGAGCAGTCAACAGTTTAGGGAAGACTGGTGTATCTTCTGTTTCACGATGCACATCCCTGGGCAGATAGTGGTGCTGAAAATATGAATAGGTCTCAGTGGACTATGCAGTGAAACTAAACTTCTCTCATCATCAGTACATCACCCTCTTGTTATAAATATGTGTGTAATTGTTGGCTTTTTATTGTATTCATTTAACATAGTTAAGTAATATATAGTTTACTGTTGGCTGAGAACTTGCCAGAGTGTAAGTGTTTACCAGCTAAGCTCTGTAGAGTATTCTTCATTTTCACAAGGTCATCCTTCTCTTCACATCCTTGTTGATTGCTTTATTCCATAAGATTTGGTGGGATAAATGAGAGTGATTTAATGCGGCATGATGGAAGAAGGTCAGATGGTTACCTGGAGCACATATTTAAACACGCTGCCAAGGAACTGTTTGATACTGAAGTGAAGGAACTCACGTACAAAGTATTGAAGTAAGTTGTGTATCTAAGTTAAATTAATTCATGAAACAAGTATTGTGGATCTGTTAAATTACAGGTTTCTAGGTTAAATTACAATGAATGTAAGCAAGGAACCATGGCCAGTCATGGGACATACTCCATCTGTATCCACATGGAATGCGTAGTTAAAACCGTTACTTCCAGGTCAAATCCCAAAAATCAGACAACACACCCTGACACCACTTCATGGGCAACTGTATTTTTCAACCTTGAGCCGAATCATTTAGGCATGTGGCTGTTTCATCAGCATTATCCTAGAGGTTCCAGGGTCAGTAGGAAGAAATGTATAAAAACAATACTCAGCTAAAGCACAGCTTCTAATAAATCCTTGCTCATTCCTGTTCTCTAAATTCCTAGAAGGCCTTGTGACCTCCAAAAGTTTCTTGAGCTGTAATGTACTTTGAGCAGAAGAATTTCAAAACTGGGAACCCAATCAATTATGCCACTTTTATTGCAATTGTTTTTCAAACAGTGTCCATGAAGTGTATCATTTCAGTGAACACTGGAGATAAAGGTAGTTTCTTACTGTGAAAAGACATGGCAGCCTTTATTACAAGCTACTCAAAGCTCCTATTTTGCTAGAAAGATTGACCATTTCACTATTTTAAAAATGTATACATTTCTTGTCTGAGAGAGGATGCAGAACTTTATACTATCAGTTTATAGTTTAACCATCATAAGGCAGATGGTGAGGTTTTTTATTGGACCACAATTTGGATAGATTTGGATGGTGTTTTAACCTGGCAAACTGTTTTAATGTATATTGATATTTATTTTTAGGCATTTGATTGTATTTTATTATGTGTTTTACTGTTTCGGCATTGAATTGATGCCTGTTGGTAGCTGTCCTGAGTCCCTCCTTGGAGGTCAAAAAAGGACAGGATATAAATATTCCAAATAAATAAATAAAGGCAACCCTTTATCTATTACAGTATTCAAAAGGAGCAATTGTGATCATATCCAGTAGCCATTCCACCAGTCCAAAGACAATCACCATTAAGAACTTGTGCCAATGTTTTCTCCCCACACCCCTTTTCATTCCATTTTTCTTTTCCTTCCATTGTAATGAGAACCTTTCCTGACATAAAGAGGATATAAATGCCATGAAAAATATATATTCACTTGTGTGGTGAATAGAGCTAATGAAAAGCATTACTTAGCATTATGTAGAGGAGATATCTGACCTCCCAATAGTTTCAGCTGTCTACATCTTTGTTGCCTGTCACCTTTTCTCTTGTAAAAAACACCCAACATAGTATTTTCCAGTCGTCCTAAAAATAATGCAACAGACACAGGCAGTCACACTCTGTTTCGCTTTCTGTCTTTTCAGAAACAAAGATTTTCAGGAGGTCACACTAGAAAAGGATGGTGAGACTGTGTTGCGCTTTGCTGCAGCTTATGGCTTTCGAAATATCCAAAACATGGTCCTGAAGTTGAAAAAGGGAAAGTGTTCCTACCATTTTGTAGAAGTTTTAGCCTGCCCTGGAGGTAACAACTGAACATGAAATCTGTTCCCCCACCCCCCCTCCTTATACATATGCATACAGCAGGCCAGCCTGCTTCAGTTCTGTGCCATCCAGATTTGTTGAGCTATCAATAGCGATGATCAGAGATATAGTCCAACACACTTGGAGGGTACCAACAGTTTGTTTTAAGCAGGCATAATGATTCTGATTCCCACCTTTATTGGTTTTGATATGTGATTGAGGTTTTGTTTATTTGTTTGTTTTTAAACCCCCTAAAACCGAAGTCTGAAAATGCTTGGGTAAGCATTTGTGGTTCAACAGTGCAATGAAATAAGCCTGGTATTAGCATCAGTCAGGCCTCCAAGGGAAGGGGTTTCTACAGCTTGTGGAGCAAGTCTCCTTGGGGAGAAAGGCGAAGTATAAATAAAGTAAATCAGTAAATACAGCCAAGAAAGTCTAGCAGAGGAACACAGAGAAGGACCTCCTTGATAATCATATTTGATATATCAAACTACTAAGATTTTTTGTGCAGTGCTGTTAAAGAAAAGACTGCTATACTTCAGCACTATATTTCTATATGAAATATACTGGTTTTTGCTTTTTTTCCCCAGTATTGTTGATTATACTAAATTGGTAACATTTGCTAAGGTGTTACAGCACTAAAATTATAGTACAAGGATTCTGTTGTTTTTTGACCTGCAGCTCCAGGAAACTCTACCAAGCACAGCACTTGCCAGTACAAATTTTGGTGCCTCAAATGTTAGCTCCTTTTCTGATTATATTTGATTTACTGATTCCACAAATGGCACAAGTTTCCCTGTATCGGCACTATTTATTTTATTTATTTACTGCGCTTATATACCACAATTCTCAGCCCCAAGGGCGACTCATTGCGGTGTGGCGACTCATTGCGGTGTTTTCTAATACAGAACATATGGCATTTAACAACCATGATAACCATATCTAAGAAACTAGAGTGGAAGCAGTCTGTCTAATGCAGTTTTCCCAAAGCAGCACCCCAAATAACCTCAGGAACAGGCCTAATAATCAATACACCAAGGATTTTTTTTTGTTGGGTTGTACAGTCTAAAAGACATCTGTGACAGAGAGCACAAATTGGCCACCTATCCTATAGGGCAGGCATCCTCAAACTGTGGCCCTCCAGCTGTTTGAGCCTTCAACTCCCAGAATTCCTGACAATTGAACAAGCTTGTGAGGGCTTCTGGGAGTTGGAGGCCCAAACAGCTGGAGGGCTGCAGTTTGAGGAGGCCTGCTATAGGGAATTGAATTGAATTACTGATAAGAACCAATCCATATAAACCCAATTGATGTGGTAAGCTTCTGAATTTAATCTGGGACAGAATGTATTTTAGATTGCACATATTGGATTTTAAGCATCGAAACCCCATTTGAATGCAACAAATTTGTGTGGAACATTCAGAGATGTATTCCAGAGCACGTATACCAGACACAGTGGAAAGGAAGGCATACTTTTGCTCTATACCACACAAATCAGCAGCCAGTACTCTGGCCCAGTGTGTTTCTCTGCTTAAGCAAACCATTTTTCTCTTTTTGTCCTTGACCATCCACAACTAGGGTGCTTAAATGGAAAAGGTCAGGCTCAGACTGAAGATGGAAAACCAGACAAGGCTCTTCTCAAGCAAATGGAGGAAGTGTATTCTGCAGTTCCTGTCCAACTTCCAGAAACCAATGGTCATGTGCAGAAACTTTACCAGGAATGGTTGGAAGGAATGGACTCTGTGAAAGTCCAGCAGTCGCTGCATACAAAGTATAGCTCAGAAAAACCAGTTGCTAACAGCTTGGATATCAAGTGGTGACCACTCAACCACTAGACTTGCACTAGGTTTGTTGTACATGCAGCACTGGCAACTATTCTATGCAAGAGACTGGGGCATCGACACAATGTGTGAAAAAAACTGGAACTGTCTTTCTTCTCCATTTGAACTGTGTAAAGTCAGATTGTTTTATTGTATATTTGGACCATATCTATTTAAGCAGAGCCCAACAGTGTATGTATCTGAGGGGCACCGAGCTTCTTGACTTCCAAGATGAAGCATCATAACAAGATCAGAGCATGCTGGAATGTGCTTTGATCTCAGTCACATAAGTAGATGAGTTGGTTTGCCAAGAATCCAGTGTCATGGATTTCACTGGTCTTAAAAAGGAATTTTGCTAAATTGACAGTTCATCCAAGACTTTGTATAATTGCCAAACAATATAAGATACCAAAATAAGATAAAGCAAACTTCAGTAATTTAAGTAAGTTCCTACCATAGCACACCACTACCACTTTATTACATTAAGAGGATACTCTCAGATTGAATTGAGCAACAAGAAAAACTAGGAACTCTGCCACCTGCTGGTAGTGAATTTTTATTGACTTTAATATCATTTGTTTTCCTCTTTTGGGAAAGTAGGGAAAGTGTTCTGTTCTCTCCTTCCATTTTTAGCCTGTTGGTCTTTCCCAGGGAATACTGAGATCCTAACCTTTCAGTGAGATTAAGACATATTGTTGGACATTCTCAGCCAAGTTCAAGACAGATACTTTCCACATCTTCAGTATCTTGGTTTTCAGGCAATCCGAGTAAAGTAAATAATCAGAACGATGGAAAGATAACATAACTGCAGATGCAAAATGGGATTATTGGGCAAAAGTTTCAGGAATGGGCAAGTTGAAGGTAATGAAGCTGAAGATAAAAGTTATCAGATACAGAGGCCACTGGCCTGAAACCAGAATACCCAAAACTGCAGAAATGAAACAGAAGTTAATGTGTGTATGAGTGTGTGCGCATGTGCCTTCAAGCCACCTCTCAATTTGTAGTGACCCCCACAAACTTCATGGGCTTTTCTTAGGCAAGGAATCCTCAAGATGTAGTTTGCCATTTCCTTCCTCTGAACTATAAACTGGTTTCTCATCCAAGTACAAAACAGGGCCACTCTTGATTAGCTTCCAAGATCAGACAAGATCTGTTGTCTTTAAGTTATTTGGGCTCCAGAAAGTAATAGTGTTATTGTGTGCCTTCAGGTTGTTTCTGTCTTTTGGCTACCCTGAGGTTAACTTATTATGGTTTGTTTGTCCTGTTTTGTTTTTACAAGATTTCAACATGAGGAGCTTTGCCTTTGTCTTTCTCTGGGGCCAAGAGAGAGTGTGACTTGCCTAATGTTGCTCAGTTCCATGACCCAGTGAGGATTTGACCTGTTCTCGAGAGTTATACACTCAAACCACTACACCATGCTCTCTCCGAAGTTAATGTTCCCTACTGTTAATATACTTCACAGTACTCTTACCTGCTTAATGGCGAAGTCCTGTGTGATTTTTTAAAGGTTATGTCTACTTCTGTTGGCTTTAAATCCACACATGTATTTTAAGTCCTTGGAGAGTTTATTGTACTTGAATCTTGTCAGCACACTCCTGAACTCAGTGGCATTTAGTGAGCAGATATGCCTAGGACTGCATGATAAGTTACAAAAAGTAAAGCACTAAGCTAACATACATGCTCCCATTTGTGACATTAGTACATGGATAGAAGTACAGTGTATGCTCACTGAAATGAGTGGAAATTGTAGACCAGCAGTATATGTTGGACTGTACCCTCTTAATGTGATTTTAAGCAGTTTTTTTGCATTGGGTTGCAGAGTTGGAAAATATTCCCAAAGATTCTCTTCACCTGTTTTTAATTTGTCCAGTCTTGTCCCTTAAAAATATTTTGGAGCAGCACTTTAGCCTCTCCCCTAGCTTCTCTTTCATGTGTTTTTCTGCCCTTAACAAAAAATATGAGTAATCTTTGTTGTGATTTTACCATGGCATTCACACATTCTTCCAGCATTTGTAAGTGTCTGCCATATAAAAAAGAGGATCTTAAGGCTGTCATATTTACACTGTAAGATTTGAAACCTCATTATTGGTGCTTCATTTCATTTCAAGTGTCTTCAGTTCTTAGGCAGATTCTCATGGCAATAGAAGCAATTTCCATATGCAGTGAAGCTTTTTGCTCAGAAACAATTTAGTACAAGGTGATATAGGAAACAAAATTACATTTGACATGACATTTGACATGGGGACATTTGAGTAGCATGTCTTTAAGCAGTATAGCCAAGGTATATTTAAAGGTTCACAAAATTCAGGTTAGGCGTATAACACTTCTTTAACATAAACTTTGGTCCCAAAGTTAGAAATAATATGGAAAGAATAGGGATAGGATCCTACACTCTAAAAAAGAAGAGTAGTTCAAGAAGGTTTACCAACGTTATTCAAAACAGTATGCACATATAAAATTAAACATGATACGAAACGTTTGGATAAGTAAACAAAAATATTTTGTACCTTCTAAAGACTAGTTGAAAGCATCTTCTAAAATGCATCCAGATTTCTTCCCCTTTCAGCAGTCTCAGCTTTTATTTGAATTTCCACTTTAGTGCCCAAATGTAATGATGTTGTATTTTCAAGTCACTTCTGACTTACGGAGACCCTAGGCCAGGCATGGGCAAACTTCGGTCCTCCAGGTGTTTTGGAATTCAACTCCCACAATTCTTAAAAGCTGGTAGAATGTTAGGAATTGTGGGAGTTGAAGTTCAAAACACCTTGAAGACCGAAGTTTGCCCATACCTTCCCTAGACCAAGGGGTTTTTGGCACGATTTTTTCAGATGAGATTTGCCTTTGCCTTCTTTGAGGCTAAGAGCATGGGTCTTGCCCAAGGTGACCCATGGCTGAGTCTCCAGAGTTGTAGTTCAATGTTCAAGCTGCTACATCATGCTTTTTAAACATACTTTGTGGGGTGGGGATAGTCTTGAAGCTAATTGCCCTTTTCTGTCTATTTTGGTTTTCACATAAGGCCAGTAAGGGATGCTAGAGGAAGCTGCTGTCATTTTGCCTGCTGTAGGCAAACACGCACAACTAGAGAAAGATCAGCTGAGGAGTATCTTGCTCATCCAAGCTTTACTGTTATCTTTACTGTAGATGCAACTGTTCCAAACCAGCAATTGAAGGTCTGTGTTTCTCCAGTTCTTCATCCCTCTCCCAATGCAAACAGAGGGGTGAGCAGAAAAAGACTTTGTAAAAAGGGCTTCTTTGTCAGAGGCTTTGTTAACTGAGGTATTCCTGTATATATTTTGCTTTGCTGTCTTAGTAAAAGAAAAGAGAGAAAAAGATCATTTAAGACAGGTACACAAACAATACATCCTAGTGCTAGGAAAAGCACTCATAGTAGCTGTGGTAGTCCTGGACTTGCACGTGTATAAAATCAAAAGGGTGTCTCTGCGTGGCACTTTGTTTCAATACTCCTGGTTCTTAACCATTTTTGTAACATCTCACATTGGTGCCTTCTGACCCTCAGTAGGATAAGGCAGCCCTCTCTAACCTGCTTTAGCCTTCTGTTGACCATGCGGGCTGGAGATCATGGGAGTTGTATATCAACATACTTAGAAAACCCTAACCTTACCACAGTGTGTTGAAATGTGTTGGCTCAATTATATTCATGTTTGTCCTGAGTGTGTCCTGAAGGGGAAGGAGATATACTGGGTTTTTGTAGGAGTGTTTTCCATATTTCCACCTGTACAAAAGTTGCAAGAGACACTTCCATATGAACGTACCCAGAGAGGTCTACATTCCTATGGTAAAAGAAAAGGGATGTGCAATCCCTGATAACTTTGGTATGATGGTAATCTGATTTTTTCTGTATTCATGATTCAGATGTGTGTCCCTCATATAAAGGGAGAAATGGAGGACACCTTGTCTTAAATGCTGTATCTTATTTTGCAGCCAATTTTGTATATAGGAATTCACTATATGTGGAAGAGTATCTGTATATATATAAAGGTCCTTGGTACAAATCTGGAATTTAGCTTTGCGAACTTAGCCTTCAAAGCATTTCACCAGGACAAGTCC
This sequence comes from Anolis sagrei, assembly GCF_037176765.1. Taxonomy (NCBI): domain Eukaryota; kingdom Metazoa; phylum Chordata; class Lepidosauria; order Squamata; family Anolidae; genus Anolis; species Anolis sagrei. The sequence goes on from NC_090022.1 coordinate 121,871,290, forward strand.
CAAGAGATTGTACTGCCTGCCATTTGCTGTATCAAAATGAAAGCTTCCATTGTATTAAAAAGCTGCATCTGTGTTCTCAAGTGACCAAGGTTAAAACCTGATGTTATTGTACTGTACCAAGAACAGGGGAGCGAGAAGCAAAGTCACAAAATTGTGCAGTTCTCTTTCCAAGAGATATAAAACTGGACAAGCTGAACAAAAATTCAACTCATTGGAACCATTACATTTAGAGTGGCTGGCCCTGGATTTTGTGCAGATACGCATAACTTGGAATTATCTATAGATCAGACAAGAAGGAGTATCATGCCTTCAGGAAATTCTGGCTTGGAACTCTAATTAAACAGCTCCTGTGTTTGCCCCTCTGGTGAAGCTATTTAAATGAAAAATAAACTAAGCCACTGCTTTGCGCATTCCATAATCTCATAAAATTCAAAAGGGCTTTCTGCATCCCTTTCCCTTATAGAGTATTCAGGGACCCGCAGAACATGCCAACACATTGGAGCAACATATTACAGATTCAAAATATTCCTTGTTCTTCATAAATTAGTAGTATCTTCAGTTAGGATCCAGCTCTCATGAAAAGTCTAGACTAGGTGGCATCTCAAAACACCTGAAATCCATACTACAGACCTGCTCTTGATAGCATGAAAATTCATTCAAACAGGGCAAAACTGCACACGCACACAATTTTACAATTTTTCTATACATGGACTCGTAAGATATAAGGCATGTTAACTATATTAGATCTGTTACATATATCAAGACATGGTTTCACAGAGCAACACAGCAATGCATTCCCACTTACACAGAAATAATGAATTTCTGCTTACACAATTGGCAAGTGAATTGTTCCTTTAAAAGACAAATTGTCTTGAATTTACTTATGTAACACCAAGATGCATCAAGGTAAAATGAGACTGAACCAAAATCACTAGAATGTAGTTCCTTTTTTGATTGCACACACAGCACTTGATATTGAGATTGTGCGAGTAAAAACCAATAAGAGTGTGATCCATTAACGACAACTGTGAATTGTTATAAACATTTGTGCAGAACGTGGACATTAAACTGTCCACTAGGTTCTTTTCCCCCAGGAAATCCATTGTCTTGTGCTTGGTGTAAATTCTTTGCATCTTGTTACTGGGATCAGCAAAGCTTAGGAGGTGGAGCAGAAAATGTGTCTGGGGAAATCTAGCTTTCAATGTTTTTGTTTTTTTCATCTGAATGATGTATGAAAATGCTTCATTTTTTAATAGACTGGAATGCGAAAAAGTCTATGTGTATGTACAGATGTACAGGTGCTTTAAAGATTTTTTTCTCCTTTTTTAGGAGTTTGAAAAGATTAAAACAGATTAGAAGTCTTCCTGCACAGTCATAAAATCTGCTGGCGTAGTTTATATTCTAATGTCTTATACTTTACCTCAACCCAGACATGTTTTTAAGACACACATTCACGGGAGAGCCCAAAGTAGACTAGCTACCACTTTTCTAGTTCCTCTTACTGGTTGTGGGCCTGTTTCTATTACCACTTCTCTTACATGAGCAGGGATGAGGAGCTGAGGTGTTACCTACTCCCTGGCATAGCCAAGTTACCATTAGGTAAGTCACTTGAGTAAAACTAGGGCAGCTCTCTCTCTCTCTCTCACACACACACACACACACACCACTTTTTGCAAGTGGTTGCCCAACTGCAATGGATGTATACAGCATGACGCCCATATCCGTAGGCCCAGTATCCACGGTTTCACTTCTCTAGGTCCAATATAATATGTCCTCTAGACATTTTCTGCATCCTCCGGTATGACTGTATGGTATTCTTGGGCCAGAAGTCCTTCATTACAATGTGATTGACTATTACACATGGTTTTGTCTAGCCATACAAAATTTGGGGACAAATCCTCCATAGATATAGAGGCAATACTGCATTGTAAGTGCTCCCTGGTGGCACAGGGATTAAACTGCTGAGCTGCTGAACGTGCTGACCAGAAAGGTTGACAGTTTGAATCAGGGGAGCAGGGTGACCATACCGCTACTGTGGGAAGGTAACGGTGCTCCATGCAGTCATGCTGGCCACATGCCCTTGGAGGTGTCTATGGACAACGCCGGCTCATTACCTCAGAAATGGAGATGAGCACCACCTCCCAGAGTCAGACACGACTAGACTTAATGTCAGGTGAAACCTTTATCTTTACTTACTGCATTTTAATGGTCTGGGAACGAAGTTGCCACTTGTCACACTGCAATTAAGCCCACTTGATAGCACAGTAGACCATCTGAGACTTGTATAGCTGCAGGCCCTGATATGGGGAGGTGGAGGAGGCAAAGCAAGGGGGATTCCTTTGGAAAATTGATGTTTTAGTTGGATCTATTTACATTATTGTAAGCTGCCTTGAATCCCATCCTAGGAGAAAGGGGGGGGGGGGATATAGACATATTACATACATAAAGCATATCAAGGCTGCTCTCACAAGAAACCTAAATGACTGCATTGGAACTAATGCATTTGGGATATATAGCATATAAAAACAGATTCCTTGGAAAAGACAACTGCTCAGTAAAACAGAATACCCTCTGAAAAGTGGGTCAACTGATGAAGCCATGCCGCAGAGTTTGCAAGAACAACTGAACTGGGTGCAGTGCCTAACGACCTTGGCCTGCACTTCAAAACAATTGGCACTGACAAAATTAGCAGCTGTTAGCTGCAAAAGGCCACCCTACTTGGATCTGTATGCATTATTCGCCAATACATCACAGTCCTAGACACTTGGGAAGTGTCCAATGTGTGATCCAATACAAAAGCCAGCATAGTGATCTTGTTTGCTGTGTACTAATCCTGTTGTGTATCTAATAATCATAACAATAACTATAATAATAATGAATTCATCACCTGCCTCTTCTTGTAGTTCGAAGTGGGATACAACATCATTTAAACAAGAAAATCACTATCCAATATTCTTCCAAAATACGATTTTAAAACCCTGTACAATAATACTGTTTATAGTCATGCTCTTCTTGACATCTCACTTCAGTTCATTTTTTCCTCTTTTCACTCTTCCTAGGAGTTGTAGTTTTGCAAGGTCTTCAACCTTCTCTGCCAAAAAGTGCTGGTGCCCCAGCTACCTATAAGGAGTCCACAACAATTAAAGTTGTATCAAATTGCACTCATTTTCCAATGTTGATGCACCCCCATGTGTCAAATCAGAGACATTGCATTTAATAAAAAGGGAGAAAGGAATTGTGGCCTTGCTGGCAGCTACTTTAGCCCTCCAGCTGAAATGGATTTCCTATAAACTCCTTAAAACAAGCAGCGTACTTCGACAGTTCTAAATGAAAAAAGTTCAAATTTATATAAACTATTTTATGTTTTCCAAAACAACCCTTGTGAATGAACACAATAATTTCAGGTTCTACCGAGATTTGAACTCGGATCGCTGGATTCAAAGTCCAGAGTGCTAACCATTACACCATAGAACCAGGTGGCGGCTCAGCAGCCAGAAAAGTCCCCTATTAGCACGTCCTCCACGTGATTCTTTCCCAGGCTGGATCCCTTTCCTGGCTTCTGTTTACGTGCGAATTTTAAAGAGACACGTTCCATTTTCTAAAGAAAGGCGCTTTGTCGGTGCCACAGGCCTCAGATGAAGCTACTAGCTGAGTCCGAGAAAGATAAATGGCAGAGGCACACATCCTCTGAAATCCGAATCGTGTTACAATTATTCCCATAATTGACAACAAAAATATTATATTAATATTCCCTGGTAAAATATTTCCACCTTTAGGTTCCACCGAGATTTGAACTCGGATCGCTGGATTCAGAGTCCAGAGTGCTAACCATTACACCATGGAACCGGTATGTATCAGGGCCTGTTTGTTTCCTACTTATTCATGACGTAAGCTATTCCTTTCCCTCGTCTTTCTCAGAGAAGAACAATTTAAAGAGAACTGCTCCAAAATTGCAATAGCAAACAACCCTTCGCAGAGAAACACTAAAAGCCTTTGCCTTATACAAAAGCAAAAAGTTACTGAATTGTAACACTTTTGTAGAAATACAAACGCCCCCCGCTGTAGGGCGAGGGATACACAGGGTGCATCTGCACTGTAGAATTAATGCAGTGTGACACCACTTACAATACAGGGGATCAAGGCTATGAAATCCTGGGAATTGTAGTTTTACAAAGTCTTTGGCCTTCTTTGCCACAAAATGCTGGAATATCACTAAACTACAGCTTCCAGGGTTGCATAGAGTTGATCCAGGGCAGTTAAAGTGGTGTCAGACTGCATTTATTCTGCAGTGTAGATCAGGCATGGGCAAACTTGGGCCCTCCAGGTGTTTTGGACTCCAACTCCCACAATTCCTGACAGCCTCAGGCCCTTTCCTCCCCCCCCCCCCCCAGTTGCTTAAGTGGAAAGGAAAGGAAGGAAGGAGCCTGAGGCTGTGAGGAATTGTGGGAGTTGGAGTCCAAAGCAGCCGGAGGGCCCAAGTTTGTCCATGCCTGCATTAGGTGGTTCAAAAAGCAAATTAACAGAAGCATTTTAGCTATATTGATACAGTACAGGAAAGATGGGCTTGCAAGAATGTTTTTGTGGTTATAACCAACTAGATATATTTTAGTTATAGTGATCATAACTATTACTATAAAAAAGACAGCCAGTCCTCCTCATTTGTTGGGCTGAAGGACCCAACAAATGGGTCAAAAAAGTGACAAAAGTGACAAAAACATGAAGTAATTGCTATTTCTTTCCCTGAGAAAACACTTTTCTGGAAATGTCTACCTCTTCCAGCATGGCTCTACGGTCAGCATCCTCTGGAAACTAAACGCAGAGCTTGAAAGTGCATTACATATTCAGTTGTAGACTCAGACAATGCAGTTCAATGCAATTTTATTTATTTTATTTATTTATTTACTGTCAAAAGCATTGCACAGATAAAACAAGTATAAAACTAATTAAAGAGAAGGAGCATATGCGGATAAATAATAACAATAATAATAAAACTTTATTTATACCCCGCCACCATCTCCCCAAGGGGACTCGGAGCGGCTTACATGACGCCAAGCCCAACAACACATCAATAAAAACAACAAGCAATAAGCAAATAAAACAATACAATTAATATAACTCAACATATGGACAATAAACAACTCCATATCAAAAACAGACAACAGTGACTGGATTGTCTATGACTTTAAGCAATTATTCCTCTGTACATGAGGCAGATCATTGTGGACAAGCATACAGCTGCAGAGTTGTTTGTTCTGCTCCACAGTCGCACATGGTGGAGGATTCTTCCAGGCAGTGCCATTTTGCCAGGGTTTGATCCCATTGGGCAGGACTTGCCTTGGTTGTGCATGTATTGAATACCTAGTGCAGGATGTGATGAACTGGGCACAATGCAGTAAGAAAAACTGTGCTTCTTACATTTTCCATTTGAACATGCTGTCCATCCTCACTATACTAAAGGCAACTCCAATTTATTTATTTCATGTCCAAAGAACTGGATAAATAAGTATAAAACTGATAAAAATAGAGGGAGCACAAACAGCTAAATAATTTTTGACCAGAAACAGGCAACAGCGACTGCATTACCTGTAGCATTAAACAATTCTTCCTCTGTGCATGAAGCAGGGCATTGTGGACAAGCATAGAGATGCGGAGTTGTTCGTTCTGCTCCACAGTCACACAAGGTGGAGCATTCTTCTAGGTAGTGGCATTTTGCCAGGTTGTCTTTTGATCTGCCAACTCCATTTCTGAGTCTATCAGGGACTTCCGCAATGCCCATTCTTTGTTTACCCCTGGAGAAAGACCCTCATGGGGGGGGGGGGCATCCAGTTGGGATTTCCTGGTTTAGCTGCCCATAGGGATACTGTTTGTTGTTGGGGAGAAGTTAAGAGGAATGGCAGTTATCATGAAGCTTTTCCTTGATTTGAGTCTACTGGGAGGAGGCTGATAGCCATGCAGTGGATGGCTTTCACAGTGTTCAACCTGATTTCCCTCACAGTTAGCAGCAACTTCTCATTGCACATCAGGGGGGCAATGCCAGCTAGCTTGTGGAGTCTATCAACAAGTGTAGGCTTAAGACATCCTATGATTATTCTGTGTGTTACATTCAGTGCTATGTTCACCTCCTTCGTGTGAACAAAGTTATGCCAAACAGGGCAGGCATACTCAGCAGTTGAGTAAGACAAGGCCAGAATTTATGTTCTTATTAATTTTGGGTCTGCACCTCATGCGCTGCCAGTAAGTTTCCGCAAGATGTTACTGCGCACAGCTACTTTGTGCTTGGTGTTCATACAGTGTTTCCTACATGTGAGCATTCGATCTAAGGTGACACGAAGATATTTAGGAAGCAGTTAAACTGCATTTTATGAGTCTATGTTGACCACATAATGCAGTTTTAAATCACATTATATGGCACTGTAGATGGGGCCCAAGGGATGCCTTTGAAATGGAGTAATTGGAAGTAAGGAACACCAGGTTTTCCGAATCTTGACTGGTTGACAACATTGAGTCCGATCCAATCAGGTTAAACTGGTTCAATGACATGGCTTAGAGACAAAAGTCTTTTGCATAGGATTGGTCAGCAAAAGGCTGCTCAACATACTGAGCCACATACATTTTGCCAAACTAACGTTTACAAGTATCAGATGTGTGTCTAGTAGATATCAAAGATGGGAATGCTGTGGCTAAATAATGGCTATTAAACTTTGTTCCTTTGCATGTAAATGACATTTTTACTATGTTGGTTTAAAACCAGTGCTTTGTGTGTGTGTGTGTGTCAGGAGCAACTTGAGAAACTGCAAGTTGCTTCTGGGGTGAGAGAATTGCCTGTCTGCGAGGACATTGCCCAGGAAACACCGGATGTTTGATGTTTTACCATCTTGTGGGAGGCTTCCTTGCGTGGCAAGCTGGAGCTGACAGAGGGAACTCATCCGTGCTCTCCCCAGATTCAAACCTGCAACCTCTTGATCTTCAGTCCTTCCAGCACAAGGGTTCACCCCACTGCACCACCGGGGGCTCCAGCCAGTGCTTAAATTTACCTTACATTACTGCACCCAAAGTTTATCTGGAATACAGATTTTAAAATCCCATCTGATATTTTGTTTCACCTCATGTGTTCCCATTCTGAACTTTGGAAAGATTGTTCCAATGGAAAGAAATGAGGCCACATATGCCTGGTGTTGTACAGAATTACATCTACAGAGCACATTGAAATGCAAATATACGGATCCCTCTTTGGCTATTCATAGAAAATAGACAGGCAACGAACATGTTTGAAACTAGGGTTTTATTTATCTCACTTCAGGGCAGGGTTGCTGGATCAGAAATCTAGAAAAATGGGCGACGCAATCTACATATTCTTTCATGTTTTTCATAATTGTGCATACAGGTGTCTTCATCATTTTGCATAATTGCAGCCGTGAATGTGACTGTGTTCTTAGAGCTGGAAGTTTCTCTTTCTGAAGGATGAAATATTTAAGCTAATGAACCCAGAGGAAGTGAATGAAGAGGCAGTGGAGTTGGGGAAGGTTTTGAAGGATGCCAGAGAAAAAGTGGGAGAAGCATCGAGTCCCTTCAATGGTTGCACAGAAGAGAAAATTTGAAAAGTTGATGTGTAATAAAGAAGCTGAATATTGAACAACATCTCTGAAATTCCATTTTCTCCACGGCTATTAAAGGCACAAGCCACATCTCCAGGTTTCACTCTGGCAACCCTAGTCCTCTCCCCTCCTTTGGAAAGGGAAGTGGTAACAAGTAGCATCTACTAGGGCTGGGCGGTTTCGTTTCGTTAATTCGTAATTCGTTAATAATTCGTTAATTTTTTCAATTACAAAACGATAACGAACCATCCTGGAGCAATTATTAAAAAAAACGAATTTTAAAACGTTTTGTAAATGCTTCGTATTTCGATATTGTATTCGTTTCGTTATTGTTTTGAGGTCGTTTCGTTATTATTTCCGCATGTCTGGGCCAGTTTTATGGTTTAATTAGTGAAAAAAAATTATATCACACCAACAGTCAACAACAGAGGGAGAGGGAAGCTTCAGAAGGTTTTGGAGGTTTTTTAGCGTATTTCGCGGTCGCGTCCGCCATTAACGAATCGATTCGTTATTGTTTCGGAAATCGATTCGTTAATTTTTTACCATTTATGAAATTTCATAAATATCGAACTTTTTAAAAGGAAAATTTTGTAATTATTTTAAATATCCAAACAAAAAAACCCCCCAAATACAAATCGATTTTAGAAACAAATTTTTCCGTTGTTACCCAGGCCTAGCATCTACTATTTGGGTACCAACATTCAGGCATTCTTTAGCAAATCCAAGCTTAGCAATAGTTTTTTTTTAATGTCAGCTTTCCCTCTTCCCCTTCTCCCTCCCCCCCTCCTTGCATGAGCATCCATAAATGTTCAAAAAAGATAAATTCACTCCTATCTCTTTCACACTATATGCTTGTGCAGAGACATCTCAGACTCCAGCTGTAAATCACTGATACATGGTGGGAGTCCTTTCCCTGTGTCAGGAGTGGATAATGTCAGAAGGATCGTGTTTAGGACCCTCTATGGGAGGAATGGAGGGGAAAATAGCTTTGCTTTTCAAAGTTTGGGGGCTGTTCCATACCTCCCAAGTCTCCTGATTTGACAAGAATAGTGCCAGTGAATCCTATCTTGTCCCAGCTTTTCAGCTGCTTATGTCTGTCTCCTCCCTTCTTACTTCCCCCTTTTGTGCTTTTACTTCAATTGCTGCAAACTGAGTTCAAAGTGCAAAAGCAGTTTGCAATCAATTTACTCCACAGAGACAAAATGAGGGGGCAACATTTCACGCTTTTAGTCAGACATTTTGCAAAAGCAAAGTCCAGCAGCATGTCTTAGCTGCATGTTCTTCCTCATTAATAGCTTTTGCCAGCTGATGTTGCTTGACTATATTTATTCCTGTGAAATGCTCTAGGGACCTTGTCATAATGGCCCATGGATTCACCTTGCATTGGGGTGAATCCATGGGCTCCTGGTGGGGGTGAGGGCATGGAAAAGCCACCAATCCATACCTCACAATGCCCATTTTACCTTGCTCTTCATCCCATGGGGTGAAGCATTGCCACCTGGCTTACCCCCACTGAAGGAAAGGCTCCAATGGGTACTGCTTCATGTACCTTTTTGGTATGGGGCCCAGCCAGAAGTTCCTTTACGTCATGTGAAGGACTCTGTGCCGTAAAAGGAGGTGAAGCAGCATACGATGGACAAATCAGCCCGTCTGATGAGGTTGTTGGATAATCCACAAACTCCAGCCTATAGACCGATGCAATGATTTCCTGGTCCACTCAACATATTGTAACACTAATCAACTTCCCAGGCACTAGTAAGCTCTTACACTCTACTTATTGCATTATTTTCTGTTCACAAGTCAGTATCATACAACATTCCAAAAACTCCCCTCTCATTCATACCTTTATCTATTTATCTTCACTTTAGGTAATATGCTTTCATAGAATCATAGAATCATAGAATCATAGAGTTGGAAGAGACCTCATGGGCCATCCAGTCCAACCCCCTGCCAAGAAGCAGGAATATTGCATTCAAATCACCCCTGACAAATGGCCATCCAGCCTCTGCTTAAAAGCTTCCAAAGAAGGAGCCTCCACCACACTCCGGGGCAGAGAGTTCCACTGCTGAACGGCTCTCACAGTCAGGAAGTTCTTCCTAATGTTCAGATGGAATCTCCTCTCCTTTCTCCCATCTTTCTTCCTAAGCATCCTTTCATTTAAAGTGAGCTCGTCACCCCATCCTCATATCTACAGGTCTTGCATTTCCATTTATATTAACTCACAACCTGCCCTTTCATTGGTATAAATATCTGTCCATGGACTTGGTATCCATAGGTATCATGCTTCAAAGTTTTTTTCTTTCAGTTAGTTTCAAAGGCACTGTAGGATTCCAGTAATACACTCTGACACACAATGCCTTTGAATACCATCCATACCAAGGAACAGTGTGTCAATCCTTTTTCTCAATAACTTGAGCCATTGGTGGTTGGATGACCCAATCTGTGTCCTAGTCTTCCATGGTCTACATATTAGTAATGCTTTGATGGCCATGGCTCAATGCTATGGAATCATGGAATAGTAGTTTTACAATGTCTTTAACTTTTTTTGCGAAAGAGTGCTGATGCTCATCAAACTACAAATCAGAAGGTTCCATAACATTGAGCCCTGGTAGTTAAAGTGGTGTCAAACTACATTAATTCTACAGTGCAAATGCACCCTTAGTGCCTACTGGGTGATACTTGTTATTATTGTTTTCATCATAGAATCCCGTTGTGATGTGTGAGAGTCCCCACCATCCAATTTTGTCCAACTGTATAATTAATACAGCTTGATACCACTTTATCTGCTGTGATGAGCATCAGCACTATTTTGGCAGAGAAGGCTAAAGAGGACAACTGATGTATTGCCTTCCTGAACCACCAACCCCATATTTTTTGCTAAAATCAAGACTTTTATAAAAACTTTGAGTTTTAAAGGGTTGGGGAGGAAGAAGAGATAGCTAAACCACCAAAATATAAAATATTGACACACCAGCTCTCTTTCACTCCATTCAAGAATTTGCCCTCTATTCCCGTTTTGAGTCCAGCAGCACTTTGTTATCAGATTAACACCATACATTAATTCAACTACATCGCTTCTATAATCTTTAACAATTTCTTCATTTCCTATTGTGCTTCAACCAACCCATTAGGTTTCTGAGAGGCCTAATTGCCATAAGGCACCAGAACCTGTCTCATCTTGGAAGCTAAGCATGGTGAACCCTGGTTAACACTTGGATGTAAGACCACCAACAAACACCTAATGCTGTTGGCTATATTCAAAAGAAGGAACGGGCAAAACCTGCTCAGAGTATTCCTTGCCGAAGAAAACCCCACACAACTATTCGGATCAGCATAAGTCAATAGGTGACTTTGAAGACACTTTCACACATTTAGGTCTCTTTCCATAATTACTCCAAATACAACAGCCAACATACTGAGCAAACCCTTTTAAAATAAATGCACTTTCTATTAACTCTTTTCTAACTGTAATTTCTAAGAGACCAAACACCACCACAGATATTTCTGATGGTTGGTAAGACACTCTGTTGTCACCAAGGAGTGTACTAACTTTCCCAACTCCACTGCCTCCAGATCTTCAGAAATCTTTTGCCATTTCTTCTGGGACCCAATCATTTGCCCCTGCTCTGAGCTTCTCGGTAGTTCCCTCCATAAAATAAAGAGCTTCTGGCAACACTATTGCCAAAGTAGATGGGCTAAATGCAATCACTTTTCATCTTCTATTTTCTGTTTTTCTTTAACTCCTGCAGCAACAACAGCAAAAAATAACTCTGGAAAGAAGGTGCGTATGTAAACAGCTGCCTTTGCAATAGGATTTGCCATGAACACCTCCTGTTTCTTCCTGTTCACTGTTCTCAGAATTTCATCTGCAACTTCAGTTGGATGGACACCATAGGCCAGTTTTCTGCAAAGGACTGGAAAAGAGACAGAGAAGAAAATATTAACGTATGACCCTCCTACAACCATTTCTTTTTATCCCTTTTCATCTCAGAGCTGGTCACAAGTGGCATTCAATCCAGTCAATTATGTAAGAAATTTCTTTGAAAAGAAAGATTCACATTACACACCCTTCCGCTGTTCCAGTTTGGCAGAGACCACTCCAATGTGTTCTCTATTGTCCCACCATTTATAGGCCTTTAAAATGTACAATTTCTCTATGCTTTTTCCACTTAGCTCCTTTGTTCTCGTGTTATTTCAATTGCTGATGAATCCAAAGTCCAAAAATAGCTTGCACTCAGCTAACTGAGCAGAAGAGAGGACTGGATGGCATCTTGCCCTTCCCAGTAGGCTCAGGCAATAGTAAACAGCTTCAGCCTCTTAGCTTCGCTTTTCTTCCTCATCAATAACTTTTACCATCTTGACCACACTCTGATGTTGCTTGACTATATATGATCGGTTTTCATCTGTTAAATGTTGGAGGCTATGACGTTGATTGAGTAGGTGTATAGGACTCCATTGCTTTTAAAAGACAATGGATTAAAAACTAATTGGTATGGAAATCACCTTATAATGGAGAGGCCTTGCTGAATGAGAACTGGCAGCCACACACATTTTGGTCATTTTAAAGAACTGCAATGTGTGTGTGTTTAAAAAAGAGAGAGAAACACTCTAGAAAGGTGGGATATATTATCTCTTGCCTCTTATACTAGATACAGCAGGGTTTTAAAAAAAAATATAGAACTGCTAGCCAGATGGAAAAGGATGAGTGATGTGAAATACTGCCCACTAGGTGCTTACAACAATTGTCCATTTGTCCAGACCTACTGTGGTAGGAGAGAGAAAAATGAATGTGTGTCCTCCTATAGATTGAGAATATTGTGCCTAATTTACTGGGGGAAATGTTACTACTCATACCTTGGTAATTCAAATCATGATGATAGTGCATGCTGCAGGAGAGAGGTGAAGGTCAAGTTACGTTTCGGTTATTGTAGGACTACAGCTTGCATCAACCTTGCCAGTTTAGCCAGTATGAGACATGAAAGCAGCTGAGATCCAGCAACATCAGGAGGGCTATGTATTTTGCATCTTTGCTTTAGTGCAGTGGTTCCTAGCCAAGGTGTTTTGGACTTTAGCTCTCAGAAATGCCAGCCAGATTACCAACTGTTAGGAATTCTGGAAGCTATTTCAAAACACCTGGAGGACCAATGCTCTAGTGGAAAAAGTATAACACAGCACATGATGTTACTGTGACTGCATTTCAATCTCTCCCTGCTTCTTAAAATCAGGTGGGACCTCTCTGCTGTTTTCCCCCTCTAAATATTCCAAATTTCAGCTTCCCAACTAATTTTGTCTCTTTGGCACATTTCCTCTTCTGTCCTCTTATCCTAAACGCTTTCATCCACACACCATCCTCTTGTGTGAATCTTACATTTCCACACGGAGGATTCCCAGTTGCTAGGCTGTGGTTGAACACTGTATGAGCGTATGAAACTTGGAGTCACAGTACTGACACAAACACCAAACTCCTGCAGTTCTGCCCTCAGGCAATCAAAGAACCCGAGAGCAGCATGCTTTGAAGCAGCATCTAGGAGCAAAACAAAGATAGTATTATTGACTTAAAGGACATGTTAACCTCAAAGCATGCAATTACACAGAAGAGCTAATGCAGTTTGACACCACTTTTAAAGCCATTGATCAATTCTACAGAACCGTGATAGTTACAATTTTACAAGGAATTTAGCCTTTTCTGTCTCTCCAAACTCATGATTCCATAGCATTGGGCTGTGGCAATCAAAGTGTTCTCAAACTGCATTAATTTTAAAGTGCAGATGCATCCTTAGTCTCATCACCCTTGGGCTGCTAGACATGAAGGTCCCTAGCACTATTTCTTTTAATCCATACAGACATGAAGGTCCCTAGCACTATTTCTTTTAATCTTTTAAATAATTCTATTAATTTCAGCACAATAGCATAAAATGTATGTCTTGCAGTTTAGAACAAGTGATGTACAGAGCAATCTATCTATCATCTATCTATCTATCTATCTATCTATCTATCTATCATCTATCTATCTATCTATCTATCCCATTTTGAAGTGAGCCTCCTCATTCCAAGACTCTCCCAAAATTTGATCTTGTAACTCTTTCAGAAATTAAAATAAGATAATGGGTGTAGTCATATGACACAAGAAGCCAGGATTCCACAGAATGAGTAGCACGCTCAAATATGTTCTTTCTTTCATTCAGCTTACTCAAACATAGCTAGCTAAATTAACTTCATTATGTACTTGATTATGTGTTGTCTGGTAATGGACAGATTCCCATCTGTAGTATGTTCCCTTACAAGAAACCAAAGGGAATATCCTGGGTTCTGCTGCCAATTCACATAGCAAACTAACAATGGAGCAAAACTTCATGGTTTGTTTAGCTGTTCCTGTTACAAGCAAGAGCAGGCAGCACACTATTGTTCCATTATGACTTGTCAAGTTACCTTTAAATCTTGGTTTCTACTTTGGTATGAATGCACCCAAATGTATGTGTCAGCTCATCAGAAGCATGTGGTACTTAAAAACTTGAAGGAGTACTTTGCCAATAGCTATACTGATCAATCTTGCATCCAAGAGTCAGTATGTTCTTTGACTTCCTTTTGGAAAGACACAGGCTCTTAAGGACATTTTAGTTTAAAGCCCAGCTGAGCCACAACTACTTAACAGTCACAACAGATGCCAAATGGTCTACCCATCTTGCATTTGGGGTGCAGACCATCCCTCCTACAAAACTTAAGCCCTCTGCCATATTACTGATGCATGCATCGTACCACAAAAAGGTCAGCTTCTGACATCTGAAAACTGTTAATGTTGTGGCATTTGGCAAAAATGGTACTTGTTTTTCCTCAAAGGAGCTAAAGGTCTTAGACTTTAGACTGAGTGAATTTGTAACAATCATTAGTATCATATCAAACAGTTTCTGCAGTATGGTCAGTTGTGTTCATAAACTTACAGGCTGCACGAAAAGGGACTCCAACTTTCCCCTGGATATTGTTGACTAATATAACTTGACCAGTTCTCCTGGAGATCATGTTGGGAATAAGAGCTGAGGGGAAAATGAAAAGAAGCAGAGAGTATGAGAATCAACTACCAGAGGGGGACACGCCATATACTTTATTTAACCCTAGTCTCACACATTTCTTTTCATGGCTAAATGACAGATAAAGATCTTTAAGAATAGTATCACAGTACTGTATGGACTGGAAAAACCAGAAGTATTGCAAACTCAACACCTTGGACAGTCAGTAATGGATAGGTACTGTCACCATGTTTGTCTTTAAAATGTTACATCCTGATGGCACCAGATTAGGCATGGGAAGACTTCACCTGTCCAGATGTTTTGGGCTTCAACTCTTAAAAATTCCAGGCAGCTTACCAGCTGTTAGGAATATTGGGAGCTGATGTCCTAAACACCTGGAGGGCTGAAGTTTGCCCATGCCTGCTCCAGATACTGTCTCATCTAGGAAGATAAGCAAGTTCAGTTCTGGTTAGTACTTGGATAAGAGACCACCAAGAAATGCCAGGTGCAATTGGGTATATTTTAGAGGGTGGACAGCTCTGAGTGTTCCTTGCCTAAGAAAACCCTAGGAAATGCATATTCATAACCAAAATAGTACTGTATGTCTTGTTCTTCCCAAAAAGTTTACAATTTATGCTGGCAGAGGGAACGTCTCACCCAGAATGGGGAAAGGATGCCAACAAGCTACTTGTTTCACAAAGTAAGAAGTGAGAGGGAGGAAACAGTAGTGGAACCTTCCTTAAAACTATAGATTATTTTACAGTTTCCTTAATATGAGGCAACCAAAGACAGGTTATAGTATACAGATTTGCCAGTCTGGATCACTATCATCTCTCACTAGCAACCCTCTTCCAAGACCTCAGAAGAGTTCTTTCTCTTCACCTGCTCTGTAGTCTTTTAAATATTTTCCAGAGTAAACCTAGGACTTTCTGCATGCAAAGCATATTCTAGATCAGTATGGAACAAACTCTCCGCTTATTCTTTACATTTGAGGACTTACAAAAGTTCACAATCTGTGTAGATCTGAATTAACACTCACATAGATGTTTGAATAACTTCTTTAATAGTCTCAAACCATTGGTTGGCAAGTTGATGTAAGGCACACCATGTTCCTCATTAAGAAAGACCTCTCTGAGTAGTTCATACGCTACAAGGGGACATGGGATGCTTCCAGGCAAAAGGACTCATCTTTAAATGAACCCAAAGACCCTGCACAATTGTTATGTCTTTTTCCCCCTTCAAGGCATTTTCTCACAAAATTGGTGGGTAGTAATTATATCACACTTTAATCTGAGTGTGGCCTTCTTTTTCTGTCAGTGGATTGCCAGGTACCCCTAGGACCTCCAAACAGATCACTGTTGTGCAAGAGCCATCAGTTGAAAACTAATGAAGTCCAGGGTGGGTCTCAATGAACCCTTGGCCTTCCAGAGGAACACTGTACAACTCATTCAGGGATTTTCCTAAGATACCAACTCATAGCACATAGCAGATAAACATTGGTGGTGTGTTATTAAACAGAAGTACCCATGGGAAAAGGAATCACAGCAAAGCATAGCAAGCCCTACATTTCAGAATGTCACGACTGAACAGAACCTTGGCAGCCCTCTCCATCAGCCCATTGCTCAGAGAGGGCATCTTGCCACTACAGCAACTCTTGCACATTGTTTTCCAGCCTCTGCTTAAATAAATAAAGTGACAGAGAGCTTTGAAACAGATGCCAGATGACTTTCAGTAGGTTTATCATGCCACTGGGACACACTAAGCAGATCTATACTTCCTAGTACCAGCAAGCCATAAAGCCAGGAAAAGGACCTATTCATTCTCCCAAATTCTAAGTCCAGAAAATACCTCTGTGAAACCCACCTTTATTTTATTTGTTGTTGTTGTGTACCCTCAAGTGATTTCTTATTTACGGCAACCCTAAGTTGAACCTATCACCAGATTTACTCAGCAACATTGGTTGAGGGTGGGGGCGGGGTTGCCTTTTCCTTCCTCTGAGGCTGAGAAAAAATGACTTGCTCGAGGTCACTGAGGCTGGATCTACACTGCCATATCATCCAGATTATCAAATCAGATAATCAAGATTATATTACATTATTATTATTATTATTATTATTATTATTATTATATGACGATGTAGATGGGACCTTGGTAGGTTTTTATGGCTGAGCAGGGATGTGAACCCCGGTCTCCTAGAGTCATACACCAAAGTTCAAATCATTACACCATGCTGGCTCCCTATATTTCTATTTATTAAAATATTTATATCCTGCCCTACATCTGAAGATCTTAGGGAAGTTTGCAATGAAATGAATTCAAAACAATAAATAATACTAATATGTTCTAAAAACTAACAATGTATTAAATCTTATGTCAGCTAAATAAAAATCCAGGTAATTTAAAGCTAGTTAAAACAATATAAAATACTGCCAACCACAGGTAGAGATATAGAGAGAACCTCCTTCAAATGTCCCATTTAGGTCTTTTCATTGATTTATTTAGTTAATGCTTCACCTTTCTGCAGGGTTGGGATTCTCGTAACAACATCATTACATTCTTTTCCATAATATTTTTGATACAACATCAGTGTTCCTGTTCCTACAACCACTAAGTAATATAATCAAGAAAAAACTATTTGCTAAGTAATTGCACATTATTCTTCTGTTTTGCACTGCTGTCACTTTCTCCCCCTTACTTTTCAATGTGAAATCAAGGTCCCTGTACTTCATATGAGAAATGTTGGGGCTATGATTCGTATTAATAGCATTGGTGGTAGTAAGTAACACCCACAGTAGCAACAAGAACAACTGAGTTCTGATACCAGTCACCGACACCAAACCAAACAGAATGTGAACTGCTTCAGCTTTCAAGTCTGAAATATAGGGTTGTGGGTGGGAAAGAATCCAAATGCAGAATTATAGAGCAACATAAGTGGATTCTTTTCTTAATAAGCCTGTTCTACACAATCCAGATTATCTACTTTGAACTGGATTATATGGCAGCCATAGTCTTCTCCAAGACTATACATATTTATAATGTTTAATAATATTTGGATTATTTAGGGGGTGGGGGTTCAGTGGACAGAGGAGGTCTTAAAGACTGTAAGAGGAGCAAAACAGGAAGATAAGAGAAAGGATGAATGAGTCAGGAGGAGTGAAAGGCATGGGAAAAAGTAAAATGAAGGAGCATGGAAGGCAAGTCAAAAAGCAGAGCGAAGCAGAAAGAGAACCTGGATTCACATGGATGGATAAGGAAGAGGGAGAGAGCACTTTTCTCCATGAGAGAGAAAGGGGGAGAATACTTGGACCCACACTTAAATGGGTGGGAGAGAACACTTCTGGGATGGAAGGACAACAAAGTTTCCTAAACTGTGCAAAGTTGATTATATTTGCTAGTGAAAAATGAAAACCATGGGTGCATCTGCAATGCAGAAGTAATGCAGTTCAACACAAGTTTAACTGTCATGGTTCAATACTATAGAATCACGGGAGTTGTGGTTTGGTGAGGCAGCAGCACTATTTGGAAGGAGAGGATAAAACTTGTAAAACTACCATACTATGGGGCAGGACAATTAAAATCAAACTCCATTAATTCTACAGTATAGAATTACCCCAAGTTCACGATTGGATAAAGGTGTGCCCCGAACAGTACTAATTGTGATGAGTCCAGCTGATGATAAACATTTTAAATTTCCATTCATTTCAATTTAACATATGCACATTTACACAAAGGAGGCTTCCAAATGCTTATATTTGGCCAACTCACACCCATGAAAAGACACAGTAGTCATGAACCGTTAAGGAATATTGCATTATGGATAATATTCATGTCTAAAATATTCTAATTGGCTCATCCCAGGATATTTTTTGTGTGTGTCAGGAGTGACTTGAGAAACTGCAAGTCGCTTCTGGTGTGAGAGAATTGGCCATCTGCAAGGATATTGCCCAGAGGATGCCCAGATGTTTTACCATCCTGTGGGAAGTTTCTCTCATGTCCCTGCATGGGAAGCTGGAGCTGACAGACAGGAGCTTACCCCACTCCCCGGATTCAAACCGCTGACCTTTCGGTCAACAGTCCAATCGACACAAAGGCTTAACCCATTGTGTCACCAGGGCTCCCAGGGTGAAAACATAACCAAATTGTGATCCACGCAATACTCCATCTTTTAAGAGAAATAACAAGAGCATGCTTTCAAATACCTTTGGTGAGTGTTATAGGTCCGAAATAGTTGGCATCCATAATCTTTTTGTCAAGTTCCAGTGAGACATTGTGTACTGTCCCCTTCAACTTGGTGCTAGCATTATTTATGAGTATATCCACACATCCATAGCAATCCAAGATTTCTTTAGCCACATCTTGAATACAGTTTACATCACATAGATCTAGAAGGACAAGCTTCGGTGTAAATGTCTAGAAAAAAGCAATATTTGGTTACTACAGTATTTTGCTATGATGCCATGTTTGTAAGTTTCCATGTTTTTGAAGGCGAAGGTAGTGAAGAATAGGCCAACCTCCCGAGTTGAAAAAGGTCATACAGAGAAACTTAGTAACCAGTTGCCCACCTTATATACAACATACTAACTAGAATGTATCAGAAGAGGCTAACAATTACTGTGAAAAGAGTTAAACCGGGGTGGAGAAACTTGCAGGTCTCCTGGAGTTTGTTGGTCTATTTCCCAGGAGCATAGTGTAGAAGGGTGATGAGTTTCATAATCCAAAAGCATTTTGATGTAAATCAAATCCGGGGATCAAATCCAAGGATTATCTCTTGGTCAGTGGACATTACTGAATACTACTGTATGATCCAAATAATCTGCAGTAGTTCCTTTGAGCAAAGTACCATTTATTCCAGGACTTTTGGCACTGCTGCTGTCATTATCCAAGACTAACCATTTGTTATTTCTCATATCCACTTGAGTGGTTTCCAAGGACATTTGCTTGAGATGGTTTACATTGACAAAAAGTGCATTGTGTGAGCTGACCCTTTACATGAAGATGATAGTCATGTCATGTAATTTTAAATATTTCTACATTGGCCTTCATCTTAACAGATTCATTGGTGTTATACTGCAATGAAAATTGTATGTAATAGAAGTAACATGTTCTTCAAATAACATTAAAATGGAGCAGAAGAACCTTAAATCACACATGAAGGCATAGGCAACATACAATGGTTTACAACAATGTCATCAAAACACAACAGCAACCCTAATTTAAAATACTTGATAGGTATGTTATGTTTTAATATCAACATTACTTTATTGTACTTTATTGTGGAAAAAGCTCCTATACATTGACCACTTAGGTTGATTTGGAACTTATCTGGCAGAAATTGGTTTCACTGTACAGATTATTAATTTCAGCATGCCTGACCTGTTCTTTCAGTCGGAATTTTTCTGACTATTATCCCTGTGACATTGGGAGAGGGAGACTAGGACCTTATTAGACATTCTTCGGGTTCTGTTTCCATGCACTTAAGAAACGGAGCCCCACAGAAATCCCACAGAGGCCATCATATGACATAAGGGCATTTCTGGTGGGACTCCTTGGGGCTCCATTTCCTAAGTGAATGGAAACAGAGCTTGAAATCCATCTTCAGGAGATGGGTGTTACCTGACTCCAGGCAGGAGAAAGCGGGAGAAAGTGAAAAGATGGTAAACATGTGGGATGGTTGGCCATCCCTGAAAATGGGGAGAGATTGAAGGAAACAGTATAAGACAGTTCCCTCCACACACCCCTGCTTTCCCCCACTTCCCCCATGCTCATCTGATGAGGAAATAAGAAAGACAGACAAGCAGTTTAGACCTGCATCCAGCACTGATCAGACCCTTGAGGAAATTAGAGTAGGCTGGGCAATGAAGGAACAGCTAGGAATCCACCACCTTAGCTCAGTGGTTCTCAACCTGTGGGTCCCCAGGTGTTTTGGCCTTCAACTCCCAGAAATCCTAATAGTTGGTAAACTGGCTGGGATTTCTAGGAGTTGTAGGCCAAAACACTCGGGGACCCATAGGTTGAGAACCACTGCCTTAGATAGTCATCTAAACTTGCTTAATGTTAGAGCTGGCTCTCAAAAGCAAACTGATCAGACTAGAAAATCTTGTCTTATAAAATGCATTCATACACCAGTCAACTGCACAGCCTTTATAAGGATATTTAAGCTATATGTGTACACAGGTACTTACTGCGGTAGGATCAGCCACACTGGTTAAAGAATCATAGAGAGCTTCTAAATTGTCCAAGTGTTTACCACATAGAACTAGCCTGGCTCCACCTGCGTGAAATACATGTGAGCATTCTGCAAAATAAACCAGTGAATAAGGCAGGTTAATGACACTGGACATGAAACTGTATTTCTGTTAAATGGGGGAAATTCATTCTTTCCACCAGACAGCATTCCCCCACACATGGGGGATAATCAAAAGTGAAGGGAGTTGTCATTAAACAACATCTGGGTACCCAAACTAAAGAGCTCTGGTTGCTATGTAAATAAATTATAGATTGTTCTCTGTACCACAGCTTCTCCATCCATACGTTCATCCATGAAGGCAACCATGAGGCTGATGTCACCTTTGATGAAAGTGTTTGACATCCCTGAACTACTGACATCTTTGCATGATCCATAAACTGCATAAATAACCCTATAGCTGCCCTTAAATTTGTTTACAGACATTCCTGAATACAATAACCGATGAATTGGTTCAACCTCCTGGGAGAAGATACTGTTGAAATGTGTCAAAATCATGATGTGCAAATTCCTCCACATCTGTTACAGTACTTATATTGGAGTGTATCAGTCCTGCCAAGGCAGCAGCGTCAGGGCTGAGCAATGCTGGGAGCTCTAAATCCACCAACATCTGGAGGGTTGCAGTTTGCTCATCTCTGCAGAACAGAGCTGGAAATGCATTTACAGTATTTATTTATTTATTTATTTATTTATTCCCAGTATTTCTACCCCATCCTTCTCAACCCCCAAAGGGGGACTCAGGACGGCTTACATTTGGCACAATTTGATGCCATTGAACATAACAAAGTAATATGATAACAATTAAAACAATAAATATAACATTAATTAAAACAATAAAAACAGTAGTAACCGCCGTATCACCATTCCAATCAAATTCCACATCCAAAGCGCTATTTAATAATCCCTGCTGTCCAAAACCTGACCCCAGAACCACGACTTCAAATTCTTCCTAAAAGACAGGAGGGATGAAGCTGATCTTACCTCATTAGGAAGTGAGTTCAGTTTACTTGTTATGTAAAACTGAAATTTATGTTTGGAAACATTTGTTCACAGAACAAATTGTCACTAAAGATAACTCAGCATCTGAAACCTGTTTCAGCCACCATTATGTCAGTGGCTTAATATTATTACCTCAAGCATCACATGTCTTGGAACACAGTTGATAATTAGATTCAGTAATATCAATAGTGTAGGAAGACCAAGCTGTCCCACACTGAATGTGACTGTACTGACACTGTTGCAAGTCACTCTGCATTGTCACAAAAGTTGTTCCTGTTAAACACCTTCAAGTCATTTCTGATTTATGGTGACCTAAGGTTTATGATCAAGGATTTTTCTTGACAGATTTTGTTCAGAGGGAGCTTGCCCTTGCCTTCCACTAAGGCTGAAAGAACATTGCTTTTTCCAGGGTCACTTAGAGGGTTTCCATGCTGAGCAGGGATTCAAACCCCTGGCCTCTCAATGCCTTAGTTCAATACCCAAGTCAATTCCCAATGCTGGCTCTCATCACAAAAGGCACACACATATCTACAAATAAGGTATTAGACTACAAGCCATAACCAAGCAGTTTACTGTAGCAAAAAAATTCCATTCATATATAAGATCAAGCAGGTGGTGGATTGCATCCTCGGAGGGGCATGATTTTTCACAAAACCAATTAAAATGTAGGTTTTCTTTGTATAACTGTTGATTAACACTGCAAAATTATAATGTTTCTTAGAACATGACTTTCACCAGTTGGTCCCTCATCAAATGTTCTTTCATCTGTGGCTCTTATCAAATACTTGCCCAGCCCTTTCGGCCAAGAAGCTAGAGCAGTGGTTCACAACCTTCCTAATTGTGCGACCTCTGAATACTGTTCCTCATGCTGTGGTGACCCTCAACCATAACATTATTTATTGCTACTTCATAACTGTAATTTTGCTACTGTTATGAATTGTAATGTAAAATATCTGATGTGCAGGATGTATTTTCATTCACTGGATCAAATTTGGCACAAATATCTGATACAACCAAATTTGTGGGGTTGGAAGGGATTGATTTTGTCATTTTGGAGTTGTAGTTGCTAGGATTTATAGTTCATCTACAATCAAAAGGCATTCTGAACTCCACCAAACAATGGAATTGAACCAAATTTGGCACACAGAACTCCCATGACCAACAGAAAATACTGGAAGGTTTTAGTGGGCATTGCCTGGAGTTTTGGAGTAGTTCACCTACCTCCAGAAAGTACTGTGGACTCAAACAATGATAGATCTGGACCAAACTTGGCATGAATACTCAATATGCCCAAATGTGAACACTGGTGGAGTTTGGGGAAAATAGACCTAGACATTTGAGAGTTGTAGTTGCTGGGATTTAGAGTTAACCTACAATCAAAGAGAACTCTGAACCCAGCCCACAATGAATCCACACCAAACTTGGCACACTACCTACATGACCAACATTGAATGCTGTTGGGTTGGGGGCAGGGCTGTTTTTGAATTCTGGGAATTGTAGTTCACCAACACCAAAAAGGAAGAGAAGGACAGGTGGAAAGATCTTCAGCCTTCTCTGCCAAAAGGATTCCTAAGACCATCAGAAATATGTGTTTTCTGCTGGTCTTTGGCAACCCCTCTGAAACCCCCCTCATGACCCCTCCCCCCAGGGGTCCCAACCTCCAGATTGGGAAACACTGAGCTAGAGGAGGGTTTGACCTGTAATAAAGAGCACACAGGCTGGATGTCAGGACAGATTTTCTAGACCAGTGGTTCTCAACCTGTGGGTCCTCATGTGTTATAACCCAGAAATCCCAGCCAGTTTACCACCTGTTATGATTTCTGGGAGTTGAAGGCCAAAACATCTGGGGACCTATAGGTTGAGAACCACTGTTAGATGCATGGCTGAAGTGCTGCAACATTTTTTTTTGTAGATTGTGTTTGTGTGAGTGAGTGTGTGTGTGAATGTGTTCACTCCCAAAATCTCTAAAGCCAAAGAGAACTCTAACCTTCACAAAGATTCCCCATCACTCATTACACTGAATGATCCTAGCAACAATTTCATGTGATCAGCATGCCCAAGAATATATATTTTTTCTATTTTTATTGTCCCTTTCTTTCAGTTTCTCGCTCTCCCTTCTTCTTTTTTTCCTTTTTTTAAACTTTTCCTTTTAAAAAAATCTCCAGGACACACCTTTGTCTCTCTCTCCTAGCACACCTCTGTAAATCCCTGACCTTTGGGGATACGGATATTGACTGGGTCGCCTCCTCTTGCTCCATAACTCAGTGTGCTTCCCAACCTGCAGCTGCCAAGTGGTGCATACTGCATATGAGCCATGAGGATTTCTCAATTGGCTCCTCCTGTTTCCAGCTCCCTGGAGGGCAACAGAGCAGCAGCAAGCCCAGTGGAGACCTCCATCTAGCAGAGCTGTGAATCACTTTCCATTCCCCCAATACCTTGTGTCGCTGTAAATCCAACTATTACCTGAACCACTATTACCTCCTCAAGGTCTTAGCCCAAAGGCCAACAAACAATTTAGTTGCACAATTACCCTCTGCTTTCAATTTATTGGTCCCAGAACTTAAAGCTCAGCACTCATGCATACCTGATAGATTATAGAAGTGTTCTATTTATACCATCTTGCTGCCACCTGATAGTTACTGTACGTGCAATTAGATCTCAGAGCCACCTTGCTATAAATAGAGCAATTTATTTCATATCAGACTTATGGTTAAAGAAGCTAGCTTTTCAACTCTACCTACCTGCACACATTTATCTAGTTATAAGAATGGGGTTCTTTAAATATATCGAAGGAATCTTTTTTATTGCACCTTTGGTTTTGGATAGGCCAAGGATATTTCCTCTAGACTAGGATTTCAAAAGTCGACATTAAAAATAAATATGTGCTTTTTACAACAGAAAAAACACCCAATTTCTGTGACAGAATTAAATAGCCAAGGCGTACTAATTTGCATATCTGTACATATATACTTTTTAAATATTTCCTGTCATGCCAGGTTTTCTTTGATTCCCTGGCTTCTATGGAGAACAAGCATTTTCACAACACCTATGTTTCTAGAGTTTCATTTGCAACCACAAAAGTTAGTAACCCTGTTCCTTTCTAATAACCATAAAGATTTGTGAGATTCTGGATATTTCATATGCCAGAAAATGTACTACTGTGACTCCATTCAAAACATACTGATTTCTAGAACATTACTTATTGTGCATTTTTGTGTATTTACTATGAAGTACTACTAATTTACTACACCTATGTACTTACCTTTGCCCACACCAGACAGAGCATCCGTGATCACTACAACTTTACTCCGCACAGCAGATTTTGACATCATCTGAATTACTGTCCGATAAATATATACAACCCCACTGATTACAACCACAAGCAGTGGGAGGATTAATACACCTAAGACACCCATCTTCACCTAGCAGGAAAATAAAAATAAAATAAGATGTTAACAAAAAACTATTGTATTATTTTTCCATGCAATTTGTTTTTTAAAAAATCACAGTAAAATCAATCAGGCTGGAAAGCAAGTAAATTTTAGATGTTCCAAGTTGAAGCTTAAATCAGGTTAGGATTTTATGCATAATACATCCATGCACAAAAAAATTATAAAATTGAAGAAATGAATTTGTTGCTCTGGAAAGTCAGTTTCCAAATGAATACATGCAAAGCATGCTTACGTTGAGAAATCAAAATTATGACATATGCCCAATTAAAAATGTATTGGGTTAATTTCTGTAATACTTAGTCCATCCTACGAATAGATGTGAGGTCAGTAGTGTTGCAGGTTAAATAATCCATTCATTTTCAATGCAAGACAAATAAAGTAAGATGGGATTGTGTTATATATCTTACTTAATTGGAAAGATTCGATCAAATCTTCTGATAAAATTATACCCATTTGACGTTTGCCAGAAGTTGTGTAACAAAGCAATAACTTACTTGGAATTGCAGAGTCAACAAACTGATGAGGAGGTGTCTCCCGCCAACTGGTTTATTCAAGAAGTTTAATTAAACTCATAGGCATTTTTGGAAAGGAAGGGCACCCTGCACTGAAGCCTTTTGCCTTGAGCGAAGGTGGCTATGAATAGGGCTCAGCTGCATGACAGGATTCTGACAAGTAAATATAGTATCAATGGCCCCAGCCACATACCTGACCTATTTTGTTTCACAGAGCTTCAAAGTCTTTCTACAGCTCTCAAGAGCAAACCAACTGAATGAGATATAGAGACTGCCGTTATTAATTTAATCATTTTGACAGTATAAAGGCTAGATTTGCTCTTGGAGCTTTCATTTGTTAAAAAAGTTTGTTTTTATTTAAGAGTACAGTACAGTCTTGCTTATCCAACCTTCACTCATCCAACATTTTGTATTACTCAACGCAGTTAGCCTCCTGCCCGGATCCACAGCTTTTCAATCTATTGCGATATTTTGGTGCAAAATTCATAAATACAGTAATTACTACATAATGTTACAGTGTATTGAACTACTTTTTCTATCCATTTGTTGTAAAATATGATGTTTTGGTGTTTAATTTGTAAAATCGTAATGTGATTTGGCATTTAATAGGCTTTTCCTTAATCCCTCCTTATTATCCAACATTTTCGCTTATCCAATGTTCTGCTGGCCTGTTTATGTTGGATAAGCAAGACTCTTGTATTCGAACCACTGTGAAAATCTTGTACCATTTCCTAAATGATGGAAGGTGGAGTCCTTAGATTTCTCACTGTTTCATAGCAGTTGCAGTATATCACTGGAAGGAATTCGATGCAAGTTGCTCTCAGGATTTTTACATATGATCAGAGTTTTTTCTCTTTAAAAATACCAGTACGTGGGTGTTTTATTCTTCTTCTACATATATGGATACCCTGTAGACTGTCATCATTTTTTAGATTCATTCAAACCTCAGTAATTGTGTATGCTTTTTAAAATTAACTCCCATCAAGTTGATTTTGACAATCCTATGAATAAAAGACTTCCAAGTCCTCCTATCATCAACTGCTTTGCATTGGTCTTGCAGACCTGGGGCCATGGCTTCCTTGATTGAGTCTATTCATCTGGAATGGCATCTATTTATTTATTTATTTACTTTTCTCACCCCTGGGGGACTCAAAGCGGGTTGCACAAAAATAACGGCAAAATTCAATGCCTTACATACATAAACCAAAACTCAAATCAACAACATATAACTAGGCAAAAAAAATTGATAGGACAATTCACCATTAGATAAGATAAAAGGACATTTAAAACATGGAATATAAAAATTAAACCACTGTGGCCAAGTCTTCTTCTTTCCCTACTGTCTTCTATCTTTCCAAACATTATTGTCTTTCTTGTGAGTCAATGTCTGTCTAATTATGAAATGGACAAAGTACAGCAGTCTCAGTTTACTTATCTTGGTCTCTAGGGAGTGTTCAGGCTTGATTGCTCTAGCATCCATTTTTGAGGTATTTTTAGGAGTTTGCAGTATCTACATAACTCTTCTCCAGCACTACATTTTGGAATGGGGTTGATTTTCTTCTTATAAGTATTCCTCATGGTTCAACTTTCACAACCATACACAGAAAGTGGAAATACAATGGCATGGACTATCCCAACATTGGTCCTTGATGCTACATCTTTTTTAAAGTATTTTTTATTAATAAAATTAAAAGACTTAAGAATAAAGATTTTTACATCGCAAGTAGGAAAACATATTCATTTTGAATAGAAAAGTAGGAAAAGGAGAGATAGAATGTGAGGAGGAGGAAAAGACCCAAAAATGGGGGGGGGGGGGGGGAAACAAAAATGAGACCATCTTCTGGGGGGGGGGGGGGGGCGGGGAGGAAAAGGAAAAAATGTAAATAAAAAAGTTGACTTCCATCTAGTCTTTGATGATCTTTGAAACTTTTTTATTTCCTTCAGAATTTATCTTTATTTCTAATGTTATCTGCTTCCCCTCTGTTTCCTCCTTGTTTATGATTTACTACATCTTTACACTGCAGGATCTTATGTAGTTCCATCACAGATACCCTTCCAAATCCTAGTCTTCTTCTGCTTTTTGGACTGTGGTCTCCATTCTGATTTATGACTGAGCCAAGATATGGAATATTTTGAAGTATTTCGATGTCCTCCAAAATTTCACAGATGAAAACTGGGTCACATGTGAGCAAACATCATCGAAGTCTAGTCATGATGGTGAAAGTCATTAATAAGTAAGAATGAAGAAGACGAGGCAGGCTGCAACAGTTTGCCTTTGCCTGGATAAGTTTCTCCCTTATCCTCTACTTTCTCTTCTTCTGGGTTCATTAAGTGCAAGCTACTTTTTCATTTTGAACTCCCTTTGCAGCCACTGAATAAGCCAATTTTTGTGTGTGTCAGAAGCGACTTGAGAAACTGCAAGTCACTTCTGGTGTGAGAGAATGGGCCATCTGCAGGGATGTTGCCTAGGGGGCACCAAGATGTTTTACCATCTTGTGGGAGGCTTCTCTCATGTTCCCATACCAGAAGCTGGAGCTGACAGACGGGAGCCCACCCCACTTCAGGGAATCGAAACAGAGTTGCTTGATATTATTTCTGACTGCTGGAGATTTAATACAACTCCAGAGATTCTGTAAAGTTTTTCACTGTTCTTTGCAGTACATCCGGGCACCTTTAGATGTCTCCCTATGTATGTTATGTTTTCTCCAAAACTGGCAGCTTCAGTTCTGGAAGAAGTTGTTGCCCTGTTTGCAGCTGTTTCCTTAAGCAAGGGTTGTGGTGAAAATCAATAACCTGAAATCTAGGTTGCCAGTTGACTTTTTCTGGTACAGGATAGTCATTCCAAGAATTTGCATACTCTTGCCAAGGGAGATATACCTTGGTGCTAACAAGATTATTTTTGTCAATTGGTCAAGTGTGATTTTTCATGAATCTTATTTGAAAACTGTGTAAGTATCAAGAGGCTTGTACACTGGTCCTATACCCTGCATTGAATCAGACATTGCTCCTGAATGTCCAGATTTTTTTTATTGTGTCAGAAACGACTTTGGAACACACTGCAAGTCACTTCTGGTGTGAGAGAATCATCCGTCAACAAAGATGTTGCCCAGGGGATGCCTGGATGTGTTACCATTCTGTGTCCCCACATGGGAAACTATGGCTGACAGATGGGAGCTCAGCCCCTCTCTAGAATTCAGACAACTGACATTCAGGCCAGCAGTTCAGCCAGCACAAGGATTTAACCCATTGCAGCCAGCACAAGGGTTTAACCCATTGCACCACCTCCAGATGACACCCAGGGGTTTCCAGTCACGATGCAGAGTAAAAGCAGTTAACCCAGTTTTACACCATATTAGGAGAAGTCAGGGAATATTCCAGTTTCAACAAAAATCATCTTCTCCTTTCTTCACTGGTTCCCTGCCTGTTAAAGGGGTTTTAATCTTTTCAGAGGAGCTGTCTTCACTTTCCAACGTACTGAGCCTTCTCCCCAGGTACAGCACTGTGTATGTCTTGTCAAGTCATCTGTCAGATTATTGCAACCCTATGAGTTTCACAGGGTTTCTTAGAAAAGAAATACTCAGAGGTGGTTTTGTCAGTTCCTTCCTCTAAAATATAGCATATAGTACTGTTATTTCTTGCTGGACAAGTAATGGTGAAAATTCATGGAAGTTCAAAACCAAAACATCCAGAAGGCACCAGAATAAACAAGGAGAAACAATGTGGTGCCCTCCCAATTTGGACTACAGATCCTATTATCTCTGATAATTGGCTGCATTGGTGCAGGAATTTGGAAATTGTTGTTCAAAATATTAGGAAACCAGTAGGTGTCATAGCCCTCTTCTAGGGCTTCTGCTTTATCTAATTACCCCATTACAAGTCGAGCATCCCATATTCAGAATTCCAAAATCCAACATACTCCAAAATTCAAAATCACCCACATGACTAACCAAGATAGTCACATCTTTGCTTTTTGATGGTTCAATGTAAACAGACTTTGTTTGATGGACAACATTATCGAAAATGCTGTACATAGAATTATCTTCAGACTATGCATATAAAGAGTATATGAAACAAAAATGAATTTCATGTTTAGTCCTGGCCAACCCCTCTGACACCCCCTTGCGACCCCTCAGGGGTCCCGACCCCCAAGGTTGAGAAACACTGGCCTAGGAGATCATTTGACTAAAAGATACACACACACACACACACACATTTTTAAAAACCAAGATAAGAATTGGTTAAAGAAATGAAACTTCATAATGATGATTTTTTAGACAACATCAGGAAGACTGAATTTTGCCCCAGCTCTAGAAGAAAATGCTTTACTTGCACTATGGTCTTTCTCTAGATGTACCAGCACTGTCACATTCCACATTTCGTAAGGAGTAAAAACCATCATTTTTTTTGACACAGCAAAGCATTCTCAGGGGAACACATTGCTATTGTATATCCTCAAAAATCAGTGCTTCTCATTGAAATTGACAGATATGCAAAGTATGCCTAAAGCACTTTGGAATAAGCTATCATGCCAATTATAAAAACGATTTGCTTTGCTTCACCTTATTGTGGTCCAAATTAATCACCCAAGTCTGACAAGTCTTTAAAGGTTGAAAAGTTCAAGATTTATTGCAGCTGCTGTTCAGAATCGAGATCAATCTCAGCAAAGACTCAGACCTGGAAATGTACACAGACAGTTTCCTTTATAGGAAAAAAAAGAAGTTTGAATAAACATATATATCACAAGTTAATTGGTTACATTTTGTGCATTTTCAGCTATATCTATCTAAAAACCTACACTACCCTTCAACCTCCCCATTTCCTCCATATCTATTTAGGTCTCTAAGGGGCCTTAATTCCCAAAAGACGCCAGATTCCATCTTATCTTGGAAGCTAAGAAGCATCAGCCTTCATTAGTACTTGGATGGGACACCGCCAATGAATACCAAGTGATGTGGGCTATATTTCAGAGGAAAGAACTAGTCAAAATCATTTCTGAGCTGGATTGACACTGTCCTATATCCCAGGATCCTATAGCAGGTTATCTGCTTATCCCATAATTTCTGGCTATGTAGACTCATATAATCCAGTATGAAGCAGATCTGGGATCAGATCCTGAGATATAGCACAGTGTCGATCCAGCCTGAGTATCACCTGCCTACAAAAAGCCCTCTGAATTCATAGAGTCACCCTATGTTAACAGGTGACCTGAAAGCACATACCTGTGCACCCAATTGGCTGCCCCTTTCGGACACTCCAAATCTTATTTCTTGAGGAAGCCATCTCCCTTTGTCTAGTGGTTGGGATGGCCCTGGATGTAGGAAACAAGAAGAAGAGAGTATTTTATTTATCGTGTCATCAGCAACCATTGTATTACAATTCTAACAGAGCAAAACAAACACAGAGATTAAAAAGAAAAAGAAAAAAAGAAGAAGAAAAAAGAAAGAAAAAAAACCACACAGATTTTGTAAATTTGGTATTTGGTTAAATGTCCTTTGACCAGTATCTGGCCACTTGGAGTGCCTCTGGGGTTGCCGCAAGAAGGTCCTCCATCGTGCATGTGGCAGGGCTCAGGGTGCATTGCAGCAGGTGGTCAGTGGTTTGTTCTTCTCCACACTCGCATGCCGAGGATTCCACCCTGTAGCCCCATTTCTTAAGATTGGCTCTGCATCTCGTGGTGCCAGAGCGCAATCTGTTCAGCGCCTTCCAAGTCGCCCAGTCTTCTGAGTGCCCAGGGGGGAGTCTCTCATCTGGTATCACCCATGAATTGAGGTGCTGGGTTTGGGCCTGCCACTTTTGGACTCTCGCTTGCTGGGGTGTTCCAGTGAGTGTCTCTGTAGATCTAAGAAAACTATGTCTTGATTTAAGTCGTTGACGTGCTGGCTGATACCCAAACAGGGGATGAGCTGGAGATGTCTCTGCCTTGGTCCTTTCACTATTGGCTGCTACTTCCCGGCGGATGTCAGGTGGTGCAATACCGGCTAAGCAGTGTAATTTCTCCAGTGGTGTGGGGCGCAGACACCCCGTGATAATGCGGCATGTCTCATTAAGAGCCACATCCACTGTTTTAGTGTGATGAGATGTGTTCCACACTGGGCATGCATACTCAGCAGCAGAGTAGCATAGCGCAAGGGCAGATGTCTTCACTGTGTCTGGTTGTGATCCCCAGGTTGTGCCAGTCAGCTTTCGTATGATGTTGTTTCTAGCGCCCACTTTTTGTTTGATGTTCAGGCAGTGCTTCTTGTAGGTCAGAGCACGGTCCAAAGTGACTCCCAGGTATCTGGGTGCGCTGCAATGCTCCAGTGGGATTCCTTCCCAGGTAATCCTCAGAGCTCGGGATGCTTGTCTGTTCTTAAGGTGAAAGGCGCATGTCTGTGTTTTAGATGGATTAGGGATCAGCTGGTTTTCCCTGTAATAGGCAGTAAGAGCACCTAGAGCTTCGGAGAGCTTCTGTTCTACCATCTCAAAGCTCCCTGCTTGAGCAGTAATGGCACGATCATCAGCATAGATGAAGCTCTCTGTCCCTTCTGGCAGTGGCTGGTCATTTGTGTAGATGTTGAACATGGATGGAGCAAGCATGCTCCCCTGAGGCAGGCCGTTCTTCTGTTTCCGCCATCTGCTTCTCTGGCCCTGGAACTCAACAAAAAAGCTCCTGTTTTGTAGCAGGTTTCCTATGAGGCGGGTGAGGTGGTAGTCCTTTGTGATATTATACATTTTTCTCAGGAGGAGGCGGTGGTTCACAGTATCATAGGCTGCTGACAAGTCTATGAAGACAGCTCCTGTGATCTGCTGCCTTTCAAAGCCATCTTCTATGTGCTGGGTCAGGTTCAGCACTTGCGATGTGCAGCTTTTGCCTTTTCTGAAGCCAGCTTGCTGTGGGATTAGACAGGGGTCTATATTTTCCATAATTCTATGCAAAATAAGTCTCTCCAGAACTTTGTAGAGGTGGCACAACAGGGAGATTGGTCTGTAGCTTTTTGGGGGACACGAGAGAAGCCTCCTCGCAGGATTGCAAGACATCCGGGCGTCCCCTGGGCAACGTCTTCGTAGACGGCCGATTCTCTCAACCCAGAAGCAACCAGAGACGACTTGAAGCATGCAAACAAGGAAGCAAAACAACCAACGGTCCTTTTCAGGACCAACCATGACAATAATCGCAATCAACATCGAAGGCATGTCAGCTGCCAAAGAACAACTGCTCTACGAACTGTGCCGAGATAAAAAATGTGACGTGCTGTGTGTCCAAGAAACACACAGGGATGAACGACAGAAACGACCCAAAGTTCCAGGAATGATCCTAGTAGCGGAAAGACCACATGCGCAGTATGGAAGTGCTGTCTTTGTCAAACCAGGCCTCCAAGTCAGCAGTGCCCACAACACTGAAGAAAACAATATCGAGG
This sequence comes from Anolis sagrei, assembly GCF_037176765.1. Lineage (NCBI taxonomy): Eukaryota > Metazoa > Chordata > Lepidosauria > Squamata > Anolidae > Anolis > Anolis sagrei. The sequence continues at coordinate 121,904,493 of NC_090022.1, forward strand.
TTATAACAGTAGAGCTTAATAACATCACCATCACCTCTGTGTAAAAGCCCCCAAATGAAGATTTCTGCTTCTCCTCCCCCGAGAACTTTGACAGGCATCAAAGGGCGGTAGTAATTGGTGACTTCAACAGCCATAGCCATGTATGGGGCTATGCCCAAGAGGACAGAAATGGAGAGGCTGTCCTGTCCTGGTCTGAACTGCACAAACTATCACTCATCCATGATAGCAAGCTCCCACCATCCTACAACAGCGGGAGATGGCACCGAGGTTATAACCCAGACCTCTTATTTGTGAGCGACAGCATCGTACAGCAATGCACCAAATCAGTGGGACCACCAATCCCAAACACACAGCACCGACCAATAATATGCCAACTGTTCCCAACAATAAGGCCTCAGGAAGTTCGATTTAAACGAAGATACAACTTCAGAAAGGCAGATTGGACTAAATTCTCAGACATGTTAGACGACATGATCACATCGGTCGCGCCAATCCCTGAGGAATACGAACATTTTATTGAAATAGTGAAAACCTGCTCACGGGCCTCTATACCGAGAGGCTGCAGAACCCACTACCTCCAGGGCATTACTCCTGAAACAGCTGCCTTGTTGGAAAACTATTACAGGCTCCACAATGAAGACCCATTCAGTGAGCAGACTCTTCAGGCAGCGCAGAGCATTGTGTCCTCCATCTCTGAAGCCAAGAAAGAACAGTGGATCAAGTTGATCACAGAGGTCGACATGGGCAGGAGCAGCCAGAAGGCGTGGAGGCTGCTGAGACGGCTGAGCAACGATCCCTCACAAACGAATACCCATGCCAACATAAAGGCAGATCAGATAGCACACCAACTCTTGAAGAACGGGAAACCCAACCTTGCCACCAAAGTAGGAAAGAAACCAATAGCCAGACAACCAGAGATTGAGAACAACAACCTCCATGAACCCTTTACATCTACTGAATTGGACATGGCTCTCAATAAATGTAAGAATCGCAAAGCAGCTGGCTTGGATGATCTACGGATGGAACAAATCAAGAACTTTGGTCCAAAAGCAAGGTGCTGGCTGCTGGAGCTGATGAACAACTGCACGGCATCCTGTCAGATCCCCAAAATCTGGAGGAAAGCAAGAGTCATCGCCATCTTGAAGCCAGGCAAAGACCGTAATGACCCAAAAAAAGAAGAGAGTGCAGGAATATTATGCCCTAAACAGGAACTGTTATCCAGGGGACCCCCCCCCCAAATAAAAAGGATCTATAGTTTGGGGATCTGTAGTTTGCTAAAGGGCATCACACTCAAAAAGGAGTTAAGTCTTTGTCAGCTTACACAAGGACTAACAGCAACAAAAACTCATCACTGGTTAATCTGTGTACATTTTAATCAAAGTTTTATATATGTATCTATAACAAAATGTGTTGGAATTCATGCCACAGAAGACATTCCCTAGCCAGGCCTGTAGCGAGGGGGGGGGGGTTAGGGATTCAACCCCCCCCCCCCGAAATGTTTCAGATTTTTTAAAAAACCTGGTTTACTCATGAATTTTAACTGGTTAACCAAATCCCCATGCTAAGTCTATGAGATGAAAAAAAATTAAGAACCCTCCAGAACTGCAAGGACTATCTCAGGCAAATATTGACAATTTATTCACACTGTTTGGGACCCATCTACCTGTGTGACCGCATCTCTGTGTACGAACCCACATGATCTCTTCGTTCATCTGGAGAGGCCCTATTAACGATCCCACCTGAATCGAAAGTGCAATTGGCGGGGACGAGGGATAGGGCTTTCTCGGTGATGGCCCCTCGACTCTGGAACTCTCTCCCTAAGGACATCAGCAAGCCCCAGCCAGGATAACTGCATGCCCATTCCCCCCCCCCCCCCAAACACCTACCCTTTTCACCTGGTCATGCCCAGCACTTTTTAATTTTAATTATTACATTTGTCCCTGCCACAAATTTTAATTGTGTCATGGTGTGTTGTTAATGTTGCCTTGTTTCTGAGTTATTTTGCTGTATTGCTGTTGTTGTTTTTACTGTTGTATTTGGGCTCGGCCTCTTGTAAGCCGCACCGAGTCCTCCGGGAGATGGTAGCGGGGTACAAATAAAGGTTTATTATTATTATTATTATTATTATTATTATTATTACTGTCATTGTGGGGTGTGTGCGTTGAATGTTCTCATTAAGGAGGCCAGACTTGGTGGAGGTGGTTGACGGGCGGAGCTGCAGACTATTGAAGGCTGCTTTGCCCCCTGCTGTGCTTTTTGCTTCAGCGTGAGCTAGGAGGCAGGTTTCAACCCCCCCTGTGAAATTTTTAAACCCCCCCCCTGAAAATTTCAACCCCTCCCGAAATTTTTTGCTGGCTACGGCCCTGTCCCTAGCTAACCACTAAACAACCTTCAATGTCTCAGTAACAATGCTTTTGGTCTTAGCTGGAAGAAGACACATTTGCATATCTATGCCCTAGTCTGAAGAACAATAATCTTATTATATTGAACTTATTTCTCAGATCTTAAAATGTATCCTTTCTATATAATCTTTGACTCACTTAGGGGACCACATGGACTGAGTCCCTCAGGGGTCCAGGATTCCTCATGTATTTTATTCATGTATTGTGTCTTATGATTCACAAAAATCCTTTTTTTTTTTTTTTGGAAGAATATTGGCCACCAAGCCTGAGATGACCTTTTATATACTGCTTGGAAAACTTCCTCCAGTTTCCTGACACATCTGCATAACACTGACCAGTGGGAGAACTGGTTTCCATAGACTTTGTTTAGGCCAGGGGGCAAATCTCCCCTTGGAGCAACTGCCTGGACATTAAAATCTAATCATCCATCATTTCATTCCATAGGTGAGCCTATGGAGGAACAAGGCTATAGCAAACAAACCATTTCCTTCCCTGATATTATCCAGATAAAGAAACAATATTTTGGATGGACTGCCCAATATATAGCACCCAAAGGTGTTATGGTTCCATTTAAGGCACATCCACCCTATACAAAAAGATAAGAAGACTCCTATTAGGGCCGGATAGTCCGATTCATGTTTTTTATTTTCCTGTTTTAGGACATAATCTCTCTTTTAATCACCATTCCATACTATTGTTCATTGAATCTCCTGCCTCGCTCTCAGCGATTGGACAGTGCCTCTTACAGTGTCAGAAGCGAGGGAAACCTCCTGGTTGGCTGATGAGTGGATCAGTCCCTCCTGCAGGGGGAACTCCACCAATCATCACAAACCAGCTCTGGCTGAGTGGTTGGGAGAATTGAGTGATGAAATGTAGAAATTTTTTTTTTTTGGCTGTATATTGTATCTTCTTACTTTGGCGAATGATCGTGGTTGAGATCTTAATCAATTGATTAATAAAATACCTCAGTGGCTTTCTTCTTCCAGCTTGGGTGAGCATTATTTCAAAATACCTGGCTTCCATCAGCTCTCCAAGCACGGACCCTCAGGGTGGCCTGCGGCCTTTGCCAGCTCAATTGGCTTGGGGCCAGGCACTGGGTTTCAGGTTTTCACAGACCATGGCTTGGGTCTCACTGCCCATAGCCGCCCTAAATTCGTCTATTTCAGAATCATACCACTGCAGTCTTAGTAACATTACCACTTTACCTATTATTCAAATCTTGTTCCCCTAGTTAGGCAAATGTATTCTACTTATCTAGGACCAGAGTGCAGTGTATTTCTCTAACTTTGAATAATTATACCTCCCCAAGCTCATTGCTTCCAGTTCAATACTACTGAAGTCATGTCTTGCACGCTCTCAGTTTGTGAAAGATTAAACCATGAAATCTTTTCTTTGTATTAGATGTCTCCCCTTGTGTACTGAAGTAGCAGTTAAAAATCTGAAAAATGTTGTTTGGTTGTCTGCAACTGTTCCTTAAGTAAATAAAGTTGTTTCTCAAGCCATGGCAGAAATCAATAACCTGCAAGCAATATACACTTTCTTGGCACAAGGTGTCTGTGCAGGAGCGTCAGACAGAGAGAGTCCTTGGAAATATATAGCTATCTGTAGCAATAATTTCTTGTAGAGGGACTGGAGGAACAATTTCCTCTTAATTACTCTCATAGCCACCAGTTGTCTTTCCTGACTAAGTTGAAAATGACAAAGGCATTGTCGTGAGAGTCACCTTCTGAAGGAAGGTCTTCTTCATTATGTTGTTTTGATATAGACCCAGCTTCCCTTGTCCCTTCCCATGGAACCATGTGGCATTTCTTAGACAGAAATGTAAGTAACTATTGTTCTAGCCAATCACTTTCTATAAGACAGAATGTGTTTCCAAATGATGACATTAACATGGAATCAAAGTAGTGTTGTGTTTTTAAAATAATGGTTTAGTTGTATGTCTGTGTGAAAATACAAGCATTCAGTCTATGTATATGTATGTACACGCACACATATACACTTTTGCAAACATTGGATGGTTTTCCCCCAACTGATGCTCTAAGACAATGTTTCTCAACCTGGGGGTTGGGACCCCTGGGGGATCACGAGGGGGTGTCAGAGGGGTCACCAAAGACCATCAGAAAACACAGGATTTTCTGTTGGTCATCAGGGTTCTATGTGGGAAATTTGGCCCATTCTATTGTTGATGGGGTTCAGAATGCTCTTTGATTGCAGATGAACATAAATCCCAGCAACTACAACTCCCAAATATCATAGTCTATTTTTTCCAAACTCCCCTAGTGTTCACATTTGGGCATATTGAGTATTCATGCCAAGTTTGGTCTAGATCCATCATTGATTGAGAACACAGTGCTCTCTGGATGTAGGTGAATTACAGCTTCAAGACTTGAAGTCAATGCCCACCAAACCCTTCCAGTGTTTTCTGTTGGTCATAGGAATTCTGTGTGCCAAGTTTGGTTTAATTTCATCATTGGTGGAGTTCAGAATGTTCACTAATTGTAGGTGTACTATAAATCCCAGCAACTACAACTCCCAAATGACCAAATCACCTCCCCCCTTCAACTCCACCAGTATTCAAATTCTGCATATCAGATATTTACATTGTGATTCATAACAGTAGCAAAATTATATTTTTGAAGGAGCAACAAAAATAATTTTATAGTTTGGGGTCACTACAACATGCGGAACTGTATTAAGGGGTCGTGGCATTAGGAAGCTTGAAATCCACTGCTCTAAGAGCCAGAGCATCATCCTATGAATGTACAGCAATAAAGGATTAATGCAATTTTTCATATAGCAGTCAAATAGTTTTCCAAACTTCCCTTTCATAAACTTTCATATACTTCAAGGTAATGTTAAAAACATTAGACCATTTCAAAGTGGCTCTGTTTGACTGATTAATAACCTAATCATGTCATCAACGATATGATCTCAGATTGTTAGTATTCCAAATGTAGTGTAGCCATTTTCCAGAGAAAGGAAACGTAAATGATGGTTTGTGAACAATCAGCCATTGTCTGATTGTGCTCAAGGCCTGGATGTGAACTATTGTGTCAAAGCAACTTATCAGGGAGGCAGAGTAACTGATGCTTAATAGCCACTCTGTTTGGAGATTCAGAGTACATCATGTTCTGGATAAAATTGTGGTCTGTGAAAGTCATGAGTGTTCTTGTTTTGGATCCAGGCTTCTTTTGGGATGCCCAGGCTGGCAATTCCCTTCTCTTTCTTTGTTCATCCCAAAATTACTGTTCTTATTTAAGCTGAACATTTTCCTATTTTAAAAAGTGTTTAATTTTTAACTTTTGCAAAACCAGATACAACATTTCTAAATAATCTAAAGTACATGCTAATGAAACAATCACATATTTTTGCCATATCTCCATATTTTTCCACATCCATCTGTTGTTTCTCCATGTCTTATTTCAATGTATAAACCTCTTGGACTGCAGACTTGTCCTTTATGAAGCACCATATGGTAATTCATGTAAATATATATGCTGTACAGAAATATACATATGCTCCGTGAGCCCTTGGTATTCACTGAGGTTTGGTTCCCCCGGTTGATACCAAAATCCCCAAATGCTAAATTAGCATTATACACAAAGTGTAATAAAATGTTATTTCTTATATAAAGTGGCAATATGAAGTTTGGCTTTTCAGATTTTTTAAAAATGCATTTCAAGCCATGGATAGTACAATATATGGAGAGAGCCGACTGTATTCAGCTCTTATTACTCTTTTAATTTTTTTACCTCCATATTTCTTTTTTTTTGCTGAATTTCCAGCCCCATGCCAGTGTCTGTTTAGCCTTTCTCTCCAGTCATGCCTTCTTAAATTTAATGGCTTAAAGGCTTAATTGGCTTTGCCATGGAATAGATCATATGGAGCTCCCTGTGGAGGAATGAATCCCCTAGGTCTCTCTCCAGCTTTGTCTTTCTGTGACCCTTTCCCACTTCACAAACGTAGTGCTACAATTCCACTTTATCTGCAATGACAAAAACCTACAGAATCCTGGGATTCATAATTTCAGAAGAGGATTTTAGAATCCCCATCCTCTGAACAAATTATAAACCCAAGGAGGATTTCAGAGGATACTGTCATGAACATTAAAGAAAATCCAGAATATTATAACTGAACAGCGTGAAAAGGCCCCTGATGTTTAACAAGTTAATGTTCAGTTGATCTTAGATTTGAGATTTCTGTTTTTTTGCATTTAGCTATGTAAATTGCCATTAATTGGTGCTATTAGCTTTAATGGAAGTGTTAAAGCTGGAAGGTAATCTAGATATACAGGAAATGAATAATAAAGAAATAACGCATCCTCAAGGTCCTTCGCTTTGAACAACAGTTAAGAGCACCATTATGTATAACTAGCCAGCTTCTATTTTCCTTTGTGTTAGTCTTCTCTTCTGTTCCTCAGTAGTATAGACATGACATTTTATTTAACCATCACATTCTCTGTTGGACGAGTGGGCTTATAAACTAAAGACCCTCCCTGTAAATGTATAGCAGAGTAGTTTACTTGCAGGGGTGTAACCCAGCACCTGCAGCCATAAAATGAACAACAGAACAAAAACTCACAGACCCGTTTCTTACTTCCTCCGAAGGCTTTTTCCTTGTAGCAAAAATAACATAGTTGCAGCACTTACAAAATAAAGTTTCTTGTAACACAAATAAAAGTTCATTGCTCTTCATTCTTTGCTCTTGGCTTCCCTGCTCACACACTGGCTTTTCTTGCACAGAGCTTCAGCTTTGCTAACCCAGAGCCTTTACCTTACATAGGAGCCAAACACAGGAGCTTCACACAGGACTTACACAAAGGTTCTAACACAAAGGCTCTAACACAGAGGCTAACAACTTCACAGGCACACCTGCTTATATCAAACTAATGGTTTTGCTTAGTAATTGCATCCTCTTAACTATTTCAGTGCATGTCCATTATTTTTGTAATTAAAAATACCTTATTAATTTTTAATCTCTTGACAATCTGATAGCCAAGGAACACTTAGGACTTCATCTCATGGTTTTGGGGGCCAGGGGAGGTGGGAACCGGGGAAAATGGCCTTCTTAGCATTATGTTCATGTTGCTTCATCTCCAAAGGATCCAGATAACTTTTTACCTCCATCACACATGTTTTCCTTCTTCCATTTCTACAGGAATCATCCTTTTGTTTTGCAATCACACAGGAGAATGATCACATACATATATTAAAAGGGGGTTTATCAATTTATAGCATAATACCCTTTCTATCCAATGCTTAAAACAATATAATGTTTTGTAGAATACACAAATGATTTGAATGCATTTTTAAAAGATTAAACATAAGTTATCCACCCTTGAGCAACTTGAGATGTACTGCAGAAGTAAAGGTTTCCTGGAAAAGGAAACTCTCCTATACAGCAAATTACCCTTACTTTGGTATTGTGAATAGCATTTATAAAGTATTTACCTCTCTGTTTGCTGTCTTTAGAGTAATGGTAATAACAGCATATTTGGGATGTTTTTAAGGACCTCCCACAGGACATCACAACAGAGAAAAACACAGGAAAAGAAAACAATTCCCATCACACCTAATTTTCACTGTTTAAACTGTTTCTATGCACAGTGAAACATCTGGAGTCAATTCCCAAGTGACTTTAAAATCCTTGTGTTTCTATACACTTAAGAAATGGGCTCAAACAGGAAACCCACAGGATGATCTTGCATTGTCTGATATGCTTGGAGAGGGGCTGTGGGATGAAGTCCTTAGTTTGTTCTTGTATCCCAAATAGCATGAGAAAGGTGTGAGAAGAGCCATTGTCATAGCACACTTTCCTATCCTGTATCTCCTTCTAAAAGTTTCTAATTGAATTATTGAAAACTTGAAATAATCGCCACTTTTTGGTAGATTAAAAATGACTCAGCACCTTGCTGCAATGGCTTGTCTCTTGCTGAACTGGCAATATGTTACAGCACTCAACTCAGGCTACAGGGGTATTTCTACTCTTGCATAAGAAAGTATTCATACCACCTTGTGGAAGCCAGTGAGGTATAGTGGTGTGAATGTTGAATTGCAATTCTGGAGACAATGTCTGGAATCGTCACTTGGCCATGGAAACCCACTGGGTGACCTTGGGCAAGTCATACTCACTCAGGCTTGGAAGAGAGCAAAGCAACTTCCCTCTGAACAAATCTCACCAAGAAAACCTTGTGATAGATTTGCCTTAGGGCTGCCATAACTCAGAAATCCCTTGCAGGTACACAACAACAGCAACAACAATACTGCACTGCCTCATGGTGTCACAATGCCATTCTTTTATCCCACAATCAGAAAGGTCAGTGGAATGGCTGAGAAGCTACCACTAACCCAGTGGTAAGACATAGTCTTGAAGCTCCTCCAAAATGATTCAATCAATATCTGTTATGCCAAGCCAGTGGGACTGTGGGAATAAACTGGCTGACTTGAAAAACCTGTTGTCAATCATATTTACATTTTTTTTTCTGCTGATGTATTGGACCAGGACCAGAGTTGATGTAGAATAATTGTGTATCTTCAGCAAAAATTCAAATGGTGTAATGTCACTTTATAATGACATTATAATAAATTTAATAACTCATTGTGTGTGATAATTTTTAAAGAGCTCCCCAGTTTCTGCCCTCATTGAGACAGTTAACATCACTCCATCTAATGGAAGATAAGCACTCTGGAAGATAAGCCAAGAACAGAAACTTAACTCTGGTGTCATGGAATCCCACAGTTGAGCTGATCTGGGGGATTTTTGGCACAGTTTGACAGCTGTGTCATACTTGCCAGCTGCTGCTTTTATCATCATCCACAGCACAAGACACTACACTATTTATGTGAGGTGAGATCCATAACTCAGCCATTAAATCTGTATCATCACTTCCTTGGTTTACTTCACTTTTGCCCTTAGCCAAAGTATAAAAACCCATTTGGCAAGATTCACTTGTCAGATAGTAATTATTTGCTCAAGGGGTTCCTTGGCAGTAGAAAGTTGTAATACAAAAGTTTTCTTTATTTCCCTACCAGAAGAGAACTTTTACAGGTGCCTCAGTGGGCATTATTAAAAAGTGCAAAGAAGTTTGCAGGGTGAATTTGTTTTTTTCTGTTGTAAAACTTAGCCCTAATGAGAGAGGGCCATCTATCTTGGTGTCAGAGACTAAACCCCAAAGGATTCCTGAAGCAAAGCTCCAACACTTAATGTGTATTTTGGAAAAGGGTCTTTCCCCCCAAAAAACATCTTTCCCTTTAAAGCTCAGTTCTGTTTTAGTTTAGTTGTGATATGAGATCCTTCTGAATAGTGGCATTTCCTTTTCCTTACTAAAAAATACATAGTCATCCTTGCGTGAGATTATTGTTTTTCATATTATTGTTGCTGTTGATGATAATCACAACTGCATTCAAAATCTCAAAATGCCTAAATGGGGTGCTATTTTTAAGTCCTATTCATTTCAGCAGGAGAGCTAAGCAAGTGTTTGTTCACTTACCTGGGATTAAATCTCACAGAAAGGGACCTATTTCTGGTGTTTAGAATGGTTATGTCAATCACTGCCAGCTAAAAATCAATGCAACTTTAGAGCTTAATTTTGACTAGATGTTGCCCTCAATCAGAACCAGAGCAAAAAGAGAGGAGAGATGAAAAGAAAGAAGGCTTTTCTTTTTGTTTGCTCCTTTCCTTTGTAAGTCACCAACATGTTTTGCAGTTAGAATATCAGTCTTTGACATACAAAAGAATGCTTCAAATCAGCACTGGCTAAGCCAATCATCCATCTTTCTACAGAAGCCAAGGTTTAACAGTATTCTTCACAATGTGCCAAAGGGATGTTATTCAATCCTGAAAATGCTGTAGGGTTGACCGGGGTGTGAATGTCCGTCAGGTGGTGCATGAAGTCTCCAGCTGTGCTGTGCACAGTGTCAATGTACATCGTCCATCCTCTTTCTGGATCTGAGTATTTGGGTTTCATCTTTAAACTTCTCTCCAGTTTTTTCTGTTTATATTTGATCTCCAGAATAGTTTTTGTGTATCGGTTCATTGTGGTCACGGATGAAGCCATACAGCAGGCAAAGGAGCCCCATGCAAGACTGTCAATAAAAACAATAGCATCATTAATAAAACTGCAGAAATGCATGTATGCATTTGTGTACAATTCATTGATTTTTAAAAGTACTACCTTGCAGCTTACATGTGCCTTCAAGTACTTTTGTGCAGCCAATGCATGGATCTCTATTATAATCCTTACCATTATACTTCAGTTTAAAAACACGTACAATTTCTATGTCTTCTGGGCATACTGAACATTTTAAAATGTCAAAAAAGTCCATTCAAATCACAACACAATCTGACCTACTCTGCTTTTATATTTCATTATTTCTAGGGCTGTACAGAATGATCATCCATTAACAATTCTATGAAGGGTGTCCAACACCTCTGTTCATGCCATTTACAGCCCATTCTGCTTCAATGCAATGCTCCTCTTGGGTTGCTGTGACCCAAGTGAATCCGGCCATGAAAGCCTTCAAAAACACAATGTTCTCCTTCTTCCTCATTCACAACATCACCTCAGATAAATTAAAATCATATAGTGAATCTGATAATTTCCTGGCATCATATAATTGATATTTGGTAATGCAATGAAACTGTTTTACGAGTAAAGAACAGAGTTGCTTATGAGTGATCGTACAGTCATTATTTGCTATCTTGACCCTGAAGTAACTGCACAGCCAATTATTTTTGCCCCCTTCCCTCTTCCTCTTCTGTCCTCTCTCCCTCAAAACTGTTATGCTCCTTTCACAGTATCAGAAAATATTCACAAAATGCACCCAATTTCCATTCAAACTTTTCTTCCACAGCTTCTAACATAATCTACCTTCCTAACATCTGCCAGATGGGGAGATTGTGGCAGAGCAGCAGCCACAAACTCAATTATATCTATTAAAAAGGATTTGGGCTACTTGGTCAGACAGCATGCAATGGGAACGTGTAGCACCTTCATGATTAAAGGAGAAAGATTGCTACCAACTTCTTTCTCTTGGGGAAATCTCCAAGGTGCTACAAGATCCCTTTGCATACTGGTATTCCAGGCGAACATGGCTACTTTGAATTGGTCCAACAGTATGCTGTATGGGATGTGGCATAAGACCAGAAGGCTTCAGGCCTCCCAAAAATATGCAAGGTGCCATTCCCCCTCCTCTTAATTAACTGTTGGGTAAAAGTCGTGATGTTACTAGTGTGCTACTGCTAGATCACCATTATTGGATTATTTTTCGTCATGTCAGGAGCAAGTCGCTTCTGGTGTGATTATTATTATTATTGGATTAATGCTTGCCTTATGCCAATACACTATTCAAATACAAACAATGTGCCATCTCCTTCTCTCGTTTCTACAACGAAGCTCACTGATAACACAGTCTCCACCCCCTGTACATTTACTATGATTTACCAGCTGTGATTGTGAAGATATCCTTATCACCACATGGTCTATCTATCTGTGCCTCATATGAAATTCTGAAAGAGTAAATTTTAAATATGAGAATTTCCTCCCCATAACAGTTTTTCCCATTTCTTCTGAATAACTGCCTTTGTATGTAGATCATTTGCTTTGTTTATCTGTCCCACTTTTCCCTCAGCTGGAATGTATTCTAATTACAATCCTGATTTTTTAAAAATGGTCAAAATCAAAGTCCTAAATTTAAGTTACCCGCAAAAAGATCATTTGTCTGTCATTATCCCCCCCCCCCACTCCAAAACACAAACCTACCAGTAAGACCAGCCATAATCCCAGGTCTGTGGGCGCCAGTCTTCTGGACCAAGATTGACAGTCATTTGGAATACAGTGGTATACATCATATGAGCCACCATTCCCAGGAGGCCTGGAAGATTAGATAATAGCAATGTTAGCAGTTATCTCTTACTAATTTGGGTTTGGATTTATTATAAGACTTTCAAAATAACATGTGACATTCTTAAAGAAAAATGGGAAGAAAACAAGAATAACACTCTCCTTACTTGTTTAATCACAATTTCACTACCATGCATTGATTACAAGATTTTCAAGGAAATGTCATATGGACGTCATCTTTTCTTTAAAGCATAGAGCTGCCTGTTTTGGTGGAGGGAGCCCCTGATGCTTTGTACCTGTCTGGATTAGAAAGGGAAAGCCCGTCCTTTACAAAGAGATGTTACACGTGGACATTGAATCTATCCCCTTGGATGCTTTTGGCATGAGATACTTGTATAAACAAAATGGTATAGCTAAGAGCAGAGCAGCACAGAAGCCATGGCTGTTTGAAGGAAAACATGCAGGTACAGATAGGTGTGGAGTTAATATGTATGATAACATAGAAAGTAGTCTGACACAACCTGGTCAAATTATTTGTCCATATGTTTGTTCAATTCCTGGCATCTCCAGTTTGAGAGAGCAAGGAGATAGTGGCTACACCTACACTGTATAATTAATCAGTTTGATACCACCTTAACTGCCATGCCTCAATCCTATGGAATCATGGGAGTTGTAGTTCAGTGAGGTAGCAGCAAACTTTCACAGATAAGGCAAAATACCTTGTAAACCGTAAACTCTGATGATTACATAGCATGACTGTTAGTGGTATCAAACTGCATTAATATTCTATAGTGTAGATGCACCCTTTGACAGGATGCAGCCTGAGAGTTACTGCCAACAAGAATGGGAAAATGAATCAAAATAGTATAAGGCAGCTCACTGCACTTTTAGTAAGCTGACTGCCTAGTCCTCAGTTACTAAAGGAGGGACATTTAATCAATTGTTGAATGGTGAATCAACATGTAGATAAATGTGATGGATTAAATGGGTCTACTCCAGTCAGGACTAAAAGAAGATTTGGGTCTTTCTGTTGAAGGTTCTTGATTGGTTAATAAAGTCATGGTTTAAATACAAACACATACTGTATGTCTTATGATTTTTACTTCAGAGTCTAAACACAAACATTGCACCACATGACATCAGAGTGTTGATAAAAGTCGTTGCTGAAAAGAGGCTGCCATTCAAATCAGGTAATGCCTACCTGCTAGAACGGTGAATATAGCAGCAAAGGCATTGAGTTTCAGCCCATCAAGGATGCTGATGGAATGGCAGATTTCAATCAACATGAGGCTGGCACCCATCAGGAGTAAAGTAATGTAGAGGAGTTCTGCTGCAATAGACAGCCACAACACCCCTGCAACGACAAAGCACAGCAGCAGCAGCACGGAGATTCATTGGCACCCCAAGGCCATTGTTAATTTACACAATCCATCCCCTGCAATTGCCAATACACACAAAGAGAGTACAAATTTTAAAAGCCAATCCTTTTGAGTGGGAGAGTTGATAATTTTAGGGTACTGAAAATATCTGAATGGGGAAGTAGAAGTTTAGTGTTTGTTTTAGTCAGGACATCAGCCATTCAGAACTACACCTTCAAAACCCTTCCTTGTCCAAGTGAAGCTGCTTCACACCTGAGAAGAGGAAGTTATGAAAGGATAGATTGGGACTATTCCCAACTAACCCTGATTGGACCTAGAGTAGACATCACACCAGCTTCCCTGGGATTCTTCTTCTCCACTCTCCTCTTTTTCAAATCAGTAACAAAGTAACAAGCCTGATAGGAGAGACAGCTCTATGAGCACAGTTTGCAGCAACTGAAGCAAGTTTCGAACACAGGGAATGAATCCAAGGGGAAGGGAGGAAAATGGACATTTTAGATGCAACTAGGAAAGTGGGAAGACAAAGATTAATTAGAACCACCCTTTACAAATAAGGATAGTGTGAAGTTATGCCCAAAAGCCTTCAGGTGAAGTGTAGGTGACCAGAGCAGAACCAGAAAAAAGATGCCAACTCTCATCACATATACTCTGTGCTCCAGTCAGCAAGTGTCCCAGGAATCAAGTAGTTAGAACTTCAAGAACTCCTGAATAATTAATTCAGTCAATGTCAGTCATGGGTTATCCATTGAGATGAAAAGCAAAACAAGAGGGTCATTGTCAACTGGTCCAGGAGTTGTTACAACAAATTAGCAGTCCAGACACAAGAGCCAGCAAGGAGTAAATGGAGTTGTCAAAGCACAGCTGGTACAAGGTCAAGAAAACACAAATGCCAAAAGAGTACTGTCAAATCATCCAGATAAGGCAGTTGTGGGTAAAAGAGATACCGGGGAGTTTTTGGGAGATTTATGGTAGCTGTCTCCAAAACACCAGGTACCTATTTAATCAGAATCTCCTATTTAACAGTTGCAAGGATTAGCACAACCTCTATTACTTAGTGGTTCAGAAAGGCACATACATCTTCAGCATCCTCAGTATCTGACATATTCACTGGAGAGCATGGCCTCCAGCTCCCCAGACTCTGAGATATCATTGTCACTTCTATGTCTGAATTGCCTGATGTCAAAATCTGAGTTATGACAAGGCAATTTGAAACAATCCAATCAATATGTGCAGAGTTGTGAAGGAACATGGCAACCATGTCACAAAGTCATACTACAAATTGATACCTCTGCAAAGAAGGCTACATAGCTAGAATTGTTGGTGTTACAAAGTGAATTTTGCCTCCCAGTGAAATTTTCCTTCTGTCCCCACATTTCAAGCATTGCACAGAATGAGACAGTGAAAACCAATCACATGGATTTTTCTTATATTAGCTGTGTTCACATATCCTTGATAACTTTTTGTTGAATGTCTGAACTTTTTTCTAAATGTTCAACTAAAGTTTTATATTATTCCAATGCTAGAGATTCTGGGATTGAAGAGAAAATTAATGGGGAAGGGGAAGAATTGGTACATTATCTGGGCAGAGCACAAAAGGGTGCCTAAACAGAGGATAGTCCATTTTATTGGGTGGGGGTTGAAGGAGTAAAACCACCTCCACCCCGTGTAAAATGAACTATCCCTTTAATAGTACCAAATAATTTATATTTGGAAATACGATAACCTCCTTCTCATAGCTGCACCTCCGGAAAGTCCTTATACATATTTTTTTGGGATTAAACTCTGGTTATTCAATACTTGAGTTTCCTGACAGATGAGCACTAATTTGAAAAAATGGTAGAAAGAATAACTAGGACCAATCCTGATTTACCTATAACCATGTCTTAACAGAGATGAACTCTTAATGTGGGACAGACTAGAAAGAACATTTTGCCTTTTATGAGCCTATAATGGAGCAGAATTTAAGTAGCAGAGTGTGGCTGAATCTACACAAGGGCTATACCCCAGCTCCAATACACAGTATCCTGCCATGGTTTGACCCTGTTAACATCACACATCTGCTTTGATCTAAACTCAATCTTTAGATCAAATGTTGGGCCCAAAACAAGTCCCCCACCCTAAGGTCACATCTGTACAAAAGTGCAGTTTTACCATGTTAACATGTTTATTGTATCAGATTTTTTAGGTCACAGAGGCTGCTTTTTCTTCTTCCTGGCACAAATGGAGATATACATGTATCTGCATATTCATATAAAATAATAGACTGTGCTGTCATTCCTATGGCCTACTTGCATTCACATTTACTGGTTTGCATATGACTCCCTCAATGGGCTCCCCCATTCTGCTTTCCTTTTGGGTATTCAAATATGCAAATATCCACCAATACACACTGATTTAAAACATCTTGGTAAAAACCCAGGATTACATTTCCATAGAGCTTAATCAAATGTAACAACAACACCCCAGCTTTCCTGTTCTTTTCCCCCTGAAACCTCAGACATCTCCATCCCTGTGTGTGTTTAGAAATGTGTGTGTGCATCTGTCAGAAAAATTAAATGCCTCCTCATTCAGTTTTGGCAACAACATTTAAAGTTCTCAATGTGAACTTCCTTCAGGATTTAGAAGAACATAATAATAATAATAATAATAATAATAATAATAATAATCCTTATAGTATGGAATAGCTAGTTTGTAAACCAATTGGCCACAAACCAGCAAAAAATATAGCCCAACCCTACCCATTTTTCTTTGATTCTATAGAGAATTTATTGTCTAATGAAGCTGTAATCCACTGAGTTCAGCTGGATTTACTTCTGTGTATAAAATCACACTGTTAATGCAGGGTGGCAGGAGTATTGGGCATTCACATTTCCCCTCTGGCCCATAAATGTTGGGCCCAAAACAGGAGTTCTCTCGATGTAAATGTATTTGGAAGTGCGACCTAATCCAAGACATCTTTACTAGAACCCGGGATTAAATTCCCATTGAGTTTAATAAAATGTAAAACACAGCCCTAGTGAGAAGAGGATCAGATAGTTGAATATGCAAATAACAACATACACTGAATGTAAGAAAAAAAGAAAAGATGACACCATGCTTGCCAGATGAGGATGCCTGTATAACCAAACTGGCCTGCTTCCCAACCACCCACTCCCCAATTCCACCACAATCTTGGTTTAGGGCACAGGATACACATGTAAAAAATCTGTTTTGCCTAGAATCTGTGGAGTAAATAGTGTTTAAAACAATGGTTCTCAACCTGTGAGTCCCCAGATGTTTTGGCCTACAACTCCCAGAAATCCCATCCAGTTTACCAGCTGTTAGGATTTCTGGGATTTGAAGACCGAAACAATTGGGGACCCACAGATTGAGAACCATTGCTATAAAAGAAATGCTTTTCTTTTGAAACCAGAGGACTATCATGTGTTCAACCAGGAGCAGGATTGAATTAAGGATGATTTTTTTAACAGGTGTAGATTCAACTTGAATCCCACCCCAAACATCCATATCCAATTTCATCTCTCTCTTATACATGTCACAGAACCCATGTATTTGTACTTGGTGATACAAAGTTTTTTATTTGATATTGAGTCACTTTCATGTAGTATGACACAATTTGATCCTAAGGAGGATTTTCCTAAATCTCCCTATTCAGCAACTTGAGGCCTTATACTTTGAAATCCAACTTGGGCTTCTTTGAGATATTTAAAGTATATTCCATCCTCAACCTACAAATTCAAAATACAATGCAAATGTGAGCTTACCATAGATTTGAAATGTAAAGCCAATGTATGAAAAATACACTTATCATTGTGTCTTTTTTTTTTTAAAAAAAAATTCTTTCGCCATGAGTCAGAACACTAAACATAAAGATAAAAATAGGTATAACTTGAAATAGTGACAGTATATAATTACCTCGATCTGCTGGGGGTGTCAGGCTGATAAAACTTCGGCACTTCTCTCCTATTAAGCAAATATAATGAAAACTTAAAATTATAGATTTTTTTTTAAAAAAAACAACAAATGTCTCATTAGCCACTTTAGCCTCCCCGCCTTCCTAACATTTACAGGAAAACAGCCTGAAAGCAGCAGATGGCAGGGGAAACTAGAGGCAGCAAGATAAAATACTCCAGCATTATTTGGAATGCAAACCCCAAGGGAGGAAACTAAAAGCATACCCATCCATCTTTATAAATCTTAAAATAGAACAGAGTTATGGCTGTTTCATGTGCACGCATAGCTGGCCCAAATACTTGCAGGATGTGCCACATGAAATATCTCTTCTTTTCAATGGTTGTCCCACATGAGGACAGGGGTACAATCTTTTATCTCCACTGTTCACATGTTGTTGTTTTTTAGAAATTGGCACATACCTACAGCTCTGATGTCCATCTGTACACTAGGCCTGGCATGTCAGAGTTGTCCTTGGCTGCAAAACCTTAGAAATGATCCCTTGGGATGTCACAGGATGGGGCCTGGTGGTGAGGCAAAGGGAAGCCCTAGCTGGTATCATTAAGCATGATACACCGTGTGTCATCATGGGATAGCAATCACATACACATTTTCAAGGCAATGCTCATACCCTGAGATTCTTCCCCTTGCCCTGAAGAACAGACAAGAGAGGCCAGATCTTGAGATCTATCCTGTGTATTTTACATCTTTAACAGACCTCATGTACTCCAGTTGGGAGCCAGCACAACAATCAAAACATCCCTACTTATTTTGGAGTTGCCTTCCTGTTAATCAACTCTACAAACTAGCTGGCATTGTTCCCATGATGTGCGATGGGAAGTTGCTGCTAACTGTGAGAGAAATGAGGTTGAATACTGTGAAAGCCATTCACTTCGTGGCTATCTGGCTCCTTTCAGTAAACTCAAATCAAGGAAAAGCTTCATGAGAACCACCACTCCTCTTAACGTCCCCCCACCAACAGCAAGGATATCCCTCTGGGCAGCTAAATCAGAAAATCCCAAATGGATGCCCCCCCCCCCCCATAAAGGTCTGCCTCCAGGGGCAAACCAAGAATGGGCAACTTGGGAGTCCCTGAACAGACTCAGAAGTGGAGTGGGTAGATCAAAATACAACCTGGCAAAATGGCACTACCTAGAAGAATCCTCCACCATATACAACTATGAAGCAGAACAAACAACTCCACATCTTTATGCTTGTCCCCAATGCCCTGCTTCATGCACAAAGGAAGAATTGTTTAATGCTACAGAAAATGCAGTCACTGTTGCCCATTTTTGGTCAAAAATTATTTATCTGCTTGTGCTCCCTCTATTTTTATCAGTTTTATACTTATTTATACAATGCTTTTGACATGAAATAACTAAATTGGAGTTGCCTTTAGTATAGTGAGGGACAGCATGTTCAAATGTAAAATGCAAGAGAGACAATTCTTCTTACTACATTGTGCCCAATTCATCACATCCTGCACCAGATATTCAATACATGCACAACCAAGGCAAGTCCTGCCCAATGGGATCAAAAGCCAGTCTGCCAATGTTCTGGGAGGAGAGGTTTCTAATGGGAAACCTTTATGGTCCCCTCTGGTTTGGGGCCTTTGAACATAGTTAAGTGAGCAAAATCCTGGTAGCGTTTGGAGAGGTTTTTCAAGGGCTCAGCTCTTGGTCTTCTTTTATGGATAACTAAGGATAACTCTACTTCCAAACAGCATTCTCAACAACTCTGAAGTATAACCAACCCTGCTTCTATTTTTCAGTTTCTATGATTTTTGCCAGCTTCTTCCTCTGAATATGACCTACATCACCTAATATTCATTGGTGGTCTATATACTAGAAGTAGGTTTGAACAACTTGGTATTATGATGCAAACTAGGCATTACTGTAACACCCCAAGAAGTGAGAGATTCTGTGTATGGGAAGAACAAACAGCAGAAGATATTGAACATTTCTTAGTTGACTGTCCAGCATATGCTGAACTGCAATACAGATATTTACATCCAGTATTATCCAACTGCAGGTCCCCCAACAGAAAAGATCTTCTGGCATTCCTCTTGCAAGGACAAGAAAGATCCACCATAATCAGAGTAAGCCTTTTTATTCTGAAAGCTATCAAGAAAAGAGCAGATTTCCTGAAAGAAGAACCAGGAAAATAAGATTCTGGCTGTAAATAGAAGGTCAGCTGCTGTCCTCTCCTTTTTGCCTTGTATTTTATTTGTGTTGTATTTTGAAATGGCCATATGACTAGTCAAATAAATAAATTATTATTACATCCCATTAGTGGTTTCTCATCCAAGTGCTAACCAGAACTGATCCCACTTCCAAGATTAGATGGGATATGGTGCCTTTAGAATATATAAATGGGTTAATGAATGGAGACAATATATAAACTACCATGGATGCATTTGAAATAGCAAAGGGTATATAGAAAACATTGTTTCAATTTTCTTGAAAGAATGTCTTTTTTGCCATCTAGTTGGGGTTACATCTGTTTGTACACTACACAATAGTAGCTGTGCCTCTCATGTTCTTGCAGCTTTTATCTTTTAATGAACAGAGAGCAACAGTATTGATATCCAGATTGCTGTTATCCAGCTGACCATCAAAAAGCTCTACACTGAACCATAAGGCTTACCTTCCAATGTCACAGTTCAAGAAAGTCATTGACAAGCTGAAATGTGCCCAAAGAGAGGTAACCAAAATGATCAAAGCTCTGAAAACAAAGTCTTATGAGGAACGGCTTAGCGAGCTGGCTATATTTAGCTTGGAGAAAAGAACAATAGTCATCCTTAAATATCTGAAGAGATGTAATATAGAAGATGAAGCAGGCTTGTTTGATTTCTGTGGCCTGAGAGACTATGATGCAAACCAATGTATTCCAATTACTAAAAAGAGAGATCCCACTTAAACATTAGAAAGAACTTCCTGACAGTAAGACCTGTCCAGCAGTGGGATAGATTGCCTTGGAAGGTGGAGAATGTATTTTCAGGTCTTTAAAAAGGAGTGGGATGGTTGTTTTGGGGAAATGTTTTACTTGTGTATTTCTGCATGGCAGGAATTGGATTAGATAACTTTGGGATCAATCCTATGATTCTGGACTCCGAGTTCTGGCAAATTGTCCTGATTACAATTCCCACATTCCCTGGGGCGGCTGAACCATTAGGCAGATTAAACATTTGCTTAGGGCGCCACTTGCCCAGGGGCACTGCTCTGCCAGCCAGGCACTGGAGTCTCCATGGCCCCTGAGGAAAGAGGCAGGGGAAGACAGGCGGGGATCCCTTCTTCCTCTCTCTCTCTTTCTCAATCTCAATCTTTTTCTCTCTCTGCCTTCACCCGGCTGAGCCGGCCCCATGTGCGGCCAGGAGCAGAGAGGTGGCACTTCAGGAGGGCGAGCAGAGACACACACACAGAGGGAAGGAAAGCTAGGCACCCAGGTAGGTAACTGTGGGCTCAGCTTTGGCATGGAAAAAGAAAGGAGCCCTCCTCAGACTCCCCTTGATCGAGCCTGCTGTGGCTTGACTCTGCCCCTGGCCCCACCAGCTGGCCCTTTCTCCCCTCTGCCTCCAGGCTGCATCTCCACTGTACACTCAATGCAGTTTGACACCGCTTGGACTGCCAGGGCTGAATGCTGTGGGATTGGGCAATTTGGTGTAATGGCACCAGTTCTCTTGGGCAGAGAAGGGGAAAGACCTTCCACCATTCCATACCACCCAGGGCCCTTCCACACAGCCCTATTTCCCAGAATATCAAGGCAGAAAATCCCACATTAGCTGAATGTGGACTCAGATAACACAGTTCAAAGCAGATATTGTGTATTATCTGCCTTGATGTTCTGGGTTATATGGCTGTGTGGAAGGGCCCTCAG
This sequence comes from Anolis sagrei, assembly GCF_037176765.1. Taxonomy (NCBI): domain Eukaryota; kingdom Metazoa; phylum Chordata; class Lepidosauria; order Squamata; family Anolidae; genus Anolis; species Anolis sagrei. The sequence continues at coordinate 121,925,942 of NC_090022.1, forward strand.
TCCCCATCTATTCTGCCATATAAAATCTAAATAATTTGATTTGAGCTGGAATTTGTGACAGTGTAGACACATATAATCCAGTTCAAAGCAGATATTGTGTATTATATACCTTGATATTCTGGGTAATATGGCTGTGTGGAAGGGCCCTGAGTGTAATATGCTTTGTTTTTCTTTTATTGCCTAGAAGCAATAATCCAATTCAAAGCAGATAAATCCGGATTTTATATGATAGTGTCGCTGAGGTCCCATGTCTCCCAGGTCCCTTCTACACTGCCACATAATCCAGATTATTAAATCTGATAACCCACATTATCTCATTTGAACCAGGTTATGTGAGTCTACATGACCATATAATCCAGTTCAATGCAGACCATCGGTATTTGATATGGGAGTGTGGTAGAAGGGGCCTCAAACCACACTGAGTATTATATGCACTTCAAAGCCTGGCAACAACATTTCCACAGAAGCAAGCCCTTCGCAAGCCCTTTCCTATGTAACCATCCACGCACACAGTGAAAGTGCTTTGAAACTGCATAAAATGATCAGTGTGGTTGTTTTCCTCCCTGGCTCCAGACCAATGCCCTAAAATGAAAGCTAAAGCCTTCAGAGACACAAATATCTGCCGGTTTAGATCCCAGTGTGTGTGTGTGCACGCGCACATTCCCTGCTCCAAATCGGATGGCAGTTCTACAATTCTGAATCTAGTGGAAAACAGTTATTTGTAGTATTTACAACTCCCAAGCAGCGAGGATGAACCTCATTAAATTAAGGGGTGGCTGAAGCAATAGGCAAGTTACACATTTGCATATAGCGCAAAATTGAAAATTACACTTGAAAATTACCTAGGGCCGGCCCTGCACATTCCCCATAGTCTACCACATTTAAAACCCACTCAGGTCTTGTTCCCAGAACTATTCCTGCCTATGGTTCCTTCCTCTATCTCTTCTGATACCTTTCCAACTTATTTTACTCTTCCTTTGCTCTTTTTAATCATCGGTCTTTTCTATGTCCCTCTTTTCCTTTTCCTAGTTTTGACTCTTCTGCCCTTTGTCTTTTTGTCCTGCTAGCCCTCTTACCATGAAATCCCTCCTCTTCCTCCAGGAAGACTTTTTCTGAGAGCACTAGATACTAAATATAATATATTTATTTCCCACACTACCAGGGAGTGAGGTAATCGCTCACTGTCTCCCTCAAGCATTTTTATCTTCATGGAGATCTGAATTTTTTTTCTTACTGAAGTCTCATTTGTTATTTGGTACTACCATGGAATTGTGAACAAAATCTGTTTTTTATGCTATCATTTGAAATAAACAAAAAGCTCCCAAAGGCTGCACTGGTATTTGTGAAGATGAATGTCAGCAAATAAAAGCCACCTCGATAGTCTTTTGAGGGGACTAAAGGTGTGCATAAGGGATTACTATTTCTCCAGTAGAATAAAATCAAATCATTGTTGCACAGAGAAGAAATATTGCTTAGTTAGCAAAGGTGTCATTGTTGGAACATGAAAATGACTTCCTGTGGCTGGAGGAAATATTATGAATAATGAAATCAAAGGAAATCTGAGGTCAAAACAGGCCTTTGGAGTCGAACTCCGGGCTCCTGTTCAGACAAATAAGCATGAGGGCCCATAAGCGTAGCTGATTTGTCTTGCCAGATCTTGAAATATGTAAATATTACCCATTAGCATACAAATGGAGGCATTAAGAGTAGAGTCTGGACTGAATAAAAACTTTGAAGTGTAAAGTCTAAGTAGCCAACTCCATCTTTGGGTTATCGTAGGAAGAGGAGGGTGATTTTGAATGACAGGAGGCTTGATCATTTGCTCATTGAACACTTCCTTTGTGGGGCAGAGAACCTATCAGTATCATGTTCATATTCATAAATGTAACTAGTCCTCATCAGCCAAAGGGCTGATTGTAGCCTTTGCCCAATGCTTTGGCCAGGTTGTGGGTTTTGCTCCCCACTTGCTTTTCTCTATGCAAAGAGGGAAAAGTAAAAACCAAGATAGGTTTTCTTATAAGAACTGAATCTTACCTTGGGATGTGGCCATCTTTTAAAAAGCTGGCCGAGTGCTGGCCCCCTTCTATCAGAGCTTTGAGCCCAGAGGTCTGTAATTAGCATTCAAAACACCATACTGCCCAACATTTCATAGGTGGAAATCAGGACTCATATAGCCTACCAGAATCAGAGTTGGGTCAAAATGGCAAAAGAGGAAGAACTCTCAAGCTAAGAAAGGCTGCTGTGGTTTGCTTTGCTTTGAGCCTGCAGGGAAGGGCAAGATTCTCTCCCCCCCCCCCCAGTCCCCCTTCCCACCTGCAGAATGATTGAGTACAACTACTTTGGTGGGGTTTGTATTTATTTTGCAGGATGTGTAGTGAACTTGAGAACAAAAGGGAAATGGAGGAGGTAAGAGAACATGGGACCTTTCAAAACAGCTGGGGGGGGGGGTGTCAGAGGAGTAATCAGAGTTGTCCAGATGACATCAGGACAATTTGGAGAGCATGAAGCAATGGGTGTTTTTGCTTCACATTCCCCATTACCTTGCCCACAAAGGGAAGAGGAAGGTGGAACAAAACCAAACTGTGAGTAAATGAGTTTCCCAAAGTTTTCTCCATATTGCTGCAGACCCATCTTTCTTTATAGAAGGTGGAGCTCTGAGGAGGACTGCCTTCCTTTATCATAAAGATATAGGTTGCTGTAAGTTTTTCGGGCTGTATAGCTAAGTTCCAGAAGCATTCTCTCCTGACATTTTACCTGCATCTATGGCAGGCATCCTCAGAGGTGACCTCAGAACTTCTGAGGATGACTGCCATAGATGCAGGTGAAACATCAAGACAGAATGTTTCTGGAACATGGCCATACAGCCTGAAAAACTTACAGCAACCCAGTGATTCCAGCCACGAAAGCCTTCGACAATATAAAATGATATATATTTTTAAAAATCTGAGATTTGTTTAATGTAAACACATCCCGATGCACAAGTAATGTACAGCAGCCATATACCATATTTCCAGGTTTCAAAGTGCTGTATTCATAAAGTGGACCAGGCTAATTTCACTTGATTGCTTCCATTGGGGTTGGTCTTCAAAAGTAATGGCTTCCCAAAGGCCTCTTAAGAAGTGCATGGCTGAAGTGAGATTTGTGCAGAGACTTTAGGCCTACACTCCCAGGGCTGACTGTCATCTTCTTAGAGCAAATGAATTTTCCATAACATCAATATTTCTTGTTAATAATTAACACGAAGCTAATGGTGCGTGGGTGTTGCCATGTGCACGCATATCCCAGCAGAGAGAGACTTTCAGAGGGGTAAACTAACTTGAACATGGTGGTTTTTATTTGCATATGGTTTCTTTTCTCACCAGATTTTTTTTCCCAAAGCAGACATATCCGTTGCGTGGTTAAACACAGCTGGGAGAGTTACAATAGAGAATTGGGGTTAAATATTTTCCACTGAGCAGGTTTATCCTCCAAACGCATTTCAGGGGAAATGGACTGGAAATCCCTTATTTGATATGTAATATTTAATTCTACTCCTTGATACAGCTCTGCTGACTCTGGTTCAATGCTCAATGTAAATTTTATTTAAAATATCCTAATATTTGGACTAGGTTAAATACCAGGTAATGTAGGCTATATCTCAGGCCCCTTCCACACAGCTGTATAAAACCCACATTGAATGGCAGTGTGGACTCAGATAATCCAGTTCAAAGCAGATATTGTGGATTATCTGCCTTGATATTCTGGATTATATGGCTGTGTGGATGGGCTCTCAGAGGAAGAAACTGGTAAAAAGCAAGAGGCAGTGTGCATATGAATACACATAAATGTATGTGGAGTCTAAAATGTCCACATATCTACCCATAAACAGACACATACGTTTTCTGTAAAAGCAAATAAATAAATGCTTTGTGATTTTTTTAAAAAGATAATGATAGTCATCCTGAGCCATAAGAGAAGAAAATATAATCTACACTTGTAGAATGCTTATGTGAGGACCAACTAAAATACCACAAAGCTGTACAAATTTTCAAGTTCACCAGAACACTTATCAGATAAAGCGTTCTGAGGGGCTCAAATGTTTGTTTTATCTTTGTGGCATTTTTGTTAGTTCAAATAAAGATGTTGGTTTCTTTCTGCTTTACCCGAACTATTATTTTAGCCTACTTAGTACATTCCTCTGAGCAAAATAAATGACTTTCCCTTTTGTAGTAAAGTCATATATTCAGTGTAACTGTTACTCCACACACAAATTTTTAGTAACACCCTGTCCTATTCATTTACAGGGTGTATGATGTTAAGGTATACTTGTGTCTTCCAACTTTTTATTTGAATACAAAGATAACATGGGTATGTGAGCTACAGATAGGACTGTGACATAACTACCAATAATATTCTTCAGGAACAATATATCCACGTCCACTTGGCTATTACATGTCTCTAATAGTATATTTTGAATTTATTTTTCAAGTCAGTTGTACTTTAGAGTCAGTGTCTTATTTATGCTCAAGTGTGTAGCTTGGAAAGGAAGTGGGGCAAAATGAGGCCACTGATCTTCAAATACAATCCTCCTCCCCAAATAAAATTGTACTTTGTTCCCCAAATTTCTAGCATTGCAGAAAGTGAGACACTGACAATAATTCACAATTCCAACTTATGCCTGCTGTATTCACATTTCCTTGATAACCTTTTCTCTCCCTTTTGGATGCCTAAAATCTATTTCTATATATTCAAATGAAGTTTTCAGTTACTGCAGTACTGGAAATTAGAAGGCAGAAAGAAAAGTTCATGTGGGGGCAAGATTTCTTTGTAGGATGAGTGCCCTCCATCCTACTCTACCCCACAGCTACACTTTTTTATGCTCATTACAAGAATCCAGGGAGGTAAGCAGTTAGGAAACTGAAAATGGAATGTCGTTTGACAACTGCTTCACCATCAGCAGATCTGTGAATCGAATGTCGGTTTCTTGCCAATTAGTCTGACATTATCATATTTGGATCACCAGAGCCACTGCAATTATTCTCTTTCCCTACCTGCTGCCCTTCCCAGCCCAACACACTAAAGAAATCACATAACAATGCTTACTATCTCAAAGAAAATTGTGAGAAAGGAACTGTAAAGGGACAGCACTCACCTTCTGCATTGAGAATCTCCTCACAAGAATACCAGATACCAGCATGAAACTTTCGGTCCACAAACTTGTCATCCCCAGTTTCCCAGATGTAATGAACCACGTTGCTATTGTTTGTCCCGGAGCTGTTGAAGCGGATGCAGTGGGGGCCATCCTGCAGTTCATTGCAAAAAGGTTTGATGACTTTCTTGATCCCTTCACACCAATAGCTGCTGCTGAAGGCTGTGATGGAGAAGATTAATGAGATGAAACTGAGAGAGAGGGCTGCTAAGGCTCTTTGCCGCCTGTCCCCCCTCATTGCCTGAGATCTGCCTACTTGTCGAGGCAGCTGGCATCAGTATTAAAAAGATGCTTGAAACACCCACCACTGATGCCGTTTCTCTCCCCCCCCCCCCCCCCACTCTCTTCAGCATCCAGTGAAAATCCTCTGAGTGCCAGAAAACAGCAAGCAAATCGTCATGAAAATTGTGAAGTTCAGCTGAGCCAGGTGGGCAGAGAGGCTCAAAATACTCAGGGGAGACCTGATCGGATCCAGAATCTGCGAAAGCTGAGCCAAGCAGCCCTGTGAGTTTGCCTTAAGAGCTTCTGTTAATGCCACCCAGGCTCAGTGTGAACAGTATTTTTATGACAGTCATGTATCTGGGCATGTCAAGAAAATGAATTTCTCTCCTCTCTAGATCCCATATGATCTTGGAAGCTTAAGCATGGTCAGCCCTGGTTAGTATTTGAATGGGAGACTGCCAATGAATACTAGGCACTGTACATTATATTTAAGGAAGGAAATGGTCAAACCACCTGAGTATTTCTTGCCTAAGATAGCCCTATGAAAATCATGGGGTTGACATAAGTCATGAGGCGACTTGAAAGTAGCTACAGAGAGAGAGAGAGAGCACTAGTGTAGTGTCATGGTTTGAGTGTTGGCCTAAAACTCTGAAAACCAGGGTTGAAACCCCCACTTAGCTATGGAAACCTACTGGGTGATCTTGGGCAAACCATCTTCACTCAGCCTTAGAGGAAGGCAAAGGCAGCTATAAATAATAAAGAAATATGTATATGCTGCCACCCTCTCCCAGAATGGACTCGGGCGGCTCACAGTAGCACTCCAAGTGCCGCATATAAACAACAATACTCAAGTATATACACAGTGACATAAGTGTAAAAACAACAACACACATAAAATCCCACAAATAAAATTGTAAGAATTATAATAATTATAAAATTTCCTAAATTTCAGTAGAACCTACAAATAAAGCTGGTTATCAGCAGTAACAAAAGTTCAGAGCTCCCCCCTTCCCAAACAAATCTTGCCAAAAAAGTCCATGATCAGTTTGCCCTAGGAATGACATAACTTGGAAGCAACTTGAAGGGCATACAGCCATCACAAGAAGTTAGGGCTTCTACATCTCCTTAGAAAAAATAATCTAGGTAGTTTTTAGCTCCATCACTTACTTATTTCGGAGTAGTAAAACACTGTACCGCAGACTGGAGAAGATATCTTTTTTGTGCTACAAAGCTCAGATTCCTCCTCAAGATAATGTTCCCATGATCTGTTGTTAGGATTGCCATGTTGAAAAATGGTGAGGGCTTCTTTACTACTAATAGCTGTGTAGGAGAAGTAATTCCAGCAGGTGTTGCTTGTCATGCAACCAGTAACAAGCAAAAACTACTGAAATTCCCTTTTCCACATCACCTTAAAGATACTGGAGCTGTTTCCAGTTTTCACCCTAGCAACCTTATCTGTTGTAAGCTCCAAGTAATCAGGAGGAAACATAGAAACATTTGCCAATTGAAGTTCTTGTGAAAGGTGCCAAAGTTATGTTTGCTTGCTTGCTTTTTAAAAAGAAATTTCAGTTTGCCACATTCTTTGGGCATTTCCTTAGTGCACAGTAGGAGCCTAATTTGTAAAACTTAGAATCATAAAGTTGGAAGAGACCACAAGAGCCGTCCAGTCCAACCATCTGCTATGCAGAGTTACACAATCAAAGCAACTCTGGCAGATGACATTCCTGCCTTTTAAAAATTAATAACCTCTAAAAAAGAAACTCCACCAGACGTCTGAGTCAGTTTGTTCCATTATCAAACAGCTCTTGTTATCACAACGTTTTTCCTAGCATTTAGGTGTCATCTTGTTCCTTGCAATTTAAATGTCTTGCTTCATGTCCTGTAAAGATGTTGAATAGCACTGGACTTAGGGCAGAACTCTGTGGCACTAATTACTTCTCTCCAGAATGAAGAGGAGCCATTGATGACCATCCTTGGGTTTGTTCTGTCAACCAATTACAAATCCACCCATAAGCAGCATTGTCAACCACCATTTTAATAGCTTGCTTTCAAGACTATCATGGGGGACCTTGTTGAAGGCCTTACTATATCAAGATATATGCCATCTGTAGAATTGCCTTCATCTATGAAGCTTGTAACTCTATCATAAAAGACATAAAATTAATCTGGCATGACTCCTTTTTGATAAACCCATGCTGACTTTAGGGAGCATGGCATTTGTTCTTAGCAATTTAAGGCTGTCTGTTTAATGATACGCTTTAGAATCTTTCCTGGTATTGATGTCAGGCTGACTTGACATTAATTGGGTCCTCTTTTTCCCCTTTTTGGAAGATGGAGACAACATTTGGCTTCCTCCGGTCTGCTAGGACTTCTCCTGTTCTCCAGGAATTCTCAGAGATTACTGCCAGTGGCTCAGGGATTAGTTCTGCCAGGTCTTTTAATACCTTTGAATGTAATTCATTTGGCCAGGGAGAGTTGAATTCATTTATAGTAGCAGATATTCTTTTATTACCCCATTGCCTATCCTGTACTATATTTTTCCTACTGCATCATCTGCTCCATTTTTCCAGGTTGAGCTCCTGAATGACAAAATCTTAAATCATGTTTTGAACTTTATTTAGATATGAAAAACCCATAACCCATTACAGCTACATAATTGTAGGAAGAAAACCTTACAACAACAACTACTTCTACTTCTACTACTGGGGGCACAAGCTATAGAGGAACATGTAGGCCAATTTAGTTGCTAATGAAATGCCTTCTTCTCCACAACCCAAGAAACACTACCCTTCACTACTAAAATAGCAGTAGGCACAGAATGGTTTTTTTTCTGCTAACATGCCATCCAGGATCTTAACAGTAACCTGTGGGATTTATCATTCAACAATATGAGCTTCCCACTAAAAGTCCTCTTTCAGGTTTCACTTCCACAGTTCACTTGATGGGCAATTCAGAGCTGAGCAGACTGTGGCTCTCCAGATGTTGTTAATACTTCAAACAATTCTCATAATTAGCCTTGCTGACTAGTCAGATGAAGGCAGCAAATCAGCATAGCAGTGCTTTAAGGTAACATACCAGTGCCAAATGCCCCATTCTTCGGAAATTGGAAATCAACTAAGGAGAAAGCCACACTCAGTGGGAAACGGTGCTAGTGGAGCAGTTAATCTGCTCTGAGGCTTAGCCTCAGGTAGAGGAACTATCTTGTGTGCTAAATCTATGGGAAGGGGTATTTTAGGCAACTTCTTTAAACTTCCCATGTATATACACCTTGCACACCTATACCACATCAGTAGCTAAATGATGGTTAGCAAGGCTACTATGGGCCCTTCCAGGCAAGCCCCAAATGTGGGACCTGTCATGCTTTTACCGAAGGCATCCAAATGACAGGTAAACCCTGCTTTGTCCCAAATTAATTAGATATCTGGTAAGACCTGGATCTTTGGTAAAATTTGGGCTTCATCATGAGCCCAGAAAACCAGGAGGGCACCCTCCCCCCGCCCAAAGTCTTTACAAGAAGAAATAACTTACCCGGCTGCCATTAAGGTACTCCTGGAGTCCTCCTGGTACATAGAAATGATGCACCAGAAGTCGGGGGGGGGGGGGGGGCATGAGGAGCAACTTTCCTCGCCCCCATCTCCTGGTGGGTCATTTCTATATGCTTCAACGTTTGTCAGGGATACCTGCTATTGGTTGTATGTGGCTCCTTTCAGGTTTGTGAAGACAAGATGGTGCAAACAAATCTCCAGTCCCACTGAACCTCTCCATCCATTGTATGACTTCAGTATAAAGACTGTGCTAGGTACAGGCTGATATAAACAGCTATTCCTTTCTCTGAACCTGATTAACCAAACATGTATCTCAAAACAATTGAGGAACGAAGTAAAGAAGGATCCAATACAATTCTCCTGCACATTTTTCTTCATCTTCCTCTAAAGGGTCCTTAAAAAACTTCTAGCAAATGGTACGAGCAATCACTAATTGCAATTCATTTTATGTTTGTGTTTCTTTGCTTTTTTCCTGTAATCTCTTATTGTTATAAAGGTCCTAGTGGTGCCACATTAGTCTTTATATTACCCATCCATTCTTTCCAATGCGTACAGCTTGTTCACTTTGACGTCTTTTAACACAGACTCATTAAGACAAAGCATTTATTGGATGCCTTTTTATTTGTTTTTCAAACCGTTAGCTTAGCCAGCTCCATTATAAGACAAAAGATTTGTCCTGGACTGGAATACACCTTTAGAATGTGTGGAACAGTTAGTTACTAATTGGATGAATGTATTTCTGGGCTCTTGCAAATGTGGTCACATGTTGTATGCTGTTGTGAGATTTCCTAATGACATTTGTTGACATGTTATACCCAACCACTGGTGTATCTTCTTAGTTTCCCCTATAAAACTACAGCTGCTTTTCTCCTACATACCCCACCTTTTCCAAGTCCTTCTCCCTGCACTTCTTAGCTTTATTGCACAAAACAAACAAATCAGCATTGCAGCTGGGCCACTTTGCTCATCTCATTGCTGGTCTGCCTCTTCTCCATGATGATTCCATCTCTTGATACTAATAGCTCCCAATCCCACAAAATTCCCATCACTTACTTTGGTGTGATGGGTTTGTTCCACTGCTGTACCAACATGATATCAGTAAAGTGATGTAAAAGAAGTGGGATTCTTCTCCTCTCCTTTCTTTCTCCTCCTTGCTATTCCAAAGCTGGACTTTTTCAATTTATTTTATCTTTTATAGTTATATTTGCCATTTTTGTATTTGAAAGCTGGAATTGTAACATTGCTTTACAATAAATATTTAAAATATATGGAGAAGTGGTAGTGCTGGAAGGGGGGAGGTTAAGAGGGTACTCAGAAGTATAATTGCAGGACCATGACTGAGCAATTTGAAGACAACTTCATCGATTTGTTGGTTGCACAGTGGCTTGTTAGTCTGGTATATATTTACAAGTTTCCATAGCTAAATGGAACAACTTCTTTTCATGAGACCTTACAACAAATTTCAAAGTCTTTGTATTAATCCTGGCTGTTTTCACAGCTGCTGTTTCTGGTATCAAATGTATTCTCGAGCCAAAGTGTGAAGGCCATGACAATGAAATACAAGCACTAGACTTCTGTCCAGAGGACCTTATCAAACAAAGCTGCTATTTTACTACAGTCACATTATTGTTGATAGGGAATAGATGCTGCATTGAGCACCCCCAATATAGCAGCACTGTTCATTAATGTAATTGTGCCGATTTGCCATTTATGGTGCCATGATCATACTTTCATACACCAATGTAACTCCATCTTCCTGCACTACAGCTTTTTCTTATTTTCTATTTTTAGCACTATTGGACAATACCAGTATTTAAATTATAAGGGAAAATATGAATATAACATCTACACATATAATAAAAGTGAAAATATGTATGTGTGTTTTTGGTTGGGATGCCCACTTCATCAGACAGGCTTTCACTTCCACAAACAACTATAATGCACAGTGCTGAGGAGCCACCAAAAGCACTCCCTCCAATAACATTTGAGGTTACAGCAAGCACCATGAACATGTAGCCCAAACCCTGCCAATGGCCTCCCCAAACACCATACTGCCCACCACTCAAATTAAATTGTCCACTCATTTGGGGACAAGTTCATCCTAGATTGTATGTATTTCCTTCACCACAAATATCCCGTTGTCTCTTTCTCTCTCCATTGGTGTGGCATTTGCATGACCCTGCCCACTGCCTCTCCTTTAACACTTTCCTATTCTTTTCAACTCTGTCTGCATAACAAATAGAGCAGAAGTGAGCAGCAACTAAACATATTGAAGGAGTTTGCGGGATCGACTCCACATGATGGAAGTTGGAGTTCACCTTGCATCAAGTCAGAGCACTGTGACCCCCACTGACAATAGACCTGGACCACATTTGGCACACAGAACCCCCATGACCTAAGAAAAATTCAGTCTAACACATCATGGGGAGGAGCGGCATCCCTAGTCAACCATCTTCTCTTACTACTTTTCAGTACTGTAGTGGGAGGAAAGAAAGAGAGCAAGATCTCCCCCTACACATAAATTGCTAGATCACACTAAGACACTAACCTAAAATTCAGTTCTTTCAAAACTTTGCTCAAGTCCACTTTCCTTGTTAGATTTCTCCCACTCCATTCTTTTCTTCTTAAAGCTTGAGTAATGAATGTTTTCTCTCAATTTGCCAATCAGCCACCATTTTCAACCAATTCAGCCCTATTAGTCAAGACTCAGTACTAAAATAGCTACTACCTAATTACTTCCCCCACCTTTAGGAACAAGGAGTTAAGATGGTGACACATATCAAGTGTTCACAGTACATACTGTGCTGTATTAGCCTTCCCACAGATGTATAGAGAGCTAATAAGCAGGCCGAAGTTCCCTGCTGAACTTTCTCCACTTTAGTTGTTTTTGACAAATCTAAATCTGCTATCAGAAATGCTATAGAAATTAGGGAGGTGCTTTTGCATTAATTCACTTAAAATTGCATTAAAATGAGTATGGAATTTCTCTGCAGAGAAATTGATTACTGATATCAGACTCCACACAGATGCTAGCCGAGTTCATATGATTACATAATATATATGCCTAGTTCTTGTTAATGCTCTTTGTATGCTATTGATATTGAGCTAGAATTTGGAGGCTCCCACCCAGGAGAAGGGAGCCCTCAGACCCACCAAAGAGGGTCCAAAGCCTTGACAACCGAAGAGGAAGGAACCCATAATTTTCCCTAAATTTTCCCAAATAAATCTCACCAAGGTTGAAGAAAAGTTACCGAGTTGTTTATTGCGATCTAGCTGGAAAGGATGTCAAACTGCGATAGTTCGTCAGGAGAGACATACATGCAGTGAATTTTAGTACATTTTTATAGAAAACAGAGCAGTCAAAGTTCAAATTTCCCACCTCCCGCCCCTCAGCCGGCTTCTTTCTGATTGGTTGTCATTAAAAGCTGGGGAGGAGGCGTGGCCAGCCACCACTCTATATTTATGAGAAGGATGTGTTTAGCATATCTTAGAACAACACGTGGCAAGTGGACCTACAGATTCTTGAATTTGAATCATGCCCTCCTGATGTTGTCTTTCAATAAACAAAGCATTTTTAAGCAACAACACATTTGTATGAAACATCTAATTTGATCATGCTGCCAAATTGTAACAATATATCTTACATAGTCCCCTCTTTGAAAAGTGGTCATTATATTGTTCTGTAGGACTCACTTAGGATAGATTCTATGCCATCGATAACAAGTGGGATCTGCATACATGCACTCACAAGCACAAATGTTATTCTTCTCAAACTGGACATTTTTCTACCAAGATTACAAAGCACAGCTCGGTTCTATGCATGTTTTCTCTGATATAACAGCTGTGAACACAAGATCTGTCAAGCATGCTAAGTAGAGCCTGATTCTATGCATATTTGCTAGAAAGTAAACACATATTATACTGGACTGGGAAAGACAGTAATCTCCAATTTCTAAATAGCCTTAGTTTAAATATTCTGATATTTAAACACCTGTAATGTAACATTTAAAAATATTAAGCAGTAGAGAATTTAAAGTTTAAATGGCTTTTCATTGCTTTCCCCCCTCATTATAGATCAGATATAAGAATGGGATTTTTGTGCTTAGTACTGAAAAAATTCTCTCCCTGATGCTGGTTGCAATTGAGATGGCTGACCCAGAGCTAGTCTACTACTAGCAGTCTTGAAAATGTTACTTCTTTGATGAACTCTCAACGTAGCACTGCCCAGCTAAACCCAATTTCTTATCCCTCTCACTGGTAAACTCACAAAATGGTACAGCATAAAAATGGCCTAAAACTTACCATGGGAGTGCATGTCCTATTTCTTCATTCATGTTATACAATGTTAATGTTATATCAAACAAATGCTTTTGATCAGAGATAAGGTTCATGCATAAAGAAGGAATATAATCCTCTTGTACTGCAGACTTGTTAACATGAGGATGCCCAAAGCTTGAAAAGGTTTCTTTTGGTGATTGAAATTATCAGAATCCCTTACCTGCATGGCCAGTTCCAGGGAAAAGCAGTCAGGGAATTACTGCACACAGTACAGCACAAACCCCTGATAACAATAAATACTTGCGAGTGAGTGGCTTCCCTATTGCACTAGCAGGATATTGTTGCCAATGGTGGTTCCAGCACAACTGAATTCTGCATCTGTAAGCAGCCAAGTCATGCTGGAGCCACAGATGAGCATTGCAGAGACTTATTTTGCTTCCAAGAAATAAACAATAACTGTAAGATTGAACAGCAACTTTTTGCTCATACCAAGGAACCCTATCTTTGTGAATTTATGAATTTTACACACAGAAGGCTAAAGAATCCCACATGCAACATGACAAGCAGACTGTGTTTTCCACACAGGTATATCCATCATGAACTCAGATCCTTTCTTTTGTCACTTCTCTCCAGGATGTGTTGTTTGCAGATAATGGTATAGCTACAAACCTCACCTACTTTCTGCCTAATGTACACCACAATGTGTTGCTACTGCATTCAGTTCTTTGAACCAGGATGTTTGATCTCCACTGGAATGACTTGGACAGGAGCCAGTTGTAAAGAATCCAGTTGCTCGAGCATAGAAAATTGTCCCCGTATTACTAACATGGCTGCATGCAAGAAAGTCAGCAAAGTCTAGCAGATTTACTCCCATATTTATCTCCTTCAGCCCCAAAGGGGAGGCAGGGAATGGAAGAGCTTAATTTCCTCTTTTTCTCTATTGCCGACATATTTCAAGCCACCATCCAGTCACCTAGGGGAAGGGCGGACCAAATGAATATTGCTTAGCTGCCTGAGCACTGGCAGCTGCCCAAGGAGTGGCCTCGATCTGTCAGATTCCTCCAGAAACAGGCTTTCTTTCCATGCTCTCTCTCTGGGTTTCTGCTGTTACCCTTTTAGCAACTCTCTTCCAGATAAAGTTTCCTGGTGACACCAGTCCCTTCTATGTCAGTGGCCAGTCAGAACAAAACTCCAATCCTGAGAGCCTTCATGATGCTTTCCTTGCTCCTCATTGGCTAAGAGGTTCAGCAACACAAAGCAGATGTGCTGGTAAAAATTTACAATACATTCTCCCTGGCCTTTTCTTTCTTTCTTTTTTGCTTTTGACACAGAAGCAAAAAAGGGAAACCTGATTCTAAGCATTCTGCAGGTTGCAGCTGATCTACTCTCTGCTGTGCTCTCCCCGAGATGCAGGAAATATTCTAGTTCATAGACAGCACACATTTGAAAGTGGAGTTATTTTCACAAAGCAGAGTGGGTTCAGCCAAGGTTTCTGAAGAAGAGCAAAGCTGTGAACTGAGTTGGCTGGTCTCAGTATACAAGTTTGCTACTCTGGATTACACTGGATGTGAGGCATTCTTCTACATCATGAAGAAGTTATCCGGGACTTGTCGTCAACAAGTCCTTACTATCACAATGCTGCTTCTGATCAAGCAGGTAAGAAACCGTGCTGTTTTAAGGAGAATCTGTTGTCAAATATAAGCATTCCTTTAAGTGCTGGGCACACAAGTGGTGTACCACACTCACAAATAGTGCTTGTTTGGCGGCAATTTGAGTAATATATAACTACTTGAGCTATAACTCTTTGGATGGCAGGTACTCCCTGTCTTGTGATCTCTCACAACTCCACTTTTTTCCCATTGTAGTGGCAATAAGATTTTGATTAATTAGTTTTAACACTGGTCTGCTTTTAAATGTTATCCACTTATAAGTTTGAGATAACTACATTTCCCTCATTTCACTTTCCCCCTCTCCCTTTGTCAGGACCACCCTAAGTTATATGCAAGGCTTCGAAGGAGAAACATTAGAAATAGTACACATGTATACATAAATATTTTAAAATGTCACATTCACCACAAAACCTTCACAGAAACCCAGAAAAAACGTATTGTATTTTCTAAACACCAGAAACACTTATTTGCCATTTTATTTTGCTGTTTAACCAGACTACTGTCCTTTCTTTAGAATCAAGCTGAAGAATATATATCTAACTATTAGATATATGCTCTCGGATACTGGCTAAAAACCAGACCCCACTTTCTTGGTAGTTGCCTTACTCAGATAACCTGATAAATATAATTTACAGGCCTTGCAATTTTATGGGTTTTTAAATGTTGAGAACAAATAATTAATCTCTCTTTCATGGCTGAACTAGCAATCCGACCTCTTCCTTGGTGGTTTTACTATGGATGTTGTTTGTTTTGGCAATCAACATTCCCAGGTTGGGATGTAGTGTTGTGTATGGATCTCGTCATGCTATCATAGATCCACTTTAAATCTGGTTTCTGTCTCCTGCAGAATTATGGGACTTGTAGTTTAGGGAGGGCCTTTAAACTGCTCAGCCAGGTAGGTCCAGGACCTCACTAAACTACAAACCCCAGAATTCTGCAGGAGGCAGAAACCGGATTTAAAGTAGATCCATGTTCAGATGTAATGACACTGTATGTTTACTTAGATTTCTTAGATTAGGTTCCGGTCCAGCTTACCTGTCCAAATGCACCCTTAATGATCTGGTGCAACTGTTAAGATCTTCTGGGGAGGCCCTGCTCTCGGTCCTACCCTCATTGCAGGTGTGGTTGGTGGGGATGAGAGATAGGGCCTTCTCGGTGATGGCCCCACGACTGTGGAACTCCCCCCCAGTGACATCAGAACAGCCCCCTCACTCTTAAGCTTCAGGAAGAATCTTAAGACCTGGCTAATTAAGCAAGCCTTTGGGGATTAATATAACCCATAAGTATGATGGAAGAATGGAAAAGCAATTAGTTCAATGTTTACAAAGCTCAGTTGGTGCTAGACTTTTGATATGTTTGATATGTTTTAATCATTTGAAAAACTATTTTAATAATATGTATATGTTTTTACAGTTTTATAATATTGTGCTTTACTGATATTGTTATTGTCTGAATCTGGCATTGAATTATTGCCATAGTTTATAAGCTGCCCTAAGTCCACTTTTAGGGGTGAGAAGGGTGGGGTATAAGTATAGCAAATAAACAGATAAATAGATTTCAGTAAATTAAAACAAATCAGTTAGCTTGTAAACATATGGCTCAGCTTCATAAGAAACGTTCACTGGACAATATGATGCATAATAACTGTTGTGCCAATCTAGCATGACCCACAGAGTTACCTTAGTGTCATATGTTAATACATGATATTTCTCAGGAGATGTAGTATGTCTTTGTTTATCGTGATTGTTCTGTTGTTAATGCTGATGGTTGATACTTCTGTCATCAGATACCAACAGTGTCATATTATTATTGGCAATGTTGCACCACTCTATTCTTATTGTAATAACAAAAACCTAGAAAGCATGATATAACAAATGACTTATTATAATATATAAAAAAATGTAGGCCTGTTGCTTGGAAAGTTCAGTAGCAGTAGCAATAAGTTAAAGAGGCAGAAATTCACCCTGGTGTAGTGAAGTGTGTATAATCCAGGGCAAAAAGCAAGTGAAATCACATTAAATCATGCCAAACTTCAAAATGTAAATTATGCCATTTGAATCTGACCAAGGAAACCAATTGGATAATGTTAGGGATATCACACTCTTTCAGCCTCAGAGATAGGTAATGGCAAGCCCTGCTGAACAAACGCCTAAGATAAACTTGCCCTAGGTTTGTGATAAGCCAGAAATGACTTTAACAGACACAACAACAACGAAAGCAAAAACAACAGAATAAGGATGGGGTGGGGGATTGTTGCTTTCAGGGCTTCACATTGCTTCATTGAGATATAAGTACTTTTTTCATTCCCATCTTGATTGGAAAGACCAACTTGTATATTAACACATGACAAAACAAATCACCCAGTCACATTTCTAGTATATGGATATTCTTGAGCCAAATAAATCTTTAAAGCTGTTCTCAAATATTTGACTGTTTGGGGACATGAGCTCAAAATGGAATATGCTGTTGCATGGTTGCAGAACCAATTTATTAGTTATTCTGATTTATGTCGATGAGAGACCTAGCAAGGAAATTCCCTAGATGGGGCACAACTCTTTCAAAACATGGAATCATAATGCAATAAATCACAAGAAGATACTTTTAAAAATACGGCAATGCTGGTATAACATCAGCGGAGAAGCAATGCAAAGCCAGCACATAAAAAGAAGTACAAAAGCCACCATTAGAAAATGTAATCGAAGCAAAGAGTTGAAATGATTTCATGCTGGAAATGAGCAAGGGTTCATTTCATTGTTTTGTATAAAAATTTATGAAAATGATGAATTTTTCATATTTAAACAGAAAGAATCTGAGTTTTTTTTAAAAAAATCTAATGACAAAAAGTTGCACATTTCCCTGTGTCACTTCAATAAAGAAGCTAAAACCACCAACATGTTAGCGCAACTAAAAGAGATGTATTTAAAAGCTGAAACAAAAAAGAAAAAGAAAAAAGAAGGTTATTCTGTGGTAGAAAATAAGGCAGTGTTGGCATCTGGTGAACTTTCCGTAATTGGGGCCTGAATTACTGAAGTAGGTTCTTTCTTTAATGACTTTGTAATTGAGAGCTTGAGAATGTAGAAAAGAGCATCTGGAGATGATCCTATTGCACAGATAGACTAATAAAGGATGCAGTCCATTGATACCAAAGTCTCAATTCATATAGCAGTTATAGATCAAACCTTTGGACTGGACCACATGCACTGGAAGTGTGTACATGCATGAAATGTCCAGTGAAATAAGTTCAAATCTCTGTCTAATTTTGTATCAGTTGTACCAGAGCAGTGTAGATTTTGAGGATTGGACTAGAGCTGCAGAGGCCGTAAATCCAGTTGCCACAGTCACAGAAACCATTAACCCAAGAAAGGTAGTGGCAACATCCCTTTGAAGAAATGTTGCAAAGACAAGTGGAATAGGGTCATGGTAGGGCACCTAGCAACAACAACAAACCTCTGAGGATGCCTGCCATAGATACCATAGACACAGGCAAAAGACATTCTGAGAAATTAACCTAGAAGCTTCAAGCCCTGGGAAGATCCTGAACTGCCCACCACTTAATACAAGGGTATACAGGTATATTTCACAGAGGTGTTTGAAGGCTGCATAAAACAGCCTTGGGCTGTGTATTTGCAGACACTTGGACTACAGGATTAGTGAAAGTTATGTGTAGACCATATTCAATAAGAATGGAATCTGAGGAGCTGGAATATGAAGAGAAAAGGCTGAGAAACTATTCTGTTTAGTTTTCAAATTGGATAGTTCATTCATCTTTATAAAAGCAAGTTGAAGTCCCCATGTCTCTTGACCTTTCTGTTTCTCATTCTGATGGGGCTTATTTGCTTGACCATTATAAGTATTCATAACTTGAAAGAAGCATGCAGTTCTGCAGACTGCAACTGAAGAATTTCCACTTAAAGGTTAAACTGGAAGATGAAGGTGCTTTTCTCCCCAGACTTGTCGTCTGGCCACCTGTCTTTGCTGTGTTGAGAAGCCCAAGAGAGGGAAGCAGATGAAAATATGGGAATTCATGAGCATATTTAAAAGAAGTGGAGGCACTCCAACACACAACTTTGTAAATATAGATCTACTTGATTTTTTAAAAATGAAATACATAGTGTGGCTCTGTTTCAAAAAAGAAAGTTCATTTTTATCCCACAAGAAAGAAATCAGTTGGGAAAAGGATCAATGTTTACTAGATAAATCACCAGAGGGATAGCTATTTAGAAGCCCAGCCTCTTTTTAAATGCTGTTTTTATGCAGAAGTCCAGAAATATAGAGAACAAAAAGAAATATGATCTATTTATTTATTTATTTTATTTAGAACTTTTATATACCAGTCTTCTCGACCTATTTTCTAACTTGTTTGCACACCAGCCCCCCCCCCCCCCATAAGACTTGAAGTAATTTTGGTTGTTTGGCTTACTATTGTTATAAAGTTGCTTTATGTTATTTTTATATTTTATATGCTATGTTTTTAACTGTATGTGTTTGGGCTTGGCCCCATGTAAGCCCCCTGAGCCCCTTCAAGGAGATGGAGGCGAGATAGAAAAATAAAACTATTATTATATTATTAAATGCAAAAGGATAAAATAAAGCAAACAAAGCAATAGCAAGAAAATTGTGTTTCATGATATATAAAACTAAATTTCAGCAATGAACGCAATTATATCTACGACATTCATCCTAACCTAAATAAACACACATTATTAAACACATTCTAAACATATAACTACTATAACTATTAGTCTTGTGCTTTCAGAGCAAACCTTGTCCTGTTTCATGTCCTGGCTTTTGTTGGGGCCCCCAATCCATTTTCGAAAGCCTCCTGATATCAGGAGGGTTTCTTTTGGATCAGGGCCTTGAAATTCGGACCACTATTGGAGGGGGGGGGGGCTTCCCACTCACTGACACCCCTTCCCAGCATTCTTCTTACTGACTCCTGCTGTTGCTCCTCTGGAGTAAGGCACTCAGCTGCAGGCAGGCCCAGAGTGTGCCTGCATGCCCTGCTGGCCACCACACATGCCCCACTGCACTCTTGGAGAGTGTGTTTGTGTGGTGGGGCCTGAAGAAAGGCTTGATGTGCTCCTACAGGCCCAACCACACTCTCGGAGAGTGCGTGTGTATGGCACTCTCCGAGGGTGTGCCTACAGGCCCTGCCAGCCACCACACACATGCCCCGCCACATTCTCCAAGTTTGTGTGTGTGTGTGTGGTGGGACCTGCAGGCAGACCCAGAATGTGCCTGCAGCCTAGCTCCAGGCCTGCCCAAATGCAGGCAAGGAGGCAATTTTGGCTCAACACAAAAGCAGGCTGTTGTGTCAAGCAGATTTCTGTGTGTGGAGGGGCTTCCTGTTTCATGCTTTCGAAGAAATGGAAGACACGAAAGACATGAATGATATGGTAGGAACAAATTTCGTGCACATGACTAATAACTATTAGAACTAATCTACAAACCTCACACTCATTGCTTGTTGATTTTTTTACTTCTTCTCCTTTTGGATATCCATAGACATCCATCCTTCTACTTTTAATAACATTTTTCTAAATCGGAAAACCAATAACTGAAATTTGTCCCCAATTTTGTTGTGAAAATGATGAATTAGTCCCACTCTTTCTTCAAGTTAGTCAAGGATTTCTCCTTGATTGGCATCAAGCATCCGTTTGTCCGTTTCAGCTAATTCACAAAACTTTGTTAGCCATTCTTCTGTTAAGATAGTTGGCTTTTGCAACTATCATAGATGATTGTTACTACAGAGATCATATATAGCAGCAATCACCCATGTTTCCTTCCTTAGGTGATGATCTAGCATCCCCAACAAGTAAAACTCATTGTGATTCTAGCATTGACAATTTCTTCCAGTATCATATATGTTTGTCCAGTATTTCTGAGTCTGTTTGCCAGATCACCACATATGACAAAATGTCCAACATTTTCCTCACATTTCCAAGATTTATTAGAATTACCTTTATACGTCTTAGAAAACCTCCCTGGCATCAAGTACCACTGATACATCATCTTATAAATGTTTTCTTTCAAATCATTACTCAAAGTAAATTGTTTAAATAGAATGTCATTTGTTGAAACTGGCAAAGTTTGAAACAAAAACGGCATATTTGATAATACATTCTTATTTATGGCTGAGATTCTGCCCATAAGCAACAATTGTAAACCCTTCCACCTGCATTAATTCTACACTGTAGATGAGCCCAAAGATTATTTAATTAGTTCTTAAATAACATAAATATATATTACACTGATGATCTTAGATTGTTTTCATCTGTCCTGTGGCTAGTAATTTGTAAGCTGCTTGATCTCTCATTATTGGAGAAAAGACAGGATATAAATGAATAAAAAACAACCACATGATATATTGTAGCAGGGGGCATGCATTGCACAAACAACTCCGAGTTGTTTGAAGAGGTAAACCACATCTGCTGCCTCTCCTTGAGCTTCCCTTTAAGGGTCCCCATTAGAGGCAGTTTGATCCCTGTCTGTTTTGAGGTCAAGTAGTTTCTGCTAAATTCAGTAATTTGTGTAGGTTTATAAAAAAAACAATTGCGTCATCTCAGCTCCTTGCCTCTCCAGACAAGTTCATTGACCAACAATTGTCCTCTCATCGCTTACATTTGTGGAGCAGAGAGTAGGCGAAAAATCCATTTGCTTCCTGTTTCTAGAGGACCATTCCTTTCTCATGGCTTTTGCAAATGGTTTAGAAAAACAAGTAGCTCATTAGAGCCATTAATTAGGCCTTCTTGGATTCTTGTGTGCTCCAGCCCCACTGCTCAGAGAATTTTTTTTAAAATAATTGTTGCAAGATGGGCTACTTGAATCTACAATAACATCTGCCTCCCTCTTCTGCCCTAGAACAGATGGAGAGAGAATCAAATGAATTAGCCTATTCCATCCTGTTGCCTTTCAGATATTTTGTAGTGGTACCCTCATCAGCCTCAGCTAATGTGATCATTTGGTGTTCAAGTCAAAACAGATCAGGAAGACCCCAGACTGTGGAAGGCTGCCTTAGTGCTTGCATATGGCTCATCCACATCTGTGAAGGACAACTTGAATTTGGGGAATGGGGAAGAGAAAAGCTGGAAAATGCACATTGGAAAGAGTTGTGGCTAAAGCAGTGGTTCTCAACCTGTGGGTCCCCAGGTATTTTGGCCTACAACTCCCAAAAAGCCCAGTCAGTTTATCAGCTGTTAGGATATCTGTGAGTTGAAGGCCAAAACATCTGGAGACCTACAGATTGAGAACCACTGGGCTAAAGAGACCTGCTTAGTACGCATGTGCAATTGATAAAAAATGATTCAAAGGTAATTACAAAATGGGCGGCATGCTGGCACTTTGTTTCTAAAGTGTTTCTAAAGTATAGTTAGTGAAAAATCCATTACTATAACGAGAGTAATGAAATTTCATTACTTTTTCGTTATAGTAATTGTGCATCGGGGGGGGGGGCTTCTGGGGCACCTTGCTTTCTCATTTTTACAGCTATTGGGGTGAAACTTTCTGCAGTGGTAGAACACATTTACCACTGTCAGCCTACCAAATTTCAGAATGTTTCACTTATCCATGGATGTTTGTGGAATTTTCAAATTTTTCATAAACAATAGTTTTTAATAATAAAGAAAATGTGTTCCTAGTTTGAAAGTGTCATTTCCTGTTTAATGGTGTATTACTTACTTTGAAAGTAGTTGTGCTACTCCAGAAACTTTGTTTGTGTGGCAGAAACTATATTGAACTGGTGGAGACTCGATGATGAGATATTCATTGAAAAACTATTGCACTATAGCACAGTGTCCCTCCCACACAAAAAAAATGTTTTTGCAGTGTAATAAACTTTCCCCATATTTTATGATAGAACCAATTAGAAAATGACATTCATAACCCAGGAACAAAAAATCATAGTGTAAAATTTAGTGGAATTTTGGCTGGCTACGGAAGGGCAAATCTCTCTTTCCGCTATCGTGATTGGGGCTTTCTGATGCTGATGCATTCTGGGAAATGTAGTTTAGAGCAGGGTCATTGAATTCCCTGGCATAGGGCTCCTTGCCTTCCCAAACTACATTTCCCAGAGTTCTGTGCTACTTTCTCTCTCCTTTCCCTCTCCTAATGGAGAGAGACCATTAATTTACAGATGAATGGGAGCCTTTTTAGCTTTGCTTTGCTTGCTTGCCATGAAAATTAAGCTAACTTTGGGAGAGTATTAGATAAGTTTCAATTCTAAGGTTTTTGGCATGGGCCATGCCCACCTGTCAGATATCACTTCAGATGTACAGATTTAACAAATTTTCTTACAACTTACAAAACTTCCAAAAATTTTGCACATTCCTGCTGATTAGACTAGCTCCAGTATATGTCATCTTATTTAGCTAATCTAAATTGCCTTTCTATACACACTCATTGTCACATGAACACTAAGATGAGGACAATCTGTTGAGTAGTCTGTTTGTGCTAATATAAAATGAACAGGCATCTCTTTCATAGCAGTGGAGTTTATACAACAAAATCGCCCAACCTCCTGACACAGATCTGTTTCTTTGCTCAACATGCCATCTTGAAGGGTGACCTCTGAAATCTGCTCATCTTTGCTGTGTCCATTCTTTGTCTTCCTTAGACATAGAATGACCTTTTTGAAGTGGATTTATTTTTTTTTCCACATAACTATTTCCTCCCTTTCTCTTGGATCAGGAGTGTCAAATTAATTTTCACTGAAGGCCTAATTAGCCTTATGGTTGCCTTCAAAGGGCCGTTTGTAATTGTAAGACTGTATAACTATAACTATGTTGCTCTGAAATTGAAAGCCTTGCAGGCCGCATAAAATGATGTAGTGATCCGGATTCGGTCCATGGACTTTGTATTTGACACAGAGATAAACAGAGACTGGATGGTCATCTGTCAGAAGAGTTTTGATTGTGTGTGTTCAGCATGGCAGAATGCGATTGGACTGATCACCTTTATGGTCTCATACATCTCTACAGTTCTATGACTATATCCTGCCAATTATAGAATATCCCATCTGCCCTCTCTTCCAGATAGTATAATTCATTCTGATAAATTGTAACTTAATTAAATATTCAGAGGCTCACATGTCTTTACACTAATGCACAGAGCATGGGAAATAAACATGACAAACTCCAACTTTTAGCACAACACCACAAATATGATATCATAGGCATCACTGAAACCTGGTGGGATGACTCCTATCGCTGGAATGTAGACATCGAGGGCTATAACCTCTTTCACAGAAACCGAACAAAGGGGAGAGGAGGCGGAGTAGCCTTATATGTCAAAAACTCTTATGCTGCAGAAGAGATGCATGACAGCAATCCGGGAAACCAGCTTGAAAGCATCTGGATAAGAATCAAGGGAACTGGGACTCAAAAAGATCTCGTTGTAGGCGTCTACTACAGACCTCCAAGCCAGGAGGAAGAACTGGATGAAGTCTTCTGCCAACAGTTGACCAAACAGGCACAGAGAAGAGATGTAGTAGTCATGGGCGATTTCAACTATCCCGATATTTGCTGGAAAACAAACTCGGCCAAGAGTACAAAGTCCAACAAATTCCTTGCTTGACTTGCAGACAATTTCATGGTCCAGAAGGTAGAAGAGGCAACAAGGGGATTGGCTACTCTTGATCTCATCCTAACAAATGGGGAGGACCTGATCGATGCGGTTGAAGTGGTAGGATCCTTAGGGGCAAGTGACCATGCGCTCCTGCAATTTGAGATACAAAGGAATGCCGAGACTAAGACAAGTCAAACCCGCATTTTGGACTTTAGGAGAGCTGATTTCCAAAAAATGAAGGAAACACTGAGCAGCATTCAGTGGACACAGATACTAAAAGACAAGGGAGTTACGGATGGATGGGAGTTTCTCAAGAGTGAAATACTCAAGGCGCAGTTGCAAACTGTGCCAACAAAAAGAAAAAATAGGACAAGTGCAAAGAAGCCAGAATGGATGTCCAAAGAACTTCTAACTGTGCTGAGACACAAAAGAGACATGCACAAGAAGTGGAAAAAGGGAGAAATCACCAAAGAAGAATTCTAACAAATAGCCAACACCTGTAGGGAAAAGGTCCGCAAGGCTAAAGCAAAAAACAAGCTCAGGCTTACCAGGGACATTAAAAACAATAAAAAGGGATTCTTTTCTTATGTCAGTAGAAAAAGGAAAAACAAGAGGGAGTGGATGAGGGATTTGAGGACATCCAACTCCAAATTGGGAAACAAGTCGTACAGGAATACCTGGCCACTCTAAATGAGTTCAAGTCCCCAGGGCCAGATCAACTACACCCAAGAGTATTGAAGGAACTAGCGGAAGTCATTTCGGAACCATTGGCAACCATCTTTGAGAGTTCTTGGAGAACAGGAGAAGTTCCAGCAGATTGGAGGAGGGCCAATGTGGTCCCAGTCTTCAAGAAGGGAAAAAAGGATGACCCAAACAGCCTCACGTCGATACCGGGCAAGATTCTGGAAAAGATTGTTAAGGAAGCGGTCTGCAAACACTTAGAAACAAATGCAGTCATCGCTAATAGTCAACATGGATTTATCAAAAACAAGTCATGCCAGACTAATCTGATCTCTTTTTTCGATAGAGTTACAAGCTGGGTAGATGCGGGGAATGCCGTGGATGTAGCGTACCTGGATTTCAGTAAGGCCTTCGACAAGGTCCTCCATGACCTTCTGGCAAGGAAACTAGTCCAATGTGGGCTAGGCAAAACTATGGTGAGGTGGATCTGTAATTGGTTAAATGGACGAACCCAGAGGGTGCTCACCAATGCTTCCTCTTCATCCTGGAAAGAAGTGACGAGCGGAGTGCCGCAGGGTTCCGTCCTGGGCCCGGTCCTGTTCAACATCTTTATTAATGACTTAGATGAAGGGTTAGAAGGCAGGATCATCAAGTTTGCAGACGACACCAAATTGGGAGGGATAGCCAATACTCCAGAGGACAGGAGCAGGATTCAAAACGATCTTGACAGATTAGAGAGATGGGCCAAAATGAAGTTCAACAGTGACAAATGCAAGATACTCCACTTTGGCAGGAAAAACGAAATGCAAAGATACAGAATGGGTGACGCCTGGCTCGAGAGCAGTACGTGTGAAAAAGATCTTGGAGTCCTCATGGACAATAAGTTAAACATGAGCCAACAATGTGATGTGGCGGCAAAAAAAGCCAATGGGATTTTGGCCTGCATCAATAGGAGCATAGTGTGTAGATCTAGGGAAGTAATGCTACCCCTTTATTCTGCTTTGGTTAGACCACACCTGGAATATTGTGTCCAATTCTGGGCACTACAATTCAAGAGAGATATTGAGAAGCTGGAATGTGTCCAGAG
Source organism: Anolis sagrei (assembly GCF_037176765.1). NCBI lineage: Eukaryota > Metazoa > Chordata > Lepidosauria > Squamata > Anolidae > Anolis > Anolis sagrei. The sequence goes on from NC_090022.1 coordinate 121,952,174, forward strand.
GAGAGCGACTAAAATGATAAAGGGTCTGGAGAACAAGCCCTATGAGGAGCGGCTTAAGGAACTGGGCATGTTTAGCTTGAAGAAGAGAAGGCTGAGAGGGGATATGATAGCCATGTATAAATATGTGAGAGGAAGCCACAGGGAGGAGGGAGCAAGCTTGTTTTCTGCTTCCCTGGAGACTAGGACGCGGAACAATGGCTTCAAACTACAAGAGAGGAGATTCCATCTGAACACGAGGAAGAACTTCCTGACTGTGAGAGCCGTTCAGCAGTGGAACTCTCTGCCCCGGAGTGTGGTGGAGGCTCCTTCTTTGGAAGCTTTTAAACAGAGGCTGGATGGCCATCTGTCGGGGGTGATTTGAATGCAATATTCCTGCTTCTTGGCAGGGGGTTGGACTGGATGGCCCATGAGGTCTCTTCCAACTCTTTGATTCTATGATTCTATGAATATGATTTTTTACTTGGAGGGCTAGATAAGTGAAAGCCTGTTCTCATCCAGTATGAGGCAGCCTGGGTTTTAGGATCCTCAGAGGAGGGTTTTCTCTTGGAGCCCTTCTGCACAGGTCCAAAACCTCATGATGGGTCACGGGTTAACCTGAGACATCCAAATAACGCCTCAGATTAACTCGGATTAATCTGGAGTAAACTGGGATTTCCCCGTTTAGTTCAGATTAATAAAACACCTGAAATGATCTGAACCTTGCTAAAAGGTGTGGGCCTGTGGGAATGTATTCTGTGATCCTGGGATCAATCCTCATTGCAATCCCAGTTCTTTGGACTCTGAGAGCATGAAAGAGCAGGATAAATCCCACCGTTCCAGCTTCCTGTTTTCCCCCAAAACTTACTGCAGGGGCCTCGCTGCATGCATTTATACATTCATTTTGACGTATTAGGAGCTTTCGCCGAGGGACCAGAGCATGCAACCAGCCCCCTCAGATATGCTTTGGGGCAAAATGGGGGGGGGGGGCTGGGGGCTAGCTGGGGGGGCTGGGGGCCGCTGGTAGATTTGAGAGGGCACATAGCCACCAACCCAGCAAAAGCACGGAGTTTGAGTGAGGTGGGGCCTGAATTCAGGGAGGTACCGGATTTAAATATCCCAGTTCTTTCAGGGATTTGGTCCTGTCTGGAAGGGCCCTTGATTTCACCAAGATAGCTGCTCTCATGCTGTGGACTTCTGTTCCATGGTTGGTACCCTCTTTTTCTATCTTTGTGATGACAAAGAACTTTGAGCCTTGGCAATCTGCTGTAGAAAGTCTCATTCGGTGTGTGTTATTCTTATCAGTATCATTTTAGGTGCCTTAAATGCTAAAATGTGCTTTTAATTGTTTTTAAACTTTGTATTATATATGTGCAGTCTGTTTTAATGCAAACCTGCAAATCTCCTTGGGTCCCATATTGGGAGAATGGCAGAACAAAAGCTAAATAACTAAATAAAGAAATATATGGATATGGAGCCCCTGGTGGCGCAGTGGGTTAAACCACTGAGCTGCTGAACTTCTTGACCAAAAGGTCATAGGTTCAAATCCAAGGAGCAGTGTGAGCTCCCACTGTTAGCCCCAACTTCTGCCAACCTAGCAGTTTGAAAACATGCAAATGTGAGTAGATCAATAGGTACCACTCTGGCAGGAAGGTAACTGTGCTCCATGCAGTTATGCAGGCCACATGACCTTGGAAGTGTCTATGGATAATACCGGCAGCAACCCCCAGTGTTAGACACAATTGGATTTAATGTCAGGGGAAAACCTTTACCTTTACCTTTTTATAGATAGTTCTGGGTACCAGCTGTTATCTATGTTGCATCCCAGTTCAAGAAACAAGACCATAAGATTAAATCCACCACTCTGGACTGTAGGAAAAGCAATCCTTGTTTATTGATGAAAAATTGGTTACAAAAGAAAGGTAAATGCAGAGTAAAAAAAGCCACAGAAAAACACAGTAGTCAATAGGATCTCTGAACTTGAGCAAAACTTCAAAAGCCACAAAACAATAACCAGGAGTCTGTTAGCCTTTTACTAACCATGAACTTGGAAACTACAAGCCTCTGGGATTACTGGCCATGGAACACAGGAATTCTGCCAAGACCAGCCACAGTCCCGAACGTTGCTTGACCTAAAGAAGCACCCGGCAGGGATGCTCTTAAACCAAAGAAGCTATTCTTAGAAACACCCCTTGAATTTTCTGTTTGGGCCTCTTTCTGCTGAAGGCGCTGTGACCTTCGTACAGACTGGGAAACAAATCTATCTCTCACTATCTGTTCTCTTCGGACCTCATTATCAAGCCCAGGTGGGGAGATATCATGGCTAACTTCCAAAACATTCTCTTCTAACTGTTGGGTTTCGTTTTCATTCCCACTGACCTCTGCATCAACAACAGATTCCACACTGTCAGAGTCAGGGAGAGCTTGCTCAGTTTGAAAAACTATCAGAGAATCCTGTTCACACAGATCAGGATCAGACTGAACCCCAACAATCTAAGCTAACCCCAGTTTGCCTCAGGGGTGTGATTTGTGGCATGGGGGTATGCATAACAGGTTTTATAGAGGCAGATATGATTACTTAATGGCAAGGGTGGGAACTGGGCATCCCATAAGCCTCTTGCAGATTTTGGAGGAGGTCACCCATTGGACCCCAGGCAGCCCTCCAAAAATGAACAAAGAGTCTAGTTTTCTAGACAACTAATATCCAAAACACATTGAAATGCATTGAAATGCAATTTGGGTTAGAAGTGTTCAACCCAAAACAGTATAACAACAAAAACAAACACCCAGCTCAAAAGGAGTGATGACTCTTTACTTCCAAGCACTCAAACTGGCAGCCAGGCCCGTAGCCACGATTTCGTTTCGGGGGGGGGGGGGGCGGGGGGGGGCTAAAAAAATTTCAGGAGGGGTTCGGGGGGGGCTGAGTTTCGGGGTGGGGGCTGAGTCTGAGTGAAAGAGGATCTAGCCTAGCAAACCTTTTGTATCATTACCCCAATACCCCCATGCATATGGGATATATTGATTATGGTGATCACATCATGATATGAATAAACATAACAGTTTAAATAATGCACCAGTAAAGCCTTTTCGCGAACCACCATGAGAATTTCGGGGGGGGGGGGCTGAAGCCCCTCAAGCCCCCCCCCCCCCCCCGGCTACATGCCTGCTGGCAGCCATAGCAGCAGCCTTCCTCCTGCAGAACCAATTAGGACTATCAATTAGGACTATCACACAAAATGGCGGACTGGCATAGAAGCAGAACTGTCACTTATTGCACAAAACTATGTGCAATCCAACATCCCAAAACAAATCTTTCCAAATCTCTTGATGGGCAAAAACCTGACTGCACCATGGAATGGCACCTTACCTGGTGCAAAGGTCCTTATTTGCTTGCTCTATATTCCCAGGAATCTGTGTTTGCATGCATGTCACAAGATGGTGGCTTTGTGCGATAAATTCTAGAGACCACTGTTGTGGCCTCAGAACATGTTTTCATCTGGTTTAAGGGCATTATCATTATTTCTGACTGCATATGTACAACTGAGCATGTTTAAACAAACTATGGAACACCATGGCCACTAAGAAACCCACCCTTCCCCTTCCTTGCCTTAATTGCTAATTAAAATATACAATATATTATTGCTCTCTATTCTAGAGGCAGTGCATTTCTGCCAAATAAAGGAAAAGAGAATGATTGAACAATCAGCCAAGTAGGTTGGGACTTCACAATATGAAAGTCAAAGAATAGCTGGCTGGGAAACAGGAAAAGAGAACTCTATTCATATCCTGCACTTCCCAAGAAGAATTTAATCAGTGCAGAGTTTCTGTCTTGCCAAAGCTAAAGCAGGCATGTATGTCATGTTTCCTGCCAACATGTGGAATTTTTGCCAGATTGCTAATAACTATAAGATATTACTCATGTGAGAAGAAGTCAGCTAAGTGACAATTGGATTTTTAAATCTTGGAATCCAAGGTAACATAAAGCCTCATTTAGTTCAACAGTTCAACAGAAAGAGTCTTTTGTCAGCTAGGCAAGCTTGCATAATGTAAGGATCAGTGAGAATGGCAAATAAAATTGTAAGAACCTTATTGTTCCCTCCTCCTTTTATAGAGTTGTACTTCCTACTAGGAATGGGCACACCTGTACTTCTTGATTTATTACATTATTGTCTGTTGTGTTAGATTTATTGGTATCTTGCATTTTCATCGAAAAATTGAGACCTGGAGCAGCTTACAGTTTAAAGAACAATTATAAACATACAAAAATGAACTTTAAAATAGAAAAAACTATTATCAGACTATTTACAATTCAAACCTAAAGATAAAAGAATAAAATGTAAAAGTTGTATATCATTCGCAAATTGAATGGCACCACATATTTCCTAACTTATATGAATTTTATACATTGTTCTCATAGATAACAGTATGTTTGTATTTCAAATGTATGCATGGTTTTATAGACATGAATCTTAAAAATGTGCAAATTTCCAAAATTTACCCCCTTCTTAATTTTGAGAGACACACACTTCTAGTTTTCCAAACCCAAATAGCTTCTTTTGCATACCTAGTTCATATTTGACCGCTTTACATGACTTTACTTTTTTATAAGTTTATGTGAGCTCCAGGGAAAAATAACTTATGAAGAGGCAATAGTTATAAAAAAAGAAATTGTAGTTCTTCAAGAAGAATATGTATGTTTAAGAAAGAAGTCTCACATTCCCTCAATTACAATTTGCAGAGTATTTGTAAAGGAAAGCTATGACAATTAAATAATGTGTGAATCTAAATTATGTTAGACTATAGACATTTCTTCAATCATCTTCAGCTAAGGTACATTTTTCTTAACTGAATTGTGGCTCAGACAGTAACCTGTAAGCCATTTAATGACACAACTCATTATTCATTGTTTAAAACTAGACTGAATGTGACCAAAAACACTAATGGATAATTTTAACCATAAACATTACTCAGCCATACTGCAAAACTGTTACTCCCACAAAACACAAATTATCTATATAAATAAAAATGTAATGTTGGTTTGTGGGATTAACATAACACAAAAACCACTGAACAAATTGACACCAAATTTGGACACAAGACACCTATCAGACCAATAAGTGTCCATGACTCATAAAAACATTTTAAAACACAGCAGAAGAGACTTAAAAGCCAAAAAATAAAAATACATTTCAACACATGTGCAAAACCATATATATAAACACATATATACACATATACAAAAATATATATACACACAAAGCAAATATACACAGACTGGGCCACAGCAACTCATGGCAAGGGATGGCTAGTATATTATATAAACCATTAATTGTCATTCTCTTTCTCAATTCGGGACACCAATATTTGCAACAGAGCCTGGCTTATTCATCTTCTATACCTGTCCAAACGTTGGCCTTCCCTGGGACACATTGGAAGAAAAATGATTGTCTTAGGCCAAACATAAAATACACTAATACTAACAATAACTGATGATAATAAAAAGGTTCAGTGCATAATTTTTGTGATATCTAGCACTACAGATAAGCAAAAAATGGCTTCACATAATATTATGTGCCGCCTTATTCAGAGGGTCTTTTAAAATCATCGAGCAGGCCTTCTGGATAAACTGATTGTAATTTTCATGCAAATTATTAATAATACTCTGATATTTGTTGACATTACATATTTTGATTATTCCATTCCTTTCCATTGTTGTCTACAAAGTTCATGATCAAGAACTGTACACTTAAAAAACTGTACAACTGTACAAAAAATATCTTTATGGTTTAAGGAAAATTACAATTGTTTTGGGCCACATTCACAGGTGTCCTGGGCCGCATACTGCCCATGGGCCACAGATTGAACAAGCTTGTTCTATACCAACCGTAAGATATGTCAACTGCTAAGAAAAATAATGTTACTTAAACTAGCAGGGGTGAATAAGAACCCAAATTTAATTATTTTCCAAATATTTACAGTAGTGTTTCTATATTTGTGGGGCTGAGGTGGCACAGGGTTCCTACGAAAGTGGGAAAGACAAATATAAATAAAAATAGCAAATGCTTTTATTATTATTTGTGTACTGAGATAACATTTCTTTAGGCATCCTCTAGCACAATTCTATGGTCTTCTTCTTCTTCTTCTTCTTCTTCTTCTTCTTGTATTTATTTATACCCAGCTTTTTCTCTCCACAAGGAGACTCAAAGCAGCTAACTGCTGCCAGAAGGTATATTTTTTGGCAGTAGGCCGTGTTAAATACAGCAATCACTGCATAATTAAATCTGCTAATGCTTAACCTGCAAATGTGGAAGGAGGTGCTTGCTTTTCAAAGCCAGGTCACTCCTTAATTGTGTTTAACAACAGAGGATACCAACAGGGAAATATGTAAATTGCAATTTTGTGAGAATATATATATATATATATATATATATACCCACAAAATTGAAATTTACATATAACTACTATTCCAAAATTCTTTAATGTATGATAGTCAAACCCATTCATGTTGATGGGACACAGGTCTATGCACATATTTCCATTATTCCCTGTTTCCTAATTTTATTCGATTCTGCATAATTGAAAGCTGGTAAATGTGTACCTCTGGTGGTCTTTAAATGTCTAAGTACTGTTATTAAGGAGGTCATGACAGAAAAAATGCACCTACAAGTTAATACATTTTTGTGGCAGGGCTCTGTGATTATCCCATTTTCTAACAGAGTTCACCCAGAATGTTGAGCTAATTAATAGGTTTGGTTGTAGACTTGAGTGGTGTTGTGGAGAAACTGAGTAGGTCTATTTTTTCATACTTTCTATCTAAAATGAGTAATTGAGAAGTTCTAGCAAACAGGTACATATTACTCAATAAAGCTACCCAAGCAATGATCTTACTCCCAGATGCTGAGTTTATCATACAACCAGTACTGTGACACTTTCACAATAATAGGGTAACTAACAATGCAGTAGTATGTCTGAATCTCTAATTTTGGGGTTACTGAAGCTTGGAAATAATAACTTGTTATAGTGATGTTGTAGAGAATGAATTAATGGAATGTCTATAGTGTCCTTCCATGCATCCAGTATTAGTCAACATCTTTGTAAATGACCTGTGTATGGAATAGAGGGCATGTGTATCCAATTTTCAGATGACACCAAATTAGGATAGGTAGCAAATATCCCAGAGGACAGGATCAGAATGCAAAATGATCTGAACAAATTGGAGAGTTGGGTCAAAACTAAGAAGATTAATTTCAATACAGAGAAATGTAAATTCAACAGGCAATATAAAGGACAGATGATTGCATAAATAAGGGATGAGAGACAGCTGACATGATAATAGTACCTGTGGAAAGAAATAGGGGTCTTAATAGATCGCAAAACAAACATGAGTCAACAATGTCCTGTAGTGACCAAAAACAAACCCCTAATATATGCCTAGGTTACATGAACAGAAGTATATTTCCAGACTGAGGAAACCAATTGTACCACCCTATTCTGCTTTGGTCTAACCTCTTGCAAAATACTATATCCAGTTATTGCCACCACAATTCAAGAAGGGAGAGTGTACCAACAAAGGTGACCCAAATGGAAAAAGACTTGGGAAACATGCCCTATGAGGAACGACTTAGGGAGATGTTTAGCCTGGAGAAGAAAAGGTTAAAAGATCTCTAGAGCAGGACTTCTTAAACATTTTCTACTCAAAACTCCTTTCCACCTAAGAAATGTTTACATGACCGCAGGTATATAGGTATATAAAATAGGTATACAAATCAAATTATTACTTATAATAAATCAGCATTTGCAAGGCTTGCTAAATTGGATGATTTTTCTTTTTGTAGAATTATTTTTGGCAAAGTCCATTGTAAATGCTGCACATTGTTGCTAACACATTTGTGGAAATGGGTGATGTTCAGAAACCTTTTCCTGTTGCCAATTTTTTGTGATCCCAACATTGAGCTAAGGCGGCCCTATGTGGGTTCAGGACCATAATTTAAGAAGCAGTGCTCTAGAGAATTGTGATCAAAATACTCAATGGTCTGGAAATGAAGACCTATGAAGAATGTTTTAGGGCCCTGGGGTATTTTTAATTTGAAGAGGGGAAAACTGAAAGATGGCATATAGTAATATTTACATGTTTGAAGGGATGCCATGTAGAAGATGGAGTGAACTTATTTTCTCTTGCTGCAGAAATTAGGATACAAATCAATAAATTTCAATTACAAGAGAAGATTCTACCTAAACATTAAGAAGAACTTCCTTGCAGTAAGAGCTTCCCAAAACTGAAGCAAACTGCCTCAGGAAGTGGCCATCTCTCCTTAGTCAGAGGCCTTTAAACAGAGGTTGGATGCTCATCTTGTGTCTTGTGCTGGAATATATAATAAATTGATTGAATTCGGTTTTTTAGTTGCTTTAGTTTCTTATTCTTGTATGACAAGAAGTTGAAGTAGATGCCTTTGAGTTACAGTCCAGTTCTATGATTCAATGCTTGTTACCTGATATTGATTACTTTTCTTGCTTGACCCCATAGGGCTATTGGTTTCTTGGCAATATAGCTATATTTTATTTTGTTCATTATTTGTTCTAGGTAGGAGGGAAGTATTCTTGCTAACTTATACAGTAGCAGAGGATAGATTTTTCTTTCTTTTAAAAACAGGTGAAACAGTTCATTGCACTGTGCAAATGTGATTGCCTTCTTTGTTGACATGATAGATATTTCCTCTGAAACCATTAATCATAGAAGGTGATGGAGTATGCTGAAGTGGAGGTGTATATCTGGGTTTGTGTGAGGAAGTTCAATCTGTTGTTAAAAATAAAGATAAACCCATACAGGCCACTTCAGGAGAGAGGCAAGTCAACCTGTACTCTTCATGTAAAGATGTTGAAGCAGTGGGGCAATACTTGGGAAGAGAGGAAATTTGGGGGGGGGGTGTCATTTTCATACGGAAAGTCACTTTGTTATTGGATAGACCTCACCTGGAATACTGTGTCCAATTCTGGGAACCACAGTTCAAAATAAATTTTGACAAGCTAGAAGGTGTCTAGAGGAGGGTGAGTAAAACAATCAAAGGTCTGGAGACCATGTCCTATGAGGAGCATCTTAAAGAACTGGGAATGTTTAGCCTGCAGAAGAGAATGTTGAGAGGAGACCCTTTCACAAATATGGCACTTTTTGCCACTGCGCATTATGTTTGGCTGCAGTTTTTTTTATTTATTTCAAGGTCATGGAAAATTGAGGTGTGCATTAGATTAGGTGGCACATAATATTTGAGGAAATATGTTGGGTTTTTTTTTACTACAAATAAGATATTTGTAGTAAGCATAGGAATTTGTTCATGTATTTTTCAAACTATAGTCTCCCCCCCCCCCCAACAGTCTGGAGGACTGTGAACTGGCCATCTGCTTAAAAAGTTTGAGGACCCCTTAAATAAAGCATTAATTCCCATAATAAGTACTGAGAAAGTGAAACCAGGTTCACAGGATAAGGCTTATGACCTCATTACATTAGGCTCCAGCTGTGTCCTAGGACCAACAGAGCCCTTCACATGCCACAGGCTGCTTCTGGTGGGGTTCCATCCTGGCTCCATCCTGGAACCCTCCTAGGATGGAGACCTGAGAACATTGAATGCCTCCTGTGTTCTTATTGCCTAGGATGGGGACAGCACCGGGTGGAAGCGGGCAGTTATGCTTCCCCCTATGTGATGGGGAAAGTGGTGATGTGGGTGATGTGGGACACAGGGCAACTGTTTCCCCCACAGCTACCCACATTACTCATGCTGCCCAGAGATTCCACCCCCCCCCCCCCAGCTGTCACCCGCATTAGGAACCTTCATGTGATGAGGTCCTTAGAGTTAGAAGGCCTTGGTTTGTTCCTTGAAATATAAGGGAATTGCTTGGAGTCTCTAGGTAGGACTTTCCCAGAAAAAGTGTGCTTTGTTTTGTGATCCTAATAAAGAGGGCAGTATTTTGGGTTTACTGTGATATTACTGTTGTTCTGTACCACCAAGTTGGCTTTAACTTATGCTGACCCTATGAATGAATCTCCAAGGACCTCTTCACACAGGGCTAAATAGCCCTGTTTTGGTGCTTTTGGCTGGGGCTTCAGATGATGCTCAGCAGGCCCCACCCACATTCCTCCTGGTGGGGAAAAGTGTGGCAGGGAATGTGCATCACTATGTGATGTTGCCCTTTCATCCATCTGATTGGGACAGGGCACCGACACACCCTGTCCCATCCACATCATCTGATGGGGGAAGGAGGGAGAGTGTCCGAGGCACAACGAGACACCTCCCGTGCTTTCCCTTTCACTGGCAGCTGCTGGCAAAATGGCACAGTCCCTGTGGACTATGTGAAGAGGTCCCAAGAGCAGGTTTATTGACAGCCCAACCTAGGTCATAAAAACTTGGGGAAATTGTTTGCTGTGATAGTATGAATCTATCAGTAATGTGGCCAACCTCTTTTGTGACAGTCTTCCTCTTTAATGAACATCATTAACTTCTCCAATGAAATCTCATGGTATGTCCAACTTCAGATACTCTCAGTTTAGCCATTCTTGCTTTCAATGAGAATCCAGACTAGATTTGTTCTTAGATCCTTTTATTGTTCTTTTTGGCAATCCATGGTATCTGTACACCTCTTTACTATCACCAAATCTCAAGCAAGCTTGGATTTTTGTCAACTTTCTTCATTGTTCAGCTTTCAATATATGCTACTCAGGCAGGGTATAAATCCAATAGATCCATCCATTCATCAAATGGCAAGGATGATTCTGATGTTATTGTTCATGATATCTTTGCATTTTAAAATCCTTTGTCACTCTCTTTACAAGTCTTAGCCATCTTTTGAATTGTTTACATTTCAAACTATTGTGAGTGTTTGCAGTTAGTTATAGTACACAGAAACATAATCAGAAAAACAGGTGATGAAAAAGAGGAATGAGTCTGTCCAAAATCTAAGAAAATTTGGCTGGCAAGGACGCTGGAGCACTAAAAGAAAACAGTTTCTGTTATATATTGGTCACTTCACTAGACATTGTACCTCAGCCAGAAGATAAAACATGTCAGCAGCATACCAGGGTTGTTTTGATTGCAAACAGAAGTTGTTAAGTGTATAAAGGAAAAGGTTTTGTCCCAAGAAGATGTCAATGGCTAGAATGACTTCAGACTAAAAATGGAGGGGTAAAGAAAGACAGGATGTCAATAGGGAAGTTTGTGCAAGCTACATTTTGAGACTTTTAAATTGGATTTTTTTTTTACTTTGGTTAAACTGTAGTGTGTTGCATCCATGGTAGACAAAATGTAGGTTCCACTTACATCCCAATAAGCATAACATTGAACATAGCAGTGATAATGATGTGGCCATCCAAATAAAGCAGTTAAAAAGGATGCGGTAAATCTATTTACAGATGTTTTATATATCGATTATGTTCAGCATTGTTTTCAAGTTTTTCTTATACACCCTTTCATATTGTCTCAAGGGCCAATAATTAGCTATCCACTTCAGACAGACTGAAAGAAAAGGGAGAAAATCTTGAAGAGTAAGCGTGTAAATAGCTTGATAGTCATTTGAGTCCAGAAACAATATGTCTCATCTGGTTGTTGTAAGTTTTCCAGGCTGTATGGCTATGTTCCAGAAGCATTCTCTCTTGATGTTTCGCCTGCCCTCTATGGCAGGCAACCTCAGAGGTTGTGAGATCTGCTGAAAACTAGGAAAATTGGGTTTATATATCTGTGGAATGCCCAGGGTGGGAGAAAGAACTCTTGTCTGTTGTCTCATCATTTCTAGGTGCTACAGAACAACATTCAATGAAGATAGTTGAGCTTTGTTCTACTTGTAGTTAGTTACTATAGGGAGAAGATGCACAACTTGATAAGCCATAGCCTGGTTATATAGGGATCCTGTTGTATTTGCACCACACAAAAAATATGTTCAGTTGGAAGGGGAACATTGCACATTTCTTTTAAATAGAATTAATCTAATGCCACATTGAAGGCATTTACAACAGAGTTGTGGTACCTTCATGATTTGGTCCCAGAATTATTATTATTATTAATAATAATAATAATAATAATAATAATAATAATAATTTATTTTTACCCCGCTCCATCTCCCCCAGGGGGACTCGGTGTGGCTTACATGAGGCCACGCCCATCAGTGCAGTACATACATTGTAATAGGGTTACAGCCTGTGTTGGATGGGGCCGCACTCCCCCTGAAGACGCAGGTTCGCAGCTTGGGTGTGACCCTGGACTCATCGCTGAGCCTGGAACCCCAGGTTTCGGCGGTGACCAGGGGAACATTTGCACAGCTAAAGCTTGTGCGCCTGCTGCTCCCGTACCTTGGGAAGTCTGACTTGGCAAAGGTAGTCCACGCTCTGGTTACATCCCGTTTAGACTACTGCAACACTCTCTACGTGGGGTTGCCTTTGAAGACAGCTCGGAAGCTCCAACTAGTCCAACGCTTGGCAGCCATGATTTTAACAGGAGCGGAGCGCAGGGAGCATACAACCCCCCTGTTGCGCCAACTCCACTGGCTACCGATCTGCTACCGGGCTGAATTCAAAGTGCTGGCGTTGGCCTTTAAAGCCCTAAACGGTTCCGGCCCAAGCTACCTATCCGACCGCATCTCTGCCTATGAACCCACCAGGACTTTGAGATCTTCCGGGGAGACCCTGCTCTCGATCCCGCCTGCTTCTCAAGCTCGGCTGGCGGGGACGAGAGATAGGGCCCTCTCGGTGGTGGCTCCTTTGCTGTGGAACGCCCCTCCTACGGACATTAGACTAGCACCATCTCTAATGGTATTCCGCAAAAAGGTGAAGACCTGGCTGTTTGAGCAGGCGTTCAAATAATTAGTGCAATGATTGGTTAATGAACACTGGAATGGAACAATGGATGACGAATCTGGAACATGTTTTTGATGACGAGACGACAGTGGATGGGTATTGTAGTAACTGTTTATTAATTGTGTAATGTGTTAGGTTGTTAACTGTTTCTATACTATAGCACTGAATTTTTGCTGTTCGTATTTGTTGTGAACTGCTGTGAGTCGCCTTCGGGCTGAGAACAGCGGTATATAAGTAAGGTAAATAAATAAATAAATAAATAATACAAAAACATAACAATACCAGAAAATAAAATACATAAAATGAAAAGAAATATAGTAAAAGACACAGACAATATAAAACATGCAATTAAAAACAGAGGATTTCACTGGGCAGGGCCACATTCAAAGCTAAAATTTTAAAAACTCTGGGAGATAGGATGATGCAAATCATCAGGATGAGGATCCAAGAATGAGGGAGGATTCAGTTGCATGAACCATAAATAAAGTGCTTCTAAGGACGTTTAGTGCAAAGTTTGGTCAGGGAGTTTCTTACATTCAATCACTGAAGGCACATTGGAATAGCCAGGTTTTCAGGTTCCTCCTGAAGATTGCTAGCGTGGGGGCTTGCCTAATATCTCTGGGGAGTGAGTTCCAGAGCTGGGGGGCCACCACAGAGAAGGCCCTCTCTCTCATCCCCGCAAGTCACACTTGAGATGTGGGCACTGGGCAGGAGCGAGAGAAGAGCCTCTCCGGAATATCGAAGAGATCGCGTGGGTTTGTAGATCACGTGGGTTCGTAAAACATCATCACACAGTATTATTTAACTGGTTTTTTTTTTTTAATTTGCATTGGCTTTGTTTTAAATTGATCAAAGTGTGTGGTTGTTAGCCGCCTTGAGTCCCCGCAAGGAGAAATGTGGGGTATAAATAAAGTAAATAATAATAATAATAATAATAATAATAATAATCCTATCACTAACTAGTTGTTGATTACTTCAGTGTGCCATTATATGTACTATTCTTAAAAGTAACTTCCAATGTAATGTAATTACCCTTTCTAAAGGAAAATGGCATTGCTGAGAGATAGGAATAAGAAAACCAAATGCAATCGCTTCCCCAAAACAGCTTATGTTTTATCGGCTGCCCAGTCATCGTACAGGTTGAATATCTCTTCTCCAAAATGCTTGAGACCAGAATTGTTCCGTATTTTGAAATACTCATATTTGCTTATCTATATACATAGTGAGATATCTTGAAGATGGAACCCAATCTAAACACAAAACTCCTATATGTTTCATATGCACCTTGTGCATATAGCATGTATGTATAGCATAGTTTTGTACAGTGTTTTTAAAATAATAGTGTTCATGAAGAAAAGTTTGTGTACATTGCATGAGCCATCAGAAAGCAGAAGTACCGCAATTTCAACTACCTATGTGAGCAGTTTGGGATTTGGGAATACTTTGGATTTTGGAATTCTAGATAAAAGGTGATGTATCTGAACTGACAGTGTATCATCTCATGCAATAATAACACTTTAACACTTTATTAAAATAAAGTTGGGAAATATTGCAATCAGATGACTTCTCGCTTAAACTGATTCTCTACTTTAGCTGTTTCAGTCTGTCATATTGTAACGTTTTGCTCCAAGCCTGATGTTTAAAGTCAGCTATTTCATCCATATGCTGCAGGCCGAATACGATATGCAGAGCTGACCTGTCAAAAATTCCAGATCAGGCAATTAACCTGTTCTCTTTACCTCATTGTGAATATTTTGCTAGAATAAATCTTTCAGCAATAGTATGTACAGAGGCGGCCCTAGGTAATTTTCAATGGTAAGCAAACAGTATTTTGCCCCCCCCCTCCCCCAACCAATCACTGATATATATTTTCTGTTCGTCGTGGGAGTTCTTTGTGCCATATTTGGTTCAACTCCATCATTGGAGGAGTTCAGAATGCTCTTTGATTGTAGGTGAATTATACATCCCAGTAACTACAACTCGCATATGTCAAGGTCTATTTTCCCCCAAGAGTGCCTCAAGAGCACCCCTGGGCAAAATCAACTATACTGCAAATGCTTACTTTGCATAATGGGTTGAGCCATCCCTGAGTATGTACTTACTTGGTGGAAAAACCACAGTGAGATTGCAAGGTACTCAAAACACAAATTATTGAGAATTTTGATATGATTTTGCTTTCTTAATATATAGTACTTCTTTGGAATATAATATGCATGCTAAAATTGTTAATATGCAATAATTTCTTCATCTGCAGGTCAAAGGAAATTTTGAAAAAACAATAACTAGCTTCCTTTCTTATAAAGAAGCTTGTATGAAAATGTTGCAGGAAACTACAGTCAATACTGGTAAGAAAGTAAACTGGATGCTAATTCACTGTTGTCTAGTTTCAAATAAGCATGTTATTGGCCCAGTTTTCTATAACCTGTTGTGTTCTTTCTCTATTGGACTGAAGACTTCCATAACTCAGCTTTTCCAAGTGGAAACAACAGCTTTGCATCTCAGTCAAAGTAGAATAAAAATAAAATACAGAAACACACATTTAAACTTTTGTCTATTCTGTATTGTAGAACATTTATTGTGCTGGTTAGAAACTCAATATACAATTAAAAAAGAAACAAATTCAACCAAAATGTAAAACACTAGAAATATACTCATTAGCACCCAAACAATCAAAACCCTTGGACAGCAACACCATTTAATTGCCCAAGGTTTGCCAGTGGACAACAGTTCAGGAACCAGATTAGCTTCCCTAGGCAGAGGATGCCCATTGAGAAGACCCACTCTCTCATGTTCCCATCAAGTATCGTGTTGAAACAAAAGGATTTGCCTCCTTGATGAACTCAGAAACCAGGCAAGCTCATATAGGAGGATATAGTCCAAAACAGATTCCTACAATTCCTGGTGACTAGCAACAGGAATCTGTTTAGAAACAGAAACAATTGAAAGAATACGATGACTGCCAAACTATGAATGCTATAGTTCCTCAGACTGCAAAGCTGAACTTGTTTACCTCTTACTTACTTGTAATGCATGTCACCCTTTTTGTCCATAAATCCTATTTTATGTATTTGTTGACTGAGATGTTTAGATTCTGCCTTTCTAGTACATTTGTGTCACTCAGGGCAGCTTATTGTGGGTAAACAGTTAATTGAAACAATTTAAAAGAGAAAGACAGATAGAGAAGGGGTGGGCTTCATTAAAAAATAAAGTCCATTTATGGATCTTCACTGAGTTAACTCTGCATTGGAGAATCGACAGGGTTAAATGTTTGTGCTTTTACATTCTCCAGAGCTCTTCATCACAATATTAAAGCCATAGCTGCTCCTAACAAAGGTATCCCATTTTTTGATTGGACATGGTCTTTTTTTTTCATTTTGCATTTCCTAGCCATTTTTGAGCTACTCTTCCTCCACATTGCTGTCCTACAGCCCTATATTCCCCTTGCCTCTCCTTCTCTGCCTATACCTTACTTTTGTTGCCTTCAAAACTTACTACATAGTTAGTATACCCACAATTAGCAACATTGGTTATGATCCCATTACGCAATTTGAAAGCACTACAATGCCACCACCCCTTCCCACTCATTCAGCATGTCTCTTAAGTCTCTAATATTTAAGGGAGAGAGTAGGAGCTTCCATGGAATGGAGGGATTCTCCCATTACATATACAGTGTCTAAATCTGGATCTCCTTCATACTACACAATTATAGCGCTATGATTCCACTTAAAGTGGATTGGTAATGCCATACGGAATCTTTGGATTTGCACTTCACAGAGTGTCCTTTAGGATCATCAGCTAGGGAGCTCCTCAGTTTTGTACTTTTTCCTCTGATGAAACTACAAACCCCAGGAGAAGTCCACAGTTTATTCAGCCATTGCAGTTGAAGTAGAATCATAGTAGAATCATAGTGGTATAATTACATAGTGTGAAAGGGCCCTGGAGCTACCACCCAAGGGTGGTGTGGCATAGGGTAGGTCAAGAATGTGACCTGAAAGGTCTCAGATGAAGAAATAATCTCAAGCAAGGGTGTGTGGTTTTAGCCAAGCCACTCTTCTTTTTCCTTTGATCTCCAATATGAGTGGGGTAAAACTGCTTTACATAGTGATACATGGTGGCTTACTGTGAATGTTATTGGGCTTCTTAAACTACATGAGAACTCCTGGATTGATTTTCTCTCACTCATCTTCATTCATTTCCTACTGACTCACATCACGACCACATGATCTTAGCATGGTGATCTGCAAGTATACTTATATCTTATTCAATCAACACCAACAAAAACAAAAACAAAGGTATTTTATGTAAAGGCAACATTCTGTCATTATCTTAATGGTGACTCATTTCTGAACCTTTTAACTAACCCTTCGACTTCTTAAGATCATCTTGAATTTGCTTTCTATGGTTCACCACAATTCATTTCCTGTTAGTTTGTGGCAGGACAACACGTAATGGAATCAAAATAATAAATAGAAATGTTGTACTATTTTTAGTTGTGCATTTTTTAGTCTTGTTTTTTTGTTGGTTCTGTTAGATTTCCAGTGGTTTGTTTATTTAGATGTTCATAAGAACTTTGGTACAGCAACAGGCTGTAAACATAACTTCCAGATTTGGTTTCTTACATTATAAGAAGACAGCCATGGGCCCATAGTGCTATATTCCTCCTATTTATTTATTTACCATATTTGTATATTGCCTTTCTCAGTCCAAAGACAACTCAAGGTGGTTTATAGTCGGCAACAATTCGATGTGCCATGGTGGCATTGTGTGGAATCCTGGGATTTGTAGTTTAGTGAAGCATTAGAGATCTATGGCTGAGAATTCTAAAGACCACTCAGACAGTCAGTCTGGGTCCCTCTACGGAGGTTGAGAAGATCGGGATATAAAAGTTTTAAATAAATTTAAATAAATAAAATGAAAATCCCAGGATACCATGGGATGTTGCCAGGGAAATTGAAGTGGATCTACTACCATATCTCTGTAATGTGAATATGATATAATTACAAGGGATGATCACAACTATCTGGTCCAGATGCATACTTTCTTTTCAACTTCACATCCCACATTCATGCATAAAAAAATTCTTAGCCATATCTATCTGAAATTTCAATCAAAGTCAGTTCTTGCAATATGGCACAGGGATAGTTGTTGAAAGATCCATAGTACTACAGTAGGACGTTAAGTTAGTCTCTTATGGCCAATGCTTAAAATGGGAGCAGAGGAAATATGGGTGATTTCTTTTGGATTCAGGCCAAATTCTCCTTTGAAAAAGCAGTGGATGGCATCTCATCACACTTCAAGCATGCTTTATTACCAGATGTTTGCTTTTATACAGGTATTAATTTAATATAAACAATCCCAAGTTTTATATCTCAGCTATAATTAGTATAACTTGGTCTAGACATTCTGCATTCCCTGGGTGATCGATTGCATAAACCTTCAGTTAATGTTTAAAAAACATATTCTCTCTCTCCCTCTCTCTCTTTCTACTTTTCTCCCAGGAGTATATTGCAATGGGACCTTTGATCAGGTTGCTTGCTGGCCTCATTCGGCTCCAGGAAAGGTCTCCATTCCTTGTCCATCTTATTTACCAGGGCTAAACAATGGTAATGCAAAGTCTGGAAACAGATGCTAAATCCAAAACTGTAATGTACTGTAATATTTTATTTTCTTCCAACTCAATAGTTCAATGTTAGATATATAAGGAAAATGGGCCAAAGAATCAAAAGGGAAATATGGAAAAGCTGCAAAGTGAAAATGGCATTGTCTGGATGTTCCACAGAGTTCATGAACAGGACGTTTCAATATCACATTAAAAGTGCTGTTTGGTGCATAATAAAAGTACAGTCTGAAAGTGCTTCTTATATTCAAATATCAAAGGTAGACAATTGTTGAGAATTTGACATTCTCCAGTTGAACTGGCAAAGCTATGGCAATTCAAAACCTGGTCTAACAGATGGTTTTACCTGTGTAACACTGTATCCCTGAAGTAATTTCATATAAATGGCTGCTAGCACGAACAAATCCTGTTGTGAAGGCTATAAGCGAAATTAAACTTGCTTTCCATAATAATGGGGAATAGTGTGCTTTTTATCTTAAGAAGTATACAAGGCTATTTTGTGCATTCGTCTAT
Organism: Anolis sagrei; assembly: GCF_037176765.1. Taxonomy (NCBI): domain Eukaryota; kingdom Metazoa; phylum Chordata; class Lepidosauria; order Squamata; family Anolidae; genus Anolis; species Anolis sagrei. The sequence continues at coordinate 121,971,115 of NC_090022.1, forward strand.
ATTCAGTCCACATCCACATTCCTTTCCATCATCAGAAAGAGGTGTGATTTTGGGATGGGTAGTGGTATATTGAACAACTGGAAGCTCAGCACGAAACACAATATCTTTTGCTGTGGTGCTGTATTTTTCCAAAACAGTGTGAATGAAACACTTCTTTGCAGGGAAAAACATCAATATATTGGCTAACACCAGAAAAGTTTTAAAAATGATGGCCCAGTTCCTGCATGAAGAGCTATAGCCTATATCTTTATAATCTTCCAGCTATACCCCTGACAAGACACAACTCTTCCAGTGAATGATGTCCTGTTTTTCCACAGGAGTTCCCATTGAGCAGCATTCTTCTTAGGGAAGAGAGGGAGGTCTACAAATAAAGTTTTTCATCATCATCATCATCATCATCATCATCGTCGTCGTCGTCGTCGTCTACTGCCTATTGCATAATAGGCCCTATAGTCAGTGCTAGGTTTAAGACAAATGACGTCCTGTACTAGTTAAGAAATGAGGCCCCTTCCTTGTGCCCAGTAGGTCTACACTGCCTGTTTCATGGCACACTCCCATAGACTATCAACTCTATAATTATGTCTGGAATTGCTCTGAAACAGAACTTTAAATTTTGCACCACAGAAGCAAAATCCATCTTTTTTTTTAGAGGAAGATGGGCCCCCTGGCCAACAGGGCCTTGTGCTTAAGCATACCAAAGTGCAATGGCAAATTTGGCTGTGGCTATAGCACTTAGAGGAGCATTGCTTAGTGAAACTCATCACTCCACAGCATTGGCTGTCTGCAGTAGTCCCAAAACCACAGCTACATTTCTTCTCCACATTCTAAAAGGGTGAATTGTGCTTCACCTTTACTTAATTTCATCTAATATGATATACAGTGTTCCCTCGTTACCTCACAATTTGCTTTATGCGGACTCACTGTTTTGCGGTTTTAAAAAAATAATGTATTTTTAAATAAATATGAATTTATTGGTGCTGGCAGAGGGAGGGCGCTGAGGCATTGCTGTCAGGGAAAGAGGAGGAGGAATGGAGGCTCCCACCAAGAGCAAGGGAAGCTCCCATCTGCACCTCCTTCCTACTCTGGCAAGCTCTCCTTCCCTCTGCCTCCTGGCCTGCCTGCCTACCTGCCTGCGCCATGGTGCCCAACAAGGAGAACCAGCTGGTCCCCAAAGAGATAAGCAGGCAGTCCCAAGGCCCAAAGGTGCTGGAGGCAGAGGGATCAGGGACAGGGTCAGGAGGGCAAGGGCCACCTTTGGCAGAGAAGGCCTTGGCTGGGCAGGCATACTCTTTCCTTTCCTCCCTGCCTGAGGGGTGGGCCTGACCATTCTTCAGTGGCCTTGTGTCAAAGCTCTGGTGATTTTGTAAGGAGGGGGGAAGAGGAGGAAGAGGAGGGGAGGGGGAGTCAGGAGTTCCTATTTCACGGATTTTCACTTATCGTGGTGGATCCTGGAATGGAACCCCTGCAATAAGTGAGGGGACACTGTAAATGCTTAACAGGATGCAAGTCATTTTTATAAGCACTGTATTTCCCTATAGCATTTTTTTTTTAAAAAAAGAGGGCTTTTTGTTACAGAAACTGGTCCATTTCCTTTCTATTATATCATATATCAGAACACTAGTGTGCAGAGATGTGGAATAGAGGGCAGTGACTGAACTTTGTTACAGTTTCCTCTGATATATTTCTCATTGGTATGGAGTGAAAAGGAGGAGCACCATCTGTCCTGTAGATTGTACACACATTGGGAGGATAACTTGTGGGGTTAAGAACTCATGCCACAAAGGAACTGATGACATCACAAGAATTGGAGATTGCAGATGGCCAGATCCACTTAATCTGAATTCCCCATTTAATCTTCAGCTCTGAATTATTTAACTACACCAACACTTCTGAGATTTTTTTATTTATGCAGATTCCTGCCCTTTAGTTTTAAGTCTTTGTGGAACACTATTCAAGCAAGACATTTTAAACATGGAAAACAAAGATTAGGAGGACACAAAATCATATCCATTCATCTGCATGCAAACGCCACTGGTGGTTTTTCCGTATTCAACCAGATCTCAAAGACCAATGCAGTTTCCCCAAGGACCAACTGGAGTGTCTTCATGGACCACAAACTGGGAACCAATTAATTATGCTATGTCTATTAATGTTTCTAAATCCCAAGTCAATTAATTTCAATCATGGCAAAGGAATTAAATGAAATACAATCATATCCCTTAGGAATTAAGCTGTGAAAGGGAGCTTTTAAAATCAGGGAGTTTGACATTGTTAATCCATTGATAAATATTAAGCTTTCTACAGTTACTTCCCAAATAAACAGATATCACAGAATACTACCAACCAAGCCAAGTCTCTCTTTTTTTTTCCTGGGGATTTCGGGCAAAGGATAAAAGGGTGACAGCGTTAGACCGTGTCTGAAAAATGAAATGTGTGACTTGACCTTTTAGCCTGTGTCTGTTTACTTTTAGGAAGTGCAGGAAATATATACAGAGTCTGCACAGACCAAGGGATTTGGCAAACGGTTGAAAACTCCAGCCAGGTTTGGATGAACCGTTCAGAATGCTTTGGGGACCAGCAGCTCTCCTTCAGAAATGTGAGCAGGGCTGCCTTTTTATGGTTTAATCCACTAATCCTCTTAATCCTCCCTTGAAATCCTCTCTCAATCAAATAGTTTCTACCAAGTACCTTACCTACTAGGGAGACTGTAATTCAGACATGATGTTGTTTGTATGGTATTGCATGAAAATTGCTAATTTTAGTATTGAATGGGGGTTAGAAGAGAAGAGAGTGTTTTGTTTTAAGAGAGACTTAAATCAGATCAAACAAGTGAATAATATGGTTCAAATCCTCACATGTGCTTCATATGACTGCATGTGAGAATCTTATTCTAGCCACACAAAATGATTCTGAGCTTGAGGAACACCCCCAACAACAGTGCAAAATTTTATTTAAAGATATCCCACCTTATGGCCACTGGTTGCATGATGTAAGTAACAGTTTTCAAAACATGGAGAAGACACACAGCCTTATAAAGAGTATATAGCAGCGGTTCCCGTCATGTGGGATATTCATTGGTGGGCCGCAAGACCTAAAATAAGGCCCACAGCTGTAGATTATAAAAATATGGTTTTCTGTGAGCAAGCAGATGATGGTTACTAGATGGCATATGTGGTCTATCCAATGCAATTTTCTGAATCAGCACCCCAAATAACTAAACTAAATCTAAAGTTGACCAAAAACTAATTTGTAACCCCTTTGATATTAATGTTGGAGAATGACCCTGGTCAAGTGGTCCCTGGTCAAAGTGGTCCCTAGTCAAAAGGTTGGGAACCACTGGTATATAGGCTACTTCCCAAATGTCCTAGAAAAGATGAGTACAGATGAGAACACCTGGGGTGCTTCTTGTATTATTTATATTGTAGAAGTCTAGATTTCTCCCTCCCTCCCTCCTTTTCTCTCCCACTCTCTCTTACATACCATTAATGCTACATAAGCAGATTGCATTTCTACCCATGTACAAAAAGGTGGCACGAAGGGTATCATCTTTCACTGACAGCCCTGTGTACTTCAATGGTTGCTATTTTGGGCATTCCTGCCCATTTTGGAGGGTGGTTGAGAAGAAACTGATACTGGAGAAAGGCTGGCTATCAATCCCAATAATTCTTTTTTTAATACTGGAAGGCCAGGTATCTCTGTAAACTTACAAACAAATAAGGGCATCAGGGATGGAATATCCACTTCCAGCATCATGGGACTCACCTCTCTGAACATATTTGCCATTAGATATCACTATGTCTCACAAGCATATGGGTTACCAATACAGCTAGATGTAACTGGAGTTATATGCCAGACAGATTTGCTACAGTCACATCTCTTCCCCAGATTTTTTCAGGAATTTAATTCCATTTTTGTTTCTTTGTTGTTCCTAGGGAGATGAATATACTTTGTCTGTCACTTTGAAGAACCTTTATACTGTGGGATATTCCTTTTCTTTTGCTTCCCTTGTCTTAGCATTGCTCATAATGCTACTGCTGAGGTTAGTGTACCTTGCCAGAACATGAGGGCCTGGAATTATTTGGTGACATATTTTCCTATTCTCAGGAGCTAGAATTTGCATCTGGGTTTGCAAAGGAACCTGAAGTTCAATCATGATTAGCACCATCATGTCAAATTAATGGAAGCTTCTCTTTTCTCAAGCCAGATGTGCTCAAGCGATACTGCTGAAATGTGCTTAAGTAAGGTTGCTTATACAACATTTTAAAATCTGCACTACTCTTATATATTGAAGCACCTAGTAAGGTTTAGCTAATGACTCGATGACCAGATAGGGTTTTTAAAAAAAAAAGGGGGGGGGATGCCTCAATCATTTGTGAATATTTGTTATGTTTCTAACCTGGCACAGACAAGAGAAAAAGAGAGTGACAGCATTTATTTTAAAACAGGCATCAGAAGCCACTGGAGGCTTTCTTGTTAGCGTGTGATGTATCTTAGGTCCTTTCACATTAGAAAATTATAGCACTTTAACTGCCATGGCAACATTCTAGGGAAACCTTGGATTTTCAATTTAGGGAAGGACTTTCTAAATCTTCCCATTTGCTATTTACATTCTCAATGTACTAAGCTACAGATCCCAAGATTTCATATGATATTGCTGTGGCAGTTAGCACTATAAGTATTAATACAGTGTGAAAGTACCTTAAGCCTGTGGTTTATTGATCCAGACAGAGCTATCCAAGGTGCTGAATATTTGCATCCTTGAATAACAAGTGGATTTATTGCAGCACTGACATGTACCCCCCTGCTGCCTTTGACTATCCTGGTTTCTGTTGTAATCACAATAAGATATCCCAGTTGATCACCTTAGAACACTACATCAAGCCACCACAGCACAGAAAGATGCTTTGTGTCATCTGAACTGTCACAAGACAGAGGTCCTGCTGAGCAAATTTTCTCAGTATCCCTTGTAGCTGAGGGGTTGTCACTGCCAGGGAAGCATGCAACTGTTTGGCACTGTTAATAACAAGATTTTATTCTGAGAAGCATGATTACCAAGAATGTGTCATGCCTCTCAGAATAAAATCAGCTTCTCTGAATCTGTAACAGAATGTGCTTCTTTCCTCCTACAGAAAACTTCACTGCACGAGGAACTACATCCATATGAACTTATTTGCTTCGTTCATCCTGCGCACCATAGGGGTTCTTATAAAAGACAGTGTGACACACCATACTTATTTTTTCATTATTTTAGACACTGAAAAGCCAAATGATTTAAATGGATGGACGTCCCCCTTGGGTTCAGAGGTACTAATGCATAGTAATAATAATAAGTGGATTTTGGGGGGGGGGGGGGGGTTGGTTATTATTTTTTTTTTTTTGGTCGTGTCAGGAGCATCCTGTTGTGAGAGAATTGGCCGTCTGCAAGGACGTTGCCCAGGGGACGCCCGGATGTTTTGATGTTTTATTATCCTTGTGGGAGGCTTCTCTCATGTCCCTGCATGGGGAGCTGGAGCTGATAGAGGGAGCTCATCCGCCTCTCCCCGGATTCAAACCTGCGACCTGTCGGTCTTCAGTCCTGCCAGCACAGGGGTTTAACCCACTGCACCACCGGGGGCTCCTAATAAGTGGATGAAACAGCATAACATAGCAGGTGTATTTTCGATATAGAACCACATGGCCATCCAGTCCAACCTCCTGCCAAGAAGCAGGAAAACCACATTCAGAGCACCCCCAACAGATGGCCATCCAGCCTCTGTTTAAAAGCTTCCAAAGAAGGAGCCTCCACCACACTCTGGGGCAGAGAGTTCCACTGCTGAACAGCTCTCACAGTTAGGAAGTTCTTTCTCATGTTCAGGTAGAATCTCCTTTCCTGTAATTCGAAGCCATTGTTCCACGCCCTAGTCTCCAGGGCAGCAGAAAACAAGCTTGCTCATATATTCTGGCTGAAAACATAAGTTTTGCAGGACAATTTGTTCATTGAGCTCAATCAGAGGCATTCAATTTTAAGTATAAGCATCATTTCCTCCTATCATAAAGTCAGTGCATTAGTTTTAAATGATAAAAATAATGGGTTGACTAAACATTTTTATTAGTACTCTGAGTAGAACATCCAACTCTGGTGCCTGATTCAGAAATTCACTTCTATGCTCAATTTGATCTGGATCACTCTGAATGGTTTGGTTAAAACTAGATATTGAATATGAATAAGTCCAGATCAAATTAAGCCAATGTTGTTTAATTATTAGAAAGTTGGCATGGCATAGATCCATGTCCCTACTGAACCATAAAACACATGTATGTACTTGAATCAAAAACAATTTGCAAACAATAAGTGAAAACAAATCCCCTGTCTTCAGGACCATAACACAGCATTGCCTTAATGTGATCAAAACAGAGGTCTAAAAGATTAATCTCTGTTGGAAGCACCAACAAGAATGTCACTGATGCTCCCTCTTCTCGTTGTTTTGTTTCTGCAGATGTTAACTCTATGCAGGATGGCCCCACTTTTCATGCATTATGTTGTTGGGGCAAATTATTTCTGGCTCTTGGTGGAAGGAATTTACCTTCATAGGTTATTGACCACTGTGGTCTCTGAGAAACACCAGCTGGTGAAATACATCTTTATTGGATGGGGTAAATATGAATGTCCTCCCCACCCCACCCCCACCCCGCGCAAGGATATTTGATTTGTGGTTTTCTTGGACCTATTGACCACAAGATTTGGGGTCCAAATGAAATTGTTTTAATCTTTTGATCTTATATACTTCTTTTCACTTAGTGATAATATTTAATATGTTTTAGTATATTTAAATTATCTTATTGTTTTGAATTCTTTTGACTTGTTTACACTGGTTTTATTTGCATGCAGGACAGAAATATGCCAATAAATAAAACATCCTCCAATTTCTCTATGTTGTCTTTTCCAGTGTTAACTATTCTTGTAGCAATCCACAATTTTAGACACACCAGGATCTTTGCATGAGAGGGCTTGTCATAGCATAATTTCCACTTCTTCCTTTCAGGTATTCCAGTGATTTTTGTCACTACCTGGGGAATAATAAAATACCAACTGGAGCATGAAGGGTAAGTCCCTCTAATTCAGTTTGTTGCTTCCTTTTCTCAGAACTTGGAACATAGCTTGGAAAAGGTATATATCCAACATGGCCAGTGGCAGAGAGACTCTGGGAGTTGTAGTCTTAAAAAGTACAGTCCAACCTTCAGATCCATAGGAAATATATGTCCCAGGCGTCACATAGATACATGAAATAGTGAACAATAGCAAACCCCATTTTAAGTGGGACAAATGGACATACTGAGAAGAGGATGTAGCTTGTACACAAGACCCTAAGTGAATATGTGAAACTGTGAATAAGTGAAACCATGTAATTGATTCCATGTACATGGTGTTTGTCTTTTCCTAAACTTTCCCTTTTTGACCTGTTTCTTGCCAGGCCAGCATCAAGTTGGGATTGCTCTCTTTTTGTAGAGCCCTTAGGTTGGAGATAAGCAATGGTTTACTCTCTGACAGCCTTGTGTAAACTTGCTGTGGAACTGATAATCTAGTCTGGAGCCACAAATACTTAAGTTTTTTAAATCTTGCATTTCCGATAAAATAGTACATGGTGAGATTAGTTTGTGTGATTGTTGAGGAAGTATCCAAGCTTAGAAAAGTTACATTCTCCATGCTGATTTGGAAATGTTTGGCTATTGACCAACTGGCCACCTTACAATGGGAGAATGGCATATAATTGCCAAGTTCAAGATACAACTCATTTGTTCCCAATGTTACATCTCATATATATATTGCTGAAAGTACATTTCTTTGTACTTAGTGCAGTGTTTCTCAACCTGTGGGTCCCCAGATGTTTTGGTCTACAACTCCCAGAAATCCCAGCCAGTTTACCAGCTATTAGGATTTCTGGGAGACCAAAACATCTGGGGACCACAGGTTGAGAACCACTGACTTAGTGGGTCTTTCTTCAAATGCATGTGTTTGCGGACAGAGCAAATAGAAGAGTTCTAGAGATCAAGAATTTTTAATGCCTCCCTTTCTACAATTTTAAACATTTGAAGAGTGAATTATCATTTCATTGGTGGAAAGTCAGAGTTCTTATCCTGGAGTAATAAACTTTAAAAAATGAGAATTCTTTTTTCCCACTGGGATTTTTGACATGAAAAAACAAAAGATAAGACTCCAGTGATTGGTTATTAGCCAAAATGTTGGGGGGTTTTTCCCCCCAAGAGCAAAAGTGTATAACCAAGAGAGATAGATCTTGTTTTCTCATTCAGGGGAACATCAGCTCATAGCATGCAGAGCACGAAGTGCCGTGTGATGTGACTCTGCATCTTTGCCTGATTTTTTTCATTCTGTGATGAAGGGTCATGTGTACCTGTGACTCAACTGACTCCAGCAGGTGATACCCTGTCTGTGGCACCAGCAAGGAGGAATTGTAGGATGTGGACTAAAGCTGTCCCTTTGCCTTTTGAAAGGCTTTGAATATGGTTTATTTTTATTTTTAGAATGTGTCTTCAAGTCAATAGTAACCTTCTCATAGGATTTCCTTGGTAATACTGATTCAGATGAAATTTGCCATGGCTTTCCTCTGAGACTGAGAGAACATGGCTTGCCCAGTGGTTTCCAGGGTTGAGTGAGGAATCGAACTCTATTCTCTAAGGTCCTAATCTAATGTTCAAACCACTACAACACTCAAGCTCACAGGATTTCTTTTATTATATTATGGTTATTTCTATGCTACCTTTTTTTAAAGGATAGCTATCAACAGTCAACATTAAGCCACATTAACTCAATTAGATCAATGTAAAGTTTATCTGGCTTGAATTTGTAAACTTAGTTGTTTGTAAAAGGAACCAAATGTACAAGTAATATTTAAAAGCTCTTTTTTTTAAAAGTAGTTTTCCATTTGTATTTGCATGAGCTAACAGAACATTTGATTTTTTTTTTCTCTAGATGCTGGGCAATGAATCAGAACATGGCATTCTGGTGGATCATTCGGGGGCCCATATTATTTTCCATTCTTGTAAGGATAAGTGTATTATTCAATTATTGTATTATATGTTTTGACAGGTTTTTCATTGTTAAGACAGGGAACTGCTTTTGGGTTCACAATAGAATGGCACTGATCCCACTTCCACTCCCCCCCCCCCCCTCCATTATTTGCTTCTCTTTCTGTTTAATTTAAGTGAATAGAGACATATGATCAACTTTAAAGATTTTTTAAAAACTCCTTGAATTCATACGATAGAAGTAAAGAGGAAGCAATAGGTAAAAAAAATAGTGAGCAAATCTTACAATTATGAAACAAAATTAGTTTCGTATCTATATTTAGATACTTAGCTAAACCACTAAGCTGCAGAACTTGCTGACTGGAAGGTTGGTAGTTCGAATCTCCGGGACAGGGTGAGCTCCCATTGTTAGCCCTAGCTTCTGCCAGCCTAACAGTTTGAAAACATGCTAATGTGAGTAGATCAATACATACCGCTTCAATGGGAAGGTAGCAACACTTCATGCAGTCATGCTGGCCACATGACCTTGGAGGCATCTACAAACAACACCGGCTCTTTGGCTTAGAAATGGATATGGATATGAGAACCACCCCCCAGAGTTGGAGTCGACTAGACTTAATGTCAAGAGGAAGCCTTTACCTTTATCTATTGTTCTTAAGAGAGAATTATACATGTTGATCCCCTTTCAAATCACTGAAATAGCATTTCAAGTAAATATGTACATAAGTGTTATGCCTGTGCTTTTCCCTTGTGAATTCACTTTGCATGTGCCAAGGGACGGTTGCTAACCTTCAACATAGGTTTACCCTCCCTTTCAGTGGCAGATTGGATCTAAAATATATTAGTTGCCAGGAGACAAAGGATGCCCACCCGTAACTATTTTTATAAGAAATAGCAAAGATCCAAACTTATATAACCTATGTGTTGGCCTCACATAATATTAATCAGAATTATTTTTTTCAGGGTTACTCATTATATTTTAAAATATAATCTCATTTTTAGTGTCATACAGTAATAATATTGGAACTTCTATTATATTTTCAAGCTACTTAAAGGTCCATTAACATATTTAACATGTTGTCTAATGTTTAAGGGGGCCCACTTGCCATCAGGCATGCTGACACCCTGGCCACTTTCTTGCCTTCCTTTTCCCTTCCTCCCCTACCCATATCAAGCAATCCTTAACAAATCCTTAACAAAAATTGATGTTCTTTTTACAAAATTTACTGACTTTTAAAAGGGACAGCACACAATGAGAGCAGTGGCAATAAAAATCTGCACTGTATAATTGATGCAGATTTTATTTTTGACTATAGTAGTAGACCCACTGAATCTATTTGCTTTACCTACATGATAACTCACCATTCAGCAATTAATGAAATGGATCTACACCAGTTGGAGCTAATCAAGTTGATACCACCCACTGACTTCATATATTTACAGCCAAATACTTAGCAAGTGTTGCATTTGCATCTTTTCGGGGAGATAAGGCAGAATATAAACAAATAAATTATTATTATTATTATTATTATCATCATCTTATATTACTAACTGAAATGTGTATTTTTTGAAGGTGAATTTCATTATCTTCCTAAATCTTCTAAAGCTGTTACGTTCCAAACTTAAAGCCCAGCAAATGAATTGTCGTGATTACAAATTCAGGTAAGATATAAGTTTGCTACTAGCTTCTTATGATCTCTTAAATAAACCACCCAGTGTAGTTAAACTTGCGAGGAGGGACAAGTACTTTTAAAAGAACTTTTACAAATTAAGCATGCAGACAAGAAATTGTCTGATCTTGCTTGGTAGTGATGACAAGTGTCCATTAAAATGAATAGTAGTCTTGTGAGGTAGGAAATCACTACAATTTAGAACCAAAACAATACATGAGGACTGAGGCCACTTACACACAGTTGTATAAAATCCCACATTATCTGATTTGAACTGAGTTATATGGCAGTGTGGACTCAGATAACCTAGTTCAAAGCAGATATTGTGGATTGTCTGCCTTGATATTCTGGGTTATATGGCTGTGTGGAAGAGCCCTGGTAGTTCTAATGCGAGCTTCAAATAAAGAAATTCAAAGATGTATCCCAATACTATCAGGATTTGTTCTGTATCCATTCCCCCATATCCATAGATTCTGCATCCAACATCTTGAAATTATTTTTAAAATATCCAAAAAGCAAACTTTGATTTTGCCATTAGACATACAGGATATTGTTTTACTATCCTATTTTATATCATGGGACATATAATAGCACCAATGACGGGTCCTAGAAGCAAACCAGCAGATACTGAATGCCCATTGTATTTCTTACTGAGTTTTGCCTCAGAGATATAATTCATTTTTATTTTTATTTTCAGATTGGCAAGATCAACATTTGTGTTAATATCGTTACTTGGAATTCATGAGATTGTGTTTAGCTTCATCACAGATGAACAAATTGAAGGCTTTTCCAGACACATAAGAAATTTTGTTCAACTGACAATTGGTTCCTTCCATGTAAGTTATTAACTCTAATGAGGGTGAAATGTCTCTCTCAATAGGAAAAAACACATATTAGTTGGGGAAATCACTATCAAACCAAAATAGTAGCTAAAGTATGATAGGTGGGGGAAATCCTTCTTAAATAGTAAAGAAGGAGTTGGGAAGGAAAGCATAAAAATATGGAAAGAAAGAGGACATAGGATTAAATATTCTCTCTTTTAATATAATAGATGGCACCCAATGCCACACAAATTCACATCTCTGGCACAGCATCGGGTAGATGGCCTTGCAGAGCATCACATTCTGGACTCAGAACTAACTGCCATATTTTCATTCTGAAACAATTTGCTATATAGGTCTCAAGAATTGCCGTGGAAGGGTTTTTTGGATATGGAAAAAGTACAAGTTGGTAATTGAATGCTGGGAAATGCAGACAATGCACTCTGTAGAATTAGCTGAGTGAATACCATCTCAGGAAAGAACTTTAAGAAGTATTCAAATTATGAACCATCATTGTTCCCAAGACATTTGTTTATCTTCTGTACTCATTTATTAATATAATAGGAGTTACACATGCTATACTGCTGCTAAAATACAATTTCAAATGTGATTGGGAATTTGTTAGTCTCAACAATGAGATCCTTGAAGTGATGCCATCAATGCAATTTTTAAATCTGCCTGGAAACAAATTCTTTTATGTCTTAGATATCTCCATGATCTTGCCAACCATGTGCAAGCAAGTCAGATTTCCATCCGCTCAGTACAGATGGCCCTTCTTTGATGTTTTAAACCTGTAAAGGGCAGAAATAGACTGAGGAGGTGGTGAGCTTCTGATCTTTAAAGTGGCAGACCGTTTGAGGTTTTACATTCTTGGAAAGGTTACGTTCGCAGCATGAAAGCAAAGTGTATTCCCAAGATCAGACTACCATATTTCCTGTACACTCTAATGTAAAAAGCACAGATTAGATCAAAATAATATATTTCATTGGACTGATTTTAGTGGTTTCAAATTGCAAAGCAGCTGCTTCCTTGAGCAAAATTGTTCTGAGCAAAATGGAACACATAATAGGCAACGGATGCAAGTTTGATGTCTCGGTCATGTGATTTCTCAGAGATGAAGGTGATTCTAGAGCAAAAGGAAGTTAGTTGTGCTAATGTGCCACTTAGCAGCACAATGGTTTGGGTTTCAGGTGTTTTTAGGAACAATAATCAGTGATTGTATGAATTCTTCATTCAATTGAACTTTGGTAATTTCCTCTCAAATCTAATTTCCCATTTCTCTTGCTCTTTCTTTTGCAGGGATTTCTCGTTGCACTTTTATACTGCTTTTGTAATGAAGAGGTAGGCTATCTATATAAATAAAAATGTAATGTTTGTTTGTGGGATTAACAGAACTCAAAAACCACTTGATGAACTGACACCAAATTTGGACACAAGACATCTAACAACCCAATGTATGTCATTCACTCAGAAAAAAAATTGATTTTGTCATTTGGGAGTTGTAATTGCTGGGATTTATAGTTCACCTACAATCAAAGAGCATTCTGAACGCCACCAACGATGGAATTGAACCAAACTTGGCACACAGAACTCCCATGACCAACAGAAAATACTGGAAGGGTTTGGTGGGCAGTGTCCTTTGGTTTTGGAGTTGTAGTTCACCTACATCCAGAGATCACTGTGGACTCAAACAATTATGGATCTGGACCAAACTCTACAAGAATACTCAATATGCCCAAATGTGAACACAGGTGGAGTTTGGGGGAAATAGAATCTTGACATTTGAGAGTTGTAGTTGCTGGGATTTATAGTTCACCTGCAATCCCAGAGCATTCTGAACCCCATCAACAATAGAATTGGGCCAAACCTCCCACACAGAATCCCCATGTGGGTCACAGCAACGCGTGGCAGGGGATGGCTAGTACAGTCATAACTTTATTTCTCACAGTTTGTTTTCCCTTTTTGGATTCTCAAAATTACATACTTACTTAGGCAATCCCTTGTTGTCTGAAGATGAGGGTCCTCCAAGTGTAGTGTCTTGGTGATGGGTCTGTAGGTGGCTGTAGAGCCCTATTCTTGATCCACATGTTCTCCTGTTCTCCCACAGCGAAGACATCAGTTTCCAGGTAGAAGGTGGTTCCAGTCAGGGTTGACTTGACATGCCTTCCTCTTGGTGCATTTCTCTCTCTCCATTCATGCCTCTTTGAATTCTGCAGCACTGCTGGCCACAGCTGACCTCCAGCTAGAGCACTCAAGGGCCAGGGCTTCCCAGTTCTCGGTATCTATGCCACAGTTTTTAAGGTTGGCCTTAAGCCCATCTTTAAATTTCTTTTCCTGTCCAGCAACATTATGTTTCCTGTTCTTGAGTTGGGTGTATAGTAACTGCTTTGGGAGATGGTGATCAGGCATTCGGACAATGTGGCCATCCAGTGGAGTTGATGATGTAGGAGCACATAATAGGCATCTTCCAGCATGCTGACATTTGTCCACCTGTCTTCCCAAGAAATTTGCAGGATTTTTCAGAGGCAACACTGATGGAATCATTCCAGGAGTTATTATTAATTATGAATGAAGGCAAAAGAAGGAAACAGGTTTGGATAGGACATTGCTCCATCTGACACTTGTACCAAAAAATGGAGGGTGAAGGCTAACAGCTAATGAAAATGACTCCATGTCAACTCCTGTTCGGGAATGATCTAGGAAGTGCCCCTTATTTTTATCCTGTCAAGGAAAATGGCTCCTGGGATCTGAACAAGTGATGCTTCTGCCATTTAATGCTGCCTTCTAGCCAGCACACAAAACTTATAGGTGGAAAAGATCATAGCTACCATGTGGCACCAGAACTGGTCAGCTCTGAGATGCTAAGGCAACAATGAAAGGTGGACAGGGGAAGGTGGAATTTTATGCTGCATTGTCAGATGAACTTCCATTCATCCTGCAGACATCAACCAATCCCACTCTTAAGCTTTCCCTAGTCAGCAGTGAATCCACCCAGTGCAATCACTTCTAACAACAAGAGGATAACTCAATTAGCCAGACTTTAAGGTCTTCACCTGCAATTATTACAGTATGAAGTAACCATCCGTTGACCCATTTTCACCCACAAATTCCTACTTTTGCTGTAAATTTAGCGACTTTAATGGAAGAACATACTGCTGCTGTGGGAAGCTGTACAGCAGCTGCGCAGGCCTTGAGATTTAAAAACTGCACCCTAGCCAGGTCCTTTTTTTCTGTTCTTGAGAAGAAGCCTCTTCTCTGCCTCCATTGCCCTTAAAAAAGGGTGTCTCACAAATCAGAGTGAAACAGCAGTCTCCTATAGATATGTCCTTGATAGAATTATTCATTCAGATGATGCTTGATCTTCCTGACTGAGTGGAGCCCTTGGTGATTATTGAGTATTTGTTATGGGCAAGCTAGTATCTGATTAGAAATCCCAGAGATTATAAAAGTTTTTTTTAAGATTTTAACTACAAGAATTTCCCAACCCCAATGGCTATGCTGACTGGGGGACTCTGGGAGTTGTGATTCAAAATGTAACTTTTTCAAGCTTTGAATCAACTACTATTTTTTCATAATGCTCCTTCTGGTAATTAGAGAGATGGTGCAGCAAAGCTTGCTGGGGTTGTACCTCTAGCCCAGGCATGTGCAAACTTTCTGACTTGGGGGCCACATGGTGGGCCAGAGAGGCATGGGTGGGCTGGGAGGGAGGGGGTTCTCCCCAATCCCCTACTTGCCCTTTCCTCCCCTTCCCCTTCTCTTTCGTGGGCAGAAAGTGAAGGAAAGGCAGGAAACATTTGCATCCCAAAAGGGCTGGCCTTGGTCAGTATGAGATGGTGGAAGGGAGAGAAAAAGTGTATCGATTAGACCTTGCATTGCCTACTCTGATATAGAATCCTAGAAACCTAGAGCTGGAAGCGGAAGTGACCGCCAGGGGCCAGCCAGTCCAACCTCCTGCCATGCAGAATGGCACAATCAAAGCACTCCCAATAGACAGCCTCTGCAGAAAAGCTCTTGAGAAGGAGACTCCACCACACTCTGAGGGTGGTTCCATACATTGACTTTAATTCGGATGCAACCAGGAGAAAGAGAGGGAGAGAGGGAAGGTAGGGAAGAGGAAGGAGAAAGGGAAGGAGAGAGAAAAGAGAGACAAGAAGGAGGAAGAAAAGGAAGGAAGGAAGGAAGGAAGGAAGGAAGGAAGGAAGGAAGGAGAGAGACAGCGGAAGAGAGGGAAGAGGGAAGGAAGGAAGGATGAAAGGGTGGAAGGGAGGATGGAAGGAAAATGAGAGGGAGGGAAGGAAGGCATGGAGGGAAGGACGGAAGAAGAGAGAAGGAAGGAAGGATAGGATGGGGGGGGGGGGTTTGGGAAAAGTGCCCAAGGGGCAGCATCTGGCTCCCAGGCCTGGGTTTGCCCATACCTGCTCTAGCCTCTGATGCCTCTTATTGAAGGTGTCCTGGCATGAAGCAACAAGAGCTGGTGCCTCCCATGTTGCTGGAACGACAAATCCATTCTCTCTTTTATAAGTGAGCTATTATGGTGATAGGATTTAGTGCCATGAGCAGTACCCTAAAGTTTCAGTTAAATCCTGAAATGCAGTTCCATTAAGATGGAAGCCACTAGCTACTACTGGTCTGACAAATCGTGCAACAGAATGCAGTAGAAAAGAGTGAGGCTGGGGAGGATATTTCATGACCATTTCATTTGCTGTGAGACATACCCTATCCTTTCCATTGATTTTTCATGCCCACTTGCCAAATAGTGTTTACAAGGAGTGAATGTTACATATGCAGATATTTGAAAAAAATTGGTTTCTATTGCTGAATCAACTGGGCTGATCTTCCTCCTGGTATGCTCTTGTGCAAATTTGGAGTAGAATTCAAATGGAAATGACAAATTCAGACACACATCCAGATACAAATCACCCTAATGGCAAGCAATGTACATAGATGGCATCACTGTTTGCATTCAGATGGATAGACCAGGTATATAAAAGTATCTTCCTGGATTATCAGTGAAGCATTACAATGCACAAATGGAAATTTTATGACTCGTAGTCCATACCATATCTGTTACACTGGTTGTTTTTAATCTTTTCCCAGGTAAAAACCGAACTTCACAAACAGTGCTCCCGCCTCTTGCTGGCTTACCCTTTTCTTGGGAAAAATATCAAGCAGCTGAAAAGATATCCAAAGAAATCCCATGTGAACAAAAATGGCTTCCCTATGGTGGTGCCTTCTGCTCAATGCATCCAACTGACAAATCAGAGAACAGGCAGCAGCTGCAACATGGTGCTCAACCCCCCATTGAGACACAATCCCAGAGCAAGCATCTCAGACAGCAGTGAAGGAGAAGTCACAACTGGGGAGACTATAGAAGAAGCTTGCGAAGAAAGTGAGAATTAGATTTGTAACAAATGTAAAAGAAACTGAAGGACCTTATTGAGAACCACCAAAGAATCTCATATCATGCCTTGCATGAAAGCTACTGGAATTACAAATCCAGGGTAAGGAAAAGACAAAAGCAGCTTCCTTGCATTTTGCTTCTAATCTGTTATTTATTGCCTCAATGAAAACATGACTTGGGTAGTGCATGACATAGTTTCCCTTTGGTCTCGAGTATGGAAATATAAGCAGTGGAGTGATCACTCCAGAAGAGACTCCTGTTTTTTCTCGAATTTCCTCTGGACCTCCCAGTATTGAACTCAACTAGAGACTAAAGACCTGTGCAGTTGAATAAGGGATCAGTTCCCATGGGACCGCTTTCTTGGCTTCCCATAAAGGACAACCGTTGCTTTGGTGATGCTATTGAAGACGTTGCTGAATTCCCTCCACTCCACTTTAGCAGTAAAGCAATTAACTGGATTGGTAGTTGCTGGGCTGTACGCGGATCAATTAGAAGCTCGCATGTATATATTTATAAGCATATTTGCCAACTTTTGTTTTAATATAACCATAATAATAGCAACAACAACATATTGCTTGCTCTTAGTACATGGTTCTTAAGATGTCTTCTGTATCAACCAAGGCAGAACATTATTTTATAGTCTTTTCCCTCCCCAAAGGCCTGTACATGAAGTCATTATTACTTTCATTTTAAAGATTGAAAAATATTTGGGTTTACTCAGAAGAGAAATATGTGAAGATCTATGAATTTCTAGTTGGAAAGGAAAGATTGAGCGAATGATTCTCAGGTGGCTTTACTTGCCAAGTATCTAGTCAAGGTATGCTGTAAAATTTAAGGTCCTAAATCCAATGTTTCATCCCCACTAAAATAGAGCAGTTGAACCAATGGGATTTGCATACATGTTTATTAGCAGTTGGTTCCCTGGATCTCCTCTTGGTGAAACTACTAAATAGATTTAGGTCTTATGAGTATATGAACAAACAAGTGAACCAGAAAAGTCCAAGCTAAACATGGAGCCATGTGAGCTTGATTCTAAACAGCTCCTTCTCCTCCTCTTGTCTCCCCAATGTCAAACAATACTGCTTTGGACTGCAACTTTCAAAATCCCTGATCAGTCCAGCATGCTCGCTGGAAATTCTGGGGGTTGTAGTCCAAAAGTAACATATCCAAGGTCCTTTTCCCTAAAGCAATGACCTTCAGTAGAGAACCAGCATACCTTTTCATTTTAACTATGCCATTCTTCAGAATCTTTCTGGGTTCCTTTTCTTCACATATGAAATAAAAATATAGGTACTCCTGACACACCAAAACATATTCCTGCTTACCTGCTATCCCTAGAGCCAGGAGAAACTGCTAGATCTATTCCAGGTTTTGCCCAAGCACCCATAGTTGTTTTTATTTCAAGAGATAGCAATATTACCACGTGGCCCTGCCTGGATTTTCACAGGCTTAAAGTGTGAACATGCCACAGTGTTATCATTCTTTACAATTTCACTTCATACTGTGAGAACCATCTGCTTAAAAGACGTGTCCTCCCTGATGTGAAAAAAGGCTCACTCTTTAGTGAATTAACTAAAAAGGCATGAGACAGTTCATTTAATTGTAATTTATCTAAGAAGAAGGCAATTATATTATAAGTCGTTGTTACCCTTGGTAACAGTCATAGTATAGTGGTTTGAGCATTAGTCTGACTCTGGAAACCAGGCTTTGAACTAATTTGTTGATACAGGCTTCCTCCAAATTAGTTTCTGTGCAGAAGCATTAGTAGGGTTGGTGTCACCCAGTGCAGTAATTCTCAGATTGCTTCACCACAACCATCCATCTGCAGGTTGAAAAGTTGCAGGCAAAATACATGCCTGTTACAATCAGACACATTTTAAAGGTAACACTATTAAATATCAACTTGTAGATATTTTGGTGCCACCTGCAAACATTTCCCCTTGATAAAAAAAGTAAATGCGTTGTTCAATTCGCAAACTGTTTATCAAGTGGTAAATGGGTTTAGAATTGCATCAGACTGCTGTTAATGTAGGCGCCTCTTCTAGCCACGAAGGCATGGCTGGATTCCCAGCCTTCTTGGAAAGGGGTTTCCACTACCAGAGTCCCATTGGAGACCTCTGATCTTCATTCTTTATATGAAGAGTAGCTGACTGTTTGCTAATTTATTTTGAAACCAAAGCGGAAAGGGGCTTGAATCAACTGTCAGGCATTATAAATGGAGGCCTTTTTTGTAGAGTCTTGGCAACAGTGGAAACAGAGCAGTGCCCTGCCTTCACAGAAAGTAATAAAAGGGCATTAAAATGTTTAGCTCAATTCAATTTCAGGTTGTATCACCGGATTATCTTCCTGTAGAATATTGAAACATAATCCATCAGAGAAAACTGAAAGAATCAAACTACAAGCTACTGACCTTAAAAGTCTGATTGGAAGCATTTCTTTATATGAATTTTGAGATCAATAATGTAAGGTGAGTGGAAAGTTTTAAAGGCGAATTGGGTGTTAGACATTTGAACCTGATCTTGGGAGAAAGGTGGGATATAAATGCAGTACATCTGAGGAAATATAGTCTACAAAATGTATGCTACCAACTTCAGTTAGTCTCTGACACATTACAAGATCCCTCTGCATATGAACTTCAATACTGAACATACTGTAAGTACATATTTAGCTACATTAGGAAAAATAGATATTGGATGAAGGATTTGAAAAGAGAGCTTGCATTTTTTCTTAATTTGAATAAAATGCAAATGATGTGAGCACCCATTTTTAACCAGGGCAAAGGCATTAGAGTAAAGCCAGAATTCTGTTGGTGACACATGCAGGCATAGAGTGCCTTATGTATGGGGAGTGTTTTTATTGGACATGCCACACAGACATATCCAACTGCTGGAGACAGAAAAGGAACTCTGCAGATCATTGTGCATTAGTGGACACAGTCCAAAATGGGCTTCAACTCTTTCCATAAGGTGGTCTGAGGTCCTGCCCTGGAACAAGAAAATATCCCATGCAGAATATGTATCAATGTGCATCACCTGGTGTAATACAGTTGAACATGAGTTGTCATCCATGCAAATCTAGAACTGATTCACATATATTGTGTAGTAGTCAGTATAATAATGGTCCAATTAGGATGGATTATGTGTTCTCGAAGCCTCACAACCTCTGAGGATGCCTGCCATAGATGTGGGTGAAACATCAAGAGAGAATGCTTCTGGAACATGGCCATACAGCCCAGAAAACTCACAGCAACCCTAATATGGAATATATCTCAGTTAGCAGTTGTTTGCACAATGCTGGAGTAATCTAATATCTCTGCTTTCATGTTCCATCAATGCTTCAGAGTAAACAAATAGCAGCCAGGAGATAAGAGAATGTTTATTGTTGAGCTGAACATTGGGTCACCTGTTTGGTCTTGTGTGGAGAGAATGCTGGATGAGATGGGCCTTTGGCCTGATCCACAGCAGATCTTCATTTATTTTTAGTGAAAAACCAACTGAAGAAGAATGTAAAATAGAGGACAGGAAAACAGCCCAACAAAAAAAATATCTTGGTGCCTTGGTTTTTAGACCTGTTCCTGGGGTTATTTGGGCTGCAGATTCAGAAAATTGCATTGGGTAGACCTCATCAGCTCTAGTTTCTTAAATATGGTTGAATTTATAATGGAATGTTTGTATCACAAATCGCTGCTTTTGATATGAAATAAGTGGATTTTTCAAGCAGAATACTTTTATTTTAATGTTAAATGTGTTTTCTTCATGCTTAAATGATATTAATTTAAACTACATTAAGATATCTTGATTTTTTATTGGTGAGCAAAGTGAAGACTGGCATGTGGTATATGTTCTGTATCTCACAATTGGAGCCGATAGGTGAAAACAGGTGTCATTTTTGAAATCAGCAGGTCAAATATACTCAGTAATAGGTCTAACAGGCACCAAAATGTGTGTTGGTCAGTGTAATTTTCACAGTGGATGGAAGCAAACAATATGAGTCATAATTTGTTAATTATTCAAAGAAAATATGTGCAGGAAGGAGATGGACATCAGAATAGCAAATGGGATTCAAAGTAAATAAATAACAACAAAGAGATAATAGGGTTTTGGTAGGTAACTCAATGAAAGCAACAATTCAGTCACTATGTAAACTGCAAAATTTCACTCTAAAGTGCCTTAGAAAAATAGAAACGTATGCAATGTGGTCATATTTGGGGAGCTATGGACAATAATAGTGACCACATTGTTGGACATCACAGTTTGTGAAGAAAAATTGTTCTCTTAGCCAAGAGAAACAAGGAAATGCTAATTGCTTAGAAATGTGATAATTGGGGTAGGTGACAGAAGTTTACAAAATTTGGCACAGTATGGGAAAAACAAGAAGGGGGAGAGGAAGGACTTTCTTTCCCACATCAATAATGACAGGCAGTGATGTCAATGAAATTCATTAACTGGAGAATCAAGACAGGCAAAAGACAGTACTTCTGCGAAAAATGCATAGCTATAAAAAACACTGTTCCATATTGGTTCCATTGAACTTCTGGTTTCAACAGCAGAGTGCCATGGAAAATTATTGGTAGCCTAAATAAATTTTTGTATCCATTACTTGAGGTTTTTTCTCAGCTGCAGAGGAAAGAAACTACATAAGAAGTATCTGTAAGCTCCTTCAGCAATGACAGATGTTTGTTCCCTCAAAAGCAAACTTCTAGCTTTCCAGACCACAGAAAAGATTTGAAACGCTGGAGAACTCTGCCAATATCTTTTTGACTGCGTTCCAGGAGTGTAGGAGTACTATGTTTTAATGGCCCATTTCATTAGCATTCCTCATGACCCCTTTACATCTAATTCAATTTGTCTAATGGTGTCCAATTTTCCATGACTTCTAGTTCATCATTTTTATCTTTGCAGAAAACAAATAATTCTCCTAGATTTCACAAACTTTCCATCCCAAGGTATAACCATGAGGGGAGGATTGAGGGCATTCTCCTGTGGAATAAAAATTCATACACCCTGGCCTGTTGCAGAAAATTTCCTTCAGTCTACACCTTTCTAATATTGTAGGAATGTAAACTTAATTTGACCATTTAGAAACAGAGCACTATATCCAGACTAAAGAGGTGAAAAAATAACCAAGGCAATGCAAAGTTAGTGTGAACAATTTTTAATGTTTCACTTATTTTAAGCTGGCAATACTAGAAATTTGCCAGCTTAAAATAAGAGGTACAATTTCTTATTTGAAAGGACAAATGCTCTTTTTCTTCTCTCTCTTTATACCACCCCACTCCACCAACAACAAAAAGAAAGCATTCTAAGCAAATATATAATTTTACCTCATCTAGTGATATACAAACAGCACTAGCACACTGAATTTTTCTAGCTTTCCTTGAAATTGCTCTTTAGAAAATTTGCTTCAGATGAAATCTTTGGTAATATCTATGGTTTTTCCCCAGCCACACTTAAAGGGGCACAGTGAAGAACTAGAGGCACACTGCTCATCAGACTGGCTCTTGTGTAACAGCAATTTGCTGTGTTATAGCAATTTGCTGTGTTATTAAAGTGATTTCTGCTAGAGAAGTCTACCTGCAGTTAGAGAAGTCCATACCTGGTGAATCTTTGCTAAATCAGATCAGCTAGAACAGAGTATAGACACTCCAGGTTGAAAGCAAGCTAAGGGTTTATTATAATTTGGCCAAAAAGGATGCTAAAAGGTAAAGGTAGTCCCCTGACATTAAGTCCAGTCATGTCTGACTCTGGGGTGTGGTGCTCATCTCCATTTCTAAGCCGAAGAGCCGGTGTTGTCCGTAGACACCTCCAAGGTCATGTGGCCGGCATGACTACATGGAGCGCCGTTACCTTCCCGTCGGAGCGGTACCTATTGATCTACTCACATTTGCATGTTTTCGAACTGCTAGGTTGGCAGAAGCTAGGGCTGACAACGGAAGCTCACGCCGCTCCCCGGAATCGAACCTGTGACCTTTTGATCAACAAGCTCAGCAGCTCAGTGCTTTAACCCACTGCACCACCGGGGGCTCCAAAAAGGATGCTAGTAAAAGTAATATGCTTCAAAAGGCATAAGCATAAATTAACAGAAAAATACATGACATCTTATACAGTTCTGACAGCTATTTCCACTGCCTCCCCTGATTGGCTGAAAAGAGAGGCAGCTAGGATTTGCGCCCATATTGCTCGGGGATTCCCTTGATGTCTGCAGGAGAAGACTTCTCTGGTGGGAAGAAAGACAGGTGGTTGCTGAACAGTTTAAAGAACCAATTTGTTGCATGGACACCCCCTGGGAAGTCACAATCCGGGAGGAAATGGTGATGTTGATATGCTGATGAATCCCTGATTAACTCAAGTGTCCAGTTCTGTGTGAAACAAAAGTGCAAGATCCAAAACACAAAGGGGGTAATTCCAGGCAATCAAGGGTTTGGCTGTCTGTATAGAGTTAATGAATGCATATTTACTGTTCACATTTACTCCTGTCTTCTGCAGAAGTGGCAGACTCACACTGCCACAAGTTGAATGGACAAAAATTCTGAGCTTATTCTGGTGACAAAGAGGATCATCTATCTGCATATATACACAAAGGTTTTGATAGTTATCTGGATTGGTAAATAGCTAGAGGGATCCTGGCCATACTCTCCTTTCCCGAGGGATTATGCAAACAGAGGACACAGAAAGGTAGCTGCCTTAAATTTTGATACATTTGATACAGTTTATACATTTAAGAATCAACACAATACATAAAAGATAAAAGTTACACAAAAAATCTCAAGTTTATACATTTATTGAAGGGTTAGAGTTGACAGAGTTGGTAGGGTACAGCTGCTGCTAGGTCCATTCCAGACCCTCCCTGGCTTTGACCTTTTTGCAACTTTGGAGCCATGGAAAATGTTTTAAAAATAAAAAATATATATCTTGCTTGGAGTCCCTTGGTGATCTACAAATCTTTTTTTGCGTGGGGGAAGGGTGGCATGGATCAACAACATAATTGTAATGGAATCAAAAGGAAACAGCCATACTGACAAGCTATTTTCCCTCTGCCTTCCTTATCCACATGTAATATAGTCTTTTAGCTATCTCATATTTATTAGGAAGAAATAAGGTAGGAGATCAACTTACCTTACATAACTAAATCTAAGAAGCCAGATGAAAATAATCATTTGGTCTACATCAAATGAACACAGATTATGGTAGGAAAAAAATATTACTGAGCAAATCAGAATTTATAATGTCTGAAATGTAATCCTGTTACTAATCCATGAACATTAACATTGGTTGATGTTGTTTCTCCTGTTAGTGCAAAAGACTCAAATGCATGACCACCCATGCCTTTTATTTTCCAAGAAAATTACGGGGTGCATTTAGTAGCAAAGTATGGACAATTTTCTGTAGAAAATTGCTCTTTGTCCCCTTTCCTTTACATTATGAGTTAGAGATGATCTACTGCCATGGCTTTTGACAACATTAAGGGTAGGTACAAGATTTGTGTACATTTTTGTGATGTATTTGAATCCACATATATGTTGTCATAAATCCTGCATTGGGAGGTAGGCATGTTTTATGCAGCTAAATCTCAAGAATGATGTTTCTCGAGAATTATCTCAATCAGCTTTCATACATCCAAAAAGAGCCATTTATGTGTTGTTAAAGGGCAGCAGAATCTCTGAGGACACCTCTATTATTTTTCTGGAGCTGGACGTCATCTGCAGGAAGCGCCTAAGAATTTTGGAACATGTCTAGTTATAGGAAAATAGTCAGACATGTCTCCACTGATCGGTGTTGGCTGGGAGTTCCTTGTGGTTTAAAAAGTGTTGTATGTCTGAAATGGCACTCTGACCTCAGGAATTACCAGGAGAGAGAGAGGGAGGAGAGATGCAGTGGCATACATCTGCTTATACATGGCGATCATAAATCACCCGCAAGATTCCAGCCACAATTATGAAAGTAAGTGCCACTAGGTAAAAACATAATGTATCCTATAGCTCCAGATCTACTCAGCTCTGTTCTGTTTGTACCCCTTTCTGTTGAACTCCTCCAAAAATAAGGGCAGGTATGAGGGACACACTGGGAAAACCATCTCCCATGGCAAGTCATCCCATATTTTGGCAACTCTTAGAACTGGGATTCAGAGAAAGGTACATGTGATGGGTACATTAATATAGAATACAAGTGATGTGACCTTCCTCATGTTAAAGAGGAACAATTACTTACATTCATATTAATGGAACAGATAGTCAGGTACCCCTGAATTCTCCAAATTTGCATTGATATTTTGCATTTTGATTGTAAATATGACAGGGATGGGATCAAACATCTCCTGAAATGGGTAGAATACCCTGAAATTGATAAAAGTTATTTAAAATGAATTTGGTAAAAATGTTGATAGTTCAAAGATTGGAACCCAGTGGGATCTCCAAAAAGGGAATAGTTCACCGATATTTACCACGAAAGGTAAAAGGCAGGATAACTCAGCAATCATGAAAGTAAAATATCTTCATCGGGCCAATAAAATCCTTTAAAAATGTGTGGAATATTTTATGATCTCCAGATCTCTTCATTAGACAACATGTCAGAAAAAGGTAGAAGGTGGGAGGGCAGAATGGGGGAAAAACTTGATATTATGATAGTTGACTTTAGAGAATCAGGTCTTGTCAAATAAAAATGATGTGTTTGTCTTACAAGTTTAGCTGAAGACAATGTAAGCATACTTCTGTAAGCCATGTTCTCATAAGATGCTACTTTAAATATGACTGTGTTTCCACTACTGTGTCAGGAAAGAGTATACACTGTGAAGTCCTTGGTACAGATAGGTTTATTCTGAGGCTCAAGCTGAGAGGAAAAAGAAACACAGGGGTATATGGTGTATTATAAGCCACCATGTCACTGCAGTGTAAATAGACTAACTACTTAAATATACAAATTATGGAATAGATCATTGAATTTTCTTTAAAGTGACATATTGAATGAATCCAGATCAGCTATGGTACTTGAGGTAAAAGGTAATCACCATTTTGGCTGAAATATCCCAATCTGACTTGTGTAAACCACACAAGTACAGACTCAGGTCATATATTCTTCATAGTCTTCTTTTTGCTTTTCTTTTTTCCAAGTTCAAAAGTAAGTGTGATGGGTGGATCCATCTGTAATTTGGAAAGTGTACCATAAAACAAGCCAACGCCTCAACCTTATACAAATCCAAGATACAGAGAAACCTTGATCCAGATTGGGCTCACAGATGTGTGTGTGTGAGTGTGTGTATGGAGGAATCGGGATAAAATTACTACAGTTACCTTTGAATAAGAGAAATGAAAGATATAGTTGCTTGCATTATATAAAGCACAGATTAATTAACCTCTAGGTACAATTATAGCTTTTTGAAACTGGAATGATTCGGATGTCCCTTTTGAAGAGACATCAATGACATGGGCTGAAGCAGATTTTTGGAATCATTTTGGCTGTTGAAGTATATCTTTGCAAAATTATCTACACCATGTAAGGTCATCAAGGGAAAAACAAGTAAACACATTATGCTAGAAAGAGGAGTTTAGATTCCCTTCTACAAACAAGTTATTCAAAGTAAGAGACTTAATACATCTCTAAGGTCGAAAGCATGCAATTGGCTTGTAAACAGAAAATGATACAATTTATACTATGTCTACAGAAGATGAAGAACATGGTTTGCAATGCTGGACAACAGGGCACTATTAGCCAAGCTGAATTTAGAAGTACATGGCCTCAATGACAAGCATGGAAAAAGTAAAATTATTATAAACAGAAAAAAGCACTGGCGATTCCTCAGCCAGCATCTGAAATGTTGGTGTAAACATATCAAAAGGTCCGTTTCTACAGAAATGGAAAAGCTGCTGGTGTAAAACAGTAAATGCAAAAACATTTCAGCAGGCTGAGTTATGAAAAGGGTCTAATTATTTCCAGTAATCCCATCTATCAAAGAAGACTGAAGGGAAGAATACGACTGTATAAAACTTTTACTTATTTGTTTCTTTTGGTTCTTTGTACAACTATCTACCTTTAAAAAGTCTCATGTAGTATAGAATACTGCCTGCATGACCTTTGCAATACTCAGAAAAGCACAGGTTAACCCAATATCTTGAGAGCTAAAGTCACCTATTTCAAATGATGGAGGCTCCAGGAAACGTCATTGCACAAACTGTTTGTTGGCTGCCCACATTCCTGTCTATTTAGCTGAAAAGTGTTTGATGGCCTTCAGTGAGTCATATAACAGAGGAACTGTAGGTCCAAAGAGGCTTTGAGAACAAGGCAGGTCTTTCTGTGCCTTTCCCCCTATTTTTTATACAGGAAAAAGGAGAACTGCTTTCTGTTTTGAAGACCCTTTGAGACATTGTTGCTTACATAAAGCAAATTTTGGCTTCAAAGCTCAATGTTGTTCCTGTTCTCTAAATACAGCTCTCTGCTACATCCTCCAAATAAGTTGGAGCTTCATTGAGGACCATCTAAGACAGGGGTCCTCAAACTTAGGCCCATGGGCCAGAAGTGACCCTCCAAGGTTGTATTCCCAGCCCATGCCCTAAACTTGAGCTTTAGAGTTGCCATAAATTCAGAATTTGTTCTTTAAAAAAATAAATAATAATTAATAAATAATGTGAACCATGGCTACCTCAAGCAGAAAACTTACTACAGAGTACCAATTCCTTTAGCTGAAATAATAACTTGAATACAATTTATATCAAGTTTTTTAAAGTTGTGTTCTTTCTTTTTGTTTGGAATCTTTCATAAAATGGGGAGAATTCTTAAGAAATTGCCCCAGTCTTGTAAGATGAACAATGTGGAGTCCCTGAATGTGCTCCAGAAAGTCTCCTATGGAGGTTGTTGTTCTTGCTGCTGTTGCTGTTGTTTGCCTTCAAGCTATTTCTGACCTATGATGACTCCAAGGCGGACCCATAACAGGTTTTCTTGGTAAGATTGGTTCAGTAGAGGCTTGCCATTGCCTTCTTCAGAAGCTGATACAGCAGTGGTTCTCAACCTGTGTTTTGGCCTACAAGTCCCAGAAATCCCAGCCAGTTTACCAGCTGTTAGGTTTTCTGGGAGTTGAAGGCCAAAACATCTGGGGACCTACACGTTGAGAACCACTGTGATAGAGGATGACATGTCCTTGATCACTCTGTGGGTTTCATGGCCAGGCAGGGATTTGAACCTTGGTCTCCAAAGCTACCCCCTCCCCCCAGTTTTAACCTCTGTCTCTAACCTTTCCAATTACTCTTAAAGCCATTTGCCTTCAGGGAAGAAATTGGAAGCATCTTTTTGCTCTGAAGCTTAAAGGATCTTGCCCTTCTTGCCCAAAGGTTTAGAGCCTTCCAACAGCCTGAAGAGAGAGGGAATGAACCTCATTTACCTCCTGGCTTGCTGCAAGGAAATGAATAAATGGAGGAAAGGTATTTTGTACATATAATGAACTCAAATCAGGCCAGTAATCATACTAAAGAAGAGAAAGCCTGTCTCAAGACAACTAGCCCTGCCTTCTTGTAATTGCATCCCCTGCCATTGCACAAATCCCATAGGCCAGACCAAGCAATGCTTCCTCTGAAACCGCTCTCTCTAAAAAGAGATATGCAATAAAGAAAAAAAGAGCTGTACTTGAATAAAAACCATATGTTCAAAAATAGAGCAAGTACCTTGAGAGTCATTGTTTTGCTTCAACAGTGGGATTGGTATCAAAAAGACATACTGCTCTTGTAGAAGATCAGCATAAAGGCCTACACAGAGTTTGAAGTGCTATGGAAGCACCACTGGATGCTTCTTTTTCAGATAAAGATTAGACAGCATTTGATCCTGTGCTTCTTTTAAAAGTACTTCAATCTTCTTGAAACACATATAAAAACAGATTATGTGTGACATTTAGTACCTCTCAACTGTCATCCATTAATTAAGAAGCACGCTCTTGCTGAAGAGGTTGTTGCAGAGGGTAACTCTGTCTAATTCATGTGGTTATATTGTCAAAATGTAAGAGATTTCTAGGAACAGATACAATACCATGCAGAAGTATTCATGCCTCCATCTTGGGTTTTCTATATAGTGTAGTTTTATAAACTGATGTGGAGATGGATTTTACAGTGTTTTTAATCATCTGATGTACTGTGAAGGTCCAAAATATTTGTATTAAGTTAACAGGGAAAGCAGTGAACCAATCGCTGTGAATGTCACAAATAGATCGGTTTGTTCTGAAATGTTTTCAATGACTGTAATGAGAAAAGACACTGGAGCAGGCCTTTGCGCATTACTGAATGACTGAGTGACAGAATATTCCATCTGAAGAGAGGGGATCACATAAAAGATCAAAAGAAAGAAATATTTGCCTGCTTGGAAATCAAGTTTCTGCCAGAAATATAATCTTGGTTTTCAATATGATATGCCATTATGCATCTTGATGAATGCTTGTATTATCTCATTTCATCATTAAGATATTATATTTTTCTTTCCTTGTTAGAAATGCTGAGGTTTTTCAGAAGCTCATATTAACAAGAGGGAGATGTTTTCAGTCATTTTGACCCATAGATGTTCAATAAATGTTTGAAAATTACTTAAGGTGACGAGGAAAATAATTTGAATTCTTGGGATTCTGGGTTTTTTTTTTTTGTCATATCAAGAGTGACTTGAGAAACTGCAAGTCACTTCTGATGTGAGAGAATTGGCCATTTGCAAGAATGTTGCCCAGGGGATGCCCGAATGTTTGATGTTTTACCATCCTTGTGGGAAGCTTATCTCATGTCCCCACATGGGGAGCTGGAGGTGACAGAGGGAGCTCAACCCACACTCCCTGGATTCAAACCACTGTCCTGTCAGTCAGCAGTCCTGCAGACACAAGGGTTTAACCCATTACGCCACCAAGGGATCCTATGGGATTTTGAATGAGAACATTTAAGGAAGTTGACCTACATATGCCCTTGTCCAACCCATTTAAAAACAGAGACCATGACAACTCTCACTGCAAGAAGGTGCAGTTCATTATGTGATCCTGGCTAGACAATCACCTTTCGGTGTGGTTAGCAGGCCCCACATTATATTCAGAGTTTGTGCAATCTTCAATCACTCCATGGTAAATGATCATTACTATATTTTTCCTTCATGGTACACCTGCATGGTACATCAATCACAACAAAACGTTTTTTGTGTCAAGGTTATAATCAAGTGAGATGGATTCTGTTGGAGATCAACTTCTTCAAATCAGAGGTGAATATAAACAAATGCTGATCTTCCCTGATCAGATTTTAGTGAAGACAGGGACTTCCTATGCTACACAATTATAGCACTGTTTCCATTTTAAGTACCATTGCAAAAATGTGTGGGATCCTAGGATCTTCACTTTGGTAGCAGCCAGCTAAGTAATCTTGTTGATAATTCTAAATAATAGTAATAATAATAATAATTGATAATAATTCCCAAACATCAAGATCTCAGGACTCCACAAGATGTTGCTATGGCCATTGAAGTAGAATCATCGTACCATAATTATTTATTGTCGTAAGACCATGTGAGAGAAATTTGAATGTGTCATTAACCCATAAATTAATCCCAACTGCATATCGAACATCTTGATAAGTTTAAGCAATGAGAGAGGCACCGCATATATTTTAAGACTGAAATCTGGAGGACAATTCAAAGAAAGGCATTCTGCTATCACTACAGAGACATTTGAGAAAGGGTAGATAAACTAGCTATAGTACCCATTTCACAAGAAGAAAATGTGTACTGAGATACCCTGAAAGACAGTTTATTGTAACACGAATTTCTTTGCTGGCATGTGTAAACTTCTGCAGATATGTTTTTATTTTATTTTATTATTTTTATTTTAATTATTTTATTTTATGTATCTATATTCTGCCCTTCTTACTCCAAAGGGGACTCAGGGTGGATCACAGAACACATATACCGCAAACATTCAATGCCAGTTATACAATGGCACGACAGACAACTGATATAGGTATTAAATAGGCTTTCCCCCATCTTTTTGGCATCTTTGGAGGCTGTGCTCGGTTCTGGCCACAGGGGGGTGCTGTCGCTCTATCTCCTTGCTGAAGAGTTTTCATAAACTTTTCCTCCATTTTCTCATTGAAATGCCATGCCTAAAACACCTCCCCGCTTTAATGCGGTTCCTATTTATTTATTCACATTCCTGTTTTTGATCTGCTAGGTGGGTGGGGAGCTGGACTGTAGGTCAGCGTACCCTGTCCCAGCTTCAAACTGTAAACCTTTTGGTTGGCAAGATTTACTACAGCTGCAGCTGGTGATTAACCTGCTGTGCTAAAGCTGCCCCTTATTTAAAAAATTAAAATTTTCTTCATGAACAGCTTTAATAGGATCCTGCCATGAAAAATCAGAACATGTAAATGAAGTATAATTCAGGAGCAAAAGAAAAAAAAGTCTTCAGTGATGCCCATCGTGTACGTATGAGGGTGGCTGCATGCTGACCCATCCTTATTTTGTGCCCAAGACACACCAAATGCCCCGCTACTCTAATTTAATCATTGGCAAACTAACAGTTTGGCAGTTTACTTGTGCACATCTGATAAGTCACCATGCTCTCCTGAAAAGTTTGAAAATAGGCCCGAAGTAAAACTTCATGTGACTTGATCTGATCTTATTTCCAGATCACTGAAAACCTACCAGTATGGGCAATTGGAGGATGAAAGCCAACCACTACAAGCACCACCTGAGTTGTCCATCCCTGGAGGAGAACCACTGTTTTTGTGGGTTTGTCCACAAAAGCTCATGTATAAAGTAAAAACCTGTTTGTATTAAAGGTGTTTCCACATTTCGTTTTTCCCTTCTCCTCCCTTCCTCTTTTATATGTCATAGTTGCAGTAATGTTGCGTATTAATAAATACCAGTTCAGAAATACAGATGTTAATGGGCTGTACAGTTTATTTTACATGAGATGAGATAAAGCTTTTCAAGTGCGTAATACAAACTCACTAAAATAGAGGAAAATACAAAGTTTATGGAAATGTTGGTACATAAGACAAAAAATTGTATAGCAAATACCTTCAACATTTAAGGGTGAGATCTTTAGCTGGGGTAAATCAGTGCAACTCCATCAACATTAACATTTAGAAGACATACCTGAACTGACAAACACAGCCCTTAAATCTTGATGGGCATTTACTTATTCAGCTGCAGTGTTTTAGTCATACAATTACATGGGAGCAAAAAAGTGCCATATTAACATGTTTCACAATGATTAAAAGCTCACAGATGTTATTCATACACAGAGCTTACAGGAGAGTTAAGTTTTTCAATGTCTATCAGCCAAAAATCTGCAGCAAAGTGTTACAAAGTTCAAAGCCATTACTGCAGGCAGAAGACACATTTTACCATAAAAATTTAGAAAGTGTTTAGTAAAAGGTACAGGATAAAAAGAGTAGATAGGCAACATTATTGAAAAACAAAAATCTGCTTGGAAGGAGCACTAGATGCTCACCAGAGGCATCCTCCAAATCTATTATGTCTGCAGACCAGTATCCCACAAATTCAATTTATCCTTAGATCGTGAGAAAAGATACAATTAGAATTATTTGCATATTGCCTTTGCAAAGTGTAAAAGGTTCAGAAACACAATTTTGGATTTAATTTTTTTTTCTTTTCATCCGGTTTCTGGGATACTTGAGACTCAATGAATTCCAATAATCAAGATAACAGAAAATCACTAAGTTTGCAAAGGTGTGGAAGGATCTATTTGCAAATTTTTGGTGCAATTAATACAGCTAAGCATGCTTAAGGCTGCAATAATAAGCACACTTTCTTGGGGAAGAGGTCCTGTAGAAGTCAGTAGGACCTTCAAGTAAGCATGCATAGGCTGCAAATGTCACTCACAATGGTGGGGTTTAAATGCACTTTGCTATGCACTAGGTGGCAGCCATAGTCACTTGCTTGCTCCGCAACAAATATTATTGCTACTACATAAGCATGATGGAAAGAACTGAAGCTGGGCACGCCAACAGTGAAGGTAGCTTTGAGTTCCTCTGCTAAGAATACCTTTCAGGTGAAAAGATCCAAGATCAAGGGCAGAGTTAAAGGAGCAGCATCACTTTCTATCACTCCAAAATATTCAAATTTCAATTCAAAATATTCTCTACAAGTGTGACTTGGAAGACAAATGTCAAAGAAAAGACCATCTTTCTGTTTCAGTTCTAAAGTTTGGGGTTCATCTGGTTGATCCAGGAACAGCCTGGGGAAGGCAAAGCTTGAAACTAAACCCAATTCACTTTAAAGGCACACACACATACAAACTCTAGACAGAAAACAGGTCATTTTTTCCATGATGTTTTTCATGATGTTCCACTAACACTGAGTCTTTAAAACTATTGGAAATCCTCACAAGGGGGTCTGGTGTCACAAATGCAAAAGGTAGCCCAGTGGGAATAGCCCAGTCTCTTAAAGCTGAAAGTAAGGAATGCACCATAATAATATTATTTTGGCACTGTTATTCAAAATGCCCTAGACCAGTAGTTCTCAACCTGTAGGTTCCCAAGTGTTTTGGCCTACAACTCCCAGAAATCCCAGCCAGCTTACCAGCTGTTAGGATTTCTGGGAGCTGAAGGCCAAAACATCTGGGGACTCACAGGTTGAGAACCACTGCCCTAGACTTTCATCTTAACTTCAGATTTGAAAACCAAGTTCCAGAGAGGCTATATGATAACCAGAAAATAGCTAGTTAAAATCTCATAATTGATTTATTTTTATAGTACATAAAATATAAGTAAGATACAGTATGATTGTAATGTAATGACAGTATCGTTGTTGCTTTTGTGTGTAACTGTAACATAGTTTTTAGTTACATTTATATTTGCACCACAAAATGTTAGATTGATATTATTGTATCACAAGTCAACAGCTTATTCCTCTCTTTTGGGGTGGGCGTTGAAGTAACAATGTTAAATGCTTTTAAACAAAAAGAAAGCTAAAAGAAACCTTTTTCAAAAACTGTAAATATTAAGTCTAGGGCTACAGAGCTGGAAAGCCTTACTTTCAAAAAGGAACTTTCCAAGCTCTGAACGCACCAGAAAACTAGAGTTTATCTCCTTTGCTATGGTTTGCTTCAAGGAGTGGAGGATCAAAAGGAGAGAGATTTTCCCCAAAGATTAAACCAGAGTGTTCAAAGTATCTAGAACAAATCTTTTCTTCTTAATTTTAAATGCATTCAAAATATTTCAACTTAATATAAGTTGGAAGAAATATCTATATTAATAAATTGGTTTCTTTACAGAATTTCCCTATATTTCCCATTCTCTACAATTCTGAAACATCTTTTTTATATATTTTTTACAAATGGAATAATAATGATTAGCTGAATTTGAACATATAGAACTGTGAAATGAGTACACGTGTATAAGATCCCCATTTCGCTGAAATCAGTAGTACAATTCTAATTGGTTTTGTGATTAATACCATAAATGATTGGGCATCATGCTTAGATATTAATAATAAAATAGCAAAATTACAGGGGCAAAGAATGCTTGTCAGTACGAGCATTTGTACCTGTCAAAACTGAGGACTAAAAGTGATTAGAGGGGCTGAAGAAGAGGAGGATCTTAATTATCTGGAAGGGGAAAACCCCTCTTGTCTGGATAATACTTCAATGAAGGGCAATTGTTTCCCCATATCTGTGCATTTGATTAACATGTTCTCCTAGAGCAGTGGTTCTCAACCTGTGGGTCCCCAGATGTTTTGGCCTTCAACTCCCAGAAATCCTAACAGCTGGAAAACTGGATGGGATTTCTGGGAGTTGTAGACCAAAACACCTGGGGATGCACAGGTTGAGAACCACTGCCTTGTAGGATGACTTTATGGTTTCTAATACTGGAGGACCTTGGGATTCCTGAAAATATGTTCTCTTGGGAGAGGAGAGCCAGTTTTTAAAATTCAAAGATATGTAACTTTTGTATGACCCACAAAAATAGATGGCCTACTGCACTCTGAAGTATATATAAACATATCAGGGTTGGGGAAGCTTTGCCTTAGATGTCAATGAACTATCACTTCCCCATCATGCTTCATCATTGAGCACTTTGGCTCTGCCTGAGGGAAAGGACAAGATACGGAATTAAAATGTTTTCAGGATACTTCTCTGCCTGCAATCATATAGGATAGGATCCTCTGCACAGAGGGAGACAAAGTAGCAGTTTTTGGAACAAGGAGCAACACTTTTGCTCCTCAGTGATAATGATGGCAGATTCCCAAACATCACCTTAAAAGATTGGAACCTATCAAAGCCTTGGGTGATTGGCTAAGTTTGACAAAGTC
The DNA here is from genome assembly GCF_037176765.1 of Anolis sagrei. NCBI lineage: Eukaryota > Metazoa > Chordata > Lepidosauria > Squamata > Anolidae > Anolis > Anolis sagrei. The sequence goes on from NC_090022.1 coordinate 122,006,303, forward strand.
ATAGAAAAGCCAAGCGAGAAATATCCATGCAGAATGAGAAAACTGTTAACCAATTAGTGCCACCTCCTGGCACATGTTACAGTTACACATATCACAGCTGAGCACAGATGCAAGTCCAATTGTTGGGGCCTTCTGAGTCCTTTTTACAATAGACAACAGAAAGATGTTACTATGAAATTTAAAAACCCAGTCCATCATATTGTAGATACTGGGTCTAGAGGCTTATGTAGGCTGGATTTGGGAGTAATCTCTGCTTTTGGGCTCTCTTAATCCCCTCGAGAGAAAGCTTCAGAACAACTTTCAGCTGCTGATCCCTTCTGTCTTCAGCAGGAAGAGCAGCTGCAATTGCTCCTTGATTCTTTTTGGCTGCGCACCAGTCAGTTCTGAGTTCATGCAAATAATGAATGCCTGATGTTGAAGAGAAACTGCGTTCAAGCCACTGGACCACGTGAAATGTACTTATTTACATTATTCACATATCATTATCCACATTATATACACACACGCTCAGACATTTTTATGTCTGTGATGAAAGCAGGGAATTGTCATACTTTTGTAAAACAACAATTTTCATGTTCCCTTAGAAGATGTTACAACTGTTAAACAGGCATAAAAACATTTGTTTACAGTGTAAATACGTCCCATTCCTCTCTCCCTATCATTGCAGGACCCAACCTGCCCATGAAAATTATCTTGTTTTTAATTCAGCTGATATACTCAAGCCCCCTTCCACACAGGCCTACAACCCATGATCTGACCCCAAATCCTATTTATCCCAGTTTATCTGGCAGTATAGATTCATATAATCCAATTCAAACAGATAATTGGGGATCTGATCCTGGGATATAGGGCAGTGTAGATCCAGCCTCAGTATGAAGAAAAGCACCATCTCCCAAAAGATCTATCTCATCAATTTATTTAGAGATCTATCCTCTAAAAAAGACATTGCATGGCTTTATAGATATATTTTTACAGTAAGCCTTAGACAATTTTGATACTGAAGATCAGAAAAGTCAATTCAGAAGTGCTCATTTCAACGTTTTTTTGGGGGGGGGGGTGGGGTGGTGGGGGTGGTGGTAAGAGGTCCTAATTCTTGACTTCATCAAGTCAGACCAGCGATTGTTCTCCCAGTCTGTGTTGCCTTATCCTTGTAACATGCTGCCTGACAAATAATTCAGGAAATCTAAAAAGTTTGTTCTTTTTCTTATTTTTCGAGCTTAAGTTGGCTCAATAAAAGTATTTCTGTAATGTGGATTTTTGAGCTGATTCTATTAGTAGTTGCTAAATCTGCTTTCTGCATTTAACTGCAACTCTCTTAGTCACATTATTAAAAAAAAACTTTAAAATATCAAAATATTCACAATCCACCATAAACTATGAAAAGTGCTCCTCATGAGATCTAAAATATATTATTTTTCTGCTTGATAACCAGTATGGGGTATCAAGGATATCTTCAGTTCCTAAGCTATGCTCCAAAGTACACTAATAGCCTAGCCACTGAATTCTATATATCTGTTAAATATATTTGCAAGCAGGGTATAGCAGGAGGGGAACAGGCCATTAAACCAGCAGCTCCCAAACAAGCTTAAAACAATGATCAGTATTCTGAGTCTGAATATGACTGTTCCTGGACACCAAGGAAACTTGTACAGAATAGGGCATTTAGCATGGAGCTATTATTTGCCATTTGCGACAGGCAAGCAAAATTAGCTCTGGTGGCTCACTAAAGACTGTCTAACTACCAATTATCATGCAATCACTTATGAAAGTAGCAAACCCTTTTAACCCTTTTGACTTTCACACGTCTCACTTTAGACAGCTGTGCGTGTTAATTGCCTCCAATTTTTCAAGAGGCTTTCATTTGGCTCCTCCACTTTCATCAAAATGGACAACAGGGACTCCTGTTAAATTTCCAAGACTACCCCTGTTGTTCTTCTGTCCTCACTTGATGGCCTTGTGTGCATCTTGTCATGCCTTTTTTTCAGAAGGAAATTGCTGGTCAAGTGCAAGCCCTCCTGTGAGTCACAGTCATCCTTCTGACTGCCCTTCTGCGCATTTTTTCCATTAGAGCCTGGCTAATAACAGAAAGCAGGGTCAGCGTGCCAAAAGAAAGCAGCTGGGAAGACAGTTTGAGAAGCACTGTCAAGCAAAGTCTAAGACAAGTTCACATTGTCACAAGTAATAGAAAGTTTGCTCTCCCTTCCCACTTCACTCCATATCAGCTCAACACACTGGGCACTGGCAGAGATCCTCAGCTGCACACAGGAAGGAGTCCACAATAGAAAAACAGATACATTGGAAATATCTCAGAATTTCATTATTTCTCCACTGTTGTTTGGGTACTGAGGGAAAGTGCAGAGAACCAGAGCTTCCCTGTAGCTGATAAAAGAGAAGGTTGTCAGAGGAATGTCTGGAAATTTTTAGGAATGAACCTGAGTAATGATCTGCAAAGCTGGCATTGAAATGGAACGCATTTCGCTTTAAGAATTTAGCAGGTCTGGTTGGAAAGACCTCAAACCCAAGCACACTAACTGGGGGATAAGCCCTACTTAACCCAACTGCATATCTATAAAAACCCAAATCTAACTGTTGTAGTACAAGTCAATGCACAGGAAAATGAACAAGGGACCCACAGAAAAGTGTATCCCTGTATCAAATCAAAGCATTCCAAGAAATAATTGGAGAGGTGTTCTAAAATGCAGTAAAAAAGAAAAAAGAAAAAGAAAGATAGTATGTGTGAGGCATGGTATAGCAGGAGGGGACTGATACAACAGTTCAACATGACTGTGCAAGGTTGTCTGGTATGGCATACCAACATTGCAGTTTTGTTTATTCATACAAATAAATTCAAAATATCTTCGGGAAATGGCTTTGATTACAAAATCACATTCCTAGCCTTCCTGCTCCACACTAAATTACTAAAGTACATTAAATAGTCTAGCTCCACACTCCATGGAGTCTAATATCTATTTTTTAAAGGACAACAACAACAGAAGTGTGTGGCCCTGTCAACAAGAGCTATGCTGAGGTGAGGAGCTGTGCTGAGGTTACGTAACAGGTCAAGCTGCTGTTGGCATGCACTGGACATGGAAAACTTAAACCAATTGCTGCTAAAAAGTGTGGGGAGAAGAGGCATCTTTAAGGGATCACACTGTGAATGAGTTAGAGGTGAATGTTACGGGGGTGGGGGGGGGGGGGGGTTGGTTAAAAAAACTGCTAAAAAGTCATATAATAACAAGCAAAATGTAGAAGAATACTTGCACTAAAGTACAAATATACCATCATCCATATGTCACACCACCAAATTAAGAACATCCTCACATATTTATGGGATCTGTGCAAACGAAAGACATATTAATAGGCTTAGTACAGAAGCAGGAACAGTGAAAGGGCCAATATCTGCCCCATTACTTCTCATGTTAGCTGCACCGATATCACACAGCACAATAAAAGTGCCATGTGACTATTTTCAGATTTGTGGTGGGGAAATGCCATTTTGAAAGACATTGGAATAAGGGGAAAACTTTGCAAGTGGTTTGGTTGCATTTTTCACCATTTGAAGGGTGAAAGATTTAACCTAACAACCTTTACGGGCTGTCATAAGCTTCAGAGTTCACATAAGTGGAATTCGGGACCGCATAAATGCCATAGGGTGCCATTTCCTCACCCTTGTCTTAAGGAAACACAAAGGTTTGCTCTGGTACAATCATCTATAGAGAAATTCCTTAATGGGGATAAACCTCCCTCTTGGGACCAGGATTCTGACTGACTGGCTGGCTAAAATGGAAAATTGGGGTGGGGTGGAGTACATCTGAAATCATTAACACGTCTTGCCATGACATTCGGTCATTGATCTCATTGATTGGACTAGGTTTTTTGGTCACTTATCTGTTCTCATGGATTTGTGTTTTTTACACACTCAAGGTTTTAGTAGTAAATCTACCAAACACCAGACAACTTTTGTGGGTCATCAAACTGTTGCTTTGGAGTCTTCTCTTAATCATTCTCTTCAATAGAGATTACCTTTTCTCTGAACAGAAATTGGAACACTTAGAAGCATATTGCACAAAAGCAATAATATCTTTCTTGTGAAACTAGAAAGATAAATAGGTCAATTTTTTCTCATTGGCAAGCACTGAAGAGACGGGTGTCATGTAAAATGGCAGAGAGATGATTTGGCTCGAAATGATATTTTAACAAAATCAGGCTTTTAGTGCTTGGCTCTTCAAATGAAATCCAAGATAAATATGATGAGAAAATTCCCTGAAGCAAAGAGCACAGACGACGACTGTGAGATGCTCCATGCTTGGAAACCGTGCCAAAAATGTAACCCTTTGGACAGAGAGTAACAGAAAGAATATAGATAATACTTTCAAAGTACTAACATGAAATGGGAAACTCATTACAATAACACCAAAACCAACAAGGACATTTAGAAAAAATGCAATGAAGTTTTAAGCTTTAAGTGTATAGAAATAACTTCACATCAGCATGCTGAATTTCTTATATTTGTGTGTGAGAGTAAAAGAGAGAGAGAGAATGACAATGTTGGCAGGCACACATAGTGATTAGTTTGTGCAGTTCTCTCATTCTAAGTTTCCTAGCCAAGTAAGTTTAAATGTGGACACACTGCTGGACTGAAACTCTAGCCTTAAAGCACCATAGGAAATCAACAATGAAAAGTTATTGAGAAGATGCTTAGCTGGAAACTATAATTAAATATTCACATCTAGCAAAACTCCATTATTAGATTAGGAGGAAGGTTTTGGCTATTTGTTCACTCAAATTTTATAAAATATGGTAAGGAACAGTTTTATATCTATTTGAAACGGCATTATTCAACTGCAGTAGATCCAGTCTTAGCAATGGACCAAGAGATATTAATGTCCCAAAGCAGTTACTATACTCCCAACTTAAGAACAGGAAACATAACGTTGGTGGATAGGAAAAGAGATTTAAAGATGGGCTTAAAACCAACCTTAAAAACTTCCCAGTTTTCATATACACTGAGAACTGGGAAGTCCTGGCCCTTGAGTACTCTAACTGGAAGTCAGCTGTGATCAGCAGTGCTACAGAATTCGAAGAAGCATGAATGGAGGATGAAAGGAAGAAACATGTCAAGAGGGAGGCACATCAAGCCAACCCTGATCAGGATGCCTTCCACTTGGAAACTGATGTCCTCACTGCGGGTAAACATGAAGATCAAAAATAGGACTCCACAACTACCTACGGACCCACCACCAAGACACAAGACTTGGAGGACCATCATCCTCGGGCTACAATGGATCATCTAAGTAAGTAAGTAAGTAAGTAAGTAAGTTGGCGGGGACGAAAGATAGGGCCTTCTTTGTGGTGGCTCCTCGGCTGTGGAATGCCCTTCCTAGGGAAATTAGACTAGCACCATCTCTAATGGTATTCCGCAGGAAAGTGAAGACCTGGCTGTTTGAGCAGGCATTCGAATAATTAGTGCAATGATTGGTTAATGAACATTGGAACGGAATAATGGATGACGAATCTGGATCATGTTTTTGATGATGAGACGATAGTGAATAGTGAATGGTTATTGTAGTAATTGTTTATTAATTATGTAATATGTTAGGTTGTTAACTGTTTTTACACTGTAGCATTGAATTTTTGCTGTTCTTATTTGTTGTGAACCGCTGTGAGTCGCCTTCGGGCTGAGAACAGTGGTATATAAGTAAAGTAAATAATAAGTAAGTAAGTAATGTTAGTGGTAAAATGAAGATAGATCTTTCTCTGTTCCTCTTTTTTTCTCTGTCTCCTGGCTATACTTTCAAAAACACAGATGCAGTTGTCTCAAGGGACACAAAATTGTCTTCTAATAACTGCATTTTAAAGGACAAGAAGCTTAGAAATAACACAGAAATGGTAAAAGACAAGAAGCTAGCCAGAGAGCATAGCAAGCAGTTTATCGATCTGAGGCAATCACAAACAAAGTGAAAAACTTTTACATTGCTTTATAATCTTTGGCACTGCTTTGGAAGGAATGATTTGTAATAAGTCAATGTGACAATGGCAACCAGAGAGAACTGTGGTATACTCAGCAAATTAAGTTCTTAGCAACTTAAAAAAAAAAACAAACCCTGAGAAATACAACAGTAACAGGGAGAAATATGGAGCAATAAGGAGACAACCGTTAATTGATGGGAAGCAGCAAGCACAAAAGACAAAACCAGACAGATGTTTTCAAGTATTTACATAGCAGATTGGATCCCTAAAATATAGGAAGGAGATGGTGCAATATTTTTGGTAATTTTGACAGCCAGCATTGCTCAACATTGGCTGAAATCTGAGGACATATCTGAAGACAAATGCTTTAGGGCTTGTGTCTTTGGGGAACAGGCAAGCAGGAAAGTCTGAAATCAAAGGAAGGCAACAGACGGATGTTTCGAAGAAAAGCAAGGTGGAATGATATAAAGAATATGGAAATGTGACTTTGGTTTCAAAACAGGAAAGGGAGTTGAATGACTGCCTTGGAAATCTTTTCAGTGCTGTTATCTGCCCAACTCTCAATTTCCCTGTGCATACCAACAGGATAAATTGTTCTTCTTGCAACCTTGATGGCCAGCTTCTCGGGGAAAAGACAAAGTACAGTATGTTTCCTATTATCAACCTGAGATGAAACTACAAGTGAAAAAAAAGAATACTTTGTTTGTAGTCAAGCAGGCCAGAAGGGAATAGCATGCGAGACTACTCAAATGAGATAAAGTGAGTGTTGTCGTTAATTGCAATGCCTTTTCTGATAACTCCTTTCATATCAGGGATCCAAGGAGAACAAATCTCATCTCTGCTTTCGAAGCTCAGGTGATCAGTAATGCTTATCTTCATCTGAAAGCTAAGAACATTGATCTCTCTTAAATCTTTGGAAATCAAAAAGACTGTGACTATATCTGGCAGTGATGATGAGAAAAGATAAGAAATCTAGTCCAAACACTGACGAATACATTCCTCAAAAGAGAATTCAAGGGCTCTCTGCTCCCCGCCTTTGTGTATGACAGCTGATCAAACAAAGCACTTGGCAGCACAAAAAATGAAAGGCAATATGATAACATGAAACAAATATTTGTTTTATATAAACACCAAGGCAAGAGCAAGACAAATGGTTTTCTTCCAACATGCAAGAGCTCAGGATGAACGAGTAAGTCCTTGCAGGAACATCATGATTCAGTGATATAGCTTTATGATTCATCTTTGGCTGGGTTCATATACTTGTTTGTGCTGTTTTGGGGTCATCCAACCCAAAGCCAATGAGTATTTGAATCTTAATCCTGTGGGAGGATTTAACATGGAGTGGTAAATTGAAACACCCTTGAAAATGGCTGCTATGGTGCAGAGGCTCAAGTGCCTGTCAAAAACATGTTAACTGCCATAGAAATATTTAAACAGAATTCGGTTTTCCTCAAGACCAAATTGTACTGTAATATTTCAGTGGCAGTTGCACAAGAATTAATGTGGCACAATTGGGTGTTTTTGAAATAAGCCACTCTGACTAAGTCATCCTGACCCCCACAGCTGGCACACTGTAAGCCATTTGATGATAAATGAAACTTGAGTTATGATTTGATCAATTGGATTTGGTGACAATTTTCCAAGCAAAGCACTCAACAGTACTGGGAGAAAAACCTGCTGTACAAAAATCAAACCTAAGTAATGTGTCCTTAATCTATTCATTGGAGGGTCTTTATTTCAACTTGAGGGTAAGTAATAATGGTTGCAGTTCTCAGCCCACTTCCTCAGTAAGGCTGTTTCCACACTGCAGAATTAAAGCAGTGTGACACCACATTAACTGCCATGGAACTCTGGGGTCTGTAATTTGTGAGATATTTGTTCTTCTACGTCAGGGAGCTGTGGTGCCACAACAAACTACAAATCTAGGTTGTTGTAGATTTTTCAGGCTGTACTGCCATGTTCTAGAAGCATTTTCTCCTGACGTTTTGCCTGCATCTGTGACAGGCATCAACACAGGTTGTGAGACATCATAACCTCTGAGGATGCCTGCCATAGATGCAGGCAAAAGAAAATGCTTCTAGAACATGGCCATACAGCCTGAAAAACCTACAACAACCCCGTGATTCCGGCCATGAAAGCCTTCAACAATACAAACTACAAATCCCAGAATTCTATAGGATGAAGCCATTACAGTTAAAATGGTATCAAACGGCTATAATTCTGCAATGTGGGTGGTCCATAAGTTCTCATGAGAGTAAGTGGCTTGAGGGGTGAAGCCAACAAGTACCTGAGACGGAGTACAAAAAGGGCCAACCCAAGCAGCTGTTCTTTGGGCCCACTTTCTCCTAACTCGCTACCTCCTTTACTGAAATAGGCAAAACCATCCAATTACAGCCTTGCAATGGCATTTCTAGTTTTGAGAACTGGATTTGTTGTTTAATATTGTACAGGTTTTACTGTTAGCCTCACAACAACCCTGTGAGGTAGGTAAGCATTATGAATTCTGTTTCATAAGCAGAGGAGGAAGAGGAGTGAAGGCGTAGCCTTCCTAACTGTTTCCTCATTCCCACAAAATTCAGTGGCAACGTTCGCAACCATCTCCCTGTTTCCACATTCAAATTCACCCCTCTCATGTCTGGCAGAGGCTTCCTGCATCTTATTGTTACTCCACAAAACAGAGCATCATGCAAGGAGAGTAGCACAGCATAGTTAATCACAACATAGCAAAACTCTCTTTGTACCCAGAAAACAGGTCCAGCGGTACTGTTTTGAGCCACCCCTGCTGGCAGCCTGTTTTGAAAGGAAGTAAAAAGAGTTGGCTTCTCAACCCTGGAATGTTTGATGTTTAAGGCATGGCACAATAGGGGATTGGAAGAATGAACGGACGAAACAGAAACAGTCCGTACAGGCAATAATAAATATATAAGGAAGCTGACAGTGGGACATCTCTCTTGTCCCGCCTTCTTGACGCTTTCCAGGACTCCCTTCCAACTGGGCTGAGCGAGAGAGGCCCACCACTTACAGCCAGCGGCAGCAGTCTATATCTCCATATCCACAGGCCTGATATCGCCAGTTTTGTGTTCTTTGACCCACAGTTCCCTGTCTTTGGCTGGATCCACTTTCTGAAGCAACTGATCCACAGGCTCTACTGTCTAAAAGAACAATAGCACAAAAAGAGCAGAAGCATTAGTATTTTCAAAGAAGAAAAGAAAAACAACTACAGCTGACAATCACCTATTTTAAATGCTTGTGAACAGAAATGTTTTGGGTTTTGGATTTTTTCAGATTTTGGAATAACTATGTATGTATATAGATACTTAATGAGGTACCATTATTTTGGAGATGGGACACAAGTCAAAACACAAATTTAACTTATGTTTCATATACCCCTTATACTCACAGTACATAGGTAACTTTATAATATATATTTAATAATTTTGTGTACCACGAGCCACCAGAAAACAAAGGTGTCACAACCTGAGCTACCAATTTGGGATTTTGGAGAATTTCAAAGTTCCAGAAAAGAGTTGTCAACCTGTAAAACCCATCCTTCTGTTTTTTGTTCAAATTTTAAATAAAGGTTTCCTGAATTTATAACTCAATTAAATTAACAACTATTAAAAGCACATTTGTGATTTGAGTTTGTGCTGTCAAGGGCACTATTTCAACTATAGCCAAAGAGTAGGTCATGGATATTGAGACAAGTCCAACAATGGAAGATGTCCATCTGTGGTATCAATACCATCATCTGCATCAGATGTTTGTGGAATTTATGAATTTTGAGCCCCAAAACTAGTTGTTTGTCTGAACAAAACTAAAGGTAAAGGTTTCCCCTTGACATTAAGTCTAGTTATGTCCAACTCTGGGGGGTGGTGCTCATCTCCATTTTTAAGCTGAAGAGCTGCCATTGTCTGTAGACACCTCCAAGGTCATGTGGCTGGCATGACTGCATGGAGCGCTATTGATCTCACATTTGCATGTTTTAGAACCGCTAGGTTGGCAGACGCCGGGGCTAACAGTGGCAGCTCACCCCGCTACCTGAATTCGAATCGCCAACCTTTTGATCAACAAGTTCAGCAACTCAGCGGTTTAACCTGCTGTGCCACCGGGGGAATGAGACTAGACCTACTGAATCAGTAACCTTTGGCTATTACTTTCACACATAAATGTCACTGATTGAATGGGCCTACTCTAGCTGGGACTAGAAAATGGATTTATACCTAAGGGTTTAGACTGACACCAGGCCTGCCAAAATACTGAGAGACTCACACTTTGGTTGAACATATCTGTCTCGTGCCGCAACTGTGTATATTGGCAAAGGTGCTGCCGAATCATCTCCACCCTCTCCACTTCTAGTCTCTCAAGTTCCTGAAAGGGAAGAGTAAAACATATTGGTTAATGGATAAGGATGATAAGGAACTTCAATGGAGATCAAACGAAAAGTGTTTCTTAATTATTAAAAGCAGCAACATGAGCAAATGTCTAGTGCAAGTCTTAAAAAAAACTTTGGTACTATGTGTTGGAATTCAAACTCACACGGCCCAAGTCTGCAGTCCTCAATGAGGAAGAGTTAGTTAGCTTTAAAATAGGCTGAGGGTGTCCCTTCCTCCCTCTCTCCTTTATGACAGTTGGAATGTATCTAATTTCATTCTGATTACATGTGTAGAATGGATACTTTTCTACAGCAAGCCTTTACTTCTGACTTCTGTTTTTTCATCTGAGTGTGCTGAGTTTATTGAGATCCCTCTCTGCTTGTGTGTCAGGAGACGTAGTCAATGGAGTTTTCCCATCTGTTTGAAACCCTAGAAGATTTGAGCAGCTAGGACCCTGTTCTTTAATATGAAGAAATATCGAAATTGTTTTGGTAAATAAACCTTTTGTGATTTTAAAGACAGAACTCTGCATGTTTGCCTCCTAAGCTCTAAGTTCTCTACAGCCACATGGCACTTCACGCTCTGCTTGCTGTGAGCTGAATGCCCAACCATAAGTATCCTGCTTTTGTATTTTTGGATGCACTGCTGTGTTTTTTGGGAGTTTTCCCCTAAGACACACAAAATCCCTAACACTATGTACACACAATACTTGTTTCTTTTTAGTAACACACAAGTGGCTACTTCGTGGAATGTGTCTGCTACGTCACGCTAAAGCTAGTTTTTACATACAATATAACTAAATCTTAAGCATATTGTATTTTTATTCCAACTATGATAGAAATAGAAAATTGTGATGCTCTCAGAATTCTAATTTTAAAATATCCCCTTTTCTCTTTCATTTCCATCAGACTTTGGCACTTAGCAGAATTTGCTATTTTCAACATAGTGATTGACTTGCACATTGCTCATTTTTTTCACACATCAGCAAAAAAATATCTGCTCATAAGATAAAATACTTCAAAATGCCAACAGATTTTCATTTTTACCATAAGCACATTGGCCCCAAACAGGCTTGATTCATGTGATTTGTTTTTTAAGAAAACCAAACAATTTTTCTCTAGCCAAATCACAGATTTAAAAAAAATACTACTAGGAAAACTAAGTGCCATTTATGGTTTCCGGAAGAAATATTTACCCTGATATATCCAGGAAACTTATTCTTTTCATTAGAGTGTGAATATAAATGTTTTTACAAAACACTGTCATGTTGAAGGTGGAACGTTGTGAGCTGAGAAGCGCAGCACACCTCTTGCCCACCAAAACACAGCTGTCAAGTCTCCACTGCCAGTTATAGCACAACTAATCCCATGTGTTTTATGCAACTCATAATCAAGTACTTCTCCAGCAAAATCAATAGTTACAAAAGAAATGGAGGAAGGACAAGGAAATCCATGGAATAATGACATCAGGCCACAAAGTAAATTTTTATACCCAACAAAGAGAAAGGTGACTTGGCAGGAAGCCCCTGTTTTCACCAGCAGCCCCATATTTTATAGCACATAGTTTTGTCATGAGAAAAGTGGAGAAAATTTGGGTGCCAATTCCATAGGATTCGAGATATGAAAAAGTTCAGATACAGATATAACTTGACTGGAAAAACCAAGAGGGTTGCATAAAGTACAGGTTGAGATACAAAACTATAGCCCCTGATTTTCCTTACCTTTTTCTCAAATGGCCAGGAGAAAATAATGAGTAGAAAGTAAATAAAGGTACAAAACTGTCTCTCAACTCAATAATAATTTAATTTGAAAAATTAGCAACTTTTATTGTGTTATTGTGTTTAATTTGAGTATTTTTAACTGTCTGTTTTAATGTTTTATTTTGTTAGTCTCATGGCATTGAATTTTGCCATTTTTACCTTTTTTACCTTTGGAAGCCACCCTGAAAAATAAAGCTGCTGCTGCTTTGTCGTTATCATTGTCGTCATTGTCCTCCTCTTCCTCCTCCAATTCAACTTAGATATATCTAGATTGACCATTTAATGCAGATTGAAGCTTGCTGCAAAACGCAGCAGCCAACAATCAATGTCCATGAAAATGTGCAAGAGAAAATCCTTAATTTACATCAGTGCTCTGTGCTCTGGGCTAAAAACTGGTTTCAGAATTTCCTATGTAATCACCTGCAAAGTGAGACCACTTTACTTGTTTGAAATAGCATTAAATGGCCAGTGTAGATGTTTCCTGAGTTTTCTAACCAACTATTTCTCCCCTTACCACTACACATGCACGTGCCGCTGCCACGGTTACTGGAGTGGTGGTTCTGGTGAACAAGATTTCAGCAAGAAAGGGAAAACTCAATGTGACATACCAGAGAGGTGGTCACCATTTCTTCAAACCACTTTGACTGAGCTTGATTATACAGGTCCACACAGCGCATGAGATCATCTCCTGAAACAATCAAAGACCAAAACACCAGAGTGAGTCATTCCGGCAAACTGCTCACCCACCCAAAAGGCAATTTGAAGTGAAAGTGCGTTCACCCACACATTTCTACATGCAAGGTGCTGCGATCCGACTGAGGCACCATAAATTCCTGGTGTAGCTAATTCAAACTGATTAAGAAAGAAGTGAAGGGTGCTCTCTCCATCGTTATGGGTTGTGACACAGGGCTTTCAAGAAACAGACTGAAACTGCAGACTCAACCAGATGAAAAGCATGCCTGGTTAGCCACTAATATAAAACACTGAAAGATTAAACACTGAAAAACAAGGTTCCAACTCCACAGTTGCCTACCTCCCACGAGTGTCTTCCTTCAAGGGAATCTCCCCAAGTTTCCCTGGCCTCAGTGGCTAAGAATCATGAAAACATTCAAAAACTGTGTTAGGGAACAAAGGGGGAAATCCTGTTCCCTAATCTTGGAAATTCCAATAAAAACTAAATCAAGGAACAAAATGACAGGTTGCTGGGGGGCAGGGGGGGCTATGTGTGGAGTTAAACAGATAAAAGGCAAATTGCCCACCCTTCGACTCTCAGATGTGATATATACGCAGCCCATGAGTTACAAACATCTGACTTAGGAACAACTCATAGTTATGAACGGGGCTCTCCCCTCCTTCCCTGCCATGAAATCTTAGTGCTAAGCCAAACCCTGTTTCCTTTTCCCCCCTATGGATCTCTCCAAACCCCATTTATCAATATCTCCAAACCTCTTTTAATTTTTCTTCCTATCGATACCTCATTCGTCCTCCTTGCATTTTTCCACCTCTCCTCTCCTTCATCCATCATACCACTTTTAATTTCCTGGCTCAATGCTATGCAATGCTGGGATTTGTAGTTTGGTGGGGGCAGCAGTATTCTTTGGCAGAAAAGACCTTGAAAAACTACAGCTCCCAGAATTCCATAGCAATGAACCAGGGCAGTTAAAGCGGAGTCTAACTGCATTCATTCCACAGAATAAGTACACCCCAAGGAAGCTGCTTAGAAGCTTTGGTTTGAAAAAAGGGATTCTAATCACACATGAACTATATTGTGCACCTTTTTTGGCCAAATTACAAAGAGTGCACTTCTTGCTGGGCAGGCCCGTAGCCAGGATTTCGTTTTGGGGGGAGGGGGGGCTGAGTTTTTTTCAGGGGGGTTTCGGGGGGCTGAGTTTCAGGGGGGAGGCTGAGTCTGAGTGAAAGAGGGTCTACCTTAGCAAACCTTTTATATCATTACCCCAATACCCCCATGCATATGGGATATATTGAGTATGGTGATCAGATCATGATATGAATAAACATAACAGTTTACATAATGCACCAGTAAGGCCTTTTCGCGAACCACCATGAGAATTTCGGGGGGGGGGGGGTGAAGCCCCTCAAGCCGCCCCCCCCCCCCCAGCTACATGCCTGTTGCTGGGCCTGTTCTGACTTACAAACAAATTCAGCTTAAGAACAAACCTATAGACCCTATCTTGTTTGTAACTTGGGGATTGCGTGTACATCATTGTCCTTCTACATCCACAGATTCTGCATTCATGGATTCAATTATACATAACCTGAAAATATTTATTTTAAAAAGTCCAAAAAGAAAAAGGGACACTATTTTAATATGTATATAATGATTTTTGGGCATCCATGGATTTTGGCATCCACAAAGGATCCCGGAACCAAGCTCCAACAGACACCAAGGGCCACTATATCAACAGGAGAAATAATTTTGGCTTTATGGCTTCTGTATGCTTGACTCTTTTCTTTTCTCCCCTGCAGGTCTCTGCATCACCTGAAAAAAGATAAAGCTTCCTGGCTATCCTAGCTGGTTTTCAGAGTTTATGGGAAACTGAATGAGGAGAGGGAAATGCACTCTTCTGTTTTTATTAGACTCTGCTGTTTTGTCAGTAAATGTCCAGTGGTGGGTCCTGCCCCTTGTGTCAATCCTCCGACTGCCACTGTGACATAAGGGTCCAAAAGCAGGGCTTGAAAAGAGCCAGAGCAGAAACAGACAAAAGTTCAAGTAATGCCCTGAATGACTGAATGCCTCTTCTGCCATCTAGTGTATAAAACTACACAATATTTCATCCAATGCAAAGACCAGTATGTGGAATCACCACCAGAAATGCATACAGGCCACCCCAGTTTTGCCTGTTTTTTATAACTCACATGAATACATGACACAAACAAGTTCAATATCTTCACAATTTCATAAACAGTAGGATTCGTCAACTAGCTGACTGACCAACTCCATGCCTAAATCTCACAATATTGTTCACAATATTGACCTTTGGCCACTTCCCTTTACCTTTGTTCTTCAAACATTTTAAAGATGTTTAAACAGCCAGGGAAAATAAACTAAAACGTGGAATTATTCCTAGCACCTGAACATGTGAATTAATATGGTAAATATTCTCTCACAAGATTGTAGAGACCATATAGAATTTAACAGGACACAGGTCTCCATTTGCCTCAAAATGATCAGGTTTGGTGAACGAAGTCTTTTCATTTCATTACATTCATACCCCACCCTTTTCCTTGCCAAAATAAGAGACTAGGTATATTCCACCAAAGCTTCTCTTTCCATAATCTATCTCTATCTTTTCATATCATACATTATACTCACTCGCCAAATACTCACCAGCTTGAGTAGACTTCCGTCTGGCCTTCTTAATCTCCTCTTCTGTCTTGTTGCTGAGTTTTATCTCCAACTGTTGTGTTTTCAACTCTAAATCCTTCTGTCTCTCTGATAACGCTTTTCTGGCCTTGAAACAAACCAATAACCATAAATTCTCCACTGAAAAAGAATCAACATTTACTTCTTCCTTTTTGTGCAAGATTTATTATCTCTTAGAATAAATCACTGCCACATGGAACATATGCCCTTGTTGGGGACATAACCAACAAAGAATCACTTGGATTCAACTTTTAAAACACTTACCTTTTCTACTGCTGCATACCGACTAACCATCTGCTTCCGCAAATCAGCAATATGATGGTCATACTTCTTCATGTCTTTCTTGAAGTTTTCACGGAAGTTGAGCAGGGGTTTCTCCACTTCACCCTGGAGCTGAAATAAACAATAAAGGAAGCAAGATTTAGGAATGGCTCAGTTTTGGAAATGGGGAGTCACTTGCTTATATCATGGGACTTCAAGGTGTGGTACATAACAGCCCTAAGTACCCATTCCCTCCACACTCTCTTCAAGCATGCAGTAGAAACACTCTGATGTTGACTGGAGCCAACACTCAAAGATAGATTATAATTATCTTTCTGCTCTTGTAGAGGTGGGTGATCTTTTTTTCTCACGAGCAGGACCATGGAATTCATGGAATTATAGAACTAGAAGAGACCAGAACACCCATTCAGTCTAACCTCATTCTGCCATGCAAAACACACAACCAAACAATTCCTAACAGATGGCCATCCAGCTGCTAACAGTAGGTGAGACCTACCCATTTTCTCTTTCTGCTACCTTTCTTTTCCTTTTGTCCATCTCAGCAGGCTGCCTTGGAAGAAATATGCCTGCACTCACCAACTATCTGAACTAACAACTTAAGAGTGATCTGCATGAAGCCCTAGCAATCACATGCATCACTTGGACATTGGACTGTCCTACTACTAAATTCCTAATGGGTTTTGCTTTTATAGGAGAGAGAAGGGAAAGTAAAAGCCGGATAATGGCAATATCACTGTCTCCTTTTCTCACTTCCCTCCTGGCAAGCTTAGCAGAGGAACAGAAAAGATAGCTGGGAGAGCTGAACATAGATTTCCCAGTCATATTTGGTTTGGTCCTCAGATATCACCACAATCCTTGCTGGGAAAGCCCTTCCTTGAAGAAAAGGAGGTCATTTTCTGACAATTCTAAAGTAATCAGATGTAAAGTTAATTCACAGGCAGATTTTTAAATTTAAAGAATAAATCCAGAGCATTATTACAGCACCAACAGTATGACCTTTACTAATTTAATACAGGCTAAAAGTTTACATTTTCTGAACAGAATTCATTGTTTTTATTACTGCACACACTGCCAACTCCTGACTCAGATTATGTTCGTTTCAAATTGCTTGCAATAGTTGCAGCCATCGGGATAGGCAAATTCAGTCTGCTGCATAATCTCATAGCAACTTGGATAAAGAGCTGTGAACAAATATTCAGCTGACGCACTGAAGGATCAGCCTTGGAATAGCTGTGGGCGCCTTCATATTGTGCACTGATAAAAGAAGGCAGATGAGCTAGTAGTTTCCTTCTGAAGAAGTGCTGTGACAGCACAGAAGAAACAGTTTGTAGAAATCTGATATGCAGAAAAAATCAAATGATTCCCCACATACACATGAAACAGTTACCACATATCTTGTGTACTCAGACAATCTGAAATTGACAAACTTATATGTTGTGATCCAAAGAAAACCACGACATAAAATTTATCAGACAAAAACACAAGTTGTTCCTTGAGGACCTTGTCATACCAGAAGGGAAACACTCTCTACTTGTCCCATTAAAGGATAATTCACAAAGTCTTACATACCCTGCATGTCTTCAAGCTATTGATCTTGGAACAAGACTGCTTATTCTTTTGAAATGAAAAAGAATCCAGTTAACCATCTTTCAAACCATGACTTAAAGAGGAGATTTAACCATATGTTTCAACATATCCAGACTATCTAAAAGACTATGGGCTCATCTACACTGACCATTCATTCATTCATTCATTCATTTACTGTTCATAGCACCCCTGACAGATGGCCATTCAGGCTTTTAAACAGAGGCTGGATGGCCATCTGTCAGGGGTGCCATAATTGTGATTTTCCTGCTTCTTGGCAGGAGGTTGGACTGGATGGACCACAAGGTCTCTTCCAACTCTATGATTTATACCCCACCTTTATCAATCCTGTAGGGGATTCAAGGTGGCTTACATATATAGGCAATGATTTGATGCCAGGTAAACATACATACATAGTAAAAGAAGCATATACATTAGGTCGGAGTGTACCTGGATCAACCCCATGGCAGCTAAACGCCACAAATGACTGATCTGACTTAACCAGGGGCAAAGCCACATTAAGGTGGTTTCCCCCTGGGTTAAGCTAAATTGGGTCAAATCTGGAATCCTTTCTTCCAACTTAGGATTAGTGAAGACAGATGTGCTGGTTTCTAACCAGAACTGTCATGACTGGCATCCTAAATTCCTTGGGCTTAAGTGGCCCAGGGACATGGGATGGCAGTCCTCTTGTTATTCCTCTCCAGCCCTCATGCCATGGCTGCCATGCCCTGCCATGACTCATCAACCATGGTGCCAAAGAACATGGTTGGGAATTGCCTGGGATGCTGGATCAAGCCCGTATTTTGTGTCAGTTTCAAAGGGCCCTATAAGAGATTCCTCACATTTTAAAATCTTCAGGGGAAGGCTTTCTCTCATCACAAGCATGTCTGCTGAAGACTTGGGAAGAAGTCTTCCTGGTGGATGCCCCACATTCTTGATTGTCCTTGTCTCTGCTTTCTTTTTGCCGGCACTAAAGACCTTCTTATTTAAACAGGGCATCAACTGTTAACTAGTTGAGTTAAATAAGCATGCTGGTTCATAACGTGCAAGACATTTTAAGTGGATTGTTTTCTTTAACTTTAACTTTTGTTCTGAAGTGTTATTTTAGCTATATTTTGAAATTAACAGTGGGATATAAATTAAGTAAGTAAAAAACAGATGATAGATAGATATCTCATCATAAAAGGGCAATTTTAAAATGATGAACTTTGACAGCACCAGTCCCTAAAGTTGCTTATGTTATTTTATTAAAAAGCTGGGGACAAACCACACTTCAGTGATATAGTGCATGTTTTGTATGCAGACGGTTCCAGGTTCAAAACATTTATCATTTATTGGAAAGGACATTTAGTATATTGCCAAGTTTTTAAATCTTTGTGTTTAAAAATGCATTTTATCTGTACCCTCAATTTGCTTCTGACATGATAGACAAATAAATAAAATAAAATTTGGAAACAGCAATTAACTGGGTTCTTTCTGTTCCATAAATATTCCTAAAGCAGTTCTTGTATGAAGACATCTGACACATATTTAAGTTTTGTGAAGGGGACAAAAATAAGCCAATAATAATCCCACAAAGAAGAGTCAGTAATATAAAAGCAACTACCTTGGAAGAAAACTTGAGATGAACCTCTGCCTCATCAGCCAGGCTTTTCTTTAGCTGAGACCATGACTCCCCGAGTGTCCTGAAACATACAACAGAAGGGGTTGGTAGTAAAATTAACTTTTCCCAGAAAAATAGCTTCTGAATTCCTTTATTGTTCTAACTGGAACAAGAATTCCACATACTTCATATTATGGCAACTACAGGTCCTCAGAGAGTGGATCCAAAACACAAAATTTAACATTATCTTACATAATCTTTTTCTCCAGGTTCATGTTCATATTCACAAGTAGGAGAGAAGATACGGTAATTGTGGATGTCTCCAGAGAAATTTCATAGTTGCGCATCGCCCGCCTCTTCCCCATTCCTGACAGCTCAGAATTAATAACTTTTGCTCTCACAGTCCCTTAGCACTACTGGGGCTTGTAATTGCCATTCGTTTGAGATAAACCACTACTCTCTCTCCCCCCCCCCGCCCCCCGCCACCTGTTCTCTTATTTGTATTTCAACTCATTCAGTAGAGGAAACTAATGGCTCTCGCAGCTAATGAGTTGTGTGCATAAAATTATATGTTTGAAATACCAAAGGGGGCATCTATCCATAAACACAGGGGCAGTATACGAAGTAGCTGTAAAATGTTAATTAACTCGAGAGAATTTCTCTTCCAGACCCCCAGTATATTTAGGGTTAAGTACCTTTACTGTAATGAGTGTTTAATGACTTCAAGGAAAGATTGGGTACTTTAATGAGGTGGTTTACTTAGTCACACATAAAATGGGGAAATGTCAAATAGTTGAAAAAAGTCAACAGCATGAAGAATGCAATAAATCTAATCAAAGTAAAGAAAAGAAATTAAATGACTTTTATCACACAATTGAAGGGACGGTGTCCACAATCTCATGAGAACGAGTGTAGTATAATTGTAACTTCTCATGCATCAGTCCTAAGAAACTATCTTTTATTCTTGAGCTGTGGGGTATTTTTTGACCTCAATGAGAACACTAATGCATTGCCATTCATGTTAACACTGCAATTAGAGCTGAAAAGAAAAATATATACTTGCATAATAATATAAAAAAATTGTAATATTGAGCTACCTTGTATGTTAGTGGCAAGTTTGTAAATAATGTATAGAAATTACTTTCAAGCCCAAACCAGCATAACAGAACCAACTATGTTCAGGAAGTGAGACCGAGTCTTATATCTGGGGTGCAAAGAAAGAAAGAAAGAGTTTTGCTGAAAATGGATTGGTTCTTTCATATGCAGGAAAGTAAGAAGTTGTGATAATCTACTGGGCATCTTTAATAAACTATATAAATTGCAACTTAGGCCCCATCCTCACTGACCCTTTAATGCGGTTTGAAGCTAGCTTCCACACAATGAACTCCAACAAAAGCACAAAAAGAAAGTCGTTAATGTGCATCAGTACTCTGTGCTTTGTGTGGTTAAATATGGTTTACTGACCCAAGCATAATAGACCTATTTAATCAATGAAACTCATGAAAATCCTCTCTGTTTGTTTAGTTTAGTTTGTTTTCCTCTATTAGGAAATAACAATTACATTTGCCACACAATGTTCAGCTGTTTTTCTTCATAAATGTATAATAAGATTTCAGAATATAAATTAAATATGCGCTCTAGAGTCAAAAACACAAATAATCTCCAACATTTCTTTGTGTTACTAACAATGTGCCAATAACAGAAAGCCAACTAGGATCACAAATCTGGCAAGAAAGAATGAGGTTAACATTCTAACTTAGTATTAATATTACATCTCCTTTAATGCCAAGTGTTCAGCACATCCATGCACAAACTAAATATATCTCCTCCCCAGGTTTTGCTTTGATTTTTTTTACTGTCATCATAGCTTTTCAAAATTCTACTCACTCCCACCCTAAAGTAGAGAATGCTAAAGAAGGGTCAATTGATGCTCCCCCATGAGTAGATGGGAAAAGGAAGTAAGGAAGTTTGCAAACCATCGATTATATATACACACAGAAGCACAGAGGAGTCCAATGAGAGAAGGGAAAGAGAAAGATTGACTCCCAAGTGGAAGCTAGCTTATACATCACTGGATTTCACACTTATTAATTTATTGCAGGATACAGTAGGATCTTGGTATCTATTGTGGCTAAGGGTATTCCCTCTGGCTTGGCCCATTTGAATTTTTGCACTTTCCCTCAGCTTCACTTAGGAATCATTGCACTTACTTGAACCCAGACTCAGCTTTGATTTTGTTTTCAGCCATGATACGTTGTTTTTATGATTGTGTTATGTTTTTATTTGATTGATTTTAATATGGTTGTTTTTATTTGTAATTTTTGGGCTTGTCCCTTGTAAGCCGCCCTGAACCCCCTTGGGGAGATTGTGGCAGGGTGTAAAAATAAAGCTGTTGTCATTATTATTATTATTTTACTGACACAAAAGCACAGTATGTCACAGCAAACAAGATCTATATGCTGGATTTCGTATCAAAAAATCACAAGTCGAACACTTCCCAAGCGTGTAGGACTGTGTGATGTATTTTTGAATGATGTGTGCAGATCCAAGTAAGGTGGCCTTTTGCAGTTGACAGATCGTGATTTTGTTGATGTTTATTGTTTCCAAATGCCAGCTGAGATCTTTTTGCATGGCACCCAGTGCGCCAATGACCACTGGGACCACCTGTACTGGTTTTCTGACTCCGAAACAAAGGTAAACATTCATTTGAACTGAGGGTGCTTCCAGGTAAACACATTTCTCAGGTGTTGATATCCACAGGAGTAGGACAAATATGTGTGATTACAAAGAGGCCACAAAAAACTTTTAACTGTCTCCTTGACTTTTCTCCTTATTAACATCTTTATGGAATTATGGTGATCAGAAACAAATAGTCTGGATAATACTATTACTTTCTGATTTTTAAAAAAAGAAATGCTCACATCAGCACAAACAAAATGGTGCTATGGGCCTAAATCCCATCAATGGAAACTTGGCAAATCAACACTTATGTAAATTCTGTTGAAACAGTGAGTTTACATTTAGCTGGGACTAATAGTTGAATTTAAGCCACTCTGGTTCAGTCTATTGATTCGAATACCTAAACATTTCTCCGCAATTCTGGCCCAAATGCTGGTATGCCTACTGTACCCAAACAGGGGCAAGAGGGGGTGTGAGAGGAGATTTGTTGTTCAGGCAGCTATTTGGTTACATTAATGGAGGGCTGTCCCAGAAAAGATCTTGCACTGAGTCAATCAAGAGTTCTCATTAGCTCTGGACTTTCTTTAAGGTTAGATTGAGGTGCAACATTCGCTTATCCCTTGTCTTCTTTTGTCGCTTTCTTGACAACAACAGCATTTGGTAGCCAGTTAACAGGTCTAAGGAAGAATTTTACCATTCAGCTATCCAATTTGTTAGTTATGTGCTAGTATCCAAAAAAGTAAATAGGCAGAATGCCCCTATAGTTTAATGTAGATTCAAGGAGTCAAGGGAAAATGTTATCTAAATAAAGCCACATAAATTGATTTTTTTTGGCCACCAGACCTGCAAAAACATGCACTTACCCTTCTTCCTGGGCAGCCAAGGAGCTTTGTGATAATTTGGATAAGTTCTTGGCATATTCTTCTTCAATCTTTATCCTGCAGAGTTCAATAATAACAGCAGAAATGTATTATTTAGGAGGAAAGCATCTCACAGTACAATGCAATGTATTTTAAAATCATCCCTTGAGAACATTTATGTTTTTACAAATACTCTTTTATCTGAAGATCTTATCACACAGAATAGCTATTCTCATTCTCACAAATTCATGGAAGTCTAATAAGATTTGGACCTTCAATCCTCATTCTACATGTCAGTAGGTGATGAAATATCTTATCTTCAATATATCTTTTTCAAATCGTTCCAACAGTGTTTGCATTTGATTTTGTCCTATTGTGTCTACTTGCAAAAGTTTATGTCTAAGTTTATTTACACGAGTATAAAAGTGTTGGACGAGTGCCTGGCCGCCGTGTCTATCTGGATGAGGACGAACAAGCTGAAGATCAATCCCAACAAGACAGAGGTCCTCCTGGTCGATCGCAAACCAGATCGGGGTATAGGGTGGCAACCTGTGTTGGACGGGGTTACACTCCCCCTGAAGCCACAGGTCCGTAGCTTGGGAGTCCTCTTGGACTCATCGCTCACGCTTGAGGCTCAGGCGTCGGTGGTGTCCGGGAGGGCTTTTGCACAACTGAGACTTGTGCGCCAGCTGCGTCCGTACCTCACGAAGGCTGATCTGTCCGGGGTGGTCCATGCCTTGGTCACTTCTAGATTGGATTACTGCAATGCGCTCTATGTTGGGCTGCCCTTGAAAACGGCTCGGAAATTCCAACTGGTCTAACGGGCAGCGGCCAGGATGTTAACCGGGGCTCATTACAGAGAGAGGTCAACCCTCCTGTTTAAGGAGCTCCACTGGCTGCCGTTTATTTTCCGAGCCCAATTTAAGGTGCAGGTGCTTACCTACAAAGCCCTGAACGGTTTGGAACCACCCTACCTGCGTGACCGTATCGCTGTCTACGAACCCACACGCTCACTCCGGTCATCTGGAGAGGCCCTGCTTGTGATTCCGTCCGCGTCGCAAGCGCGCTTGGTGGGGACGCGAGACAGGGCCTTTTCTGTGGTGGCCCCCCGACTTTGGAACACCCTCCCGAAAGATCTCAGACAGGCCCCTACATTGGCAGTCTTCAGAAAGAATTTGAAAACCTGGCTGTTCGGACGTGCCTTTTCAGATTAGGAACCTCCAGCACCAAGTCCTAGAAGCACTTTAGTAGAACCAAGATCACTGTACACTGCACACACTTTATAATCCTACATTCCTCCCGCCACATCAGCACTTTTAATCCTGTACCCCTACTCTGGCCGGCCCAGTTTTAATAGTGTCTTGTTGTATTGTTACTGTTATTGTTTTCTGCTTAACTGTTTTTAATTTGCTTTAGGTATTGTATTGTTGTATTGTGTTTTGGGGCTTCGGCCTGTGTAAGCCGCATCGAATCCTTCGGGAGATGCTAGCGGGGTACAAATAAAGTTATAATAATAATAATAATAATAATAATAATAATAATAATAGGATGCTGCTACTATGTAGCTTTTCACTTCAATAGGGATATTCCAGGTGGACGTTGATCTTGTGGTGGAGACAGAGGTTCTTATATTCATATCTTATGGCACTGATCTCAATTGCTTCTGTGTCGGTATAAAGCGTTTGAGGAAACAGCTGTAATCATCAGCAAATGTCTACAATATCACGTGTTTTTTGTCTTTTGTCTCTATTTACAGATGCTAACAAATTTCTGCACCAGAAAGTCCTGATAAGATTTTGTTGTTTAGCAGCAAGATTAATTACTTCACAAAATTGAAGAACTAAAATGCGTTATCAGTTTCACAATGAAATGAGATAACTAATAGTTAATGAACAGTTAATCAATCAATAAGCAATTCACAATTTACAAGTACTAATTAACACTTTGACGCATTAACCATTTTATATACTAACTTTTCATAGATGGATGGGACACATACTGATTACAGACTGAGCATCCTTCATCTGGAATTCTAAAATCCAAAATACTCCAAAATTCAAAATTGTTCACATGGATGGCTAATATAGTAATATCTTTGCTTTCTGATAATTATTAAAGTATTGTGTATAAAATTGCTATCTGTATAAGGTATGCCTGAAACAAGATACATTTCATTCTTAGACTTTCATTCCTATTCCCAAAATGTCTCCTCATGCATGTACATGCAAATATAGGTATTCCCTAATCCCTTACCCCAAAATTCGAAATCTAAAACACTTCTGGTCCCAACCATTTTGGATAAGGGATACTCAACCTGTATGAGTGTCACATACTAAATTATCCATGTGTTGATCAGAACAAACAAGCACCGATCCTGTTATTTTGCCTTCATTATTCCACTTGGTAGTTCTGTGTTTTCCAGATAAAGCTCAATCTTTTCATTGGGAAAACCAATGCAAGGAGTCCACTGACCTTCATAGTTTCATCTTTTTTTATGGAAGTGTCTATTAAATTGATGGGTATCTGTAATTATTGCCCTCCCAACCCAGAAAGCTCTCCCAGAGCCTCATAAATGTAACTACTGACAGGAAGTGCTAAGCACAGGGAGATATCTGGTCCAACCAATGGTGTAACATTCCTGTTCTGCCAACAGAGTTGGATTAAAAAGTCATACCTAAATTAACTAAGAAAGATGGGATGGTTGTCATTGATCTACTTAAGACAGGATTGATGGGTGAATGTTTGGGTAAATAAGAGGACACAGAATATTGAAAAGTGGAATATTAAGAAAACAGAAATAATGATTGCAGATAATTTACAAAGCTTTAAAGTGGGTAATGAAGACACTGAAATAGTTATAGGTTAGCTATTCTTTGGTTCAGACATAAGTCAAACTGCAGATAGCACTCAAGAAATCAGACAAAGGCCAAGGGTGCATCTCGACTGGACAGAAATGGTGAGGCTGATCTGGAGTGCATCTCGATGGATTGTCACCTTGCCGTGGTGAGAGGGCTTGTGTGTTCAATGAATTGCGGGTGTAATCACCAGACTCATGCACTCTCAGTGGGTGCCGCAGGAGAGGTTCCAGACTGAGAACAATCTGAAGACCTCAATGGTGGATCAGGCAGAAGATGACATGGTACATATTACAATGACTGTGAAGGCACAAGAAGGCTGCAACAGATTGAGAAGCTACCGTCATTGTGTTAACCATGCCACTGGTTGCGGTCCTCACTCTGTGAAGACTGTGTGTTGATTGGCTGTGCACTGACCTCCAAACATTAAAAAAACTCATGTACATGCATCTTCCAAGAGCTTGGAAGGCCATCATACTCGGACAACAAGGGATCACCTAAGTAATTCTGGATCAGCATCACTGGATGTTACACTCCCAGAGTGAGCTCAGGACCTGGATGATGGCTGCATGGCCCCAAACTGGCTGGGTGGATGGATAGTGGCCATATGGTTGATTGGGGCCAAACTGTTGAGCAGCGACCCTTAACTTGCCCTGTCGATCTGACATTTGCAATACCCACTGAGCCCAAAAATGGTTCTGGACACTGCTTGGAGTGGCAATATGCAGAGAAATTATATGATGTTGAAGGAAAGGGGGAAAGAAGGGAAAAGCACTGATGCCACCTCAGGGGTCCAGTTGCCCCTGGCCACCACCACTTTCCTGCTCTGGCATTTAAAAGGCATTTTGCTACTCCACTCAGGGAACAGGATTATTTCTTTTTTATATATAAAAATTGAGGTAAAGGTTTCCCCTTGACATTAAGTCTAGTTGTGTCCGACTCTAGGGGATGGTGCTCATCTCTATTTCTAAGCCGAAGAGCTGGCGTTGTTCGTATATGCCTCCAAGGTCATGTGGCCAGCATGACTGCATGGAACACTTTTACCTTCCTACTGAAGTGGTACCTATTGATCTACACACATTGCATGTTTTCAGACTACTAGGTAGGCAGAAGCTGGGGCTAACAGCAGGAGCTCACCCCGCTTCCCGGACTCAAATTGCAAGTTCAGCAGCTCAGTGGTTTGATCTGCTGTGCTGGAAGGGGAGCCATCCATTCTCTGAGCAGAATTAAATTGACTCATGGATCAGTCGTCCCAGATTTTTGGTTGATATTTTTAACTAAAATGTCTAGACCTTTACATGTGTATGTACAGTACACTCCTTCCAGACTTTTCCAATAAATTGTTATCCTCAATATGTATGAAACAACAAGATAATAGTATTGTGAAAAGGTTACAGTACTTATAAATGTAGTTTTATAAATATGTTGTTAAATGATACATTGCTTAAGCTCTCTTGTTCTTTCCATTAGCTTCATATGACCAATGAACTGGAAAAATAAGCCTACTAATCCTGCTACTGAGAGACCACCTCTTGCACTCTTGGGCTGAGCAGATGCTCACTAGCCTTATACTCAAGAACTTCCATTGGGATTTATTTTTTAATTTATCGTGTCAGTATCAACCCGTATTTATCGTGCCAGTATCAACCTCATTCCATTGGGATGAGGAAGTTTTTTTCACTTCATTCATCGTGTCATAATTATCATGGTTGAAATGGAGCAAGGCTTTAATTTTTGAGTGATTATTAGGAAGACAATGTCTGCTCTTGGAACAAACTGTTCTAGGCCCCAGTTGCAACCTCCGGAGAAGCAAATCTCTCTGCTATTATTATTTAGTAGAACTATTTATAACAATGCTCTTTTGCTTCTAAGACTAGTTATAAATAATGAGCAGCTATAAATAATAACTGTTTATCTTTTTCTCTTGCGTTTCATGTCCTGAAGATATTTTGGATTTTTTTTCATGTTCTGGCAAGCCGTAGTTATGGGGGGGGGGGGGGGGGGAAGAGGACAGAGTGTACGTGTGTTTGAATATAAAGGGGTGAGATTTCTTAGATGTGGCAAAGTCACTGAGAAGTTTATCCCCATGGAAATAATGAACTGAAGGCCACTTCTCTTTTTCTCTGAGATAAAGAGAAAAGCGGTTCCTTAACCATTACAGAAAGAGATTTTTTTTCAAATTAGGCAACATGGGGAAAATGTAATATTTACAAGAGCTGTGTTTCTCGATCTTCCTAATGCCAAGACTCCTTAATAAAGGTGCTCATGTTGTCATGACCCCAACCATAAAATTATTTTCGTTGCTACTTCATAATAGTAATTTTGCTACTCTTTTGAATCGTAATGTAAATATCTGATATGCAGGATGTATTTTCATGTACTGGATCAAATTTGGCAGAAACACCCAATACACCCAAATTTGAATACTGGTGGGATTGAGGGGGGGGGGGGGGTTGATTTTGTCAATATAGTTCACCTACAATCAAAGAGCATTCTGAACACACCAACAATGGAATTGAACCAAATTTGGCACACAGAACTCCCATGACCAACAGAAAATACTGGAAAAGTTTGGTGGGCATTGACCTTGAGTTTTGGAATTGTAGTTCACCTACATCCAGAGAGCACTGTGAACTCAAACAATGATGGATCCAGACCAAATTTGGCACAATTACTTAATATGTCCAAATGTGAACACTGGTGGAGTTTGGAGAAAATAGGCTTGACATTTGGGAGTTGTAGTTGCTGAGATTTATAGTTCACCTACAATCAAATAGCATTCTGAACCCCACAAATGACAGAATTGGGCCAAACTTCCCACACAGAATCCCCACAACCAACAGAAAATACTGTTTTTCTGATGGTCTTTGGCGATCCCTCTGACATCCCCTGGTGACCCCCCCCCCCAGGGGCCCCAACCCCCAGGTTGAGAAACACTGTACTCGAGTGTGGCCTGAGTTTTGAAAATTTCACAGGTCAAGCTTATGATTTCTAGAGAAGCGGAGCTGGAAATGGGAGACCCATTCCATGCTGGAATGGTTTGAATATTGGAAACTAGGGTTTGAATCTCCTCTCAGCTTTGGCAACCCACTTGGGGGGGGGGGGGGCTCCAGGCCAGTTTGCTTTCCCTAAATGCAGCTCCTAGACACCTGTAGAAACAGTAATTGTTGCATCTTGTTTTCTCCCTTCAAAACTGGAAGTGAACATTGTTGTTGTTTTTTTTGTTTGTTTGTTTTGGACGGGAGAGGAGAATAATTTTGAGGGACTGGGGGAAAGACCATCAAAACTGGTCCCTCCAAAATGTCTTACTCTCCCAACAAATTGTACACTGCCTTTCACAAACCATGAAGTCTAAAACCAGATATCTGTGTTTAAAGCAGAATAATTTAGCAATGTGAACCTGATGGCAAAAGACTGGATTTTACCCAGAACTGGATATAAAAGCATTTGCACAATGCTAATTGCAGAACTGACTGAGGGAGGATGTTTCCTTTCGGGATTTTTATTTATACCTTACTGTAAACATTTAGACCTATGAGAGTATAAAAAAGTGAGGAGAAGGTATTGCAGTCAACTCTGCAAACTCACAGATTTTCTATCCACAAATGGAACTATCTAGGGCTTGAAAATGTTCACATACAAAAATTCCAAAAGGACAAACAATGGGTTGCTGCGGGTTTTCTGGGCTGCATGGCCATGTTCCAGAAGCATTTTCTCCTGATGTTTCACCCATATCTATGGCAGGGATCCTCAGAGGTTGTGAGGTCTGTTGGAAACTAGGCAAGTGAGGTTTTATATATCTGTGGAATGTCCACAGATGTGTAAAATATTCTTGTCTGTTGGAGGTAAGTGTGAATGTTACGATTGGCCACTTTGATTAGCACTGAATGGCCTTGCAGCTTCAAAACCTGGCTGCTTCCTGCCTAGAGGCATCCTTTTTTGGGAGGTGTTAGCTGGTCCTGATGGTTTATTCTCTGGAATTCCAATTTCTTGAGTGTTGTTCTTTATTTGCCGGCCTGATTTTGAAATTTTTAATACTGTTAGCCAGATTTTGTTCATTTTCAAGGTTTCCTCCTTTCTGTACAAATTGTCCACGTGTTTATGGATTTCAGTGGCTTCTCTGTGTAGTCTGACATGGTGGTTGTTAGAGTGGTCCAGCATTTCTGTGGTCTCAAATAATATGTTGTGTCCAGGTTGGTTCACCAGGTGCTCTGCTATGGCTGAGCCGCCAAACATTTATTTTGCCATTTTTTATATAAGGGACACTGTTTTATTGTACATTGTATACAGCAGGACCTGAGTTTTGGGATAAATGGAAAGTTCTGGAATAAAACCCCAACAGATATCTGGGTCCCACTGTGTCATATTTCTGTAATGATATATCAACAGCCAAATTTGTATACCATTCACCATTACTGTTCTTCAGGGCAATATTTCAAGACTAGATATACTCGAATAATGAAACAGCATATCAATAAAATACAGAAGAATCAAACTTAACAATAGCAACGAAATCTCAAGTTACCTTTCCCGAATAAATTCAGCCATTTCTTTCTGCATTTGCTTTCCCTTCAGCTGTTTTTGGAGAAGAATTTCAAATCCCGAGACCGTACTGTTTCCTTGAGGATCCTTCTTATCAGTCTAAAGGAAATAAACAGCCAGGACACGTGGTTAAAAACACTTGGGCCTAAAACCTATTAATTAATCCATTAATAGACTCACTAAGGGATGCAGATACATCATAGAATTAATGCAGTTTAATACCACTTTTAACTGTCATGGCTGAATGCTATGGACTTCTGGGAATAGTAGTTTGGTGAAGCACCAGCACTATTTGGTGGAGAAGGCTAAAGACCTTGGAAAACTGAAACTACATGATTCCATAGCACTGAGCCATGGCAATTAAGGAGGTGCCAAACTGCAGAATAGATGCAACCTACATTTCCTCTTGAATGGAAAGCCAAACACTTAAGGATGCCCCACTGATTCAATGGCTCTGCTGTAGTTATTCTATTGTACTACAACATCAGTTCTCAATTAATATTAGTATTAAGGTGTTAGGCTTCAATGTTTGGCAAAAGAATCCTCATATGTTTTGGAGAAATATCCCAAATGCACTATAGGTCACAAGCTAGCAAACCAATACTCTGGCATTAAACACTTCTTTTGCTTAACATCACACTTGATGCTAGCAGATTTTTGAAGCGTGTCAGCTAGGATTCCCTGGAAATAGCAGGCCATTGCCACTAGAGGCTGCTCTGGCATATAGAAAACAGGCACCTAAACAGATCTGACCTCAATTTCTGTGTTCATAACTTCCAATAAGGCTAATATAAGGGGAATAAACCCCAGGATTGTGGTGGAAATAAGAGGAAACCAAGATCAGTGTCAGACAGAGTTGGTATTTCTCAAACTATCATTCAGACTTTTTGGTCCTGAATAGGTAGCCACTGCCAGAATAATTTTACCAGCCTTCACTATCAAGTTAGGAACCCCTGTGTTGTAATGGGTTAAACCCTTGTGCCAGCAGGACTAAAGACCAACAAGTCACAGGTTCGAATCTGTGGAGAGTGTGGATGAGCTCCCTCTGTCAGCTTCGGCTCCCCATGTGGTGACATGAGAAAAGCCTCCCAAAAGGATGGTAAAACATCAAAACATCCAGGCATCCCTGGGCAACATCCTTGCAGACGGCCAATTCTCTCACACCAGAAGCGATTTGCATTTTCTCAGGTCGTTCCTGACACACACACACACACACACACAACTACAAAGTTACAAACTGCTTCTAAATGGCTAGAAGAATAAACAAATGCTGTTTAGTTGGAAAAGTGTCAGTCCATTTTCTTGGACTCCTATACAGCATTCCCTTCTTATTACAAGAAGCAATGTGGCTTTCTTTTTTTGAAGGATCTCTCCTGATGACAAGATACCATGGCCAAAAAAGGAACCAGATCCTGTCTGATCTTGGAACCTAAGCAAGGTCACTTCTAGTTAGTACTTGGATGAGAGACTACCAAAAATACCCAGTGCTGTAAGCTAATGTCAAAACCACTTCTAATTATATCACTGGTTCCCAACCTTTGGGCCTCCAGGTGTTTTGGACTTCAGCTCCCACAATTCCTAACACCTGTAAGATGGCTGGGATTTCTAGGAGTTGGGAGTCCAAAACACCTGGAGGACCAAAGGCTGGGAACCACTGGATTATATATTGCTTAAGAAAACCCTATAAAATCCATGTGATGACATATCAACAGGCAACATAAAGGCATATATACACAGAAACAATGGCAAAGAGGCTGAATTTGGTAGAGGGCAAAGCAAGGCTGCAAGCAAGGTTGATCTTCTGTAAGTGTATGCATGTTGCCCAGGATTGTATCAGGTGGTTCATTTTAAATGCTGGAGCCCCCAGTGGCAGAACCCTTGTGCTGGCAGAACTGCTGACCAGCGATTCAAATCCAGGGAGAGCGGGTTGAGCTCCCTCTCTCAGCTTCAGCTCCTCATGCAGGGATATGAGAGATGCCTCCCATAAGGATGCTAAAACATCAAAAACATCCCGGCATCCCCTGGGCAACGTCCTTGTAGACAGCCAATTCTCTCACACCAGAAGTGACTTGCAGTTTCTTAAGTCACTCCTGACACACACAACAAATAATTAAAATACTTTCCATGTGAAGTTTCAGAATACAATTCAGAATATTCTAGTAATTTTCCCTTGATTAATATAGCTTTACCAGAATCAGGTTCTTGAAGAAGAGAACAAGCTGTGCAGCATCTTACGCACCACCTTTCAAGCTTGGAGTTTAACATGTTTGCTAACAGAGATGCTGGCAATATGTGACATCCTCTGTAAAGCTTGGCTGCTGCAGTAAATAGCATATGGGTGCCTGTTCACTTACCCAGAAATAATCACAGTAGCTCCATTCGGAAGGTTTCAGCAACTGCTGTTCTGGCATTGCGTCTGGGTGGGGGAAAGTCACGCAGTTTATCTGAGAAAAAAGAAAGAAAAATATGCTGGATATGAAGAGCAATTCGGAAACTAGAAAACAGGGAATGTATACTTATAAATACATCTATTTAGAAGTTGTGGTCAGGGAATGCAATGCTCTCTTTAGCCAGAAGGTGTCATAGAAAGCAGACAGAAGAAAACCACGGTGATGTCTGCAAAACAAACACCAAGCAGGGCAGCATTTCTTAACCATCACACCAAATGTACCTAGTTGTTTTGTTATTTGATAGGAAAAAATCAAATAAGATTGCACAGAACCAGTTGAAAACATGCTTTCCTACTGAATTATTTTTTCTCCCTCTCAAAACTGATTTGGGTGTTTCTTCTCAAAATAAATCTTCAAATATGCTTCAGATGTTTACTTCAGTGCCAACATTCAAATGGCAACCTTAGGATCTTCAGATTACTCCTGCTATTAATATTTTCAGACACATTAAATGTGATTATTTTTCTTGAGTCTGCACAGAGTTTTCACTCAAGCAAGAGCTTCAACACTTGCCTCACAATTTTGTGCTTGGTGAATTCTGGCAGCAACTTTAAACAAAACTATTGCTTACTTGGATGCCCTAGTAGTTTCTCTATAAGTGAACAACTAGGTATTATAAAAGAATCTGTGCCAGAAATACAAAGAAAGCTTGTGTGGAGCGAATGGACATACTGGAGAAAGAACAGCTGACAATTAAGGAAATTAAAGAAAAACACAGTTGACTTCCTCAGATTTCAAGTCTGTCATATCTATTTCTGCTCAAGCTCTACAAATAGGAAAAACTGACGTTAAAAATGCACATGGTTTCAAGTTATTGTCGAAGGCTTTCATGGCCGGAATCACTGGGTTGTTGTAGGTTTTTTCGGGCTATATGGCCATGTTCTAGAGGCATTCTCTCCTGACGTTTTGCCTGCATCTATGGCAAGCATCCTCAGAGGTAGTGAGGTCTGTTGGAACTAGGAAAATGGGTTTATATATCTGTGGAAAGATCAGGGTGGGACGAAGGACTCTTGTCTGCTGGAGCTAGGTGTGAATGTTTCAACTGACCATTTTGATTAGCATTTGATAGCCTGGCAGTGCCTTGAGCAATCTTTTGTTGAGAGATGATTAGATTTCCCTGATTGTTTTCCCTCTGGTTTCAAGTTGTTTTAACTTTTAGCCCTACTTTAATTTATTAAATTTACATTTATTTACATTGTTTTTGTTGCTTTTAATTGTAAACTGCTTTCAGTAGTTGAGCTGATTTTATACATTGAATTTCCTGAGATCCTTAGACATGGGGTAGTATATAAATATTTCAGTAAATAAAACAGTGAATAAAACTGGTGCACTTTCACTCCCAAAATAGGGAACACTGGAGGCAGGCACAGCATATGAATGCCACCTTGACACAGATATCTTGTTCATTACTCCTTATCTGTACAGATATTATATATAATGGTGTATTTGTGATAATATCTTTCAGGTGAAAAGAGATTCTTCCCACATGGGGATGGGGAGAACTTAGTGAATTGCCCAAGTGTTTTTATACAAATGCATACAAATCGTAAAGGTAAAGGCTTCCCCTTGACATTAAGTCTAGTCGGGTCCGACTCTGGGGGGTGGTGCTCATCTCCACTTCTAAGCCAAAGAGCCAGCGTTGTCATAAGTCATGTGGCGCCGCTACCTTCCTACCGAAGCGGTACCTATTTATCTACGCACATCTGCATGTTTTCGAACTGTTAGGTTGGCAGAAGCTGGGGCTAACAGCAGGAGCTCACCCCGCTTCGAACCACCAACCTTTTGGTCAGCAAGTTCAGCAACTCCACAGTTTAACTTCACTGCATAATGAGGGGACCCATACAAATCCTATAGGTGGATTACAATAATATGTGGGATGCATGATGAACAATAAGCATGGAATGAGATACATGTATATCCATGCCTTGCAGTGGAAGTCACAATGTTGTTGGACTGCCGTTTCCACCACTTCTACCCAGCATAATCAAAAACTTGAATGCAAGAACATCTGGAAGGGCACAGGATTCCCAATGCTGTCCTACAAGAAACTTCTGATGGAAAAAAATCTGTCATGTATACTGCAGCATTTGGATGGAGTGGTTGGCGAAATTTTCAGAAGTTACATTTTAATGTATATATTTTTAAAGCATAACTGAATGCTACCCCCCTTTGTAACACTCTGAGTAATTACATTCATGAAGCCCGCCAGAAAGCACTTATTTAAATTTATAATCCAACCAGTTCCTTCATCTCAAGACAAGCAACAGCACACCCAAATGCATGCCTAAATAGCAGGTCCTTGTCGGTTTGGGAGATTAGCAAGCTAAAGCTTTGATGAAACCTTCCAAAGCCAAAGGGCAAGCAAAACAGTCTCTTTAGGTGCCCTTAGTGTTACTGCCACATTACACTTGGCAATGGAGAACATTATCAAAAGGCTAGAAGAGACACTTTGCATATATCCTGCAAAATGTGCACATAGAGAAGGGAAAGAGGAAATGAGCATGTTCTTATATATAGTTATTCCACATCCTCTGTTCTATAGGGATTGGTATGTAAATTCTATCGAATTTAGGATACAGAAAAGCTAAGATTATTAACTTTGTGGTACAATAGGAAAAGTCTGGAAAATTACTGTTTTAGACTATGGCTCTATGACGATTTTGGACTATAGCTGGGGGATTCTAAGAACTGTAGTTCAAAATGAAATCCCAAGGTCTGGCTGCTGCATGTTGAAAACCTTACAAGCTAGAGAGACATCCTTGACTGCAATGAAACAGTTCTCCCTCCTGCTTTGGAAAAATATCTTATCTGTTTACTTTTGAAACAAAGATATATACTCCAATGTTGCTGACAAATGGGGAAGTACACACTGTCCAAAGATAAGTGCATTTTAAAGGACATGTCACTGAAATGTTGATATTATGGACAGTCAGTTATCTTTTTCTCTTTTTTCACAAGGATATGCAACTCTCCATAAGCAATCACACTTTCAAGCAATTAAAAGGAAACCATGACGTTAAAAATAAAAGTGAAACTATGATGATGGAGATTCATGATCACAGTTGCAAGTCATAATACACCACCAGCATCCCAAACTTCTGGAAGAATGGCATCTTCTGCAATTCTGGATATGGGGCACCTTGAAAGACCCTTTGGGGTCTTGAGAAAACTCATTGCAACTGGGGCTGTAACCATAATACACAATTCTAGCAGTTTGACACCACTTTAACTGGGATTCTGGGATTTGTAATTTTGTTCAATAATCACCTTTCTTTGTCAGAGAGCTCTGGTGCCACAACAAACGACAAGTCCCACAATTCCATAGGATGGGGTCAGGGCAGTTAACGTGGTACCAAACTGCTATAAGTCTGCAGTGTGGATGTTCTGTAAGAGTTCACTGCAGATACTAGTGGCTCAATCTTTAGCATTTTAGAAACATTTCTGCCAGGTTTCTGCCAGGTTGCTGCCAAGCTGTAAAAGGTGGATTTTTGAGGTTGTATTTGGTCGTTCATGACTGTAAATCTGAATTTCCAGAAGTTAAGATATTGCAAGACCAGCTTAACAAGCTTACAATATTGTAACTCAGGCATGGGAAAACTTCATCTCTCCAGGTGTTTTGGATTTCAACTCTGGCTGTTAGGAATTGTGAGAGCTGAAGTCCAAAACACATGGAGGGCCGAAGTTTGCCCATGCCTGTTGTAACTGGTGCACAGGATACCATCCAAAGTTTCCTAAAAGAGTTTCAGTATTACTCTTTGACACAGGGAATATCCAAGTAATTCACCTTAACCAATAGAGAAAGATAGAACGTAAGTTTTACCTCTGTGCCCCTACTCCACATGGGCTGTGTGACACAACAATGAAGGTAAAACAAAATTTCTGGTCATTTCTAAGTTTCAGTTTTGCTTAGCTTCAGCCAATTTTTGGCAGTTTTTTATTTTGGAGATTTGGGGTTATGGGAGGCCCATACTGTGTGATTTTGGTGTGCTTTATGGTGCCTTGAGGACATTTTTTCACGTTATTGTTTTAGTTTTGGGACTTTGGGCATGTTGTGAGGTGCACTGAGGAACTGCACGGGGTCCCTCAGGCACACTTCCTTCACACTTGCATAGAGATAATAGATCCAAGTGGCATCCATGGTAAGCACACAAAAACACATATATATCTGGTGCAGCTGATCTGGTTATGCTCCTGGAGTTTGAATCTGCTTTTCCAAGATATATAGTTTGAAGCTGTGCAAAAGCCTAGACAACTGAGTTAACCAGTGGGCCAGATAGGACACAAATGGGAACACACAGACATAAAAAGTATCTACTGGGCATTACTGAAAAAGCTATGCTCTGCACTCAGGTGGAAAAGTGTGTCTTGGGGGCAGCTGGGGGATTAGCAACACGAAAAGAGGGCTCTGGCTTTGCTTATGTTAACTGACACCCTGGTGATTGAGGAGGAACACAAGTTCCAAGAAAACTGCAATGGTAGAGCAGCTGCTCCATTCGCATCTCACAACAGGTTCTGCAGAGAAAGCAGGAAAAACTAGCTGACCACATTTGTCATCAAAACCATGCCTCCCAAGAGACAGCAGAGTAGTGTCAACAGTGGTGTCCAACATCTGTAGTTCCATAAGGCTCCCAGAAAGGACAAACTGCTTCATTTACAGTAATGAGTTTGCTTTGATATTAACACTTGTTGGCATTGATGGGATGCTACTGCAAAAGGGATTGTCACTTGTACACAATTCAGTTTGTGGGCATTTCCCAGTGACTCAAACATCCCCTACAACCTCTTATCAGAGCATTGGCACTGGATAGGACCAAGTGCCAAGGATGCAATTTTCCTGACTCCTTGCTGGAAGAGCCACTGCTTCAGGGCACACAGCTTCAATGTACACTATGTGTTTAAAGGATGTGCTATTTGCTGAAGCAGAGGAGAGCAGAAGAAGGATAACTTCTATAAAGGATATTCATGAAGCAGGGATTGGGAGAGAGAAGCCTTGTTTACATTGTTTATCAACTGGCTTCAACAGTATGCTGCAGGAGAACTGGTTACTAATGACAGAAACACTGGAGGGGAGATCTTAAGTCACTGCTGCATATTCCTTGTGGAGAAGAATACACAGCTAAACATACACTCTGGCTTGGTGTTATGTAAATGAACTCCAGGAATCATCTGCCTTATTCATGCACCACTGCCTCTCCCTGAGTGCTTTCCAATCAGGGATTTATCACACTGATTTGTGGGAAACCACAGTTTGCTTCCATGTCTGAAAGAGATAGATTGTGGTTTGTGCTGTGAATCTTGTTATCTGTTTAGGTGTCCGTGCAAACTAGGATTTGCTAGTAAGCCAGGATCAGGCATCCTTCATTAGGATATGAAAAATAAGCTGGATGGAAGGGGGGGGGGGATGCACGAGAAACCCCAAACTCCTTGTGGCTTCTTTCTGTATAGTGACAATGCAATGGTGGTTTTGGCACTATGTGTGAAAGGGTTCTGTTTGTGGGGGGGAAATGCATGCCCTGCATTAAAGAATATGATTTTTTTATTTTAAAAAATCCACATATTTTAATGTGATCCCAAATGCCTTCTATTTTTTTAAAGAAGTATTGGGGATCACAAAAACTGTTTTGGGAAGAGACTGGGAACCTATCACTGCCATAGAAGAAATGTGGCATGCTGTTGATCCCGCAAAAAAGCAGTAACACTTGGATTGCTACTCCATAGGTAAAGGTAAAGGTTCTCCCCTGATATTAAGACAAGTCATGTCTGACTCTGGGGGGTGGTGCTCATCTCCATTTCTAAGCCAAAGAGCCGACGTTGTCCATAGACACCTCCAAGGTCATGTGGCCGGCATGACTGCATGGAGTGTAATTACCTCCCAGCTGGAGCGCTACCTATTGATCTACTCACATTTGCAAGTTGTCGAACTGCTAAGTTAGCAGAAGCTGGGGATGACAGCGGCAGCTCGCCCCACTCCCTGGATTCGAACCAGTGACCTTTCATTCAGCAAGTTCAGCAGCTCAGTGGTTTAGCCCATTATGCCACCGGGGGCTACCCCATACAATGGTCCAATTAACACACTTGCAAGGTGATTTTGAATCTTATGATAGCTATTTAGACTCTCAACCACTGGTGTCCTTTTTAAGAAAGCCAGGCACCATCTTAAACATCCCTTAAAAGGCTGAAGAATCTTTGATTTTGTTATGAGATTCATAGCACTTGGGTGCCCATCATAACACACTGAAGCCTATCAGATCTCTGCTGCCATTTCTTCATCCAGCCCTGACTGAATGGGGTTATCCCTCAAGTAGGTGATCTTTACACAACCAGTTCCCCTGAGGTAACAGCCACTGAAGTCACTTCAGGCTGCAAATTCTTGATGCTGAAGGGATGAACCAGTGAGTGAAGAAGGCACTGAAACAATCAACAGCCCTGGGCAACACTAAGCTAATTCCCTTTCAACCTCAGATAAACGTAGCCATAACACTGTGATTTATTTTGGGTGTTCACAATTCCGTTGAGGGGGACAGGATCCTATGATTCATGATGAATGTGCAGCCCAGTCCCTTGACTGTTGTTCATGTTAAAGTCTATTCCTATTCCTACAATGAAAATGCATTTGAAAGGGGGGGGGGGGGAGACAGAATAACAAACAAATGTTTTCCAGAATCCAGTGCAGAGACTGAATGTTCAATGGCAAAAGTGAGCACCAATCCCATTCACACAGAAAACAGAGTTGATACTAATCATCGCGTCATCATAGCCTAGTCGTCTGATGTTCTCCCCAACTCACAATGTTCCAATTCCCATTGAGGTATGTCATGTTGTTTTAACAAATTCCTTTCTGCTGTTATAGCTAGCAAAAGAGCAAACTTCATACTCCCATAGAGAAATATTCTTCTTTCTTAAGGCATTGCAATCAATTTTTCAGTTCATCATGAAGCCTGAATGACTGATCTAAATAGGAGAGATTTCTGAGCACTACTGCTATGAAAGTAAAAGTTTGGACTTCATGAAAGAATCCAAGGCTTTGCCAGACTCCAAAACTCCACAATGCCTCACCTTCCTCTACTAAGCAACATCTAAAATCTTAGGGACCTCGGTCAAACATGTTATGCTTACTTGGGCATCCTCCCTCAAAACAATCTCCTATTATTGTTTTGTTGTTATTATTATTACTACTGAGCACATATATCTCCCCCCCCCTTCAGTCATCCATTAATTCTGCAAAATAAGTCAGCCTTGAAACAGGTTTCTTAAAAACCTTGTGACAACTTTTATCACTGCTCCCAGGAACACTCCACTCCTAAAATGACTTCTCTGTCTTTTAATTGCTGGATCTACCCAGAAGCAACTTTGAACAAAAGGCAACACTGCTGCAACTGTAATTTAAAAATCACAGCACAAAGAAATGCCTCCCACCGCCCTCGCAATTGCTTTCTGACATATCTTCCTTGCCTCTCTGTAAAATACTCTTTGCTAGCTTCAGCCTTTTAAAAATGGCTCCAATGCAGCTATCACGGTGGAAGGCAGGCGCCGTGTTTACATCTGGAAAACATGAGGTAGACCCCCCCCCCCTCCAGCCGCACAAGGATTCTCTCCTTTCCCCCCTCCCTCCCTCCATGCTCTCTTCCTGGCCCTGCAATGCTATTTGCTCTGATGACTGGATCACCATAGCAACTGTGATCACCAACCCTGTGGGATCCTACTTACCGTAAAGGTGGTCTCCTTGTTCTGCTTCCGAGTAGGTGATGGGGACCCCGGACTCTGAGGAGAGAGGCAAGAGGCATCGTCAAAACTGCACTCCACATCCGACATAATGTTTATTTGGAGGATATGCAGAGGGGAGGTGGAGGTGATGGGGTTAGTGCTGTATGCAAGCCAAATTTGAGGTGAGTCCTCCTCCTTTCTGCTTTAGCCTTTTCTCATATCCAGAGGTGTCACAGCCTGACAGCTGAACTCTTGCAAGAGGGACTTCTGCTCTGTGCTCAGGAAAGCAGCACACAAGCTCTTTACAGCCAGATAATTCATCCGAAACATGGTGACACCTCCCCTTCCAATCAGTGCCTAGCTTTGGAGTTAACTCTTCGACTGCATGCCAGCTCCAAAACAGGGACCTTTAAAGAGTTAGTGGGAAAGTCCACTTCTACTTTGTGCTCAGTGGCACGCAGCTGAGCCGGCGTACCTGAATGGCTTGTTTCACTATAGGTTCAGATTGCAACCGGAGGCATCTCTTCTATTCCCCCCCAATTCCTTCACCCCACCTCTCATGGCACTAGAAGTAAGCTTGAAGTCTCTGTAGCGATGTTAATAACACAGCACAGGTGTCCCTAAAGGCTTCTTTTAAACTCCATCTTCAAATTACTAAAAGCATCACACTCCATTGCCTTTATCAAACTGACAGCAAAGAAATGACCCAAAAACAAAAGTGTAATATGCAGTGTACTATATACGGAGGTCAGAAGACACATGGTTTAAATATATTTTTGGCAGGCTATTCCACCCAAAGCTACTCTGCTATATCTTTAACCCTTTCACCATTATTACTGATATTGTGATTATTTGTAGCCTTTACCAAGGTATAGTTGGGAAATACCTCATAAACATGCATGTTGTACTGTTCACCAGCGCATGGAGCAAACATGCAACCAAACATATGCAGACACACTCATGCACATCAAGAGTAAAGACCGTCTAACAACCTCATCCAGTTCCACAAAGCTGAACTATCTTTGATGGGTTATAGTTACCCCAAGGGTAACTATAAGCAGTAACAGAATCCTTGATTTGAACGAGACTACAAGGATCATCCAGTCCAACCCCTTCCCATGCAGAGCGACACATAATGCAGCTCTCTGGGGATTGAAAGTCTCAGCAACCTTAGCAAGTATTGATACTGTGAGGAGCAATGAGAATTGCAGCCTAAGAAGATGAAGGAGCCTGTACACTTTCCACCTCTGTTGGAAAACTACAACACAAAATTTCACATTGATAAGTGATGCCATTGCACCATTGACGGAGGCATCTCCACCATAGTCCAGTCAATCTCTGCTTTGGTTTTCTTGAACCCATGGCACCCTGTTTTTATCACTATGCGCTTTGCAAACAAGCAGTCTGCTGCTCTCTATCTTTTTAAAAAGGCCTTGCATAAGTTAAACAGCATTTCTAACCAAGCCTGCTCTCCCTTTCTTTTTAACTCAAAGGATGTGTCTTGCTGAACCAGAATCTGAAAATAAGCCCAGTTCTGTAAAATGCCCTAATGCTGACAATGTTGTTTTTCTTTTCTTGTTTTTTTTGGAAAAAAACATCTTTGTTAGCATTAGTTGTCAGTGCAGAGCAGAAAAACTATGCCCAACAGCAAGTTGGCTTTGGTTCAGCAGCAACACGAGAGCTGACTGCAATCTCTAGTGGGAAGAAAAGTATAATGAAAACTCTCATCATCACCCCCATCCCCTTGCTAAAAGAAATGGGATTCTGTTTCTAGTCACCTTTGAGTCCAATCTATAAGAAAGAAATTGCTTTAGAGCTATTCTATACCCCTCTGTGCAAAGTGCTTTCATGCTCAATAAACCACTATGTTCAGAAGCAAACCCCAAACCTCTGAGCTTCCAAACACAGTCAAATTTCTTTGGTTAACACTAACACTCTAAATTACTGGGATCATTTTCCTTCTATCAAATTAACCAAAAGCACTGCATTTCCTAGATTGCACAGCTTCAAGCCTTCCATTTTACTCACTGGCCATATCCCTGTCCCCCAATGAGTATGACCGAATAATATCATTTACTTGCCCAAGCAACATGTAGTCGCTCTAATGCCACTCCTGCAGTCAGTTCAAGCAGATCATTGCCAACACGAGGTCTACGTGCAAAAGATGTGAGTTCAGGAAGAACTTGCACCTGGGTTCCTCAGATACATTAGAACCCAGGAGCCATGCAGACCAGTTTTTTTTTGCTATTGTAACTTTGTTAAGGGTGTATATATTTGGTAAAAAAGTCATGTCCTCCCAGAATTATAAGCTCTTATGGATGTACACAATTTTGAGGACAATTAGTCATACTCGTTGCATTTTTATATCCAGGGAGAAGTATCTGAGATGTTTTCTGCCTAAATTGCATCCATTTCAAATATAAATCCCTAAACCACCTGCTTTAAGAACGAGTTGGGGAGAAAAAGAGAAACCTGGATTCTATAACTAGAGAAGAGTTTTGTAGGTTTTGTTGTTATTGTTGTGCACCTTCAAGTTGTTTCTGACTTATGGCAACCCTAACACCATAAGGTTTTCTTGGGTTGGGAGTATGTGACCAAGGTCATCCAGTGGGTTCCCATTGTTGAGCAGGGAATTGAATCAGGCCTCACCAGACTTCTGGGGCTTGTAGTTTAGGGAAGGGCTTTTAAACTGCTCATCCAGAGAAGCCCTGGGCCACCCTAAACTAGAAGCCCCAGAATTCAGCAGGAGGCAGTCACAGCATTTAAAATGGACTGCAGTGGATAAATGCATAAGTGTGATGAGGCCCTAGTGTCCAGGGTTGTTATCCAACAATCAAACCATTAAACTACACTGGCACATTGAAGGTTTTAACTAATACATATTTCTACACTATATTTGCTATACATAAAAGTGTTTCATAAAGTACAAGTAAGACTCCTGTCAACTATTTTCTAGCCAGTCTTTTAAATAAGCACTGAGCAACATTAAAGATTAAAACAGTGCCAAGTTCTAGAAATCTAAAATTCTTATCTGCAGCAGCGCTGGGGGTGAGGAGAAAGAGAAATGGGGAGGAAAGAAAAACTGAAAAAGTCAATGGCTTGGACAACTTACAAGGCCAAGGGAGCCTTTTCAACTAAGTTCTTAATGTTCTCAGATATGACTTGCTGACTCAAATACAGCTCATCAGATTGAAAGTGGCAACTTTTTTCCAAACCAACACCATGGAACAAGTAACTGTGTTATCGCTGCAAGCTTTCATATCTGACAGATTGCTACTCTTTTGAGCAAGTTCACAAATAAATGTTTCACACAGACACATACAGTGTAAGCTGAATTTTCAGCCTGTTTAGGCTGAAAAAGCCTCCCCCTTGGCTTATACTAGAGTTAAGGTTATTTATTATTTTACTCTGTTATTATTATTATTATTACATTTATTATTTTACTTATTATTATTATTATTGTTATATTACATTAATCTTAGTTTACTCTAATATTCTTAAATTTATTATTTTACTCTTATTACTGTTACTATTTTCTTTACTCTATTAATATTACATTTATAATTTTACTCTTTATTATTATTGGAAGGATAACCAATGAAGAAGGTTAGAATAATGGTTTAATCAGAGTTGGACAATTTTAGATAAATATTCAAAAACATTTAACCTACTGATGCCTCAATTAACATAATTGTATTGGTATCTATTTTTATTTTGAAATTTACCAGTACCTGCTGCATTTTCCACTCTCGGCTTATATTCAAGCCAATACATTTTCCCAGTTTTCTGTAGTAAAATTATGTACTTCGGCTTATATTTGGGTAGGCTTATACTCGGGTATACTGTGTTCCCTCACTTATCGCAGATGTTACGTTCCAGTAAAAACCAGCAAAGTGGAGACGCTATATATGTACTGCCTCAGGGCGTGCAATGCTTAGGACCGCCCCCTCCTAGGAGTGGTTCTGCCCACTCCTCTCTCCCCCTCCCCTCTCTCTCATTCACTCAATCCCTTTGCTTTCTCTTTACTCTCCTCTTCTCTCCTCCCTCACTGTCCCTTCCCCTTGAAAACCACACTTCCCGTTGGCTCCTCCTCATGTGCCTGGCTCCCCCTCCCCTCCTCCTCCTCTTCCCCCTCCCCTTCCTCACTCATGCGTGCCTTCTTCGCCTTCCTCTCCTCTTCCTCCTCCTCCTCCCCCCCTTCGGCTCCCCCCCCCCCTCCGCCTCCCTGTCAGGGAAGGAAGGAAGGAAGGAAGGAAGGAAGGAAGGAAGGAAAGGAAGCAAGCCCTCCTCACCTTTCACTTTGCCGGGTGAAGAGAGAGAGAGTGAAGGAAAGGAAGGAAAGGCTCTTCAAGGCTGGAGAGAGGGAAGGAGGACTGAGGAGGGAAAGCACCTCAGAGAGCGGTGGTGGCCAGTTTGGGCACCTGCTGCATGATATATATTTTAAATTCATATTTATTGGAAAACTGCAAAACAGTGAGTCCGCGAAAAGCAAACCGCGATGTAGCAAGGGAACACTGTATACGGTAAATTTCACCAACTGACTATGAGAAGCAGCAGCTAGAGTGTTGTGCCTTGTATAG
This sequence comes from Anolis sagrei, assembly GCF_037176765.1. NCBI lineage: Eukaryota > Metazoa > Chordata > Lepidosauria > Squamata > Anolidae > Anolis > Anolis sagrei. The sequence continues at coordinate 122,050,929 of NC_090022.1, forward strand.
TTTGTTGATTTTCAGAATCCAACTCAGAGTTTGGAAATGTTTCTGGTTTTCTATTATAACTCCCAGAACTCCTCAGCTGGCAGGGCCACAATCATCCTTTTTAGGGTGAGAAGGGCAGGATAGATAAATAAATAAATAAATAAATAAACAAATCCTGGATGGAATTCACAGTACAGAACGCAACATACTCAAGTTCTGACCTCACTTCGTTGCCTTGAGAACATTGTTGTTTTTCTGCCTAGCTCCCTTCACAAGATTGGTATATGTTTGTTAAGCTCTACTCAAGTCTCTGGAGGAAGGGTGGGATAAAAGTGAAATAAATGTTATGAGCTGCAAACACAGATGGAACATATTGCGTGCGAGGTGATGTCAGCTGATAAGGAAAATTTGTTTGAGGTGTTTGATGATCTTATAATTGCTGTTTCACACACCTCCAAGCCTGCTCGAATTATGAACACAAGATATAACTTTTTTCAAGAATACTGGTCTAAAAAGCATCACTTTGATTGTTAAAGCAGGACAAAAATGGCAGAAAGCTGTTTTTTTAAAAAAGAAAAACAACACATCTTAGCCAATGTAGCATTTTCAGTGAAGGTACAGACACAAGAAATGCAAAAATCAATTCGGTAATCATTTTTGAAATTGGCCAACATGATCCCTTAGTGCACAGGGAACAGGGAAGAAGCAATATCAGATGAGCACTAGCTTGTTAAGGATGAGACTTAAGTTCTCAAGTTACCCTTTTGAATCTATTTCCACAAACTGATATGGGATTCATATTCCTTTAATTCTCATAGTCACACTATTAAAGTTGGATTGCAGATGAGGACCTGATGGCAAGACAGTAATTTCCCAAAGCTACTTGCAAGCTCATGGTTTAAAACAATCACATTTATTTAAAAACAGGAGGAAAATGACAACTGTGTTTTTGAGAACGCCCTGGCTCTTCATAATTCAGCAACATCTGGTTGTCTTGTCTTACATTTTCAAACATCCACAACACTTGAAAGTTGAAACAATCTCTGAAGCCCACCGGGAGCTGCTAATGAGTAGTATTTAAAAATGTAGCTGGAAACTACAGTGAACACTATGCCGTTGTTTAGAAATGCTGCTGCAAAGATCAATCCAGGGCAATCCTGCTGTGCACAGAGGAAACAGCAGTAAACCAAGAAACCAAGCAGGGCTCGATGCAATGATGGACACTTATACATCCCTTGCTATGATTACTATACTATGCGAAACAAGGAAACCTCTAGTGTTTTTGTGGCCTAGTGTTCTAACTCACATTTTTTTGCAGAATAATCTGAATTCACCAACTTACTTCAGTTTCCAACTTGCTTTTGCAAAACGGTGCAGAAATGTATTGACAATATTGCACGATTTAAGAAAGAATGCCTTCATAATAAGTAACATGCTTACAATAATGTCTCCTAGTACAAAAGCAAGAGGATGCTTAGTTTTAAAAAGTTACTAATTCCAATTAAACTTTGATCAAATGAAGGACACATTGGATGACAAGCCTGAGGAGAGCCCAAATGAGTATCAATATGAGATTTTGCTTTCAAAGACAAAAATTCAAACCAAGCTACTTAAGTAAGTCCTATACTTCCTCTAAATAAATACAAATCATGCACAGGAGAAAAAACCCTCTCTTGGACTTACCTGGGGGTCATTGCCAACTTTGCGGAGACTCATGTGGCTTGATTCTAGTTGGGGAATCAGAGTCCCTGGTATGTGATATCCATTCACTGCAGAGAAGAAACACAAGGCTCAGAATAAGAGGGTGGTAAATTTCAACAGGATGCAGGCCTTTCATTGAAGTAAAGTAATTTACCTGGCATAACTCAGTAGGTAACAACGTTTAATGCAAACCTCACCACCACAAATTGAGGCACACAGCAGATACCTCAATCTCTATAAAGGCATACATATGTTGGTTCCATAAATGTTCCTACATGACTTGATGGCTCTGGCCGAAACTTGCACATATCCTTCACTATGCAACCTAAAATACTGGAGAGGTTTCAATTGGGCCAGGGCCCAAAAACAAAGGAAAAACGTATGTGTGAATGCAGAACTCAGATGCAACCAGAAGAGGGAGCTATATAGATGGAAAAGCTTCCTCAGAGGGCAAGATAGAAAATGAAGGCGTGCTAGAGCATCAGTTGGGAGACACTCTATGGTCCCTTCCATGCTGCTCCTATATTCCGGGATCTGATCTCAGATTATTTTCTTATCCCAGATTATATGGCAGTGGAGACTCATATAATCTAGTTTAAATCAGATAATCTGGGATCAGATCCTGGAATATCGGGCAGTGCAGATGGATCCTAAGAACCTTCTGCACTTCTGCCATAGAGATGTTCTCAGGGAAGCCTTTTCAGATGGCTTGGCAAAGATGGAAGTAAACTGGAGAAGGGGGAAATAAGTCCTTCGGATAACAAAACTTGGGTAATAATTCAACAAAACTCTATATTCAAAGCAGTGTATTTTTATGTATGGAGGAAATAATTACCCTGAGTAAATTTGTGCTGTGGATCTGAGTATTGAAACTTTTATAAAACACTAGCATATGTACCTGGTGTTGCCCGAGTATGCATTTTCTGATATGATTTATTAGAAATATTCATTGCTCGCTTGATAATTTTATGCAGGGCCCCGTTAGAAAATGTATGTCTTGGCAATGCCGGGTACCTAATCTAGTATACTCTAAAATATGCAAAAAAATCAAAACAGGCAACAGCAATAGTAACTAGTAGTATGCACTAGTTACAAAGTGACTGTTGGGACGCATTCTTTGTTTTCTAAACTAGTACAAGCATAAAAAATTAGTCACATGCCCTTCAGTGAATGCTTTTCATGTTATCAAGATGTATGTATAGGAACATTACAAGATTTTACCAATTTCTCTTTAGATTCACCCCTACTATTTTTCTTGTTAAGATTCTGTACAATATGACATTAATTTGGTCTGGCACTGGTTGGTTGGTTGGTTGGTTTCAGTGGTCTGCTTCAGAAGGGACACTGTTATGACACGAAGCATTTATTTAGCAACACAGCAGAAGTGTGCCATAGAAAGAGAGGATACGTTTATTTATTACATTCCTATCCCTCCCTTCTCACCCTGAAGGGGACTCAGAGCGGCCTTACAAGTAGGCAACAATTTGGTGCCTCATAACATGTATACAATAAAACAAACATATACATTGAAAAAACCAAACAGTTAAAAACATAACGACATTAAAACCAATTATTAAAATCATGCAAGGCAAAATCATAATCCAAGGCTGTTCCATTCATTTCACTATTCTGTATTAACTTATTGCACTGAAGATTACTAACCAAAAGCTTGGTTAGCTGATCTGATTTCACTGGGGAGGGAGTTCCACAGGCAAGGGGGCACCACTGAGAAAGCCCTGTCTCTCGTCCTCACCAACCACATCTGTGAAGGAGGTGGGACCAAGAGCAGAGCCTTCCCAGAAGATCTTAACTTTGAAGGTGGGTCATAGAAAGAGATACGTTTGGATAAGTAAGCTGGGCTGGAATTGTATAGGGCTTTATAGGCTAAAGCCAGAACTTTGAATTCTACTCAGTAGCAGACTGGAAGCCAGTGGAGCTGACGCAACAGGGGGGCTGTATGCTCCCTGTACGCTGCCCCAGTGACAAATCTGGCTGCCACCCATTGGATCACTTGAAGCCTCTGAACAGTCTTCCACGACAACTCCATGTAGAGCACATTGCAATAGTCTATTCTGGATGTAACAGGAGTATTGACCACCATGGCCAAGTCTGGCTTCTCATGACAGATCAGCAGAAGGGGTTTCCACTGAATCTAAATCCACTTGTTATTTCAGGAAGGTAGTTGCTCAATACTGATTGCTTTTAACTCATATTGTCAGACAGGGACAGCATATTGTCAGACAGGGACACATTTCACAGCTGGTATTATTTATCATATAGCCCCTTTCACTGGCAAAAACCTAAGAATCTAGTGCAATGGCTGAAAGTATCTACTTGGCAGGAAAAGGCTGCTCAGAGGATGAAAAATGTGAGCATGTAATCTTCAAGGGCTCTTATTCTACTGAGGAAATGCCATTCCTCAACTTGAAAGTGCAACTTTCCTTCCTTGATTGGGCAATGGAGACGTCCGAGTATTCTCCCAATTGACAGGTGCATCCCACGTCACCCAAAATGTTGAAACTCTGTATGCAATTTCTCTCAGGAAAACCAACACATGTGACTTTTGGCTGATTTGTGACCTACCTGTAGGCAAGGAATTCTTCTGGGTCACAGGGCTCTTTGGGGTCCCAGGCACACTACTCGGCCGCTCCCAAGTAGTCTCTGTCCAAAAGAGAATTAAATAAAAGTAAATAGATGGGACTGCATTGAGAATCATCAAAAGATAAAAAGAAATCCTGTCCTCCTCCACAAGCAATCACACTATAGACTGTGGAATTCCCACCTTTATTAGACTTTAAAACTTGCCTGCTGGTCCATGTTGCTTTATATAGTGTAGGACAACAGATACCAATCATCTCAAAGGATCGTTTAAGAGTGGGCCCAGATGGAAAGTTTCCCCCCAGGCCATTTTCACACTTCCAGGCAGAAACTGCTCTACCAACCACCCCACTGCAGTTCCTGACAGGTGCATCAAACCAAAGCACTCAGCATGTCTAGACTGTGGGAGTTAGGAAAGTCTAAAGAGCACACCTGATCTCCTGTATTAAAAAAAACCCCTTCAGTTCTTTCTTCTTTTAAATCCCACTCACAATAAAGACCCCCTTTGAGTCAATCAGAATTCTCCAAGGGCGTCTGACACAGAAGGCTCTCAAAGGCATTCAATATTTGTACAGTCCTGCCAACTTGAAGAAGTCACATAACTCTAGACCAGTGGTTCTCAACCTGTGGGTCCCCAGGTGTTTTGGCCTACAACTCCCAGAAATACTAGCCAGTTTACCAACTGTGAGGATTTCTGTGAGTTGAAGGCCAAAATATCTGGGGACCCACAAGTTGAGAACCACTGCTCTAGACAGAAAACATGTTTGGAGCCCAGCTCTCTTTTCTACTCCTCTGATAATGTCTCTGTTAAACAAGAACATTTTCTGGGTGGATTCTGAGAAAAAAAGTCACCTAATTTATTTAGCTGTTTTGGCATTCAAAGGAACATCAAGATTCTCCATCAGATTTCACAGCAATTCCAGAAAACGTGCTTCATGGCACATGGGCAATATCTGGCCTAAAACAAAAAATCTGGCTAATTTCAAATGATAATCACGCAGCCTGTATCTCTGGCAGTAGATGGTGCTCTAAGTTTGAATTAGCCTCAAGGCTCTGCAGCTCATTTCAGAAGCACAGACACAAGGAAAGCTCGGCTGCCGCCTGCGAGCGATGCAGTGCTGTTTTGTTTTTATGACTGCAGGTAGGAAATCATTCGAAGCACCTACAGTACTTGTTCCGAAAAGCTGCGTGCTGGCTGCTGTGCACAGGTCAAGCACGTCCCACTGAAAAAAGCAGCACTGTAAATGGCCAACTGAGCTAATTTTTCAAAAGCTTTGCAAGGGAATGCAGCAAGAAACACTGCACAGGGAAAGAGATACAGCAATGGAAAATCTTATAAGTATGCCTTAAAATCTACTGAAAGAAAAGGTTAGATTTTCAAAATATTAGGACACATGTACCATGATGATTTGGGGGGGGGGGGTGAGGGCTTGGTGGGTGAAAGTACTGCTGGAAGTAACATCTGAAATGAAAAAGAATGCACCTGGGGCATGACCCACAACCACAGAAGTTCAATGTCCTCCTCTCTGACCATCCTTCTTTATATGTGATCCAGTCTGACCTTGGAAGGAGAGAAAGGTCAGCTCTCACTAGTAATTGGATGGGAGACCATTAATGTATGCCAGGTGCTATTCACTCTATTTCAGAGGAAGAAACTGACAAAACCACCTCGGAGCATTCTTTGCTTAAGAAAACCCTATGAAATTCACGAGGTCACCATAAATTCAAAAGAAACCTAAAGAGATGTGCACACATATACCTCAGTTAACAAAAGATACATTCCTGAGCATGAATTCTTTAACAGAAAAAATGGTACTAAAAGCAGAAACAGTATGGAAAGAATTTCCCACACGACAAAAAAAAGTTCAATATATTTCAATAATTATGTTATTCAAAATATTTTGGGAGAAGCCTTCCATGAGTAAACAAAACCATCTGAACCTTCTAATTGAAGGCTTCTTCCAAAATACGGATGGCTTTCCCCCCTTTCTTTCAACAGTCTATACTTTCTCCAGCACTTCTTTCATCATCTTTCCTTGGCCCTCCTTAATTGTCCTCTCCATTTTGATACAGCTAGTCAGAGGATGCAGAGGAATGTCGGAGCAATGTGGGCACAAAAAGACTTGGTAAAAAGGAGCTTCTATGTCAGCAGCTTAGTAAACTGAAGCATGCTTGCACTAGAGCACTCTCTATTAACCCTGTTTCCTGCAGAGGATTCATCCCTCTCAAGATATTTTAAACTGATCATTTGTTCACCATTGGCACAGTAGTATGTTCTAAATTCAGAATGTCTTATAACTTTCAGCAAGACTGCATATATGGTATTACTCAGTTATTTATAAATAATTTAGGTTCTTCAGTTCTCTTTCTATTGCAGGAATATCACTTACTCCATACAATAGTCTGCAACGGTTCAAATGCAACCTATCAATTGGTATTATGAATGCTGTTTGGAATACTTACTGCGGCACAAATATGATGGTCCCATTAGGATATTGCTCAAAGCATCTATTTCCTTACAATGCCCATGCTCTCCCATACCTTTTTTTAAAAAAAAAAACAACCCCTTAATAACAGTACTGTATCCATTAATAAGGATATGCTATGACTCATAGGGATATCCTTCAGTAAGACTCCTGTTTCTATTTAAAGAAAGTTATTTCAAAGCCCAGACTTAAATTTTTAGGAATCACTGGATAACCACTATGACTCTCTATGATTTAGGGGAAAATTCTCCCCAGCACAATTTTCCCCAAATCCCTCTGGGTAGAGATGCCACAGATCAAGCATAGAAAATTATAATTCAAAAGATCTGGTCTCATTTATCCATCTTTTATGGAACCACATTTTAATATGTGTGTTTGAAGAATTTTTACAGTATTTGTGTGTTTTTGACTGTGTTGTGACCAGCCTCGAGCCATAATAATAATAATAATAATAATAATAATAATAGTAGTAGTAGTAGTAGTAGTTGTTGTTGTTGTTGTTGTTGTTGTTGTTGTTGCTGCTGCTGCTGTTTCCAGTAAGTTATGGTTTCTGTGATATGGAGCATAACACATATGAGCAAGGTTTCCAACTCAGCTGTATTAGGATAAGATAGTACATTAAGGAAGAACAGCTGTTGAGGGGAGGCCCACCTGAAAATGGCCTAAGATAGGGAGGGAATTGGAGGGAAGGATATTAGAGGCAATGGTGAAGTACTATGGCCACATAATGAAAAGACAGGAAAGCTTGGAGAACCTAATGATGTTGGGGAAAATGAAAAGGATAGGGGTCGACCAAGGACAAGACGGATGGATGGTATCCTGAAAGTGACTAGCTTAACCTTGAAGGAGCTGGGGGTGGCAATAGCTGACAGGGAGCTCTGGCGTAGGCTGGTCCATGAGGTCATGAAGAGTTGGAAGTGACTGAATGAATAAACAACAAAGGGTGGAAATCACGCAGTCTCAGCAGACATAGCTTGCATAGCCACTGGTAAAGAATTCTGGGCATTTCAGTCCAAGAACATCTGGAGGGCCATTTGATTCCAACTCTGCTCTAAGAGATTATTCACATAACCTCAAGGGTAGGACGGGTTTTTCCTTCCCAAATTACATAATTTTGTGGTGGGTGGCCTATCATCAGTGATTCATTGTGATTCGTAATCACACTGCTTAGCGTTATTTCTCAAATTGGCTACATGTATAACATCTGGCTACAGTGACACATGTCTTGATAACATCCTGTTTGGATTACTGCAAATCACTATACTTGGGGCTGCCTTTGGAAATTATCCCAAAACTTCAGCCTGTAGACTTGGCCTGGGCATAGGGTTCATATGACTCCCCTTTCAAAATAGCTGCATTGGCTAGTGTATCGTTTCTGGATGCTAGGTTTAACCTTTAAATCCCTAGAGAGCTTGGGGCAAGACTATCTGAAAGATGGCATCTGTAACTGTTATGGTTTACAAGAGAGGGTTTTCTCCAAGTCCCACCATTTTTGCAAGAGGATTTGGTGAAAGACCACTTGGACTCCTCCCTACTTTCTTTCTACCGGCATGTCAAAATATTTTTATTAAGGCAGCACTCTGCATTTTAAATATGGTTGTAAGTGGTACATTGTTTGAAAATACCTTTTTATTATGTTTTAAGCATTTTAAATTATCTTTAGTAGTATTGAATTCCTTTTTCACTTTTGTAATAATGTTTTAGTTGCATCTTTTTAAAATAATTGTTAGCCAAATTTTGGGAGAAGGGCAATATAAAAATGTAACCAACAAGTCAATCAATCAATCTGCCAACCATGTACTTCCTTTTACTTTACTTTCCACTTGAATTCCACAATTCAAGTGTCCAATCCTCAATCTATATTGCCAGAAACACACGCAAGACAAAGGACAATTGAATAAACTGACTCCAAATATGTTGCCTTCTAAAATCCCATGGCTCCCACTCCCTAATAATTGCAGCCATTTTCCTTATTAAACCACCACAAAGGTATGGTTTGTCTGCAGCACTACCCTTTTCAACCATACTGGTAGTGGTTTTAAGCATATGCAAGCCACCTATCATGTTTGTGTATATATGATGATGTGCTTTCCTCCTGTTTCTTACATCACCCTGAGTTGAATATTCACAGTTTAAGAAATCATTGCCCTCAGGGGTGCAGAAATACTCTTGGTCCAAGCATTCAAGTGCAAATTATATGTTCCTGAAGGATTAAAGACAAAAACAAAACAACCCCAAGGCAGGCAATTAACATATGTAATATTATTAATGTTGTAATTTACTTAAAATTCCATTTCCTATTCTGCTATCTTAAGACTTTTATTTTAGGCTTGTTTGGAATGTCTGCCCAATTTTAAGATAGCAATAATTGTGAGTCATAAGGGATGGCAGCAGAGCTGAGAGAACACCAGTGTTTGATTAGCAAGTGCATGCATTCACATTTCACGTATGTGTTTCATAATAGAAAAGGAGAAAGAAGTACTGAACAAATCTAATTCAAGCATCTGCTTGTCCAGTTTTGTTGGATTCGTTTCAATTGGTTCAGCTTGAGGATGTGGACAGGATCCTTGGAGAGGTGCGACCCACCACATGCATCCTAGACCCCTGCCCTTCCTGGCTGATTAAGGAAGCCAGAGGGGGTTTGGCAGGGTGGGTGAAGGTGATGGTTAATACCTCCCTACAGACAGGAGAGTTTCCAGCGAGCTTAAAGCAAGCTATTATAAAACCGCTGTTGAAGAAACCATCACTGGATCCCACCCAATTCGACAACTATCGGCCAGTTTCCAATCTCCCCTATTTGGGCAAAGTCATGGAACGTGTGGTGGCGACACAACTCCAGGGGTTTCTGGTAGACACTGATTATCTTGATCCGGCACAGTCTGGCTTTAGGCCGGGACATGGAACTGAGACAGCCTTGGTCGCCTTGGTAGATGATCTGCGCAGGGAACTAGACAGGGGGAGTGTGTCCCTGTTGGTTCTGCTGGACCTCTCGGCGGCCTTCGATACCGTCGATCACGGTATCCTTCTGGGCCGCCTCATGGACATGGGGCTCGGAGGCACTGCTTTGCGGTGGCTCCGATCCTTCCTTGAGGGACGGACCCAGAAGGTGTTACTGGGTGACACCTGTTCGGCCCCACAACCGTTGTTGTGTGGAGTCCCACAGGGTTCAATCTTGTCCCCGATGTTATTTAACATCTACATGAAGCCGCTGGGAGAGATCATTCGGAGTTTCGGACTAAGATGCTATCTCTATGCAGATGACGTCCAAATCTGTCACTCCTTCACACCTGTCACCAAGGAGGCTGTCCAGACCTTGAACCGGTGTTTAGCCGCTGTATCGGACTGGATGAGAGCTAACAAATTGAAACTGAATCCAGACAAGACAGAGGTCCTACTGGTCAGTCGGAAGGCCGAACAGGGTATAGGGTTACAGCCTGTGTTAGACGGGGTTACACTCCCCCTGAAGACGCAGGTTTGCAGCTTGGGAGTGATCCTGGACTCACCGCTGAGCCTGGAACCTCAGGTCTCGGCGGTGGCCGGGAGAGCTTTTGCACAATTAAAACTTGTGCGCCAGCTGCGCCCGTACCTTGGGAAGTCGGATCTGGCCACGGTGGTCCACGCTCTTGTCACATCCCGGCTGGATTACTGCAACGCACTCTACGTGGGGTTGCCATTGAAGACTGCTCGGAAACTACAACTAGTCCAGCGAGAAGCAGCCAGATTGCTCACCGGAGCGACGTACAGGGAGCACACCACCCCCCTGCTGCGTCAGCTCCACTGGCTGCCGATCCAATTCCGAGCGGAATTTAAAGTGCTGGTCTTGACCTATAAAACCCTATACGGTTCTGGCCCAGTGTATTTGTCCGAACGGATCTCCCTCTACATCCCACCTCGAAGTTTAAGATCTTCTGGGGAGGCCCTGCTCTCGACCCCGCCGGTCTCACAAGTGAGGCTGACGGGGACGAGGAGCAGGGCCTTCTCAGTGGCGGCCCCCCGCCTGTGGAATTCACTCCCCGGGGAGATTAGATTGGCTTCTTCCCTCCTAGCATTTAGGAAAAAACTAAAGACCTGGATGTGGGACCAAGCTTTTGGTCACTCTGACAATTAACTCAAGGACCGGGTGATAGACAAAGATAATTGGAATAGAACGGATGTACGGCTCTGATATATGGACTCTGACATGAGATGGTTTTAGGTATATGTTTTTATGAGGTATTGATGTTTTAATCTGATTGTTGAATTGTGATAGTGTTTGGATTACTTGTTGTGTTTTGGGCATCTAATTGTGCCCTCCCTGTAAGCCGCCCTGAGTCCCCCTCGGGGTGAGAAGGGCGGGGTATAAGTGAATGAAATAAATAAATAATAAATAATAAATAAGCAGATGCAGGAAAAATGATGATGACTCCACATGGTTTCTCTGAAAAGTGTTAGCTCAGAGATCTAGACTACCAAGAGCTAGCCAGGTTTATTTACTTACTTGCTATATTTACACTGCTGCTTTTAAGTTGACTTTGACTTATGGATATCCCATGAAGGAGAGAACTCCAAATCCATTTATCATCAACAGCTCAGGTTTAGTAAATTCAGGGCACGGGGCTTCCTTGATTTGATGCATCCATCTGGAAGGCAGTCTCCTGCTTCCCTACTGCCTCCTATTTTACCAAGTAGCATTGTCTTTTCTAGTGAGTCACGTCTTCTTGTGAAATAGCCAAAACACCACAGTCTCAGTTTTGTCATCCTGGCTTCTAGGGAGAGTACAGTTGCTTAAGGACCTAGTTATTGGCCTCTTTAGCAATCCACAGAATTTATCTTTTCTAGCACCACATTTTCAATAAGTTGGTTTTCTTCTGGTCCCTTTCTTTACTATCCAGTTCTCACAACTATACATAGAAATGAGAAATATGATGGTATGGATAATTATAACTCAATGATACATCTTTACACTGCAAGATCTTGCAATTCTCTCACAGCTAGCCTTCCAAGTCTTGCTCTTCTTCTCATTTCATGAGTGAAGTTTCCATTCTAATAAATGATTGAGCCATGGTATGGAAAATCTTTTTAGTGTCTTCATCATCTACTTTAAAGCTAGGTAAATAGTCTCTGGCCATTATTTTTGATCTTGGAATATATTCCCCATAGAGATATAGGGGATCATATTAAGCTTGGGGCTTCTAAACTTGTACTTGGGAACTGAACAAATGAGACCACAGAAGCAGCACAATATGTCTGGTAGCTGTGGAATGGTGTTGTGTTTCCAATGTTTGTGAAAATAATGCCAACTGCATATCATTAATATTGAACTGAATTGTGGCAATTTTACACTGGAAATTTCTTTTTTAACCCTCAGTGTTTTTTAATCGTGTCAGAAGCGACTTGAGAAACTGCAAGTCGCTTTGGTGTCAGAGAATTGGCCGTCTACAGAGATGTTGCCCAGGGGATGCCTGGGTGTGTTACCATCCCGTGGGAGGCTTCTCTCATGTCCCTAAATGGGAAGCTGGAGCTGACAGATGGGAGATCACCCTGTCTCGCGGATTTGAACCACCAACCCTCAGTGTTAAATAGTTATACATCCTTAAACTGTATAGTACACAGTTAATATAAAAATGCCATGGTGATTCAAAGTCATAGTTTTATTAATCAAGGCATTTGGACTTTTTAAAATCCAACTATAATATAAACTATTGATTTATAATGATTTTTGGAAATATAAAGTGAAACGGGAATCTTTTCCTTTGCCCAGCTTGCTGTAAAATTACTGCAGCAAACCAGATCTCTCTCACACATTCTTCCTAAAATTAAGTCTTGTGTTTTCATGCTTTTAAGAAAGAAACTATTCAGCTGAACCATCCTTAATTCTTACACATGAATTGATGAAACGTACTGGCATCCCTGAGTAGCTGTTATGTAAGAAAATATTCCCTGCCAACCCTGCAGTGTTACACTGCCATACACTGGCAGCTGTTAATATAACAAGGCAGTCCACAATTACAGGCGTTCTGAGAACAAGAGAAGCCAATCCATCTGCTTTTGCGGAATAATCTTATGCACCTTTGGCATGAGAACACATTTCATATAAAGCTAATACACACACTCCATGAACAGCCCTCTTCAACTGATTTGCAGCCCAACATGATTATGAAATCACTAGGTGATTTCAGTCGGCACTTAAGTGCTAATGAACTCTGACAGGAGGGCGCTACGCAGATTGGTATAAAGCCAGCATGCATGCAAAACAAAGGATGTGATAGGAAAGGAAGTATTCCACAGAAGGGATGAAGGATTAGAATACTGGATTCCAGAAAGATACACCAATAGAAGTTCTAGGTGAGCTTCCATGCTACACAGCTGTAGTAGTATGATTCCACTTTAATTGCCATGGCAGCATCTCACGGAATAGTGGGGCTGGTAGTCAGGTAAAGCACTAGAGCTCATTGGCTGAGGATTCCAAAACTGCAAATCCCAGGATTGAATAGGATGCAACCATCGGAATTAAGGGGGAACGCACAACCCTATAATCATGTAGTGTGAAAGTGTCCCAAGTGACACTGGAATTCAATTAAGCAATCCCTTATGTACTGAAGGAAGGGGGAAATTTACATTTATTAGGCAGGTCTCCCTCTATGAAGCATGTTGGTTGTGCAAGAATCAACTTTGCACAAGCAGGGCAAAAAGGGTGATTCACAATTAGCCAAAGACTCCTCCTTCATGTTGTGGGCACCCCATGCGCACAGGATTAATATGTCATCAAAACTGTCCACACATGACCTTGAGGTGGTTTCTACTCTCTCCTCACATACTGGGTGAAACTGTGAGGAACATCACATGCACATTTCCATGTGCATAGCCATTAAGAACAAGAAGCCCAAGAATACAAGGGAGTACACCTTCCTCAGAAACTTCCCTCCCTCTGCCTATGTGCTGCTCTCCCCCGTAACACACTCAGCAACATGGGGACTATAAGTAAGGAGCTCAGTTATAAGAGATGTCCCTGGCTGCAACAGAACTACTGGTGCCTGCTTATGCAACACAGCACTGAAGGCTGAAAGGCACACAAGGCTTGTCAACAAGATACCAGAACTAATGAGCAAGCTTGCTATTTCAAGAATACAGTCATAAAATGTGATAGTCTCCTCAAATATAGCTGCACAAACCTGTGAAGAAAGTTAAAAGCATTTCTTTTAAAATGCTCCTTATAGCTGATCTAACATCTCAGTGAAACTTACCTTACATGCAAATCAAGCCTTCTGTATACATGCATTCTTGAAAATATTTTTTTAATCCCAAAAGGTAACCTTGATCTTGCCGTTTGATATAAGGGAGGCCATTTTACTATGCCATAATATATAACTTGAGTATTCATGGATTTGAGTATCCATATGGGGTGGGGGTGTCCTGGAAAGAAATCCCAGCAGATATCAAGAGCCTTTTGTATACCCTTCTGCAGGGATGCTTCTATATGTTCTTCAAAACATAGAGCACCAAAAAAAGGGAAAATGTGGAAGTAAATCTATGGCGGGCCCACCTTGTCTCCTTATAGAGAAGCCAAGCAAACAGTCTGACTGCAGTGCAGTCGTGCTAATTTTGGTAGCCCCTGTATTATGGTAAAAGCCAGGTTGTTTAGTTGTGTCTGTTGCCACAGATAAAGGAAAGGAAGTTCAGATGGAGGACGGAGGAAGTGGTAGATAGAGGAAAGGAAGCCCGGGATGTAACAGAGATGGATGGTATGGTCTTTTGAAGGCACTCACTTCCTTAATGGTTGGGAATGTGGGAGAAAAGAAGAAATGTGATGGAAAGAGGGTGGGAATAGAGACCATGGAGTTGAAGTGGGTGAACAGCCTGGCATCCTTTCAAGCAAAGCAATAAGGGCTCAGCAACTTAGTAGCTAAACCTGAGCCAATCAATTCTTCTGTCAGTTTTATCACTGCCAGGAGCTGAGTTATAGACTGCGCCTGGCAGTATTCATGAGTACGCACATATTTTGGCAGTGCATAAACTATTTATTTTACACAGTGCATCATTACCGGAATACTATTGCCATTATTTATTATTTATATTTAGTCCTCTCCCCTCAGTTTCACTTTACTCTCAGTTAGCAAAATCAAAGAATCTTCAGCACAAAAAAAAACCTATTTTTGTATATGTGGGGTAAATGTTAAAAGGATTTTGAAAGCTACTTGAAAATACTGATGTCTAGTATTTAATCTGAGCCAACTATACAGCTATTGGGGAAGTACAAATATGAATGAAGACACTGAATGCTCAATATCTGATAGAATACATGGTGCTTTACAGAGAAATAGGTCAGAGAAAGGAAGGAAGGGGAATGTATTAAGAAAGGAAGGGGAATATATTAATATGTTGCATACAATTCATTAATGCATAGGGATCTTGTAGCAGGGATCTCTGAGACTAAGAACTTCTCTACAGTATCCAAAAAATTAATAATTTGATTCTCATTGTATTTTTCCATTTTGTCCTGGCCCTAGCATGACCCTGTTAATGCCATTCACATCATACCCAACACACTGAGATCACCATAAACAGTAAGCACAATTTCCCCTGTTGTGGGGGATCCACATTTCCAATCCTTCACACAGTTTGCAGCCACGCAGCTTTAAATGCTCTGCTTCCCACATGCATACAAAAAATCTTTTTTTCTTTTGTGGAGACGGATTAATGCCAATATACCGCTCTGTGAGTATCCACAGTGAGTGAATGCTCTTGTCCAGCCAGCCAGTTCTGCCCACCACTAACTTTACTTTCCAATGACGCAGAGAAGTGACACCACCTGGAGGGATGGCCACCTACTTAGAAGTCCAAACGTTCTGTAAGACATTAGGGTAAAGGCAAGATTTTTGAAACAGCAAAAAAACGAAAGAAACTCAAAACATGGATCTTGTTAGGGATGTGTTGTGTGAGGATCAGAGCCTCCACAAGATGAGCACAACTTATTTAGTTTGTTTAGACAACCCCAAACTGAAAGAAGCTGGTAGCAAAAGTTTTGGTAGACTATGGGTATCTAATGTGGTTCCCCACATGCCAGGTTGTGCCCACATGGTGTCATTAAAGGGACTCTCTCAGCTGCCTCTGAGCCAGCAAGAACTCCCTACTGTGAAGCTGTGGCAAACATGGTTTGGAACCTCTGAGCAGCCATCATAGGAGTCTCCGCATCCCATGTCATGGCTGTTCCCAGCCATGCTCTTTGGCACTGTGGCTGACATGAGCCGGACTGCTTCCATGCTAAGGGCTGGGAGATAAGAAAGCCCCCTCTCCTCTCTCCAATCTCACCCAGAATACAGCTGCTCTGGCTGATATCAGACAGTGTCCAAGGAGAAGGTAGGTGGGGTGTCATTGCTGGGGACAGCTGTAACATGGTGGACAACAGAGGACTATCATCCTCTGTTGTCCTTGGGCTGCTTGTGCATGGATAGGATGGCAGTGAAAACAATTGTGGCCAGTTCTGGTTAGAAAATGGTCCGGCTGTCTTCACAGGCCCTATGTCAGGGGAAAGCCTGAATCCTGAGTGAGGATTAAGATGGTCTTGCCTCAAGCTAAACTGGATTAGCCTCATGTGGTGTTTTAGTCACTGCAGGCCTAATACAGGTAAGTGATCAGTATAGATGATCATTTAGTGTATATCACTGCAATATTTATAACTACCAGTATATAGATATATGCCTGTTTATAGATATATACATGTATCCTCAGCTCTGAATAACTATATACACCCATATATAATTACCTTGACTTGTGAATAATTATACAACAAATCTTATTCAATGCACATAAAATGTATATGACAGTTTAACCCCTGAGCAAAGGTTAGATGGCCTGTTTAATGCATATAGTATATTGAAATTATGCTCAGAAAATTATATTACTGAAGCAATTCTAATCTGTTTTTGGACTTTTGGTATGACTAACATTTATTTATTCAAACATTTATGTTCCATATGTTGGAATGTTTTTAATGGTCTACAAGGCTGTTAACAACATTCCCAATCCATAATATAAAAGTAAATAATCAAAACCACACCAAGTAAGCAGCAGAACACAACAGGAAACAGATAACTAATTAGACGCAGCAGTAGGAAATAGCCATTGGAAACATCAAAACCACAAAAAATGTCAAACCTAGGGAGTCTCAAAAGTTCTGTTGAAAGAAAGAAAGAACTCAAAAATCTGCAGAAAAAAGCAGAGCATAGCAGACCTCTACAAGGAAGGAGATCCATAATTCAGCAGCCACTCAAGATTCAATCCCCGGGTTTTTCAATCTTTGGTCCTCTGGGTGTTTGAGGGTTCAGTTCCCAGATTCCTGACATTTGGCCAAACTAGTGGGGCCTCTGGGAAGTCCCAAACACCCAAAGGACCAAAGGTTGGGAACCACTGCTCTGATGTGACAATAATTGCTGGAAGAATTGGAGCAGAAGTTCAAAGGATGTTTTTCAAAGATAGTGGATTCTTAAAAGAATCACAGGACTGAAAACTTAAGACTTCCAAGAAAGGAAGCCTGCACACAGGATTGGAGTTGAAAATGAACTGAGAATAAATGAGATCATTTTGAAATTGGCACCATTATGTTCTCTGTGGTTCATTTAAGCCAACAATTTGGCTGCCATATTATGAAGCAGACATTGTTTCTTGGAAAGCTACAAAGGCAACTCTAAAGAACATTCCAGTAATCTAGTCTACGTGTTCCTAAAATCTACTGTTAGGTCATTCTTATCCAGGAAAGATCACAGTTTACAAAACCAGCCTGAACCCATAAAATCATTCTTAGTTAGTACTACCATATGGGCACACAGGATCTGTCCCACAAGGACACTGAAACTGAAAAGCTGGCTTGACAGGGAAACACAACTGTATCTAATTGATCACACTGAGCACCCCCCACCCACTAAAAAAATCAATGTTCTCAAATAGTGTTTTGCTCTTGTCTAGATTAAATTTGTGTTTGTTCAACCACCTGCAGTTCATGACTAAGATAACTGTTTTGGATTTCCTCTTCTCTCAAGGCTGGAAGGAAAGGAGAGAAAACAATCTCATGACATCAGTATAGTCAAGAGTACAGGAAAGTTACTTTGGGGCCTACAATTCCCAAAACCCCCAGCCTGCTTGGCCAATAACCAAGTTGGCTTGGGGATCCTGGGGGCACTAATGCAACTTTTTTTCTTCCAGTTTTGAGCATAGTGACACTAGTTTCATGTAGATGTTGGATGCACCCCTACCAGCCACAATGGCTCAGATCTTCTAAAATGTCCCACTTTTCCTTTGAAAAATGGCATCACACTCCTTCAGTGATTGAAAAAATATTGCAAAACAGAACACACTCTTGTCTCACTCCAGCAAGAGAAAAGCAGGAGCAGAATACACAGTATCAGAATCCAACCAATGATCCAAAAGAATGAAGATGTGCTCACTCCACCTATTCACATCCTGCAGAGCTCATTCACTGGTGGGCTGACTATACACCAGAATCTGGTCAACAAGCTAGATAATAGTGTTTGAGGAGTGAAAGTTGAGTCACTTGATTATAAGTCACTTGAACAGATGTATAGTTATTATATTTTGCTTAGTAAACTGATACTACATAACTATGGATTTATTTTTTCTTAGTTGGTAGAGTGATTGTAGAATATACAAATAATCTAGAGATAAGATATGTTTATTTCAGTTATTTTCAATTAAGTTAGAGGACATAATGATACATAGAGTTATATACTTTGTAAGTAATTTTATTTGTGTCACGTGTTTTATTATTATGTGAGGTTTTGCTTTTGTTTTGTTCTGTTTGTTATGGTTATTTTTTTGAATTGAATAGAGTTAATGTTTTAAAAAGCTTGAAAGTATCATCATTATGGAGCTGGGTCTTCACAATATATTTCAGGATCCCATTAAATTGAGGATGCCAAAATCTGTGTGTTCCATCTGATTTTGAAAGCTAAACAGTGTAAGCCTAGATAGCCCTAGGATGTGAGACCATCAACAAACACCAGAAGCTATAGGCTGTATTTCAGAGGAAGGAATGGACAAAGCCACCTCTAAGTATTCCTTGCCCAAGAAAATTCATGTGGTCATTATAAGTTGAACTGGGAGTTGAAGGCACATGCAAATGCAACTCTAATTCAAAATCTTAGGTATTATTTCAATCACCACTTGGACATATCTTTGTTTTTGGATTGATAAAAGTTGCCCCTCACGAGGCAACAGTAGCCAGAAATGTCAAAGTGGTAAGGGAGTCTACCTTTCACATGTAACTCATGATTTTTAGTAAAAAAAAGTTACTGATTACAATGACAAATAAAATACCATGAGAGAGAGATAAGACACAAGTTCAGATCTATCTCTTCCGGCAGGCTAACCCAGTCCATTTTAACTTGTGACTTTTAACCTGCATTTTATCAATAAATTTTAATCTGCCTTTTGCTTGTGTATGTTTACTATGTATATTTTTATAATGCTCACTTTTATCTCGCTATTTTAACCATGTTGTACCCTGCCTTCGAACTATCAGGAGAGGCAGGTAAGAAATTATTATTATTATTATTATTATTATTATTGAAATTTGAGTTCTAGCTTAATGGCTAAGCTGAGGAGGAAATGAGACAAAGTTTTGCACTATTCTGTGTCCCCTTCGGAGTTGAGAAGGGTGGGATATAAATATGGCTAAGAAATAATAAATGTATTATTGGTCTTACAACCAAGTTGAGACATTTCCTCCCTAGAAAAAGACAGAATGAGACAGAAAAGAACCAGCAAACTGGTTCCACAGACCTTCAAAATATCAGTCTAGCTCACAAGGCCATACAGTATAAGCCAATCAGCATTGCATTTCTCCTGCCTTGGAAAAGCCTTTGAAATTTCCACAACTGAATTAATAGATCCTCTTGTAAGAATCCAATATGCCAATATAAACAAAGGATGTTATTTATGGATGGCATTTCCTTCAATGATTTTTGTAAATAAGCTACCATAATACTAATCTGTCTGTCTGTCTGTCTGTCTATCTATCTGTCTATCTATCTAAAAAGGAACAAACAAATCAAAATCGAACTCTTCTGCAGTTTCAGACCAAGAGTACAATGTGAGCAATTTCATTCACAGCACGCAAAGACATTTCTCATAGCAAGCCAAAGCCAACAAATCCTATCCCCCTGATGTGGGCCCTAATGTAACAAACCTTACTCCAATTGAATCAGCAGCACTGCCCAAATCGGCAGATATGCAGTGGCTTTTGTCAGGTATGCTCCCTCTGCTGTCATCCTTTCCACAGAGGAGCCTCACATGAGCATTGGGATTTGTTATAAGTTTTTTGGAGCTGTTATCACCTCAGCTGCCTCATAAAACTGAAGGAGCGGTCTGGATAACAAATAACATGCTATTTCCACACATCAATTACAATTACCTGGCAGACAGAGGTTCAGAGAGTGATAATCTTTAAAAAAAAAGAATGAATTTTATTTGGGATACAAAATATAAGAAGGAGAAACATCTATAAACACATACATCTAATACAAGTATGTTGTTTCCTCAAACGAATACATGCAATATTCTATCCAATCTTTCCCTTCCTGCGCCCAACCCGTGAACCCCCTTCCCATGACTTCCAACACTAGTCACTGTGAATCTCGTATCTCACAAAAAATCTTACCCTTATATCTACTTGAGTAAATTCCCCTTGTGGATGTTTTAAAGTTTATCTTCCTTTCCATGTATTCAAATGCCAGCCTCCATTGTTTAACAATCTCTTCATTATTTCCTCCCCAGCAACAATAAGGCAAACCTATCATAAGGATTTTCCTGGCAGAATTTGTACAGAGCTGAGTTGCCACTGCCTTCCTCTGAGGTTGAGAGAGTATGACCTAACCATGCTCATCCAATGGATTTCCACAACAGGGTAGGGGTTCAAATCCTGGTCTTCCAGTGGCCTAGAACAAACCACTACACTACAATGACTCTGCCAACATCCTAAGTAATGTGAAATCATATACAAATGACCAAAGGTTTATCATGGTGATAAGAGTTTTCCAAGACTGCCACTTCAATAACTGGAATAGAGAGAAATAAGCAAAGCAACAGCCATAACAGATCATCAGAAATATTGTTTAATAAAAATAAATCAATTGAGAAAATGGAGCTGGTAGAAGAACCAAACCTTTAAATTTGAGCAAAAATTTAGTCCTGTGGCCCATGGCAAACAGAATCCATAGTAACACAGCTACTTAGAATCCTAGAGTTGGAGCAGACCTTAAGACCCATATCGCCCAACCCCATTTTGCCATGTGGGAACACACAATCAAGCACTCCTAGCAGATGGCCATTCAGCCTCTATTTAAAGCCCCCCAGAGAAAAAGATTCCACCACACTCTGAAGTAGCATATTCTTGCTAGAACAAAGGGGGAACAGTATAAAAGATCTTTTCTTTCATTTTTTCGGGGGAGGTCCAGAAACTCAAAGAAGCAACACATTACTGACAGGATCAACAGAAACAAATTGTACTCAAACCCACACCCTTCATAGTTGAGAAAACTTGAGCAGGGGGAAGAACTAGGCTCATTGTTAGAGCAGGCAGCCAAAAAAGCCTTTCTGGAAAAGGGCAGCCTGCCAGCTCCACTTAAAGCTGCACTGGGCACGCCTTGTACTGAAAAGATGGTCACAAGACAACCATTCTCTCCTGCCATCTCCCCTCTTCAGACTTTCTGCTCTTAGTTAAGATGTAAAGATTGTGGCAGGACAATTATCTCAGTATCGAATGAACTCAACTCTTTCTCTCACCAAGGTTGCAATTGGCACTGGCACTGCAGTTCAATGACTGAGATGTTAAAAGACAAAGCATCATTGGGCCCGCAGCAGAACAAATAGGAGGAAGGAATCACAGTGACATCCAGACAATTTCCATCAGGGCTTCCTTGGTTAAATGGCATCATGGCCCATTAGGCCCATTAAAAAGAGAGAGGCATTTGCTTCTGTCCAATGTCATAGTATGTGACGTACCAACAGAACCCCTTGGAGTATGCACTAAAGGTGTGTGGAACAGATTTATTTCCTTTTTGAATTTCATTTTGAAATTTGGATGGCCCCAGTTTCATTTTAAAAATATTTTGAAGTTGGGGGGAGGGGCATTTTGTTTCATATCCTAAGTTTGGAAGTTTTGTTTCATTAGTTTTGTTCCATTGGTGGCAATGTGAAAACATTGAAAGCATGTTTCTCTGTCATTTTTATGGCTCTCAGGATGAAACTTGCTACACTTGTAGGACACATTAACAAGTTTCAATACGTTTCACTCATCCACTGATTTTTGGAATTTTTTTTACCAATAATATTTTTAAAACTACAACAGGGATTTATGGGACTTGAAGTCCAAAAAAGTGCCACAAGAGAGTAGGAGAATTGAGCTGTGTGATTGGCTGAGAAAGAGGAAGTGAGATTTGCAGGGGAGGCTTTATGCCCCCCTGACCCTTCGTATTCTCAGTTTCTAGTCCAGATGTTTTTGATTGGATGGGTCCCCTTTGGCTAGAATAAAGCAGACTACTCGCCATGAAGAACAAATGGTTAGAATACTAATGATACTTACTAACTTTTTTTGTAATTGAGGGAGGGTGCTTGTTTATTTCTGCCTGGATTTGGAGTCTCAAATTCAGGTTCGTAAGTCAAGTTGTAAATACGAATTTTGCCAAAATTATTACAACTTACAAAGCCCATACAAAATTTTGCACAGTTCTAGGGTGCACAGTGTACCTTTCTTTCAAGGTCTTCTCTCTATCCCCAAAGATTGGGACATTTTTCTGCATTGCTTTTAGTTCATAACTGGGATAATGCTGGGATCAGCAACATTAAAAATCTAAGAAGCTACTTTATTCTTAATCAGACATTTGGCCCATATAGCACAGTATTATTCTTGCAGATTTAGACATAGCAGGGTTTTTTTCTACTCCGACACCCTTCCTTACAAGGGCTGTCTAAGAAAACAATTATTGATGGGGCCCGGGCTACCATCAGTCAGAGTCAACTATTCAGAGTCCAACTCTGTGCCTTTCTGCCAGGAAACCTCCCCCTCCCACTTAAAACCAGGTGCATATTGGTACAGGAGAGGAGTTAAAAACAAGATTTTATTGCCCTAAACCACAAAAGACATAAACTTTAACAAAACCTTTCTGCACATTTTGCTAAGCATTTCATGTTGGGAAAGATTTAGTGGGACATTCTCTTTTAAAACAAGGCAGCCCAAAGTCTAAACATGTTTAGAAAGGAATTTCTTAGGGTAGGTCAAGGGAATTTTACAGTCATACACAGGATTTCAAACAAATTCAGAGAAGTCAATCTAACCATTGCCTGTTGTGACAGTGTTGGGTTTTAGAGTATATACAAAATTCACTGCCAGAAGCAGCTGGAAAGACAAAGCTTTAGTATCCCTATGGATATTCCTATGATCTTCAGACACTTTCTGATTCATATGAAAAAATGCTGCACTCATAGAGCTCAGATGATGCTGTGATGACTTCCAAAGCTCAGTGGCAATGTAGACTTTTGTGGAGAGGTGACTACCTAGATCAGGGGTCCTCAAACTAAGACCCGGGGGCCGGATGCGGCCCTCCAAGGTCATTTACCCGGCCCTCGCTCAGGGTCAACCTAAGTCTGAAATGACTTGAAAGCACACAACAACAACGAAAACAATCCTATCTCATGAGCCAAAAGCAGGCCCACACTTCCCATTGAGATACTAATAAGTTTATATTTGTTAAATTGTTCTTCATTTTAATTATTGTATTGTTTTTAAGTGGTTTTTGCACTACAAATAAGATATGTGGTATGCATAGGAATTCATTCATTTTTTTTCAAATTATAATCCGGCCCTCCAACAGTTTGAGGAACTGTGACCTGGCCTTCTGTTTAAAAAGTTTGTGGACCCCTGGCCTAGATAATGGAAATGGTCAATGTTTTCTAGTGTTACACCATTAAGCTTTACTTCTGGCATTGCAGAGGACTTGGTTGGTGCTTGCTGATAAAACACTTTGGTTTTCCTGATGTTCAGTGAAAGGCCAAGCCATATGCTTCTGCAAAGATGTTTAGAGTAGCTTCTAGGTCTTCCTCTGAATGAGCACAGACTACATTATCATCAGTGTATTGGTGTTCTATAACAGAAGTTGTTGTGACCTTTGGCTTTCAGATGGAAAATAAGGTTGGGGCAATAACCCATCTCTGTTTGACACCTGACCCCATCTTAAATTGGTCATTTTGGAAGCCATTGCTGCCCATGACAGTTGCCATCATGTAATCATGGAGGAGCCACAAGATGTTTACAAATTTATCAAGACATCCAGTTTTCAGGAGGATGGTCCAGAGAGCATTACAATGGTGTTGAAAGTGTTGTTCTAAAGTAACCACACAACTGACAATCAAATAGGTTGTGTGCAGACCTACCAGCAGGCAGAGTATTCTCACTGGAGGCTGAAGATAGGAACTGGTAGTAAGGTGTTGAATAACAGAGTTGTGTAAATGAACAATGGCCTGCTGACCTTAGAAATTGTGGAGATACTGATACTGGTAAAATAATTTCCAACTATTTCTAGCTGGCTTCTGTGCCTTGTCCATTGCCTCAGGAGACAGAAGGGGTCTGGAAGCCCACAAGTATCTCATATCTGAGAAGATGGATGATCTTTGGGTCATGCCATGAGCTCTCTCTTCCTCTCACTCCTCTTCTTGTTATAACTGTGACTAAAGTTTGGTCAGAGTAGATATAGAAGAGATACTGTTATTCATTCTTTGATCAAAGGCATAGCATCTGCCTGTGACAATTAAAATACAGTGCGAGAACTTCTTAAGAAAAGAAGAAAAAGGCAAGCTATACAGGAAAAGAGAGATTACATTGAAGCTATCCTTGCTGATTTGGAAGTATTTCAATTAAAAGTTACCCTCAGTTGCTTTTGCAGTAAAAACCACAGGAAAAGATAATTTGCAGAACCCCACCAGGAGCTCCCAAGTTTGAATGAAAACCCAACTGCCTACTTAGAAACGCTTCAAGAAAAATAAGCAGAACAGATAAAAGGAGGGCTCTATTCTCCAAGGACACTGCTATGAGAACTGTGGCATAAGAAGCAGCCCTCTGTAAAAATTATTCATCCGTACACTATACTTCCTCTATTAGTGGATGTGATTGGCTTCAGTCAGGCAAGCCTTTTGTTAATGTATGTTAAGTTCAGTGCTCAAACAGATCACCATGCATTTTCACACACACAGCTTAAGAAGGCATTAGCTTAAAATGGTCTGCAACCAAAGTAGAAGCCAAACATCAGTCATACATATTCTTCTCCTCTTTCAGGTTCTGTGCTCTTAATTACTGGCTCACTACACAGCAACATGCACAGAGAAATAAAGACCAGGGGAACCAAAAATGGAAATCTTGATCTATGAAGTAAAGACAATTCAGATATCAGAACACCATCTTTGCACTCTGTGTGTGTATGTATGTATGTATGTGTGTGTGTGTGTGTGTGTGTGTATATGGAAAACGCTGTGTACTCCAGTATGTTTGGATTTTTACATACATAACTAATAGGAAGGAAGCAACCATTCTTGTAGATCTCCAAAAAGTAAGGTCTTAGCGGATCGGGCTGCGCTTGCATGTGTACAGCCATAGGTCTCATTAGATCACACATGAAGCACCATACTGTGTGCATGTCAGCATTGCTGATGACCACCTATTGAGCACAAGGGTTTTTTTTAGAAAGCTCTGTTGATTAGATATAATCAGAAAGCCAGACTTGACAAGGTTTTTAGTCAGTGTTCAACTGCATGCAATTAAAAGCACTAGAGAGTTCTTCATGCTTACCATGTGACATTGTCAAACATATATTGGCATTTGGAGGCAGAGCTCACATGTGTGTCTAATATCCCTTTCCATAGTTCAGCCACACAAGCAGGCAAATGCCTATGTTGACTCTTGCCAGATACCAATAATTACCCAATTTGGAGCTGGCCCAGTGAGATGAGAGACATGACATAAATTTCGACACTTTATCAATTTATCCTCCTCAAGAACCGACAGTAACATATGCTACTCCCCCATTAGAAACCTGCTGTGGGCAAATGTTGGATCATTTGCCGCCCACTGATTTCTCTTATTTATCATTCATTCTTAGGAAATGTAGGATTATGCCACATAATTCATTTGTATCACTATACCTGGCCCTCCAGTGACAGCACTGGCTCATAAAGCACTCTTGTGCAATCTTGTCCAAGTGCAATCCTGTTCCTTCATGAGAAGTACAATCCCATCTAGATTTCGCAGCTCCCCTAATACCGAAAGTTAGGAATCACTAACCCACTCTGCCTTAGAATTCAGCTATTCAGTAACACTGGTGTAACATTCAAGTGCTGGTCGAAACTCTGCATATCTCCTATCAGTGAGTAAGACACAAAAGTGATGCCAGTATACTGATATTTCATCCCACATTCCATCATGACAGCACCTAACAGTTTTATATAAATACTACTGGTAAGTAGCACTGGGAACAGAATAGTACCCAGTAATATATACAGTCTTCCTAGGGAGCAAACATGCTGTTCTTCAAGATCAGTTTCCGGAACCTAAGAGGTAAATAGGAGCAAAAATATTTATTCATCTGCAATTATCCAAAAATGCTGAATTTCACTGCACAATAGTCATACTCCCTCTGCCCATTTTTGAAGGGGAGAAGGGGGTGCTATTATGTGATAGTGACTATTACATAGTAAAAACGCCTATTTGAGAGGCTTCTTTCACTGTGTAATAGTCAACATGAGGGTGCAGCCATGTGTGTGAGTGATGGCACCCCTGCTCGCATAGCTGCACCTTCAAAGGAAGAACCCACACAATCTTCACAGTACCAACCCGATTGAGTGAACTAAGAGTGCAACTATTATGTGGGTAATGGCAAAACTCCATTTTACCTTCCCCAAAATGGGGGTGCGACTACTATACGATTGTGACTATTATGCGATGAAATACGGTATGAGTTTCTCAAAGCTAACAAACTATCATTGTCACACATTTGTCTTCTGTTGGAGCATCAGGGTCATTTTCTTTAATGAAACGGTGGCATCTATTAGAGAAAACAACCCTGTTTATATGTGTCATTCCAAGTGGCTTTTAGAGTCAGGAAGAAAACAAGTTAGAACCCAAGGCTAACTCTGTTGTTATTTGAAATGTAGCAGGCTGTTGTGATAAGGGAAGGGAAAGCAGTGTCATATGTACCATACAGACTATCCTGTACTCCCTAAAATAGTCTTCTGTCCTCAAATGATGATGGAGACTACTGTCTCATGCCAGGTGTACTTAGATCAATTGCCATGCCAACCAGCGTCTACACATAGAATTTTGTGGATGACCTTGAAGTTCGCCACAGTCAACAAAATGTCTTAGGCTTGTTTTGGAAATATACGTATCATGTAGAAAGCAGGCAGCAGGAAGTGGGAGATATTTTTCCTACCTCCCACTCCCTGCACATAAGGTATGATATTTTTTCCTGGGAAGCTGAGGCACGAATACACAGGAGCATGCACCAAAACAACAGTTCTTGCCTTCCCTTTACCTAGTCTGGAAGAGGAATCCTGCACATTCCATTCTACATTTATGGAGCAACATCTAGAAGCACAAAACAAAGCTTGCCAACCAAAAACTTTCTAAGAAGTTGTCTGATTGCCATAGGATGTCTGTTACATCATAAATGAAAGTGGCAGGAGCAGTACCTTTTATCTTACCTTGATTTCAGTGTATATCCAACACAGCTCTTGAAATCACCTATGTACATACATCCACATGCATAGTCTGTACATCTCAATGGCCCAAAAGCCAGATATGATAGCCTACTGCGCTCCATTTTATGTATGTGATCTCTTTTGGAAGCTGTGCTATATATCCGGCAGGAGAAAGAGCAAAGTCAGTGGGAAAGAATTCTGCTCCCTCATCTATGTATAGTCTCTGGAGCATGAAGACATATACAACAGTGGTTTCCACTGACTTCCCTACATTGATCCTGAAACAACAGGATTGTTTACTGAAGGATGTCTGCATGTAGCTTTGAAGTGGTGGAAGAGGCACAAGCAATAAGCAGATCCCAGTGTGAAGTTATGCACTATGTAAATGGGAGCAATACAAGCATGAACTCTATACCATTGGCATGAAAGAAGTAAGAAAAACACAAAAAGCTAATATAGGCTGGATATCCCTTATCCAAAATGCTTGGGACCAGAAGTGTTTATTATTTTTTGGGTTTCTTGGATTTGGTGTGTGCATACAAAGTGAAATATATTGGAGACAGGACCCATGTGTAATCATAAACTTAATTTAATGTTCATATTTATCATATACACATAGATAATTTCATACATAAGATTCAAAAAATAATGTTGTGCATTATTGCACATTGAACCAACAGAAAGCAAAGACATCACTATCTCAGCCCCTATGTGGATGATTTTGAAGTATAATTGGGTTTTAAAAATTCTGTATAAGGGATGCTCAACCTATATGGAGAAATTCTGACCTCAAAAAATCCAAAGAGATAAACAGCTCAGAAAGTCTAAATTTCACATAAAAATGAAAGCCTGCCAAGTGATTTATAATGCTGGAGGCCTGGAGGGAAAAAAAACACCCCACTTTTGTTTACAAACAGCTAACACTATTTGACACAGATGGAAATAGAACAGAGCTTTGGGGTGACATGTTAAAAATAATGCATCAAGGGTAGGATACAATAGTAGTACTACTTTTAAGTATTTATATCTTCTTATTTTAAATCCACTTATTGTCTTTTTGTTCCAGGTAACATTTGTTGTTTCAGAAAATTTAAAAAACCTACCAAGATCTCATTCACTCTACACAACTTATTGCATGTTGACATCCCTTTAAACTGTCATGGCTTTATCTTATAGAACTGTATATTAATAATGAGCTAACGCTCATGGAACAGCCATGACAATAAACAGTGCTGTAACTGTATAAGGATGCATTAATAACATCTTGTAGTCAGCTACTCTTGGAAAACAGTTACTAGGAAATAACGTTTTGCATTTTTTGACTAAGGATTCCCAGCTCTGAAATACAACCTAATGTTTCTGTCTGCAGTTGATTAAAACAGGCATGCATGTTTTGTTTGGTTGGGGTTTAGGAAAGCCAAACAAAACCCTTATTTGCAGGCTGAAGGTCCTGGATAGAAAGTGGAGGCTGGCTAGCTGTACTGTGAAGGTAGCAGGTAGAGGTTGGCTGAGATGACTAAAAGAAAGACATGGTATTCTAGTCCTGCAGCACTTGGAAGAAGGGCCCGAAGTTAGCACTATATTTTTTAATTGGGTATTCTGGAAAGAAGAGGATTCAATAAGACTTCCGTAATCATCAAACCCTATATCCATGATTTTATTTATCCATGCCTGGTGGGGAAAGTGGTCTCTATAGGAATTTGCTAAGTTTTCTAGAAAATTCTTTGGTATACATCCCGGCAGCATTACCATAGACATGTGTTGAAGGGTCCAGCAAATCCTCAGAGAAGATAATTCTCTAGAAATCTTTTGGTCCTCCAAAGCAATTCTACGGTTTGCTGGGACAGAAAGTGAGGTAACTTAATGGCTTTTGACTGTATCTGTAATTTTATGTAACTGCAGTCTTGCTGCAAACATATCCTCCATGCAACTAGAAATCAAATCTGCTCTTTTAAAAACTAAAAAAAATCATTGATGTAAATATTTAATAATTTACTAATTTGTAATCATTCCAAGAATACACGGGATAAGGATAAAAACTATTTAAGATGCTAAAGTTTGCTACAATCAGACAATTGCTTTAAACTGCACTATCAGTCTTCAAAGAAGGCAAAATGCAAACAAAGACTTTTGAAGAGGTAGGACAAATAGTATTAAAAATATTTATCTTGATCTATAGCATATCATCTTGTATATGTAAAAGTGCATAAACATGGTTCCTTCATTAATATGCAAGGGCTGGATATGAATTTTGCCTTACTGGGTCGGATCCTTTGATTCTCCAAATCCTCTACTATCCCCTGCAGTCATCCTTCTGGTGAGTTCATGGTGCAACTGACCCTCAAAGGTGCTTTGCAGGCCTCTAGCCTCCAGAAAACCTTTTTCCTAGAAGCCTCTGGAGTTGCCATTCACCTATGAAACAGGTTGCATGGTCCACTTCAATACGTAGTCCCCCAAATAAATAGTCAACCCATCCTTATCTTTAAATGATAAATTCTAATATTCCTCGTGGATGACTGAAACCATGGATAGTACCAAATCCTATATAATTGGCCCTAGGCATCTGGAAGGAAATGGTTCCATGGCCCTCTGCAGATAATAAAATATGTGGATGCTCGTGTTCCTTATAAAAAAGGTATTGCATTTGCATTTAAACTATGCACATAATACATAAAGTTGGAAATGAAAACATCAGAAGGAAACAAAGCCTGAAGATTATGCATCAGCAAATCACAAAAACAGCCCCCTGACTATTACTCTGGCATATGCAAGTTGACAACCCAGATGAAAACCAGCTTGAACACTGGTGAGGCAAAGACCACATGCTGATCGCTCAAGCAGCCATGGGCATAGTGAATCTAATGGAGAAGCAGCAAAGACTACACCACTGTATTTCTGGTTCTTTCTTCATGATGCAACTTTGATCTCCAGCATTAAAGTACAAGTGGAGAGAGTAGTCAGGGCTTTTAAATCCTCTGCCCCCTCATTCTCACTGTCATGGCACCTTTCAACTTTGGCCTCCTCCCATTGATCTCAGCAAAATAGGCTCCTTCACCACAACACTGAGCTAATTTTCAAATATTTACAATCTGTGGTTGGTTGGATGCAGAACTCATGCTGCAGAACTCACCGATACAAAGAGCCAACGGTACCAGTAATGACTGAAACCAAAAAAAGCAAACCTACAGATAAAGTGATCTACATGCAGTACAGCCCCTAGAGCAGTGATTCTCAACCTGTGGGTCCCCAGGTGCTTTGGCCTACAACTCCCAGAAATCCCAGCCAATTTACCAGCTGTTAGGATTTCTGGGAGTTGAGGGTCAAAACATCTGGGGACCCACAGGTTGAGAACCACTGCCCTAGAGGGTCCCAGAGCAGAAGAGTGCCCCCCCCCCCATACCTGGCACAGTCCCCCAATCTTGCTTCATCAGCAGCTACGTTCCACACAGCCATCTTCAACAGTTCCAGTCATCTAGCTGGAACAAGAGAGAACATAATCCACCTACATTTTCCCAGAACGGGCAGCTGAGATTGCCAAACTGAGTGTTCTGAGCTCTGAAGCAGAAATAAAACAAGGGCAAAGCATGCAAATGAGAGTCTACTTCAACAAGGAGCTGCACATACTGTGACATTGAGAAAGTCACTAAAAACAAAAGACAACATTTGAAGAGCGCTACAGTTAATACAAAAACTCAATGTATTAGCAGTTCATGCACTAGCAGCTGATAGGTTACAACATAATGGAACATTGTGAGTTTATGCAACAGTATTGGGAAGGGAAACACCCTGTTGTGTTTCTACTAGACAGCGAGGTTTCTCGCAGTATGATTCTCCAGACTGAATCAGACCCAAACACAAGCTATTAGACAAAAGCAGGCACTCCCTGGAAATGTACAATGCAAATAGTAAGCAGTCAACAGGGAAATGCACTCATTTACAAACTTCCAAAATAAAAATCTGTCCCAAATTATGTTTACGTGAGTAGATGGAAAGGGGGTGTACGGTATACCAAAAGTCCCTGGACAACTCCAAAAATTAACTATGGGTTTTTTCTTAATTCATGCCAGGTTTGTAGTGCAATCAAGAGTAGTGTGTTCTGCCTGTCTCTTGCCACACACATCCACCCACACACTTCCTGATGTAAACCACTGGATAACACAAAATTAAAATGAAAAAAGGGTCCTCCCCTATGTGTACAAAAAGACTTTGGGAAAGGTGCTGCTTGTTATGTGCCTTTGAAATTACTTTGACTGATGGCAACCCTTGCTTAGAGTTTTATTGGGAAGTTTTATTCCTTGGAGCAGTGGTTCTCAACCTGGTGTCCCCAGATGTTTTTGGCCTTCAACTCCCAGAAATCCTAACAGCTGGAAAACTAGCTGGGATTTCTAGGCCAAAAACATCTGGGGACTCCAGGTTGAGAACCACTGCCTTGGAGGTTTGCCATGATCTCTTCCCTCAGGTGTGAGAATGAGGATTGCCCATGATAGCCTTCCCTGGCTGAATTAGAATTCAAACTCTGAATTCAAAATCTGTAGATGTATAGCCTAATAGTAAAATCACAATATTGCACTGGTTCTTTTGAGAAAGACACTGCCACAAATAATGGTTGCTTGCCAAAGCTAACAAGAATTTATCCCCCTTTGGGTCCTTCTTACTTGTTTCAACAAGAAAAAAACCCAGATATGCCCTATATGAAAGTTAGGTTATTACACCTAAGAGTAGTAACGACGCAAATTTGGGGAAAGAGGGGAAAATACCAAGGCTTCAGTCAAGAATTGCTTTCAGAACTTGGATTCATATTTTGTTCTTAGAATTTCATTAAATAGCAATCGTGACAGTTGCTGTTCAAGCCAGGGAACAGATGCAAGAGGGATGCACGTATGTTGCTAAGTAATGGGGAGGGGAGACTGCAGAAAACTTTAGCAGACAAAGGAGTGCAGAGATTGTGGTGAGAAGGAAGTTCATCTCTGGCATTGAGCAAATCCTGTAGGCAAGTATGAACATGAATTACCCACAGCCACCCTTGATTCAACAGCATGAGAGGTCTCTTCAGGAGCATGAAGGAGTTACTTGCCCAGGACACACACATACTATGAATGCCAACCTCTACAGCTTTTGGAAAGAGTTACAGATGCCTAATGAATAGCAACAACGCAGTGCCACTCTAGTTGTCTGACTCAAAGCTGAATTGCACAAGGCATCCAGTAAACTAGACCTCAAGACAGCAATATGAGACATTCTTGGCAGTGGCAGAACAAATGTAAATTCAGCTAAGGACGAATGGATGAGGCCTCTGGAGGATTTATCTCTTCCCTGGAAAAAGAGAGAGAGAAAGGATCACGCAGCTGTATTACTTCAGCAACAACAGCAGGAAAGCCCTTCGTATGCTGACAAATACCTTCCAGCTGAATACACCACCCACACAATTGGAAACTGCAGCCAGCTTCCCAACACACTGGTCACAGAATACATTTTAACCTCTTACATTCCTCCAATGCGCTCTTGCTTGTGTGGGTGTTAGCAATTTGAAAGGTGACAAGTGCAGCTATGTTGCATTATTCAAAATGTTAGCCTTTGCTAGCATATAGTGGAATTTCTGAGGGATACATCAAACAAGCTTTTCATCCTGGGGTTAATTAACCATTAACTTTTTTGAAAATATATAGCAGTCACATGAGAGGAGAGGTCAGCTGAAGGAGAAACAAAGGTTATCAATTCCAAGCACACATTCCTTAATGGGACTTGTTAAGCCACCTCACTCTGCGATCATCTGAAATCCAATGTACTCCTTCAGGCTGCTCTGAATACTTGATTTGTGTTGCTATGGGAAGTTCAAAAGGAGCGACATCCTTCACTAGGGAATTAAATCAGCTCTGCCATAAACATATGCATGCACTGGCTCGTGGGACAGCAAACATATTATTCTGTACTATCATGAGTTAAAGCTCTGAAAAGTTACTTGATAGGGATTATAACTCACAGGATCCTACAGTGGCTACATGGTGTGTATGGGAGGGGTACAGGATTTGTTATCCAAATTATTGACTTTCCAAAGTTTTGGGACGTTTTGGCCAATCTGCCAGGTGACATCACCATTAAGATATACAAGTTCCTCTATCTGAAATGCTTGGGATCAGAATTATTTGGGATTTCAAATCTTTTCCATTTTTGAAATACCTGTATTTGTGTGTGTGTATGTGTGTGTAATGAAATATCTTGGTAGGTTGGTGAAGGTTTTCCCCTGACAATAAGTCCAGTCGTGTCCAACTATGCCGAACGGCCGTCATTGTCTGTAGACACTTCCAAGGTCATGTGGCTTGCATGACTTACTTACTTAGGAAATCCCTTGTTGTCCGAGTAGGATAGTCTTCTAAGATCAGTGTACTGGTGGGTCCGTAGGTGACTGTGGAGCCCTATTCTTGATCTGCATTTTCTCCCGCAGTGAGGGCATTGGTTTCCAGGTGGAAGGCGGTCTCTGTTGGGGTTGGCTTGATGCGCCTTTCTCTTAGCACATTTCTCTCTTTTACACTCCATTCATGTGTCTTCAAATTCTACAGCACTGGTGGTCACAGCTGACCTCCAGCTGGAGCATTCAAGGGCCAGGGCTTCCCAGTTCTCAGTGTCTATGCCAGAGTTTTTAAGGTTGGCTTTGAGCCCATCTTTAAATCTCTTTTCCTGCCCACCAACATTCCATTTTCCATTCTTGAGATCAGAATAGAGCAACTGCTTTGGGAGACGGTGGCTGGGCATCCGGACAATGTGGCCAGTCCAGCGAAGTTGATGGTGAAGGACCATCGCTTCAATGCTGGTGGTCTTTGCTTCTTCCAGCACACTGACATTTGTCCAGTTGTCTTCCCAAGAGATTTGCAGGATTTTCCGGAGGCAGAGCTGATGGAATAGTTCCAGGAGTTGCATGTGACATCTGTAGACAGTCCACATCTAGCAGGCATATAGCAGAGTTAGGAGGACAATAGCTTTATAAACAAGCACCATGGTATCCCTACGGATGTCCTGGTCCCCAAACACTCTCTGCTTCATTCGGAAAAAGGCTGCACTCACAGAGCTCCAGCGGTATTGTATTTCAGTGTCAATGCTGACTTTTGTGGAGAGGTGGCTGCCAAGGTAGTGGAAATGATCAACATTTTCTAATCTTACACCACTATGTTTCTGCGAAGGTGTTTAGAGTGGTTTGTAGGTCTTCTTCTGAATGCGCACAGATGACATTGCCATCAGCATATTGGAGTTCTATAACAGATGTTGTAACCTTGGTTTGGCCTGCATGACTACATGGAGCACCATTACCTTCCTGCCAGAGCGGTACCTATTGATCTACTCACATTTGCATGTTTTCAAACTGCTAGGTTGGCAAAAGCTGGGGCTAACAACAGGAGCTCAACACCACATACACAATATTTTAAATTTTAAATAATTTTGAGCATGAAACAAAATGTATGTATAAGAACTATCCAAAAGCAAAGGTATCATGCTACCCCAGTCAACCATGTGGATAACTTTTGATTTTGGATTATTCTGGATTTCAGACTTCCAGATAAGGAATAATCAACAAGTACTCCTATTCTTCACAGACAAATCTTCACCCAATAATCTTAAAGGTAAAATCAGAAATATATTTGGACACCCAAACAAAATGCAACACAACACAACACCAAAGCAGTAAGACAGAGCACCAACGGAAAAACAAAACAAAAACAGATTGCACAGCAATTCATTTTCAATTAATGCTGAATTTTAATACTGAGTGATTAAAATAATCTCACAATTTGACTGCATATCCTGGTGTTTTAGGTTTTTGAAAGTCTTACAAACCGGTTGACTGAATCAAGGGATGTAAGATGACTGTAAACATGACTTCTTTCAGGGGGACAATTAAAACCATATTTTAAATTCATGAATTACTTCTGTCATTAATGAAGGAAGTAATGCTTCCAGGAACACTTTGAAACAGTCTTATTTTTTAAATGTCCTTGTAACGAAGCAGGGAAGGGGCGCATATACATGATGTTTGCCATGGGCTAGTACTAAATTAGAGACTGATTGAGCCAGAAGCTGATTTATAAGATGTATGTGGGAAGGGAATCTTTAAATTGGTAATGAAGACTCTTTGATCCTCCACCTGCTTTGGACTGCAACTCCCATGCTGGCTGGAACCAATGGTAGTTGCACTCCAAAGTTTCCAAAGGCCCCTCACTTTGTTGTAAATATCCTACTATATTTTACACCTCTGTGAATCAAAATGCAGTGTTCTGAAGCAGGAGAAATATCCCTTACAAATCTTTTATTTTGAAAAATAATGAAAGAAAAAAGTTGCAAAATTAGATACATAAGTTAAAATATGAGGATTAACAGCAAAAGGAAGCTTTAATTTATTTGAAATAGATGACACATCGGCCTGCTCATTTTGACTAATTAATTAAACTATTTCCGGAAGTCATTTGAATCCACATATCAAGATTTTCACAGTACATAAAATATAGTTATACAAACTGAGTTAATCCAAAATATTCAAAAAACATTCCCCATGGCTATCTGAGACAATGACACATTTGCTTTCTGATGACCGCCTTGTTTAATGCACAATATTATTAATACATTCTATAACATTACCTTCAAGCAATGTGTAAAAGATATATATATAAAAGTTAAATGAATTTCATGTTTAGACTTAAGATTGTATCATCAAGATATCTAATTATGTCATTATGTGTGTGTGTGTGTGTATGTATATGCAAATACAGGTATTCCAAAATTCCTCAAAATCCAAAACAATTCTGATTCTAAGATTTTAGGTATGCAATACTGCACTTGTATATTCAGAACTAACTTGGAGCTTCCAGTAAACCAATCTAATCTTAGTACAGTTGGCCTTCCCATTTGCAGGTTACACTTTTGCAGAATTAATTATTCATGAGTTTGAATAATATGTATTCTATAGGAATCAGTATCCTCCAGAATGACTTTGTAGTCAACTTCTGGCATAGGGTTGCATTTGAGGACCTAGATATTCCTTGAGAGAACATGTCTGCGGGCATTTGTCCGTCCCCCAGCATGATTCTATGGTCATCTGATTCCTAATCCATCTAAAATACAGATATGTGCTTTCCATGTTAAGAACAGACAAGCATCTCAAGCTCTGGGGATTACCTGAGAAGGAATCCCCTAGGAGCATTGCAGAACACCCAAATACCTGGGAGTTACCCTGGACCGTGCTCTGACTTACAAGATGCACTGCTTGGATATCAAGCAAAAAGTGGGTGCTAGAAACAACATCATATGAAAGCGGACTGGCACAACCTGATACAGTGAAGTTATCTGCCCTTACACTTTACTACTCTGCTGCTGAGTACACATGCCCAATGTGGAACACATCTCACCATGTTAAAACAGTGGATGTGGCTCTTAATGAGACATGCTGCATTATCACAGGATGTCTATGCCATACTCCACTGGAGAAATCATCTTGTTCTGCCAGGAAGTAGCAGCCAATAATAAAAGGACCAAGGCAGTGACATCTCTTGCCCATCCTCTGTTCGGATATCAGCCAGTCTGTCAATGCCTCAAATCAAGAAATAGTTTTCAAAGACCTACAAAGATACTTGCAGGATACTCACAGGAACACCTCAGCAAGCGAGAGTCCAAAAATTGCAGGCTAAAACCTCAAATCTTAATCCATGGCTAAAACCGAATGAGAAACTCCCTCCTGGGCACACAGAAGACTGGCAACTTGGAAGACTGTGCTCTGGCACCACAAGATGCAGAGCCAACCATAAAATATGGGGCCACAAAGTGGAGTCCATGACATCCGAGTGTGGAGAAGAGCAAACCACAGACCACCTACTGCAATGTAGTCTCAGCCCTGCCACATGCACAATGGAGGA
This sequence comes from Anolis sagrei, assembly GCF_037176765.1. Classification (NCBI taxonomy): domain Eukaryota; kingdom Metazoa; phylum Chordata; class Lepidosauria; order Squamata; family Anolidae; genus Anolis; species Anolis sagrei. The sequence goes on from NC_090022.1 coordinate 122,088,325, forward strand.
CCTTCTTATAGCGACACCAGATGCACTCCAAGTGGCAAGCTACTGGTCAAAGGACATTTAGTATAATGCCAAGTCTTTTAAAATTTGTGTTTTTTTAAATACATTACTACTGTTCCCTCGGTTTGCTTCTAATATGATAAATAATATAATACATACCAAATGGATAGAACCCTCTGTCAGAATTTGTAAATTTTGAGAGTTGCATCAAATGGAGAAAGGGCTCAACTTTTTTTAAGTTGAGAAAAGAGCGTTATAAAGCTAAATGGCTTCACAACATAAAACAGACTATTATTCATGCAACGAGCAATTCTATATAAAGCTACAGCATTCACCACCACCAGTATATTTCATGGCCCTCTGTAGAAAGCCATCATTCCAAGGCACTAATAATTCTACAAGAGGATCATGAAATGTACAATAATATTGATCCAATCATTTTTCCACTTTTTGAGTCAAAGTATAATACATAACAAAACTGAGTAGAAGGGAAATAAAAGATGAGCTTAAAAGAGGACTTGAACTTACCTTGCTCTCAAATGATTTACTTGTGTTGAAATAAGCTGACTCTGACTCTAGACATCAGTACTCATCATCAAACATCCAACTACTGTCTCAGACAAAGGAAATTCTCCTATATTTACTACTGCAGTTCTGTTGCACATACAGTCAATCTTGATTTGCTCACACTGTGACCGTTTTCGCAACCTGAACAAGCCCAGAGTTTCTAAAATTCCAGCATAATGACAGGTTGAAAGTTACCATCCTCATCTGATATATTTTGGTAAATACAAGGATGGTATTTTCTACCACTAAACAAAATGGATACACAAAGACATTAATAATGATCATGGTTGAGATTTACAAGGAACATAATAGTTACCTACTTTGGCTAGAACTTCCACGTAGCAGCCACCTCCCCTGAGTTTACATTTGTTGCAGTGTCTGCCAAAGGCCAGGAAGGAGTGGCAGAAGGCAGGGCTCCACTTGGCAACAAAAAAGGTAGATTACAACAGACACACTACCTGTGAGCTGGATTACAGAGAGAATTCATTCTGGCAAAAGGCAAAGTAACTAGCCATTTGTGAATTTACATAATGTTGATTCAGAGTTGTTATTGTTGGAAGCATGATAGCATCTCATTCTACCTATCCACCCTATCCTCCTTTCTGTGGGACAAAATTCTAGGCCTAATTTCAGTGGGGCAAGATAAAATACCCTGAAGGCACCAGATCCCATCTGAGCTTGGAAACTAAGCAAGGTCAGACCTTGTTTGGTCCTTGAATGGGAAGTCTTATGTTCATTGGTAGTCTCCCATCTGAGCACTAAATAGGGCTGACCTTGCTTAGCTTCCACAATCAAACAAGATCTGGTGGCTTTAGGGCAACCTGGGACCCTTGAGGGGGTTGCGAAGGGGTGTCAAAGGGGTCACCAACGACCATCAGAAAACACAGTTTATTATGTGGGTTCTTTGTGGGAAGTTTGACCCAATTCTATCATTGGTGAGGTTCAGAATGCTGGTTGATTGTAGGTTAACTATAAATCCCAGCAACTATAACTCCCAAATGTCAAGGTCTATTTTCCCCAAACTCCACCAGTGTTCACATTTGGGCATATTGAGTACTTGTGCCACATTTGGTCCATATTCAGCATTGTTTTAGTCCACAGTGCTCTCTGGATGTAGGTGAACTACAACTCCAAAAATGCCCACTATACCCTTCCAGCATTTTCTGTTGGTCATGGGAGTTACCTGTTCAAAATTTGGTTGAATTCTATCATTGGTGGAGTTCAGAATGCTCTTTGATTGTAGGTGAACTAGAAATCCCAGCAACTACAACTCCCAAATGACAAAATCAATCCCCCTCCAAACCCAGCAGTATTCAAATTTGGGCGTATTGGGTATTCGTGCCAAATTTGGTCCAGTGAATGAAAATACATCCTGCATATCAGATATTTACATTAAGCAAAGTTACAGTTATGAAGTAGCAATGAAAATAATTTTATGGTTGGGAACCACCACAACATGAGGAACTGTATTAAGGGGAAGGTTGAGAAACACTGCTTTGGAGAATTTAAGCCATACCCTCCAACATTTCAGATTAAAAACCAGGATGAGTACCATCTAAGGCTGTTTCTACACTCAAACTAGATTGTAGGATTCTAATCTGGGATCAGATCCTGGATTATAGGGCAGTGTAGAAGGGGCCTAAGTGTACTCAAAGTGGCAGAAGTTATAAAGGAGACAAGACAGGAAAGCATGCATCTACTAAAGAGCAGGGCAAAATTTTGCCCCATCTGTCCCTCTCCTTTCCCTCCTGCTGTATTTGAGCACAAACTACTTTTTCACTTGGAACTCATTTCATCCCAATGCAAGCAAACTAAAAGAAAAAGAAGCAACTGAGAGGAAAAACAGGATTCTGGGATATTTTTAAAGCAACTGAGAAAGTGGGGCAACAAACGATGGATAGGTATTGTTCCTAACAGAATGGGTCAGCTGGAGGGTATGGACACCATGAAGTCAGTGTTATCTATGGGTATGTGTGGAAACCTCCCAACCAGAAAGATACAGTTAACAGGCAAGATGGAAGAGTCCTCAATTGAAAGGTCCACAATGGCATTGCTCAAGAATTCTTCACAATAAAACAGATTCTTCCACCCTTTTATGCCAGAAATAGGAAATTCTTTCCAAGCGCATTCCACACCTGATATAAAGAGCAATTGCAAGGCAAGACTGCAAATATCTAGGCATAGAAAAACTGTTCCACACAGTATAGAATTGGCTTCTGAACTCTCGAAGAACTTAGAATTTAAATGAAAATATAGTCCTATACTTCCATTAAATGGGAGCCCTTACCCAAAAGATGAAAAGCCACAAAATGTCAAGCAAGCCGTTTCTTCTGTATACACTTGGAGTCATCACTCCTACAATGTGTTGCTCAAGCAGAATTCCATGAGCGTTTGTCAGCCTAACTTCAGGCAGACAGCGGTGAGCCAGTCCTGCAGGCTGAACTACTTAAGACAAGTGCATTCCATCTTCAGAGAGGGTCAGGCACAGGCTAGTTTTGGGAGCACCGTACATTTATCTCTGTACATTTCACAAGAATATTTCTGCAGTTGTAACTAGTTTCCCAAGAAAAAAAATAAAAACAGGAGCTGTTGTTTTCCCCAAGATCACATGCCCTGTCTTTTCTTGGATGAATAACAGCTATTTGGTCAAATGGGTAGATGATAGAAAAGCCCACTGGAATGTACGTGGAGACACTAAGCTTGAATAAGAATGTATCAGCACTATCCATTAAGTGGAGAGCATTGTTTTTACTTTCCAAAATGGTTAGGTATTGCCATGTTTTGAATACTGCAGAAAAGCTGTCTGGTAATTTACTTAAAGGCCACAATTGTCCTCCTCCAAGAATGGCAATGAATCACTGGCAACTCCTCGTTTGCAAAACAACCAAATGCTACAAGCAGCAAACTAGATTAGAAAACAACTCCATCAAAAACAAAGGGAAATGTAGAAACAGTTCTCTAAGAAAACTAGCTCTCTCCTTGCTTCTGTAATAAGACTTTAAAATGTTAAATGCTTGTGACTAGAACTCCCAAAATTCCTCAGCCATCAGACCCAATGCTAGCTAAAGAGTTCTGAAAAAAGTATTATTTCCATGTATTGAGGACCAAGACCTCAGATTTGCCAAGAGCCCACCTCTGAAGATGATAACTCAAAAGAGACAGTTTCTGGAGTCTAGGACCACATGCATAGTCCTAGACTCCATAAAAAATTGAAAGAACAGAAAAGAGCACAATATATCAGAAACAAAGGGATTTTTGGTAGTTGACTTCACTACTTTTGTATATAAAAGGAAATGAAAGAAAAATATATCCTGTTTGGAGAAAGTTTTATGGAAGACAAACATTTCAATATATTTCATCCATCTGGATTTATATCATCTGTCAGAGGAGAGGCCACAGTCCACCCTTCACTGCCAAGTTTGAAACAACCTGGGATTAACAAGGAACAGAAAAAGTACATTAGATTATTTCCTTTTTCAATCATTTCTAACATGCGTCGTCTGCTGTGAGGGACAACTCTAGCCACTGCCAAAAATAAAAATGTTCCTTTGACTTTGCCTGAAAAGTGGAATGCTGTCCAGTGGAAAATTCCCCATATGACATTTTGATACCAAGATCAGAGCTGTGGCAACCTCTTGGTTAAATATGCTGCAGCTTTTATGAATGTCCAGAAGTTACATCTGACCAGAAAGTAGGAGACAGCATGTCAAGAAGAACTCATCATTAAGGACCCATGTCAATTTTCTACTTAACTCGACAAGCAAGGGTCAACTACTTGTAGCCCTCCAGATGTTTTCAACATATCTAATCATCACCGAGTTTGCTTGCTTGGTCTGATGAGAGCTATAGGCCAACACCACTTTGAAGGCCAGAGTTGTTTTAAAGCGTTGCTTAGATCCAAGACTCTGTTCACATCCAAAAGTCTAGGAAGACATGTTTCCACAAGTATTTTCAATGCAACATTCTTCAGATACGACTTTGCTGTGAAGTTGATTTCTACCTGAGAAATTAAGCCATTGACAAGGAAGAGTGTTTTCAGCTGTGCCACCTTTTTCATGGAACTTCTTTTCTAGAATGGGTCCATCTTGTTAGTTTGTGTGTGTGGGTGGGTGTGCGAGCGTGTGTGTCAGCAGCTACTTGAGAAACTGCAAGTTGCTTCTGGTATGAGAGAATTGGCCATCTGCAAGGAAGTTGCCCAGGGGGTGCCCGGATGCTTTTATGTCTTACCACCCTTGTTGGGAGGCTTCTCTCATGTCCCCGCATGGGGAGCTTGAGCTGACAGAGGGAGCTCATCCGTGCTCTCCCCAGATTCAAACCTACGACCTGTCAGTCTTCAGTCCTGCTGACACAAGGGTTTAACCCACTGTGCCACCGGGGGCTCCTATCAGCTCAAAGTTGGCTTCATAAGTGTTCTCTCTATCTTTTCTCTGTTTCCCCCTCTTTGTGGTGACAATAAACAATTCTGAGTGAACAAACAAGAGGTCTGGATCTACTGGCCGATAAAGAGTGCTTTAATATTTTCATTTCAAGATCTTTATTATTATTATCATTATTATTATTTGTCTACATTCCATGCACAGCTAGCTGTCCTAAGTAGAAATGTTTAGGCTACTAGGAAGGATACAAACATTTTTAAAAGATAAATAGATCATACTATTACAGTACAGTTGTTACAATTTCAGCAGCACTGAACTGTTCAGGCCATACTTTAAACTTTAGAATATACAAAGAAGGGGTATTCTATATTATAGAATTAATGCAGTTTTACACAATTTAATTGCCATGACTCAATGTTACAGAATTATATGAGTTGTCATTTTATAACGTCCTTAGCTTTATCTGCCAAAGTTTCATGCTGCCTCAGTAAGTTGCAACTCCCAGGATTGTATAGCAATGTGCCACACGGCTAAAGTAATGTCAAACTGCATTAATTCTACAGTGTAGATGCACCCAAGGTCTAGAACCAAATCTTGACTGTCTATGCATATGTTGAGTTCTCTAATCCAGGATGCAATTAAATCTCACCCCCCACTGCCCCCTCCCTAGTATCTCTGGGGCCATTTCTTAACAGTTAGCAAATCAAGACCCCTTCCAAGTCGCACCCAAGATTACGGCTCTACCATCATCTGTCTTCCTACAGAACTCAATATTTCAACTGAATATCTATGCTATTTATTTTCTAGTCCTTTCACATCTCAAATGTTTACAATAAAATGGGTGTTACCCACAAAAAAGCAAAGGGGGGGATTTCTAATTGTATGCCCATATGCACCCACACCTTTATCATATACATACTTTAAAGGAGAAATCATATAAATATTTACTATGTAGCAGGATATCATATGGATATTTAGTTATTGGTAACCCTACCATTTGGGAGCCCTATAGTAACCGGTCATTGACTTCCTTGTTTTAAGTGCTGGGTCCCTTTAAATGTGGACTATAAAGCTCTTCACGCTATCAGAGCTGCCACATATCAATAAAAGCCTGTACATTTTATCTATAAGAGCAAATAATGGAGGGGAAAGGGACTCACACTCCAAGAGAGAGAACATACAATGTTTTAATAGGTAGGTAGCTGTAAGTCAGACAACCTGGTGCTTTGAGGAAGACAACACTAAATATCATCCAAATAAATCTTATCAAGACAAGGATGGTGAGCATGAGTCAGAGGCAACATGAAGGCAAAAACAACAATATACCAGCAAAGAAAGAATTTAAGTCATGTGCTAATGACATGTTCATACATGGAGATTTTGAATCCCACGTTTAAGTCAAAATCTCCCTACAGTAAAATGTACTCAAATATTCTCTAGACCCAGAGGACTAACTAAGTAAAATTTAATGTTTTTGCTTAAGAAGGGAGCAAACGTTAGCTACATTCCTCCTAATGCTCTTTGCATGGGGAACATCATTGGTTTTGGATGACCAATTAGTTAAGCGACCTTATTATTTATGGTACTCTTACTGTAGTTTGGATGAAGTTCAGGACCTTCCCCCACTATACATGTAATTTTTTTTAATGTCAGGAGCGACTTGAGAAACTGCAAGTCGCATCTGGTGTGAGAGAATTGGCCATCTGCAAGGACATTGCAAGGGACACACGGATGTTTTACCATCCTGTGGGAAGCTTCTCTCATGTCCCCATATGGGAAGCTGGAGCTGACAGACAGGAGCTCACCTCGCTCCCCAGATTTGAATTGTCAACCTTTCAGCCAGCAGTTCAGCCAGCACAAGGGAATGAATTGGGGGGTGCGAGGAAGAATAATTTTGGGGTTGTTATCTATTAAAAATACTTGGTCCCTCTGAATTTTTTAAAAGATTTTTTGCATTTTAACAATGATTCTGGAAGAGCTGTGGTTTTTAATTGCATTGGTTAAAGCCCATGCAAATTATTATAAGGCATCCCCAAAATCTGAAGTCTTACTGCCATAATGGCTTTACTGCATATATATTTAATTTTTACTGGTAAGCTTGGCAGTATTAGAAATGATGTTGGAAATTCTATATTTTAACTTTATTATTTATTTGCCACGTGCACAACCTCTTTTTATATTGTGATGGTATAATTCTGAGCAATTAAAACTTCCACTGAACAGAACATCATCATCAACAACCAGAAGGCAAATATAATTTCCTGTTCTTTTTGTTAATTTTTCACAAAAATGCATGGTTCATTAAAAAACAAAGTTCTTGAGTACATATAATTTGTCTGCCCTTCTCCCTAGTCTCTGTATTTATGTTTTGGTCAGGTACAATACAACTCTTGACCTTGCTGGCCTACAGAATGACTGGCTTTGACAAAAACCTGGAATCACCCAGCAAATGCGCTATGGGTTTACCACAGGCCCAGACTCGCTCAGTGTAGGCTCACCAAAGTCTATGGAACAAGCCATGGCATAAAACCCTACTGATTTCAATGGGTCTACTCCAAACATGACTGAGGCTACATCAATGCCAGGTGAAATACTCTGGAGCACTCTGTTCTGGAGCTGCCTTGAATACAACATTGGGGGGGGGGACTACTTGTAGTAGTGTGGAAGCACCCCAAAGCACTTTTATAGCACGCATGGGTCTGTCAGGCTGACAGCACATCAGCACCAGTACCCTGTCCTTTTGGGGCCACCACTTTTTTCCCACTAGCCAGAAGCCAGTTCCTCAGTAGAGCCTTGATGCTCCTGGCTATGGGATCACAAGAAACAACGTCTCCAGCAGTGGGGCTGCTTCTGACCAGCTAAACAGTGGTGGGTATTTTTGACATGTGTCCACTGGCACGCTCTGAAACCAGCCCATTTCAGCCACCTAATGTCAAAAACACAGGGGTCATTTGAGAGTTTCTTGGAAGCTCCAGAGTAACTTGCTGTTCCTCTAGTGATGGATTAAAGGCTGGAAGAAGTGCTTCTACTATACATCTAATCATATGTCATGTGAACTGCTCAGGAGGGGGAGGGGGGAGAGTTCTTTTATTTAGCTTGGGTAGACATACATACAGCCATTTAGGATCCTACCCATCATTTATTGCAAAAAAAAAACAAAAAAGGTCAACATATGGGAACGAAGCAGAATGCAACTTGAATCTTTGTGTTGCAACACACATCACTACAACGAGACACTTTCCCCATGAACCACAGTTGCAATCTGTCTTTTGAAGGTCAACACCAATATTTCATTCTGAGTTCTCTGAATATGAACTTTTATGAAGTGTGATGAGAGTCTTTGGCCTCTCAGTTTTGCTCTCCTCTGTTCTAGACCACAAATAACAGTCTCTTAATTTAATTTAGAGTTGAAGCTTGGTTTTGAACAGCAGATTATTACTAAGAAAATTTCTAAGAAATTGGCTTATCTTCAGCAGAAAAAAGGAGAGGAAGGACAGAAGGTAACATGAGCTGAACCGCAGGGTAATAAAACTCTTATGCTGCTATCAAATCTAAGTCATAGCCTTAACAGTTCTTCAGTCAACAAATAAAATCATCAAAGTGACATACAAAATGGGTTTGCCATATGTTTGGGGTCAAATGAAATGGCTGTGTGTACAAACAAATACATATGTGACAAACAAATACATATCCTTCCATTCATTTATGTACATTTATATAAAACTTCGATATTTCTTTTGCATATGGATATATGTACTCATTTCTTCTTTTCATTGAATAGCACACTTCTTAGCTCTTTCCTATCCTCTCGCCCCAATCTGAATGCTTACATTTTCCGATGCTACCCCCTCCCCCCAACCCTGTTTCCATTACTTTCTATGCTTTACCACTGAGAACAGTCAAAAACCTAGAATATGGCTGTGAATAGCTTAATGATGGAAAGGGTTATGCTAGTAGATTCCACAGTTGTGAGTTTGACTGAAAGTTTGATTATTTAAGGATTTTATTAAAATGTTCCCTAGGAATTTCTTGGTTCTTTCGTCAGTTTTCAGGACAGGCTGACCATGCAGTCATGCTAGAGCAGGGGTCCTCAAACTAAGGCCCGGGGGCTGGATGCAGCCCTCCAAGGTCATTTACCTGGCACTCACTCAGGGTCAACCTAAGTCTGTAATGACTCGAAAGCACACAACAACAACAATCCTATCTCATCAGCCAAAAGCAGGCCCACACTTCCCATTGAAATACTAATAAATGTATATGTGATAAAATTGTTCTTCATTTTAATTATTGTATTGTTTTAAAGTTGTTGTTGGTTTTTTTTGTTGTGTCAGGAGTGACTCCTGGTGTGAGAGAATTGGCCGTCTGCAAGGACATTGCCCAGGGGACGCCTGGATGATTTGATGTTTTTATCATCCTTGTGGGAGGCTTCTCTCATGTCCCCGCATGAGGAGCTGGAGCTGATAGAGGGAGCTCATCCGCCTCTCCCCAGATTCGAACCTGCAACCTGTCGGTCTTCAATCCTGCCGGCACAGGGGTTTAACCCACTGCTCCACTGGTGTTTTAAAGTGTTTTTGCACTACAAATAAGATGTGTGCAGTGTGCATAGGAATTCATTCATTTTTTTTTTCAAATTATAATTCAGCCCTCCAACAGTTTGAGGGACTGTGACCTGGTCCTCTGTTTAAAAACTTTGCGGACCCCTGTGCTAGAGGATATATGAGATTCCTAGAGAAATCTATGAGGATGCCTCTTTAGGAATCTTTAGATCCTCTAGTGCAATTCAATGGTCAGCTTCCAGCGGAAGTAGACCCTAGATTTATGCTGGAGGATGTAAAGATTTCTAAAAAAAAATGTCCTCTCAGATTAGAAAAAAACAATTTTTTTCATTGTAGTTTTCACTTTTGTGTGTTTCTATGTCCTATACAGTTAGCACTGTCATCAAAATACAAACGATTCGGGTCCAGGCTACTTAACTAACTGCATCTCTGCACACAAACCTACATGGACACTGCGGTTATCAGTGGGGCCCTGAGTCGCTCCCACCTCTGACTCAAACTGAGTTGTTTGGGATCAAGAGAGAAGGCCTTCTCCATGACTGCCTCCGCCCTCTAGAACTGCCTCCCTCCGGAACTAAGAACAGCTTCCTCACTTCTCTCCTTCAAGAAGCAATTAAGAATACACCTCTGTACACTGGCCTTCAGAGACAAGGACAACTAGCTTTTATTAACTGCTTATACTTCTATTCTGCCAGTTAAGGTTGACTGAGAACATATTGCCCTAATTCACTGTACAGCCATGTTTTTATTGTTCAGTTTCCATGCTGGTTTTATTCATTCACTATGTTACTAATGAAACCTATTATTTGTTTTAATAATTTAATGGTTGCTATTGGTTGTTGGTTTGATGCTCGTTTTATATACTGTTTAATGTTGTTGTTTTATTTCATCATATTGTTTTTGTTATCATTTTGTTGATATGCATTTTAATGTGTTACATTTTAACTGCTCTGTTGGGCTTGGCCCCATGTAAGCTGTGCCGAATCCCTTTGGGGAGATGGAGATGGGGTACAAAAATTAAGTTATTTTACTTGTTATTTTACTGCTATTTATCTCTATTTTGTTTTTGTCTTTGTAAGCCGCTCTGAGTCCCTTTGGGGAGAGAGGGTGGATTATAAAGTTGTTGTTATTATCATTATGTATTTTTGACCATATATCTGGATCTGGAAGTTGGGGGGGGGGGGGGGAGCCATCCACTGTATTAATAATACCACAATCCTTCTGTCACTTTAATTAAATGCAATGAGTTGGTGAGAAAGATACGTTAGAATAATGCAAGCTAAACTATTAATTAGAAAGGGTGCTTTACTATTCATATAAATAAAATATTGTCTTTCAAAACCTGACTAAAATAGCCTTCTCATTCCTATCTATTTGGAAGGCAATCCTGGACACTTCACAGTCACACATTTGGAAAATGGGAGCAGTTGCTATGGGCACAACATGAAGCAAACATTCTCACTGTGAGGTGTCAGTTCCAAAACACAGCAAGAAAACCTAGTCATAACCAGGAGGCAGGACGAAGATTGTGTGCACATATCCTTTTGCAACACAGAGAAATTCTGCTTGCATGCAACATGTATTTTTGTAAATTGGTATGCATTAGTCAGGCACTTCATATTTGATGAAAATTCATCTAAGCCACAAAAACAAAATCTTTTTTGCGTCAGCAAGATGATGGCAAAATTACACATGAGAATATTACAGACTTCATGCATGAGAAAGTGGGGAACCCAATATTTCTCAATGTCCTCTATTTTAAGGAACAGGCCATATTTCAAAATTGCATCTCTAGTCATGAATCTCAGCCCCATCGACTTTCCTTATTTCAAGCCAACAGTACACTGTGTTCTTTACTGGCCTCACAATTCTTTGGGGTTAGAGATATTTTGGTCTGCATTATTGTCTTATTTATTTTCCACAAACAGAAAGGCGTCCTTGTGCACAAAGGATTCCCTAACAGACACCTCAAACTGTGCAACTTCCATCCGATTAACTTGTTCCCTCCTTTACAGAATTCAGGTGAAAAGTAAATACTTTCCTCTCAACATTCACTTTAATTTCAGTTACGGTTAGCTTGTACATCTCATTGCAAATTCTAGGGGCTTCCAGTTTATTTCCAAATTTGGCACTTAATATCTTTGCTTAATTGAAAAGCAGTTTAAAATTATCCAATACTAAATAAATTAAATTCTTTATATGTTTCCACAGACTTATTGTTGCTATGTGCCTTCAAGTCATTTTTGACTTATTGTGACCCTAAGGGAAAAGTTTTCTGGGTAAGATTTCTTCAGAGGGAGTTTACCACGACCCTATTCTATGACTGAGACCCTTTCTACATTGCCACATAAAATAATAATAATAATAATAATAATAAACCTTTATTTATACCCTGCTAACATCTCCCGAAGGACTCGGTGCGGCTTAGAAGAGGTCGAGGCCCAACACATCAATAAAACAACAGCATAACAAAATACAACAATAAATAAACTCATAAAACAAGCAATAAACATTAAAACAATAGCAATAAACATTAGACAATATGACACATTTAAAACTAAGGCCGGGCCAAATGTAATGATTAAAAATGTTAAAATGCTAGGCATTTTACCTACTTTGAACTGGATTGTATGGAGGTATAGACTTCTATAATCCAATTCAAAACAGTAATGTGAATTATCTACTTTGATAATCTGGATTATATGGAAATATAGAAGGGGACTGAGAGAGTATGAATAATTTAAGATCCCCTAATGGGTTTCCATGGCTAAGCAGACATTTGAACCCAGAGCTCCCTATGTTCTAGTTCAACACTCAAACGACTACACTACAATCTCCAATATAAAATAATTGAAAATATGTAGACACTGAGAGATGCTATTGTGTGCCTTCAAGTTGTTTCTGGTTTACAGCGATTCTAAAGCAAATCTATTTTAGGGTTTTCATGGTGCTTTTGCCTTCCTCTGAAGCTGAGAGAATGTGACTTCTCTAAGGTCACTCAGTTGTCATTCATGGCTAGATGGCTATTTGAACCCTGGTCTCCAGAGTAATATTCTAACTCTCAGGTTCACATAAAAAATACAGCAAGAAAAACACAGTTTAGAATAAGGATGTGACAATATCATGTAGTTTCAACACAGTCCCAAGGGCTTCAAAGCACTCAAGGTTTTCAAAGCAAAGCCCAGTGCTTCCCCCTAGTGATTAAGTCCTGTTTTCAGTCAAACTAAAATGGGAGTGAAGTTGCCTGAAATTTTGCTAATCTGATATATGAAGACTTTCAGTGAGATATCAGAATGAAATCTGGAACACAAGTTCTGGATAATGTTCTGTGTCTGGAGCAATTCAATCATGACATCTATTTTGAATGAAAAGAAAATGCAAACTATCTTTTATTGTGACGTCTGCCTTGGATGTAGAGATAGTGGGGTAAAAGCAGGTATACAAATTCAACTATCATTTTAGTTCCACAAGTGAGGCACAGGCCCAACTTTGATCTCCCCCCCAAAAAGAATCCAGAAGGAGGAAAAACACACTGCAATTCAATATCTCCCTTGGAAAACTGAGATTGAGATAAAAATTAGTTACATGCAGAGAAGATTCACAACTCTTCAAACAGTAGGAATTCAGACACAGACTCTATATCTGTCAAAAAGCGAGTTTAGTGAAGAAAGAGGAAAACAAATGCGTGACTGGTATGTGGAACATGCCTCTCAACAACAATGCTTTAGCACCATGACTACAGCCGCAATGGTTTATACAACTTAAAAATCTGCATGCCTCATTCTGGTCCTATCTTTTTGTTTAGTTCTCTGTCTTGGTTTGTATAGCAAACAAGACTCCAGTTTTCTCCCATCATCTGTAAAAAAAAATTCATGTCAGGAGCGACTTGAGAAACTGCAAGTTGCTGTTGGTGTGAGAGAATTGGCCATCTGCAAAGATGTTGCCCAGGGAACACCTGAATTTTTTTGATGTTTTACCTTTCATGTGGGAGGCTTTTCTCATGTCTTTGCATGGGGACCTGCAGCTGACAGGGGGAGTTAATCCGTGCTCTCCCCGGATTTGAACCTGCGACCTGTCAGTCTTCAATCCCACCAGCACAAGGGTTTAACCCATTGAGCCCCCGGGGGCAAATGAACCATCGTAATTTTTGTAGCACATTTAACTCTGTGCTTGTGAAGAACTAAGGCAGGTGTGAAGAACTAACTGTAAACCAAAGGAGGGATTTATAAAAACCAGCACAATGGCAGCCTGCTTTTAAGTTCTGCCCACCATAGTTCAATAACCGCTCAAGTAGAGCTTCATGTGCTGACTTACCAGCAATAAAGCAGCTGCTGTTTCAAGCTGATGTTCATTTTGCTTAGAACTTTCTGAACTTTTAAGAACGCGCACTCCCTGGGGTTTTCCTCCTGAATAAAACTGAACTTTTTGTTCCATGGAATCCAATTTAAGGCTGGTCACTTGAGAGCAAAGTGGAAATCCAAGAAATCCAAGCATGAAATGGGCTGGAATCAGAACGAGCAACTGGATAGACGTCAAATTGTTTGACAGGCCACTTAAACACATGGCCCACTCTGGTTACAGTGGCACAAAATTTTGATTGTTTTATGCTCTAAGGATACACAGCTTTAATTATACTGATTGATGTTTTCATGGTTATTCAGTTACAATGTTATTTGGAGTTTTACTCAGGAATGGGGCACAAAGTCAAAAAGGAACAAACTAAAAATATGAGCTTGTCCTTGAAATCCCTTAGTACAGCAAGCTGGGGTGAACTTGAAATAACTCATGAACTACCACCACTATGACCTCCTGATTGGACTGAATCTCTCCTCTCCCCCCCCCCCCCCCCACAATAATCATACTATGAGGAAGGTATAGCAGAAACCATGGGAGAGCAACCTCACACGGCCCCATCTTTTGACAGGAATGGTACAAGAACCAAGACTCACAGCAGGACCTAATGAACAAAACATAGTGTTTGGTAGCCTATATTCCCCAGGGTATGAAATTGGAAGGAAAATCCCTTTCCAGAAGGGACTGGAATGGGCAGGGTTTGGTTTAGAAAGCCTTTAGGAATGAGATAACTAGTCTGCTTATTTCTCCAACCTAGTTGGAGTCAAGTAGTTCAACTGATTTATGAGCAGAACAAGGTGCTTTCCTATCCCTCCATTTTATATGATTCTTTACTTTCCCAATTGTTACTTGACAGTAATATAACTTTGGGATTTATCACTGAAAAATTGCAATCCACTTCTATTTTTTTAAGGGACACCAGGAAAAGCATACACTTCCAAATAGATAAAAGAACCATATAAACTATGCTTACCATTAGTAAAAGTGTTCACGTAGTACCTTCGGCCCTGGGGAGACATGTAACTTTGCCAACCAGGTGGGAGGTGGCCATTTTGAGAGTCTTCTCCTCCTTGTGAAATAATCTTCCTAGGTTTCTGTTGACAGAAACAACAGAACAAGCTTGTTAAACATGTTTTCGGCAACTGTTAAAAAGATTCAATAAAACAGGTATAGCATGAAATTATGAGGCCTCCTTGGGAGCCTGATATAGGAATCCAAGAGGTAAACCTTGCTAAAAACCCAAACACTCCAATTATCTTGCCATCTTCAGCCTGGGAAATGTATTCAGGCGATTATCTGCAAAGCACAGACATTCTCTTAAGGGCAGGGAAGAAAGTGGAATGCCGTGAATCCTGCACTGCAACTTTTGCAATCCAGCATGTTACTACATATGATTTTGGGGAAAGAGAAACACTTTGCACTCTCTGCCTCCATTATAAAAGAAATTCTGTACCCATTCTAGGCTTGTGTGCCATCACTGATTTCATCAGTATCATAAATGATCCTAAGGGCAAGCCTAATAAAAATTATTAGCAAATGTAAGAACCTTAATGGCTATAAAGGTTTTTCACAGTCTAATGACACGGTAGTAGAAATCGGTTATCAGCAGTGAAATCTGCATTCAGCAGGTAACATTCACACCTACCAATGTACAGTTGCTTCTGGCGGGTAGAAAAATTGATGTTTTTAGCCTCTGGAAAAGTGGTTTCCAAAAAGAGTTATGGTGTGCTTTCCTAAGACAGCAAAATATTCCACCCAAAACAAACACCTACATAAGGACCACCCTGTAGCATTCAGTCTCTGAACACGGGTGTTAAATTGGAGGGGGAAAGACAAAAGTGACTAGGCTTCTGCTGGAACAGAAGCTTGGAAAACATAGCCAAGCTTCAGATCAAAGTTATCCTCTGAAACTTTGGTCTTGCCAGGAGACTCTAGAAATCTAGGACACATCTATACTGATCATTTAATGCAGTGTGAAACTAGCTAGCTAGTTTCAAACTGGCCACCACAAAATGCATGCCACTAAAGTGAGCTGTTGTATGGTTTAAGGGGACTAAAGTGTATTGAGCAAAGTTCAAAATAAGTACAGTAGAATCTCACTTATCCAACATAAACGGGCCAGCAGAATGTTGGATAAATAGAGATTAAGGAAAAGCCTATTAAACATCAAATTACATTATGATTTTACAAATTAAGCACCAACACATCATGTTTCACAATGAATCGACATAAAAAGCAGCTCAACACATGGTAGTATTATGTAGTAATTACTGTATTTATGAATTTAGCACCAAAACATTCCAATGTATGAAACAGCCTGCCTCCAGGTGGGAGGTAGGCTGTGTTGGATAATGCAGAATGTTGAATGAGTGAAGGTTGGATAAGTGAGACTCTACTGTATTTTAATGTGCTCCAGTGAGCCTTAAATATAAACCATGTTGAAATGAGCTCCACAGAATGTGAAGTGCATAATAAACACCCACCTGCACTATAGCGCTTTCTAAAATTTGTAATATGGGGTGAGGGGGGCAGGTAATTATCTCCACTGCTGACACTTTCCCTTTTCTCCCATTCTCATATCCCTCCACAGCACTAGAGCACATCTCGGCAGAGAAATGGGGGGGGGGGGGGGGGAGAGAAAGGATCCTCCAGCAGTTGTTTGAGGCCACCTAATCATAATCCTGGTCTCAAACATGTCCAAGAAATGTTTATCTAATCATGTGCACAGTCAAACCAGTTCTAAATGGACTTTAGTGGACAGTGTAGAACAGCCCCGTGAGGCTATGATGGGCTCAAAGGAGTGTATTATACTATCCTTAGGAGATCACTACTCTTAGGGTACTATCTCTAATAGATTGCCCTTAGGGAAATCATGCCCTTACAGTATTATCTCCAATAGATTGGCAACCTGGTTGTAGCCACAAAGGAAAAAAGTTACCAAAGGCTTTCAAAAGAAAAGGGCAGGAAGTTATAGAGTAGTGGGGAATGAAGGTTGTTGTAGCAGGAACGCAAGAACCATGTATAGGAGGCCCAGCAAAATAAATATTGTGTGCCTTCAAGTCATTTCTGACTTATGTCAACCCTAAGGTAAATGTATCAAAGAGTTTTCTTGGCAAGATTTGTCAAAAGAGAATTGTCTTGGCTTCCTTCTGAAACTGAGAGGCCATTGACTTCAATAGCTAAGCAAGGATTTGAACTCTGGTCTTCAGAGTTGTAGTCCAATGCTCAAATTATTGCACCACAGTGGTTCACCCAAATGGAGAGAAAATGCACCACTGATGCACCACTATATATCAACAATGGGATAAGAAACTATAGTACTCATTGTGGTGAAGAGACCATTACAACTTGGTGAGTTGCTCATTGTGGTGAAGAGACCACATATAAAACGAGTCACAATGAATAACCCAGTTGAGAGCCACAGCAAACATCCTGTCCCGGATTTGGTAATTACACACACACCTTTTATCTAGCCCTGTCCAAATGGGTACAGCATGCCATGAAAAACAAACTAGATCAGAGGCATTGCCTTATCTTGAAAAAAAGCAACTGGAGGAGGCAGTCTAATTAATTTCTACCTCAACATCCTATGGCCTCCTTATGCAACTTCCGCAGCTAGAAAAAGTTACAAAGATGTCTGGGCAAAGCATCAAGAGGGTGACAAGCAGCTACACATGAATAGCATTTGGCCATGTACACACAACTGGGAATCTGAGAATTAGCTCTTCCCTGGCCAGTCAGAGATGACGTATGCTATAATACAGTCCTGCTTACTACAGTATGCACCAGGGAGAGAAGCTGCACACAGTAGTAGGCCAACAATGGTGTAACAAAAATGTAACACCAAGGTCTCTTCAGTCTCATTACCAAAGTAGCATAATAGAATTACTCATTGTAAAAGTATGCACCACACACAGCCCTGTGCACAATGTTGCTGTTCCAGTGCCAGGTATTTGAGACTCCACACCTGAGTCTGGCATTTAGAAAGCATTCCAGTAGGTCACTGTGACCATGACTACGTTCCATTGTCTGGGCCTTCCCTGCAGAGCTCTGATAAAAGAAGAACTCTTTTTTTCCCATCTCTTCGGGCAACAACCTCTTTTTTTGGAAAGATCAAATTCCTTTATATCAAGTGGAATCTGCTTGAGTTAGCTCATGGGTTGGAATTATGTGGGTCTCCCTATGTGGTTGGACTGCTACTCCCAGCAATGCTGACTAAGCAACGCTTTTGGGAACTGTAGCTCAAGAACATCAAGAGAGTTGAATGAGTCCCACCTCTGTGTTAGAAGTTCACTCTCTTTTCACAAACTAGTTGGCAGAAACTGAAATGGGTGAGGATGTCAGATGACACTCTTCAGCAATGAAAAACTGCTCTGGTTAAGGGCTCTGTAATGTTGCACTGATAAGAAGATAGATGAAAAGATTACAAGACAAATCCATCCTAGCTCTCACACAAACATATACAGCCACACATAGCATTCGGCTTGTCACTATGGACCAAGACTGTTATTACCTGAGTAATCCAATGTTTAGTACTTCCCAACCATACTGGTACAGAAGTAGTGCTTTACACCAAGAGAACTCAAAGTGGCTACCCCAACCCTACAAATTGCCAATTTTGCAGAGTCTGTCCAACTTGATTCTCTGTCATCCCACTTTCTGAACTGCTTTTAAAATGTTCGTACCTGTTTACCCCTTTGTCCTAAGTTGCTGAAAACTGAACTCAAATTGCAGAAGCAGTCTTCAATATCATTAATTCAAAAGAAGGGAGAGGAAAAGAAAAGGCAGACTCTAGCCTAAGGGTCCCCAAACAAAGGTCTGTAGGCCAGATGCGGTCTTCTAAAGTCATTTACCTGGCCCCCACCCTAAACTTTAGATTTAGAGTGGCTCTTAGTCTGAAACGACTTGGAAGGCGAACAACAACAATCATAATTAATATGACAACTAAAAGCAGGCCCACACTTCCCAATGAAATACTGGTAAGTTTATGTTGGCTAACATTATTCTTCATTTTAAATATTGTATTCTTCTTTCACGTTTTTTTTTTTTTGCACTACAAATAATACATGTGCACTGTGCATAGGAATTCGTTCATGCCTTGCAACATTATGGGGCACTGTGAACCATCCTTCTGCTTAAAAAGTTTGATGACCCTGCTCTAGCCCTTCCCAGTACGTTCAGCCAAAAACAAATTGCATATGGTACAAAAATGCCTGTGCTCTTCAGTCTCAGCTACTTCCATTCTGTCATTTAAGCCACTGGTCCTCAAACTTTGGTCCTCCGGGCAGCTCAGGTCCCACAAGCTGTAGCCATCTTGGCCACCAATAAAGGGCATTTTGGAAGCCAGAGTCCAAAACAATCTATGGTACCACAAATTAAGTACTACTGCTTAATCTGATAAAAACAACCCTTTATTTACTGTTTGGTCTATATTATTTCTATTGTCCCATCAGACAATAAGAGCTAGTAGCAGAAATATTTCATCTGCATTATCTAGTATCTCTAGGAACCTCTTCCCACAGTGTAGGAGTTTATTATCCTGGAATGTATTATCTTGTTTTCAGTAGGGCTAAGAGTTAAAAGGAGCCATCTTCTTCCCTACGGCTAGTTTTTCCCAAGGAGCTTAAGGGCTGGGCCATACATGCATGTCAACCACTTGATGTCTGTGGCATGACGACACAAGATGAAGACATCACCTGTTACATATCAAACACCCAAACTCCAGTATCAGCAAGCTACGCTGAATGGCTTTGCCACCAAAACCACATTTCACCAAAAACCTTCCCCAGGTGTCAGGTATATAGCACAGGAATCAACAGTAAGATGAGGAGGTGGAAGGAGATTTCTGTAGGCAGTTTCCAGCAGAGAGAAAATAAAGCTTCATGGAAATTTGGTACAGCATTACCCTCAGGACAATTATTTCAGTAGTCAGCCTCTTGTTTATCAGGTGATGAGGTGCATTCTTCGGTAAGATAGTTTTTAAACTAGGCTTAAGTTAAGTATTTGAAGCATGTCATTCCAATTCTGTATCAACTGCACTGGCTACCTATGTGCTTCCATGCCCTATTCATGGCTCTCTCTTTTTTTTACATTTAAACTGTGGGGGATCACGTTACTTGAATGGCCAGTTTATATCTGCATACACATAACGTTGAGATCAGCTATAGAGGATCTGATCACAGAAAGCTTATCTGTTTCCTCCTTTTCTGTCTGTTTTTGTTGTTCAGCATGCTTCATAAGGAATTATGGAAATACTTGCTATTAACTTTGTCTGTTGTGGGCAATCACACACCACTACCATCAGATCAGCTGAAGTAGAATCCTATTATTACACAGCTCAAGCTTTTATTGTATAGTTTACTAAAGACCTGCAACTTGACACTAAAGTCTGTGTTTCTCCAGCTGTCCTTCATTATTCTCCAAATACTAATGCTACTAGATAGAGAACAAGGAAGGAAAATGTGGATCTGGAAAGATATAAAAAGACTTTGCAAAAAGAAGCTTCTTTGTCATTATTTGTTAGCTGAGGTACACCTATACTACAGAAAATGGTGGAGTCTTCACTGCATGATGAGGGCTGGAGTTTATGCAGGTTGATACAGCCAATGAGGAGGAAGGCTTTCCTTAACTACACGTTGAGGTAGACTAGAAGAGAAGTGCAACTGATAGACTAGGCTTATTTCCTATCTGGGCAAATAGCAGGGGTAGCAGAAGACAGAACACTAGGTCCTCCCTTCGCAGAGAATTTCCATTATAGTCAGTTCCCTGCACTTGCAGTTTGTCTTCTGTGCTTTAATTAGTGTTGGATTCAATTACCATTTTCTCTCTAGGAATATCTAAATCCTTTAGCATGACTATGCCATCCACTTTGCCAGACATTGATCAAAGAATGCTGCTTTAGGACCTGCAATTCCTAGAGGGCTGTTCTCTCCGCTTAAAGAAATTGTTTTTATTTACATTGATCCACCTTTGTGGAATCCAGAAAGCCTAACCCCGATGAATGTGGAGAGCCACAGGGCAGATACAAGGGAGAAGCTCACGTGATGTGAGAATAGCTGGGATTTGGGAAGGAATCAATAGCAATTGTTCTGAGTAACATTTTCTCTGTGGCCTGGAGCCACTTGCAACAAGATCACGGCACAGGGATCCCTACATTGTACAAACTGAACAGAGGCAGATGCAAAACACCATATGGCATTAGTAGAAACAATATGCAGCCAGCTCTACAAGAGTAGCTACTTAAAGTATTGGAAAAGCAATCCTTATTTACTTAGCAATGACAATTTTTCACTCTGTGCTAGCACTAGTCTGTGTACATCTGTCCATGAAAATAAAACAGTTTTCTGCAGAACTATGCAACATCAACAGACCCAATCAGTACATATGTTGCTTTTCACAAGGACACCGTGTGAGGGCTGCTGCAATGTGCCAAACAGTTAACTCTGCATCAACCAATATGGAGAAAAATACTAGAAGCTTAGGAGAATGTTACATAACTTCTATAAACAAGAGTTAAAGAAGATTTCTGTTCAAAAAGGACTCCAGAAAAAAAATGTTTGTACTGTTGGAATGGGGCGGGGGGGGGGGGGGGAGATTAGGGTAGCAGTTGTGGCAGGTCTGAGGGCATCTTTGTTCCCTGGGATTCTCTGGAGTAAGACATGATTTACCAATAAACAAAACTAAAAACCTAAAGGGGACAGAAGCCCACCTCTGATTCTTCAATTTTTTAAAAAATGTTAAGCAGTACAGGGAAACTTTGCCATTCATTTGAAATAAAATTGTTCTACTTCAGTAATAGCAATTCATACTCTGTCTTTTTTTAAAAAAAAACCAGGAAAAGGTTGCCCTGAGGATTGTGGAAGAGTAAACAAAACATACCATATATTCTGGCGTATAAGGACTACTTTTTAACCCAATAAAATCTTCTCAAAAGTCAGGGGTTGTCTTATATGCGGGGTCGTCTTATATGCGGGAGTAGTCTTATGCGCTCGGGTAGTCTTATACACAGGAGTAGCCTTATGGATGGGAGTCATCTTATATGCTAGAGTAGTCTTATACATGGGAGTAGTATTATAGAGCGGGTGCTGAAACTTCCAATCCGGATTGGAAAATCTGTGGTTGCTGCATATTCTGGGGAGAACTCAAAAATGACAGCGGCCGTGTTCCTGCTGTATGCAGCGACTGTATGAAAGCATTAAGGGTGATGCTGTACAAGTAGGGTAGAAGAAAATCCATTCATCATGATTCGTGGACTACAGCGGTCCTGATGGTGAGGTGAAGGGGCGCCTCACCAGGAAGGTGTAAGTGAAGGGCGGAGCAAGCTGGAGGCATCCGGGGCGCCCGGGGTATGGAAAAAAGAGATAGAGTGGCTCTGGGCCCAAACAAACACACCTCTTTTACCTGTCTGGCCCGCCCTTGTATCCTATTACCATACCTCCTCCTCTGCCTCTCAGATCTTGCTCCTGAAAACTGCAGTGAAGCGGTGCAGGTGCGCATATGTGAGATCTGAGAGGCAGAGAAGGAGGTACAGCAATAGGAAAATTACCATATTGATATCAAATCTGATGCTTTTTAAAAAAATGCTGTGCATTGGAAGAGGGGTAGTCTTATACAGCAAATATATCCAAAACTCTATATTTTAACTGGAAAAGTTGGGGGTTGTCTTATATGCCCAGTTGTCTTATATGTCGGGATATACGGTAATTGGAAGGGCTGCCCATTGTCCAGCTCTGAATTATGGGACATACAGTCGCTGATGCCAAAAGAAACCACTTGTCTTTCCCTATAATAACATATAAAGACAGATAGCACCTACTGGATGAGCCAAAGTAAAGAAAATCATGGGTGTGTTGATGTCCTGCAAGACTTAGGGTTTTTTTTTTACTACATGCTACTGGAACGCAAGGAGAAAGAAAGGGAGAAGACACGAAAAGCAATGCCTAATTATGGAATTCTTTCTAAGAATGTCATTTATGAGCCACACCTAAAGGTGTAAAATAAACTTTTTGGGGGATTGAATTTCATTTGGCAATTACTCTATTTGAGAATCCTTTATGTGCCAGTCCTTCATACAAAAACAGCTTGTGGTTGCAAATACATATAATATTCAAACATTTCAGAATAGGCCCTTGAATTTGAAAACAGTTTATAGGGCTAAACCTTGAGAAGTTGTGCTTATTTGTGAAACACAGTATCAGAGTCTTTGCACAGCTTTGGTCAATCAAACTTTGTTCACTTGTAGATTCAGGTTCTTTAGGAATAGCAGTGCATTTTGAAATTTTTGTTGCATGCCTTCAAGTCATTTTTTACTTATGGCAACCATAAGGCAACCCTATCATGGGGTTTTCTTGGCAAGATTTGTTCAGGTGAGAGAGTGTGACTTGGCCATGTTTTTTTTTCAAATCACAAATGCAAATCTGAGTTAGAAGTTTTAGACACAGCTTTTAAATCAACTTTATTCTCGGAAACATTCAAATGGTTGAGTCACAAACATGGATCTATATAGATTTTGGAAAAAATGGTTGAAACTACACATTACCACATTACAGACACTGTCCTGTTCCTCAGCTTGTAAGTTACTGTGTAATCCTGTAGACTCCCCACTAAACTCCCCCCGCCTTTCCCTTTTAGCTGGGCACAAAAGATTCAGGTGAATTCATTCCACAGTCTTTGTGAAACTATTTAAAATATTTTAGCTCAGTGTCCCTTTAAAAATGTGTGTGCCTATAGCAATATGACACAGAAAAGCTCTAAGTCACATAAAGCCAAACACAAGAACACTATGTAATGCTTGACTCTAGTGTCCAAATTCCTCATGCAAAACATCTTGCTTGTAAAAAATGGATTGCAGATGTACTGCCCTGATCCACACGGGACTTGCTTGCACACTGTGGAAACGCGCAGCCATATCGCCATGCAGTAATCAAAAAGTCTGTCTTTATTTCTTCACAAAAGGAAAAAAAGTGTGAGGTCAACAGGAAAGCATCCAAATAAGATAGAGTATTCCGCATACACAATTAGTCTATTAGCGCCACAATACAAGGAAGAAACTCATGGCGTATTAACAACTGGTTTTGCTCTGGCAATACTAATCAGTGAGAGCTTGAAAACAGTTCTTTTTTGAACTGCAACTCCCAGGCAATCCTGGCTGTCATGGCAAATATTGGCCGGCGGATCCTGCAAGTCATAGTTCAAAACACCAACTTTCCCATTTGGTGCAAAATAGTGCTTTATAAAGTTTCCACCCAAGACAACTCTCCACAATCAAAAGTTTGAAGTCCAAACTCATATTTTGCTCTAACTGTGCTCATCTGCATCCTGTTAACAAACACATTTGCCCCAACGCTTGTCATAGTTTGCCAAAGAGTCCCACACAGTCCTAGCCTCTCCCCTCCATCTCTTATTTGCAAACATCCTGTGTTCTTGTTTTCTCCATCGGATGTCAGATCTTGGCTCTTCTGCAGTGCTTGGCCAGCTGCACTATCACACTTTAATGACTATAGCACTGGGCACTTTGAAACATGCCTTTCCCCCCTAAATGTGCTGCTTTTAAAAAACAAAAATGATTCAACACAATTAGCAACATCTCATCCCTTCAAACATTTTGGTCTATTTCAGCCAAACCACTAAGAAATTTTACAGCACTGAGTCTCAGGACCTAATCAGGTTCTTCTGCGTTTCTCAGATTCTCACAGCATCAAAGAAAACCCAGGGAATGGAAGTGGCCAAAGATATAATTATGACTAAGCTTTGAGATGAAGGGTGTAAACTATCTCCAGAGGCACACAACATCAAGGAATTCTCAAGGCATCTTGTTTTCCTCTGAATAGTATGAGCTTACCATGGATGTTTTTGCCAAGTCTCTTGCTGAAATGCAGTCACAATCCATAGCTGGGTTAAAGACGTGCCCCCTTTGCCAGATGAGCTGTGCAACTGTCCGATGTCTGTGTTCCTCTTTGTGTATATGAGTAAAGAGTCAGTGCATTGCTCAGTATTTAAAAAAAGAAGAAGAAAACTACCCTCCTCCTTTTGCATGTCAACACTCTTTGGCACTTCCCTTTGCTCAATTTGCTTCTTTGTAAATCAAAAAGGTCCATTCTGGAGGCTCTCCAGATGTGAAGCTTCTGGAAAGCTTTTTCCCTTTTGCCAGCTTCCAAATGTCTATGATAGAGGTGATGGAGGACACAAAGCAAGGGTCTGTACCATTGAGCAAGCACTTTCCATGCATTGGCAGGACAAACAGGGGCTGCTTTGTCCAACTTTCCTTGCTTTAGTCTCAGCCTCTCTGACCTTTGGCATCCCTTATGTCTCCCTGGGGAACATTCCCACTGAATTTGTATCAAATCATTCCTTTGTACTGATCCAATTTTAATTTAGTGCTACAAAATAAAATGCAAACCCATTCAAGTGAATGCCTAATGTAAGAATATAAGAGTTGTCACATATATGAAGCTGTCTTCTAGAAGCAGAGTATTGAAGTCATTCTCATCCATGAATATAATAATGACAAAGGAAGTCAGCCATAAATCAAAATAGAGACTGTCGTAATTTTTTTTAAAAGAAGAAGACTAAAACTTAAAGGGGAAGTCATGAAAGAACCCAGGTAAGATCCTTAAGATTAAAAATATATCATTGACAGTCAAAGCTAAAGTCATCCATGCCATCATATTTCAAATTTCTATAAATGGATGTGAAAGGTGGACAGTGAAGAAAGGTGACAGCAAGAAGAATTGCTCTCCAGCTGAATTGCGGTGCTGGAGAAGAGTTCTATAGAAAAAGGTCAAGTGAAAATCAAGCCCAAATTTGTACTAGTACATAAAATAACTGAACTGGCACCATAATACTTTGGACATATCATGCAACAACATGATTCAGTGGAATAAACCATAATGGTGAGTAAATTGCAGGAAAAAAAATATTCCATACATACATTAGAAAAAGATTCCTGATGGGAAGAGCTGTTCTGCAGTAGGATATGATGTCTCAGAGCAGGATGGAGTCTTCTTCTTTGGAAGGTTTTAAAGCAGAGACTGGATGGCCATCTGTAAAGGGTGTTTTAATTGTGTATTCCTGCATGGCGGGGGTTGGACTGGATGGCTTTTGTGGTCTCTTCCAACTGTGATTCTATATCAACAAATGATTTGAACTCTGAGTTTCTGTAAATCAAAACTGATGGGATGTCTAACTTCTGTTTTGTGTATATGATATGTATTTTCTGGAAATATGTTTTAATATGTGTATTTAACAGGATGTTTTTTAAATGATTATGTGTTTTGATTATGTGTTTTAGCAATGTTGTAACCTGACTTGAGCCATGAGGAGAGGCCAGTAAGAAATATAATAATAATAATAATAATAATAATAATAAGGCAAATGACCATGACTATTCCTATTACCCTTTCACTACTTAGCGTCACCATACACAGGTTTGAGTCTGATGTCAAGCAATCTCTTCTTTACCCTTTGCCTACAGAATTAAGCCCCATCACTTCAGGGTATCCTTGCTTTGTTCCAGTTCTAGAACTTTTGCTTTATATAGTCCTCAGGACATCATAACTCATGCGCGACTAACTGTGGAAGCCCTCCCAATCCATTGTCTGCTGCCTTCTTCTTCGTCTTCCTCTTCGTCTTCTTCTGTTTAGTTATACCCCACCTTTTCTTTCCACCTACACACACACCATTGTGGCAGCTGCAACTGATCTGGGGACAATAACTATCCTGGATGGTGCTTTCAGTGGCCATATTTAGCAGGAACAACAATGAACAATAGTGCTGGGGGAGCAGGAGTATTATTTCAAGGGTTGTTGCTTAAGCAGCAGGCATGTTCTCCACCTCTTCCTGAGCCACATTATCAAAGGGCGCTGCTCTCTCACACTGCCTGGTTTTTCTCATCTTCTTGGCTGCTTCTTCTGGGTCTGCCAAAATGTCTGCCATCTTCCCTCTTATCACATTCCATCCACTGCTCTGCCCTGCCGTGCCGTGCCCGGAGCAGCTGCAGTTTGGCAACGCTTTCACTCAAGAAGGCAAACAGGCAGCTGCCTCTGAATGCTCTACTGTTAGGGTTTCCTACACATCCTTGCAAATTGGGACAAAAGCTCCAAGGCTGATGCCCACGCACTGACTCATAGAGTTTGGGTTCTTCCTCATAAAAAGATGAAAAGTAATTATTTCATGGGGGCTGCTGGATGTTTTTGCCCCTCAGAAAACAAGCACCTTTCCTTCAGTAATCTTTCAATTTGGAGGCATGAAAAGGAGCAAACGTGTTAGATGCATAGCTTCTTCCTTAGCATTCAGAGAGAAAGAACATTGCTTTCTGCACTCACTCTGAACACAGTTTGTACTATCACCACATAGCCAGTATGTTCACATGATGATCTTTGATTATTCTCATTAAGAGGCCGATAGGAGGGACATATGAAGAAAATGAGAGATAGTCCATGCGGCTGTTAGAGATTCTGATTAAGAAGCACCAATGGCTGGGAGAAACAAATTAGAGGTTTTATTAAAGGAACACTAGGATGGGAAAGTTACTCAAGGTGCTAAGAAATGACAGAAAACTGAAGAGAAGATATAAAAAAATATCCCTAGGAGTATCAGTTTACATCACAGAAGGGTCAGGATAGGCAGAGAAGAACACTTTAGGCCACTCAAACTATCTTCCCTGTATTACTCTTCACTATGAAGTGTTGATGCTTTTCAACAAAGAGAGGATTGGGTGCAGAGGTTATTAATACAAGAGAATAGGAGGACATAAGGCAATATTTCAGCCCTGACAATGCATGCACGAGCGCGCACACATTTCATGAGAAAATGTTTGGAGACAACTTGGTACAGTGCAAGAACATGCCTTTGTTTACAACTTACCTAAAATTTAGGGATGCTATCCTTTTACCCTGTATACTCTCTTTCTTTCCCATGGCACAATAAAAATACATGTTTCATGCTATGCTCAAGGTAAAAGCCACTGCACAGCCATTTCCTCAGGACCAAAGCCTTACATATATGCCAATTACACAAGATGTATTTTACATTACAGTGGATGTGGAAAATTTGAAAATGCCATCAACCACAGGATGCTGACAACCCCTTGTACACCTGGAGAACTTCAAAGATACAAAGAAAAGCCAGTGAATGGAGGCAACAGCCTCAGGGAAATCAGCCACAAAATATCTGTAATCTCAAGTACTCATAAATGCATGCCGTTTTGAAATTTTATTTGTGATTATGGTCAATCTCTACATATACAAGCTTCTGAAAGTAAAATAAAACTGGCAATAATAAATTCTGCAGATTTTTTTCAAAAAAATAGTCCATATGCTGCTCTTAGTGGAAAATGTGTCTGTGCGGTTAAGATTCAGGATGCCAATTTGTGACATTTTTTTACACTTAGGCAAAAGAAATAACCTAGATGTTGCAAGAATCAAATCGATACAGAATCATTTCGTTGCTATTCCAGTTCTGTCTCAAGGACACAGCTCCTGTTTTACAGATAGAAAACATCATGTAAGAATAGCCACCTTACTTCCTGTGGTTGCCACACGGTGGCCACTTTGAAACATTGGCTAACTCTGGTAGACTACATATAACAGCACAAACAATGGGGGGGGGGGGGGCTAAATCATTGTACAAAAAGGCATACAATCAAAAGACAAAACTCTCTTAAGTATTCTCTTTTAATATTAGGTGCATTTTTAGTCCCACAGGTCCTTCCTCAAGAAATTCCAAAATTGCTCCCAAACACAGAAGTTGGCTTCCTTTTTCCTAAAAGGGTATCCTCTCTTATGGACAGCCTAGTGGAAAGAAGGAAGGGAGAAACTAAAGATAAACATCTGTGTGAGGGATAAAATCTCTGGTCTCGAGTCTATGTCCACTGCCAAGATCCAAAAGAAAAAAGAAAAGAAAAAAAGAAAAAAAAAGCCCACTGGTTATGGTATATCATTAAAGATTTGTTCAGTTTCATACATGTTAAAAAGATGAATGCCATCATCTGCTAGCACTGCCCTTCTGCCATTTACAAAAGTCAAACAGATTGCCTCTATATATTTACCCAGATCTTAAGATCTTCTCCAGTTTACTAACATACATACTGATATTTTGCACTAAAGGGGTTGCATAGACAGAAGGGGGAACGGGTTTGCTGGCAGAGACAGATATGGGAGTGAAGAATCTGGCACAGGAAAAGAGCAAAATGGAGATTTGTGAGGGGGAGCACATGCTGGCAGAGAGAGAGTTGGTAGGATGAATTGGCTGGGAAACAGATTTGCATGGGACAGGTTTACTGGCAAGCATAAAAAGGTTGAGTGACAGAGTGAGGGAGAGGGGGGAGCGAAAGAGATGTTTTGGGTGTATTTCCTGAAACAGAGAATTTAGGCACTAGTACAATTGCAAATAAAACACTGACCTTACTTTGATTATTGGAAACCTGACTTTGGATTGCACTTCAAGAGGGTAAGATGTTAGATAAAGTTTCTGATTTAGATGTGACATATCCATATTAAAATTACTTCTCAATTTTTGAGGCGCCCTGGGTGGTATGAAGCCAGTCATTCTATCTCAGATTAATTTACCTGACAGGGCTAACAAGAGGATAAACTCCATGCATTTCACTTCCCAGCACAAGCTTCTTTGAGAAAAGGTGAGATTCAATTGCTCAAAATAAAAACATGGTGCCAAATTTGAGGTAATCTGCAGAAGTCCGCAAGAAGAAAATCAATATCATGTGATGGATTGACTCTCTGAAAAAGATTGTAACATTCAACAAAGTGGAAGGCAATATGAAAAGAGGAACTGGATTGCATTAGAACTGGACTGACCCAATAAAGGAATCCACAGCATTGATTTTGCTAGTTCTGATCAAGGGCTGAGTTCTTGAAAGTATTTCATTTATAGGGTTGCCATAAGTTGAAATCAACTTCACAGCAAATAAGAAAAAACAACAAAACAGAAGGTTTGCCATAATTTTAGAAAGGCATGAAGATATTAAAATTGTCTTTACATACCAGAAAGGTATCATTTGGACTTCCAGTGGAGGCAGGAAAAAAGAAAGAAAGGACCCATAACACTTTTTACTCCAACACACAAATCATTCTTAGGGCCCTTCTACACAGGCACTAAAATGTGGAAGAAACCGAGATTAAAAGGGTGTGTGTGTGGTTAAATGACATTTAAGGAAAATGTGCACTGATTGGAATTAACAGCTGAAAAACATGTGTTAAAAATATGCACTTAATACCCAATTTTGGTCAATTTGTTTTCTAAAATCTGCTACAAACAAAGGTGTCAGAATGGCAGAAGAGCATTTTCCAGGGTGATTCCCAACCTTTGGTCCTCCAGTTGTTTTGAACTTCAACGACCAGAAATCCCAGCCAGTTAAGCAGCTGTTTGGAATTGTGAGAGCAGAAGTCCCAAATACCTAGAAGACCAAAGGTTGGGAACCACCAATTTACCAGGACTGACAGCTCCATGTTTGGACTTGCTGTCAGATCCTGTGATTATTTGCCCTACTTTTCTGACCCAGATTATGAGGCTGTCTGGAAGTGCCCTTAGTGTGCCAGGCTTCTCATTCACTTCCTCTTCCTTAACCTCTGCCCTCACCATGAAAAAAACCACATCGCTAAAGAACATTTTGGATTTTGACATTAATTACTAAAATTATATTGTTCTGAAATATATTTTGCATAAAACTGGCCTTCCTCTAGGCCAGAATCTTTGGCATGAAACTTTATGTCCTCCTAGCAAAGTCAACACTTTTTAAGCCAGAACCATTCACTCACACCCTCCTATTAAGATATCATTCCATGCAGCTGCCACCCACTGCTTTTCTGAGCTAAGCTCCAAAAGTCCAGTCAGTGAACCCATGGAGATTCCTAGCACTGCATATGCTGAATCTTCACATTCATGCTGCCCACGGAAACAGCTTCACATGACTTCCTGATTCATCCTGAAAAGGGTGCCCTTCCATGGTAAAAGTTCAAGCCTTACTCAACAGAGAAAAGAAATCACTTCTCATTTCCAGATTGCAGGAAGCTGCTGCAAGAGAAAAGAGGGATCCTAGAGAGGAAACATCTGTGCACTTAGAGCAGGGAATGCAGTCGGCACTATCTGCAAGCCTAGGTCCTGAAAATTAGCCAGAATTAAAATCCAGTTTATAAACAAACCAAGAGGTATGGGTCTTATTAAGAATGGTAGACCTCTGAAAGCATATTCTCTGAGGAAGCACTCAGCTGATATAATCACAACAGGCAATATAACCAGTGTTTTCCCATATTGGCTGGCATCCTGTAGGTTAGCCTCAACTAGAGTAGACCCATTCAATCATTGTTAAACAGTGAGTCAATATTTAGGGGTTTTTTTTGTCATGTCAGGAGCGTCTTGAGAAACTGCAAGTTGCTTCTGGTGTGAGAGAATTGGCCGTCTGCAAGGACGTTGCCCAGGGGATGCCCGGATGATTTGATGTTTTATCATCCTTTATCTCTCATGTCCCCACATGAGGAGCTGGAGCTGGTAGAGGGAGCTCATCCACCTCTCCCCGAATTCGAACCTGCGACCTGTCGGTCTTCAGTCCTGCCAGCACAGGGGTTTAACCCACTGCGCCACCGGGGGCTCCTAATATTTAGGTAAACACCACAGACACAATGGGTTAACTTCAATCAGGACAACAACCAGATTACATTTTTCAGATAATCATCTTAACTTTATATTTGTAATGACATACTGCAATAAACAGGTGTTTGGAAACTTCCTGGAAAGAAATGGATTGTTTACAACTCCCTGCAGTGTCTACTCTGGGCCCTTCTACACTGACACTAAAATGCAGGTTGAAGCACACCAGCAATGTAAGGGAGAGCATATCTGAAGCAAAGAGCATTGGACTGAATGCTTGGATTTCCCTTTGTTCTATGCTCATACATAGGAAGTGTTTACACTAAAGTCAAGAAGCATGAAATATTGCTATATGTGGCAAATCTGTCACTCAAAGCCAGAAATTAAGAATGTTTGCCCAACTTGCTGACCAAAGCAAATACTGCAATTATCAGGTGCCAATCCACCTTTCAACCCATATGAACTTTTTGTCAAAAAACCACTGAAGCAGGAAAACTTTTCCAAAGGCACATAGTCACACTGTGCAATTTGCTATCACAAGTTGCAGGTATGGATGCAAGCGTGCACAGCTTGATGGAGCAATGAGACCAATTCAAGAAGGATAAGGCTTATCCATATCTGCTGGTCATGATGATGATGATGGAGACAACAACAACACTTTATTTATATTCCGCCCTTCTCACCCCGAAGGAGACTCAGGGCGGATCACAGAACACATACACAGTAAAGATTCAATGCCGCTTTGTATAGACAGACAGAACAGAAGGAGGTGCCATGAAAGGCAGGGGGCGCTGTTGCTCTATCCTCTATGACAAAGAGCTGTCAGGACTTCCTCCTTCCTTTTGATCGCCCAGCATTTTCTGATCTTCTTTCTTTATGGCATCGTAAAACACCTCTCCAGCTTTTAGCGGTACCTAATTTCTCTAATCACAGCTAAAGACATTTTCGAATTGCTTAGGTAAACAATGAGTTAGGCTGACAGTTGGCAGCTCACGCCAACCTGGGGCTTCGAACTTGCAACCTTTTGGTTGATGATTTACCAGCTGTGCTAAACCTCCGGTCTGATAGCAGACTATAGGTTGATAGTATGAAATGCCTGAGACCAGAAGTGTTCTATATTTTGGATTTGTGTTTGATTTTGAAATACTTGCAAATACAAAATTAACTATCTTGGAGGTGAGGCCCAAATTTTAACATAATGTTTCATATACACATAGCTTTAAGGTAATCTTATTCACATTATGTTTAATAAGTTTGTACATGAAACAAAAATTATGTACACCAAACTATCATAAATCAAAGGTGTCTCAGCCATCAATGTGATTTTTTAAATTTATTTTGGAGTATGTTTCAGATTTCAGAATTTTGGATAAGGGATACTCAATTGTGCTTCCTGTTTTTTTATTATTTGGTTATGCAGATAAATTATAACAGTTACAAATACATTTTTTTCATATATTTGTACATTCCTATAGCCAGTCTTATAAATTTCTGTTGATGCCTGCTTTCCTCTCCTTTACATTTATATTCTTATCTACTACTTATACATATCCATTCTTCTCTTTTCTTATTCATATTGGGAGTAATTTGATTGTTTTTCAATGTTGACCTTCAAGTATTTTTAGCTCTATTGTGCTATTTTTCTTTTACATTGTAAGTTCGCTTGACTCCCAGTTTTGGGGAAAAGGCAGGCCACTAATGAAATTAGTACAATCACAATCACCACAATACTGTTTGCAGGCCTCTGTTATATTTGTATTAAATGCAATTTACTATCTTCCAGAAAACACTAGCATGATGAAGTTGTCTCCCTATACCAGCCCCCTTGTGGCATATTTCCTTGTGGAAAATGAATACAGAAAATGGAAGCAGGTCAAGCAGCTGGACCAAATGACCCAGATATTTTGCAATACATAAATTCCATGTGATGCTCATGGATTGTCCATGATCAAAGCTTAACGTTAGCATAAGAAAAGGTTAGCAGGTGGTTCAAGGTTCAAGTCCAAGTAAAAAAGCGCCCAGGCAACATCAATCAGAAAGAAAGACCTGCTCCCA
Organism: Anolis sagrei; assembly: GCF_037176765.1. NCBI lineage: Eukaryota > Metazoa > Chordata > Lepidosauria > Squamata > Anolidae > Anolis > Anolis sagrei. The sequence goes on from NC_090022.1 coordinate 122,121,830, forward strand.
ATCAACATAGTCATTCTTTGGCTACATAAATCAACGGAATAGCTCAGGATTTGGCAACTACATCATATATCTGTAAACATGTTGGCTAGACATTGGGAAAGATCAACACTGAGGGCATATAAAACCTATACAGTGACATTGAGTTTCCCATGCTGAGAAATATGTTTCCATGATATGAATTCATAAACCATGGGACACTCTGTACATCCATCATGGTCCCTTTACCACAGACCAGTTGAAGACACTTAGGAGGAAAAACACCTCCAGAAACAACTCTGAATCTGGACCAGAGGAAAAGAACATGCTGAGTATGCTATGATTGTGGCAAGCAATGTCCGTTTTTCCCCCTACCACTCCCAGTTTCTGTTAAACTGATATTCTAGTTCTTTCTTGCATCTTTATAGAACATTTGGTTTCCATGGCATCAGATATACTGTGTGAGATTGGGCTTATATTTAGAAACTGGAACAAGGATCATGTGAGCACCAAATAGATATGCTCCTGTTGTTATAGCAACCAACAACTTCTATCTAAAATTACTAAAATCAAGATATCCTCCATCTTTCAGGTGGTAGAAGAAGTCAGTGTTGAGCAAAGCCCTCCTTAGGAATGTCAACCTAGGATGGGTATATTTTGGGGGAAAAAATTTAAAAGATTATCAACAGGAACTGAGGCTTGTCTCTATTGGCAGTCATTCTATAGTTGTACGGTAATGGAGAGGACCCAAGAGGACCAAACATGTTGGTGCACATTGGCCCCTGATGACCTTTTCAAGAGTCACTCAAACTTATGCTATAGTATTAGCAGGACCCCCTCTCTAAAGGGCTTTGTTGCTCTCTTCAACTCCAGAGAAGAGGCCCATTGTTGTGATCATGAACCATCCTTGAACTGTCGGAGTCACAAGGCAGAGACCAGGCCAGCTGCAGAGTGAGAGCTATGTCATGTACTGGTATCACACAATCAGAGAGGCCATAGCACCCACTAACATAGAACACAGCATGCTCTATAACCTTGAGCAAGTCACACTCTCTCATCCTCAGAGGAAGGAAAAGCCTTCTCTAAACAAATCTTGCCAAGAAAACCCCATGATAGGTTTTCCTTAAGGTCACAAGTTGGAAACAGTTTGAAAGCACCCATCGACAAAAAAGGAAGAGTAGATTGCATCCTCTCTCTTTCGAATTAGGATCTCCCAACTGTACAAAAGTGCATGCACTCAGTTTTATGCATATCAAAGGAAAACCACTACAAGTAACTGGAAACATTGAACATAATGCAAAAGAGGCTTCTTTGTACAAACAAAACTCAGGCAGTTTGTCATCTCTGTGTTGTTTCTTCCAAAGCAAAAACCAGGCAAGCAGAAGCTGTACATGATATATGTGCTATAGGGCTGCACCATTTCCAGTGGTAAGCAGAAATCAAATGTTCAGACTTCATCCTCACACCCCCACAAAATACTTTTCCACAGTTAAAACTACTGTGCCAAGTAAAAATCTGTCACCATATCTCCAACACGCTATGTTGAAGTATTTTATATGAGGGCAGGAAAAGTATGGGTTCAGCAACAGATGCACTAAATGGAGCTTGTTTGTGTAGTTCAGTAATAACAGATGCGTGAAATTTTTTATATGTGTACAAAATTTGAGGGACTCTGCATAAAGCCTTCAAGCATTCTTATAAACAATTTTGGCACTTCAGTCTTGTTCTCACAAACATAAAATGGCAAAGAAAATCTGCATCCATATGGTACTGCATCGAAATTGTTCAAAGGAAAAATCCCAGAACAAGTATTATCATTTGATTATCATCACAACAAGAGAGAGCAGGCTTATTTTCTGCTGCTCTAGAGACTAAGTCACAGAGCAATGGATTCAAATTGCAGGAAAAGAAATCCCAACTAAACATTAGGAAGAAATGTTTGGAATACGCTGCCTCCTCGGAGTGTGGTGGAGCCTCATTTTCTGGTTTGTTAGAAACTAAGCAAGTGAGGTTTATATATCTGCAGAATGTCCAGAGTGGGAGAAAGAACTCTTGTCTGCTTGAGGCAAGTGTGAATTGGCTGTCTTGATTAGCATTTAATGGCCTTGTAGCTTTAAATTTAAATTTAATGGCCTGACATCAATCAGCCAAGCTTTGAAGCTACAAGGCCATTAAATCCTAATCAAGATGACCAATTGTAACATTCACACTTGCCTCAAACAGACAAGAGTTCTTTCTCCCACCCTGAACATTCCACAGATATATAAACCCTACTTGCCTAGTTTCCAACAAACCTCACAACCTCTGAGGATGCTTGTCATAGATGTGGGCAAAACATAAGGAGAGAATGCTGCTGAACATGGCCATACAGCCCAGAAAACTCACAGCAACCCATTCATTTTCTTCGTTCATCACACTAGAGAAAAAAATCCACTTAAAACCCAATTTCTGCCTTCTGCAGAATTCTGGGGTTTGTAGTTTAGTGGGGCTGTTAAAGGCCCCTCCCTAAACTACAAACCCAAGAATTCTGAAGGAGGCAGAAACTGAATTTTAAGTGGATTTTTTCCTCTAGTGTGATGTAGTAGTAGTATAGTATTGATCTTCAATGTAAGATAATTTTGATAAGAGAGTATTAGCTAACCCAAAAAACAAATTTGGTGTCATTTGCAAATGGAGAACCTGCAAATTAAGGATTCTAGCCTGGTTTCCCACCTGGCATACTAGTTTTCATTATTTAGGGATGGTTCCACCTTCTTTTGCAGTCAAGACAGGTTTACTGTGAAAAGTAGGTCTCCATGTTACAGTAATTTTGGCTGCGTAGTAACAATTCTGAAACACTGCCAAAAAACATGAAGGAAGAACATGAATGGAAAGATAGAACGAGGGGCGCATTCTCTCTACTTTACAGTTCTTGTTATTTCATCCAGTCAATTGTAGCTTGCAATTCACTTGCGTTCCTCATCAACCAGTAGTAGCAAAAAGGTTCTGTTTTCCCCTCTTGTGTTCTTGCTTTGCCGCCATACAGGGTTGTAAGCTGCTTTCTTCCTTTGGTTGGGCTACAAGAGAAATGGAGTGGTAGCAAAGCAGAGTCTATATCTTCATTTTTCTTGTAAGGGAAGTAAAATGGTGTACCAGAGAAAAGAACAGAGAGGAATCTGAGCCTCTACGGAGACTAGCAGTTGCATAGCATCTGATAACTCAAATGCAAACAATGACACTGCAGTGCATGAAATCATCTCCAACTAGGAAAAATATCTACAAATCAGTGGCAGGACCAAAACACTCCAGATTTCAATGAGACATATGAGACATAAGGAAACTGAAAGTGCATACAAGTTGATTCTTCAAAATAAACAACAACAACAACAGAAAAACCTCTGTATTTTTTTACCTACCTCTCCTTATAGAGCAAGGCTGGGACCACAATACATTAAATGCACAATACAGTTGAAATGATAAAAGCAGTGGGAAATGAGGCAGGCTCTGAGGTATCCTTAAGCCAGTGATTCTCAACCTTCCGAATGCTTTGACCCCTTAATACAGTTCCTCATGTTGTGATGACCCCCAACCAGAAAATTATTTTTGTAGCTACTTTGTAACTTTGTAACTTTGCTACTGTTATGAATTGTAATGTAAATATCTGAACTGCAAGATGTATTTTCATTCACTGGACCAAATTTGGCACAAATATGCAATACTCCTAAATTTGAATACTGGTGGGATTGGGGGGGGGGGTTGATTTTGTCATTTGAGGGTTGTAGTTGCTAAGAGTTATACCTTACCTACAATCAAAGAGCATTCTGAACTCCACCAACGATGGAATTGAACCAAACTTGGCACACAGAACTCCCAGGCACAACAGAAAGTACTGGAAGGGTTTGGTGGGCATTGACCTTGAGTTTTGGAGTTGTAGTTCTCTTACATTCAGAGAGCATTGTGGACTCAAATAATGATGGATCTTGACCAAACTTGGCACAAATAATCAATATGCCCAAATGCAAACACTGGTGGAATTTGAGGGAAAATAGACTTGACATTTGGGAGTTGTAATTGTTGGAATGTATAGTCCACCTACAATCAAAGAGCATTCTGAGCCCTACCAACAATAGAATTGGGCCAAACTTCCCACACAGAATCCCCATGACCAACAGAAAATACTGTGTTTTCTGATGGTCTTTGGCGACCCCTCTGATACCCCCTCAAAATCCCCAGATTAAGAAACACTGCCTTAAGCAGAGATGTGGCTATGGGCAGAGAAGGAAGTCATTGTGCATTCTCTCCCCACTCCCAAGTACAAACTGTGCCCCTTTGGTGCCCAAATTACAGCATTGCAGTAACTTAAAACTTGAATTGAACATTTAGAAATATAGTTTAGACATCCAAAGAACAGGAGCAGGGAAAGTTACTGTGAGAACTGGAAGTATAAGAGTTCTGGGAGTGAATGGCTTTCACTTTCTCTGTGCTATACTAGAAATTTGCAAAGTGAAGGCAACATTAAATGGGAGATCATTCTGTTTTGGGCAATACCCCCATCCCTGCATCCCACTCCCATAGCTACACCCATATGAGGAAACTTGAGATGGCCAATGGTAAGGTAAGTACCAACAACTGGAGGGCTACAGGTTCCCTGCCTCTGCTGTAAGTCAAATCAAGCATACCTGCGACACATATAAGCCCATCACTGAACAAGCATTGATCCTACTTTACATCTAAGAAGCACTGAACCAAAAATGACACTCATGCCAGAAACCTCCTGAGTAGAAATAACAGACACAAATATCATTGTGCTGCTCTCCTTCCCCCTCACCATCCAAAAATGGTAGTTTGACTACACACACTTTTAGGAAATTAAAACAGAAAGGGATGAAGCAGAATGTTAATAGGGAGAAAAATATTCCTCGTATTAAGATTAGTGAGAGGGCAATCAAAGAAATGACGTTTAAAGCTCTGGAAACTCATATGGAGAAAATGTCTTTGCACAGACTTGTGTTCCAATTGAAAAAAAGCTTTGTATAAAACATAAGCTTGGATAATGTTGGTTGCCAAATTAAGTAATATGTATCGTAAAGCCAGGCTTCTCTAAACCCGTGTGCCAGATTCGCCATGTGATGTCATCCATGGTGTGGTGCCACCCACAGGCAAACATGAGTGACCAATTTTCCTCCTACTTTTGAAGCAAAAATTGTCCAGCCAGCTGCATGGTTTGGTCATCATCTGGCCTTTAGATGGAGAAAAAAATACGGGAGACATGGCTTGTGCTAAAGATGTGTTGCACAGCTCTGTCTTTTCCCCTGATTAGCTTCTCTCAAAGCAGGGGAGCTGGAAATGGCATTTTTGGCTTAGCTAGAAAGCCCAGTCAAAAACTGCTTCTGCCTGCAAGAACTGGAACATCATTCAAGGCAGCTATCAGTCATAAACTTTAGTATTGCCTTTTACAGGTCTTTCGGGAAACCGTTTTGTAAAATATCAAAAAAATATGAAAGGATATGATTTAACATTTGATCCTTTTGTTATTTTATTTGGTATTAGCTGGGCTGGAGTCCACTAAGAGGATTTGGGGATGGTTATCCATGTGTCAACTGCTGCTGAAATAGTTGAAGCCAGAAACAGGAAAATATCCCTTTCTTGAACAGTTTGGATGCTGAGTTATGGGACATTGTGCTGAAACTGACAAATATTCCAAACTAGAGGAGGGATAAATTCTAACAAAAGTTTAATTGGAAAATGGATTGTTTTATTATGTTCTGAAATAATAAAATTCAGGATAAATTACAAACATAGGATTTCTCTGGAATCATGAGCATGGAAAGAGAATAGAAAAGAGAGAGATTTGGAATAAGTAGTAAGAATGAAATAAGTATAATTATCATTTGTTATTTTATGCTTCTGAAACTGTATTTATTTTGAAGACTGGATTACGAAACCAGGAATAAAAAATAGAACTAACAGGATGACGATCCACACATGGACTGGTATTCCACATTTAAAAATTGGGCGCTGAACTGACCATCTTCACTGGTAATAACATTTTAACCAGAGAAAAATGCGAATTACACCATTCAATTTGAAACTAAGCCTAAACCCAGCTACTAAATGTATGAAGTGACTTAGGGCCCTTCCAGAAAGGCCCTATATCCCAAGATCTGATCCCAGGATTTCTGCTATAAACTAGATTATATGAGTCTGCATTGCCAGATAATCTGGGATAAACAGAAAACTTGAGATCAGATCCTGGGATATAGGGCCTGTCTGGAAGAACCCCCAATTCCAAATATCAGTGATCAGTTGTACACTTCCGTGTAGGAATTCCATGCCTACACCGCACTGCCTGGGTTAACAACTCTGCTTTAAAAAGATTACTAATTTATTTAGATTAACAAGCAAAGTGCTTTCCATGGGGTTTTGACTTTCTTCCCACTTATTTCAATATTTGATCTGACCCTTGAACATACAAACAAAAATTACTGGGAGAAATCCATTCAGGGATTATTAGTGAATGGCAACTGATTAAGAAAACAAACCAAGTGTGTTAACAGCTCTGACAGGTAGAAAAAGCTAAAGTGGAAGCGCTGTCATTTTTCAGTGATTTCTTTTGGCTTCAGTTCAGCTTCCATAACTGCAATGGAAAAGCTTGCAGAAAGCAGCATCAGAAAATTCACAGAAGTCAGCAAAAGTTCAAAAACAACAAGAGCTATTTTTAGATGATGGTAAGGAAAAAAATATTAATGTGATTATCCTTAAAATGCTGAAAACAATTCCTAGAAGATCAATAGACACTGTGATACTCTTGTCAAAAAGCTGAAATTGAAAACTCAGCTGATTGTCAGGGCATTATCCACCCCACAACTTCCTTATATGTTGGATTGCCAATTTTCATCATTCCCCACTACTAATAATGGGACTTATCAGACCTAACAGAATTGAAGGACATAACATTGAGAAATAATCTGTAAAATCTTTTGAAACAACAAGACATAACCAATAGGAAGTTCCTCACATGATGGCTTTCAGTCTGGTATTTTAGAGTCCCTAATGGCACTGAAAAGTGAGTAGTTTCTCATTTTTTCTTACATTCTTATGCAGTCCTTTCATTCCAACAATTAGGTATAAAGATGGTGGGAGTTATGTAGCCATCCAGATGTTGCTGAATTGCATCACCAATGGCTAGGGCTACTGGGACTTGTAGTTCAGCAACACATTGAAAGCTGCATGATTCTCTCCCCTGACACAAATGCATTTCACACAATATAACCCACCTGCCAAAAAAGGCCTGGGCTTCTAAGTCGAATACCCCTTCTACACTGCCATATAATCCAGAGTACCGAACCAGATAATCCAGTTGAAAACAGATAATCTGGATTTTATCTGACAGTGTGGAAGGGGCCTCATTTAGTGTTTCCTTAAAGAGCTTTTTGGTTCTATGATTTAGCAGGAGTGGACCCTGGCCAGTGTTGATGACCTCATCCAGGATTCCCTAGGGCCCCATCTATACTGACATATAAAATCCAGATTATCTGTTTTGAACTGGATTATCTGGCAGTGTAGACTCATATATCTCAGTTCAAAGCAGATAATGTGGATTATCTGATTTGATAATCTGGATTATGTGGAAGTGTAGAAGAGGTCTGAGTCTTTAAGGAGATACTGTATGACTCATGTATGAGTCTAGAAAATTTAATCCAAAAATTCACCCAACAAGCCTATGTCAATTTATCCATGAAGCAATGTAAGTAGTAACCTTAACTCTTATCCAAAAAGGAACCATCCCCTTTTCTGAGTAGAGTGATGAAGTCAAGATCTTGGTCCATCCCAGGAAAACCTAAAAGTAGCACCTACCCCTCTACTTGCTCTGCCACCATACTACTTCTGGCCTTTTTTTACTGCCTGAGTGGGGAGATTATGACAATTGTTGCCAGTGGCTCTTTGAGCTGATGCTGGAGTTTTCCCCTGTGCAGAATGATTCTAGACTTATCCATGGGCCATATAAAAATCTTTAATTTTTGGTCCCAAAACCTTCCATCTTTTTACATATGAAGCTGACTTATAGATAAGTATATAGAGTAAGACTGAGGTCTTGGGTACTGAAGCTTATCACACCTCAAGTATTTTTTTACAGGAAATGGGATTTATGTGATCAGGCAACTCCAGTGGCAGTGCACCATGGGAGCTGCATCATAACTTACAGGCTCTCTATTTTCTTGGGGCTAGGATCATAAGACCCTCATTTTCCATCTTACTAGTACCAGTCCACAGATCTACTCACGGTAATGTACTACCTGTGGGGCTATATTTGGAGACTGTTTAGAAATCCAAACAGTCGTCAAAGATACCCCATAGGGAGTAAATTACAGTAACCAAAACATAATGAAATTAACATGTTTGTCAGCAGGGTCAGATCTCACATCTCAAGGAATGGATGCAGTTAGCATAATAGTTTTAAATGTGCAAACATACTCCTGGCCATATCTGAGACTTAGGCCGACAGTTTCAAGACTGAATCCAAGAGTACACCCAAGCTACCAATCCATATTTCAGGGGGAATGGACTTCAAATGACTCTATCTATATTTTCTGATCTGCCTTCTATTAACAACCTGCATTTCTCTCTAGTCTGTATCAATCTTCAGTTTGTTTGTCCTCATCCCATCCAATACAATTGGGCAGCTTTTTTTTAATTAGGTGGGAAGGAGAGATAGAGCTGGGTGTCATCAGTATATTGGTGACATTTATTTATTTATTTATTTATTTATTACTTCGCTTATATACCGCAATTCTCAGCCTAATGGTGACTCATTGTGGTGTACAACATGGAAAAACAGGTGCAAAAATACAACATACAAAAAATAATCCACAGTACATCATTATCAAAACATCTCATCAAAAACATCAATATAACTACAAGCCATTCCGAGTCGTCTCATCGTCAAGTTCACAATCCAATATCGTTGTTCCATTCCTATGGTCGAGTTACCCGTCATTGCACTACTATTCAAATGCCTTCTCAAACAACCAGGTCTTTAACTTCCTGCGGAATATCAACAGGGAGGGGGCTAGCCTGATGTCTACGGGAAGGGTGTTCCACAGCCGAGGAGCCACCACCGAGAAGGCCCTATCTCATGTCCCCGCCAGCCGTGCCTGTGACGCAGGCGGGATCGAGAGTAGGGCCTCCCCGGAAGATCTCAAAGTCCTCGTGGGCTCATAGGCCGAGAGGCGGTCAGTTAGGTATCTTGGGCCGGAACCGTTTAGGGCTTTATAGGCCAATGCAAGCACCTTGAATTGAGCCCGGTAGCAGATCGGCAGCCAGTGGAGCTGGTACAGCAGGGGGGTTGTATGCTCCCTGTGCCCCGCTCCTGTTAGTATCATGGCTGCCGCACGTTGGACCAATTGGAGCTTCCGAGCCGTCTTCAAGGGCAACCCCATGTAGAGAGCGTTGCAGTAATCTAAACGGGATGTAACCAGAGCGTGGACTACTGTGGCCAAGTCAGACTTCCCAAGATACGGGCGCAGCTTCAAAACTCCAGATATCTTCTCTTGTTGCTTTCATGTGAATGTTGAATAGCATGTGAGACAAAACTGAGGCATCCCAGAGGCTAATACTGTATCTGCACTCATTTGACAGAAGGCTGGGCCCCCAATTTTTGCTGTCTTTCCTCTGAGAAGGCATTCAAAGTAGGTCACCACTACTGGGAACCACCAAACAAACATTTTCAATATTTTTTCCAGTCACTGCCTTACATTGATTCACAGATAGGAAAGGAAAAGGATACACTTTACATTCTGTGTTACGCTGCACCTTTCACTATAAAGTTAGAGCTACTGACCCATGACAGTCTGCAGAGTTGTGCTGATGGATGTTAGTCCTCTATTTTATACTGTACTGTAATTGGAGATAAGATCTGAACCTAAAAAGGGACTCCCACAGAAATCACTGGGAAGCTGACAACGTCGCCCAACCAATACAGATTCCAAAAATACTATCACATGTGAGTAAACTGCTGAATGGCATAAGACATCCTTCCTGAAAACATTAAACATCGTCTTTCAGCAATAACCTCCAAGTGCTCCTTGTATAGATTTTTTTTTCCAAATCAAGACTGGACAAATTCTAGTTGTTTCTAAACATCTTTCCTGTTTTGAAATAAACTTCCTGAACAAGTATCAACATTAACTGGTTGGTATAGCAAAGCAAAACAAAACGAAACACAGCAAAAACAAAACCTCTGATGTGCAACAAAATGTGGCAGTTATTCAATCTAGAAGCATAATGGGGAAAAAAGTTCAGCTCAAAATGAACACAAAAATGTATCAGTGAGAGAGGTCTGCTGTTCATTGAGTACGTATCACAAGTACATTAAGCAAGATCATTTCCTTGAAGCCTAAGGCTTGCACACTTATCTGGAAGCAAGACTGGTTTAACAAAAAAGAACTCAAGTTGCATCTACACATTAGATTTAATGTAGTTTGACAGCACTTCATGTGCAATGGCTCAGTGCTATACAATCATGGGAGGTGTGGTTTTACTAGCTCTTTAACCTTTTCTGCCAAAGGCTTCTGGAGCCTCACCAAACTACAGTGCCTAGGCTTCCATAGCCTAAAGCCATGGCAGTTAAAGAAGCGTCAAGCTGCACTACCTCTACATTGCTGATGTACCCCTGAGTTCCAAATGTGAGCAGTAATAACTTTAAAGATAATAACTTTATTCTTATACGCTGTCACCATCTCCTCAAAGGGACTCAGGGCAGCCAGAAAGTCCAACAGACAAAAAAGCAAAACAATCCATTAAAATAAAAACACCACTGCAAAACAATGCCTCCCAGTCCCATCCGGGAGAGCTGGCCCAGAAGGATACCATGATCGATGGTATCAAAAGCTGCTGAGAGGCCCAGGAGTACTAGCAGGGACATGTCCACAGGACCAGGATCTACACTTTCATTTATATATATCTCATAAAATATGCCCCCTCCCCAGATATTTTCTAGGTCCTCCAACACAAGCCTATGGTATTCTTGGGCCAGAAGTTTATTATTTCAGTTTACACAGTTTCAAATATCCACACCAAGTCCACAAATTTATCCTTTGTAGATATAGTGGGATATTATACATATATTGGAAACATATCCAATATACGCTCTGTTCTTAGCAACTTGCTGTCTCCAGTCTTCAAATCTCTTGATTCCCATCACAATATGGCTGTACATGGATTTCAGCTCTTCAAGTAGTGTTAGATTATTAGTGGTATTGGACTGCATGCTCTCAAGAGAGATAACACATCTTATTCCTTAAAAGAAAAGGCAGTAAAGAAAAAAAATCCTCTGTCTACTGAATGTTATAGTTCTGTCATGTGGGATGCAGGGCTTAATTTTCTCAACCTCATCAGGAGAAAAGCAAAACAGAGTGCATGTAATGACGCAATGCAAATTACAAAATAGGAAAACAAATGCAAACCCATGTCAGTTAGAGAATAAACTGATTAATTACTGTGCCAGGAGCAACTTGAAGAACTGCAAGTCGCTTCTGGTATGAGATAATATTGACTGTCTGCAAGGGCACTGCCCAGGGGATGCCCAGATGTTTGATGTTTTACCATCCTTCTGGAAGCCTTCTCTCATGTCCCTGTATAGGGAGCTGGAGCTGAAAGAGGGAGTTCAACCTGCTCTCCCCAGATTCGAACTAAGGGTTTAACCTATTGAGCTACCAGGGGCTCCAATGACCGAAGGGAAGAGCCTTAGCCCTAAAGATGCTGGGATTTCAACTTTCACCCATTCTACCCAGCATGCTCAATTGTAAGTGACTATAGGAAATTCAATCCAAAATATCTAGAGAGGTAGCAAAATCACCTCCTTTTTATTGTGTTCTTAACCAGTCCATTAAATAACATGATAAATGTGTTGTGATATTGACTGCTTGAAAATGGGGTTTCCACTTGGTCACGGGAATGAAGAAAAGGTTTGTTTTTTTATGCTTTTTAGTTCATATAGCAAATCACAATTTTGAGTGACATGAACTTGTAAACTGAGGGACTGCCTTTTGCTCAGGCTTGTTCTTCTCATTTCAAATTGGGATGATGGGCCCAATTCAACCCCATCTCTTCTGCTTTACCCAAAGGTGAACCCGCTTAGTGGCCCGGTGTGACAGTGATAGGACTTACAAAAGTTGGATCAGTGGCATTATACGAAACTATCTGCACCACAGACACCACACATCATAATGATTAGTGAAACATACATCGCTAATTACAAACCTGGTTGCTTAGAATCTCATTTTGTGTAGATTTGATCTCTGGAAATTTAACATGTGGTCCATCTGCAGTAAATAAACCTACTCTAAACCACATTATTCAGAAATTCTGCATCCCAAAACAGAGGTGTGTGCAAAAATCATTATATGAGCTTTTCTGTCAAGTCTGATCTGTTCATTCAAATTTAAACACCCTCTTTCAGCTTATATAAAATCTCCACTTAATTTTAAGTTTTATTCACCCATAAGAATTCAAGGATATTATTCAGTGTTCCCTTAACTTTTGTGTCCTTGCCAGCTTTGATTCAATGTAAAGTGGTAGAATGAATGATCATTTTGTCTTTTCTAAAAATGCATCTGCGAGAATATACAGCACTATGAGTAAATTAATACATAAAAGCGTTTTTGATTTGTAAACATTTGTACAGAGTAGCATGGGTAAAATGCCTAGCAACCTGTACAGATAAATGTGTTCCACTTCTATGCAATACAATCCTTTGTGTATACATATACTACAGAAACTGTGAAACTCCAGTTTCTAAAACTCTCTTTACTCCCATAAGCCATTACAGAAAACATTCTTGCTCATGACTGAATTCAAGAAAAACTGCCTTACACATCACTGGGCAAGAGCAATGTGTTTTCATTATGTTTTAAATACGATTCCCCCAAATTCGATTGTTATGCTACACCAGTTATTCCTCTCACAAATGGAGACCAGATTTTCAATGGAGCAAAGCCTGAAGGACAAGCTATGTTGGCTTCTCCCTCCTGCTAACCCCGCCACTAACTGAAGTACAGTCAAATAGGGTGAAAATGTTTAGAGAGCAGAATCTACAGGCTGTGTATGTATATATGTATGTATGCACACACACACACAAACATGTCATAAGTATACAGACAAAATCTCAGAAACAAGCCAGGGAAAAACAACAGTTAAAGCCAGCCAAGGAGGGGTCTTGGCAGAAAGGAATAGAGGAATATTTAACTAGGAGACTCAATGCACTCCAGCCCTCATATCATCCTTATAAGAGGGAAATTACTGTATTTTTTAAATTCAAGGACTAGCCAGAACCAACCTGAATCTATATGCAGGTGGCCAAAGGAGAGTAATATTTCACTCTGCACACAGCAGAAATACCAAGAGGAATGTCACTTCTCCGTGCCTACCACAGAACACCAGAGCTTCCTGCTGGCTTTTTCTTACAGAAACTAAAAACACCTTTCCTGCAAGTGAGAAACTTCGGGTATCACATTTTGGGTACATTTCCACCCTCATTGTGATCTCAGGCTTGCAGTGTCACTATGGCTTTTTATAATTCCAACTGTGCTCTTTATTGAGGAAGGGGAGAGGGATCACAATACATCATTATGAACATGCAAGGAAGCTGCAGCTATTCACCAATGCACCAATAAAGGAACTTTATTTCCACTCGATTTTTTTAAAAAAATGTGACTTTGTTCTGCCCAATTACTAACAAAGGGCAAGGAAAAATAAATATTATTGCTTCTGACTTGCAAGCTCTTTGGTGGACCTAATATAGATCTAGGAATGGCTTCTCCTTACTTAAACATGGACCCTCCCTCTCATTAAAAGCCCTTCAGGCATTCAAGTAACCTTGCTGTTACTGATCATTTGCTACTAAATCTTAACTAAGTAAAATCTTCTTCACAGTTGTTTGTGGCAGCTTAACACTTCTCACCATTTTGAATGGGGGAGAATCTCCCTTGTTCAAGAAAAGAGGGAATCAGGAAAACTGAGCAAAGCTTTCTTTCCAGCCAAGGGAGAGATATAAAGACCATTATTTCCATCTCAAAATTCAAGATGCTTCTCAAAGTAATCCACAGAAATCTATGTGCTGGAGTTGGATGTGGAGCAACGGTGCTGTCTAGGTGGCCCAAGAGGAGCAATTCTGTGTCAAAGCCTAACCTACTGAACAAGAGTTCTGCAGAGGTTAAAACAGGATCTGGCTGTGTAATAAACTATTCCGAGCCGTTGGGATAGACAGAATGTGAACCAACATTTCCTAATGCTTTGAACATGATCAGCGGGTTCTCAGAAGTTACCACATGAGACAGAAATTGTGTTGTGTCATTACCAGGATGTTTGAATGTGGATTTATACTGTTATAAACAAAATGTTTTGTTTTAAATTCAGCCCTACAAAGCAGTGTAACAATGCAATTCTTACATGGATTATTACCAAAGCTTGGGAAATATGTCATTTTTTTTGGCATACAACCCTCCATCCAGCATTGCCGGGATTTGGGAAGTTGTAATCCGAAAAGTATTTTTTCCAATGGATATTATAGATACCACAACTGAAAGAGTAGAAATTTCTATTATCACACCTTCATATCACTGTAACTGGATAACTCTTATGTTAAAAAATGTATAAATTAGTCTGTTTACCAAAGTGATCGGGCTGTGGCACTGCTAGTTAGTAGCAAGCTGCATTACTGACTGAGAGGTCATGAGTTCGAAGCCAGCCTAGGTCAGAGTGAACTCCCAACCATTAATAATTCTAAATTTCTGTTGACCTATGCAGTCCAAAATGGAGCCCCCGGTGGCGCAGTGGTTTAAAGCACTGAGCTGCTGAGCTTATTGATCGAAAGGTCGCAGGTTCGATTCCGGGGAGCGGCGTGAGCTTCCGCTGTCAGCCCTAGCTTCTGCCAACCTAGCAGTTCGAAAACATGCAAATGTGAGTAGATCAATAGGTACTGCTCCGGCGGGAAGGTAACAGCGCTCCATGCAGTCATGCCGGCCACATGACCTTGGAGGTGTCTACGGACAACGCTGGCTCTTCGGCTTAGAAATGGAGATGAGCACCACACCCCAGAGTCAGATATGACTGGACTTAATGTCAGGGGACTACCTTTACCTTTTATGCAGCCCAAAAGACAGTTGCATCTGTCAAGTAGAAAATTTAGGGGAGCTAATTTAACTAATTTACGACACCATAAACCCTTCCAGCAGCATGCGTAAGAATGAGGAAGTACTCCATCAAAGACTCGGTGTCACAAGTGGACAGTGAAGCAGCAGCTCCCCCTGTGGCCGGAAACAAGCATACCCTCATGAAGCTGGAAAGGTGGAATGTTAAATTGCCTCTGTGTCTGTCTACATATGTTGCATGTCTAATGTCATTGAATGTTTGCCACGTATATGTGCATTGTAATCCGCCGTGAGTCCCCTAAGAAGTGAGATGGGTGGAATATAAATACCGTAAATAAATAAATAAATAAAGATAGCATTAAAATGCATTAAAATGCATTAAAATGTATGAGGTCAAATTCCCTCCAATAGGAATAATTATCATAAAAGAGTAGAACGAACTAAACACTTCACATCATCAAGAGTATTTCTGGCATTCACAGCAGAAATGTACATTCATTTATTGAGAAGTAAATCTCACAGTTTAATGAGGTTGATTTCCCTAGAAAGTATGCATAAGATTGCAACCTTCATTACACATTATAGGTCTCAATAGCAATCTCAGTTAATTTTTTGTTAAATTTAACAAGAAGAATTCAATGTCTAAGTACAAACTGACTGAAAGCCTTCAAAGAAAAGGGAAGTCATCCTTTGCAGAATAGAAACTGCCAAGCTATGTTAGTAATTCTCATGAAAAACACACACCTTCCACAGAAAGCACACTATATATTTCAGGCACGGCACTACACTGTGGACAAGAGGAAAGCCACAAAAGGAAACTAAAGAGGTCAGAAATATAGGCAGGAAATAACAAAATGAGATTCAGCTTGGAAAAATGCAGCTAGGGGGGAAATCAGCCAAACTGAACTATTCAGTGGGAGGGAGGTATTAGGGAAAGAGAAAAAAAAAGAGGGGGGACAATTATAGCTCCCTCCCTGCAGCTGGGGAGCATGTGTCCTTGCAAGAAAAAAAAGAGAGAGTCTAAGCGTTTGCACAACCGCACATAAGAAAAGTGATGGGGGAAGAGGCTCGCATAGCTCCAACCTTGTTATGACCAAATTGTAAAGTGTGTTTCATTTGCTGGGGCCAAGCAGAAGCCAAGGGCTTCCCTTGCAATAACACTGAAATGTGCTTCTGATGATGGGCAGAGCCTGATGACAATCTGTGATTGACGCACTTGGAGATATAATAATATTAGTCAGTATCAGTATGCAAAGTGATTTCTCATAGCATCTTTGAGACTAACCAAGAGAAAGATGTTTGTGGCAATATCATTTTAGACTGAGTCTACTTTATCATATGCATCTGATGAAGAAAACACGGCACATCTACACCGAGCACATAATGCAATTTGAGACCAGCTTGACACAAGTTGACAGCATAGTGTTTATACACTGTAGCCACAAACACATACTGCAGTGTGCTTGAAGGGCTTCAAACCGAGATAACCAAATATGTCAAAATAGAGGCCTTAATGCATATCAGTACACTTGATTGTAAATCATGTTGCATGGAGAAAGTGATTGTTTATTTATTTACGACATTTCTACCCTACCTTTTTCCACCCTGGA
This sequence comes from Anolis sagrei, assembly GCF_037176765.1. Taxonomy (NCBI): domain Eukaryota; kingdom Metazoa; phylum Chordata; class Lepidosauria; order Squamata; family Anolidae; genus Anolis; species Anolis sagrei. The sequence goes on from NC_090022.1 coordinate 122,138,544, forward strand.
GGGGACTCAAGGCGGCTTACACATAGGCAACTATTTGATGCCATAAAACAATTTACAATTAAAATAAATATTTAAATAGAATTATAAAATACAATAAAACAATAAAAACATTTAAGATAATATCTTCACAATTAATCATGTAATAATCCTCAAGCACAATCCAAGCTGTTGCAATAGTCATTGCACATCATTCCATATCTATCTATTGCACTAGTTCTCCAAAGGCTTGGTCACAGAGCCATGTTTTCACTCTCTTACAGAAGGTCAGGAGGGAGGGGCTGAAATTAATCCCTGGGGAGGGAGTTTCACGGCCAAGGGGCCACCACTGAGAAGGCCCTGTGTCTCGTCACCGCCACTTGTGCCAGCAAAGGAGGCGGGACCGAGATCAGGGCCTCCCCCAATGATCATAAACTCTATGATGGTTTATGGGGGGAAATCCATTCGGGACAGGATGCTTAAGGGACAGGATGCTTTGGTGTCAAGCCGTGGATAATGCAAATCCTGGAACCAGTTTGAGGGCAATCTCTGTGGTGTGTATAAGCACCATCCAGACCTCAAACCAGTCCCGGGAGTTCCCATCTAATCATCTGCACAGCAAAACCACTTCCTGCTCTATCAGTTTCACATAAACCGAAGTGGCCAGCATACAGGTGCCCTCAGTCTTCAAAATGTACGCTGCAAACTCGTAACTGATGCAATTGTAATGGAATTCCCCAAGCAGCTTTCCTTTTATTTTAAAAGTAAACACATGCATGAGGCGAGGATGCATCTACACTGCAGAATGAATGCACTTTGACACCATTTTAACTGGAATGGCTCAGTGATAAGGATCCATGATCTTTGGTTTTCTCTGGCAAAGAGTGCTCATGCCTCACCAGCATTGAGTCATAACAGTTAAAGTGGTATCAAACTGCATTGCTTCTACACTGTAGATGCAGCTTGAGTCTCCTGAACTTAGTAAAAAATATCCTCAGATAGAGGAGTTTGGTGTCTTCCTCTCTTACATCAACTTTTCTGTGAAGTCTGAGTCAAAAGCAACAATAGCTACCTTTACGATACTTACCTATTAAGGATTGCCTATGGTCGGTGTCATGTTTAACTCAGATTTCACTTCCTGTGCATGAAGGGCTGGCATGCTAGGAATCCATGACTCATGCTGGCAGGCTAATGGTGGCTTAAGAAACAAACAGCACCACATTTAAACCTGTTGCCTGCTGTATGAAACCATCACTTTCATTTTGAGTGTACATGTGTGTTTTTAAAAACATTGACATCACCATAACAACACCAAATGACAATGATTTCAAACTGGGCTTTGGGGTGCAGCTTTGAAAGGCAAGTTCCACTCTGATAAATATCTGTAGAGAATTCTATCACCTGAGTTTTCCACTTCATTCTATATAAATCAGTTTGAACTGCTCTTTGGTCATCATCAGGCAGCATCGGTTACTAAAACAATCTTCTGAACAGTACACATTTGCTTGTGTCTAAGGGGGTATGGTAATAAGAACTGAATCAACAGAATCATAATATAGAATTCAGATCCTCATCACAAGATGTATGAAAATATTTGAGAAAGGCAAATTTTCATATGAACCGTACTTCAAGCCACATAGCAGACAATATAGTAAGTATCACATTTTCATAAATTGTAGGATGTATAAAATTCCTAATAGCAGTGCGGCTGGTGTTATTGGTTGAATTCTCTACAGCAAAGTGGCCAATGTGTCCCATATGAACGGCAAGATATAAGATTTCACCCAACACTGTTCATTTTAAAGAAAGGAAAACAGGAATGAAGAAGCAAATAAATAAAATCTTGTACTAAAAACTTAAGAAGTACCTAGGTTTACTCCACAGCAGTGGTTCCAAATATTTTTTTGACGAGGTACCAATCCTCACCATTAGTACCAAAAGGGTTATGAATCAGTTTTTTGGTCAACTTTAGATTCAGTTTGGTTATTTGGTGTGCTGATTCAGAAAATTGCATTGGATAGACCACATCAGCTCTAGTTTCTGATACAGAACATATGCCATCCAGTAGTCGTCATCTGCTCACCCACAGAAAACCATATTTAATAATCTAGAGCTGATATGGTCTCCAATGCAATTTTCTGAATCAGCACCCCAAATAATAGGATAAATAACACCAAATAACACCCCAGGAACAGGCCTAAAACGAAGACACCAAGGCGCCTCCACTTCCAGGCGCCACATGGAATGACTCCGCTCAGGGGGAGGAGGAGAAGCAGCTGTCAGGAGGCCTGCTGTTGTGCCTTTCGTAGGGAGTCAGCCTCTCCCCTCCTGACATCCTTGTTGCCTCGGCACTATAAGAGATTTTTGCAAGACCAGTTGCTTTAGTTGCAATGGTGTAGTAATGGTGAGGCCGCAGACCATATTTTAGTTTTTGGGGACTACTGGTGGTCCACGGATCACATGTTGAGAACCACTGCTCTATAGCTATGATAGTTTCTATTTAACTGGTAAGGGGAAATCAGCTCAATAGGTCAGGCCCAAGTTGGCCCATGGTCAGAAAAGGAGCAAAAGCTCCAAGCATTCTGGTATTACAGCAAATCTGCAGTGACTAAGTTGTAAATGGCTCATCTCCTATTGTTAGGCCTTGATTCTGAGAGTTTCTGGTGAATGCAAGGCTAAATTTGAACAGGTGAAAGAGAGAGTATAGCATAAGAGCAGACTATAGCTTTGAGGTAGGTGTCATCAGAGTGTTGCACTTCTACATCTAGAAGACAAACAGTCTGCTATCTAGGTCTGTGCTGCAAGTAAACTTGGTTCTTGCCTGAGCCAAACATTGTCTCCCTCTCTATATTTATGCCTGACAAATATTATTGCAAGTAATATGCCCTCCACCCCAAGACTGTGGAAAGATGCTATTAGTTTTCCTGCTCCAGACTATTTATTAGATTATCAGTAAAACCTTTTAGTGGCCATCTCAATTTTCTTAAAATTGATTGTGCCCAGAAGCACTTCTGGAGGAATCTGGAATTCAAAACAACTTTACTATTATTATTATTTGTAATTCCTGGACGTTATGCCAATGCACAATGTCAAGCTGGGTTTCCTCTTGATTTCTAAAAGATGGGGCTCTCTATTTTCCCATCTCACCTAAACACATTGCTATATGTGCCTTATTTTCACAAACATGCTCTCCATTATACCTAAAGACAAATAAATCAATAAATGCAAATCTAAACAATCTTCATAATTTAGTCTGGAGGAGGATTTGGTTCATTCTAGCACAGATTCATGTAATGCTAATTGTAGCTGGCCAGTGATTTTTACAGGTCAATGACTGATAACACGAATCAAGGTTGGAGTGGTTGATGTTGTTGCTGTATGCTTTCATGTCATTTCCGTGTTATAGTGGCTCGATCATGGAGTTTTTTTAGGCTGAGAGTGTGTGATTTGCCCAAGGTCACCCAATAGGTCTCCAGAGTCACAGTCCAATGCTCAAACCACTGCATCAGGCTGGCTCATGGTAGAATAGGGTCTACTGTAAAGCTTAAAAAATTGATTAAAAACCTTTGGAATTCATCAAGATTTCTGCGTGTCCTAGATTTGCTGGCAGTATCTTCATTGTTGCTCATCAAGAAGTTGAATATAAATAAAGCCGTAAACTGTCAAATACTGTCGAAGTTCCAACAGTTGTCAGGTACTAAATGTTTCAGTGTACCAGCTAATCAAAGCCTGCCTAACACTAAATAGCATTGCACAGCAACTGTTGCCAGAAATCATGTGCTGAAATCACACGTGGTCAGATACCAGCTTTGAACATTCAGCAACTATTCAATGTCTAGAGATATCTAGGTTTAGACAAGAGAATCATTGGCAACAAGCCTGTTTCTGCTCCAGAGGGGATTTGCCCATCTGATTAATTCAAATGCAAATTCTGCCCCATCTTGTAAATTTATCTAATCATAAAACATTTGTTCTGTAGCACACCCACACTCTGGGATTTGGTTTACATAGACTGATTATGCCTCCCCTCTAGTCCTGTGGGTGCTTTCACATGCAATACAGAGAAACCACTATTTCTCTCCACTACGTTGCCCATTTCTAGATTCCTAACATGGTTGTCATGGTATCTCCTAGGAAGAAAAGAATCTCCTTGAATTGTGAATGACAGCCATTCTTATGTTTCTATTTACCTGAGATCATTCTGCAGGTGTGCATTCTTCTATTTCTGTAAAACAGTTTATATGTAAGCACATTGGGGCCATTGTTAAGAAATCAAACAGCCATGTTCCCACCTGTTCCCTGCTATCTGGAAAGGAGTGGAGAGATTTATGAGCAAAGACAAGTGAGAGGAGTCTTTGGGCCGTGAGGATCACCCTGGCATTTCTGAGATCAGCAAAGAGACACAGGCAAAGATCACTCTTCCTCATCTGCCACTGCAAAGCTTATTTTTGAACAGAGCTCTTTGGGAGACAAGGCAAGCCTGGCTCACAGAGAAATCTGCACAGTGTGGCTTTAAAAGGGAGGGGCCGGGAGACAGAAAAGTGCTGGGAACACAGCCAACCGTTCAGAGAGCCTTGCAGAAACGGCTGTCACAAAACACAGTTCAATGAGCCAATTGGAAAGGAAGTTTTTATTTACAACTTGGGTTTAACTCCAGATGACACCAGCGTGAGCCCAAATGAGGCCTGCTTCGCATTATTCATAGATTGCACAAACCTATGACCTCAGATATGTTCCGAGCACGTTGGCCTGCTCAGCCTTTTTGCCAAGTCCCTGAAGGGGATGAGGCAGACACATGCTTTCAGCATCTGGCACTCTGCACAGAACCTAGCAAAGAAAACAGACACGTGTTTCCTAGTCATCATCCTTTAAGACAAACTTGTCCTCTCCCTAATACTGCTCCTTGCTCCTTCTTCCCTCCCTCATTCATTTCCTCCACTGCTTTCAGAGAAGATTGGCATATCCTCTTCCATCTCATGATGGACTTCCTCAAGCAGCTGTACGTATTATTAACAGGAACCCTTCAGCTGCTTTCTTCTAGACCAGTGGTTCTCAACCTGTGGGTCTCCAGATGTTTTGGCCTTCAACTCCCAGAAATCTGGCTGGGATTTCTGGGAGTTGTTGGCCAAAACACCTAGGGACCCACAGGTTAGGAACCACTGTTCTAGACACGTAAGTTGCACATTGTGCAGGGGAGCAGACAGGCTCCTAATCTTAGAAGACATCAGGTGTTGGACAAGGAGCTGTCATAGCATCACTGTGTAGTAAGGAGATATCCCATACAGTAGCTTTCTTAAAACAACCAGTCTGCAGATGAACCATGACACTACATAAGATGATTCCTCTGCCCAATCTTGATATGGCTTGAAATCTCTTGATATGGCTTTGAAATCTCATTCATTTTAAATGAAGTCTTTTCACAAGGATTACATTTCCTTTTCTATCTCTTGTATGTGTGACACATCAGAATGCCTGGCTTTTCCCAGGACATAACAGCATGATTTATTTCTACTCTACCTGCAAGAAATTGGTGCCAGCACAACATGCACATTGAGTATCCCTTACCCAAAATGCTTGGAACCAGACATGTTTTGGATTTTGGATTTTAGATCCAAAATATCTTAAGAGATGGGACCCTACTCTAAACATCAAGTTCGTTTATGACATATATGGGGGAGGAGGTAATTTTATAGAATATTTTAAAAATAATTTTATACATGAAATAGAATTTGCATACATTAAACCATCAGGGGAAAAAAAGCAATGCATGTGGTCAACTTTGAATTATGGAGTATTTCTGATTTGTGACTACTGATAAGGAAAACTCAACCTGTGTATTGTCAAAGGCTTTCATGGCGGGAATCACTGGGCTGTTGTAGGTTTTTTTGGGCTATATGGCCATGTTCTAGAGGCATTTTCTCCTGATGTTTTGCCTGCATCTATGGCAAGCATCCTCTGAGGATGCTTGCCATAGATGCAGGCGAAACATCAGGAGAAAATGCCTCTAGAACATGACCATGTAGCCCGAAAAAACTTACAACAACCCAAAACTCAACCTGTACTACTTCATTGAGCTGAGAAATAACTAACTAATCAGTAATGAACCAATGAATTAATTCCTTCACCCAAGGAATGCACTTATTGACTAGCAGAGCTTAGGAATTAGTTAAATTTAGCAAAATAATTCCCACAATCATATCCCTTTTTATCCACAAGGCTTCACAGGTAAATTTAGTAATCAACAGCGTTCACTCCTCTTGATGTACAAAAAGTATGAAATATTCTCAAGGACAGTTGGAGAGTGTCAGGGAAGTCAGAAACTGGAAACAGAAGGGACTAAATTTAGGCCACTTTGACCTATCAAAATATGTACTATAGCCCTGGACTTGATAGAGTACAATTCCTGATTTCATATGATAATGGAGGTAGAAAATGATGCTGCTTTATATTGCAATATATATATATATATATATATATATATATATATATATATTCTGCATAGCCTCAGAGATAAACATTTCGGCTTAAAAATTCTCCAACTTTGCTTTACCAACTCATCTTTATAGCCCCAATATCAACTGTAGTTCAATGAATATATAATTTTAATGCAACTTTTCCAATCCAGGCAGAAAACAAACCACCAAGTTTGAAAAGCGAATGAGTAACACATATGTTGCTGAGTTGAGGGTAGAAAGAAGAGAAAGGTCAGTGACCATTATTTTAATAGGTTATTAGGACTCCATGCTTCAGGATAGCCTTCTCTACTATATTACATAACTCATCATCCCTAGCCATCTGCAACCCAACACGCCTAGATTTGTGTGACTAAAACGACAGTGAATGATAAAAAGAACACATTTAAAAGAATGAATAACAAGATGTACCACTAGGGGTCAACAGTAACAACCCACATGCCCTTCTCTGTAAACTGCATGGCTTGTCCTGAAACCAACGAATTAAGTAATGATTTGATTAATGCAATCAATGAAGTACACTATTTCAATTGATAATGTTAACAATGCCAATTGATCTCTTTTCTTTCTTTTCTATCAAAAAGCATTAACTAAGTAATGTTGAACTCAACTTTTCCAAGTTCCGTGCTGTCAATAGAATCAATTGGTAGTAAGACTTCCTTTAAAAACAGCAAGCATGGATGGTAAAAATATATTTTGAGATTTTACATCAATGCAGTGTTGTGTTCTAATAATAATAATAATAATAATAATAATAATAATAATAATAATACAGCTTTATTTATATCCTGCCCCCTCTCTCCAAGGAAAACAATATAAATAATGACACAAATCAGGAAAAATTAAATCAGAACAGCAAATTAAAACACTAATCATAATATATAAAGGAAAATAAAAGCACAATAAGCATGTTAATTATAACACAAAGGAACATCACTGATAATTATAAAACCATATAATATTTTAGACATATGATACACTAAACAATTACAAAACCGACTCTTGTTGGTGAAAGCAATAAAATCCAGTTAACATTTGACTCATTTAAAACCTCCATCACTTATGGTTAGCTGTTTTCAAAACCTTGCTTCCACAGGCATGTTTTAATTCCTTCCTGAAGATTATTAATGTAGGAGCCAATCTAATCTCCTTGGGGAGGGCATTCCAGGGCCGGGGAGCCACCACTGAGAAGGTTCTTTCCCATGTCTCCACCAGCTGTGCTTGGGATGGCAGTGGGACAGTGAGTAGGGCTGCCCCAGCAGACCTCAAAGTCTGGGCAGGTTCATGGAGGAGACATGTCCGTGTAAATAGACTGGACCCAAGCTATGTAGGGCTTTAATAACCTGCACTTTGAATTGGGCCTAGAAATGCAGTTTGGCTGCAGTTCTTTGCACTAATTGTAATTTCTGAGCTGTCTTCATAGGCTGCCCCACATAGGCAGATCTGGCTTTTTGAGATACAGGCACAGCTTGCGCACAAGCTTTAATTGTGTGAAGGCCCTCCTGGCCACAGCTGACATCTCAGCTTCAGGAGCGAGCACTGAGTCCAGGAGGACTCCCAAGCTGCAGACCTGTATCCTTGGGGGGAGTATTGCCCCATCCAGCACAGGTTGCCACCCTATACCCAGTTAAAGTGGTGTCAAACGGATATCAAACTGCAGGAATCTTGTCTGTTCTACTTATCCATCTAGCAGTGGCTCTCCAAGGTCTCAGCAAAATATAGTGTCCTAATCCTGTTAGCTAAGATACTTTAAATTTTGGGTTTTCTGTTGGTAATATACTTCTGTTGGCATGTGTATTCCTGCCTGATAGAAAAGCTGTGCCCTCTTGGAAGAAGGGGAAATAGTTTGAAGAAAATTTCATACTGGTGCATTGTTGTTGTGTGCTTTCAAATCCTTTCTGATTTATTGTGAAACTATTACCAAGATTTTCTGGCAAGATTAGTTCAGAGGGGGGTTGTCTTTGCCCTCCTCTGAAGGTGAAAGTGTGCCTTGCCAAAAATCACCCAGTGGGTTTTCATAGAGTTGGAACTAAAATGATTTCAAAAAACACACCTCCAAAGTACACCTGCTTCAGGTAAATGCACACTGTAACTGCCCGTATATCTAGCAAAGCCTGGGCAAAATTATTATTGTTAACAAAGTGAACATTAGAATTAGTCGTAAGCATGGCTTTTAATTTAGTACTTCTAGACTCAATATAACTTAGACAACGTACAAAAACTCAAGGAAAATCAAAACAAAAGCATGGTTCCTTGACACAAACTATGATAAACTGGTTTTATCTCAACCCAGTATCTGGTCTCCCTTTTCACCTACATTTTCCACACTGAAAATACAACAAAGTACCTTACTATAAATTTACTTTTCCATTGTAATTTACAGCTTTCTTTCAAATTATAGGTACATTCAGCCTAAACCTGTCCCATTCCTTGAAAATGCTCTTAAAGAAATCCAACCAAAACAATATTGCAAAATTTCATAACAGAAGCAAACACTAAATATGCATTACTTGGGAAGCAGGGTGAAAACATGAAGTTGCAGGATTTCTTCTTCTTATGCCTGATAGTTGCTATGGACACAGAAAACTTTGTATCTGTATCTAATTAGCCACCCCCGTACTGTACCATAGCAACACAGCTAATATTGTCCTCTAAAGATTACCGCTTTCGTTGTTGTTTTAAAAAAGGATATAGATTTTTAGCTAGTTCTATAAAAGTAACCCGTCTCTTAAACAGGGTGTTCCATAATACATCCTACTGTAAAACAAAAACAACATGAAAAGAGAAATATTCTTGAAGGACAATGTGCATGAATTATGGAGCTTCTTTTTTTCAATGACAGAATTTGGGTTGGGAAACTCTTTCTAAAAGATTTAGCTGAGGGAATCAAGGACACATATCCAGGCTCCTACTAGTCTACCATTCAAAATGAAAAAAAAAGTTGTTATGAATCAGATATGAGGTTTAAAGGAGGCAATGCAATATCTCTGCTATCTTATCAACTGGATCTTGTTTGAGCTTATCTGATTAAGATAAACAAATGTGGTGTGAAAAAAGAGAGCAACACAATCTTGTGACAAAAAATGTTCAATGTTCCACTTCACTTTTTTCTCCTTTAAACGGAACCAAATGAAATGTATTTCTTAATACAAGATCATTACCAGAAACATATGCTCAGCCTTGTCACTATGGGCAGGGGAGTTAGCTATGTTAGAATATTGCTGAAAATAGAAACAGGGTTTTGGGGCATCTCAATGTGCTTTCAGGCAGGGCTTATACCCACAATGAAGCAGGTTTAAGTCCCCATGCCTGTCCCAAAAACCCGGGCTTTCTGGTGGGGGGGGGGGGTGGTTTGGCTGGAGTTATACTTTAAAATGTATCTGTTCCAACTTACATAGCAAATTCAACTTGAGAACAAAGCTACAGAACCTATGTTGTTTGCAACTTGAGAACTGCCTGTATTGTTAGCTGCCTTGAGTCCCATTATTATGAAAAAGGTGGGATGTAAATAAGTTCAGTGTTTGTACTAATTTTTCACAATCTGGAGCTGATTCAGAATTTGGCCTCCTGTCTCAAAAGAATTGTCCAAGGATGATTCAACTTCCCCCCACTCTCATTTATGCTTGCTTCAGCTGGTAATCCATGTCTTCTTTTACTTCTTCTCAATATGATGTGCTCCTAAACATCAAGTTCATCATTTCTAACCAAGGGTCAACAAACCCTAGAAGTCTTAGGGTCTAAACAAGAAGACAGCAATTTAAATAGCAGTTGAGTGATGTCTTCCTGACATAAGGATTTCGTGACACTATTAACAGACCATGAGTCAAGATACTGAAGTAACCACAAATCATGATTTAAGAGTCTAATTTAAGAGTAAATTAGACATTGGAAATCCGAGTTCAAGTTCTCACTGGGCTGTGAATTTCACTGGGGTTGCATCAACATTAGGAAAAATACTCTGGAGTAATCTGTATATCCAGGCATGGAAATGCCTCCAAGCCCTTTTGTAGCTCACATTACGGCTGGGCTAACATCACATCAGCATCAGTGCCTTATCTTCCTGGAAGCCACAGTTACCTTTTCTCTGACCAAAACCCGGTCCCCAGCAAAGCACTGCCACGTCTGGTGAAATTACAATAGTGTACCGATCCATGTGATCACCAGAAGAAACACAAACAGGAAAGTTCTGCTGGGGAGCTGCTTTTGGCCAGAGAAACAGTAGTGGGCCTTTTCAACATTTGGACACTAGAGTGTCCTGGATCCAGCTCATACCATCTGTCCACACCTCAAAAACACTAGGGGTCACTCCCAATGCTTCAGAACTAGCTGTAGTTCATACTTTATGTAGACTGCTCACAGTAGTTTTGAGGTGAATTCATTTTATCTGACCCATGAAGACATAGGATGTGTAGTCTTGGACCAACTACTTATGCTCTTTCTTCTAGCCTGACATACCATAACCTTTTGTGAGAATAAAAAGTAGGTAAGATACAAGTTATGTATAGTCCCATTAGCATGCCCCATCTTATTCTAAACTGGAAGCAAAAGTTCTTCCATTCAGATGACATAGAAAACTATGGTTTATTAGAGGCTTCCTGATGTACATGGATCAGATAGAATGAAACAAAGAAATGAATGGGCTGCAAAGATAGACAGAAGGCTTGCATATGCTTTGATTGTAAAAGCTAAGATATGGGCATTTACCATATGTATCTATCAGGTCATTCAAACTGACTATGTACTTTTGCTCACTGTTTTATTTCATAATATTTATTAAATACATATATATCTTTTCTTCAAGTGAGATCCATAGCTTTCCTCCTTCTCACTTTAATAAACTACATTAGTCAACTTGGCTCTTGTAAAGGTGTCTCAATTCTACCCTGTGATGTACAGAAAGATGTGCTGGGCTCTCATTCTCTACCAAAAAAAAAAAAAAACCAAACTATCTCTAGCACACCACTATTAATGCCAGGTTCCAGCATCTATAAATTTATTTCCTTTACCTGAAAGATATACAGACCTCAGCATGTCTATGAAATAGATCTATTGGGATGTACCCATTGTTATACAACACTGAATGAGCCCCAAGAGCCATCACCGAGTTACCAATTAAGCAGAGTTAATCCTGTGGTAAGCGACTGTTCTGCAGAGCAACAGAAAAAGAAATCAATTTACAATTGAACTCTTGCCTCAGCGATGGAGAGAGAGGAAAGCTTTTATTTTCCATCACAAGTTCAAGCCTCCCCTGCAGTGTCTAACATCAACAGTACTAGGGTCAGGAGGTTGCAGAAAAACAATAGGCTGATGAATCTCACATTCAGATAATGTGCCAGAGATACAATGGCTCATTTCACTCCCATTTATTGTAGAGGCTTCTAAACTGGATTTACACACAGAAAACCAACCACTACTGTGCAGCAGGGCTCCATTTTCCAAACAGGGCACTGCTACAAGAAAGAGACCTCAAGCTATGGTTCTGTGATTCTATAAAAAGTACCAGAAAAACAAGTTTTCAAGTAGCACCTCTGTATCTACAGTTTCAAAGGTAACATCCATATTCTCAACTAATCCATTTTTCAAAAACAAATAATTGCTCAAGAAGCAATCCAAAAAGGTAAGGAAGTGCCACCAGAAGCATCACTCGGTGGTGTGGGGAAAGGTTACACACACCAGGTGATACCATCAGAGGGTCGGCCACCAAAATAATTGTCTATAACTTTTTGTGTAGTGTTTCAGCAAAAATTTCTTATTTTTAATTAAATTTATTCCTGTAGCTTGAAATAATCACACATTTTTGTAAACACAGCTTATACCTAAAAGGCTAAAACTCTGTGCTGATCTACTTTACAAACCTTCTAATGTGTATGCACTCCAGTCAGAGCTACTGTCATTTCTCAATTACAACGACACTTCGAATCACACAGTTTTGTCATATGAACTAAGCATGTGCTGTTATATTGATTGTTTTTGTTGTTACTGGTTTTTCATAGTTACTGGTTTTGACAAACTTTCTGGCATTTTAGCTGAAATATTGTGGAACAGAAGAGGGTCCATGGGGTGACCCTATGAGTTACTGCTCTGGGTGGCAACAACCCTAGTGCTGCCATGTGGGAGGAGAGCCACATTTTTTCCTTGCAGATCCAAATCCACTGCTGCATTCAGGAAATGGGAATGTGTTTCTAGCAATATGTTCAGGTCAACAGCACATTGCAAGGCAAGTTTACATTAAAACATATATTGTTTTGATGTAAACATATGTAGCGGTTTTATTTCTTTTGATATTTGATTAGTTTGTTTTTGTATTTTTTATTTATGAATGTGTTTGGCATTTTTGTTGGAATCCACCCTGAGGCCCCTTGGGGAGAGAGGGTGGTATATAAATAAATTGTTGTTGTTGTTGTTGGTGGTGGTGGTGGTGGTGGTGGTGCTGTGCTCCATCAGATATGAGCAATTAACAAACACTTACACATACAGCTAATACTCATTTCCATGCCTCTTGGCTCTAAGAACTTTACCACAATCCTCTTGAAGGGTTATAATTGCAAAATCCACTCTCACAGAATACAATGAGACAGAGCCTTGACACCATCCATGATTTCCCTACTGAAAGTGATTACCTGGCTTAAGATAAAAGAGTTAGTCTGATTATGGAGCAGGTGGTGCAGGGCAGCAAGTCAGAGGCCACTGAGTGTGCTGGTCAAAAAGATTTCCCTTCTGTTGCAAAACACTGGTCTTAGCTGCAGAAATTTGCTAACCCATATTAGGCTGTACATCTTCCACTGCTACTGCTATTCAAGTTGTCTCCAACTAATGAAAACCCGAGGTTATCCTGTCATGGGGTTTTATGGGGCTGAGGGTGTGTGGCTCATCCAGTTTCATGGCTGAGCAGGACATTGGACCTTGATCTCCATAGTCCAATACTCAAGCAACTACTGTGATTTCCCAAAACTGAAAATCCACACTTGTCAAATGTTATACACTGTCATATACACATCTTATAAATGCAATCCAAAAATAAAGTTTGCTTTTTACTTATATGAGGAAGATTTTCCCCAATTTCTAACATAGTAAGTGATGTCAAACTGATAAAGAAGTCCACAGTAGAAATCCATGGCAATTCACGCACATTTGCATTAACTGTTCAACACTTTTGGGTCAGTATACTTGAGAGAGGGAAGCAGAATTGCCTAATTTGCCTCCCATTCTACATTTCAGAAGTGTAATCATAATTCATGGGGATTGTAACAAGTAATCTTTCAGAAAGCCTGCATGATGTAATAGCTTGATAGTTAGACTCTGAAAGGAAAGGATTCAATTCTGTGGTTGGTCAAGTTTGGGTAACCTTGGGCAAGTCAAACTCAGCCCTGGAAAACCTCAAATTATATAGCAATTTAGAGGCACTGTCCAAACTGCTATTTCTTGAGCCATGCTCAGGGATACACTTTTAATATTTTGACTCAGAAATTGATTTAAAAGTAGCAAATAATTTTAAAACAAATCACTATCTATAAATATTCCTCATACATGATTTAAATACTTTTATCCAGGACTGTGGGTGGCATTCATGTTAGTACCTCAGCTAAGAACATATGAACCACCGTGTCTTTTGCATTTTCCTAGTAATATATACCTTGTGCTCGGAGCAATGGGGCAAGTGTAGAGATCATACTTTAGTAGAAGGACAAGCCATATATTTCAGAGCCTAACATAGTCAAGCCTTTGGGAGTTAACAGGAAGATTTTTCTAAACATGCATAATGTTTAAACTGCTTACTTCACAGGCTCGTGTGCCCTTCACTGAAGACTTCATTGTTGACCATTCTCCAATGAGATGCAGGAGTACAACAGTCAGTCTGAGATGAGTACCACAAGGCAGCTTAAAAATGAGGCAATTCTCTGTTATACATAATTGTCTATGATGATGTCTCACTTAACAAAAAGGACATTTGTTCTGCCGTTTCTATGGACTGGTATGCAAACTTGGACAACACAAAGGATTAGCAAACAAAGGCACACTACAATGCAAATTTATACCATAGCAATCCAAAAGTGGAAACAAACGCTGCTTTAAGTAACTATCTAATTTTTCTACCCCTTGGTACTGGATGGACTTCAAGATATTGTTGGGATTTTTTACCTCCCCACATTCCTCATCATTGGCTATGCTGGCTAGGGTTGCAAAAGCCTGCAGTCCAATGACATCTGGACTAACACACAGCCCTTGCCGCAACAATTTCTTCAGTTGCTATGTTAGCTATTAGAACATATACACCCCATCAAATTTAATTCAGTAGCTGCCGGACAGAAAAAGTAATCGAACCCTATTCTCCAGTAATGGGAGTCCTAGGTCTTGTTTCACAAAAAGCAACCTTTATATTTACAATTGGTGCAAGAATATGTCTCTAGATCATGCTATAGCACAAATGAATGCTATTTTTAGAAATGCAGTTATCTTTCTACATAAATAACTGCACCATCATCACTTAAACCTTTGGCTCTTCAGGTATTTTGGCATTCAACTTCTATCAGCCACTACCAAACATGGCTGGAGGAAAAGGGATGTGGATATCATAGAATCATTGAGACTTCGTGGACCATCCAGTCCAACCCCCTTACCAAGAAGCAGGATAATCACATTCAAAGCACCCCTAAATGTTGGTTCAAAGCAGTGTTTCTTAAGTTGTCTGATTGGGGGTGATCTAACAAGGACCACAAAGATATTTGTGATCTTTGCCTACAAATGTTTCTTCCTTTGCCATGAGCCAGCAGTCAATAGCTTGTGGATCAGTATCAGTCCACATGCCACCACTTTGAGTAACACTGGTTTAAAACACTTCGAGATTTCCTGATTTCCATGCTTGCATCCAGGACTGTGGGTGGCAATTTGTGTTAGAATCTTGTGTAGGAATATACAAACCACAGCATCCTTTGCCTTTTTCTAGTAATATGCACCTCATGCCTGGAGCAATGGGACAATTACAGGGACTACTCTTTTTAGTAGAAGGAAAAACTAGATAAATGTGTTATCTTGTAAAGTGAGAATGCATCAACTCAAGACGACAACTCAGAGAACAAAATATTGTTAATGCACAGTCTTGGTGGATATTTTCCTAGGCTCCTTTGTGTAACATACAGTTAAAAGTGATAGTAAAAGTGATGCTGCATAATACCACTACATAAAAGCAAAACACAAGATGCCTAGTTTTATTTAACCATCGGTTTTGGTTTCATGTAAACAGAGCTGCTATACCACCGTCTTTAAATTTGAATTTTATTGCAGTTCCCAAATGAAACATTAATTCCTCTTTTTGGTTGCTTCATGGGTTTGAGAGCTGGACCATAATATTGGAAGTTGGGATTCAAATCTCCACTCAACAATTAAATTACTGGGTAATCTGGGGTAAGTACATCTACACTGTACAATTAATGCAATTTCAATACACTTTAACTACCATGTCTCAATGCAAAAGAATCTGCAGAGTTGTAATTTACCAATACTCTTTGGCAGAGATGGCTAAAGACCTTGTAAAATTACAATTCCCAGAATACCATAGCATTAAGCTATGGCAGTTAAAGTGGGGTCAAACTGTATTAATTCTATAGTGTAGATGCATCCTCAGCCTCAGAGAAAGGCAATGACAAAACTCTTCTGCATAAGTTTTGCCACAATAGGGTTGCTTTAGGACTGCTGAAGGTCAGAAATTACTTGAAGGCACACAACAACAAACCAGTTTGGGTAGTCATTGCGACCAAAGAACATACAAAATGCTTATAAAAAAGATAATTAAGCAAAAAATAAATTAACAAAGGTTGCATAACTTCTCTGTTTATCATTTCTGCTCCCATAGGCCCATATATTATAAGTGTCTGTGTGCTGTAAAGAAACATATAGCGACGGCTCTATTGCCCAATAGAGCCTCGTACCTATGAATTATAGGCCAAGTTACATTTTAGTGGAAGCATTGCAAAATGCCAGAAATACCAATCAAGCGGGTATAATCCCATGCTGCTATGATGCATTTTTATAAGTGCAAATAAAGAGTGGGGCTCAGCAATACCTACAATTATGATTATACTACTAGTTTAGATGGCACAATCAAAAGCACTGCACTCTCATAAAAGCAAAGCCTTAGTTAGTGCACATAAAGCATGTTCTGCCTTAGAAAACATGCTGACACTAAATGAATGCATTTCTTGACAAACTAAATGCTCCAGAACTGTAAGAATCAACCCAATTATTATGTGTGATTACTCAATAAACCTGATTAACTGAGCGGATTTCTGATAGGATGGAACTCCCTTCTAACTCCAAATGGCATCATTGGAAATATGTGATTTCGGACTAATAGATTAGGATTGACAGCTTGAAGCTATTAGCTCTTATTAACATTGTACAGTCTAAAGAACTGCTATTTTGCTAGCTTGAAACCTGAACAGATTCCTCCAAACTTTCTAAAGAGCTACTGTTCCTACCACCAGTTCCCTCTTCCATTCTGTTTCCCCTGTATCCCATAATCTGTTTCAAGTGAGTAGACTGGAAATGTGATAATCCCGCTGTTTCCATGTTGTTGTGTTTCTCAATATTCCATCTGACTTTATTACTGATTGTGATGCTTTGTGTTTTCTTCCTGCACTGAACTTTCTAAAGCTGAATGTGCATCTCCTAATGTGTATATTTATCTGAACAATTTATCAAGTTTACATAAAAAGCCTGTTCCTATGGACTTTTTAAATTTTGTACCATTTAGCCATTTGTGCTTTAAAAACATATTTTTGTGCATACTTTATTTCTCAGAAATAGCCTGTAAGCCTTACAAATGCTCTAAATGAGATGTGTGGTGTCTTGGTTGTGCATATGTGTGTGCCTACCATCTTGTGATGACCAAATACATTTCTTTTCTTTTTTTAGGCAATGAATATTCAAGGGTGGTTTTCCAGTTTCTTCCTCTGAAATACAGTATATCCTACAGTATTTCACTGGCATTTAGCTGCTAACAAGGACTAACCCTTAGTTGCCAAGATCAGGTAGGCTCTCCTGCCTTTAAGTTAGTTAGGCTCACAAAGTGCAACAATGCTACTTTCAACTGAATCTATTCAGCAAAATTTCCTCTGATCCCAATTGTATACAACATCTTGCTGTATGTTTATGTGTGTACATTTTGAAGCATATTGCTTGTAGCTGCATCTCTTTTGGCTGAATTGTATTAAACCTCTGTGACTTGTCTTCAACCTGGTGAGTTGTTTTTCTGTCTTGACACTTCTGTTTAGTATATCCTTGCTAGGCATGGATCCTCTTATCCATGGTCCTAGCTAACCACTACCTAAAGACTAAACCCTGGGTATTCTAAGAAGAATAATGGAAGATGACTGAAGTAGAATATAAGGCACCATTTTCTCACTGACTCCACAAAAGTGGAGACTGGAAGCAGGACAATGGCTCCCCATGAATCCACAGCTATGAATGACTGCACATTCAGACTTATATTAAATGGATTTTGCTGAAAACCAACAGGACTTATTTCAAAGTAAATCATGTGCACTGAAGGAAAGTACATAGCTCTGGAGTGTACTACCGTGTTCTTCATATTTTTATTCAGACTGGCCTTTAGCATATGCTTATGGAAGGTACTCTCATCTTGGATGGACAGTATTTTTTTCTTTAATTGCTGTATTTGTATATATGCTTTTAATATACATTGTGACTATACAGAATTCCAGAAAACATGGAAAGTCTAGGCAAGCACATCGACGTCGACTTACAAGAGCGTGCATAAAGAATGTTTTCACTCCGTTTTTAATTCAGCAGATTTTGTCCTTCTGGCAAAGGATCTAAAATAGTCTGTAGTGAAGATACAGGCCTATGTTTCTTCAGGTTTTATACTTTGAAAAATCACGATTGCCACTGGTGCCTCTAAGCTAAACTCTTAGCAGTTTGGGGACTATTACACCAAGGATATCAGAACTATGGATTTATATTATTCAAAAGTAATTTCAGATCTATCAAGAAAAATGAGGGAAATCAATTTCCCACTATAGCCCAGATTCCATGGGATAATGGCATTAATATTGTCAGTCTGCAGTTCCCAGGTTATGTTAATGTAAGGCAATCCATGATACAACAGATAATATTTCTTCACTGCATTGCCTTTAGGGATTCTCTTTTGCACAGTGGGAAGGATCAAATGTGGACCAATTTTAAGAACATTGATATCACACCACACATCAAATTTATATAAAACAATACTGAGGATATTTATTACAAAAATCTGGCTTTGACCTAAAATAGAGGCAACTATGTCTCAAATATCCAAATGATTTTGAGGCCATTCTATGAGACCCTACTAGGGGGTTGAGAACGGCGGGGTAGAAATGCGTGAAATAAATAAATAAAGAAATAAATATTGTGCATACAGTATGTCCTAAGGCTTAATTAGATTCCAATTCTACTTGACAAAACCTTTTTAAAAAAAAAAATTTACACCGGTTTAGCACATGATAAAGCAAGCAGATATATAGCATAAACAAAAGAGGAGAGGTGACCTTAAGGTAAGAAGGGAAAGTGTGGCATCAAAGTGAAAGACATGTACCGTACATGTGGTGCTAGAACAGCCAACAGAAGTGAACCAGAAATGTGCAAAGGTGCAAAGAAAGCAGTCACCTAAGAATTGCTTAGGAACAGAACATGAGTGACTGGCAGGCAGGCAGGCAGGGAGGGATCAGTAAAATCATGTCAGAGCGTAGCTAGATGAGAAGTTGCAAGATTTGCCACCAGATCAAATGTACCATGTTTTGCTTTGTTTTAAATCAAACCAGTTGTGTATCTCATATATCGGGGCATACAACTAAGTGAATAATCCTTCCCTCCACAGCATTTTCCTGATTTAAATTTTGTCCCCTGAAAGCTTTCACTTCTACAGAAGAAAAAATGCATCCACCTGAACATCTCTTCCATAGTTATTTAAAGAGGAGACAATTTAGGTCAGGATAAAGGCAAGAGAGACAGACAAAACCTTCTCCCCAGATTCCATCTGTTCCACATCCTTCTTCCCAAAAGACACTGAGTATGAAAACAAAAAGAGACAGAGGAGATATAGATTTCACATATTTCATCTAGATTGATTCAAAACAGGATTTGAGTATTCTGCTCAAATGCAGGTCAAAGGCCTCCAAGAACATGACAGATGTCAGCAGGCATTTCACTACTCTGGTCATACTGTATTATATAACCACTCCGAATCGCCTTGACTGAGAGGGGTGGTATATAAATGTAGTAAATAAATAAATAAATAAATAGTACTGTAAATCCAGCCTTAAACACAAATGGGAGAGACTATAATGCAGTTTAGAACTGCATTATAAGGCAGTGAAGATCCAGTCTGGGGGTGCATATTCACATAGTTTGATCTCCGTCTGGGTCTTATCACACTTTAAATCTGGTTGCTGTATCCTGAAGAATTCTGGGATTTATAGTTTAGGGAGGAACCTTTAACAGCCTCACTAAACTACAAACCCCAGAATTCTGCAGGAGGTAGAAACCGGATTTAAAGTGGATTCATTCTGTAGTGTGATGAAGTAGTCAAACTGTCATAGGAGCTGTAATTTGTTAAGGCACCAACACTCCTTGGCAGAGAAGTCTGAAGACCTTATAAAATCACACCTCCCATGGTTCCATAGCACTGAGCCATGGCAGTTAAAGAAGTGTCAAACCGAATTAACTCTACAGTGCAGATACACCCTGACCCAGTCACTGTCTCCCAACGCAGTCGCTCTACTCCAAACTCAAGAACAGAAAACAGAATGTTGGAGGACAGGAAAAGAGATTTTAAAATGGGCTTAAAGCCAACCTTAAAAAATTGTGGCATAGACACTGAGAACTGGGAAGTCCTGGCCCTTGAGTGGTCCAGCTGGAGGTCAGCTGTGACCAGAAGTGCTGTAGAATTTGAAGAGGCATGAATGGAGGGCGAAAGAGAGAAACGTGCCAAGAGGAAAGGGCTTCAAGCCAACCCCAACCGGGACCACCTTCCACCTGGAAACCAATGCCCTCACTGCGGGAGAACATGCAGGTCAAGAATAGGGCTCCACAAGCACCTACATACCCACCGTCAGGACACCGAACTTGTAGGATAATTTTACTCGGACAATGAGGGATCACCTAAATAACACCCTGATAACTTACTGCAGAACAGGCAGCCAAATGCTGCACAGAACTGATATGGTGTAATGTAGACTTGCTCGGCAGAAACCGAATTTGGAGGATACTCCAAATTCAGGACCAGAATTTAGAGCATTCCCCTAACTTGGGCCACTGTAAACAGTTGAACCAGTTCCCAGATGAAACCAGTCATGACTGTTTTCAATGTCATCCCATATTTCCTGAATTCAGGTACCCAGAAGCAGGGGTTGGCACTTGCCATCTCCTCCCATCCCATCCCATGCTGGATCATCCCTGGGATAGCGAGTTAGTGTAGATCTGCTCTATCTCTTTTTATATGGAAAAGATGTGGTACATCAAGGAACAGTGGCTCTCCCCCACTCCCTCCTGCACATTAACTGCACTTCTGTTAATTTCCATATCAGGGAAGGCACACTGGATATTTGACCTGAGTTGTGAACATCCCAGACCATGAACCAAGGAGGCACAGATATATGATTATCTGCCCAACTTCCCCACATCACTTCTTAGAAAATGCCCCAAAACTCCAAGTACAGCAGAGTCTCACTTATCCAACATAAATAGGCTGGCAGAACGTTGGATAAGTGAAAATGTTGGATAATAAGGCGGGATTAAGGAAAAGCCTATTAAATGTCAAATTACATTATGATTTTATAAATTAAGCACCAAAACATCATGTTTTACAACAAATTGACAGTAAAGCAGTTCAATACATGGTAACATTATGTAGTAATTACTGTATTTACAAATTTAGCACTGAAACATCACAATGTATTGAAACAGCTGTGTATCCAGCAGGAGGCGGACTGCATTGGATAATATAGAACGTTGGATGAGCGAAGTTGGATAAGCGAGACTCTACTGTATTTAGGTTTTAACTATTTAGAGTCAACCATTTCTAAAGACTAAGATGAAACCTACTGTCCTCTATGCCAACTCAATGAGCTCTTCAGTGAACAATGAGGAAAATCAATTTGGGGAACCTTTTAAAGGCATTTGGAGATGATATTCAAATTGCCTTTAAATTGCTCTCTTGAGAATGAATATGTAATTTCTGAGCACAATGGGAATGAAAAAGGAGGTTTCAGGAAAAGACTGGCACAGCTGTTTTTCTATTTCAGTCCCGGCATTATAGTGGGTGTCAGCTGAGGTTTTGTTCCAGGAACCCCATGGGAACCCAAATCCATGGATGCTCAGGTCCCATGATACATGAACACATAGTAAAAGGACATCATTTATATAAAATGGTAACCTGGGAGTTGTAATTATGCTGTCAAACATGCCCCCCCCCCCCCCCCCAGAGATTTAGAGTTCTCCTATGAAACCAAAAAAAAATGGGATTTCTCCCTCTTTTCTACTAAAGTCCCACAATTCTGGCAAAGGACAATATCAGCAGATGGATCAGCAACTACCAGCTCCTCCCCTGAAGTTCATTTTTTATTTCATATATTTTTTTATATTAAAGGTCCAAAGATGTGCGCTGATACATATCAGCACATGTGCAGGCCAGATCTGTAACAACAAATCTCTTACAAAAATTCTGTCCTTTCCCAACCCTTTAATAAAATGTGTCTTTCCTGGCAACCTTTGCCTAACTTGTATCCTTTTCTCTCTGTCTTGCTTTCCCCTTGTATCAAATTATATATCAAGCATAAGAATTCTCCTTAAGCGAGCTACAGGAGTCCTCAAACTTGCTGACCGTACTGCGGAATTTCCTGGACTTATGGAGCTGGGCAAGTTTTCCAATTGCCCTAGACAAAGGGGACAATCGGGACCCTTGTACAAGTGTGAATCAACAGACGGTTTCTACTCCTGATCTGATAACACTCACTGGTATTTGCACAGCTGATTCCCTAAACTGGACTGAGAGATTGCTAGTCACAGAAACAGAGACTCACGTACACTCATTCAAATTCCTTTATTTGACATCCAAAGCTCGGTTACAGGACATCATCACCTTTTTTTCAAGATCTCTCACCCCTGTTTTCCCCAGAACATTTCCTAATCACCACGGACTAAACAATTAAAATCAATCAAGGACTCATTTACATTTCCCAATATGAACACAAACTTTCTGGGCTCACCTCCTCTCAGGAGAGCCATGTCCCCAACAGCTGGTTGGCCCTCCCAGGCCAGTCCTCCTCTATCTCCTCCCTTCTGCCAGAGAATCTCCACCTGAAGGTTACAACGTCACCAAAGTGCCAGCTAATCAGGGTGTGGGTTCAGGCTGGCATCTCTGCTGGCCAATCTGGTAGGGAAGTGGGAAGAGTTGGAAAGTTTGAATTTCGTCAACTGTATAAAACCTCATGTATCTGTATTGCATGTTATGCTTGTACATTTTGGCACTAGCCATACTTGCATCCTTTCTGGCTATATTGCTAAAAAACCTCTGTGCCTGACAGTTTGTTCTTCACCAGTCAGTGTGTTCTTTAATCCGAAAAACCGGGCTGTTAGCATAACCCTCCATATCTGTGGTCCATAGTTCTAAATTTCACTTCCAGTTTATCAAGGGCTTGAGCCTTCTCTGCCAAAGAGTGCTGGAGGCTCACCAAACAATAAATCACAGGGCACCACAACATGGAGCCATGGCAGTTAAAAGTGTTGTTAAACTGCTTTCATTCTACCGTGCAGATGCAGTCTAACAGGACAATCGAAATGGGCTCAATGGAGGAGCAGTTTGAATTAATGTAAGGCATATCCCTGAGGTCTCCCCCACCCTCTGACTGAAGCCATGGAGAAATTCTGGCTGCCGGGGTACATGA
Source organism: Anolis sagrei (assembly GCF_037176765.1). Lineage (NCBI taxonomy): Eukaryota > Metazoa > Chordata > Lepidosauria > Squamata > Anolidae > Anolis > Anolis sagrei. The sequence continues at coordinate 122,161,930 of NC_090022.1, forward strand.
AACTAAGCTAGATGGACAAATAGTTTAGCCTTGCTGAAAGCTGCCTCCTTTGTAGCTAGATACCTCCCACTACCAGAACACATGAACAGTTCACAAAAACCTTGGGTGGCCTACTTTAGTATCTTCATATTTCAACAATTATTAGAAAGGAAACCGTTTTCTCAATATTATCCCAGAGGCCCCTTCTCAAAGTCATTCCTTCTAGGATTATTTTATATTTATGGATTTTAGCATATAAAATCCTCCCTCCCTAAGCAAGGCACGCAGAGGCAGGAGATGCAGCAATTAATCTGTTTGAAGCCACAATATTTTATTCCAAAAAAGTGTTAGGACTTGTTTGGTTTGCCTAATCTCAAACAAGATGATCTGAGAGACTTTTCAGATTTTGGAGAAGGGGAATAAAACTGCATAACCATTAGTCGTTCCAAACAATCCAAACCTAAACACATTTTCTGGGAACAGCACATCTTTCTCCGGGCTCTCTAATTACCCAGTTTAGTTTACCCAACGTTAAGTAATAGCAGTGCATTTTACACTATCTACAATATACTGTTTTGTTGTGTTAAAAAAACAACAGTTTTTTACCAGCCAGCTATCCCTATGCATTGTAAATGTTCTATGGATCATGAAGATATGAACGGACAGACTTTATAAAATCACTAATCTCATAACAAATAGCTCCTCCAACATCTGTGTCTTTATCATAATTTTGTACCTTTCTAAAGAATATTGCTTTCCCTCCATCATTAGCTCTGTAAGTTCAATACTCAGTAATCCCCAAGTCTTAGTAGAATATTTTTAAGTCCCATATTAACCATTTTATAAAAAGAGGAGATACATCTCCTTACTATAACAGTAACACTAGCATTAAAAAAACTTCTTATGAGTTAAAAAGCAAATGTATTGCTTTTTTTTAAAGGACAAAAGCCTCCTAAAATGGTCTTAAACACAACTTAAAAGGTACAAGTAAACATTAATAATGCCACGGCATACATTACAGCTCTCTTTTTATATCCTTGTATACAGCCAATGTGGCACAGTAGTTTAAGTGCTAGACTCTGTTGCCCAGGTTCAAACATGAAAATCCATTGAGTGTTCTTAGGCAAGTCACACACTCTCAGCCTCAGGGCTCTTTCAGACAGTGCCAAAATGCGGGAGAAAGAAGTGGGGTTTTTAAATGCAAGACTTCAAATAGAGCCGAACCACAGAACTGTCAGTTCTGCTGCATGGTCCTGTCCCCCACTTCCTCACAGCTGTTTTTTGAAGCGGATTAAGATGGAATGTGGATGGGAAACATCCAAAAAATGTTTTTAAAAATCACTCCTGAGATGCATATATGCACATATGAAGTCCAGCACATAATGGAGCAAATTTGTTTTAAAAAACTTCCCTCGAATCTCTGCCCCAATTGTTAATTCAAGCTCTGTTTAACATTACAAAGTGTAAAAATCTGAATTTGAGAGAGCTGCATTTGCTTTCCATTTGTGCTTCCCTGAGCCACCTGTGTCTCCATTTGACAGCTGATCAGCTGTTTTGGGCTTTTCAGAAATGCATGTGCTCTGGAGGAGTCCACATAAGGAGGAGGGGAAAAAAGCACATGTTTTCCATGCCTGCTAGGCTACACAGGCAAGGAAAAGTGCATGTGAAAGAATTGCGTTTAAACATGTGTTCCTTTTAAACATGTGTTCTCCAGTCCTTAAATTGATTCCTCCCGCACTTTGGCTAAACGTCATTTAGCCATCCCTTTTTAGCCTGCTTCCTCTCAGGTTTCAATGCATGTGAACAAGGGCCCTCCGAGAACCCTGTGATAAGCTTGCCTTAGTGTCACTACAAGTCAAGAAAGCACACAACAATATCATACAGTTGTGTACCCCATGCCTAAACCCACACTAACAACAATATGATTATAGTAATGTGCTATTCCCAAATTCTGCTATTCCCATCTAAGCCTAAGTAAATTCACTGTGAATTTTATTATTAAAAACATTACAGCATATGTAGAAAATAATTAAAATGTTAAAATCTACTGATAAAAAAACATTTTTTGTTTAAGCCTTCAGTTGTGAGTCTCTCAGGATGGAGCTAGACTGCCAAGTCAGTATAGAAGCATATAATGAAGTTTGAACTGCATTATTTGGCAGTGAAGATCCAGCCTCACTCTCTACTGTTGCAGCATCAAACATGTAGCCTCAATATGGAGGTTTCTTAATATTGATAAATGCCTGAACACAAGTTTGACCTATCTGGCCAAAAATCAACTCAAATAGTAATCTCTTCCTGCTGCAATATAGTTGCTTGAATCACTCTTGAATTGAGTGTTCATATCCTTCACATTCAGTGAATGTCACTTCCAATGAGATCACCAACAACAATGATATGGAACCACATCCCGTGATGCTACAGTGTGTCATAAAGAAAGCAAACCTCATAGGAGACATTGCGCCTCTCCTCCTAGAAAAAGAAAAGAAAGAAAAAGATCAAGGATAGAAAGAATATCTTCAGATTTTGTTGGAGCACAACTCACCACCATTGAAAACTTGGCTATTCCGATGTGCCTTTCCGGAATAGGAAAATCCCAGCACTTTGTCCCAGAAGCACTTTACTAGAGTTTAAGACTCTCTGCACATTGCACTTGCCCAGAAATCCAATCATACCACCTGTCACACCCAGCACTTTTTAATCTGTACCCATCACTGGCCTGGCCCTGGTTTTTACTGCGTAATGGTGTAATGTTTTGTTATTGCTTTATGTTTTTAATTTGCCTTGAATTGTACTGTTGTTGTTATGCTGTTGTTGTGTTGAGGCCTTGGCCTTTGTAAGCTGCATCGAGTCCTTCGAGAGATGCTAGCGGGGTACAAATAAAGTTTAATAATAATAATATAATAATAATAATTATAATAATTATAATAATAATAATCCCTAACCACTGGCAGTGCTGGATTTAGTACCAATGAGACCCTGTGCTAGTTATGTTGAGAGCCCTTCCTTATTTGGGCCCTGAAGGAGGTCTTTCTGGTAAGCTTACACCGCCTGCTTTGTGGCAAACTCCCATAGACTAACAACATTATCATTGTATCTGGAATCACTCCGAAACAGAACACCTTCAAATTTAGAATTGCACCACATAATTCGGGGGGGGGGGGGGGGGGAGAGGAAGACGCCTCCCCCACCAATTGAATCCTGTGCTTAAGCACATCTAAGCACAATGGTCAATTCATCACTGACCACTGGCCAGTCTTTCACAGAAAAAAACTGAAAGCAACATCAGAGTGTGGTCAAGATGGCAACAGTTATTAATGAGAAAGAATAGATAAACTAAAAGGGGTTGCAGCAGTTTCCTTTTGCCTGAGTCTATTATAAAGGGTAAGATTTCTCCCCTACTTCTTCCCTCTCCCACGTGTTCAATTAATTGAATACACTTTCAAGCCAGTTTGGGGCAACTGAAATAAGCTGCAGATAAAATTGGAAAGTGGGAAAAGGAGAGAGAAAACAGTTCATTTTGAAAGCAGCTATAAAAGTGAGATGAAGATTAATTGTGACTATTTCTGTCAAATCGAGATATTTGAAGAATATGGCATCTGGGAAGCCACAGACTCTCTCCTCTGCTTTGAAAACAAAGAAATAGGCTTGTCAACATCTCACTTCAAACACAGTGTCAAGGAACAGCCCAGGAGCAAAAACACAGGGGAGAGTCCTGGGCACAGCCTGGCAGAATTTGGAAACTATATACGTTCTTGTCTTCAGGTAAAAACAAAATATACTGTTTGAGTAATATATAAAATTCAACCAAACAATCTGAAACAACAAAGCTAGAACACTAAGCAACAACAGGTGGCTAAAAATAAACAAGGTGTTATTTCAAAAGAATACTGTTGAAAATTGGTTAGAATATTGTCTGTCTTGTTTTCCTTCAACTGATAGGTCAAGATTTTCCTCTTTTGGCAAGTTTTGTAGAACAAATTATTTATCAAGTAAGGGTTTTTAACAGTGAGTTTTTCATTAATCAGAAATGTCGAGTCACCTGTTGATTTACATACAGCAACCTCATGAATTTCAACAGGGTGCCCCGGTTAGTACTGAAGTGGCCTCGGACTTATATCAATGGAAGTCACCAACAGGGTGCTACCCATAATTAAACTGCCTACAGAATTAAAGTAAATTAAAGCCTATCAATTAAAAAGGCAAATCTCTGCCTTTAATTAAGCAATATTTTTGCATGTTATAGTAACATTTGTTTCTAATTTGTGGTTTAAAGCCAACACTTAAATAAATAAATAACTTGGTCTTCATTCAGTGGCAAAAGAACATCAGGCTCCACAATTTCTTATCTGGTATTCCAAAATATTTCAGTATCCCACATTGTCCACATGGGTGGCTGAGACAGTAACACCCTTGCTTTATGATGGTTCAGTATACAGAAACACTGCATGTTTCTCAACTATCTCAATAGTTGGCTAACTTCAGAAAACAGAAGCTCACAGAAATGGTCTCCTAAATAGTTTTTAACTCAATGGCAAAACATATGACAAAACCTGGACTTCATGTCCCAAGGCGTTCTTTTGTTGCACCTAAAAACAAAATAATGACCGGCCGAAACCTGGCTTTTTAAGTTTCAGTAACCTGTAAAACACAGTTTTATTGACACAAAACACTATAAATGGCAGTACCTCTAAATATATAAAGCCGCCTTTCTTTCTCAATTCCTTATCTATTAATACACCACAAAGCCTCCAAATGAGAAAGGTGTGCTTTCAGCAAAGGTTTGTATCTGAACACTTTTTAATAAATCATAACTTAATTACATATTTCTCAATACTGTTTACTTTATTTTCATTACATCTCAACTAGCCAGTTCTACTCTGCAATGATTTTTAACACGAATAAAGGCACTGAAAACAATTATTCTTCTGCAGGGATCACATTATGAATCTATCAAAGCTAGATTGGCCTTTTCTGGCCAATTCCTGATACTGAAAGTTCTTTCCTTGTTCACCTACAGGTTACATGAGAGCAAGGAGTTAAACGTTTTTAACTTTTTTGACTCAGCAAAGAGAGTGCTCCATATCCAAACTTGTTTGTTGTGGAGGGCGCATCTACAACAGGTCCAACAAGAAGAACAGGTTGAGCATCCCTTATCTGGATTTCTCAAATATTTTGAAAATTCCAAAATTTTCCACACAAGATAGTTTCGCCTTTGCTTTTTTATGCTTTAGCGTACAAAACCTTTATCCATGTACAAAAGTGTTACAGTTATTGTATATAAAATTACCTTTAGGCTATGATAAGTTACGATATATGTGAAACATAAATGAATTATGTTTAGACATGCGTCTCCTCTCCAAGTTAATTGATTATAAACATATGTGCAAATACATCTACTCCAAAAAGCCAAAATCCCAAACACTTCTGGTCCTAAGCATTTCGGAGAAGGGATCCTCAACCTGGGTAATTTTATAGGTAATTTGCAATAGATTTCCAAGAGAATCCAACTCCTAATAGTTACATGGCTGAAACAACTAAGAGGCCGCATTCCTAAATTAGGCTGCTAAAATCAATTAGGCTGCTAGGAATAGATTTCCCACTCTAGTTCTGGAAACAAATTCCTATGCTTAGTGTGTGCTCAAAAGTCCTTGCTGTTGTTGTTACATCTGACTTTCTACTTCATCACACCAGAGAATGAATCCACTTTAAATCCAGTTGCTGCCCCCTGCAGAATTTTGGGCTTTGTAGTTTAGGGAGGAGCCTTTAAGAGCCTCACTAAACTACAAACCCCAGAACTGCATGAGGCAAAAACTAGATTTAAAATGGATTCATTCTCATGTGTGATGACATCCTGAACCTACGTTCTCCACTCATTTGTAGTTGGTGGAATTTGGCGTCCTAGTGAAAAACAAAGCATTGCCTGTAAACCTAGAGTCTGTCCACTGCAACCCATGGAGTTGGGTAGATCAAGGTTTCTCTCACCACTTATCACAATGTGGCAGAATCACAGAGTTCTCTATCTTGTCATTTCAGGAAAACACAGCATTGTGTACTGTGATAATAGCCACGAATTTACAACCCTAACATCCCAACACAGGCATGGTTAGATAAAACATCTAATTTGCATAGGTGGGTAAGCAGCATATGGAAAACAACTGATCTCTTAGAAACCTTCCAACAGATTTTTTAAACAAAAAAAAAAAGAACCCAGGTTTTTTTCCAAGCCCTTTATAAAATTAAACTGAATCCCACTGAAGAGAATGGATGGGTGCTGGCAGAAGCTCCAATTCCCAAGCTGTCTCTTTCGGTATTGGAATGACACATCATGCTTCATAAGAGAGATGTGCAACCAAGGGAGGTGACAGCAGCTATAAAAAGTCCTGGCAGTTTTTAGCAGAGCACAATTTACATTGGATGCTGCTTCTTTACATAAGTGATTTCTCAAAGTTGGTTCAAAGAGAGAGAGAAGAAAAGAAAATCACCTTGCTACACAAATTTAAACAATCTGTTCTAAGATAATTAACACTGAGCTGGCATCACTATTCCGGCATCTAATGCACATATTGATTAATAAAAATATTTAAAAACTATATTAGACATTGCATTATTCAGGGCTAAGCTTAGCAAGCCGAAATCTGACAAGTCAAATCCTTTTTTAAGGTACAGGTTTTTCCCTGATATTAAGTCTCGCCGTGTCCGACTCTGGAGGGTGGTGCTCATCTCCATTTCTAAGCCGAAGAGCTTGCGTTGTCCGTAGATGCCTCCAAGGTCATGCGGCCGGCATGTCTGCATGGAGCATTGTTACTTTCCCACCAAAGCGGTACCTATCAATCTACTCACATTTGCATTTTTTTAAACTGTTAGGTTGGCAGAAGCTGGGGCTAACTGCAGGAGCTCACCCCACTCCCCGGATTAAAGCCACTGACATTTCAGCCAGCAAGTGCAGCAGCTCAGCGGTGAAGCTCCAAGCAGTGTGAAGCTCCAAGCTCATGCAAGATGGTTCCATTTCCCTGAGAGGGAGTCTCATTGAAGACCACAGCCTTGACTTCCAGTTTAACAGGCATTGCATTGCATTACACTGCACACTCCGTAAATTTTGCACAACAGATGAATACTCAAGTTTTATATCATTTATGTACCTTTTGCATTGCATTCTTCTGTAGAGAGTGGAATGTCTCCCTTGGATGCTGCTTCTTTACATGGACAAACACCCATAACGCTTTCACCACAGCTCACTTCTTTGCCCAGCCTCCCCATACCTGACACCCACTAGGGGAACTGAGATACAACCCCATTGCCATGCAGGCTAAAAATGATCAGAGGTACAACCTGACATTTTCAAGGAGAAGGGGGCAGGGATAGAATGAAGAAAGCTTCTTGAGCCAAAATCCACAGTTGGGGGAATGCAATGCAATTTCTTCTTTGGCTTCCCTTCCAAACAGTAAGAGATTGGCCACTGAACTCAACAGGATGTGTTTGGCCACATGCATATCCTGCTGGAGGATGTGGAGACCACTGAACAATAGATTGACAAGTCTTGTGTTTCACATGCTTTTTGTTGTACTACGCTGGCCACCTTCATTACAACACAGGCCACCCTAGCTCAAGAATCACAGAATCATACAATTGAAAGAGATTTATTTACAGCATTTATATACCGCTTTTCTCACCCCTGGGCCATCCAGTCCAGTCCCCTGCCATGTAGAAAAAGCAAAGTACCCCCCAACAGATGGCCACCAGCCTCTGTTTAAAAGCCTCCAAAGAAAGGGCCTTCACCACACACTGAGGCAGAGAGTTCCACTGATGAACAGCTCTTACAGTCAGGAAGTTCTTCCTAATGTTCAGGTGGAATCTCCTTCCCTTGATTAAAAAAAAAACACTCTTAATCACCGTACACACTAGGATAGCTACTCCAGATCACTGTGCAAGCATGACTGCTCCCAAATGATACACCAGAAATGATGCAAGAATCTACTCATAACTCTGAGAAGTCACATAAACAGTTAAGAATAAAAAAAATGGACATTTATTGCTACATGAATTTTTGATACTGAGTCCTTGTACTGCATTATCTTTCAGGGCTTTTTATCTTTTCATGACATGGACAGAAAGCACAGGGTCCTAATCCTGTTGTCATAAAGCAGCAGGGTGGATTTTTGTCTCCCTCTCCCCAAATATGTTTAATTTTTTTTCTGGTGACACAATTTTAAGTGTAAGACAGGTGGAAGTACAATTTGCATGACTTAAGAGTGGGCTGGGCTGCTAGAAAAAAAAGAGAAAACAAACAAGAGGCCAATGGAAGTGAAAGAAGACAGGAGACATTGTAAAGGCAAAACTATGAGATAACATATACTACATTTGGCTCAATACATCCAGGACAATCCTATTTTTCTCATAAATATACCAGGTAGAATTCTCTCAATTTTCTTCTGCTGGAGGTGCCTTTAGATTTCAGGGCCCTGCAGCTGGCTTGCCTAGTGGTCCATTATTTCTGGAGTGTGAAGTCCAAAACATATGGAGGAAACACTGGTCTAAACACTCCAAATGGAAAAGTGGATTTCATTGGTGCCAACTGCCTTCAAGCTGACTTTGACTTACAACAGCCTCATGAATGAGAGCCCTCTAACTTACCCCCTCCTCAAAAGCTTTGCACAGGTTTTGCAGACTCAGTGCTGTGACGTCCTTGATTGATTCTATCCATTTGAAAAATTGTCTTCCTATTTGCCTATTACCCACCACTTTACCAAGGATCACTGTATTTCTTAGTGAGTCATATCTTCTTATGACATGGCCAAAGTATGATAGTTTTTCATTTTGGGTTCAAGGAAGAGTTCAGCCTGATTTTCTCAATGACCTATTGATGTGCCTTTTCAGCAGTCCAGAGTATTCACACAACTCTTCTTTACCAACAGATCTCAAATTGATTTCTTCCTACTAGTTTTTTACACTGTCCAACTTTCATATGAAGGTGTGAACTACATCTCCATAAAGAACGTGCACCTAATGAAAATGGACTACACCTTCATACAGTTCAAGCACTAATGAGACCCCAGAGCCTGCCATTTGATTTGACACAGCCAACAGATCATTTGAGGTGGCAGGAGCTGAGGGACAGCAGACCATCCACATGGCTTTCCCAAGTTCTCTAACTTAGTCTCCTTCTAGACTGCCCTATATCCCAAGACATGCCCCAAATTATCTGCTTATTCCAGATTATATGGCAGTCCAGACTCATAACCCAGTTCAAAACAGGCAACCTGGAATCTGGACAGTGTAGAAAGGAGCCCTATTCTACTCCTTCTGCCTCATGACCAGATGGCTCAACTGCCAGTCTACTTGGCTTTTGAACACAGAGTAGAAGGAAGCAACATCCTGTCCTTTGCCTCAGGCAGTAAAATACCTTGGGCTAGTCCTAAGTGCAACTTAGTATACAAAAGCTCAAATTTACATAGTACATACTTAGAATGCTAAAGGCTTTTTTTCCTTCTCAGCATATGAAGAACAGAGATGAGGAGGAAAATGGACAATCTGAAGCTTTATCACAGCATATTCTTATAACACAGTATTGGGATGTGGAATTCTCATCTGCAGGCCTCTTCCAACCTCATTCAATCTTTCAAGTCTCCTTGGCCAAGGCCATTCCCCGACCCTAGGCCCTTCATCCAAATGTTGTCTCTTCAAACTTGGCTAATGGGGATACTACCAATATATAAGACACACAGCTTCAGTCACTGATTGGAAATAGATGCCCTTCTTGGCTTATCTCCTCTTTCCCTGTCCTTGGGTGGGGGCAATAATTAATATCACTATATTTATTTATACCCTGCTTTCTCTCTCTCGAAGGAGACTCAAAGCAGCTTAATATAAAAGCATATGCATGCAATTTAAAATATGCAAACATTAAAACATGATTAAACAAAAAAAATCCCAGTTAAAAACTATTAAAACATGTTCAAAGTTGAGAACCACAGCATCCCTTGACTTGATCTTTAAATCCTTATTTAAAAGCCTGCCTGAATAAGGAGGTTTTAGTCTGCTGATGGAAGGACAGCAGGGAAGGGCCTTTCTGAGTAGAGAGTTCCCGAGTCGAGGACGGCCATAGAAAAGGCCCACCCTTTCATTCCCACCAACCGAGCTTGAGATGGAGGTGAGACCGAGAGAAGAGCCTCTCCTGAAAATCTCAAGACCCGGTGGGCAGGTTTGTACAAGGGGATACAGTCGGTTAAATAACCTGGACCTGAACCATCTAGGGCTTTAAAGGTCATAACCAGGACTTTGAATTGTGCCCAGAAACAGACTGGAAGCCAGTGGAGCTGCTGTAACCGGGGGGGGGGGGGGGGGAGTCCCCTTCCTGCAGTTAGTAACCTGGGTGCAGCCCTTTGAACCAGCTGAGGTTTCTTAGCACTCTTCAGAGGCAGCCGCATGTAAAGCGCATTACAGTAATCCAGACAGGATGTAACTAAGGCATGTACCACCATGGCCGGATGACTTCTCAAGGAACGGGCACAGTTAGCACACGTTTTAGTTGTGCAAAGGCCCTCCTGGCCCTCCAGGTTCAATGCCAAGACCAGGAGGACCCCCAGACTGCAGGCCTGTGAGTCTTCAGAGCGAGTGTGACCCCATCCAGCACAGGCTGGATCCCTATTCCCTGGTCTGCCTTCCGCCTGCCAGGAACACCTCTGTCTTATCTGGATTAAGTTTGAATTTGTTTGCCCTTATCCATTACTGATGACAGGCACTGGTTTAGGGTCAGGACAGCTATACTCCCAACTGGAACCTGTTAAGCACCAACTAAGAGTATTTCTTTCCTTCCCCTCCCTGCCCATGTGGAGAAAAGGAAGAAGAAAAATCAAATTCCCAGCCTAAACATGGGATGGAAAAGCTCTGCCAACCATTTTGGTCAGCGTCCCATGGAACCTGAGGGAGTGAGGAGCCAACTAGCCTGAAGCTCTCTAATCCTGCACTAAAAACCATGGTTCAGCATTATGAGTGATGGCAGCCACTGACTGACAATAATGTTTTTCTGCTATAAGTTAAGCATCACTTATTCAGAAATCTATTATCCAAAATATTACAAAATCCAAAACTGTCCATATAAATGGCTGAATAATAGCACATGTACAGTATATATATTTATTACGGTCAATGACCAGCACCACACATGTACAGTAAACAAAACTTTGATTCATGAGTGAATTAATCAAAACATGGCATGAAATTACATTCAAGGTATGTATATAAGGTACAGCTATGACCAGCAGTGCTGCAGAATTTGAAGAGGCACGAATGGAGGGCGAAAGAGAGAAAGGCACGTCAAGCCAACCCCAACCGGAACCACTTTCCACCTGGAAACCAATGCCCTCACTGCGGGAGAAGATGCAGATCAAGAATAGGGCTCTACAGTCACCTACGGACCCACCCTGGAGGATTATCCTACTTGGACAACGAGGGATCGCCTAAGTAAGTAAGTAATAAGGTACATATGAAACTTAAATGAATTTATTGCTCTGACTTGGGTCCATCATGAAGATATATGCAAATACAAACATTCTAAAATGGAAAAAAAAATCTGAAATCCCAGACACTTGAGGTCCCAAGCATTTCAGGTAAAAGATACTCAACCTGTCAATCTTTAACCAAACAAATAAGAATTGTCTTTTATTTTAAATCAGGCCAGGATAGAAAGAATCACCTACACTATGCAACAGTGGTTCATTTAGTGAATCATGCAGTTATGCAAAGGTAGTGTTAGACAGGTAAAACAGATGCCATCTGTTGTATGTTTGGAGGAGCCTTCCCCTCTGTCCCTTTAACACTAGGCCCAGTCTGTTCATAATTATTTTTAAAAGACTTTCTCTGCTATCATGAGTGCTAGAAACATATGTATTCTGAAAGCCAGGATTCTTATATTTCGGCCAAAATCATCATATTCAACCTTCCCTGGGCCAAGATCCAGAGAAAACTATCCTCTAAAACAGGCTCTATAGATATTCTTCACAACTTGGACTCAGCATGTGGAAGCCGTTCACATTGCTTCCTAATCCCTGGCCTCAAACCAAAGATGGTCCACTAAACCCCAATCTGCAAATGGTCCTCTTCCAGAAGAGTCCAGAAATTGAAAGCAATTGCCTTAACATTGTAAGGATACTTGGCCACTCTGCCAAGATGCTAGGAAGATAATCTCCAGCAGTCCTGCTCCTGCCCAAACCTTAATCCTGAAATCAAGAATCATAGGATTAGAGTAACTCAAGAGACTACATCCTCGCCAACTCCCATCTCATAACACTACCCCAGAGAAAAGTGGAGTAGTTTGGATATGTAAGATCTGCTTCACCTATGAAGAGAGATTAGATCAAGTCCTAAACCATGCATGCAATTACAATACAGTATTGCCCCCCTCCACCTTCACAGATGTTTTACCATGTGCTCTTAGATTCATGCAGTCCCCTAGGTGGTTTATGCAATTCTAATTAGCCAACCACATTCTATGAATCTGGAGACCTTACAGGATAAATAAGGTTATGTCCATTACACTATCATCTCAAACAGGTCCAACAGGAACAAACTCATTGAAAGCAATTACACTCTGATGTGCAAATAAACAAGACATAGAAACCACTTCAGATGCATGGTCAATGGGGAGTAGTAATACAGAGATGTGTTATTGCTGTTGTAGCAAATGGGTTTTGAGCTTTTAAAAACAGGAAAGGGAGTGAACTGAGCTGACAATCTACTAGGAAAAATAACCTTCTCATGGTAAAAGATTCTATGTACCTTCTTAAATATCCCTTACATCTGGGCTCTTGTAATCACTCAGGATTGGGTTGTTGTATGTTTTAAAGACACGTACAAATATAAAGGTCTAACTGTTTCAGCATTACCAAAAACTGAGCCCAGGGAGAACTCTGTTTCATGTATATATGCCTCTGCAAACTGTCAACAGCCAAAGGTTCTAAGGTTGCACTCCAAGAACACTCCAAGGGTTTGTAAAACATACTGGCAAGCTTTCTTTCTGAGTTTTTGTGCAGCAGTGCACTTCTTCAACCTAATAGGAGCAAGCAACCAAAATAAGCAGAAAAATAAACCCAAACTCAGGATGAAAACACAACACCAAACTCACGAAGGCAAAATGTCTCTTGACTGCATGATCACTTTGTGCACAGGATATTTCCTCATACCAGTTTACTGAGAATGGCATGGTATTGATGCAATATCCACACAATTCCCATACTGCTTTTCTTTTCGCCCTTTGAGTTCCTCATATGTAAACAGACAAACAACCTCACAACCTCTAAGGATAGTTTTACTTCCAAGCCATTAAATGCTAATCAAGGTGGTCAGTTGAAACATTCACACCTAACTCCAGCAGACAAAAGTCCTTTGTCCCACCCTGGTCACTCCACAGATATATAAACCCATTTTCCTACTTCCAACAGACCTCACTACCTTTGAGGATGTTTGCCATAGATGCAGGTGAAACGTCAGGAGAAAATGCCTCTAGACCATGGCCATATAGCCTGAAAAAACCTACAACAACCCAACCTCTAAGGATGCTTGTCATAGATGCAGGTGAACCATCAGGAGAGAATGATTCTAGAACATGGCCATACAACCCAAAAAAACCTATAACAACCCAGAGAAACAGAGAGATGGCCGCACAGACATGCACACGAGGTGCACAAGAACAGGGGTGGACACAGTCTCCATAAAGTTTGTGGAGTGGTCACAACATCTTAGGGTCCTTTCATACTACACAGCTATAGCAAGTTTAGAAAGGAACATCTAGTATCCTCAGACAAGAAAACCCAAACTAACCATGAATCCCAGGAAGATGCCAATGGGTGCAACTATGGCAGCTGAAGTGGAATCACAGTGCTATAATTGTGTAGTGTGGCAGAATCCTAAATCTAGAGATGAATTGCAAGGAGAAATAAAGGTTGCTCACCTGTAACCGTATTTCTTCGAGTGTCCATCCGTGAAATTCACACCTATGGGTTCTCCCTGCGCATGCGCAGCAATCCGGAACTTCTAGAATATTCAATGAATTTTTAAATGATTATTTTAATGAATAAACACAAGCCCCGCCCACTCTCCGCCCCCCCGGTATATAAACCCTGGCGTGCGCCTGAGAGGTAGTTCCCATAGCGCCAAATAGATGGTAAAAAGAGGCATGACAGAGGGGAGGATGGGCGGGTTGTGTGAATTTCACGGATGGACACTCGAAGAAATACGGTTACAGGTGAGCAACCTTTATTTTTTCTTCGTGTCCTCCGTGAAATGCACACCTATGGGTGAATAGCAAGCTACTGACCTGGAGGTGGGTCATGCCACGCAGGAAAAAAGTACAGCTCTGCCGAAGGCCGCATCCTTCTTGGCCAATACATCCAGCTTGTAATGTGATGCGAACGTGGATGGTGTAGACCACGTCGCTGCTCTACAGATCTGGTCCAGCGGAACTCCATGCAAAAAAGCTTGGGAGGTAGAGAGAGATCTGGTTGAATGCGCCACCACACGAGGTGGTGGTTGCTTTCCCGCCAATTGGTAGGCTAGTCGGATCGTAGAGACGATCCAAGAGGCTATACCCTGGGAAGAGACAGGGTGCCCCATCATGTCTTTCCTGTATTTTAAAAAGAGCTTTGGAGATTTTCTATGAGTGGATGTTCTATGCAAATAGAACGAGATGGCTCTCCTGACATCCAAGGAGTGGAGAGCCACCTGAAGTGGAGAAGATGGGTTTGGGAAAAAAGCTGGTAATATGATGTCCTGAGACATGTGGAAGTGGGAGACTACTTTAGGTAAGAAAGTGACATCGGTTCGCAGGACGACCTTGTCATCATGGAATCTCACGTACGGTGGGTCTGATCTGAGGGCCGTGAGTTCACTGGCCCTTCTGGCAGAGGTGATGGCCACCAGGAATGCTGTTTTCCAAGAGAGGTGAGAGATATCATTGGAGGCCATGGGCTCAAAGGGCGGCTTTGATAGCTGGGATAGTACCAGCTCTAGGCTCCATTGTGGGGGTGGGGGGGAAGCAGGAGGGTGGACATTCTTGTATCCCTTTAGAAACAATTGAACCAAATGGTCCTGGAAAAGGGACGGCAAGCCACGTTTCCTTCTAAAGGATGATATAGCAGCTATATAGCACTTTACTGAGGAGAGGGAGAATCCCTTGTTGGAAAGGTGAACCAGGAAGTCTAGTACCACCGGGATGGGTGCCGTGGTTGGATTGTGTCCAATTGAATTAGTGTATGTTGTGAATAATGACCATTTGTAAGCATAAGATTTTGTAGTGGATGGTTTGTGAGCAGCAAGGAGTATGCGCGACACCTCGTCTGATAAATTTAATGTGGTCTGATCCTCCATGCTGTTAATCGGAGGGAGGGAAGGTCTGGGTGGAGAACGAGCCCGTCTTCCACCGAGAGAAGGTCTGGCAAGGGATTGAGGTGGAAGTAGTCCTTGTTGGATATTAGTAGGAGTGTGGCAAACCAGTGTTGGCGTGGCCACCAGGGGGCAATCAGGATGCAATCTGTATTGTCCTGGATTATCTTGGCTATGACTGGGGATAGCAGGGGAAGGGGTGGAAAGATGTAGACGAGGTTCGGTGTCCATCGGAAGAGGAATGCGTCTCCGAGACAACCTGGGAATGCGTGAGGGCGGAGCCTTGCGCAATATGTTGGGCAGTGAGTGTTCAATGGGGACGCGAATAGGTCTATTGCAGGCGTCCCCCATCTGTGTGTGATGATCTGGAATTGGGACGTGTGTAGGTGCCATTCGTGGTTGTTTTTTGTTGATCTGCTCAGTGAGTCTGCCAGTATGTTGTCTTGGCCTGGTAGATGAATGGCCGTGAGGAGGATGTTTCTCTGAATGCACCATTCCCAGATGCGGGCTGAGATTGATGTTAGTATTTGAGATCGAGTTCCTCCTTGTTTGTTGATGTAATATTTGACTGCAGTGTTGTCCGTTACTATTTGGACAACGTGGTTGGAGGTGATGCGGGTGAAGGCTCGAAGGGCCTTCTCCACCGCCATCATTTCTAGTGCATTTATGTGGAAATGGAGTTCCTGCGGGAGCCAGTGACCGCTGATTTTGAGGCCTTTGAGGTGTGCTCCCCAGCCTGAGTTGGAGGCATCTGTTGTCAGGGACATGGATGGGTGTGGCTGTATGAATGGCATGCCTAGGCGAACATTGCGTGCTTTTGTCCACCATGTGAGGGAGTGGAGGACACTGAGTGGTGGGTGAAGGATCCGGGATTGTGGATCGTGGAGTGGGTCGAAGGTTCTGATGAACCAGTTTTGTAGAGGCCTCATCCGAAGCCGAGCGAAGGGGGTTACACTGGTAGTAGCTGCCATGTGGCCAAGTATAGACTGGATAGCCCATGCTGAGGCCTGTTGTGAGAGGATGAGAGAGAGAATAGCCTGTTGAAGTTTCGTGAAGCGGTCTTCTGGGAGGAAGGCCCTTTGGAGTGTAGAATCTATGATGGCTCCTATGAATTGGATGCGTTGAGTTGGTTGAAGATGCGATTTTTCGTGGTTTACCACCAGGCCGAGATCCTGTAAAAGAGATAAGGTGTAATGAATATCTGTGTATAACTGGGACTTTGAAGTACAGGCCAACATCCAGTCATCCAGGTACGGAAAGACTGTTATACCCTGTTGGCGAAGGTGCGCGGCTACGACCGCCATGCACTTTGTAAACACCCTTGGGGCAGAGGAAAGACCAAAAGGTAGAGAAATTAAACGAGAAATGATAATTTTGAATCGAGAAGGCGAGGAACCTTCGGTGGGAATGTCGAATTGAGATGTGGAAGTATGCGTCTCGTAGGTCTATTGTTGCTAGCCAAGCGCCTTCGGGAATGAAGGGGAGTATGTTGGGAAGGGTGACCATACGAAATTTGCGTGGGGTGATGAAAGTGTTAAGTTTGCGGAGATCCAGAATGGGTCGTAAACCGCCATCCTTTTTGTCTATGAGAAAATAACGAGAATAGAAGCAGGTGTTGGATGTGTGAGGGGGTATCTGAGAGATCGCCCCTTTAGCAAGTAGGGAATGGATTTCATCCCATATGGTTTGGGAGGGTTGTGTGATGGTGATTTTACCCACGGGTGGGTAATCATGAAACTCTATTGCATATCCTCTGTCAATTATATCGAGGACCCAAGCATCTGTGGTGATAGCTTGCCACTGTGGAAGGAATGAGTGTAATCTATTGAGGTAAGTGAGTTGTTGAGTGAGTGGGGGGGAAGGGGAGGGAACGCTAAAAACGTCGTCTGTTGTTGTTTGAGGGTCTGGTACCACGGTACTGACCTCTTGAGGGAAGCGAAGGGCGTCTTGTAGCTGCGGTGGGCGTATACGGCCGTTGTCGTCCCCTGTAGAATGAGGTGTTATAGGGTTTATTGTAGTATTGAGGGCGGTAATAGTAGGAGCCCCAACGCTGTCGTTGATAAGTGTACGGTTGTTGGTCATATTTGTACACTGTCTGTTTCATCTCATGAGAGTGTTTTAGTTGTGAGTCAGTCTCAGGGTTGAAAAGGCCTGCTTCGTCCATAGGGAGGTCTTCAATAAGAGAGCGTTGTGATTGGGAGAGAATCGCAGCCCTAAGCCATGCGTGACGACGAAGGGCTACTGATCCTGCAATTAGTTTACCAGCAGTATCAGCTGTGTTTCTTGCTAAATCTTTTTGTAGTTTGGCTAAGAGGATGGCTTCCTGTTGGAAGGCTTTAGCTAGTGGTTGGTCATTTGGTGGCAATGAGTCTAGGTATGGGGATATCCTGTTCCAGAGAACAGTCTGGTAGACACTCATGTAAACTCCATAATGAGCCATGCGTGCGAACAGGCATGCTGAGGAATAGAATTTTTTGGCCATAGTATCTAGTTTTCTCCCTTCTTTGTCAGAGGGGGATGCTTGATTTCTTTGTACAGGTTTTGGTTGAGCATCGGTCACCACAGAATTTGCCTTAGGCATTTTAGAGAGCCATGAGGCTGTGGAAAGATCAATACGGTACAAATTTTCTGCTCTTTTGGGAGTTGCTGGAACCAAGGCCGGGGCAACTCCTGTATTTTTAAGAATCTTCAAAAGAAATGGGAGCGTGGGCAATGTAGTAGATGTAGGTGTTTGTTGTTCAGTAGAGGTAAAGCATGGATCTGCAACAGTATCTGAAGGTTCAGGGGTGGCAAGATTTAGGGCTTTTGCAAGTCTTATCAACAGCGCTGAGAAATTTTTAAAATCTTCTAAGTGTTGGGGAGAAGGGTCAGGGTCTGGTTGGGGATCTTGAATCACTGGTGTGTCATCTGTGGATTGTAAATCGATAGTGTCTGTTTCCAGTTGGGGGGGCATGTTAGGATCTATAGGAAAAGCCTGGGGATCCAGCTCTTCCTGGGGATCTGGAGGTCGAGATAGTGTGGCTGAGGGAGGCTCACGTGGGGGTTGGGGAAAATTTGGATCAGGATAGTGTGTAGGATGGGGCCCCCTGAATGAGTCAGGGGGGGGTGGATAGTAAAAGGGATAAACGGGGAAGGGAGGAGGGGGAGGGTACATATGGTAAGGGTACTCTGGATACCCATAAGGGTGTTGATGCGACGGAGGCGCTGTGCGCATTTTCTTGGGCGGGGGAAAGGAGAGGGCTGAAGGCTGCCGCGGAACCGGGGATGGCGAGCGGCGGCGGCGCCCGGTGGATTGCGCTGACGCGCTGGGCTGCCGCGGGGATGGTGATTCATCCGGTTCCGGGCTTTGGGGAGGGCTGGGTGAAGGAGGGGGTGAGTTCTGAGAGGGCGGGAGAGGAGGAGGAGAGAGGGAGGGGTCAGCTGGAGGCTGCGGTTCCAGCTCCATGTGCTCTAAGAGTTCGAGTGGAGGAAGTTGGGAGGGATCCTCCATGTGGAGGAGAGTGGGAAGCGGTTCCTGGAGTTGCAGGGTGGAACCGGAGAGAAAAGGCACCTTTTGCAATAAAGGAGGACTCAAGGGCTGAACACCAGTGAGTTGCCGTCCCTTTTTCTGTTTGTTGGGTTTTTCTTTTGCTTTAGCAGACTTCGAGGTCTGTTTAGGTGCTTTAGATTTCTTTTTAGGCGGCTCCCCAGTGGGAGTATCTGCCTGATTCTTATCCCGCCTATCTCCAACATGTGGCGAGGGAGGCTGGGAGGTTTCTTGAACAGGGGAAGATTGGGAGGGGATAGGAGCCGTTTGCGGGGCCAAGGCCCGCTCATAAAGCAATGCTTTAAGTCTGGCGTCTCTGCCTTTACGCGCCCTGGATGTAAAACCCTGGCAAATTTCACAAGTTTGGAGGTTGTGAGTTTCTCCCAAACATAATAGACATTTGGAATGTTTGTCTGCTTCGGGGAGGTTAGCCCCGCAAGCTGAGCAATTTTTAAAACATAGGGAAGACATCTAGCCTGAATGGAGAGTCGTCAGTCGGTCCGTGGTCGGGGAAGGAGAGGTCTGGTAGTCGAAAAAGCAGTCCTGAGTCAAAAGGTCCGAAAGAGTCTAAAAGCTAAGAGAAGTCCTGGCGATGCTGCCTGTTTGGCGCGGAAAAAGGAACTACCTCTCAGGCGCACGCCAGGGTTTATATACCGGGGGGGCGGAGAGTGGGCGGGGCTTGTGTTTATTCATTAAAATAATCATTTAAAAATTCATTGAATATTCTAGAAGTTCCGGATTGCTGCGCATGCGCAGGGAGAACCCATAGGTGTGCATTTCACGGAGGACACGAAGAAAAAAACCATTCTACATCTTTCCAGGTGGGAGAAATGCCAAAAGTATTATCTACATGCAATACATGCTAATTTTGAAGGTACAGTACAACCCTGTCCTGCAGAGGATACAGTTCAAGCCCCCCAACTGTGGATAATAGTCTAATTCTGACGACACCAGAGCCAGAAACATACCACACTGGAGGACTTGGGAGAGATCCATGAACATTTTGGAGCATGGTTAAGTGATACGATGTATAACAAATCTATGGGTAAAGGGATCATACTGTTGTATCTATTATTAAGTCTGCTTTTGACTTTCCAAGGCCAGCCCTCCAACAATGGTACAGGAACAACTATTCATCCATATCCTTTTGAGTTATTTAGGGCATACTGATAGTGTAACTGGAAAAAGAATCAGCTCTTTTCCAGTTTGTACAGAAGCTTCTCTCATGTTGTTTGAAGACAATTCACCACAGGTGACCAAGCACATGGCTATATATAAATGCGTTCTGAACAGCATTGTACTTTGGCCCTTGTGGTTGTGCATCTGAACCTCACAGAAAATCTATAGACCTGCTCCGCAGTTCTCAATGTTTGAAATAAATCCAAAGTATCTCCCAATGTTTTCTTGAGTATATAATGACCACCATGACTTCCCCCCCCCCCCGGAGAAATCCTCAATCTTGCATGATAACCCAATTGTGCATGATAAAGTATAACACATCTGTATATACAGGAAGTCCCTGAGTTATAAACCAGAGAGATTCTGTAGGTTCTTTCTTAAGTTGAATTGGTATGTAAATCAGAAAAAGCTCATTTCAAGTGGAACTCCAGCTATATATATACACACACACACACACACACACACACACACATGTATTTGGAGCCCCCAGTGGCGCAGTGAGTTAAACCACTGAGGTGCTCAACTTGCTGATTGATAGGTTGGCAGTTTGAATCCGGGGAGCAAGGTGAGCTCCAGCTGATAGCCTCAGCTTCTGCCAATCTAGCAGAAGCTGGGGCTAACATGCAAATGTGAGTAGATCAATAGGTACCGCTCTGGCGGGAAGGTAACGGTGCTCCATGCAGTCATGCCGGCCACATGACCTTGGAGGTGTCAATGGACAATGCCGGCTCTTTGGCTTAGAAATGGAGATGAGCACCACCCCCCACAGTTGGACATGACTAGACTTAATGTCAAGGGGAAACCTTTACCTTTATATACACATACATGCATGAGCTAGCATAGAGTTAACACCCATGTGGTGTTTGTTTTGCTGTCTGTGACCCTGTTCAGAAGATTTCTGTTCTGTAATAATTGGATATTGAAAAGTGTGGCATTTTGTAGAAACAAGGATTGGTGGGAAAGCTCAATTGAGATACCCTTTCCACATGATAACTCATTCAGGAATGAATTTGCCTTCCGAGGGGTAGATTTCTCTCACTTCCTATTGTCTCAGCCCTGTTCTTAACTATGAATTGTTTATAAGTTGGATGTTTGTAACTTGGAGTCTGCCTGTATAGCTTGTTGAACTTTGCAGTTGCAACAAATTCTATTTGCCTATACAGTCAAACTCTCTTTCTCTCCCTACCCCCTCCGCCCCGCCTTTCCTGCCTTGTTTGGTGTGATCATAGAAGCCTGGAAGATTGTACAATTTTTTTTGGTAGCAGAATGTGACTTTTGCTGATGGATCCACAAATCCCTTAATAACACAGATAAGGAAACCAGAATTCTGAATTCTACGGTTTTGCTTTGAAATACTTCAAGTTCTGAATATCACATGTTGACACAGTCCTGACAGCATATCTGTGCCAAAGTCATTTCTGGTCCAGAAACAATAGTTCAAAAAGCATCCAGACACAACATCTGGAAAGCCTCCGAAGTGGAATCTTGGGTGTTCCTAGAAACAGCACACCCTTGTATACTAGTTGCTGGGAAACAGGAGGGAGGTGCTTTTCTGCACACCTCCTACTTCTAGGTTTACCACAACTGCATTGAGTAGATCTTGGAAGCTAAGCAGAATCAGCTCTGGATAGTACTTGGATGGGAGAAGACTGCCAAAGAACACCTAGAATTTTAGAGGATGGAACTAGCAAAACCACCTCTGTGCACACACACACATATTACAAGTAATGGGTTGGCTACTCTGAGAAACAAAAGCTGGAGTAGAGCAGAGGTATTCTTAAATTAGGCCTAGGAAAAGATGCCACACTGTCTTATACCAAGATGGATGTTTTTCTAACTTTTTTCATAAGCAATCAATGACAACATCAAATAATAAACATATAAATTATGAGGCTGCCTCGGAGTTGCTATGGGACCATCTTGCATTAGCACCATTCGGCTCTCCTTATGCAGCAGAGCACATCCTAGAACTGAAGTGCATGAACTGAGCAGAGCCGAATATTTAAGAAATAAATCCTGCCAAAATGAAAGCTCATGCATTTAATTGGAATGTATGTTGCATGTGCTCAGCTTGGCTTCGCAAAGACCCCCTCTCTTTTTCCCTCAACTTCCCCTTAGCTCAGTGGGGTGGACTATCAGAGATTAGCCATATGTAAACATTGTTATCTTCTAAACAGAAGACTAGACATAGAGACTTTATGATGAATGTAGGAAAATCTCTTTGGATTTTATGTTTTTGATCACACCGAAGTCACAGAACGTAAGACGTACCACACACCATGCTGGTGAGAAGAATCAGATGAGACTAAAAGCCCACCTAGCCTAGCACTGTGTTCACACAGCTGCCAACCAGTTACCTTTGGGAAGCATGACAGAAACTGCACCTCACACCTCTTGTTTCCCAGTAATTGATAGTCAGAGGACTCTGATGTGCAAGTACAAAGGACCCTCTGTGTATGTCGCGGGTTGGTTGCCGGATTCCATGTAGATAGCAAAAGACACAGCTGCTGGAGTCCTTATTTTACAATAGTGTACGACAGTCAAAGCCTCCAACAGTATATTACTCAGGTCCACAACAATTACTTAAATCCCCGTTTGGCTATAGAAACCCATTGTGTCCCCTTGGAAAAGTCACTCTCAGAGGAAAGGCAAATGCTAAATTTTACCAAGAAAACCCTGTGATAAGGATCAATTGCGGGCTGCCTTTATTATTGCTTAGGAATTAATCATTAAAGTTCACATCTGATAATCCCTGGAAAGACTCGGCTCCATAGGTGGACCAATTTTGCACAATCATTTGGAATCTCAACCCTGTCTAAGCTAATTTTAAAGGTAAAGGTTTCCCCTTGACATTAAGTCAAGTCGTGTCCAACTCTGGGGGGTGGTGCTCATCTCCATTTCTAAGCCGAAGAGCAGCAGTGTCCCTAGACCTCCAAGGTCACGTGGCCGGCATGATTGCACGGAGTGCTGTCACCTTTCTGCCAAAGTGGTACCTAATTATCTACTTACATTTGCATGTTTTCTAACTGTTAGGTTGCCAAAAGCTGGGGCTGGCAGCAGGAGGTCACCTCGCTCCCCGGATTTGAATCACCAACCTTTCAGTCAGCAGGTTCAGCAGCTCAGCGGGTTAACCTTTTGCACAACTAGGAGGCCCTAAACTAATTTCTAAGCTCAAATTCTCCTTGCCCCCATTCAGGGGTCTATGAATGGCCCTAAACCAGTAAGCAAATGGGATTGACAAATTGGTATGTTGGGCATTACCACTACAAAATGGTACAGTGCCTTATTTCAAAACAGATGGGATGGGTGTCTACTGAGCTCAGGATTCATCTCTACACTCAGCCCTGGAAGCCCAAAAGGTGACCTTGGGCAAGTCACACTCTGTCACCTTCAGAGGAAAGGAAAGGCAAACCCTCTCTGAACAAATCCTACCAAGAAAACTCAGGGACAGCTGGAACCAGCTTGATGACACACAACAGCAACACAGGCCAGTGAGAAGGTGATCAGGTGGGAGTGCTGGCTTCCAGTGGGAGCTCTCCCTGCCAGAACCCCTGCCTGGAGTACCTAGTGCTGGAGCCCATCCTGACTCCACTATGGTCTGACTCAAAAGAAGGCACGCTTCCCTCCGTGTTTCCTGTGTTGTGAGGGAAGAGAGTTACTCATCTTATCATGTGATGAGTTGGATCTTGAGCCCAGTTTTCTTGCTTCCCTGGAAGGAACACTTCATCCACGCCTGTTGGAAAGAAGCAGCCCACCTACACACCTCAGTGAGAGCCAAACAGGGCATGGGCTGTGGAGGAGAGCACTCTCCCTGAGGCACAGGCAGGCATTGGCAGGGCTGGATTACTGTGAGTTTTCCAGGCTGTATGTTCCAGAAGCATTCACTCCTGACGTTTCACCCACATCTATGGCAGTCATCCTCAGAGGTTGTGAGGTTTGTTGGAAACTAGGCAAGTGGGGTTTATATATCTATGGAATGTCCAGGGTGGGAGAAAGAACTCTTGTCTGTTGGAGGCAAGTGTGAGGGTTGCAGCTGGTCACCTTGATTAGCACTGAATAGCCTTGCAGCTTAAAGGCTTGGCTGCTTCCTGCATGGGGGGAATCCTTTGTTGGAAGGTGATTAGCAGGCCCTGACTGTTTCTTGTCTGAAATCCCCCTGGTTTTGTATTTTGTGTTATTCTTTACTTACTGTCCTGATTTTAGAGTTTTTTTTTAAATACTAGTTGCCAGATTTTGTTCATTTTGGGAAATATATGGGGTGACTGCTGGCCCAGCGATGATGACAACGGATGCCACTGGAAAGTTGCTTGTGGGGTCAAGGTGAGGATTGTGCCCCCAGGCAGGAAGCAGCCAAGTCTTGAAGCTGCAAGGCTATTCAATGCTAATCAAGGTGATGAATTGCAGAGTTCACACTTGCCTCAAGCAGACAAGAATTCTTTCTCCCACCTGGGACATTCCGCAAGATACATGAACCCCACTTGCCTAGTTTCCAACAACCTCTGAGGATGCCTGCCATAGATGTGGGCAAAACGTCAGAAGAGAATGCTCCTAGAACATGGCCAGACATCCCAGAAAACTCAGAGCAACCCAGTGATTCCGGCCACGAAAGCCTTCGACAACACATTGGCAGGGCTGCTTCTCCAGGCCAGAGGGAAGGAAGGGCTAAGGAGGGAGGGGAGGGGGCACAGCTGGAAACCAAAACCAACAGAAACTAGGAATCCCAACAGAAACTGAGCCAAGGAATGCCTCAAGAGACATCCCAGCAGAGCACCTGGGGTGGGAGAAAGAACTCTTTTGTCTGTTGGAGGCAAGTGTGGATATTGCAATTGATCACCTTGATTAGCATTGAATAGCCTTGCAACTTCAAGGCTTGACTGCTTCCTGCCTTCCAATCCCCACTTTGCCCCCACCTGCAGTTTTCCAGTGGCATCCCTTGCCACCATCGCGGGGCCGGTGGTGCAATGAGTTAAAGCCTTGTGCTGGCAGGATTGAAGACCGATAGGTCGGAGGTTCGAATCCGGGGAGAGCGTAGATGAGCTCCCACTGTCAGCTCCAGCTCCCCATGCGGAGCTGACAGAGAAGCAGGATGGGCCAGGGCGAGGGAAGCCCACAAGGATGGTAAAACACCAACAACATTTTGGCGTCCCCTGGGTAACGTCCTTGCAGACGGCCAATTCTCTTACGCCAGAATCGACTTGCAGTTTCTCAAGTCACTCCTGACACCCCCCTGCCCCTTTCCCAAGGCAACATTAAACTCATAAACATGTACTGCAGGCACACGGTAGAGTAGTCGCTACCGGCCACGGCCAAGCTGTCCTGTTCCTGCTCCCGATCCTGGGAGACAGGCGGGAGAAATCAATCGGAGGCCCCCCAGCCGAAAACCCAGCCGCCCCAGAGGGAGCGGGCCAGGGCGAGGGCAGGAACTTCCACCGGCTCAAGCGGCGCAGCCCACACGCCCAGCCTCCCCCCGTTCTCGCCTCCGCATGCTCACCTCGACCAACTGGACGTAGCTGGCGGGGAACCACCCGCGGAGCCCCTCGGCGGTCTCGCCTTCCCACCAGCCGCCGTCGGGCCCCGCCTGCAGGACGGTGAGCAGCTCCCCGGCCGCGAAGCGCAGCCCTTGCCGGTGCCGCTCCCCGGAGAAGGGGTACAGGGTCCGGCAGCGCGCCCCCAGCCCCGGCACCAGCCCCGGAGGAGCCATCGCACGCTTCAGCCAAACAGGCACGCTGCCCAGCACTCGCCCCTCGCCCGCCGAGTGCGCTCTGGCCGCCGCCACAGGTGCCGAGTGCCCGGTCGCCTCCGCTGCCTGGGCGCCCCGCCCACTCGCCTTCCCTCCCTCGCCCTGATTGGGCGCCGCCGCGCCTCTCGCCCCGCCTCCCCGTCATAGCCCCGCCCCCTCCCCAACTGGAGGCAGCCATGCGCTGTCGTTGCTGCTGCTGCTGCTGCTCTCCCTCGCCCACCCGCTCCGAGACAACCCGGGGGAGCGGGTGGGGCACCGCCCACGCCTGGGCTTCTCTCTGGAGGTGTGCTGGGATTCCGCCAACACGTGTGCCTGCGGACAGTTGCGCCCTAGACAGGCCCTACATCCCAGAATCTCATCCCAGGTGTTCTGTTTATCTTTGGCAGTGCAGTGGGTTAAACCCCTGTGCGGGCAGGACTGAAGATCGACAGGTCGCAGGTTCGAATCCGGGGAGAGCGTGGGTGAGCTCCCTCCATCATCAGCTCCAGCTCCTCATGCGGGGACATGGGAGAAGCCTCCCACAAGGATGATAAAACATCTGGGCCATCCAATTGCAGATGGCCAATTCTCTCACACCAGAAGCGACTTGCAGTTTCTCAAGTCACTCCTGACACCACCAAAAAAAGTGCAGACTCATATACAAAGTAAAGGTAAAGTTTCCCCCTTTGACATTGAGTCTTAGTGGTGCTCATCTCCATTTCTAAGTTGATGAGCCGGTGTCGTCCCTAGACGCCTCCAAGGTCATGCGGCCAGCATGACTGTATGATGCCATTACCTTCCCGCCTGAGTGGTACCTACTGATCTACTCACATCTGCATGTTTTCAGTCTGCTAGGTTGGCAGAAGCTGGGCCTAACAGTGGGAGTTCACCCCGCTCCCCGGGTTCGAACCACCAACCTTTCGGTCAGCAATTTCAGCAGCTCAGTGGTTTTACCTACTGCACCACCAGGGACTCCTCATATAATCTAGTTTAAGGCAAAAATCCAGGATCAGATCCTGGGATATAGGGCCTGTCTTCGAAGAGCCCTCAGTGGTGCACCAGGTGTACACACACCCCTTGGCTCAAGTATTTACATTTTTCCCTGCTCTAACCAGAAGCAAAAAGCCTAGTTCCTACCCCAAACTGCACAATTAAAACCTGCCTTGGTGTGTGTGTGGAAATGTGGAGATGGTTGTAGCAGCCATTTTTACAATACTTCTCTTAAAATAAAATTTAAAAAAACATTTTTTTTGTTTCTCTCTTTCTCAGAATATTTAAAAAAAGAGAAGGGGTTTTGACGCAGCAACGACAACAACTCTGTATTCTTGGTGTATAAACCCAACTGGTCTTGAAAGGCAGGCAAAAAGAATCCTAGAGTTGGAAGAGACCGCAGGGGCCATCCAGTCCAACCCCATGGCAGGAAGGAAAAAGGCAATCATGGATCAAGTGGAGAAGGGAATAACTGTATGCCACTTTTGAGAGCCACTGGGATGTTCTGGCTTGAGCATTGGATTAGGAGTCTAAGGGCCCTTCCAGACAGGCCTTGGATCCCAGGATCTGATCCTAAGTTTTCTGTTTTAAACTGGATTATATGAGTCCAACTGCCAGATAATCTGGAATAAACAGAAAACCTGGGATCAGATCCTGGGATATAGGACCTGTCTGGAAGTGTCCTTAGAGACCTGTGTCAAATTCCTGCTCAGCTGTGGAAACCCACAGAGTAGCCTTGGCAAGTCACACCCTCAGCCTCAGAGGAAGGCAACCCACTCAGCGAACAAATCATGGAAACTTTAGAATAGCTTGGATTTAGGATTGCCATTAGTCAGAAACAACCTGAGGGCACACAGTAACAACCAATGCTAATTTTAGCCATGATATGCATGATATTTATGACACGGATTGGCTCATTGCATCTCTGTTTGCTCGTGGAATCTTTGGGCAAGTCACATGCTCTCAGCCTCAGAGGAAGAGAATGGCAAATTCCCTCTGAAAAAAACCTCTTAACTAAGAAAGCCCCATGATATGTTGGCCTTAGGGTCACCCCAATCAGAAATGACTTCAATTTGTAGTCTTGCAAAGTTATTCTATCTTCTTCCTTACTAAAAATATATATATATATCATTTTTTAAACTGATGGCGTAGGAGTCCCCTGCTAGAATTATAGATCGATAGAATAATAGAATTGGAATATACTGCATGGGCCATCTAGTTGAAGCCCTGGCCATGCAGGAAAAGCACAATCAAAGCACCCCTGACAGATGGCCATCCAACCTCTGTTTAAAAGCCTCCAAGGAAGGAGCTTCCACCAAACTCTGAGGCAAAGAGTTCCAGTGCTGAACAGCTTGTATGGTCAGGAAGCTCTTCCTAATGTCCAGGTGGAAATTCCTTTCCTGTAATTTGAACCCATTGCTCTGAGTCCTAGTTTCCAGCACAGCAGAAAACAAGCCTGCTCCCTCTTCTGGATGGCATCCTTCAGGTAGAGTGATTTCAATAAGCCTTTGCTCCAGTTTGAGGGATTTACTTTCTACAGAAAGTAAGTACACTCAGACCACCTTAGAGTGCCTCTCCTTTTCATCCCTCTGTGAAAGATGTCAATAAAACTATGTATCTTTTCAGTTTAGCTTTTAAAAAACATTTTGAAGAAAAAGTGTTCTACAAGAGAGAAAGTAGAGTCAAGAAGCAGTGGGTGCAAGAACAGCAGAAAAAAATAAAGTGGGAAAAGGAAAGCTACCACATTTTCCTGTCTGCAAATGCAGAAAGTTCAAGTGGAGGCCAAACTGTTGTTAGCGTCTTTCAAGGATACCTGAAGGCATGGTCTGAAAGGAACGCCTTGGCAAACTTTATTTCAAAAGAGAAGGTGAAGTTTCAGTACTTCAAACCCAGCCAAACCCTGCAGGAAAGTTTGCACTAGAGAGATAATGCTGAAAATGAATGTCATTTGAAGCAAAAACTTGAATCTGTCAAGTCTCTTGTGTGTTAAAAGCAGCAGTGAAGCCTCTTGTTTACAGAAAATCAAGGGTTTTTTTCTCTTATCTATTTAACTTCCCATAAAAGCAAAACCAATAAATTGGTATTCCCATAAAACCAAAACAAGTAAGTTGGTATTTCATGGTCTGGACTCTGGAGGGTAAACCATGTAAAACACCTTTGGAGAACTCCTTATGATACTCAAAGTAAGAGCAGAATCATGCCTATCGAGAAATTGTACTTGACTCACCTAATGTGTGTATAGGATTGCAGCTCAAAGGACTTCTTCCATTCTTAAGGCCTATCCTTCTCTTTCCTAATAAGCCTTTTCATGGAGGAATACATCTTCTACTTCAAGCCCAAGGTTGCCATATTAACATTGTAAACATGAGCAGCCCTTGAAGAATTGGCAGATGAAGAATGACACACTCATTGTTTATGATTGACTTGGGAATATGACATTTGCATATAAGGTTGGCAATCCTATGAAATTATGCCACTGGCATCCTTGCTTGTATCGTACCTCCAAGCAGCACTAGTATCAGCTCTTCCATAATATGAATGGGAGAAAGAAACACAAAGGGAACAGCACCAGAACAAGAACCTAGCTATCACTTTGATGATATCATATCATGGATTCAGGAAGACACCAGGTTTGCAAAGCTCAAAACCATATGGCCATTGAATTGCCACTGGCTGGTATTATAAGAATGGTAGTATATTTGTTAAGTATGAATAACAAATAAAGACTAGTTAAAGCAATGGTATTCCCCGTAGTCACCTATGGATGTGAGAGCTGGACCATAAGGAAGGCTGAGCGAAGGAAGATAGATGCTTTTGAACTGTGGTGTTGGAGGAAAATTTTGAGAGTGCCTTGGACTGCGAGAACATCCAACCATTCGATCCTCCAGGAAATAAAGTCAAACTGCTCACTGGAGGGAAGGATGTTAGAGGCTAAGATGAAGTACTTTGGGCACATAATGAGAAGACAGGAAAACTTGGAGAAGACAATGATGCTGGGGAAAACGGAAGGAAAAAGGAAGAGGGGCAGACCAATGGCAAGATGGATGGATGGTATCCTTGAAGTGACTGGCTTGACCTTGAAAGAACTGGGGGTGGCCACAGCCCAACAGGGAGCTCTGGCATGGGCTGGTCCATGTGGTCACAAAGAGACAGAAGTGACTGAACAAATAAATAACAACATGCATAATGCAATGCAATCCAGGTAACTAAAGAATTGAAATTGTGTAGTTTTCCAGATGTAGATCTGCAGCTACCAGCAGATCTACATGACTCATCTACATGGTTATTAAAACCTGGACTTACCCTGTGTTTGCTCCTGTTCATCTTCATGCCCTTCCTCCACTTCCAGTGAGTAGTACAGGTCCACTGAGCTAATTTGGCTTTATCTTGATTCAGTTAAACTTGGTTGATGCTCTGGAGTTTGCTTGAAACTCCAAAGTACCCCATGTCTTTGGTGCAGTGTGGACAGTGCTGCCATCATCTTTCCCTGCATTCAACAACATGGGAAAAATGGATGTATCATGCCTGTGTCTCTATCATTGCTACTCCTAGATGCCCTCAGAAATCCATGTGAGCTCCTGACCATGATGGGCACCCTATCCTGACATCAACAGAGGCATCTGCACAAGCAGGAAGAAGGTGGTGATATCAACTCCTTCTTCCTGACTGTGCATATACTACTGATGTCTAAACAGGATGCCTGTGATGGATAGGAGCTCATACAGAACTTTGTGGTTGTCTGGGAGCAGTGGTGGTAAGAAGGAAGGAAAGGTCCAGTGGGGCTGATGCAGCCTTGGCCCAGCTGGACCATCTAAACTCCAACCTGCCACTGCAGCAGATTTGATAGCATGCATGTAGCCACCTCCAGAGCCAGTCTGAGACATTCCTGCTATGGCCTAACCTAGCAGTACAAAATCATTTTGAGGGATGTACAATGCAAATTCCTGATGTAGACAGTGGCACTCGGGAAAATAGCAATTTAGTTATTCAAAGTTAGATTAATCATAGATGAAATTAATGGTTCAGTGAAGCCTTGGTGAGATCATGGAGAGTGAAGAAAAAGCATAAAGCAAAATTAAATTCTTAGGACAATTTGACTTTTGAAGGTTCTCCCCCCTCCCTTTTTCCTGTTTTCTCCATCTGCTGCCCTCCAGATGTTTTAAACCATTGATTCCCAAGCTCTGCTCTTCCAGGTATTTTGGACTTCAACTCCCAAGATCTTTGGCCATTGGCTAACGTGTCTGAGGCATCTGGGAGTTGAAGTTCAAACACCTGGTGGATCAGCGTTTGGGAATCTCTATTTTAGACTATAATCACTTATCACCCCCTGTTCTATCTGATAATAATGGAGTTTGTAGCCCAAAACATGTGTGAGGCACCAGTCTGAGAAAAGATAATTTGGGAGGAATGTGCTACACCAACAGTTTCAACTGAGCCACACATCACAGAACATGACAAAATGCCGTTTTGGCAGTAGTGTACTGGAAGCATCATAGGCAGTTATGCCAAAGCAAATGTTTTAGATCTGAGCATAAGAGAGATAGATGGGGAGCCAGGATGCTTCTGATGAAGACATATGGCTTTTGTCCTAGAGAAAGTTGCCCTGTAGGCAGAGATCAGTTTCAGTTAAAATATCTATATTGCTCTTGGAATTTGTCCTGAAGGGCTGCAGCAGATCAGGCCAGAAACTGCTTAAAACCAATAATACTTGACATGAAAGTGACCTAAGAACAAAGGCAATCCTTTTATCAAAGAAAGTAACTTACACAATCTGAAATGTTTTAATTGTCTTCTCCTTTCTACCTGTTTTATATCATGTGGAGCTGTAGTGTGTATTGGAATGAAACTTGTTTTTCCTTGTTTGTGTATCTGTCAACAATAATTTATGAAAAGCATCACCAATCATACTTACAGAGCAATCCTTTAGGCAGTCATGTAACCGGGGGGGGGGGGGGGCTTGGGGGGCTTCAGCCCCCCCCCCCCCCCAATTCTCATGGTGGTCTGTGACAAGGCCTTACTGGTGCATTATTTAAACTGTTATGTTTATTCATATCATGATCTGATCACCATACTCAATATATCCCATATGCATGGGGGTATTGGGGTAACGATACAAAAGGTTTGCTAGGGTTTCACTCAGACTCAACCCCCCCCCCCCCCCCCCGAATCAAAATCCTGGCTATGGGCCTGCCTGTAGGTTTCTACTCAGAAGTGAACCAAGTTGAACAATCCTGACTGCCTACAGACAAGTGTGCCTAGGACTGGACCCATAATGGTTCAGACCTGAGCGCTCTCCCCCCCCCCCATCTCTCTCTCTCTCTATATATATATGAATGAGAGGGAGAGAGAGAATTACCATGCTGAATACATCATATGTAGTCTCTCCATGGACTTGTATAATAGCATTAAAATATGACATCTCATTTTCAATTATTCTTTTCTTTTAATTAGCAAATAGCTGTCCTATATTGAACCATCCACTGGAATCTCAAGATGTATTGTCTGGTTAATCACCACAGGTTCAGACAATATTAGGCAGCTCTCCACATGCAAGGAGTCTGCATCCCCAGACTCCACCATCCACGACGTGAAAATATCCCACCCCTCCAAAAAACCAACCCAGATTTTGCCATTTTATATATGGAACACAAATTTAATACACTATATACTGTAATGTGTTGTGGAAATCCACAGATTTTATTATCCACTGGGTGTTCTGGAATTAAATCTCAGTGGATACTGATGACTTACTGTTCCCTATTTGCAAAGTTCCTTGTAGTCATTGACATGATGAACATCACTTTGCAGATACATATTTGCCATTTTCAGCATCTAATATAGCATCTGGTTATCCAGTTTGCAGATGTCCTGTTTCAGCAAGTTTCAGTCTTAAATCTCTTTAATAATGTGTCATCCAGACACCTGGCCACTTCACTGCTCATCCCTGTCTTCTATTTCATAAAAAATTAAAGCGTACCAATTCTACCAAGGCATGTCTTGTTCTATCATCATTCTCTATTTAACTGCAATTTCTACCATTTTGTTTGAAAGGTATGGTAAACTAACTACTCCATAATTGTCTTTCTGTCCCAGCATCTTTTTTTTAAGTGATGTGTTGGTTATGTTCTACCTCTCTAATATTGTAAAAACCATTACTATATTTGTACCCTACTGTTCTCTCTGGATCGAGACCCAAAATGGCTCATAACCTTAAAAATAATTTAAAACACACAAAATATCAATATTAAAATAGAAGTTTATCACATTACAACAAATCAAAAAAGTACTTTAAAAATCGAAACACCATACAGCGCCCCCTGGCGAATTCCAAAAACTTCTTTCTTTAAATGCCTGCTTGAATAAAAAGACGTTAGTCTTCCCCTGGAAGGAAAAGAAGCAAGGGACGATTCTGGAATCCAGAGCTCAAGGGCAGCCACCAAGAAGGCCCTCCCCGCATCCTCACCAGCTGAGCTTGTGATGGTACTTACTAGGATGGAGAGAAGGGCCTTTTGTGAGACAGCCTCAAATAGGTTCATACAGGAAGATGTAATCTGCCAAATAGCTTGTATGTGAACCACTTAGGGCTTTATAGGTCATAACCAGCATTTTGAATTGGGTCCAAAACAAACAGGCAGCCAGTGAAGCTATTGCAACAAGGGAGTTGTATGATCCCTATAGCCGGCCCTCAGTAACTATCTGACCACAGCTCTTTGGACTGGCCAAAATTTCTGAACACTCTTCAAAGACAGCTCCAATTAAAGGGTATTACAGTAATCCAAACATGAAGTAACTAAAAGAACTTATGAACTGACTGTATGAAGCCACTTCTTGTATTCTTATGATGCAGAG
This sequence comes from Anolis sagrei, assembly GCF_037176765.1. Taxonomy (NCBI): domain Eukaryota; kingdom Metazoa; phylum Chordata; class Lepidosauria; order Squamata; family Anolidae; genus Anolis; species Anolis sagrei. Next base: position 122,195,550 of record NC_090022.1, read on the forward strand.
GATGGGTTCAGCAACCAGTTACTGTTAGAGGATTGTGTCCCAGTTACTTGAATTAGGAACAGTCTTCAGTGGAGCTTAATCCCCTGGTATTACTGTATTTACTCAAATCTAATGCTCACCTTTTTTGTGTGTGGCTAAATCACCTTGCCAAAATGAGTGCGTGTTAGATTCACATAATCTTAGTGCTAAGCCAAAGCAAAAGAGGAAACTGCTTCAGGAGCATCTGGAGCTCCTATTTGGAGGACCTCAACTCTAATTTAATGGTCACACCTCAATGCTATGCAATCCTGGGGTTTCTAGTTCAGTAAGGCATCAGCATTCTTTGGCAGAGAAGACTCAAAACCTTGTAAAACTACAGCCCCCATGACTCCAGAACATTGAACCAAGGCAATTAAAGTGGATTCAGCCTACAACATAGATGCATCTCAAACTTTTATTTTCCATTGCTGGGAGCTTTGATATTCTATCATGGATGGGAGGGCGATTTGGCTGCAATATCTGTCACCCCATTGATCATCAGGGTTGATTCGGCTGATTTGGCTGGCTAGATGGGTGTCCCCTTTCTCCCTCACTGCTCCATGTGCATCCCTCCTGAAGCTGTGCACTTAGTGGAAGAGGATGACATCCCAGGCATAGAAGGAATGTACCAAAGTCTCCAGTCTTCAGTCCCAGGTATACTATAGTTGTGCTCCCCTACCAGAACCTCCAAACAAGCTCAAGGTGTTTTTACACTTTTGTTTTAAAGGAAGGAATTCTAAGCAGACAGCAACTATAATGTGCACTTTTTTTTGGCCAAATTACAATGAGTGCCTGTTTTTCCACTGCACATTACATTGGGCAGGAAATTGAGGTGAGTATTAGATTTGATAGTGCATTAGACTAGAGTAAATATCAGTAGATTACTTTTTGAGTCATTTCTTTTCATCCAGATCTAATTTCTCACCATTTTATTTTTCAAATTCAGTAAAATTTTGACAAAGAAAAAAAGTCCTACAACAACAACAACAAAAAACCCCATCCAGACCTGTTCACTCTATTGCACTAATATCCCAATTGTTCCCTCTAGTCAGTCAGGTTTCTAATATTCCTATTTATGTCTCTATTCTTGTTTGCTACCAAGCACTCTGGCTCCTTTAGGTTGCTCAAGAATATTGTAAAACTGGAATGTGTATTGCTCCCTTCTTCAAATGTTTGTCACCTCTTAACCATCTGTATCACCCTTCTGTAGGTTAATTGCTAGGTTTTCCTCCATCTCCATTCACATCCCTGGAAGTGTTTACACCTTGCTCTCTTGGGGAATGTTTCGTCATGAATCAGATTCTTCCTAACTCCAGAGGTCAACTTGAAAGTTGCTCTGCAACTCAGTTACTGTGGGCTGCACATATCCACAGTTAGCAATGATTTTATGGTGAGGAGGGATGGAAGGATGAGTGATGATTGTATCAAAGGACTGGACAATGAGTGATTTAAAAAGGATTTGGTCAGCCGGGCCCCTGTAGGAATATTAGAGTCTGGTTTGCCTTAAACATGGATGAATCTACAATTTTCTAAGCCTGAACTGAAACTGAAGTTTTACTTGATGGTTTAAGCCACCAAGGCACTGCAATATACTCCACTTTCATGTTATGTATCTTCATGGCTATCTATGTGTAATATTTAATAGGTGGCCTTGATCCCATTCAAGCAGTAATAAGTTCTAAGAATAACAAAGAAAGGTTTGAGATCCTCTTTTTACCTCCTTGGCCAAATTTTCTATTCCTTCTGCCTGATTATTACAGAAGATACTCAAACAATATCTAGTCAAGTGTTTTCTCAAAGGTTGGATTTCTGACAGATGAAACCTCATCAGCTGGCACCAATTCTTCATGAGCAAGTTTCTCTTCTATAATTCTGTCTATAATTAAGTTTTCCAACAATTTACCCAGAACGGATGTTAAGTTAACTAGCAAGTAATTTCCTGGCTCTCCTAGGACCCCTTTTTAAAGATTAGTGTTATACTGGCTATTTTCCAGTCATCTGGTAGAGGAGAAACATACTGAGAAATGTTGCTATACAGTCCATTTCACATTCCAGCTGAAATGATGGTCAGCCCCTAGGCAAGAAAAGGAGTGAATGTCCCAAAGTCAAAAGTACTTAGTTCAATCAAGCTATGTCAGTAAAGCCACCTAGAGTGTAATTCCACCCAATGACATTACAAGGAATGGAAAGAAATTATTCCCCACCACAGGAATTACATAATGAACATGACTAGGAGAATATAATGTTCTTGCTTCTCTGGCTCACACCTGCATGTCAAACAGTTTTGTCTCCATCAAAAATAACTCTCAGAAGAGAACTTTTTGTATCCAAATCCTATAACATCCATGTCCCAATAATGTTGCGTTTCTCTGATGTTTCCTTTTGAAAGCATTACTGTCACTAGGATTGGTGTCACCCAGTGCAATAACTCATGGTGTCACCCCTATGGATTTCCTCCTGTACCATAACATACCACAGACTACAAAACAAACAAACAAACAAACAAACAAACAAACAAACCCAGTAGCAGCACAACAGTACATGTTAGTAGCACCTGACAATGAAACCATGCAATTCAAAGCATCTATGTATTTGGCTAATAACGATAGCTGTGACCAGAGTGCATGTGCAGGCATGTAGCCGGGGGGGGGGGGGGGGGGGGCTTGAGGGGCTTCAGCCTCCCCCCCCCCCCGAAATTCTCATGGTGGTTCGCGAAAAGGCTTTACTGGTGCATTATTTAAACTGTTATGTTTATTCATATCATGATCTGATCACCATACTCAATATATCCCATATGCATGGGGGTATTGGGGTAACGATACAAAAAGTTTGCTAGAATAGACCCTCTTTCACTGAGACTCAGCCCCCCCCCCCCCAATCGAAATCCTGGCTATGGGCCTGTGCATGTGCATTAGAAGGTCCAAAAAATAAATTGACAAAGAGGTTAGTCTTGGAGGTATATGGTTATAGTACAGCAGGGCTTATGAACATGTTTTTGTGTTTACATCTAACTATAGAAATAATACATTTATACCTAAATATTGTACACAAAAATGGATAGATGAGTCATGTTGGTGCCTCTTTTTCTGAGACTGTCACCCATTGCGGTTCACACACTTCACAAACCTCTAGTGATGCCATTGGTTGAAACAGTTGTGAATAGACTTGCTTAAACAGAAAAGCTGAAGCAGTCTTCTAAGCAATGTCTTGCCCCTTGGGTCCAGCATGAAACTCCACAACTAGATGATATACTGATCTCTTGAGAAACTCCATCTCACCAATAGAGATTTTTCCAACAATATCTATTCTATAGTAGTATTTCAGCACAATCTCAATAGATATAGGACTATTCCTAAACTCCCCCAGCCAAGAAGTTCAGAGTTTTACGAAAATACTTTTAATACTCAGGAATTTTAGGCATTGCAATTTTGTTGTAGTTGTGGTTTGTCTGGCTGGGATTCTGGGAGTTCTAGTCCAAACAGGAATGTTTCCAGGTTCTGCTGTAGCTTTTACCGATACAGAGATAATGTACTCTAAAATTTGCCTAGCAACAGAAAGACTAAAAACACACACGTACACCAGCTGACAGGATTAAGACACCTTAGCTCTGTTCACTAGCTACAGTTGAGAAAGACTGCAGGTATTATGTTTGCGTTCCAGATTCTTCGCTATCTTTCTTTCTTCAATAGCTTTGTTATCACCTCTTGTCCTCCCCCCCCCCCCCCATCTGCCCTAAAGATAAAGACAATTATGTCCTTTTCACATAGAGTCAGATAAGGACAGAAAAGAGAGTGAAATCTCAATGGTATAGCTGCAAACATTCTCACTGAGGACAAAATAGCAGTTTTAGGATTACAGAAGAACCTAGTGCTCTTCCAATGCTTTGGAAGTACAGCATCCATAAATGCCTATCATTATATTCAATGGGCAGGGACTTTGTGTAGCTCTACACTCTATAGTGCAGTTTGGAATCACATTATATATTCAGTCTAGACTCGTATAATGTGGTTTAATAACACCGAACTGAGTTATATGGCTCTACTCTGAACATATAATGCAGCTCCAAACTGGCAGTGTAGACTCAATCTGTAGGATTTGTGTGTGTGTCAGGGGGACATCTAAGTGTAGCAGGGTGTTTACCCTTAGATTATATTATGATCATAGCAACTAAAGCTATGGTTGCTTTTTCCAATCAATATTAAATGAACAACTATTGAAAGCAAATTGACTTCTGAAATGTGGGACAAATCCCCACCAGAGTGCTGAATTCACATGGATGAATGCATTGTTATAAGACCTGTTCCAAGCCAAAGATGAAATTGGAGGAATTATTTGAGTGCTTCAGAAATGCTCATTCCACCTCCACAACATCTGCAGAACCCAGATAAAATAAATTAGTCAAGATCCAAGGGGGAACCATGCCGTGTATTTCTATATTTACTTTTCCCTATCCTTATCCTGGAATAAACTTCATTGTGGCAGCTAATGTGTAGCAACTGAATTGTGACTAGCAAGTAAATAAACTATATCTGCAGAGTAACTGAAAGACTTTGCAATGCCACCGTATCTTTGTTTAGGAATTATTTAGTATGTACTTATGAAAATGGCAGCAGAGAAGCATGAAGACTGGGCTGAGTAGTTGTAGTGGATCCAGGCACCAATTTCATGCACATTTTGTCCACATATGCCCACTTCCACCCCTTGTTATTTTCCTCGTGTGGAAAGAGACATAACTGAACTCAATTTTGTGAGCACACTTTCCTCACAAGAAACTTCTCTGTTTTCACCTTTCCTTATTATTCGGACACGTTGCTTGTCCCCAGTGGCATAGTGGGTTAAACCCTTGTGCCGGCAGGACTGAAGACTGACAGGTCGGAGGTTCAAATCCGGGGAGAGTGCGGATGAGCTCCCTCTATCAGCTCCAGCTCCTCATGTGGGGACATGAGAGAAGCCTCCCACAAAACATCAAAACATCCAGGCATCCCCTGGGCAATGTCCTTGCAGACAGCCAATTCTCTCACACCAGAAGCGATTTGCAGTTTCTCAAGTCATTCCTGACACAACAAAAAAAACAACCTTGCTTGTCATATGAGTAAAGTGACTATAGGCAAGTCTAGATTCCCCCCAGATGTCCTGTCACTCCTGAATAAGAATGGGGTTTGAAGAAGACATGCAACAATAAATTATGGGGTGGCCTGCTCTCATTGAGCTTCACTTTTGCCATGATCACAATGGGTACAATATTTTTAGGGTATATTTATACCTCCCAACTATGATTTACCATAGTGGTTTGTACTTTATTAATTTAGCAGGAAGGAAAAAAAGACAGAGACAGAATCATGCCCTTCCCAGTAGGCTCAGGTAAAAGCAGACTGCTGTAGTTTCTCCTATCTTGTGTGCTCTCTCTCCTGAATAACTTGGACCATCTCCTGAATATGGCCATATGAATTCCAGTTTTCAGCTGCAAGATGTGGGAGAGTACGAATATATTTGGACGCTTTCAATCAGTAAAATGAAAAATATTGTTATAGAGCACCTGGGATCCACACAGTACGCACACACTTATATGATGCTCTCTACTGTTATTTGAAACACTGTGCTTTTCCAAAGTTTGCACAATGCAATCAATAGGGACTAAGGATGACTGTTCTTTTGATATTGAGATGGAAGAGGGAATTTGAACACTTGTGTGTTATGTAAGCTGCCCTGAGTCCCCCCTCGGGGGTGAGAAGGGCGGGGTAGAAGTAATTGAAATAAATAAATAAAAATAATGTATGTGCACCCTGGAGTGCTTTGTAAGCCGCCCGAGTCCTTCAGGGAGATGGTGGTGAGATATAAATAAAGTATTATTATTATTATTATTAATCAACACCGGATGAAATTCTCTTTTTTACATAACCGCTAGATACAGAAGCTATCTCCAGTTTTCAGTCTGACAACCCTCTCATTGCTTACAGGATATGTACGGCAGTATCATACAGGCTACGAAAGGCTGTATTATTTGGACATAGTTTTCTTAGTGTGCTGCATCTCTTGTACAATAATTTGTTTTCCACTTTATAGCTACAGTAAATGTTATTATAATTATTTTTATTTTCCATGTAAATACCCAAGACCCGTGCTTTTCAAATGGGTATAGTGAATCTACAACTCAGCTGACCATCCTACCCAGAAATCCTACCCTACATTTAATGAACCCTTTATATACCTTTGTAGGTGGGAAGCCATATGCCAGAAATGAGAGATAAATTACAGCAGACAGGATTGTAAGCAACCTCAACAGCCACAGCAGGAGGTGAACCAACCTTCAATAGCATTTTGCTTCAGTTTGTCTTCAGCACCACCTGCTGGGGTGGAAATGTAGCAAATGAAAGAGTGAAGACAAAACAGGATCTGATTGTACTGTCAAAACAGTTAGTGACTAAAGCAAATAGCTGCATTCTTATTAGAATAATATATGGGGTAAGTAAAAGAAGTATTTGCTTACCTTGAATGTTACTCTAATCTTTTATAGAATTCATTGTCACAAGATCACACTGCATAATTATAACACCATGATTCCACTTTATCTGGCATGACTGTATATCCTGTAGAATCCCGGGGTTTACAATTTTGTCAGGCCTAAATATTCTACAGCCAGCAGCTCCTGTCAGATCTTGAAAACTAAGCAGGATCAGCCCTGGTTTTCACTTGGATGGTAGACCACCAAGAAATCCCAGGTGTTTTCGGCTATATGTTAGTGGAAGGAACTAGCAAAACCATCTCCAAGTATTCTTTATCTAAGGAAACCCTATAAAGTGTATAACAATTACCATAAGTTGGCCAGTGACTTACAAGTGTATACATAGAGAGAGAGAATATATCCAGACAGTAGAGTATAGAATAACAAATTCTCCTCCCCGGATGCTTTGGGTTCTGTTCATGGAAGTCAAAGTGGAATCACAGCACTATTCATGTGTGGTGCGAGAAGATCTGAAGTGATTTTGGCCTGCATAAATAGGAGTATAGTTTCTAGATCCAGAGAAGTCATGCTACCCCTCTATTCAGACCACGCCTGGAATACTGTGCCCAATTCTGAGCAACACAATTGAAGGGAGATGTTACAAGCTGGAAGGTGTCAAGAGGAGGATGACAAAAATGATTAAGGGTCTGGAGAACAAGCCCTATGAGGAGCAGCTTAAAGAGCTGGACATGTTTAGCCTTCAGAAGAGAAGGCTGAGAGGAGACATAATGTATAAAGATGTGAAGGGATGTCATAGGGAGGAGGGAGCAGGTTTGTTGTTTGCTGCCCTGGAGACTAGGACACGGAACAATGGCGTCAAACTAAGGAAAGGAGATTCCACCTGAACATTAGGAAGAGCTTTCCAACCATGAGAGCTGTTCAACAGTGGAACTCTCTACCCCAAAGTCTGATGAAGGCTCCTTCTATGGAGGCTTTTAAGCAGAGGCTGGATAACCATCTGTTGAGGGTGCTTTGAACACTATTGTCCTGCTTCTTGGCAGGGTTGGATGGCCGACAAGGTCTCTTCCAACTCTATGATTTTATGATTCTATGATTCCTCCTATCTTAGATTTAATAAAACAAATTAGCCAGATGCAGGAAGAAAGACTCTTAGCGTGAAAGCTAATAATTGACTCTTAATGTTTTGCAGGAGACACTTGATTAGCTCTTGATGAAAAACCATTAAATTGTATTGTGTGAGTTCTGCTGTTGGAACTGTGAATGGACATGGTAAACATGTTTGAAATGCATAAAAGATAACTTTGGCCAAAGGATCCAAAAAGAATCAGTACTGCTTTCATTATTTGACTTACCCACAACATTGGTCAAAATAGCAGTTTATGCCAGATATCTGTATTTTATAGTACTTCAGAGTTATAAAGAAAAAAGGTGCATATAAGCAATATTTGGTGCATATGTGATAATTCTTATTCTGGGTCTATGTGGACAGACATGGTTTGTTCTCAGGGTCTGGCATTGTAGCCGTAACGTTAGATCGGGTAGCCTTGGTCACAAAATATTGTAGGTACATGTATAGCATGTCTAGCGTAACAAAAATGATAGGCTTCAATGGAGGAATATTGCCACTTGAAAAGCATATGCTACAAATGCCCCCCATGACATTCCCAGAAGAAACATTATTTGTAAATGCCTTTGGATATGCAACTGGAGGTTTTAGCAGCTTGCCAATCCAAAAATCTAGGATTTTCAAAGCCAAATAGGAACTTCTTGTTTTCTGCACACCAAGATTGATATTTTCACACCTAGGATCAGTGCCTGAAATATACACAAACAAAAACCCCCCTTTCCTTCAAATTGCTGAATGCTGCTCATTTATTCTGCAACAGCTTGCTCTCTACTGTCTTCTGAAGCAAGGGATCTGGATGGATTAATGGAGGTGAGAGATAAAAGAGTTAGAAACTTGGAGTGGTATGTTCACACATGTACTTCAATGATATTCATGTGTATTAAGAGCTAACCTGAAAGTTCATGAACTAGAGGTAGGAGAGACAGACAAGGAAGCATTTAAATGCATGCATACACACATCGAAATCCAGGATAATTAGTTGTGGGTTATGTTTTTACCTGTGGTTGTACATTAAATGTTTGCAAAACAAATGCTAAAGAGCCTTAGACAGAAGACTGGTGGTTCACCAGTTATTAGCCTTGCTCACTAACATCAAAATGCTTTAGGAAGGACATGGAGAAACCTACTATATCCTATATTGCAGTAGTTCTCAACCTGTGGGCCCCCAGGTTTTTTGGCTGACAACTCCCAGAAATCCCAGCCAGTTTACCAGCTGTTAGCATTTCTGGGAGTTGAAGGCCAAAACATCTGGGAACCCACAGATTGAGAACTACTGCACTATAGGATTTCTCTGATCCTTATCCTTTGGGGAGAGGGCAGCATCAATAGCACTCCAAAGCTAGTAAAGTTGGGCTGTATTTAGTTTACATTACTTTCATTGTTTTTTGTTCTTTCTCATGTAGTTCTCTCAAAATCTGTTCCACTTTCAAAAAGCAGTTCGTGTGCTACATAGTTTAATCTGAGTTGTGACGTCGCTAAAGTCCTGTTGTTATTGTTGTTGTCATCATTGTTGCGTGCCTCCAAGTCATTTCTGATATATGGCAACCCAAAATTCAATCTAGTTGTGGGTTTCTTGGCAATATTTCCCTTTCCCTTAATTTGAGGCCCTTTCCACACATCCGTATAAAATCCACATTGAACTGGATTATATGGCAGCGTGGACCCAGTTCAAAGCAGATATTGTGGATTATCTGCTTGATATTCTGGGTTATCTGGCTGAGTGGAAAAGCCTCGAGGCACCATCTGCATTATATGGTCAATGTAGACTCATATAATGCAGATTGGATTCCATGTTTCTACACTGACATATAATCTAGTTCAATCTGCGTTATAATGGCAGTGTAGAAGGGGCCTAAGAAAGAGTGACTTGCCCAAAACCATGACTTTTCCATGACTTATCATAAATTCTTATCCCAGTCAACTAGAGTCTTAGGACCCTTCTACATTGCCATATAAAATCCAGATTATCTGCTTTGAACTGAATTATATGGCAATGTAGACTCATATAATCCAGTTCAAAGCAGATCATGTGGATTATCTGCTTTGATAATCAGGCTTTTATGGCAGTGTAGAAGGGCAAAGGAGTCCCACTCTCATGCCCATGGTTTGGAGCACAGAGGTGACATCTTCCTGAATATCAAATTTTGGCACAGGGCTGTGTAGGGGGAGGTGTTCTTTCAAATATTGAGGTCCCAAGGTATTTAGGGCTTTGAATTGTCCTCATCATCTTTAATTTTACAGCATAGGCGAGAAATACTGGAAGCTATAATTTGATAATATTCTGGAGGTCTTCACTTTGACATTTTTGCATTAAATGGAATGTCGTAAGATAGGGGCGGGAAGCTTCCTTCTGAGTGAATCTACCGTAGGCATGAGCTATCATCAGTCTAAAGGAGACATATAAGGAACGCATAAAGCATAGGCAACACTACCTGACCTATCTTCACACTAAGGACATCTCTGACTGTTGTGGCACTTGGAGCAGGACTTCTCCAGAAGATCTTCACCAGGAGGCAGATTGTGAGCACTGAGTTCTTAACAAATTTCTTTCCTGCATTTTAAGCTATAGTAACGGAGAAGTCTTGGTATCATATTGAGTGTGTTCCAATGAGACAAAAAGGATCTGGTCCTTTTTTTTCAAAAACAACATTGGCAACATGCTAAGACACAGTTCCATAGCTGGGACAGTACAAAAAACACCAGGAAACTGAGAAGCCAGAGTAAAGCTATTTGTGGGGTGGTTTGTTCTGTTATAAACTGGGCATGGCTAATATAGGCTGCTTTCTATGGCCAAAAATATATAGATATGTGCCTGTTCCTACACAGCATAGCTGCCTGAGTATTTGTCCCTCAATGGTGTCTCTGTTCTATAGCCATCTGTGTATAAAGCAGCTATTCTCTCAGCATGACTCATGAGTGAGAGTCTCTTACAATTAAATACAACAGGCCATGTTTGTAGAGTGGTAAAGATGAGGCCCTAATCCCTTAAACCCCCAGGAATTCTGAATTAACATTCCCATGACAACTTTAATCCTTCAAAATGTGCAGAGGAGTAAATGTATTCGAAAAGAAAGGACTGGGGTGTTGGAAGATCTTCTCAGGAGATCTGTGTATATACTGATCTACTACCTGAAGTCATCATGACTGCCCCCTCACTCACACACACACCCTTCAAGAGCTGCCAAAGTCACTTCCAGTTTATTGATAGGAACTGACACCCTGCAGCTGCTATTGCAGAGGGCTTTTCTTCTCGTTCAGCCATACTTTAATATGTTTCCCCTTCTCTCTCTCTCCCCCCCCCCCCCTTATTGTCATGTCTTTTTGCATCCTAAACTTGGGGACACAGGCTGCCTTTTGCTTATTGTATTAAACTGTTCTGGAAATCTTTGTGGCTGGGATAAAAAGGCATTCAAACAAATGCAGCCCATACTCCTCCTTTTTGTTTGTGGCCCCTTGCAGTGAAAAGGATTACAGTGTGTGGAGCAAAGATATCACAGAAGATACATAACTGGAGATACGAATGGCTAAAACATCACCATCATCATCATCATCATCATCATCATCATTGTGATTAATTTGTTTGTTTGTTTGTTTGTTTTTATCCTGCATTTCCCCAAGAGTGGGATTCAAAGTGGTGTACAATGGCTGAATGACAAAATTACATAACATAAAAATACAACCAAAAAATACAACAATTTTTTCCTTTAGAACAGGGGTTCTCAAACTAAGGCCCGGGGGCCGGATATGGCCCCCCAAGGTAATTTACCCAACGCTCGCTCGCTCAGGGTCAACCTAAGTCTGAAATTACTTGAAAGCACACAACAGCAGCAACAGCAACAACATCTCATCAGCCAAAAGCAGGCCCAGACTTCCCATTGAAATACTAATAAGTTATATTTGTTAAAATTGTTCTTCATTTTAATTATTGTATATTTTAAGAGTTTTTTGTACTACAAATAAGATTATGTGCAGTGTGAAAGAAATTCATTCATTTTTTTTTCAAATTATAAACTGGCCCTCCAACAGTTTGAGGGACTGTGGCCTGGCCCTCTGTTTAAAAAGTTTGAGGACCCCTGCTTTAGAAGAATGGGAAAAATATATTACAGATATGCTGATAATGGATAAAACAACTGTATTATTAAGAAGATAACTATTAGATAACTCTGTTAATGAATGGTAACCAATGATTCAACATCTCAATGTAAAATTAAACTAAAACTGTATATAGCTGATCCTATAAGACTGTAGACAAGGAGGAAGCAGATGTTAAACAAGAGTCTATGATACTTTTATATGTATTATATAAATAGTAGACTGTGCCCCCTTAAAGGAAATATGTTATCTGAGAAATGATTATGGGACACTAATAGATGGAAAGTATTGCACTGTATGCAACAAACACTTGCAAATGTATGTCTATTTGAAAAAATAAACAATTTAAAGAAACAATACAACAAAAAATCATATAAGCCAAAGTAAACAGAAATACACACTACATAAACCAAGTCTGATGATTAATAAATTAAAAACATTATGCCATTAAAACCAGTAAAAATTCCCTGAACCTCAGATCATTTATTTATTTATTTGGAGTGCTTCTACCCCGTCCTTCTCAACCACCTAGGGGGGACTCAGGGCGGCTTACAAAAGGCACAATTCGATGCCTAACAATTCACAAAATACAGTACAATATACAATACACAAATTTACCATGTAATGTCAACAGTTATAACTAATTAAAACAATCAAACAGTATACTAGCAGCAATAAAATGATCTTGTGGTCAATGTTCGCCAATTCATAGTCCGTAATCCATCTAGCATCGTCATTATCCTTTCCTACTCTGGTCGTCATTGGTTGTCGTTCTCCATCTGCCAGCTTACCCGAAGGCCTGGTCCCACATCCAGGTTTTTAGTTTCCTTCTGAAAGCAAGGAGGGATGTTGATGACCTAATCTCCCCCGGGAGTGCATTCTACAGGCGAGGGGCCACCACCGAGAAGGCCCTGTCCCTCGTCCCCACCAGTCTCGCTTGTGATAAAGGTAGGGCCGAGAGCAGGGCCTCCCCAGCAGATCTTAAACTCCGAGGTGGGACGTAGAAGGAGATACGTTCGGACAGGTACGCTGGGCCGGAGCTGTAAAGGATTTTGTAGGTCAAAACCAGCACTTTGAATTGTGCTCGGAATTGGATCGGCAGCCAGTGGAGCTGACATAGCAGGGGGGTGATATGCTCCCTGTATGACACTCCGCTCATTAAGATTCTTCATTAAAAATTGTTCTAGAATCCTAAAAGCTCCATCTTCTTTAGGCCATGTTAAAAACTGCCAGTCCGAAAGAACAATTCCAAAGATATACCATTACCTGTATGCCTATTGTTACTACATACGTTTTGTTGATTAGCCCATCAGCCACATCAAAACATTTAACAAACACATTTAACACATACAGCATGCAACCCACGTTACAATCAAAGCATTGCCTATCGTTGAGCTTTAGGAAAAGGCTGAAAGGTTTTTACTTGAGAACAAAAGGCCAGCAAGGAGGGAGCCTATTTCATCTCCCTGGAAAGGGGGTTCCAGAACCACAGGGCCACCACCAAAAAGGCCCTCTCTCTCTCTCTCATTCCCACCAAATATGCTTGTGACGGTGGTGGGACCGAGAGCAGGGCCTCTCTTGATGATCACAGGGTTCACGTGGGCTGGTAGGAGGAGATGCAGACTGATAAATTTAAAACCCTATTTTTTCCAGGAAGCACTAAAGCTTCAGTGTTGCAGATATAATGGATCCAGCCATGGGCAAAGAACTTGTTGAATGATGAACCATCTTATAGTCCTTCTGTGAACTCAGAATGGCATTTTCTTAAGCTGAAGGGGCTGTGTAAAAATGTGTAATATACAAACATTCTGAATTAAGTTGCTTTGGAATAACAGGTTTATCTGTAGAGATGTCGAACTCTATTTTCCTTTCTCCGCTTCTTCCTAGATTCCAACTCCCTGTATCATTTTTCCTCCTCTCAGATAAGAATTATATAATCATATATTTCCCCTGCTCCATTATTTATGTTATCATGGCAGTGCTTGTATCTTGGCACACATCTCTGAAAAATGGTTTGCTACAATAGTAATTGGAATGTACCAGCTTTTTGCTGGTGTCAGTTTCTTTCTTCTTCTATTTTCTTCCTTCTCTTTTAGTATTGCTGAAAACATAGACAAGTCTTAACAAACATCTCTTTTTAAACTCGAGGCAATGAAGAGGAACAATATACCCAATGTCAGAAAGAGGTTTGCTGGGTTTTGTTTGTTTTTTTGGTGGGTGGGTTGGCAAAAGATAAAGCAAAAGCAGGGAAAATGTGCCCCTGTTCAGTCTTGCCCAATGGAATCTTAACTTTGGCCAAATGGAACAATTGTGCATGTGTGTGTGTATACATTCATATCACACCATGACCTATTGTAACCCCAATAATTTAGTATTGTTTTCTTAGAAAAGGAATAGTTAGTAGTAGCAAGGCCAGTTCTTTCCTTTGAAATACTGCCAACATCACCTGGTATTTGCTGGCAGCCTCCCATTCAAGTACTAACCAGGGCCAACCCTGCTTAGTTTCTAAGCAGAGATAGTATTTGCTACCTGACTCCTGATTTCTGTGCCAGTAGCATCTGCTTTAATTTAGTGGTGCTATTGGTATCATGCTCCTACCATATCTATATGTACCATGCTTTTTCCTAGGGGGCACCCTAGGAAGTTGCAGTTTGTTGAAAACCAGCACAAATAGGCAGAAAAGGTTAAAGACCTTGTAAAACCACAGTCTCCAGGATTGCATAGAATTGAGCTATGGTAGTTGAAGTGGTGTCAGATTGCATCAGTTCCACAGTGTAGTTGGACTCCTACGCTCAAAATTCAAGCACACTATGCAGTAAGCAGAATGCTGCATATATTTGTGTCATTATGTTGTATTAGCTTGTGCCCTACATAGAAGAAATGCTTTTACTTTGTGAAAACACACATTCATGTCTAACTACTGCTCAAGGCAAGACATGAGAACAGCTCTACTTTAGACCCAAATAGGTCCAGGAGATTTTGTGAGCCCACAACATCACATTTCCTTCTTGGGATTTAGGTGGCTTCAGCTCTTCTTGCTTCTGCATGTTCAGAGCTGATATTGATGAAAGTGCCACTGGATGTAAAGAAAGCCACAGTTAAGCCCTGAAACTAACTCCAGAATTAGGATCAAGCCGTTTCCCCTAATTATAGGGAAATAACTTTTCAAAGCTGCAGGGCCTTGAAGAGGTTTCCATTTGACAATTGCTCTGTCTGTATTCTCATGGTTTGTAACTACAGGAGACATAAGTGATTCTGCTAGGACATAACTCAATCATTTTCAGGAATTCTGTGGCTTTGTGTCATTCCCATCAGCAGCCAGTGTTTATTTCACTACATCTTAATGAAAAGGAATGTTCTTCATTCTAAATGATAATGAATGACTTTAGTACTGACGTTCCTGCCTGGCTGTGTTTTATTTTGGTGGCTTGATGACTTTAAATGTCTGCAGGATATTTCTCTTACACAGCTGTTTGTAAATGTGAGGGGGCAGGGGACACTCACATGCTATAATGTGAAAAGGCAGTATGCTTATCAGTTTGAGCCAAATTAAACAGGTTGATAGTGAATTAAGTGCAATCTTAAGATGTGTGTATGTGAGAAAGACAGAAATCTTTAATGTCTTATGGTAAGCTGTATATTTTCATCACTATGTAGAAAAATGCATATGAAGTGGCCCTTGGACCCTGTGCAAAGGATATGTTAGATTTTACTTGAATAAACAACTGTGTGTGCATATAGTTGTATTGTATGACATTAACATTGCTAAACCTCTTGATTATATATTGCAGTGGCTCTTTTTTACATAAGTCAACTCAGTTATTTAATACGCCCTACTCATAAAAGTAAGTGCTTTCATCCATGTGTTATTCTTCCAATGTCACACTGTTCCTTCAAGTAGAACACACATGTGAGCAGCTATCTGTGTAACTACATGTGTATGTGCCTTCAAGTCAGCTATTGACTTATGGAGACCCCAATCTTTTCATAGCGTTTTCTTATGTAAGGAAAACTCAGAGCTGATTTTGCCAGTTCCTCCCATTGTTATATAGTCCATAACCCTGGTATTCATTGATGGAATTCCATCCAGGTATCAACTGGGGCTGACCAGGATCTTGTGCATTTAGAGAATTTAGGCCCTATCTCAAAAACTACCTGCCTCCAATTATACTTGGGGCCACTACCAGACTTTCTAAACAAAGGTGTTGAGTCCCAGAGATATGCAACACTTGGCGTGCTTCCACACAGGGCTTAAACCCATGACAAAGTGCGTTTAAGAAGCTGACTTCATGTGGGTTTAAGTCTCAATGCCTGAAGAAAAACCCAGACTTTTCCCGGGGGAGTGGTGTCTCCATTCCAGCATCGTAACTACCATGCCGGAACGGGACCACCACCCAAGAAGCTCCCAAAGCCTTAAAATAAAAGCTTGCGAGGCTGCAATGCCTCCTCACAGGCATCCCTCCTGGCACATAGAAATGATGTGCCAGGAGGCAGTGGTGGGGGGAGCAATTTTCCTCCTTGCCCCCACCTCCTGGCACATCATTTCTACATGCCAGGAGGGCTGCCGGAGAGGAGGCATGGTGGCCAGTTAACTTTTAATTTTATTTTAAGGCTTGGGAGGTGATTGGGAATGGGGGGCATTATCTCGCATCTTTGGGCTCCAGGAGCCCAAAAGGTGTGAGTTGGGTGTGGGGACTGACCCCTGGGTATCTCAGAGACTACCTGTGGCTCAGTCCCCATAGGGCCCATACCTAACTAGACCCGGGTCTTTCAGGAAGGACTGGATCTAATGGGATATCTAATTAATTTGGGATAAAGCAAGATTCCTTGCTTTGTCCTGAATTGATCCTCTGTTACCTGGGGCATCGTTTGGACACCTCAGATAAAAAGTCCAACAGGACCCACATTTTGGGTCCTGTCTGGATGAGCCATAGATGACATTATGTTACAAACATTTTTCATCTTTCCAATGAGCTTGAATCAAAGAGATAACAAGTATCTTATGCAACTGAGCTTACTGGGCAGAGGTGGGTACATTACAGAGGTCGAGAGCCACATACACACCAATTTTGGATCTTGGAGGGCCACGACTTTAAAGCCCTCAAAAGGCAACATTTCCCTGTTTTGGGCTGGGATTTCATCCCCTTCAGAACTGAAATAGGGACCAGAAGTTACTTGAAAATAGCCATATACAGATTGTGGTGGCAAGATGGCAAAACTGCACCCCTAAAACCACATGGGTAAAATTGTTATTTGTAGTTATACTCTGTCTCCTAGACTCCTAAAACAGAACTAAAGGCAGTTGCAAGGACTCTTCTTAAGGATTAAAAATGGGCAGGTGTTGAGGATTCTTGGAGGTGCACTAGGAGCCATTGAGGGGCTTAACACAGTCTGCCAGCCTTTGCAACTTTCTGTTTTAAAGGATATCTAAAAATGACATTTCCTATATATGCCATATTCATGCATGCATTCAAATATTATGCAGGGGCCCTTTGGAAAACCCATATATTCTGAAGCTAAGTGAATAGCAACTGCATAAACTAGTTTTGCAGCGATTGTACTTATTCTATGCCACTCTCTTCACAAATAGGCTCACTATATTTCATGCCCACCAAATGTCCCTATTGACCAGTAAGTTCCAATTAATCATCTCACTTTTTAGCTGCTTTCAAAATGTCCCAGTGTCTTTCTCCCCCCCCCCCCCCAAAAAAAAATTAGTCCTCAGTTCTCTGATTACTTGAGTTGTAAAATGCTGTAAAATGAGTTCAGAGTACAGAAGTAGCTTGTGGTTAACATGGTGGGTCTTGCTCTTCCCATTCAGTTTAGATCAGTGATTCTCAAAGTGTGCTCCATGAAGCCCTTAAGACTCGGTGAAGTATACTTCACGGTTCTCTCCTCCTCCTCCTCACTTCTACCTCCAGTGGGTTGGACTGGATGGCCCATAGAGTCTTCCACTGAAATGCTGTTACGTTTATGTTGGTCAAAAAGTTTTCCCATGTCATACACACACACACATTTCTTGGGGCTCCACAAGAAACTTTTGCTTCAAAAAGGTCTCAATGGCTGAAAAAGTTTGAGAACCCCTGGCTTATACAAAAGCAAATTGCTGCAGTCTGTCCTCACTTGTGTCTTCTTCCTCATTAATACTATCTTGGTAGTATTAACCGCTTTGAGTCCCCCAGGGGTGAGAAAAGCGGTATAGAAATACTGTAAATAAATAAATAGGTAACATTTTGGCATATTTGGCCATACATGTTGTGATTTTTTTTTCTGTGAAATACTGAAGGGTATGATTTTCCGAGGCCTTTAAAAACACTGGTTGGTTCATTTTAGCTAGCTCCCTTGTGCTGTTTTTATTCCAAAATTGCTGCTGTTTTCCTACTGCCATAGTTTTGTTAGATACTTCTAAACAAGAAAAAGAAACACACCACAAAGTAGATATTCAAAAATGTGTTCTACTGTTTACCTAGTAAGTAATCCCCAGCTAGCAACGGTTGCCCAGCTTGTCAGTTAAGTTCCCAAAACTTAGTTGATTAGGAGACTGGAATGTAGGAAGGGCTCAGGTTGTTAAAAGGCCAGGCATAACAAGTTGTTGTTATCATAGAGCATCAGCATTCAACAAACACAAGGAGCTCTTTGTGAGTTAAAACTATAACCTCGTGTTTGAGATGACTATTCTCATGGGATTCTCCATTATTTTTCTCCTTTATTTTCCTTAGTTCATTTATCTGGTATAACATTAAGCAGGAATTAAATGAGTTTCACAAATGTATTTTATTCAGATCAGATCATTTACATGTACATTGCTGGTGAAGAACTCCACATTGTGTGAAATCACTGTAGCTGGAACAAGGCTGAGCTCATTCTTCAGATTTCTGCACAAAAAGAAATCCAAATGTTGTCAGATAATAGGGTAACTGAATCATTAAATTGAGAATGCCATGCAAGTAGGTGCATAACAATGACAATGGCAAGCAGCCAGAGCTTTTTTCATTTTTTTCTGACAAGGGAGAATCATGTCAATACAGCTATATCTACAGACAGATATTACACACCTTGAATTACTACCCTGCCCTTACAGTCTGGTTTTAATTGCTTGGCATAATGATATAGCAAAAAGAGGGAACACAACAGATATAAAGATTGAGTGAGGAAGATGAAAAACTTCCTTTTCGTACACTAAGTATGGCCAGCCTGCCAGATTCTGTCTGGTCACAATTCCTTTTCTTTTAAAAGTCATGAAAACAAGCAGCCCCTGAAGTATGATGAGCAGGTAAAATGGCACAGCATATATTAATATCGAAGCCAGAATTAATACTTCAATTATTGTCATTGGAATGTAGAGAGATGTCCCTAGCCAAAGGATATACATATACAAGTATGCATATCCTTATGTATATATTATTTGTTGGAGAACTAGTGACTGATAGTCACCAGGCCTATACATCAGATCTGCAGAGCTGGGTAGAGTAGGCTTCCGCAGATTTAGGACTTTATTTCATGGCAATTTCATGATCACAGATAGCAGTTACATACTGACATGAACAACCTTGCTATTGTTGAGAGCATCTATGTACTAAATCAGTCAGCTATTGTTAATCTTATTAACCTTGCATATTTTGTTCTTGCTATTACAAATCTCCGGATTCACTGCACCAGTTTGCTGATACATGGTCCCACACTCCTGTATAACCTCACAGCCCCTTTTCCTGCACTTCCTCTGCTCCAAAATATTTAAAATGTTTTTTAAATAATTTTACAATTGCAGGGATGATACTTTAAAAAACATTTAAGGTTAAAAAATATTGCCACTGGAATAGTAAGAGGCAGGTGGGGAGAGAGAAGGAGGTAAGGAGAATCCCATTCCCATCCCTCATTTAGTCCAAGAGTGTAGTCAATTTTGGGAAAACTTAAAGACAGCACTAATCCCCTCTACATTCTCTACTTTAACACAATGTATAGCCTTTTTGAATGGGGGAGGGAGAGGGATTGTGGCAGCCGGCATGGCTGGTCTTTCAGGTAGCAAAGGCACTTTCCTCACTCTGTTGAATGACCCTCAACTTATCCACAGGCTGTATCAAAATCCATAATTTTGGCCCCAGTAGCGCTTGACTTATACTCGAATTTCATTTATTCCAGAGTACATGTGGCAATGTTCTATTTTGAAAAAACAGAGTCAAAAAACTGCTCCAAGACACTCACCTTTCCACCGATGTCACGGCTTTTGGCCCTTAGCTTGTTGACCTGTGATTCGGCAATATCTGCTCGCTCTTCAGCCTCTTCTAGCTCATGCTGAGCTTTCCTGCACCTGGACAAGTTGGAATTGGCCAGTTCCTCCTGGCACAACATAATCAGAATGTGAAAACAGCACTCTAAGCAATTTCATAGTAACTTATGTATAGACAACAGCTCAGGCTTTCTATAATACATCAGGACATTGGAAATAGCAATAAGCAAAGGATGAAAGATGTCCCTTCCTCTATTAGAAGGGACAGCTGCACTATGGAAAAATGTATGCTGTGGATAAAGGGAGTCATTTTCTGGAAAAAGCATATTCTTTATTCTTACGTGGCAATGCAGTATAAGCAGTTTTGAGCCTTGCTGCAACAGTCAGAAAGCTTGATAGGATGTACACAACCTTGGTCACCTGGGGAATGAGTAATGTAACCATTGACCATGGAGTCCTTCTGCCTGACTTAGGGTGTTTTTACTAGCATGATTTCTCAAGACAATAGACATTGAGGATTTTGTTCAAAGTTAGCAACTGACTATATCTGCTTGACATATTTTTTTCTGCTTTGGTTCTTAAAGAAATATCCTAGACTGGAAATCTGACTGGGGTTTCTTGCTTAGAATAAGGATTGATTTCTCCATATGCCAAACTCCTTGGCAAACTGCTAACCTTGTTTTTAATTAGTTTTGTGAAAGTGCTACATTTTCACAAGGGTATAGATTCTTGAATATCCAAGGTGTGAGTATTATTTAATCATGTTTGACTGCCTCAGAAGAATATAGCCAGGGCAGGGAGTGCCTTGTAGTCTTTGCAACTTCACATAGTTAGAAGTGTAGACAAACTAGTATTCAGGGTTACACACCAACTTGCTGTTGTTAGGCATGAGCATCTGATATGCATTATATATCAGTCCAGTCATAAACAACAACAGGGATGTTAATTATAACTTCCACCAAAGTTTGAGGTATTTTTGAAACTGCCTTTTCATTTGAAC
The DNA here is from genome assembly GCF_037176765.1 of Anolis sagrei. Lineage (NCBI taxonomy): Eukaryota > Metazoa > Chordata > Lepidosauria > Squamata > Anolidae > Anolis > Anolis sagrei. The sequence goes on from NC_090022.1 coordinate 122,216,476, forward strand.
AATCTCTGCTTAAGTCTGAGGGGAAGAACCATTTGACACTTGTGTACTTACAGCCTCCTCAGCCTGTCTCTTATACGCTTTCACCTTCAGCTGGAGCTTGTCCACCAGGTCTTGGAGTCTGAAAACATTCTTTTTATCCTCTTCAGCCTGCAGAGAATGAAAATGGAATACCAACACTAAAGGGATCTTACGGACTGGTTTTTCAGAATATGAAGAATATGTTTATCCACTAGAAAAAAAACAGGGAGAAGGAGTAAACACAATGTTTTGCTGAAACATCTCTTCTCTTACAGACTAACAGTATATTTGAAAGCAATGAGGAGAAATGAACCCCATCAATAATCTAAGTGGAAGAAAATGGCAGTACCTGGTAAGTTATTTCTTTGACTCTCCGCTCATATTTTCTCACTGCTTTGATGGCCTCAACTCCTCGCTTTTGTTCAGCATCAAGCTCATTTTCTAACTCACGCACCTAAACAGAATATTCTAATGAAAAGACAGATCTACAACAACATATCTTTAGAAAAATTATTACAATGACTAATTGTAATAAATGGAGGTGCAGTTTCCAAAAAATCTCAGGAAAAGTGTCACTATGGTAACAAAAGCATTCCCTGTCCTTACACTTTTAACCACTATAACAAATGGAAACAATCCAAAGCAAGGGCCCTGGTACCCCCTCCTCATGCATACCCTGGCCTCCAGCTTCTGCAGTTGCTTCTTGCCACCTCGCAGTGCCAACTGTTCTGCTTCATCCAGGCGGTGCTGCAAATCCTTCACAGTCTGCTCCAGGTTCTTCTTCATCCTCTCCAGGTGGGCGCTGGTATCTTGCTCCTTCTTCAGTTCCTCTGCCATCATGGCTGCCTAGTTAAATACATCCCAAATAGTATCTGTAAATGCTTAACTGTCAGTCTTGCTCAAAGTGTTACATTCAAGGTGTGTTAACAAGAGCCAACTTAGGTTTGTCTTTCTGTTGTTAGTCATTTGGGCAAGAGTCCAAGCCCCACTTTTAAAATACATCTGTATTAAAATATAATGAGTTTTGTTTTTATGTGTGGAATGTGTTTGCATGGTTTATCCTCTAATTCAAGAGTGGGAAATCTTTGGTTCTTCAGATGTTTGGGGACACAACAGTCCCCACAATCCTTTACTATTTGCCCCATGAGCGTGATTGATGGGAGTTGAAGGCAAAACCTTCTGGAAACATAAGTTTTCTGCTCCTGTGCTTACTGAACTGATGGAAGAGAGAATACAAAACATGCAAAGAGCAGTGCTCTAGAAAAGGTTGTTGCTTCATTCATCCCTAAGGTAATTAAAACCTATGCAATTTTAGAGAAAAGTTAAGATTGCATTTTGTTTACACAAACAAGTATGTATGAGGAAAAATGTAGATAATGCAAAATTATAAGTCAATATTTAGCAATTTTATCTAACAATTTAGGAGTCACAGTGGCACAACGGGTTAAACCCTTGTGCCAGCTGAAATGCTGACCCAAAGTTCAGCTGATTGAATCCACAAGACTGGGTGAGCTCCCATCTGTCAACTCCAGGTTCCCTTGCAGGGACATGAAAGAAGCCCCCCACAGGATAATAAAACATCCGGGCGTCCCCTGTGCAACTTCCTTGCAGAGGGCCAATTCTCTCACACCAGAAGCAATTTGCAGTTTCTCAAGTCACTTCTGACACAATTTTTTTTAAATCTAAAGATGTATACTTTTGCACCTCAAGTTTAGCTTCTCCTCTACCAAACCTGCAGTGTACTATCTCTTCTAGTTAAATTATCTTCTCTGTTTGGACAACTGTGAATATCAGTCCACACATACAAGAAATTGCATGCATGATGTTTGCTTGAAAACCATCATATGCAAAATATATAACCCACTCACTCTATAGCTTTGGTAATTTACATCATATGATCATAAACTGGTCAAATGCTCAGATAGATCACCAATGTTGAGCAGTACTTTCAAGTAGCTGGGTCTAAGCGAGGACACTTACATCTGTGATGGCCTTTTTGGCTTTCTCTTCAGCATTTCGTGCCTCCTGGATGGCATCATCAATCTCCCCCTGGAATTGAGCTAGGTCTGTCTCCAACTTCTTTTTTGTATTGAGAAGGCTGGTGTTCTGTGAGCACATTTGACAATTTAGTTACCTACAGTTTAATCCTACAGGCTAATCATGTGTCAGCATCATTCCACACTGGTCTCTACACAATCAAGCGAAGAGATACGTCCTATTCTATTCCCATCATAGCTCAATGACTAGGATCTGTTTGACTCATCCCACTGCAAAGGCTCTAACCCACAGGAAACCTTGGACAATGAAAGTAGGTTTTGGCCTTTGTCTTTTATGATGAATGATCATTAAAGCATCTTTGTGCAGTGCATCATTTCTATGTGGCATTTCATGTTGATATGGTGCAACTGATTTAAAGAGGGAATGATTGCCCAGCAGAGTTTTGGCACCAGAGTCTGTGGCCATTCAGCTCTGTGGTTCTGTACCTGGGAATGAAGGAGCTGCACACGCTCACTGGCATCTGTCAGCTCTTGCTCACATACTTTGCGAGCCCGTTCAGTCTGTTCCAGAGCCATTCTCATCTCCTCCAGCTCAGTTGTCATTAGGGTGTTCCTGCGCTCCACAAGCGCAAGCTGCTCCTTTAAGTCTTCACTGCCTCGCAGCGCATCATCCAGATGAAGCTGGGAATCCTGTAGCAAGCATAAATATGTTGCATCTCCAAGATGAAGACATCTTACATGGAAACTAAACGTAAAACGGCTGATTTTTAATGTACATACATATATGGTTTTACAAGTAAATTCTACTAGCAAAGCCAGGCAGTTTATAATCCATTGACCATGAATCTTGCTTAAAAAGTCCTACAGCCTTACATTGTTTTAAGGCACACTGAACATTACAGTGTTAATCTTACTGGCCATATAATACACTTTTAAATATTTCAGCTCAACACTCATTTAAAAAACATCCAAATTCCCAGACAAACTAAAGCTTACCACACAAGGCAGTCTGTCTCACCCTAGTTTCCATGGATAAGCCAATCTTTCTCAGCCTAGTCAACCACCAAGGGAACGATTTGTATTGACTTGTTTCATTTAAAAGATTTTTAAAAATACCACCCGACATACCATAAAGATAATATTATGATATTAGCACATTGTTAGACTATTTAAGCTCTCTGGATGAAGAATGTGGGGCAGGTCTAATGCATAAATGGAGTTATTTTAATATCTACTTTGAACAATAGCACTTGAGGGACCATTTTACAAATCTCAAAAGCTTTTTTCCCCAGCACTGGATGGCCCAGCAAAGCAGGGGTTGCTTTACTGGTTTTAGGCTAAAGGTAATATCTCTTTGCAAAGGGGATCAACCCAGTGGGTGGGTAGAGGGGAGGATTGCCTAAGCTACTTTCGTAGCTGTTTCATTTTCCCTCAATTAGCAATTACTAAAAGTTTGCATTGTTTTCATCAACAGCAGTGAGAGAACCAGACACTGATTTAATTTCATAATTCTGTGTCATGGTTGTTAAAAAGGCCACCTACATTATCCAGCCACCAATTTGATTGCTTGTTGTAGGGACAGACTGCACCTAAAAATGGCTAAAGATGGCTCCTTTATGGGTGTGGTGCCTGAACTCTGGAACGCTTTTCCAGTATTGATCAGGGCAGCCCCCACCCTTCTGTCTTTTAGGAAGAAGCTCAAAATCTTCCTGTGTGAAAAAGCTTTTAACTAATGTTGACAGGAGCCTGGAGCTGCACTGTAATCATTTTAACTATTCCATTTTTTAGTTCCTTGGAAATTTTACTGGTTTATTATTTAATGATAATTTTATGTCCGTTAGGACGGTGGGGGATTTATTTGATGGACTTTATCTGATGGTTACTTTTATATTTGCGTGTAATTGCTGCTGTAAACCGCCTTGGGTCTTTGGAGAAAGATAGTATAAAAATGTCCCAAATAAATAAAAATAAAATAAAATAAAATAATCTCCTTGTTTTACTACAGAAGCAAGCTGCATACTGACATTATTCTGTCAGGATTCTAATGCCACATTTCACACACTGGTCCCATGTAGACCATTTGCATTTTACTGTTCCAACACTGGGAGCGCTTTGTGGTCCACGTTAAATTTACTTATTTATTTATCTTGTCAGAAGTAAATTGAGAATATAGTTATCTATATATATAAATTTGTTAGGGGCATCCAACGAGGAAACAAAACTCAAAAACCCCCCAACGAAACTGTACCAAAATTGCCATGCCCATAACACAACCCACAAGGTACAAACATATCTACTCAAAATGAAAAACAACACAACAACACACTCACAAAACGGCAAAACAACAAAACTCAAAAAACCCCAACAAAACTTAACCAAAATTGCCATGCCCATAACACAACCCACAAGGTACAAACATATCTACTCAAAATGAAAAACAACACAACAACACACTCACAAAACGGCAAAACAACAAAACTCAAAAAAACCCAATGAAACTTAACCAAAATTGCCATGCCCATAACACAACCCACAAGGTACAAACATATCTACTCAAAATGAAAAACAACACAACAACACACTCACAAAACGGCAAAACAACAAAACTAAAAAAAAACCCAACGAAACTTAACCAAAATTGCCATGCCCATAACACAACCCACAAGGTACAAACATATCTACTCAAAATGAAAAACAACACAAAAACACACTCACAAAACGGCAAATCAACAAAACTCACAAACCCCCCAACGAAACTTAACCAAAATTCCCATGCCCATAACACAACCCATAAGGTACAAACATATCTACTCAAAATGAAAAACAACACAACAACACACTCACAAAACGGCAAAACAACTGAGCATGCGCATTGGTGCCCAGCCGCAAGTTCCCTGGCGCGCGCACACAGTTCCCTCTGCGGAAGCCATGCCCACTCCAAGCCCCGCCGCGCCGCTTCCTGCACACACACACACCCCGCCGCACGCACACACACAACCCCACGCTCCATCACTCCCCCTGCCGCACACACACACGCAACCCCACGCTCCATCACTCCCCCCACCGCCACACACACACGCGCAACCCCACTCCCCCCCCGCTGCCGCACACACACACACAACCCCACGCTCCATCACTCCCCCCGCTGCCGCACACACACACACAACCTCACGCTCCATCACTCGCCTGCCCCAATCTTACCTCCTTTTACTTCACGCCACCTCCAAACCCCACCACACCCCTTCCCGCCCTGTCAAAATCCAGGAAAGACAGGAAGGAAGGGAAGAAGGAAGAAAGAGAAAGGGAGATAAAGAAAAGGGGGAAGGAAGGAAAGTTAGAGAAAGAAGGAAGAAGAAAAGGAAAGAAAAGGAAAGATGGAAGGAAAGAAAAGAGAGACAGCAGAAGAGAAAGAAAAAGGGGGAAGGAAGGAAAGAGGTAGAGAAGGAAGAAATGAGAGACAGAGGGAGGGAAAGAAAAAGGGGGAAGGAAGGAAGAAGAGAAGGAAAGAAAAAAGGGAATGAAAGAAGGAAAGAGGGAGTGAAGGAAGGGGGAAGATGTAGAGAAAGAGGGAGGGAAGGAAAGAAGGAAAGAGAGAAGGAAGAAAAGAGACCAGAAGAGAAAGAAAAAGGGGGAAGGAAGGAAGGAGAGAAGGAAAGAAAAAAGGGAATGAAGGAAGGAAAGAGGGAGTGAAGGAAGGGGGAAGATGTAGAGAAAGAGGGAGGGAAGGAAAGAAGGAAAGAAAGAAGGAAGGAAAGAGGCCAGAAGAGAAAGAAAAAGGGGGAAGGAAGGAGATAGAGAAGGAAGAGAAGAAGGAAAGATGGGGGGGAAGGAAGGAAGGAGGGAAAGAAGGAGAGAAAGAGGGAAGGTTGGTCACAGCAATGCGTGGCGGGTAAAGGTTGTTATTTCTATGATTATTATGATGCTATTATTCTTCCTCTGAGACCCTTTTAGGGGGAATGGGAGAGGTGTCAGGTCCCAGAGGCAATGCATTGCATTATTGTTATTGTTATGATGGTGGTGAAATAAAAGGAAATAAAAAGCGAAAGAAGGAAGCAAACAGGGAGGGAAGAAAGGCAAAGGAAGAAAGGGGGAGGGAATGAAGGAAAGAGAGAAGGATGAAACCAAGTAGTGAAAGAAGGAAAGAAAGAAAGAGGTAGAGAAGGAAGAAAGGAGAGAAAGGGGGAAGGAATAGGTAGGTACCTCTCTTTCATAATAGTCCAGATATCTACCTCAACTTTGATAAGTTTTACTATAGGCCACAGCAACGCGTGGCAGGGCACAGCTAGTAATATATAAAAATGTATGCTAAATACTTCCTTTCTGCTATATTTCTCCATCCTATGAATATTTGACTATAGCCCTGGAAGCTGTTATCATTTTTCAGCTCACATTTCCCATGTTGTTTCTTACACCATTACTGCAAATATAATTTCAAATAAAGCAGAAATATAACACTTGGAGAGCTTCAAGTTCTCCACTCCTGTTAGAAAGTATAGTAGGATCAACTCTCTCCTCTGTTCAGTCACAGAATGAACCAAGGTGCACATCTACATTGACTACTTAGTGTGAAACCAAAAGCAGTTTCATTGTGAAGATAATTAGATGGGAAGTTCTTGATTTAGTTCATAGGCCAGATGGAGCCTATATGCGCTACAGAGTCTGGCCTCAAAGCGGTTCCAGAATTTGCAGGATCAGCAGCTTGACAGCGGCAAAGAATGCAGGATTTTTTTCCAGCTCCTTTCTCCATAATGCGCAATGCAGATCACTGGGGTGCTCCTTCACTTAATCATTTTTGCCATGCAATACAGTTTACACTAGTATCACATTAAAGGCTCTATTTCAGAGTATTCCTGGACTTTGGTTACCTCAATTAAAAACCTTTAAAGCGCACTGTAGCATGTGTTCACAGCATGCATCAAAATAACCCCATGCTGTCAAGCTGCCTTCAAACTGCATAAAATGTCAATGCATATATGCCTCAAGCTAACTGTTACAAATCCTAAAAATGATATATGATTAAGTTGACCTTCAGCTGTCCTTGGACATTCCTTAAGTGTTTTTGTGTCTCTGCTGATTGGCGGTTGGCATGGCTCAGCTGGATTTCCATTTCATTCAGATCGCCTTCCATTTTTTTCTTAATCCGCAAGGCATCGTTCCTGCTCCTGATTTCAGAATCCAGCGTACTCTGCATGGTATCCATCATTCTCTGGTGATTTCTCTTCAGTTGTTCAATTTCCTCATCCTTCTCTGCCACCTTCCTATCAATTTCAGACTTTAGCTGGTTCAGTTCCAACTGGACACGCAGGATTTTCCCCTCTTCATGTTCCAAGGAGCCCTGAGTCAATCAAACAAGATTATTTATTTCAATTTTACTTTTTCATTAGAAAATATGTACAGCCAGTTCTCCACATGCATGGGTTTCGCATTCACAGTTTTGACTATTCATAAATTGGCCATGCGTCCTGGAGATCAGTGACAAAAGAGTGATGGATCTCCTCTCCCATCCCCACTATCTTCCAAGTATGTTCTAAAGACAGCAAGGACAGCAGAAGTGATTTATGCTTCTTTCAGGTTTTCCCAGGATGGACTAAACTCTTGCCTTTTTTTACTCTAGTCAGACAAGAGGATGGTTACTGTTTTGATAAGAGCTAGAGTACAGTGGTTACACTGACCTAAAGATAAGTCAATTCAAATTTGGGGAGCAATTTCTTCACTAAAATCTCTATGCTTATTAGTATATACAGTAGATGATTTTCTTTAAATCAGGAAATATTAGGAATTTTAGTGAGTGGTGGAAATGTGTGGGTGGAGATAAATAAGATTGAAGAGAGAATGCATTTCATTGGTGGTACCATGGATCACACGAAATGACAAGCAAGACAACTTTGCATTGTTGTGATCAAGTGCTCTTAAGAGAAAGAGGGTTCATTTAGAGAGAGAGAGAGAGAGAGAGAGAGAGAGAGAGAGAGAGAATTAGTTCATAATGTGGCTGGGACTTTTCAGCTCAACTGTGAATGGTATTTTCCCATTTTTAGCCAGGAGGTGGCACTAAAATCCTTTCCAAGGCTATAATTGTGTATTGTAACAGGGGGTGCTTTACTATAAAAGTTAATTCATACTCTCTGCCATTTCAAGCAATAGGATGGGGAAAATATTCATTGAAGTTGGGTTGCTTTGCTCTGTACACAACATTGAGATGCCTCTGGAGGGCAGAAAAACTCAACTTATAGAGAGTTTTCCAGTAACAGCATTCAAATAGCCCATATTCACCTCTGCTTCCTCCAAAGCAGCTTGGAGGTCTGACCTCTCCTGTTCAACATGCTTCTTTGCTTTCTCTAATTCATGGCTGCTTTTGCCAGCTTCAGCTATCTGCTCCGTCAGGTCAGAAATTTCCTCTGAGGAAAGAAATATTTCATGATCATTATTACCATTGGTAATACGCCCGGTACTGTAATGTCATGAAAGTACAATTATATACTGACATCATTTAGATCAGATATCCCTCATCTGACATTAAAATGTGTATATGGGGGCATAGGGGAAATGTGGCTTTCTCCGATGTACAATGTGGACTGGACAGCCGTATTGTACAATCTAAAATGCAAAAGGCCTAATTAAGAGAGACTTTGAATGCACGATCTTTCAGCAACATTGTACTGCATTACCCTAAAAATACTTACTTTTTAGAACTGAAATTTGATCCCTGTTTGCCACTGTACATAAGTAAGCAATGACTTAGTGCCAGACTCATCAAATTCTGCCCTCACATGGTATTCAGCAGTCCTTTCTGGAGTGGTGTCCCACACATTCACCTGGCAGTCACTTTGTGCTCTGCATACTTGATGTGTTTATGGGTGTGTTGTATGTTATGTGGATATTTATGGGTGTGTTGTATGTTATGTGAATATTTGTCACAACCTTTGGATCACTGGCAGGGGTCCTGGATCCAAGACGTCTATTACCAGTATCTCTTTGGCATTCGTTATGGTGACCTTTGGGGATCGGGAAATGTGGTCCAGAATTGGACTGATGCAGCTCAGAACCTGACACCTTTTCTGAACCTCCTGGTAGGGGATCATCCACTCATGTGGATCCTTCCTGTCATCCCACAATTTCCAGCAGGTCAGGTTTATAGACCAACAGTTACTTGATGCTTGGATCCAGATCAATGAGGGTCAATCCACATTTGCAACTGTAACCAATAAAAATTGTAGTCTGTCTCCTCCAATTATATGTTGAATGTGGCATGTTTATTTTGGCTGAGTGGTTCTTAGCCCTGAACATGCAAAAGTACTTGTGTGAATCTGCCCATTCAGATTGGAACAAAGACTAAAGAAAGAAGACACTTACGTTGCAAGTTTTTGTTCTCTCGCCTAACTGTCTCAAGCTGGTCGAGCACCTCCTCGTATGCATTCTTCATTTTGAAGATTTCAGTACTCTGGGATCGTGACTCCTTCTGGGAAGACTCCAGTTCAGCCTGACATTCCTGGTACTTCTGCTTCCATTCTGCAAGTACCTAAAGAACACATATATGTATATAGTACAGAAAGAGAGCACCTTTAGCCAAGCAAAATGTGTAAACTGGGGGAGAACTGAGTGCTATCAAAGAATGGTTGTCTCAATTCACCTTATACAAAAAGAAACCCTGATAGCAATTCTCCCTCAACCCCATGGTGCTAACTTCCTTCTTCCCAATAAGAAAAAAGTGACCTTATCAAAGTTCCTCTGCCTTTTGTCCAGGGCTGCACAAGCAGCATTAGACCTCTCCACATCAATCATGAGGTCATCAACTTCTCCTTGTAGTCTTTGCTTGGTCTTCTCTAGAGAAGCACATTTAGAGTTGACTGCTTCTATCTGTTCTTCAGATTCTTGAAGACGCTGAGCTAGTTTCTTCCTGAAAGACAAAGAACCCAAGGCATTTCCCGAACAGCTTTAAGGCAAACTTTGAGAGGGAATGGTTATCAAACTCGGCTAGATGACAGGTCCTGGGATGATGGGAGACTTTGTGTATGTCTGCATTACAGGGGGTTGGACTGTTTGACCTTTTTGGTATCGTCAGTTCTAAGATTTTATGATACAAATAGAAAGGCATGACATTGCAGGCAGGCCAGATTGTGAAAGTAAGGGCTCCATATCTAGGAGCAAGATCACAATTGCTGGAGGAACAATGAATCGTGAGGAAGAACCAACAGCCAGCAGAGAAGTGTCTGAGGGCAAGTTACTGGACTACAAGGGGATTTGAGGACAATGTTGCTGTTATTTGTAAAATAACTGAAATTCTTTAGTATCAACTACAGAAAAAGAGTTTTATGTCAAAAAACCAATGGTCATCCCTAATAAAGTGGGAAGGCATTCCCAGCATTCTTCCCCAGTACATACTTGGCTTCTTCTAATTCCTCGGTCCGTTGAATGGCATCTGTTTCATACTTGGTTCTCCACTGGGCCACTTCACTGTTTGCCTTGGACATGGCACGTTGGAGCTCACTCTTGGCTTCTTGCTCCTCTTCAAACTGCTCCCGGAGCAAGTCACAGTCATGGCGGGCGGATTGCAAGGCATGGGCTAGAGCATTCTTTGCCTGAGGGTTCATAAATATAAAGGTAACCACACTGGTAATTTTTTTTACTAGTTTATATCCTCTCTGTCCATGATACCACATAAAGATGCCTTTTACTTCAGGTGTTAATTTGTACACTGACTTTTTAAAAAGTCTTTTTCTGCTCATTCTTAAAATCTAACCAAACATTTTTGGCAGTGCTTTTTGAGAATTATTTTTCTTATACTGCTTCATTGATCCCCAATCATACCCTTACCACAGCGACTTTTATAGGGTAATCGTATGGTATGAAAATATATTGATACAATTCAGCATTATTAAAGCCTTTTCTACTACAATGAGAGAATTTGCAAAAGCAGTTTCCCCTCCAGGCTCTTACCAAGGCTGACCCTGCATAACTTCCAAGATCAGACAAGATCTGGTATCTTTAGGATATTTAGGCTCATTAGCAGCCCATATCATGAAAAGCAGACATGAGTTTTTCATTGCTTCATTGCTTAATAAGGACATACATGGCATAGTCTACATTAAGAGAATATCACCTTGTTTTCTTCCTCCAGCTGCCTCTTGAGCTCCTCTGTCTGCTGGGTGAATGCTTGTTTGCCTCTGATCAACTGAGAAATCAAAGATTCTTTTTCTTCAAGTTGGCGAGAAAATTCACCTAATAAAAAAAAATCCACACAGTCTTCCTAAGCTGTATGGTTGGGACTACCAGTTTCCAAGTCATATCACTAATTTTACTACATCTTTGTGGCTTGAGGCACAGATCCAACTCTGTATTGAGTTGCAGGCTGTCTGTAAAAGGTTGCTTCGTCAATATGTGGCAGGATAGGCAAGGACAATTATCCTAGTGGCAACATATCTATTTGGATAAGGGCTTGCATTCCAGGAAAAGCTAGGGTCACAGGTTGGGGCCAAGGAGAAAATAGGGAGAATGAAAGCAAAATAGTGGAGCCAGATATAATTCTTACCAATCTGAATACAATTTCTCAAAAAATGTAAAGCACAGTTAAAGTCTATGCATGTCTGCTTAGGAGTAAAATCACTTCAACAGTTTTCTTACCTGCAAAGCATAGCTCAGTTCTGTGCTATGTCTTTCCTACTGGCAAAGTTCAACTCTGTTCTGCACAAGGCATGCAGTCTTGTTTCCCATCACAGATTGAAAATAACAGTAGAATAAAATCTTAGCCTTGGTAGATAATCTCCAGGAGTCACATCATGTTCACAGGCTCTATCTATTCTATCTAATCAGCTATCTAATTATCTATCTAATCTATCTATTTTATCTCTATCTATCTATCTATCTATCATCTATCTATCATCTATCTATCTATCTATCTATCTATCTATCTATCTATCTATCTATCTTCCTGTACTATGTTTTCCTTCAAATATCCCCCACCCCCTTTTTTTCTTTATCCCTCCATCTAGCTGGGATCTTTTTAGTAACACCAGCACTGGGAGGATGATGGTGGAGGACTGAAATAAATATTCCTTACTTGTAACACCTGATCAGGATTTGACAGTTCAGAGAGAGTTAAGGTAGATATTTTAAGATAGATACAATATAAATGAAAAGAACATGTTGTTGATTTCCATTTTAAGCATATTCATAGAAACACACAGTGAAAATATTTTAAATATCTAAATGTCAGTATAAATGAACATTTTCTTCAGTTTGAAAGTGGTAAAACTTACCATTTTCAGTGTTCAGCCGTGCTTTATGTGCGTTCAGATCATTGATCAGTCTCACGTGCTCTTCATCTTTTGTCTTGATTTCACTAAATTGGTCTTCAAGGGTTCGACACATCTTTTCCAGATTACTCTTTTTAAATTAAATTAAATAGTTTGGATTTTTATTATAATTAACAAAAATCTGACAAAGAAGCTCCTTTTAACAAATATTTTATGCCTTCTTTCTCTTCCATCTAACTGGAATCTTTTTAGTAACATCAGCATTGGGAGAATGGTGAAAGAGGACTAAAAAACCCAACTCTTTGGGTGCTGAGTTGTGCTATGTGTCTGTAGTAAACATAGCAATAAAGCTTGAGTTGAGAAAAAATGGGATTCTACTCCAGTCAATCCTACCGTAGTTAATATGTGTGCCTATGTGCAAGGAAAAGGTCATTTGCCTCCAGAAATCCTTATTGAGAATATCCGAACAGTAAAACATTCGGAAAAGGAGAGAATAGATGTCTGCCTCACAAGCTTCTCCACATGAAGTCCTGATCTATACGTTTACCCACCAAAATGGAAATCATAAATAAAGTAGAGGCTGTCCAAAGAAAAACTCATCCCTAGATGAAGTTTTCAAATGGTCTCTAGAAGGTTCAAAAACATTTTATTTACTTATGTGAGACAGACTTGGTTTTTCATTTCTCACATGCATATTGTTTTGAATAAAAAGTTCACTGGAACATATTCAACTATTCCTTTTTACTATGATGCATGAATCTAGCCTTCTGCTTTTAATATTATTTCTGTCTTTGGTATCATTTTTTTTTGTTTTGTAAAAGAAGTAATACCCAGGAATACATCTGTTTCCTTAATGGAGGTATACTTATAAAGAAATATTATGAAAATGGAGAAACATAACTCTTTACCTTGGCCTTGGAGACAGATTCCATGTTGCTAGCAAGGTCATCAATCTCCATCTTCAGTTCACTTTTTTCCTTCTCCAGTTTTTGCTTGACACGCTGCAAGTTATCAATTTGCTCTCCAAGTTCAGCTGCACTGTCTGCATGCTTCTTGCGAAGGGCGGCTGTTGTGGCTTCATGATTTAGGGTGGCCTCTTCAAGGTCCCGGCGCATTTTCTGGAATTCTGCCTCACGTTTCTTATTCATCTCAATCTGGGCTGATGTTGCTCCTCCAGCTTCCTCCAGGCGCTCACTGATCTCTTCAAGTTCCCTGGAGAGATCAGCCCGTTGCTTCTCTGCTTTGGCCCGAGATGCCCGCTCAGCCTCAATCTCTTCCTCCAGTTCTTCCATACGGGCCTTTTGGAAATAAGATAAACTCATTCTATATTTGAAAGAGACATATTTGGGAACAACAGTGCATACATTATTATGATTTATATGCAACATTAATTTGTACTTCAGATTTGGGAGGCCAAGGCAATTGCTTGCAGAAGTGATTATGTTAAGATCTGCAGGTACAATCCAGCCACATTATGTGTTTAGATGCATTTACATGGAACAGGTGAATCCAGGGCCATGCAGACAGACCTTGTTGTCATGTCACCTATGAGCAACCACCTGCTTGTTGATCATATGGCTGGACACCCAAGTTATGACCTTAGCAGAAGCAAGAGGTGATGGCCAGGCTCTCCTAAAGTTGTTGACTGGCAAGAAGCTGTGGTACTGACACAAGAGCCACATATCGTATTCCCTGTGGCAGTGTGTGCATGTGGACAAGGGATCAGGACAAAACAGACCTGATCCAGCTGTACACACCACCTCAAATCTCAAGAACACTCAGGAGTTTCCTGCAAACTCTGGTGTATCCTTCAACTCTGGTTATTATGGAGCAAGTTCCAGTGAAGGGGTAAACAATTTGGATTCCTGCCTATATATGATGAAAACTACTAGCTCTTGGGGTGAGTACATGGTGTTTTTTTAAATCATGTAGACTTGCCATATATGTTCTCAATATACCTGTAACTCTTTGATCTTTTTCTGTAGCTGAGAGCTTTGAACCTGTTCATCCTCTATTTTTCCTTGTAGCTGACCAATTTCAAATTCTTTCCTATGAACAAGAAAAGTGTAAAATAAGCCAACCAATATGCAAAGTAAACTTTCTAAGGGCAAATGGATATTAGAGGCTAAAATGCACAATTCTATTAGGAGTGTACTTCTTTAGTTTGTCGTCCATTTGCTGCTTGTCATTCTCCAGATCCATGACTGATTCTTGAGACATCTTCAAATCTCCCTCCAGCTTCCTCTTGGCTCTTTCAAGATCCATGCGAAGCTTTTTCTCTTGCTCCAGGGAGCCTTCAAGCTAAAATAAAACATGGGCATTTGAATAACTGGTACTGATATAAAGTTACTGTTTTAAGGAAAACATGATGTTGAAAAAGATGTGAAACATTAGAAGTTTTGAAAAGCTACAGATGTCCTTTGGGGCTCAAATGAGATCCTATGCTCATGTGAGGATGATAGTGCTATAATCAAATCAAATTCTTTTATATTAACTTGATTAATAGAACATTATAAGAATCTCTAAGGATAAAAATATTGGTGAGAGATTGTCTGTTTTCCCCAAATCAAGCCTTTCAGATGTGTCAGATAACACATTCTAATTAGGAGGGAACTATCTGTTGGTTTTGTTGGGGTTGTGATCAGACACATTTATCCTAGGTGGATATATGTGAATATCTTTTGAAATGAGTCATCTTGTCCCTACAAATGGTCTTCTGATCACTCTGAAAATATTTATATGCTTGCACAAAAAGGTAATTGCTAGATTGCTATATATTTCATTGCTGAAAATAATTTGAATCTTTAAAATTTGCTGTACAATTAAGAAAACAATACTATGTTTCTATATGTAGAGTTGAGATGCAGGATGTGGATGAAGGAAATTCAATTTCCAGAATTTTGCCTAGTTTGTGAATGCCCAAAACAGTGTATGCATGTGTGTAAGTAATGGACATTTCTTTGCATTCATATTTGAGAGTAGCAGAGTAAGAATGGATGTGAACACAAACAAAGTGAATATCGAAATCTAATATAGAAGACTGGTACAGTGAAGAGTGAGTAAAATAAAAATGAATTACTCAGTTATCAACTGCTGAACCTTAATTCATGAGTGCAAAAGTATATAAGCAGATTTCACTTCTCCTACCAAAATAGGTTATCATCACTATCAATTCCAATAATAATAATAATAATAATAATAATAACAACAACAACTTTATTTTTGTACACCCATCTCCATCACCCCGAAAGGACTCAGGACGGCTTACATGAAACCAAGCCCGATCAACACAGTTTAAAACATAACATAGTAAAATACACGACAACATATCTTACATCATCCACTTGCTGTTCTAGCTTAGATTTTGTTTTCGAAAGAGTGTTGACTTTGTCTTCCTCAGCCTGGAGATCATCTAAGGTCTGCTGGTGGGCCTCTTGGAGAGATTTTTTCTCTTTGGAGAGTTTGGATATGCTTTCATCTAAAGCTGCCATTTCCTCTGTAAGATTTTTAACCTAAGAAACAATACATAACTTAAATTGCCACCATCCTTCTCACAGCACCGTAGTTAGCTATACCGATTCGTGAGATAAGAAACAATAAAGATGGATAAATCAAGTCTCCAATGCATTTTAAATAGATATTGCTATAGATCCAGATATTTTTGTGTGGGTTATTGGCCAATTCTCTTCTGATGTGAGAAAATTGGTTGTCTGCAAGGACATTGCCCAGGGGACACCCGGATATTTTACCATCTCATGTCCCCGCATGGGAAGCTGGAGACAACAGATGGGAGCTCACCCCACTCCCCAGATTTGAACTGCCAATCTTTTGGTCAGCAGTCCTGCTGGCACAAGGGTTTAATCCATTGCGCCACCCGGGGCTCTTGATACAGACATGAAACTTAGGCATAGAGCCCATCATATACAAACGTAGAGGGCCATTGTCTATTTAACATGGAGTTAGAAGTTAATGCTAAGTGAAAGATGACAATGAATTACTAAACACTGATAGTATGCTGTAACTTTTTAGTCACCACACCTTGTTTTCTGTTGCATGCTTCTCCTTCTCTACTTTAGCCAATGTTAGCTCTAAATCATCAATGTCTTTTTTCAGCTCCGAACACTCATCTTCAAGTTTCCGCTTTTTTGCAGTCAATTCAGCATTCATCTCTTCCTCGTCCTCCAATCTTTCAGTCAGTTCTTTTATTTTAGCTTCGAGCTGAATCTTGCTTTTGATGAGTCCCTCACATCTTTCTTCAGCATCTGCTAGACTTTCAGTTTCCTGTAGCAACAAAACAGAACATCAGACTTGTTTTGTGGTTCATAACAAACAAAGGCATATACCATTTATGAAATTATCTATAATGTTGAAAAATATGGCAAGATGTTTTCTTTCCCTTTTGGCTTATCTGTAAAATATCTCTAAATATATCAAGAACTTTCCCTACCATACAGCTCATTCACTGTTGACTAACCTCTCTTATTTTTTTAGGTCTGGAAATATTGTCTATATATAGTATAACTAGTAACAGTGCCCTTTGTTTTTTAAACAAAGTTATATATCCCAATCAGAGCCTTCAAAACATTTGTGGTTGTGGCCTACTTCATCCCCTTGAAGTTAAAATCTCTATGCCCCATCCTGAACTAAAATGTTGCATTAATTGGATATAATATTCCTCCACCTGGACTAGTTGGCTCACTCTGTTAGTGGAAATTAGCACAGGGATCAGTACAGAAGAATGTATTTTTTAAACACTACATGCAAAGCAACAGTATACCCAAAATCAACAAATATTGTGAAGACACTCTCAAGCAACCTCATGTGTTCAAACAAGTAACTGTACATAAGACATTAGTGTGAATCATGCTGTTACAATATGAAAAATTGTCATTTTTTTTCTAGAGATGTAAGTATCTAGCGTTGGCCAAATATGAAGGTCAAGGATGCCATTAAAGAAAAATGGATTACTTACTGACTGAACCTGAAGCTGAAGGTCATTCTTCTCTTGCACTAGTGTCACCATTTTTTCCTCAAGCTCTTTTCGCTTTGCTTCAGACTTTGCTAGATCTTCTTTCGTTTTCTCAAATTCCTCTTTCATGTTGGCCATCTCTTTCTCAGATTCAGCACTCCTCAGCAAAGGCTTGATCTTGAAATACAGCTTCATCCAGGGCCAGTGCTTAACATTCATAAATGAACGAACATTGTATTGGATGATGTAAATGGATTCTCTGTGAAGATATTGAAAGAAAGGTGCCTTAGATGGAAAATGATTTCAGCTGTGTGTGTGTTCCAGCACTAAGTAAGTCATCGCCTTTATGAATCGGACACTCCCGTGCCTATTATTTTTGAAATAAGAACAGCCTGGGATAATCATGGGATATTTCGTACACATTCTCACTCACATTAAAAGAGCAGATGTGAAGCAGGGAACATCCTGCAGGCGGAGGGCCATACTTATTGATAATGGCATTTTCTGATGTTCCTGCCTCCAAATAAATTTAAATGGACTGCTATCTGGAGGCTTGGAGAGGAAATAGTTTCATAATTACCTTCTTGCATTCATCTTCTGAAATTCAACCCTCATAAGGAATCCTCTGCACATGGCCTGTGTGTGGGTGATGAGGGCTACCAACTTTTCATCTCTCATTTCTTCCAGAAGCCCCAGGAGGCCAGCCTTGAAGAATACCTACGGTATTTTTGTGAGTTAGAAGCAACATCTATCATGTAGCAATCTCATAGTGCAAAGATAGTCTGTGGTGGCTAGAAATATCCATGTCAGCAGGATAGTCAATATTCTGTAGGTTTCAGTTCCAACTTTAAAGAAGCTATCCAAACTACTGACTGGATAGCTCTCCGAACAGTCAGGCTACAACCTGCAGCAGATTCATTGCTTGATCAACATGGGACACATTGGCCACTACTTCCAAAGCTATGTGAAGCGAGTCATCCCTGTCCCTCTGTACCTTTTGCTGCTGTTCCCACTGACAAGGTAACGAAAGAGATAAGTTTACTGAAAAGCCAAATAATCCCAAACCAATAAGAGAAAGGCTCAGCCATTTATGACTGTGATGACATGCTGTCTTTGTATGGAAATACAATCTATAATGCAATCACAAACTTCTACACATTTGGTAATGAGGACATTCATATCGGTTAGGGCTGGGCGGTTTCGTTCGTTAATTTCATAATTCGTTAATAATTCATTATTTTTCTTGATAACGAAGCGATAACAAACCATTCAGGAGCAACTAAAAAACGAAACGAATTTTTAAAGCTATTTCGTAATTGTTTTGAAATTGTTTCGTTATTATTTCCGTATGTCTGGTGCAACTTTTATAGTTGTTTCCCTCCCCTCTCCCTGGTTGCAAGCGGTCGGCATTTACCCCACTTCCGGGTCCCTGGCCTCTGCTTAAGTGGATCAAATTCTCCTCTCCTCCTGTCGTCACCTCACCTCGTTCCTCACTCTGGCCTGCGTGTGCATTGGGCAAAGAGACACAGCAGTGCAGCACTCAGAGACCTGCCTGTTGCCTGCCTAACCTCTTTCCTTCTCAAGGTTAAAACTATTATATTTATTATATTTATTATATTATTATTATTATTATTATTATTATTATTAAGAATGGATGGCCATCTTTCAGTAGTGCTTTGACTGTGCCTTACATGCAGGAAGGCAGAAAGTGGTTTGTTATAATTATTATTATTATTATTATTATTATTATTGAGAAGCGTTGTCAAACCAGAATAGAGATCTCACCCCTCCTCTCTTTCCCCCCTCTTTCCTTCTCCAGGTTAAAACTATTATATTTATTATTATTATTATTATTATTATTATTATTAAGAATGGATGGCCATCTTTCAGTAGTGCTTTGACTGTGCCTTACATGCAGGAAGGCAGAAAGTGGTTTGTTATAATTATAATTATTATTATTATTGAGAAGCGTTGTCAAACCAGAATAGAGATCTCACCCCTCCTCTCTTTCCCCCCTCTTTCCTTCTCCAGGTTAAAACTATTATATTTATTATATTTATTATTATTATTATTATTATTATTATTATTATTATTATTATTAAGAATGGATGGCCATCTTTCAGTAGTGCTTTGACTGTGCCTTACATGCAGGAAGGCAGAAAGTGGTTTGTTATTATTATTATTATTATTATTATTATTATTGGGAAGCATTGTCAAACCAGAATAGAGATCTCACCCCTATTATTTTCAGTTGCGCAACCGCGTCCGCCATTTTAACGAATTGATTCGTTAATATTAACGAAATTTCGTAAATATGAAACTTTTTAAAAGGAAAATTTCGGAATTCTTTTAAATATCGAAATGCAAAAAACCCCAAAAAACGAATCGATTTTAGAAACAATTTTTTCCGTTGTTACCCAGGCCTAATATCGGTAATTTGATTTTGAACTACATAAGCAGATCAAATAAACTTAATACTATCTGTTTTTTTTTTTCATGTCATTCTCTGCTAAGATATTCCCTTTAATCTTTATCTGCTGGAAATACCTCCCAAGATCCATGCTTGTCAATACCTTAGTATGGCCAAATCTGTATTGATTGTGATCAACATCAATAGATGAGAGAAGTTTCTCAGAAGCCTTCTTGCTGTCAATAAACTGGCCTTCAGGGATGGCAGAAGCATTTAGAATTTTATAACTGTGGTAAGACAAAGAGAAGGAAATGGACAAGTCAAAGACCATACATCATTTTTTTCAAGGCATTCAAGCCTTCATGGGAAATGGAACATATGAACACTTCATTCCCTAACACCCTTCACTAACATAAGTATAATTTCCATTCACCAATTCACTAGTGTTGAAAAGTAAATCAGTAGTCCAGGAACATGGATGGGCCAGATAACATGGGTCTTTCCTTCCAATATAACCCTTTTTACTATTATGATAATATTCAGGTAGCAAATACCATCCTTTTCATTAGTGACATAGTGAATGATGTCATTGTATGTAGAAGCATGTTTGCCTTCATTTGTAGAGGTATAAAAGGCACAGACAATGCCTTTATCCTCACTCTGGTTTGCTTTTAGACACAATTCTTCACCATAGTCCCAGCTGGAAATAAAGCTGTACTTTTCTTTCTCCAGAAAGGATCTCTCTTGATAGTATCTCTCCTATCTGCTGCAGCATGGTGTGCTCCCTATAGCTAGCTCCAGTTAGTAACCTGGCTGCCGATCTTTGCACCAATTGCAATTTCCAAGCCATCTAGCACTGAGTCCTGAGGTTTAGGGATCCAAACAGATTTAAGAACCAAGGTGAGACTGTCTCAGCTTTCTTATCAGACTCAACAAATTTCTAGTAAAATCCGGACCTGATGATCTTCTGTTTAGGTGATGAAATTGCCATATATCAAAATATGCTAGTGGATCATGACTTTGGGTATTACCCACAATTGTAGCTCAGTAATTGTTAGGTGTTGTTGTTGTGTGTCCTCAGGTCATTTCTGACATGGTGACTTTAAGGTGAACCTGTCACGGGGTTTTCCTGGTAAAATTTGTTCAAGGGGGCGGTGCCTTTGCCTTCCCCTGTGACTAGTGAAGAGTGTGATTTTCCAAGCTCATGCAGTGATTTTCAATGGCGGAGTGTAGGGTTTGAAACCTGATCTTTAGCACTCTTGTCCAACACTCAAACCACCTCTGACATACCGTTGCTTAAAGTCAGCATAAAGGATTCTGCTGGGGAAGCCTTTCCTACAGATCCGAATACCTTCCAACACCCCATTACATCGCAGCTGGTGCATCACCAGGTGATGGTCCATTATACCTTTGAATCAGGAAGAGGAAAAGAGAGGGGAGAACATCAACATTACATTTATTTTCAATCCAGATTCTGAAATGTCCTTCTTATTGAGGAGCAATCATGGATCACCTGAACAAACCATTTCACTGATTAAAGGCCAAAATTATAGATTCATAGAAATATAGAGAAAGGGGGAAAAACCACAGGGTGTTTACAAGGTGATTTGACAGGCTATTGCACATCAGACCCTTTGATGCAAAGTACACCCACCAGCCCCAGTCAGGTATAGTTTCCAGACAATAACTCACCAGGTGTCTTTGTTTCATTAGGGATTAAACAACGCACAAAATGAGGATGAGTGCTTCTCAGATTGGTCATCAGTTTGTTTAAATTCTCCTGTACCCGGAGTAAAGAAAGAGTTTATATTGGCAGCATGCTGATGTTTTCTCTATTCATCCATGGGGTAGGGATTAAAAAAATCTTGAGGGCCAGAGGATGGACAGATAGTTCTTGTTAGATGACTGAAATGATCACTTGTGAAGGGGGGAAGGGGGTCTTCTTTCCATCATAATGTGATTTCCCCAGCCCTCCTGCTATTCTCTGTCTCTGCCATCCCATCCCATTAATTTTCCCATGTTTCTCTCTCTCTCTCTGTCTTTCTCTCTGAGGTCCACCCACTGGCATTTCATGAGTCAGAAGGCAGCATGTAGCTCTCAGGTTAAGGACTGGCAAATTTCACAGGATGGGCACAGCCCGAAGTTACTTCCTGGATATGCCTCCCTCCCCAAAAATAATTTTAAAAATAGGCCCCAATATCAAAGAAACCTGTTTTAATTTTTGATTAAAATTTGGTGAAGGGCCCCCTTCCATTTAAATATACTCCCTCATCATAATAAAACCCCAAAACCATACAAGCTCAGTCATTTTCACGTTTAAGTTTTCTCTTCTTTTTCATCTTATCGGACTTGATGTCATCTTTTGCTGAGTGTCTAGGAGTGGAGAATTTCTTCCTCCCCAGGATGTTAGAATTCTCCCACACCTATTAGAAACCTTAAAATAAATATTGCATACCCTGAAGACAGCAGACACTGTCTGGAAGGAACCTCCCTTCTTCTTGCCACCTTTCTTGCTGCCGCCACCTTCACCTTAGAATAGAAAATTAAGCATATGAGATATTCTGTGCACACGATTTGAGAAATTGGGCTTGATAGATGCCATGATCCAATCAGGGTCATGGCATCTATATTGGATTAGTTTATCTCTCAACCGCTATAGTTTATCCAATGAACCAGGTCACAAATAAATAAGTAAAATGCATTTGTGATGAAGGGTTCAAAGAAGGAAATGGTGGAGGTAGGAAGTGAAAACTTTTACAGACCACTGAAAGCTAATTGAGGATAATCTCTTAACTAGAATCATCACTGCTCCTTGATGTCTTAACTAGTATGCAAATATATTTTCATTTATTTATTTATTTATTTATTTATTTATTTATTTAGTACACTTGTATACCGCTAATATCTCAGCCTAAAACGGCGACTCATTGCGGTTTTGTGTAACAAGTTCTGTGATGGCAAGGAAGGGACTTTGGAGAGAAGAATGAAGGTAACTTCAGACAAGAAAAGAGTGATTCATGAGTTCAATGTAAATAGTGTGGCAAAGCGAATGAGTTTTCTCATTTAAAATTACTAGGCCCAACCCACGGAAACACTTCAAAGCCACATATATTTCCCAGAGCCCATATATAAGTAAGGCAGATACAAAGATTTTTTACAGAAGATTTACACCACAGGTAGAGAACTTGTTACCCTAACAAATAATTTATGTCACACTGCTTGCAATGAAACATGAGCATGAGTTCTCTCGATTGGTGAGTGGTTTGCTTTCTTCAAATACTCAGTAAAGGTTGATAGTGAACCTGATATTTGGTATAAATACATATCCAGGAAAGTTTGCTCCCATTCCTCAATCTCATATAATTATTGCAAGAGAATTTCCTGCAGACTTCCCCACAGATCCTTCTTTGATGCTCTATACCAGGACTGCAATAAGAAGTATCCCAAAAAAGATCTAATTTGTAGGATCAGTCCTCCTCTTTTTTTGTTTTGGTTTTTGGTTTTTTTTTTTTTGAAATCTCCATTTCTATATGCTGAGCAGATAATTAGCCTATGCTACAATGTGTGGTCAGCTTTTAGGGATGTACATCACAAATGTGTCTGAAACACTACTAGAAGTATCTGAAGCTCCCATGTAGAACAAGGGACTCAGGCCCCTTCCACACAGCTGAATAAAATCCCACATTATCTGCTTTGATTTGGAATATATGGCAATGTGGACTCAGATAACCCTGTTCAAAGCAGATATTGTGGGATTTTCTGCCTTGATATTCTGAATTATATGGCTGTGTGGATGGGGCATGCGTCAAGAATCCCTTTCAATTCATATTACAATTGATTGAATTAGGACAGCATGACAGAGGTGACTAAGACCAGGCCTCTGGTTTTCTAAAACTGTGTTTACCTGCTTCTGTGGCAGCATAGTTGGAATAAAGGAAGGACAACAATTTAAGTGATGATTTTTGATACAGCGCCACAACACTTTCATTAAGGGGGTCCTTGTTCTTATCCAACCAGCCAGTGATGTTGTAGTCCACAGTGCCGGCATAGTGCACCAGGGAGAAATGCGCCTCAGCCTTGCCTTTGACAGGCTTGGGTTTTTGGAAGTTGTTGCTCTTGCCAAGATGCTGGTCATAGAGCTTGTTCTTGAAAGAAGTGTCTGTTGCCTTAGGAAACATGCACTCTTCTTCCAGGATGGAGAAAATGCCCATGGGCTAGAGGAAGCAACAAGAACAGATCAACAGAAGCAGTGTTTTTGTTAACGGGACATCACTATTATAGCAATGTTCAGTGGCATATCTCTTGCATAGCTGCAGTTGCATATTTCACTACATTATAGTTGCTCTGGTATGTAGAGAATATTTACCAACCTCAGCTGAAAAACTGTCAACTACATTTTTTGAGTTTTTTGGAGCAAAACTATGATGAAGTGTTTTGGGGGGGGGGGGGGGTTAAGATTTTCTCCCCAGAATTCTGTGTTTTTTAGTGTAACACCTTTAATAAGAATGAAATATACAAAAATCTGTCTCCTTATCTTGGAGTAACTGATTTAACATCTATGAATAAAATTAGTGACTATTCTTTGAAGTCATATTACACACACTTGAAGCCAACAGTCCCTATTGCAGAGGAGTCTTTGCTCATTCGAACATACTTAAGTCATAGAGGGGCACATCTGTAGCAGTAGCTAGATTGTTTGGTTCAAATCTGAATCAATCAGTGAATGCAGGGTTCTTCAAGACTAGGGCTGACTCTACACTGTCATTTAAAATCCAGATTATCTGCTTTGAACTGGATTATATGGCAGTGTAGACTCCTATGATCCAGTTCAAAGCAGATAATCCTGATTATCTGATTTGATAATCTGGATTATATGGCAGCATAGATCCATCCTGGGTGGGAAGAAGCAAGCACTCTCATAACAAAGCAATTTGCTTAGCTGCAGGAACTGCCTATTATTACATTATTACATCTGCCTCCAAGCTTGTATACTTAATTTTTTTTAAAAAAAATAATCCCTGACCAAGGTAATGGTGGGTGATGGGAAAGATGACGGAAGTTGTCTGGGATGGTAGAATGTCTGAAGGAGCCCTCAGTCAATTATTATTTTGGACTCTTCAGTCTCTTTGCTTCACTCTGGTAGGTGTGAATACAGTCTTATAAAAATACTTCATGTAAACAGCAAAGGAATGTCTCTGCTGCAAGCCACCCACTCATCCCATAGCTGTAAATAGGAAAAATTGCCAAGGATCCTGGTTTAAACACCAGGTATTGGGGCATACATAAAGCTCATAAAGTCATAATGTTGCTCACCTTCTCAATGAGTTCAATGCAGGCAGCCAGGTCCATTCCAAAATCAATGAACTCCCAATCAATACCTTCTTTCTTGTACTCCTCTTGTTCCAGCACGAACATGTGGTGGTTGAAAAATTGTTGCAGCTTCTCATTTGTAAAATTGATACACAGCTGCTCTAAACTGTTATACTTAATGAACAGAATAGAAATATTAATTATTTTTAATAAGTGGGGAAATATCAGAGAGCTTTTCTTCAAACGGATTGCAGTAACTGTTCACTTACGTCAAAAATCTCAAAGCCAGCAATGTCCAGCACCCCTATGAAGTGTTGCCTTGGCTGCTTCGTGTCCAGTTGCTGGTTGATGCGAGTCACCATCCATAGGAACATCTTTTCATAAACAGATTTTGCAAGTGCACCTACAGAGTTGTACACCTACCCAAATGAAAAAGGAACAAAAATAAACACTTTCTGTCGAATGCTGCACTGGCTTCAATCCACTTTTAAAATTCAATAAAAGTACAGGTTTGTAACAACTATGAGCCCCCTCTCTGTATGCTTTGGTGTGAGAAATATTCTCAGTGCCAATATGTTGCAGCAATCCAAAATGATTTGTCACTACTACTCTGTTTTGATTTTCAGGATATTTCTTTGTTCTGATGGACATCTGCTGATGTTTCTTTCTTTTTATTTATTCAGATTTCTACTGCTATGGATAGGTGCTGTTTTTTACTGCTGTATAATTATTGTGTTTTTGTTTTTGTTGTACTGTTTGGGTTTTATTTATATTTGTTGTTATTTGCTCTGGGTTTTTTTTCCATGTCAGGAGCGACTTGAGAAACTACAAGTCACTTCTGGTGTGAGAGCATTGGCTGTCTGCAAGGATGTTGCCCAGGGGACGCCTGGATGTAATTTTTTTTGGTGTTTTATCATCCTTGTGGGAGGCTTCTCTCATGCCCCCACATGGGGAGCCAGAGCTGATAGAGGGAGCTCATCCGCGCTCTCCCTGGATTCGAACCTGTGACCTGTCAGTCTTCATTCCTGCCGGCACAAGGGTTTAACCCACTGTGCCACTGGGATTTGATCTGAGTGACATTGTGAGACAATTATGAGTATACATGCATTCACATCACCTGTCCATTTATGAACAAGTAATGGAGTACATAGCATAATCAATTCTTTAAAAAATGTTTCAGAGACATAAGACGGCATCCCATGGGGGTGGAGGGAAGTGTCATATTTCTGTGGCATTATGTTGTGTTACGTTAGAAAGCAAATCATATTGTCTATCACATGAGCTTGTGCAGTTCCCACTCACTCAATTTTAAAAAAAACTAACTGAAAAAAACTTGGGAGATATGGTCTTTCCTTTCCAATCCTGCTACTCAGAGGCACTGATCGGCATCCCCCTCTTCTCTGGGCTCCCCTCCTTCCTCTCAATTTTGAGGCTCTCAATCATGGAAGTCCAAAACAAAAGTTTAAAAGCTAGCTGTAGTGCAATTTCAAAAGCCAAGATTACTATGAAGGAGAAATGACAGGGAAAACAAAGAGGTGATATTTTGAAATTTTGTATTTCTAATTATTAAATTAACTAACAAATTACCATGCCAGGCTAATGTAGCAGGATTTTGGAAGAAAAATGCCAATGCTTGATAGCAGAGTGCCCATAGGAACACCCTTTACTCCACATCACTGAAATGATTCAACACAGGCAAATTTGACAGATCCCATCTTGTGTTTTCCCCCAATTTTCTCCAGTTTCATAATAATTCCTGAGCTCAGAAGATTATTTTTGCCTGTCTTCTTCTCCCTATTAATTTCTTAACACTTTCTAAATGCTTCAGTAACAGAGCATGATGTCTGCTGGGCTCCATGTGATGGGCTCCAGTTAACTTCATTTTCCAACTGTTTTAGAAGTGTTTAGAAACTGAGGGAGGGGGGAGCTGTGTGAGATAATGTCCATAGCGCCCACTGGAAAACAAATATTGGAACAAAAATGCAATTCTGTTGTTGCTACCTGCTGAACATTTTGTCCTTTAGTCACATATTCATTTCCAACTTTCACTCTTGGGTAACACAAGCCTTTGAGCAAATCCGCAGAGTTTAACCCCATTAGGTACCCTGCCTTGTCAGCCACTAGAGATAAGAAAAGAAAACATAACTTGATGACAACATATCCCTTTGCAGTTATTAACAATTGTGATTATTAACATACAAAAATGATAAACTGAGTCCTGTTATCACCACACAACCTTTAGACTAACTGTACTGATAATGGGCATAGAACATGTCTACTTTAAAATTACACATTTTTCCAGTTTTCATTTTTTTCCTCCCTGACTCTACAATGGCCTTCCCTGTTTGTGGCTACTCCATTAAAAACATAAACGCAGCAATTTATGAATCGCTTCCTTGCTTGTGAACCATAATTATTCAGAGTTTTATAACCATGAACCCAGTCTGGATTTTGTTTTTCAGGCTTATTAAATATGGAGGAATGTTGGAACCATCGGTCAGAATGTTGACAATAGGCTTTCCTGTATAATATGTTAATCCAGGTACCAGAGAATGATTGTAACCACAGTGTGGCCATAATTCGTGTAATAACACATTGCATTACATAACATTGCACAACACAAGAATTACCTTCAGTGCCATCTGGCTCTGCCTGTTCCTCCCGCTGCTTCTGCTTGAATTTAAGGTTCCCATAATGCATTACTGCTCCTGTCAGTTTGTAAATCCCAACTTTCTCCTCTGCACTGAAACCCAAGATGTCAATAGCACTCTGTGGAGAGGACAAAAAGAACACGAACACTTCAACATGCCTTCATGGGCAGATGAAATTCTGTTCCAGTTAAAAACCAGAGTAGATCATTTTCTAGCCCCTTGGACCATGAAAGTGAGGTGGGATGTGTTCTCTTTCTGTTTCTGCTGACCACGTGATTGACTACTTTGCAAATACATTTACACAGCATTAAAAGTGTTTCCTTAGGGGGTAAAACTATATATCTTTATCAAGCGAGAAAGAAATATGAATTTAGTGCACAATAAAACAATACACCTTCAGATGTACTTACGTCAGTTGCTAACAGCTCCTCTGAATCATCTATACTAGCCACAGTGAGCTCTCCTTGACTCACAAATGGGAAGTCATAGGGATTAGTAGAAATCAGCAGCAAGTCTATAAGTATAAAATAAGATCAGCGGTACTGGCTTCCTGCTCACAACCAAGGTTGAACAATGTGAATTATGGCCTAACATGCACTTAATACAGCCTCCACTTACCAATCAACTCTGGTTTCTTATTTGACATTATCTGATAAAATATATGATAGCTTCTTTCAGCTGAAAGCTGAAATGTTACCCTGGATTTTTCAAGGAGATCTGGGATAATTGGAAATAAAAAAACCAATAAGAAAAACAGAAGGTGCTTTCTTTGTTATCGTTCTTAATTTATAGTTCAGAGATGTGGTTGCCACTCACAGGTTTCAATGTCTGCAGAAGCTAGCTTTCCTGTGGTCCCGAAATGAATTCTGATGAATTTACCCTGATGAATTGGACAAATAGTCAATTATTATCATTTTTTTTGAGTTAGCTAAAGCAAGTGCATATTTAATTTATATGTATTTCTTCTTTAAAAAGTGCCCCTCACTTACAAAACGTGAAGAGTTGTCATTTCTCACAGTCTTGGCATTACCAAAGGCTTCCAGCAGAGGGTTGGCCTGGATGATTTGATCTTCCAGGGTCCCCTAAATAAAATATGAAAAAATTAAATTATGACTCACATGGGAAGCTGCAAATATTTGTAGCGACATTAGGCATTATGTTGAATTAGGCAAAATATTCAGAGATTATAGTAAGGACTTTTCTTCCGTAGTAGTTTCATTCTGTCTTCAGCTAGTTTCCTCCTACCACCTATATTTGCTTGATTTTCTAGTATGGCAAGAATGTACATGAGACAGCTATGGATCATATCACATACCTGCATTTTGCTAGGCTGTGCATCTTTCTTCTTGTCTCCAGCAACTGCAATTGTTGCAAAATACTGGATGACACGCTTGGTGTTTACAGTCTTTCCTGCACCAGATTCTCCACTATTGAAATAAAGCAATATGAAGTAAATGGGGGGGGGGGGGGCAACAATCATCGTCTGCTTCCATTTTCGGATGCTTTAAGCACTACAACAGGGTTGCTTTTCTTCTTCCTTCATTCCTTCCTTCCCTTTTTTGGATCAGTTGAATGTCGAATTAAGAGTGATTTTAGGCAGCACTATCTCTGGTGTGGGCCTCCAACTCCCAAGTCCTCGCCAGCTTGTTCAGTGGTCAGGAATTCTATGAGTTGGAGGCCCAAACAGCTGGAGGGCTGCACTTTGAGAATGCCTGCTTTAATACTATATTTTCAGTGATGGAATGTGCCATGGAAATGCTTTTCCCATATCAGGTGAACTGCTCAATTGGCCAAGCTCTTTTGATAATGTTTACTTTGAAGTCAGTGTTGTTCCCCACTAATGTTAATGGAAAGCTTCCTGCTTGCCACTTCTTCCATTTTCATTGCTTCTGTTAAGCAAACAAGCAGACGTCTGAATAGTTATGCCAGTACTGCATAACAACATAAGTCAACATCTTAATTTAATAATACGCTTTCTTTCTGAGTTGGGAATTCAAAGGGAGAAGAGATAGATTATATTATTCATATCAATGAACAGGCAAGAGATGTTGCAGCAAAATGAAGAAAAGGCAAGGGAGGTGTAATGTTTAAAAATATACTGGTTAACAATGTCCAAAATCTACACTGAAAGTATAAGTTATTCAAATAAATCAAGTATGGAAACTTCAAGTATGGCTGCATTGTTATCTTTTACAGTATTAATTATTTTGGAAAAGCACTTACGTAATCAGGACTGACTGGTTTTCACGGTCTGAAAGTTTAAAACAAGAAATAAAAATCAGGTTTACATTTTTAACTTTTAAATTTTTTCAGCTCATTTTTAATGTTGATTTTTTTTAAAAAATATTATTTACTAGCTAATTGAAGAATTCTGCTTAGAATGCTACTAGGCCACTGATGGATGGATAGATAGATAGATAGATAGATAGATGCATACGCACACACACGGTAGGTGGCATTGTGTAAACCTACTAGATATCAGGGTATCAGAAGAGGGTGGTTCACAGTATTTTGTTACAGAAGGTAAAGATGGTGCACATCCCACCTAAGCCTTCAAGACTAGCAGCTGAATTTCATTTCATCATTAGCAATGATGCATCCTCCACCAATATACCACAGTTACTATCATCCAGCACCTTGTCACCAGTCTTTGTTCCCAGCTTCAGAAACCTGAAGCAGCTGTTAATATGGTCCTTGTTGAGATGTTCAAAAAGCAACATGTGTAGGAGGAATATGTAGATTCGTTAGGATTATTTATTTCTTGAGTTCTTTTGGGGGGAGGCCAAAAGTAGGGAGGCCAGTTTTAAACAACTAGTGTTTCATCATTTCTCATAAATATCACATGGTGCCTCTAACCCAGCATCCCTCCTATCTCAGTCAATGTATTCTCCTGTTTATTCATGAAAGACTGCATGGATCAGAAATAGGTAAAACTTTCCCCTGACATTAAGTCTAGTTGTGTCCCACTCTGGTGGTGGTGCTCATCTCCACATCTAAGTCAAAGAGCCGGCATTATCCATAAACACCTCCAAGGTCACGGGGCCAGCATGACTGCATGGAGTGCCATTACCTTCCCACAGAAGCGGTACCTATTGATCAACTCACATTTGCATATTTTTGAACCGCTAGGTTGGCAGAAGCTGGGGCTAACAACAGGAGCTCACCCACTCCCCAGATTTGACCAACCTTTTGTTCAGCAGCTCAGTCATTTAACCCACTGCCCCACCAGGGATCAGGAATGGAAAACAGTAAAAGGGAACAGTAGTGGATGTAATGAATTAAATTTCCACAGTATAGATATTTCTGTGACCTAAAAGTACTACATTCTAGCCAAAGATTAATTTTGGATTACTACTTACCAGTTAACATGAACTGATAAGCATTGTCAGAGATCGAAAAGATATGCGGAGGGGCCTCCTGGCGTTTTTTACCCCGGTAGCCAGACACTACTTCTGGATTATATACTGGCAACCATTTGTAAGGGTTGACGGTGACACAGAAGAGGCCAGAGTAAGTCTGCGGAAAAAAGTAGATATAGTTTTTTAAAAATATGCAGACTGAAAAATCAGTTTGGATATTCAGATCAGTTTCAACTCACATAGATCATCCAAGATGCATAACGCTCTTTGAGGTTATACAGGACAGCAGGTTCATGGAGATGGGTCATCATAACCATATCCTCAATTTTATCAAATTTTGGAGGATTCATTGGAAAGACTTCATCTTCCTTAACTGTTACAGTCTAAAGAGTGGGAGGAAGGCAAAAAAGATGAATGAACCAACAAATATAAAGAAAGAGTGTCAGGATGCAGATCAAGTGACTTGCATGGGAGGGGGGGTTGTATGCATGATGCGACTGATAATATTGCTGTATAATGTTATGCATGAGCAGGACACATGTTCCGCAATTATAAATCCATTACTTGACACAATGTCAGCTTTATAATGATGCTGACTATTCCTACTTTCCTGACCAGTCTCTGGAGAAGTGAGAAACTCCTGAGAAGAACAAGGATCATGCAACAAAAGGATTAGATGAAACTCCTACTTACACGGTCATCTAGAGTTTTGACAGTGACTTTGCCAGCCTCTCGACTCTGGATCGTGCCTTTGACATACATTTCTTTGTCGTCTATTACAAAGGTGGATATTTTTGCATCAAATGGACGATTCTGGGCCTCAATCCTCTCCTTCTCCGGTTTCCGGAGAAAGGGAGCTGCTGCTCCAAATACAGCCATTTCAGCATCTGAAGTCATGATTATAGATGGCTGAAAGGTTAAACAAAACATTCAGTATATAATCTTCTTCAGTAAACTTGAGATCACTGAGAAAAAAGAAACATTTGTTCTGCTTTTGAATTTTATTCATTGGCAACAGTAATTTTACATTGAATGCATCAATATCCTCATGACTGGTGTACATATTTGTATTTGGAACCATTTTAAGCAATCTCTAGTTATGCTGTTCCCCTTTTCCTCGTTATTATTTCTCAGACAGAACAAATTTATGGCTAAATGTTGGAAATGGCTGTTCTAAACAAAGATACTGTATTTTGCAATCAAACTTTTTAAAACCCTCAAGTTGTCCTTAGTATAATTCTTTACATGTTCATTTTACCTTCAACAGTGAGCTGTGGATACTTGTATTCACCATTTTTCATCGTGTAGCCAAATACACAATAAGTTTGAGTTCCATATTACATTTATCATTGTAAAAATGCTTTTATGCACAATTTCCATTTAATGTTTATACTTGTACATCAGTTCTATTCTGACCTAAAATGCATTTCTGAGTGAGCATGTTTAGCCTCCTTTTTTGAGCATTATTTTCTTCTTGGATTGAATAGGTGGATTTTAGGACTCATGAAAGTGCAAAGAGGTTCCCATAAATTTAAAGTCTGTACTAGATTACAGTAGTACTAGTCTGACTAAAATATACACATGAAACAACACCTTTTGCTTTATAGCACTTGATACAGATATTTGTTTATGTCCAGCACAAAAACAAAGGCGTGGAGTCTCATGGGGGGGGGGGTGGAGAACCCATCGTCCCATGCCCCACATCACCCAGCCCCATCCCACAGGGGGAAGTGTCCACCGCCCTTTTGCCTGGCTGGAAGTAAATGTGTGTCATGTAATGGCCTCCATGGTAAAAGGGCAAAATGTTTAGGTGGAATCTCTTTTCTTGAATTTGACCCATTTATGCACCAGTCTTTACATTATACAGAGGGATACTGTAGCAATTTAGAGTAAATGAAATTAGTACCATGCAAAAGAAGATGAGGAAATAGACTTAGTGCTATGAAACCACTTTGCAAACTGATATTCCAGACTAACATGGCCACATAGTTAAATTGAGCATTTACATTGTCATTCTATGATTCACACACATCCTATACCTACACCTTCCATTAGACAAAATAGGATCATGCTAATGTATCCCAAACACTATAGCTGTTTTGGCAGTGGTCGTTCATTTTGAGCATCATCATTTCAATTAGGACAGAAAATGCCTTCAATTGGAATATTTCTTTACTAGATATGATGTGAATGATGTAGAAAATACTGGCTAACACATATATGTAAAAAATACAAATTGGGTCAGACCATTTGTCAATCAAAGTTGATTTCTGTGCAAGGAAGGTTGTCTGTCATTGACCAATTGAACAGACTTGGTTAACTGTCCCCTTCTCTAGATCTGTCCTACAATTGGTGGCTTGGGAATGAGGAGGCAGACATATCTGACACAGAACAGTAATAAACACTGTAGCATATTTAAATATTTTGGTTATTTGTGAAAACTACATACATGCTGAGTTTTAAAAATGTTCTTACCTTCACTTACGAAGATAGAGAATCTGTATCTTTTAAATATAAATTGGGGAAAAAGAAAGATTTGTCAGAAAGAGAACATGTTTGGCATCATGTTTTTCCCCCAGAGTAACGCAACCAAACACAGTAGTGGAGGGCACAACACATTCATATTGAAACTTCCACTTATATTATTTGTAATTTGTCATCAGTGAGCAATCTTTTGTAGAATGCTTTTGCAATTCATGTTGATACAAATACAAGTCCAAGAGAAGTTTTATGTATCCTCTTTCTTTATTTCTGAACACACTTTCCAGAAAAGATTCCAATACATTATGCATTTGATAAGTGCATGCATATTAGCTTTATGAATATTATTTGCTCTACTTTGCAAAAATTTTGACACAATTTTACAGAAACCTTTGCAGGCTGCAGTGCAGATTTCATCTGTTTTAGCAAACTACTATCCATAAAAGACAGTGCTGATTAAAAGAGGTTAATTTTCAAGATGTGGCTGTTTTAGTGTGACTCTAGGAGATAACCAACCTGCAAACTAGCACTGATAAAAAGATACCTTGCATGCATGCCAATACATTTTGGTTTTTGCCATGGTAATCACATAGTTAAATTTTGTATAAATATTGTTGGTACTTGGCAGTTACTTGACTAATGTTAACCCATGGAAAACCCAGAGAAACACTCATGGGAAGTAGCATGGGGCATTTGCAAGCCTTGGGTAATGGCAAAAGTCCAGGTTCCCGAAGAACACAGCAAGGGACTGTAACTTACCTTGAGATACTGAGCTAGTGAAGAAACAAGGAGCCTTGGGCCTTGGAGATTTTATACACTGCCATCTGCCAACGCAGCATTCTAAGCCTCTATTTTTGGTGAATTAATAATTTATACTTTACTTGCAAATGTGTTGAAGGTCTGATCTCACATGCTCTTTCTGTTAATTAAGCACAGACATGATTAGCTGAAGGTTACAAGGAGTCAGCTGGCCAGAGACATCTTCCTCCTCTGTTGCACACCTTACATCACCCTCTGCCTGCTTCAGAATGCAGAAGGAGGCAGCTTCAGAGAGTTGGCAGCAAAGTCTCAAATAAGGGGAGAAATGTACAGTAATATAAAGCCTCACTCAAGCAAGAAGGAAACGACACAAGCAAAATAATTTAGTTAATTTCATATTAAATCAACACCATCTATCAACTGAAAATTTGGAGCCTATGCGGCATAGTAGTTTGAGAGTGGACTAGCGTTCTGAATGACCAAGAATTGATTCCTCGCTCATGCCCACCAAATTACTTTTGGCAAGCCACACATTCTTAGTCTCACAGGAAGGCAAAGACACACTTGTCTGAATAAATCTTGTCAAGAAAATCCCATTATATTTTTGTTTTAAAGTCACCATTGATCAGAAATAACAAAACCAGCCTAGTAAAAAAATAGCAAGACAACGAACAAACAAACCCTTTAAAATGTGGAATCCAGTTAATTGCATGGAAAGGAGGAGACTTTACTATAATTATTTTAGATTAGACCTTCCTGTTGTTGTTGTTGCCGATCTTATTATGTGCCTTGAAGTAATTTCTGACTTCTTGAGACCTTAAGGTGGCCCTATAATGGGACTGGATAGTATGATTCACTCAAAATCACCTAATCAGTTTCCATGGCCAGCAGGCCATCGAACCATGGTCTCCAGAGTCATCGTCCAATATTAAAATCATGTCATGCTGCCTCAATTTGCTTAAAATGTCAACTGCACAGAATCTTGATTTTAAAATAGTCTTAAACAAATGCAAAATCAAGATTATGTACAGTTGACATTTTAAGCACATTACCGATCTTGACCAAAATAAATAATGCTAGGTAAATGTCTATCAGGCTTCGAGGGGTTTGGAGTCTAAATCTGAAACTTCAGAGTAAGCATGCAGCATCGGTGGAATTAGCAGCTCCGTTATTTTGCAAACAGGTGTGACTATCTCTCCATTACTGTCAGCTGTCAGCTCATTTCCTCAAGGTTAAACCACTTAAAGTTTCCACATACTTACTCCTTCAGAATCAATCAAATGAAGTTATTTCATGTCTTGTAGGAGTAATGCTTTCCAGACTTATTAACACTGATGTTGCACTAGAAGCAAAGAGCAATCTGGTAATTTGAAAACACTGGCCTGAATTCTGTTGCCAAACCCAGTTGGAATATACCCATGGAATTGATAAGATTCATTTATGTGTTGGCTTATCATTTTATAACTGAACATTAAGGAAAACTAATCAGGAGAACTGTTGTACTAACTGCAGTAACACTGGATTTATGTTATGTAAAACTATAATTATTTGTCTGTATACATATATTCCAAAAAGAATGGAGCTCAGTGATTCTTTGAGATGGAAAAATATGTAAAATTGGATTATATATAAAAATAATACCATATTTAAAGTCAATTTGAGAATGGTTATTTTTAAAAAGAGAAGACAGAGTTAGTATACTATTGTAAGTAACATTCCACTTCTGATTATTTAACTTAGCGTTATAGGTGTAGTATTTAGTGTTTCAATGTATTCTTTAACCTTTCATCTTCTGTTATGAGGGGTGAATGAAAAGTAATGCCTCCACTTTCGTTACTTGGGTTTGGATGGGAATATTTTAATAAATCAAATCCAAAAATAATCCTTAGAATGTGCTCTTTAACTACCACTATTCACTTTTCCACACAATCACCAGACAATTGGATACATTTCTGCCAACGATTAAGAAGTTTTCTGAAGCCATCACAGAAGAAGTCGACACTCTGTTTCCACAACCCATCAGGCACAGATCTTCTGATAGCCAAGTAAAGCAATAATGTGACCCACACATTCTTGTGAAAGGTCGATTATGCTTGAAATTTCTCTCTGAGTGATACAACGATCGTTCTGTATCAATCTGTCAACTTGCTTGTGAAACTCGGTGGTTGCTGTCACAGGATGTCCAACTCTTTGTTTGTCATACAAGTCAGATGTTCCCACCTCAAAATCTTTAAACTTACTCGCCCAACGATGCACAGTACTCACATCAACACAATCACCATAAACAGCTTTTATTCTCTGATGAATTTCCTTTGGGGTGACACCTTCTGCTGTCAAGAATTCAATGACTGCACATTGCTTAAATCACATTGACTGACTGTCTTTGCAGGGTTCCATACTTTGCACTTTAACAACACAACCGTTCAATGCTAAGGCTTCCCGCCAAAAATTGAACTGTAGAGGAGAAACTACTGAGAATCTACTGAACAAGCCAGTACCTTCCACATACCAGTACTGCCATCTGTTGAGGAGTTATGAAGTGGAGGCATTACTTTTTATTCAACCCTCGTAGTTGTGCAAACATGTATACTTGTTACTCTGTTTCTGTACTGACTAATTGTTGCTCAATGTTGTCTAAGATTTATATGTTAAATTATAATTATTTAAAAACATAGCAGAAAAAAGGAGGAAATAAGACACACATACACACACACAAAAGGGTACTGTTCCATTATTTGTCTGGAGGCCAAAAGGGGGTGCTAGACAAAGAAGGACAGTCCATTTTAATAGGGGGAGGGGTTGAAGGAGTAAAACCATTTCTCTGTTTTCCTGTTATTCCCCCACTCATTTCACCATCATAGAAATAATCCTTAGTTATGAAATAGGGAGGGGGAATAACCAGTGAAAATGGGGGAAATTGTTTTCCTCCTTCAACTCACCCCCTGTAAAATTGACTATTCTTCTCTGTCTAGCACCCCCTTTTGGCCTCCACCCAAATGGTGTAACAGTACCCAAAAAAGAAGATTGTTTTTATCCCAAGCTGGTAATAATATTAGAACTCAAAAGATGGACACAGAACATATTTTCTTCTAAATGTAGATATGTGTAGATGCTACTGAAGTTAGGGGTTTATATATTGATGAAAATCTTGTACTGTAAATTAATATCACAAGAGTAATTTCCAACAGTGCTGCAGAGGAGTTGATGCAGATGGGACCATGCGCAGGAAATGCAAGCTGCCTTAGAGAAGCTAAGAGGAATAGCTGCTGAGAACAGATTAGGGAGGGAAGGATAAGCAACCCCTTTAAACACATAGGTGAGATTAGGTAGCATAATACTTCCTAACAACAGTGAAAACTTGACAAGAGCACAAACATTATCAAATGTAATCTGTTCTGTGTACATACAGTTAGTAATCTAAATCTAAAAAAGAATCCAAATAGGAAAAAATACATTTTTTTAAAAAAGTTTAAAATACATTGAAAATGTAAAAAATGTTGCTTTGGCTTTCTTTTTGTTATTGGAAAAGGAAAAGATAAAACCTTTAGATGATAATCACACAAATCTTGAAGAATAACTATAAAAGTGCTGTAAAATTCCTCAAATGCTTTCATGAAGGCCAATTAATTTTTTATTGAATGACAAAACACAGCTCATGAGGCCCAAAGAGAATTCCATTATACTTAAGGTAATCAAAATCATATCTGCAGGAGTGTTTGTAGTTTTAGAATCAACAACACTGACACATTCAAAGGAAGAAAACACAGATTGGCATGAGGTGAAATTAAGAACGGCCAGAAGCTTCCATGGTATGGATATGGTTCATCTGCTCGGGTTTATTCCAGACTTCAAAAGAGCTATTCAAGGTGCTGAATGCTGGCTCAAAAATAAATGTACATTCACTTACTATTACATTCACTGCACTAGTGAGATGGAAACCCCCAGACAGCCCATGTTCTTTTTTTTAAAATATTTTTATTTTCAGTTATTCAAATAAAATACAGTGAAAGAGGGGGAACAATTCACAGTTTAAGGTAGACAAGAAAGGATAGTCAGGGGTGAAAGGAGGGCACCAACAAGAGGGGGGAAGGGGGGGAGGAGGGGATAGGATTAGAGGGGGGCGGGGAAGGTGTTGACTTCCGGTTCAGGTCACAAGGAGTAAAACACTTTGTCCATGATTTTTCCTCTTGTTTCTTTTACCATTTTTTCCTTCTATATTTGTTGCTATATCTTACATCTCTATATTTGGATTTGCATTTCTTCCTGCATGAACCTTTTTAAAGGTTCCCAGTCTATTTGTTTGTTCTTTACTTTGTTGCTTAGTTTTTGTGATAAGTTTTCCATATTCATGTAGTCAAGGATTTTGTTTATCCATTCTTCAATATGTGGAGAGATTTTTTCCTTCCATTTTTGTGCAATTGTTGTTCTAGCTGCGGCTGTTATATAAAAGAGGATTCTCTCTTCATTTTCAGTGAAGTTCAGCTCTGTTATGTTTAAGAGGTAAAGTTCAGGCTTTATTTCAAATTTCACATTAATGATTTTTTGAGTGTAGTTATGTATTGTTGACCAAAATTTCTTAATTATTTTGCACCCCCACCACATGTGGAAGTGGGTGCCTAGTTCTTTTTCACATCTCCAGCATCTATTGCTATAGTTTTTGTTGAATTTAGATAGTCGTGAAGGTCAGACAGCCCATGTTCTGAATAGTTGTCAACCCCAATTTCTTTGGCAAAAAATAGTAAACAACATAATTTATGT
The DNA here is from genome assembly GCF_037176765.1 of Anolis sagrei. NCBI lineage: Eukaryota > Metazoa > Chordata > Lepidosauria > Squamata > Anolidae > Anolis > Anolis sagrei. Next base: position 122,255,438 of record NC_090022.1, read on the forward strand.
GTGGAGTGGTTGGAATTCGGCAATATTCTTTACAACATTTCATTATAAAGTGTTCTGTGAGAATCCTGCAACAAGCTATGAACAAATGGTAGTGATGTCTGGAATTTCCCAGCATGCTGGCTCCAAATCTGCTACCAGTAGAGACACACAGAGACCAGTGGCAAGATCATAAATCAATTTATTGTTATGTTGGCCAAGGCAAGATACCAGTGGAATTCTCTCAAATCTGACATAAATCACAGTTAAAGGCATTAACATTATATAGACATTTTACAGATATTTACAGAATTCTAGAGTCTGTCTCCTGTATCTGCATCACCACTTTCTGCTCCCAGAGAGCACTTCAGTCCAAGGTAGAATTATCTTGATCAACAATGCAATTGTTGTGCTTTTGGAGAGTAGTCACATAATCTTAACCTATTGCTCCCCTAAACGTTCTTGCCCTAGGAGTACACACCCCACCCCCTTGTACGAAGGTCAGTCTATCACCCTGTCTCTCCATGGGTTCTCACTCATAAATAATTCTGCTCCTTTATCTCACAATGAGTTTTAAAATCATTTTATGTACATGTGGCCCGCTTATTGTTATTATGTTTGGTTTACTGTGTTTTGTTTTTTAGGGGGTTTTTTGTATATTGTTTATTGTATTCTTATGTTTTGTACTTTATTGCAATGTTGTTTATTTTATTGTAATTTGTTGTTTGGGCTTGGCCTCATGTAAGCTGCCCCAAGTTGCTGTTGGGGGAGATGGTTTTGGGGTATAAATAAAGTTTATTGTTATTATTATTATTATTATTATTATTATTATTATTATTATTATTATTGGCTGGCAAATGGAAAAATTACTGCAGTAGGACAATGGATGATATTTCTGACCTGATGGGTTTAAGGTTTCAAGGGAGACGTCTAATAAGTGGAGAGTTGGGGTTGTGGCATTCCTAGCACCTATTTGGCCAATTGATGTAGCTGCACCCTTTTCAATATGTATTAACTATTAGGAATGGAATGAGGAGTTGTCATTGGGGCAGTAGTCAGTCATTTTCCTTTGTCTTTCAAACTGAGCAGGGAAACTTCCTGTCATTCTCAGTCCTCAGCTATTTGGAGGTTCCTGTTTTGGACAACAGTGGGCCAAAAGTCACAAAGATGTTTCAATATTTAATAACCCACTCCTTCATTTTTTTCTTTTTATTTGAAATCATATACAGTATAAATAGGAAATACATTTTCATTACATCAAAAAAAATCAAAAAGTTATTAAAGCTTGAGATGCCTTTGTGACTTTTGGCTCTGTAAAAAGAAGCATTCAACAAGATGATATGATTATTTGAAAATGATAACAAGCTACTAATATTTAGGAAAGGGTGACAATTTTTGTTTTGTTCATTTGGGGGAGGGGGGACTTTAACAGTTTTTTTTCTTAAACAGGAAGGGGAAACTTCCTACTGCTTAAATGAGAGGTCACAGGACACGATTATGACTGTCAGTTTGGATGACTTTAAAAGGGGTCTGGATGGGGGTTTTTTTTGGGAAAATGGGGCTGACAGTCCTTATTATTCAGGATGGCTATATGATACGTCCCAAATGAGAGGTGTCTGTTGTTTCAGAGCAAGCTTCTGGAGAGAGTGATTTTTATAGAGTGCCCCTTTTTCACATAAACCAAAAGAAAAAATGAAATTAGCTAGTGAAGCTTTTGTCCTTTCTGTCTCCTGCAAATGTATGTACTTTTCAGTACTCTATCTTGAAATTTCAGATCCTTGGGATGCTGCCTTGTGATATCATGGGGGCAGGGCCTGATAATGCCATTAAGTGTGACATATTAACACAGTTGTTTGGAAAAAGACGTTTAAACTTTTTCCAGTTGTGACCCCTTTTGGCTCTATAAATTTTTATGTAAACCCAGGTATATATGTGTATAAAATAGTGATATAAAAGCAAACATTTACTTTAAAAATAAGCATCTTCAAGTCTTGCTAAACACAGTGATTTGCCTTTTTATGAAGTACAGCTGAAGCATCTTCTGCAGAGTCCACTGTAAACACCATACAACAGTTTCATGTAAATGCCCAAAACAGCCAGTAAATGATGTTCAGATAAGTTTTAGTGTTGTCAATTTTTTAGGATGCAAGCATTGTGCTAAAGGGTCCCTATTTGAGGCTGATGTGTACAATTTAAGAAGCAATGGCTTAGAGCATATCATTCAAATAAAAACTAAAAAGTCTGAAAAATAAGGCAAAAATGGGACGGGTAGAAAGGCAGTCTTTGAAAAGGCTACAGAAACTACTCAGAAGTATCCTAAAGCACTTGGATCCAACAGTGCACTTTAAAAATGTTTTGGGGCAATGGTCTTACTCTGAGTTTCCTTCCTGGCTGAAATTGGGGGGGTGGGGGTGGGGTGGAGAGCAGCCCCAGGCCCTGAGATTTGGAGAATCTATTCAGCAGTGTTTGCCTTGGGATGTACCTCCTTTGCTGGGTATTGTTGAATGAATTAATGTCTGCTTTCTCTCTCCTTTTTAAGCCTTGGCAGGAAGTGTGCCCAAATCACAGAAAAGGGGACCAAAGACCTAACTGAATAGGGGCCTGGTGCATACATAGGGGAAATGCCAATTCTTGCCAGCTGATGGTTGTGGCTTGCTGCTGCTGGGAGATTAGCTAATCCGAGCAGGGAACTCTTCAGAGGGAGCAGCGCATCATCTTTCTCTCACAGGATGACATTTCCAAGGAAGACTTTCCAGCTACTCTGGCTCTGAAGGTCCCATTTAAACAGCTGTTATGGGAAGGTAAATTGCTTAATAATTTTTCCATTGTGAACACGGTTTGCATTTCTGCAGGTGAACAATTTAATGTGGTCTAGTTCACCGATGTTACTTACAAATTATGGCTCATTTTCCATGGAAAAAGACCTAGATGTTTAAGGTTAGAAAGTGCATTAAAATCACAGGAAAAATTAAGTTAAACCCTTTATTGTGCTGCAACCGATACCAGTGTATCCCAGATCCAGGGTGAAATCATCACCTCTGTTGTTATAGACTCCTAAACAGGGGTTATTGATAAGCACCCCAAGGGTAGCTAACTGACTCCCTTGGTGGGATACCGGTAATTGATTACCTTCCCTCCTGCCAGTCACTTTCCCTTTTTTCTATACCATATTCCTCCAGAGTTCTGATGCACATTTCTCTGGGGAATGGGGGGGAAAACTAGCACAGTGGATTGAGGCCATATTCCATGTTCAATATAATTGTCCCTCTGGCTTCAAACCAGTTCCAGACTGTCAATCTAATCATTCACAAAAAGAAACCGTTTCCTCCTAAACTAGTTCCAAGATGCATCATGATGTCGCTGTACATGGACTCTTAGACTCCTAAAGGGTTTGTTTTTGTTTTGTTTTTTTACCTTTAGGAGCCTTTAAATTGTTCAGACGGGATCAGAATTCAAAATGCCCTTAACAGATGAGAGAGCTGGGCCAAAAATAATAAAATGAATTGCAACAAGGACAAAAATAAGATACTACACTTAGGCAGAGAAAATGAAATGCAAAGATACAGAATAGGTGATGCCTAGATTGACAACAGTCCATGGAGTCTTCATGGACAACAAGTTGGGCATGAGCCAACCGTGTGATGCAGCCGCTAAAAAGCCAATGGGATTTTGGGCTGCATCAAAAGGAGTATATTATCTAGATCGAGGGAAGTCATGGTGCCTCTCTATTCTGCTTCGGTTAGACCTCACCTGGAATACTGTGTCCCGTGCAGGGCACCACAGTGCAAGAGAGATAAGCTGGGCATTTCGGATGTAGAGCACATTGCAGGATGTGACCAAGGCATGTACCACCATGGCCAGGTCCAACCTCTCCAGGAATGGGCACAGTTAGCATACTAGCTGTGCAAACACACTCTTAGTCACTGCTGGTACCTGGGCCCCCAGGTTCAGAGCCAAATTCAGGAGTAGCCCCAAACTGCAAACCTGTGTTTTCAGGAGGAGCGTAACTCCATTTAACACAAGCCTGATCTGTCTTATAACTGACCAGGAACACAACCTCATCCCTGTGGATATCTATAATCCTGGATAATTGTTGGATTCACCCCTGCACTGCTTAGTGCTTAAGTCTTTGCTTAAGCCAGGGGTCTTCAAACTAAGGGCCGAGGGCCACAAACGGCCCTCCAAGGTCATTTACCCGGCCCTTGCTCAGGGTCAGCCTAAGTCTGAAACAACTTGAAAGCACACAACAACAACAACAACAACAATCCTATCTCATGAGCCAAAATCAGGCCCACTATTCCCATTAAAATGCTAATAAGTTTATATTTGTTAAAATTGTTCTTCATTTTAATTATTGCAATGTTTTTATGAGTTTTTTTCACTACAAATAAGATATGTGCAGTGAGCATAGGAATTCAGTCATGCTTTTTTCAAATTATAATCCGGCCCTCCAACAGTTTGAGGAACTGTGACCTGGCCCTCTGTTTAAAAAGTTTGAGGACACCTGGCTTAAGCCTTAAGCCTTTGCTGATGTCAAGTCATCAAAAAGGTATCTAGTCAGAGACAGGGCTAAGCTTAGAGCATCCCTTCCTGCACATTCCTGTGTAAGTTTGAAAAGTCTTGTCTTCATTCTCTTTCCAGAAGCTACTGTCTCTTCTGCATTTGATGACATGGCAGTGTAATTCTGTGAGGGAACTTACTGTTGTAAAAGACTGGCCCCTGACAAGAAGGCCATGTGGTCTTGGACACCATATTTTCTTCTTCCTTTCTGTCTCTCTTCCTGAAAGCATGTGTTTACGAGAGAGAGAAATGTAGTTTTTGGATCTTTCCATTTCCTTCTTCTTTTTTTTTTAGAAGTTGAAGTTAGTTGAAGTTAGGCAAGCTAGTTAGGTCCAAATCTTTTCTACCAAATATTACTTTAATAAATTATTGGAGACTCAAAGATTAGAATCTGGAATCTTTAGGCATCCTTACACTTAAAGCATATTATACAGTTAGTCCCCCAGTTATTAACAAGATAGGTTCAATAGGTTTGTTCTTAAGTTTAATGTATATGTAAGTTGAAACAGGTATTTTAAGTGTTACTGCAGATAGATAGATAGATAGATAGATAGATAGATGATAGATAGATAGATAGATAGATAGATAGATAGATAGATTGACAGACAGACATAGATATAAACTTTGGACAGCACAGAGAAGGCTTAACACCCCTGTGGTGTTTATTTTGCTGCCTGTGCCCCTGTTCAGAAGATGTCACCTCACTCTCTGTTGCAGTAATAAATGCATTTTGAAAAAATTGGCTTGTTGCAGAAACAAAGGAGTGGTGAGAAAGCTTCAGTGGAGACACCTTTTCCCCATAATAACTCTTTCAGGGGTGAATTTTCCTTCCTTGGGGTAGATTTCTCTCACTTCCTGTTGTCTCATCCCTGTTCTTTAACTATGAATCATTTGTAAATTGGATGTTTGTAGCTCAGGGATTGTCTGCATATTAACCCTGCAGTGTTATTCTTTGCATTTATTGCTATATTAGATTTAATTGGCAAAGTAGCATGTGAGAGCCTCATCATTTGTTACACAGCATATTGAAAGTTGTGTTGGGAACGAATAGCTCTATAATGAACTGTGTATACAGGTTTGAGCATCCTTTATCCAAAAGTGGCCAGAAGTGTTCCCCCCCCCCCCCAAGAGATTATAATACCTCTTTGGATATGTTTATGCAAATAAAAGTATCTTAGGCCCCTTCTACACTGCCATATAATGCAGTTTGAACTGGATTATGATGATCAGTGTAGACTCATATAATGCTGGCTAAACGGCATTGAACTGGATTATATGTGTCTATACTACCATATAATTCAGTTCAATGCAGATAATCACATTCTGAAACTGGATTATATCATTGTGTAGATAGGGCCTTGGATATGGGACCCCACCGCCTTTGACCTGTGGGGTCCCTCAGAGATCCATTCTGTCACCCATGCTATTTCATATCTACATGAGACCACTGAGTGAGATCATACGGAGTTTTGGAACCACAGGTGTCAGCAGTGGCCAGGAGTGCCTTTGCACAATTAAAACTTGTGTGCCAGCTGTGCCTGTACCTTGAGATGCCAGACTTGGCCACGGTAGTGCATGTTCTAGTTATATTTTGACTGGACTACTGCAATGCACACTAAATGGGGCTGCCTTTGAAGAGTGCTTGGAAGCTTCAACTGGTTCACAATTCAGCTGCCAGATTACTAACAGGAGTGCCATACAGGGAGCAAACAACTCCCATTTTACAGCAGTTTCACTGGCTCCTGGTTTGCTACTGAACAAAATTTAAAGTGCTGATGATTACCTTTAAAGCCCTGAACTATTTGGGTCCAGGCTATTTGGCCAACCACCTTTCTTTATACAAACCTTCCCGGACACTACGATCATCAGGGGAGGCCCTACTCATGCTCTTGACTCCATCTGAAACCCAATTGATGAGGATGAGAGAGAAGCCCCGCGTCTCTGGAACTCCCAAAGGAAATCAAAATGGCTCTGTCGCTAAACTCCTTCAAAAATCAGTGAAAAATGTTTTGTGCTCCCAAGGATATGGAGAAGCAGATGGTTAAACTAAGGTTTTTAAGGCTTTTAAGAAATGTGCAATGGAATAGGAATATAGCTTTTAACACTATAGGTAGACACTGTTTAGTGTCGTATAGTGCTATATTGTTTATTGTGATTTTTTATTATCAAATGTGGCTGAGTTTTAAATCCTTTTTATTAAGTTAAGTCTGTATGTATGTACTTGTTGGCATTGAATATTTCCCTTTTATGTTGTTAGCCACTCTGAGTCCCATATTGGGAGATGGGGCAGGATATAAATAAAGTTTTATTATAATATTATTTTAATTTTTTTTTTGCCTGAAACAAACTCTGTGTACGTTGAACAATCAGAAAGGAAATGTGTCACTATTTCAGCCTCTTCTGGTGGACAGACAAATGATAATCAATCTGTATTGCATGTCAGAGATGGGCTGAGGTTGGATTATATTCCTAGTGAAAACTCTCATTCTCAGGATGCAGGAATGTTTCAAGTTTCTCCTTAGATTTCATCCATTTTCCATGCCAAACCCAGCATGCAGAAGCTCTATTTTTTCACTGAGTTGCTGGAAAGTTGGTCACATGTTTATTTGCTTTAAATGAATAAAATTGCATTTTAAACATGATATTTAAATTAGGGAGTACTGTTTTGGATGCTAAATTCTTGGGGTTTTCCAGAAACACCTGTTAGCCTCTGTAGAAGAAGAAATACTGAATCGAAAAGACCTTTGGTCTGATACACCTATTATATTCTTGTGTTTCATTCTGATGATGCAAAACCTTGCTGTACATTTCATAAAGCTGACTGCAAATGTAAGCTCTACATAGCTATTCAGAAGTCAACCCAGCTGAATTCACATAAATGTATTCCCAGAAAAATGATGCAAGATTACAGCTCCAGTCTTACTCAGCAGTTTGGAGACCAGACGGCAACAAGATGAGGAAGAGCTGGAGACAGCATGAGGTAGGGCAGAGCTCACAAAAAGAGTACACATGTTGATGTTTGCAAAGGTTTCTACCATCTTTATTTCCTAGGATCTACACGTTGAGAAATGAACAACTACAAATCAAAGTGATAAAGAGCTTCACATTTTGCGCATCCCTTCAGTCACCTTGAAGTATCTCAGCAAGCTTATTCTTCACTTTTGGCTTGCTTCCCAGCATCACGGGACTTCACCCGCAATTTGTTGACCTGGGACTCTGCAATGTCAGCCCTCTCTTCGGCCTCTTCCAGTTCATGCTGAATCTTGCGGAACTTGGAAAGGTTGAGGTTGGATTGTTCCTCCTGAGAACAGAAACAGTTGTGAACACCACAGTACAGAAGTTTAGGTGGAATCTCTTTTCCTGCAGTTGGCTACACTATTCATAGTCATGTATTTGCCCATCCTGCAACCTTTTTACATGGCCCTTTAGGGTCATGCCATTGTGCCATCAATCGCTGGCAAACAGAAAGGTGCTTGGGGCGGCTCATGACATCCTGCGTGCCCTCCATCCTCCCTTTATCACATGGAGAGACAAGAGAGGGTGCTTTGGCGTCCTTTCCCTCCCCTCATCAGATGGCAGAAAGGGTGGCAATGTGCATTGCCCTACTGCCCTTTCTGCCATCACACAGCAAAAAAGGAAGGAAAGCACAGATAGTTCAATGGGAGCTACCCAAACTACACTTCCCTCCCCGTAGTGGAGGAGGAAGAAGCACCTTTTGGAAGTTTTCCTCCACTTTAGGAGGAATGTGGGCGGGGCCTGCCATGTGTCATGTGATGGTGCACAGAGGGCCCCGTCCTTGCCATGATTAAAAATGGCAAATGGGGCAAAAGTGTCCAGTGTAAAGAAGTCCATAGTAACTTCATATTATCTTCTGTGAAACAAAAAGAACTGTTCCATCTTAAGCACATTACTTACGGATTCCTCAGATTGCCTCTTGTATGCTTTCACTTTCATTTGCAGTTTGTCCACCAGATCCTGAAGCCTCAGAACATTCTTCCGATCTTCCTCAGACTAAATAAATGAAGCACAATTAGGGAAGAAACTCATTTTCTGTGATTTTACAGCTTTTCTTCAGTCTGACTTTCATTAATAATGTCTTTTCAGATCATAGAAGGCAAAACTGTAGAAACACGTATAACATATTGAGCCACAGAACATCCACAGAACAGAATTAAAGAGTGATTTAAGAAATGGATAACCATTAGTATTTTGAAGAAGGACAATGCAATTTTCATTAGTTTGCTAGCTATTATCATAGAATCACAATGATGATGATGACAATTTATATGTCCTTGCAGAATGATAGCATGAGATGTGGTTGGGTTGCATTTTTAGTTTGAAATACAAATTGGGAAGAAAACTGCATTGACCTTTTCAAAACTACACTAATTTTGCAGTAGAGGGCAAGAAACTTATGTATAGAGAGCCATTATAGCATTTTCATTGGAAAAAACATCCATTTTCCTACTACCATTCATTTCCAATTTGCAGTGACGATAATTTTTGTAGCTTTTGTTATTATGGGCAAATGCTATGGATGCCAGGTAATTGTAAACAAATGTTTACCGCTCTTACCTGGTAGGTCAGTTCCTTTACACGTCTCTCATATTTGCGTACACCCTTGATAGCATCAGCACTGCGCTTCTGCTCATTCTCTACTTCAGCTTCCAGCTCCCGCACCTGAGGGAATAAGCTGAAAATGAGCACTCAGACAAATCTCCTCATTGAAAATGGATAAAGACTGCAGAGGTAGGAAAGATACTGACTCTGTGCTCTAGTTTCTGCAACTGCTTCTTGCCACCCTTCATTGCTAGCTGTTCTGCCTCATCCAGACGGTGCTGGAGATCCTTCACAGTCTGCTCCAGGTTCTTCTTCATCCTTTCCAGATGGGCACTGGTGTCTTGCTCCTTCTTGAGTTCCTCAGCCATCATAGCTGCCTATTAATAGAATAAAATATCCAAGTCAGGAAGCTACGCACGCTGGCTGTAAACAGAATTATAGTTTCTAAAGAAAGTCTGACCAACTCACATCAGTGATGGCCTTCTTGGCTTTCTCTTCTGCATTGCGAGCTTCCTGAACAGTCTCTTCCACTTCACTCTGCATCTGGGAAATATCTGTTTCCAGCTTCTTCTTGGTGTTAATCAAGCTTGTGTTCTGTGTAAAAAGCATGGAAGATTGTTGGTGGTCTCAAAGTGTTGATCAAGCTAGTGTCCCAGGTATGCTCATGTGAGGAATGTGTGGTCTTTTGCTTTACATGAAAAAATAAAAGTTGAACATCAAGACTGGTTTCATTAGAGTGTAGAAAACTACCATCTTCTCAGATGTTAATTTTGGACAGTTAAACAAAGAAATACTCTTAAACATTTTCTTGGTGTTCTTTGTCTTGCCTATTTCCAAATACCAGTTCAAGTTTTAAAGGAGACAAAAACCATGTAGTTTACAACATTGTGAAATCTGTTATTAGTCATAATCTCCACAGAATTTCATCAAGGGCTCAAAAAGTCATCACATTATAGATTTAGTATCTTCAACCATTATGAGCATAAGGGAGAAAAATACATATTTCTCAAGCTAAACTTTTGCCTTTTTGAACAATTCACCTACATCTACACTGATCATTTGATGCAGTTTTAAACTGATATTGAAAAAGAAGTTTCATTGTGCAGTTAATTACATGTGAAGCCTGGATGATGAATACACAAACTAAAGAGCACTGGTGCACATTAAGGACTCTCTTTCATGCAATTTCATGGGACATTCAACCTCATCACATGAGGAGAAATTGGCATCCTAGCATGTTGCTAGGATGCTAGGATGCTAGGATGCTACCTCCTCGGAGTGCACTGGATGCCATCATATGATATTGGGCAGCTTTCGGCGGAGCTTCATGGAGGAAGCATCCCAACAGTGTGGTAGGACACCTCCCTCAGAACATGGGAGACTTTCCATGTTTCGTAGACAACAATGGGGGAAAGCTGGGCAGTGACGCTTCTCCCCATAGGATGGGGTAAGGGGTACAGTGGGTGATGTCCTATGGATTCACCATGTTGCATGGCAAATCCCACCCACCCATGGATTATGAACTCAATGTGATGAGGTCCTTTGTTGTCTTTATGCAGCGGTTTGAAACTAACATTTTATTCCAAGAAATGTTCAGTGTAGATGTGATCACAGTGACTTAGACATACCTGTGTGTGGAGGAGTTGCACACGCTCACTTGCATCCAGAAGTTCCTGTTCAGCCACTTTCCTGCCCCTCTCTGTCTGTTCCAGAGCTGCCCGAAGCTCCTCAATCTCCGCCTGCATCAGGTTAGCTCTGCGCTCAACCATGGCCACCTGCTCTTTCAGATCATCCTGGCTTCTCACAGCATCATCCAAATGCAATTGTGTATCCTATAAGACAAAGTGTCATGAGATACAGTCATGGGCATCATTATAATCTCAGTGTTCTTCTGACACTTGCTGGAAATAGTTTTCTCCATACCTTGAGCTGCCCTTGTGTATTTCTGAGATTCTTTATAGCCTCAGCAGCTTGGCGGTTGGCATGGCTCAGCTGAATTTCCATTTCATTCAGATCTCCCTCCATCTTCTTCTTAACCCTTAGGGCATCATTTCTGCTCCTAACTTCAGCATCCAGTGTGCTCTGCATGGACTCCACGACTCTCAGGTGATTCCTCTTCAGCTGATCAATTTCTTCATCCTTCTCTGCAATTCTTCTGTCAATATCAGCCTTCACCTGATTGAGCTCCAGTTGGATGCGGAGGATTTTGCCTTCCTCATGTTCCAGAGAAGCCTTTGGAAAATGAATTAATAACACTCATAAATATAACCTTCTCTATTATTACCACTACTTCGAATAGTATTCCACTTTCATCTCTTAAAGGAGAGTCAATGCAGCTAATAGTGCTAAAAGCGATACAATGTACAATTTAAATTCTATACCATATAAACAGTAAAATAGAATTAAACATGAACCAATTAAAATAATTAGTTAAAACCATTAAAAGCCTATTAAAATACATACAGCATTACACAGCACCCCCAGCTCAATCTTTAAAATGTTTGTCTTTAAAAGCCTGCCTGAACAGAGAGATTTTAGTTTGCTGTCTGAGGGACAGCAGAGAGGCAGCTTCAAAGGAAGTCACCCATTAGGTTTCCATGGTCAAGCAGTGATTCATACCGTACTCTCCAGAATCATAGGGTAAAAACCTTAGAGTATAATTAATATCAGTTAGTTTTTAATTTAGCTGTCTACTATATTTTGTTTCTATTCCTTTAACTTTTGGAATGTTTTTTCAAAGTTTTAAATATATATATTACAATTTAAGGATCATCTCATGTTTCCTCTTAAGAATAATGATAAGTATACCTCAGCTTCTTCTAGAGATGCCTGGAGTTCTGATTTCTCCTGTTCAATCTGCTTCTTCACTTTTTCCAATTCATGGATAGCCTTTCCTCCCTCAGCAATCTGTTCTGTGAGGTCAGATATCTCCTCTGTAAAATAGAATAAAGAAAAATAGATTTACGTTGGTGAGGATAAACAAAAGTGAGCTGAGAAGAAAGGAACATTTTTGGCTCTTCTTAAATCATCCATCAAAGTTGAACTATCAGTATTTCACTCAGTACTAATAACATACTGGTGTCTGTACCAGCACTGGAGAGAAGGAGTTGTATCCTTGGACTTTTCCTTTGGAAGCAAGACATCTTGTATTCTTAGCTTTTCATTGCTGTGCTTGCAGTTCTTTAAAGAGTAAGCTTCTTTAAAGAGTAAAATGGAGACTTACGCTGGAGATTCTTGTTCTCACGCTTCAGAGTTTCCAGGTGATCCAAGGATTCCTCATAAGAATTCTTCATCTTAAAGAGTTCTGTGCTGAGCGAGCGAGACTCCTTCTGAGAAGCATCTAATTCAGACTGAGCTTCCTCAAATTTCTGTTTCCATTCTGCCAGGATCTGTAAAATACCAAGCAAGTAATTTATTGGACATGAGGTCTTAACACAATAGAGACCCTAATTATTCTGTTTGTTATTGTTGCTGTTGCCAAAAAAATACCTTATCAAAGTTCTTCTGCTTCTTATCTAGAGCTGCACAGGCTGAATTGGACCTCTCCACATCAATCATAAGGTCCTCCACTTCATTCTGCAGCCTTTGTTTTGTCTTCTCAAGGGAAGCACACTTGGAATTGACAGCTTCTACGTGTTCCTCAGCATCTTGCAGACGCTGAGCAAGTTTTTTCCTAGTTAGAACATAAAAATATATGGGTGGTAAATAGTTTTGTAAACCTAAAGGAAGAAATATTATTCTATTATGAGCATGGCAATAATTTAGTGTGGTTACTGATATCTGTTGTCAACTTCAGCTTATAGAAACTTTACAAATGAGAGACTTCCAAGTTATCCCATCATGAAGCAGATCTACTCAGGTTTTGTAGACTCAGTGACTTGGCAATCTCTCATTTATGAGGTCACCATGAGTTGAGGTCTATTTGAAATGCAGTCTTCCTTCTTTCCTTCTGCCTTCTACCTTATCAAGTATTATTGTATTTTCTGGAGAACCATGTTTTCTGGTAATATGGGCAAAATATGTTGATTTACATATCTTGGCTTCTAGGCAGATTCAAGCTTGATTTGCTCTTGGACTCATTCATCTGTCTTTTTAGCAGTCCATGGCATCCATCTCCAGAAGCTGATTCCCTGCCATTTTTGCAACCCTGTGTGTCCACCTGGTAGGTCTACCTAGTTGCAATATCTTATTATGTCCAGCTTGAGTCCACATACTTGGCTTCCTCAAGTTCCTCAGTGCGCTGAATGGCATCAGTCTCATATTTGGTCCTCCATTGGGCGACTTCACTGTTTGCCTTGGACATGGCACGTTGGAGCTCAGCCTTGGCTTCTTGTTCCTCTTCATATTGCTCTCGGAGCAAATCACAATCATGGCGAGCAGATTGCAAGCCATGGGCCAATGCATTCTTAGCCTGGACAAGTGAGGAAAAGGTTAAGTTATTTGCTGAAATCTTTCCATGAAGTTCAAAGCTTCCCATTTGTTGTAGTTCCCTTTCCATGTCTTCATCATATTCTTGTTTGTACGTTCCCTTATTCTAAAGTCCTTATTTTAGATGTGTAGGTGTGAAACCTCATGCATGTTTTCAACAGGACTACTCTCTCTAGCAAATATTCTTTGGATTACAATCAAAATTTTCCCTTGTACCTAAATCTACTAACAGTTACAGTATTTTTCTTGTTCACAGCAGACTTTTCTTGTTAGCTGTATTTTATAAGAAGTTCTTACACACATGCATATTTAAAAGTGAAATTCGGAAAACACTATTTATAAATGACTGTGCACCTTTATTTCTTCTTCAAGCTGTCTCTTTAATTCTTCAATCTGTTGGGTGAAACCTTGTTTGCTTCTTGAGAGCTGGGAAATCAAAGAATCTTTTTCTTCCACTTGGCGGGCCAATTCACCTAAGAACAGAATAGAGAAAGGTCAATACCATAAATTAAAATGGTAGATGGAAGTTGAAGATGAACCAGATGGACTGTTTAAAAGTAATAGAAAAAGAAAGGGATTGGGTTGTTGTAGGGATTATTTCTAGCCCACTGATTTTACTAAATAGTTTAGTAAAAGTATTCATTACTTTTAAAATAGCCTTTAGTTTCTTTAAAAAATGGTTTGAAATAGACTGAAAAATCAAAGAGTGGCAAAAATAATCTCAAAATGAAATTTAAAATGAACGTTTTATTAAGGGAATTACTCTGCAGACTTCAAAATTGTAATGGTTTTTAACTACTATCAGTTTCCAGGCAAAGTACAAAGCGCTGGGTTCTGACCTTTAAAACCTTACATGGTTTGGGTTCAGGTTACCAACAAGATTGCCTTATCCTGTATAATCCACCTCTTAGGATACTGAGGTCCTCTGGGGGACATTTGCTTCAACCAGTCAGAACCTGACTGGCAATGGTCATCCAGGGGACTTTTTCATTGCTCACCCCTAGACTGTGGTACGACCTGCTGGAAGACCTTCAATAGCTAAATTGGCTGCCAAAATTTAAGGCATAATTAAAGACCTATATGTTCTAAAAGGCCTATCCAGTCAATTTTAAACTATGTATTTTAACTTTATATTTTATGTGAATTGGTGTTTTAATCTTGGTTGTGTGTGTGTGTGTATGTATGTATGTATGTATGTATGTATGTATGTATACATATAGTGAGAAGGGGGTATTGTGTTTTTTCTATATGTTTTAGCTCTGTTATACACTGCCTTGAGCCATGAGGAGAGGCGGATAACAATGTTGCATATATCAGCATTGCTTCTGCTGCATTACTGTCAGGTTTTACCATAATAAGAATATCCTTTAAGATTATCCATAATTTCCTCTTTTTCCTTTCACATATCTCAAGTGGATCAAGGATGCTTTTGCTGTACAAACCTGTTTCTGTCTGCAGACGAGCTCTTTGGGCACTTAAGTCATTAATTGTCCTTTGGTGTTCTTCCTCTTTTGCTTTAACCTCACTGAGTTGATCTTCCAAGGAGCGGGATAATTTCTCAAGAGCTGACTAAAATGGGCATTAAAAAACCCAATGAAATAGTCTTCAAATAGTTTATTGTAAAAAAATCAACAAAATATGCAATTATTTAAAATTTATAATATATAAATTCAAATTTATGGCAAACACATTTCATTGCACTAAAAATAAAAATCTACACATATGTTCAAACCAAATCCATACTTGCTGTGGCAATAACTGACTTTGCAAAGATCTTGAATTTGGAAACTGTGCTATAATAGTAAATAATCTGTGATTTTTTAAAACTGTAAACACATCTAACTCATATTTTCTAGATCACATTTTATGATTTCCCTTTTTATGGGGCTCAAAAATAACTCCTATATTATTTCCAATTTCCTAAAAATTATAATACAATTCTCAGTTCAAAAAAGTAAGATGTTTTAGTATAACATAAATATAAATAAATATTACAAAATATATACAATCCGTCCCAAACACTTAAGTCTTCTGGGGAATGGCTACTGCCTACTCCAGCCTGCCAGAACCTGACTGGTGACCATCATCAAGAGGACCTTTTCATGGCCGCCCCAAGACTGTGGAATCACCCGTCAAAAGAGCTCCAATAGCAAAGTGAGCTGTTGGAATTTAAAATGCATCTGAAGACTTGTCTCTTCCGGCAGGTCTATCCAGCTAGTTTTAGTCATGAATTTTAAACTTGCCGCTTGTGTTCATTATATTTCAACCTTTGTTCTGTGTAAGTTAATATATGTATTTGAAAAAAATCATTTTAATATCAATCAAAGCAGCAATTAAATATACAATAAAAATAACATGAACATGGACAGTTTTATATTTTCTCCCATTATATTTTACCTTTGATTTTGACACAGTTTCCATGTTGCTAGCAAGGTCATCAATCTCCATCTTCAGCTCACTCTTTTCCTTCTCCAGCTTCTGTTTGACACGTTGGAGGTTATCAATTTGCTCCCCAAGTTCAGCTGCACTATCTGCATGCTTCTTGCGGAGGGCAGCTGAAGTAGCTTCATGCTGCAGGGTGGCCTCTTCAAGGTCCCGGCGGATTTTCTGAAATTCTGCCTCACGTTTCTTGTTCATCTCAATCTGGGCTGCTGTTGCTCCTCCAGCTTCCTCCAGACGCTCACTGATCTCTTCAAGTTCCCTGGAAAGGTCAGCCCGTTGTTTCTCTGCTTTGGCCCGAGATGCCCGCTCAGCCTCAATTTCTTCCTCCAGTTCTTCAATACGGGCCTAGAGAAAAAGGAACAACAACCACACATGCTCAAAAACATCTTCCAGGAGAATTAATGTCCTTGGCAAAAAAAGCATTTAGTTGACTTGCCTGTAACTCCTTGATCTTCTTCTGAAGCTGGGAGCCCAAGGCCTGTTCATCTTCAATTTTGCTTTGGAGTTGGCTGATTTCAAAGTCTTTCCTTTTAACAACATAACATAAAGTATTAATTTTCATAGTAATGGTTAAGAACAATGTGTGCCAAAAATAATTCTTAAGTTATCTTCTAGAGAAGACCTTACTTCTTAAGCTTCTCATCCATCTGCTGCTTATCATTTTCCAAATCCATTGTGGATTCCTGGGCCAGTTTCAGATCTCCTTCAAGCTTCCTCTTGGCTCTTTCAAGGTCCATACGAAGCTTCTTCTCTTGCTCCAGGGACCCTTCAAGCTGAAGAGAAAGAGTTTATGAAGACCCTGCCATGATTACACTACCTTCACCTCTGAGCTCTGCTTCTCCGTGTTCTCCTTGTGCTTACATCGTCCACTTGCTGCTCCAGCTTTGTCTTGGCCTTGGTCAGAGTATTCACTTTGTCCTCCTCTGCCTGCAGATCATCCAGGGTCTGTTGGTGGGCCTCTTGGAGGGCTTTCTTCTCCTTGGTCAGTTTAGCAATGCTCTCATCCAAGACTGCCATCTCCTCAGTGAGATTTTTTACCTTTTAGAAGTAACAGAAAGATAATACGTAATTGTGAAATATCATCACACCATACAATGTCCATACAACATTTAGACTGTTTGACCAGTTGATTTGGTTTAGTACCTTGTTTTCTGTGGCATGCTTTTCCTTTTCAACTTTAGCCAGTGTTAGCTCAAGATCATCAATGTCTTTCTTCAGCTCTGAGCATTCATCTTCAAGTTTCCTCTTTTTGGCTGTCAATTCAGCATTCATTTCCTCTTCATCTTCTGCCCTTTCAGTCAGCTCCTTAATTTTAGCTTCCAGCTGAATTTTAGTTTTAATCAACTGATCGCATCTCTCTTCAGCATCTGCCAAGCCATCAGATTCCTATTAATAGATAACATTGAAAATAAATCTGTTTGCTCTCATTCTTTGTCTTTATTAAGTAAAGAAGGAAGTTCTTGGTGTCATTTAAATTGTATTCCTATACTCTCATGGAAAAGAATTATACTTTGAATCAGAGATTACAGCATGGCTGATAATAGACTCCTGACTAGAGATACTCAAACTCTGCCTCCATATTGAATAAACACTCACATAGAGATGGAAGAGTCTACAAGAGATGTCCAGACAAACCCCAAATCACATTGCAGCAATACACAATCAAAGCACTCCTGAGAAATCACCAACCACCCTCTGTTTAAAACCCTAGAGAAGGAGATTCCATCATGCTCTGTGGCACTGTATTCCGCTATTGAACATCTCTTACTGTCAGGAAGGAAATTGAATCAATTTTTCTGGTGCAGTAGTAAACAAGCTTTCACCCTCCTCAGTATGACATCCTTTCAAATATTTAAATATGGCTATAATGTCACCTCTTAACTTTTCTTCTCCAGACTAAACATACTCAGCTCCCTAAGCTGCTCCTCATAGATTTTGATTTTCAGACCTTTTACCATCTTGGTCCCCCACTGCTACTATCACCTTCTTTTGCAAGCCCAAGTGTCTCCAGAAATTTAATAAGGTGGGGGGAAGACGGGAGTTCTTATGTTCTAGCAGAGCACTTTATCCCACCAGGGTCTGGATTAGGGTTTGTAATAACAAGCTAGAGTAGAACCACCAAATCACTGGCTGAAAAAATAAGTCAATATTTTTATGCACCCAATCGATTTGATTGGCCTACTTTCATAGGAACTAGCAACTTCAATGCAGAAATTATGCCCTGCTGTAGGTTCCAGGAACAGCACTCCTCCCTTCAATGGCTGTGCCATTATGAAATGATGGAAGTTGGAGTATCTTAATGAAGGAACTCATGACATAATCTGGACACTTTTATCCAAGAAATCGAAGAGAGGAGCTGAAGTGGAAAAAGGAAGATACATGGGATGCTGGATGTGGTAAAATTAAACAAAAGAGGAAGAATGTCTTGAGGTGAGATTGGAGAAAGAAAACAAAAGGGAAAAGTTCAAAAATAGAAGAAACAAAAATACCAGAGTAAAAATAGAAAAAGAAGGGATAGGGCATATTGATGTTTCTTCTTCCCTTTCGTCCACCACCTTGTGCTTTATCGTGGGTCCCAGTCACTGGCAGCTAATGGTTCTCATTTGAATGGGGCAATTAATCCACTCCAGGTTTTAGTCCATACTTAATAGGAGCTATTGAAAGTACTGAGCCCAAACCTTGGATAGCACCTTTTCAGATCAAACTAAAAACCCAAAGTGGATTGACCACCCCATTGACCTGGAAGCCACCAAATATCAGTTTTGAAAATGGATCATTATTTTCAGTGAAGCCTATATTTAGCTATGCTGTATCCTTATTGATTGGATCACAGATGAACAGAGAAACAATGTCACAAAAATGCTTACAGACTGGACTTGGAGCTGCAAGTCATTCTTCTCTTGCATCAGGGACACCATTTTTTCTTCAAGTTCCTTCCGTTTGGCCTCTGATTTTGCAAGTTCTTCTTTTGTTTTCTCAAACTCTTCTTTCATATTGGCCATCTCCTTCTCGGACTCGGCACTCTTCAGCAGAGGCTTTATCTTGAAGTACAGTTTCATCCATGGCCAGGTTTTGACATTCATGAATGAGCGGATATTGTACTGAATAGAATAGATGGACTCTCTGTAGGGAAGAGAAAATAAATCTTGAGACTAATTCCAGAATTAACTGGGACATTGGAACAAAGGTTTGGTATTTACAGTTCATTAATCTATTAGCTCAGGTCTTTGTTGCTGCTATTAGAATCTCAATAAGGCAACATCCTACCTTCTTTCATTCATTTTCTTGAACTCCAGTCTCATCACATAGCCACGACACACAGCTTGTGTGCGTGTAATCAGTTGGGCCAGTTTGTCATCTCTCATCTCCTCTAGAGTACCCAGGAGCCCAGCTTTAAAGAACACCTGTCAGAAATAAAATGTTATAAAGTACTGACTCCTCAGTCAACAAATCCAAATGGTATATTATTTTGATAGGAAGTAATTTTACCTTGGTGTGGCCAAATTTATACTGGGTGTGATCAACATCAATGGACCCAAGAAGTTTCTCAGAAGCCTTCTTGCTGTCAATGAATTGGCCTTCTGGGATGGCACTTGCATTTAATACCCTGTATCTGTTTAGAGAAGCCCCAGGTTTTTATTTCATTAAAGCATAATAACAATTGGAACAAATTACCTTCATGGTTATTATTATCAGATAGAAGAAGAAGAAGAGGAAGAGGAAGAAGAAGATTTTAACTATACTACCTTATGTCCAGGGAACCTGTTCTAAATATTTTGTTTGTTTACTATGGCAGATCAAGTTTTGACTCCCTATTCAGACATGAAAACCACCAGATGGTCTTGGGGAAGTCACATTCTGAGAGGGAGGCAGTGACAAACCCCTCAACCCTTGTTCACACAAACAAAAGCATATCTTTCTTGATTGCCCATCGAGGGAACCACAAGACCATTCATTGCATCCAACTCCAAACTCAGCTAAAAATCCAACAATTGGCACATTTAGACTGACCACTTAGGCCTGTGTGAAACTGGCAGAGAAGGAAGTGGCTTCATCATGAGGATGATTAGTTATATCGAATTTAATAATCCAGTTCATAATAATAACCAATTATGGATTTTGTATTGCATCATTTTTTTGTAGCATGCTAGAGCTTCAGGAGAAACTAGGGACAGCAGTAACAGTTAGGTGCTGTCACTAATGAATCTATCAACAATAATCTACATCAACCATTTAATTTGAAGGCAGATTGGCAGCATAATGTGTGTGTGTATTTATTTATTTATTTACTGTATTTGTATACCGCCTTTCTCAGCCAATTGGCGACTCAAAGCGGTTTCCAACAAAACAGTATACATAAAACATAATAGATAAAAAACATTAAACAGTATAAGAACATCCCATCCTATCCTCACTCACTTAACTTCGTGTACTTATCCTTATGTAAGATATTTTAAATTGACTTACTAGGAAATAGTAACAATTGGCCATGAACTGATATCTGTGTAAATTTGTTTAATAGTGCATATATTTTAAAATGTTCAGAAGCATAATAATAGAATGTTGCAAGGCCTACTAACCTTTGTTTGAAGTCACCGTAAATGATTCTGCTAGGGAATCCCTTTCTGCAAATTCTAATACCTTCCAGCACTCCATTACACCTCAGCTGGTGCAATACGAGCTCATGTTCCATGGCACCTTAGAGGATATTAGAGTACAATTAGCATTACAAGATAGGATTCAGTGGGTTCAGTGCTATATTACATGTTTCTTTTTATTACAGTGTACTAATTTGCATTACCAGGAGTTTTAGTTTCATTGGGGATGAGGCAGCGCACAAAGTGAGGATGAGTGCTCCTCAGATTGGTCATCAGCTTGTTTAAGTTCTCCTATGGGACCAGAAGGATTTGTTATTTCTACATATGAATGAAGTGAAATTCACTACAAAACTTCCATAAATAATTTTTAAAGTGAGTAATACATTCACATTTTGAGACAAGAAAACTTATATGAGACTTCAGGTCATGTTCACAATTCTCTTAATTATATCTCATTCACACATAAATTTCTCTTTGAACAATTAATAACATGTTTAGAATCTTTTTAGGGATTCTGCAATTGAACACCCTACCCTTGCATCATTACTTTTGCAGGCCTTATAAAGCTTAATGTGAAAAATATAGTGGCATACCAAAGCTATCTGTAACGAAGCAGTCTCAGGATACTATTCTTGATACTCACTGCTCAGTTACAGATGGATCCTGCATGTTGTCATATTTACTATTCCTAATAGTATCCTTCAGACCTCTGCTTCTAGTTTTTTCCCCTTTGGCTTTGTTTTGATTATATAATTTGGGTGTATTTCCAGATAAGCATTTACCAATTTAAAATAAATATGTTCCCCTTTCACAAGTAGAAGAAATTGTACTTACCCTAAAGAGAGCAGACACAGTTTGGAAAGAGGAACCCTTCTTCTTTCCAGCCTTCTTGCCACTGCCCTCTATATAGCATTTAAAAATCAAAATACAAAATAATTAGATATGCTTTGAGCAATTAAATAGAATTGGGCAGATAATAAAATTATATAATAAAGAGCTATCTTCTATGGAACTGTTAGACGACTGTTATGGCTGAGGGACCTAGCTTCTGTTCAGAGCTGTGATCAAGAATCACCTTCTGGGGGGCGATCAGCAAAGAGTAAGGCCAGTGTCTTCATAGATGATTTCTGGTAGAGCTGGATGACAGTTTCATTCAAGGGGTCCTTGTTCTTCTCCAGCCAGCCACTGATGTTGTAGTCCACAGTGCCAGCGTAGTGCACCAGGGCAAAGTGGGCCTCTGCTTTGCCTTTGCCTGGCTTGGGCTTTTCAAAGTTCTTGCACTTGCCCAAATGCTGGTCATAGAGCTTGTTCTTGAAAGAAGTGTCTGTTGCCTTGGGGAACATGCACTCTTCTTCTAGGATGGAGAAAATGCCCATGGGCTGGAGAGAAACAATGATTGCCAACAGATACAAGATTAGCAAATGAAATTAATCTGGGAAAAAGCAAATGTTTCATTGTAAGCATTCAAAAAAAAAAATCAAATACTATGAAACTAACAAATGCCATAACTCTTCAATAAGCTTGACAAATGTAGATAATTGTAACTTTCTTAATAATTATTGGGATTTGTAAATATCTGAAAAAATTACTTATTTTTAGAATTTAAGATGATCTCAGTGTATTCCTAAATTCAGGACTGATTGTGCATATGGTATATTCATGTTAAACAAAATATAGTAAGAAACCTTTTCAATGAGTTCAATGCAGGCAGCCAAATCCATTCCAAAGTCAATGAACTCCCATTCAATTCCTTCTTTCTTGTACTCCTCTTGCTCCAGCACAAACATGTGGTGGTTGAAAAACTGTTGCAGTTTCTCATTGGTGAAGTTGATGCAGAGCTGCTCCAAGCTGTTAAACTGGACAATGCAAACATATTTTAAAATGGCACCACAGTTTTTAGCAATCTTCTTAATCATATTTCCTTCAACCTTAGTGTTACTTTTCCCCATCCTTTTTACATTTTTTTTCAAACTTAGCTAATGGCTAATACTGTTCCTAGCAAATATTTAAGTTCTAAAAGTTTTGGTCAAGATTAAACATACACATTCAGTTCCCACTTTTAACGCTAACTAGTGCTCTCCTTACACTCTACCCTGGACCTAGAGATGCCTTCGTTTCATCACCATGTCTTTTGGCCAAATCATTTCAACAATTTCCTGTTTGTGCCAGGTATTTCTGTGCCAGTCATCACTCCTTCAGTGCCTTTGCGTTCCAAACATGGTTGAACTTTTCATACTTCAACTGCTAAACACATTTAAAATTCCCACATCTTGTTTAATACAATGAAGGTGAAGGCCCCATTTCCTTACATCAAAAATTTCAAAACCAGCAATATCCAACACCCCGATGAAATGCTGTCTGGGCTGCTTGGTATCCAGCTGCTGGTTGATACGAATGACCATCCACAAGAACATCTTCTCAAAGACTGATTTGGCCAGCGCACCAACACTGTTGTATACCTACAAAATGTATTCAGAGAGACTCTGGTCAACATGCAAATTAAGTAATAATCCATTGCAAGCCTTGTAATGAAGATGGTCATTACCTGCTGGACAGTTTGACCTTTGGTGACATATTCATTGCCAACCTTGACCCTGGGGTAGCACAGAGCTTTCAATAGATCTGCTGAGTTGAGGTTCATGAGGTAGGCTGCCTTGTCCGCAACTGAGAACAAAGGTAAGCAGATAAATTTTATGAACCCCATGGGTATTATTTATGTTGGAAGAAGGTATGTACAAACAAACATTTTTGATAGTCTTAGCAAGAAAACAGCATTATGATAGGCCTTGCAAAAAATAAGAAGAGAAAAATAGTTGCAGAATATTTTATGATTACCAGGACAATTCTGTACATATTTTTTCTGTGTCAGGTCCCACTGAGTTAAATGGGACTTATTTCCAGTTTATTGTCAAATAAGATTGAAGGCTTTGAGTTCTGTTCCTGTGCTTCAGCTGTTCCAATGGAAGGAAGGAGCAGCTGAGGACTGTGGCTGTTAATCTTTTTGCTGATATTTCCATCCCAAATAGTACAAATACCTTCAGTGCCATCTGGCTCAGCCTGCTCCTCACGCTGCTTCTGCTTGAACTTCATGTTTCCATAGTGCATCACAGCTCCTGTCAGCTTGTAAATGGCTGTTTTTTCCTCAGCTGAGAAGCCCAAGATGTCAATGGCACTCTGACAATTTAATAATAATTTGTGAGTTAATATTATTTGGGTTACCACACAATTGTATGCCAAAATCTGACCTATTCATTATACTTACATCTGTAGCCATCAGCTCTTCCTGATCATTTATGCTAGCTACAGTGATTTCCCCTTGACTGACATAACTGAAGTCATAAGGGTTGGTTGAAATGAGAAGCATCTCTGAAAAGAGAAAAAAACACGTATAGTAGTTTTTACACTCAGTATATAAACAATTCATGGCAATATTTTCACAAAAATTAAATATTCTACTAAGCAGAAACTCATACCAATCAACTCTGGTTTCTTGTTGGACATAATTTGATAAAAGATGTGGTAGCTTCTTTCAGCTTTCAGCTGGAAAGTAACTCTGGACTTCTCCAGCAGATCTGTGAAGAAAGAAGAAACAGAAGTCATCAAATAAGAAACAGGAAGGAAGGAAGGAAGGAAGGAAGGAAGGAAGGAAAAGAAAGAAAACATAGGCTACTTACATGTCTCAATGTCAGCAGAAGACAATTTGCCTGTGGCACCAAAATGAATTCTGATGAATTTACCCTTTTAAAAAGAGGAAAAAGAATACATTTACAAATGATAAGTGACTGGTTTCCCAAAGCTTTACTGGACACTTATTATAAGTTACAATCTGAGAAGACAGTATACCTAGCAAAAGTGAAGAGAAAGTACAGACTTACAAAACGAGAAGAGTTGTCATTCCTCACAGTCTTGGCATTTCCAAAGGCTTCCAGCAAGGGATTGGCACTGATGATTTGATCTTCAAGGGTACCCTGCAATGAAAATATCAGTTACATTGTTTTCAGTCAAACAGAAGTCACCCTTTTGTGAAAAAAAACATACTTGCAGGTTGCCTTGTGTAAGTGGTTCATCTTTTTTTCATTTTATTTACAAACATACCTGTATTTTACTTTGGGCCACTGGGGCTTCTTCCTTTTTCTTGTCACCTGTGCATGCAATTGTTGCAAAGTACTGAATGACACGTTTCGTGTTCACAGTCTTTCCAGCACCAGATTCTCCACTGTTGACAAAAGCATAGTACTATATGTAATTAAAGAGGATTAGTAGCCAATAACCACCCATTTTTCACAGTGGGTTAAATAACTAGAGGGCCATATGAGTAAATGATTAAAATATTTCTCTCTTGGAAAACAAAGATTATCTGGCATCCTGTTCACTAAGATCATAAACTGTGGATTTGTATTTATGGTTGTTAACAACTGAAAATGACTGCTCCACCTTACCATTTCATCATGACAGCGCTTCAGACGAAGAGTTCTGAGGAGGTGCAGATCAGGAAACTAGGAAGTGATATCTTGAGATAAGCAGCTGTGCAGAGTCCTGGGGGATCCTTCAGCTATCTGTTCCTGGTGTGCCTTGTGCAACTCAGGCCCCTTCCACACAGCTGAATAAAATCTCGCATTATCTGCTTTGAACTGGGATATATGGCAGTGTGGACTCAGATATTCCAGTTCAAAGCAGATATTGTGGACTATTTTGCCTTGGTCTTCTGGGTTATGTGGCTGTGTGGAAGGGCCCTCAGATGTTATTCCTGTTTCCCCATCTGCACTATCCTGGAAACTCTTACTGTCAGGCCAAAATGGTAAGTGTAGGAAAGATAACCTTTTCAGATACAACTATGACAATCGAGTTCTATCATTATAATTACTTCTGATGATGCAGAACTTTGGTCATTTTCTATGGAAATTGATGTAATTGGCAAGGTAATAGGTGATATTTTACAGTGGAAAACTTTATATGGATCCCAATAAAAGAAACAAACTTACGTGATCAGGACTGACTGATTCTCACGATCTGGAAAGAGATGTTAGTAGAGAGACTTTTTAGAATATTATGGCTACCCTTTGAAACAGAGACTAATTTAATTAATTGAGACCATGGTTTGGATATAGTTATTTTATGATAAATAACAAATAGCTGAGATAAAGCCAGGATTGTGTGTTTGATTTGTTACCACCAGAGCTCTAAGCAATAGTACAGAATTTTATTAAACATGCAATTCCCATAATTTGGAAAACTTAATCATCAGTTTGTTTATTTTAAAACACATATATAGTCATTAATGCCTGCAAAGATATACTTGACTGCAGAGTAATCAAAAATGAAAGTTCAGCTAGGTTGAATTCCAGTGGCCCAAGTAGTTTCTGTCTTAACTATTAGGAAAACTAGAATGAATTGTGCAAAACATTCCAGCAGCTTTGAGTGCCTGCTGACTTCAATGACACAGAGAAATAAAAGTCAGTGTCACCCACATATTGATAGCACACAACTCCAAAACCCCAACTGACCTCACCAAGCAGCTTTATTTACATCTTGGAGAATGATATAAAAACCTGCAGTATCTTGCAGCTTAACAGCCTTGGGGCTAAACAAAAATCCCAAAATGCTACTCTCTTCTATCAGTGTCTCATACTCCCATTCCCCAGAATGTGTGTATTTGTGTATCTCCCATTGAAATGTTTTCTAAAACATGTATTGTTTATGTTAAACAGTGTAGGAGGTCCCATCATCTGTTTACAAAATTAATTGCAGCACTTGACCAGAAGAGGCATTCCAACTTTGTTTTTCTTTTCTTTCTTTCTGCCAAAAAAATAATAACAGGCCTGGGAATTTTGGAGGTACTAGGAATGATTCCACCCACTGAAAGTATTTGGAGTGGCATCATATGCCCCCTGAAATCTGTCCATTGCTATAGTAAATATAGAATTACTGTAGTGACAGTAAACAAGATCCACCATGTGAACATTATGTGTTTTAACATATTGCGAATGAGAGGCAATCCTTTGGCTGTAATTAATAACAAAGGATAAACAAAGCAATTTTAAACCCCAGAACTATTCACTGAAGCAGTTAGGGATTATTTGAATGCGATTGTCTACTATAAAGCTCATGGAGCTACTGCCAGAGGTGTTTCTGCCATTGCAAGCATATAAAAAGCTCTAAAACTGGATGAAGAGTAAGAGGAGAACCATGTGCCATTGGATCAAAACTCCCTTGAGAACCCCCATGATCACATCCTTCATATATGACACTCAAGAGCTGACATAGGCAGCTTCATAACTAATTGAGAGGGGGAAAGTTCATTCCCCTAAAAACGGAGAAACCCTTCTGCCTTGTAGGGTTTAGGATCTTATGGCTGAGGATACAGATCTTTGAGAGTGCTCCATACATCCTGTAATTTAACACCCATTTTCATATACCATACTAGCTCTGCAAAATTGTTTAACGGATATTCATGGTATGGAAATTGGAAAGCAAACAAAACAATCTTATGAACTATTGAATACAACATGTTTCTTCATATACTCAAGGAATATTAGTACTACTTATGTGAATAGGGACTTCATCACACAATTAAGTGCAAGCGTGCTAGGACAGCTGATTGACGGAGCCCCACGCCCATCCCATGATGCAGGCAGACTTCCAGCAAGGCTCCATCAATGAACTGGGATGCAAGAGTCTTATGATGCTGTGCCCAGAACATGGTAGGGCTCCTGTTTTCTATTTGGAACAACGGGGCCAGTGCGGAGGGAAGCCGTGTAGTGATGATTCCCTCCGTGTAATGGGGAAGCGTCTCTGCCAGCAAGGTGGGGCACTGGGATTGCCTCACTGCCCCACCAATTCACCACGGAGTCTGGCAAATCACCCCAAGGGATCTTATCAATATGATGAGGTACCAAGATTTGCAATGTGGCAATAGGCATTCTGCTCTAGGCATTAGATTAGATCTTATCATTTATTTGCAAAGTTTATGTGTTCAAAGCAATTTATAAATGACGGGCCTATGACCATCATTCTTTTTCAACTGGCTGTAACCTGACTTTTTGTTTGTGGTAATTATAAATAATTTCCTCATAGATGTTGCCTCAAGTATCAATTTAAAAACACATACATGTAAAAAATCAAATTATCATACTTAATAATAATTGACATTAAAACATGAAAGGAATTAATTTTTTGTTTGTTTTCTCCTTGATAGCTGACCCTCTACCATATTTTGGTGAAAAGTAGAGTCAGCATCACTCCATGGGAAGGAATTAAGCTGCAAGTGAATTAGCACTTATTTTTTCTGAGACAGCTCTTTAATGCTGATGTAATTATTTGCTATCTTGTCTGGGTTTCACATGTCCCAGAAAGATTGACACTTCTCCTGGGAATATATTACCGTAATTCCCTCCAATTAATTCTTCTACTCACCAGTTAACATGAACTGATACGCGTTGTCAGAGATGGAGAAGATGTGGGGAGGAGCCTCCTGACGCTTCTTGCCCCTGTAGGCAGATACCACCTCAGGGTTGTACACTGGCAGCCACTTGTAGGGGTTGACAGTGGCACAGAAGAGGCCAGAGTAGGTCTGTAAGAAGAGCAGAAGAATTAATTTTATTGTGGCAACAATACTGTAGCACAACAGGACTTCACAGGACTGAACTGCTTTAACTTTTTCATCTGCAAGGTTGGCATTGTTATCAGCCACCACCCTCAGGCTATCCTGTTCCCTTTGATTTTAGTTACAATTATGTTTCTGACAGTAGTTGAGGCTATAGATGGGAGGAATGAATCATCCAAGTAACTATTGCTGTTGTAATCCAAAGTATTCTGGGACGACTTGGTTTTGGATAGGAAATTAATATGTATTAAATTAAGAAAAGACCCAGTCTTGGTGGAAATGGGAATAGCTAGAACTGGTTTGTTGACAAGGACCAACACAACTTGCAATTTTGGAGATGTGACATTAAGATATCACAATTTCATAATTTATCAATACATTACATATCAATACTATTTCATATTTTATCAATACATTAGCCGTCCTGAGTCCCTCTGCAGAGGTTGAGATAGGACGGGATATAAAACCCTTAAATAAATAAATAAATAAATAAATTATTGTCTGCCTGTTGTTGATATTTTCAATATCATAACATGTTTTTTAAATTCCAAAATGCAGGAAACTGATGTCTTAAAATTTAGCTCAATAAAAGGGTAGACAAATGCTAATTCAGAATATATTTACATAGATCATCCAGGCTGCATAACGCTCTTTGAGGTTATACAAGACTGCAGGTTCATGGAGGTGGGTCATCATGGCCATGTCCTCAATCTTGTCATATTTGGGAGGATTCATGGAAAAGACTTGATCATCTTTTACTGTTACAGTCTGGAAAAGAAAGAGCAGAACAGTTTATATCTTCGAAAGTGGAAAGGTGAAAACAAATTACAGTACTATATTTATTACATTTTACTCACTTCTCCCTTTTCAGTCTTGACTGTGACTTTCCCTCCTTCCCTGCTCTGGACCGTGCCTTTGACATAGGACTCCTTAGGATCCACCACAAAAACCGAGTTCTTGGCATCAAAGGGCTTATTCTGAGACTCAATTCTTTCTTTTTCTGACTTTCGAAGGAAAGGGGCAGCCTCCCCGAAGGCTGCCATTTCAGCGTCTGACGACATGGCTGAGAGTTATGATGTGCAGCTCAGCCAATAAAAAAAATCTGAAACAAATAAAAATATTAATCACTTTGTGAAAATGTGGGGATACTTCCAAAGGTCTTTCTCAAGTACTTTCTTCAAGGCCTATAATTTCATCCTGAATTGAAGTTCTGATCATTCAATGCAGCTTCAAAATGACTTGAAATTGCAATGGTCATAAAACACACCACCGCGGATTAAGGAGGTTGCAGTGCATTAAAGAAACTCATGGGGAAGTGTCAAAAAAGCCTTTTAATGTGCGGCAGCAGATCTCAATATAACCTAGATCACAGAACAAAATTGACTCAGCAGAATGCAAGGTGCTTTGCAAACTCCAAAGCGGGGGGGGGGGGGGGGGGTGGGTGGGTGCCAAAAATGTCCCAAAAGCATGGCTGGCCAGCAGAGGGCTAATTGACCCACTGGGAGAAGTAACTGATTACCTCCACGTCTATAACTTTTCCTTTTTTCCCCACCTCCTATGTCTCTGGAGTGCTAATCTCTCCTGAAAATAGGGGAGTAACCATTCACCTGGCCTCAAACGAATTCCAGACCTGTTAATCTAGACACCTGTAAAACAAGACTGATTCCTCCCAAATCGGTTCTAAACAAACATAAGCGGTTAGTGTAGATGTGTCCATAATTTGTGTGAGTTCTGTAGAATCTGCCCTGTACACTTATGTCCTCTGAGCAGGCATGTAGCCTGGGGGGGGGGGGGGACTTGAGGGGCTTCAGCCCCCCCCCCCCCCGAAATTCTCATGGTGGTTCGCGAAAAGGCCTTACTGGTGCATTATGTAAACTGTTATGTTTATTCATATCATGATCTGATCACCATACTCAATATATCCCATATGCATGGGGGTATTGGGGTAATGATACAAAAAGTTTGCTAGGGTAGACCCTCTTTCACTCAGACTCAGCCCCCCCCCCCCAAACGTCCCCCTTGAAAAAACCTCAGCCCCCCCCCCCCCCCCGAATCGAAATTTTGGCTACGGGCCTGCCTCTGAAGGATGCTTACTTCAACCAGTCAAAACCGGATTGGTAACCATCACCCAGAGGATGTTTTATTGGCTGTCCTGAGACTGTGGAATGACCTGCCAGAAGAGCTCTAACCGCTAAATAATCTGTCAGAATTTAAAATGCGATTAAAGACCTCTCTCTTCCAGTAGGCCTACTTAGTCAATTTTATATTATGAATATTAAATTTACTGTCTATTAGTTTTAATCTTTTAAATGTATATTTTAGTGGTATTTTGTTTTATCCGAGTGTTCTAACTGTTGTAGCCCAGCTTGAGCCATGGGGAGAGCCAGCTTACAAATATCACTACTACTTCTTCTTCTACTACTACTACTACTACTTCTACTACTACTACTACTACTACTACTACTAATAATAATAATAATAATAACAACAATAATGCTTGCTGAATTCTATACCTTATATTAGTTCATTTCCATGGGATTTGTTTCATTATTCATGATACTAGATAATATAAACTGATAATGAATGCCCAAGGAGTAGCCAAAGCTAAATCATCATTTTAATTTGAGGGATGCACCATCTTTTAATTTCTTGCAAACTGCACTGAGAATTGCTGTAGCAAATGAAGAACGGGATATGGATTGTTCTCATAAATAAATAAAATAAGTGGTTACTGTTGAAAGTAGGTTAAGGATTCAGGCTTGTTAAACTTTTTAATGAGTAAATTATAAAAGTATATTTAATTAATCAAATATTGTCATTTTTTCAGTTGTATTTTTATCTTAAACATTTGAAGTCAACAAGACTAAGTTAACTAGGATTCAAGCAACTAGAACTCTCAAGAAACCAGCAAAAGAATTTAAGAGATAAAACTGCATTCACAAAGCTGTTTCTATACTACAGTAAAACTGTGTTAAAGTTAAGTTTGTCTTTAGTTGCTTTTAATTTTTTAATTACTGTATTTCAGTGTTAATATCAACTCAATACAAAGTTTATAGTATGGTATAGCATGGGGTATAATATTAGTTAAACTTATTTTTAATGGTAAATCTAGAGTAACCAGAAATAACATTAATCCGGCGTCTACCAATCCCCGTGGGTGCCAGATATCTGAGTGTCTACTGTAATAACATTTTAAGGAAAAGCTTAACATGATGTTGTCTGTAAATCTCTCCCATAAAGCATCCTTTGAGAATTTGACCTATCAATTTGTGTTGCTCCAGACATTCTTTTGCGAAGGGCTGGGTTAGTAAGGGTATCAGTATCATTGAGGGAACTATCTTAATTCCTATCTCCTGCTAGCACGAACTATGATGTAGCCTCACAGAATCCTTGAAGCAGTTTGTCTCTTTCCTTATTTACTGCAATAATATGCCACCTTTCTCTAGGTGTGAGACCCAAGGCAGTTTACAATCAATAAAACAAAATTAGCTAACAGCATAACAATATATTTAAGCACAATTAAAATATTGCAGTATTATATTAAAATAATAAATAAAACTGAAAAAGATATTAATAAAAAACATAAAATAGTTTAATTTTGAGTATCCACTTATCTCCCCCCACTTCCAGAAGCACCTTCCCTGCAATATTTGCTTGTTAAAAGTTTGAGTGAGCCAGGCTAGCCTCCCATGGTATGGGAATTCCTGAATGTGGAAACAGCCACTGAAATTAAGACTCCCATGTCCTCAGCAGGTGGACCTGTCTGAGTGGTCGAGTGAGAGAAAGCCTTCCTTTGAGACTGGTGGCTTCAGAGTGGCTTTCATACAGGGCTTTATCGGTCATGATCTGCACTTTAAATTATGCCAAAAATGAACCACTAGCAATTGGAGGTGTTTCCATAAGGGATTATATGGTCCCAGTTTGCATTCTACCTGTGGCATTTTGGACCCACTGAAGTTTCCAAAGAGTTCCCAAAGATAGCCCATGTAGAGTGTGCTGCAATACATAATCAAGGTGTGTGTTGCCACAGCTAGATCCAACTTCTTAAGGAAGGGGTATAACTGGAGCACTACTCTTAACTGTGCAAATGCATTCCAGGACACCACAGAAATCTGTGTTCTACACTGAGCCAGGAATACACCCCAGTTGTTAATTTGATTAGGAGCCCTTGATGGTGCAATGGTTTAAACTCTTGAGCTGACACAACTGTGGACCCAAAGGTCTGAAGTTCAAATCTGGGGAGTGGGGTGAGCTCCTGTCTGTCAGCTCCAGCTTCTCATGTGGGGAATTGAGAGAGGTCTCCCACAGGATAGCAAAACATCTGGGCGTCTCCTGGGAAATGGCCAATTCTCTCACACCAAAAGCGACTTGCCATTTCTCAAGTCACTCCTGACACACACATAGAAAAAGAATTTAAGGGGAGTCTTAACCTCATCAGCATAGGCAGGATCTTTATTCTCTGATCTACCTATTGAGTTGCATGCACATGCCTCCCTGGTGTGTATAGGCTATGCTCAGGGATGAACTAAATTGGGGTCTTACCTTGTGTGCTATCAGGTGAATAACAATGCAGGGTCAAGCTGGCCAATACTGAAAAATAAAAATAATAGATCCTTTATCACTGGTTGAGCAATAAATGACAAGGTAGAAATGGATGAAGGCAGATTTTAAATCCTTATTGACACAGGTAGTCTCTGCTCATGAGTACAGAAGGCAGCAGGAATGCACTAGGCTGGGAAGTATTTGGAGGAAGATCCAACTCCTTTTAAACTCAAGCTCCTCACACACTTACCTTCAAGCTGTTGGTGCAAGGACGTAAGAGGTTGGAACCAGGGCTACTTATATAGGACGTGATTTGCATACACAGCAGCCGCCCCTTCTGCCTAAGGTTAAAACCCTTTTGGCAATCTTAACTCCTATCAGGATTCCCATTCATATTTGACGTGAATAGATATAATTAGACAGATCTGCTCCATGAATCAATCTATATATAACTTGACAAGAGGAGGGGGGAAGTGGGTGGTTGCCTATATATTCTCCCTGAAGAAGAAGCGATTCAAAAGAATTCCTGTTATTTATGAAGCAAGAAGCTGGATTAAAAATTTGAAGAAGAGTGAGAAAACTTTTCCTGTACTTTGTAAGAGAAATCTTTAGAAGCAAGAAGTTAGAAGAGCACTTCAACACTGATTGAGATATCCTAGGAATATTCTAAACTAAAGGCACTAGATTTTGCCTGATCTGGGAGGCTCAGCAGAGTTAACCCTGGATAGTACTTGGATGGGACACTGTCAACAAATACCAGGTGCAATAGACGATGTTTCAGAGGAATGAACTGACACAATCGCCTCTGATCAATCCTTGCCTAAGAAATCCTGTGAAATTCATGAAGTTGCCATAAGTCAACAGGTCACACACACATACATACACACAGTTCGCAGATAAAGGATCTTGGGAAATGAGAAAAGAGGAGACGATGAAAGTTATGAATGTAAGAAGTTAATAGAGTCTAGAGCAGTTAATTTAATGACAGATTGTAGGATCACTGCTCTAGTGTTTGAGATCAGTGGGTATAAAATGCTGTGAAAGCATGTGGAAAAGACTAGGAGATACATACTGAAAAGTTTCTTACACTGTCAGAATTACAGAAGAGAAATGTAGAGACTTATTATTATGGGAGCAATGGAAAGCTAACCAATCATTCAAGAAATTTGTATATACTTACTGTAATAGAATGGATGTCAATTATATTGTGCAAAGGAAAAGGCTGGTGAATGTAAAGTAGAGCTAATATTTGTAACTATTTAAAATCTGCTTAACAGTTTCGCTGTTCAATTATGCACTATCATTTTAAATATGAATTGACCACTCAAATTTGTATTTCAAATTAATATTAAAATCTGAATATGGCAGACGGGTTGGTGTCTGTCACTCAGGCAACATTAGAAAACTGATCTATAAAGTAGTCTAGCTATTAATCGTTAAAAATTAATTACAATATAATCCAGCAAAATTTTAAATTATGTATTTTATTATATTATTATTTTTAGTTCTTAGTTTGCTTTGTTTTTGATGTTCATGTGTTTATTCTATTTTTGTTTTTGTTTTGTACTGTTACTTATTTTTTGTAAGCTGCCCCAAGTCCTATTTGGAGAGGGGGACGGGATATAAATAAAGATTATTATTATTACAAATTGACACCACTGGATGTTTGTTTGTTTTTTTGCTGTGTCTTTTCAGATTCTTGCATGCCAACCACCACATAAAGGTTTTAAAAATTACCAAATGCTAACAATCAAATAACTGTTAACATTCCAATATCTTAGCTTCTCCAATATAAAATACTGTAATTTATAGTAAGTCTGCAAATCTGTGGTCTTGTGAATAGCATCACAGAAGCTATGTGCCCCCTCTCCATTTTCCTCTTTCCCAAAACAAAAGTGCTGGTGTACAGAGTAATATGTATTGGACTAGCTTTATTAGGAGATAGAGGAAATAACACTGGAAACTAGAGAGCACCCCCTCCCCATGTAGAAGCACCATATTGGTGCTGAAGCCTTTTCTTTGGCTTTGGAAATAGTAGGGGCCAACCTCAATCAAACAGGAAGTTGCCCACTGAGTTTGCATGACACTGTCATGCATGTTTCCCCCTGCCATTGTATACACAAACTCAGAATGCCTCTCCTACATTATTGCCTTATACACCCCCTTCCTATAATATAAAAGTGACACTGATTTCCATTTAAAAGGACATGTACAGATGCATCCTTAGAAACAATTACTTTTATTTAAATCTAATTACAGCACCTCTGAATATAGTGTGAAAGCTATGACCATATAGTCTATTCAGTGTGCTGTCCAGGTGACACCCAGAGATGGAGCAAAACTGTCAGTTACTTTTTCTCACATATCCAAATTTTGTACACCTCAAGTTATTTTCATCTCCTATAATAAATGTGGTAAAGTGAAATGAAATTCTCAAACATCTGCACAAGCAAAATGAAAGAAATATAGCTGTTATTGGTGACTTCCATGTACAAGTGGTGGTGAACGTCCTCTGGATTTTGGACATATTATAAAGCAGGGGTTCTCAAAATGTGCTTCATTGAGCCCTTGAGGCTCCATGAGTGATAGTCAGGGGCTCCACAGTGCCATGCTGCTTCCCGTCTCCTCCTCTTTTCCCCTCCTCCTCCTGAGAAATGCAGGGAAGTTAAAGTTTGGAGCTGCCTAAACAGCCGCATCCTCCTAGGGCACAGACTCTCTCTCTCCCACCTCCCTAATTGCCCAGACTCTTTTCCTTGCCACCTAGGCCCTTCCTCCCCCGCTCACCTTCTTTATGTTGGTTAATTTTTTCATGTTTTTTTTTCCAATTAGTTCATACAAATACTCTCCATCTATCTGCCACCGACCCAGCTTGTCTGTCAAATTTTAAAATTCAGTGCAGCCCCTATGTCCAAAAGTTTGCCCATGCTTGATATATATACATTATATATAATGTATAATATATAGACATTTATTGGGGCTCTACAAGAAACTTTTGCTTCAAAAAGGCCTCCGTGACTGAAAATGTTTGAGAACCCCTGCTGTAAAATGAAACTGTCCAACCCTGTTCTCCAAGTAGGTTCAGCACCTCAGATGGCTCCAGTAAAACCCAGAGATTCACTTTCCAGCTGATGTGGGAGCAGCTAGCTCAGGTATGGGCAAGCTTCATCCCTCCAGGTGTTTTGGAATTCAACTCCCACAATTGCTAACAGTTGGTAAGCTGGCTGGGATTTCTGGGAGTTGAAATCCAAACTAGCTGGAGGGCCGAAGTTTGCCCATGCCTGAGCTAGCTGCTACTATCTGGTGTGAAACACATGTGGAGGGGCCTGATGAAATTTTGACAGTATCCTCAAAATAGTGAAAGGGGTCATTCAAATTAAAATAGAATCTTGTGTAGTCCTCCCAAGTTAGGGGATGTTAATTGTTAATTGCTACATTGTACATTGCTACATTATTAATTGTAGCAATAATAGGTTTCATGCTTATGTCTATGCTTGATGTTTTTAGTTTTAAAGGTTATTTTATACAGTTATATGTTATTGATTTGGATATGTGATTTTTTTGTATATATGTGAGGCATTGAATTTGCCATTTATTATGTTGTAAACCACTTTGTAAACCGCTTTGAGCCCCCCAGGGGTGAGAAAAGCGGTATAGAAATGCAGGTAATAAATAATAAATAATAAATTTGTGGAAACTCTCCACCCCTGACACCACAGGTGCATTTAAACAGAGGACTATTGTTTCAACAAGCTTTCCAACAGAGGGTTTTCATCTCTAAAGTAAGTCTGAAAACCATCATACTATCTGTGAGCAGCAGCTCTAAATGTGAGCGTGAGTGATGAGACCTTAGGGAAACTTTAGGAGGTTAAATCACATGCTTGGCACAAACCTAAGTTGCAGAAGTGCTTAGCATTCTGAGGCTTTAGGAGCAGAGGATCAGAAATTCAGCTGTGTGAGTTAGTATTTCAGCATCAGCTTCTCAACGTATCTGTTTGGTCTAACAACAGAGTGATATTCTGGTAGTTTGGTAATATAGCCTGTGATTGCCAGCACCCTGCTAGCTTTCAATGCATACTCCATCTGCTTCCCCTCGGAAAAACAGCAATTGTTCATTAGTGTTTACTCCTAGCAGTGAATAATATTCCTTACCCAACACACAAGCTGAGTTGAGCAAAGCAGCCAACTGTAACAAAATCTGATGTTTAGACCTTTCCTTGCCTCTTACCCAAAAGAGTTTACTGTTTCTTGATGCACGTGGAGCAAATGGCATATGTTTTCTTATTCCGTATGTGTTAGGATAACATTATATAATCTTCATACTCCAAGAGTAGTAGGGCATAATTGAAACTGAGAAATAGTATAGGGATTTATTTAATAGTATAGGGATTTATTTAATTCTTACACACAAGAATGAATCATTGCACTATTTCCCTCTGTGCTGGCTAAGACTAGAATAATTTTTATGCATTTTCAAGCATAATTTTTCATTTTGTGACTAATTTGGGAAATTTTCAATTGTGCAAAAATTTAACTTTTTCTGTCCCCAAATTGTCTTTTGTATATTTTTCCCACCAAAAAAAATCTTGAAATGGGAATAGATTGTGGCAGTTGATTTTGTTCTTGTTTGAGTGTCTCAGTGTCTCAAGGATCGGAAAATTCACAAGTAAATTTTATTCAAAATACTTAGCTAAAGTTACCCAATGGCATGTGTGAATGTCTGGTGTCTCATGCATGCTGGCAACCTTTCCCATTGCAGATATGAGAAGCTAAGCCAACTACATGCTTTCAGACTATTGTTTTATTAAAATGTTGTTGGAATGTGACAGTGTATTCTGATATCTTTGTTACTCCAGCAAGCCAAAGACAGTGCCTGGAGGTTATCTAGGGAGAAATAAATGCTGACTCCTGCTATTTTCAGTCATTATAGTAATCCGGATACAAGACTTTTGAGATCCTTATTGATTTTTATAGTTGGCTATATATTTGAAAATAAATATCCTTTATCCTTTCAATGCTTAAATTTGAGCTTTTGCCTTTGATTGAACTGATCTTTTTAGAATTAGAGCTTTAGTTTAGTTGAATTGAATTATAAAAGTCTTTAGCTGTATCTCAAAATCACCATATGGCATTTAATCGCCTTCAGGAACTAGCACCAGTTGTGTTAAAGAAACTACTGATGCTAAATTCTGTATTTATACAGGCAGTCCCCAAGTTACAAACATCTGACTTACAAAAGAATCATAATTAAGAACGGGGGTGAGACGACAGGAAGTGAGTGAAATCTACGTGCTGGAAAGAAAATTCACTCCAGGAAGAGTTATCATGGAGAAAACGTTTCTCAACAGAAGTTTTCTCACCAATCCTTGTTTGTGTTAGGAATGTAATACATAAGGAACATAATTAAACATGTGCATTTTTAAAGTTACGAATAATATATTCAAGTAAAACACAAAGGCATCTTTTTTGTTTGCCAAGGAATCTACAGACTTTATTTTCTAGAAACTGAAGGGAAACAATACAGAGGAAGTGACAAAGAATTTCACATTTTGTGCTTTTCTTCAGTCACTGTGGATCTTCTAGGATGCCTTATTCTTCACTTACAACAACTTTCTTATGCACTTCTCGGCTCTTTACCCTGAGTTTGTTCACTTGGGACTCCGCAATATCAGCCCGTTCCTCAGCCTGTTCCAGCTCATGCTGAATCTTGCGGAACTTAGAAAGATTCACATTGGATAGTTCCTCCTGAAAATGGAAGGAAGAAAATCTGTATGCTGGCAAATTGGCAATTAAATAGTATGTATTATTTTTTAGGCAGCATGAGCAAATGTAAACAAAACTTCATCTTTGTCTTTTCTTTCAAATTGTTTCCAGAATTGGAATAGAATTCTATATGAGTGTCCATTCGAAGCATCTCACTCAAATTCCAGGGAAAACACAAACGTGGTTGCTGTTAAGACTTCTTGATCCAATTTACTGGGTTATGTGAGCAAGCACTACTGCCTGAATACCACACCATTACTTTTTAAGTATCTCAAGGACAAAAATAGTATAAGTTCCCTCTTTTATTTCCTCTCCTGAACTCTCAAAATCAAATGTAAATATTTGTGCTTTCCTTTTGCTTTGACTATTCCTTGAAATCCTTCTGTGAATTGCTTGGGATGCTCTGTGCCAGTTAAAAAAGATGATTCACTTTCATGTTAAAGTTGCTGGATAAATTTTAGAATATATGAAAGAACAAGTTTGGATTTTTTGCTCCCTTAAATAGCTCTCATGCAAACTTTTAGAAATTCTGTTTCTGGATGTACATGTGTGACAAAGGTGCGTGTGTGTGCAGATATCAGGAATCCATAAGGGTGTTCCTTCCCATAACCCATTATACACTCCAAAATCAGTCCTTTTCCCATTTTAGATTATAGATATTTCGATTATATGCAGAGGACTTCCCAGCCAGGTGGGAAGTGCATCTTTCTCAAAAATGAGCACAATTGTGTCCAACCCGCTCAGACTTCTCATATTAATTACAGAGTAAGTTTTTTAAAAACTTTAGTTAGAATCCACATTTTAACAAAAGAGAATTGTTCCAAAAGACAAAATATTAAAAAAATTAAGGGAAAATATTTAAAAAAATTGTTTTGAATACATCATGGATTTGATTGCTTTTGGCTCATGGTCAGATTGATTGTTTAAAAAACAGGATATTGCTGCTGAAAATAGAAAATGGAAATAGCACAGATTATAGTGACTGCTCCATTACAGAAATTTCTTAAAAGCAAGATGCACACCCACAGCATTTTGTGAAAAAACACATGTTTGTATAAGAAAAGTTGATTTCCTGAATAGTTCTTATTCTTTAGAGTCACTCTGTTAAAACACTACAAAGAACTGGACTGTTTCAGAGTTGCTAACGTAGTACTTTTTCCCACTGAAATCTGGACCTAAATGTTATTTGAAAGCGAGCCATGGCTATGTTAGTACCACATATATTGGTTCAGATAAGGAGAATTTGCCTTAAAAAGCAGTTTTCCTACCCTATGAAACGTAGTTGTTGAGTCAGCAATCACATGTGCATGTTCGATTGCAGACACATCTATATATTGTGATATGCACAGCAGTTTCTATTTACAGTTTCTATTTATTTTGCACATGTCTGACCACTGTGCATTGACGCAAATTCAGGATTTATTCTCTGTAAAACCAGCCTTCATGTTTCTATGTCAGACTGTAAGATTCAGAATTATACTTACAGACTCCTCAGATTGCCTCTTGTATGCTTTCACTTTCAACTGCAGTTTGTCCACCAGATCCTGAAGCCTCAAAACATTCTTCCGATCTTCCTCAGACTGAATAAATAATAGTAAATAGCAATATGAGTAAATTTGTTGGATTAAACTGCTTTTACAAATTCATCCGTAAACACTTGAATTTGCCTAAAGTCATAAAATGTCCTATCCTCACCTGGTAGGTGAGTTCCTTTACTCTCCTCTCATATTTACGAACACCCTTTATAGCCTCAGCACTGCGCTTCTGCTCATTCTCTACTTCACCTTCCAACTCACGCACCTAAAGAAAAAGAAAAGGATTATTAGCACTTCTATTGTAACCTGAATAACACAAACAGTAAGAAGTTGTGTACACCAGATGACTCACTCTCTGCTCCAGTTTCTGCAACTGCTTCTTTCCTCCCTTCAGTGCTAGCTGTTCTGCCTCATCCAGACGATGCTGGAGATCCTTCACAGTCTGGTCCAGGTTCTTCTTCATCCTCTCCAGATGGGCACTAGTGTCTTGCTCCTTCTTGAGTTCCTCAGCCATCATGGCTGCCTATTAATAGCATAAAATATCCCAAGTCAGGAAGCTATGTATGCTGGCTGCAAACAGGATTGTAGTTTCTAAAGGAACTTTGTCCAACTCACATCAGTGATAGCCTTCTTGGCTTTCTCCTCTGCATTGCGGGCTTCCTGAATAGTCTCTTCCACTTCACTCTGGATCTGGGCAATGTCTGTTTCCAACTTCTTCTTGGTGTTAATCAAGCTGGTATTCTATTTTGAAAAAAAGGTCATGACTTTTGTAAGCTAATGGATAATATTGTTAGACATAGTTGCAGCTACTTAGATGTGAACATTTGCCCACCTAAACCTGCAATGAAGACTGCAGCTCCAAATAGCTCTCCCATCCCTCAAATGCTACTTGGCAGCTGCCATTCTCTTATGACCTCATCAGATGAGCAAAAATGCTTTTCCTGTGACACTTCCACTTCACTTGAGAGACAGACCACTAGCTGCCATCACATGGCATCAATCTACTTCCAGCAGGGTTCCATGCCTCAAGTGAAATGTTGCAGGAGCTTTCCCAAGTTGCATAGGAAACAATGGGGAAGGGAAAGCTGGGTGGTGATGTTTCCTCCATGGGATGAGGTGAGGGGAAAGACAGGCGATGCGGGCCACGGGATAATAGGTTTCCCACACTTCCTGCCAGGCCTCGCCAAATTTATCACAATGTGTGGTGAATCCCAGCCTTAATGTGATGAGGTCCTTAATCTGCAATAACAAAACTTACCTGTGTGTGGAGGAGTTGCACACGCTCACTTGCATCCAGAAGCTCCTGTTCAGCCACTTTCCTGCCCCTCTCTGTCTGTTCCAAAGCTGCTCGGAGCTCCTCTATCTCAGCCTGCATCAGGTTAGCTCTGCGCTCAATCATGGCCACTTGTTCTTTGAGATCCTCTTGACCTCGGAGGGCATCATCCAAATGCAGTTGTGTGTCCTGAAAAAAGATAACAGAGAAAATATTGTGAAGAATTCCTTTGATCATAAGAATCACCTCAAATTTCTCATTATAGATGTGCCTATATATATGAGTCTCTCTTAAGAGATAAAAAGTGACATGTAAATGATAACAACAACAACAACAACAACAATTAAAATACCTTAAGAATTCCTTGTGTGTTTCTGAAATTCTTCTGTGCCTCAGCAGCTTGACGGTTGGCATGGCTCAACTGGATTTCCATTTCGTTCAGATCTCCCTCCATCTTCTTCTTAAGACGCAGAGCATCATTTCTGCTCCTGATCTCAGCATCCAGTGTGCTCTGCATGGACTCCACTACTCTCAGGTGATTCCTCTTCAGCTGATCAATTTCTTCATCCTTCTCTGCAATTCTTCTATCAATATCAGCCTTTACCTGGTTGAGCTCCAATTGGATGCGGAGGATTTTACCTTCCTCGTGTTCCAGTGAGGCCTTAAAACCAAATAGTTAATAAAATTACTGAGACAAATAGCCAAATAACAAGACATTTATATGAAGTTGT
Organism: Anolis sagrei; assembly: GCF_037176765.1. NCBI lineage: Eukaryota > Metazoa > Chordata > Lepidosauria > Squamata > Anolidae > Anolis > Anolis sagrei. Next base: position 122,297,446 of record NC_090022.1, read on the forward strand.
GAACAGAGACAATTTGTCTGCTTTCTAATACAAGTTTGAAGTTTCTGAATGGATTAATTGGCAGAATATCCAAGACAGATACATGGAAGTGCTTCTCCACAGCTCTGCTGTTTGGAATTTCCTAAGAAGTGACATGCATTAAATGGAAGAAGATATGCTTATAATACAAGGCTAGGAATGTGTGCTTGTCATAACTGCCAAATTGAATTGCTGGTGCTAGAATCAGTAGTCCTCCAACTAATATATGCTATGGAGTAACAGCCAGAACGGGATTTTGACTTCATGCCCTATTTATGACTTCCCAGTGGGAAAAAGATTATTGGCCTAGAAAGATCTCTTTTCTAATCCAGCAAATATCTTCATATTTCATTCTATTCATGTCTCTAGTTGCCAGTTTTATTACATACCACAAAATGACCATCCAGTGGCATACTTTCCCCCCCTAAAAATAACTACATGATTACCTCAGCTTCTTCTAGAGCTGCCTGTATTTCAGATTTCTCCTGTTCAATCTGCTTCTTCACTTTCTCCAATTCATGGACAGCCTTTCCTGCTTCAGCAATCTGTTCCGTGAGGTCAGATATCTCCTCTGTTAGAATCACACAGATAAAAAAGGTGAATAGCATTTATATGAATGATATTACCATGTATCGGTGGTTAGCATGATTTATCCCACTCAGGATTAGATAGTCTCTCATCTCCACCTTTCTCTCTGTGTTTCTGTTCACAGACAGAAAGGTGGAGACCCTTCTATCTTGCCTACAGACGGATACCAAAGGACTATGTTTCTCTAGTGTCCCTTCAACATCCTCTTAAGGCAAGTGCTATTTTATTTTTAAAAAATAACAAGATTTAGGCTTGTCAGAGGCTTTGTGGGCTGAACAGTGCCTGCATTACATTATGTACATTGGCTGGGTAGAAGAGTTGTCATTTGCTGCTCTGTCTTAAGCAACTTGTCATCTTTGGTCAGCTCTGAACCAATGATTGAGGTCTAAGAATAAAGTAGTACATGTTCCATTTCCCTTCTCTGAAGTATTTCACTTTAAAACTCAAAACTTTTTGCCACCAGCTTCTCACTTCTGCTTTTGGGGAAAGGGGACTAGTCACACAGCGTTTGTCCTCAAGGAGCTCTTGCTCGACCACTTTCAGAAATTTGATGAAAATAGGTAGGAAGAATTGCAGGTCCTGCAGCTCCATTCACACAAGACCCCTGTAAAAAGCAGACGTCCCAGAAGCATGTCTGCTTTCCTTTTGCCTGACCAATTGCAGCATATGGTAGGGTGGCTGTTTGGAAATGGGTGGCAAGTGCACAGAGACTTCATTGGCAATCATATGTGACCAGCCCAGAGATAATGAAAAAAACTCACAGGGCAGCAGATAAAAGTATCTCTTCCCAGCTACTTTGCTAAAAGGGCAGAAAGTGTGCTGAAAGGCAGTAAAGCATCTGGGACATCTGCTTTTTTATGGAATCTTGTGTAGGTGGAGTTCTTTCCCTGCTTTTCCCTTTTCTGTTTCCCCTGTCAAATTTCCAGCAGTGGTAGAACAAGAGTTTCTTGAGGAACCCTGCTCTCCTTCTCTCATTCACTATGTATACGCAAATACAGATATCCCTCCTTCTCAAGTATATAAGGAGAACTCAATTTGTAGCTGGACCTACGTTGAAGATTCTTGTTCTCGCGCTTCAGAGTTTCCAGGTGATCCAAGGATTCCTCATAAGCATTCTTCATCTTAAAGAGCTCTGTGCTGAGTGAGCGAGACTCCTTCTGTGAAGCTTCTAATTCAGACTGAGTTTCCTCAAATTTCTGTTTCCAATCTGCCAGAATCTGTAATCCATCAAATAATTAATTTATTTGCTGTGAGGCCTTTATGCAACAATTACTAATCATTGTTGTTGTTGCCTAAAATACCTTATCAAAGTTCTTCTGTTTCTTATCTAGAGCTGCACAGGCTGCATTGGATCTTTCTACATCAATCATCAGGTCCTCCACTTCATTTTGCAGCCTCTGTTTTGTCTTTTCAAGGGAAGCGCATTTGGAATTCACAGCTTCTACGTGTTCCTCGGCATCTTGTAGACGCTGGGCAAGCTTTTTCCTGGTGGAATGAAATCATAACACTCATTAGGAATTCAGATGTGTACAACTGTTCAAGTGTCATCCACTGTGAGTTGTAATGAGAACTCACAACAATTCTTCATCATGGATACCTAATATTACTTACAGTTTGTAGATACTGGAGCAAGTTTTGGAACATGCTCTCTCCAAGACATTATCATCAGCCCTTCTATGTTAATACATTAGAATGCAAAGAAATCTATGTGTTGCACTAAACAAAGGGCAAAATCAATACATGAATTGTTCTTCTTCACTGACTTTAACAGTGTTCTCCACTACCACCCCCTCACGTATTCTCTGTCAAAATACAGAAACTTTTTTCATGTCAATGTTTTATCATGTATAGTTTTTCAAGCTCCCTCCCTCCTTTCTCTTTCACCACTTTTGTACATACTTGGCTTCCTCAAGTTCCTCAGTGCGCTGAATGGCATCAGTCTCATATTTGGTCCTCCATTGGGCGACTTCACTGTTTGCCTTGGACATGGCACGTTGGAGCTCAGCCTTAGCTTCTTGTTCCTCTTCATATTGCTCTCGGAGCAAGTCACAATCATGGCGAGCAGATTGCAAGCCATGGGCCAATGCATTCTTAGCCTGGACAAGTGAAGGAACAGTTGACTAAGAAACTCAAGTTGCATAACAAATTTCAGAGTTGGAGCCAAGTCTTTAACAGTAACAATACTTAGGCTGTAATCTTGTAATCCTATACCCAATTTAGGTTTAACTTGTTAAGACTGGTAAGTTATATGCCTTTTTTGCCTAAAAGAAAAATATTGTCCAGGGGGCCATAGCTAGATCACACAGAAAATTCTCTAGAGCTCTCCAATAAAGATGAAGGGACTGGAAACATTTAGTCTGAGAAATAAAGCATCTATATCAGGGGTCCTCAAACTTTTTAAACAGAGGGCCAGGTCACAGTCCCTCAATTTGAAAATAACATGAATAAATTCCTATGCACACTGCACATCTTATTTGTAGTGCAAAAACACTTAAAAACAATACAATAATTAAAATGAAGAACAATTTTAACAAATATAAATGTATTAGTATTTCAATGGGAAGTGTGGACCTGCTTTTGGCTGATGATATAGAATTGTTGTTGTTGTTGTTGTTGTTGTTGTTGTGTGCTTTCAAGTCGTTTCAGACTTAGGTTGACCCTGAGCGAGGGCCGGGTAAATGACCTTGGAGGGCCGTATCCGGCCCCCGGGCCTTAGTTTGGGGACCCCTGATCTATATAGTCACTTTATGATTCAAAGCAATCATAATAGATTTTTAAGCCATGTTTCTTTCAAAGCCTCCTAGAGTATATTTACCACATCAAAAAGTAATAATTTGTTTAGATAATAATTTTTAAAATGTAAAAGTTTCAATCCTGACCTTTATCTCTTCCTCAAGCTGTCTCTTTAGTTCCTCAATCTGCTGAGTAAATGCTTGTTTTCCTCTTGTCAGCTGAGAAATCAATGAATCTTTTTCCTCTACTTGACGTGAATATTCACCTGAGGAAGATAGAGTTAATCAAAATGACAATCAAAATTTCCACTTTCTTTTTAAAGTATGCACTTAGTTAAAGTAATTCCTGGTTAAATAAATGGGGTTTGTGCCTAAATAAGTTTAGGATCAGGTTTCCTTACCCAAAAGACAGGAAAATGAAAAAAAGTCCTTAATTTAATCAAATAATACAAATATAGTTAATAGTCTTAATTTGAATAATGGCAAAGTAACAAGTACAGTGCATTCTCAGGTAACTGGAACTCAAGCAAGCGGAACTAGAAAAAATCAAAGAAATAATACTTCAAATAAAAATTAAAATACGTGTATAATACAATAACATTTGTTACATTAAGTTTGTCTATATTCATCTTAATTTGATTTTAATTGCTTTTTTTCTATATTAATATGAAGGCAATACAAAGTTTATGAGGTTCTAGTGGGTTTTTTCGGGCTATAGAGCCATGTTCTAGAGGCATTTCTCCTGACGTTTCGCCTGCATCTATGGCAAGCATCCTCAGAGGTTTATGGTTTGAAATAGTATGGGGTATAGTATTAGTTAGTCCTATTTTAATAGTAACACACAGGGAACCAGCAATCACATTTATCTCACATCTACCAATCCCCATGGGTGCTGCTTAACTGAGGCCAGATCCCCATAGAGAAGAAATCCGTGCTGACCCAGGATTAAGAAACCCCAGTAGGGGCGGCCTTCTGTTCCCACACCAGGCTGCAAAACCCATGCTTTCAGTGGTGGGTGTCTAGATGCCCTCCCAGAACCTTCCGGGAAAACATCCAGACACACTAACCCCTTCCCCAAAAACCCTTTAAAAACCTTTTAAAAATAAAATAACTTACCTGGCCACCATTAACATGCTGCTGTGGTCCTCCTGGTGCATAGAAATGACATGCCAAGAGAAGGGGGTGGGTGAGGAGCAATTCAGCTCAGCAAACCCACGGGGGCTGTGCGGACTGCCTCCTCGGTAGTCCCAGGACTACCGAGGGGACGTTCCCCACAGAGCCCATACTGGATTACACCTGGGTCTTTCAGGAAGACCCAGGTCTAATCCAGTACCTAATTAATTCAGGACAAAACAGGGTTTTTACTGCTTTGTCCTGAATTAATTTGGTTTTTCAGGAGATGTTGTTTGGACGTCTCCGGTAAAACTGCAGGAGCTCCTGCATTATCTGTCTGACCGCTAAAGATTTATACCATGATTTATACCATGATTTGTTTTAGTATCTTACCTGTTTCTGTCTGCAGACGAGCTCTTTGAGCAGTCAGGTCATTAATAGTGCGCTGATGCTCTTCTTCTTTTGTTTTGATTTCACTGAGCTGATCCTCTAAAGTGCGGCACATTTTCTCAAGATTTGCCTACAGGTGAATTGTCCAAAATGAAGAGTTGAATATTAAATATACTGGAATTATTTTGAACTTACAGAAGGATACTAACTTTAAAATACACACAAACGTTTTGGGAGTTAAAATTTGGCCTCTTCATGGTATTTCTGCTTCAACATCTAGCTACTCTGAAAATATTTCAGTAATGATAGTTTGAGATTGACAGTTCCTGATCTCTTTCTCCTGCAGTTGCATTCTAGAGTTAGAGGAAGAAAGCTTTCAGGGTGGGGATGTAGGTGAATCTGGATGACACACAATGTGAACTTTGACTTGTTATGAGTGGGCAGCATACTAGTGCCATCCTAATATTCAATTCATAATAAAGGCAACTAACAAACATGGCACCGTACTCTGTGGTTTGTTATGTCTTCTGCATACTGTGCCTTCCCCTTTCTGGTTTGTCTCTCAACAAAGAGAACAGTTCTAGGATTGAGCTTGTCTTATTTTTTTCTTTGCTTATTTGCAAAAGAGTAGAAAAAGCACTCAGAGACTACAATAACCGTGACACATTTCTTTACTTGCTTCCAGTACTAATATGTAGTGTGCACAAGTAAGGTTGTGTGTGTGTGTGTGTGTGTCAGGAGTGACTTGAGAAACTGCAAGTCACTTCTGGTGTGAGAGAATTGGCCGTCTGCAAGGACATTGCTCAGGGGATGCCCAGATGTTTTGATGTTTTACCATCCTTGTGGGAGGCTTCTTTCATGGCCCTGCATGGGAAGTGGAGCTGACAGAGGGAGCTCATCCACAAGACTGTCAGTCTTCAGTCATGCTGGCACAAGGGTTCTAACCCATTGTGTCACTGGGACTCCATACTAGTAATATGATCACCGCTAATAAATAGTAAGCTGATCCTAAATATTTGTGTTACCTGAACACAGTCAATTTGTATGAATGTGTCTAGATTAACAAGATTGCCTGGACTGATTTGTTTACAGAAATATTCATAGAATAGGTATGTCCATCAGAAGGTATGGAGAGAGACAGACAGCAGTACAACTATCTAAAATCTTAAATATACCACTTAAATAGTATTTTCAATTTAGAACTTGATATTCTTATTAGAATCCAGAATGTTGTCAACTGTACTATGTATTGTATTTGGTTTGTACATATCTTTCAGTATTTAACATTCGTGTCACTTCATCTATGAAATAAAAAACAAGGTATCATCTGGTATGTTTACCTTAGCTTTTGACACAGTTTCCATATTGCTAGCAAGGTCATCAATCTCCATCTTCAGCTCACTCTTTTCCTTCTCCAGCTTCTGTTTGACACGTTGGAGGTTATCAATTTGCTCCCCAAGTTCAGCTGTACTGTCTGCATGCTTCTTGCGGAGAGCAGCTGAAGTAGCTTCATGTTGCAGGGTGGCCTCTTCAAGGTCCCGACGCATCTTCTGGAATTCTGCCTCACGTTTTTTGTTCATCTCAATTTGGGCTGCGGTTGCCCCACCAGCTTCCTCCAGACGCTCACTAATCTCTTCAAGTTCCCTGGAGAGATCAGACCGTTGCTTTTCTGCTTTGGCCCGAGATGCCCGCTCAGCCTCAATCTCTTCCTCCAGTTCTTCAATACGGGCCTAGAGAAAAAGGAACAACCACATTTAGCACATTTGCTCAACAACATGTTCCAGGAGAATTAATTGCCCCAGGTAAAAAGGGAGGCAGCGTCAGATTAACTTGCCTGCAACTCCTTGATTTTCTTCTGAAGCTGGGAGCCCAAGACCTGTTCATCTTCAATTTTGCTTTGGAGTTGGCTGATTTCAAAGTCTTTCCTATACATCACAAACATGAGGTATTAACTCCCGAATCTATGAACAATGTTTGGCATAAAGACCTCAAAAGATCAGTTCCTGGAAGACTTTACTCACTTCTTAAGCTTCTCATCCAACTGTTGCTTATCATTTTCCAAATCCATTGTGGATTCCTGGGCCAATTTCAGATCTCCTTCAAGCTTCCTCTTGGCTCTTTCAAGGTCCATACGAAGCTTCTTCTCTTGCTCCAGGGACCCTTCAAGCTAAAGAGAAAGAGTTTATGAAGACCCTGCCATGATTACACTACCTTCACCTCTGAGCTCTGCTTCTCCGTGTTCTCCTTGTGCTTACATCATCCACTTGCTGCTCCAGCTTTGTCTTGGCCTTGGTCAGAGTATTCACTTTGTCCTCCTCTGCCTGCAGATCATCCAGGGTCTGTTGGTGGGCCTCTTGGAGGGCTTTCTTCTCCTTGGTCAGTTTAGCAATGCTCTCATCCAAGACTGCCATCTCCTCAGTGAGATTTTTCACCTTTTAGAAGTAACAGAAAGATAATACGTAATTGTGAAATATCATCACACCATACAATGTCAATAAAACATTTAGACTGTTTGACCAGTTGATTTGGTTTAGTACCTTGTTTTCTGTGGCATGCTTTTCCTTTTCAACTTTAGCCAGTGTTAGCTCAAGATCATCAATGTCTTTCTTCAGCTCTGAGCATTCATCTTCAAGTTTCCTCTTTTTGGCTGTCAATTCAGCATTCATTTCCTCTTCATCTTCTGCCCTTTCAGTCAGCTCCTTAATTTTAGCTTCCAGCTGAATTTTGGCCTTAATCAACTGATCGCATCTCTCTTCAGCATCTGCTAAGCCATCAGATTCCTAAAAGTGAAAAAGGTGTGCAATAGAACATAAGATCAAAAGATTTTCTGATTGAAAGGTCAGTCAGTCAGAATTCAGTGTATGATGCTATTTATTTCAGTAGAGGGAATCAGTCTAGTCATTCCAAGGAATATGCCCTTGAATTAGCTCTTAGTATTGAATAATATGTAAAATATTTCATTTGCGGACAAAGGTTTGGGTTTCTTAGCCATTTGTTGTGTTTATACACCACATAGCAAAGTTACAATGTATTATCTATGCCAGCATACTATTTGTCTACAATAGTATAATTTCTTTAAAAAATAAGAATTTTATTGAATAAAAGCAAAAGTAGCTGTTTGCCATAAATCCCAAAATCTAGACTCAGATAATCTGTGCACATTTTTATGGCTATTTGCTTGGCCTAATAACCCTAATAAACCTACTAAAGTAATTACTTCAATATTCATTGGTATAGTGTCACCAACATAGATTTTTATCTTTGTTATATGGAATTATGTCAGGGGCAGTTTAATTAAGGTCAGACAATTTTGGTGAAATATTCTGTGCTCTTTTTAATGTTCTCAAACCAAATTATATCAGATATAGGGTTGATATAGCAAGACTTTATGATGTCACTGCTTACATCCTGGACTTGGAGCTGCAAGCCATTCTTCTCTTGCATCAGGGACACCATATCCCTCATGCTATATCCTCGAAAACCTAAATAGCCCAATATATACTCACTACATTTTCCCTGTAATATTGGAATAACTAAATTCATAAAACTAACCAATATCATTCATCAAATCAATAGAACAGCAACAAAAAGATGTTGTCAGTGCTTACAGACTGGACTTGGAGCTGCAAGTCATTCTTCTCTTGCATCAGGGACACCATTTTTTCTTCAAGTTCCTTCCGTTTGGCCTCTGATTTTGCAAGGTCTTCTTTTGTTTTCTCAAACTCTTCTTTCATGTTGGCCATCTCCTTCTCAGACTCAGCACTCTTCAGCAGAGGCTTTATCTTGAAGTACAGCTTCATCCATGGCCAGTGTTTGACATTCATGAATGAGCGGATATTGTACTGAATAGAAAATATGGACTCTCTGGAAGATAAAAGAAAATTTAAATTTAGAATAATCTCAGTGTAATCAGAGTTTCTTTTTGCTTATCAAATCTTTTTGCTGCTGTACTCAACTTAAACTCTCTGGTTAATTTTTTTAACAGGTAAAGTGAGGGGTTTGTGATGATACACATGAAAATAGGAAGATCTATGTCAAATAAGCATCTCTCAGTAACATTATTTTCAGGCTCAAACTTCATTTTGCATTCTTGTCATAGATCTCCTCATATAGTGTTTACAGTCCATAGAGTCACAGTAACGGAAAATATTTTATAGCACTTCACACTTCTAAAACATTTTATATGTATGTATGAAATGTGGCATTGACGTAAAAAATGTTTGCTCTCTACTGTATCATGTAGGTACAGTACCCAAGAAGTTGGGATGATTACCTGTTACTTGTGCACTTGATGGCAAACAGTTCTGTATTTTATATTACAGTCAGTTGTGTTTGTTATTGTGATTACTATTCATGGATAGAACTGCATACGAGTAATGATTACGAGCATATATATAGTCGTTACTCGTAATAATTTCATTAAAGTTACCTTTTTGAATTTCAAAGCATTTTAAAAACCCAGAAGTCCCTTTGTCCTTTTGAAGCTTTCTCTGCCATTTTTGTTATGACTCAGGAAATGAGTCTGAAATGATTCAGCCTACTAGGAGGCTCTTTGCCTCCCCTCGCAGCCAATCAGGGGAGAAGTATTGGGGAGGGGAGGGTTTTTGGCACTGGCCGTCATTGCTGTATATAGAATCATAGAATCATAGAATCAAAGAGATGGAAGAGACCTCGTGGGCCATCCAGTCCAACCCCTGCCAAGAAGCAGGAATATTGCATTCAAATCACCCCTGACAGATGGCCATCCGGCCTCTGTTTAAAAGCTTCCAAAGAAGGAGCACATGGCTCAGAGGGTCAGTCGCAGATGGGAAAGAGAAGGGAGAAGGGAGAACGGGGAAAGGGAAAGAGAAAGAGAAAGAAAACAGCAAAGACCAAGGGAAGGAAGAAGGGCTGGGAGAATGGTTGTTGCAAGCCGTGCTTGTCTGCCTGCCTGTTTCTTTTTTTCTTTGTTTCTTTGCTGTGAGTTGCCTAAGAAGACACTAGAAATCCCATAGTGTCTTTCCTGCCTAGTGCCTAATATACTTCCCTAACTGAGGGAATCTGCTGAAAAGCCCCAAAACCTCTCAGGGCTTTTTGTTTTTCTCTTTGATTGCTGTGCGTTGCCTTGAAAGACACTATTGCACAATCGTGTCTGCCATTAACGAAGCAATTCTGAAATTTTGGAAGTTTTAGAAAGTTCCGATTTTTTTTCCAGAAAAATTCGGAATTCAGTTCCGAATTGAACCACCAGCGCCCTGTACATCTGAAACGAGTTTTGAACCATTTTTTTTATCAACCAAGCCTAGTAATTACACTATATAACAAAATTTGATTTTTTTTCTGTTCCTGGTTTGAAAGTATTATTTCCTGTATAATTATGTGATGTTTACTTTGAAAGTAGTTGTTATGCTTCATCTTTGTGGCTGCCACAAACTATGTTGAATTGGTTGAGACTCTATTCATTAAAAAACTATAGCAAAATGTGCTGCAGGATGTTATGCAAAAACATTTTTGCAGTTTAATAAATGTTTTCTATGGTTTTTTTTATGATAGCACCAATTTGGAAATGACATTTATAACATAGGAACAAAAATCATGTTACATAGTGTTATGTGTCCAGTTACCTTCGTTGCATCATTTTCTGGAACTCCAATCTTGCTAAGTAACCACGACACACGGCTTGTGTACGTGTAATCAATTGGGCCAGTTTGTCATCTCTCATCTCCTCCAGAGTACCCAAAAGACCAGCTTTGAAGAACACCTGTAAAAATAAAATGTTATAAAGTACTGACTCCTCATTCAACAAATTCAAATGTTACATCATTTTGATAGAGAGTAATTTTACCTTGGTGTGTCCAAATTTATACTGACTATGGTCAACATCAATGGATCCAAGAAGCTTCTCAGAAGCCTTCTTGCTATCCATGAACTGCCCCTCTGGAATGGCACTAGCATTTAGTACTCTGTATCTGTTAGAGAAAGCAAAATATGGGAATACACATCATTTGGAGTTATGATTATAAGAAGAGCTCTATTGAATTAGACTAATAACTGTAGGATCTTGTAAACAAATCCACTGTAGGATCTTGTAAAAAAATTCTGAAGGAAATATTACCACCAACGACTAATTAAAACAGGAAGAGTGGCAAAATATAACAGGTTTCAAAGAGAGTTATTATCAACTTTAAGCAACTGCTTTTGTGGGGGCTATTAACCGAAATAGCTGTTGAATTTACTTAAGACCGGAATGAGGAGAAATGTTGTGAAACTCATGGTGTGAATTCTAATCCAGCTCCACAATTCTTTACTTTACATTCTTAAAGTGCTACATTGTTCCTGTTTGAAGTTCTTCCCAAACATCCATGTAACTCAAACAAAAATTTATGATACAGAATCAGAAATAGTATTCAAGGTATTACATGTGGGAGGGAGAAATAATAAAGATAACTAGAATACATTCAGATGATGAGGCCTTGCTAACCTTTGTTTGAAATCACCATAAATGATCCTGCTAGGGAATCCCTTTCTGCAAATTCGGATACCTTCCAGCACTCCATTACACCTCAGTTGGTGCAATACAAGCTCATGTTCCATGGCACCTTAGGAAATCAGAAAAAACATGTTACCACAAAGCACTCTATAGATGTCTGATGTTTGTATTTTAAAAATCAAAGTGCAATTCTTTATCTCACCTGGGGTTTTAGTTTCATTGGGGATGAGGCAGCGCACAAAATGTGGGTGAGTGCTTCTCAAATTGGTCATTAGCTTATTTAAATTCTCCTGTGGGATTAGAAAATAATATCTGCTTTACAGATAGTTATATTTCAAGAAAAAATAGTCCCTAATTTTTTTTATGTAACAGGAAGAATCAAGATATGAAAGTATCAAGTTCACTAACGTATACTTTTGGCATGCCTTTGATCTAAGATTTGACTTTAATACTCTAGTGGCATTTTAAAACCAAATTTGCCTATACCTTTAATCTACTGTATTTAACTCAGTCTAAGTAAACTGGTCTATCTAGTTGAATGCATGTGCTGCAAACTGATGGGTAGTGCCTTCCCATGGTTTTTTCCCAGCCAACCCTGGAGATGCCAGGGATTGAAAATGGGACCTTTTGCATATGAAGCACATGTTCTGTGCCAAAATCCAGTCCTCCCCTGTAATATATATCCCAGTAGCTCTACTGAGTTTATACGGATAGGACACCCAAAGTGAAGATTTCACTGTACCCTGAAAAGAGCAGACACCGTCTGGAAGGAAGAACCCTTCTTTTTAGCAGCTTTCTTCCCTTCTGCAAAATAGAAGGAAATGTTGCAATTAACACCTATACATATGAGGTCTTACATGTTAGTCTCCCACATAAACAACATTTCTTGATATGTACAATGTAAAATAAAGTACATAACATTTAGTCAATTAAGGGAGATTGTTAGGCATTCTTATGGAAGAATATTACATTACATCCCTGGATGTGAACAAAGCATCATTTACAGCAGGGGTCCTCAAACTTTTTAAACCGGGGGCCAGGTCACAGTCCCTCAAACTGTTGGAGGGCCGGATTATAATTTGAAAGAAAAATTAATGAATTCCTATGTGCACTGCACATATCTTATTTGTAGTGCAAAAAATACTTAAAAACAATACAATAATTAAAATGAAGAACAATTTTAACAAATATAAACTTATTAGTATTTTAATGGGAAATGTGGGCCTGCTTTTGGCTGATGAGATAGGATTGTTGTTGTTGTTGTTGTTGTTGTTGTTGTGTGCTTTCAAGTCATTTCAGAGTTAGGTTGACCCTGAGCGAGGGCCAGGTAAATGACCTTGGAGGGCCGCATCCGGCCCCCGGGCCTTAGTTTGAGGACCCCTGATTTACAGTATTTGTAACAGGGTTATCCTGAAGCATGGGCTGCGTGTGGTACGTAATAAAAACCTCAGAGGAGTTGTAAAACTTGACAGAATGAAGTGTATGGTTTTATATCATAAACCATATTACAATAATAACCAAGAAACATTTGCTTTAAATTGTGTAAAGTATGCTGTGCTTCATATTTCATATCTAGAGCCTGAGCCATTCTCCAATCTTCGGCCAATAAAATAAATTATTCCCAACTTTAAAGTCTTTACTCTTCCAAAGAATAATCTCTTTCTATTTTATCTAAATACTACAGTGCTGGGAAGTGCTGATTTGGAGTGAACTGTCCTACCTTCCAAAGGGCTTATATAAATATTATTCTGCACTAGGCCTAGTTGGGTAAAATGCAACTATAGTCCCATCTTCCCTTATTGTTGTTATAATTTTTACTAGTGAAATTTTTTTTTAAAAAAGTCAAAGCAGATGGTGAGATTTTTCATATATCACCTTGCCCTGCTGCCTTGACGGTCATCTTGATGTATTAGAGTGAAGACTACACAAAATCAACAGACTTTCTGGGTCTCTCAGAGCATGAAAAAAAGAACTTATTAATTGTTCTGCTGGATCAACTGTACTTGAGAGCACTGTGCCAGCATTCCCATTAAAGGGCTGTGACGGTTGATGGACTTAGCTTCTATACAGAGCTGTGATTGAAAAATTACCTTCTGCAGGACGATCAGCAAACAGTAAAGCCAAAACCTTCATTGAAGACTTCTGATACAGCCCCACAACGGTTTCATTGAGGGGGTCCTTGTTCTTGTCCAGCCAGCCAGTGATGTTGTAGTCCACAGTGCCAGCATAGTGCACCAGGGCAAAGTGGGCCTCAGCCTTGCCTTTGGCAGGCTTGGGTTTCTGGAAGTTGTTGCTTTTGCCAAGATGCTGGTCATAGAGCTTGTTCTTGAAAGAGGTGTCTGTTGCCTTGGGGAACATGCACTCTTCTTCCAGGATGGAGAAAATGCCCATAGGCTAGGAATAAATACGTAGTTTGAAATAAATATCACAACAGTAACTATCCTACAGTCCCCTTCCTCCTGATCTTCAGGAAAAGGCTAAAGACATGGTTGTGGGACCAGTCATTTGGTCAGTAATCTACCAGTGCAATAAGAGAATATGGACTAGTGCAAGTACAACCTGGAACGGCCTTGGACCATGATATCGAATGATGTGATTTTAAATAAATGGGTTTAAGGTTTGACATGTTTTTAATGATTGCTTTAATGTATACGTTTATTTTACTATGTACATATCATATGGCATTGAATTGCTGCCTATATATGTAAGCCACCACTACAGGGTGAGAAGGGCAGGGTATAAATATAGTAAATAAATAAATAAATAAATACATATGAAGAAACCAAATGTTTACATAATTTTGATCAGGAAATAATTTCCGTAAGCCGTGGAAGATCCTTCTCAGATAAATAACATTATTTGCCTCTTCATGTATTTTGTGCATGGGTTAGAAGGTCGCTCTTTGCACAAATACACATACACAAACCTGTATAAGCATCTGATGAATGACTATATAAGATCTTTCTCAACTGCACAATACATTGGATTGTGCTAATTTTTGAGCTTATGTATGTGTGTTCATCTAATTACATTTTTAAATTTACTTTTAAATATTTTGATTGTTCAACCTTGTTTTAACTTAGGTATCTTGCAAAATTTAAATATATGGTTTTTTAACTTGTAAGCTGCTTTCCCTCCTGCTCCCCCCCCCCCCCCCCGCATTGGAAAAGTGAAATAGAAATTATTATTTCTAACACATGCGATAAAAATTATTATTTTAACACATTTATGATTTAAAATAACATCTTCATAATGATTGTAATTGTAATTCTAATTATTATTTAAATAGTAAAACTGATAAGAAATAAATTAATGATGATGATGATAATTCCAAACAGTACACATTTTACACTGGCATTTACATTTTAAGACATGTGTAGACATATTTACTTAGAGGTAAATACCTTCTCAATGAGTTCAATGCAGGCAGCCAAATCCATTCCAAAGTCAATGAACTCCCATTCAATTCCTTCTTTCTTGTACTCCTCTTGCTCCAGCACAAACATGTGGTGGTTGAAAAACTGTTGCAGTTTCTCATTGGTGAAGTTGATGCAGAGCTGCTCCAAGCTGTTGTACTAGAAAAATAAAGTGAGAAAATATTTTTAAACACACAAACCAATAGCACTCAATCTTAACACTAGTTTTTGAAAACTTAACAATAAAAGTTATTTCAATTGATATTTAATGTATAACTTCCCTTCATCTAGATTACAAGGATCTATGCATTAGATATTCAAATTGATTAGGTACTCAACACAACCCAACAAAAAATCTTGGTGTCTTGGCTTTTAGGTGTGTTCCTTGGGTTATCTAGGGTCCTGATTCAGAAAATTGCATTAGATAGATTGTATCAGTTCTAGTTTCTTAGATATGGTTGTCATGCTTTTCTATGAGTGAGCAGATGGCAACTGGTAAATGGCATGTGTTAATTATCTCAAAAACTAGGACTGATAGAGAAACACTGATGCCATTTTTTAAATCAGAAGCTGGTCCAAGATTTGAAGCATCAAAATGTGTTTTGGGCAGTGATCAGATTACATGGATAAACAGCAATGCTGCTAATAGATTGTGTTAAACTTTAAAAAAAATGCTAGATATATACAGCACTGAAGATTTTAAGTGCCCCATCAACTTCAATCAGAACTTTCTACATTTCAAAAAATTACTAATTAATTACTTAATTTACAAGACCTGTTAATTTCATCCTCTTTTTCTAGTTTTGAGTCTGGTAGTACTATCCCTTTTTACATACTAACTGATTCTTGAAAATACCTTATAATCTCATGCATAAGTCTAGAAAGTGCAGTCTTAAAATCAATTTTAAAAAACCTGGGTTAACTGATCGATATGAGCACTGTGCCTTAAGTCTTATAAAAAAAGGAACTATTTGCTTCTCTGAGTGGTAAAAAGCAAAAGCGTAGTCTGAATGTCTGGGTGGGAAAGTGGTGGGAGACTGTCAAGGGCAACTGGTCCCCCAAGGTGGTGTTGGAGCTTTCCTCTCTCCTCAAAATGACTTATTCACAGGTCAAATCAATTCCATAACTTTGGCCCCCAAACATGCCCTTGATTATACATGAGGTTGACTTATACATTAGTATAAAGTATGCATGGCAATGCCTTACTATTCAATTAACACAATTTGTTACCCTCTGTCACTACAGCATTTTTTCTGTAATGGATTTGAAACTTGTGGAGACTCGTCTCTTATTCTGAGCTAATCTCCCAGGAAAAAAAAGTCACCAGAAGAAAAATGAACCAAACAAGAGTTGGAGGTGGCATGTGGGGAACCCAAGATTCAATTTTCTTATTTCCTTACATCAAAGATCTCAAAGCCAGCAATGTCCAGCACTCCAATGAAGTACTGTCTTGGTTGCTTAGTATCCAGTTGCTGATTAATACGAACAACCATCCACAAGAACATCTTCTCAAAGACAGCTTTAGCCAAAGCGCCAACATTGTTGTTAACCTGGAATAAGAAATTACAAAAGCTATAATATAAAAGGGACCAGGAAACATTTATTGTGATTAACTGACACATCAGGTTTTATTTCATAGATCATTACCTGCTGGACAGTTTGGCCTTTGGTGACATATTCATTGCCGACCTTGACCCTGGGGTAGCACAGAGCTTTTAGCAGATCTGCTGAATTCAGGTTCATGAGGTAGGCTGCCTTATCAGCAACTAAGAACAAAGGTGAGAAGATGACAAATTATGAACCTTGTGTATACTGTTTAGGCTAAAAGGGGATTGTCAATGCATATTGGAAAAGGCACAAGTCCCAGGTTTATAGAAGGTAAAATAACTTGCTTGTTCTTACATAGGTTTGACATAAGCCAAACCCCAAATCTAAATCTACGTTTCTTTCTTTGGCATTTTAATATTGGCAGATATAAAAGGGGAATGGTTGAAGGCTGTATCTGGAGCAGGAACACATGTAGATTCCAATCCTCTACTTGCAGCTCCTAACTGACCTGGGCAGTCTCAAATCCTGATTTTTAAAATATATATATTTTAGGCAACATTTACTCTCAACTTACTCCACATCCCTTTCCCCCTTCCTCTCTCTTCCAGAAACAGGGCAGAATCTGAACCAGAAGAGATGTTATGTCAGTGCTTGACAAATGCAGCACTGAAGCCTCTGGGGGAAAAGTAGGTACTTAAAGTGTAATCCTGAAATAAAAATATTCTTAATATGATTTTATGCAAATTTATTCTTATCTCAATCTTTAAATGCTAAAAGTTTAATGTGGAAAATAGGATGTGGGCACATTACCAGGTCTTTCTTATGAGGAAAATAGGAATAATAACCTAGAATGTTTTTAGGGACGGCAAAATGGACTGTGTCTTATACATATTATGTCAGAGTCCTCCATACCTCTAATGTGTACCGCAATGAAACAGATTAGTGGATTATGTGACTACCTTCAGTGCCATCTGGCTCAGCCTGCTCCTCACGCTGCTTCTGCTTGAACTTCATGTTCCCGTAGTGCATCACAGCTCCTGTCAGCTTGTAAATGGCGGTCTTTTCATCAGGAGTGAAGCCCAAGATGTCAATGGCTTCCTGTCAATTGAATCAGTAATAAATACTGAACAAAACTAGTGAGTTAAGTTCACTTGAAAACATAACATTTGGGGAACCATTGTGCCAATAATAGGCTTTTTATCAGCAGTTAATCCCCAAAATGTCAATGGCATCGTGAAAACTGAATCAGTTTTCAAAACTATGTCTAATCTAATGCTAAACCAAAACTAGATCTCCCTATTAACTAAATGTTTTTTGGAGGTGGACACTTTGGAAGACCATTTCAACAATTACTGGCTCCTGATATTCCTCAATTGAAACAATATATCATGGCAAGTGAGGTGTGAACCATCTCTGACCAAAAGAGGTGCCCACCATCACTCCCAAACTTTTATATTTTTCTACATAAAAGGTAAAGTTAGACCAAGCCAGTTTTCTGTCCTGTGATCATCCCAGGGCTTCACAGATAGCAAAAAAAAAAAAATGCCCCAGAAGAAAAATAAAAAGGAAGTGGCCAGGAGTCAAATTTTGGTTTGGGGAATCAGCCACATTTTGTCATAAAACTGTGAAAGGGTCCCTGCAACTTATTTAAAGTGTCCCTGGGGTTCCCAGAGAGGCCACTTGCCTTTTCTTTTTGGCCCTCAAAAGGGCAGTCCAGCATGTTTACTGGAAAAAGAGGATTGCAAGTATGCAATATAGCTTGGAATGCAATTAGCCTATCTGTGGATTAGGTGAATCACTCAGTTTGACTTTTTCTTACTTTCGGTCCCTTTTAAAACCTCAAGTTATTTCCTTCAGAATTTAGGATTATGGTCATTGAAATAATTTTCACCTATTCCATGGTGTGGTTGTTCCAAGGGGGTACTAGGGACACGAAGGAAATGGCAAGCCACTGATGGGAGTCTATATGTTACTTACATCAGTTGCCATCAGCTCTTCCTGATCATTAATGCTGGCAACAGTAATCTCCCCCTGACTGACAAACTGGAAGTCATAAGGATTGGTGGTGATCAAGAGCATTTCTGAGTAAAGAGAAAACACAAATGTGGATTTATTTCCATCCACAACGCAATGGAGACTTTGGCAAAAAAACCCCAGCAGCTTAGTCCACCCACAAAAAGAGATGTTTCTTCCTACCAATCAGTTCTGGCTTCTTGTTGGACATAATCTGATAAAAGATGTGGTAGCTCCTTTCAGCTTTTAGCTGGAAAGTAACTCTGGATTTCTCCAGCAGATCTGGCAAAGAAATTGAGTCTAATTAGTCCAGGAAAAAAAGAAGAATAGAAAGGATAACACATTTTAAGAAATCTCTCTTACATGTCTCAATGTCAGCGGAAGCCAGTTTGCCCGTGGCACCAAAATGAATTCTGATGAATTTACCCTTTAAGAAAAACAAATAATTAACAACCTCAGGAGGCATATTCTGCATATACTTAATCAATGTCTTAGCCTTAACAAAAGTAAAGTCTTAGAGATTTTGCACTACACTCACAAAACGGGAGGAGTTGTCATTCCTCACAGTCTTGGCATTTCCAAAGGCTTCCAGCAAAGGGTTTGCACTGATGATTTGATCCTCAAGTGTTCCCTACAGTAGAAATGAAATTATAGATTTATCTCATCTCATCTGTTGATCATCACAGACTATTCTCTTCTTTTGGCTACAAACTTGCCTGCATTTTACTTTGGCTAGCTGGGGCTTCTTCCTTTTTCTTTTCACCTGTGGTTGCAATGGTTGCAAAGTACTGAATGACACGTTTCGTGTTCACAGTCTTTCCAGCACCAGATTCTCCACTGTTAATAAAAAAGAAGAAAAGAAAGCCAATTGATGCAGAAAATTAATTCATGATTGCGATTTTTCGATAACATTATATCCTCCTAAGATACAGGTGAGAATCAAGCTGATTTCCAAATGTTGTTGGACTGCACTTTTTAGCATGCTTGACCATTAGTTGTGATGGCTAGAATTTCTGAAACTTGTAATCCAACAGAGTTTGCATAGCCACACAACTCCTATCACTACTCTAAAGCATACTTGTGGAGATTCTGCCTATTCTTGTTCTCTCCCCTGCCTGTGAAAACCTAGGCTTTTGGGACAAGACTTCTCAAGCATACCTTGGTAAAAGGAGCCAATTAGGGGCTATACTGACCACTGAAGTTTTTTGTGTCATTAGATCAGCCTCATGATCAACACTGTCTCAAAGCATGGGGATGCTGGGCAGTTGCCTAGGGGCCCCGTGAGGAGAGGGGCTTCATGCTAATCTAGGCACAGACCAGAATTTAACACTAATTTCCCAATCACCTGTTCAACATTCAAAACCTTTTCAAACCCAGTAGAAAGAGGAAAAAAATGTGACTTATACTGAAGAATTAGAAAAACTTATACTGAAGAATTAGAATGTCTGCATTCACACAAGACATTTTATCATTTTCATTGCTTGCAATGTTATGGAAGCAGAATATTGTAAGGATTTGTGGGAGGCAATTAAGGGCTGGGGACAACAATTGCTGACAGTGTGCATTTCCATTATCAGACGCAAAGCCTCTGTTGTTTGTGTTCTAAGAACTCTATTTGTGTATTAAAGGGTTAGAGCAGGGGTCCTCAAACCTTTTAAACAGAGGATCAGTTCACAGTCCCTCAGACTGTTGGGAAGCCAGACTACAGTTTGAAAATTTCCTATGCACAATGCACATATTTTATTTATAGTGTCAAAACATAAAAGAACAATGCCGTATTTCAAACAAAGAACAATTTTAACCAACATAAACTGACCAGTATTTAAAAGAGAAGTGGGGGGCTGCTTTTGGCTAATGAGATAGTAAAGTTAATTATGATTGTGGTTGTGGTTGTGGTGTGCCTTCGAGTCATTTCAGACTAAGGGTGATTCGGTCTAAAATTTAGGGTGGGTGCTGGGTAAACAACTTTGGAGGCCCGCAGGCCTTAGTTTGAGGGGGCCTGGGTTAGAGAAAGTGTAAGCAAGCAAAGTGAGGGGGGGAAAATAACTGTAGACTTATTACCTGGTACTGATAAATATATCTTTATTTTATCAATTATTTAAATTTGTGTTCCTGTGTGTGTTTGTGTAGACAGGGCCCATGCAGGTTTTTTTCCCCTGGGGCTTATCATCCTGTTAAGACAGTCGTGCCCACGATGGCTAAATGCTACACATATCTGATCCAGCTGAACCTACTGCAAGGCTGCCTTAATGTGGTCTAGCCTGGGTTTAAGCTGAATCTGGGGGAAGTTTGAATCCTGACATAGGATTTGGGTTTCCCCCCAACTTAGGTACTGTCAGGACAGCTGTGCTGGTTCCTAATTAGAACTGGCTGCAGCTATCTTGACTGCCATCTCACTTTCTCCTTGGCTCAAGCATTCAGGGACACAGGATGGCAGTCACCTATCATTATCCCCTACTGCCCATGCACTGAGATGAGAAGGAGGACACCTGTCATCCCACTTCCCCTTCCCCCTTCCAAGTTCCCTTTGCATAGCAGCGCTCTGACTGATGCCAACCAGAGCCCCAAAGACCAGGGAGGTGGTGTACCATGGCTGGAGACAACTGCAACATGGGGGGGGGGGGGGTAAGGGACCTCAAGGGTTTCTGCCAGCAGCCCCAAACTATTTTCAGCATGGCTGGGCAGTAGGAAGTCTCTACTGCTTCTGTGGTGGTTGAGTCCTTGACAGGATGGCATGCAGGGCTAATTCAGTGTCTTGGATGCCTTTGCATGGCCTGTCAGTGTAGAAAGGTACTAAGGGGTGGGAGAGGCAATCATATGAAGAAGAAAAAAGATGATTCTCTTCCTCCATTTGTAACAAAAAAAAAGCCCTCTACCTTTTTATGTCGCAATTTGACTGTGATTTGCACTGCAGGCAATAGAAGGCCTTTCCCAACCATATGTGCAGCATGGTGGGAACATTTGAAGGGGTCATGCATATATAAAGTAGCAAGTTATACTAATATGGGGAAAGAAATCTTTGTGTGTTTGAGGGTATGAATTGATGTGTTATGTGAGGAAATAGATGTGCATGAATGAAACTGCATGTGTGATTTGTGGCTGAGGGAGGAAAAAAATGTTCAGCGAACATATCTACTCTTGACACATTTAGTCTGTGGCTTCCAGAAGGCTCCCTATAAATGAATGCAGCTTCACATCTCTACCATGAGATTTACAATTTTCATTTTTGTAAGTCTGTATTAGAACTGCTGTTTGGTATCCACTAGGCCTGGGTAACAACGCAAAAAATTGTTTCTAAAATCGATTTGTAATTGGGGTTTTTTTTTGTTTCGATATTTAAAATAATTACAAAACTTTCCCAAAAAAAAGTTTCGGTATTTACGAAATTTCGTAAATATTTACAAAACAATTTGTAAAGATGGCGCCCTTTTTTTTTCAATATTTTTAAAATATTTTTTAAATTTAATTATTAATTTAGTAGAATAGGGATTAATTATTATTAATTATTATTAAGGAGGGAAGGCAGGCACTCACTTTGGCGGGCCCTCTCGCTCGCCGCTTGCTCGCCCCTCTCGCTCGCCGCTCGCTCGCCCCTCTCGCTCCAGCAGACAAGAGTTCTTCCTCCCACCCTGAACATTATTCCACAGATATATCAACCCCACTTGCCTAGTTTCCAACAGACCTCACAACCTCTGAGGATGCCTGCCATAGATGTGGGTGAAATGTCAGGAGAGAGTGCTTCCGCCCCTCTCGCTCGCCGCTCGCTCGCCCCTCTCGCTCGCCCCTCTCAGCAAGCATCGGCAGGCGGCCATCTTACGTATTTCCGAAATGGACGGAAATACAAAATTTTTTGGCGCCTGCCGTTTCGATATTTAAAAACACTTCCAGGTTAAAAAAAATGTTTTGTAATCGTTTCGTAATTCAAAAATTAACGAATTTTTTAACGAATTACGAATTAACGAAACGAATTGACCAGCCCTAGTATCCACCCATCACTGAGGTTATGAAGTGACTTAAATCTTGTTATTATAATCTGCTGTGGTCCATAAAGGTTTATGTCAAATATGACTTGTTCATTTTTAGGTTGTACAAGATTCATGAATGGTTTACTTAATGAAACTGTATTTCAGTTGTTTCAACAGGACAAATCAAAGAATACTTACGTGATCAGAATAGATTGGTTCTCGCGATCTGAAAAAAAGTTTTAAAGGTTAGTGTTAGTAATACTACACTTGAAAATCCTATGAAGCATATAAAAGACTTTAAAATATGAATGTAGTGAAAAGGACCTACCTCCATCCTAGCAGTAGTAGGATCCTATCATGTATACTTCAGAAAGTTAGAGGCCCAGCTATCCCAAAACATACATATCACTTGCATATTTCTTTGTTAAATGCTAAGAAACCAATATTTATCCAGTTCTTAGTTTGCTTATGGCCTCATTAATTTCCAAAACTCTGAATAATTTACGACCTCAGATACAAAGACATATCATATTACATCATCCTCAAAAAGAAACTTAGAAGAAACATCACTTTTTTCAAAAGATGCTACCTACTCACCAGTTAACATGAACTGATACGCGTTATCAGAGATGGAGAAGATGTGGGGAGGAGCCTCTTGTCGCTTCTTGCCCCTGTAGGCAGATACCACCTCAGGGTTGTACACCGGCAGCCACTTGTAGGGGTTGACAGTGACACAGAAGAGGCCAGAATAGGTCTGTAAGAAGAGGGATAGAGCCAGTTTAAACAATGTTACACTTATCAACATTGTTGTATTCTGAGACAATGTGGAAAGCATATACAACTAATTCCTTTGAACTTCTAGAAGACAAAGAGCAAGGAAAGGGGATTGTAAAGCATAAATCTTTACAAAAGATTCTCCGTAACATTAAAAAAGATTAAGGAGAAAAATTCAGGCAACCAGCATTTGTCATTTTGATGGAGAAAATGTCTCTCTAAAATATCATGCCATTATATTTTTGAGATAAATTTTGTATGCCTCAGAATTAGCATGCCATCTTTAATGTTGAAAAACATTCAATGTTCCCAACACTGCAAACATTTCTACTCTGGCAGTATCTACACTGCCATATAATCCCATTTCTGAATCCAGATTATCTGCTTTGAACTGGATTATATGATTCTACACTGCCATATATTTCAGTTCAAAGCAAATAATTTGGATACAGATTGCAGCCTGGATTCCCCCAGGCAGTAAGAAGCCAGACCTTACAACTGCTAGGCCATTAAATGCTAATCAAAGTGGTCAATTGAAACATTCACACCTATCTCAAGCAGACAAGAGTTCTTTCTCCTACCTTGGACATTTCATAGATATATAAACCCAATTTTCCTAGTTTCCAACAGACCTCACAACTGCTGAGGGTGCCTGCCAGAGATGCAGGCAACACGTCAGGTGAGAATACTTTGGGAACATGGCCATACAGCCCGAAAAACTCACAGCAACCCAGAGATTCCAGGCATGAAAGCCTTCGACAATACAATGAGGATACAGAAACTGGATTATGTGGCAGTGTAAATGGGGCCTCAGTGAAGGAAGTAATATTATGATGCAAATGGTTTGTCTGTATTTGAACTGATCATTGTGTGTTTCCACTCACTTTGAGGGGGAAACTTCAGGTCCAGTTTGTTCCTGTTCCTTTCTTGAAGGATTAACTGGGAAATGGGATAAGATTTTTACTCTCAACTTTATTCTCCTATCTAACATTATAACTCTACAGCCTGGAGTGGGAAACAAGATGCTGAGATACTGTAGAATGGACAGTGGGCCATATTTAATCTACACAGCCAAAATATGTGGACTTAATGTTCAGCTGCTGTGTTGGGTCCACATGATACATGGCAGGATTCATGGCAGACATGCTGCATCTAGTTGTTAATGCGACTCAAGAGAACACAGAATTGAGTCGCCTAATTAGGCTGAAAAACGCGGTATAGAAATAAAGCAAATAAATAAAATAAATTCATGATCCTAGAGTTTAAGAGTAGAGGACTCCTAGATTGGGCTGGATCTGACCTAATCCACTGTCTACAACTCCAATTGAGCCACTTCTATCTCATCTGGCAGAAAGTTGCTTGTTACTGGTGATACAAATGCAGCAGTGGTCCTGATGCGCCCTTGGACTGGCTGTCTAGGTTGAAAACCAAAGGGCTCTAGGGGCACTACTGGGCTGCATCAGAGCAGTTCTGGTGTACATTAACCTAGATTATTCAGGTAGGTGTAGGCACAGCTATGGCCAGGCATGTAGCCAGAGGGGGAGCTTGAGGGGCTTCAGCCCCCGCCCCCCGAAATTCTCATGATGGTTCACGAAAAGGCCTTACTGGTGCATTATTTAAACTGTTATGTTTATTCATATCATGATCTGATCACCATACTCAATATATCCCATATGCATGGGGGTATTGGGGTAATGATACAAAAGGTTTGCTAGGCTAGACCCTCTTTCACTCAGACTCAGCCCCCCCCCCCGAAACTCAGCCCCCCCTGAAATCTCCCCCTGAAAAAAAATTCACACCCCCCCCCCCCCAAAAAAAAAAAACGAAATCCTGGCTACGGGCCTGGCTATGGCCTTATCTGTCTCATACTCTTCCATGTCTCAGGTTCCACCATCACAGAGCTTGCTAGCAAGAGGAGGAAGGTAGGGCTTTGGTTTTTTTCAGAAACAAATCCCTGTACCCTAGAGTACTTGTCACTGTCTTAACTCTCTGCAGAACCCACTATTTTTAAAGAACCCACCATAAGTGCCCTCATAATAAATAAAACAACCTTGGCCTTTTAAAAAGGGGAAACACCATCTTGAGCCTGAATGTGAGAAAGATTCTGGAGAAGTAAATAGACAAGGAAATTGTCTGATTTAATTCTTGCATGGCTTTCCTCCTTCAGGCAGTAACAGCTTTGGGTTCAGCTCATTTAATTAATTGAAGTACTAAGAAGGGAGAGCACCAAGGGATGAAGTGTTGGTGAGTTAAACAGCTGGAAAGAACGAAGAAAACAACAAAGTAAGATTGGGAGAGGAGCCGGAAGGCCCAGCATCATGGATAGAGGTTTACTTCCAGAAAGCAATTTGTCATGGGGGGAAACAAGTTAAAGTAACCCGTTTTTCCCCGCATTGTTATCCACACAGGCACCCAAAAGAAGCAGGCTTCCCTAACCCCTCCCCCCCCCCAAGTATTTAAAATAAAAGAAAAATTCACTGGTCCACGATGTTTTTTGTAACATACCAATGTTGCACCAGGAAGTGGGGGGGGGGTGCAGGAGCAATACCACCTCCCCCCCCCCCCCCAGAACTACATTGGTATGTTCCAAAAGGCATGCAGAAAGGCCTAATGGCAACCTGCTATTTTTTTTCTTTTATTTTAAAAGTTTCATGGTGGAATTGGGGTTAGGTTTCCTTTTTTTGCTTCTCTGGGCCCAGGACTACTGAGGGGTCAGTTCCCACAGGGTCCATACTCCATTAGACCTGGGTCTTTCAGGAAGACCCAGGTCTAATGAAGCATCAGATTAATTCTGGACATAGCAGGGTTTTCCTGCTTTGTCCTGAATTAATTTGGTTTTCCATCATTTGGACGCCTCCAGTAAAACTGTGGGAGCTCCCACATTATGGGCCCTGTCTGGATGGGCCCAGAGAGAGCAGCAAAGGCATCTCGGGGACTGGTACAAGGGAGGAAATCAGGGAGGAAGCAGGAGAGAAAAGTATATTACACATTTGTTATTGGATAATTAAATTAATTAGTACAAACTATTTCTTTGTAACTAGTTGCTGCCAAAAGGAAATAGATTGAAGTGTTGTAATGTTGACTTAAAGCACAGTTAAAGGAGAGAAACTGCAGGATGAACCCTTTCCTGCCTACCTTTCAGTAATTGCCTTATTTCATGAAAATGTATATTGCCACATAACTTTTTAAAACATCTAAGATCTAATGTATAACCACAATAGTGTGTCAGCTGAGTACAAAACAAAATCAAACATAAACAGGGCACAAGGACTGTACTCACATAGATCATCCAGGCTGCATAACGCTCTTTGAGGTTATACAACACTGCAGGTTCATGGAGGTGGGTCATCATGGCCATGTCCTCAATTTTGTCATATTTGGGAGGATTCATGGAAAAGACTTGATCTTCTTTTACTGTTATAGACTGGAAAAGGAAAAGTAGAATGGTTTATATCTTAGAAAGTAGAAAGGTGAAAAAAATATTGTGCTGCATTTATTACATTTTACTCACAGCTCCTTTTTCAGTCTTGACTGTGACTTTCCCTCCTTCCCTGCTTTGGACGGTGCCTTTGACATAGGACTCCTTAGGTTCCACCACAAAAACCGCGTTCTTGGCATCAAAAGGTTTATTTTGAGCTTCAATTCTTTCCTTTTCTGATTTTCGAAGGTAAGGAGCAGCTGGCCCAAAAACGGCCATCTCAGCGTCTGACGACATGGCTGCGGTTTATCAGACGTACTTCACCAGAAAAGACTAAATGGACAAAAGGCTGATCAGGTTTTTACATAAACTGAAGCCTTTCTATTACACAAACTTAGTTTTCTTCTTGTAAATTGCATCAACCCTGTGCTGCATCTGTTTTTTTAATGCAGATGTTTACTGTGTTGCATCCAAAAATTCTTTTTCTTTGGTGAAAGGAGTATCCTTCAAGGAAGAACTCCTTTCTTTGTAAGAAAGGATCCATAATGCACTACCAAATAATTATCAGTAGGTCTATTGAGCAATTTTAAAATACAAGAAATAAATGAATAAAAATAAACTGAAGCCCTGTGCATACAAACCACATCACTCTCAAAAGTTTCCCAATTCAACTCATTTAAGAAAATCTGATTTGCATGTACTAATCAATCAGCATGTATTTTGTATTCTTTCAATTGATATGCTTGGGAAATAGTATGGACACACGAGTTTCAGCTTCTTATCTGAGTGCATATTCACCTATAGTGGGAAGCATGGTGGTTTTCTTCATATTGCTTTCAGTAGCACTTCCCCGCATTACACAAAAACAGGGATTACTTGCTGATGTTTGTAAACTTGGTTTTGAAAAGCAATCTCTTTGCATATTCCTTATACTGTTCTGTAGAACTTTTACATCCTACCATATCATTGTCATAAATTCGACTCGGCAGCAACAGTATGTCACTGAGTTTAGTTTTAAAACACATACTTTATAAGCACAAGGACTTATGGATCTCATCACATTAAGGATGGGATTTGCCACGCATCGTGATGAATTCAGCGGGGGCCGACATGGGGCGTGGGGAACCCATTGTTCCGCATCCCGTATCACACGCCTTGCCCCTCACCACATCCCATTGGGGGAAGATTCCCCCCATTGTTGCCTATGCAACACAGGAAGCTTCCTGTGTTGCCATCATGGTGGCTTATCATGCTTTCATTTCATGTGTGCCATGGAGCCCTGTTGGAAGTAGATCAACTTCATGAGATGGGAGCCAGAGGGCTCCATGCTGCAGATGAAATGAAAGTTTTGTACAATTGGCAATGTTTCCCATTTGATGAGGTGCTAAGTTTGATGTCTGGCATTTCTAGTTAGAAAAATCAAATACATATTATGGGAAAGATATCTGCTTCCCAAGTGTCACTCCCCATCAGTAAACAAATGAGTTGACTGCACATGTTCCTATTCTATTCTGTTGTTTTTTGGCATTCTACCTCTTCCTGATTATTTTACCAGAAATTTGAGGATAAAAGTATGTTGTATGTCATGTTTGGTGCATGTCTAAGTATGAAGCATCATTTAGAACAATGATACTCCAAGTGGTATACTAACTCAGGTATGGGCAAACCCAGGCCCTGGGGCTGGATGCAGCACCTTGGGCTCTTTTCTTAGGTCCTCCTTTCTCACCATCCTGCCCTCCCTTCTCTTTTTCCTTTGTCCTTCCCTCCCTTCCTTCCCTCCCACCCTTTTGTCCTTCCATCTTTCCTCCCTCCTTCTCTCTCTCCCTCTCCTTCCTTCCTTCCTTCCTTCCTTCCTTCCTTCCTTCCTTCCTTCTTTTTTCCCCTTCCTTCTCTCTTTCCTTCCTTTCTCCATTCCATTCCATCCTTCTTTCTCTTCCTTCCTTCTTTCCTTCCTGCCTTCTTGTTTTTTCTTCCTTCTCTCTTTCCTCCCTCTCTCCATTCCCTTCCACCCTTCCTTCCCTTCCTTCCTTCCTTCCTTCCTTCCTTCCTTCCTTCCTTCCTTCCTTCCTTCTTGTTTTTCCTTCCTTCTCTCTTTCCTCCCTCCCTCCATTCCCTTCCTCCCTTCCTTCTCTTCCTCCCTCCCTTTCTTCTCTTTTTCCTTCCTCCTTTCCCCCTGGGGGATGTTTAGCTGGGAGAAGAAAAGGTAGAGAGGGAACATGAGAACCATGTCTTAAGATTTAAAATTGAGGATTAGAGGGACAACTGATTTTCTGCTGTTCAAGAGACCAAGACACAAGGGAGGAATGGTTTCAAATGGCAGGGAAAGAGATTCAACTGAAAAGATTAGGAAGAACTTCCTGGAGAGTGGCATAGGTTGTCTTGGAGTGTTCAAGAGAGTCTCTTTTTCTCTCCCATCCATCATCTCATCCTGACCAAAACCAACCCCTTTGGGATCCAAATATTTCCTGTCTTTCCTTCACTTTATGCCTCCAAAAGGGAAGAGGAAGGGGAGGAAAGGGCAGGGATGGGACTTGGGGAGAACCCCCTCCTTACTGGCCCACCCACCCCACTCTGGCCCGCCACGAGGCCCCCAAGTTAGAAAGTTTGCCCATGGCTGTACCAACTGCTACTCTGACACAACTCCCTAGGAAACTGGGTACCAATTTGGCACATTTGTGAAAAAATGCTCACCCTCACATCAAATAGCCTGAGAGTCACTTGTTTAGAAGAATTGTTGGGGGAGCAACAATCAGTAGCGTCGAACCAGTTCTTTATTAGGCATGCAGTTTCAGTCATCAGTAAAACTGCATCTAAGTTTGATACTACCTTCACTGCCGTATTTCAATGCTATGGAACCCTGGGATTTGTAGTTTGGTGAGACACCAGCACTCTTTGGCAGAGAAGGCTGAGCACCTTGCAAAACTACATTTCCCATGGTTTCATAGCACTGAGCCACTGTAGCAAAAGTAATGTCAACATATTAATTCTACTAGATGTACTACTGAGTCACTGTTACATCTTCTTTTAAATTCCTACAAGATCAGGTCTCAATTCAAATTTAAGTATAAAATGTTACATTCTTCTTAGCACTAAGTCTAAAGCTATACTACTTTTGATTTTTTCCCCACTATTAATTCTATTAGTGCTAAAACTTCCCTTTCTGGAATTATTTCCCCTGTATTTTACAAATATTCATAGAAGGTGAAACTATTTCAAATACATTCCCAGTAGTGGTTAAGATATAGCTATGTGATGGATAATATTAGCATATTTTATTCTTACCTCACCTTGTGGAAGAAGCTCTAGGCAGACTTGAGGATGGCAAACACTGCAAAATAAAAATAAATAATAAAAAATGAACTTTTTCCTGCTCCCAAAAAAGCTCCAAGGATAAGTGAATGAATGAAAAGGTTCCGATATCCAGATCTTAAAGAGCTCTAGGGGCAGCAACATGACCGTAGGATGTGTAGAATTCCAGGCCTCTGAGCCATCCCTGCAGCTCTCTTTGTAACTTACCTTGAAGCTGCATGCAAAGAACAGGCAGATCAAAGACAAGACAGGTCCTAGGAACTCTTTTATAAGGTCTGCTCATGGTTAGCATAACACAGATAATACCACCTCCTCTGTCACCGGTCAAATATGTCTGGCAAAGTATTGTCTTGGCACTGTTTGTTGACTGCAAGTATCATTCTTACTCATATTATCCTGGGATATATTTAGAGTAGAAACACGCGGGTCACTGCATTCCTACATGTACTTGTATCATTTCTATATATGTTTTGGAGAACTTATTCCTTTTTGGTATTTTCCTGTTCAATTATTCAAATGTAAACCTCCTCTTCACACAGTACCATTTCCTCTGAAAAATAGGAAATTTGGTTTCATTCAAGTTTTTTTATTATTATTTTTAGTTTCATGAATACAGCAGTCAAATAACTGCCCTCTCTACTGCTGCTACGCCAAACACACACACATGAACACACTCATTGTCAGATATTGTGTTACATAAATTGTTGGTATATGAGAAGTTTGATTTGCGGTAGAAAAATCACTTTCATGACATTATAAACTCTGAAAAATAGACATGCTGAGTCTGACAGATGAGAAGTGGGAGCCTTAGGACACTTGGCATCCCTGCTATGATTACCACTTTGGATGACTGACTACTGTGCTCACAAAACCCTTTAGAACATGATTAGAATTTTAGTTATAAAGAGCATGTGCTCTTTAACACAGTTCAAGTGAAGAGGCCACGAAGCAATGTGAATGTCTTTCTCAGTAGCAATCTGAAGGTTGTTGAGAAGAAGATACCGTGACGGAAGAATGAAAAAACTTTCAATTAGACATGAAGAGCCTGAGATGTTCACGTGCTGCTACAAAGATGCATGTCCTCCTCTGCAGAGTGAAGCTGCCCTTTAAGGCTTCCTTCCCCACAAACAAATCAAGGCAATTCAGGACTGTTCTCTATGGTTTGCCTTCACAGTATATAGATTTTGGCTCTTCTAAAGCTGTATCATCAAGCTATGGGCAATGTATTGACTATAAGGACAGGGACTGTAAGGATGTCACTTCATTCTTTGACCTCAAGCAATATTTATCACCCCTGATCATAATTTAAAGCTTCTTCCGCAGTTTGTGAGCTTCGTGGGATAGATGATTTGAAGTGAGTGTATGAACTACAGATTGTGGTGAATGCACATTACGATTTTTGATTTGTAATGGGCAGCTCCTGCCCATTCCCACACTACCTGCATTGCTCCATTCCTTTGAATTAACTAAACCATGACAGAAGCATTATGTGAAACAGGTGTAAGACAGATCTTGCCTCTTTCAGAATTACTGCCCCTTTTATTTATACCTATTTAATCTGGATTAATTTCAGAATTTTTGGGGAAAAAAGCCAGTTGTCCAGCAGCAAGCAAAGAACAATACAGGTAAAAGATGAAATTCTATATTCAAGAAAGCATAGGGCTAATGCAGAAAATTGCATCTCTCTACGTTGAATCCTCTGTACAGTGTGGAGCAATTTACTGTTTGCTGGATCCTATATATTAGCATAGTATAAATATACAACAGTGGGCACCAAAGCATTAAGATCACCTGTACAAAAGCTTTCTACTCACCAAGTCAGAAGTATACAAGACAGAAGGCAGTGGCTATACTTAGGAAATAGGACATGCTGGGTGAATCAGAACTGCAATTAACCTCCCAAAAAGTGTTTATTTTTTATGCTTAATGCCACAACCATTTCAACTAAGATATTTCCTTGCTTTGATCATAGTGTTTGATCAAATGACTGGCAGGCAAATGTACAATAACATGAATTTGGTACACATTATGGAGACGAACGGAATATGGCAGTGGTGTTTAATATAGTTGTCTTGCGCATCCCTGAGGCAAATTTACCATGGAGTTGTCTAGGGCTATGTGTGTGAGTTGCACAAAGTCACCCAGTGGGCTTCCAAACCCTGGTCTCCAGAGTTATAGGCCCCACTTACACTGACATATAATGCAGTATGAAACTTAATTATATGGCAGTGTAGATGAGGTCATCGTCAAATTTTCACTACACCATTCTGGCTATCTAACAATGCAAATGCAATGTAGTATAAGTAGAATTTGAACAACTAAATGTAGAAAAGTGATTGAATGCCATAACTGGATACAGCATTTACTTCAGTGGCTCATTATTATAACATTTATTTTACTTAGTTCAGTCATTTTATTCTACTTCCAGGTTTTTCATCCCAAGATCAGACATACTTGAAATCCCAAGATCAGATGTACTTGACTTTGCAAAAGGTTTCACTATAACATGTATAACAATTATTGCTTCCCTTCTTGCACTGCTAATAACAATATGCACCTTTGCAGCAGCAAATGCAGAGACCTGCATGGTTGCCCAATTAATAATTTTCTCAAAGTTCTACTTTCCAAGATTTGGCTGCTAGCAGTGCTCATCTTCATCACATTAGCATGCTCAGTCTGGAATTTTCCCTTTCAGAAATGTGTACTAAGTAATATGATAATTACTGTTTAAATGCATGAAATACCTCACATGCGTAGGTTGCTGGGAAGCACATTTGGGATGTCAATGTTAAATATCTAAGTTATTCTATTTTTACTACCAATAACAAGGAGTCACTGTTATGGGATTTTCAGCTTCATGTTCCAAAATAACTTCATAGGTTAAATGATGCCTTGGGCTGGATCTGTTTCATGTTTCTTAGCTCTATGAGTTTTTTAGTTGGTCTTTCTCTCCTCAACATGATAGGGTTACAAAATGTTAAACAACCATACCTGAATCCCTTTAACAGCCTATGAACAAGGTATGCAAGGCACAATTTAATTCTGATTGAAAGCACTCTTAACTCATAATTCTTTTAATATGAGGTTTCATAGCTCTAATAAAAATGTTTTAGAAAGCCTATATGAAAATCCATAAGTTGATTTAATAGATTCTTACATTAGCACTTGACATTTTGAGACTACTGGTGATGCACACACCTTATTTAGAACACACTCGTGTTTCTGCATCTTGAACCTTTATATCTTTGGCAACTGAGCATTAGGGATTAGCCAAATGCCAAGCTATTCCTTTAGAGCAAAGAGTTAAATCTGAATAAGTCTTGTTGATGTATAGGGGCTTAACTATCTCCTCAACCCCACTTGAAGGGAACAAGAGGGCCTGAGCTCATCAGTTATTTTTTCCAGGCCCATATTTAGAAGGCCCACCGAAGACAAAATATTTGATAAAATATATGACATCAAATGGCATAATCTTATACAATACAGGTACCAAAACATGTTATTTATGTGCATTTGTCTTTCTTAAATGAGAAACCCAAGCCAACTAAGCCATTCAACTCCAAGAAACCTCCAATTCCATTATGATTTACTGATTACCCAATCAATGGTGTGTGTGTGTGTGTGTGTGTGTGTTGAAAAGAGGCTATAATCTACACAAGCAGATAGATTTGGGGATGTGGTAAAAAACCTAACTTTTTCAAACATTTGTATATGGTTGTAAACATTTTCTCATAACTAAATAGAGCTCTGTGGCTATCCTTCTGTTCTTGACTTTTATTTCCCATCAACCCATAACAACCTATGTCAGTCATGAGAAATGATGTGCACTGCAGTGCAAAAACATCTCCTAGTGCACAGCTGCCTACCTTTGTTGTAGGTGAAAGCTTTGTGGAAATGTGTATATTAAATTCACTACCAAGAATATCCTAATAGATACCCTTTAAAAGAAAAAAAACACACCTGTTTTAATATGCAATAGGCTCTACAACTTTATTTTCTAAACACTGAGGAAAAACAGGACTATAAATACATGAAGGAACAAAGAGCTTCACATTTTGTGCTTCTCCTCATTCACTCTACAGCGTCCAAGGCATCTTATTCTTCACTTACAACAACCTTCTTATGCACTTCTCGGGACTTCACCCTGAGTTTGTTAACTTGGGACTCAGCAATGTCAGCCCGCTCTTCGGCCTCTTCCAGCTCATGCTGCATCTTGCGGAACTTGGAAAGGTTCGCATTGGACTGTTCCTCCTGGTAAACAGCATAGATTGAATCATTATCATCATATCCTCATCACCATCATCATTATCTGGTTTTTTTCCCCAGTTCAGGACTCAAGGCAGTTTGCAACAGATTTCAAAAAATAATTAACATTTTGAAAAATGAATGAGTCCCTTTAGGGAAATGGAGGTGGGTTATAAAAATAAAGTTGTTATTGCTGCTGCTGCTGTTGTTATTAAAGTCCCATTGAAACAAAAAATATTGTCCTGTTTTCACTAAGAGGGAAGATGCCAATTTAACTTCTCTTGGAGTTCCAGAGCCTGGGGCAGACTAAGACCTTCCCCAGTGTTCCCATCACTCTCACTAGGTATGAGGGTACTAGTGCAAAGAAAAGGGCACCCCGAGAAGATATCAAAATAGGCACTTCCATAAGGGAAATATGGCCCTTCAAATAAACTGGACCTGAGCCCTATAAAGCTTTATAGATCCAAAACAGTCCTTTGGATTGTGCTTAGTAGTGGACCAGCAGTCGGTGAAGCTGCTGGAACAAAAGAGTTATGTGCTTCATATAGCCAGTCTTAATCAATAATCTGACATCAGATCATGCACCACTAACTACAGAATTTGAAATGAATAATGAACAGAAAAACAGAATATGGAAATACAACAATTTAATCATGAGACAAAGAAAGAGAATAAGGATTATATTATAAAGCAAATTAAATTCTACTTTAATGAGAATAAGGGCACAGAATCAGTAAGTACAGTATGGGACACAGCTAGGTTCTGTAATAAGAGGACACTGTATGTTAAAGGATAAATTGTTGAAAATTGAATGCAAATAGACAAGAATTAATAAAAGCATTGAGAACCCTTCATAATAACAACAGATTAAATTTAATACAAAAAAAATCAGATATAGATGGAAAAGATAAAAAAGAATGAAAAAGTTTGGACCTCATGTCAGTATGAAGGAGAGAAATATTAATTAAAAATGACTTTCATATACTTAACATAAAACAGACAAAAAGATTAATAAATTAGGTTAGTCACGTGATACTTACAGCTTCCTCAGATTGTCGCTTGTATGCTTTTACTTTAAGTTGTAGTTTATCCACCAGATCCTGAAGCCTGACTATATTCTTCCGGTCTTCGTCAGCCTACAAAAATGAATGTGAAGAAGGGTGAGAGTTAATTTTCACATGCATGATACCACCCCATTTTCCTGAAACATTTAAAAAGGTTTAAAGCCT
This sequence comes from Anolis sagrei, assembly GCF_037176765.1. Classification (NCBI taxonomy): domain Eukaryota; kingdom Metazoa; phylum Chordata; class Lepidosauria; order Squamata; family Anolidae; genus Anolis; species Anolis sagrei. The sequence goes on from NC_090022.1 coordinate 122,332,673, forward strand.
CACCTGATAGGTCATTTCCTTCACTCTTCTCTCATACTTCCGGACACCTTTGATAGCCTCTGCACTACGCCTTTGTTCGTTCTCACACTCACCTTCCAGCTCACGAACCTGGCATAGAATAATGAAGATATCTGCACTTCAATTCATATCCTGACAATAATGAGAATGTGTATTCATGCAGGCGTAAAACTTATCTGAACTGAATGAATGGTTGAAACTTCCCTTTCCATCTTTGATAAACTCTTCTTGTCTCTGACTTTTTTCATCCCTCTCTTGAGCAATTGGAATTTTCTCACACTTCCCTTCTTTCTTATCTCTATCGTCTATTTCTACTGTCACCTTTGGGAAAAAGTGTCCCTACTTCCTCAAATGCTTAATTATCAACCTAACATTTGTTAGTTTTTGTATGCGGATATATATTCCTGACTTTTTTTGTTTACAATCTGTTAAGCCTACCAGTCTGTTCCTTTCCTTAATGTGAAATATGCTGATGAGTATAGAGGTTGGAGTGATAACTGTCAACATCACAAAGAACCTCATCACAATGAGGACCCTAACACAGGTGACAGCAGGGAAATTTGCCAGGCAGTGTGGTGAATTTATGGGGCAGTGGAGGGAAACCACCATCATCCCATACCCTGCATCGCCACCTTTCCCATCACATGGGGAAAAGTGCTGCCTCCGTTTCCCCGCACACTGGCCCTGTGCTTTGAGTGTGATTTCCTTGCTTCTTGGCAGGGGGGTTGGACTGGATGGCCCACAAGGTCTCTTCCAACTCTATCGTTCTGTGATTCTATAATGAGAACACGGGAAGCCTCCCATGTTCTCAGGGCTTCATCCTAGGACACTTCCTAGATGGAGCCAGAAAGGAGCCCCATCAGAAGTAATCCTGTGCCATGTAATGGGCTCTGGCTGGCTCCAGCCTGGAAGCATCCTAGGACAGAGCCAGAAATCAATGTGAAGTCAGAGACAAATGGAACAAGAGTAGATTTCCCAATGTTGTTTTAAGGTAAGTGACTGAATGTCTATGCTCTTTCCAAGACTAAAACATCAATCTCATTTAAAAAATATTATCATCTCCTCTTAATATTATTTCTTCTAAACCACAGCTTTTTCTCATGTGGATAAAGTGGTACAAATCAGAGAGAGTCATAAAGTAATTAACAATTACTTGATGAGATTCAATTATATGAGGTACTGCATACATACTCTAGCTTCCAGTTTCTGGATCTGTTTCTTCCCGCCTTTCAGTGCCAGCTGCTCTGCTTCATCGAGACGGTGTTGAAGATCCTTCACGGTCTGGTCCAGATTCTTCTTCATCCTTTCTAAATGTGCACTAGTATCTTGTTCCTTCTTTAACTCCTCTGCCATCATGGCTGCCTAATAATAAAAGAACCATCCAGTTCAAAAAGCCATGGATGGTAGCTGTAAAAGGTAATAATTTATTAGGAAACACCTTCCAACTTACATCAGTGATTGCCTTCTTGGCTTTTTCTTCTGCATTGCGGGCTTCCTGAATTGTCTCCTCCACTTCACTCTGAATTTGGGCAATATCCGTTTCCAGCTTCTTCTTGGTGTTGATTAGACTAGTATTCTGTGGGGAAAAAAACAACAAACTTTAATATTGGGTTGAAAAATGTCACAAGGAAGGAGACAGAGGTATTCTTCATTAACAGCCAGTGATGTATTGGTTATGATAATTCCTCAGTTCCCCTGTTGCAGTCTTCATAAGCATTAAGAAACCTATCTTACTGTGACAGCTAACACTAACATCACCATCCTCAGATCAATTTGCTCATACAGGCTAAATAGGCATGAAGATCACTATGTTGATAAAGCCATCTGGAGAACCTGTACTATATCATTTTGTTTATGGTCCTAGGGAATAGAAACATTTAAAAACATCAAGATATGTTTATCAATAATTGTTATACAAGATAGATAATAAACAAGAGCCATTTCAAGAACACAAAGACATTATACACATGTAACCCATATTCTGCTAGAAGTTACAGGTTTTCAAAACCTTATGTAAGGATTATTGCCTGCATGGAATCTCTAAACTGGTATTATGCAGGCCACATAAAATGATGCGGTGGGCCGGATTAAGACCATGGGCCTTGTGTTTGACACATGTGCTCTAAATGGTCAACACAATATATACAGAAGGATCAAATACATGACTGCACCTACATGCCAAGATATCGGCAGTCATCCTACCAGTATTCTCTTTATTCAGAAAAATATTTTTTTCCGAATGAAGCAGAGAGTGTTTGAGGACCAGGACATCCGTAGGGATACCAAGGTGCTTGTTTATAGAGCTATTGTCCTCCCAACCCTGCTATATGCCTGTGAGATGTGGACTGTCTACAGACGTCACATGCAACTCCTGGAACGATTCCATCAGCGCTGCCTCCGGAAAATCCTGCAAACCTTTTGGGAAGACAGGCGGACAAACATCAGCGTGCTGGAAGAACCAAAGACCACCAGCATTGAAGTGATGGTCCTCCGCCATCAACTCCGCTGGACCGGCCACATTGTCCGGATGCCCGACCACCGTCTCCCAAAGCAGTTGCTCTACTCCGAACTCAAGAATGTAAATGTTGGTGGACAGGAAAAGAGATTTAAGAGATGGGCTCAAAGCCAACCTTAAAAACTCTGGCATAGACACTGAGAACTGGGAAGCCCTGGCCCTTGACCGCTCCAGCTGGAGGTCAGCTGTGACCAGCAGTGCTGCAGAATTTGAAGAGGCACGAATGGAGGGTGAAAGAGAGAAACATGCCAAGAGAAAAGCGCGTCAAGCCAACCCCAACCGAGACCGCCTTCCACCTGGAAACCAATGCCCTCACTGTGGAAGAAGATGCAGAGCAAGAATAGGGCTCCACCGCCACATACGGACCCACAAGAATACTGGAAGACAATTCTCCTCAGAAAACGAGGGATCGCCTAAGTAAGTAAGTAAGTAAGTAAGTATTCTCTTTATTATGCCAAAAAACAAGGCTGAATGAAAGTGCTGGTTATGCCCATCATTTTGTGTTCAGCCACTATTTCATGAATTGGTCAGGGTCAGAGAGTAGTAGCAGAATTAGGTCTAATTCCATGTACTCAGACTAACGTCCCCTTTGATCATCCATACCCCCCTCGCTAAGTTTAATAAATATAGGTTTTGCAGGCCATAGGATAAAGTAGGACTTTTTGGCTTTTCTATCTTTTCTTGACTATCTTTTTCACTCCTCAGTACAGAATATGAGAGAGAGTGCTCTGGAGGTCAGTATCTATCTATCCTTAAGATTTATCAGGTCTCATTTGATTGAATATTGGCAAAGTCAATTTATCATACATGCCACTATTTCATTTTTAAAATATAGATACTGATTAGGTTGTTTCTGTCATGTTTGGTTGGCAGAGGTTGTTTCTGTTATGTTTGGTTGGCAGGGATTTGATAGGCTTTTTGTTTGTTGAATGTCCCACAGGCTCTTTCAAACTCAAGTACAATGTGCGATGAACATGAGTGAAATAGCCATGACAACAACAACAAGCAGGAGGCCATCTTGCAATAGTCAGCCATCATTTTATTTGGAAGAGAAGTTACAGAATGTCCCCACTGATGTTCTTGCTCTTGATATGGCTGACCACCTAGTCCAGTGGTTCTCAACCTGTGGGTCCCCAGGTGTTTTAGCCTACAACTCCCAGAAATCACAGGCAGTTTACCAGCTGATAGGATTTGAAGGCCAAAACATCTGGGGACCTACAGGTTGAGAACCACTGACCTAGTCTCTCAGAAGTTCATGGCTGTATGCCCTCCCAGTGTTTTATAGGATCATGACCTATAATGGCTACCTTCTATTTACTTAATACTACTTTGGAGATTATCCAAACACATACAAAATAGAAACTTACTTGTGTGTGGAGGAGTTGCACACGCTCAGTGGCATCTAGAAGCTCCTGTTCAGCCACTTTCCTGCCCCTCTCTGTCTGTTCCAGAGCTGCCCGGAGCTCCTCAATCTCAGCCAGCATCAGGTTAGCTCTGCGCTCAATCATGGCCACTTGCTCCTTCAGGTCTTCCTGGCTCCTCAGAGCATCATCCAAATGCAATTGTGTATCCTGAAAAGGACACAAAGATATTTTTGTAAGCAAACTGTTTGACCAATAAGAATCACAACTGTAGTCTCATTATAGAAGTAACAATGTACTTTGAGAATCCCTTGTGTATTTCTGAGGTTCTTCAATGTCTCGGCAGCTTGGCGGTTGGCATGGCTCAACTGGATTTCCATTTCATTCAAATCTCCCTCCATCTTCTTCTTAAGTCGCAGAGCATCGTTTCTGCTCCTGATCTCAGCATCCAGTGTGCTCTGCATGGACTCCACTACTCTCAGGTGATTCCTCTTCAGTTGATCAATCTCTTCATCCTTCTCCGCAATTCTTCTGTCAATATCAGCCTTCACCTGGTTGAGCTCCAGTTGGATGCGGAGGATTTTGCCTTCCTCATGTTCCAGTGAGGCCTTAAAACCAAAGTTTTAAAATATGAGTACATTGTAGAATCTTAAAATATATTCAACAGCTTAAAAAAACAACAGTAATTTATTTTAGTAAGACTGTACTAATAGAATAGTAGTTAAACTTAGTAGATGTTTTGTGTGATACTGAATAATTCAAAAGAATTCTGCAATGGCATATTCACCTCAGCTTCCTCCAGAGCAGTCTGGAGATCAATTTTCTCTTGTTCAATCTGCTTCTTCACTTTTTCCAGTTCATGGATGACTTTTCCACTTTCAGCAACTTGCTCCGTAAGGTCAGAAATCTCCTCTATTAAAAATATCAACAAGTGAAGAATAAATTTGTCACCTGCGCAGTTAGCTACAGAGTACAGTCATTCTACCAACTATTAATATTAATTAAAGCTTTAATACAACTGGAGTGCTCGACTGAGTCTTATTAATTGCTTAAGGGAAAAATAAATTGCATATAATAAAGCAACCGAAGTCCTACTTCTGAAATCCAAGTAAATGTCTATGTAAATACTATGGTCTTACGCTGCAAGTTTTTGTTCTCGCGTTTCAGAGTTTCCAGGTGATCCAAGGATTCCTCATAAGCATTCTTCATCTTAAAGAGTTCTGTGCTGAGAGAGCGAGACTCCTTCTGTGCACCTTCCAGTTCAGACTGTGTTTCTTCATATTTCTGTTTCCAGTCTGCCAGAATCTGCAACATGCCACCAAGAAATAAGTTAGTGTAATCTGCAACCTTTATCAACATTCTCATTTTTATGAAATCATGACTTATTAAAGAAAAACTTGTATATCGAACCTTATCAAAGTTCTTCTGTTTTTTATCTAGAGCTGCACAAGCTGCATTGGACCTCTCCACATCAATCATTAGGTCCTCCACTTCATTCTGCAACCTCTGTTTTGTCTTCTCAAGGGAAGCACATTTGGAATTGACAGCTTCTACGTGTTCCTCAGCATCCTGCAAACGCTGGGCAAGCTTTTTTCTAGTTGAAATGTCATGACAACACTGATTAGGGGACTATATTCGATTCAGTTGTACTTAGTTGTGACCATTACATTGCAATAATTTATTTAATTTTAAAACATTTCTACAGTTGCTATCAAAAATGACTTTGAATGAGAGACCTCCAAGCCATTAGCAGCCCTGCTTGGATCTTGCAAATTCAAAGCAGTTCTGATTTCCTTGATTAGATCTATCCATCTGAGGGCCCTTCTACACTGCCATATAATCCAGGTTATCCAATCAGATAATCCACATTATCTGCTTTGAACGAGATGATATAAATCTACATGGCCATACAATCCAGTTCAAAGCAGATAATCTGGATTTTATATGGCAGTGTAGAAGGGGACTGAGATGCAGCCTTTCATGCTGCCCTCTATATTACTATTGTTGTCTATTCTAGCAAGCTAGTCTTTTCATGATATGACCAGAGAATGACAGTCTCTATTAAGTCATTTTGGCTTCTAAGGAGAGTTCTGGCATTATTTCGATTTCCTGTTTAATTGTGCGGTACTGACTGAAAATAGTTGCTTTACTCAAGAAACTTTGTTTTTGTGGCTGCCACAAACTATGTTGAATTGGTTGAGACTCTATTGAAATCATTATACGTAGGTCTGGAAGCGTCTTATGCTTCCAATCCAGCTGGAGGATGGATGGGCACACCGCCCATCACATGACGTAAAGGAACTTCCTGTGGAGACCCCTCCACCACCTGGAGTGGAAGCATCATTTGATACACCTGCACTTTTTTGTTGTTGTGTCAGGAGTGATTTGAGAAACTGCAAGTTGCTTCTGGTGTGAGAGGACTGGCCGTCCGCAAGGACGTTGCCCAGGGGATGCCTGGATGATTTGATGTTTCTATCATCCTTGTGGGAGGCTTCTCTCCGGTCCCCGCATGAGGAGCTGGAGCTGATAGAGGGAGCTCATCCCTGGATTCCCCTGACCGACACGTCAAACCTGTGACGTGTCGGTCTTCAGTCCTGCCGGCACAGGGGTTTAACCCACTGCGCCACCGGGGGCTCTACACCTGCACTGACCAACCGACACTTCTCCTATGTGATGGGGCAAGAGTCTCTATGAGGGGGTGGGGCATGGAGTGACGGATTCACCCCAGCTGTCCCTCATTTCAGTGGCCAGACGCTTTGCCTGGCTAATATGATGAGGCCCTATGATATATTCATTGAGAAGTATATCAAAATGTGCTGAAGGATGTCTCAAATTTTGTATTTGTAATGTATTTGTATTTGTAATGTATTTTTACAGCCAGAAATAGGCAGCTTCTCAAACATTTTACCTCATATGCCATACAATTTATGAAATAGTGTTTGTCTGGCTCTAGGCACCATTCACCTTGTTTGAATGATCCATATGAGGTGCTCCATTTGCTCCTTCACCACAGGCAGCAAAACATCTTGAGGTGACAGTGACAAATGGTATTGCCAATATCCAGAAAATTAATGCCATCGTGCAATCAGACTAGTTCAGATAAAACAATAATTCTTCTAATATTTTTCATTACTCCATTAAGGTCACATCTACATTGACTAATTAATGCTGTTTCAAACCAATACTGAAGAAAGTGGTTTTGCTGTGCAGATAGTTACATAGGAAATCCTGGAGCCAGTTGATTCTGGATTGTGATTATACAAACCACAGAGGACTGGTGCGCATTAAAGTATACTTTTGTTGCAGTTTGTTGCCTGGCTACTGTGGTCTGAAGCTAGATTCAAACTGTATTAAATGGTCAATGTAGATAGGGCCGTAACTGAAGTCTCTGTAAACCAGAGATTTACAGACAACGTGGAGAATGAGACCCCTGTCTATTCTCTTTGGAGGTCTTTGGCAGAGCCTTGTACTTACTTGGCTTCTTCAAGTTCCTCAGTGCGCTGAATGGCATCAGTCTCATATTTGGTTCTCCACTGGGCAACTTCACTGTTGGCTTTGGACATGGCACGTTGAAGCTCAGCCTTGGCCTCTTGCTCCTCTTCATACTGTTCTCGAAGGAGGTCACAATCATGGCGCGCAGATTGCAGACCATGTGCCAGTGCATTTTTTGCCTATAGAATTAACGCAACATTATAGATGGTTCAGACAGTCAAAGCAATAGGAGGCTTAAAGAATTCTTAGTTCCAATGAGGAAGATCTTGCATTAGTGAGACTATAAGAAAGAAGCCACCATGTGCCGTTAATATTTCTGATATTATGAAAGATATTAAGAGAAACTCTTGATTTAAGGTCCACACCTTAATCTCTTCCTCAAGTTGTCTCTTCAGTTCTTCGATTTGTTGAGTAAAAGCTTGTTTGCCTCTAGTTAACTGGGATATTAAAGCGTCTTTTTCATCTACTTGTCGTGAGTATTCACCTGAAGCACAGAATACATAACAATATATGGATTTGTCTTAAATCACTTAATTGTTTTTTAAATCAACATCTTCTTAAGAGCCACCAGTGTCCTGGTAGCACAGTGGGTTAAACCCTTGTGCCAGCAGGACTGCTGACTGACAGGTCAGCAGTTCGAATTCAGGGAGAGCGGGTTGAGCTCCCTCTATCAGCTCCAGCTCCCCATGCAGGCACATGAGAGAAGCTTTCCACAAGGATGGTAAAACACCAAACATTCAGGTGTCTCCTGAACAACAGCCTTGCAGATGGCCAATTCTCTCACACCAGAAGCAACTTGCATTTTCTTAAGTCGCTCCTGACACACACAAACCCAATGTTTTTCTCTCAGGTTTTTTCGTTACATCAATTGTTTTCTTAATTGTCCTACCTGATTCTGTCTGCAGACGGGCTCTTTGAGCATTCAAGTCATTAATAGTACGTTGCTGTTCTTCATCCTTTGTTTTAAGCTCACTGACCTGATCTTCAAGGGTACGGCACATCTTTTCAAGGTTGGCCTATAAGTATAGAAGCAAAAAGAAAGAATTATGCTACTTATCTTCAGTGCAGTTCAAATTTATTTTCACATATCTTTCTCTCTGATTCCCTAAAAAAGGAGAAAGGGTTTGGAGAAAAGAGCATTGCATATGAAACAGACTATCGAAAGGAAAAATATAGACTTTATGAGCTGTACAAGAAAAGCTTTTTAAAAGCTACTCACATTATGGATGGATGGTTGAACCAGTAGACAGATATGATCTTTATGTAACACTCTCTGATAATTATAGTTAATATTGGTATCTTGTAAAATCAAATTTAAACTCTTTTGATGCTTTAAAATATTTAATTTATGAATAAATATTAATGTTATTTTTGTATTATTTTGGAGAAACCACAGCTTTTCTACTCCAATCGAGCATAAACCAAGAGAAATTAACCTACTGTGTTTTTACAATGGATTTTAAACTGTTAGCATACCTTGGCCTTGGAGACAGACTCCATATTGCTAGCAAGGTCATCAATCTCCATCTTCAGCTCACTCTTTTCCTTCTCCAATTTTTGCTTGACACGTTGCAAATTATCAATTTGTTCTCCAAGTTCAGCTGTACTGTCTGCATGCTTTTTGCGAAGGGCGGCTGTTGTGGCTTCATTCTGCAAGGTGGCCTCTTCAAGGTCCCGACGCATCTTCTGGAATTCTGCCTCACGCTTCTTGTTCATCTCAATTTGGGCTGCGGTTGCCCCGCCAGCTTCCTCCAGACGCTCACTGATCTCTTCAAGTTCCCTGGAGAGATCAGACCGTTGCTTTTCTGCTTTGGCCCGAGATGCCCGCTCAGCCTCAATTTCTTCCTCCAGTTCTTCAATACGGGCCTAAAGAAAAAGGAGCAACCACATATGCTCAACAACATGTTCCAGGAAAATTAAGTGTCCCAGGCAAAAGGGAGGCATGTCAGATTAACTTGCCTGCAACTCCTTGATTTTCTTCTGAAGCTGGGAGCCCAAGACCTGTTCATCTTCAATTTTGCTTTGGAGTTGGCTGATTTCAAAGTCTTTCCTATATGTCACAAACATGGAGAATTAACTTCCTAATCTATGAACAATGTTTGGCATAAAGACCTCAAAAGAGCCAGACATGACCACAGTGGTCCATGCCTTAGTTGCATCACGGATGGATTACTGTAATACACTCTACGTGGGGCTACCTCTGAAGATGGCTTGGAAACTACAATTAGTTCAAAGATCAGCAGCCAAACTTTTAACAGGAGCTAATCAAAGGGAACATACCACCCCCTTGTTAAAACAACTCCACAGCCTGCCTGTGTTTCTGGGCCCAATTCAGAGTGCAAGTTATCACTTACAAAGCCCTAAACGGCTCAGGTTCAGCCTATTTACATGACCACATCTCCCCCTATGAACCTGTTCAGATCTTAAGATCCACTGAGGAGGCCATTCTCACAGTCCCACCCCTGTCACAAGTATGGTTGGTGGGGACAAGGGAGAGGGCCTTCTTTATAGTGCCCCTCCCCCCGGCTCTGTAACGCCCTCCCCGGGGAAATTAAGCAGTCTCCCATACTATTGATCTGAGGGGCAGATACAAATGAAGTTTTTTAATGTGTTGAAGAAGGCTTTCATGGCTAGAATCACTGGGTTGGTGTAAGTTTTCCAGGCTGTATGGCCATGTTCCAGAAGCATTATCTCCTGATGTTTTGCCCGCATCTATGACAGGCAGCCTCAGAGGTTGTGAGATGTGTTGGAAACTAGGCAAGTGGGGTTTATATATCTGTGGAATGTTTAGGGTGGGAGAAAGAACTCTTGTCTGCCTGAGGCAGGTGTGAATGATGCAATTGGCAGATTGATTAGTATTGAATAGCCTGGCAGCTTCAAAGCCTTGATGATGATGATGATGATGATTATTATTATTATTATTTCCTGAAAGATTTTACTCACTTCTTAAGTTTCTCATCCAGCTGTTGCTTATCATTTTCCAAATCCATTAAGGATTCCTGGGACAGCTTCAGATCTCCTTCAAGCTTCCTCTTGGCTCTTTCAAGGTCCATACGAAGCTTCTTCTCTTGCTCCAGGGACCCTTCAAGCTGAAGAGAAAGAGTTCATGAAGATCTTGGCATTATAATAGTACTTTTACCTCAGAACTCTGCTTCTCTGTGTTCTCCTTGTGCTTACATCGTCCACTTGCTGCTCCAGCTTGGTCTTGGCTTTGGTCAGAGTATTCACTTTGTCCTCTTCTGACTGCAGATCATCCAGGGTCTGTTGGTGAGCCTCTTGGAGAGCTTTCTTCTCCTTGGTCAGTTTGGCAATTGTCTCATCCAAGACTGCCATCTCCTCAGTGAGATTTTTCACCTTTTATAGTTGGAGAAAATAATAATTAAATGTATTGCCATACTGTTCATTATCAATGCATCATTCCACAGAATTGAGCACATTTCAGTTACTACCTTGTTTTCTGTAGCATGCTTTTCTTTTTCAACTTTGGCCAGTGTTAGCTCAAGGTCATCAATATCTTTCTTCAGCTCTGAGCATTCATCTTCCAGTTTTCTCTTTTTCGCTGTTAACTCAGCATTCATTTCCTCTTCATCTTCTGCCCTTTCAGTCAGCTCCTTAATTTTAGCTTCCAGCTGGATTTTGGTTTTGATCAACTGATCACATCTCTCCTCAGCATCTGCCAAGCCATCAGCTTCCTAAAAACAAGTGTAATGTTAAAACGAATAAACCTAGAGTATTTATTAATCTTTGTTGCATGTTTTGTTTCTAACATTGATGGAGAATAGTTATGTAGTGTTCAAGAAAAATACACACATGGACTATCCATGTTTGTTTTTGTGTCAAACTCCAGTGTGTCTAACCCCATTCAGAAAATTAATTGCCTGACTAGGTTTTTGCAGTCACATTAACTATCATATTGATATTCAAATATATAATACGTTTATTCCATTATTATTTTTAACAATACAGAAGTTTTATTCACAAACTGAGATAACTACTCTACCCAATCTAAGCAAAGGTAATGCGTATTTGCGGCAGCGTTTTCTGTGGATATGTTTACTGATACTTTCCAGAATCAAGAAACCAGTCTGGAAAATTTCTTTGTGACAATGTTCTCTTCACAAATATTTTCTATGAACTTAAGTATAACCACAAAATCAGCTTGTCCTCTCCCTTTATTTTTGTCTCTCATAAAGTACATAGATACTTTGCCTGGATTTGTAAATCATAATCCAACCTATGACTAATTAAGCTGTCTAGAGTCAATGCTAATTTGAAAACAAAGAGATAAATTTTAAAACTAGATCTCTTATTCAGAATTAAAATACAGTTTTGAACTATATATATCATGTGAAGATAAATTTATTATATATAGCTATATTCCTCAAAAACCTAAATAGCCCACTACATTTTCCCTGTAATATTGGGATAACTAAATTCATAAAACTAACTAATATAATTCATCAAATCAATAGAACAGCAAAAAAAAAAGATCTTGCCAATGCTTACAGACTGGACTTGGAGCTGCAAGTCATTCTTCTCTTGCATCAGGGACACCATTTTTTCTTCAAGTTCCTTCCGTTTAGCCTCTGATTTTGCAAGCTCGTCTTTTGTTTTTGCAAACTCTTCTTTCATGTTGGCCATCTCCTTTTCTGACTCGGCACTCTTCAGCAGAGGCTTTATCTTGAAGAACAACTTCATCCATGGCCAGTGTTTGACATTCATGAATGAGCGGATATTGTACTGAATAGAAAATATGGCCTCTCTGTCAACAAAGTTAAGGAATAGATTACTTACCATGTAGTAATTTAGTCAAGCTCTGATTGCCTATGGCCAAAGGCCTTTGTGAAAATTGAAAAGCACTCCAAACTTTACCAAAAAAACTTATAGCCATAAAAGAATAAACATAAACTGGGCAGAAACAAAGAAAGAAAATGGGGGAGGGGGAGGGGAATAAAAGAGAATAGCTTAACATTAAAATTATCATCAAATTGGGCAATTAATTTAAAACAATCTCATTGCAACAACCAGAATAAAGAAAACACCTTAGTAAATCACAAAAACTAACCCAAATATATCATCAAATATTTTATTAAGAAGTTGACACGCTCCAAACAATTCTTCAGAATAATTTCAGTTCAACAAAAAACTGTCCTAAGATCTTTCTTTACTAATTATTTTAAGAAAATTTTGAAAAAGAATTAAGTTTTTTAAATTAACAACCCAGTAACAAAAAATGATTGAAAAAATCTGTAATTTTTATCAGGCGTGCGTGATCAAAACACATCGAGCACCAGTGAGTAGAATTAACAATGTATTAACAGAAACGGTAAAGCTAAATCCATAATAACAAGTATGCTTTTCTAAATAAATATAAAGGTGTGTCATACCTCCTTGCCAACATTTTCTGGTATTCCGCCCTTGCTAAGAATCCACGGCACATAGCCTGTGTGCGTGTTATCAGGTGCGCCAACTTGTCATCTCTCATTTCCTCCAGAAGACCCAAAAGACCAGCTTTGAAGAACACCTGGGGAAATAAATGTTGTGAAATGCTACACGTAGTGTCTGTACAATTTAAAAGTCATTTGTATCATAAATTAGTCATACCTTGGTATGTCCAAATTTATACTGTGTGTGATCAACATCAATGGAGCCAAGAAGCTTCTCTGATGCTTTCTTGCTATCAATGAACTGGCCTTCTGGAATTGCACTTGCATTTAAAACTTTATATCTGTTGGAGAAAAAAATAGAAAATTGAAAGGTTTTCCATGAAAGTCAATTTGTTACAGTTATTTGGCCCAGAACTGATATCATGGCATTACTGAACATTGAAACTGACTGTTCTAAAATACCTCTGAAAACAGTCAGAACATACCAAGAAAGCAATACACTTCATCCTAATAGGATACATAGTGATTTTGATCAAAAATAATGGTGCAGTCTTATACTTGTCTTCTCAGATCTATGTCCACTGATTTCAAGACAGCTTTCTCCCTCAGAATGGGAGAAATTAGCACAGAGGCACATCAACACATTGGTTCAGAATAGTTTGGACTGGGCCCGGTGGGGGCTACACGACCCATCTCGATCCTGCAGCAGCAGCAGCAGGATAGAATCCAGATAATCCAGTGAAATTCCAACTAATTCGGCTCCACTGGACAGTCATCTTACCTTTGCTGTATTGTGCCACTGGAAGACAACATGGGCCCAATGTGAAAGCAGGGAAAAGATAGTTGTGGTGCTGGAACAGGAGGACAGTGAATGGTTCAAATTAAAATGAGACCAGCTTTCCACATTAATGCAGAAGTGAAGGACTCCTCTGGAACTTTTGTAACATGTGGTAGAATCTGGTTAACTGGGTTTACCCTTTGTTACTAACTGAAAGTCCCTGGATATCCAGAAGAAACTTCTGGTCAAAACAGGATTTCTGGACTGTGTAGAAAAGCTCTAAGACAACAACTCTACTGGATATGATCCTGTAATAAGCTAAGTCTGCTTTAATTTATAACAGTAAAGGGTTGATTTGAAACATTAAAATAAAATATATGGAATGCACAAATGGAGCTCATAGGACGTCCAAGCTGACCTCTGCTTGAAATCACCATAAATGATCCTACTGGGAAATCCTTTTCTGCAAATGCGAATGCCTTCTAATACCCCATTGCATCTCAGCTGATGCAACACAAGCTCATGTTCCATGGCACCTTAGGAAAATCAAAGAAAATATGGATATCACAATGTATACTATGCATTTCTCAAAATAAATCAAGTCAGCAATCAACATGAAATGGTATGATACAGAAAGACAAAAACTGTCACACATATAATTTTATAGGACAATGCTCTTACCAGGTGTTTTGGTTTCATTGGGAATAATACAGCGCACAAAGTGTGGATGAGTACTCCTCAGATTGGTCATCAGCTTGTTTAAGTTCTCCTGTAGGACCAGAAAATAAATACTTTGTGCAACAAACCAGAAAAGGGGTATGTATTGCAAGCAGAGGAGAAGTATTCATGCAGTTAGTTGAGTGGAGATAGGGAGATACAGTATTTCAGATATAAAAGAGATAAACACCAGCTTTCACATACGTTCCTAACACACAATTCTAAAGCTTTATTTAATAATTATGCTGTAGTTATTTGCACTTGGAGTAAATTAAATTGCCATTCAGGTTTAACTGAAACTTGCCTCCTTGACCATAGAAAGTCTATGACAGTCATACAAATAGCTAGTTATTTTATAATATTTTGTAGTTGTATTGTTAACTAATATATAATAATGTAGCATAGAAGTATAGCTTCTAGGCAAAATGGTATGTGTACTGATTGCAGATTATATTTTAGAGTTTTAGAAAATGCATTTTTTTCACATTCATTGTGAAAATTATGTGAAAAGATATGGGCATGCTTTTTAAAATTCTGTGATTTAAATCTGTGATTTTAAAAAAAAATTAAAAGCCTCAATTAATTTGCTCTGATACAGAATCTTTCTTGAAGTATTCTCAGAACAACTTTCTCAGAATATTCATATACTAAGAATATTAAGAAATTCAAAAGCAACAACTTTGACATATGACATATTTTTTAACTGTCACAAAGAAAGGAAACTTTAGTATTGTTTTGTACCCTGAAAAGAGCAGACACAGTCTGGAAGGAAGAACCCTTCTTCTTGGCAGCCTTCTTACCACCACTACCCTCTAAAAGAGACATTTGAAAAAGTTTGATGAGACTTGACGGATTATTCAAAAGAAGCATTTCTTTGAACATGTATGAGTCAAAGAGTTGATTTTGCAACTGTTACCTGCATCTGCAGGACGATCAGCAAACAGTAGAGCTAGAGTCTTCATGGATGATTTCTGATACAGCCCCACCACGGTATCATTGAGGGGGTCCTTGTTCTTCTCCAGCCAGCCAGTGATGTTGTAGTCCACCGTGCCAGCATAATGCACCAGGGCAAAGTGGGCCTCAGCCTTGCCTTTGGCAGGCTTGGGTTTCTGGAAGTTGTTGCTCTTGCCAAGATGCTGGTCATAGAGCTTGTTCTTAAAAGAAGTGTCTGTTGCCTTGGGGAACATGCACTCTTCTTCCAGGATGGAGAAAATGCCCATGGGCTGGAAGGATAACATTAATTAGAAATCAGCTGACTGAAAACACTGGATTTTGAAACAGATTGTCCATTGAATGATTTTTGACAGTAAAGTAATTGAATGCTATCATTCACAGAGTTTACCGTTTATTCCATACTCTCATTGACATATGTAAACTCATTCGAACATACATCCCACACATACATGTTTATTATGAACAAAGTCTTCTTTCAGAGGAATCTATTGTTGTTGTGTGGCTTCAAGTGATTCTATTTCTAATCATTCTTCAACATTTTTTCCAGATATAACATCTAATGTGCTTTTTATCATAAAATTATATTGTCCATAAGAACTATAGAAATATAGCCTGGTGCTAGTTCCTTGCAGTACTTAAATTGAAGTATGATAGAAACATGTATTTGCCAATAACCCCATGTCTGTTGTCCTTCTCTTTATTATTTGTGTTTGGCCTTTGAGGATAGGGACCTTTTCAAAGCACCTTGTACATACACGGTACTAGAAAAATGAAAAGGTAGGAACTTTTTGCTTCCTATACTGTTGCGGGGCAAATTGGGATGGTGTGGCCTTAAACAGGCTTCAATGTTAAATAGGTAAGGGAAATCAAAAGGTTTGGTGTACACCCTAGGCACCCCCCTCAGAGGTGAAGGCCATTAACTAAAACACTCAGGGTCTATTTGATGAGGTGAGGTGAAATCAGATGGCCTAGGAATGAGAAGAGTCTGGCCTCAATTACTTTGAGAGAGACTTCTCCAACAAATTTCCTTTAGAGATTGCCCGGATAGGTATTCAGGGACCCAGGTGTTTTGCCCTAACTAGCTGAGGGGTAGGCTGGGAAGGGACTCTACCTTGGCTTTGCCACACCAAGTTCAGGCCCATTTATTTAGACCCAGTTCAAGTTAAATAGATAGCAATAACTGTTGTGTGGTTTTGTTATTTTGGGGGTTGACAGGCAATATTCCTTTCATTAGTTTTATGCTAAGCTCTCTATTGGCAGCCTTCCTACAAACAGAACTGCATTTATAGGAAGCCTGTGCATATTAAGTGGTGACTCTTTAACAATCTTCTATTTAACTTGGAGCAGCTCAAAACATTTCAGAGCATATCAAATACCTTCTCAATAAGTTCAATGCAGGCAGCCAAGTCCATTCCAAAGTCAATAAATTCCCATTCAATCCCTTCTTTCTTGTACTCCTCTTGCTCTAGCACAAACATGTGGTGGTTGAAAAACTGTTGCAGTTTCTCATTGGTGAAGTTGATACACAGCTGCTCTAAGCTGTTGTACTACAGGAAAAGAAGATGCATTTTAGTGATTGCCCACCCAATGTTATTATCTCAGTACCCTTAAAGATGCTTTTCATTGGAAGTCTGAAATCTGTTTCACATAATAACTGAACTTTTGGGAAATCTGGTACAAAATAGATGTGGTCTTGGTATGTTTATGGGTCAATCTAATCTATAGATGTTTTAGTTCCTGCATGAATAACTAACTTGTCACATAGTCATCTGAATTGCCTCATGTCATTGGGGTCGTGGGGAGCCTAGCACCTCATGCCCCACATCGCCTTGCTCCAGATATGGATGATCCCATGGTGGGAAGCATGGACCACGCGGCTTTCCCCCATTGCTTCTAATGGCAACACAGAAGCATGAATCAGCTCTGCCTTACATCACCCACAGAGCCACACCGGCATCATTTGATGGGAACTGACAGGCTTCGTGGGTGATGTAGAGCAGTGCCGGCATATGCTACTGAAATCCACCCTTTGTGATGAGGTTGTTAGAGTCTTCCAGTCCAGAATGGGCATTCTCATCGTAGGCTTTTATTTTGCTGTTATTAAGTACTGTTCATTGACTTTTAGAAAGATTCCATACTGTTTTCTATCTGCAACTTTCTCATTTTTCTCTTGCCATAAAAATCTATTGGGGATAGAAAATCCATTAAGGATGCAATGACTTCTGATTGGTGGCACTAAGAGCCAGCCATAAAGGTATTCTGTTTTCCCTTAACATGCCCCATAATGAATATTTATTTAAGGCAGCAGTATGAATGATGCTTTTCTTCAAGATTAATATCAACTTTAGGGAAAGACCTGCAAATGGTCTATGTTTTCAAGAGATAATTATCTAACTACCTCATCACAAAAAGCTAAAATCAGCAGCATGTGCTGATTTTAGCCCAAGTAACCCATGGAGCTGGCCAGATCCCATCACATGGTGGCTCCATCGGTGAAGAAGGGCAGAACCAGCGGATGCCGCTGGCAGGACAACACGGGAGAGCTCCCATGTTGCCATACAATCTATGGGGGGAAGCCACTCACACCATGCTTGCTCATGCTTCCCCTCATCTGATCACCCTCACTTGGATCCGGGCAATGCGGGGGCATGCCAAATTCCCCATGTCCCTCTACAAACTGCAGCGCTATTACCATTGGCCACCAGCCATCTCATGACATGGTAAATCAAAACTATATTAACCCCATGTTCATCTATGCTAACTTAATACCAAATCAATTATAGCTTTCCAAAGAAATATATGATATGGTTCTCTGACTTAATATAAGCAAAATAAGATACTGTTTTCATATAATTTTACATGTTTGTCTTCCTTGTTTCCTTACATCAAAAATTTCAAAGCCAGCAATGTCCAGCACACCAATAAAGTATTGCCTGGGTTGCTTGGTGTCCAGCTGCTGGTTAATACGAACGACCATCCACAAGAACATCTTTTCATAAACAGCTTTAGCCAAAGCGCCAACATTGTTGTAAACCTGGAATAAAAAAGTACAAAAGCTATAATATAAAGGAGATCAGGAAACTGGTGACCGGTTTACATTTATTGTGATTAATTGACACATCAGGTTTTATTTCATAGATCATTTACCTGCTGGACAGTTTGGCCTTTGGTGACATATTCATTGCCGACCTTGACCCTGGGGTAGCATAGAGCTTTCAGCAAATCTGCTGAATTCAGGTTCATAAGGTAAGCTGCCTTGTCAGCAACTGAGCACATATAAGAGAGAAAGGTACTCTCAGTACAGGGTGAAATCATAGAAATAAATAACACCAGTACCTCAAAAAAAAAAAAAACAAGTGCCTTCCCATGGTGAAAAGAAGACGATATCTCAGAAGCAGGATAATAGACTAATCCACATTATTTTATTTGAACTGGCTTATCTTAGTCTACACTGCCATATAATATAGTTCAAAGCAGATAATGTGGATTTAGTATGGCAGATTAGAAGGGGCCTATGTTGCATGATGGTCAATTAAATAAAGTTTTGGTTTGGTTGTTTTTATAACAGAAGCTGTTTATAAGGAAAGAATGCCACGTGACTCTGCAACTTAATGTTCTCATTTCTTTCAAAATTTTGTAATACACATTTCCACAGAACAAGACATTTATTCTGGAATTTTTTAGGAAGCTTGCAAAAAGTTTTTCAAATACCTTCAGTGCCATCTGGTTCAGCCTGCTCCTCACGCTGCTTCTGCTTGAACTTCATGTTCCCGTAATGCATCACAGCCCCTGTCAGCTTGTAAATGGCTGTCTTCTCTTCAGCAGTGAAGCCCAAGATGTCAATGGCTTCCTGTCAATTGAATCTGTAGTAAATACTGAGCAAAAATGCTGCCTTAAATTCACTGGCTTATTTGGAGCCAGGAAATTTGGGAAAGTATTTCATCAATTAATACTGTGCAATTCCCTCCCAACAAATGCAAATGTTTTCCTTTGGAAAAAAAGCTACATTGTGATGCAGCATTGTTCTAGTGGCAACATTGGGGAAAAGTACTAGTCCCTTTTCTGGGAAGTAACCGACTTAATAATTAACAGCCTCATCATACCTTCAGCAGTGGCTCTCGATGGCACTCCAGTTCACCACCGGGTGTCGAAAAGCCACTGCCACACACCCCACTTTGCCGGTCTCCACCAGCAGCGTGGTGCACGCGTGGAGTGTATGACTTAGTGTATGCCATGACTTAGTGTATGCCATTGAAGGATGGCAACAAGGGGCTAAACTGTTAGCAGAGGAAGGTCAAAACCTTCCTCTGCCAATAAGCTTTTCGTGAAGGATAAGAGGAGGCTCTGGGGTGGGTGAGTGGGATTCGGCAAGATATGAATCTTAAAGGCTATTTTAATGTAGTTAACATATTTGCTGTATTTTAGTTCTGTTTTACCACACTGTTATTATTATTTTTTAACTTTTGTATTGCTCTTCTTAAAGGCGGAATATAAATAAAGATGATGATAATGATTATGATGATAATAGATCGGCATATGCCACTGAATCTAGCCTTGTATGATGAGGTTGTTAGTATAATTCTAGAGGCAGTATTGAGTGAAGAACCACACAGACACAAGTGGGTCCCATCATTTCGCAAAGGTGCGGTGAGATACACTGCTCCTTGTATGATACTACATTGCTTTGGGATGTGTGACAGGTAACTAATAAAGAGTGCTGCAAAACTATGTTTAAAAGCAAGTTTGGGAAGGGACCAATAACTACTGCCACAACTGTTCCTAGACAACATCCCTAAAAAAAATTATACCCTCCTTCATCATCATTTTTGCAAAGAGGTCATCTATGAATGTTTCACTCCCCATTTCTGCTGAAAGAATGAAGCACAAAACTAGTGTTGGCTGTAATCAAACCAGTACTCATGAGGAGTCAATTCTATGAGGTTGTGTCAACAATTATCCACACTCTGGCTGTAGAATTTATTTTAATCAACTTAAAGAAAAAATAGATGCATCATTTTTTGACAAAACATAACCCTGCTTTTTAATGCAACTTGTTCAGCTGTAAACAAGCTTTTGTATTCCCTCATTAAAAAGTGTTTTCAGCTAAACTGCAAGCCACAAATGTGCCAGTGTTGTCACCTCTTCATCAGATATATATCTTTGGCCTCATAGGATTTCTTTCAGGAGACCAAACATGTGATAGTCTGATGGGGCAAGGTCAGGACTATGGGTAGGATGCTGTAATACTTCAAAGTGAACTTTCTGAGAGTGATGACAGTATGAGCAGTGGTGTGAGGATGTGCAGTGTCATGTCATAACACAACACCTTGGATAACAGTCCTCTGTATTTTGTCCAAATTTTAGGCTTTAGCTCTTCAGTGAGCATCTCAGTGTAATGAGCATCTCACTGTAATTAGCATGGTTGATGGTTGAACAAATAATGAATGATGCTCTAATTTGTGCAAATCACAAGGGCAGCAACCGTGTTTTCTTTCACCGCAGTCACAAACAAACTACGTAGCCAGCTACCTCGCACAGAAACCTCTGATAAGAAGTTTTTAATATAACCAGTGCAGATAATTTCTGAATTACCCTTGTACAAATTACTTACATCAGTTGCCATCAGCTCTTCCTGATCATTAATGCTGGCAACAGTGATCTCCCCTTGACTGACAAAGTGGTAGTCATAAGGGTTGGTGGTGATCAAAAGCATTTCTGAATAAAGAGAAAACACAAATATGGATGTATTTCCATCTACAACACAATGGAGACATAAATCACATAAAAACAATGTTTCTTCCTACCAATCAGTTCTGGTTTCTTGTTAGACATGATCTGGTAAAAGATGTGGTAGCTCCTTTCAGCTTTTAGCTGAAAAGTAACTCTGGATTTCTCCAGCAAATCTGGTATAGCAATGGAGTATAATTAGCCAAGAATGTAAGCAGACAAATCAGGAAGAAGAAAAAAGAAAGAGAAATCTTCTAGCCAATTTTCTTACATGTCTCAATGTCAGCAGAAGCCAGTTTGCCTGTGGCACCAAAATGGATTCTGATGAATTTACCCTGTTGGGGAAACATGTTGAATTAGCACAAAACATCTGAAACAGAATTTCAATTATTTCATTAACTTCATAGTGTCAGTTACAAAATGTAGTATATTTATGATTGACTATAATGGTGTATTCCATTATTTCAGCATGAAAAAAAATCTAAGAGGTGTTTAAATGATCCCAGACTATCTGCTTCAAACTGGATTATATGAGTCTCCACTGTCAGTTAATCTGGGATAAGAAGATAATTTGGGATCAGATTCTGAGATATAAAGCAGTGTAGAGGGGTTGTGTCTGTGATGTTTCAAGAACTGGTAGTTTCTAATTTGCCTTTAATTTTAGCATTATCCATTTATTGCTCAGTGGAGAACTTTGCTTTACTCTGCCCATTTTTAAAAGGGGAATGTGGCCTTTTAGTAAAAAGAAAGTGACCCCATCCTTATAGAAAAACTTCAAGCATTTGTGTCCCTACACCAGTGATTGAAACAGACATTTATGCATTATGTCAATCTTCCAACTTCTCTCACTCCTAGCTAGAACTGAGCAGCTGTGCTCACTGGAAGCACTGTGGGAATACTTATCCATCTGGGCTATCAATAGTCAAGATCAGTGGTTCCCAACCTCTAGTTGTCCAGGCATTTGGGACTTCAGCACCCAGAAGTACCAGCCTTTTTCGTTTAACTGTCAGAAATTCTGAGAGCTAAAGTTCAAAATAACTGGAAACTGCTTTTGATCTATTAATATCAGTCACCTAGCTACCTTCGGGGTCATGCCAAATAATGATTTGACATATTGAGTTAGCTATGATAAAAGTCCAGCTGCATCTATAGGGCATTCATCTTGGTGAGAAAACCCTGACCATAATCTATTAGGCAAAGTTGGTCTTGAGCAAAATATGCCTTTATGAAAGTATTGCTCCACCTTACTGATTTGGCTGGAAAAGAATCCCCACTATAGATATGGGTCATTCGTTTTCTGGAGATTAACTAACGCAATTATCTGAGCACAATATTGAAATGTGGATTTGAATTGAAGAAAGTGTTCTAGGGTGAATAGAGATCATCCCAAATCCAGCAGATCTTAACAGTTGCTAGAGATGAATGCTGGAGTTTTTGATATGTGATCTTTGTCAAATGAATAAATTGTTCCTGCATGTATGTATTGTTATGGTTATACAGTTTGTCACAAGGCTAAAGATATTGGCAGCTGCTGGAGATAGGAGCTTCTTAGCAGCCCCTTGTGGGCAGTGACCTTTATGTGAAGAATTTGTCTGTGGGCATTACAGCTCCCATTACTAAGGACAATGGAAGCATGAAGGGGTCCAAACAAATCATAGCTTTTCCCATAGCAAGATGGAAGATGCCAGACCCATACATTTGATCTGTATTCCCAATATGGTAACTATGAGACATGGGGCAGGGTGCACTTTCTCAGGAAGGGAAATCACTAGTGTCCATCTAGTAGGCAAAAAAAGCAGGAGGATGAAGCAGTTGATCTAAGTAAAAACAAATCCATGTTACTATTTTAAGTTTAGAAAAAATGATACAAAAGTAACAATGACTGAAAAAGTCACACTGATACCCTCTTCAACATATTTCTGAAATCCTAAACTTACAAAACGGGAGGAGTTGTCATTCCTCACAGTCTTGGCATTTCCAAAGGCCTCCAACAAGGGGTTGGCACTGATGATTTGATCTTCAAGGGTCCCCTGCAAAATTATTTTAATGAAGTTATGTGTTTACAGTATGAACAAATGGTAAATGTGGTAAACAAACAAATACTGCTTCCAATCTTCAGCTTGCCTTTAGCTTGCCGGTTTGCTGTGGTTCTTCCTTTTTCTTGTCACCTGTGGTTGCAATTGTTGCAAAGTACTGAATGACACGTTTCGTGTTCACAGTCTTTCCAGCACCAGATTCTCCACTGTTGACACAAAAAGATGAAAAACACACATTATCAGCCAGTATACTGCACAACAAAGGTTGTTCTGACTAAAAGGGAATTTCTAAGGAGCATACATACGTGATCAGGATTGACTGATTCTCACGATCTAGAGAAAGTAAAACAGCATGGAATATTATTGTGTGTTGGGTTGGAGTGTGCAATTATAACACAAATTGAAACAAATATGTTAAGATCCACCAACAGGAGAAATACATATTCTAAAATTATTTCAAATAATTTCCTTTAATTTTTGCATTATATAATTTTACTTGGGCACTTGCAGAAATAAACGCATATATTTCAAAAATAAAGTAACCTGGAAAAGAGGACGACAGACCTTTCGCACCTCTAATAGCTGTACATAAAAGGATATCTCAGTAGTGATATCCTAAATGACAATATATATCTGTTGAAATTCCCTCTTCTATACAGACATTAAAAGTACAGGAAGCTGGTCATCTTTTTTTTTTCATTTGGCCACTCTAATGAAAAATGCACACTTACATATCTAACACTTGGACTATAAGCACCCAAGATTTTTAGCAATGTTTCTTATAGCATACAAGAAATAAATTTGAATATCATTGTTCTTCATTACAATTCCTACACTTTTTAAAAGTCTTCCTTTTTAAACAAAATACCATTATGCTGAGAGGATTGTAAAGTAACATGAATACAGATAAACAAATGCATTAACAAAACAAGGAGAAGGTCTTGAAATATGGCCATACCACAAGTAGGGTTGAAGATATAATTCAATTGCTAATCCCCACTTAAATGGGCTTATTTAATCAAGGGGATGTATATAAAGGCATTACCATACTATAGATGATTCAACAAGTCTGCTCTACTTTCAATTAGCAATTGAATTTGGATTTTTATCTTTTGTAAGACATGACAATTCATGGTTCTTTTCTTTGAACTTCAGTGACCACAATATATACTTTTTCTGGGAAACATCTGTATAATACTTTATGGAAAGGATACTAACTAGGGCCCCTTCCACACTGCCATATAATCCAGATTATCAAATCAGATAATCCATATTATCTGCTTTGAACTACATCATATGAGTCTACACTGTCATACAATCCAGTTCACAGCAGATAACCTGGATTTTATATTGCATTGTAGAAGGGGCCTCTGTCTACAGGGTGACTGACTCACCAGTTAACATGAACTGATACGCGTTGTCAGAGATGGAGAAGATGTGGGGAGGAGCCTCCTGACGTTTCTTGCCCCTGTAGGCAGTTACCACCTCGGGGTTATACACTGGCAGCCACTTGTAGGGGTTGACAGTGACACAGAAGAGACCGGAGTAGGTCTGGAAAGAAAAAGTAACTAGTAAATGGACTTCTTTGAGAAATAAATATTGTATATTATAAAGACAATAGTACATATAGAGCTGTACTCACATAGATCATCCAGGCTGCATAACGCTCTTTGAGGTTATACAGGACAGCAGGTTCATGCAGGTGGGTCATCATGGCCATGTCCTCAATTTTGTCATATTTGGGAGGATTCATAGGAAAGATTTGGTCATCCTTAACGGTCACAGTCTGCAAGGAAACAAGAAACCATTCAGCCAAGAGCACAAAAGAGAAAAAAAATGTTATACCTTTCCTCCCACACAGGTTGGTATTTCTATACTCACATCTCCACCTTCTTTCTTGACTGTGACCTTCCCTGCCTCCCTGCTCTGGACAGTGCCTTTTATAAAGGAGATCTTAGGGTCCACCACAAAGACTGATGTCTTGGCATCAAAGGGCTTATTCTGAGCCTCAATTCTCTCCTTTTCTGACTTGCGGAGATAAGGGGCCGCTATCCCAAAGGCAGCCATCTCAGCATCTGAAGACATGGCTGCGGTTTAACAGAGAACCCTAGAATAGAGGAAAACAGCCCATGTGATCATCATAACTTTATACTGCTAACAAAAGTGTATCTGATAATCTTTATTACATTATATGAATTATTTTCTTTCTAACAGTCTTCAACCAGTGTTCATGGTTTCATGAAGTAAGGACATGCATGAAGTTTCCTCCTTATTCATACAGAGAAATTTACATATTTCTAAATTAAGCACTCTACTGATATCATTGTGGCAGACAGCACAATTCAACATGGGGAGTATTGTATACAACTTAGCTTCATCAAATATTATTGTTAGTTCTGATAGCAGACTGAGATGGTGCGTACCAACAAAACTGGGACCTACACACCTGAGAAAAATAGGACCACTGAAAAACAAGAATGTTTCATCTTGCTTGGGAGAACCCTGAGGTTTGCAGAAAAGCTACATACCTCTACTTTGGATTATTTTAAACACATACACCATTTAATTCATACTGAACACACAGCTGCATCATGTTGAGCATAATTCAGAAAGGAAACACATAACTGAATGCTATTCCTTGCAGGGAATAAACAGGTCAAATCTTGAATGGAAGACTTCCTTTTGGGATGTAATGCAACATTTATTTCACCTTTTAACAGATTAATATAGGTTGTTCTTTAGCCAAGAGTTCAAATTGCCCTTCCCTAAACTACAAATCTCAGGATTCCGTATGATGTTGCCATGGCAATTAAAGCAGACTATAATGCAAAAACAGTATGGTGTGCTGGGGCCTAAGACACTCTAAATAGTGTCATTATTTCTTATTTTGCTCACTTTATAGTAAGACAAAAGTTGGATTTAACAGAGACTAATAAGCCTGGAAATTTATTTCCTCTTAATGTTTTTGCCTTGCCTTCCATTGGCAAAGGAGCTTTGCCCTCTGCCAAGTGCGAGTTAAAAACAGTTGGACTGTGCTATGCAAAACTGGATTAAAAGGGAATCAGTGAGGATCAGCCCAGCTAATGATAACGAAGTGTCAACCACAATCACGAGAGTCTTCATGATTGGTGGTTCCTTCCCCCTTAGTACTTCTGAATTTACTGTTTGGTGAAAACATTTTTGAATTCATTTTCTAAAAGATTAAATTATATATTCCTAACTATCAGAAAATGAATGTAAATGTTGACGAACTTCTGAATTTACTGTTTGGTGAAAACATTTTTGAATTCATTTTCTAAAAGATTAAATTATATATTCCTAACTATCAGAAAATGAATGTAAATGTTGACAAACCAAGTGAGTTAGTAGCACATGAAATCTACAAAAAAATTCTAGTCTCCTTTGGGTTTCCTGTCTCCAGCTCTATATTTATCCATCAGTCATCATAGAAACACAGCACGATACTCTACTCCCAAAATGTTAATCTGTGTTTTCGATGCAAGGAGCTGTGTGTAAAGCTATATTGGACCATTTTTCTCTATTAGGTTATTGATGCTGAATACATGCAAACTAAAGCAGCTCTCCTGCAAACTCGCAGACATGGTTGCAAAACTAGTTTAGTTTGTAAAGCTCTAGCTATGTTAAAGCACTATCTAAAATAAAGGAAGAATGAACTGAAATGTTAGCCATCATTTTTAAATAAAAAAAAGGATAAAACCAAAGTTTACTGATCCCAAATGGATTCCCAAATAGATTCCATCAGAGCTACTAACTAAGATTGGCAAGACTCTGGCTTCCAGATCTTTGTCCACTATGAATATTATTCAATATGAGTCTACAGTATAGGTCACTGCTTCTTAATCTGTGGGTTCCAACCCCAAATGGATCCCTTAGCTCAATGTTGGGATCACAAAAATGTTGACAGCAGTAAAAGGTAGCATCAGCTAGACATTTACGCAAATCTGTTAGCAACAGCATGCAGGAAATGCTTTAGCTAGACTCCACAAAAGGAAAATCAGTCTGTTTACCAAGTCTTGTAAATGCTTGCTTTTTATACCTATTTTATATACCTATATACCCAGGGCCATGTAAACATTCTTGTGTGGAAATGGGTCACGAGTGAAAAAAGTTTAAGATTTGTTATCGATAATGTAAGTGACAGCAATTCAAACTTAGAGGCCTTGGCCTGTGCTTACTTAGAGAGAAGAAGGACTTGCTAACAATGCATCACACAATGTGGAAACCATGCAATAGAGACTGAATACAAACGTCATGCAAAGTTTCATGCAGAAAACAAAGAATAAGAACTATCTATTCAACACAGATCCAAAAGGAGGTTCTCTTTGAATCACCCTTTCCCCAAGAGTGAGCAAAACCACAGTCTTACCTCCTGATGTACAAAATGGCTAGTGAAGAGTGTCACCACTGGACAAGACTGCAAAACAAAAAGGGTAAATCTCTTGTTGCTGAATGCTTTTTTAAATGACTTCCAGACACCAATTGCTAACTAAATCAAAGGGGCACATTTGAAATCTGTTGACAAAGTCAATCCTCCAGCATTAATAGCAGCAGCGGTTGGAATGAGCTGGCATGTGTGGAATTTCGGGGTGCTACCCCCATTCAGGTCCACCACAATCCACCCAGCACTTACCTATTCACTGTCTTTGGAAGAACGAGTCAGGTTGGTCCTAAACCTCCTTTTATACTGTTGGATGAGCACAAGTGCCAATCCCTGTCTTTCCCCTGGCAGTCCATTCTTCACTCCAGGCATTTTTGGCTAACCTTTCCTGTAAAGCATTGTTTGGCAAAGTTGACTAAAGACATGATTGTCATTTGACATGACTGGATATAATTAGAAATATTTGATGTCCTTCAGACTATGTGAGTAAATGCCCTATAAATAATTTCATAAGGGCCTTAAAGGAGAGAATCTGGACTATTCAAGAAAGCCAGAGTATGAGACAAGGACTTCTTTGAGATCTATTGCTGGTGTTGTCATTGCTGAACAACCTCTTGAACACTACTACTTTTTATAGCACCATTTTGTTTGAAGATGATGAACAAGGGAAGAAAATGGGATTAACAATGTTTCCTATTCACTGTAAAGTGCCTGTGGTAAAATATTTGAGAAAAACTAACATTCAGCCACAATCAAAATGAAACATCCTATTGTTTTTCTAAGAAATTTTGGCATAGCTATTCTAAAATCTTGGCAAAGGTGAGAGATGCCATTTAAAACTGATTTATGTGACTATTTTGATCTCTACAAACTTCCAATGAGAAGATGCATGGTTTTACACACAGTGTCTGGAATCCTGTTGGTGATTTATGCAAAAATAAATTCCTTTACAGAAGCAGTTGGACATCTTTGACCAATGCAGGATACTTGCATTTAGTTCAAAGTTGCATAAGCACTCTTGTGCATGCAGATCCACAACACTGCCCTTGAATACGTACACTATGGAACTCTGGTTTGCACTTGGCCCTCCATAACCACAAATTCTGCATCCACTGATTCCACCATTCACAGATTGAAAATGTTTTTTATCCAAAAAGCAACCTATATTTTTGCCATTTGGTATAAGTGACATTATTTTATATAATGTGACTTAAGCATCAATAGATAATTGTATCCACAAAGAGTCCTAGAACCAAAGTCCAGTGGGTAGCAAGGGCCGACTGTATTTTAGTCATGAATTTCAGGACAATCTTAGGAACACACATCTAAATCTATACTTTCGTGATCTACAGAAAGAGAAGTTGCTTGAATGATTCAGTGCTTCTTTCGGTCCTTAAATATAAGAAATATACACTTTAGATGTCAGTTTATATATAGGCAGCCACACATCACAGTTTCATGTTGATGTTTCAACATGAAAACAGCTTCTGACATAAGAATATGTTGTTCTGGAAAATCCAAAAGGAAACTATTTCTCATGTTTCTACACAGTTGTTGATCTAAATCAAATACACAGGTACAAAATGTTGGATACATTTCTAATGTTTTCAACATCACTAGACAGCATAAACAACACTATATAGTACTATATACACTTCTAAGGATTCAATTTTTGTACATAGATACAAGTTAAGTGAAAAACCACAAAAATAATTAAATTGGATTTTCATAGACCTGGCTAATGATATAATCCATAAGAATCTTGTGGGTATATACCTAAGCATATAAGATTCCCTATCACAAAGATGAGGGTGGGGAATATGTAATACAACCCTTTTGTAAAACTAGGCATTGTTAAAGGTTCTTTATTCTGGTGTGGAAGTGAGTATGAAATGCCTATTGGATTCAGATTTAAATGTAGTATTTTCAGAGTCAGATTAAAATGTATTCAGGACTTTAACTGCATTACATTTGGGAAGCTGCATAGTGTTACCAAGATATGAATTATGTAAGCCCTGAAATTTAATAAATTGTATTTTTATTATATTTACAAACTCCTAAAATTGTAGCTTGTGTGTTAGTTGATACTGAAATGCCTCAAATTAGGAAAGGATAGATTACACACCAGATTGGTCTTGATGGTGTAGTGATTATTTTATTTTATTTTAAATAGTTTCATTTGTAGAGGAGCATCAAATTAATTCCTTACTAGGGTGCCTTATAACATTCACATTTAATGAAGATGCAACAATCCACAAATCTTATAGATTGTGGTGTGGGCATTAGGAAGCGCTGAAGGAGATATGTAAATTTAAACTGAGGGTAACTCCTAAAACAAGGAATGTGTGCATATTTCTGTGTATATATATATGTATAAAGAGAGACTGCACATTTATCTAGCTGGTGTGTTCAGATGAAATCCCTATAAGATTATCTGTGAGATTGACTGCAAGGTCTGGCATCCCTTGATACCTTGGCACAGTTCCATCATTCTGCCCAGTAAGTGGCATCAGATCCATGCCATTGCAGGGATTCTTCAAGGAGTACTAAGAGCCACTGGGCATATCTGAGAGAAGCATCGCAATTGAAAACATTTTAAGTCTACATGGTATGGCTCTGGAGCTGTCTTTGCAAAAGGGTTGGAAATCAGTAGGCCAAGCTTCCAGCCCAACCAAACGTGCAAGATCAAGGGCAGCGAGATGCTGAGGAAAGGTTGTGGAAGGGAGAGGGAGAGAAGGAAAGAAACAAGAACACATTTCTGATTCCTATGACAAGTTATTGGGGTCACTCTTTTCCTAAAATATTATTTCAAAATAAAAACATTTGTCTTCGGCACCTTTTTCTAGTAAACCCCGTGAATGTGTGAAATTACGAGAAACATGGTTTTCTTTTCATATTTCCTACAGCAGCATGCCATTGTTTGCCCACAAATACATTCAACTGGACTGAACAAACCTTCCAGAAGTCCAAGAATCACAGAAAACTGAGATGACATCAGAAAATTCACTATAATAAGATGAGTAATTCAGATATGGGAAATTCAAATATCTGAATTAATCAAATGGATGGTTAAGAGTTATTTTGGCTGTAATTTCTAAAATCAAATGCTCCATATAAACCTGCAAACAGCTAATAATAGGAAAGCCTAATCTTTTAAGTAGTTTAAATGTTTCCAAATGTTTTTTTGCAATCATTGGAATAAACAATTAAATGCTCAAGTGCTAAAGCTCAGATAATGAAAATTTGTCACTTCTTAATGGTTCGTGAAAATGAGTTGTATCATGGAGAGCTCTACAGACAATTATGCTGACTTCAGACACATTTTCAGCCATCTTTCCAAGTTAAAGATTTAAAACTCAAAGCGGTAAAGATAAAACCTCTTTCTCGGTTGAGTTCACATATCTAATACTCTTGTACAGATAGGCAGTACAATTTTTCTGGGAACATCTTGTTTATTGCATACCAGTTCATTCCAAGGTCTAACTATTCTATGAAATATGCTGTGGAATGGTTTTGGAACAATTGTATATATCCAATCTTGTGCAGGCAATCCCCCAGTTACAAACATCCATCTTACAAATGACTCATAGTTAAGAACGGGTAAGACAACAGGAAGTGAGGGATATTATCTACCTTTAGGAAGGAAAATTTACTCCTGGAAGAGCTGTCATGAAGAAAAGACATCTCAACTGAAGTTTTAACATTAATCCTTGTTTCCACAACAAGCCAAATATTTCAAAATCCAGTTAAAATGAAGACACAGACAAGGACACAGACAGCAAAATAACAACACAGGGATGTTAACCAAAGATGATATTGGTAGAGATAGGGATAGGAATAGGGATAGGCATAGGGATAGGGATAGGGACAGGGACAGGGACAGAATAGATAGCTGGGGTGACATTTAAAAATGTACCTTTCTGACTTTCATACAAATTCAGCTTAAAAACAAACCTATCTTGTTCATAACTTGGGAACTGCCTGTATACCAAAATTAGATATATTTTACTTTATCATTTCTTTCTATAAAACATGTGCTCTTTGTTGTTTGGCTCTATATGTGTAAGTAATGAATTGAGACTTCCAGTAGTTTAATTTTCTGAGAAAATGTGAATTTGCAGATTCAGAAATTTAACCAATCTTTCTGGCTATTTAGGAATACTGTTAATCTGAGAGAGTGGCAGGTTGGATGAACCAAATGTGCCAGAAATTAGGAATCCTAAACTGTTTCAGGAATTCGCTCTCCATATCTCAACCTGCAAAGTGCCTTCAGTTTTATATGAATTACAAAGAATTGGACAAAAGCTTGCAGGAAATGAAAGAAATCCTTGAGCACCATGTGAATGTATTACTGTATGAGGCATTACGTTGTTAATATAAGCTGATATTCTAAACCAATGTGTGGCACACATAAAGCTCATACAACTAAACTAAAAATGTCATTAACCTTTACAAATTGCCTTTTAGTTAACATTTTGTATTTGCCATTTAATCGACTTTAATAACAAGTTCATCATTATCATGTTATTGAAGTGTATGATGTGTAAAATTGGGATTGATCACCCATCAAATCTCTAGGTCTGCTGTCCTCTTCATTTAGTTGTTCTGGAAGATCATTTCAGGTAGACATGGCAGTGGAAAACAGAGTAAGAGAGTGTTTTTTGCCCCCAAACTGCCTCACACACAAAATAGCTTGGATATCCTTAGTCCCTCTGGGTTGAAAATGCTGCTGTTGACTACCAGGTCAGTAAATGAAAAAACAAGACAGTGTAATTAGGATTTGATTCTAGATGAGCCTGCCATCCTGGCCTATACCACCTGCTTGGATGAGGCTAGAGGAGTTAATCTCTCCTTACTCTGTCCACCAGGTTTTTCTGCGAAACAGCAAGTGGGCAGGGGATTGCATCATGTATGAGAACAAAACAAAGCCCATTCAAAATTGACTCCAAATGAATAGATGAGAAGAGGAGCAGCTAGTTGCACTGTGGAAGAAACAAGGCATGACTGAGTGCATATTGAATATATGTATCTAATTTATCCAAAATTCTTGGAACCAAGAATTCATTTTTCATTTTTTATTTTGGAATACCTGTATTTGCATATGTACATAATAAAACATAGAACCAAGTCTAAACAAAATTCATATATGTTTCATATATACTTTATTCATGTAGCCTGACATAATTTTATAGAATACTGTAACAATTTTTGGGCATGTGTATACTGAACAATAGGAAAGCACAGGTACCACTATTTTAGCCATAGCCAACTTTGTGGATAGTTTTAGATTTTGGAATTAAAGAAAAAGGATGCTCAACCTGTAATGGTTTTAATTGGTAGGTTTTAAAGATCACGGAATGCCTAAGAACAGGGCAAGCTTTGCTGTTATTCATTTCTAATTACATCTCACAATAGATATTGCCCACAGGATTAATCAAGTCACAATTGATTTCACAGATGACCACTTGAAAAATCATAGTGGCAGGTAAGCAATCTGTTTTATCCATGGAAGATGCTCATGAGTATACAAGCTATAATTCATTCAGAACTAGGAATATTCACTGCCCCTCCAACTGAAGTACATTTTGGATGTAAGGTCTCAGGACATAAAGGAATAAATTTATCTCACAAAACAAGTTTTTTGGGAGGTGGGGGCAGGCATGTAAGAGCAGTAAGGATTTACCCCAGAGTGTATCTAATTGAAAGAATACACAGCATACAAAAGGGCCATCATGCAAGGGTGATAAAACTGAAGAAACATTCTCCTGTGCCTCTTGCAATGATCATCCCTGCACCCACCTCTGTAATGTGAGATGCAACCGCTCTTCCTTTGCCTTAGCCATAAGCATACATTACTAACACTGTGGAAAGCTAAGACTGCCCTAATGTCAGGCTCACTCATCTTCCCAGATGACCATCTTGTATCTTTCTCATATTTTAATGTGTTCCTGGTGTTCCAAATCTATTGATCCCGTTGGAGCATTAATTTCCTCAATTGTGTTCTCTTCTTATAAAAATTAGAAAATGTTCAGCACTTATAATTCTTCCTTGTCATAATAATTTGTTATATAACATCATTCTATTACATTATGCTCTGGATTTTAGTACTCCAGAATCTGATTTTGTTTTAGGATTCATACTCAACTAGGCCTGAAAAAAAGGCATTTCACAAAATTGTTATCTCAACAGTTTAAATCAGTTCCAGGCTTTATTTACTTGACATTTATATTTTAAAAATCAGACAGTTGGAAAAAAACTACAAGGGTCCAATTTTGCCTTATCCACCCTTCTATCTACTTGGCCATCTCTTTTTTAAACCTACAAACTATCTACAGACTCACTAAGAAAATCCAACAAATGCTACGTTCAGCAAAGGACAAGAGGGTTCCTCGCACCTCTGAAGGAATCTACTGTATACCATGCAGCTGTGGACAAGTCTACATAGGGACCACCAAACACAGCATTGCCCAGACACGAATCAAGGAACATGAAAGGCGCTGCAGACTACTTCAACCAGAGAAGTCAGCCATAGCAGAGCACTTGATGAACCAACTTGGACACAGCATATTATTTGAGGACACAGAAATGCTGGACCACTCGAACAGCTAGCATCTCAGGCTACACAGAGAAACCATTGAAATCCACAAGCAGGTGGACAATTTCAACAGAAAGAAAATAAGAATGAAAATGAAAAAATCTAGCTACCAGTATTAAAAAAAACTCTAAAATCATAACAGTATATAAAGAACAACACTCAAAACCAGAGGAATTTCAGACAAGAAACAATCAAGGCCAGCTAATCACTTCCCAACAAAGGATTTCCCCAGGCAGGAAGCAGCCAGGCTTTGAAACTGCGAGGCTATTCAATGCTAATCAAACTGGTCAATTGCAACATTCACATCTTCCTCAAACAAACAAGAGTTCTTTCTCCCTCCCTGGACATTGAACAGATATATAAAACCCAGTTTTCTGGTTTCCAACAGACCTCACAACCTCTGAGGATGCCTGCCATACATGCAGGTGAAATGTCAGGAGAGAATGCTTCTAGAACATGACCATACAGCCCGGAAAACGCACAACAACCTAGATTAAATATTTTATTAAGACAAATTAAAACAAAACCTACATGCAAACATACAAAACAATAAAACAACACCATCAACAACAAAAGATTAAAAATACGTTTTCTAGAATAATACTACTACATCCTAAACATAAAAATAACTGCAAACTACTACCAATCTGCATTATCTAACATAGGGGCTTTACATTATATTCTCTCACTTTTCTACACACATTAAGGCCCTTTCCACACAGTTGTATAAAATCCACATTGAACTGGATTATATGGCAATGTGGACTCAGGTAATCCAGTTCAACACAGATATTGTGGATTATCTGCCTTGATATTCTGGGTTATTTGGCTGTGTGGAAAGGCCCTGAGTGGTCATCTCCAGAGTAACATATAAACTATTACCTGTCTTCTGATATATGTAGACAATGTTTGTTGAGCACCTTCAAAAGTGATGAACCCAAAAGAGTTCCTGAAGCAAATTCTTAATATTCTATACTAAAGAGAGCTAGAAAATATATCTGAATTAGTATAACATAAAAATCAAAACATTGCTTTGGATTGCCCATTAATTTTGTCTCTTTATTCTAAT
Source organism: Anolis sagrei (assembly GCF_037176765.1). Lineage (NCBI taxonomy): Eukaryota > Metazoa > Chordata > Lepidosauria > Squamata > Anolidae > Anolis > Anolis sagrei. The sequence continues at coordinate 122,367,721 of NC_090022.1, forward strand.
TCATTTTTTTGTGTCTTTTGTGGGGACTAAGAGCAATCTGGGGATAATCTGTGTGCATTTATAATGGGAAAATGTGCAGGTTGGATTAGGCACCTCTTCCCCAGCAGCCCTGCTCTGGATTTTGAAGAGGAAATAAAAACATGAAGCTATTTCATCACAGATCTCTTTTGCAACCTGTGCCCTGTGTCTGGCTGTGTGCAAGAGTATACAACCACATCTCTATTGAGCAGATGGTGCTGAGTAGAATTGAGTTTAAAAGGAACTTAGGGATTTAAAAACTGAATGAAACACTCATTGAAACTCCTGACAAGAAAGCCAAAGATGCAAATGTGTTGCATCTTTGGCTTTCTTGAATACAGTGATACCTTGACTTAAGAGTTTAATTCATTCCATGACTGAGCTCTTCTCTCAAATGCTCTTATCACAAAGCAAATTTCCCATTGGAATAGATCAGAATCATAGAATCATAGAGTTGGAAGAGAATTCTTGGGCAATCTAGTCCAGCCCCCTGCCAAGAAACAGGAAAATCGCATTCAAAGCACCCCCGACAGATGGCCATCCAGCCTCTATTTAAAAGCCTCCAAAGAAGGAGCCTCCACCACACCCCAGGGCAGAGAGTTCCATTGCTGAACGGCTCTCACAGTCAGGAAGTTCTTCCTAATGTTCAGGTGGAATATCCTTTCCTATAGTTTGAAGCCATTGCTCTGCATTCTAGTCTCCAGGGCAGCAGAAAACAAGCTTGCTCCCTCCTCCCTCCTGCTATTAATCCAATCTAGGGGCCTGAACACACCCCCCCCCCTCATTTTTTGTTACATGCTTTTAAATAAGAAAATGTACTTTATAAATAACAAATCATATATAAATTCACATTCACCTGTAATAATAAAAAAAGAAAGATCAACTTTAAAATGCTATAAGCACAAAGTTGTGGCAGGGAAGCACATTTGAGGTAACAAAATGTGTGTTGGCCAGTGTAACAGCAAGGCAAAACCTACCCATTCACATGGAACAATAAAAAGATCAACTTTAAAATGGTAGAAGCAACAAGTTGTAGCAAGGAAGCACAAAGCGCAAAATGAAGAGGTAGAAGCATTATTTTCTTCATAGGGTACTCATTCCAACCTTCCTCCTTCACCTGCTCTCTCTCTCTCTTCATGAAGCCAAACATACCAGGAATAAAAACCACACAAAATCAACTAACCCAAAGTTAATCAAAGGGGACGGCAATCTCCCAAAATGGACAAGAGGCATGGAGGCTGCTACCTTGAAGCCCTAAAGCCCTGTCCTCTCACACTCAGTGCTCCCTCTGGAGCTTGCTCTTAACTCAAAATCCTGCTTGTATGTCAAAGCAAAACCAGGGCTGAGTGATGGCTCTTAACTGAAAAGGCTCTTAAGTTGGAACACTCTTAAGTAGAGGTTCCACTGTATTTATTTGAATATTTTTGTTACAAGTTTAACAATTTCACTCTTGATTTGTTCAATGAATGACTCAGAAGAGATGTGATATTATGCATAGACATTTCTTCAACAACTTCCATAACAAAGACCAATGTGAATAACTTCAAACAAATGTAAATTAACTACAATATACCAATACCTCTTCCTGGATTGTTTTCTGTTTTCAATATTTTATTTAGTTCTAATATTTTTAAGAGTATTATAATTCCATAAGATTAGTTATTCAAATACTTTTCTCATTAGTCGTAAAACATTTCCAGTTCAGTCAACATGTGTCTTCTATAAGGCAGTTTTATACTACTGTTCAGTATGGTAGGCACACTGTAGTTCTGGGTTTTTTTAATAGCTGTCAAATTTTAATCCCAGGAGAATGTATTTCCAATTTTAGAAAAGCACTTCTAATGTATATACAGTGATCCAAGTTCCTTGGGATTGATCATATAACTTATGTTTAACATGTCCTTTTATTAGAAGGCTGTATTTGACATGTCACAGCAAAAAAGCTCTGAGCCTCAGAAGCAATTCTAGAGCGAATAAATTATTGAATAAGGAAAACTTTCAGCTTTCATTTCATCTACAAATTTGCATGCAAATGTGTAGCATCTGTTTTGACGAGAGTGAAGGATAGGAGAATCAGGCTGGGGAAGGAGGTGAATACAAAAAGTTTATATAAGCCGTGGTGTTGCTTGCTCTCACATTTTCACCTCAGGCGTATCGGGTCTTAGATTACTGTCAAAGACTTAATTGGGGACTGATAAGAAGAGTGCCTATCCTAGCATCGGCTCAATATTAAAGAAACTGATATCCTGCTGATATGTAATTTTTCTAGCAGAGTCTAGCAAATCTGGTTCTCATATAGCTGGGTGAATTTCTTTGTGGTGTTATAGGTACCAAGACAATCATAAAAAGTACTGATCAAATTATTCTGCAACTGTGCAATTCAGTTATAATAGAGGATGAGCACCTTGCAAGGAACACAGTATAAGTTGGCAACATTTGTCCAAAGGATGAGTTAGACTCAGCAGTACTGCCACATAAACCATCTCCAAGAAGTTACCCCAGAGCATGTTGTATCTGAGGCAAGTCTGGGATCCATATCACTTGATATCCAGACTTTGCTGCTGTGCCAAGTTTCTGCCTAAAATTATAACATGTACTAAATACACATCCACTGCAGCTTATGTTTCTAATAGAGCAATTATGAAGATCTAATTTCCAGCTGTCATACTGAGAGATAATAAATAAAGACCTTGTTGAGGTGCACAACTGAAAATACTAGAGTTCAAAGAAATGGCCTTATACAATAGGAACATTTTTCATGGTCCTCTTTTTTGTTCCCTTCTTCTTCCACGTGTTTCTTTGCACAAAAAGTTTAATATCCATGCATTCTGCGTAAGAGAGAACAGCGAGGTCATTGAACAGAGCCTACTTGACCACAGCAAGGGTGGCATGTTCAGTACAATGCTTGAATTATTAGAAATACAAGTTGTCTGATCCCTTTTACTTTTATGTATTGTCTCAACTTGAGCTACACTTTCAAATATAAGACTATGGAGAAGATCTGTTTTGGCTGAGGCTAGGAGGGGGGAGTCCATGATGGGTTTTCTAAATTTTTAATTTAATTATGTGATTTTAAAATTCAAGTTGTTTATTTTTATATGTACCCAAGGCACTGAATTGTGCTTTAGTTGTGAGCTAACCTGAGTCCCCTTTGGGGTTAGAAGGGCGGGATATAAATATGGTAAATAAACAAACAAACAAACAAATAAATAAATAAACCGGGGGGGGTAAATTTCAGGCAAAAATGAGCATGATCAAAAACAAAGATGGCAGTAACCTAAAAGAAGCTGAAGAGATAGAGAGAAGGTGATGAGACTATACAGAAGAGCTGTATAGAAAGGATAATAATATCAAGGATAGCTTTGATGATGTGGTGAGTGAATTAGAGACATCCTGAAGAGTGAGGTTGACTGGGCCTTAAGAAGCATTGCTAACAACAAGGCAGCAGGAAATGACAAGATTCCAGCTGAACTGTTTAAAAACTTGAAAGATGATGCTGTCAAGGTGTTGCATGCCATATGCCAGCAAATATGGAAAACACTTATATCCCCATACCAAAAAGGGGAAACACTAAAGAATGCTCAAACTTTCGTACAGTGGCACTTATTTCACATGTGAGTAAGGTAATGCTCAAGATCCTGCAGGGAAGACTCCAGCAATACATGGAGAGAGAGTTACCAGATGTACAAGCTGGGTTTAGAAAAGGCAGAGGAATGAGAGACCAAATTGCCAATATCCGCTGGATAATGGAGAAAGGCAGGGAGTTTCAGAAAAACATCTATTTGTGTTCTATTGACTATTCCAAAACTTTTGACTGTGTAAATTATAATAAATTGTGGCAGGTTCTTGGTGGCATGGGGATACCAAGCCACCTTATCTGTCTCCTGAGGAATCTGTATAACAACCAAGTAGCAACAGTAAGAGCAGACCATGGAACAACAGACTGGTTCAAGATTGGGAAAGGAGTACGGCAGGGCTGTATACTCTCACCCGAACTATTCAACTCATATGCAGAACACATCATGTGATGTGCGGGGCTTGACAAATCCAAGGCTGAAGTTAAAATTTCTGGGGAAAAAAAAACCATTAACAACCTTAGATATGCAGATGATACCACTGATGGCTGAAAGTGAGGAGGAGCTGAGGAGCCTTATAACCAAGGTGAAAGAAGAAAGTGCAAAAGCTAGGTTGCAGTTAAACATCAAACCAGACTGATTGATAACTGGTGAATAGAGGAAGGAGAAAACATGGAGTCAGTGACAGACTTTGTATTTCTAGACACAAAGATTGCTTCAGACGGCAGCCAGGAAATCAGAAGACATTTACTTCTTGGAAGGAGAGCAATAACCAATCTCGGTAAAATAGTGAAGAGTAGAGACATCACACTGGCAACAAAGATCTGCATAGTTAAAGCAATGGTATTCCCTGTAGTAACCTATGGATGCAAGAGCTGGACTATAAGCAAGGCTGAGCGAAGGAAGATAGATGCTCAATGTATTGTCGAAGGCTTTCATGGCCGGAATCACTGGGTTGTTGTAGGTTTTTTCGGGCTGTATGGCCATGGTCTAGAGGCATTCTCTCCAGACGTTTCGCCTGCATCTATGGCAAGCATCCTCAGAGGTAGTGAGGTCTGTTGAAACTAGGAAAAAGGGTTTATATATCTGTGGAATGACCAGGGTGAGACAAAGGACTCTTGTCTGCTGGAGCTAGGTGTGAATGTTTCAACTGACCACCTTGATTAGCATACAATGGGCTGACTGCCTGGAGCAAACTTTTGTTGAGAGGTAATTAGATGTCCCTGCCTGTTTCCTCTCTGTTGTTGTGCTGTTGCAATTTTAGAGTTTTTTAATACTGGTAGCCAGATTTTGTTCATGTAATGTAGCATGTAATGAAGCATAGCATGAATTGTGTACTGTTTGCATTCTTCTTTAAAAGATCTTCTATACCTCTTTAGCTTGTCTAAACAATTGTTTTTCAATTGTTTCAATTGTTTTTTGAAATAAGGTGAAATCATGTAAGTTCCATCTGAGAGAGCATACAAAGCACTGGTTCATTTGCTGATCTCATCACACTTGAGTCTTTACTTCAACCCACTTTAAATGCTGAGACTGCCTCCTGCAGAAATTCTGGGTCTTGTAGTTTAGGGAGATCCAGGTCTTCTCTGGATGAGCAGTTTAAAGCCCCCCCCCCCCTAAACTACAAACTCCAGAATTCTGCAGGAGGCAGTCACAGCATTTAAAGTGGACTAAAGTAAATAAGTGCTTGAGTGTAATGACTGAAACCTGGGAGGTCTTCTAACAGCTTAAAGCAACTCCACACTTTATGTGGACACATATTCTGGCACGCCCCTTGGACATCCACCAGGAAAACGTGGCAAATCCAGATTCGCTACCTCATCAATATCCCTATGTGTTTAATAGCATATCTTGTTCCATCACATGTTATGGATTCTCCACAGAAAATACTGGTGTTGGGTGAATCTCTCTGACAAGAGAAGTCCCTGACATGGAAATAATTTTGTGTGTGCTGTCAAATATTATTAAAAGTTTAGCTTACTTTATGGCATCTCTATCTAGTTTTCCTAGCAACTGATGTAGGATGTCCGTTTTCTTTTTCTAGCCTCACAGACCATAAACACCCAGGCAAGCTGTTGTGCTAAGGAGTTTCAATGTCATGTGATGAAAGATTGCCAGGTCATAGTGATACTGAGAGGATGCACAAGTTGCACAGGAGGCAAAGTGGTGACCCTAGAAGAACATTGCAACTTTCCGTTCCAAGCAGCTGAACCAGGGTTTCTTTTTTAAAAAGCTTTCAGAAAATTTCCCCCCTTTCTCTTGAAATTTAGTCTGGAGACATCATTTACAGCCATATAGTAATTCTCTCCTAAACCCTCTTTCTTTGATCTTTTAAATTTCTTTTTCCCCCTTTCTCAGTTAAAGAACTCATTATTAACTCACTTGCTGGTTAGAAACAATTTCACAATGGTAGCTGATGCTGCCTCTACTAACTCAATTCTCTTCTTTCTTGTACTGTGTATTCTGTAGTCTCTATAACTTGTTATACAAAAGTACCTCTCCAAAGGGCAAGTGTTTCAGAAACCCAATACAAAGTGCCGAGTGTTTCCCATTTTGCAGCAATATACATTTCTAGTTGGAGGATAGTATTTCCGAGAATTCAACTTCAGTTTGGTCACTAAAATCAAAGTCATGGGAAAATTAATTACTGCCATCAGCTACCCTATCCTTGAAAAGACACTGATTTCTGATTTAGCCAATGTACAAGCTTCCTGTACCTTATATTTTATAATGCTTAGTTTATAATTTTTCTCAGCAAGCATCCTGAATGCCTTTAATTTTTCTACCGTAGGGCTAGAAATAGTTTTACTGCTGAGTAACATCTGTTCTGCAGCTGTTTAAAACATAAAATAGGGCTATCTCCAAAAACACCCGTAATTAAAATAAGTCTGACAGGCAGAAAGTCCCAGCGCCCGTCCAGGCAGCACTTTTATTGCGGGAACTCTCGCAATAAAGGAGGGGCTGTCCAGACAACATTCTGGACAGTCTCGAATTAATTCCCTACAAACCAGGAAAACTTTGGTTTGTAGCAAATTAATTTGATAGTGGATTTATTTATACAGAAATGACATGCCAGGAGAATGAGGGGGGGAAGGAAAATCATTCTTCCCTCCCCCCTCCCCCCAACTCTCCTGGAATGTCATTTCTACGCACCAGGAGAGCTGACCAAGGCTTCTAATGGAGACCACGTACGTTTTTATTAGCTTTCCAAGAGGTCTGGGGGCTTGGGGGGAGGGGGGAGTAGGGCAAGTCCTGAGAGAACATCTGAACACCCACCCCAGAAAGCGCGTGCTTTCTGGGGTGGGCCACCAGAAACATCCGCGTTTATTGATACAGATGCTTCTAGAATAAAGGCCTGTCTGGATCTGGCCACAGATCAAATCCAGGGCTCAGAAAGCCTCCTGAATGTATGTTTTAGACAGATAGACCAATGGTAGAATTCAGTGTAATAAGGCAGCTTTCTTTGAACACATGGGATATTTATTGTGATATCTATATAACATGAGTTCAAAGAAACTCATAGCTGCCAAATAGAATCCACATTTATCCAATTTCTAGTGATTCCTGGAACCAGTCTTCAATTTTCCATATCTGGGCAAGGTACTAGAGCATATGATTGTTTCCTAACGTCAAGGATTCCTGGATGATGCATTTCTAGATGCATCTAGATGCATTTCATTCTAGCTATGGAGCGGCTAGCTATGGAGTGGAGGCAGCTTGGGTCACCTTGGTAGATAACCTACACTGAGAACTGGATGAGGACATGTGTCACTATTGGTTTTGCTGGATTTCTTAGAGTCCACTGATACCATTGACCATAATATCTTACTGGGCCAACTGTACAACACTGTTCCTTTATTTTTTGACACACACACACATATATGCATACATATCCACATACACTGATTTAATCCACATGTGCCTGTTCATAGTCTTAACTAGCTTGTGAAACATACCTTTAGGGAAATGATGTTTCTATATTTTGTATTTTCCATCTGCAAGCAAACTTGCAACTCAGGGTGAGAAGCAGGTAATAAAAAGACAATGAAGGAAAGAGAATCCTTATCTCTTGTTATGCTAGTACTAGAAAAGACAGAATAGTGTTATGGTCAAAACACATTAATCAGCTCCCTTGCTTCCTTAACAGATTTATTGTTGTAAGAAAAAATGGAGGAAAAGATACAAAAACACTACAAGAATAGTGTTATGGTCAAAACACAAATGGGAGAAGTTATATCTTAAAAATCCTGCTGCACCAGTTAAAAAAATGTGAATGTGGCAGGGTGAATACAAAACCCTTTGTTTGAAAGTACTTGGACTGGACTTCCAGATGAGATTTTTTTTATTCTGCAATTTGATAGAGGACTTTAGACAATGATGTCTTCCACAAGTAATTCTTCTCTTGTGTTTCTACTGCTTCTTTCATCTTTTGTTCTTATCCAGAAAAAAAGATATCTTTGAAGAAAAGGAAAAAGGGGTTCTCCACCTGAAAGCACCTTGAGTTCTTGCTTAAAGAGATCTTTCACACACAGAACAAAGTGCCCTTCATAGGGGAACCTGATTTGGTATGCAAACTTGTGCTACTATCCTGGGACCAATAATTCCTTCACACGCACGTCTTGAAGGAACTTGTAGTCCAGTTGAGCTATTTTTATGTGTGCCATTATCACTACTCCCTAGGGTAAGATTTCAGCCATAAGAAGCTTGTATTTCGCTGACATGTTATTACTTGCAGTGGGTGTTTGGGGCTCCCAACAGAGTGAGTGAACATGACATATGTCTGCCAGCTGCAGAGGGAATACGATCTGGGCCAAATATAAGAACTCTGGGATTCATACATTTGTTTTACACGTTGCAGGTTCATTTAAAGAAACGATGCTTTCACATAGATTATCTACACTGCTTACGGAATTCTCCTTTGAATAGATCTTGCTGTTGCAGGATGAAGTGTAGGGCCTTCTTTGGTCAGAAGTCTTTGGAGATCTAATAGATAAGTAACTTCTATTTCCCTGCCTGTGTGAAAGTAATAAATATACTCCATTTCAAAGCAGAGAGAAAAACAGACAGACTTTCTTTCAAATGTTTCATATTTTTCCCTGACCATATTCCTGTAAATGCCCAGTAAAATGGTCATTAAAAGGTCTTCTTTGATCACGTCTGTCCTTGCAAAGATTAAGAGTGAAAATCCATATCTAGAAAATGTGTTGCTTAGAAACAACTTGATCACCAGGTCTCAAATCCCAAGAGGATTTGATTTCTTTGACCGAGGGTGGTGCAAATGCCCTGGCTGCAGACTTTGAGAGAGCAATGTTGCTGGTAGAGATATCATACACATTTTTAATTTCCAATGATAATTAGAAAATTAGTGCAGTTAGCTGTAAAACATAATATTAGTAACAGTAACTCATCTCACTCTTCTTCTGTCCCATAATCAAGGATGTTTGATGTAACGTGGCGAGCGTTTGGTGATTTATTTCAGTGGATTAACTATAGAAAAGAAAAATTGGCCACTGCTTTGAGAGTCTTTTGAAGTGAAACATTGGCTTATGAAGCGAGATAGAGGAGGAGGAGGAGGAGGGGGAGGGGGAGGGGGAGGGGGAGGGGGAGGGGGAGGGGGAGGGGGAGGGGGAGGGGGAGGGGGAGGGGGAGGGGGAGGGGGAGGGGGAGGGGGAGGGGGAGGGGGAGGGGGAGGAGAGAGTTTTAAAATTCTTATTTAATAGATCTGGATTGTACTACTGACTCTTTATAGATATAATTGCACACAGTGACACGATATTGAGTGGTGTTATTGTATGTGTGCTTTCAACTGGCAGTCTCCATCCAAGTACAAAGAGCCAGTCCTGTTCAGCTTCTAATATCAGACTGAAACTGGTGTCTTCTTTTAATAAGGGTCCCTTGAAAGTATGTACCATTTTAGCACACACTGTCACTCAGCCACTATCATCACTCCCAGTTTCCTTTGGAATTATCAAAGTTTATCCAGAACTTATTTAATCCATATAATAGTAAAATTAATAAATTAAAACACAGTATTTCCCAGGAGATAAAATGTTATTTTTACCAGATCATAAGATGAGTTACTATCCTATTAAAATCTGTTCTACATCTTCTGTACATATACAAACCTTAGTATAAATGGAACCAAATTAAGGCTAAACGGAGGGCTGCACAAACACAACAAGGACCACGTACCAAAAGCACAATAATACCAATTAAACAGCTCAAGGGAAGATCCCAGGGGCTCACATGTCTTTACACTAATGCACAGAGCATGGGAAATAAACAAGACGAACTCCAACTTCTAGCACAACACCACAAATATGATATCATAGCCATCACTGAAACCTGGTGGGATGACTCCTATCGCTGGAATGTAGATATCGAGGGGTATAACCTCTTTCACAGAAACCGAACAAAGGAGAGAGGAGGCGGAGTAGCCTTATATGTCAAAAACTCTTATGCTGCACAAGAAATTCAAGACAGCAATCTGGGAAACCAGCTTGAAATCATCTGGATAAGAATCAAGGGAACTGGGACTCAAAAAGATGTCGTTGTAGGCGTCTACTACAGACCCCCAAGCCAGGAGGAAGATCTTGATGAAGTCTTCTGCCAACAGTTGACCAAACAGGCACAGAAAAGAGATGTAGTAGTCATGGGCGATTTCAACTATCCCGATATTTGCTGGAAAACAAACTCGGCCAAGAGTACAAGGTCCAACAAATTCCTCGCTTGCCTTGCAGACAATTTCATGGTCCAGAAGGTAGAAGAGGCAACAAGGGGATTGGCTACTCTTGATCTCATCCTAACAAATGCGGAGGACCTGATCGATGCGGTCGAAGTGGTAGGATCCTTAGGGGCAAGTGACCATGTGCTCCTGCAATTTGAGGTACAAAGGAAGGCCGAAACTAAGACAAGTCAAACCCGCATTTTGGACTTTAGGAGAGCTGATTTCCAAAAAATGAAGGAAACGCTGAGCAGCATTCCGTGGACACAGATACTAAAAGACAAGGGAGCTACGGATGGATGGGAATTTCTCAAGAGTGAAATACTCAAGGCGCAATTGCAAACCGTGCCAACAAAGAGAAAAAATAGGACAAGTGCAAAGAAGCCAGAATGGATGTCCAAAGAACTTCTAACTGTGCTAAGACACAAAAGAGACATGCACAAGAAGTGGAAAAAGGGAGAAATCACCAAAGAAGAATTCAAACAAATAGCAAACACCTGTAGGGAAAAGGTCCGCAAGGCTAAAGCAAAAAACGAGCTCAGACTTGCCAGGGACATTAAAAACAATAAAAAGGGCTTCTATTCTTATGTCAGTAGAAAAAGGAAAAACAAGGAGGCGATAGGACCTCTTCGAGGAGAAGATGGGGCAATGCTGACAGGGGATAGGGAAAAGGCAGAACTACTTAATGCCTTCTTTGCCTCGGTCTTCTCACAAAAAGAGAGTCTTCAACCTCAGCAAGATGGAGTGGATGAGGGATTGGAGGACATCCAACCCCAAATTGGGAAAGAAGTCGTCCAGGAATACCTGGCCGCTCTTAATGAGTTCAAGTCCCCAGGGCCAGATCAACTACACCCCAGAGTATTGAAGGAACTAGCGGAAGTCATTTCGGAACCATTGGCAACCATCTTTGAGAGTTCTTGGAGAACGGGAGACGTTCCAGCAGATTGGAGGAGGGCCAATGTGGTCCCAATCTTCAAGAAGGGAAAAAAGGACGACCCAAACAACTACCGTCCGGTCAGCCTCACGTCGATACCGGGCAAGATTCTGGAAAAGATTGTTAAGGAAGTGGTCTGCAAACACTTAGAAACAAATGCAGTCATCACTAATAGTCAACATGGATTTATCAAAAACAAGTCATGCCAGACTAATCTGATCTCTTTCTTCGATAGAGCTACAAGCTGGGTAGATGCGGGGAATGCCGTGGATGTAGCGTACCTGGATTTCAGTAAGGCCTTCGACAAGGTCCCCCATGACCTTCTGGCAAGGAAACTAGTCCAATGTGGGCTAGGCAAAACTACGGTGAGGTGGATCTGTAATTGGTTAAGTGGACGAACACAGAGAGTGCTCACTAATGCTTCCTCTTCATCTTGGAAAGAAGTGACGAGCGGAGTGCCGCAGGGTTCCGTCCTGGGCCCGGTCCTGTTCAACATCTTTATTAATGACTTAGATGAAGGGCTAGAAGGCATGATCATCAAGTTTGCAGATGACACCAAATTGGGAGGGATAGCCAATAGTCCAGAGGACAGGAGCAGAATTCAAAACGATCTTGACAGATTAGAGAGATGGGCCAAAACTAACAAAATGAAGTTCAACAGTGACAAATGCAAGATACTCCACTTTGGCAGAAAAAATGAAATGCAAAGATACAGAATGGGGGACGCCTGGCTCGAGAGCAGTACGTGTGAAAAAGATCTTGGAGTCCTCGTGGACAACAAGTTAAACATGAGCCAACAATGTGATGTGGCGGCAAAAAAAGCCAATGGGATTTTGGCCTGCATCAATAGAAGCATAGTGTCTAGATCTAAGGAAGTAATGCTACCCCTCTATTCTGCTTTGGTTAGACCACATCTGGAATATTGTGTCCAATTCTGGGCACCACAATTCAAGAGAGATGTTGACAAGCTGGAAAGTGTCCAGAGGAGGGCGACTAAAATGATCAAGGGTCTGGAGAACAAGCCCTATGAGGAGCGGCTTAGGGAACTGGGCATGTTTAGCCTGAAGAAGAGAAGGCTGAGAGGAGATATGATAGCCATGTATAAATATGTGAGAGGAAGCCACAGGGAGGAGGGAGCAAGCTTGTTTTCTGCTTCCTTGGAGACTAGGACACGGAACAATGGCTTCAAACTACAAGAGAGGAGATTCCATCTGAACATTAGGAAGAACTTCCTGACTGTGAGAGCCGTTCAGCAGTGGAACTCTCTGCCCCAGAGTGTGGTGGAGGCTCCTTCTTTGGAAGCTTTTAAGCAGAGGCTGGATGGCCATTTGTCAGGGGTGATTTGAATGCAATATTCCTGCTTCTTGGCAGGGGGTTGGACTGGATGGCCCATGAGGTCTCTTCCAACTCTATGATTCTATGATTCTATGATTCTATGAAATATGTTTTGACAGAAATATACATTAGCCAAATAAAAGCACCTATGTAAATTTAACATTTTCCATATAATTGCAACAAAGCTAAATAAAAAGTGAAATGCAAACTTGATTGCCTGCAATCATGCTTTAAATTCTGGGAGAAAACATTTAAAGCCCAATTCAAATACAAATAATTGATAAGCTCTGTGGTCAACATAAGTGATGTCTTGCTTTTTTTTTGCTTTTTTGTTTTTCAGTGTTGGTTGAAAAAGAATATAAGGTGGAAAGAACTCGGCCTGCAAATGTAGAGGCCCACCTGATAACCAAATCTCACCAACTGTTTCAAGACAAAGTCTAGACAATATTTTCTTCTTTTTTGAAATTTGCTTTTAATTTATTATTTATTTAGTTAGTTAGTTACAATATTTCTCTCCCGCCTTTCTCACGCCCGAAGGCGACTCAAGGCGGCTTAAAAATTGGCAGCAATTTGATGCCATAACAATCCACAATCTACAATTAAAACAGCATTATAAAATCAATATAAAATCAATACAATATAAAAGCCATTAAAACATATAATAACCATTGTCTTCCTGTTAATCTCACTTTCCAGTAGCATTGTCTAAGCAATTCCATGTTTCAAACTTACATAATTCTATGTTTATCTATTGCACTGCATTTCCAAAAGCTTGTTCAAAGAGCCAGGCTACTCTACCACAAATTATGCAGTGAAGTTTCCCGCATTTGGGGAAATCGCAGGAGTCAGCACACCCGGAGTGTAATGGATGAGCCTCGCCTTGGGAAAACCTCCTTCATGATCAAGGTGTCTTCCCTGCCAGGTGAATGTCTATAACATCATTCTAAGCCATCTATAACTGGACTTTAGATCTCAGAACATCATTCTATCTTTGCTTAGTAATGGATATTAATTTCTCTTAAAATAGCTTTCCAAGCTTTGTGTTGCCAGCTTTATAATTGCAGTAGGAAGGTTTTTCAAAGCTTCAACATAAAGCCACATAATATACTTTGATATGCCGTGAATATCTCCATATTTTATCATCAAATGTGTTAGCTGCAACTATCTGGTTTACTCAGGATCAACCATATATAAGTTGGCTTTATTCAGGCCTACTCTAGCCACTCCCTATTACTTTGATATTCAACTTAGAATAATCATTTGTGATTTAGTATGCATCTCTGTGCAATTTCATAAGTGAAGTTTGATGTCCCAGAGGTTCTGTCATTCGAAAACAGTCACTACTTGTTCAGTTTTTAAAAGCCCACAGCAGATAGAAAGAGGACTGAACAAACAATACTAGTTTGTAACAGGCTGAAAATAGGAAATAAACAAATGCATGCCCTTATTTCCTTTTTCCAGAACAGTAATCCTTTCATGTAAGGTTCTATTGAAAATTACTTAAGAATAGTAATTTAATCCTTTTCTTCAAGTATGTAGGCTACAGTATAGGTAGGAATAAAACTTTAAAAGCAGAAGGATGGGTGGAATCTCTTTCATTATTAGATTTCATTTCCATCACATTTGATCTACTGCAAGGTTTATATATTTTGAAAGGTTCAGTTGTGTCCTCAAACACTGGCTGTTTGGTTTCTTTATCACCACCTACATTACAATTTTTCTCTTTTTTAATTCTTTCTTTTTGAACATATGGGCCACCAAACATATCTAGACTCTATATTTAGTCCCTATCAATATATGCTATGGGGAATCCTTCCAATTACAAGCTTGACATGTGGGTTTTTGAACAGGTGTTGTTTCCTTTTTGTTGTGTGCCTTCAAGTCATTTCCAACCTATGGCAACCCTAAGGCAAATCTATCATAGGATTTTCTTGGCAAATTTTGCAAAGGTTTGCTATTGCCTGCCTTTGAGACTGAGAGGGTAGGATTCACCCAAGGTCAAAAATTGGTTACTCTATCATTCCCAAATGTTACAAATGTCCCCACAAACCATCATTTTAGAAGAATGTTTTGGTTCCCAAAATCTCTAGAAAATGCCCATTCTGGTCACAGCTCTCTTCCTGACATGATAAAAGATTCAATCCTTTAAGGGAAACAATAGGGGCTGAAGAATATGGACCGTACAGAGTCAGATAACTCATTTTATGTGATCAACAAAGATATAGAGTCACAGCCTGTCATAGCTACTAGAAGATAGCATGTGCTCAGAAGTCCTGATAATGTCCAGAGAGCAATGGCCGAGCTGTTCTGCCAAATATTTTAGCAGTTGGTGGATAGCCTGACCTAGGAATACATAAGCTGGTTCCCCCAATTAGCACATTGTGCTTGTGCCTTTGTCTGCTCATTGTTGTAAGGCCAACAAGGATCACAGACTGCATTCTTTGGTTACATTTGCGTTGTGAATTACAGAAAGGCATCCCTGTTGGAATAGATTCTACACAAATGGATAGGGCCCTATCCAGATATAAAGCCATTGGGATTGTTTGAGGATTTTTCTAATGCCTGGCTCTCTATTAAAGACAGACTTATTCACATAACAAGGACGTTTGGCACTCCAGTATTTCACCGCCAACATAATGAAAAGCATCCAGATGATTTCCTCTATGATGTGGGTAAAGCCTGTGAGAATGTTTCCTATCCAAAGCTGGAAAAAGAGGTCCCACTGTAATTGTTTTCACCTCTGAGCCTTGTGAATATTGGTTATTGATGCAATGTTGAAAACAAAACCTTTCTATTATTAAAAACTTCTGTTCTGTTATGGAATTTGCCATTTCTCATTCAGTGTGCTACCTTTAGTGTTTTATATGAATTCTGAATCCAAAGAATTGTGTACTGGTTTTATGTTATTGATCAATATATTAAATCTCTCTATTTTTAGCAGGTTACTTTTTGAATATTAAGTCAAGTTTATTCTGAATTGACCAACCAGACTTTTTTCACATGCAGGCATAGAGCACATTCAAACATAATTAAGATAAAATTGCCATCCCCCTTTTTCCTGATTGAGCAGGTACCCCATTCTGACATCTGCAGAGGTGCCCACAATGGTCAAGTGTTGGGATGGAGCTCCATGGCTGGCTAGGAGGGATGGCAGTGGCAACATGAAAGGGGTGGTGACAAAGTGAAACATATGCATACACCACCACCCCCCCAGAAATCTTGACTGCTGTACTGATCCCAAATGGGGTCCCCTTACCTCAATGTTGGGGTCCCAAAATTTGGCAACAGTAAAAGTTTTCTGAAAGCCACTAATGACCTTGTCACATGACCACTGGAGAGGCTCTGCTTTGTTGAGGGGCATGGGGAACCTGGCTCCAGCTGATAGTGATCAGATGGGGGCAGTGTGGAGTGAGTGGCTTTCCCCCATGGATACCAATGGCTACACATGAGCCCGCACATGTTTTTGTGGCAGCGCTGGCTCAGCCCTCCTTCACCCACAAAGCCGTACCAGCGTTGTTTCATGGGAGCTGGTGGGCTCCATGGGTGACCTGGGCTAACTGTCATTTGCCACCAATTTTAGCCCCATGTGAAAAGGTCCCTAGTGATTGTTTTAGACACGATGATGCCCACTTCTGCTCTAATATTTATACCATATTGAGAACTTTTAGATCATTTGCTGCTCTTTTGTTTTGGGGAATCATTAACATAAGTCTATCATATTAACAATACATCACTCCTTCCATTAGAACTTCAGTGATCATGTACTAACTGATGCATATTTATGTGATTCTAATTGTTTTAAATTAATGTTTAAATGCAATACTTTAACCGAGGTGATTTTAATGCCTTTCAATTTTTTGTACCAACTACTATTTTAGCTGAAGCCAATGTGATGCAGAAGTTTGACTCAAACACTGGAAGACCTGGACTTGAATTCCCACTAGGTGACCTTGGGCAAGCTACACTCTCGCAACCTCAAAAGAAGGCAAAAGCAACCTCCCCCCCCCCCTGAACAAATTACATCAAGAAAATCTGGGATAGGTCAGAAATTATTTTAAGGCAACAATAATAATTTTTTTATCTATTGTGTTTAACATTTATTGCTAGCTAATTTGGATCTCTGGCCTCTGGTAGTCCAGTAATCAGGTAACTCAGAACTGGAAGCAGAAACATTTTTAATGGTTGAGTAGGTAGTAGAATGTGCCATGTACAGATGTTGCTGCCATTCCCACTAGGACCTCATCAGGCAGGGCACTTTTTGGCGGCATGCACCAGTTCCTCTTTACTTTTGCGATTGAGCCCTCTGGCTTCCATCCCATGACGTACAGCTACTTCCGGTGGGGCTCTGTCATAAAAGCAGCAACACAGGAAGCTTCCTGTGTTACATTGGTAACAATGAGGGAAAGCTGAGCAGTGGATGCTTCCTCCTGTGGGATGGGATTTCTTGTAAGTTGGGTGATACGGGTCATGGGACGACGGGTTCACCACCTTCAGATTTGCTGCAATTCTGGCAACCAGTGTGATGTGGTTGTAAGGGTTATATCCCTACAATACACTGAACACAGGGTATGTTTTCCAAATCCTTTTGGGTTGCTGTAGTTTGTGGGAGATTCAACAACAGCCCCTAAAACAGGTTTATCCAAACTCTGTGCTGTTACTAGGGCTCATGGTTGCAATGCTGCCCTTGCTGTCTTGCTCTAAATAGTATGATCAACTCAAGCACATTCATTCGCCAGCTCTTTTTACAGTCCTGTCTCCTCACTTCTGGGTTTTTTTTGGGGGGGGGGGGTTGATGCATAGAAATGTACAACACAAGAAGAAACACTTTTATGCTGATTCAATGAGCACAGGTGCCACCTGGGAATGAAAGATAATGAATACTGACACTTTAATGTCACTTTAGCCACAGAAGAACAAACTTTCTCTTCTCCCTGCCTAGAGGCCCCAAGAAGTACAGTAATTACCCAAGACCTCTGACGATCTCCTGAGTCCTGGCAGTGGCAATCTAAATTCATTATTCCATTCCATTCACCAGATGCTTCTCTCTTTTCCAGCTCCAATGCTTTTTGGGATAAGCCTCACTTGAACTCTTAACGGCCTATAATCCATATCAAGGAAGCACAGGATGTTTCTCTTTTTATCATTGTGTTGGGGCAACTTTGAATAACTGTATGCCAGTGGTTCTCAACCTGTGGGTCCCTGGATGTTTTGGCCTACAACTCCCAGAAACCCTAGCCAGTTTACCAACTGTAAGGATTTCTGAGAGTTGAAGGCCAAAACATCTGGGGACTCACAGGTTGAGAACCACTGTGTTTTCCACATCCTTCAATATGAGGCATAATGGATTGGCATGATGGATACATGACAACAAAATATTCCATATGCTTGTTTTACAGAAGCAGCATCTCTAGTATCATCATGTTAATTTTGTCTATCAAGAATACTGTGGTTTTTGTGATATGGATTCTCCTAGCTCGGCTTAGTTTTACTGGCACGTTAATCTATTAATTTATTGTTATTTTTTATGGATGATGTAGTATAATGTTTTTAAATGACTTTATTGTAAATTGTAATTTTTATTGTAATTATGCTGTTAGCATCCTCTGATGCTCATGTGAGGCCTCGCTGAGTTCCCCTTGTGGGGAGAAGGACGGGATATAAATATATGAAATAAATTCAAAAAAGACAAGACTTTTGAAATGCTTGGGTAAATTTAGTTCTGCTCTCATTGCCTCAGATGAAAGATATACACAATTTGATTAGAATCACATTCATCCCTCTATGTGTAGTTGGACTATAGCTTCCTCACAACCTGCATAGCCCATTATGAGGAATGCCGGAAGGTGCTAAGAATCTATTGTGGGTCTGGAAGACATTGTTCATCTTGATATGAGTGAACATGAAATGAAATTTGTAGGAAGAAGAATTGAAACAACTGTAGAGAAATAAGGTAAATGCCAAAGAAGACAGTCTGCAACTTTAAGGGTTTTGTTCCATCAGAAACATTTGTCATCCTGGTCCCCCACAGATGTGGGTTGGTGTGTGCAATTCAGGGAAATGGAAACAGCAGAGCCTCATGGTTGGCGCCATTCATGCCCTGTGTCTGTGAGAAGCTATCTCACAAATCTGAGATACAGTGATAGCATTTGTGTGTCATCTGGCAAAAGTTCATATTGTTTGTGGTATAGTTTTGAAACTCCAATAAAACAACAGCCCAGATCTTTGACTGAGCTAGGGCATTAATGCATTTCCAGAAACATTCCCTATGGGATTTGCAGCTTGCTGGAGCCGTGCTCAGCCATGTTTTCAGCATTAGTGGAAATGCCTCCAGGGATCAGCCATTCCCAACAGCACATGTGAGGAGGAATGCCTATCCTTGGACTGTGCCTCTCTCCCTGTAACCAGAGAACACCCAGGAATCTTGACGCTTCATAAGCAAATAATACTGGAGCCATACTCTCCTAAACTCACTGTCTCGTCTCTGTACACTTCTATTAGGATTCTTCTTGCAAGCTCAGCACCATGAAAGTTGTAAGGTTAGATTTTCCCCTCCCCTGTATTTCAAAAAGAGCTAGTTCTGTTGGGTCAGGCTAAACAGCTAAAAAGAAATACTCTTTTCTCCTGGATACTGTATTTAGCAAGAATATCTTCATGGAGGTCTTTGGCACTGTGGGGTTGCAAGGAGAATGAGACCTAAGCCATTAAATTGACTAAATGATTGTGAAGTACTGAATAGCACAGTTCCATCATGAGTTTTTCAAGGATCACGATAAAGAGAATCTTGAAAGTAACAACTATCCATTTGTTCATATCAAAGGATGTGAGATATGAATCTAAGCAGGGCAGCTGAAAGTATCATTAAAGTAGGTTGAGGATACTCTACCAATTTTACCACTGACAAGTGTGATCACATCATGGAGGAAAAAGTAGTAAGCAAGCATTATTACGACTCTAGAGCAGCCTATCGAAGACAAAGATGAGTTTGGAGGAACAGGATTATAACAGCAGCATCTCAATTTATTGACCATAGATAAAGGGTTAACAAATGTCTTCTTTCTACAGTATCTCCACCCAGCATCGGGTATTTGGACACAGGGTCTCAAAAGGACAGGATGAAGCACAGACATGCTCACCCCACATACATCAAACAGCTGAAGAGTTCCTGTTACACAGCTGGTGAGTAATCTGACAAGGCTAAAAAGTTCACAGTGGGAGAGGAGAAAAGGACTTATGGCAGAAGGATAGCAAAGGACAGGAGAAGCAGCAGCAGCAACAAAAAACACAGTGTGATAGTCTTAATAGCCATCTTAGGACATGCCGTGTCTTTCCTACCTTTTATTTCACAATGCTACGATCTATATTTCATGATCTAGGCAGGTTGGCTTAACTGTTATCTCTGGATCCAGTTTATTCACTTATACAACATTTGAATGTAACCGTACTTGGAGCTTTTGTCGTACCCAAGTTTCATCATTCATGTTTCAACATATACAGCAGAGCAGCAAATACTTTGAGATCCTTGGGTAAAAGGTAGCTTACAATATAGGATAGTTCTGTGTTATTTGTTTTTGTTTTATTTAGATTCTGCATTTCTTCCATATGGGATCCATGCATTCATTTATTTTTCCAATCTTCCCTTTCAAATACTTCTTCCTTTTTATTTGGGAGAACAAAATATCCAAATATGAATGAGATCTTTCCATGATGGTAGGTCTCCAGTAGCCTGTATCCATTCTAAGAGACTCTCCACTCTGATTCTGCAATGCGACCCTTCTGTTCATGCCACCAATAATGTTATGACTGTCATCAGAACCTCCAGTGCAATTTAGACATTTTTCAAAAAACAAAAACAAAACCCTGTGCTTTATATCTCCTGCAGAGAGACCGATGGACATTAGGATAATTGTTGCACCGCCAGAGTTCCTAGTCTGTGGACTTTATCACACGAAGGAGGTTAAACAGTTCTATCATAAGAGTCCATGCAAATCCTACAGCTAGTCTGCCTCCTTCCTGTGATTAACTTATCAATAACTCCCAATCCTCCATTGCCCCTTGTACAATGGGGCCATTTCATTTCTATGCCAGCACTGAAGTTTTGTCAGGATTTATCTTCTTCTCCCACTCTCCCCTTCACTATTCCTGAGCTGGTAATCTTAAAATTTAATGTCAGGGGAAACCTTTACCTTTTATAATGCTTAACATACTTTTTTTTAGCAGATGGGTAACATCCATATTCAGCCAAAGGTTAGAACAGCAAAGTTATTGGTGTGGTGCCCTTGAAGATTGTGGTGCATTGTGCATTGTATTTTGCATGTTGTTGCTCTTTGTGCATTGATCATATGGCCGTACATGGCTATGCATTTCTTCTTATGCTATCACAAGTCTGCAACAAGGTGGCATGCTGCAACTGAAATGTGCAAAATATTAGGTTACATCTCTTCAATGCAAGATTTTAACCCTAATTTTTGTTGGAAACCATCTGGAAGTATGCAGAGCTCCCCCAGTGATAGGACAATATTGAATAATTCATTATGTAAAGTTTAAACCCGCCAACAAAGAGAAAGGCGGCAATGTCACTTTTTTCTGTTGTAGTTTCTGATTGGTCAGGCTGAGGGGCTGCTCATTTTTGAGGAGTGTCCATTCACTAATTCATAACTTTGTTTTAATAGGAGCAACTCTTGCATGGGACACCAAAATCCATCACTCATTCTGTGCTGTTATAAAAGTAGAGCTGCTCTCTTAGGACTGCTTTGGGTGCATCACATTGACTCTCTCTATTTTTAACCCTTCACCCAGTAATGTTCCATTATGGAGATGAAGGACCCATGTTTTTCTTGAGATCAGTTACCTTCACATCAGCAGTTACCAGCTGGCAAACAGACTGAGTACAGAAATAGAATGTCAATGCTGGGTAACTCTTATCCTCCATGTATGGCAATGAAATTTATTTTCCATCCTGCCCTCCTTAATGTTGCACTTGACCTCGATAATCCAACCCAAGTTGTTCTACCCAAAGGCAGAGCAATCTGAGACTGCCAGCTTTGCAACCCAGAATGACTTTCATATGGAAAGATTCTTTACGGTACGAAGACAACTCTGCCCTTCCCCCAAATACAGATTCAAGAATCAGCAAATAATCATTCAGACAGAATGTCAAATACTCAAAGAGACTGAGTTTATTTCAAGACATTTTGTCTCCAACTCCATATTCCCAAATAGCTGTCATACCATGGTCGAATATTGATGGGATTTTGGTGCTCTAGGTAAGTTCCTAGAGTTTTATGAATGCTATTACTATTTAGTTATTGAAATCATTTTCATTCATATTAGCAATTGGGGGATACCTTCCCTTCTCTTTAGGTATTTATTATTTTAATATTTCACCTTCATCCAGTAACTTCAAGAAACATACGTGGTTCTCCATGGTGACCTCAGAATGTTCACAAAAAGTAGTTTAGTCTGGAAAATATCAACTGTCCTGAGATTTATCATGACTACATGAGAATTTGAACTCAGATCTCTCCAGCCTTAACCTAATGATTGAATGGTACCACTATACTGTAAGGGCCTCATCACAAGAGCAGAGAGAAAGTGGGGGGGGGGGGAGCATGGGACAGCAGAAAGAACTGTCTTGCTCTGTTCCCTCTTGTCAAGATCCATTTTCTGCCATACCACATCCTTTCCCCCTTCAGGTCCATCCTTCTTTCGCGTTCCCCCACTTTGTGCCATTAGAAGTTGAGTATCACCTGGCTCTTCAAAAGTCACACTAGGCTCCATTTCCCTATGCTGCTGAAAAAGAGCCCCACAGAGTTCTGCCGGAAGTTGCCTTGCATCATGTGATGGACTCTGTGGGACTCCATTTCAGCAGCATAGAGAAACAGGGAAAAGATGGAGAGAAGACTGCATCTGATGAGGTTGTAAAACAAGATATGAGCATGGGCCTGTGAACGGAATACTTTCAGGTATCTCTCCTAGGAGGCTGCTCAGTTGCTAAACATCTAAAAAAGGATAAATCTGATTGCACAGCGACTTCAATCTGAATAGTGTTTGAGTGTTGGGCTATGACTCTGAAGATTGGGTTCAAATCTCCAATTGTGTGTGAAAATTCATTGGGTGATCCTGGGCAATTGAAACATCCCCAGCCCTAGAAAATGCTGTGATAGACTCACCTTAGGGGCGCCATAAGTTGAAAACAACTTTAAAACATACTACCACAGCATGAGTTATCATCTTATCACTACAATTGCATTGCTCATGTTAAATAGAGTATTCCAAATGTTCATTCATTGCCCTGGGAGTCAATGAGGGTGTCTGGGGCAGTGAGATGGCCTCTGTTGCCCACATTTTTGAAAGCTGGATTGATTCCAGCATGAGATGCCTCAGTGTAGGCTGAAATGAGAAGATGTCAGCACAGACCAGACTATTCCTGTAGTGACACACTGATGTAATATTAAATAAAGAGAAAACTTCACCACACCAGCCTGGTATTGACTAGTTTGATGATGGTCATAGGTAACAAGGAATTCCATGGGAGACTTCCAAGGAAGACCAGGTCCTATACTCTATATTTCAGATGAAGGAAATGGTAAAACCAACTCTGAGTATTTTTTGCCTAAGAAAATGCTATGAAATTATTGGGGTTGCCATAAGTTGATAGATGACTTGAAGGCACACACATACAACTAGGCTGGAGAAGGAAAAGTTTATTTCCCTCTGTCCTTGTTCAGCCAGGCAGTCTGCTTGGTAGAAAAGAGGATTAACTCTCTTCCTAAGATGATAATAAACCACATTTTCATACTGGCTTTAAAGACTTTCCCTCTTCTGTGTCCTTCATGGAAACACAAGAAATTGGTGTTGGCAGTTTGCACTTGCTTTGAAATAGCAAAACATTGTCTGACATTAGCAGTGGGTTTCCAATCTGAAGCTGCTTTTTGAAACTGATGGTTAGAGTGCACAGGAAATCCTAATATGTGAGTTTTGAAGTGATACTTAAATATGGGCTTCAGACTTTTAGTCTTGAAGTATTAGCCTCCTTATTTCAGCTGTGAACATTGTGGGAAGCATTTATGTATCAGCAGCACCATAAAGGCTGGCACACAGGTGCTTCATATTTTGCTTCCAAGAGTGGTTTGTGAAAGAACAAGGCTTCGGGGCACATGCTTAATGGCAGGGTGAGGATGGGATTGCAGATCAAGAGCAAAATGCGATAAATTGGTAAGTAACTCTCATGGGACTCTGTCTCCGTCTAGTGGATAGGAAGAGGAATATCTATAGGACAGTGTCCCAGTTCCACAGACTCAAAGTATAAAGAGAGACCAAGTTGTCACTTCAGGAGATCTCCCTATGGAAGAGTTAGTTAGTGCTGAACTGCTGGAAGACAACACTGTCTGTAACCCATAGTCTGTATCTCCGATGCACATCTGCTGTCTCATTGCCTGAGACAAAATCAAGGTTTACCTGCATATTTCCGAAGAAGGACACCATCTTTCCTTCTCCCAGGCAGCAAAAATTCACAAAATGCCCAATTTGGGATTGGGGAGTGCAGAGGAACAAGACTGTGCAGAATAACCTTTAATTGTTCTTATCGTTTTATTTAGTAAAAAGGTTTAGATTTTCCAGAATTATGAAACCAGATTTGTTATTCCCTTGTATAAAATCAAGTCAGAATGAAATATCCCTTCCTATCAGAACTTTCCAAGGAGAAGATCCAGTTGGTGTTGTTCTGGGAACTATCATCAGCCAAAGAAGTTTCCTTAGAATGTTGAGAATAATATGCATGCGAATATGCGTGTCTACATTCGTATTACTTGCTTCTTTGCTATTTATACCTCTGTGTTTATTCCTTTGGAAAATTAGTTCCATTTTCATAAGTGTAAAAAAATATTCCATTCAGTTATAGTTGGATTTGGGAGGCGGGGTTGCTTGCTTGTTTGTTTGTTTATTTTGTCTCCACTTTGGGTGATTGCTCTCTCCTTCCTTCTTTTCTGCTTTCCAAGATTACTGTCCACTGAGGAAGTTTTGGGTTAGCTCCTTTTGTGTGCTTTTCATTAGGTTTGTCCTAAAGTGATTTGTAAAATTTGGTGGTTTGTTTTGTATATTCCCTGAAAACAGGACGGGGGGGGGGGGGGGGGTTGGGAACTGGAAAGTCAGCCAAAACGAATCAAGAGTGCAGAATTTTTCAGCAACTGGAGAGTTAACTCTGCAATAAATTTGAGGCAGGGGTTGAAGTGGGGGCTCCTAGAGAAGATTGGATTAATTGCAGCATCTTTTCTCCCTCCCTGGCAGGGCAGCAGCATCCATTTCTTCTGGAAAAGTTCCCTAGGCTCCTCCTGCAGAGAGGGTCCTACTGGGAACTCGCTTTCCCATCAGCACTTGCATGGGGAGCGCATTGAAAAGTCTCTGCGTTCCTCTCAGAGCATGATGGAAGTTAAAGTTTTTCTCTGTGTGTTTCTCAACCAATAAAAGGCCTGATTTTGTCAGTGCTCCGATTGGCTGAGAATTGGCACAACCGGCGACTACAATTCCCAGAACCTTATCCAGTGGCTTGTCTTATTTTTAAAAAAATATTATGGTAAAATATTTAAAATAATTCTTAAAAATCAGTAGATAAGTGGATTGTTCCAAAACTTGGCATACCTGTAGTTGTGAGTGGGATCTAAAACAGAGGTAGGTTTTATGCAGATAGGCTTTAAAATGATGGAGGACCGAGCCTCTAAAGTTTTCCATTGTAGCCAATGGACCAAATCTTTGCTGAATGAAAATGGCATCACCCCTCCCAATTCAAGTAACTTCCCGATAAACAGAATGAGGGATTATCAAAAAATGGAATTCAAAACAACATGCCTTTTGGCCGAATTGCAGAAATCTACTTTTTATTCCAGGTATGTTTCACTTCAAGAAGTGAGAGAGGGAGAGCAAGAGAGGGAGGGAGGGAGGCTGGAATTAGTACTGTACTGTACACTATGAAGAAGATTTTGCTGTTTTGCCTTGCTGTTTCACTGGCCAACACACATTTTGTGGTCTAAATGTGATTCCTTGCCACAAATTTGTGTTTCAACCATGTTAAATTTGGCCTTTCTTTGTTTACTGTTGCATATGAATGTGCATTTATACATTATTTGTTATTTATAAACTACAGTTTCTTATTTAAAAACACATAACAAAAATGGGGGTCTGGGCACTGAAACAGATCAATAGCATTTCAATGGGAAAATTCACATTGAGATAAGAATTTTTACTTAAATACACCAAACAAATTAAAATTTTAAATCAAGGTATCACTGTACCCTGACAGATGGCCATCCGGAATCTTTATAAAAGCTTTCACCACACTCTGAGGCAGAGAGTTCAACTGCTGAACAGCTCCTACAGTCAGGAAGTTCTTCCTCTTATGTTCAAGGGGCATCTCATTTCCTGTAATTTGAACCCATTGCTCAAATCCTAGTTTCCAGGGCAGCAGAAATTAAGCCTACTCCCTCTTCCTTATGACATCCTTTCACATATTTATACATAGCTATCATGTCTCCTCACAATCTTCTCTTCTGCAGACTAAACATACTCAGTTCTTGAAGATGCTCCTCATAGGAATTCATAGTCTCCAGACCTTTGATCATTTTAGTTGCCCTCCTCTGGACAACCTTCCAATTTGTCAATATCTCTTTTAAATTGTGGTGGCTAGAATTGGGCACAGTATTCCAGGTGAGGTCTAACCAAAGCAGAATAAAGAGAATAAAGACTTCCCTCTATCTAGACCAGGGGTTCTCAAACGGAGGCCCTAGGGCCAGATACAGCCCTCCAAGATCATTTATCCACCCCTCACTCAGGGTCAACCTAACCCTGAAACAACTTGAAAGCAAACAACAACAACAATCCTATCTCATCAGCCAAAAGAAGGCCCACACTTCCCACTGAAATACTAATAAATTTATATTTGTTAAAATTGTTCTTCATTTTAATTATTGTATTGTTTTTAAGTGTTTTTTGCACTACAAATAAGATATGTGCAGAGTGCATAGGAATTCATTCATGCTTTTTTCAAATTATAATCTGGCCCTCCAACAGTTTGAGGGACAGTGATCTGGCCCTCTTTTTAAAAAGTTTGAGGACCCCGATCTAGACACTATACTCCTTTTGATGCAGCCCAAAATCCATTGTTTTGGTTTGTTTTTGTTTGTTTTTTTTAGCTGCTGCATCAAACTATTGGCTCATGTGTAACTTGTTGTCCATGAAGACTCCAAAATCTTCATGAACTGTTGTTGAGCCATTCTGTATCTCTGCATTTCATTTTTTTTTTCTACCTAAGGACCTTTTCACAAAGGGCTTTTCTGCCCCGTTTTGCAGATTTTAATCACAGCAAGGACAGGGCCTGCCACGCACCATCACATGATGCATGGCAGTCCCTGCCCACTTTCCTCCCAAAGTGGAGAAGTGCCAAAGTGGAGAAGTGTTTTCTCCTCCACTACAGGGAGGTAAGTGTAGTTATTTCCTCCCCCTTTTCGCCAGGGATTACCAGAGCAATGGCACAGCCTGAAAAGCCATGTGAAGTCCTTCATATAGTATTTTACATTTGTCCTTGTTGAAATTAATTTAGGCCCAGCTCTCTAATCTGTTCAGGTCATTTTGAATTCTGATCCTGTCCTCTGGAGTATTAGCTATCCCTCCTAATTTGGTGTCATCTGCAAACTTGATAAGCATGCCCTCTAATTTTTAAAGATGTTAAACAATACTGGGCTCAAAACCAAACCCTACAACACTCCACTAGTCACTTCTTTCCAGAATGAAGAGGAACCATTGGTTAACTGATTAAATTTTATTATGATATATGAAAACAAAAACATACAATCTTCAAAATTTAAACAATCAAAATACAAATATTATTTACCCAGTCCCCACCCCACATTTCCACCCATGAACCACTAACCATGACTTCCGACACCATGCCATATAAAACTAGTATCTAACATAACTGTCCTTATCATTACATTAATAAATTCCCCATGCAGCTATTTTGAAATCAAATTTTGTCTTCTATTTTAAATACCCAAAGGCAAGTCTCCATTTTCTAACAAACTCTTCATTGTTTCCTCCCCTTAAGCCATTGGAGAGCTTGGCCATTTGAAAATACTCGACTAATTTCCTTCCCCAATCCTTAATTACTCATTCTTTTTCCCTCTTCCAAGACTTAGCTATTATAATTCTCACCACCATATAACTATACCAAGTTGGTTAGGATCAGATCCAGAATAGCTAATTCCCTTGTTGCCTCTTCTACCTTCTGGACAATAAAATTGTCTGCAAGGCAAGTGAGGAATTTGTTGGACTTAGTACTCTTGACACAGTTTGTTTTCCAACAAATATCAGAGTAATTGTATTTTATGGTCTTGGTACCAACTGTAAACCATACCGAGTCTCCTGCAGGCTGAGAGGGACGGTAAATATATATTGTAAATAAATAAATAAATAATAGTTGAAATCCCCCATAACTGCTATATTTCTTCTTTCTGCATGGTTGGTTATCTGGTCAAGGAAGGCTTCATCCAGTTCTTCAGTCTAGCTTGGCAGGATGTAGTAGACTACATCTACAACTACATCTTTTTCAGTCTTTGTTCCCTTAATTCTTCTACAGATGCTCTCATCCTGGTTTCCAGGATTGAAGTTTTGCATCTCTTCGCACGTGTAAATATTTTTAGTACATAATGCTATTCCATCCCCTCTCCTGTTTGGTCTATTTCTCTGAAATAGGTTATACCCTTCCATTGCTATATTCCAATCATAGCACTCATCCCGCCAGGTTTCAGTTATGCCTATTACACCGTAACTACTTTGTCGCGTTAAGAGTTCCAGATCATCTTTTTTATTTCCCATGCTCTAGGCATTAATATAAATACATCAAAGCCCATAAGACATTCCCCTTAGCGGTTGATTTGAGATGATTTTCCTCTCGCTGCTTGCTACTTGTGTTTGTCCAACCCTCTCTTTAGCCTTTTGGCTGTTCACTCCAGTCCTTAATAAACAACTGTTCCTACATCTGTGAGGTGCAGCCCAACCTATCCTGTGAATCCTGTCTCGGAGTCCTCCTGGGGGGGGGGGGGGATGGAAAATCAGCCAATTCCTTCTTGAGCAACATGGAAACAGACTCTCATGAATTTCAGCAGCTGCTTCTTGTAAATGCAGATTGGGAGACTTTTATGGCCCTGATATAGCCCATTGTAGCCTTAGGAGCAACACAGAGGCTGTGAATATGAAACAGTCATGAGTGCATAACTCTAGACTGCACATTTCTAACTGCCGGGCAGGTTTCAGGGAATGTTACTGTATCAGATGATATTTCTCTGGCCAAATCATATGAAGACATTTCATCTAAAAGGCCCCAGTATGTTTATTAATGTATTTTGAACTTCTTAGATAACTCAGCTGCTTAGTTTTTTTCTCTAAACTCATAGTCAAAGGCACAACTGTGTGGCTATGTAAAAGTAGTGGAGTCTATGGGAGCACATTCTAGCTTCTTGGGGAAAATATTATATAGCATGGGAGGGAAGGACAATAATAGCAAAGCAGGTATTTCTCAGGGTGACTATTTTTGCTACCTCTCAGCTTTCCCTCCTGCTCACGCTTAGGGGAAAAATGATATGCAGCAGTTGCATTGATGTCTGTCAGCTGCATGAGACAGCTTCCAGTCTGTAGTTCTTTAATATCTTTGGAGTGAGAGATTTCCACCCTCGTTCTTGCAATTTAAACCCAGAAAGCAATAGCCCTATTTGTTTATTCTTTATCAGGGAAACTATATGGCTTAGCTTCCCTGAGCAAACCTAATGAACAAACAATATCTGATATGCTGATACACTGGGGTGCAAAAATCTATGTGCCCAGCTGCAGGAGACATATAACATGGGAAAAGGCCCTTTCACATGAGTAAGAACTAATAAATCCCCTGCCTCCAAACTCATACTCTCAAACACACACACACACAAATAAGGATTGGGAGAGGAGGGAAGTAATCCGAGCAGGCATGTAGCCGGGGGGGGGGGGGGGCTTGAGGGGCTTCAGCCCCCCCCCCCCTTGAAATTCCCATGGTGGTTCGCGAAAAGGCCTTACTGGTGCATTATTTAAACTGTTATGTTTATTCATATCATAATCTGATCACCATACTCAATATATCCCATATGCATGGGGGTATTGGGGTAATGATACAAAAGGTTTGCTAAGCTAGACCCTCTTTCACTCAGACTTAGCCCCCCCCCCCCCGAAACTCAGCCCCCCCGACCCCCCCCCCTGAAAAAATTCACACACACACACACACACACACCCCGAAACGAAATCCTGGCTACGGGCCTGAATCCGAGTATAACATCTTTACAAATCAGTACGCCATGAAAAAAAGTCCAAACTTTATATGCTCTCCAATTGGGCACATTCAAATACAAATGCTTCAAAAATGGAAGCAATGTGAGTAACCTGATTTCACAGGCCTGAGTCCCTGTGACTGAGGCCCCATCTACACTGCCATATAACCTAGTTTATGAATGCAAATTAACTACATTGAGCTGGATTCTATGGCAGTGTACATCCAACCTAAATATGGATTTAACCGAGTGAATAGTCAGCACATGTTGAAAGTTGCAATTGAGACTGTAATGAGCACAGTAGTGCTTAAATATTATTATTATTAGTATTATTTAATTTTTGTTGTTATTGCTGGGAACCACACATTTTAAGGTTAACATTTCAGACTTACCTATCTAGAGTAAATGTTTCAGCTGTATTTAGGAACATAGTATGAGTTCTCATTTAAGTCTAAATGATTTGTGTGTGGGTGGGTGGGTGTGGGTGTGGGTGTTTTGTCATTCTGTCTTGAAGAAAATCATTACAGAAATAGGTAAAAAGAGTTGGTAAATTATAGCAGCTATGAAAATGAGCATCTCTTTCAATTTGCCTGATCCAGTTTTCTTCCCCTCAAGGGGATTAATCAAAATAGCCCTGAGCATAGGTGTGAACAGTTCTCAGATATCTGTCTCCATGTCAGCTTCCCTGGAATTTATTATTTGCCTTGCAATCCCAGTCCAGTTTTAGGGAGACGCCATGTGGCAATGCACAGTAGTGTAATCTGTAATTCATATTTGCTGTTGAAAGGATCAGAGATAGGGATATTCTATTCATTTCTTCGCATTGTATGAGAACAGCTCTGTTGTATCAAGACCATAATCTGTCAGATCTATCTGCTGCCTATAGAATGCATCATACATCCCATAATTTCCTTCCCACTATAAAAAGCTGTTCATTGGAATAGAGGAGAAAACAAGCAAATATGTCCTGGGAATACTTTCCAGTAGCATCTGACACGTGAACATCTGAGAGTTGTATGAAAGTGCAACCAAGTTTGGCCCTTGTTATAAGCCAACTTTTCTTTTATTTGGCTGTACTTTTTTTTTTTACCATTACATTATGTGAGTGCATTCAAGCTTGTTAACTGGTGACGGCACCATGACATGGAGTATTGGATTCAAACTGCAAGAAAAATTATTCAACCTGAACATTAGGAAGAAATTCCTGACCCTTAGAGCTCTTCAACGCACCATCTCAGAGTATGGTGGATTCTCCATTTCTGAATGGCCATGTGTCGGGAGAGCTTTGGTTGTGTTCCTGCATGGCAGAATGGGGTTGACCTGAACAGCCCTTGTGGTTGCTTCCAACTCCAGGATTCTAATTTTATAGGGTTGTCTTAGGCAAGGAATACTCGGAAGTGGGTTTGTCAGTTCCTTCCTCGGAAATATAGCCTACAGCACCTGGTATTCACTGCTGGTGTTCCTCTTTCACTTCTAAGATCAGACAGGAGCAGGTACATTTAGAAAATACAAGAAATCAAACAAATACAAATTCCCTTAGTACTGTGTCTGCATGGTAGTGAGTTTTCATCTACTGGATTTTAGTGTGATGTGCAGTCAAAGAATAATAGAATCATAGAGTTGGAAGAGACCTCATGGGCCATCCAGTCCAACCCCCTGCCAAGAAGCAGGAAAATTGCATTTAAAGCACTCCCGACAGATAGCCACCCAGCCTCTGTTTAAATGCTTCCAAAGAAGGATCCTCCACCACACTCCGGGGCAGAGAGTTCCACTGCTGAACAGCTCTCACAGTCAGGAAGTTCTTCCTCATGTTCAGATGGAATCTCCTTTCTTGTAGTTTGAAGCCATTGTTCCACGTCCTAGTCTCCAGGGCAAGCCATGCTCTTGATGTTCTCAGTGTCTTCATAATTTCATAATATCTACTCGTATCATTAAGTTAGAGCAATAATAACTGCTGACATCATTTATGGCAAAAAAAAACCCCACAAAAAACCTTGTTATTTGCAGGCCTCCTTGTCTAGCCTGCCAGTTTAAAACCTCATGTAGCTATCAGTATTGCCATGACATCGCAAGAAGGTGCAGAAAATCTAGCTCCCGTGGAATGCTTTATTGGGGGATAGAGTAGCCACAAGAATCCTTTAAGACTGCCTATACTTAGACTCCGCGCAGAAGCGCTGAAGCTTCCTAAGAGAGGTGGCTCAGTTTTCACTCTTCCCTTCAGCCACTTGTTTCTCTCTTTGGAAAAGTTTAACAGGAATGCTGTTTTCTTCTGAGTTGGTCCTCAGCAGTAATGGAAAACGCCTCTAATAAAATGACTTGCTGTAGACCAGGGGTCCTCAAACTTTTTAAACAGAGGGCCAGGTCACAGTCCCTCAAAGTGTTGGGGGGCCGGATTATAATTTGGGGAAAAAATGAATGAATTCCTATGCACACAGTGCATATCTTATTTGTAGTACAAAGGACAATGTAAAACAATACAGTAATTAAAATGAAGAACAATTTAAACAAATATTGTTTATTATTATTATTTCAATGGGAAGTCTGGTCCTGCTTTTGGCTGATGAGATAGGATTGTTGTTGTTGTTGTTGTGGGCTTTCAAAATGTTTCAGGCTTAGATTGACCCTGAGCGAGTAAATGACCTTGGAGGGCTGTATCCAGCCCCCAGGCCTTAGTTTGAGGACCCCTGCTGTAGACAGTGGAGGAATGGGCAAATTTGGCAGGGTTGAGCACCCAATTTTAGCTCACACCACCTTCCCCAGCCTATGCCTAGGGGGAAAGGAAACCAGGGGGAGGAGGAGAATGGTCTCTTAGAATTCAAAAGCTCTAACTTGGAAGTTGCTGAATGCCAATTTCAGAAATCTTTGGGCAGATTCAAACTTGGGCCAGTATGGTGTAGTCAGGTTAAAAAAAACCTGGTTTACTCATGAATTTTAACTGGTTAACCAAATCCCCCATGCTAAGTCTATTAGAAGCAAAAATTAAATGAGTCCCTCCAGTGGAG
Source organism: Anolis sagrei (assembly GCF_037176765.1). Taxonomy (NCBI): domain Eukaryota; kingdom Metazoa; phylum Chordata; class Lepidosauria; order Squamata; family Anolidae; genus Anolis; species Anolis sagrei. The sequence continues at coordinate 122,400,651 of NC_090022.1, forward strand.
GGGACATGGTTTTAAAAAGGTAATTTTCAGATATATTCCCAATGCCCATATGTCATGATTTACTGCCATATTGGCCTATTTCTGCAGTAGGCCTTTGTTCACAGAAAATGCTGATTGTTTGAGAAATCAGTGCTCCAAAGAAGAAGTTACTATTCAAGGGTAACAACATATCCGGACAAAACCAGCTAGCTCTTGGCTAGTTAGAACCCCCAAGTTTCCCAGTCGCTCTGAAGCCATGTTTGCAACAGACTAACAGATAAGATACAGTCATGGTCAGAGAACAATGGACCATAGTTATGTTATAGTTGTGCCATTGTTAGGATCCCACGTGTGCTATAATGTCAATCAAAATCATAAACAACTAATGAACAATTGCATAACTAACTTAGACCAATGAAATGATTTGTCTTTGGGAACCAATGAGATGATTGATTTCTATGTACCAATCAAACTGTTTTAATGAAAGTCATAAATAATCAATGTAACCAACTTTAGGTTGGACAAACCCCTTTATTGCATACCCATATGCATGTTTGTCACTATTGCTTCAGCTGCGCAATAAATAGCATTTTGCAGTTTTAAAGATTCAACTTTCGTGGTGTCCTTCCTCACCCTCCTTGGGAAGGGGCAATCTGCTCTTGGATTTTGGATTTGTGGATTATCTTTTTGGTTTTTGCCCCTACATTTTCTGGAGGTTCCACCGAGATGTTGCATATTTGAGGGCGTTCTTTTTGGAAGGCACTAGCCGAGAGAGGCATTTGGGGCCTCCGGCTCAGGTGCTTATCTCTTGGCGGCAAGAGAAGGGAAGGAGTCATCTGCGTGTGTGCTTGGGCCCAGCCGCCGGATTCTCCATCTTTTGGCTTGCCGCCCAAGAGTGGGCTGAGCCTGGTTGAATTACTGCAAAAGCTTCGGGGAAGGGTAAGTATGAGATGAATTGAATTTGTTGAAGCTATGAGATGAAGTGAATTGTTGAGACCACACTCGTATAGTTAGCGGGAAGTTTCTATTAGCTGCAGTAAAAAAACATCCTTTGGACTAGAGTGTGGGGGAGAGTGGACTCGGATGCTCTGACTCCACTTCCCAAAGGAACTAACTTTCAGTACTGGCTGGAGAAAAAAAAAAAAGAAGAAAAAAAAATCCATCAAACAAAACCCAGCCAAAATCCTACGTGGGGTGGGAACGTGGGGTGAATGGCCACTTGTGTGTGCGTTTCCATGTGCACAAGGCTGTCTTGTCTTCACACCACCTGTCTATATGTCCTGTTTCCACACTTATGTGGGAGGGATTTAAGATTGATGTGATGTCGAGTTAAAAATGATAATGTTGATGTCTTAAACTTTTGTGTTGAAATGTATTGCAAATGCTGAGATTTCAAATTCATCTGTACTGATTTCAATGTTATTGCAAACTGTTAAATTGTGTTGAGGTACTGATTTGGTTGCAAAGGTGCTGTGTTAACTCTTGAGTGTGCATTCTGAGGCTGGAGAGGGCTTTGCCTCAGTGATTCTGGAAAGGAAAGAAATGAAAAAAAAAAGCTGTTTTGATGTTGTGTTGTGTGATTTGAATTTTCTGCAAAAAGCTTTGGATTTTAGTTACCTGTTTGAAAAGGAGAGATAGTATTTGTGTTTCCTTGAGTCAAAGGTGACAGGAGCAGTGAGAATTTATAAAAGGCATGATTCTTGTATTTTTAGCCCTCTGTAGCTTCCACAAGCTCCAAAGTGGCTTCTGTCGCACAGTAGCACTGGCTTCCTTTTACCATCAAAACCCCAAGGAAGTCACCTACAGACGCAGTCAGTCAGTATGGGACTTTGGACTAGAGCTGTGTGGGAGAGTGAACAGGTGCCTCTGAAGAATCAATTCCTGATTTGAGAAAAAGATTTGAGAAAATTATGTGATACTCCCTGGGAATTGTCAATTGTGTGAAATTCTCTGAAAACTAGGTTCTGTGAGACCTTGTGTTGTTGGAGGTATTTGTGATGTGCACATGTGATCTTGAGTGAGTGGCAGCAAAGATTCCACGAAATCGTGTGTGTATCTATGTGTTGCAACACTGGATTGAGATTTGTGCAAGCACCGCTGTGTAAAAAGAATGAGTACTTGATTTAGTTTTCCAAGAGTGCTGACTGAAAAGATTTTAAAGAGAAACTGAGAACTGTCTTGTGTAGATGGATTATTGTTGTTTCAAATGGGGGGACTCGTTGTTCAAGTGCCTGGGAGAAGATAGGAATGTGGAATACAATGATGTGTCAAAAGAGAGCTTTGTGTTCTGAACTTTGGCATGAAAAAAATATATATAAAAATAAGACTGCCTGAAAAGTTGGCAGGTGATTTGGCTATTTTGACCTTGTATGTGTGCCTAAATGATACGGGACTGAGTTTGAAATTCTGTATATTCCATTGATGAAATGAAGGCTGGGAACGAGAGACATTCAGACATGTTGAGTTGAAAAGTAAATATAGAATGTTAATTGTGGAAAATGAATTTATGTTCGAAATGTGTCTTTTTGATATTTAGCAACACACCCCTAATGCTGCAATTTGAAAAGCTGTGTTCTTAAAATGTAAGAAGAATGTGTATTATGACAAAATGGGTGATCTTTAAAAGTTTGATGTTTTCAATAATTGTTTTGAATTTTTATGTTTATGCGGAAGCTGACCTCGGGAAGCTTGTTTGTGTGGGTGCGTGTGTGTGTGTGTGAGAACTAGGTTTCTCTCTGTGTGTGTGAATGTGTAAAAGGCCTAACCACTAACCACTAACCAGCCTATCCTTTGCAGATTGAATGTGTGTGAATTTGGAGAATGAATATTATGCGATGTCACATTTTCAGAAATGGTTAAAATCCTGATTTGTTCTGTGTCTATGGGGAAAAAATGAGTCTTGCATTATGAATATGTATCTTTTAAAAACATGAAAATTTGTCCGCATGGGCTGTATAAATAACTGTGTGGGGAAAAAAGAAAAAAAAACCTGATGTCAAGGGTTTTTGTGTCAAGGGTCGTGACTGGCCGAAAGAGCTTTTCAAGCACTGAAAGAGGCCAGGGCACATCAAAATGAACAATTTGAAGACTGATAGAAACTCATTGTCTGTGTTAAAAATGTTTAAAAGCAGGCTGTTTAAGAACTGTTAGAAACTGGTGTTTTACAATGCCCTGAATGTACAGTATGTTATGGAGATAAGAACTTAGATTGGTACCAGCTAGGATGAGATCAAATGAAATGGATTGACTGTGTTTTAAGAGTGCATTTTTAAAACTGAAGTTCTAACTTTATTTTTTGCTCAAGAAAATGGAAATAATTCTTATGTTTAAGGCAACTGCCTGTCATGAGAGGGTACAGTCATGTGCCGGAGTTTTAAAATGTTTTTTTTTTTTTAAGAGTCGTTTTAAAATGGATGCTATGTGGAGGGCTCCTGCTTTACAGAGCCAGAAGAGAGATAACTGGAAAAGAACATGGTGTTCTCTTGCCATTCTCTGGCAGAAGAGAGAACAATGGTTATGAATGGTACATTTTAAAAGTATCTAATACCGTTTTGGATTTTTTGTGTTCAAATTTATGAATGCTTACCAGAGCTCCTTGTAGCTTTCTGGTTCAAAAGGGAAAATGCTTCATTTTGCCCTCCCTTCTCTATGAACTGCTGTTGGACATTAACTCCTTGCAGGATGGGACATTTTGAGGCTTGTGCCGAAAGGGGAAAGTTACATCTGTGTGTGGACAAAAAGTTCAAAGTTTGGGTTGTTATAAGTTTTTCAGGCTGAATGGCCATGTTCCAGAAGCATTCTTTCCTGATGTTTTGCCTGCATCTATGGCAGGTATCCTCAAGGTGCCCTGGTGGCACAGTGGGTTAAACCCCTGTGCCAGCAGGACTGAAGACCAACAGGTTGCAGGTTCGAGTCCGGGGAGAGGCAGATGGGCTCCCTCTGTCAACACCAGCTCCCCATTGCGGGGACGTGGGGGAGGCCTCCCACAGGGATGATAAAAACATCAAATCATCCGGCCGTCCCCTGGGCAACGACCTTGCAGACAGCCAATTCTCTCACACCAGAAGCGACTTGCAGTTTCTCAAGTCGTTCCTGACAAAAGTTTTATTTTGTTTCCCAGCAACCTTTCTTGGAAAGAGGCAGAGGATTTGTGTCTAAAATTGTTTTGTGCCAGAAAGTTTTTGGTTAGAAAGTCTGATTTTGTCCCAGAACAACAGTTTAATAGAGGCTGTGGAATTTATAAATGCATTTTCTTTTGGAGAAGGATCTAAGATTGAGGCATTGGTTGATGGACAGAACTCTTTACATTGTTTTTTTGTTTGACATTTAGTTCAAAAGAAACCTTATAATTGATTTTGACAGCAGAATTGAATTTTTAATGTGGATACAATAACGTTGGACATGAGTTATAGTTCTTAGCCCAAAGTGACTAACTTCACAGCTTTTCTTCAAACATAGGGCAAAGTACCTCTACAAATTTTGCTACTTTGGCCCAAATTCCTCTACAAAGTTACTGAAAGAGGTAATTCTGGAACGGGACATTAGAACAGGTAGATAGGGCAGCTTGCCCAGAGATTTTTGCCAGATTTAAGAGACAATGCCTAGCAAAAGGCCCCAGAGATTTTTGCCAAATTTGAGAGACATTGCCAGTTAACAGCTCAAGAGACATTTTTACAGTTTACTGTTTTGATTAAGTTGGAAAAGCAGGTCGCAGATGGAATGGGCAACCGAGAGTGCCAGTATACGTTGCTAAAGGATTGCTTACAGCAGATGGATGGAGGAACTATGAGATAAATCGTGGAGAGGAACTGTGAGATGAATCGTGGGGAAAACCATGGAGAATTGTTTAGAAAGGATGGAGATTGGTCGAGAGGACTTCGGAGTGGGAGATCGTAGAGGCCCGCCAATGGATGTAGAAGCGAAGGATGTTGATGGAGCTGACGACAGAACTGGCCAAAAAGACTTCAACAGATGGGTAATCAGTATCCCCCTCCCCCTTTCCTCTCACTATCTTTCTGCTTATCTCTTTCAGCTCCTGAACTCCTGTATGGGACCCCATTCCTAAAATTGGATGAGACCCTGTTCCTAAATTGGATATCCGAAAGGCACCACTGCCATCCTGGAAAGCCAAGCCTACCCGAACCACCACCAACTGGGTAGAGCAAGACCTGAAAGGCACCACTGCCAGCCTGGAAAGCCTAATGGGAGTCCAAACCACAGGAACCAAGCCCACCCAAATCAGGAGTGCAAAACGCAGGAGCCAAACCACCACCAACTGGGTAGGATGAGCTAAAGACTTGTGAGATATGAAGATTTTATGTTACAGACTTTCCTGGATACAGACTTTCTTTACACAGAGACTGACTTTAGAGCTAGAGACTTTGCTAGATACGGAGACTTTTTGGACTTAGAGACTTTCTTCATTTTACCTGGAATTTAATAGACTCATTTCTTCAATCAAGAAGGGGAACACACCCCCAGTTTGACTCAGATTGCTTTTGTATGCCAGAGACTGAAAGGACATGAAAGTTGGATACAGATGTGTGCGGCCACATTTGGGCCTGATGAGGACTGGATTTGATACATATGTGCATGGCCACATTTGGGCCGCTGACAGCAAGAACTGGACTTGATCAAAATTTTACTGAAGACTATATCCTTTCTCAAATTGATTGATTTATGTTGCTGAATTGTTAAAGTGGTTATTGTTACCGTTTAGTTTTGATTGCTAGCTTGATAAGCTTTCATTTGTTTGTGCTATTTCAGCCAGGTGTTTAGAATTATGTTTTGGAAAGAGACAGAGATGATGTCATTTACAGCCTGATGCCACACCCCATTACAGCAGGATGGGAGAAGGACACACTCCACCAGTTGGTAAATGCCATTGCAGAAAAATTAGAAGCACGGGACTGTTGGGTATGTTACTTACAATCAGCCCGCTTTCCAAACACCACACAGCAGACAACTGATCATACAGATGACCCCAGTTAATTCATTTTGAAGAAGGGGAGGTCTTCACCCCCCCCTCGCCCCTTTGTACACTTTTGTGCATCACTTAGCTCAGCCCAAACATCACTTACAAAGACATCTTACCATGCCCCATGTCCAATTGGGACAATACCCTAGATGCGACACCACTGTACTCCTGTCAGATATACAGGACATAGACATATACAACCAAATAGAATTTGACATGTGCAGACGATTCCGCATTACATTGCAACATGCATACAAAGTCGCTGGCAAGGTTGGCCAGGACACTACTGTATTTGCAGAAGATGGGCAGAAAGGAAAGATACTGCCCCAGTCTGGAATAGCACATGTACAACTGAAAACCCTGATTCCTGAGAGACTGAGATTCTTTGATATACAACAGCCACTTGGGGCATGAGACAAAACAATATGGATGGGCCAGAGTTTAAAGGAGCACACAGTGACACAACACTGACAATACATACTTGACAGAATCACAAAGAATTGGTGCAATCTTGTTTCCATAGATTGGGATAGCACTAACTGGCGCATTTCTGCGCAACTAGAGAAACTGGCAAACTACATAATAATAAAGATTGGAATCCCTCCAAATAAGACACCCGAATGCAACACAGATTGACAGTAGACCACCTGTTCAGAGAAGGAGGTCTATGCATTTCGTTGCAAAATGAGAATGTTTCCAAGATACACCAAATAGTCAACACAATCAGTTTCACATACACTGAAGACTCAGATTGGCAGGGGTGGCTCACATCATGGGTGCTTGACTTGCAATGGTTAAAAGATTTAGTCATGTCTGAAATTGCAATTATCATGATGCTGTTGATATTTTTGTGTTGCTTCACTTTGATAACATGTGCTTGTAGAGTTACGCTGCCCTCAGCCTTGGCCCCTAAAAAGACTGAACAGATAGAACTCTTGGATGTCAACCCAGTTAGGATGACAACAGAATATACATCCTTAGGGTGAAAGAAACATCCCAAGTGGACACAAATGATTGGTCAAAAATAAGGGGTCATTGTGCAGCAATAAGATTGACTGCTTTTTTGCTCTGCTTTTGTAAAACCTGCTTGATTTGCTTCACTGAAAAGATTTCATCTCAGCAAAAGAGAAAAAGTGTGGAATGGAGGGGACATGGTTTTAAAAAGGTAATTTTCAGATATATTCCCAATGCCCATATGTCATGATTTACTGCCATATTGGCCTATTTCTGCAGTAGGCCTTTGTTCACAGAAAATGCTGATTGTTTGAGAAATCAGTGCTCCAAAGAAGAAGTTACTATTCAAGGGTAACAACATATCCGGACAAAACCAGCTAGCTCTTGGCTAGTTAGAACCCCCAAGTTTCCCAGTCGCTCTGAAGCCATGTTTGCAACAGACTAACAGATAAGATACAGTCATGGTCAGAGAACAATGGACCATAGTTATGTTATAGTTGTGCCATTGTTAGGATCCCACGTGTGCTATAATGTCAATCAAAATCATAAACAACTAATGAACAATTGCATAACTAACTTAGACCAATGAAATGATTTGTCTTTGGGAACCAATGAGATGATTGATTTCTATGTACCAATCAAACTGTTTTAATGAAAGTCATAAATAATCAATGTAACCAACTTTAGGTTGGACAAACCCCTTTATTGCATACCCATATGCATGTTTGTCACTATTGCTTCAGCTGCGCAATAAATAGCATTTTGCAGTTTTAAAGATTCAACTTTCGTGGTGTCCTTCCTCGCCCTCCTTGGGAAGGGGCAATCTGCTCTTGGATTTTGGATTTGTGGATTATCTTTTTGGTTTTTGCCCCTACACCAGAACTGCAAGCACTATCTCAACCAAATTTTGACAATTTATTCACACTGTCATTACTTGTAGCAATATGTACCTAAAATGATCAAGGGTCTGGGGAACAAGCCCTATGAGGAGCAGCTTAAAGAGCTGGGCATGTTTAGCCTGCAGAAGAGAAGGCTGAGAGGAGACATGATAGCCATGTATAAAGATGTGAGGGGAAGTCATAGGGAGGAGGGAGCAAGCTTGTTTTCTGCTGCCCTGGAGACTAGGACATGGAGCAATGCCTTCAAACTACAGGAAAAGAGATTCCACCTGAACATGAGGAAGAACTTCCTGACTGTGAGAGCTGTTCAGCAGTGGAACTCTCTGCCCCTGGATGTGGTGGAGGCTACTTCTTTGGAGGCTTTTAAACAGAGGCTGGATGGCTAACTGTTGGGGGTGCTTTGAATGCAATTTTCCTGCTTCTTGGCAGGGGGTTGGATTGGATGGCCCATGAGGTCTCTTCCAACTCCTCTTTGGAGGTTTTTAAACAGAGGCTGGATGGCCATCTGTTGGGGGGTGTTTTGAATGCAATATTCCTGCTTCTTAGCAGGGGGTTGGGCTGGGTGGCCCATGGGGTCTCTTCCAACTCTATGATTTTAATACCAAATATAGCAATCAAGTTGGCCCACCCTTAACTGGCAGACAAAGCCTAAAGCATTGCGGGGGGGGGGGGGTGTTGGCAGGGACGGAGCTGCTGGCTATTTAAGGCTGCTCCGCGCTCCTGCTATGCTCCATCTTGAGCTAGGAGTTAGGTTCCTAACAGGGAATTAGGTCTTTCCCTCTTTGCTCCTTCTCCTACCCTTTTCCAGAGGATAATAGGGTTCCCCTTGCTATGGGCCTTTGCTCCAGGGAGACACCCTACAATTTGGCCCGAGGCATTTATTGGCAAGGATTTCCCAGCTGAGCGTAAAGGTGCTGGTCAGGCTCATGGCCTAACATGCAAGAAGGCATGCATCAGATCTGGTCTGTTCTGGATGCTGTGCAGTCATCCTCTCTTGGCCTCAGAGCAAGGCACAGACACACTATTGGAAGTATAAGTCTTCATTTCATGTGGCCAACTGCCTGGTTTGGGGTGGGAATCCTGTCTCCCCACCCCAAACTTCAAGGCTGTATTTCCACCTCATGGTAGGCCAAATGTTGGGCCCTTCCTGGAAGAGGCTGTTTGCTTTGCTGCCACAGGGGGCGCCATTTTCTACAGTGCTTGAGTACTGATAATTTGATAATTGAAGCTGAAAAATTGGTGTAATTTTGCACTTTTGTTTTTCACAGGCTTTTGACCCAAAACAGTAAAACTCTGGGACTCTATGTGGAGACAGGCAAAACCGTTGAATTTAGTCTGAGCAGCTGAGCCATATACAAATTTTCAAAATTCAACTTGTTGTTGCTGTTATATTTATCCCTCCCTCTGCTTCTTTTTTCAGTTTGGGACTCAAAAGTGTCTTGCAAGTTTTAAAAAAATGTTTACAGTGATATGTAAATGCTAAACAGAGATACTAGTAGTTTTCAGCTTCCTGTTGCTTTTTCTGTTGTTTGTTTTATTTGCTTATCCTTTTCAATAATGGAAATTAACTGATAAACATACAAACATGGACATCTGATTATTTACTTCTGCAGCCACCAGAGGAAACTATTCATATAATTATTATTAACTTTGTATAAGACACTGGATTCAAGTTGATAATGAAGCACTTTTGAAAGAACTTACGTCACCTTTCACTCCCCCAACCCTTACATTCCCACTAGATTTGAAAAGCTTTGCAATTCAAGTGGCAAATAAGCAAAAAATAAGATCCAATTTGCTTCCAGTAAGAAAATCGTATAATACAGTAGGTAACATTTTAATTTTACTTTCTGAGAGTTAACTTTCTTAATGACTCTTTCATAAATATTCATATTTTCTTGTTTATTTATGTAGCCCCATATTTGTGTCAGAAAAACTTCATTTTCTGCCCTGAGCAAAATACCTTCATCTATTCAAATATTTGACAGGAAAGGGTTTGATTGGACATGAACTCATAGGAAGATTTTTCACTTCCAGCTTTGTTGCTTATGCTTTTCAATATGATGAAAATGATATAAAAAAAAGAGAAAGAAGAGGAAAATACTCTCTCTGTTGCTCTTTATTACTTATTCCCCAGGACACCCCCCCCCCTTTTTTCTCTTTCTCGGTGCACTGAGTCCCATATGGTCAAGAGCAGAAAATGAAAATAGAAAAGGGATTTCCCCATCTCTCCAGAATATTCTCCCAATAACTTGTTCATTTAATAATAAATTAAAGTCCTTATGCTTATATTGATTGGATGAAGGATTGTGTCCCAATGCTATTGGTATCCAGGGTGTTGCACAAGGAGATAGGGGAAACCTCTGTCCACAATATCAATTGAAGTACCAACACAACCATAGGTTATACCAGCATATGTCGCCAACCAGATTCCATTTGACAACACCAAGTCATTTTGTAAACGTTTGCTAATACCCTACAAATGGCTCTTTGCTGTTTGTTCAGTAAAGAGGAAATATAGCAGAGACTGGGGAGCACCAAAAGAACAAACAATTGTTCATTGTAACAGCTCCTTGGACTTTATTAGTGTTAGTCTGTTAACATAAGGGAAATAAAGATCACCAAACATTTAGGCAAAGCATAGTTTATTTTCTATTTGGGTGACTGAGGAAAGATTACAGGATTTCTAGAGTTTTCAAACAACATCAGGGCTCAGAATATATATGCATTTTGCATACATTCCTGGCTTCAGATTTGCATTGAAATCATTCTTCACTTTCTATTACCACCTGGAAAAAAACAAAAACAATAAATAAAAATCAGACTAAAGGAAGACAGTATGAAGTTTCAGCCATTATATGGTGCAAACAAAATTACACAGCCCAACAAAAATATTCTTGGTGTCTTAGTTTTTAGGGTTGGTGATAAAGCTTCAGTGGAGACACCTTTTCCTGTAACTCTTACAGGAGTTAATTTTTAATTTTTCATCTTAGGTAAGGTTTCCCCTAACTTCCTGTTGTCTCACTCCTGTTTGTAATTAGAAATCATATGTAAGTCAGATGTTTGTAACTCACAGACTGCCTGTATGAACAAGACTGCAGACATTATCTTGAGGCTTGAAATGGTCTTGGACTTGTGTAGAGACTGCACAGTCTGGGGGTGGAAGTGATATCTGACAACTCCTCGGGTGTTTCGGCAGGTCTATCCCAGGCCTACTTCAGCCTCGCATGATGGATGTAACAAGGCACATGGTTTCCATCTATTAAAATGTTTTGCCCCAGTTGAGGGATAAAGATGTTGTTGCTCAGGCCTGTGTTTGTGCATACACAAACCGGATAATTATATCCACATGAAAATAGCTTAAATGGCTATCATAGCTCTGCTTTTGAAGTGAGGAAAGGAAGAAATGCTTGAATGGGCTGTCCAGAAACTGATTTTAACCTCCCAGGTAAAAGTAGGAGCTTTACGTGAGAGCTTTGCATGCATATGTGATATGTGACTTGAATAAGTTTGTGTAGAATCTCTTGTCTATATACTAGTTCATATTGGAGCCACTCTCTCTTTCCCCACTTACCCAATTCCATTGATTTCACTAATACTGAAGATACACAGAATCTGAAGCTAAACTGTTTCTGCCCTGTTTCTAACCAGAACTTGAATTGGCATACTGTTTCTTCGCTTCTGAACAATGTTTTTAATGGAAAACACAAACCCCTAGGTTTCTCACCAGAATGCTGCGTTCCTTTCTATCCACTGTTGCAATGTCAATCTATAATTGTGATCACCTTTAGCTGGTACAAATGGCTTCCCATGATACATGAGGAAGCACTTACCTTTGTACTGGAAATTTCTCTGCTCTTTGCTCGGAGCTTATTGACTTGAGACTCAGCAATATCAGCCCTTTCCTCAGCTTCTTCCAGCTCATGCTGAGCTTTTCTGTATTTGGAGAGGTGAACGTTGGCCTGCTCATCCTGTTGCCAAGAAAGAACCACATAAAAACACTCAGTTGAAAAAAGAAAGTTACAATTATATCTGTAATTTCAAAACTGGGACATTTTTCCAAATAAAATCTTTTTTTAAAAAATAACTTACAGACTCTTCTGCTTGTCTCTTATAGGATTTGACCTTCAGCTGAAGCTTATCCACCAAATCCTGTAACCTGATCACATTCTTTCTATCCTCTTCTCCCTAGAAAAGAGAACAACATTTTAGCCAATATACAGTACGACCCACAGAAGAGCCCCTTGGAGAGCCTGGATAAGAACAAATCTATATTTTGACTATACTGGAGCTGGAACCGCAATGGAGAACCAAGAAAGTCCCATAAACATTGGGGGGAGGGGTGGTTTAAGCATTGGTAAGTAAAACCTTGGAGATCAAAACTGGATAAGGGGACTGTACTGTACTATTGAGTTATGCTCGGTAAATATGCATAGTTTCTCAAGGAAACAAAGAACGGGGAAGCAGGTTGCCTGCTTAGACTCTTACCTGGAAAGTCAATTCTTTGACTCGCCGTTCATACTTGCGAATACCTTTGATGGCTTCTGTTGCTCGCTTCTGCTCTCCCTCAAGCTCAGATTCTAGCTCTCGGATCTAAGAGGACAAGGGAAAAATGATGTGACTCTGCAGATCTGAAATAGGAGCCTCTTAGCCATGAAGAATCTTGTAGGCTGGCACCAGCCTTCACCCCCAGTATGTACCCTGGCCTCCATTTTCTGGATTTGCTTCTTCCCCCCTTTCAGAGCAAGCTGTTCTGCCTCATCTAGGCGAAGCTGCAGGTCCTTCACTGTCTGATCCAGATTCTTTTTCATTCTCTCCAAGTGAGCACTCGTGTCTTGCTCTTTCTTCAGCTCTTCTGCCATCATGGCCGCCTTGAAAGATAAAGAGTATACCCTTATCAACAGTCATAAATGACAGTGCACAAAAATACAGAAGAACAGCTTAGCAGAGTTTGGAAGAACAATGTGTGACTCTCAAGAAGAACCTGTCATAACCAACATAGTGAGTAACTCTTCTCGGTGAGGTAATTAACAACTAATCAGTGTTCTGGGTTGTTCTATAAATATGGAAACATCAATGAAAGAGGATTATTTTATGACAGTATGAATTCAGACTCCATAGTAATTTATGACTTGGCACAGCAGGTTAAACCGCTGAGCTGCAGCACTTGTTGACCAAAAGGTCAGGAGTTTGAGTCCAGGGAGTGGGGGTGAGCTCTTGCTGCTAGCCCCAGCTTCTGTTAACCTAGCAGTTTGAAAACATGGAAATGTGAGTAGATCAATAGTTACCACTTTGGCAGGAAGGTAATGGCACTCCATGAAGTCATGCCAACCACGGACAATGCCTGCTCTTCAGCTTAAAAATGGAGATGAGCACCACCTCCCCAGAGTCGGACGACAAGATTAATGTCAAGGGGAATCCTTTACCTATTTATATTGCTCACATTTCAGACATAGGAGCTACTTTTCTGATAAAACAATTTAGTAATGTGGGATTAGTGTATGGCAGTGTTATCATAGGAACTAATTGACTGGATCTTTTACATGGAATTGATAGGCCTACATTAATGTTTCATATGCTACAGCTGACTAGAGCAGCATAATAGAACTAAATGACTGTGACTGAAAAGCATCTTACATGATTTATATTTAGATCTGTGATTTGCATAAGTTACCTGGACTTACTTTCATTTTTTGTTCTTACAAAAATCTATACTTTAAATTTGACAGATCCAACAAAAATAAAACATAACATGGAAAATCCATTAGTACAAATACTGGACAAAAACCGTTTGCATATGTTAAGATGTGAGCTTTCAAGAGGCTATAATGTGAAGGTGAGTATGCTTTCCCCCCTCCCCACATGCTCTTTTACTCTCTCTACAAGATGACAAGGGGCTTCCTCACAAAAGAATGAATATATTGGAGGGGCTTAGAGAATGTGCCCACACCAAGAATATACAGGGGCAAGCTAAGCAGAATTTAACCACTGAAACATTGTCTCAGTCACAAGACTCATTTACTATAAAGCATGCATTTCAATCTCCCCATGCCAAGGTTCATGATAAACTCTTTTACCAAGCATCACAACTTTCTCTAAAAAGCTCAATATTACTAAAGTTCATGCCTTTTGTGCTTAATACTTAGATTCATCTCTCACACAAGTTTAGAATTAAGCTCATGTTGCCTATCTTGCCATCCTACAAAAATAATTCAAATTGTTGGATATTTCATGCTGATTTTCAAAGGAGAAAAATATGAGTACGTTGTGTGAAGGACCTTCTTTCGATTTTCTTTATTTCATTGACTTATGATTAGGGACCTTGAGTCCTTGACCTTTTCTGAGCAGGCTACTAGCATTTCTTCAGAACAAGCTATTAGCATCATTGCATGCATCCACTAATATGAGCTAAAGTGGCCGTGGCAATTGCTAAAAGGAAAAAGAAATGAGGCTCTTACATCTGTGATTGCTTTCTTTGCTTTGTCTTCTGCATTTCTGGCTTCTTTAATGGCATCTTCCACTTCAGATTGAAGTTGAGAAATATCCATTTCCAGCTTCTTCTTCGTGTTAATGAGACTCGTGTTCTACAAAACAGACAGTGGTTTGTGATCTTTTAGCAGTGATCAGAAAATGATTCTTCGCAGTCTTAGAGACAGGATATCTCTGGTTCCCAAGTCATTACATGTCTTCACATAATGTCTTATTTATGGCAGCCCTAACCCTATCATGGGGTTTTCAGTTGCTGAGAGTGAGTCACCAGGGTCAGTGGTTTTCTATGGCTAAGTGGGGAGTCAAACCCTGATCTCCAGAGTCATTGTCCAGAACTCAAACCACTATTACTATACTGACTGATTAACAAGTCACCACAGAGTTACCAGGACCTAGGACAAAAATCCTAGATAGCTAATTCCACTATGCTCTGCTTTTGAACCTTCCTGTCTGACTTCTGATGGGACATCGAATCCCAGAAGGGATTCAATTTTTGTTTGAATCCAGCACAGTAAGTCCCATATTGTTGCAGCGATAGCTGTTGCCCACACCTGTGTATGTAGGAGCTGCACACGCTCAGTGGCATCCAGAAGTTCCTGTTCAGCCAGTTTCCTGCCCCTCTCTGTCTGTTCCAGAGCTGCCCGGAGCTCTTCGATCTCCGCCTGCATCAGGTTAGCTCTGCGCTCAACCATGGACAACTGCTCTTTGAGATCCTCTTGGCCTCGGAGGGCTTCATCCAAATGCAGTTGCATGTCCTAAAAAAGAAGAGGGCAGAAATTGATTCCTTAGTAGGATTGATTATTGGGTGATAATATATACTACTTATATGAAGGACTGATTGACAAATTAAGTACTTTGAGCTGCCCTTGGACATTCCTGAGGTGTTTCTGTGTCTCAGCAGCTAGGCGGTTAGCGTGGCTCAGCTGGATTTCCATTTCATTCAGATCCCCCTCCATCTTCTTCTTAATGCGTATGGCCTCATTCCTACTCCGGATTTCTGAATCTAAAGCAGTTTGCATTGTTTCCACTGTTCTTAGGTGGTTCCTCTTCAGCTGATCAATTTCTTCATCTTTCTCCGCAATCTTTCTATCAATCTCAGATTTCACCTGAGTCAACTCCAGCTGAATGCGAAGGATTTTAGCCTCCTCATGTTCAAGAGCTGCCTATTGAAAAAATGAAATAATAAATTAATATTTGGTTTAAGGAAACCAATAGCTCTTTTTGCTGATGCTATTATGCAGTAAAAGTTATTTCATTTAACACCTGTTATGTTAATGTATTAACAACAAAGTGATAAATCCCTGCAGCAGTATTAAAAATATAGTAGGTGATAGGTATAGTCACATACTGTCATTATTCCTTTACTTAAGCTAAGGTGATTATCCCACTGTTATCCCATCTGCCCAGCAAATGCCCTGATTTGTTTTGTGGGAAACATCTCCAAGTGTGAGCATCTTTACTACTTCCCTCACAAAAGAGTCATGCAAACACATAATTGTATTTCTATCTCTTTTCCTAGCCCTTTTCACAGCTTACCTCTGCTTCTTCTAGAGCCATCTGCATGTCAGATTTCTCCACTTCTACCTGCTTCTTGGCCTTCTCAAGTTCATGAATGTATTTCCCATTTTGAGCAATTTGTTCTGTAAGATCACCTATTTCCTCTGGAAACATTAAAATACAGAAATATAGGACAAATTGGGTTACAGAAGAGTGAAAGCTTCTGGAATTAATGCAGCCAATATCATCTGCATACATATAAAGATTTGCTACAACAAGCAAGCATGAGCAAAGTTTAGACTGATGCCTTCTTCTGTCACATTGAGTAAGATCAGGTATATTAAGAAAATATTTGGCATGCAACATACATCAAACTACCCGAAACATAGTGTGTGACCCTTAACAAGCACAGCGACAATTAGCAATATATCTTGTGTTTTTTACAATCCAAGGAAATTGTACTCTTTTCAATCCTGCACTGGAAAAGTGGAGTATAAGTGAAACAAATACATAATAAATTGTGTCATAATTATCCATTAATCACCCAGCAATTATCCAGTTTAACCATTGTGTGTGTTCATAGAAACAAATTTCTAAGAAGCTGCTCACATTAACTTTAGGAATTGACATCCTTGATCTGTTCCAGTGACATGACAGACAAAAATTTCCCACAACACTTTCATGTCATGAAAAGTTGCATCAATTTAACTACCACCTACTGTAACTTGATTTAGCTTTGCATGTGACAAAATTCAGAAGACCACTAAAAGGAAATCAGGTTAGTCTTGCCTTCTGGGAGCATAGGTTGATAGCATGCAAAAAACCTACTATTTTGTACCCTAATATGATCTTTAAGTTTATGTAGTTACAAGGCTTTGACATCCCTAACAATCTGTACTCCTGCCTTAGTGGTCTTCTGAATTTTGTCACATGCAAAGTTAAATCAAGTTACAGTAGGTGGTAGTTAAGTTGATGCAACTTTTCATGACATGAAAGTGTTGTGGGAAATTTTTGTCTGTTGTGTCACTGGAACAGATCAAAGATGTCAAGTCTTGTCTACATATGGACGTTTTGTTCTTGCTGGAGCCAAAACACCAACAAATAGAAAGAACGTTAATTATGACACTTACGCTGTAAATTCTTGTTTTCTCGTTTGATTGTTTCCAACTGATCTAACGTTTCTTCATAGGCGTTCTTCATTTTGAAGAGTTCAGTACCCAATGAGCGTGACTCTTTCAAGGCACCTTCCAACTCTGACTGGCTCTCCTCATACTTGGTCTTCCATTCTGCCAAAATCTTAACATCCCATGTGTTTAGGTTATTTATATTGTTTACTTATTTTTGAATATAATTACTTATTATTTGCATACAAATTATCATATATAAGTAATATTTTCTGTATATTTTATTTCTATATTTATTTTCTTTGTTTAAAAAAAGGCACAGGCAAAATATTCTCAGTAGCATATCTGACCCTGTGCTTTTAGCAACAACTATGAATATCATTATAAAAGATTTATGTGTGACATCTCTGTTTCCAAGCTTTGTCTGTGAGGGGCATAACAATCAACAGAACAAAGTAGGAAACAGCCCTGACTGATAAACCCACACATAATGATTTTAGCAGCCAGAATCCAGACATTTCGCCTGCATCTGTGGCCAGAATCTTCAGAGGTCTATTGGAGGTGAGGCAAGTGCAAGATGCCAGCCACAGAAGCAGGTGAAATGTCAGGAGAAAATACTACTGGAGCATGGCCATACAACCTGAAAAACTCAGAGCAACCCACTCACTTTTTCCTTTCCATTAGTGCCTCCTTGCTCTGAACATTTTTATGCTTACAAGATATCCCTTAATCAAACTATTTTCAACATGTCATTTTCATGTCCTTTATCACAGTGCAACTTTTTAGTTCAAGGAAGTTTATATAGGGTTTCTGTGAGTTTCCCCCAACTAGATAAGGTCTAGATAAAAACCCTCTTGGGAATGCTAAAGTTCCACAATGGCAATATTCACACAAATGGACAAAACAACCATCGCAGACCAAACATTCCAAAACAATGGATTCATATAATCCAAAAACATGTTTAACGCTCTATGTTTCAAGTCATGCTTTCCACACATTGAATTGTAAGACACTGCATCATTGAATCCCTGAGTGGCACAGGTTGAACACCCATCATTCAAAATGCTTGGGACTAGAAGTGTTTTGGAATACCTGTTTTACATCTATATACATAATGAGATTATCTTGGAGTTGGGGATCCAAGTCTAAACATAAAATTCATTTATGTTTTGTATGCACCTTATACATAGCCTAGAGATAATTTCATACAATATTTTCAATAATTTTCTGTATGAAACAAAGTTTGTGTACACTGAACCATCAGAAAGCTAAGAGGTCACAGTCTCTGCGTGGATGTACACTGCCAAATAATGGTGTTTGAACAGCATTATAGTCAGTGTAGAGTCATATAATGCAGTTTGAACTGCATTGAACTGCATTAAATGGGTCCACACTGTACATGTGATTTTGGAAGCTGACCTATCTGTAAGCAGGGTTCAGTCTGACCTGCACCAGGGAGCTTGAACAATTTTAGTAACATTTTAATATTGAGGGAATATTTTACAAATTATATCATGCATCCACCCTCAAATCCCAGCTAGGCTGCAGGTGGCCAGAAAATGGGCTTTTACACATTTTCAGGTATAAGTGAGGATGAAGTCAGTGACTGTTCCAGTATCTTGTTGAAGGCTTTCATGGCCGGAATCACTGGGTTGTTGTAGGTTTTTTCGGGATATATGGCCATGTTCTAGAGGCATTTTCTCCTGACGTTTCGCCTGCATCTATGGCAAGCATCCTCAGAGGTAATGAGGTCTATTGGAACAGTGTCAAATATAATTATCCCTCCCACTTTCACTGGCTTGGATTGGAGTGTTTGGTTCATCCCATTCTTCTCATCTAATGGTCTATAACAGAAGAGAACCTTTCAAAATATACCCTGTCAAAATTCCTTTGTTTCTTGTCCAGAGCAGCAGCTTGTGCATTTGCCCTCTCGACATCCACCATCATGTCTTCCACTTCACATTGCAACCTCTGCTTCGTTTTCTCCAGGGAGGCACACTTGGAATTGACAGCCTCAACTTGTTCTTCAGCTTCTTGAAGTCGTTGGGCTAGTTTTTTCCTTAAAGAAATTTTACAATTATAACTCCTAAGGGACTGATTAGTTTTCTCAGTTTGCCTCCTTATGTACTGTACAGCAGGGTGATGTTGTTGAGAACTCTGCATGTTTGTAGAAGATTAAACATGATTAGCAGACCTCATGGAGAGTTCTCATAATCTTTAGTAAGGTGTATTGCTAGTAAATGTATAACTCCCCCAAAGTGCAATGATTACATATATCTAGAAGTCTTTGAACACAAATTCCAATCCTTCTGCTAATAAGGCATAAGGGAGAAAACACAATCGGATTGAGCAGGGCTTACCCATGGGAAGTTGGGGGGCCAAATTAGCTCCCTTAGGAGACTTGGAATGTTTCCTTCAAATCTTTTGATGCCCAAATTGAGTCTGGAGGATATGGGAGGCATTGTTCTCATGCCCACCCCTTGTGGTTATTTTGGAACTAGCCATGAAACTAAAGTTCAGTTAATGTACCCAATTCATGTTTATTTGCTCATAGTAATAGTGAGTACTTCTGAACAATAAAATTATGATAGGGCAAAGTGTGAAAATGACTGTTAGCTGACCACTTCTATTCCAGCACTTACTTGGCCTCCTCCAGCTCTTCTGTGCGTTGAATGGCATCTGTTTCATACTTGGTTCTCCACTGGGCCACCTCACTGTTGGCCTTGGACAAGGCTCGCTGGAGCTCACTCTTGGCTTCCTGCTCCTCTTCATATTGTTCCCGGAGCAAATCACAATCATGGCGAGCAGATTGCAAGGCATGGGCCAGTGCATTCTTTGCCTAAGTAAAACAAATGTTTTATTAGTAACTGAGATCCTTTTCTCCTCCTGTTCACATGGAGACAGCTTCACAAGTGTTTTGGTTGTGCTTTTCCTGCATGGCAGGGGGTTGGACAAAATGATCTATGTGATCTCTTCGAACTCTATTCTTCTATGTTTCTATGATTCTACCCTACAGTAACAGACTATGCTTCTGTAGATGTTGATGAATTGCTATGTGCACCATGCCTCATCTTTGCCTAGGGTTCGTAGAAACTGGAGTTCAAAGCACCTGGAGATCTATTTGTTCCCCAACCCTGTTTCGTATGAGTAAAGTTATTGTAACTAATATCAGTATTAACAAAATGAAGTTTCTTTTTGCAGCTCAATCAAATTCCAGTCCTGGGTTATTCTAAGACATTTGGATTCTATGAACGAGTGATGTAATCTATATAGATTTACTTCTCTAATATATGGGCTATCCAATTGTGCAATGCAAGGTATTGCCAGAGTTAATATCTTTTTCTACAATAGCAATGCTTATGTTTGGAAGATGTAATGTAAAAAAAAAATAATGAGTTGATGTTCAACAGATGCAAGAGAAATTAAAACCTGGAGAAATTAGTATGTTAACAGGATTGTCATCATGCTCATGAATTAATATAACTGAGTTCAAGCACTTTGCCTCCCAACTCCATGAGTTTCATATCTACTTATGTGTGGATTAAACTGAAGAATAAATGATGTAGATCTGGCCTGCCACCATTTGAAATATTTATGTCTCATGGGATAGGCATGGTTTCATATGACCAAAGGCAGGACTCCACAAAGAAATAGAGCCCTATTCACTGTTGGACCAAATTCTATGGACAAATCATCACAGTGCAGTTGCATAATATGCTAGAAGAGCTCATCAAATGTATCCAAAAGGTTGAAATATCTATAAACATTTCATGAGATGGTGATTCATTGCGTCTAATTAAACAACAATATTCCCTAATACTTTGTTCATTTGATTACCTTGGTCTCTTCCTCGAGCTGCCTCTTCAGTTCTTCTATTTGCTGGGTAAATGCTTGCTTGCCTCTGGAAAGTTGAGATATTATGCTATCCTTCTCCTCAATTTGACGTGCCAGTTCACCTTTGGTCAAAGAAGAGACATTCTTAATTTCCTCCCTATGCCATTTGGCAACTATGATGTAGTGTTAGATGTGATGTCATAACTGACAGAGGTACAATAAGCCACAGAACTAACATCCTATTATTATTACTATGTTCATGGGAATTGTTCCCCAAAACACTTTTCTTTTTACAAATATTTTGGTGCTCCAAATATACGTTCTCCTCTAAAAGGACCAGAACACAAGCTTTCCATAAAAGTCCAAAATTACAGACATATTGGAGTGTGATGGTTTTTCAAATTGTCTCTGAATGCACTCAGGCTGTTTGATAGACATGAGACTATGGGAAGCTGGGGAAACATGAGCTGCAAGCAGTGCCTTTTGTGCTTTTTGTACCTTCTATATATCCAAGCCATGTTGCATATTTTCCATGGTAAGATGCACATTATCAAAATATGGGGGCATTCTCATTTTTCCTTTTATTTTACTTGTGGAGAAGTATGTCCCCAGTTTGAAAGTTGCACCATAATTGTTAATTGAAGAAGTGCAAGCCACTCATATTTCCACTGGCTTTCCTTTTGTGCAAATGCATGAAGCCCCAGACTAATTCTCTCCCTTAGTATAACCTCACTATTCAAGCGCTGATCCATGGGATTTACAATACAGAATGGGTGGTTTACCCTGATAAATCGTGGGTTGCATTAAATCTTGGTGATGTGAAGATAGAATCGTGTGGTTTTCATTTTGCTTTACCTGTTACTTTAGCCAGATGGAGACTAGTGGCCTAAATCCTGCCCTTGTAATAATTTAAGACCTACTTCCTCGCTCAAACACCAGATTATCATTTCTCAGTTTATTTCATGCCTCTTCACACTTGTGTATTTCTCCGCTTGAATCCACTTTAAATTCTGTGACTGCCTCCTGAAGAATCCTGGGGCTTGTAGTTTAGAGAGGCCCAGGGCTTCTCTGGATGAACAGTTTAAAGCCCCCTCCCTAAACTACAAGCCCCAGAATTCTGCAGGAGGCAGTCACGGCATTTAAAGTGGATTAAAGTGGGAAAAAATGCTCAAGTGTGAAGAGGCATTAGTGGAGGTACACTTTTGGCAAAGAGATTTCACAGAACATTGAGAAACATAAACATTCAAAGTCTTTTCTTTATAATAAATAGTGGGAAGACCTTGGAATGAGTCTTCAACTAATCCCATCACTTCCTTTACCTGATTCAGCCTGCAGACGTGCTTTCATTGTGGTTAAATCAGTCACCGATCTCTGGTTTTCTTCAGACCTCGTCTTTATTTCACTGAGCTGATCCTCTAATGTACGGCACATTTTCTCTAGGTTACCCTATGAACATATTTGAAATTGTAAGTTTATGTTATGCATTCTTATGTAACTGTGCACGACTAAGAATGCTCATTTTGCATTTGTTTTGTTTTCAAATACCTTTGATTTGGTGACAGATTCCAGGTTACTGGCCAGATCATCGATCTCCATTTTGCATTCACTCTTTTCCTTTTCCAGTTTTTGCTTGACACGCTGCAGGTTTTCAATTTGCTCTGCAAGTTCAGCCGTGCTATCTGCATGTTTCTTGCGCAACGCTGCTACAGTGGCTTCATGCTGCAGAGCTGATTCCTCCAGGTCACGCCGCATCTTCTGGAATTCTGCCTCTCGCTTCTTATTAAGTTCAATCTGGGCAGAGGTAGCTCCTCCAGCCTCTTCAAGCCGCTCACTGATTTCTTCCAGCTCACGTGCTAAGTCTGCACGCTGCTTCTCTGCTCTTGCCCGATTCGTTCTCTCAGACTCAATTTCCTCTTCCAGTTCCTCAATGCGAGCCTACAAAAAAGATTTTGTTGTAACTAGATATTTTCAGAAGTAAAAAAAGACAGTCAGAATCTCTGATGGTGGTGGCAAAGTGCTCTCAGTCTAAAAGTCATGAGACACACATGAAAACTTGGAAAACTTCATGGAATTGGGGTTGATTAAAAATTGGGAATAAGAATTAAGGCTTTGTTAAAATGCTATGTTTTGCCATAGGGATTTGAAAAAAGTCTTAAGGAATAGCACAATACAGAGCAGCAAAAGAGAATAGGCAGATTTTTTAAAAAGGAAAGAACAAAACAGCAATAGGGACAGAAAAGTTCCATCAGATCAAATATGTAAGGATATTTAATGTAAGGATATTTAAAGGAAAATAGAATTTATGGTGGCTATAAAAATAACTTAAGAGCAAAGTGAATAGAAGAGCTACTTCGGAAACATGTATTCAAGTTGTTTTAACGTGATTGTTTCAGTGTTATTACATGACACAACATGAATCATGGGGCTGCTACAATCCTATTTTTGTTTATCTGTTTGATTTTGCTTGAACATATTTACATTTAAATATCTGATGAAAAACACATATTTAGAATGAAACCCATTGGCTAGCATTCTGTTACAGAATGCAAGTGTAATTGCAGCTCACATTTGTGTGTGTGTGTGTGTGTGTGTGTGTGTGTGTGTGTGTAGAGAGAGAGAGAGACAGAGAGATGGAGAGATGGAGAGATGTTGATATTTCCTTCCTCCCTCCACAACTATCTGAATGTACTGTGTCATTGCAATGTGCACCTGCAACACCTATTCCATTGCTGATGCAGAACAGAACATCTGGCAATGTAAAATGGCATCATCTGCTGATGCCTCCTGGAAGGTCTTGACCACAGGACCACATCAGACAGGCAGGTGGAGAGAACTGTCATTCATTCCCCACCATCTTTCCCTGTCTTCTGGGATTGCCTCCCATGCCACATTGTTTCCTGTCCTTTCCTAACCTTTTGAACATCATCTTCATGTTCTCCAATTAGGAGTTGGATAACCTGATTCCTCAAAAGGCACTCTGGGCTCCATTTCTCTATGCTGCCAAAACAGCCCCATGGAGTCCCATCTGAAATTGCCTTGCGTCATGTAATGGACTCCATGGGATTCCGTTTCAACAGGGTAGAGACATGGGGAGAAGATGCAGAGACAACTTCATCTGATGAGGTTGTTAGTCCACATCTGCCAGTGAAGACATAAGCAGTTGCTTCTCCAATCCCTTCTGTTCTCCAACAGCCACATGGTGGTATATCTCAGAGATATAGCACTGAATATAATGACAGGAGAAGCCTAGGGAAGTTCCACATGTATAACCCTTACTCTAGAAATGACCACAGGATCTCAACCAGTATTTGGATATATTCAGCAAAATTTCAGCTTTAGAGTCAGGAAGGCGTGTGTCATTATATCTATTATACATCAAATATTCTTATTGCTATCACATAAAAATGAGCTGGAATGAAATATGTGAAGTAAATAATTCATGCCTGAAGTTCTTTGATTTTCTTCTGTAGCTGGATTCCCAAATTTTGTTCATCCTCAATTTTACTTTGCAGTTGGCTAAACTCAAAGTCTTTCCTGTAAAAGGACAGAAGAGGTAATAATTAAAAAGTAGTTCACTAATCATATCTGAATATTAAACTTCAATTTAAACAGTCCATACTTTTTCAGTTTTTCTTCAAGCTGTTGTTTGTCATTTTCTAGATCCATTAAGGATTCCTGGGCAAGTTTCAAGTCCCCTTCTAATTTTCTTTTGGCTCTTTCAAGATCCATGCGGATTTTCTTTTCCTGTTCCAAGGAGCCTTCCAGCTGTAACACAAGCTTAATGTTAGTGCCAATTAATGCCTGAAACCCATAGAAAGGATCCCAGGGCAGCTGGTATTCCTCTCTTGGGTTAACCTCAATATTCAGAAAGTGGGAATGTCAGACTCTGAAGGGAATAGTCGTTCACAGATATGAGCTTTTCCATCATTCTCTCAGCATAAACTTCCTCTCTAGCTGGATGGCTAAAATCATAAAGAACCCCTCTTCTGCTTTTACACATACTGTATAATCAATGGAAAC
Organism: Anolis sagrei; assembly: GCF_037176765.1. NCBI lineage: Eukaryota > Metazoa > Chordata > Lepidosauria > Squamata > Anolidae > Anolis > Anolis sagrei. Next base: position 122,425,424 of record NC_090022.1, read on the forward strand.
AAGAGCCTGCACCCCTTATTGTTCTGCAGGCAATTCAGGGACCTGAAAATACTACCACTCCTGTTTTTCTCCAAAATATATTTATTATTTTGCTGAAGGCAAGAGTGAATGCAAATAGGAACAGCATCCTCTCGTGCCTTCAGCATCCACTTTGCTTGATCACAAGTAGATTCCACTAGGGGAGCAGGTATAACTTAGATGCAAGTTGCAAAAAATTGGGAGTGACTGGGATTCACTTTCTCACATCATCAACTTGTTGCTCCAGCTTTATTTTAGCTTTAGTGAGTGTGTTGACTTTGTCTTCTTCAGCTTGTAGGTCATCAAGAGCTTGCTGATGGGCCTCTTGGAGGGCTTTCTTCTCCTTGGTTAACTTCACAATAGTTTCATCCAGAACTGCCATTTCTTCTGTCAGGTTTTTGACCTGTAGAAGACAACATAATCCTGTTGATTATGCTGTGATCATTTGAAATTCTGATCACATTCTCACAATGGAAATGATTGAACCAGGATGATTTCATGCGCCAATTAGATATTGTCTCTCTTTACACTTGTCCTTTGCCAAAGTTATTTTACTGTGCAGACAAAGGCACAAAGAAGGACACAATTTCAAAAGTAAAAGTTACAATTTGTAACTGAAAATGGAAAGTTTTATGATATTTGTGCACATCTGGAAAGCAACAGAAAAAGCAACCTTTCTAAAAGAGCCTATAAAAACATGTTAATATTGAGTTTGTGTTGCAATTGAATTTACCAGCATTTATCTATATACTATCCAAACAAGAAAATGCATAAAATTGGCTACCTTATTTTCAGTGGCATGTTTTTCTTTTTCAACTTTGGCCAGAGTTAACTCAAGGTCATCAATATCTTTCTTTAACTCGGAACACTCATCCTCTAGTTTCCTTTTTTTGGAGGTCAGCTCTGCATTCAACTCCTCTTCGTCCTCTGCCCTTTCAGACAGCTCCTTGATTTTAGCCTCCAGCTGAATTTTAGTTTTGATCAACTGGTCACATCTTTCTTCTGCATCTGCTAAGTTTTCACCTTCCTTTTAAAAAAGGAGCAGGGGGAGAGAGAAAAATCATTCTTCAACCCTAATGGGCAGTATAACAGTATGCAATTTTCAGTTTAAAGGCACCTAATAGCTTTGTCATTCTATCTCCTTTTTCAGTGCTCAGACAACTCAACTAAGCTTATTTTTATTTTTATCCCAAGAAATATGACTTGAAAAAGAGAGAAGATTTCAAAACTCCTTTAGAATAGAGGACTACAATTTTTGAAATCCTCTTCCCTTTCCAAGCCATATGGGAGCCAAAATCCCACTGTTCACAGGTGTCCTTAAGTAATACTATAGATCCTAAACCATTTTGCAGTTTTTAAGATGAAACATACAAATGATAATCATTTCCTCTTGTCTTGTCTTCCTTTCCTTTCACTAGTGTTTTATGCAGAATTTTAATATTGGTTTTAAACATACGTATATCTCCACTAATAGTACTGATCTCCCTAAGAAGGAAGCATGAATTAGATCTGCACATCCTGTGGCCCTCCAGGAGTTTTGAACTTCAGATCCTAGAACTTCTGACCACTGGACAAGATGGATATGGCTTCTGGGAGTTGGAGTCCAAGAGACCCAGAGAGCCATAGGTTGTCCAGGCCTGGATTAGAGCTACCCTATGAAGACTCTTCAGAAGACGAAACTAGTCTACAATGTACCCACAACTGCAATGGTGGAGATAGGAACTTATTTTGTGAAGCTTTTGCTAGTTTTTCATTGGTAGTTCCCTTTCTAAAAACAAATAAAACTTCACTAAAATCAATGAGAGATAAAACTGTTGTGCGGTCCTGGAGATATGGGAAGACTTGAGGGGCTCTGCATACAGTGAAGTCAAAGGTACCTGTTTTTAGAATGGCTTGTTTGGGACCAATAAGGGGCAGGAACATAGATATAAGTAGGTTTACAGGCATCCACATACTGATTTTGCCCGCATAGGTGGGGCTTTCAAGGGGATCTTCCCTGAAACAATTGAGTTTTTATTCTGGATTGTACTATCACTGCTTTGAGTCGCCTGAGGGCTGAGAAAAGCAGTATAGAAATAAAGTAAATAATAAATAAATATTTGTCTGTTTTTATATAATTGATTATGTTATACTGTATTATACTGGATTGA